>NC_083681.1:15000000-17500000 GCF_033118175.1 Dama dama
TTATTATAGAAATGTAAATCAAAACCACAATGAGGTATCATCTCACTCCAGTCAGAATGACTGTCATCGAAAAGTCTACAAACAATAAATGCTGGAGAGGGTGTGGAGAAAACAGAACACTCTTACCCTGTTGGTGGGAATGCAAACTGGTACAGCCACTATGGAAAACAGTGTGGAAATTCCTTTAAAAACTGCAAATAGAACTGCCATATGACCCAGCAATCCCACTGCTGGGCATACACACTGAGGAAACCAGAATTGCAAGAGACACGTGTACTCCAATGTTCATTGCAGCACTGTTTACAATAGCCAGGACATGGAAGCAACCTAGATGTCCATCGGCAATTGAATGGATAAGGAAGTTGTGGTAGAGAATCACTCTTACAGACTACCACTAGCCTGCAAACTCTGGCAAATTATTCTGCCACAGCAGGGAAATTTCTACAAATTTCCTGTTCCACTCACTCCCTCCAAAAAGGTTTGAAACCCAGTCTTGTGGTAAGAGAGATCTAATAAATTCTTAGTCTCTCCTTGTTTGCTGTGCCTAAATCCTAGAGAAAGTAACCACTTTTTGCATTTCCTACTTCCATACCACTTGAGTTCTCTAAGATGAACATTAAAATATTGACTTGGAAACAATAAGCTGCTAAAACTTTAAATTAGGAAGTCTCATTGGACTCAGATGAGACTAGTATCTTGAATCTCTTGAGACATATTGAAACTCCCTTACCAGTAGCTTGTACCCTTCTGTCTGAGGAGACTACTCTTCTTTTGCTTGAAATCTCTGTGATACCCTTATTTGGGGCTTATGCATTGTAAGGGTACTCTCTAGCTATCAGTTGAACAGTGAGACCTAGATGAAATATCTGATACTCTGAAGAACTGCAAGATTGTGAATTCAGTGGAGACAGGTGGATTACAATACAAAGTCAAGCAAAATGTGTTTTTATGAGTGCAATTGCTAGATAATCTGAATTTAATGACTGGCTTCATGTACCTATAAATGGTTCTGAAGTCTTAATGGGAAGACTGAAAATCAGGATTTAATGGCTGTATATTGTTGCTATCGTTACTGTTGTTTAGTTGCTAAGTCATGTCTGACTCTTGTGACACATGTACTACAGCCCGCCAGGCTCCTATGTCCATGGTATTTCCCAGGCAAGAATACTGGAGTTGGTTGCCATTTCCTTCTCCAGGGGATCTTCCCGAACCAAGGATTGAACCCACATCTCCACAGCTTCTTTACTACTGAGCCACTGGCTAAAATGGCTGTATGTAATGAGAAGGAAATGTTAGGTTTCACTTGAATGATGAGCAGGAGGGAATCAAAACTTAAGGAACTGGGAATGGTGATGTGGATTAATGTGTGATCTAAACAGTCACTGACCAAGAAAACCCAGAAGACATTCCTTTCATTATGCATTCTCAAATATATTACAAAGGTTAGCATCTTCATCCTTGAAAATCTCTGCTTCTTCTCCATAGTTAAATGAAAATGGAGGGTGTAACAGTTGAGATGAGCTCTTTATTTCAATAAAGATGGTGGAATTCCCAGAATCACAGGAACCAAGTGGCTGCACTTAACTGCCAAAGACAAGATGAACACATTTGCCACAAAGGGGAGCAGGGATATGCTAGTAATCAAATTATTTTAAGGGATTAAAAGACACAAACTACTATGTATAAAATAAACTATATTGTACAACATAGAGAAGGTATCCATTATTTTTTTTCCATTTATTTTTATTAGTTAGAAGCTAATTACTTTACAATATTGTAGTGGTTTTTGCCATACATTGACATGAATCAGCCATGGATTTACATGTGTTCCCCATCCCGATCCCCCCTCCCACCTCCCTCTCCATCCCATTCCTCTGGGTCATCCCAGGACACCAGCCCCGAGCACTTGTCTCATGCATCCAACCTGGACTGGTGATCTGTTTCACCCCTGATAATACAAAAGTTTTGATGCTGTTCTCTCAGATCACCCCACACTCGCCTTCTCTCATTTAGACCAAAAGTCTGTTCTACACATCTGTGTCTCTTTTTCTGTTTTGCATATAGTGTTATCGTTATCATCTTACTAAATTCCATATATATGCGTTAGTATACTGTATTGGTCTTTATCTTTCTGGTTTACTTCACTCTGTATAATGGGCTCCAGTTTTATCCATCTCATTAGAACTGATTCAAATGTATTCTTTTTAATGGCTGAGTAATATTCTGTTGTGTATATGTACCACAGCTTTCTTATCCATTCATCTGCTGATGGGCATCTAGGTTTCTTCCATGTCCTGGCTATTATAAACAGTGCTGTGATGAACATTGGGGTACATGCGTCTCTTTCAGATCTGGTTTCCTCAGTGTATATGCCCAGGAGTGGGATTGCTGGGTCATATGGCAGTTCTATTTCCAGTTTTTAAAGGAATCTCCACCCTGTTATACACAGTGGCTGTACTAGTTTGCATTCCCACCAACAGTGTGAGAGGGTTCCCTTTTCTCCACACCCTCTCCAGCATTTATTGCTTGTAGACTTTTGGATAGCAGCCATCCTGACTGGCGTGTAATGGTACCTCGTTGTGGTTTTGATTTGCATTTCTCTGATAATGAGTGATGTTGAGCATCTTTTCATGTGTTTGTTAGCCATCTGTATGTTTTCTTTGGAGAAATGTCTGTTTAGTTCTTTGGCCCATTTATTGATTGGGTCATTTATTTTTCTGGAATTGAGCTGCAGGAGCTGCTTGTATATTTTTGAGATTAATCCTTTGTCTGTTGCTTCTTTTGCTATTATTTTCTCCCTTTCTGAAGGCTGTCTTTTCACCTTGCTTATAGTTTCCTTTGTTGTGCAAAAGCGTTTAAGTTTCATTAGGTCTCTTTTTTTTTATTTTTGCTTTTATTTCCAATATTCTGGGAGGTGGGTCATAGAGGATCCTGCTGTGATTTATGTCAGAGAGTGTTTTGCTTATGTTCTCCTCTAGGAGTTTTATAGTCTCTGGCCTTACATTTAGATCACTAATCCATTTTAGAATCCAATATTCAGTACCCACTTTTACTCAGGAGTGTGTTGATTACTCTCTCCCATGTTTGACCCTCCATTTTCTCCCTCAGATCACCTCTATTTTCTCCCTTCCCATTCTCTTCTCAATCCAATTCTTTGAATCTCTGTGGGTGTTGTGGTCTATGGAGAACGCTTAAGGAACAGAGTACTGCATAGATCTGTCTGTCTCCTCTTGAGTCCCCCTTTTTCTCCTCCTGCTCATCTCTATCTCCCTCCTCCCTCTCCTCTTCTTCATGTAACTCTGTGAACCTCTCTGGGTGTGCCTCACTGTGGAGAATCTTTTCACCATTAACCTAGAAGTTTTATTATCAGTGCTGTATAGTTGGAGAAGTCTTGAGGCTACTGGAAGAATAAGACTGAAATCCAGAGGAAGGAGAATTAAACCAAAAACCTGAAAACAACAGAAAACACCTGACTACAGGGAACATTAAATAATAAGAGATCATCCAAAAGCCTCCATACCTACACTGAAACCAACCACCACCCAAGAGGCAATAAGTTCCAGAGCAAGACACACCACGCAAATTCTCCAGCAACATAGGAACATAGCCCAGAGCATCAACATACAGGCTGCCCAAAGTCACACCAAACATGTAGACCCATCTCAAAACTCACTACTGGACACTCCATTGCACTCCAGAGAGAAGAAATCCAGTTCCATGCACCAGAACACTGACGCAAGCTTCCCTAACCAGGAAAAGTTGACAAGCCAATTGTCCAACCCCACCCACTGGGAGAAACCTCCACAATAAAAAGGAAGCACAGACCACCAGAATACAGAAAGGGCACTCCAAACACAACAATCTAAACAAGATGAACAGGCAGAGAAATACCCAGCAGGTAAAGGAACATGAGAAAGGCCCACCAAGTCAAACAAAAGAGGAGGAGATAGGGAATCTACCTGAAGAATAATTTAGAATAATGATAATAAAAACGATCCAAAATCTTGAAAACAAAATGGAGTTAGAGATAAATAGCCTGGAGACAAGGATTGAGAAGATGCAAGAAATGTTTAACAACGACCTAGAAGAAATAAAAAAGAGTCAATTAAAATGAATAATGCAATAAATGAGATCAAAAACACTCTGGAGGGAACCAACAGTAGAATAACCGAGGCAGAAGATAGGATAAGTGAGGTAGAAGATAAAAATGGTAGAAATAAATGGAGCAGAGAGGAAAAAAGAATAAAAAGAAATGAGGACAACTTCAGGGACCTCTGGGACAATGTGAAACACCCCAACATTTGAGTCATAGGAGTCCCAGAAGAAGAAGACAAAACGAAAGGCCATGAGAAAATACTCGAGCAGAAAATAGCTGAAAACTTCCCTAAACTGTGGAAGGAAATAGTCACACAAGTCCAAGAAACCCACAGAGTCCCAAACAGGATAAACCCAAGGTGAAACACCCCAAGACACATATTAATCAAATTAACAAAGATCAAACACAAAGAACAACTATTAAAAGCAGCAAGGGAGAAAGAACAAATAACACACAAAGGGATTCCCATAAGGATAACAGCTGATCTATCAATAGAATCCCTCTAGGCCAGAAGGGAATGGCAGGACATACTGAAAGTAATGAAAGAGAATAACCTACAACCCAGATTACTGTACCCAGCAAGGATCTCATTCAATATGAAGGAGAATTCAAAAGCTTTACAGACAAGCAAAAGCTGAGAGAATTCAGCACCACCAAACTGGCTCTTCAACAAAGGCTAAAGGATCTTCTCTAGACAGGAAATACAGAAAGGTTGTGTAAATGTGAATCCAAAGCAACAAAGTAAATGGCAACGGAACCATACCTATCAATAATTACCTTAAATGTAAATGGGATGAATGCCCCAACCAAAAGACAAAGATTGGCTGAATGGATACAAAAACAAGACCCCTATATACACTGTTTACAAGAGACCCACCTCAAAACAAGGACACATACAGACTGAAAGTGAAGGACTGAAAAAAAAAAAATTTTCATGCAAACGGAGACCAAAAGAGAGCAAGTTTCACAATGCTCATATCAGGTAAAATAGACTTTAAAATAAAGGCTGTGAAAAGAGACAAAGAAGGACACTACATAAGGATCAAAGGATCAATCCAAGAAGAAGATATAAAAATTATAAATATATATGCACGCAACATAGGAGCATCACAATATGTAAGGCAAATGCTAACGAGTATGAAAGGGGAAATTAACAATAACACAATAAACGTGGGAGACATTAATACCCCACTCACAATTACGGATAGATCAACTAAACAGAAAATTAACAAGGAAGCACAAACTTTAAATGACACAATGGACCAGCTAGACCTAATTGATATCTATAGGACATTTCACCCCAAAACAATCAACTTCACCTTTTTCTTAAGTGCACACGGCACCTTCTCCAGAATAGACCACATCCTGGGCCATAAATCTAGCCTTGATAAATTCAAAAAAAAATTGAGATCATTCCAGTTATCTTTTCTGACCACAATGTAGTAAGAAGAGATCTCAATTAGAGGAAAAAAAAAAAAAAACTATTAAAAATTCAAACATATGGAGGCTAAATAACACGCTTCTGAATAACCAACAAATCATAGAAGAAATCAAAAAAGAAATCAAAATATGCATAGAAATGAATGAAAATGAAAATACAACAACCCAAAACCTATGGGACACTGTAAAAACAGTGCTAAGGGGAAGGTTCATAGCATTACAGGCTTACCTCAAGAAACAAGAAAAAAATCAAATAAATAACCTAACTCTACACCTAAAGCAACTAGAGAAGGAAGAAATGAAGAACACCAGGGTTAGTAGAAGGAAAAACATCTTTAAAATTAGGGCAGAAATAAATGCAAAAGAAACTAAAGAGACCATGGCAAAAATCAACAAAGCTAAAAGTTGCTCTTTTTTTTTAAAAGATAAACAAAATTGACAAACCATTAGCAAGACTCATTAAGAAACAAAGGAAGAAGAGCCAAATCAACAAAATTAGAAATGAAAATGGAGAGATCACAACAGACAACACTGAAATACAAAGGATCATAAGAGACTACTACCAGCAGCTCTATGCCAATAAAATGGACAACTTGGAAGAAATGGACAAATTCTTAGAAAAGTATAACTTTCCAAAACTGAACCAGGAAGAAATAGAAGATGTTAACAGACCCATCATAAGCACGGAAATTGAAACAGTAATCAGAAATCTTCCAGCAAGCAAAAGCCCAGGACCAGCTGGCTTCACAGCTGAACTCTACCAAAAATTAAGAGAAGAGTTAACACCTATCTTACTCAAACTCTTCCAGAAAATTGCAGAAGAAGGTAAACTTCCAAACTCATTCTATGAGGCCATCATCACTCTAATTCCAAAACCAGACAAAGATGCCACATAAAAATAAAACTACAGGCCAATATCACTGATGAACATAGATGCAAAAATCCTTAACAAAATTCTAGCAAACAGAATCCAACAACATACTAAAAAAGATCACACATCATGACCAAGTGGTCTTTATCCCAGGAATGCAAGGATTCTTTAACATCCGCAAATTAATCAGTGTAATACACCACATTAACAAATTGAAAGATAAAAACCATACAATTATCTCAATAGATGCAGAAAAAGCCTTTGACAAAATTCAACATCCATTTATGATAAAAAAAAAAAAACCTCTCCAGAAAGCAGGAATAGAAGGAACATACCTCAACATAATAAAAGCTATATATGACAAGCCCACAGCAAGCATTATCCTCAATCATGAAAAATTGAAATCATTTCCCCTAAAATCAGGAACAAGACAAGAGGGCCCACTCTCACCACTACTATTCAACATAGTTTTGGAAGTTTTGGCCACAGCAATCAGAGCAGAAAAAGAAATAAAAAGAATCCAGATAGGAAAAGAAGTGAAACTCTCACTGTTTGCAGATGACATGATCCTCTATATAGAAAATCCTAAAGACTCTACCAGAAAATTACTAGAGCTAATCAATGAATATAGCAAAGTTGCAGGATATAAAATTAACACACAGAAATCCCTTGCATTCATATACACTAACAATGTGAAAACAGAAAGAGAAATTAAGGAAACAATACCATTCACCATTGCAACAAAAAGAATAAAATACATAGGAGTATATCTACCTAAAGAAACAAAAGACCTATACATAGAAAACTATAAAACACTGATGAAAGAAATCAAAGAGGACACAAACAGATGGAGAAATATATCGTGTTCATGGATTGGAAGAATCAATATTGTGAAAATGAGTATACTACCCAAAGCAATCTATAGATTCAATGCAATCCCTATCAAGCTACCAACGGTATTCTTTACAGAACTAGAACAAATAATTTCACAATTTGTATGGAAACACAAAACCCCTCGAATAGCCAAAGCAATCTTAAGAAAAAGAATGGAACTGGAGAAATCAACCTGCCTGACTTCAGGCTCTACACGGTCATCAAGACAGTATGGTACTGGCACAAAGACAGAAATATAGATCAATGGAACAGAATAGAAAGCCCAGAGATAAATCCACGTACCTATGGACACCTTATCTTTGACAAAGGAGACAAGAATATGCAATGGAAAAAAGACACACTCTTTAACAAGTGGTACTGGGAAAACTGGTCAACCACTTGTAAAAGAATGAAACTAGAACACTTTCTAACACCATACACACACACAAAAAAAAAAAAAAACTCAAAATGGATTAAAGATATAAATGTAAGGCCAGAGACTATAAAACTCCTAGAGGAGAACATAAGCAAAACACTCTCTGACATAAATCACAGCAGGATCCTCTATGACCCACCTCCCAGAATATTGGAAATAAAAGCAAAAATAAGAAAATGAGACCTAATGAAACTTAAACGCTTTTGCACAACAAAGGAAACTATAAGCAAGGTGAAAAGACAGCCTTCAGAAAGGGAGAAAATAATAGCAAAAGAAGCAACAGACAAAGGATTAATCTCAAAAATATACAAGCAGCTCCTGCAGCTCAATTCCAGAAAAATAAATGACCCAATCAATAAATGGGCCAAAGAACTAAACAGACATTTCTCCAAAGAAAACATACAGATGGCTAACAAACACATGAAAAGATGCTCAACATCACTCATTATCAGAGAAATGCAAATCAAAACCACAATGAGGTACCATTACATGCCAGTCAGGATGGCTGCTATCCAAAAGTCTACAAGCAATAAATGCTGGAGAGGGTGTGGAGAAAAGGGAACCCTCTCACACTGTTGGTGGGAATGCAAACTAGTATAGCCACTGTGTATAACAGGGTGGAGATTCCTTTAAAAACTGGAAATAGAACTGCCATATGACCCAGCAACCTCACTCCTGGGTATACACACCGAGGAAACCAGAACTGAAATATACAAGTGCACCCCAATGTTCATCACAGCACTGTTTACAATAGCCAGGACATGGAAGCAACCTAGATGCCCATCAGTAGACGAAAGGATAAGGAAGCCATGGTACATATACACAACGGAATATTACTCAGCCCTTAAAAAGAATTCATTTGAATCAGTTCTAATGAGATGGATGAAACTGGAGCCCATTATACAGAGTGAAATAAGCCAGAAATATAAAGACCAGTACAGTACACTAACACATATGTATGGAATTTTAAAAGATGGTAACGATAACCCAATATGCAAAACAGAAAAAGAGACACAGATGTACAGAATAGACTTTGGGACTCCATGGGAGAAGGCGAGGGTGGGATGTTCTGAGAGAATAGCATTGAAACAAGTATACTATGAAGGGTGAAACAGACCACCAGCCCAGGTTGGATGCAAGAGACAAATGCTCAGGGCTGGTGTACTGGGAAGACCCAGAGGGAAGGGATGGGAAGGGAGGCGGGAGGGGGGATTGGGATGGGGAACACATGTAAATCCATGGCTGATTCATGTCAATGTATGGCAAAAACCACTACAATATTGTAAGGTAATTAGCCTCCAACTAATAAAAATAAATGAAAAAAAAATGAATATTGGATTCTTAAATGTCCAAAATTCATATCAAATACTGAAACACAAAGATTAAAAATCTAGAATAGAGGTTAGACTCTTAAAAATACAATATTAAAAACAAAAACACAAAAAATTTAAGAAATATATATGAAGTTTGCTTTAAAAATAGTCTTTTTTTTTTTACAAGGTTATTTTGAAATGAAAATGAAAAGTAAGAAGTAATAGAGGAGTAATAGAGGACTTGAGAAGAAAGTAAAAGAAAAAAATTTTAAAAAGAGAAAAAAAATTTTTTTAATAGTAAAAATGTATGAAAATGAAAATGATAATTAAGGAGTAATAGAGGAGCAATAGGGAATTTTAAAAGAAAAAAGAAAAAATTTTGTTTAATTAAAAAAAAAGAATAGTAAAAATATATCTAGGAATTTCTCTGGCGCTGTTGCAAGGAGTGTGGGTTTGCTTCAGTTTCAGATAGCTCCTTGTTCCAGCTTACACTTCTTGATATCTATAGGCCCCTTCTGGTGTAGTTGGTGTTAACTACAGGGATTTTAATCTGTTGCACCTGTCACTTCTAAAGCATTTCTCTTTGTTTATTTGTCTTCTCTTTGCTGGTCTCTTCAGTGTCTAATTTCCCCCCAGACACAAGCGGGTGGAGGTGGTCTCTTGTTTAGGTTCGCTTGTTCAGTTGTGCTGTGGGGAGTGAGGGGCTCTACAGACAAATATCACTGGCCTGTGTGGGGAGCACTCGCAGTGTTCCGGCCACACTGGGTTTGCCCCCGCTTGCAGCGTGTGTGCTTTCCCTGTCAACACTGCTCAGGCTCCAGGCTGCTCTATAGGGAGCGGGCCCTGAGTTGCGCGCGGTTCCAGATTTCGGCTACTCCACAAAGTGCAGACTCGGTTGGGCCTGCGTTTTGTGCCTTCCCTGGCCCGAGCAGCTCAGGCAACCAGCAGCTTGAGGAGCGCACTCTCCCCGGGTGTGGAGCGCCTTCTCCCCTCCGAGGTCCCAGCCTCAGTTTCCACGCGCTGGTTTGGGTGCGCCTTGTCTCTTCTGGGGAGCTGGTCTCTAGGTGCAATCCTCCCAGTGGTTGTCAACCATCCAGAATCTCAAGAAGTCTTTGTTTAGAAACTGGGAGCCTGTTTGCAGTTTGGTAGGGGTGCCGTCTCTGGGGCCGAGTTTGCCCCTTTCCCCTCCCCGCTGCCTCCTGCCTCCAGTGGGGAATGGACCAGTCCACAGCCAGCTAGCTCTTCTCTGGAATTGCTCAGTCCTTCCTTTGGTCTGCTAATGGGCCGGCAGTGTGTTCTGTTAGCTCTTTTCGCAGGTTAATTTTCTCTCTCTCCCTTGCTATCCCACAGTTTAAGTTTCTATCTCACATTAGCTCCCTCCGATTGCCTTCAGGGCCTTCAGGCCCAATCCTCACCCCAAGCAGTGCCGCCCGCTCCTCTCCGTTCAGCCCCCACTTGCTGGTGGTGGATGTGAGTGTCTGGGGCACTTCTCTGCTGGGAGTTGCCTCCAGGCATGTAATCTGTGGGCTCTATTTACTTTTTTCTCCCAGTTAGGTTGCCCTCCGAGATTCAAAAACTTCCCCCAGACCTGCCAGTGAGAGGATTTCCTGGTGTTTAGAAACTTCCTCTATTTTGACTCCCTTCCCGGGACAGGTCTCTGTCCCTAACTCTTTTGTCTCTCTTTTTATCTTTTATATTTTGTCCTACCTCCTTTTGAAGACAATGGGCCGCTTATCTGGGCACCTGATGTCCTCTGCTAGCGATCAGAAGTTGTTTTGTGGAGTTTGCTCAGCGTTCAAATGCTCTTTGGATAAATTTGTAGGGGAAAAAGTGGTCTCCCCATCCTATTCCTCTGCCATCTTAGCTCCTCCCCCTCCATTATTTTATAGCTATAAATGGATTATAACCTTTAAAAATTGCAGCTCACTATATTGTACATCAACTATAAAATATAAAGAAAGATATAAGAAGAATATTTTCAATAAAATAAAAAAGGTACAATAAGAATATTTTTAGGAAAACAAAACCTGAGAGAATTTTTAGTCATCAGAGCTCACCAAAGAAAATCTTAAAGTAAGTTCTTAAAATTGAAATGAAACTATTGACAAGTGAAAATATGGATTTACTTGCAGTGATGCAGAGTTCTAGAAATGGTAAACATTTCAGTAAATGTAAATATATATATATATATTTTTTAAAGCAAGTCAAATTAAAATTATATAGAAAATAATGTAATGTGGGATTTATAATATTCAGATGTACAACATATGACAAAATAGCAAAAAACTCAATGGGGGAAATGAGTTTATAGTGTTATAAAAGTTATATTCTAAATAAAGGGCTCCTTTATTTTTTGAAATATTTTGGCATTCAAGAATACCTGACAAAATAATAATAATAATAATAATAATAATAAAGGATCTCTGACAGCGACTAATTGATCACAGAGTCCCTAGTAATGAGATAAATTGTGGCTTGCAAAAGTACTTTGTAAGCCATACAACAGAAAAAATTATGTCTGATAGATAAAACCTAACTTGAGTCACCGCAGTGCTAAATTTTAACCTTTAAGTTGAAGTCATTCTAAGACACAGAATCTCTTATTTTTTTATTTTAAAAATTTACTTCTTTTTCACATTTTTAGAAATTTGTGAAAATGGTACAAAGAACTCCTATATATCTTTCACCCTTAGACCTTACTTAAGCTTTGGCAATGTTCTATTAACATCCATTACTGAGTTCAATACAGGATTGCATTTGGCACTCAGTTGTCACATTCCTCTAGGCTCTTTCAGTCTGCAACAATTCCTTTGTCTTTGATTTTCATGAGTTTAAAATTTTTATACTTTGTATACTTTATACTTTGTATACTACAAAGTATACTTTGTAGTTATTTTGTGGATGTTCCTCTGTTTGTGTTTGCCCATTGTTGCCTCTTCATTACACCCAGGTTATGTATCTTCAGTGAGTCTATCATAAATGTTGTGTTCTTTTCCGGGAAACCTATTGAGTGGCATGTGAAGATGTCTATTTGTCCTCTTACTGTTGATTTTAACTTTGATCCCTTGGTTAAGATGGTGTCTGCAGATTTCTCCACTAAAAGTGACAATTTCCCCCTCTTTGTATTTAATACAGGTTTTCTGAGAGGTTCTTTGACACTGTGTAAAGTCTCATTCATCAGTCCACCTTCATCTACTAATTCTATTATAGCTTCTCTTGCTGCTTCTTGTCTGAATTAATTATTATTATGGTGGTTGCCAAATGGTAAATTTCTAATACCATGACCCCTTCTACATTTAATACTTGTCTTTTTACCACAAGGCAAAGGCTTCCTTCTCCCCATTTACTTATCCATTTAGAATGCTATATCTGTGTGTGGATTTATGGTTCTTATTTTTATTCAATTGCTATAATCTATTACTATTATCATTTATTTTCATGAACTGTTTTTTTTTTTTTTTCCAGATTTAGCCAGTAGGAACCAGTTCAAATCAATTCCTAAATCCTTTTGACATATTTCTGTCATTCTTAGAGTACTTTCTTACTTTTTGGCAGCATGAGGTATTCCAGACACATTATACTTACCCCACCCTAGTCTTCGGTTCAGTTCAGTCACTCAGTTGTGTCCGACCCTAGTCTTAGAATCAGCTATTTCTTCAAAAAACCCTGATGTCTTTTAGTGGAGAATAATATTTCAAAACCAAGATTTGGGTGATAGATGTGCTCATGCTAGTAGGATGTCACTGCTCTCATACCCTGTCAATGAACAGAGCTGAAAATTTGTACATTATATAATGTAAAATATTTATGCTTATATTTACTGAAAACCATAAACACATAATCTTTTGACTGGAGAGAAATTTGAGTCTCCTCATAGGAGAACCCTGTGGGCCTTCCCAGGTGCCTCAGTAGTAAAGAATCTGCCTGCCAATGCAGAAGACATGGGTTCAATTCCTGAATCAGGAAGATCCTCTGAAGAAGAAAATGACAACCTTCTCCAGTGTTCTCGCCTAGAAAATATGTAGCACATCCTTTTCTGTTCATCTCTCAATATGCATCTAGATTCCATCCATGATCTGGTTATTGTAAATAGTGCTGCAATGAACACTGAGGTATATGTGTCTTTTTGAATTGTGATTTTCTTCAGGTATATGACAAGTAGTGGAATTTTTTTTAAGGAATCTCCATATTGTTTTCCTTAGTGGTTGTATTAGTTTACATTCCCACCAACAGTGTAGGAGGATTCTATTTCCCCCAAATCCTTTCTAGCATTTAGTGTTTGTAGATTTGATGATGGCCATTCTGAGTGGTGTGAGGGGATACTTCATTGTAATTTTGATTTGCATTTCTCTATTAATGAGTGTTGAATATTTTTTCGTGTTTATTGGCCATCTCTGTGTATTCTTTGGATAAAAGTCTGTTTAGGTTTTCTGCCCATTTTTATTGGGTTCTTTGTTTTTCTGATACTAAGCTATATGAACTGCTTACATATTTTAGAGACTAATCACTGGTCGATCACTTTGTTTGCAATTATTTTCTCCCTTCCTGGGCATTGTCTCTAAATTGTTTATAATTTCCTTTGCTGTACACAAGTTTTTAAGTTTAATTAGTTTCCATTTGTTTATTTTTGTTTTTATTTCTATTACTACAGGAAGTGGATCAAATAGGATCTTGCTGTGTTTTATGTCAAAGAGTGTACAGTCTATATTTTCCTCTGAGAGCTTTATAGTTTCTGGTCTTACATTTAAGCCTTTAAACCATTTTTTAGTTTATTTTTGTATATAGTTTTAGGGAGTGTTCTAATTTCATTCTTTTGCACATAGGTGTCTAGTTTTCCCAGCACCACTTCTTAAGGAGGCTGTCTTTTCTCCATTGTATATTCTTGCTTCTTTTGTCAAAGATAAGGTGCCCATAGGTGCATGGGTTTAGCTCTGACTTTTGTATCTTCTTTCATTGATCTATATTTCTGCTTTTGTGCCAGTAGCATACTGTCTTGATGACTGTAGCTTTGTAGTATTATCTGAAGTCTGGAAGGTTTTTTCCTCCATCTCTGTTTTTCTTTCTCAAGATTCTTTTTGGCAATTTAGGGTCTCTTGTGTTCCACACAAATGGTAAAATTGTTTTTCTAGTTCTGTGAAAAATGCCATGGGTAATTTGACAGAATTGCTTTGAAGCTGTAGATTTCTCTGGGTAGTATAGACATCTTCACAATATTGATTCTTACATTCCAAGAACATGGTATATTTCTCCATCTGTTTGTGTCATCTCTTCTTTCATCAGTGTCTTACAGTTTTCTGCATGCAAATCTTTTATCTCCTTAGGTAGGTTTATTTTTAGGTATTTTTGTTGTTGTTGTTGTTGTTGCAATGGTGAGTGGGATTGTTTCCTTATTTCTCTTTCTGATTTTTCATTATTAGTATATAGGAATGCAAAAGATTTCTCTGCATTAATTTTGTATCCTACCACTTTACTAAATTCATTGATTAACTCTAATAATTTTCTGGTGGCATCTATAGGGTTTTCTATATATAGTATCATATCTGCAAACAGTGAGAGTTTTACTTCTTTTCCAATCTAGATTCCTTTTATTTCTTTTTATTCTCTGATTATTGTGGCAAGGACTTCGAAAACTATAATGGGTAATAGTGACAAGAGTGGGTACCCCCAGGTGTAATATATTTCCTTGAGCAAATTTACATAGTCCCTGGCACCTAGTATGCAGCTATTGACCTGGCTAGTGTATTTTCCCACAACAAAATATGAGAGCAAACAAAAGTAGTTTTATTTTACTGGAAAAGGCCAAAATTATAGCTTTACAATCTTATCTTAGGATTAATACAACTCTTCTGCTCTTTCTTATGACATAGTTCATAAGATGCTGGCCAACTCAATGTTAGAAAAATATCATATTGGTTCAACAATGATAAGTGGATCTGATAAACAGGAAGTAGCAAGTACTTTAGGTGCTTTAGTAAGACAGAAAATTCAGAGAATAAGGAATAAATCTCATGAACATTCATGGGCCTCTACTTCAGTGAAAATTCTAGAGGTAAAATTGTTTAGAGCATGTGATGCTATCCTCTTCAGTTTGAAAAATGAGTTGCTGCATCTCTCAAAACCTATCATGAAAACATAGGTATGATACAAGGTAAGTCTTTATGGATTTGTGAGGCAATATTTAAATGTTCTACTCTGACCACCTATAAAGTCACCATTAAGTTTGCTGGGTTTGAGAAAAGGAAGGCAAATCCAGACTGCCATGAAAACTGATTTTCCTCTAGGGTCTTTTGAGTGTAGACCTAACGACACTGACTTTGTCAAATGAGAACGCTATATGGAGACTTTGAAAGTGCAAATAGGAGATTCCATGAAGACTTAATTTGGGAAGGATCTGCGTTTCTTCTGCATATAATTATTCTCCTGTTTATAAAATCATTTCTAGCTTGCTACTGGGCCTTAGTAGAGACTGAAAGTCTATCCATTTAACATCAATTGTTTATGCAACCTGAGCTTCCTATCATAAACTGGGATCTGATAGGCAAAACCATAATTTGAAGTATGTTTGGCATAATCTGTAACCAAAGGAAAAAAGTATAAGAGAATCTGAGTTCAGACAGGTATAGGAGATATAATATGTATGAGCAGGTAGCTCAAACTCCTTTAACAGTAACTCAGACTTTATTTCCTCCTCTCCTATAGAGTGCTCAACAAATAGGAAGAAATAAAGTGGATATATGCAGCAATAGAGACCCTTGCAAGTGTGACAGGGAATGACAGCAGTAAAGGAAAGTACTCCCCAGATGCAAAAATTTAAGTAGTGCATTTAGTTTTCCACTTTGGACTGAAAGATGGCTGACTCATAGGCAGTTGCTGATGATTTGACTAGATAATCATAGACTTGGAATGAATAGGATTGAAAGATAAGTGGCAAAACATCTAGAAAGACTTATATGGATGAGCTTATCAAAATGGGCAAATACTGTGAAATATTTTTGTCCCATATGACTGTTTGCCAAAAAAGGCTTTAAATAGGCCAGTGAACAAAATTGCACACATCAACCTGTCCTTATCCATAGCCACTTCTTTACAAGGTAAATGAGCCCATATACAAACTGTCCTTGGTGGCAGGGATGGAGGTAAAGCCTGGGTTCAAAACTTAGGTTTTCTGTTACCAAATCTGACCTATTATTACTGGTAAATATGTCTAATCTGCCAACAGAAGAGACCAACCCTAAGATGCTTTTCAGGGTGCCAGAGAATCAGCCAGCCAACTAGTAGCAGTTGATTATAAGGAACTTTTTCCATTATGAGGGATCGGAGATTCATCTTCATTGAAATATACACATATATTCTGGACATGGATTAACCTTCCCTGCACATAATGCTTTTGCCAGCACCACCATTTACTATCTACTAATATTTTACAGAATATTGATCTTGATTATCCACTGTGATAATATTCCAAATAGCATTGCTTCTGATCAAGTAAATCTTTCAAAGCAAAGAAGTTGCATACAGGGTCCCATACCCATGGAATTACTGGTCTTTTCTTTTTGTTTGTTATGCACATATGTATATATCTTTATATTGATTTATTCTTTTTTTCTCTTCCATTGTTCTATATACAAGCTGTTGGAGACCAACTTTAAAATGTAGTCTAGCACTGACAAAGATGCCCTAAATGTTTCCCTCATCTTGAGTAAATGGTAGATAGACCTGTTCCTGACTATAGCCACCCCCACCCCAGTTTTAGGTTTTTTGAAGCATTTGTATTAGAAATAGTACATGGTAATTTTTCCTTCCCCTTTGACATGTAAATCTTTTTAATAACTCCTTGCTAGTTTTGCAACCCAGGAATGAGTTTCTAAAGGACCTAAGAGCCATCCTTTTGAAATTGTAATCATCAAGGACAACAAAGCCAGTTTCCCAGTTTCTATCAGAGGGTAGAAGCCTAACTTCTTTAACACTTACTTGAATTATTTCAATAGCACCCTATTTATTTCCACTCTTGTCTACTTCAAATTCATCCTCCTCTCAGCTCCCTGAATATTCTATTTGAAGAAAATATGACATGTTACCACCTCTCTGTGATCCATAAATATCCCTCATAACCTAAGATTATATTTCTCAAACTCAGACATGCCTATTACCACACAGAGTTGTACCAAGAGAAACTCAAAGCAAAAAAAAAAAAAAAAAAGGCACATCTCTCTAGAACATCAATTTTACTCAAATATTTTTGCAGGCAATTTAACTAGCATGTAATTTTTGAATTATTACTATACTAATAAATAGATATGTAATGGAGGAAATCCAAAATTTACATTGAATTTTATCTTTAGTGATAAAATATCAGTGCAGTATTATTATAGCAATATCTCTTGTTAGGTGTACTTTGGTGAGAAAAATTAAAAAGCTCTGATAGAATAAAAGCCTATCTATGTAACATTACAATGATTGTTGTCTGTGATTTACCTTACAGTTATAGCCCAGTCTCATCTCCCAGAACACTGTCACTTTAAGCTACCTCTTAGATGTTTAGAATTGTTCTTCCTTCAACAAGTGTTGCATAATTTTATCGGTTCATGCTGTCATTGCACATGTTGTTTCCCACACCTAGACTGCTCACCTCATGCTCCCAGACACCAAGAGTCTTCTTCTAAATTCATTTTTTTCACCTTTAAGATGAAATCAGTCTGTCATCTTAATGTTTCCTTGACCCACAAGAAAATCTAAGCTAAGAGTCTGTAACCAAGAAGTGTCAATTTTGACTATTCCCTGTTAGATCTTTCTTGCATGATAGCTCAGTTGGTAAAGATATCTAGGAGATACTTGCAAGATTAAATGGACTTTTTACTGTGTTTTCCTCACCTCCCCCCACCAATGAAAGAACCTGACATCCAGATCCCGACAAGATGAATATTCTGAGACATTAGTCTATCATCTTCTTGGTCAGCTGGCTTTATGCATAAAGTCATATTCCTTGTCTCAACTCCTCATCCTTCGGATTCACTGGCCTCTAGTGAGGCAAGCAGAGTGAGTTTGGACTTGATAACAATTCCTCCTTTTTGCCCAATGCTACAAATGCTCTTGGGGCGCAGGAGGGCCGAGAGCAGCTACTCCACGTTCAAGGTCAGGAGGGGCGGCCATGAAAAGATACCCCTCATCCAAGGTAAGGAGCAGCAGCTGCGCTTTCCTGGAGCAGGCGTGAAGAGATATCCCACGTCCGAGGTAAGAGAAACCCAAGTAAGATGGTAGGTGTTGCAAGAGGGCATCAGAGGGCAGACACACTAAAACCATAATCACAAAAAAACTAGCTAATCTGATCACAGGAGCAGCCTTGTCTAACTCAATGAAAATAAGCCATGCAGTGTGGGGCCACCCAAGATGGTCGGGTCATGGTGGAGAGGTCTGACAGAATGTGGTCCACTGGAGAATGGAATGACAAACCACTTCAGTATTCTTGCCTTGAGAACCCCATGAACAGTATGAGAAGGCAAAATGATAGGATACTGAAAGAGGAACTCCCCAGGTCGGTAGGTACCCAGTGTGCTACTGGAGATCAGTGGAGAAATAACTCCAGAAAGAATGAAGGGATGGAGCCCAAGCAAAAACAATACCCAGTTGTGGATGGGACTGGTGATAGAAGCAAAGTCCAATGCTACATGGACATTACCAGATGGTCAACACTGAAATCAGATTGATTATATTCTTTGCAGCCAAAGATGGAGAAGCTCTACACAGTCAGCAAAAACAAGATCAGGAGCTGACTGTAGCTCAGATCATGAACTCCGTATTGCCAAATTCAGACTTAAACTGAAGAAAGTAGGGATAACCATTAGACTATTCAGGTATGACCTAAATCAAATCCCTTATGACTATACAGTGGAAGTGAGAAATAGATTTAAGGGACTAGATCTGAGAGACAGAGAGCCTGATGAACTATGGACAGAGGTTCATGACATTGTACAGGAGACAGGGATCAAGAACATCCCCATAGAAAAGAAATGCAAAAAGGTAAAATGGTTGTCTGAGGAGGCCTTACAAATAGCTGTGAAATGAAGAGAAGTGAAAAGCAAAGGAAAAAAGGAAAGATATTCCCATGCAGAGGAAAGATATTTGAATGCAGAGTTTCAAAGAATAGCCAGGAGAGATAAGAAAGCCTTCCTCAGTGATCAATGCAAAGAAATAGAGGAAAACAACAGAATGGGGAAGACTAGAGATCTCTTCAAGAAAGTTAGAGAGACCAAGGGAACATTTCATGAAAGATGGGCTCAATAAAGGACAGAAATGGTATGGACCTAACAGAAACAGAAGCTATTAAGAAGAGGTGGCAAGAATACACAGAAGAACTGTACAAAAAAGATCTTCATGACCCAGATAATCACAATGGTGTGATCACTCACCTAGAGCCAGACATCCTGGAATTTGAAGTCAAGTGGGCCTTAGAAGCATCACTACAAACAAAGCTAGTGGAGGTGATGGAATTCCAGTTGGGCTATTTCAAATCCTGAAAGATGATGCTGTGAAAGTGCTGCACTCAATATGCCAGCAAATTTGGAAAACTCAGCAGTGGCCACAGGACTGGAATAGGTCAGTTTTCATTCCAATCCCTAAGAAAGGCAATCCCAAAGAATGCTCAAACTACCACACAATTGCACTCATCTCACACACTAGTAAGGTAATGCTCAAAATTCTCTGAGCCAGGCTTCAGCAATATGTGAACCGTGAACTTCCAGATGTTCAAGCTGGATTTAGAAAAGGCAGAGGCACCAGAGATCAAATTGCCTATATCCTGGATCATCAAAAAAAGCAAGAGAGTTCCAGAAAAGCATCTATTTCTGCTTTATTGACTACGCCAAAGCCTTCGACTGTGTGGATCACGAGAAACTGTGGGAAATTCTGAAAGAAATGGGAATACCAGACCACCTGATCTGCCTCTTGAGAAACCTGTATGCAGGTCAGGAAGAAATAGTTAGAACTAGACATGGAACAACAGACTGGTTCCAAATAGGAAAAGGAGTACGTCAAGGCTGTATATTGTCACCCTGTTTATTTAACTTATATGCAGAGTACATCATGAGAAATGCTGGGCTGGAAGAAGCACAAGCTGGAATCAAGATTGCTGGGAGAAATAGCAATAACCTCAGATATGCAGGTGACGGCACCCTTATGGCAGAAAGTGAAGAAGAACTAAAAAGCCTCTTGATGAAAGTGAAAGAGGAGAGTGAGAAAGTTGGTTTAAAACTCAACATTCAAGAAACTGAGATCATGGCTTCTAGTCCTATCACTTTCGGGAAAATAGATGAGGAAACAATGGAAACAGTGGCAGACTTTATTTTCTTGGGTCCAAAATCACTGCAGATGGTGACTGCAGCCATGAAATTAAAAGACACTTGCTCCTTGAAAGAAAAACTGTGACCAACCTAGAGAGTATATTAAAAAGCAGAGACATTACTTTCCTGACAAAGTCCGTCTAGTCAAAGCTATGGTTTTTCCAGTAGTCATGTAGGAATGTGAGAGTTGGACCATAAAGAAAGCTGAGCCCCGAGGAATTGATGCTTTTTAATTGTGGTGTTGGAGAATACTCTTGAGAGTCCCCTGGACTGAAAGGAGATCCAACTAGTCAATCGTAACAAAAATCAATCCTGACTATTTATTGGAAGGACTGCTGCTGAAGCTGAAATTCCAATACTTTGGCCACCTGATGTGAAAAACTGACTCATTGGAAAATACCCTGATGCTGGGAGGGATTGGGGGCAGGAGGAGAAGGGGACGACAGAGGAAGAGATGGCTGGATGGCATCACTGACTAGATGGGCATGAATTTGAGTAAACTCTGGGAGTTTGTGATGGACAGGGAGGCCTGGAATGCTGCGATTCATGGGGTTGCAAAGAGTCGGACACGACTGAGCGACTGAACTGAACTGAACTGAACAAATGCTCTTACCAAATTGTATTAAATTACTGCCTATCTGTGTATCAATGTATTTATATTGCAAACTTTAGAAGGGTAGGAAACACATGTAATTAGTGTTATTCAAAGTACATAATCAACCACTGTATCATTGCTTCCACCATTTAAACCTGAGTTTGATAACATCCCTATATTTTTAATTAAGAATTGAAGGTTCTCAGAGACCTTGGATTCACCAATCATGCAGGTAAATCCTTCTAAGAAATTATTTTTTGATTGTTTTACTTTTGCTGGAAAAGTAATTGTTTTGAAGAATCTTTCAAAATTTGATTACACTTCTAGTATTAATATTACATACTTGTATAAATGGCTAATTTACCTATAATTTGATGTATTGTAATTTATATAAGTAAATAAATTATTATTAAAGTTACTTAGCAGAATTAGAAAGTTAAGTGTTTGTAGCTCTTCAATTTTGAATTTTATTTTAACTTAAAAGTGTTATTTTAGTCATTCTTAGTCCTATGTTGAATAAAAAGTAAGCCTTCTGCTTACCCTTTACAAATATGAAGCACAGATATACATATAGTATATAAATGGATACACAGTATTTCTGGCATTATTAAAATTTCATAAAGGAGCAATTAGGAAAGCATGTCAAAAAGGCTTCTTAGTGGGACATTTAATGAGAAACAAAATTGAGAAATATTATCTTCAGTAAGGAACTGTAGAAACCAAAATTCAACCCTATTTTGCAGCTGCAAATTCTATTAAAATTGGCTCCTGGCAATCAGAAATCTGATAGAAAAGTGATTCTACCACAGGAGCACGTGAATCCACCACAGGTGATTTTTTCACCTCTGTCTGGGGCCTCTGATGCCCTCTTAATGGCCTATGATTCTCTGCTCAGAAGAAAAGCATTTTTCACCAGACAACCTGGGAAATGCTCCTCAAGACCAAATACATTGCAAATCACAACAGACCCAGAGCTTGACTTGAAATTCTGTCATGTGCTTTCCTGCCATCTGTGCCAAACAGGAGCTGATTAAAAGACAGCTTAAATAAAGTGAGTCCATACTAAAAGGGGATTAGCTACAAATAGGCCATTTCACTCTTCTAATTAGTATCTAGGCTTGGCAGGATGTCCACTGGACAGGCATCACAAGACTTTCACCAATCTTGCAGAGACCAAGGTTGAATCCCCTCCTTGTAAAACACACACACACACACCAAACAAACAAACAAACAAACAAAAAACTGAAGCATTTATCTCTAATATAAAGGCCAGCAATGCCCTCCTATTCATCTTCCCTACTTCCCAAAAGTTTCAGTGTATAATTAAAGATCTCTAACTGTTTTACAAAGAGAAACTGAGGCTTAAGTCTCCTTTAGTCATTTTGCCATGACTTACATAAAATCATAGAAATGCCACAGAGAAGGATTTACCCCTTTATAGATTGAAGCTAAAATTACTAAATAATGAAACATCACCAAATTAGCACAATGTGAGTAACTCATAGAGTTGTAGTCTGTGCACATTCCAGAAAGCTGAAACCACCAACCAAGAGTGAAAACTCAGTGACTCCAGGCCAAAAGCTGGTAGAGGATTTGACAAATCTGGTCAAACATTATAAAGTTACCATTATGTTCTATTTGCAGCTATTCTGGCCCACTGGGACATGCAATGGATCCTCTGAAACAAAACTAAATGATAAAGACATGTGGTTTTAAATTAAGGATACCTGTATTTCCTAGAAGAAGTAAGGAAACAGACTTTGAAGAAGAAAATTAAGAGCTGAATGTTAAAATGATACAAATGAACTTATTTACAAAACAGAAACCAACTCACAGATTTCAAAATCAAGCTTATAGCCACCAAAGTGGAACTGGGGGAAAACGATAAATTAGGATATTGGTGTTAACATATACATGGCTTCCCTGGTGGCTCAGACTGTAAAGTGTCTGCCTGTAATGTGGGAGACCTAGGTTCAATCCCTGGGTTGGGAAGATCCCCTGGAGAAGGAAATGGCAACCCACTCCAGTAGTCTTGTCTGGAAAATCCCATGGACGGAGGAGCCTGGCAGGTTATGGCCATGGGATCCCAAAGAGCTGGACACGACTGAGCGACTTCACTCACTCACTTCACTCACTGACTCACTATTAACATATACACTCTACACGCTATTATATAAAAAGAGCTAACTAATAAGGACCTACTCTACAGCCCAGGGAACTCTATTCGGTACTCTGCAACACCCTATATGGGGAAGAATCTGGAAAAGAATAGACACACACACAGCTGATTCACTTTGCTTTACACCTGAAAGTAACACAAAACGGAAAATCAACATTCGATCTTATTTTTTTTTTAAGAGTTGAATATATGTTGACCTTCATTATAGTAAGATTAATTGGAAAATGAATGTACCACAAGTGATTTTTATCAGGGACTTAAGGAATATAAAGAAGGCAGAAATAAAAGTGTTTCAGACTTTCCTTGTGGTACAGTGGGTAAGAATCTGCCTGACAGTGCAAGGGATACAGGTTCGATTTCGGGTCTTCGACTCCACATTCTGCAGAGCAATGAAGCCCATGCACCACAACCACTGAAGCCTGCAAGCTCTAGGGCCTGCCAGCTGCAGCTGCTGAGGCCAGGGAGCCTAGAGCTTGTGCTCGGCAATGAGAGAAGCCGCCGCAATGAGAAGCCTGCACCCGCCACTCGAGAGCAGCCCCAGCTTGCCGCAGTGAGAGAAAGCCCTCACAAAACAATGAAGACTCAGTGCAGCCAAAAATAAATCTTTCTTTTAAAAACGGCAATTGCTTAAAAAAAAATGTAAAGAAATATAAGTGTTTCAAGACTGTGTATAGCTTCCTTCAGCTTTGACTTTACCCTTCACACAAATTTAATACAAACTTTGGCTTTCAGACACTCTTCTAGACACAGGGGCTAAGGTAAACGTTCACATCGATAAATTATTATAATTACCAACATGAAACCACCACCCAGGTCAAGAAATTTAGAGCAGCAGCAACATCACCAAAGCCTTAAGCAGGCCTCTCCCCACTTAGAAAAGTTTCAATCTTCTCAAAAAATAATTACTATCTTGAATTTTTGCTGAACAACTCCTTGCTCTTTTATAATTACATTAGCTATGTATGTGTCTCTAATGTTACAGATTAGTATTTTTCAGGATGTATTATGTCTATTTTTTTTTCTAATGTTCTAAAATAATTACGTCTGTAGGACTCATTCACATTATTGTGGGCATCTGTAATGTACTAATTTCCATATAACATTCCATTGTATGAAAATATCATAATTCATTCAATCATTCTACTAAATGCATTGCTTCCAACTTGGGTTGTTATGAATAAATCTTCCATTCTAGTGCATAGTTTTAACACACACAGTCATGTATTCCTGTTGATTTTATACCTGAAACAGAATTAGGTTACAGATAAGTTTACATTCAATTTTAATAGATAATATTTGCTATTATTTTCTCCCAATCTGAGGGCTGTCTTTTCACCTTACTTATAGTTTCCTTTGTAGTGCAAAAGCTTTTAAGTTTCATTAGGTCCCATTTGTTTAGTTTTGCTTTTATTTCAAAGGATTAATCTCAAAAATATACAAGCAACTCCTGAAGCTCAATTCCAGAAAAATAAATGACCCAATCAAAAAATGGGCCAAAGAACTAAACAGACATTTCTCCAAAGAAGACATACAGATGGCTAACAAACACATGAAAAGATGCTCAACATCACTCATTATTAGAGAAATGCAAATCAAAACCACAATGAGGTACCATTACACGCCAGTCAGGATGGCTGCTATCCAAAAGTCTACAAGCAATAAATGCTGGAGAGGGTGTGGAGAAAAGGGAACCCTCTTACACTGTTGGTGGGAATGCAAACTAGTACAGCCACTATGGAAAACAGTGTGGAGATTTCTTAAAAAACTGGACATAGAACTGCCATATGACCCAGCAATCCCACTTCTGGGGATACACACTGAGGAAACCAGATCTGAAAGAGACACGTGCACCCCAATGTTCATCGCAGCACTGTTTATAATAGCCAGGACATGGAAGCAACCTAGATGCCCATCAGCAGATGAATGGATAAGGAAGCTGTGGTACATATACACCATGGAATATTACTCAGCCATTAAAAAGAATTCATTTGAACCAGTCCTAATGAGAATGGATGAAGCTGGAGCCCCTTATACAGAGTGAAGTAAGCCAGAAAGATAAAGAACATTACAGCATACTGACACATGTATATGGAATTTAGAAAGGTGATAACGATAACCCTATATGCAGAACAGAAAAAGAGACACAGAAATACAGAACAGACTTTTGAACTTTGTGGGAGAATGTGAGGGTGGGATATTTCAAAAGAACAGCATGTATACTATCTATGGTGAAACAGATCACCAGCCCAGGTGGGATGCACGAGACAAGTGCTCCGGCCTGGTGCACTGGGAAGACCCAGAGGAATCGGGTGGAGAGGGAGGTGGGAGGGGGGATCGGGATTGGGAATACATGTAAATCCATGGCTGATTCATATCAATGTATGACAAAACCCACTGGAAAAAAAAAATAATAATAATAATAAAAAAAAATAGATAATATTGAACTATTTTTCAAATTGGTTGTCCTCAGTGACAATAACATCAACATTTTTCATGAAAATTCCCATGGATCTACACCTTTTCCAACATTTATTATCCTTATTTTTTATTTTATCATTCTGATAGATACTCACTAGAATGATAACATAATTTTAATTTACATTTCCCTAATAACTACTAGAATTAAATACAGTTTCCTTGGCTACTTCAATATCCTGTTTGTGAACTGGCTGTTCATCCCTTTATACATTTTCTCTACTGGTGCATCAGTTTTCTTCTCAGTGATTTGTAGGAATTCTGCATGAGTCCTTTGATAGTTAAATATATTGCAAACATTTTCTCCCACTATGTGATTTGCATTTTAACTCAATGATTACATTTGATAAACAGAAGTTCTCAATTTACCAGTAGTCAAATGAATTAATCTTCTGATTCATCAGCCTTCTTCCTTTATGGTTAGTGCCTAATGTGTCTTATTTTAAAAATGTTTTCCTACTGCAAGGTCATGGAGATATTCTTGATTCATCTTCTCAAATTTTGTTGTTTTGCCTTTAATAATTGGAATTGATTTTTGTATATAGTGGGAGATGGGAATCGAGTTTCATTTCCTTCCAGATGGATATCTATTATCCCAGCACTTTTATTGAAAAGGTAGTCCCTTTCATACAGCTCTGTATTTCAATCTTTATTATAAATCAGGTGTCCATATGGAATAAGTCTAATTCTGAGGCTCTCTTTTCTGTTTTGTTGGGGTTTTTCTTTTGTTTGTTTCTCTCATTGTGAGCATACCACACTTTCTTAATTTTTGTAGCTTTTTATTAAGACAATATCTATTAGAATGAACATCTTACCTATTTTCTTTTTCAAGTGGTGTCTTGGCTCTTGGCTATATATGATATCTTTATCTAATAGAAAGACAGATAGTTATTATTGGAATATCTATAGGTAGATATAATTATTATTGGAAAAATTCCATCATGTTCCACTAAAACCTAGTAGTAGGAATTTGATCAATGAGATCATTCTGGAGAAAACTAATGTCACTTTAGATCTTCCAATCTATGAAAATTATATCTCTCTCTTTTATTTAGATTTTATTTGATTTTTCTCAATAAGGTTTTAAACTTGAAATATAGAGAAAAAAAATTCTATAATCACTCAGTTTGCAAAAGCAAGTTAGCTATAAAAAATTTTAGATCTCTCATGAATAATACAGTGTGTACAAAGAAAACAGAATGGCAAGTTTTGATAAAACATATTTCTACACAAGAGTTTTACCTATGAAGTTGTTATTCAGGTGGGAAAATATTCATGAAAATTCAAGGGTCTGAAATGACCACTTATATCTATTAGAAGATATATTGTAGATATATTCTAGGTGATTGAAATGGAAATCAAAATTAAGAACTCTGGTGAAGAAAGTCAAAAATTTTCAAATAATAATATAGAGCATTAAAACCAGTTAATCATGACAACTGAGGTACAAATAACTATTAAAAATGTGATTTAAAAACTAAGGCAACATCTGAGAATAATTTTTGAAATATAAGATTCTTGTGGCTACCAATAATCATTTAAATAATGAATAATGTCTAAAAATCTCTCTTCTAAGAAGTATGAAGGAAAGGGTGAAACATGGTAGGTAAAGGGAAGAAAAATTTCTTCTCATAAATATGGGTAAGACAAATAATCTTAGCTTTTATTAAATATGATAACTAAGAAAATAGAAACTTTAAAATATCTTTGATAAATTTGAAATCCAGCAGTAGTTTACTTAAAAATAATTTCAGAAATAAAACCTAATGGACATCATAGAATGATGTATCTATTCTTTAGTCTAACAATATTTCTTCTTTTGTTGAGATATTAAATTTACCAAATATTTCCCATTATTTTTAAAGAAAACTTCTGATTATTTACTTTTGATGAGTTAGTTAATATGGTGGCCACTGAATTCATAATTACTAACATGATTCTATAATGTTTCAAAATATGTTTCAGCTCCAAACCATCACACTACTACATGGAAAATAATTTAATTGCTGAATTAAACTAACCTTTACAGAATTACACATTTTTCTACAGGCAGAAAGGAAAGGAGATCAGTTTAGAGTAGGATGATGGAAACAACTCAGTGAAAATGGTAATAGAAAACTGTCTTGAGGGAATGAGTGGAATCAAAACATATGAACAGGCAGAGGAAGGCCTCTCCTGATGGCTCTAATTCATCACCCAGAACAAAAGCTCAAACCCTATCAGTGACCTACATTCGAACATATGGTCTTCACCACAAATACATGCCCCTGCTCCTGTGCACCCAAAATAAACTTCATTATTCAAATCTATATTCAGCAGCCTCTGGCTTTTTTTTTTTTTAACAAATTTGATTGCACCACAATACATACTTCACCAAAGTATATATGTGTATTCTGTTCAGCATTTGTTTGTCTTGCTTTAACTTCTGTATATTAACAACCATAATTCTTCCTAAAGTATGTTTGAATGCCTGTGAGTGTGTATGAGTGTGTTTGTGTGTGTGTAAAATCTATCATGACTTATATAACTTTTGAGGACTAATTTCACTTAATATAATGCCATGATCTATCCATTTTGCTGTTATCACTTTTGTTCATTCTTTTTTGACTGCTCCATAATGTTCTATGGTATAGTGGAATTTACTTACCAATTATTCTTTTAATGGATATCTGGATTGTTTAACGGTTTCATTAATGCAGAAATGCTGCTTTAAAATTTCTTGTACAAAATTCTGATACTCTTATGATCTACTTTTGGATAAATTACCACGGGTGGATTTCTTGTGTCAAAGATTTGTGAATAACTAACTTTAGGAGGTAATGACAAATTGTTTTTCAAAGTAGTCACATCAATGTATACATCCTTTAGTAATGGATTAGAAAATACTGGCATCTTCATCAATATTTGGCATTTTCAGATTTTTAATATTTTGCTACTCAAATGAGTACAAAGTGGAGTCTTGCCAAAAACAATATGTTTTTCTATCTACTGTACAAAAATTGTATTATATTTTATTAAACTTTAGGTTCAGTTGAGGAGTTTTTAATGCCCCTGGACCAGGGCATTTATTTGACATAAAGAATAAAATTTAAAAGCAGAAGTAATTTATATTTTTCTGTCTGAGAGTATATAAAATGTAAGCATCATTTAATCTCAGTCATTTTATGTATGAATATGTCATAAGTAGTCCTAGTTCTGTAATGTACATAAAAATTTAAATTTAGAATTTTCTATTTCACAAATCAAAATGATCATTGATATGACTGATTATATACATGTATATCTTCATCAAATGCCTCAAAGATTTCACTTAAATGTTTAAAATTGAAGTTATTTTTGACATGATTATATTTTTCAACTTAATGCAAAATCATGAAGTAATTAAATCTGACATCAATTATAAAATGAAACATACATATATATACAAGTGTATATACGGTTATATATTTAAATACTATTGAAAGAATATTGATATTAGTCATTCAGGCTGTGACACAAAGCTCCTTGTTGCACTGATTATGTCATCTGATCACAGAAGGCTATGTCAGAAATTAAAATTATGTACAATATAAAGTAGAATAATGAGAATTTGATCTCTTGCTTGACTGGGACATCCATTTCCTGCCCTTGAATATCAGAGGCCTCTTTCTCAAATATTTCATCTTGGACCACCAATTCTTGGGCCTAGTCAGATTAGGATTTACACCATTGCTTTTCCTGGCACTTGGGCCTCTGAATTTCAAATTGGAAGCACAGCATCAACTTTCCTGGACCTCCAGCGTGTGGATAACAGATCATGGGGCTCCTCAAGTTCAGTAATCATGTTCCAATGAAGGCTGTATGCAGTGGGATATCTTCTGTCTCAGTTGTATGTTCATGTGCCCAGTTTAAAGGTACTCTAGTTGTTTCTTTTTTCCTGGCTAGACATTAATATAAGAGCTCAGAATGAGGAGATACATCAAGATGGTAGAAAAGAGGAAGTTGGGTTTACCCAGCCCTACCTGCCAAGAACATATCAAAACTACATCTACACATGGGACAATTCTCATTGAAAACTAACTGGAAACTGGCAGAAGGACTCCAGTACAATGAACACTTGTAAGAAAGATACACATGAAATCCAGTGGGAAGGGAAGAAAAGGGATTGAGAAAAAGGAGAAAAAGGAAAGTACAGGAGTGGACCCCTATCTTGTGGACTGAGCAGGCTGAGCACAGATTGAGTATCTCACAGGAGTTTATTTCCTATCCAGAGGAGATACGTTCCCTAGGCTGGCTAGAGTATCCCTGGGACTAACAGAAGAGCTGTGGGAAGTCTGAACTCAGCTCCTAGGGAGTTTTTGGGTGCTGGCTAAGCCCTGGGGGCAGGGGGTTGCCATGTTTGCCCAGCAAACAGTCCAGTCCCACTCACTCCATGACACGTTGTAGCCTGGACTGGGGAGAACACTTGGCCACGGGATGCAGAGGCAACCTAGCCTTGGGGCAGAGCCTGGATGGGGCTGCAGCTGGCATGGTTGGCCGTTATTCAAGTAGCACATTAGAAGTAGCCCAGATCTCTGAGAGCAGCCAGTCCACCACATATCTGCCAAGAGTGTGTGTGTGTTGGGGGTGCGGGGGCTCTGGATGCCTTGCAGTGTGGCTCCACAAGACGGAGGCAGCAGAGGCTGAGGGTAGTGATGGGTTATGAAGGACAAAGAGTACTTGTACCCAAGGCTACATCAGAGCAGAGTAAGGGAAGCAATGTGGGCGCCTGCACAGGTCGCATGTCAGAGACATCTTGGACTTTTCTCTGTAGCCAACAGGAGCTGAGATCCCTTCAGCACTGCCTCAGCCCACCTTCCAACTGGGACAAGTCTCCTACTGAGGGCAGAGGGGGAAATACACACTTAAAAGGGAAAAACCAGCTCAGGCTCAACCCTCGGGACTTCTGCTCTAGAAACCTAGGATCAGACTCTGCTCCTCATAGGGTGGTGATGGCTGCTGAGCAGAAGGAAAGTCCCAGCTAACGCCTGGCACCAGTTCTAACCACTCCAGCTCCAGCCTGACCCCCTACCAATGGAATAGCTGCCAGCAGACATTGAGACAAGACATGACTACCAGCCTCATCAAACCCAGCTCTCCCACCAAGAGACTGCTGCACGGGACTGCATTATTAGTGTCATTCAGTCTGTATAGAGACACTCCCACATAAGAACACCCCTTGAAGATCACAGTAGGTAGGTAGTTCACCTGCATTAATAGAGGCAGAGAAAATTAAGCATATGAAAAGGCAGAGAAAATATTCTCAAGCGAAATAACCAAAGAAAATGCCTGAGACAATACTGAAACAAAAATAAACAATATACAAGAAAAAGAATTGACAGCATTGGTAATGAAAATATTAAGTAAATTAAGAAAAACAATAGGTGTAAACAGTGATAATTTCAACAAGACCCAATCAGAAATTAAGAATTCTAGGATGAACCACAATGGAAAAAAGTATTTTTAAAATAAAATATATATATATGTCACTTTAAAAAATTTATACACACACACACACATATATATATATAAAACTGAGTCACTTTTTAAAAACAATTACCTAATCTATCAATTTTGCCTGTGCTTGGTTTTCATTGCTGTGGGACTTTCTCTAGTTGAGGTAAGTAGAGACTACTCTCTAGTGGCAGTGTGAGGACTTCTCATTGCAACTCTTCTCTTGTTGTGGACTTCTCACAACTCTCTCATGTTGTGGAGCGTGGGCTCTAGGCACACAAGCTTCAGTAGTTGCAACATATAGATTCAGTAGTGTGACTCCTGGGATCTAGAGCACAGGCTCAGTGGTTGTGATGCACAGGTTTAGTTGCTGTAAAGCAAGTGGGATCCTCCTGTATCAGGGATCAAACCTGTGTCTCTTGCACCCGCAGGCAGATTCTTCACCACTGAGTCACCAGGGACGCCATAACTAAGTCACTTTCTGTACAGCAGAGGTTGGCACAACATAGTAAATCATCTATCCCTCAATTTTTTTTAAAAAAGAAAATGAATTCAATAGCTAAAATAGAAAACACACTACAAGGAATGAATAGCAGATCAAGTAGCACAGAAGAATGCATAAGCTATCTGGAAGACAGACTAATGGAAATCACCCCATCAGAACTGCAAAAAAAATTTTTTTGTTTGTTTGTTTGTTTTTTCATTTATTTTTATTAGTTGGAGGCTAATTACTTTACAATATTGTAGTGGTTTTTGCCATACATTGACATGAATCAGCCATGGATCTACATGTGTTCCCCAGCCCGATCCCCCCTCCCACCTCCCTCCCCATCCCATCCCTCTGGGTCTTCCCAGTGCACCAGCCCCAAGCACTTGTCTCATGCATCCAGCCTGGACTGGTGATCTGTCTCACACTTGAAAATATGCATGTTTCAATGCTATGCTCTCAGATTATCCCACTCTCGCCTTCTCCCAGAGAATCCAAAAGTCTGTTCTATGCATCTGTGTCTCACCCTATATGCAGGATAGAGAAAGACAAAAAAAATTTTTTTAATTAAAATAATTTAAGAGATTTCTGGAATAAAATTAATCATACCAACACTTGCATTGTAGGGGTTCCAGAAGGAAAATAGAGAAAGAAGGGGATTATAAATGTATTCAAGGAAATTTTGGCTGAAAGCTTCCCAAACCTGATGAAAGAAACAGATGTTCAGATACAGGAATAACAGAGGGTGCCCAACCAAGATGAACTCAAACAGACTCACACAAAGATATACCAGTCAAAATGGAAAAAGTTCAAGAGATTCTAAATGCATCAAGAGAAATACAGAGTCCTGTGCAAGGGAATACCCAAAAGGTTATGAGCTGATTTCTCTTCAGAAAATTTGCAGGCCAGAAAGGAGTGGCATTATATATTCAAAGTGCTGAAAGGAAAATCCTACAACCTGGGATACTCTACCCAACAAAAATATTATTTGTAATAAGAGAAATAAAGGACTCCTCAGATGAGAAAAACTAAAAGAGTTTGTCAGTATTAAACCTACCCTGTTTACACCTTTCTGAGTCTTGACTGAAAATGTATCTCCAGCTACATCCTCCATCAGATTTCTCACTCCAGTTTGTATTTCACTCAATATTTGCGAATATTTTGTGGTTTCAGGTCTTCTTGGCTCTGCGAGTTTTGACTGAGTTAGAGATTAAAAGCTTTATAAGAATGATGTGTAAAGTCAGACCACGATTTTTCTAGCAGATATCTGATACTTATGTACAGCCTGGTTCTATTTCTTAGTTATTATGAATAATGCTAACTTGAACATTTGTATATAAGCTTTTGTATGAACATATATATTCATTTCTCTTTTATATATTGTTATATCTAGGTGTAGAATTGCTGGCTCATATAGTAACTAGCAGATTGTTTTCCTAAACAGATGTACCATTACAAATAATTCTGACTTGTCTACATCCTTTCTAACACTTATAATTCTCCATCTTTTAATTATAGTCATCCTAGTGAGTATGAACTGGTATCACTGTGGTTTTTATTTATATTTCCCTATTGATTACTGATATTGAGCACTTTTATGTGTCTCATGTATGTATATTTTCTTTGGAGAAATACCTATTCTAAAGTTTTTCAGTTTTTCAATTGAGTTATATGTATTTTCATTGTTATAATGTAAGGGCTTTTCATTTCTGATGAGAGACTAATGTAACCTAGATATTTTAGATATTAGTCTCTTATCAGAAATATAACTTGCAAATATTTTCTCACATTCAGTGGATTATCTTATGTATTCTGAATAGTGTCTACTGGGGGCTTCCCTGGTAGCTCAGCTGGTAAAGAGCCCACCTGTATTGCAGGAGACCATGGTTTGATTCCTGGGTTGGGAAGATCCCCTGCAGAAGGGATAAGCAACCCACTCCCATATTCCTGGGCTTCCCTGGTGGCTCAGATGGTAAAGAATCCACCTGCAATGCAGGAGACCTGGGTTCAATCCCTTGGTTGGAAAAATCCCCAAGAGGAGGGCATGGCAACCCACTCCAGTATTCTTGCCTGGAGAATCCCATGGACAGAGGAGACTGGCGGCCTACGGTCCATGGGATCCCAAAGAACTGGACATGACTGGGTGACTAAGCACAACATAGTGTCTATTGAAACATAAACACTTATTTTTTTTATGAAGTCCAGTTATTTTTTTTCTATTGTGACCTGAGCTTATCATGTCATATCTAAAAGACTATTGCTAATCTAAGGTCATAAAGATATATGGACAGTTTTTCTCCTAAATCATATGGTTTTAGCTGTTACACTTAGATCTTTGGTACACTTAAATTTTTGTACATGGCATGAGTTAGGAGTATGAGTTGATTCTCTTGCATGACATAAATCTATATATTTCCAATTCTATTCCATTGACCTGTTTGTGTAGCCTTATGCCAGTACCACACTGTCTTCATTACTTAAAGCCCACTAGATTTATAGTGGGCTTTGAAATCTAAAGACATGAGTTCTCTAACTTCGATCTTCTTTTTCAAGATTATTTTGACTATTTGAGGACCCTTGCATTTTTATGTGACTATTACAATAAGCTTATCCATTTCTGAAAAAAAAAATGGCAGCTGGAATTTTGATAGGGGTTACACTGAATCTATAGGTAAATTCGGTGAATATTATCATCTTAACAATATTAAGTCTTTCAATTCATGAGTATAAGATGCCTTTTTGTTTCTTTAGACATTTAATTTCTTGTAATGATACTTTGTAGTTTTCAGTGTACAGCCTTGTACGTCTTTAATTAAACTTATTCCAAAGTATATTGTTCATATTGATGCAGTTGGAAATGGAACTGTCTCTTTAAATTTATTTTTGGATTATTTATTACTAGCATATAGATATAAAATTGATTTTTGTTTGTTTATTTGTTTTTATACCTTTTTTTTTTCATTTATTTTTATTCGTTGGAGGCTGATTACTTTACAACATTGTAGTGGTTTTTGCCATAATTTTGGACTCTGTGGGAGAAGGCGAGGGTGGGATGTTCTGAGAGAATAAAATTGACTTTTGAATACTGATTTTGTATCTTGAAATCTTGTTAAATTCATTTATTAGCTCTATGTTTTCTTTGTGGATTTCATAGGATTTTCAATATACACAGTCATGTCTTTTGTAAATAGAAATTACTTTGCTTTCTTACTTCCCTTCAGAGTGACTTTTGCTTCTTCTTCTTTTTTTGCCTGATTCCCCTAACTATATCTTTCACTATCAGTTCAGTTCAGTTGAGTCACTCAGTCGTGTCCAACTCTTTGAGACCCCATGGACTGCAGCACTCCAGGCCTCTCTGTCCATCACCAACTCCTGGAGTTTACTCAAACTCGTGTCCATCTTTCACTATAGTGTTGAATAAAATTCTTAAAAGTGTACACTCTTATCCTGTTCCTAATATTAAGGGGAAATTTTTCAGTCTTTTGCCATTTAATATAACTATGCTTTGTTTTATTTTCTTGTATACACCCTCTCAAAGACTGAGAGTATTCTGTTCTTAAGTTGTTGAGTTTTCTAATCAAATGGTGTTGGATGTGCCAAATGATTTTTCTGTGTCTACTGTGATGATTTTGTGATTTTCATCTTTTATTAATATCTTGTATCACTTTAATTGATTTTTGTATGTTGTACAAACCTTGCATTCTGGGATAAATCCTAACTGGTCACATTTAATATATTTTACTTTGACAGCTGAAACAAATTACCACATTTTTATTGACTTAAAATGTCATAAATATATTATCTAATAATTCTGTATATTAGGAGTTCAACATGACTCTCACTAATCTGGGCTAAAAGCAATGTATCAGCAAGACTATATTTCTTTCTTCTTGAAGGCTATAGAGGATAATTAGGTTACTTGAAATTTTCATCTTATAGAGGCTGCCCATATTTTTTGGCTAATGGCCTGATTCCTTTATCTATAAGCTAACAAGTGGGGGTTGAATCTTTCCTATATCATGTCATTCGTGAATATGCTTTTGTCATCACATCTCTTGCTCTGACTCCTGTGCACCTTTCTCTGATGCTTTTAGACAGTTGATCACATTTTTTACTTGGACACTTATTCCTATATCCTTCAATCATAACAATTTTGGTACACAAATGTATATTCAATCCTAGAGTAATTAATGGATCAAATAATAAAATATTCATTCATTTTCTATTACCAACTTCTACAGAATGTAAAGAAGTAAATACAAATTTTGAAAAGCATGATAAATTAGCATTTCATAAAATAAAACAAGAAAAATAAAATGTGTCTTTATAAACAGTATATATTTGGAGAATGGTCATAAATTTATCCTCCAATCTTTCCCTTTTGACTGGGTCTACTTGTATTTAATGTAATTTAATATAGTTAATGTAATTACTGGTAAGATCAAATCTCCCATTTTCCTGATTGTTTTCTATTTATCTCCTTTTTTTTTAACCCAATTCCTCTATTCAGTTCAGTTCAGTCACTCAGTCCTGTCCAACTCTTTGTGACCATGCCTGCAGCATACCAGGCTTCCCTGTCCATCAACAACTCCCGGAGTTTACTCAAACTTTTGTCCATTGAGTCAGTGATGCCAACAAACCATCCCATCCTCTGTCATCCCCTTCCCCTACCACCTTCAATCTTTTCCAAAATCAGGGTCTTTTCCAATAGGTCAGTTCTTTGCATCAGGTGGCCCAAGTATTGGAGTTTCAGCTTCAGCATTAGTCCTTCCAATGAATATTCAGGACTGATTTCCTTTAGGATGGACTGGGTGGGTCTCCTTGCTGTTCAAGGGACTCTCAAGAGTCTTCTCCAACACCACAGTTCAAAAACATTAGTTCCTAAATGCTCAGTTTTCTTTATAGTCCAACTCTCACATCCATACAGGGCTACTGAAAATACCATAGCTTTGACTAGACAAACCTTTGTTGGCAAAGTAATGTCTCTGCTTTTTAATATGCTGTCTAGTTTGGTCATAACTTTTCTTCCAAGGAGTAAGCGTCTTTTAGTTTCATGGTTGAAGTCATCATCAGGACTGGAGCCCCCCTCCAAAAAAAAAAGTCTGTCACTGTCTCCATCATTTCCCCATCTATTTTCCATGAAGTGATGGGACCAGATGCCATGATTTTAGCTTTCTGAATGTCAAGTTTTAAACCAACTTTTTCACTCTCCTCTTTCACTTTCATCAAGAGGCTCTTTAGTTCTTCTTCACTTTCTGCCATAAGGGTGGTGTCATCTGCATATGTGAGGTTATCGATATTTCTCCCAGCTATCTTGATCCAGCTAGGGCCCAGCATTTCTCATGATGTACTCTGCATATAAGTTAAATAAGCAGGGTGACAATATACAGCCTTGATGTATTCCTTTCCAGATTTGGAACCAGTATGTTGTTCGATGTCCGGTTCTAACTATTGCTTCTTGACATGCATACAGATTTCTCAAGAGGCGGGTCAAGTGGTCTGGTATTCCAATCTCTTGAAAAATTTTCCAGAGTTGTGAGCCACACAGTCAAATACTGTGGCATAGTAAATAAAGCAGAAGTAGATGTTTTTCTGGAACTCTCTTGCTTTGATGATGATCCAACGGTTATTGGCAATTTGATGTCTGGTTCCTCTGCCTTTTCTTTTGAACCAGCATCTCCTGTATTGCAGGTGGAGTCTTTACCAGCTGAGCTACCAGGGAAGCCCAAAATAATACACTAGAAATAGAGATAGAAAAAGAAGTAGATGTTCCTCTATTAATACCTTAGTTTGTGTTAAATTGATATTTTCTAGTGTATCCCCTAAAGAAGGGATAGGTGTGTTCAAGCTTGATTTATTAAAGAGAAGGAAAGTACAAAGCTCCCAGCATAGGCATTGGGAGGGGGATAAAGAGTCCCCCAGAGGCAGGACTTATAGCAGTTTTTATATCCTTAATCTGTACATTTTTGTTTGGCTCCTGTCCTTAAAATACGTCATTTTTAACCAATCAGTTTAAATGTCAAGATGCTTGTCTTAATATTTTTATGGTTCCTCTTGGTCCTTAGATTAAGTCTCCATCCCTTTCCATGCCTCCTGGCCATTTTACAATGGGTCAGATATATGGGTTTAAGATTAATGAACACCAGTTGTCTTTACCTCAGGAATATGGAACATAAATTAATTACTGCTCTTCTCTGGATCTGAGTGCTGATAATTTATCAGATGAAGAAACGTTCCAGGAATTTTGGACAGACGGTATACCTTTAGGCTAATGGAGCGAGATGTTTGTTGAAAACAAGACCAAAGTCTCTGAGTCTTAAACTAACTACCTAGAAATTTCTACCTCAGATCTCTTTGAGTTTATCCTATTTAGGATTCTTTTTCTTTTCATCAAATTTTGAAAGATTGTCAACATTATTATTTCAAATGCTGTTTCCTCATTTTCTCTCTCTACTAATTTGTAACTACCATTATGTGTGTGTTGGTACTCTTGATGGTATCCTACAATTTCTAGGGATCTGTTCATTTAGCTTTATTTATTTTCCCTCTGTTCCTCCAACTAGGAAGACTTAGTTGACCTACATTCAAGTCAAATATGCTGTTTACCAGCTCAAATCCAATATCGAAGCCACCTCGGTTCAGTTCAGTCGCTCAGTCATGTCTGTCTCTTTGCAACCCCATGAACAACAGCTCGCCAGACCTCCCTGTCCATCACCAACTCCCAGAGTCCACCCAAACCCATGTCCCTTGAGTCAGTGATGCCATTCAACCATCTCATCCTCTGTTGTCCCCTTCTCCTCCTGCCCTCAATCTTTCCCAGCATCAGGGTCTTTTCAAATCAGAGTCAGCTCTTCGCATGAGGTGGCCATAGCATTGGACTTTCAGCTTCAACATCAGTTCTTCCAGTGAACACCCAGGACTGATCTTTAGGATAGACTGGTTGGATCTCCTTGCAGTCCAAGGGACTCTCAAGAGTCTTCTCCAACACCACAGTTCAAAAGCATCAATTCTTCAGGGCTCAGCTTTCTTCATAATCCAACTCTTACATCCATACATTACTACTGGAAAAACCATAGCCTTGACTAGATGGACCTTTGATGGCAAAGTAATGTCTCTGCTTATTAATATGCTATCTAAGTTGGTCATAACTTTCCTTCCAAGGAGCAAGCGTCTTTTAATTTCATGGCTGCGATCACCATCCACAGGGATTTTGGAGCCCAGAAAAATAAAGTCAGCCACTATTTCCACTGTTTCTTCATCTATCTGCCATGAAGTGATGGGACCGGATGCCATAATCTTAGTTTTCTGAATACTGAGCTTTAAGCCAACTTTTTCACTCTCCTCTTTCACTTTCATCAAGAGGCTTTTTAGTTCTTCCTCACTTTCTGCCATAAGGGTGGTGTCATCTGCATATCTGAGGTTATTGATATTTCTTCTGGCAATCTTGACTCCAGCATGTGCTTCCTCCAACCCAGTGTTTCTCACGATGTACTCTGCACATAAATTAAATGGGCAGGGTGACAATATACAGCCTTGGTGTACTCCTTTTCCTATTTGGAAACAGCCTGTTTTTCCATGTCCAGTTCTGTTTCTTCCTGACCTGCATACAGGTTTCTCAAGAGGCAGATCAGGGGGTCTGGTATTCCCATCTCTTTCAGAATTTCCCACAGTTTGTTGTGATCCACACAGTCAAAGGCTTTGGCATAGTCAATAAAGCAGAAGTAGATTTTTTTTCTGGAACTCTCTTGCTTTTTCAATGATCCAGCAGATGCTGACAATTTGATCTCTGGCTTCCCTGCCTTTTCTAAAACGAGCTTGAACATCTGGAAGTTCACAGTTCACATATTGCTGAAGCCTGGCTTGGAGAATTTTAAACATTACACTACTAGTGTATGAGATGAGTGCAATTGTGCGGTAGTTTGAGCATTTTTTGGCATTGCCTTTCTTTGGGATTGGAATGAAAACTGACCTTTCCCAGTCCTGTGGCCACTGCTGAGTTTTCCAAATTTGCTGGCATATTGAGTGCAGCACTTTCACAGCATCATCTTTCAGGATTTGAAATAGCTCAACTGGAATTCCATCACCTCCACTAACTTTGTTTGTAGTGATGCTTCCTAAGGCCCACTTGACTTCAAATTCCAGGATGTCTGGCTCTAGGTGAGTGATCACACCATCGTGATTATCTGGGTCATAAAGATCTTTTTTGTATAGTTCTTCTGTGTATTATTGGTCCTCTTCTTAATATCTTCTGCTTCTGTTAGGTACTTACCATTTCTGTCCTTTATTGAGCCCATCTTTGCATGAAATGTTCCCTTGGTCTCTCTAATTTTCTTGAAGAGATCTCTAGTCTTTTCCATTCTATTGTTTTCCTCTATTTCTTTGCACTGATCACTGAGGATGGCTTTCTTATCTCTCCTTGCTATTCTTTGGAACTCTATATTCAAATGGGTATATCTTTCCTTTTCTCCTTTGCTTTTCGCTTCCCATCTTTCCACGGTATTTGTAAGGCCTCCTTAGACAGCTGATTTGCTTCTTTGCATTTTTTTTTTCCCTTGGGGATGGTCTTGATTCCTGTCTTCTATACAATGTCATGAACCTCCATCCATAGTTCATCAGGCACTCTGTCTATCAGATCTAGTCCCTTAAATCTATTTCTCACTTCCACTGTATAGTCATAAGGGATTTGATTTAGGTCATACCTGAATGGTCTAGTGGTTTTTTCCACCCTCTTCAATTTCAGTCTGAATTTGGCAATAAGGAGTTCATGATCTGAGCCATGGTCACCTCCCAGTCTTGTTTTTGCTGACTGTATAGAGCTTCTCCATCTTTGGCTGAAAAGAATTTAATCAATCTGATTTCAGTATTGACCATCTGTTGATGTCCATGTGTGGAGTCTTCTCTTGTGTTGTTGGAAGGGGATGTTTGCTATGACCAGTGGGTTCTCTTGGCAGAACTCTACTAGCCTTTGCCCTGCTTCATTCTGTACTCCAAGGCCAAATTTGCCTGTTGTTTCAAGTGTTTCTTGACTCCCTACTTTTGCATTCCAGTCCCCTATAATGAAAAGGACATCTTTTTTGGGTGTTAGTTCTAGAAGTTCTTGTAGGTCTAGTAAGTTTTTAATTTCAAATCATATGCCTTTCAATCCTAGAATTTCTATTTAGTCTTTTTAAAATATAGTTTCTATCTATTCATTGATATTTTCTACTTGGTGACAAATCATTCAGATATTTGTTCTTTTCTTGTTGTCTTCTTCATCTTTTAACATATTTAAGATAGCTTAATTAAAGTCATTGTCTAGTAAATGCATATTTGATTTTCCTCAGGGATATTTCCACAAAGATTACATGAAAATTGATTTCACCTTTCCTTTGAGGGACCATACTTTTTTCTTTACTTAACTTTTTGTTAAAAGTGGACACTGTAAGTTATACAATGTGGCCATTTTGCAAATCAATTTGCAGAAGTCCCAGGGTTTTTTTGGTGTTGTTTCTTTATATTGTAATTTCTGCTGCTTATAATTTGCTTAGTGACTTTCCCGAATGAAGTCTGTAAAGCCTGTGTTCTTTGTAGGGTGGGGTCACTAAAGCCTCTGCTCAGTTAAATCATCTGTTAATAATTGAACATAGATTTCTTTGAGTGCCTGTAACCACTAAGTCTCCAGCTTTCCCCAAAGGTCTCTGCATGTCTGTTGGGGCATGCCTTAGCACTCGGTCTGGTAGTTTACAACTCTGCCTTAGCCCTCACTTCCTTCTTGTGCAGAACTTCAAGGTCTTCTAGAGATAAGAGTTCAGGGCCCTCTCAGGTCTTTTCCAAACATATACATAGCTTTATATATGAATGCAGATCTATGTGTATGAAAGAACTTCTAGATTCACAGGTACAGTCAGATCTTTTCAAACCTCTTCTGGGTATATCCAGAAGCTTTTCCTTTTAAATTGTAATCAGCTTTTCCTCTGACTCAGTAGTCATCACTACCTCAGGTAAATACCTCTGTTTGTTTTCAATAAATGTTCCCCTGGAGAAAATGCTGTTTACATTGAATGAGCTCTGAATCAGATTAAACAAAGACAAGTTGTAAGCGGTACTTTCTAGGTAACTGCTACACAGTGCACATAATGAAAGCTGAGAATCGGGATTTGAAAGTGCTCCAATCTCATACACATTCTCCAATGGCTGCTAGATTAACTGGTTTTCAAAGAGACTATGTGGCTCTTGGTTTATAAGGATACCACAGAGACAAGAATAATGGGAACAGAGTAAGTTAAAACACCACAAAGCTCATTGTTCTTATGAAGACTGAACTGTTTCTCTTGAATAAATGCTTACAAAAAGGATGAACGTTTTGGTTTAATTTATGCAGTTCTGGAAATGTTGATTTCATCAATTTTCCCAGGATTCTCATTGGTTTTATGAAACAGAATTTTCAAAAGTTTTTACATCATCAATCATGTTACTGTCACTTGTTTTCTATAGGCATACTAGATTATGGTACTTTTGAGCATAGCATTCAAATCTTAAGAAACTTTTCGAAAAAAAATTTTATCAAATCTTTGCAGAGAGTGTACAGCAATATGAGCTAGATAATATTACAGCTAAATAGATTCACAGTTAGATAACTTGATATAATCAATGAGTTGATTAATAAATTAGCCTAATTTTGGAAGAAGGTCTCTGGCTGCTCTGAATTTTGCTTTATATCATTTATTCAGCTGCTTCTGAACAATTTAAATAAATATACAAATGTCTTTAAATCAAATTTTCAAAAATAATTTTAGGTGAGGTATTTTATTTTTTAAATATTTTAATAGGGTGAAACACTGAGGAACAAGACTCGATGTTAGAGTTTTATAAAATTTTTAAAAATATTGTAAATCTTTTTTAGATCTTTTAAAATTTAATTGCCTTTTGCATATTAGGAAAAGAAATCTAATTGCAATCTATAATACAAAAAGAAGAAAGAAAAAGGAGGTAGAAAAGAAAATTAATAGTTTTAGCTGCCCACTGAAATATGATGTGTTAACAATAAGGCATGCTCTATGACTGGTGTACACAAGCATATATAAACATAATAGCACCCATGAATGTTAATTATCAATTAATTCAAAGGATATTTTTGAATAGATAATATATGTACTCTACCCTGCTAGATACTGAAGACAAAGATTTACAGTAGAAGTATAGACTTTGTCCTCAGTTATCATTAACAGTAGAGATAAACAAAAACAAATCATAAGAAAATGCAACAAGGATTATATCACAGATAAGCAGAAAGTGGTAAGGGAACACTCCAACAGAATGACAAATTCTGTTTGAAAAGAAAAGCTTGGTGAATAAATAACTTTAACAGGTACACAAGTGTTTAAAGAAGATTCCAGAAACTAGAAAGCTTGGTATGTGTTGAAATTTACTGCTTTGGGGGCTGAAGTGAAAAACAATAAAACAGGAATTTCTTGACTTTGATGATCACATTCTAGTAAGACACCCCCCACTAACAGAAAGAATTCCATAATTTCCTTCAAGAGAAAATTTGCTAAAGGATCTTAGTTATTAAGTTGACAAAAGCACCTCTGTGGATGAAGTCTCCCAGCTTCACAGTGATGAAAAGGAAACTTGAATTCATGTTATGACAAGTTCTGACCTTCTCTGCTGACTCAGGTGGTAAAGAATCTGCCTGCAATAAAGGAGATCTGGGTTTGAACCCTGGGTCACAAAGATTCCCTGGAGATGGGAATGGCTACCCACTCCAGCACTCTTGTCTGGAAAATTCTATGGACAGAGGAGCCTGGTGGGCTACACTCTATGGAATTGCAAAGTGTCAGACATGACTAAGTGACTAACATTTTCACTTTTCTTTTTTTCTTTTTTTTTTAATGGAAATACACTTGGGCATTATTCAGTGAATTAGAAATGAACAACAACAACAAAAAGATTAGAGCATATGCAACTATTCATAAAACTCTAATACAAAGTCAGCACAATCTTTGGACTTTTAATTAAAGCTTGGAAAGTAGTTCTACCTTTATAATGTGCTAGATTCCTCTGAACCTCGTCCTACATGAGCATTTTTTCTCATAAACTTGGTACAGCAGCTCTGTGTACTGAACCAGATTTATAACATCACAGATTGGATGACAGATAATGGTGAAAGCTAAAGATAATAAATAATTATTGGTACCATCTGGGCTTTTTGAAAAACGTCCTTTTGAAAAGAGTGCATTTCAGGATCCTACAAAAATAGAATTCATGCACAGAAAATTAAAATGTTAAATTAGCTGTGAGAAAAGATACTAATTTTAATTCACAAGGGAGATATAGATCTTATTAAGTATCAATTGATGCAAAATTATTTAGAAAACAGAACAGTTTTACAGATAAGCATCTACATTGATGAAACAGAATAAATTCTCTATTAATCTCTTCATGTCAAAGATAGTAAATGAGATGTGATCTGATTCATGGGGTCACTCTGAAAGATTTTCCACTTTTCAACTGAGAAATCTGATTACTATTGACCTTGGTACACTTTGCATTCAAAGTCAAAAAATATATATAATGATTGCACATGTTATGGTCTATTTATTCTATTCAGGTCTTTCTACATTAACAAGTGAGCTAATAATATAAAAATGTTAGTGGATAATTTTGTACAAACATTAGCTTTGATAATCGTTGTCAACCTAAAACACCCTGTTTTTCCTTCATGCTTGGCTCTTCCCTAAAGAAAGAAGGTAAAGAGCCCAGAGTATCTACACACAGTTTTTTCTCTCATAGAAGCAACTTACAGGAACAAGAAGGAATTCCAAGAAAAAGAGTTTTAAGGGAAGTAGTTGCACATTACTTAAACACTTGCGAGGTGCCTACAAACTGCAACACACATTTTATACATAGTGCTTTACATGCACGGTATTTTAATTCATAAGTGCTCTATCAGGATTCTCTTCATTTTCCAGATAATAAAAACAAAATTAAGTGACTTGTCCAAACTGCAATCTCTGTACTATTTCCAAAATATCACTGTTGATAGAAGCAGAGAAATAGTTAAATTGAGCCACTAAAAAGAGAGGATCTAGAACAGATTGAAAGCTACAGAGAAGCAAATAACATCAACATGGAATGGGATATATTATATTGTACAGATAAATATAAGATTCAGAATGACTATTTTTTTATTTTTATTTTATTTATTTATTTATTTATTTTACAGAATGACTATTTTAGAAGTGATTGGCACTCTCCCAATTTCAAGACCTTAAAGTAGGAAGGCCTTGCTGAACAGCTGCCATTATCATATGTTGACACATTTGTTATCTAACAAATTCTTTTTTGCTTCTAAGAGAGGTGGCTGCAATTCAGTAAAAACTTTCATTCCAGTAGATTGAATAGGGGACTCAGCAGTTGAAGTACAACTAATTTATTTATGATAAAATAAGTTTGCTCTTTTGCTAGCCATTGATCACTGGTGTTATTATGTGTTTACAAACAACAATTTATTTTTTTTATTATTAACATACAGAAATATATTTTTCACTCACCATTCACTTTCACTGTCCAAATCTTTGTGAATCCATGGACTGCATCATGCCAGGCTTCCCTGTCCATCACCAGCTCCCAGAGCTTACTCAAACTCATGTCCATCGAGTCAGTGATGCCATCCAACCATCTCATCCTCTGTCATCACTTCTTCTCCCACTTTCAATCTTTCCTAGCATCAGGGTCTTTTCCAATGAGTCAGTTCTTCCCATAAGGTGGCCAAATTATTGGAGTGTCAACTTCAGAACCTGTACTTCCAATGAATGTTCAGGACTGATTTCCTTTAAGATGGACTGGTTTGATCTCCCTGCAGTCCAAGAGACTCTCAAGGGTCTTCTACAACACCACAGTTCAAAAGCATCAGTTCTTTGGAGCTCAGCTTTATAGTCCAACTCTCACATCCATACATGACAACTGGAAAGACCATGATTTGACTAGGTGGGCCTTTGTCAGCAAAGTAATGTTTCTGCTTTTTAATATGTTGTCTACGTTGGTCATAGCTTTTCTTCCAAGGATCAAGTGTCTCTTAATTTCATGGCTGCAGTCACCATCTGCAGTGATCTGGGAGAACAAGAAAACAGCCTGTCACTGTTTCCATTGTTTCCCCACATATTTTCCATGAAGTGATGGGACCAGATGCCATGAACTTTAATTTTTGAATGTTGAGTTTTAAGCCAACTTTTTCATTCTCCTCTTTCATTTTCATCAAGAGACTCTTCAGTTCCTCTTCAGTTTCTGCCATAAGGATGGTGTCATTTACGTATGTGAGGTTATTGATATTTCTCCCGGCAATTGATTCCAGCTTGTGGCTCATCCAGCCAGGCATTTCACATGATGTACTCTGCATATAAGTTAAATAAGCAGGGTAATAATATACAGCTTTGACATACCCCTTTCCCAATTTGGAACCAGTCTGTTGTTCCATGTCCAGTTCTAACTCTTGCTTCCTGATCTGCATACAGCTTTCTCAGGAGGCAGGTCAGGTGGTCTGGTATTCCCATCTCTTGAAGAATTTTCCAGTTTGTTGTGATCCACATAGTCAAAGGCGTTGTCATAGTCAATAAAGGAGAAGTAGATGTTTTTCTGGAACTCTCTTGCTTTTTCTATGATACTGAGGATGCTGGCAATTTGATATCTGATTCCTTTGCCTTTTCTAAATCCAGCTTGAACATCTGGAAGTTCATGGTACACATACTGTTGAACCCTGACTTGGAGAAATTTGAGCATTACTTTGCTAGCGTGTGAGATGAGAGCAATTGTGCGGTAGTTTGAGCATTCTTTGGCCTCACCTTTCTTTGGGATTGGGATGAAAACTGACGTTTTCCAGTCCTGTGGCCACTACTGAGTTTTCCAAATTTGCTGGCCTATTGAGTGTGGCACTTTCACAGTATCATCTTTTAGGATTTGAAATAGCTCACCTGAAATTCCATCACCTCCACTAGTTTTGTTTGTAATGATGCTTCCTAAGACTCACACTTGACTTCACATTCCAGTATGTCTGGCTGTAGGTGAATGATCACATTATTGTGTTTATCTGGGTCATGAAGATCTTTTTTGTACAGTTCGCCTGTGTGTTCTTGCCACCTCTTCTTGATATCTCCTGCTTCTTTTAGGTCCATACCACTTCTGCCCTTTATTCTGCCCATCTTTGCATAAAGTATTCCCTTGGTATCTCTAATTTTTTTTGAAGATATCTATAGTTTTTCCTGTTCTATTATTTTCCTGCATTTCTTTGCATTGATCACTTAGGAAGGCTTTATCTCTCCTTGCTCTTCTTTTGAACTCTACATTCAGATGGGTTATCTTTCCTTTTCTCCTTTGCCTTTCACTTCTCTTCTTTTCTCAGCTATTTGTAAGGCTTCCTCAGACAACCATTTTGCCTTTCATTTTCTTGGGGATGGTCTTGATCACTGCCTCCTGTACAATGTCATGAACCTCCATCCAATGTTCTTCAGGCACTCTGTCTATCAGATCTAATCCCTTGAATCTATTTGTCACTTCCTCTGTATAATTGTAAGGGATTTGATTCAGGTCATATCTGAATGGTCTAGTTGTTTTCCCTACTTTCTTCACTTAACTCTGAATTTGGCAATAAGGAGTTCCTGATTGGAGCCACAGTCAGCTCCTGGTCTTGTTTTTCCTGACTGTTTTTAGGTCTTTCTTTATAATAGACCTAAATCTAATTTGCCTATCTCTGTCTAACGATCTGTAAGAAGGAGACTCTCAATATGCTATAAACTCAACTAACTTTTCCCCATTCTTCCTGTCCTATGCCGCTCAAACCCCCTACCCATTTAATGACTGACATTAGGAAGAACACAAGTATAAAATTCATCTCCAACTACACCTCACTCTCTCTTTAAACTGTGGGACCTTAACTGTCTGATCAACTTATGGCAGTTTTTTATTCTAATTGAAAAGTATATCTTCAGTCTATGTACTTCTTTCCAATTCCATTACTGCCACCAGCTCAACTGTCACCATCTCTTGATGGACTTTTGAATAGCTTCCTAACAGTTCTTCCCACTATTGATCTTTTCAAACGTTTCAAATGATTCTTCTCATGCTTAACTTCTCATAACTTTATGATATTTTAACATTAAAAATAATATCTTCAAATATTATACCTCATTCCTTTGCAAATAGCTCACAGATATTTCAGCCTTGAAGCACCTTTCAGTTACTTGACCCAAGAGCTTTTTGGTTCCTAGTCTTTCACCTATTTGGCCATTATACCTAATAACTGCATCCCACAATTTTCTGGGTTAACTGTCCCTTTCTGTCTCAACTTACAAACAACTTTCCCTAACCTACATACTCTTCTCACTATCATCAGATTATCTTAGGTATCCCTAAAAAGTAGCTAGTCTTTCCTTTATCTTAGCAATTATCCCATAATATATTATGATTCTTTTATTGTTTATCTTGTCCACAGACAATAAACTCCAGAAGGAAAAGGACAATGACTGGAGTAATCGCTGTTCAATGACCTGTTTCTAACATAGTATCTGGCACTCAGTTAATGCTTAATATTTCCTAAACAAATTGATCAATAGATACTGGTTACTAGGTAAGGTGTAAAGGAATTGGATCACAAAAGATTCTTTTTGACATTTGGCTCCACCTCTAAGTTAAAACTCCTTAGTGTTGTAACCAAGAAGAACCCTGTGGTGCCTTCCCAGAATAGATTCCCACCCCACTCCCACCATGTTCTCCATCTGCCTTCAGACATGTAGAAAACCTTTAGCATCCTGGGTCTTCCATGAGTTCCAAAGAGTACACTTAATCAGAGAAGTGAAGAAATACATAAACAAAAGAAAATGTCATGCAAGATAAAATAATAATTGTTTAACCATTAAACAAAATCAGGACCTTTAGTTCTTCCTCAAAGTCTATAGACAATATTATGAGCCATGTCCTTTGAGCTGTTCTGCTGATACTAAAAATCCCAACAGGTGAAAAAAGTTAACTGTATGCTTCCCATATGCACATAGACTCCAGACAGGTTAGAGTCAAAAGTTCAATGATGTTGACTACCAATTACCTCACCACCACTACCAGAATAGTGCCCAGGAACTAATCACACACCCCACAAACCTCTTCACTTACTCTGTCTTCAAAAACTTTCCTTGAAAGCCTTTTTTTTTTTTTTTTCATTTATTTTTATTAGTTGGAGGCTAATTACTTTACAATATTGTAGTGGTTTTTGTCATACATTGACATGAATCAGCCATGGAGTTACATGTATTCCCCATCCCGATCCCCCCTCCCACCTCCCTCTCCACCCGATTCCTCTGGGTCTTCTCAGTGCACCAGGCCCGAGCACCCGTCTCATGCATCCAGCCTGGGCTGGTGATCTGTTTCACCCTAGATAATATAGCACTAGCCACCTAGACTCCTTGTTTGGTGTCCTGCAATAAATGTTGCACTTTTCACCACAACCTGGTGTCAGTAGATTGGCTTTACTACAAAAGGGCAAGTGGACCCAAGTTTGGTTTGATAGCTGCTTGATTTGCAGAGGACTTTCAATTTTACTTCAGCCTTTGAGTATTGTCTCCTATCATTTGATCCAGTTTTGTAAACAGTGGTCTGTTTACAGTTCCGTGAACAATATTTCCTCTTGGTTTTATACTTTTGCTCCTGTGATCCTTAGTACTGAGATCTCTTTTCTTGTCCTTTAACATTCTACATCTACTAAGTTTTCAATGTGTTCTTCAACTGTCATTGCTTCCCTGGAGATTTTTCTAACTTCTTTAATGAAAAATATAGTCATATCTCTACTCTCAAAATACCTCATAAAACCTCTGGAAAAAATGCTTTCATTCTCTCTTGTGATTATATATTTATTTATGCATCTTACTTAGCAAACTCCTAGAGAAGGAGTAGTATCCTCTCTGAAGTGTCTCTGCTTCCACAGCCCCTAAGAACTTGGTAGATACTCAGTTCTATTCATTTTGTTAATGAATAAACTTTCCATTTATTTACAATCATTCTCTCTTCTTTAAAAACTTGCCCTTGTATCTTCAGCTTCTAAAGACAATATTATTACTATATTTATTCTCCATATTTGAGATTAGTCAAAATGTATATTAGGTTTTCATAGACATTTTAAGTAATCAACACAACACTGGAAGCCTGATAGAATAATAATCTAAACACCATTAAAGTATTCCTTACTTATCTCTTGCATACATATAATCTTACACTTAGATTCAGTATTTTATTATTACCACTCTATTGCCTAGTACTAGATTTCATAATAGAATCTACTATCAACTACTTACCTTTAAAAATGCATGAAACTTGTCTTTGCTCTTTTATATGTTTGCAAGATAGATGGATTTTTTTCCTACTGGAGTAATATGCCAACCTTCAAATAAAAGTGGTTTTTTGTTTGTTTGTTTTTGTATTAGTATCAGTTATTGTGACCTTGCCAAAAATTGGGAATTGAAGTGGGAAACACACTTTAAATATGTCTATTTAGCAAACATATTTGTCATTTCCTCCACACTAGTTTGTGTGTCATTTTCTGTACATTAATCAGTAAATATGTTACATAATATCCACATTCCTTACATTAGTAGTTGTTCAAAACTATCTGAACTTTGATTCTACCATAAGAGAATAAAAGATTCCCAATTTACCTCATGCTACAAACATCTCTAAAAATAGGACAAATATATATCAGGCAATCATATTCAGACATTGGACAGTAGGCAGCCTAAGACTGATATTTGAAAGGAGAAAAATATACATGTGTCCCTGCCGTGGCTACAACCACCATCACCTGGTTTCTTTTCTGCTGCCACTTGTAAGACTGCTCTGCAAAGCACTGCAGCCCCACTAAGCTGAAGAGGCCAAGCAAAATAAGCATTTAAGTGTTGAAATTATTGTAATTTGTGTCACAGGGCTCTAAAGAGGACAGAGTTTTGATGACTGGCAGAATTTTGTATGAGGCTTTACCATTTGATCAAGAGCAAAACTGAACTGCACATGAATGTAGCAAAATTCTGTTAGGCCAAGTAGAGAGAGATTATTGCAAAGGTGGGAGCTGAATAGAAATCCCAGAAGCCCTATGGGATGTGTTACAATTCCAGGCAAAGTGAAAACACCTCTCTGAGCAACCCAGGCATTAAGTTGACACCAAAAAGGCCATACCTTAATACTAATAGTCATTGCCTAGAATTGATGTTTTCAGAGTGGTTCACAGACTTATGGATCAAAAGACACTTTCAGGGGGTCCACAGTGTCAAAACTATTGTCATAATAATACTAAGATGTTATTGCCTTTTTCTCTGTGTTGACATTTATACTGATGGAGGAGAATGAAAAAATGGGTAAAACATCTCACAAGCAAACGTCAACGAGAGCACCAAAGCCTACCAATAGCATTCATTGTATTCTTCACTGCCACATACTCACACATACCTTGTAAAATTACTATTTTTTTACTGCTACTATTATATATAAATATACATATATATTTAGTTCTACTTAAGTGCATCATTTATGAAGTGGCATAAATTTTAAATTTTGTTAAAATTTGATGCTTCATTTTTAATAATCTTTGTATGTGCATAAAGCACTTTTGCTACATACCAAAAAATAAGAGTGGTTTCAAGAAAAAGTGTTCATTCAATAATCTGAACTGAGAGTTGACCTAATTTTTTTTTTTCAAATAGCATCAGTCTTACCTGAAAGAATAATTAACCAAAAATAATGATCATATAGATTCAGATACTTTGCGGACATTTTTCTCAAAATTTAATAAAGTGATCCTGTCTCTTCAAGAAAACAACAACCAATATTGATGGCTAATGAGAAAAATTGAGCTTTCAAGTAAAAATTACAATTTTGGAAAACCTGTATCTACCTTCATATCCATGACAAGTCCTGATACATAATGACTTAATGACTTTTCTGATAATATTAGGGACTTCTGATAGTATATGATAAAATGCATCAACATTCAGAAAATCTTCATAACTCATGAACTAATATTTTCCCAATTATCAGTGTATGATATTACAAAATCTTCTATGGGGAAAATAGTCATTCAAACTGCAAGATATGCTAGTGGATTTTAGTGTATTAAAAAAAAGCACAAAAAGTCATTCCCAGCAATCCCACTATTGGGCATATACCATGAACAAATCATAAGTCAAAAAGATACATGTACCTTGGTGTTCATTGCAGCACAACTTACAATAGCCAGGACACAGAAGCAACCTAAATGTGCAATGACAGATGAATGGATAAAGAAGATGTGGTACATATATACAATGGAATTTTTTTTAAGGGCTTCCCTGTGGTTCAGATGGTAAGGAATCTGCTTTTAATTCAGGAGACCCAGATTCAATCCCCGGATCATACACACAATGGAATATTACTCAGCAGTAGAAAGGTACAAAATTGGGTCATTCGTAGTGATGTGGATGGGCATAGAATCTGTTATACAGAGTGAAGTAAGTCAAAAAAAGAAAAACGAATACGATATATTAATGCATATATATGGAATCTAGAAAAATGGAACAGGTGAACCAACTTGTAGGCAAGGGTAGAGATGCAGATGTCAAGAACAGACAAGTGGACATGGTAGTGGGGGAGAGGAGGGTGGGACAAACTGAGAGAGTAGCACTGACGTATATACACTACCATGTGTAAAATGGATATTTACTTGGAAACTGCTGTATGGCACAGGGAGCTGAGCTCGGTGCTCTGTGATGACCTAAAGGGATGGGATGAGGGAGAAATGGAAGGGAAACTCAAGAAAGAGGGTCTAAAGGAACAGGATGGCAGAGGAGTAGGTAGACGTGGAGTTGATCTCTCTTCACAGATACATCAGGAATACACCTTCAGACACAGAAGTCCATGCAGAACCCCTGCTGAGAGTGGACAGGAGTACCTGACCAGCAGAAAAGAATATATAGAATCATGCAAAACTTGGTAGGATGAAGGAACTAGGGGGAAAAACAGGAGTGTTAGTAGGACTGGACCTGCCCTTGGCAGGTGGGGGAACTGAAGCAGGGGGTCCAATCCCTATGCTGGGGCAATTGTCTGAGTCAAAGGAGAAATACTTAGGCTGAGAGTAAAGCAGTTGATCTGTAACAGCCTAAATGGAATGAGAACCAGGCAGTCCTTGCCACAGCCATACATACCCCAGTCAGGGAAGCAGGTCCCCTGTAAGGCGCAGTGGCTGGAAGCTGGAGTTTAGGGATTGTGGCGCAATCTCAGGGCAAGGACTGCTGTTGACTTTGAAGAGACGGATCAAGGGGATGTGAGGGAGGAGACTGTGGTGGGAAATGCCTGTGGAGGAAAGTCAGGCAGCCATGCAAGCAAGGAGATGCTGCTGAGCCATGTGTAGGGGGTGAAGCCATCACCATAGCCTCTCTCCCCCCACAGGCCAGCATCGGCAGCCTCTCTCCCCCCACAGGCCCCCCCACCAAACGCCTGATGCGCTGAACTACAGGAGGACCCCACCCAGGGTGCGCCTTTAAGTGCCTGACATGCTGATTTTCAGAGGAACAGCCCAGCCAGGGGGGCCCTTCTAAGTGCCTGAAAGGGCAGGGCTACAGAGAAAGACTGCTCAAAGAGGCCCTCTGATCACTAGCTGCAAGAGGCTCATAAAAAGGCTCTGACAGGGCCATAACTCCTGCAGGGGAGACAGTCTATGTCCCTGCACACTTAGAGACACCAGGGCTCCCGGAAGCCAAGCAGCTGGGCCACCTTCATGCTCAACTCTCACTGGGGCAGAGCTGCCACAGGCGAAGAAAAGTCTTGTGTCCATGTAAGCAGGGTCGCTTCAGTCACATCCAACTCTTTGCGACCCTGTACACTGTGGCCTGCCAGGCTCCTCTGTCAGGAAGGAGGGCAAGAATTCTCCAGGCAAGAATACTGGAGCGCACTGGCCAAAACTGGCTGCCACACCCTTCTAGAGCACTATATTTCCTGCTGCCCTGGCCGCCAACCACCCTGAGTTCCTGGTGCTGCCAGAACCCCTGCGACCCAAGCAGCTGCACCACCTCCACGCCTGGACCTCACAGGGGCAGACACAAGTCCTCCAGGGCAGCCTCGGGAGCAAACCCCAGTGGACGACCCACATGCAGAGGTGGAAATAAAGCCCCAGTTGAAACCCAGGGGCACTGTGGCTAAGGAAGAAGACCCCAAACTCCACCAGCTGTACAAGCTGGGGATTAAATCCACATGATCAGCTAGGCAGACTCTGTCTATGGAATATATAATAGGGCATTGAGAGCTCCCACAAAAGAAAACACACTAGTTCTGATGGCTGTGGACATTGGAGGCAAGAACACACAGGAGGAGGACCAGATTAGAACCTCAGCTGCCCCTACAGCAGGTCCAGAGATCAGCACAGTGTTGGAGGGCATCCTAGGGAGATGAGGTGGACTGACTCCCAGGGAGGGAAAGGACTTTGACAGCAGTGACTGAAGAAAAACATTTATTATTCTTATGTTTTGACTTGTTCTGTAGATTCTTTTGAACTTTTTTTTTTTCTTCTCCCCCACCACCACCACCACCCTTTTTCCCTCCACTGTTGAATTTGTCGATTTTATTGGCACTATGAAATGCAATTAGAACTTTTTTATTCCTCAGTCACATGTTTTACTTTGTTATAAACCTCTGCCTCTGTGTTGGGCCTTTCCAGTGCTGTGGAATTTTTTTTTTCTCTTTCTTTAATTTTAATTTTAAAACATATTGTTATTTTTTCTGCTTTTATCTCTTTCTTTGCTTTTCCTACTGCTCTTTTCCCGTTACAGCTAATCTTTAATGCATATAAATCTTCTTTATCTACCTCTATTTAACTTTGCATATCTATTCTTTCTTTTCTTTCCACTCAGCATACTTGTTAGATTTATTTTCATTGCTTTATTCCCCAACTGGCACCTTGTTTTAGTTTTGTTTTCCAGTTTGTTCTTTAGTTACTTTTGTTCTTAACTGGTAGATATAATTTTTGGCTTCCTTAGTTTGCTAGATCAATCTATCATACTTTATTTCTGTTGGACTGTTTAGATTTAGTTTATGGATGTATATGCATATGTGTATATTCAGTCATATTTTTTATTGTTGTTATAAACCTTTGTCTATATATTGGACTTTTGCAGTTCAGTGGAGTTTTGTTTTTGTTTTTTTTTTCTTTCTTCTTCTTTCTTTTTTGTTCTTTTTTTAATAATTTTAATTTTTAATTTCTTTGAACCTATTACATTTTTTCTAAATTTATTCCTTTGTTTGCCTTTCCTACTGTTCTTTTCCCCTTGTAGCTAATCTTTAATGTATATAAATCTTCATTTACCTCTATTTAACTTTGCATATCTATTATTTCTTTCCTTTCTTTCCTTTCCTCACAACATATTTGTTAGTCTTGTTTTCATTGCTTTATTCCCCACTTGCATCTTGCTTTAGTTTTGTTTTCTAGTTTGTCCTTTAGTTAGTTTTGTTCTTAACTAGTAAATATAATTTTTTATTTCCTTTGTTTGCTGGGTCAGGCTACTGTACTTTATTTTTGTTCAACTCTTTTGACTTTGCTTATGGGTGTATACATATATGTGTATATTCCATTATATTAATTATTATTTGTCTGATTTTATAACTTCCAAATGTCTGGGGCTCACCTTTGGTTTCTTGTTTCTGGGTATTTGCTTTAATCTCACTTAATGCCATAACAAACCACTAGAAACAGAAGTCCAAATAAATGAAGAGGAAATAGGCAAACTACCTGAAAAAGAATTCATAAAAATGATAGTAAAGATGATCAGAAACCTTGAAAACAATATGGAGAAAATGCAAGAACCAATTTAAAAAGACCTAGAAGAATTAAAGAATAAACATACAGAGACAAATAGCACAAATACATACAACTCAATGCCAGAAAAACAAACAACCCAACCAAAAAGTGGGGAAAAGACCTAAACAGACATTTCTCCAAAGAAGACATACAGATGGCTAACAAACACATGAAAAGGTGCTCAACTCGCTCATTATTAGAGAAATGCAAATCAAAACCGCAATGCGATGTTACCTCACACCGATCAGAATGACCCTCATCAAAGCACTGTTGGTGGGAAAGTAAATTGATACAGCCATTATGGAAAACAGTATGGAGTTTCCTTAAAAAAAAAAAAAAAATCAGGAATAAAACCTCCATATGACCCAACAATCCCACTCCTAGGCGTATACCCTGAAGAAACCAAAATTGAAACAGACACATGTATCCCATTGCTCACTGCAGCACTATTTACAATAGCTAGAACATGGAAGCAACCTAGATCTCCATTAACAGATGAATGGATAAAGAAATTGTGGTACATATACACAATGGAATATTCAGTTCAGTTCAGTTCAGTCACTCAGTTGTGTCTGACCCATGAATCACAGCACGCCAGGCCTCCCTGTCCATCACCAACTCCCAGAGTTTACTCAAACTCATGTCCATCGAATCGGTGATGCCATCCAGCCATCTCATCCTCTGTCATCCCCTTCTCCTCCTGCCCTCAACCCCTCCCAGCATCAGGGTCTTTTCCAATGAGTCAACTCTTTGCATCAGGTGGCCAAAGTACTGGAGTTTCAGCTTCAGCATCAGTCCTTCCAATGAACACCCAGGACTGATCTCCTTTAAGATGGGCTGGTTGGATCTCCTTGCAGGCCAAGGGACTCTTGAGTCTTCTCCAACACCACAGTTCAAAAGCATCAATTCTTCTGCACTCAGCTTTCTTCACAGTCCAACTCTCACATCCATACATGACCACTGGATAAACCATAGCCTTGACTAGACATATCATTGTTGGCAAAGTAATGTCTTTGCTTTTTAATATGCTATATAGGTTGGTCATAACATTCCTTCCAAGGAGTAAGCATCTTTTAATTTCATGGCTGCAATCACCATCTACAGGGATTTTGGAGCCCAGAAAAATAGTCAGCCACTGTTTCCACTGTTTCCCCATCTATTTCCCATGAAGTGATGGGGCCAGATGCCATTATCTTAGTTTTCTGAATGGTGAGATTTAAGCCAACTTTTTCACTCTCCTCTTTCACTTTCATCAAGAAGTTCTTTAGTTCTCCTTCACTCTCTGCCATAAGGGTAGTGTCATCTGCATATCTGAGGTTATTGATACTTCTCCCAGCAATCTTGATTCCAGCTTGTGCTTCCTCCAGCCCAGCATTTCTCATGATGTACTCTGCATATAAGTTAAATAAACAGGGTGACAAAATACAGTCTTGACCTACTCCTTTTCCTATTTGGAACCAGTCTGTTGGTCCATGTCCAGTTCTAACTGTTGCTTCCTGACCTGCATACAGGTTTCTCAAGAGGCAGGTCAGGTGGTCTGGCATTCCCATCTCTTTCAGAATTTTCCACAGTTTGTTGTGATCCACACAGTCAAAGGCTTTGGCATAGTCAATAAAGCAGAAGTAGATGTTTTTCTGGAACTCTCTTGCTTTTTCGATGATCCAGCAGACGTTGGCAATTTGATCTCTGGTGCCTCTGCCTTTTCTAAAACCAGCTTGAATGTCGGTAAGTTCACAGTTCATGTATTGCTGAAACCTAGCTTGGAGAATTTTGAGCATTGCTTTACTAGCATGTGAGATGAGTGCAATTGTGTGGTAGTTTGAGCATTCTTTGGGATTGCCTTCCTTTGGGATTGGAATGAAAACTGACCTTTTCCAGTCCTGTGGCCACTGCTGAGTTTTCCAAATTTGCTGGCATATTGAGTGCAGCACTTTCACAGCATCATCTTTCAGGATTTGAAATAGCTCAACTGGAATTCCATCACCTCACCTACTATGTCATAAAAAAGGAATGCTTTTGAGTCAGTTCTAATGGGGTGGATGAACCTACAACATATTATACAGAGTAAAGTGAGTCAGAAAGAGAAAGATAAATATCATATTCTAATTCGTATATGAGATAACTAGAAAAATGGTACTGAAGAATTTATTTACAGGGCAGCAATGGAGAAATAGACATAGAGAATAGACTTATGGACATGGGGAGAGGGGAAGAGAGGGTGAGGTGTATGGAAAGAGTAACATGGAAACTTACATTCAGTTCAGTTCAGCCGCTCAGTCCTGTCCAACTCGTTGCGACCCCATGAATCACAGCACGCCAGGCCTCCCTGTCCATCACCAACTCCCGAGTTTACTCATACTCATGTCCATCGAGTCAGTGATGCCATCCAGCCATCTCATCCTCTGTCATCCCCTTCTCCTCCTACCCCCAATCCCTCCAGCATCAGGGTCTTTTCCAATGAGTCAACTCTTTGCATCAAGTGGCCAAAGTATTGGAGTTTCAGCTTCAGCATCAGTCCTTCCAATGAATACCCAGGACTGATCTCCTTTAGGATGGACTGGTTGGATCTCCTTGCAGTCCAAGGGACTCGCAAGAGTCTTCTCCAACACCACAGTTCAAAAGCATCAATTTTTCAGTGCTCAGCTTTCTTCACAGTCCAACTCTCACATCCATACAGGATCACTGGAAAAACCATAGCCTTGACTAGACGGACCTTTGTTGGCAAAGTTATGTCTGTGCTTTTTAACATGCTATCTAGTTTGGTCATATCTTTCCTTCCAAGGAAACTTACATTACCATATGTAAAATAGATAGCCAATGGGAATTTGCTGTATGGCTCAGGAGACTCAAATAGTGGCTCTGTATCCACCTGGGGGGGGTGAGGTGGTGAGGGAGATGGGAGGGAGTTTCCAAACATAGGGGATATGTGTTTACCTACAGCTGATTCATGTTGAGGTTTGACGGAAAACAACAAAAGTCTGTAAAGCAATTATCTTTTAATAAAAAGACAAATAAATTGAAAAAAGGAGGTTTTATATATATATATGTATATATATATATTATACACACACACACATATATATTATTGATTCACTTTGTTATAAAGCAATAGCTAACACATCATTGTAAAGCAATTATACTCTAATAATATTTTTTAAAGATAATAAAAAGTATGCTGCTTCTTTAAAAAAAAATACCCGAAAAAGGTCATGATTCCATATTAATTGTGGAATCCACACGATTCCACATTTCAGATTCCACATTAAAACTAACTTCAAAGAAACTAACATTTGTCAAGTTTTGGTTAGTGTCAAATAGAAATATCCACAATTATCTGAAAAAGATATTAAAATTCTTATCACTTTTCAAGCTACATAACTGTGTGATGCTGGCTTTTTTTTTTTCTTACATACTATAACCAAAGCAAAAATTGAACGCAAGATCATATAGATATGGATATTTGAAAAGAAATATTTTTTCTTAATTTGTAAGGAAATTGGCCATTTAAAGTAAAAATAATAACTTTGTACTAGAGTTCATATGTATATAAAAATCAAATATGTTGCAAAAATATTATAAAGAATGGAGCTGACAAGATAGATACTGTTCAATGTTCTTATATTTTGGTGAAGAAGTACAAAGTAGATTTTGGTAATAAAAGGGTCATATGTTAAAATATTTAAAGTAATCACTAAAAAGCAATGTTAAAAAATGTAGATTTGAAAGTAGAAAAGATGAATAGAAATAAAATATTAAAAATTATTCTGTTAAAATAAAAGAAGTTAGGAAAAGCATGAAAAAATGAGAAGTAACATACATATGAAACAACTAGAGTGATAAAGACAAAACTGTCTTGATAATTATATTAAATATAACTAAACCAATACATGAATTAAGATATATATAGGAGGACTGAATAAAATCAAGACCAAATTATGTGCTGTCTAAAATATTGCATTCTAAATAAAAAGATTATGAAAAATATGTTATGTCATCTTCAGAAAACTGGTGAGCATATATTAACATCAAAAAAGATAAAATTCAGTCATGGAGATTTTCAGTGATCAAAAAATAAAGGGGACATGGCCAACAATGTGAAGAACTGACTCTTTGAAAAAGACCCTGATGCTGGGAAAGATTGAAGGCAGGAGAAGGGATCCACAGAGGATGAGATGGTTGGATGGCATCACCCACTCAATGGACATGAGTTTGAACAATCTCTGTGAGTTATTGATGGACAGGGAAGCCTGGCATGCTGCAGTCCATTGGGTTGCAAAGAGTTGGACATGACTCAGCGACTAAACTGACTGACAGAAAATAAAGTATATTTGTTTAATGCAATACTATAGAATGATAGGCCTAAATATGAAAATTAAATTATAAAATTTCCCATAGATACCAAAGGATAATATCATAGTGGCATTGGGTAGACAGAGGTTTATGAGAGACCAAAAGCATAAACCAATTATAAATTGGCATTCATTCAAATTATAATCTCTGTTCTTCAAACACAACATTCAGATCAGTTCAGCTCAGTTCAGTTCAGTCGCTCAGTCACGTTGACTCTGTGATGCCATGGACTGCAGCATGCCTGGCCTCCCTGTCCATCACCAACTCCTGGAGTTTACTCAAAGTCATGTCCGTTGAGTTGGTGAAAGTGTGAAATACAACATTAAGAAAGTAAGAATATAAACCTTACATTTGAAGAAAATATTTCAATGCATATATTTGACAGAATATGAAAGAACTGTAAATCAATAATAAAACACAAGTAACCTATGTTTATAATACACAAGACATTTAAACAGAAACCTGACAAAAGAAGATACCCAAATTGCTAATAAGAACATTAAATTTTTCTTCAAATCAGTCATCAGGAAAATGCAAATTAAATCATAATGTGATACCACTTCACACTCTATCATAGCTAAAATAAAAAATCCCACAACACCAAATGTTGATAAGAAAATGGGGCAAATAAGAATGTAGAAAGAAAGTGAAGTCGCTCAGTCGTGTCTGACTCTTTGTGACCCCATGGAGTAGCCTACCTGGCTCCACCGCCCATGGGATTCTCCAGGCAAGAATACTGGAGTGTGTGGCCATTTCCTTCTCCAGGAGATCTTCCTGACCCAGAGATTGAACCCGGGTCTCCTGCATTGTAGGCAGACGCTTTACCATCTAAGCCAGGTAAGAAAGTGGGGCAAATAAAGCTTCATTCATTGCTAATGAAAATGTAAAGTGGTATAACCACTTTGGCAATTTACTTGACAGTTTCTTGTGAAGTTAAATATATATCTGCTCTATAATCTAAGGTATATATCCCATACTGTAAAAAACTGGAAACATCTCAAATGCTAATTAACAAGAGTATGAATCAAGTTGTTGTATATTAATACAATGGAATGCTCAGCAATATAAATATCTCAAATTCCCTGTGTTGATTAAAAGAAGCCAGACAGAATGGATACATGTATACGTATGGCTGAGTTCCTTTGCTGTCCACCTGAAACTATTACAACATTGTTAATTGAATACACTCTAATATAAAATAAAATAAAAAATTAAGTGCATACTATATGGATTAATTTATATAGTTGAACAGCAAGCAAGGTTTAATCTATGATGATAGAAGTCAGAATCACATGGAAAAAATTATACCTATAATAAAAGTTAACTAAGTGATGAATGTTAACTAAGCTTATTGTGATAATCATTTTTGAAATATACACACATATCAAATCACTATGTTGTATACCTTAAACTTATAGGATGTTATTATATGCCAATTATATCTCAATAAAACTGAAGGGGGAAAGAATAGGTTTCCTAAAGAGAACTAGGAAATTTCTAGGTGATAAAAATGCTCTATCTGAACTGGAATGCTTATTATACAAGCAGACATGTTTGTCAAACTAAATAGTATACATCAGACAACTTAAAGTTATCAGGTCCAGTGATTTGAAGTATATGTTAATTTTACCTCAAGAAAAAGAAAGTTCTATTTCTTCAAGAAGCCTCCTTTAGATGATCTTGTACTGTGCTGTGCTTAGTCACTCAGTCATGTCTGACTGTTTTGTGACCCCATGGACTGTAGCCCGCTAGGCTCCTCTGTCCATGGGGATTCTCCAGGTAGGAATACTGGAGTGGGTTGCCATGCCCTCCTTTAGGGGATCTTCCCAACCCAGGGATCGAACCCAGGTCTCCTGTGTTGCAGGCGGATTCTTTACCATATGAGCCACCATGGAAGCCCATGGATACTGGAGTGGGTAACCTATTTCTTCACCGGGGTATCTTCTCCAACCAGGAATCAAACCAGGGTCTTCTGCATTGCGGGCAGATTCTGCATCAGCTGATCTACCAGGGAAGCCCTTAGATGATCCTGATCAACTCTAATGAACAATTTTGAAGTTACTAGTTTAATTCTCACCTCTAATAGAACCCAAATTGTGCTTTTGTGAGGTTTATATTCCTGTTTCTTCATATATGAAATGATACAGTGATAGAATTGGAGTACATAAATTGATAATATAAATTTCTGGTATAAAACTGTATATGTCTAAAATTTGTTCAAAAGTTGAATAAGCCAGGTTGAATGCTCCTAGAGTGTTAGCATCAGTTATGTCATATAATTTTAAATTACATGATAATTTAATACTATCATAATACTACCAAAAATAAGCTTTCCTATGAGAATCATCATGGAGTCTGGTAATATATGATGGTGTATTTTCATCTGCCTTTTCCCATGTATTGAGAACATGTTGGTAAGATGGAAAAGGGTGAGTAAAAGAAGCACATCCATCAAGAGTGACAAATAAAGCAGGTAAATAAGCTTTGGATTGGAGGAAACTCAAGTTTAGAAAACTAGATTTGTGGGATATGGTGTAAGAGACACCATAAGTGAAATATGTCTTTTCCATAGCCTTTGCACTAATTGCAGGGAATATTTAGAAATATTCAACATTATATTTTAATACATGTATCAAAGATGTCCTTCAGATTTCCAGGAGACATTTGATGGAAGTGTATAATCACACAAATCTTCTTGCTGCACAAGAACAACTTAACATGATTTATATTAATTCTATGAGTTTTGTGTGATTCTAAATTGTAATTTGATCTCAGTTTTATTTCGATTGAGGCTTTCCTGGTGGTTCAGATGGTCAGGAATCTGCCTGCAGTGTGGGAGACCCAGGTTCGATCCCTGGGTTGGGAAGATCCCCTGGAGAAGGGTATGGCAACCCACTCCAATATTCTTGCCTGGAGAATTCCATGGACATAAGAGCCTGGCAAGCTACAGCTATGTTCAGGACAGTATAAATAACTTTATTTTTGCATTTGATTCAACTTTATATAGCACATTGTATAAAGAAGTAAAGTTTGAGACAAGAATGATGTGTTATTTTACATTTAAACAGACAGCTGAGTTGGTTCTTCATATTTTGAAAACTTTTTTGGCCTCTTATTACATCCTGTTTATTAAGCGAGAAAAGTGTGATCTGCCTATGTTCCTTCTATCTTTGTGTGTAACTCCATTAACTGTATACCTAGGATCTTACAAGCATAAACTCTCATTATAAAACAATTAAAGAAGGAAAAAGGGGGATTAATATTACACCTTTTTGAACTTTCATAATTGGAATCCTGCAGTATGCTCTCATTTTTGTTTCTTCGTTCAACATTGTATCTTCAACTATGATTTCATGACTAGTATTTGGTGGTTAATTTTATTGCTGATTAGTATTCTATTGAAAAATATATACTTTACTTACCCATTCTCCTGTTGATGGGCTTTTGGGTTAATTCTGGAGGGTTTTTTCCTATTATATGTGATCATGCTATAAACATTCTAGGTATTTTTTGGTTGCCTAGATATATGCATCTCTTTGGAGTATATACCCAGTTGTTAGATTGATTGGCCACAGGATATGCTCTTGCTTAATTATGGTGGTGGTGGTTTAGTCGCTAAGTCGTGTCAGACTCTTGTGATCCCATGGACTGTAGCCTGCCAGGCTCCTTTGTCCATGAAATATTCCAGGCAAGAATACTGGAGTGGGTTGCCATTTCCTTCTCCAGGGAATCGTCCCAGTTCAGGAATAGAACCTGGGTCTCCCTCATTGCAGGCAGATTCTTTACCGACTGAGCTATGAGGGAAACCCGCTTAATTATGGTCAGTCATTCAGTCAGTCAGTCAGTTCAGTCGCTCAGTCGTGTCCGACTCTTTGCGACCCCATGAATCACAGCATGCCAGGCCTCCCTGTCCATCACAAACTCCCGGAGTGTACTCAAACTCATGCCCATCTATTCAGTGATGCCATCCAGCCATCTCATCCTCTGTCGTCCCCTTCTCCTCCTGCCCCCGATCCCTCCCAGCATCAGGGTCTTTTCCAATGAGTCAACTCTTCGCATGAGGTGGTCCAAGTACTGGAGTTTCAGCTTCAGCATCAGTTCTTCCAATGAACACCGAGGACTGATCTCCTTTAGCATGGATTGGTTGGATCTCCTTGCAGTTATGGTAGATAATGCTAAACAATTTTCCGAAGTGTTGGTAGCAATTTACACTCTCATCAAAGAATGAGAGTTTCAGCTGCCTCACATCTTTGCCCCTTCGGCTGGTTGAAGGACCACTGCAACTACCGGGAGGGCAGTGGGACGCCTTTCCACACGTGGGCTTGCCTCCAGGCAAGGCAGAAAGAGGTCTGCTCCAGCAGCTGCCTGGTTCCCCGCAGACCACCTCAGCAGGAACCCCATCCCTGCCCCAGCAAATACCCAGGCTTTGTCTCTCTCCACGTCACAGCACGTGGCACTCCCCACTGGTGACCACTAGTTTGTTTTCTGTATCTGTAAGTCTGTTTCCTATATGTATTTGTTTTGCTTTTAAATTTCACGGAAAAGTGATATCACACTGTATTTAACTTTTTCTCTCTGACTTACTTCACTAAGTATGATATTCTCTATGTACATCCACACTGCTGCAAATCACAATTTGTTTTTTTTTTTACTACTGAGTAGTATCCCACTACATATATATATATATATATATATATATATATATATATATATGAAAATAAAATGTGGTTTATATATACCATATTTTCTTTATCCATTCATCTGTTGATGAGCATTTGGGTTGCTTCTATGTCTTGGCTATTGTAAATAGCACTGCTGTAAATATTGGGGTGCAGTATCTTTTTGAATTAGTGTTTTTGCTTTTTCCAAATATATACGTACAAGTTGAATGGCTGAACATGTGGTAGTTTTGGTTTCAGTCTTTTGAGGAACCTCCATTCTGTTTTCTATAGTGACTATACCAATTTACATTCTCTCCCACAGTGTAAAAGGATACCCTTTTCTCCACATCCTTGTTGACATTTGTTATTTACAGACTTTTTGATGATAGCCATTCTAACAATGAGATGATATTTCATTGCTTTGATTTGTAAATCTATTATTTTGTGGATAATCACTTATTTTCTGTTAAAATGTGACAGATCTTCTAAAAACGTGTATATCACCAAGTAAGCCTAATAACATGCAAAATAGCCAAATATCACATACTGATGATAAAATCATCTATATGTGAATTATTCCATACTTCACTAAGAAAATAATATGACTAATACCTAATATGCCATCTTAAAGCCTTTATCCTCCTGAGAAAATGATGTAACAATAAGATAATTTCTCCAACCTTTATGCCCTACCACAGATTATGTTCTATTAGTTTTTATCTTTCTCATTATCAGATATAAATGGAGGGAACCAGATGATCAATGAATTTTGTGCACTTCAGTAACCAGAGTAATTCATAGTGGCCCCAAAAGACAATCATAATGTCTTAATATATTCTTTTTTTTTTTGCAAATTTTATTTAAAGCTGTATCTTGGGAATTTAGCCTATAATAGTCCATGAAAAAAATAATTGCTCTCTGTAGGACTCTATGTCAATTTTCCAACTAAATATGGGCATTTATTAATGTTCATTATGATTTCACATATGCATGAAGAAACTAATATTTTACTGCAATTTTAACAGAGAAAAAAGTAAGAGCAAGTATCTTACTCAAAACAACCTAAGTGATAGTGGTACTATGATGATAAAGTTATTATCATTTTCTAAAACTATATACTTATTCTCCATATTTCAAATTCATGCCATGAGAAGCACAGATAATCAATAAATGCTGACTAATTATGATGATGATGCTACGTGTGAGAGACAAGGCATTCAATGAAAGTTACATGTATACATGTGTGTTCGATTGTGTGTGTGTACATGCATGTGCAAGGATATTTTATAAAATGTAGGATTCAAAAAGCTAGATGAGATCTTTTTGAAGAGAAAATGTTTATTTGATTTATTCAAAAACATCAGTTCCTTTGAAAACATCTCTATCAAAATAAACTACCATGATTGAAAACGTTTGTAGTAAGAATACACTTTTAGATAAAACCTCCAAAAACTGCAATGAAAACAAGCATTTTCCCCTAATAGGTTGAATACAAGTCATGTTTATTTTCTAAAGGAAAATAGATTATTTAACAAATGCTTTCCAGCAGAAGCCCAGTAAGCTGATGATAAGATGATAAGTGATGGAGTTGAAAATAAAAATTAATTTTTGAGACATAGTTCAAAATTGAATGTGTTAAATCACATAGCCTTTCCAAAAAGCCTGACTTCTCAGAAACAGAATGAAATCAGTTTACTTCAATGAAGAAAGAAAACAATTTTTATTTATAGCTGCATCTATCTCCCCCAGCCTACTCCTAATTTCAGGGGGAAAGAAATCAATGTCAGTTTCAAGTACCCTCATACTTACAACAATAATAAGACACTACTTGTGATTGCCTACTATGTACCCAGCACTTTATTTCACATTAAAACCTAGAGCAGACTAACTACATTGCTGCTGACAGGACAAGGCCAGTTGTCATACTCTTAACTCTTACTCTACTGCTAAGTGGTTAAGCCTTGGTTTACTTGACATCCAAAAATGTTACCTCCATTACCTCCACTCCCAGCCCTGATACCAAGCAGGACCCTATGGGCTCCTGGGCACAGAAGCCTTTCTGTGTCCCACATTTCCTGATAACAGAAAATAGGCTTCATTCAGCCTCAAGGTATTCCTTGAGCTCAAATGAGCAGATTCAAATAGTTGTTAACTAGAGAAGAGGAGGTGGATGTAGAGAAAAGGGTGGAACAGCCAAAAAAAAGCAGTAGTTCAGCCTTGGGGCAGTCTTTGTTCCCCTTCAGGAGATATACATAATAATATCTTTGAGGGGTTTTGCGGACATTGAAACACCCACCAGATTGTGTGCTATTCACAGGGCTTCCCTGGTGGCACAGATGGTAAAAATAAAAAAATAAAAAAATCTGCCTGCAATGCAGGAGACCCAGGTTCGATTCCTGGGTTGGGAAGTTCTCCTAGAGAAGGAAACAGCAACCCACTCCAGTATTCTTGCCTGGAGAATTCCATGGACAGAAGCCTGTCCATGGGGTCACAAAGAGTTGGAAGTGACTGAGCAACTAACATTATGCACTGTGCTATTCACAGGCCCCCTCGACCACTGGAACCAGAAGATTGATGATGTAAACTCTCACTTACCTCACCACCAATGAATGAGAAGAATGTCCACAAACTGATCACTCTCTCTTTGAGCTATTATTATAAAACTCCTTATTCCCCCCTCCAGGTTGGGACACATAGTTTTAAGGGTATTAGTTTATTGTGGGAAATTCTTAAAGAGATGGGAATACCAGATCACTTTATCTTCCTCCTGAGAAACCTGTATGCAGGTTGAGAAGTAACAATTAGAACCAGACATGGAACAGTGGACTCGTTCCAAATTGGGAAAGGAGTAGGTCAAGGATATATATTGTCTCCCTGTTTGTTTAATTTATATGCAGTGTAAATCATGCTAAACACCAGGCTGGATGAAGCACAAGCTGGAATCAAGATTGCCAGGAGTAATATCAGTAACCTCAGATATGCAGGTGACACCCTCACTATGGCAGAAAGTGAAGAGGAACTGAAGAGCCTCTTGATGAAAGTGAAAGAGGAGAGTGAAAAAGTTGAATTAAAATTCAACCATCAAAAAACAAAGATCAAGGCATCAGGTCCCATCACTTCATGGCAAAAAGATGGGGAAACAATGGAAACAGTGACAGACTTTATTTTCTTGGGCTCCAAAATCAATGTGGATGGTGACTGCAGTCATGAAACTAAAAGACACTTGCCCCTTGGAATAAAAGCTATGACAAACCTAGACAGCACATTAAAAAGCAGAGATATTACTTTGCCAACAAAAGTCCATATAGTCAAAGCTATGGTTTTTCAAGTAGTCATGTATGGATGTGAGAGTTGGACCATAATGAAGGCTGAGCATTGAAGAATTGATGCTTTTGAACTATGGTGTTGGAGAAGACTCTTGAGAGTCCCTTGGACTACAAGGGGATCAGTCAATCCTAAAGAGATTTAAATGGAATTTCTTTAATTCAAAGGAATATTCAATGAAGGGACTGATGCTGAAGCTGAAGCTCCAATATTTGGCCACCTGAAGGAAAGATCCAACTCATTAGAAAAGACCCTAATGCTGGGAAAGACTGAGGGCAGGAGGAGGAGGGAATGACAGAGCATGAGATGGTTGGATGGCATCACCAACTCAATAGACACGAGTTTGAGCAAACTCTGGGAGATAATGAAGGAAAGGGAAGCCTGGTGTGCTGCAGTCCATGGGGTCGCAAAGTGTCAGACAAAACTGAGCAACTGAACAAGTCCATGTGGCCCCCTTTGCATGGCAAAGCAATAAATCTATGCTTTTCTACTTTACCCAAAACTCTGCCTCATAGAATTCAGTGTTGGGGTACAGAAGCCATTTTTTACTTCATCCCCACAGTCTACCCTGTGGCTTCTCTTAAAGATTCACAGAAAGCAAAATATGTGATCTCAACCACCTGTCCATCATTACCTAAATAAGAACTTTTAATTTCACCAAAAGGATACTTGTTATGATAATAACGTTATTTCTACTGATTAAAGTTATGATCTGGGACACAAACAATGGGAAGCTTTAAATGTGGACACCACATTTAATTTTTGGACAATTTTCATGGGTCAAAAACTATTACTTTTTCTTTGAAATTTTTTACCAACCATAGAAGAAAGTGCAAAAGTTAATCTTACTCTCAGGACATACAAAAACAGGCAGCATGCTCACATTGGCCACTGGGCTTCTGTTTGCCAAGCCCTATCCCAGAGAACAGATTGAAGTTAGTAAGCGATAAATCAGGGAATCCATTTAAAATACTATTACAGAAATCTACACTATAGTTGATGGTAGTTTGAACCAATGTTTCGGTGTAATGATGAAGGCAAGTAAATGAACGTTAGATAAATTTCAGATAAACAGAAAAGACCCAGTGATATGTATTAATTTTGAAGAGACCATATTCTATGCTTTATTTTTTCCCCAGTGAAGATGGTTCACATTTGGAAAGAAGAAAAAAAATCTCTTAGGACATTAGAGAATTTCATGTGAGTTTCTTGTTTGTTTTTATTTTTATTTTTTATAATTTTCTTTGCAAATTACCCATGACACTGCTGATCTTGAAACTAGGGCCTTGTTTCTTGTTACAAACTATACAGGATCTAACCTTCAGGGATAAAGGAAGTACTTGGTATTGGGGAAGGTCTCATAGCAGACATGATATTTGAACTGAATTTTGAAGGCAGTTGAACAAGGAAAAGGAATGACCTTGCAACTAGAGGGAATCAGCTCAAGCAAATATGTAGTTATAAAAATATGCTGTATTGGGGAATTTTCAAATAGCCCTCCAAAAAAAGAACTATAAAAGAGTGAAGTATGGAAGATAATATTGAACTTGAGTATAAAGTGATTTTTTAGGCCCTGCTAAGGAGTTTCTGTAGTTTTGTTAGTTTAAATCAATTTTAAAGTATGGAAAATGCACTAAATACTAATAAGAAAGGAAAAGTCTTCCTTTCCTAAATATCTGCTCTGGTGAACTAAAAATTCATAAAGCTCATAGCCTGCCTGGAGGCAATAATAAAATAGAACAAAAATACCAGTAAGACCTCATTATAGCCACTCCAGCATTTAGAACCTTATTTTGTAGAACAAAAATGGAGCATTAAAGCCTCACCAGGACAATTTAAAATGCTGCTCTTTTTAATTTTGTGTAATGCTTTTCTAACTATTTCAAAAATTGAACTAGCTGATCAATTCATGGTAATGATTGTCATAATTTATAATATCAACATATTGACTTTGCATAAAACATCCCACCACCCAAATTTTCATAAATGATTATTCTACATTTAAAATATATTATGTGTTCTAAAACATAAGGAACTCTGTTCTCCTGTTTCTGTATATTTTGCTACATATCTTGATTTGCTCCAAATATTATAGCTGCATGTCCAAAACCAACATATCCAAGATGTATCTTAACATATTCCTATTTAAACATGTTGTTCTTTTTCTCTGGCACCAACAGTGATACATAAGACAGTATGCTGCCAGTTATGTTAAGCTTTTTCTCACTCTCAATCTGATATTAAATTCTCCTGATTTTCTTGCTAAATATGCATGTCTCAAGCATTTCTCTTGTGCCTATTGTATTACCTCTGCTCTACTTCAGATCCTTTCCCAATGAAAAAATGCAAAAGCCTCCCTACTGTTCATCTCCTCCTTCATTCCTGCTTCCCATCAAGAGGCTCTTTAGTTCCTCTTCACTTTCTGCCACTAGAATGGTATCGTCAGCATATCCGAGATTGTTGATATTACTCCTGGCAGTCTTTATTTCAGCTTGTGATTTATCCAGCCTGGCATTACACATGGTGTACTCTGTATATAAGTTAAATGAGGGGGTTGACAATGCAGCCTTGTCATACTCCTTCCCCAAATAATCTCTGCAAAAATAATCCTTCTGAAATACAAATCACGGCATACCATTCCTTTGTTAAAACACTTCAATAATTTTGGCTCACTTAATACAATTACAAGATAGGACTGAAAGAGATGGTTTTAATGAAACTGACTTGATCCTCATTCTCAAGAATTTTATACCTTAATAGGGGGAAACAGAAGAAAACAGATAAGAAAGCATACATGGCAATGAGGGCTAAGTTGAAGATAAAGCTGGGTGATTTTTAAGAGAATTACAAGGTGCATTTGACGTGCTTAGAGATTGTGTGACTGAAGATTGCTTCCCTGAGGAGGCCACATTTAAGTCAAAGTCTGAATGATAATAAGGAATCAGTCATGAACAACTGGGGGACTAGAACTCCAAAGAACACAACAGTGAGTTCAAAGTTCATCTGGGAGTAATGAATTTGGCATGTTTAAATAAAAGAGAGGGCCCATGTGGCTGAAGCACAGGAAGCAAGAAAGAGCATTATAAGATGATGGGAGAAGTAGGCAGGCACCATATCATGGAAAATCCTTCAGAACAGAGAACAGAATTTGGCTTTTATTTCTACACAATGTGACGTTGAGTAGTTATATGATAAGGCTTACATATGTTAATAAATTCTTCTGGCTAATAAGAGGGAAATGTATGCATAACAGGGGGAAAAGGGAATTATGGCCAAGTATCAAAGAATGGTGGTGTCTTAGATACACACAATGAGATGCAAATGAAAATATACAGATAAATATGTAGGATGTTTGGAGTTACACTCCGTTGGAATAGTGAGAGATGGGTGTGTAGCACGAGAAAAAGGAAAAGATCAAGAACAAATTCTAGATATTTGCTTATCTTGAAGAGGAATTATAATGCTATTTACTCAGGAAAAATAGGCTTTTTGATAAGTGGGAAAATAAAATATTTTGAAATATAGTTTATTTAAGTGTTGCATTAGTTTCAAGTGCACAGTACAGTGATTACTTATTTGTTGCTGTTGTTCAATCACTAAGCTATGCAATCCCGTGGACTCTTTGCAATCCCATGGACTGCAGCATACCAGGCTCCTCTGTCCTCCACTATCTCCCAGAGTTAGTTCATGTTCATTCAGTCTGTGAATGAACTATCTCAACCTGTGCTGCCCCCTTCTCCTTTTGCCTTCAATCTTTTGCAACATCGGAGTCATTTCCAATGAGTCAGCTGTTTGCATCAGGTGGTCAAATAATTGGAGCTTCAACTTCAGCATCAGTCCTTCCAATGAATATTCAGGACTGATTTCCTTTAAGATTGACTGGTTTGATCTCTTTGCAATCCAAGAGACGTTCAAAAGTCTTCTTCAGCACCACAATTTGAAGGCATCAATTCTTCAGCACTCAATTTTCTTTACTGTCCAACTATCACATCCATACATGACTACTGAAAAATCATAGCTTTGACTATAAGTACCTGTGTCAGCAAAATGATGCCTCTGCTTTCTAATATGCTGTCTAGGTTTGTTATAGCTTTTCTTCCAAGGAGCAAGTTTATTTTAATTTCATGGCTGCAGTCACCATTCACAGTGATCTTGTAACCTAAGAAAATAAAATCTGGCAGTGCTTCCTCGTTTTCCCCAGCTAATTGCCATGGAATGACGGGACCAACTGCTATGATCTTAGTTTTTAAATACTGAGTTTTAAGTCAGCTTTCTCAGTCTCTTCTTTCACTCTCATCAGGAAGTTCTTTAGTTCCTCTTCACTTTCTGCCACTAGAATGGTATCATCAGCGTATCTGAGATTCTTGATGTTATTCCCGGCAATCTTTATTTCAGCTTGTGGTTTATCCAGCCTGGCATTACACATGATGTACTTCATATATAAGTTAAATGCACAGGATGACAATACAGCCTTGTCATACTCCTTCCCCAATTTTGAATCAGTCCATTGTTCCATGTTTGGTTCTAACCGTTGCTTCTTGACCTGCATACAGGTTTCTCAGGAGACAGGTAAGGTGGTCTGGTACACCCATTTCTATAAGAATTTTCCACAGTTTGTTATGATTGACATAGTCAAAGGCTTTATAGCATAGTCAATGAAGCAGAAGATTTTCTCAAATTCCCTTGCTTTCTCCATGATGCAACAAATTTTGGCAATTTGATCGCTGGTTCCTCTTTCTCTTTGAAATCCAGTTTATACATCTGGAAGTTCTTGTATCATATACAGCTGAAGTCTTTCTTGAAGGATCTTGAGTCTTATGTTGAAGGATTTTGAGCATTACCTTACTAGTATGTGAAATGAACACAACTGTGTGGTAGTTTGAACATTCTTTGACATTGCCCTTCTTTGGGGTTGAAATGAAAACTGACCTTTTCCAGTCCTGTCGCCACTGCTGAGTTTTCCAAATTTGCTGACATACTGAGTGCAGCACTTTAACAGCATCATCTTTTATGATGTTAAGTAGCTCATATGGAATTCCATCACCTCTATTAGCTTAGTTCATAGTAATGCTTCCTACTATCCACTTGAATTCACACTCCAGGTTATCTGGCTCTAGGTGAGTGACAACACCATCGTGGTTATCTTGGTCATTATGACCTTTTTTGTATAGTTCTCCTCTGTATTCTTACCATCTCTTCTTAATCTCTTCTGCCTCTCTTAGGTCCTTACTGTTTCTGTCCTTTATCATGTCCATCCTTGCATGGAATGTTCCCTTGATATCTCCAGTTTTCTTGAGGAAATCTCTAGTCTTTCCCATTCTATTGTTTTCCTCTATTTCTTTGCATCATTCATGTAAAAATTTAATGCAGATGACCATCATATCTACTATTGTGAGCAAGAATACCTTAGAAGAAATGGAGTAGCCCTCATAATCAACAAAGAGTCTGAAATACAATACTTATGTGCAACCTCAAAAACAACAGAAAGATCTCAGTTCGTTTCCAAGGCAAATTATTTATCATCACAGTAATCCAAATCTGTGCCACAACTACTGATGCCAAAGAAGCTGAAGCTGACTAGTTCTATGAGGACCTACAAGACCTTCTAGAGCTAATAAACACACACACACACACACACACACACACACACAAAGATGTCCTTTTCATCATAAGGGGTTGTCATGCACAAGTAGGAAGTCCAGAAATACCAGAATAACAGGCGAGTTTGGCCTTGGAGTACAAAATGGAGTAGGGCAAAGACTAACGAAGTTTTGTCAAGAGAACACACTGGTCATACTAAACACCATTTTTCAACAACCCAAGAGATGACTCTACACATATACATCACCAGATGGTCAAGTCACAGTCAGATTTGTTGTGTTCTTTGCAGCCAAAGATGGAGAAGCTCTACAGAGTCAGTGAAAACAACACCTGGAACTGACTGTGGCTCAGATCATGTGTTTCTTATTTCAAAATTCAAGCTTAAATTTAAGAAAATAGGGAAAATCACTAGGTCATTCAGGTGTGACCTAAGTCATATCCCTAATGTTTATGCAGTGGAGTTGACAAATAGATTCAAGGTATTAGATCTATTAGACAGAGTACCTGAAGAGCTATGGATGGTGGTTCATAATATTTTACAGTAGGCAGTGACTAAAACCGTCCTCCCAAAATAGAGATGCAAGAAGGCAAAGTGGTTGTCTGAGTGGCTTTACAAATAGCTGAGGAAAGAAGAGAAGTGAAAGGCAAGGGAAAAGGGAAAGATATACCCAACTGGGGTTTCCCTGATGGTTCAGATGGTAAAGAATCTGCCTGCAGTGCAGGAAACCCAGGTTCGATCCCTAGGTCAGGAAGATCCCCTCAAGAAGGAAATGTCTGCCCACTCCAGTATTCTTGCCTGAAGAATCCCATGGACAGAGAAGTCTGGTGGGCTACAGTCCATGGGTCACAGACTAGCAAGCAGATATAAGAAGGCCTTCTATAAGGCCTTCTTAAATTAATACTGCAAAGAAATAGAGGAAAGCACAGAACGAAAAAGAGTTGATTCACTTATACATATATAGTTTGTTTTTTTGTTTGTTTTTCAGATTCTTTTCCCTGATAGGTTATTACAAAATATTTAGTATGGTTTCTTGTGTGATACAGTTGGTCCTTGTTGGTTTTCTATTTTATATATATAGAAGTATTTATATACTTCTTATATATAGTAATATTTATGCTAATTCCAAACTCCTAAGTTTTCCCTCCCCTCCCCTTTCTCTTTTGGTAAGCATAAGTTTTTTTGAACATCTTAATTATAAAATATCTATTAGATTATCAAAAGTATATGTCAAAAAGGCAATTGTATACACAGTTTTGGGATTCTACTGGGACATTTAGATGAAGATAAAATATGGAAATAATAGATGTAAAGAAATGTGAGTCCATAGGATAAACACAATTTCTGAGACAAGAGAAAAGAAATACCAGTTTTGAGCATGGAAACAGTCTGGTAATTAGATGTTAAATAGAGGAGAAAATAATCTTACCCCTCTTTGTGTCCAGTACCTACCACAATACCATGTAACCAGTGGTTACTGAGTTAAATCATTCCTTCTCCATATCACAGAAAGAACAAATTGTAGGATGACCTTGGCTACTATACAAAACTTCTATTGCAAATTATCATTCTTAGGAAGACATCAAGATGAGGAGTAGGAAGACACTGGGCTCACCTTCCCTCAGGAACATGTCTAAAGTTCAAGAGTACATTGAACTATTCTTACTGAGGTCACTATGGAGACTAATAAAACAGCTCTTCTACAACCAAGGCTGTAAAGAATGATCCACAAGGAGTCTAGTAGGAAATGAGGAGGACAGAACAGGTAATATGACCAATATTTTATAATAACTTTAAATACCACACAATTGCACTCATCTCACACACTAGTAAAGTAATGCTCTAAATTCTCCAAGCCAGGCTTCAGCAATACATGAACCGAGAACTTCCAGATGTTCAAGCTGGTTTTAGAAAAGGCAGAGGAACCAAACATCAAATTGCCAATATCCACTGGATCATCGAAAAAGCAAGAAAGTTCCAGAAAAACATCTACTTCTGCTTTATTGACTATGCCAAAGCCTTCGACTGTGTGGAGCACAATAAACTGTGGAAAATTCTGAAAGAGATGGGAACACCAGACGACCTGACCTGCCTCTTGAGAAACCTGTATGCAGGTCAGGAAGCAACAGTTAGAACTGGACATGGACCAACAGACTGGTTCCAAATAGGAAAAGGAGTATATTTTCAAGGCTGTGTATTGTCACCCTGCTTATTTAACTTATATGCAGAGTACATCATGAGAAATGCTGGGCACAAGCTGGAATCAAGAGTGCTGGTAGAAATATCAATAACCTCAGATATGCAGATGACACCACCCTTATGGCAGAAAGTGACAAGGAATTAAAAAGCCTCTTGATGAAAGTGAAAGAAGAGAGTGGAAAAGTTGGCTTAAAGCTTAACATTCAGAAAACTAAGATCATGGCATCTGGTCCCTTCACCTCATGGGAAATAGATAGGGAAATAGTGGAAACAGTGGCTGACTTTATTTATTTATTTATTTATTTATTTGTTTGTTTGTTTATTTATTTATTTTTGGCTCCAAAATCCCTGTAGATGGTGATTGCAGCCATGAAATTAAAAGACACTTACTCCTTGGAAGGAAAGTTATGACCAACCTAGATAGCATATTAAAAAGCAGAGACATTACTTTGCCAACAACAATCCATCTGGTCAAGGCTTTGGTTTTTCCAGTGGTCATGTATGGATGGGAGAGTTGGACTGTGGAGAAAGCTGAGCACCGAAAAATTGATGCTTTTGAACTGTGGTGTTAGAGAAGACTCTTGAGAGTCCCTTGGACTGCAAGGAGATCCAACCAATCCATCCTAAAGGAGATCAGTCCTGGGTGTTCATTGGAAGGACTGATGATGAAGCTGAAACTCCAATACTTTGGTCACCTCATGCGAAGAGTTGACTCATTGGAAAAGACCCTGATGCTGGGAGGGATTGGGGGCAGGAGGAGAAGGGGATGACAGAGGATGAGATGGCTGGATGGCATCACCGACTCGATGGGCATGAGTCTAAGTAAACTCTGAGAGTTGGTGATGGACAGGGAGGCCTGGCCTGCTGTGATTCATGGGGTCGCAAAGAGTCGGACACGACTGAGCGACTAAACTGGACTGAACTGAAATGAAGTATAATCTATAAGACACTGAATTGCTGTATTCTATACCTCAAGTTAGTATATAGCATTGTAAATTATCTCTACTTCAGTTTAAAAATAATAATGCTTTTTTAAAAAATATCATTCCTGTTACATTTCTTAGTAGATTTATCACTTTAGCATATTCTGATTTGGGAGATAAATTATGTTATTTTGAAATGTTACATTTTTTATACCATTATTGAATCCAGTACAAGGAAAAAAATAGCAGACTCTAATTCAAAAGCAATCCGCCATATTTGTGCCAAATAACAAAAACCGAACAGAAACAAAGATCATATTATGGCATGATCTTTCTTCAAACACAATTGAGTGAATATATACAATGCAAAGTTTGTTCCGGAAAGTCACAGATTTCATTTGTGTCTGTTTGGTATCCTTTACCATTGTAGGTAATAATAAATTACTTGCAAATCAAATAAATGCATAGTTACCTCAACGATATATTTAAACTTGTTGTTTACTCTAGAATTATAGACTGTGACCTCTTTCAAAATAAAACTTGCTGATACTCTTCAGGCCTACAGCTGGCATAGAAGAGTCCCACTATAAAAGTTAGGGCCTTCCATCGTGGTCCAGTGTTTAAGAATCTGCTTTCCAGTGCGGGGGACATGGGTTTGATCCCTGCTCCAGGAAGATTCCAATCAGTTCAGTTCAGTTGCTCAGTCACGTCCAACTCTTTGTGACCCCACGGATTGCAGAAGGCCAGGCTTCCCTGTCCATCACCACTCCCAGAGCTTACACAAACTCATGTCCATTGAGCCGGTGATGCCAGTCTCTGCCATAAGGGTGGTGTAATATGCATATCTAAGGTTATTGATATATCTCCTGGCAAACTTGATTCCAGTTTGTGCTTCATCCAATGTGGCATTTCTCAGGATGTACTCTGCATATAGGTTAAATAAGCAGGGTGACAATATATAGCCTTGATATACTCCTTTCCCTATTTGGAACCAGTCTGTTGTTCCATGTCCAGTTCTAACTGTTGCTTCCTAGCCTGCATACAGGTTTCTCAGGAAGCAGGTCAGGTAGCCTGGTGTTTTCATCTCTTGAAGAATTTTCCACAGTTTGCTGTGATCCACACAGTCAATGGTTTTGGCATAGTCAATAAAGCAGAAATAGATATTTTTCTCAAGCTCTCTTGCTTTTTCAATGATCCAATGGATGTTGGCAATTTGATCTCTAAGTTCCTCTGCCTTTTCTAAATCCAGGTTGAACATCTGGAATTTCACAGTTCACAAACTGTTGAAGCCTGGCTTGGAGAATTTTGAGCATTATTTTGCTAGTGTGTGAGATGTGTGTGAGATGTGATGTGTGCAATTGTGCAGTAGTTTGCGCACTCTTTGGGATTGCCTTTCTTTGGGACTGGAATGAAAACTGACCTTTTCCAGTCCTGTGGCCACTTCTGAGTTTTCCAAATTTGCTGGCATATTGAGTACAGCACTTTCACAGAATCATCTTTTAGGATTTGAAATTACTCAACTGGAATTTCATCACCTCCACTAGCTTTGTTCATAGTGATGATTCCTAAGGCCCACTCGACTTTGCATTCCAGTATGTCTGGCTCTAGGTGAGTGATCACACCATCATGATTACCTGGGTTAAGGAATTCTCTTTTATATAGTTCTTCTGTGTATTCTTGCCACCTCTTCTTAATATTTTCTGTCTCTGTTAGGTCCATACCATTTCTGTCCTTTATTGTGCACATCTTTGCATGACATGTTACCTTGGTATCTCTAATAAATAAATGTCTAATAAGGTTGTACAGTGTGCAGCACTTGAGACTGGATTCCTTCATTTAATAATTTTTCCAAAGCAATTGTCTAAATATAAGAGGTACTCTTCTTGGATCCTAAGACTCATCCACAGGACCCACGACTTAGTGGCTACTAATATCCTTTTGTCATGATGCCTCTTAATACTAATACCATATGGACTCCTACAAGGGACCTAAGTGTCACACCTTTGGTTGAATTTGATCTGGGCCCACCTCCATTGTCATCTGCTGTCCCAACTGTGGGAAGATATCTTTTTCCATCCTGATCCAGTTTTCTTTTCCTGGAACCATTGCTGAGTTTTCCCTTCATTTGGATGGCCTTGATGGATTTAAAGCAGACAAGTTTTTCCCAGTGAATTTCTCTGTGACCCTGTCCCTCAGCATCGCCTTTGCTACATGCCTAACTTTTGGCCAAGACCAAGATGGTGGAGAAGGACATGTGCTCATCTTCTCCTGAGAGAACTCTAAAATTACAACTCACTGCTGAACAACCATCAACAGGAAAATGTTGGATCCCACCAAAAAAAGATACCCCACATCCAAGGACATAGAAGAAGCCTCAGCAAGACAGGCCCAGAGACCCCACAGAGACTGAGCCAGAACTGTGTTTGAGTGTCTCCTGTGGAGGTAACGGTCATCAGTGGCCTGCTGCAGAGGCAGGGCTCTGGATGTAGTAGACCTGGGTATGGCACAAGCACTCTTGGAGAGCTTAACCATTAACCCCACCATAGAGCCACCAGAACTTCCACAGGACTGGGGACACAGACTCTTGGAGGGCAAAAACAAAACCTTGTGCACACAAGGACCCAGGGGAAAGGAGCAGTGACCCCACAAGAGACTGATCCAGACTTGCCTGTGAGTGTCCAGGAGTCTCCAGTGGAGGCATGGGTGGGTGGTGGCCTGCTGCAGGGTTGGGGGCACTCAGTAAAGCAGTGTGTGCATAGGACCTTTTGAAGGAGGTCTCCATTATCCTCATTACCTCCACCATAATTTGGCCTCAAGTCAAACAACAGGGAGGGAACACAGCCACACCCACCAACAGAAAATTGGATTAAAGATTTACTGAGCATGGCCCTGTCCATCAGAACAAGACCCAGTTTCCCCCTCAGGTAGTCTCTGCCATCAGGAAGCTTCCACAAGCCTCTTATCCTTCTCCATCAGAGGGCAGACAGAATGAGAACTGCAATCACAGAAAACTAACCAATCTGATCACATGGACCACAGCCTTGTCTGACTCAATGAAACTATGAGTTATGCCGGGTAGGGCCACTCAAGACGAACGGGTCATGGTAGAGAGTTCTGACAACATGTGGCCCACTGGAGAAGGGAATGGCAAACCACTTCAGTATTCTTGCCTTGAGAACTCCATGAACACTATGAAAAGGCAAAAAGATAGGACACTAAAAGATGAACTCCAGAGGTCAGTAGGTGCCCAATATGCTCCTGGAGAAGAGTGGAAAAATAACTTGAGAAAGAATAAAGAGGCAGAGCCAAAGCAAAAACAACACCCTGTTGTGGATGTGACTGGTGTTGGAAGTAAAGTTGGATGCTATAAAGAGCAATATTGCATAGGAACCTGGAACGTTAGGTCCATGAATCAAGGCAAATTGAAAGTGCTCAAACAGAGATGGCAAGAGTGAACATCAACATTTTAGGAATCAGCGACTAAAATGGACTGGAATGGGTGAATTTAATTCAGATGACTATTAAATCTACTACTGTGGGCAAGAATCCCTTAGGAGAAATGGAGTAGCCCTCATAGTCAACAAAAGAGTCCTTGAATGCAGTACTTGGATGCAATCTCAAAAACGACAGAATGATCTCTGTTCATTTCCAAGGCAAACTATACAATATCAGAATAATCCCACTCTATGCCCCGACCAGTAATGCTGAAGAAGCTAAAGTTCAGTGGTTCTATGAAGACCTCCAAGACGTCCTAGAACTAACACCCAAAAAAAGATGTCCTTTTCATTATAGAGGACTGGAATGCAAAAGTAGAAAGTGAAGAGATACCTGGAGTAACAGGCAAGTCTGGCCTTGGAGTACAAAATGAAGCAAGGCAAAGGCTAATAGAGTTTTGCCAAGAGAATGCGCTGGTCATAGCAAACACCCTCTTCCAACAACACAAGAGAAGACTCTACACATGAACATCACCAGATGGTCGATACTGAAATCAGATTGATTAAGTCTTTGCAGCCAAAGATGCAGAAATCCTATACAGTCAGCAAAAACAAGACCAGGATATGATTGAGGCTCAGATCATGAACTCCTTATCACCAAATTCAGACTTAAATTGAAGAAAGTAGGGAAAACCACTAGACCATTCAGGTATGACCTAAATCAATTCTCCTATGATTATACAGTGGAAGTGAGAAATAGATTCAAGGGATTAGATCTGATAGACTGAGTACCTGAAGAACTATGGATGGAGGTTTGTGACATCATATAGGAGGCAGTGACCAAGACGATCCCAAGAAAAAGAAATGCAAAAAGGCAAAATGGTTGCTTCAGGAGGCCTTAAAAGTAGCTGAGAAAAGAAGAGAAGGTAGAGGTAAAGGAGAAAAGGAAAGATATGCCCATTTGAATGCAGAGTTCCAAAGAATGGCAAGGAGAGATAAGAAAGTCTTCCTCAGTGATCAATGCAAAGAAATAGAGGAAAACAATAGAATGGGAAAGACTAGAGATCTCTTTAAGAAAAGTAGAGATACCAAGGGGATATTTCATGCAAAGATAAGCACAATAAAGGACTGAAATGGTATGGACCTAACAGAAGCTTCCAATGCTATGGGGCAACTAAGCCCATGTGCCACAATTACTGAGCCCATTCTTGAGTCCATGAGTCTCAATTACTAAGTCCATGCACTGCAACTACTGAAGTCCATGTGCTTAGAGCCCATTTTCCACAGCAAGAGACCACCCACATGCAGCAGTGAAGAACCAGCAGAGCCAAAAATAAACAAATAAAATTGTTTTTTAAAAAAATAAATGGAAGATGGCAGTGGAATAGGACTGGGAGACCACTTTCTCCCCTACAAATTCATCGAAAGAACTTTTGAACACTGAGCAAACTCCACAAAACAACTTCTGATCACTAGCAGAGGACATCAGGCGCCCAGAAAAGCAGCCCATTGTCTTCAAAAGGAGGTAGGACAAAATATAAGAGATAAAAAGAGAGACAAAAGAGTTAGGGATGGAGACCCATCCCGGGAAGGGAGTCTTAATAGAGGAAGTTTCCACACACCAGGAAACCCTCTCACTGGCGGGTCTGGGGGAAGTTTTCTAATCTCAGAGGGCAACCTAACCAGGAGGAAAAATAAATAAAACCCACAGATTACATGCCTAAAAGCAACTCCCAGCAGAAAAGTACCCCAGATGCTCACATCAGCCACCAGCAAGTGGGGGCTAAATGGAGAGGAGCGGGTGGCATTGCTTAGGGTAAGGACCGGGCCTGAATGCCCTGAGGGCAATCAGAGGGAACTAACGCGAGATAGCAACTTAACCTCTGGGATAGCAAGAGAGAAAGAGAAAATTTAACGGGCGAAAACTGCTAACCACTGCGGGACAATTCGCAGAACAAAGGAAGGACCGAGCAATTACAGAGAAGAGCTAGCCGGCTGCAGACTGGCCCATCCCCCGCCGGAGGCAGGGGGGAGGGGAAAGGGGCAAACTCGGCCCCAGAGACAGAATCCCCTACCAAACTGCAAACAGGTTTCCAGTCTCTAACCAAATACTTCCTGAGATTCTGGATGGTTGACATCCGCTGGGAGGGTCGCGGCTAGAGACCAGCTCCCCAGAACAGACACAAGGCGCACCGGACCTGAGGGCACGGAAACTGAGGCTGGGACTGCGGAGGGGAGAAGGCGCACCGCACCTGAGGAGAGTGCGCTAATCAAACTTCTGGCTGCCTGAGCTGCTCGAGCTGGGGAAGGCACAAAACGCAGGCCCAAACGAGTCTGCGCTTTTGTGGAGTGCCCGAAAACTAGAACCTGAGTGCCTTAGGCCTGGAAAGTGCACACAATTCAGGGCCCGCTCCCTGGAGAGCAACCTGGAGCCTGAGCAGTGTAGACGGGGAAAGCACACACGCAGTGAGTGGGAGCAAACCCAGGTGGCCAGAACACTGCGAGTGCTCCCCACACAGGCCAGTGATATTTGTCTGCAGCGCCCCTCCCTCCCCGCAGCTTGACTGAACAAGTGAACCTAAACAAGAGACCACCTCCGCCCACTTGTGTCAGGGCGGAAATTAGACACTGAAGAGACCGGCAAACAGAAGCCAGATAAACAAAGGGAACCATTTCAGAAGTGACCGGTGCAACAGATTAAAATCCCTGTAGTTAACACTGACTACACCGGAAGGGGCCTATAGATATCGAGAAGTGTAAGCTGGAACAAGGAGCTATCTGGAACTGAACCAAACCCTCACTGCCCGCAACAGCTCCAGAGAAATTCCTAGATATATTTTTACTATTTTTTTTTTATTTAATTAAAAGAAGTTTTTGTTTGTTTTTTTTTTTTTTTAATTTTTTTCTTTTATTTTTTTAAAGTTCTCTATTACTCCTCTATTATTCCTGGATTTTCATTTTCATAACCCACTATAACCTTGAAAAAAAAAAGACCCTATTTTTAAAGTGAACTTCATATATATTTCTTAAATTTTTTGTGTTTTTGTTTTTGTTTTTAATATTGAGTTTTTAAGAGTCTAACCTCTACTCTAGATTTTTAATCTTTGTTTTTCAGTATTTGATATCAATTTTGGACATTTAAGAATTCAATAGTCAGTACCCATTTTTACTCAGGAGTGTGATGATTATTCTCTCCCCCTTTTGACTCACCTTTTTCTCGCCCAGATCACCTCTATTTCCTCCCTCCCCCTTCTCTTCTCAATCCAATTCTGTGAATCTCTGTGGGTTTTCTGGGCTACGGAGAACACTTATGTAACAGAGTACTGCATAGATCTGTCTCTCTCCTCTTGAGTCCCCTTTTTCTCCTCCTGCTCATCTCTATCTCCTTCCTACCTCTGCTCTTCTTCGTGTAACTCTGTGAACCTCTCTGGGTGTGCCTCACTGTGGAGAATCTTTTCACCATTAACCTAGAAGTTTTATCAGTGCTGTATAGTTGGAGAAGTCTTGAGGCTACTGGAAGAATAAGACTGAAATCCAGAGGCAGGAGACTTAAGCCCAAAACCTGAGAACACCAGAGAACTCCTGACTACAGGGAATATTAAGTAATAAGAGATCATCCAAAAGCCTCCATACGCACACTGAAACCAATCACCACCCAAGAGCCAGTAAGTTTCAGAGCAAGACATACCACACAAATTCTCCAGCAACGCAGGAACATAGCCCTGAGCATCAACTTACAGGCTGCCCAAAGTCACACCAAGCACATAGTTCAGTTGAGTTCAGTCGCTCAGTCATGTGCAACTCTTTGCGACCCCATGAACTGCAGCATGCCAGGGCTCCCTGTCCATCAGAAACTCCCGGAGTTCACTCAAACTCATGCCCATCGATTCAGTGATGTCATCCAGCCATCTCAACCTCTGTCGACCCTTCTCCTCCTGCCCCCAATCCCTCCCAGCATCAGGAAATTTTCCAATGACACAACTCTTCACATGAGGTGGCCAAAGTACTGGAGTTTCAGCTTCAGCATCAGTCCTTCAAATGAACATTCAGGACTGATCTCGTTAATGATGGACTGGTTGGATATCCTTGCAGTCCAAGGGACTCTCAAGAGTCTTCTCCAACACCATAGTTCAAAAGCGTCAACTTTTCGGCAGTCAGCTTTCTTCACACTCCAACTCTCACATCCAAACATGACCACTGGAAAAACCATAGCCTTGACCAGAAGGACCTTTGTTGGAAAAGTAATGTCTCTGCTTTTTAATATGCTGCCTAGGTTGGTCATAACTTTCCTTCCAAGGAGTAAGCATCTTTCAATTTCATGGCTGCAATCATCATCTGCAGTGATTTTGGAGCCCAAAAAAATAAAGTCTGACACTGTTTCCCCTGTCTCCCCATCTATTTCCCATGAGGTGATGGGACCAGATGCCATGATCTTACTTTTCTGAATGTTAAGCTTTAAGCCAACATTTTCACTCTCCTCTTTCACTTTAATCAAGAGGCTCTTTAGTTTCTCTTCACTTTCTGCCATAAGGGTGATGTCAACTGCTTATCTGAGGTTATTAATATTTCTCCCGGCAATCTTGATTCCAGCTTGTGCCCAGCATTTCTCATGATGTACTCTGCATATAAGTTAAATAAGCAGGGTGACAATATACAGCCTTGACATACTCATTCTTCTATATGGAACAAGTCTGTCTTTCCATTTCCAGTTCTAACTGTTGCTTCCTGACCTGCATACAGGTTTCTCTAGAGGCAGGTCAGGTGGTCTGGTATTTCCATTTCTTTCAGAATTTTCCACACTTTGTTATGATCCACACAGTCGAAGGCTTTGGTGTAGTCAATAAAGCAGAAGTAGATGTTTTTCTGGAACTTTCTTGCTTTTTCGATGATCCAGTGGTTGTTGGCAATTTGATCGTTGGTTCCTCTGCCTTTTCTAAAACCAGCTTGATCATCTGGAAGTTCTCGGTTCATGTATTGCTGAAGCCTGGCTTGGAGAATTTTGAGCATTACTTTACTAGCGTGTGAGATGAGTGCAATTGTGCGGTAGTTTGAGCATTCTTTGGGATTGCCTTTCTTAGGGATTGGAATTAAGACAGACATTTTCCAGTCCTGTGGCCACTGCTGAGTTTTCCAAATTTGCTGGCATATTGAGTGCAGCACTTTCATAGCATCATCTTTTTGGATTTGAAATAGCTCAACTGGAATTCCATCACCTCCACTGGCTTTGTTCATAGCAATGCTTTCTAAGGCCCACTTGACTTCACATTCCAGGATATCTGGCTCTAGGTGAGTGATTACACCATTGTGATTATCTGGGTCATGAAGATGGTTTTTGTACAGTTCTTCTGTGTATTCTTGCCACCTCTTCTTAATATCTTCTGCTTCTGTTAGGTCCATACCATTTCTGTCCTTTATTGAGTCCATTTTTGCATGAAATGTTCCCTTGGTAGCTCTAATTTTCTTGAAGAGATCTCTAGTCCTTCCCATTCTGTTGTTTTCCTCTATTTCTTTGCATTGATCACTGAGGAAGGCTTTCTTATCTCTCCTGGCTATTCTTTGGCACTCTGGCTATCTTTCCTTTTCTCCTTTGCTTTTCACTTCTCTTCATTTCACAGCTATTTTTAAGGCCTCCTCAGACAACCATTTTGCCTTTTTGCATTTCTTTCCCACGGGGATGTTCTTGATCCCTGTCTCCTGTAAAATGTTATGAACCTCCATCCATAGTTCATCAGGCTCTCTGTCTATCAGATCTAGTCCCTTAAATCTATTTCTCACTCCCACTGTATAGTCATAAGGGATTTGATTTAGGTCCTACCTGAATGGTCTAGGGGTTATCCCTACTTTCTTCAGTTTAAGTCTGAATTTGGCAATAAGGAATTCATGATCTGAGTCACAGTCAGCTCCTGGTCTTGTTTTTGCTGACTGTATAGGGCTTCTCCATCTTTGGCTGCAAAGAAAACATCTCAAAACTCACTACTGGACACTCCATCTCACTCCACAGAGGAGAAATCCAGTTCCATGCACCAGAACACCGACGTAAGCTTCCCTAACCAGGAAACCTTGACAAGCCAATCGTCTAACCCCACCCACTGGGAGAAACCTCCACAATAAAAAGGAACCACAGACCACCAGAATACAGAAAAGCCACCCCAAACATAGCAATCTAAACAAGATGAAATGGCGGAGAAATACCCAACAGGTAAAGGAACATGAAAAATGCCCACCAAGTCAAACAAAAGAGGAGGAGATAGGGAATCTACCTGAAAAATAATTTAGAATAATGATAATAAAAATGATCCAAAATCTTGAAAACAAAATGGAGTTACAATTAAACAGCCTGGAGCCAAGGATTGAGAAGATGCAAGAAATGTTTAACAACGACCTAGAAGAAATAAAAAAGAGTCAATTAAAAATGAATAATGCAATAAGTGAGATAAAAAACACTCTGGAGGAAACCAAGAGTAGAATAATGGAGGCAGAAGATAGGATAAGTGAGGTAGAAGGTAAAATGGTGGAAGCAGAGAGGAAAAAAGAAAAAAGAATCAAACGAAATGAAGATAACCTCAGGGACCTCTGGGACAATGTGAAATGCCCCAACATTTGAATCATAGGAGTCCTAGAAGAAGAAGACTAAAAGAAAGGCCATGAGAAAATACTTGAGGAGATAATAGCGAAAAACTTCCCTAAAATGGGGAAGGAAATAGTCACACAAGTCCAAGAAACCCAGAGAGTCCCAAACAGGATAAACCCAAGGTGAAACACCCCAAGACACATATTAATCAAATTAACAAAGATCAAACACAAAGAACAAATATTAAAAGCAACAAGGGAGAAACAACAAATAACAAACAAAGGGATTCCCATAAGGATAACAGCTGATCTATCAATAGAAACTCTTCAGGCCAGAAGGGAATGGCAGGACATACTTAAAGATATGAAAAAGAATAACCTACAACCAAGATTACTGTACCCAGCAAGGATCTTATTCAGATGAAGGGGAATCCAAAAGCTTTACAGACAAGCAAAAGCTGAGAGAATTCGGCACCACCAAACCAGCTCAACAAATGCTAAAGGATCTTCTCTGGACAGGAAACACAGAAAGGTTGTATGAACGTGAGCCCAAAACAACAAAGTAAATGGCAATGGGACGATACCTATCAATAATTACCTTAGATGTAAATGGGTTGAATGCCCCAACCAAAAGACAAAGATTGGCTGAATGGATACGAAAACAAGACCCCTATATATGATATCTACAAGAGACCCACCTCAAAACAAGAGACACATACAGACTGAAAGTGAAGGGCTGGGAAAAAAAATAATATTTCATGCAAATGGAGACCAAAAGAGAGCAGGAGTCGCAATACTCATAACAGATAAAATAGACTTTCAAATAAAGGCTGTGAAAAGAGACAAAGAAGGACACTACATAAGGATCAAAGGATCAATCCAAGAAGAAGATATAAAAATTATAAATATATATGCACGCAACATTGGAGCATCACAATATGTAAGGCAAATGCTAACGAGTATGAAAGGGGAAATTAACAATAACACAATAATAGTGGGAGACATTAATACCCCACTCACAACTACGGATAGATCAACTAAACAGAAAATTAACAAGGAAGCACAAACTTTAAAAGACACAATGGACCAGCTAGACCTAATTGATATCTATAGGACATTTCACCCCAAAATAATCAAATTCACCTTTTTCTTAAGTGCACACGGCACCTTCTCCGGAAGAGACCACATCCTGGGCCATAAATCTAGCCTTGATAAATTCAAAAAAATTTGAGATCATTCCAGTCATCTTTTCTGACCACAATGTAGTAAGAAGAGATCTCAATTACAGGGGAAAAAAAAACTATTAAAAATTCAAACATATGGAGGCTAAATAACATGCTTCTGAATAACCAACAAATCATAGAAGAAATCAAAAAAGAAATCAAAATATGCATAGAAATGAATGAAAATGAAAACACAACAACCCAAAACCTATGGGACACTGTAAAAACAGTGCTAAGGGGAAGGTTCATAGCATTACAGGCTTACCTCAAGAAACAAGAAAAAAGTCAAATAAATAACCTAACTCTACACCTAAAGCAACTAGAGAAGGAAGAAATGAAGAACCCCAGGGTTAGTAAAAGGAAAGAAATCTTAAAAATTAGGGCAGAAATAAATGCAAAAGAAACTAAAGAGACCATGGCAAAAATCAACAAAGCTAAAAGTTGCTTTTTTTTAAAAAAGATAAACAAAATTGACAAACCATTAGCAAGACTCATTAAGAAACAAAGGAAGAAGAGCCAAATCAACAAAATTAGAAATGAAAATGGAGAGATCACAACAGACAACACTGAAATACAAAGGGTCATAAGAGACTACTACCAGCAGCTCTATGCCAATAAAATGGACAACTTGGAAGAAATGGACAAGTTCTTAGAAAAGTATAACTTTCCAAAACTGAACCAGGAAGTAATAGAAGATGTTAACAGACCCATCATAAGCACGGAAATTGAAACAGTAATCAGAAATCTTCCAGCAAGCAAAAGCCCAGGACCAGCTGGCTTCACAGCTGAACTCTACCAAAAATTAAGAGAAGAGTTAACACCTATCTTACTCAAATTCTTCCAGAAAATTGCAGAAGAAGGTAAACTTCCAAACTCATTCTATGAGGCCATCATCTCTCTAATTCCAAAACCAGACAAAGATGCCACAAAAAAATAAAACTACAGGCCAATATCACTGATGAACATAGATGCAAAAATCCTTAACAAAATTCTAGCAAACAGAATCCAACAACATATTTTAAAAGATCACACACCATGACCAAGTGGTCTTTATCCCAGGAATGCAAGGATTCTTTAACATCCGCAAATTAATCAATGTAATACACCACATTAACAAATTGAAAGATAAAAACCATACAATTATCTCAATAGATGCAGAAAAAGCCTTTGACAAAATTCAACATCCATTTATGACCAAAAAAAAAAAAAAAAAAAAAAAAAAAACCTCTCCAGAAAGCAGGAATAGAAGGAACATACCTCAACATAATAAAAGCTATATATGACAAGCCCACAGCAAGCATTATCCTCAATCATGAAAAATTGAAATCATTTCCCCTAAAATCAGGAACAAGACAAGAGGGCCCACTCTCACCACTACTATTCAACATAGTTTTGGAAGTTTTGGCCACAGCAATCAGAGCAGAAAAAGAAATAAAAAGAATCCAGATAGGAAAAGAAGTGAAACTTTCACTGTTTGCAGATGACATGATCCTCTATATAGAAAATCCTAAAGACTCTACCAGAAAATTACTAGAGCTAATCAATGAATATAGCAAAGTTGCAGGATATAAAATTAACACACAGAAATCCCTTGCATTCATATACACTGACAATGTGAAAACAGAAAGAGAAATTAAGGAAACAATACCATTCACCATTGCAACAAAAAGAATAAAATACTTAGGAGTATATCTACCTAAAGAAACAAAAGACCTATACATAGAAAACTATAAAACACTGATGAAAGAAATCAAAGAGGACACAAATAGATGGAGAGATATACCATGTTCATGGACTGGAAGAATCAATATTGTGAAAATGAGTATACTACCCAAAGCAATCTATAGATTCAATGCAATCCCTATCACGCTACCAACGGTATTCTTCACAGAACTAGAACAAATAATTTCACAATTTGTATGGAAACACAAAAAACCTCGAATAGCCAAAGCAATCTTGAGAAAGACGAATGGAACTGGAGGAATCAAGTGCCTGACTTTAGGCTCTAATACAAAGCCACAGTCATCAAGACAGTATGGTACTGGCACAAAGACAGAAATATAGATCAATGGAACAGAATAGAAAGCCCAGAGATAAATCCATGTACGTATGGACACCTTATCTTTGACAAAGGAGGCAAGAATATGCAATGGAAAAAAGACACCCTCTTTAACAAGTGGTCCTTGGAAAACTGGTCAACCACTTGTAAAAGAATGAAACTAGAACACTTTCTAATACCATACACAAAAATAAACTCAAAATGGATTAAAGATCTAAATGTAAGACCAGATACTATAAAACTCCTAGAGGAGAACATAGGCAAAACACTCTCCGACATAAACCACAGCAAGATCCTCTATGACCCACCTCCCAGAATATTGGAAGTAAAAGCAAAAATACACAAATGGGACCTAATGAAACTTAAAAACTTTTGCACAACAAAGGAAACTATAAACAAGGTGAAAAGACAGTCTTCAGAATGGGAGAAAATAATAGCAAATGAAGAAACAGACAAATAATTAATCTCAAATATATACAAGCAACTCCTGAAGCTCAATTCCAGAAAAATAAATGACCCAATCAAAAAATGGGCCAAAGAACTAAACAGACATTTCTCCAAAGAAGACATACAGATGGCTAACAAACACATGAAAAGATGCTCAACGTCACTCATTATCAGAGAAATGCAAATCAAAACCACAATGAGGTACCATTACATGCCAGTCAGGATGGCTGCTATCCAAAAGTCTACAAGCAATAAATGCTGGAGAGGGTGTGGAGGAAAGGGAACCCTCTTACACTGTTGGTGGGAATGCAAACTAGTACAGCCACTATGGAGAACAGTGTGGAGATTCCTTTAAAAACTGGAAATAGAACTGCCATATGACCCAGCAATCCCACTCCTGGGCATACACACCAAGAAAACCATATCTGAAAGAGACACGTGTACCCCAATGTTCATCACAGCACTGTTTATAATAGCCAGGACATGGAAGCAACCTAGATGCCCATCAGCAGAAAAATGGATAAGAAAGCTATGGTACATATACACAATGCACTATTACTCAGCCATTAAAAAGAATACATTTGAATCAGTTCTAATGAGATGGATAAAACTGGAGCCCATTATACAGAGTGAATTAAGCCAGAAAGATAAACACCAATACAGTATACTAACGCATATATATGGAATTTAGAAAGATGGTAATGATAACCCAATATGCAAGACAGAAAAAGAGACACAGATGTATAGAACAGACTTTTGGACTCTATGGGAGAAAGCGAGGGTGGGATGATCTGAGAGAACAGCATCGAAACATGTATATTATCAAGTGTGAAACAGATCGCCAGTCCAGGTTGGATGCATGAGACAAGTGCTCGGGGCTGGTGCACTGGGATGACCCAGAGGGATGGGATGGGGAGGGAGGTGGGAAGGGAGTTCAGGATGGGTAACACATGTAAATCCATGGCTGATTCATGTAAATGTATGGCAAAAACCACTACAATATTGTAAAGTAATTAGTCTCCAACTGATAAAAAAAATAAAATAAAATAAATGAAAAAAAAAAGAAAGTTAAAAAAAATTTACCGTTAGCTTTATTTTCATTTATTAATGTTTTAGGATTCATTCTCTCTCTTTATCCTTCTTCTCTGTGTTTCTCTCTCTCTGTCTCTTCTCTCTCTCTCACTCTGTCACTTTAATCACATTAATTACATACATATGTTTGCAAGCTTCCCTGATAGCTCAGTTGGTAAATAATCCACCTGCGATAAGGGAGACCTAGGCTCAATCCCTGGGTTGGGAAAGATCACCTGGAGAAGGGAAAGGCTACCCACTCCAGTATTCTGGCCTGGAGAATTCCATAGACTATACAGTCCATGTGGTCACAAAGAGTCAGACATGACTGAGTTATTTTCACTTTCACATCCGTAGGTATAATTCATAAATATATAGATGCAGATGTGACTATATAATTCTTCCCCTTCTTAGGGGGAGAATATATATGTCACTACTAATTCTTTAATATGAAGCTACCTAGTGATAGAAATTGTACAGTTCTTGTTATCACTAAAAATGGAAATTAAACTGAATATAATGGTGGCTCAATAATAATAAAAGAATATTAAATAAAGATAATATGGCTTATAGAATCTTTGGAAGTTTTAAGGCTTTATTGACTCTGTGATGCACAACTGTTTTTCCAAAAATGAGAAAAGTGATATCTCAATCTCAATTTTAAAAAGTAAGCATTTAGAATGCTTACGTAACCTAGTTTCTCCTCAGTTTGCAGCATATTTCCAACACAACTAACTTCAACATACACATGTGCACTTACACACACGTATTCACTCCCATATCATTTCAACCAGTAGGCTATAATAAGCAACGATGACATTCCTAACACTTCACTGGTCCTGCTTGCTCATGGATACTCACACAAATTGGGCAAAGAGATCCTTACTCAGGAGATGTGGAAAATACAAAAGGTGTTACCAGTGCCTTGCATCTAGCTGTTCATGGATTTTACACAGAGCCTAAATTTTAACCAGGAAAATCTCATCAGAAATCTCATTGTTTTGAAAGTTTCTTTCCAGAATGTTTGAATATATAGGTTAGGTGCTGTGAACTTGAATATACCCCAGAGAGTATATTCATAGCAACTCATACTTTTCCTCAAAGATTAGCAGCTAATCTTCAAAGACAGAGATGACTAGGAACTTACAGATTCTTGTGGTATGAATAAAGAATTTTAACCATGTCATAATTGCTCAAACGGTTATCAATTATTTTCAAAATAATAAAACATTCAATCATGTAGCAAAAAGAAAACATGGGCCATAAAATTAATCCCAGTAATGAATTTTAAAAAATACATGATATAGAAGAGTATCATGTGCCCAAAATAAAGAGATAAATTTAGAGAAGTCTGTTTTCTTGAAGTTTTTTAATCAATTTCTATACAATAAGTTTCATATAAGCCTCTTTAGCTATTTATGTTTTGTTCCAAGCAAGGTTATCTGGATTTTTTTTTAACCTAGCAATAACACTTCTTCACAAAATAAATAAATAAACAAATTTGATATTCAGTTGTCTTTTCTGGGAACTATAAAATTAAAAAATAGACTTATTAGCAAGAAAGGCAAGTATACATTCAAATCACAAGAAAAGGATTATCAATTATTAGTGACACTGAAGGGCAACCAAAAATATCAACTGGAAAATAACCATTGAGGATGCAAAAATGGTGGGGCAAAATGGAAAGACAGAAAGAAAGAAGGTGAACATGGCTCTATCTAAAAAGTTTAAAGGTAAAACTGTAAAAACTTAGTTTTTAGAAAGAGAAATGTTTGGGCTACTAACAAGGGGAAAGAAAATTGTGGACATGAAAACAAAAATAAATTTCTAAGGTTCACATGAATCATATCTTCATAATGTGATCTCTCAAAATTCTGAGTACCAAGGTCAATATACATTGATATTTAATCTGAGTATAACAGGGTAATTCCTGTTTATTATAAATTCCTAAGGTTTATTTGTATTCCCTCACATGTTCAGCTCTTCCTTCCTTCATGTGTTTAACCATTCATCAGTCCATCTAGCCAGTCATCCATCCATCCGTCCACTCAATCATTCAGTTTATCAAATACCTAGTCAGTGTGTTAGTCACTCAGTCGTGTCCAACTCTTTGTGACCCCATGGACTGTAAACCACCAGGCTCCTCTGTCCATGGACTTCGCCAGGCAAGAATACTGGAGTGGGTTCCCATTTCCTTCTCCAGACGATCTCCCCCATTCAGGGATCTAACATGGGTCTCCCTCATTGCAGGCAGATTCTTTACTGTCTGTGCCACCAGGGAAGCCCAAGGTAAATACACACTGATCTGTAGTTGCCAGTATTGCCATCTGTAATGCTCCACTAATATGTATTTCAAGATTTGATGACAGTCTTTCAACATTTTTTAAAAGTGTTTTGTCTTTCAAGAGATCATAGTTGTAGTAAAACAGAAGCTATTTTCCTGAACATAAATTGAGTAGCAAATAAATAAGCACATATGTCAAAACTATGCTCCACAAAGCTATAAATTGAGTCTCAAAATACTGGATGGATAGGGCTTTCCCAGTGGCTCAGTGGTAAAAAAAAAAAAAATCGCCTACAGTGTAGGAGAAGCATTTTCAATCCCTGGGTTGGGAAAATACCCTGGACAAGACCATGGTAACCCACTCCAGTAGTCTTGCCTGGAGAATCCCATGGACAGAGGAGCTTGGTGGACTACAGTCCATGGGTTACGAAAAGTCAGACATGACTGAAGTGACTAAGCATGCTGTTAGCGTACTATATGGATTACATACAGGACTTCAGAATTCATAGCAGAACAGTGATTCTCAGCTTATGGAACAGGTGAAGGAAAAGAGTAACATTTTTCAGCAAAGAAACTTTTCCAAATAGCACATACCATCACACATGTGAATGTGCACACGAATACATACACATTCATACATACTAGATTTAGCAATATTCTCTTATTAACAGCCCTTTGACGTTTCAGATTGAACATCTACAGGGCAAGTAACTCACAGTGTCATCAGGTAAATCTTTTTTTTTAAAAAAGCCTTAATAGTAAGATTGGGCTTCAAGAGACTCATAGTACAGAAATAGTCACAAATGTACTATTTCTGTACTACGAATCTCTTTGGAATAAGACTATTGTTTCTTCCACATGACCTCACTAAAAATGTGAACAAAACATCTAAGCTTCAGCAACAACTAAATAATCTTTATCAACATTTTTTTAAATACATTAAAGATGGAGAAATAATATTAAAAATAATATATATATATATATATATATATGTATAAGTGAATCACTTCGCTGTACACCAGAAACAGACAGAACATTGTAAATCAACATTATTTCAATTAAATAAACAAAGATAATAAAATAAAATAAACTACATCAAAGAATAACAAATTGTTTCCAAAGAAGTATGAATAATAAATTTGGGGATCAGTATCAGTCAGAGTTTGCTCAAAGAAACAGCAGAACAGAACCCACAAATAAATGTATTTGCACAGGTGTTTTATTAGCAGGATTTGACCTTGTACAATTGTAGCAATAGTCTCTGTGATTCTGACACAAGCTGGGACTGGGACTCAGGACCCTTGACTGTTGTACTTGCATTTGATCAAACATCTCCTCCAGCAACAGAATACACAGAAACTGTCAGTTCAATTCAGTTCAGTCACTCACTCGTGTCCGACTCTTTGCAACCCCATGAAATCCAGCACGCCAAGCCTCCATGTCCATCACCAACTCCCGGAGCTTATCCAAACTCATGTCCATCGAGTTGGTGATGCCATCTAGCCATCTCATCTTCTGTCACCCCCTTCTCCTCCTGCCCCCAATCCCTCCCAGCATCAGGATCTTTTCCAATGAGTCAACTCTTCCCATAAGATGGCCAAAGTATTGGAGTTTCAGCTTCAGCATCAGTCCTTCCAATGAACACCCAGGACTGATTTCCTTTAGGATGGACTGGTTGAATCTCCATGCAGTTCAAGGGACTCTCAAGAGTCCTCTCCAACACCACAGTTCAAAAGCATCAATTCTTCTGCACTCAGCTTTCTTCACAGTCCAACTCTCACATCCATACAGGATCACTGGAAAAACCATAGCCTTGACTAGACGGACCTTTGTTGGCAAAGTGTATATATATATATATATCTTTTTCATCATAGGGAATTGGAATGCAAAAGTAGGAAGTCAAGAGATAACCTGGAGTAACAGGCAAGTTTGGTCTTGGAGTACAAAATGAAGCAGGGCAAGGACTAACAGTTTTGTCAGGAGAATGCATGGGTCATAGCAAACACCCTTTTCCAACAACACAAGAGACAACTCTACACATTGGTATCACCAGATGGCCAGTACTGAAATCAGAGTGATTGTATTCTTTGAAGCCAAAGATGCAAAAGCTCCATACAGCCTGCTAAAACAAGATCTGGAGCTGACTGTGGCTCAGATCTTGAGCTCCTTATTGCAAAATTCAGACTTAATTTGAAGAAAGTAGGGAAAACCATTAGGTCATTCAGGTAGACCTAAATCAAACCCCTTATGATGATACAGTGGAAGTGAGAAATAGATTTAAGGGATTAGATCTGATAGATAGAGTGCCTGAAAGAACTATGGACACAAGTTTGTAACATTGTACAGGAGGCAGTGATCCAAACCATCCCAAAGAAGAAGAAATGGAAGAGGGCAAAGAGATTTTCTGAGGAGGCATTAAAAATAGCTGAGAAAAGAAGAGAAGCAAAAACACAAAGGAGAAAGGGAAAGATATATCCAACTGAACACTGAGTTCCAGATTATAGCAAGGAGAGATAAGAAAGCCTCTTAAGTGAACAATACAAAGAAATAGAGGGAAATAATAGGATGGGAAAGACTAGATATTTCTTCAAGAAAATTGGAGATACAAAGGGAACATTTCATGCAGAGACGGGCACAATAAATAACAGAAACAGCAAGGACCTAACAGAAGCAAAAGATATTAAGAAGAGTTGGAAAGACTGCACAGAAGAACTGTAAAAAAAAAAAAAAAAAGGTCTTAATGACCCAATAACCATGATGTTGTGATTACTTACCTACAGCCAGAAGTCCTGGAGTGTGAAGTCAAGTGAGACTTAAGAAGCATTACTACAAACAGAGCTAGTGGCGGTGATGGAATTTCAGCTGAGTTATTTCAAATCCTAAAAAATTATGCTGTTAAAGTGCTGCACTCAATATGTCAGCAAATTTGAAAAATTCAGCAGTGGCCACGGGCCTGGAAAAGGTCAGTTTTTATTCTATTCCCAAAGAAGTACAATGTCAAAGAGTGTACAAACTACTGCATAACTGTTCTCTTTTCACATGCTAGCAAGGTAATGCTCAGAATCCTTTAAGCTGGATTTCAACAATTCATGAACCAAGAACTTCCAGATGTAAAAGCTAGATTTAGAAAAGGCAGAGGAATCAGAGATCAAATTGTTAACATCTATTGTATCATAGAAACAACAAGGGAATTCTATTAAAAACATCTACTTCTGCTTCTTTGATGATGCTAAAGCCATTGACTGTGCGAATTACAACAAACTGGAAAACTTTGAAAGAGATGAGAATACCAGAATACCTCATCTTCCTCCTGAGAATCCTGTATGCAGGGCAAGATGCAACAGTTAGAACTGGACATGGAACAACAGACTGGCTCAAAATTGGGAAAGGTATATGTCAAGGCTGAATATTGTCACCCTGCTTATTTAACTTATATGGAGGATACATCCTGCAAAATGTGGGGCTGGAAGAAGCACAAGCTGGAATCAAGATTGCATGGAGAAATATCAATAACCTCAGATATGCAGATGACACCACCCTTATGGCAGAAAGTGAAGAGCCACTCAAGAGCTTGTTGATGAAGTTGAAAGTAGACAGTGAGAAAGCTGGCTTAAAACTCACCATTCAAAAAACTAAGATCATGGTATCTGGTCCCATCACTTAATGGCAAATAGATGGGAAAACAATGGAAACAGTGGCAGATTTCATTTTCTTGGGCTCCAAAATCACTGCAGATGATGACTGCAGCCATGAAGTTAAAAGACACTTGCTCCTTGGAAGAAAAGCTATGACAAACTTAACATATTAAAAATCAGAAACTTCACTTTGCTGACAAAGGTGTGCATAGTCAAAGCTATGGCTTTTCCAATAATCATGTGTAAATATTACAGTTGGGCTATAAAAAAGGCTGAGCATCAAAAATTGATGCTTTTGAATTGTGGTGTTGGAGAAAATGCTTGCAAAACACTTGGACTGCAAGGAGATCAACCCAGTCAATCCTAAAGGAAATCAACCCTGAATATTCATTGGAAGGACTGATGCTGAAGCTGAAGCTCCAATACTTTGGCCACCTGATGCGAAGAGCTAACTCATTGGCAAAGACCCCAGTTTGGAGAAAGATTGAAGGCAGTAGGAGAAGGGGGCAGCAGAGTAGGCGCTGGTTGGATGGCATCCCTGACTCAATGTACATGAGTTGAGCAAACTCAGGGATATGGTGAAGGATAGGAAAGTCTGGCATGCTGCAGTACATGGGGTTGCAAACAGTGGGACATGGCTTAGGGCCTGAACAATAGCAACAAGATAAGCAAGAACAAAAGCAATCTGTAAGGATATCCTAGAATCCATAAAGATGGATTGGAATGACCACCAATGTCTCATATCCTCAAGGCTCCAATATGAAATTGACTTGATCTTCAGGAGAAGTTACGACTGTGCATCATGTTACTCACCATACATCTATCCTAGGAGTCAGAGGAGCTATCATCCGGCTGCTGCTCAGGCCAGGAGGAGCCATCAGATAAATGCCAGTGTGGCTTCCTGTCCACCTGTCAAACCTCTTTCAAAATGTCTCTAGTGACCCAAGCTAGTTAGCAACTATGCAGGAATGGGAATGATAGGAAACATAGTTCCAGCTGAACTAGGGTGATAAAATATAAATCTGCCACATCATTTACTCATTTTTATTATTTAAAAAGATATATAGTCTTTATAAAAATATATATTCTTGCCAATTTTCTACAAAAGAAATAAAAATTATTTCATGGATGTTGAATGCTCTATATTCCAAAAATGGTCCCTGTGTGAAGTATGAGAGCCCACAAGTCATAGAACAGCAAAAGAGAGTGATAGACATCGAGGAGGCCATGTGGAATACATAATCAATTTTACTATCTCTACTTTATAGTTAAGGAAACAGACCTAGCCATGTTAGGTGAGTTGAACAGAGACACACAGCCTTTCTCAGTCAAGAGTCAGAAATAGAAGTCATGTCTCCTTTCTAATAGTCCAGCTTTTTCAAATATGTTTCATATGTTTTGTAATTTATAAAGCATATGTATATTATTATTATTATTTACACTGCCAGTTTTCTTTTCCCTTCACTTGGGGAAAAGCAGAGTTTAATTTTAAGATTGCCTCTACGTAATCTTTCCAAATCAAATATGTTTTTTAAATTCCCTCTATAGTAATTTCTCCTCAGGTCTTGCAACTTTTTGCCTTCTGTATGTTTAACTCCTTCAGCATTTGAATTTATCAATTAAATTGACCCCGTTTCTGTTTTGAAATCCATGTTAAGAATGAACTAGTGTCAATAAAAGCATCATGGTTTCTTGTTTGTTTATGGTGCATCTATCTTTTGATTTAGATAGAAATTATGTTTTGTATTATTTAGGCATAAAATTACATTGGAAAGGGAAGTGCACCTTAATTAAATCTGATCTAAAGCCATTCCCCTGTACAAACTATTTTAGCACTGACGGTGTTTTCGCATAAGCTGCATTACCATCCTTGTTCAATGCAGTAATGACTGAAGTAGTTCCTAAACATGGCAATTAGTGCAGAGAGACATTAATGTTTGAGCAAATAATATCATATCCAGAAGAGGAAATAAATCCTACCTGAAACAAAATATAACCAACATGCTCTTATTATAATAACAGAAGAACATTCTTGTAAATTTTTCTGGTTTATTTTCAAATCCATTCTCATTCTTATCTACCAATATTTTAAAATCTCTTGATGTACTGTGGTTGCAAGGGTGAAATAAAAAAATTAGGAGCTGCACAGCTGTTTATGGTTTTGGTTTATAGTTCTGGGACTTCCCATCATGGAGACATTCTGTTCCAGTTCCTTTTAACAATAATTAAAAGTACCCCCATAACAAGGAGCTTGCTGTTGGAAGCAACTTCATTAGTTTGGGTGATTTTATTGGTTTCCTTTAGGGTGAAGAACTAGCAGTAATAGTTGTAATTTAATAGGAAAATTACTGAAGCACAAAAGATTCCACTGAGTCTTCAATGAGGCATTAGAATTTTCCTTTCTAAATAATGAAATATAAGAGAACCGTGTTTACCTAAAAAATTCATATACTAATGCATATGATTAGCATCAAAGAGTCACTTTGCTCAAATACTTTTGTGTTGCTTAAATAACGCACACCGGAAAACACAGGTTAAAACTGGCATAAGTGTATCCACTATGGCAGTTTACTTCACGTCTTATTTAAATTGAAGTGGAAACAATACAGTTGGCCTTTGGAAAATCTGTCTTCCTCAAGTAAAGAGTTTAGTTCACTTTTCTAAGCCTGTTCTTTTCTCTTGTTTTCCATTCTATTATTCCCTTCTCTTTTTTTCCTCATACATCAACTTCCAAAGTAGCAACATTTTCTCTATCACTAAAAGGATCAATGGCTCCATATTATCACCTCTGGTTCACATATGACTGTGTATCTGCAAAAAGCTTTAAAATCATTTAGGAATTTTTTTCTCCCACCTCCAGGCCAATGTGGCTCAACATTCAGTTCAGGTCAGTCTTATTAGACTCTTAGTGACCCCATGGAGAACAGCACACGAGGCTTCCCTGTCCATCACCAACTCCCAGAGCTTGCTCAAACTCATGTTCATCCAGCCAGTGATGCCATCCAACCATCTCATCCTTTATCCATTCCCTTCTCCTCCTACCTTCAATCTTTCCCAGTATCAGGGTCTTTCCTAATGAGTCATTTCTTAGCATAAGTTGGCCAAAGTATTGGAGTTTAAGCTTCAGCATCAATCTTTCCAATGAATATTCAGGACTGATTTGCTTTAGGATTGACTGCTTTGATCTCCTTGCAGTCCAAGGGATTCTCAAGAGTCTTATACAACACCACAGTTCAAAAAGCACTCAGGTTTCTTTCTAGTCCAACTCTCACATCCATACAAGACTACAAGAAAAACCATAGCTTTGACTAGATATGGGCCTTTCTCAACAAAGTAATGTCTCTGCTTTTTAATATGGTGTCTAGGGTGGTTATAGCTTTTCTTCCAAGAAGCAAGTGTGTTTTAATTTCATGGCTGCAGTCACTATCTGCAGTGATTTTGGAGCCCAAAAAAATAAAGTCTCTCACTGTTTCCATTGTTTTCCCATCTATTTCCCATAAAGTGATGGGACCGGACGCCATGATCTTAGTTTTCTGCATGTTGAGTTTTAAGCCAACTTTTTCACTCTCATTTTTCACTTTAATTAAGAGGTTCTTTATTTCTTCTTCACTTTCTGCCATAAGGGTGGTGTCATCTGAGGTTATTGATATTTATCCTAGCAATCTTGATTCCAACTTGTGCTTCATCCAGCCTGGCATTTCCATGATGTTCTCTGCAGATAAGTTAAACAAACAGAGTGACAATATACAACCTTGAAGTACTTCTTCCCCTACTTGGAACCAGTCTGCCCTTCCATGTCCAGTTCTAACTTTTGCTTCCTGACCTGCATACAGGTTTCTCAAGAGACAGGTCAGGTGGTCTGGTATTCCCATCTCTTTCAGAATTTTCCACAGTTTATTGTGATCCACATAGTCGAAAGCTTTGGCATAGTCAATAAAGCAGAAGCAGATGTTTTTCTGGAACTCTCTTCCTTTTTCAATGATCCAACGGATATTGGCAATTTGATCTCTGGTTCCTTGGCCTTTTCTAAAACCAGCTTAAAGTTCTCGGTTCACGTATTGCTGAAGCCTGGCTTGGAGAATTTTGAGCATTACTTTACTAGCATGTGAGATGAGTGCAATTGTGTGGTAGTTTGAGCAATCTTTGGGATTGCCTTTCTTAGGGATTGGAATGAAAACTGACATTTTCCAGTCCTGTGGCCACTGCTGAGTTTTCCAAATTTGCTGGCATATTGAGTGCAGCACTTTCACAGCATCATCTTTTTGGTTTTTTGTTTGTTTTTTTTTTTTTCCTTAGGTATTTTTTTTTTTTTTTTTTTTTTTTTTTTTTTTTTTTTTTTACATTTCAGTGGGTTTTGTCATACATTGATATGAATCAGCCATGGATTTCCACGTCTTCCCCATCCCAATCCCCGCTCCCACCTCCCTCTCCACCCGATTCCTCTCGAAACATCCCACCCTCGCCTTCTCCCACAGAGTTCAAAAGTCTGTTCTGTATTTCTGTGTCTCTTTTTCTGTTTTGCATATAGGGTTATCGTTACCATCTTTCTAAATTCCATATATATGTGTTAGTATGCTGTAATGTTCTTTGTCTTTCTGGCTTACTTCACTCTGTATAAGGGGCTCCAGCTTCATCCATCTCATTAGGACTGGTTCAAATGAATTCTTTTTAATGGCTGAGTAATATTCCATGGTGTATATGTACCACAGCTTCCTTATCCATTCGTCTGCTGATGGGCATCTAGGTTGCTTCCATGTCCTGGCTATTATGAACAATGCTGCAATGAACATTGGGGTGCATGTGTCTCTTTCAGATCTGGTTTCCTCAGTGCGTATGCCCAGAAGTGGGATTGCTGGGTCATATGGCAGTTCTATTTCCAGTTTTTTAAGAAATCTCCACACTGTTTTCCATAGCGGCTGTACTAGTTTGCATTCCCACCAACAGTGCAAGAGGGTTCCCTTTTCTCCACACCCTCTCCAGCATTTATTGCTTGTAGACTTTTGGATAGCAGCCATCCTGACTGGCGTGTAATGGTACCTCATTGTGGTTTTGATTTGCATTTCTCTGATAATGAGTGATGTTGAGCATCTTTTCATGTGTTTGTTAGCCATCTGTATGTCTTCTTTGGAGAAATGTCTGTTTAGTTCTTTGGCCCATTTTTTGATTGGGTCATTTATTTTTCTGGAATTGAGCTGCAGGAGTTGCTTGTATATTTTTGAGATTAATTCTTTGTCTGTTTCTTCATTTGCTATTATTTTCTCCCAATCTGAGGGCTGTCTTTTCACCTTACTTATAGTTTCCTTTGTAGTGCAAAAGCTTTTAAGTTTCATTAGGTCCCATTTGTTTAGTTTTGCTTTTATTTCCAATATTCTGGGAGGTGGGTCATAGAGGATCTTGCTGTGGTTTATGTCGGAGAGTGTTTTGCCTATGTTCTCCTCTAGGAGTTTTATAGTTTCTGGTCTTACATTTAGATCTTTAATCCATTTTTAGTTTATTTTTGTGTATGGTGTTAGAAAGTGTTCTAGTTTCATTTTTTTACAAGTGGTTGACCAGTTTTCCCAGCACCACTTGTTAAAGAGGTTGTCTTTTTTCCATTGCATATTCTTGCCTCCTTTGTCAAAGATAAGGTGTCCATACGTACATGGATTTATCTCTGGGCTTTCTATTCTGTTCCATTGATCTATATTTCTGTCTTTGTGCCAGTACCATACTGTCTTGATGACTGTGGCTTTGTAGTAGAGTCTGAAGTCAGGCAGGTTGATTCCTCCAGTTCCATTCTTCTTTCTCAAGATTACTTTGGCTATTCGAGGTTTTTTGTATTTCCGTACAAATTGTGAAATTATTTGTTCTAGTTCTGTGAAAAATACCGTTGGTAGCTTGATAGGGATTGCATTGAATCTATAGACTGCTTTGGGTAGAATAGCCATTTTGACAATATTGATTCTTCCAATCCATGAACACGGTATGTTTCTCCATCTGTTTGTGTCCTCTTTGATTTTTTTCATCAGTGTTTTGTAGTTTTCTATGTATAGGTCTTTTGTTTCTTTAGGTAGATATACTCCTAAGTATTTTATTCTTTTTGTTGCAATGGTGAATGGTATTGTTTCCTTAATTTCTCTTTCTGTCTTTTCATTATTAGTATATAGGAATGCAAGGGATTTCTGTGTGTTAATTTTATATCCTGCAACTTTACTATATTCATTGATTAGCTCTAGTAATTTTCTGGTAGAGTCTTTAGGGTTTTCTATGTAGAGGATCATGTCATCTGCAAACAGTGAGAGTTTCACTTCTTCTTTTCCTATCTGGATTCCTTTTACTTCTTTTTCTGCTCTGATTGCTGTGGCCAAAACTTCCAATACTATGTTGAATAGTAGTGGTGAGAGTGGGCATCCTTGTCTTGTTCCTGATTTCAGGGGAAATGCTTTCAATTTTTCACCATTGAGGGTGATGCTTGCTGTGGGTTTGTCATATATAGCTTTTATTATGTTGAGGTATGTTCCTTCTATTCCTGCTTTTTGGAGAGTTTTAATCATAAATGAGTGTTCAATTTTGTCAAAGGCTTTCTCTGCATCTATTGAGATAATCATATGGTTTTTATCTTTCAATTTGTTAATGTGGTGTATTACATTGATTGATTTGCGGATATTGAAGAATCCTTGCATTCCTGGGATAAAGACCACTTGGTCGTGGTGTATGATTTTTTTAATATGTTGTTGGATTCTGTTTGCTAGAATTTTGTTAAGGATTTTTGCATCTATGTTCATCAGTGATATTGGCCTGTAGTTTTCTTTTTTTGTGGCATCTTTGTCTGGTTTTGGAATTAGGGTGATGGTGGCCTCATAGAATGAGTTTGGAAGTTTACCTTCTTCTGCAATTTTCTGGAAGAGTTTGAGTAAGATAGGTGTTAGCTCTTCTCTAAATTTTTGGTAGAATTCAGCTGTGAAGGCATCTGGTCCTGGGCTTTTGTTTGCTGGAAGATTTTTTATTACAGTTTCGATTTCCTTGCCTGTGATGGGTCTGTTAAGATCTTCTATTTCTTCCTGGTTCAGTTTTGGAAAGTTATACTTTTCTAAGAATTTGTCCATTTCATCCAAGTTGTCCATTTTATTGGCATAGAGCTGCTGGTAGTAGTCTCTTATGATCCTTTGTATTTCAGTGTTGTCTGTTATGATCTCTCCATTTTCATTTCTAATTTTGCTAATTTGGTTCTTCTCTCTTTGTTTCTTAATGAGTGTTGCTAATGGTTTGTCAATTTTGTTTATTTTTTCAAAAAACCAGCTTTTAGCTTTGTTGATTTTTGCTATGGTCTCTTTAGTTTCTATTGCATTTATTTCTGCCTTAATTTTTAAGATTTCTTTCCTTCTGCTAACCCTGGGGTTCTTCATTTCTTCCTTCTCTAGTTGCTTTAGGTGTAGAGTTAGGTTATTTATTTGGCTTTTTTCTTGTTTCTTGATGTAAGCCTGTAATGGATTTGAAATAGCTCAACTGGAATTCCATCACCTCCACTAGCTTTGTTCGTAGCAGTGCTTTCTAAGGCCCACTTGACTTCACGTTCCAGGATGTCTGGCTCTAGGTGAGTGATCACACCAGTGTGATTATCTGGGTCGTGAAGATCTTTTTTGTACAGTTCTTCTGTGTATTCTTGCCACCTCTTCTTAATATCTTCTGCTTCTGTTAGGTCCATACCATTTCTGTCCTTTATTGAGCCCATCTTTGCATGAAATGTTCCTTTGATATCTCTAACTTTCTTGAAGAGATCTCTAGTCTTCCCCATTCTGTTGTTTTCCTCTATTTCTTTGCATTGATCACTGAGGAAGGCTTTCTTATCTCTCCTGGCTATTCTTTGGAACTCTGCATTCAAATGGAAATCTTTCCTTTTCTCCTTTGCTTTTTGCTTCTCTTCTTTTCTCAGCTATTTGTAAGGCTTCCTCAGGCAACCATTTTGCCTTTTTGCATTTCTTTTCCTTGGGGATGGTCTTGATCCCTGTCTCCTGTACAATGTCATGAAACTCTGTCCATAGTTCATCAGGCTCTCTGTCTATCAGATCTAGTCCCTTAAATCTATTTCTCACTTCCACTGTATAGTCATAAGGGATTTGATTTAGGTCATACCTGAATGGTCTATTGGAGTTGTTTTCCCTACTTTCTTCAGTTTAAGTCTGAAGTTGGCAATAAGGAGTTCATGATCTGAGCCACCGTCAGCTCCTGATCTTGTTTTTGCTGACTGTATAGAGCTTCTCCATCTTTGGCTGCAAAGAATATAATCAATCTGATTTCGGTGTTGACCATCTGGTGATGTCCATGTGTAGAGTCTTCTCTTGTGTTGTTGGAAGAGGGTGTTTGCTATGACCAGTGTGTTCTCTTGGCAAAACTCTATTTGCCTTTGCCCTGCTTCATTCCGTACTCCAAGGCCAAATTTGCCTGTTACTCCAGGTGTTTCTTGACTTCCTACTTTTGCATTCCAGTCGCCTATAATGAAAAGGACATAATGAGTAGATTAAAAGTCAAAATAAGTGCACATATTAAATCAAATTTTCAAAAGTTATAAAAAGATTCAGGAACAAAATATATTCATAATTCTTTTATTGATGAGATGAGATAAATCAATTCTTTTACTGATTTATTGTTGGATGGCATCACTGACTCAATGGACATGAGTTTGAGTAAACTCCAGGAGTTGTTGATGGACAGGGAGGCCTGACGTGCTGCAGTCCATGGGTCATAAAGAGTTGGGCATGACTGAGCAACTGAACTGAACTGCCTTATTTACTTTAACCTTTCTTTGTTAGCCAAACTCTTGTTACCATAGGTATAACTATTGCTTTAACTTCCAAGCCAGCTTTTCCTCCTCTGCATTCAGATCAACATATCTTCTAGATTAACCCTCAGGTGCTCTTCCTGGTGTTTCTCTCAGATTGTTCCTTTTAGGAGCACTCATCAACAACTTTAATCTTCTCATGTCTCTTTACTTCCTGTTTCATCCATAGATTTTCTCAATGCCATTTTTTCTTCACAATCTGGATCAATTCCATGTTCCTTACATCAGGTATCAAAGAACCCTTTTTCTATATCATATTTCCAAAGTTTATGAGTATTCTTAACCACTTTAAGGTGATTTTTTTTCCCTTAACACTAACTTCTTCCCACAAATGAGTTATTACAAGCAACGAATAATAGCAACAGCAAAATTGTTCTGACAACTCCAACAAACTCAGCATTTTAGCTTCATCATTTATATCTTTCTGTATTAATCAAAGTTTACTCACTGGCAAGTGAGGGAAGCTCAACTCAAATTATCTTAAAAAGAAATGTATTTTAGTATGGAGCTAAGACATCCAAGAGTGGAAGTAGCCTCAAGCAATCTGGAGCTGGATATTAAATTATGTCATAGGTGCTTCTCTCTCTCTTTCTCTCTCTCTCTCCCCCGTCTCTACTTCCTTCTATGTATTGGAATTATTTGCTCTCACTCCAGACAGACTTCATTTATGAAGCTAGGTGGGATGCACACTGTCACATTCCCATTTTCATTATCCAGCTTCCAACCTCAACAAAAAGATATAAAAAGAAGGCAATTTTATTGCTGTAATTATTATTGGTCCAACATCTATATACCCATGTCAACACCAAGAAATTCTCTGATTAGTCAGCCTGGGTCAGTGCCACACAGAAGACCTTACATTATTGCCAAAAGTACAAGATATAGTGATTGGCTGATGCTAGGACCCATGCGTGGAGAAGGAACATATACTATCTTAACTGACAATCCCATTATACTATGGAATGGAGTTATCAGATATAAAAGAGAGAGAGAGAAATTCTGAGGATTCAAAACCAACATTTGACAACTACATTTCACTTTACAATCATCAAGTATGTATGTACATTCTGTCTCATGAATATAATTGCAGAATATTTTTATCTGTTAAAATAAACTATTACCCATTTTTAAGACAACCAGAATCAGAAGGTCAAGCAAGATGGTGACATCAGAGGCTCAGCTCCTTTTCCCCATGCATGCACTCAATGCACAACTATGCATGGAGCAATTCTCTCTGAAAGAGATCCAGAAGACAGTGGATCAACTCCTAAACATTAGGCAACAAGGAAAATAACCACACTGAAATGAATAGAAAACACATTCTTTCCATAAACTCCACTCCAGCATACCTGTGGTGACAGGAGGGACTCCCTAATTCCCAGCTTTTCTCTGCGGAGCAAAGGTTTTGGATCCCACATCTAGTATCTCAGTTTTTAACACTCCCACCTGAGGGACAACACCCCAAAACACCTAGCTCTAAAAACCAAAAGGGCCTGTGTCCTTGGCTCAAACAGGACTATATCAAAGAAACTGTTTTTAATGGCTATGTGAGCATTAGCCAAGGCTGTGCCCCTGGACAGACAGAAGCACCCATCTCCCAATCTTCCACTGAAAAAGGTGTTTACTAAAAAAACCACACAGTGTAAGAGGTGTGAGTTCAACCTTATGTGGTGATTTACTGAGGACTGTAGCCCAAGAAAGAACCTCTCAGATACTTCTGAGGAACTACTCTGAAAAGATGGGGGAGGCATCAGCAGACATATGATTTTGGTGACAGGGGTATGTGCAATCAAGCATACATCTCTGTAGAAGGTTGCTGCTGGTCAAGAGGAGCAGGTGTCTTTATTAATAGATTTAGTGACTTTCTACATATAAAATACAAGAAATTAGGTGCACATAATTGTTTCTCAAAAATGTTTATCTGTTCTGCAAACTTTCTCTGAGCACAAAGTGCCTTTTTCCTAATTTCCACCCTGAACTCCTTTCAGAGTGTGTTAGTGATCACTGCAGGGGTTAGTGATTTAACTCTTGCTGGATCTCCTGGCAAGGGTCATTTTTTGCTGTTGTTGTCACAGGATTATCTGAGTACTTCAAAAGCTGCTGCTTGAGGGGTGGGCTTCTACTTTAGCATATAACAAGAGGCTGGCTGCAATTCTCCATGGAGATAAAAGCCAGGGAACACCTGATTCCCCTCCTCCTTCCAGCCTGTTGCAAGTCACCAGTATCACCTTGGAGGAGCTTGTACATAAGTCTGAGTCTTAGTTTTTATTACTACAGCCATGAGAGATGTGTCCCAAATTGCCTGACTGATAGCCAACAGGGTTCATTTCTGTATACCACAGAAATGCAGCAATTAAAACCAAAAAAAGTAGCCGTTATTAACTGGCTATCCCACCAGGGCTCAACACAGAGAAGGCAAAAATATCCATCCCAATATGATAATTTAAATGCTGCTGCCTAAGGGCCAAGATTCTAACCAGCCTTCCTCAAGGTATTAACTGTGATCCTCCCCTTTGGGAAAATGACTGATAGGTCTTGGCATATCCTCAGCTACAGAGAGTAATTAAAATCAAAGGAGGTCATCTGGACAATCACAAAGTTTGGAGACACAACAAAAAGAGCACAGGCTGGTTGATGAGGTTAATCTTCTACATGAGACTACTCTCATCAAGACTGGAAGAGGTGGCTATTTTATTTAATGCACAAAAACCAACAAAAAGAGCCAAGGAAAATGAAGAAACAGATAAATAGATTCCAAACAGAAAGACAAAAATAATCTCCAGAAATAGATCTCAATTAAACAGAGATAAGTGATTAATTGATAGATAATTCAAAATAATCATCATAAAGATACTCACTGAGTTAGGAGAGCAATGCATGAACAAAATGAAAACTTCAACAAAGAGAAAATATAAAATATCCCATACAGAAATCATAGAGCTTAAAAATATAACAACTGAACCAGAAAATTTAATAGAGATTTCAACTACAGAGTAGATAAAGTGAAAAAAGAGATCAGAGATCTCAAATAGTGATAGTATTATTATAGGTAGAGAAGTCAAACCCATCCAATCACAGGAGCAAAAAAAAAAAAAAAGGATGAAAAAGAGTGAAGATAGCTTAAGGGACAAATGGGACAACATCAAGTGGGTCTATATATACATTATAAAAGACTCAGAAGAAGAGAGAAAGAGAAAGGAGCAGAAAGCTTATTCAGAGCAATAATGGTTGAAAACTTTCCTAACTTGAGCAATGAAACAGACAGCTATATACAAGGAGCCCAAAATGCCCCAAATAAGAGGAAGCCAAGGAGAAACACTATAGTTAAATTGTCAAAAGTTAAAGGAGAATTACAGTTAAATTATAAAAAGTTAGAGACAAGAAGAAAATCTTAAAAGCAGCTAGAGAAAAACAGCTTCTTACCTAAAAGGGGATCCTCATTGACCATCAACAACTTTTTCAGGAGGAACTTTGCAGACCAGAAGGGATTGGCATGATATATTCAAAGTGATGAGAGAATAAAAACTACCAACAAAGAATACTGACAATCAAGTGGCTCTTCTAAATTGAAGGAGAGGTAAAGTTTCTCAAACAAACAAAAGCTGAAGGAGATCCTAGCTACTAGACTGAAGCTTTAAGAAATGCTGAAGGGAGTTCTTCATATGAAACAAAGGATGCTAATTAATAACAGGAAAACATGATAGGATAAAACCCACTGATAGACATATAATTAAATTCAAAATACTCTAAGATTGTGCTGGTGGTGGATAAGCCACTTATAACTCTAATATAAAGGTTAAATGACAAAAGTATTAAAAATAACAGTAGCTACAATACTGGATACTCAGTGTAAAAGGAAATAAATGCTGACATCAAAAACATAAACTAGGAGAGAGCCTGTTTTAAAATGTAGAACTTTTGTATGCATTTAAAATTAAATTGTTGTCAGCTTAAAATAATGCTTACATTACTCGTGGTTACCACAAAGCAAAAGCCTACATAGAGAAGATGCATAAAAGCAAAAGAGAAGATGAGAAAGCACACTTCTACAGGAAGTCATCAAATCCCAAAGGAGAAGAGAAGAAGAAATAACAGGGCAATTACAAAGCAAGAAGAAAAAAAAGTGAAGGCAAAAGTCTATATCTGTCAATAGTTATTTATTTATAACCATCACAGTCATTGTTATGGTTTATTAGAGTAAAAGGGTACAGATTAAAAGCAACAAAAGGAAAGGCTCATGGGGCAAATTTCAGAGGAAACCAAGCATAAATTTCCAAGTGTCCTCTTCCAGTGGAGTCATATGTGTAATATTCCCAACAATAATGCAAAGTGACAATAGACACAAGTGTTGTCAACCAGACAAGTACCCATAATTACTTTAAATGTAACTGAACTGATTCTCCAGCTAAAAGACATAGAGTAGCTGACAGACAAAAAATAAAGACCAAATTATGTGCTGGCCATAAGAGATTCACTTCAGCCATAAAGACATACATAGATATAAAGTAAAGAGATAAAAACAGATACTCCATCCAAAGTAAAACCAAAGTAGAGTAAGGTTAGCTATATTTATATCATACAAAATAGACTTTAAGCCAAAGGTTATAACAATAGACAAAGAAGGTTATCAAGTAATGATAAATAATTCAGTTCATCAAATGAATATAACATTTGTAAGTATTTATGCATCCAACATAGGAGCACCTAAATAAATATTAATAGATCTGAGGGAGAAACAGATAGCAATACAATAATAAAGGGAGAGATTTCAATATCCCACTTTCAACAATGAATAGATCATCCAGACAGAGAATCAATAAGGAAACACTGGACCTAAATGACATATTAGAGCAGACTTAACAGATAAATGTAGACCATTCCATCCACCAACAGCAAAATGCAAATCAAAACCACAGTAAGATATCACCTCACAACTGCTAGGTGTCTATTATCAAAAAGATAAGAGATAACAAGTATTAGCAAAGATCTGAAGGAAAAGGAGACATTTGTACGCTCTTGACAGGAATGTAAATTGGTATAGCCATTATGATGAACAGTATAGAGGTTCTTCAAAATATTAAAAATAGAAATACTCTATGATTCAGCCATCCTGCTTTTGGATATACAGTCTAAGGAAACAAAAATAATTATCTTACAGAGGTTCTCTACTTGCATGTTCATTACAGTATTATTCACAACAGAAAAGGTATGGAAAAAACAAAGTGCCCCAATTGAAAGAATTGATTAAGAAAATATACACACTGGAATATTATTCAACCTTTATAAAGAAGGGAATTCTGTGATTTGCAACAACATGGATGAAACCGGAGGGTACTATGCAAAGTGCAATAAACCAAACAGAGAAACAAAAACTGCATCATACATGGTACCACTTATATGTGCAATCAAAAAAAAAAAACATAGCTTGGAGTGAGGGAAATAGGGAAAGGTTGGTAAAAAGCTACAAACTTTTAGTTGCAAGATGAATAATTTCTGAGAACCTAATGTAAAACATATTGACTACAGTTGATAACACCGTATTGTATAACTGATATTTGCTGAGAGAATAGAGCTTATACATTCTTACACACACAAGAAAAGATAAGCATCAGAGGTGATGGATGTGTTAATTAACTCAATGTGGGGGGATCATTTCCCAATGTATATGTATATCAAGTTATCACGTTGCACATTTTTATCACGTTGTACATTTTAAATATCTTACCATTTTATTTATTAATTATACATCAAAAAGCTAAAAAAAAAGAAAAGAAAAATAATTAAGGGATGATAATGCAAACTCTCTACCAAAAACTGTATCCAATATAAGTTCTGTAAAAGCTTATACATATACTTTCTCCTCCTGAGTTTCTCTGTTAAGAAATAGACACAGGAGTCAAGACAAATAGACATCAAAAATAAACATTATTGTTTGTTTAAAGGTAATCATGTAATGTGGTTTTAACTCTGAGTTTAAAACTTGCTATTACTCTTCCATGAATTAATCAGAATTGCCCACGGAGACCTAGGAAGATCCAGGCAGCAGCAGGCTCTTCCTGGCAAGTATAGGACCTATATTTCTCAGCTTACCACATGTCCAAGAATAAATCAAAACAGATGTTCTCCAAGATCAAGAAGATCCCATATAGAGAAAAAAAGAAGATGAGCCATCCATGTCCATCGTGTTCAGCCAATCTCATTTTAATTAATTGGTTCTTCTGCCCATGAAGGAGGAATGATTATGGGGACAAAGAGAATCCAGGAGTGTTTTTATTCTAATGATAATTTCTCCACATGGGTATATGGAACTGGAAAATAATTCCTCACCCCTAACAGTGAAGAAAAGATATTGCTCCTCCAAGAACATCAACCTATGATTAAATGCTGGAAAGTCATAGTAAAGGGAAATTATAAAAAAAGAATGTATCAGTAAAGGCAGAGTAATTTATTCTAGGGAACAAATAACCTGAAAAAAATCTCAACAGGTTAAAGCAGTCTTCATTTTATTTCTTGATCCCTCTCCATTTCTGTCATTGTTCCACTGGTAGGTTGGCTCTGATTCCTGTCATTTCCATGGCTAGGGGGTCCTAGGAATTAGCTTAGGTGTTGAATATCCATAGGTGTTTGTTTCCTCGATTTAGAATGTCTCCATATAATTACTGCACTAAAAGTATGATAGTCCATCAGTCTTTTCAATTTTTGGCAACAGCAAATAACTAAAGCCATGAAACTTAGAAGATCCTCACATTAGCAAGAAGACAAGAGCCTTTTTACCATAATCCTAGTGAGCATGCTAAGTCCCTTCTGTCGTGTCTGACTCCTTGTGACCCTGTGACTGTAGCCTGGCCTCCTCTGTCCATGGGATTCTCCAGGCAAGAATACTGGAGTGGGTTGCCATGCCCTCCTGTAGAGTATCTTCCTGACCCAGGGATCAAACCCATGTCTCTTATATCTCCTGTATTGGCAGGCAGGTTCTTTACCACTAGGGCCACCTGGGAAGCCCCACATAATAGACGTCCAGCTAGCTACTTCAATCTTGACCTCCCACAAAAAGTTGCTGTGTTGAGGCATTTTGCACCTTTACTTCAAATTGCATTATAACGTAAGGTGCTTTACCATGAGAGAAATTATAAACTCTTGTCATACAAAAAGTACACATTGAAAGATAATAGCAAAAGCCTAAACTATCATTTCTTCCACTCCTCTGGCTCTTTTGAGGTCCTGTTCTTATTTCCTACTATGATTTGCACCTTCCTTTATTTAATTGCATCTTCCCTGGTGGCTCAGAAGTTAAAGCGTCTGCCCCCAATGCGGGAGACTCGGGTTCGATCCCTGGGTTGGGAAGATCCCCTGGAGAAGGAAATGGCAACCTATTCCTGTATTCTTGCCTGGAGAATCCCATGGACAGAGGAGCCTGGTAGGCTACAGTCCACAGGGTCGCAAAGAGTCGGACACGACTGAGTGACTTCACTTTCACTTTTACTTTATTTAATTGCACAAGATTCAGAGTGAGAAAGAGAATTTGAATTTTGCAAATGTTAGGTTTGTGATTACCCGGCCCTCAGTTGTCTGAGGTAGCAGCCACAGGCAGAAAGTATTATTCTTTACAAAGTTAAATGCATCTTCTTTCTGCATTCAGATTTTTCAGTTATGCGAAAGGTTGTCTATTTCTTACTGGAACTTATCAAAACCCTGAAAACTTTGCCTACACATGCTAGCATTCTAAGGTTTTTCTAATATGTACTTGAGAACCCCACTTCTTTAAGTCTAATTTCCAAAGTATGAGAGATGATGCATTAAAATACTGCTTACTTTGTTAGTACAAAAGAAGCTTCCAACAAGGAAATGCATGATCCTCACTGTCCACAACCTTAGCTCAATTCAATCAGTTCTATATTTCAGCTTCTTATACTTGTAACACTTCTAGGTAGCAATTTATAATGTATTTACAGGAAATAAATATAAATACAATAAGCTAAATAATGAAGGTTTTTTTCTATTTATTTGGTATACTTACAAATCCAAGATATGGTTAGTTTTAGGCAAAACTGGGTCCAGGTGCTTAAAAACATTGTCAGAGTCTGTTTGTCTCCCTCTCTCATTTGTCACTTTTCTTGGTATTGTTTTCATTCTCTATCCTTCATGAGCCTTGAGAAAAGATCCACCAACTGTTCCAAGCTAACAGTAGCCATCTCTGCAAACCCAGAAAGAGGAACTTCTTAAGGCCAGCAAACATAAATCAACTCCTGGAATGGTGTTTGTTACCCTACTAGGGTAGGCAGAAAAACACCCAAAGATTCCTAATCCCTAGAATTTATAAATATTCTCCTTATATGATGAAAAAAGTTTTGAAGATGTGATTAAGGTTAAGAGAATATCCTGAATTATCCCAGTAAGCCCAATACAAATCACATGAAGCCTTAAAATGGAAGAGGAAGGTGAGTAAGTAGGTCAGAGAGATGGTAAATGTGAGTAAGATTTGCTGCCCAATGGCTGGTTCTGAGATGTAGGAATCTACGTACAGAGACTAGCAAGAGGTCTCTGGAGCTAAGGGAAGCCCTATGCTGACCGCTAGTAAGGGAACTGAATTCTGCTAACAGCTGAATGAGCATGAGTGTGGATTTTTCTTAAGGCTATAGAAGAAAACACCTTAATTTTAGTTCAGTGAGATCTGTGCATGTGTGCTAACTTGCTTCAGTTGTGTCCAACTCATCGTGACCCTATGGGCTGTAGCCCACCAGGTTCTTCTATCCATGAAGATTCCCCAGGCAAGAATACTGGAGTGGGTTGCCATGCTCTCCTTCATAGGATCTTCCCGACCCAGTGATGGTACCCACATGTCTTAGGTCTCCTGCACTGGCAGGTGGGTTTTTACTGCTAGCACCACCCGGGAAGCCCACAATTTCTAATCTATAAAACCATATCATAATATTTCACATTGTTTTAAACTAGCATAATTTGTTATGGCAGCAGATGATGATGAATATACCTGGTTAGGTCATGAGCCGCCAGCTCCTTGGACAATTACTCTTTGCCATAGGGACAGGTCGAGTCAAGACTATCTACATATCCCTGTAGCCCAAGAGATGTACAATGTTATTACTGAAAATTTGATTCCAAGTACAAGGGATAGGAGAAGTGGGGAAGAAATGAAGCCCAGACAAAGCAAAGAAATACACTCCCACTTTACTATGCCATGTTGTCATTTAATCTATTACCATATGTTGCTACTATCTTCACAGTGGTTTTCTGAAATGTGGCTTTTTCCTGCTCCTCTCTGCCAACAAATAGTTCATCTGCATTGATTAGCAGAATTTTTAACATGAGCATAAAATGATTATTCAAAAAAGAGCATTGTTACACATTCTCCGGTTTTTATCCTTCTTACTATTCAAAATGATCTTCTTTATATATATATATATATATATATATATATATATATATATATATATATATATACACACACATATATATTTCATCTATTTTCCAGATATTATAGAATTAACAACTGAAGCAAATCCTCAAATTTAGAATACTCAATCTGAGAGTCTTAGGTCTCTTATATTTATGTGAAAATCATAGCTTTGTAATTCTAAAACTCTTGTTAGAAATCCACTATGAATGTGAAAGTCACTCAGGCATGTCCAACTCATTGCAACCCCATGGACTATACTATATAGTCCATGGAATTCTCTAGGATAGAATACTGGAGTGGGTGTCTGTTCCCTTTTCCAGGGGATCTTTCCAACTCAGGAATCGAACTCAGGTCTCCCACATTGCACGAGGATTCTTTACCAGCTGAGCCACAAGGGAAGCCCATAAATCCACTATAGCGGTGGTCAAATAAAATACATCCCCTCATACAACTTGTGAACCAGTCATTTGCTGTGCTTCCTCCCTGGTGTAGTTTCCACAACAAGGCCTAATGCAGTGTTACCAGTATGGCAGGAGCTCAGCATATGCAGCATATAAAGATAATGATGGTAATAATGATAAAAATCAAAAGAGTCTTGTCTGCCATGTTGTCCCTTAGCTATACAGCCACATTTCAAATTCTAAATAATATTAAATCTTGCCTCATTGGAAAAATACACAGTCGTGGATTTCCAACCAGAGAACTTCAAAAACATTATCATCACTAGTGCATAACTTTTTTATGTAGTCATAAACCTAATATAAGTCAATTAGATCTAGTACTTTAATAATGGTTCCACAAATCACATTTATAGCCCATCCCACATCCAGTGTGATACAAAGAAATACCATTTAGAAAGACAAGTTTTGACACCTTCATATGATGGCATTGCAGGAACTGTGGGGGTAATTAATTTTTACTTGTCCTGTGATGAATCCAAGCAAAACTCTAAAAGCCATTTGGCCAATTACCAACTCTTTAGGGTAATGAAGCCTTTGCAGAAAGTTTGAGTTTATGTTGCTGGTATGATCAAAGCTTTAATGAAATTGCTGCATGGCAGAAACTACCGGACTATTAAGAGAAAACTACAAAAATAAATGAGTGCCTAGCTCTGAATTTACAAAAAAAAACGGGAGCCTTCTGGTTTTCTTTGATTGTCTATTAATTTCTCATGATAGAACCCCATGTGGCATTGCTCTGACAAATTTCACTGAAGCATGTTTTCTCTTCTGCAAATTAGTAAAGCAAAGTCCTGCATGTGATCTTCCTAATGGGGTTTTGTATCCCACTGTTCTTTATTATTATTTTAAGAGGAGTAGGTGTTTTTCTCATTCTCAGGAGTAATGATTGGACTAGTTGGAGTTCTTTTATTGATATCACAGTATATAACCCAATAGGTGTCAGGAAGAATTCATGCTGTGTTGCAACTCCACAAGTATCCATCCACCACTAATACTTGTGTTGTGGTGTTTTAAAACTCGCAGCGAAATCTAAATGGTACAGTAAACCAAAAATTTAGTGAGAGACTTAACTTTCCATTCTTCCTGAACAAAACCATTACCGCCTTGAGTGTCATATAACTCTTTAAAGCAGACATTCTTAATAGCTCATTCACAAGCCCAGCCCAGTCAGTCATTTTCTTTCCCATACTTTCTTTGAGAAATACAATGGAAGTACTGATTAAAGATGCAAAACACTGTGAAAATAAAATATGAACCCATAAAAAATTTGATCAGGAAAATTCTAGGTTCTAGTTGATTCTACTTTCAAAATAGACGAAGAATTTTGCCACTTTCCCCTACCTGTCCAAAGAGATCCCAAGTGCAAGCCACCATCATAAATTACTGGGATTATTTTAAGAAACTCATAATTGATCACATGCTTCTGTCCTGCTTCCCTCCTCAAAAAGTCAATTCTCAATAGAGCAACCAGAGTGATGCTGTGCTTAGAGGCTCTTCCATGTCCAACTGTTTGTGACCCCATGAACTGTAGCCTGCCAAGCTCCTCTGTTCATGGGATTCTTCTGTCAATAATACTAGAATCCATTGCCATTTCCTCTTCCAGGGGGTCTTCTTGACCTAGGAATTGAACTCCTGTCTCCTGCATCTCTTGCTTTGTCAAGTATTCTCTGCCACTAGAAGAGTGGTGCTATTAAAATGAAAATCAAAACATGTCTTCTTTTGCCCAAAACCACATGATGATTCACTATTTCATTGGGATAAAAGCTAGAGTCTTTATGATAGTCTGCAAGGTCCTACATAAGCTAAATCTCTTTACCCTTCTACTGTGTCTTAGCACCCTCCTCGTCAGTCAATCCAAGCCAATCAAACAGGGCTTTTTGCTGTTTCTCCAACAAGCAGGCATGCTTCTGCATTGCTCAACATTTCTTTTTCTCTGTTTTACACATGGCTAACTCTCTTATTTCTTCTAGGTCTTCTCTCAGATTCATTTTTCAGATAGTAAAAGTACTCCTGTGCTCCCCAATATAAATTTCAACTGCTCTTTTTTGCATTTTCTCTCTCTTCTCTGTCTTAGCTTTGTCCATAGCACTTATCATCCTCAGTCATAAAATACATTTTTCTTAATCGTTTTGTTTATTATCCCTATCTCCTCCACTTCCCCCACTAGAATGTAGATTCCACAAAGAAAAGATTTGTTTTTAATGTATCTGTTTTATTTACTGAGGTATCCATAGTAAATGAATATAATCAGCAATAGGAAATCTATAGCTATAGCTCCTACATTTCTTCACTGTGGATCTCTTACATACAAGATAAAAGCAGCTCAAATAAAAATTCTATGCTCAAACTAGTTATTAATGCCAACAATACACCCAGCAATCTGGGGATACAGTGATGAGAAGAGTGACCTGTTGGCTGCTTTTATGGATACATATTCAATGGATTCTTACAGCAGTAGGAAAATATATTGAATTATTAATTTTTGCTTCTGGTTATTGAGAAAGATAAGAAGAGTAGAAGATATTTTACCCTTCCTGTGTCCTAAAAAGTCAAGGTTTTCTTCTTTACAGAGTGTGATTGACTTTTGCATTGTGCAGCTAGAAACAGAAGTTGCCAGTAATCCAGGAAAAAAAAGTCTTCTCTATTGTTCGAGAACTAGAGTCCTATTCAGAGGAAAGAGAAAGACCTGATTCTGAGAGTTAGAAGGAAAAAAAGTGATTTGCAGACATGTGCACATTTCCATGAGTAGTGTAGACTTATGTCCTTCCTGCATTTGGTTACCAACATTCAGTAACAGATGAAGGGCATGGTTGGCAATTAAGCACTAAAGTCCTGAGAATGAATGAAGTTGTACACAGTCCAATTTTCAGACAATGGAGAGGACTAAATTAATGAGTATCTTTAAGCACATTCAAGCTATCAGTGGTGTCCAGGCAATGACAAAGGATAAGTCTGACACTGGCATTGAGCAACAGCTGGAGCAAAGTAACAACAAACAACACCAAGGAATAAAAAGAAGTTTCTAATTCACTTTATAAATACTCTGCTAGCTGCTTTCCAATGACAGATTGTTACAAAACCTGGGCAGTGAGAAAGCATTTCTAAAACTACAACTGAGACCTAATTTTTCACCATGTTAGAAATTGTGGCCTCAGGACTTCCCAAGTGGTGTTAGTGATAAAGAACCCATCTGCCAATGCAGGAGACATAAGAGACTTAGGTTCAATCCCTGGATGAGGAAGATCCTCTGGAGTAGGAAATGGCAACCCATTTCAGTATTCTTGCCTGGACAGTCCCATAGACAGAGGAGCCTGATGGGCTACAGGTCCATGGGGTTGTAAAGCGTCAGACACAACTGAAGTGACTTAGCACACATGGGGCCAAATTTAAATTAATTTAGAATAAATAAACTAATATTTCCTTCTGTTTGTCTCAAAGATTACAGTAGTTTTATACTTGCTGCTTATTGTGACATACTCAATGTTACTAATAATATTCCTACAGATCATGGCTGCACTATGGACTAATTATAATCTATATAATTCGAGCTTATTGTTTTTGAAACCAGAGCAAAGACCACGTCAAAAAAAAATAATTCAGACAAGTAAGAAGTGAATATATCACTTTTAACTTTGAAGTTAACAATAATAATAAGAAACAACAAGTGGATCATGCCGAAATTCAGTTTAAAGAGAGAAATTTATGAATGCTTACTAACACCTTTTATGAATGAAAGAATGCATGCATGCTCAGTCATGTCCAACTTGTTGTGGTCCCAAGGACTGTAGCCCACCAAACTCCTCTGTCCCTGGATTTTCCAAGCAAGAATATTGGAGTAGGTTGCCATTTCCTTCTCCAGTGATTGAACCTGTTTCTCGTATATCTCCTGCATTGGCAGGTAAATTTTTTACCATTGTGCCACTTGGGTTTCCCACCCTTAGATAGATATAAACTGAGGACAGGCTATTCAAAAGGTCAAGGAAACAAAAATATCACTGAAGATTATTTTTAAGGTCAGTTTTTTCAAGCTCTGAATTTCTAAGAGTGAACATTTTCATGAAGAAGGAAGTAGCAGATACCATGGATATGGGAACTCTGTACTGTCTCAAGCATGAATGTAAACTGTTAAAATATAAGGTTTTAAAGCAATATGCTGCAAAAATACCTTCAGCCTCCAATATAAAAATGAATTCATAGAAATGATAGTATCTTCTGGGGATGAAAAGCCAGTTCCAAAAGAAGAGATATTTGAGCCTTGGAGAGGGTCCATTACGCAGGAGCTTTAACAGTAGCTCTTTTTTGTTTGTTTGTTTGTTTTCTGGCTGCAGACTGTGGCATGCAGGATCTTAGTTCACTGACCAGGGATGAACCCATGACCCCTGCAGTGGAAGGGCAGAGTCTTTTCTTTCTTTCTTTCTTTCTTGTTGTTTTTTAAAGGAAGATAATTGTTTTACAATGTTGTGGTGGTTTCTGCCGAACAACAGCATGAATCAGCCATAAGTATACATATGTCCTGTCCCTTTTGAACTTCCGTCCCACCCCTGTAGGTCATCACAGAGCACCAGGTTAAGCCTCCTGTGCTATACGGCAACTTCTCACTAGCTATCTATTTCACATATGGTAATGCACATGTTTCAATGCTACTCTCAATTCATCCCACCCTCTCCTACCCCCACTGTGTCCACAAGTCTCTTCTCTATGTCTGTGTCTCTATTCCTGCCTTGCAAATAAGTTCATCATTGCCATTTTTCTAAATTCCACAAGTATGTGTTAATATGCTGTATTTGTTTTTCTCTTTCTGACTTACTTCACACTGTATAACAGGCTCTAGGTTCATCCACCTCACTGGAACTGACCAAATTTGTTCCTTTTATGACTAATCCTCCACTGTATATATGCACCACATCTTCTTCATGGATATCTAGGTTGCTTCTAAATCCTAGCTATTGTAAATAGTCCTGTAATGAACATTGGGGTGCATGTGTCTTTTAGAATTGTGGTTTTCTAAGGCTACATGCCCAGTAGTAGGATTGCTGGGTCATATGGTGGTTTTTTTCATAGTTTTTTAAGGAATCTCCACACTGTTCTTCAGGGTGGCTGTATCAACTTACATTTGCACCAACAGGGAAAAAGGGCTCCCTTTTCTCCACATCCTCCCCAACATCTATTGTTTGTAGATTTTTTGATGATGACCATTCTGATTGGTGTGAGGTGATACCTCATTGTAGTTTTGATTTGCATTTCTATAATGAGTGATGTTGAGCATTTTTTTCATGTGTTTATTGGCCATCTGTATGTCTTCTTTGGAGAAATGTCTATTTAGGTTTTCCGGAAGGGCAGAGTCTTAACCACTGAACCACCAGACAAGTCCTTAGCAGTAACTCTTAACCAAAGCCAGGGGCCTGCTACCGTTAGAAGCAGATTGCTATATGGACCCAACTTCTAAGGGTTCTGTTACAGCTCTCGGTGTGCCTGGTTGAATTCTCTGAGTACTTTAGATCCAGCTTTGACCATATTGAGAACCACAGAGCAGTACAGATCAGCTTCCTGAATAACTATCAAATGAAAATGAAAATGTGCATTTAAGTGATGCTTAAAAACTGATTCACTGGTTCAGAGACCACTGGCCATAAAACACTCAGAATCACTTAGCCAGAGAAAAAAAGGAATATTCAGGAGCAATGGCCCAGACTTTGCCAGCTACAGCAGATGGCAACTGAACAGGCAGTAAAAAGCCATGGCTGTTCCAAATGTCATTCTGTTGGTCCCCTAAGAGCTCACTGCAGAAGGAAGGCAAATCTCGTACCCTGACAAGTAAGATCTGCTATCAGCATTGTGCCTGAGAAACCACACATGTACACACACACACACACACACACACACACACACACACACACACACAACCCTGTGAATCAGAAAAGGAGACTTAAACACAAAGTGAAGGTAAAAAGAGCACTGCTTAGGTGCAAAGGTAGAACATTTCAGATACAATTACCACCACTGTGTGTTTAAGAAGCTAAAGTACCTCTTTGGCTTTGTGTATTCATAAAGAGAATGCTAAATAAGAACTGTAAAGCTAAAATATATTTGGTGGATATTGATAAACCAGAGAGGGATGAAGGGAAAGTAGTCCTGAAAGTAGTCCAAAGTAATTCTGAAAGAAATTAAACTTTCTGGCATATATTTTTTTTCTAAATATGACCCAGGAACTAGAAAAGGAGGCCAAAAGACCCTCCAAATTAAAAAAAAAAAAAAGCCAATTTGGTATAAAGACTGGTCATGGCAGAACTCTGCCCCTCCAACCATGAAAGGATTCATGGCAGGACTGCCTATGTCAGATCCCAGGAGGATAAGAAATAAGATCTCCAAATAACAGGGGCTGGAGATCTTGAACAAGGGAAATATAGATGGCATAGCTGTAAACTGCATCTAAATTAGTTTCCTGAGAGATTTTAATTCTAAGACATCGAATTTTAATAATATGAAGGAGATCTCTCCAAATGAAATCAGCTTATCTAACCTTATTCTTGAAGGTAATCATACATACTCAAGTTTTAGAATATTCAGGGAGAATATAAAACATATCTGAACATTGCTTTAGTGATGAGAATAACTGCTTAGGGGAAGCAGAGGCAGAATATCTTATGCATTTATAAAGAGACAACTCAGTGGGGAAACTATTTTTAAAGCACAAAAGTTTACTTGGGGAACATTCAGAGAAGTATTTATTTAGACAAAAATTGTGTTTTGTTCTCCCTGCTGTTAAGAGACAAAAATAAGAGGTATGAGACTTTCCTTGTTCTAAATCAATGACGGAAACATGTGTCCAGAATCTAAGCTCCCTAACCCAAAGTGTTAGTCACTCAGTAGTGTCTGAGTCTTCATGACACCATGGAATGTATCCCATCAGGCTCCTCTGTCCATGGAATTCTCCAGGCAAGAATATTCGAGTATGTAGCCATTCCCTTTACCAGGGATCTTCCCAACATAAGGACTGAACCTGGATCACCCTGCAGGTAGATTACTTACCATATGAGCCATGAGGGAAGGCCCCCTAACCCAAGGACCTTGAAAAATATCACATGACAGGACCAAGCACATGAAGGAAAGTATCCTCCAGTTCTTTCCATCAGATCTTGTTTGAGAGTTGGTAGTTCATAAGAAGGTATTGATATAAAAAGTACTTCAAAACTATGGTGGGGAAAAGGGATTAAATTTGTAATAAAAGACTGAGATTCTCCAGGACAATAAGGAAAGAAGATACCAGACTTCCAGGGAATAATGATGAACCATACCTGATCTGCAGAGATGAGAGGTCAAGGTGGGTTACTGGTGAGGGCTTCCCCTAAACTCAAGTGCTGGAGAGTATCTATGGTGTTCTCTGATAAAAATTTATAATCACAGGAGAAGACCCTAGGGAGGGAAAATTTTAAGTCCACTCTGAGGAAAGTGGAGGGCCAGACTGGACAAGTGGCATTGTGAAATATATATTTAGAGGTACAAACTATTACTTAAAGAATAAATAAGATAGAAGAATGTAATATACAACACAGGAATATAGTCAAAATACTATAATATGTTTCAGTTCAATTCAGTTCAGTTGCTTAGTCGTATCCGACTCTTTGCAACCCCATGAATCACAGCACACCAGGCCTCCCTGTCCATCACCAACTCCCAGGGTTTACTCAAACTCATGTCCATCGAGTCGGTGATGCCATCCAACCATCTCATCCTCTGTCGTCCCCTTCTCCTCCTGCCCCCAATCCCTCCCAGCATCAGGGTCTTTTCCAATGAGTCAACTCTTCACATGAGGTGGCCAAAGTATTGGAGTTTCAGCTTCAGCATCAGTCCTTCCAATGAAGATCCAGGACTGCTCTCCTTTAGGATGGACTGGTTGGATCTCCTTGCAGTCCAAGGGACGTTTAAACAGAGTATTATCTATAAAAATATTGAATCACAATATTGTACACCTGAAACCAATATAATACTGCAAATCAACTATAAAAATGTTATGGTACCTATGTGACCATTGAAGAATAAGGATCAGAGATTTATCCCACTTTCAATACAGCCACAGGCAAGCACAGCATCGGAAAAGAGGAGGGAGATCCTTAAAATCAGTGAGATGGAATTTCCCACTACCAAGGAGTAAGGGCTCAAAAACAGATTTCATTTGTTTAAAAACAAAGAAAGTAAACCACCAGAACTTACACAGGCCTGGGGAAACAGACTCCTGGAGGGCACAAACAAAACCCTGTGCACACAAGGACCCAGGAGAAAGGAGCAATGACCCTACAAGAGACTGACCCAGACTTGCCCGTGAGTGTCCAGGAGTCTCTGGCGGAGGTGTGGGTCAGTGGTGGCCTGCTGCAGGGTCAGGGACACTGAATGCAGCGTGTGACCTTTTGAAGGAGGTTGAAATTTTTTTTGTTAACTCCACCATAGTTTTGCCTCAGGTCAAACAACAGGAAGGGAACAGACCCCCACTCAACAACAGAAAATTGGATTAAAGATTTACTGAGCATGGTTCCAACCATCAGAACAAGAACCAGTTTTCCCCTTAGTCAGTCTCTGACATCAGGAAGCTTCCATAAGCCTCTTCTCCTTATCCATTAGAGGGAACCCAGAATGAAAACCACAATCACAGAAAAATAACCCAACTGATCACATGGACCACAGCCTTGTCTAACTCAATGAAACTACAAATCATGCCAGGTAGGACCATCCAAGATGGATGGGTCACGATGGAGAGCTCTGACAAAATGGGGTCCACTGGAGAAGGGAATTGGCAAACCACTTCAGTATTCTTGCCTTGAGAACCCCATGAACACTATGAAAAGGCAATAAGATAGGACACTGAAAGATGAACTCCCCAGAATGGTAGGTGCCCAATATGTTACTGGAGATCAGTGGAGAAATAACTCCAGAAAGAATGAAGAGATGAAGCCAAAGCAAACACAGCACCCAGTTGTGGATGTGACTGGTGATGGAAGTAAAGTCTGATGCTGCAAAGTGCAATACTGAATAGGAACCTGGAATGTTAGGTTCATTAATCAAGGCAATTGGAAGTGGTCAAACAAGAGATGGCAAGAGTGAACATCAGCATTTAAGGAATCAGTCAACTAAAATGCACTGGAATGGGTGAATTTAATTCAGATGACCATTATATCTACTACTGTGGGCAAGGATCCCTAAGAAGAAATGGAGTAGCCATCATAGTCAACAAAAGAGTCTGAAATGCAGTTCTTGGGTGCAATCTCAAAAATGACAGAATGATCTCTGTTTGTTTCCAAGGGAAACCATTCAATATCATAGTAATCCAAGTCTATGCCCCAACCAGTAATGCTGAAGAAGGTGAAGTTGAACAGTTCTATGAAGACCTCTAAGACCTCTCAGGACTAACACCCAGAAAAGATGTCCTTTTCATTATAGGGGACTGGAATGCAAAAGTAGGAAGTCAAGAGATACCTGGAACAACAGGAAAATTTGGCCTTAGAGAACAAAACGAGGCAGGGCAAAGGCTAACAAAATTTTGCCAAGACAACGCACTGGTCATAGTAAATACCCTCTTCCAGCAACACAAGAGAAGACTCTACATGGACATCACCAGATGGTCAATACCAAAATCAAATTGGTTTTATTCTTTGCAGTCAAAGATGAAGAAGTTCTATACAGTCAGCAAAAACAAAACCAGGAGCTGACTGAAGCTCAGATGATGAACTCTTTATTGCAAAATTCAGACTGAAATTGAAGAAAGTAGGGAAAACCACTAGACCATTTAGGCATGACCTAAACCAAATCCCTTACAATTATACAGTGGAAGTAACAAAGAGATTCAAGGGATTAGATCTGATAGAGGGCCTGAAGAACCATGGACAGAGGTTCATGACATTGTATAAAAGGCAGTGATCAAGACCACCCCCAAGAAAAAGAAACACAAAAGTGCAAAATGGCTGTCTGAGGCGGCCTTACGAATAGCTGAGAAAAGAAGAGAAGCAAAAGGCAAAGGAGAAAAGATAAGCTGTACCCATCTGAATGCAGAGTTCCAACAAATAGCAAGGAGAGATAAGAAAGCCTTCCTCACTGATCAATGCAAAGAAATAGAGGCAACAACAAAATGGGAAAGACTAGAGACCTCTTCAAGAAAATTAGAGACCAAAAGAATATTTCATGCAGAGATGACCACAATAAAGGACAGACATTTTAAGGACCTAACAGAAGCAGAAGATATTAAGAAGAGGTGCCAAGAATACACAGAAAAACGATACAAAAAAGGTCTTAATGACCTAGACAACTACGATGGTGTGACCACTCACCTAGAGCCAGACATCCTGGAGTCTGAAGTCAAGTGGGCCTTAGAAAGCATCACTATGAACAAAGCTAGTGGAAGTGAAGGAATTCCAGCTGAGCTATTTTGATTCCTAAAAGGTGATGCTTTGAAAGTGCTGCAATCAATATGCCAGCAAATTTGGAAAACTCAGCAGTGGCCATAGGGCTCAAAAAGGTAGGTTTTCATTCCAATCCCAAAGAAAGGCAATGCCAAAGAATGTTCAAGCTACCACACAATTGCACTCATCCCACATGCTAGCAAATAATGCTCAAAATTCTCCAAGTGAGGCTTCAACAGTAAATGAACTGAGAATTCCAGATGTCCAAGCTGGATTTTAAAAAGGCAGAGGAACCAGAGGCCAAATTGCCAGCATCTGTTGCATCAACAAAGAAGCACGAGAGCTCAAAAAAAATATCAACTTCTGCTTTATTGACTATGCCAAAGCCTTTGACTGTGTGGATCACAACAAACTGTGAAAAATTCTTAAAGAGATGGGAATATCAGATCACCTTATGTGCCCCCTGAGAGATCTGTATGCAGGTCAAGAAGCAAGTTAGAACCGGACATGGGACAAAGGACTTGTTCCAAATTGGGAAAGGAGTACATCAAGGCTGTATATTGTCATCCTGCTTATTAAACTTGTATGCAAAGCCCATCATGTTAAATACTGGGCTGGATGAAGTTCAAGCTGGGGTCAAGATTGCCAGGAGTAATATCAACAACCTCAGATATGCAGATGACCCCACCCTTATGGCAGAAAGTGAAGAGGAACTAAAGAGCCTCTTGATGAAAGTGAAAGAGGAGAGTGGAAAAGCTGCTTAAAACTCAACATTCAGAAAACTAATATCATGGCATCCAGTCCCATCACTTCATGGCAAATGGACAGGGGAAGAATAGATACAGTGACAGACTTTTTCTTGGGCTCCAAAATCACTCCAGATGGTGATTGCAACCATGAAATTAAAGACACTTGCTCCTTGGAAAAAAGCAATGCCAGACTAGACAGCATATTGAAAAGCAGAGACATTACTTTGCTGACAATGGTCCAACTAGTCAAAGCTACAGTTTTTCCAGTAGTCATGTATGGATGTGAGAGTTAGACCATCAAGAAAGCTGAATGCTGAAGAACTGATGCTCTTTAACTTTGTTGTTGGGGAAGACTCTTGAGAGTCCCTTGGACAGCTAGAAGATCAAATCAGTCAATCCTAAAGGAAATTAGTCCTGAATATTTACAACAGAGGATGCGATGTTTGGATGGCATCATGGACTCGATGGACATAAGTTTCAGCAAGCTCCTGGAGTTGGTGATGGAAGGGAAGCCTGGTGTGGTGCAGTCCATGGGGTCGCAAAGAGTCAGACATGACTGAGTGAGTGAACTAAACCAAAGTTGCACAATAAAGAGCAGAACCATGTGTGAACATTTCTTATGCTATGACTACTTTTTCCTCTATAGCATTATGCTTCTCTTATTTTTGATGATGTGGATAGATAATATAAGTTGAGATATGGCAAACTCTTGCAAACATCATAATAAACTTCCTCATTTCCTAAAAATTATTTTACTAGTTGAGCAATTAAAGGCTTGTTAAATAGTATATTGATTTGGTGTTATGGAAAAGACAAAGCATGAAAAGAGTGACGTCACGATTAAGTATTAGTAGATTTTCCATTTGAGCAAAAATGGCATTGACTATGTCTCTAAATCCTAAGTCACTATGATGAAAACTACAGAAACAGAAATGGAGGTATAAAGCATGATGTACCATAAAGAAATTTGTAAGGACAGATGAGTTTTACTTAAAAGTTCACAGATCTTTTTGCTTCCTTACTTCACTTCATATGTGATTGTTTTTTCTCTCTGTTCAAGGTTTAATTTTAGTCATAGCCTTGACAGATCATATATAATCACCTAGATAAATGTTATTGTATTTGATATGATACTATATACAACAATATTCATAATATTATATAAATTATTCTGCTAGCTAAGTCAAGGAAGAGACAGCAGTGGTAGACCATAGTTTTCAAATAAGGTGAGAAAACCAAAAATGGAAATTGAACCAAATCTTTTGGTTCTAACAATAAATTTAAATTTTGTCCAAATCAACCAATCATTCATTCATTCATTTACCAAATACTAACCGAATATCCACATGTGGAAATAAATTTACTAAATGCTGGAGATTTTATCACTAACCAAACAGACAAAAGGTTCTGTCTTAATAAAGTTCTTGTTCCAAAGGGAAAAAACAATGAGTGAAATTAACTTTTTCATAAATTTGAAGTTGGTAATGGCTATGGAGGAAAAATAAAGCGAAGAAGAGAGATAGGTAGTTCAAGGGGAGAAGCTGCAATTTTAAATAATCAGGTAAGGCTTTTCTGAGAAAATGATGTTTCAGCGAAGACTAGAACAAGAAGGAATTCTGACATGCCAGATATTCATGCCAGATGTAGAGAGGAAGGCGAATGCAAAGGCCCACAGGTGAGATCATGCCTGACAGGTTCAAAGGAAATTCAGGAAGCAGGCAGGAGCGGAAAGAACAAAAGGAGAACAGACAGCGATATGGGCAAAAATAGGGAGCGAGATCATATAGCCTGTGGTAAGAACACTGGCAAGAGAGCTGGGAATTACTGGAGGGTTGCAGGTAACCTCTCAGCAGAGAAGTGTCTTAATATACACTGGATTTGAATAGGACTGAAATAGAGTTGAAAATAGAATATTTGGAATCAAACATAGAAACAGAATGTCAGAGCCAATGATGGAATAATCCAAGTGAGAGATGATGGAAGCTTGGACTAGAGGTGTAGCACATAACATATGAGAAATGATCAAGGTCTAGATATATTTTCATGGAAGAACTAAGATGTTTTGTTGGCAAATCATGTGAGAAGTTTGAGAGAAGAAGAATCCCTCAAGATATCTTCTGTGCATATAAGGGTGATGTAACTGTGATCTAGTCTTCCTAATATATATTATGATGTGTAAATTTGTATAGCTATTCTGCAAGATAGTTGAATAAATTTCTATCAAAGCAGACTTATAATAAGGCCTTATACATGCTTACCACAAGGAAAAGCATGGGCTTTTCTCCTTTTGCCTGAAATCTGCTGATAAGATCTGACACAGACCCTCCAGCTTCCTGTTCTTTGTCTATGACTCATTAGTTAAGATTATAACTGTTTATTCCACAGAAACTAACCCCGTAGAAAAACATTTCTTGTTCAAGTAACAATGAAACTTCCATTCTTGCAAAACTAACCCCAATTGTAAATCATCTCACTTGTAAATGATTTATCTCTCCCTAGAAAAGTTTGAAATTCTGCTTATGCTCTGACCTCAGGTATTTTATTTATTATAATAGCCTGAATAAAGTCAGTCTCCTTCTTTGTCCAGTTTTTGTCTTCCACAGCTCAGTAACATAACTGGAATTGGACTGGAAGCCCACCCCTGGACCCTGTCTTCTCACCCAAGTACTGAGACCTCTTAAGCCTGCTGTGTTCCTTCCCTAACTGGCAATCTGGAGTCCCCACTGAGGACAGATCCTGACCTCCGAGCTTCAGATATTTGTCCATGATAGCACAGTAAATTTCGATTTTGACTTCTTGTTTGTGCACTCTTTGGGTTTGTTTTCTTGCCAAGTTTTGTTAAACCATGCTTCTGTGAGAATTTCTCAACTCTCTTCTCACCCCTTTGGAAAACCTCTGTTAATTACATGCTCACCACTACAATAATAATTCAGTTCTTTGCTTCCAAAAATGGCTGAATTTCACTAAGGACAATGTAGAACTCCAGTGGTCTCTTTGGGACACCTGGGAACTCTCTAAATGTACCCATCTATGAGGTGCCATTGAATCCAAGGGCTCTAACATCTCTTCTTACCAATGATCAGTTTTTTTTTTTTTTCTTTTAATTGAATCACAGAGATTAAACAATGAGAAAATGTCTCTAAAATATCTCAACCTGTGTGATCCCTCAAGAACTGTATATCTCACTGCCAGTTCATTTCTCCTGCTCCTCTCTGATCCCCATCAAAACCTCACAACCCCTTTCCTCACCCAGAACCTTCCACATGCACCACCTCATCTCTGTCCCCCACCCAATACTCTGCCTATGCCAAGAATCCCCTTTTCCACTTCCCTGCCTGCATCAGTTTAACTGCCTCACTCCCTATTTCCCCACCTTAACACGCGGCCCTTCCTCCCTTGCTGAAAGCCAGTGACCAGCGTGCCCTCCTGAACAAGTTCTCTTTAAGCTTTGGTCACACACAGATTTACCCGCTATTGTTCAAGACTTTCTGAATTCCCATAAGAATAGAAAAGAATTCATTCATCAATTGTTCTCCATGACATGGGCCTCTTAGTCCCCTCAGTATCCTGACCTTCCAAGTAAATAAGCCTTCTGGCAAAGGATGCCAGCTAGTCCGAGACTTGAATACAATGGACAAAAGAGTCTCCCATTCCTCTGTCGATGGACATTTAGGTTGCTTCCACGTCCTGGCTATTATAAATAGTGCTGCTATGAACATTGGAGTACAATTGTCTTTTTGAATTGTCCCAGTAGTGGGATTGCTGGGTCATATGGTGGTTCTATTCCTAGTTTTTTAAGGAAACATAGAAAGACAGATATCATATGATATTGTGTATATGTGGAATCTAAAAAGAAAAGATACAAATGGACTTGTTTAGACTTATGGACGTGGGGAGAGGGGAGCAGAGGGTGAGATGTATGGATAGAGTCACATGAAACTTACATTACCATATATAAAATAGATAGCCAATGGGAATTTGCTGTCTGGCTCAGGAAACTCAAATAGGGGCTCTTTATCAACCTAGAGGGTGGGATGGGGAGGGAGATGGGAGGGAGGTTCAAGAGAGGGGATATATGTATACCTATGGCTGATTCACGTTGAGATTTCACAGAAAATACAAAATTCTGTAAAGAAACTATCCTTCAACAAAAAAATAAATTTATTAAAAAAAAAAAAAAAACAGAAATAGACCTACAGACATAGGAAAAATCTTACAGTTACCAAAGGTGAAAGGAATGGTAGAGGAATAAACTAGGAAATTGGGATTAAAAAATACACACTGCTATGCATAAATTGGATAACCAACAAGGACTATGGTATAGCACAGCACACTATACTCAATATTTTGTAATAACCTATAAGGGAAAAGAATCTGAAAAAGAATATCTATATATAATATATGATATATATATTATATATATATATATATATATATATACTTTTGAATCTTTTCCTGTACACCTGAAACTAACACATTGGAAGTCAGTTATACGTCACTAAATATATATATATACACATGCATGCTTGTTAAGTTGCTTCAGTCATGTCCTACTCCTTGCAACCTTATGGACCATAGCCCACCAGGCTCCTCTGTCCATGGGGATTCTCCAGACAAGAATATTGGAGTGGGTTTCCATGCCTTCCTCCAGGGGATCTTCTCAATCCTTGGGTTGAGATCAAACGCGCAGTCTCTTACATCTTCTGCATTTGCAGTTGGATTCTTTACCAGTAGTGTCACCTAGGAAGCACTATATATATGTTTGAGTCACCTCATGGTTTTCTATTAATAGTTTCTAACCCTAAAAAGCCTCTTGATGAACGTGAAAGAGGAGAGTGAGAAAAGTTGGCTTCAAGCTCAACATTCAGAAAACTAAGACCATAGCATCTGGTCCCATCACTTCACGGGAAATAGATGGGGGGACAGTGGAAGCAGTGTCAGTGTAAGGTACAGTTTGGGCGAGGCAGAAAAGAAAGACGACCTCAACAGAAGAAGGTTACCTTTATTCAGGCAAGGAGGGGCTACAGTCAGCCTAACGACCAGGCTGAGTGCCGAGAGGGATCAGGGAGGCGTCATACTTATAGGGAGGTTTGTGGAAGCGATAAGGGAAACGTCAAATCAGGCAGGATATTTTGAGTATTCTTTTGTTGAGATGACATTTGTAGTTGGGCAGGAGATGATAAGTCTTCTGGGTGGGTGTAGGGGGTGGAAGGTTTCTTGACAGGGGGTGATAAGTCTCAGAAAGATGCAACCGGCCTGAAGCATCAGGGTGGAACTAAAGTTCTGCTTTGTTTTCTCCGAAGTTAGATGATTCAGCAAGGGGCCTTTGAGACTGTTCTCTTTTCTAGGCCCAAAATACTCCTTCAGTCAGACTTTATTTTGGGGGGCTCCAAAATCACTGCAGATGGTGATTGCAGTCATGAAATTAAAAGACGCTTACCCCTTGGAAGGAAAGTTATGACCAACTTAGATAGCATATTAAAAAGCAGAGACATTACTTTGCCAGCAAAGGTTCGTCTAGTCAAGGCTATGGTTTTTCCAGTCGTCATGTACGGATGTGAGAGCTGAACTGTGAAGAAAGCTGAGCGCCGAAAAATTTATGCTTTTGAACTATGGTGTTGGAGAAGACTCTTGAGAGTCCCTTGGACTGCAAGGAGATCCAACCAGTCCATCCTAAAGGAGATCAGTCCTGGGTGTTCACTGGAAGGACTGATGCTGAAGCTGAAACTCCAATACTTTGGCCACCTCATGAGAAGAGTTGACTCATTGGAAAAAACCCTGATGCTGGGAGGGATTGGGGGCAGGAGGAGAAGGGGATGAGAGAGGATGAGATGGCTGGATGGCATCACCAACTTGATGGACATGAGTCTGAGTGAACTCCGGGAGTTGGTGTTGGACAGGGAGGTCTGGCGTGCTGCGATTCATGGGGTCGCAAAAAGTCGGACACGACTGAGCGACTGAACTGAACTGAACTGAACCCTAACACTGCCCTAATTTCTCTCCGGCCCAATACCATTCATTTATAGGCACTGCCCTGTCTTTTATTTATAGGCATTGCCCTATGTTCTATTTATAGGCACTGCCCTATGTTCTATTTATAGGCATCGCCCTATGTTCTATTTATAGGCACTGCCCTATGTTCTATTTATAGGCACTGCCCTATGTTCTATTTATAGGCATTGCCCTCTGTTCTATTTATAGGCACTGCCCTATGTTCTATTTATAGGCATTGCCCTCTGTTCTATTTTTTTGTTTGCTTTGTTTCATGGCCAAGTCACATGGTTTGTGGGATCTTAGTTCCACAACCAGAGCGTGAACCTGGGCCACGGGTGGTGAAGGCGCCAAGTCCTAACCACTTGTCCATCAGGGAAGTTTCTGATTTTTTTCCAATATACTGCTTCACAATATATTTTTTGGTTTCTATGGAAAAATCAGAAGTATATGTTATACCTCAGGAGTTTACTAAAGCTGATATTTATTTGTTTTAGACCCTTAATGCCAACCTGAGAAATTTAACCTTATCTTGAAATTCTTATCCAGTATGTAGATGACCTTCTCTGCTCATGTGATTTTGACAGCTCGCTTGTCACATTCAATAACTACTCCAAGTCTCTGCCCATAAAGCCACTAAAGACAAAGCAATTATACAGTCTTTCAGTGCATTACCTAGGACTTGATATCTCCCCTGAAGAGAATATTTATCCCCTAAACAACACCATCATCAAGTTCCCTATCCCTGAGACCAAAAGACAACTCCAAGGGTTAAAATGATTAGTCAGCCACTGAAAGGTTGCCGCTATGAGCCAAGAATGATGCCAGAATTCTTGGCCCCTGGAGGAGAGGAATTCGATCTGGGGCCAGTGACGAAGTTTTATCACTCAGAGTTTTTGTTTAATAAAGTTTTATTAAAGTATAAAAGAGATAGAGAAAGCTTCTGAGAGAAACATCAGAAGGGGGCAGAAAGAGTGTCCCCTTGCTAGTTTATAGCAAGAAGTTATATACCTATTAGTAAGCTGCTGTTTAGAGGAAGGAAATGTCTCAAAACTGAGAGAGTGGCCCCAGGCTCCTCACTGACAATATGCATTTTGAGACAGTATTGTCCTGGGCCATACAACTGACATGAATCTTGAAGAAAGGCAGACCTCCAAGCAAATACATAGCTTCATTAACATAGCTTAAGAAAAGCCTTTCTGTAAGAAAAATGCATCAGTTAGCTCAAGGTTTGAGAAAAGTTAAGTTCAGGAGGAACCAGGTGTCATCGTGGCAACACAGAATTTTAAAAGAAACCTCCTTTTAATTTTGTATAGAGAAGAGAAAAGAAATGTCTGACACTTGTGGTTTGTTTCTCCTGCCGATTAAAAGAGAGGAAAAGACGTCTGACACTCGCAGCCTATTCCCCCAGCTTGGTGGGCCCTAGCCTTCCTGCCTGTTACCCTGGCACTACTATCAGAATTAGATCCATGACTTTTCCACTATCACTTCCCATTTATTTATACACCAAGATTACGAGTTCATCTCCAAACCTCTTAATTAGGTCTCTTCTCCCAAGTCTGAATTTCAAAACCTCACCTCCATAACTTTCCATTTTTGACTGTTGGAATCCCCAATTACTCATTACCCTTTGCTTTTTTATTTACAAAGGAAGGGCATGCTTTACAACTTTTCACCCAAAAATACAATGGAAGCCAAAGGCCTATTGGATACTTCAGCTTCACTTTAGATATTATGGCTAGGGGGTTTCCTCTTCCTTATACAAATTTGCCACTGCTGCAAAATTAATTGAAGCCACTGCTGACTTAGTTCTGAGTCATTCACTCAATCTGTATGCTGCTGCTGCTGCTAAGTCGCTTCAGTTGTGTCCAATTCTGTGCCACCCCATAGATGGCAGCCCACCAGGCTCCCTCGTCCCTGGGATTCTCCAGGCAAGAACACAGCAGTGGGTTGCCATCTCCTTCTCCAATGCATGAAAGTGAAAAGTGAAAGTGAAGTCACTCAGTCGTGTCTGACTCTTCACGACCCCACAAACTGCAGCCTACCAGGCTCCTCCATCCATGGGATTTTCCAGGCAAGAATACTGGAGTGGGTTGCCATTGCCTTCTCCGCAATCTGTATGTACCCCATGCAATTCAGACCCTGCTATTTACCAAGAACACCCAACATTTTTTTTGCCTCCAACTCATCCTATGAAATCCTGCTGCTTTCTCTTTCTTGCATCACTATTCAGCACTATCTAGACCTTCATCCAACTAGCCTTCCTTCCTCCTACCTGAGGAGCAAGCTCATAACTGCACCACCATCACACAGTCTATAATTCCTCTTTATCCAAACCTCACTGAAACTCCTCTCAAGACCTGATTGCCACCTTCTTTGCATATGGTACCTACCTCAGACACACAAATGGAAAATTCCAATAAAGATATTCTAGCAAAATTTTCAACAAACCACTGTTCAAACATCTAAGGTTAATTAAATCATAGTTAATTAAGTCAAGTTGCTGAATTCATAGCCCTCACCAACCTTGTATACTAGCACAAGATAAGATAATTAACATTTCCACAAGTAGCAGATATGCTTTCCATGTTGTACATGATTTTGGTTTGGTATAGAAATGAGAAGTGTTCATGACAGCTACAAAGACACTCAACAAAAATAGAACTCAAGTAGCTAACCTATTAGAAACCTCACTACTACCCACTCTCAAAACTAAAGCTAGATACTATAAACATCAGTATAGGCAAAGCTATGCTTTTTCTAGTAATCATATACAAATATGAGAGTTGAACTATAAAGAGGGCTGAACACCAAAGAATTGATGCTTTCAAACTGTGGTGCTAGAGAAGACTCTTGAGAATCCTTTGGACTGCAGGGAGATCAAACAAATCAATCCTAAAGGAAATCAACCCTGAATATTCATTGGAAGGACTGATGCTGAAGCTGAGGCTCTAATACTTTGGCCACCTGATGCAAAGAGTGACTCATTGGGAAAGACCTTGATGCTGGAAAGATTGAGGACAGGAGGAGAAGGAGGTGACAGAAGAGGAGAGGTTGGACAGCACCACTGACTCAATGGACATAAGTTTAAGCAAGCTCTGGGAGCTGATGAAGGACGGGGAAGCCTGGCGTGCTGCAGTCCATGGGGTCGCAAAGAGTCAGACACAACTTAGCAAGTGAATAACAAAACTAAAGCTCACGTTAGCCAGTCTCTCAACACTAAAGGAACCTCTTGCATGACAAATACACTAAGATAAATGCTTCACAAGAAAATTCTGTCTCAATCTTCTGAATACTTCCCTTGATCACTCTTCTTTAGAGATATAAACTTATATTGATAATTAAATAGCCTATTGGACCACTACTTACACCTGAGGCTAAAAGTCTATTGGAAACCAGCTGAATGTTTTATCTACTCAGACGAACTTTGGAGACACCCAAATGCCACTTGTCTCTCCTTGAACTTGTATGAAATTTATTCCATAGCCACAGCAAATGTCACAGCAAAGAAAATCTAAAAGATCTTCTACACATATAGTGGTGTGGACTCTTCAGCCCTTATATTCTACAGGTAACTTCAACATTCCCCATTTGCTAGGAAAACAATCCTGGTAAAAATCTAAAGATCAAACAAGGGTGAGAATTGCCTGTCTTGTCCCTTTTTCTTTGGCAAATGGATTTTATTCAATTTCCAAAGTCCCATAGGTACAAATATGTTCTAATTGTTGTCTGAATGTTTTCAGTTGGTTGGAAGTTTACCTACAAATAGACTATTGCCACTGATATGGCTGCTCTGGTAGTGAAGTAAAGAATCTGCCTGCAGTGCAGGAGACCCGGGTTTGATCCCTGGGTTGGGAAGATCCCCTGGAGAAGGAAATGGCAAACCTCTCCAGAATTCTTTCCTGGAAAATCCCATGGACAGAGGAGCCTAGTGGGCTACAGTCCATGAGGTTGCAAGAGTCGACATGATTTAGTGACTAAACCACCACCACTGATGTGGCTAGTTCAGTTTAGTTCAGTCACTCAGTCGTGTCCGACTCTTTGTGACCCCATGAATCGCAGCACACCAGTTGTTAGTAAAAGAGAATTTTCCCTACTTGGGGAATACTGTTGTTTTTACCTAGCAAAAGGAAAGCTTATTCTCTGGAAAGGTTATTAAGGATATTTGAAAAGTACTTCCACTGTCACGGAAACTCAAACTATCTTTACCACCCTCAAATCTCTAGAAAAATGTAATGGACCAGTGGTTCTCCAGGCATCCCAGAAGGCACTAGTGATAGAGAATCCCATTGCCAATGCCGGAGATGCAAGAGATGTGGGTTCAATCCCTGGGTTGGGAAGATCCCCTGGAGTAGAAAATGGCAGCCCACTCCAGTATTCTTGCCTGGAGAACCCTATGGATAGAGGAGCCTGGTGGGCTACAGTCCTTGGAGCCACAAAGAGTCAGACAAAACCAAGCGGCTGAACATACCAATTAGTGGTTCTCTAAAACCCAGTTTCAGGACTTCCCTGGTGGTCTAGTGGTTAGAATTTAGTGTTTTCACTGCCATGGTCCTGGGTTCAATCCCTAGTTGGGGAACAAAGATCCTCCAAGCTGCATAGCATAGTCGAATAAATAAATAAAACTCAGTTTCAAACTCTGAGGAACTAAATCTGTCTTGACCCAAAGTCTTACCTTTAGCCCTAATGATCCTTTAATCCTCCCACTGCCCAGTCAATTTTAACTATCCCCTCATTAACTAATTACCAGCAAGCCAATTAGGATCCTTTATTCATCATGGATTTGGGGAGACATTAATCCAATACAATAGACTTAAGTACTTCCAAGGTATCATTAAATGCACACATATTTATCACCATCAGTCAAATCCTCCTTTCCCCAAACATACGACCATAGCCCTGACATCATCTTCAGGTCAGAGACCAAGTACTCTGGAAGATACCAGTAAAAGACCAATCTTGAACCCAGATCAAAGAGGCATTACGCTATTCTCCTGAGCACCAATGGCAAAGTGAAACTACAAAGAGTGCAATTTGAGTTAATGTTTCATAACTTAAAAATACAGGTTATATTATGAACAGAAATCCACAGAAATAAACAGCCTTAAACTGAGGCTCTTTCAAGAGCTTCTAGAGGAAGTTGACAACATGAAGTACACTTATTTTCTGTGAAACTGGGGCCAAACAGATGTCATCACAAAGTGGTCAGCTTCCACTTGTAGATGCTAGAATAAGATCCTATAGGATTCTCTCACTATATCCTCCATGAATTTCTTTTGTCTTCTCATCATATTCTTGAGGTATAGTTCATCATAAAATGTATGCTTTTAAAGTGATATCCAATCCAGTGGCTTTTAGTATAACCACAAGTTTGTGCAACAATCACAGCTATTTAATTCAAGAATATTTTCATCACCTAAAAAAAAACTTTATTCTCATTAACAGTACTTTTGATTTTTCCCTCTCCCAGCCTCTAGCAACCCCCAATCTACTTTCTGTCTCTATGGATTTGTATATTCTGAACGTTATATAAATGGAATTATACAATTTGTGGGTGTTTGCTTCTGGTGTCTTTTACTCGGCTTCATGTTTGCAAAGTCCACCCATATTGTAGCATGAGTTGGTATTTTGTCCATTTTTGTGGGTAAATAATGTTCCATTGCATGGATATACCAAATTTTGTTTACCCATTCAAAAGTTATAGGCATTTTGATTGTTTCCATTTTGAAGCTATGCTATTAATGATAATGCTGCTGTGAAAATTTGTTTATAAGTTACTGTGTAACCATACATTTCATTTCACTTGGATATATACCTAGGTGTGGCACTGCTGGGTCAAATGGTAATTCCAAGTTTGATAGACTATTTCCCAAAACAATTTTCCACACGCATTACAATGCATAAGAGTTCTAATTTCCTCACAGTCTTGACAACTGTTGCTTTTGTCTATTTTTTTTTATTATAGCCTCCCAAGTGGATATGAAGTGACATCTTATTGTGGTTTCAGTTTGCATTTCCCTAATGACTAATAATGCTTAACATCCTTTCATGTGTTTATTGGCCATTTGAATATCTTCTTTGGAGATATTCTAGTTTTCTGTCATCCATTCATTTTAATACTTTCCTCACCCATTAGCCTTTGGCCTTTAGCCTTTGGCCCTCCTTACTCTTGCCTTTTTTCTCCATTCCTCATTCACTTATAAACATTCAAGACCTCCAAAACCTTTTGAAAATAGATTATCCAGTCTTACCATCTTTCTTAATGTTACTTTAGTTGCCCCTTTCATCTTGGCTCAAGCATATTTCCCCAAACTCCTACCCCCATCATTAAAATCTCCTCAAATATTAACATAGCTATTTTCCCATACACAATGTTAGGAAACTTGTCTTATATTTTATATATGTTACATGAAAAATTCAAATCTAATCTGGACTGCTTTTAGAAAAGGTCATACTCATTTCTCTCACAGGTTCACAGATGACCCCTTTCATAGTTCCAGTTTCTATGGCTATACCTTTCATGCTACCAACTTTGATGACTGTATTGAAATAGTTTTTTCTCCTTAGTTAGATTTATTCCTAAGTATAAGTGTTTCATTTCTATGTACTTGGTATGTTGGTTATACTTCCCAGCTTTGGAGAAGAGGCCTTATATAGGAGACTTTCTATGAGTCCCAGCAGTGCATTCCCCTCTAGCTGTTGTTGTTCAGTCACTCAGTCATGTCCGACTCTTTGCAGCCCCATGGACTGCAGCACTCCAGGCTTCCCTGTCCTTCACCATCTCCCAGAGCTTGCTTAAACTCATGTTCATTGAGCTGGTGATGCCATCCAACCATCTCATCTTCTGTCATCCCCTTCTCCTCCTGCCTTTAACATTTCCCAGCATCAGGGTCTTTTCTAGTTACCAGAGCTTAATGCTCTGGAAGTGCCCTTACATGGGCCACGTGGGACCTTCTGTTGTGATGGGTTAACTACTCTGGGTGGCGTGGTAGGTGTGGGTGACCCCTAATCTGGTTGGCTGCCAAACGCCCCCTTGTCCAGATGCTGCCAGCCACCAGTGGACAGGACCAGGTCACAAGGTTATGATTGCAGAGCCTAGGGGTGTCCCAAGGTTACTGCTGGCCCACTGTTTGGCAGCCTTTTTCTGAGTTGGGTGTTTGTGGGGCCAGAGTTCCCAGAATAGTGTTAATCTGCTGGTTGGCTGGGCCCCTTCCTAACATGAATGACAATAGTGTTTAGGGTATCCAAGATTGTATTTGCCATTAAGTGGGGCCAGATTTCCAGCTGACTGATTGGGGGGCCTAAGACAGCCCAGAGCTGGTGTTATGTGCTGGTGGACTGGGGCCCAAGATGTGCCAGTGCTGGTGCCAGCCTGTTGGTGAGTAGGGTGGGTCCTGATATGGTAGGCTGCAGTGGTGTGGTGGTCTTGAGTTGGTATCTGCCTGCCAGCGGGTAGGGTCAGGGCTCCAGGAATCCTACAACACATGCCCACTCACTGCTGAGTGAGGCCAGCTCCTGGGTCTGACATTGGCCCATTCTTGGGTAGGGCTGGGTCCTGTGTCTCTGACTTCAGGCCCCATGGTGTTTCAAAGCTGGTGTCAGCCTGCTATGGGCAGGCCAAGGTCTAGGTGGTTCTAGGGCTAGTTCATGCTCTTGGATAGGTGAAGCCAGGTCCCAAGGTCTCTGGTTTAGGGCCCTGGGGGTCCTGGGGTTGGTGTGTCAGCCCACTGGTGGGTAGGGTTGGGGCCCAGATGGTCCTTGGGCTGGTGCCTGACAACTGGTGTGTGTGACTAGTTTGGAGACAAATACTTGCCCACTGATGGGAAGAGTTGGGTCCAGTTGGTCCTCAGACTACAGGTCCCTGCTTGGGGAGTGGTGGGAGCGGGGGGGGGGGGGGGGGGTCCCAAAGATAGTACTAGAGCACTGATGAGGCCAGGTTCTTGGGCCCTTGGTGACAAGGCTAGGTCCCAGGGTGTCTGTGGGCTCAGGACTTCTTAACACATTAGCATGATGGTGGTTGGGATTGTGTTCCCACTTGGCTAGTTGTTTGGGTTAGCCTGAGGTGTCCAACTATTGGTGCCGAAAGGCAAGTGGGTGGGCCAGGTCAAGGTATTAACCAGGTTTTGCCTCTTGCCTCTCCAAGATCAGCAGGTGGGTCTGACCCAGGATCCTTTTGAATTACTTCTACCCCACATTCTGGAAAATAGGGATTCCACTCTCAAAGGGCCCATGCAAAAATCTCACATGTTCCAGAACGTGGGGTAGAAGAAGTAATTGTAATTGGAAGGACTAATTTCCTTTAGAATGGACTGGTTGGATCTCTTTGCAGTCCAAGGGACTCTCAAGAGTCCTCTGCAACACCACAGTTCAAAAGTATCAATTCTTTGGTGCCCAGCTTTCTATATAGTCCAACTCTCACATCCATGCATGACTACTGGAAAAACCATAGCTTTGACTAGATGAACCATTGTTGGCAAAGCAACGTCTGTGCTTTTTAATATTGTATCTAGTTTGGTCATAGCTTTTCTTCCATGGAGCAAGCGTCTTTTAATTGCATGGCTGCGGTCACCATCTGCAGTGATTTTGGAGCCCAAAGAAATAAAGTTTCCAACTGTTTCCATTGTTTCCCCATCTATTTGCCATGAAGTGATGGGACCGGATGCCGTGATCTTCGTTTTCTGAATGCTGAGTTTTAAATCAACTTTTTCACTCTCCTCTTTCACTTTCATCAAGAGGCTCTTTGGTTCTTCTTCACTTTCTGCCATAAGGGTGATGTCATCTGCACATCTGGGGTTATTGATATTTCTCCCAGAAAGCTTGATTCCAGCTTGTGCTTCATCCAGCCCAGCATTTCACATGATGTACTCTGCATATAAGTTAAATAAGCAGGGTGACAATATACAGCCTTGACATACTCCTTTCCCAATTTGGAACCAGTCTGTTGTTCCATGTTCAGTTCTGTTGCTTCTTGACCTATATAGAGATTTCTTGGAAGGCAGGTCATGTGGTCTGGTATTCCCATCTCTCTAAGAATTTTCCACAGTTTGTTGTGATTCACACAGTCAAAGGTTTAGGCGTAATCAACTCAGGCTAAGCCAAGCAACTAGCCAAGTGGGAACACAACCCCAGTGGTCTTCAAAGAAAAGTGTTCTAGGGACTCATTCCAGTGTAGGATCCTTGGGCTGGAGAGCCTGATGTGGGGGTCAGACTCTTCGCTTCTTGGGAAGGACCTCTGCAACTGCAATTATCTTCCGAATTTGTGGGTTATCCACCAAGTATGAGTCTTAACTATACTGCTTGTCTGCCCCTCCTATTCATCTTGTTGTGATTCGCTTTACATCTTTAGTTGTAGAATACCTTTCTTACTAGAAATCAGTCTTTCTCATCAATATTTGATCTGTAAATAAGTGTACTTTTGGTGTACCTATAGGAGGAGATGAGCTCAGGGTCTTCCCACTCAACCATATTGGCCACACACACCCCTTCCCCATACTCTTCCTTTTACTCTGGATTTGAAGACACCCTTGAGAGGAAAGCTCATTGCTTGGGAGAACCTGATGGCTGCATGCAACCACACTTGGGGTGATATGGTACCCAGAGCAACTGGAGTATGTACTGTAGTATGAGCCACTCCAGAAGTGGCTTCCATGCCCCATTAAAGGAAATAATCATTACAGTGGACAACATCACACACACACAAAATCATTGACTTCCTCACTTAATAATTTCAAGAGATTCAATGTACAAACTCCACAACCAACCAGTAATTCAAATGATGCTGGGCACCAGAGGGAAGATATACCCTGTGGTCAGAAGCAATTGCTGTATGTTTGTTCCAAAAACTTCTCTGACCTCCACATCACACACAAGAACATTTGAGATCCTAACCAAGAAATTTATTGCATTGCCACCATACTCATTACACCACACTCATTACATGGCCCTTTCCACATCATTTTCCCAGGAGTCATTAATATGGTTGCCAACTTGCTGCAAGTCTTGATTTTATTCCTCCTATAACCTCTAATGATCATTTTTCTGCTTCTTTTAATAGTGTGTGGGTGTGCTAAGTCTTTTCAGTCATGTTTGATTCTTTGTGACCCTATGGACCATAGCCTGTCAGGCTCCTCTGGCCATGGGATTCTTCAGGTAAGAATACTGGAGTGGGTTGCCATGCCCTCCTCCAGGAGATCTTCCCAACCAGGGACCAAACCCATGTCTCTTATGTCTCCTGCATTGGCAAGAATATTCTTTACCACTAGCACCACCTGGGAAGCCCCTTCTTCTAATAGGTACTGTCCTAATTAAATACTTTGCCTCCAGAATGTTTTTCGAACTACAGACAGATGTCAGAGCACAAGAGATGCTTCAGCTACTTCTCCAAGAACGATCCAGTAAGAAACTGCTGACTATATGGAGTATATCACCTATTGTTGACCCAAAACCCTAAGATTATTTTAAAACAGTGTTTGTCTTGAGCAGGAGTTGGGACTGACAAGGAGTAATGGTCTTGCCCTCTTTTGCTTGAACCTGTTGACAAGGACTGACTCAGACATTCCAACTACTTGGATTTCATCTTATAACTGATTAGCTAGATTAGAGCTAGATAACACAGGGAAAAATATTTCCTTTTCAGATAACTAAGTCTTCCTTTTCTTGCAGAACAACCCCAAATATAAGTCTTCCCATCTGCCACTTTTTTATCTCTCCTCTTAAAACTTAAGGCAATACCACTTGTTGAGACACTCTGAACTTCGGATCTGGAGTATTCTCCTTATTGAAGTAATCTGAACAAATCAATTTTCTTACTTGTTCAGTTTTTATTTTGATAGTAATCATTTAGGAAATCTTATCAATATAATCAATGTCAGCAACTATGCCTAAGAATTACCACTTTCTTACCTCAAGACAAGGCATTTGCTCAGAGAAAGAGCAAGCTCACATTATGACCTCATAAAATCCATGATAATAGGACACTACTAAGCTGTGCTGCTAAGATGGTACTATGTAAAGGACGCAGGAATATTGAAATTCTGCCTTGACCACCTCATTCCCCTTTCTCCAAAATCTCCAGTGGAGAAGTAAGCAACCTGGGGTAGGAAATGGCAACCTGCTCCAATATTCTCACCTAGAAAATTTCCTTGGACGAGGAACCTGGTAGGCTACAGTCCATGGGGTCACAAAAAGTCAGACACAAGTGAGCACACATGCAAGCCAAGCAAAGCATAAAGCTATGTCATTATCAGAAGAATGTATAGCCAATGCATTATTGTAAAACTCCAGTACTTTGACTATCTAGAAAAATCATTTTCCCTAAGTAAAATAGCATTAAGTCAAAACAGACCTTAAAGTTGCTCTCTTTTGGCCTCCAAAGTCTAAACTTTTAAATCCCCAATCTAGTAGGACATTCAAGCGTAAATCAGTGGAAGAAAGAGAATGATTATTTCAAAGCTTATATTTAACTCAGACAGATCTTTCAAAAAAATTGGCATAACAAGATCAACACTCCTATTTATGAGTCATGAATAGAAGAAAAGGAAGGCAAATAAGAGCCTCAGTTTCTTCATGTCAAAGCCAGCAGTGGGCAAGAAACTGCTATTTTTTCCTGTTTATTTGGCTGTGTCATGTCTTAGCTGATGCCACACAGGATCTTCCTTGTGGGAGGTGGGCTTCTCTCTGGTTGTGGTGCCCAAGTGCAGGCTAGTAATTGCTGCACAAGGGCTTAGTTGCCTAGCAGCGTGTGGGATCTCCGTTTCCCAACCAGGCATCAATCCCGTGCCCCCTGCATTGAAAGGCAGATTCTTAACCACTGGACCACTGGCAAAGGCCCAGGAACAACTCTTAAAGATGGAACAGAAAGGACTTCTACCCCTGAGCTCTTACTGTCTCTGTCTGTCACGTGGCTGAAGTTAGCAGGAGACCCAAAGGACCTCAGCAAGGTAACGAATCTGCCTGCAGTGCAGGGGCACAGCAGGAGCCATGGGTTCACTCCCTGGTGGGGAAGATCCCTAGAGGATGAAATGTCTACCCACTTCAGTATTATTGCCATGGACGAGGAGCCTGGCAGGCTACAGTGCATGAGGTTGCAAAGAGTCAGACATGACTCAGCGACTAAACAACAATAAAATGCAGTGGAGGATTTCAAAGTCTCATTATAAGCTACATTATTTTTGCCTAGAAATTATTAAAAGTTATCCTACTTGATTGATTTTGATTAAATGCCTGCATTCCTTATAATTGTTTTTACTATTCAGCTTTTAAAATTTTTTCATATTAATGATGTATTATGTGTTCCTTGTAATACAATCATTAATATGAAAAAAATTACATTAATGGAATTTGCTGGACTTTGAAGTCAGAGTTATCTTTTTAGCCCTAGAAATCCCAAAGAATCAAATATTAATATCCCTCCAGTCTTGGAACAGAATTGGGAAGAGAAAGAGGAAGATACTCTTAACTTTTCCTCCACCACAAGAGCAGCGTAAAGTCTGAGCTCACAAGAAAGTTTGCAGCAACAGGCTCTTAAGGACTGTTTCTAATTCAAACAGCAATAAAATAAGCCAAAAGTCCAATGCATTACTTTAAGTATGATGAGATGATAGAGAATAAAAAAAGGATTTAAGCAAAAAAAAGAAACAAGCACCTGAGCTCCTGAGGCAGTAAGAAATTTTTCTTTGCAGATGAAAGAGGATGCCTTACAAATAAATCTATCACGTTTCAAGTGCTAGTCATAAAGCAAAGCAAAAATACCCAAAAGGAGAAACAAGAAAATGACCTCTGTGCTGATAGAAAAAAAAATCTTTCTCAAAAGTCTTCACTCCCATTCAATACAAAGTAGAGAAATAGTATCCTCTAACCATCTACAGTGGAATACTTAGGCTCATACCTTCACTAAATGAATCAGATACAAAGCAAAAAGCAGACTGTAACCCTTAAGTGGAAATCTACTATTATATTTCAAAAGTATACTGTAACAGAATATTTTTAGTTCTATCATTCTATTGATATCTAAACAGTATATAGGTGGTTCTGCCTATACATATATTTTCTATCTCTTCCAAGAGGAAGTGAAATAATCTTTATAAAGGCAGGTGATTCCCTTACTCTTCTTCATTTCTTAAGAACACTTTAAGCCTGCCCTTTGCCATCTGACTGCATACACACAACTGATTTAAAGATTATATATATTTAAAGATTTTATATATATATATATATGTGAATATATATATAATAGTATAATGTTTATATTATAATATTAAAGATGGGGTTTCCCAAGTGTCTCATTGGTAGAGAATCCACCTGCCAATGCAGGAGACACAGGAGAGGCAGGTTCAATCCCTGGGTCAGGAAGATCCCCTGGAGGAGGGCATGACAACCCACTCCAGTATTCTTGCCTGGAGAATCCCCATGGACAGAGGAGCCTGGCAAGCTACAGTCCATGGGTAACAAAGAGTCAGACACAACTGAACACATAAGAACATTAAAAATTAGATAGGCATTATATAATATCTATGTAATCTTTATAATAACTATAGATATTATATGGGGCTTCCCAGGTGGTGCTAGTGGTAAAGAATCCGCCTGCCAATGCAGGAGGTGTAGGAGACCCAAGTTCAATCCCTGGGTCGGAAGATCCCCGGAGGAGGAAATGTAACCCACTCCAGTATTCTTGTCTGTAAAATTCCATGAACAGAGGAGCCTGATGGACTATAGTCCATGGGGTTGCAATGAGATGGACACTGCTAAAGTGACTTAGCATTCATGCATAGATATTATCTGTCATAATATCTATATCTATATAATACATATCTGGCTCCCAGGTTCTTGCCAGAAAATATAACCTTGAGTTATGAGCTATTTAACCCTTGTCAAAAGCCCGATTGCCAGACATACTATTTAAGGGTGATGTTCTGATGGATAGGCAGTCTACCCACTACTTCATGTCTTCCAAATTAACACTGAACATCAATATTCATGTTCAAGTCTTGAGAATGTGTACCACATTCTGATGCAGTAGTCCCTCAATGAACTACTGTAACAAGTTGAGTTTTTTCCTTGTATCTTTGGACAACTTAAATAAACAGCTCACTCTGAGATAATTTTGCATACGTCAAGGACAAGAAGAGTGATGCTTTTCTAATAAACTGATTGGCTTTAATTCATGGATACTCTAAAACTTGCAAATGATTTCATCTCCATCTTTGTTTAACCTGGTAAATCTTAGAGGCAACTTTGCATCTCAGTTTTAACAACTGCACAGAAATATACACTGATCTGTGCTAATCTAACCCAAGGGTTCATTGTGTTCCTCCTGATTTGATTCCCTTTGACCTTATGCCCCTCAATTACCTTTCATTGTAAGAAGCAGAGAACTCTAAAAATAGAGTTGTTATTATTGGTCTATCCTCAATTGAATGATACATGGAATAGTAATAAAAGAAGCTTCCCAATATATAATTAAGGTTTACGGAAATATTCAGAAATACAACTGATTAATTATCATTACTCCTATTTTCAGCTTTACCCTTTCATTAGCAAAGCACTCAGTTAACTCTGATAATACTACATTGTTTTAATGTCAATGTTCTTGTGCAATTTATATTTCAACATATTGAGAATAAAGTTTGCATCTTGAACAGTACTAAAAATGTTGCTTTCCTGGTGATGTAACTAACAAGCCACCAAAAAACCATGTCTGTACCTAGGAAAGGCATTAAATGACAGTGGATAGACTCAGATGATAAATTGCTATATTTTGACACCTAAAGGATTATTTTCAATTATTTTTCTGGGACAATTAGGCTTATTCAAATTCCATAATGGGTTGTGTCAGTCATCATCATACATAAAATACTTTAAGGATGTACAGTAAGATCTTCATATAAATATCTTAGGACCTATGATTACACCTCATTAAACTCTGGCACCATAATTTGGAGATCCCATTCATAATATTTAGTCTGAATTTATACTAAATAAATAAAGTATATTATCTTTCTAAAGCATTCATGAACTTGTTGTCTACAGAAGAATATTTTAAATTGCATAAATTAGATAGGATTTCAAGCATAGTACAAGAAGTTGATAAAATAAATGACAAGAATTTTTGCTTTTCTCAACCATAGAATGGTTGGATGGTATCACCAACTCTATGGACACAAGTTTGCGCAAATTGTAGGCAATAATGAAGGACAGCAAAGCCTGGTGTGCTGCAGTCCACAGAGTCACAGAAAGTCAGACACAACTTAACAACTGACCAACAACCAGAGAATAAGTGTACTGTGTCAATATACTCTAATATACCTTTCTATACACATCTATCCTAAAAGCAAACCTGAAAGAGATGGGAATCCCAGACCACCTGACCTGCCTCTTGAGAAACCTGTGTGCAGCTCAGGAAGCAACAGTTAGAACTGGACATGGAACAACAGACTGGTTCCAAACAGGAAAAGGAGTACGTCAAGGCTGTATATTGTCACCCTGCTTATTTAACTTCTATGCAGAGTACATCATGAGTAACACTGGGCTGGAGGAAGCACAAGCTGGAATCAAGATTTCTGGGAGAAATATCAATAACCCCAGATATGCAGATGACACCACTCTAATGGCAGAAAGTGAAGAAGAACTAAAGAGCCTTTTGATGAAAGTGAAAGAGGAGAGTGAAAAAGTTGGCTTAAAGCTCAACATTCAGAAAACTAAGATCATGGCATCTAGTCCCATCACTTCATGGCAAAAAGATGGGGAAACAGTGGCAACAGTGGCTAATTTTATTTTTCTGGGATCCAAAATCACTGCAGATGGTGATTGCAACCATGAAGTTAAAAGACACTTACTCCTTGGAAGGAAAGTTATTACCAACCTAGACAGCATATTAAAAAGCAGAGACATTACTTTGCCAACAAAGGTCCATCTAGTCAAGGCTATGGTTTTTCCAGTGGTCATGTATGGATGTGAGAGATGGACTACAAAGAAAGCTGAGCACAGAAGAATTGATGCTTTTGAACTGTGGTGTTGGAAAAGACTCTTGAGAGTCCCTTGGGCTGCAAGGAGATCCAACCAGTCCATCCTAAAGGAGATCAGTCCTGGGTGTTCAATTGTAGGACTGATGTTGAAGCTGAAACTCCAATACTTTGGCCACCTCATGCAAAGAGCTGACTCATTTGAGAAGACTCTGATGCTGGGAAAGATTGAGGGCAGGAGAAGGGGACGACAGAGGTTGAGATGGTTGGATGGCATCACCAACTCAGTGGACATGGGTTTGAGTGGACTCCGGGAGTTTGTGATGGACAGGGAGGCCTGGTGTGCTGCGGTTCATGGGGTCACAAAGAGTCGGACATGACTGAGAGACTGAACTGAACTGAAACCTAAAAGACATATTAGTTGCCTTACCTATAATGCTTCATTAAAGTTAGTTATCTCAACCAATATTTTACTGATCATATAATATAAGCATTAAATAAATGCAATTTGAGAAAGAAAAGATACCGAAAAACTTGAAAGTGTCTGAGATTTTACTTTACTTGCAAATTAAGAGCAGAGTATACCACAAGTTCACTGATACTGGCTTCCTCAGTCAGAGACAAAGGACTTCATTACTGATAATATGAGCAGTAGCCAGGGTACTAGCATTCTCTAAGTTGTCTGAATCCCATTTTCCATAGGTTGACAGACAGAGAGATAGGTGTGCCTGTGCACATATTAGGTTGCATTTCAGGAAAAGAAGTCAAACTCAGGCAATCTGAACCTTTTATAATGGATGGTAAACCTGCTTGATCGTTACCAAAAAAGGACACATGTTTATCACATTGAAGAGTAAATAGTCCTTCCCTTTGCTCATGGAAAATACTAATTTTATTTTCAAAGGCTGTTCACCATACAAGTACCCTTGAAAGGATAGTTCAGAACAAGGACAAACAAGCCTCCGCTCACAAGACAAGCAGAAATGTGAGAGATCCATGGTGAATTGTCTCCTAATTTAAGGCAAATGAAAAGTCCCAGTCACAGGTTTGATATATTATGTGTCCAAAGTTCATAATAGAATGAGTGTCATTTTTAAAGTTTTCACCATAACTTTTGTGTTTCTCTTAAATAGAAACATCAAATTTTCCTGTAGGTTTAACTACAACACAACTTGGATATTTTCTTATTCTAATAAAATTACATTTATGCTCAATAATTCTATGAATGCTGACAGTTGGTAAGCTCTTAAAAGTACAGATTCTTGAGTTCCCGTTGTTGGAGGTTCTGGTGTAGTAGGTCTGTAATGGGACATGAAACTCTATACTTCGAAGTGTTTTCAAGGTCCATACAGAAATGAAAAGATGTTTGTACAACTTCATTAATTATTAGGGAACACAAATTAAAACGAAAATGCAATACTGCTACATACCCACCAAATTGTTTGCTTAAAAAATACTGGAACAACCACTTCACAAAAACTGGCAGAATCTTTTACTGAACACTGAACATGGTGGTTCATAGGACAGTTATTTTATTTCTAGATATATAATCACAGAATGACGAACTAATATTTACCAGAAGACATGTACAAGAATATTAATAGCAGGACAAAAAAAAAAAAAAGAAACAACTGAAATGTTTATCAACTGTAGAACAGGAAGATAAATTTTGGTATCATCATTTAATGAAAGTATATATGGCAATGAGAGTGACTACAACCAAACACAAGAACATAAATGAATCTCACAGCATAACGTTGAGCAAAATAAGCCAGTCATTAAAAGGCTACCTACTATATACTTTATTCACATCATATTCAACAATATTTGCCAAATATTATGACTGAAAGGAGATTACTAATATATACACAAAGATTCCTACTAATCATTAGAAAAAAACTTCAAATATCTTAATATAAATGTGTGGTTATACAACATACAAATGAAGATATGCCCATGAAAAAGTATTCAACTTCCATAAAAGAAACATAAATAAACATCTAAAAGATCCCATTTCACTCACCAAACTTGGAAGTATAACAAAAACTGGAATAAATTTTATGTAAACAGATTCTTTCCTGTAAAGTTGGTAGGCTCCTGAAAGTGAAGGCGTCAGTAGCTCAGTCCTGTCAGACTCTTTGTGACCCCATGGACTGTAGACCACCAGGCTCCTCTGTCCATGGATTCTCCAGACAAGAATACTGGAGTGGGTGCCATTCCCTTCTCCAGGGGATCTTCCCAACCCAGAAACTGAATCTAGGTCTCCTGCACTGTAGGCAGATTCTTTACTGTCTGAGCCAAGAGGGAAGACACCTATATTAGTATATTTCTACAGGTAAATTTAAAAGTGCATATCACATCATTAAATATGCAAACCTATTAATTCACTAAAGGTGAGATTTTTGTCTAACTGGATTATTGTTAAATAATCCTGCAGCATCTCAGTGACTGACATGGCTGAAGCTAATAAATGAAGGTTAAATGAATAAATGCATAAATGAATAACTCAACTAAGAATAGGACAATATGAAAAATTGAATCAGGGCAAATTTTTTTTCTATATAATTGTTCATACTAGAAAGGAAATGAAAATAACCAGTATGCCCTTACTTCAACACATGGAAAATTAATGTTAGAAACAAGAGGTTCCCCAATTCTATTGACATAGGAAATAGTCGATAATACTGTATAGAGTCAAAGGCAAGTTAAAACATCATATGCAACATAGTATTTCATTTTAAAAATATATGTACATATTTATATGTATATATATACTTATATGTATATGTGTGCAGAGAGATGTGTTTGGAAAGATAGTCACAAAAATGTTAATTAATCGTGTTTTCTGAATTATGCAGTTTAAGGACATTTTTACTTTCTCTTTTCTATAACTTGAATTATTTTATTATGGGCATATATCACTTTTTGTAGTAGTTATTTTTACAATTCAGTTCAGTTCAACGCTCAGTTGTGTCCAGCTCTTTGCAACCCCACGAACCGCAGCACGCCAGGCGTCCCTGTCCATCACAAACTCCCGGAGTCCACCCAGACCCATGTCCATTGAGTCGGTGATGTCATCCAACCATCTCAACCTCTGTCGTCCCCTTCTCCTCCTGCCCTCAGTCTTTCCCAGCATCAGGGTTTTCTCAAATGAGTCAGCTCTTTGCATGAGGTGGCCAAAGTATTGGAGTTTCAGCTTCAGCATCAGTCCTACAATTGAACACCCAGGACTGATCTCCTTTAGGATGGACTGGTTGGATCTCCTTGCAGTCCAAGGGACTCTCAAGAGTCTTCTCCAACACCACAGTTCAAAAGCATCAATTCTTTGGTGTTCAGCTTTCTTCACAGTCCAACTCTCACATCCATACATGACCACTGGAAAAACTATAGCCTTGACTAGACGAACCTTTGTTGGTAAAGTAATGTCTCTGCTTTTTAATATGCTGTCTAGGTTGGTAATAACTTTCCTTCCAAGGAGTAAGTGTCTTTTAATTGCATGGCTGCAATCACTATCTGCAGTGATTTTGGAGCCCAGAAATGTCAAGTTATATTGAAATTGTATGTCCAAGCAACTTCCAAAGCACCTCTCATTCCCACTGAGTCTTAACAATGACAAAGATTTACTGGGTGTGGAAATTCTAATAATAAAAACAGTGCATGGCATTAACATCTGTCTATTTTATCTTAGAGCTTAAGTTACCATCTATTACACTCAAACTCTTCATCTCTACAATTCAATGTATATTGTGGTAAGTAGAAATATAAATATGTATCAAAAATACACCATAATTAAATGTCAAAACATAAAACATTTATTCAAGCTAAATACAAACACCCACAGACATCTCAGATTAAAGTCTTTCTTTCACTTTAATCAGGAAATGTGAAAATTTAAGTACTCTCTACTTTGAAATGAACAAGAAGTCATTCTGACTTGATGAGGAAACACTTTGCACCTAGCCCATGTTCAGTGTTTCTAAATATTGCTTCTGTGATACTAAGACAGAGTGACAAAATACCTAGATTTTATTGTACACAGAGAAGGTATCAGGTGTAGTTATCAACGCTTTCTCCAACAAATATAAGATACGAGATGTGTCCTAAACCGTACATTAGATATTATGAAGGACAAAACCAAATCATAAGCTAAACTCTCTGTTCTAGAGAAGTGTCATGTGTGCACGCATGCTCAGTCTCTCAGTAATGTCTGACTCTTTGTAAGTCTATGGACTGTAGTCCACCTGGCTGCTCTGTCCAAGGAATGTTCCAGGCAAGAATACTGGACTGGGTTGCCATTTCCTACTCCAAGGGATCTTCCCCCACCAGAAATCAAACTCACATCTCCTATGTCTCCTGCACTGGCAGGCAGATTCTAATCACTGAGCCACCTAGGAAGCTCTCATTTAAATTGGAAAGAGAAATCTCTTGGATGGGTAAAGAATGGGAACAATTCCAGACAACTGATAATCAGGTAGTAGACAAAGGGTATATGTATATGTTTGTGCATATCTGTGTGTATATGTATGAGAAAAGTAGATTAATGTCTCCTGGGATTTTTGGATACAGAGATGCAAAAGAAAAGTTAAGATAAGAGCAAGGACTAGCTAATACATGTGACACAGGGCAAAGCAAATACAACTTAATTAATGAAGCTCCATACCCCATGCACTGTTAAGTTTGTACTAAACATAAGGTAAGAATACAATCCTTTACCCAGTACTCACAATTTAAGTACTCAAGTTTCATTATTAATATACTGTAAAACTATGCAATATTTTTAGAAGCTGTCTAAGTTAAAGTTTTCCAGAGAGACAATATTAATAAGATTAATAACATTAATTCATATGGTTAGAAATTATATATGTATATGTTTTAATAAATTTATTATTATGAATTGGCTCATGCTATAGCACCTGAGAAGTCCCACAATCTTCCATCTGCAACCTGGAGAGCCAAGAAAGCTGACTGTATAATTCAACCCAAGTCTGAAGGCCTGAGAGTCAAGGTTATTGATGGTGCAAATTCTAGTTCAGGTCTGAAGGGGCCTGAGAACTAGCAGCACCGAGAGAAGACTGATGTCCTAGCTGAAGTAATCTCTTTTCAGGTCCTCAATTGAATAGATGATAACCACTCAAACCGAGGAGAACAAATTGCTTTACCATGTCCAGTAATTGAAACTTGAGATCAATATACTAAGGGAAATAAGTCAGACGAAGACCCTAGAGAAAGGAAAGCAACCCACTCCAGTATTCTTGTCTGGAGAATTCCAAGGACAGAGGAGCCTAGTAGGCTATAGTCCATGGGGTTGCAAAGTGTTGGACACAACTGAGGAGCTAAAACTTTTTCTAAAGCTGTTAAGAGTAGACTTTAAATGCTCCTAACACAAAATATAGCCTCAGATACGCAGATGACACTGCCTGTATGGCAGAAAGCGAAGAACTAAAGAGCCTCTTGATGAAAGTGAAAGAGGAGACTGGAAAAGTTGGCTTAAAACTCAACATTCAAAAAACTAAGATCACGGCATCCAGTCCAGTCACTCCATGGCAAATAGATGGGGAAACAACGGAAACAGTGAGAGTCTACTTTGGTGGGGAGGGGGGGATCCAAAATCACTGCAGATGGTGACTGCAGGCATGAAATTAAAAGGCGCTTGCTCCTTGGAAGAAAAGTTATGACCAACCTAGACAGCATATTAAAAAGCAGAAACATTACTTTGTAGACAAAGGTCCACCTAGTCAAAGCTATAGTTTTTCAAGTAGTCACGTGTGGATGTGACAGTTTGACCATAAAGAAGGCTGAGCACTGAAAAATTGATGCTTTTGAACTGTGGTGTTGGAGAAGACTCTTGAGAGTCCCTTGGATGCAAGGAGATCAAACCAGTCAATCCTAAAGGTCAGTCCTGAACCTTCATTGGAAGGACTGAAGCCAAAGCTGAAACTCCAATACTTTGGCCACCTATTGTGAAGAATTGACTCATTGGAAAAGACCCTGATGCCAGGCAAGACTGAAGCTAGGAGGATAAGGGGACGACAGAGGATGAGATGATTGGTGGCATCACTGACTCGATGGACGTAAGTTTGAGCAAGCTCCAGGAGCTGGTGATGTACAGGGAAGCCTGGCATGGTGCAGTCTACAGGGCTGTAAAGAGTAGGACAAGACTGAATGACTAAACTGAACTGAACCACAAAAAAAAGAAGTGGTGATGTGATGGTAGTGAGAGTCTAAAGCTAAAGCTATGGTGGTCATCATGTCAAATGCTAATTTCATCCAGAAACACCCTCACAGACACATCCAGAAATAAAGTGTAACCAATATCAGGTCATTCATTATCCAGTCAAACTGATATAAAATTAGCCATCAAAATTCTACCCTTGTAAACTTAGCATCTATATCAGTTGAGTTCAGTTCATTTCAGTCGCTCAGTCGTGTCTGGCTCTTTGCGACCCCATGGACTGCAGCACACCAGGCCTCCATGTCCATCACCAACTCAAGTCCTTTGAGTCGGTGATGCCATCCAACCATCTCATCCTCTGTCATCCCCTTTTCCTCCCACCTTCAATCTTTCCCCGCATCAGGGTCTTTTCAAATGAGTCAGCTCTTCGCATCAGATGGCCAAAGTTTCTGCTTTAACATTAGTCCTTCCAATGAACATTCAGGACTGATTTCCTTTACGATTGACTGGTTTGATCTCCTTCCAGACTAAGGGACTCTCAAGAGTCTTCTCCAACAACACAGTTCATAAGCATCAATTCTTCAGTGCTCAGCTTTCTTTATAGTCCAACTGTCACATCCATACATGACTACTGGAAAAACCATAGCCTTAACTAGATGGACCTTTGTTGACAAAGTGATGCCTTTGCTTTTTAATATGCTGTCTAGGTTGGTCATAACTTTCCTTCCAAGGAGTAAGCATCTTTTAATTTCATGGCTGCAGTCACCATCTGCAGTGATTTTGCAGCCCAGAAAAATAAAGTCTGCCACTGTTTTCACTGTTTCCCCATCTATTTGCCATGAGGTGATGGGACCAGATGCCATGATCTTAGTTTGTTGAATGTTAAGTTTTAAGCCAACTTTTCTACTCTTCTCTTTTACTTTCATCAAAAGGTCCTTTAGTTCTTCTTCACTTTCTGCCTTAAGGGTAGTGTCATCTGCATATCTGAGGTTATTGATATTTCTCCCGGCAATCTTGATTCCAGCTTGTGCTTCCTCCAGCCTAGCATTTCTCATGATGTACTCTGCATAGAAGTTAAGTAGGCAGGGTGACAATATACAGCCTTGACGTACTCCTTTTCCTATTTAGAACCAATCTGTTGTTCCATGTCCAGTTCTAACTGCTGCTTCCTGACCTGCATACAGGTTTCTCAAGAGGCAGGTCAGGGGGTCTGGTATTCCCATCTCTTTCAGAATTTTCCACAGTTTATTGTGATCCACACAGTCAAAGGCTTTGGCATAGTCAATAAAGCAGAAGTAAATTTTTTCTGGAACTCTCTTGCTTTTTTGATGATCCAACAGATGCTGGCAATTTGATCTCTGGCTCCTCTGCCTTTTCTAAAACGAGCTTGAACATCTGGAAATTCATGGTTCACGTATTGCCAAAGCCTGGCTTGGAGAATTTTGAGCATTACTTTACTAGTGTGTGAGATGAGTGCAATTGTGCAGTAGCTTGAACATTCTTTGGCATTGCCCTTCTTTAGGATTGGAATGAAAACTGACGTTTTCCAGTCCTATGGCACTGATATGCATCTCCTTAAACCATATTTGATCTCCAAATAAAAACAACCAAGGTCATAGATCCACCTAACATGATACATCTCTCTTTTTCAAAGTTGAAAATACCCTAACTCCTTCCCCAGAGGAGGGAGTAGAGGAGAGTGATGGTTACCCTCCTTGGCATCTCATATCTTAAAGATAATCATATAAAGAAAACATATTTATGTTATGAGAGGGAATAAAAAAGGAAAGAAAAATTATGTAAACATTGTATTCAGTTCCATTCAGATCAATTGCTCAGTCTTGTCCTACTCTTTGCAACCCCATGGATTGCAGCACATCAGGCTTCCCTGTCCATCACAAACACTCAGAGCTTGCTTAAAGTTAGGTCTATCGAATCGGTGATGCCATCCAACCACCTCATCCTCTGTTCTCCCCTTCTCCTCCTGCCCTCAGTCTTTCCCAGCATCAGGGTCTTTTCAAATGAGTCAGTTCTTCACATTAGGTGGCCAATGTATTGGAGTTTCAGCTTCAGCATCTGTCCTTCCAGTGAATATTCAGGACTGATTTCCTTTAGGAATGACTGGTTTGATCTCCTTGCAGTCCAAGGGACTCTCAGAAGTCTTCTCCAACACCACAGTTTGAAAGCATCAATTCTTTGGCGCTCAACTTTCTTTATAATCCAACTCTCACATCCATATGTGACTAATAGAAAAACCATAGCTTTGATAAGATGGACCTTAGTCTACAAAGTAATGGCTCTGCTTTTTGATATGCTGATATCTAAGTTGGTCATAGGTTTCCTTCCAAGGAGTAAGTGTCTTTTAATTTCATGGCTGCTGTCACTCTTTGCAGTGATGTTGGAGCCCAAAAAAATAAAAGTTTCTCACTGTTTCTATTGCTTCCCCATCTATTTGCCATGAAGTGATGAGACTGGTTGCCATGAGTTAGTTTTTCTTTTCTTTTCTTTTTTTTTTTTTTTTTGTTGAAGGATAAATGCTTTACAGAATTTTGCTGTTTTCTGTCAAACCTCAACATGGATCAGCCACAGGTATACATATATCCCCTCCCTTTTGAAACTCCCTCCCATCCCCCTCCCCAGCCCATCCCTCTAGGTTGATACAGAGCCCCTGTTTGAGTCTCCTGAGCCAGACAGCAAATTCCCATTGGCTATCTATTTTACGTATGATAATATAAGTTTTCATGTAACTCTTTCCATATATTTCACCCACTCCTCCCTTCTCCTCATGTCCATAAGTCTATTCTCTATGTCTGTTTCTCCATTGCTGCCCTGTAAATAAATTCTTTTTTTTTTTTTTTTTTTTTTTGACTGTCAAAATTCCTTTATTTAAAAAAATTAATTAACTTAGAGATTTTTTTTTTTCATGTGGACCTTTTTTCCAATTTAGATGCCTTTTCAGTACCATTTTTCTAGATTCCGTATATATGTGTTAGAATACGATATTTATCTTTCTCTTTCTGACATACTTCACTTTGTTTAATACGTTCTAGGTTCATCCACCTCATTGGAACTGACTCAAATATATTCCTTTTTATAGCTGACTAACTTATATGCAGAGTATATCATGAGAACCGCTGGGCTGGAAGAAGCACAAGCTGGAATCAAGATTGCCGGGAGAAATATCAATAACCTCAGATATGCAGATCACACCACCCTTATGGCAGAAACTTAAGAGGAACTAAAAAGCCTCTTGATGAAAGAGGAGAGTGAAAAAGTTGGCTTAAAGCTCAACATTCAGAAAACTATGATCATGGCATCTGGTCCCATCACTTCATGGGAAATAGATGGGGAGACAGTGGAAACAGTGTCAGACTTTATTTTTCTGGGCTCCAAAATCACTGCAGATGGTGATTGCAGCCATGAAATTAAAAGACGCTTACTCCTTGGAAGGAAAGTTATGACCAACCTAGATAGCATATTAAAAAGCAGAGACATTACTTTTCCAACAAAGGTCCATCTGGTCAAGGCTATGGTTTTTCCAGTGGTCATGTATGGATGTGAGAGTTGGACTGTGAAGAAAGCCGAGTGCCGAAAAATTGAAGCTTTTGAACTGTATTGTTGGAGAAGACTCTTGAGTGTCCCTTGGACTGCAAGGAGATCCAACCAGTCCATCCTAAAGGAGATCAGTCCTGGGTGTTCATTGGAAGGACTGATGCTGAAGCTGAAACTCCAGTACTTTGGCCACCTCATGTGAAGAGCTGACTCATTGGAAAAGACCCTGATGCTTGGAGGGATTGGGGGCAGGAGGAGAAGGGGACGACAGAGGATGAGATGGCTGGATGGCATCACCGACTCGATGGGCGTGAGTTTGAGTAAACTCCAGGAGTTGGTGATGGACAGGGAGGCCTGGCGTGCTGCGATTCATGGGGTCGCAAAGAGTTGGTCACAACTGAGTGACTGAACAGAATATTCCATTGTGTATATGTACCACAACTTCTTTATCCATTCATCTGTCAATGGACATCTAAGTTGCTTCCATGTTCTAGCTATTGAAAATAAGTGCTGCAGTGAACAATGGGATACATGTGTCTTTTTCAATTTTGGTTTCCTTGGGGTATGATCTTAGTTTTTTGAATGCTAAGTTTTAAGCCAGCTTTTTCACTCTCCTCTTTCACTTTCATGAAGAGGCTCTTTACCTCATGAAAGTCCTCTTCACCTTCTGCCATAAGGTTGGTGTCATCTGCATATCTGAGGTTATTGACATTTCTCCCGGCAATCTTGATTCCAGCTTGTGCTTTGTCCAGCCCAGCATTTCTCATGATGTACTCTGCATATAAGTTAAATAAGCAGAGTGCCAAATGCAGCCTTGATGTACTCCTTTTCCTATTTGGAACCAGTCTGTTGTTCCATGTCCAGTTCTAGCTGTTCTTCCTGACCTGCATACAGATTTCTCAAGAGGCAGGTCAGGGGGTCTGGTATTCCCATCTCTTGAAGAATTTTCCACAGTTCATTGTTATCTACACAGTCAAAGACTTTGGCATAATCAACAAAGAAGAAGAAGATGTTTTCTGGAATTCTCTTGCTTTTTCTATGATCCAACAAATGTTCGCATTTCAATATCTGTTTCCTCTGCCTCTTCTAAATCTAGCTTGAACATCTGGAAGTTCACAGTTCACCTGTTATTGAAGCTTGGCTTGGAGAATTTTGAGTATTACTTTGCTAGCATGTGAGACATTATATACACACATGCAAATGTATTCATAACAAAATAAGAAAGAAATATTCATGACAATTACTTCATTTCTGTACTTGGCCACCTGGTTGTAGCTGGTATCTATAATCTCCATGTTCTACTACCCAAACTGGATTTCCTTCACCTTCATCAGGCACCTCAGCTGGTCATAGTTCTTTACCTGGTGGATAACCAAAACCTTTATTCCTAAAGGATCTGAGCCATTAGTATCCTTCTTGGGTTGGGTTGTTGTAGTTTTCTATTAACCTTAACAACAGAGCATAGTAATCTTTAGCGATTCCCTAAGGGATCTCTTGTATTCTAAATGTACTGTTTAATTTCAGTGAAGACTAGTAACCAATTCCCCGTGGTAATCAGTATCAGTCATCACAGCCAGCAAGGTAGTTCCTTTCTTTTCCTATTTATTCAGAGGCATAAGGAGACCGAAGTGACCAGGTGGCTGTCTTAACCTTCAGATCAATGACGTCATTATTGTGTTTCCTAGTATAAGTATCACTTTCTTTGAAATTTAGACCTGTAGACAAGCAAAGCATAAAGTCATGGAAAGAAGGAGCAAAAATTTTGCAAGTGACATCAATGGGGTAAAAAATACAACAGCTGTTGATACCAATGTCAGTGGGAGCAAAAAGGAGGGCCACTTACTCCAGACTAGAAGAAACAGGATCAAGTAGAAATGAATGTTTGGGTAAGCTGAATTTTGAAGAACTGAATCAAAACTGGCTGACTATATGAGGAAACTGACACAGAAAACACAAATGTCTGGACTGGCTATCAGCCTATTGTCTCTCAGCACTATGTCAATTCTACTACACTATACTATGCTCTGAAATATTAGAGCCCAGAGTCTATAAATTGCATCTCCCAAACATCCTTTCTAGCTGACTTCCAGTCAGCCTCTGCTGATTGGGATGCACTGGGAGGATATAGGGCTTCCCAATGGCTCACTGGGTAAAGAATCCATTTGCCTGCAATGCAGGAGACACTGGAGATGTGGGTTTGATCCCTGGGTTGGGAAGATCTTCTGGAGGAGGAAATGGCAACCCACTCCAGTATTCTTGTCTAAAAAAATCCCATGGGAGGATATTAGGAAAAAGGAGAGAGAAATAACCTTAAACCCCAAATTTGCCACAGCAAGTGGCAGCACCTCTATCATGGTCCCAGCTCCTGAAGTTGTGGCCTCCACTGTCATATTTCCAGGTACTATAGTGACAGGCCTTCCTTGGATGAGCCCACCTCTCCCCTCCCATTTTCCTCTCTCTGTTTAGAGAATTTACTAGTTTTACTTCCTCATTTCATCTCCTTTTTGTGTTCATAGGCTTCCAGTATCTATGTAGTCAATGCCTTCTATGAAATCCTCTCCTCTGAAATAGGTGATATGGTTCCTCTTTCCCTCATTAGTGTCCAACTTTAGTAACAAGCTGAGATTCTTGAATTAAATTGCTAACTTTCTGAGCTTGAATGCAATGACAACATCTTCATCAAAGTGAATCAGGACACTAGTAATTTGTGACATGCAACGACATCATGCTTTTGCTTGGAATGAATTATCTACTGAAAGCAAAAGTTTGGGAGCCCAGGTGCTACTGCACTTAATAGGAATGATGGCCACGAGAACTGAGAGGCTGCCTAACTATATCCTACTGTTCTGGAGAGCTTACAAAAAAATAAAAGATTAAGTTCAGTAATTTAATCTCAAACTATGAAAAAAAAATCTTTCTTATAACTACAAAACAAATATGTGTGAACATCACACTGGATGAAGTTAAGAAATTTGAATCCTAAGATTACTTTCATATTTTAATATTTAATTTAAAATGAAATTTACTGTATCCTTGCCAGTATATGTAGATCTTCTTCTTCTCTATAAAAAAAGACTAGTTTTCCAGTGCTTGAAGACACTGCAGTGGCCTTACCTGAGGTTAATTTACTTACCAAAAAATTCCTCAAGGACCAAACCATAAACCTTCATTCATTGCTTCCAATCCTATAACTGTAATCAGATATCAGTATACCCCAGGAAGATAAGTGATTGACCGGGAAAAAAAAAAAAATGCAGCTTATACTCCTAAGCTTTGAAAGGCTTTAAAAATACACAGCAACAAAACAGTCCTTTGAACAAGTAGTGCTGGAATGAGTGAAAATATTTAGCAATCTGCTCCAATGTTGTATTTCATCCTGTTTGGTTTAACACCCTTAGAACAAAATTATACATATGCATTTATAAGTTTTATTGATGCAATTTTTATACACATACATATATGTATATGGGCTTCCCAGATGGTACAGTGGTAAAGAATCTGCCTGCCAATGCAGGAGATGCAAGAGAAGTAGGTTTGATCCCTGGGTCGGGAGGATCCCCTGAATAGGAAATGACAAACATCTACAGACCAATGTTCAAACCTTCTGATTGCAGCTCTGGTTCTATTTCCTATTTTGCTAATTTGCCTATCTTAAAAATTCTGAGATTCCACTATATCCATTACCACCAGGAATCTGGTTATAACTATAGAATCTCCCACCATCATTCTAACTTTCAGAGGACAAGTGTCACAAAGCTTTGTAATTGAAGCAATACAAAAATTTCTTTATTAAGTCATTTCCCAATTCCTGGTTATGGAATGTGCTATTCTGTGGAAGACATAGTGAGGTGTGCATTTTCAAGTTATGTGATCTTCCTAAACCTTTTATTTCTTTTATATTAACTCAGGGAATGATGACTCAACTTCATTAAAAGTAGTTCACTGATTAGTCTCTTGAGAGTCCCTTGGACTGCAAGGAGATCCAACCAGTCCATCCTAAAGGAGATCAGTCCTGGGTGTTCATTGGAAGGACTGATGCTGAAGCTGAAACTCCAGTACTTTGGCCACCTCATGAAAAGAGTTGACTCATTGGAAAAGACCCCGATGCTGGAAGGGATTGGGGGCAGGAGGAGAAGGGGATGACAGAGGATGAGATGGCTGGATGGCATCACCAACTCGATTGACAAGGGTTTGCGTAAACTCCGGGAGTTGGTGATGGACAGGGAGGCCTGGCGTGCTTCGATTCATGGGGTCGCAAAGAGTCAGACACGACTGAGCAACTGAACTGAACTGAATCACCTTATCTCTGGAAAGAAAATTGGTGAAAACCTTATTAAAGTATTACTTGATCTCGATAACAACAAACTCCAGTTCTTGTGGGCACTATAATGTAGACCCACAGCTTCTTGCTCAGTTACACAATCTAATGGAATCCACTTTAAGAAAAATCTGAGGATGTTGCCCAAGACGCTACTGAAATATTACTCCAAGCTTGCCTTCAGTTCAGTTCAGTTCAGTTCAGTTCCCTTGCTCAGTCGTGTCCGACTATTTGTGACCCCATGAAGCTTGCCTTAAAGAGACCTAAAATTATTATTCCAGATGACTCTCCACAAGAAAAGGAATCTTTCAGGGATTATTAAATATTGGCCCTGAGTTGATTCTAATTTGGAAGTATCCAAAACATTAGAGGTCCACCAACAAAGGGAAAGATTATTGTGGTCAAGAGAAACATTTTGGCCCAGCTCTCACAATGAGTAAAATAATTCTACAAAACCATTATGCACTGTCTTTCCAATGAGTAAATGATTGAATTCAACAGACTTATTTGGCAACTGGCCAAATGGAATATGGTGGTAGGAAGAGCCAAGTGAAATGCCCTAGAACATTCCCTTCATCCAGGAAGTCAGCACTCCTAGAACAAGCCAAAGGGCATGGCTTCAGTGGCCCCAAGTGTATCACTGGCACAATCCCTTAAATGTCCCAGCAGCAACTGCCTGGCACCCATTAGGATATCAGACACCCCCTCCATGGGCCCAGTCTCTGAAACTGTGATTTCTCATCCATAGTCTTAGCTCCTGAAGTGATGCTATTTCTTTAGACCACCAGGGTTTTTGAGGAATTGATCCCTCCTTCTCACTTCTAAGTTGTGATTAAAAAGATCTCCTCCGTGTTGTTTTTCCAGACTTGAATAACAGAGTGCGTGCATGCTAAGTTGCTTCAGTCATGTCTGACTCTTTTACCAACCCATGGACTGTAGCCTACCAGCCCCTCCGTCCACGGGATTCAGGCAAGAATACTCGAGTAGGTTGCTATGCCTCCTCCAGGGGATCTTCCTGAGCTAGGGATCGATCCCACGTCTCTTACATCTCCTGCGCTGGCAGGGGGTTCTTTACCACTAGTGCCAGGCAACTTCCAGCAAGTACTAATCTTTCTTTATTAGCTCTTTCAGATTTTCAACACCTACATAACCAGTTTCCTGAATTACACTCTTCCCTCTTGAAAGACTTTGCATAGTTCCTTTGTTTCTGAGGAGAATCTGACTAACATAGAGGTCAAAGACGCAGGGTATTTTTCATGGAATGAGATAATAAGATTCAGTGATTTATGTAGTAATCACATATTTCAGTATTTGATGTGTGGTTACAGGAGTATGCTTACCTTGGTAGAGAGCTGCACTGTTAAGAAATTATTATCATATAGAAATTAAAAATACAGCCATGGTGCATCAACAGCATGTGCAAAATGACAAAAGTAAGCACAGGTAGAAGAGATAAGGCATCTCTAAGACCCTAGAAGTGATGGTCTCAATAACAGGAGTAAAATAGAATAGGAGAGACCTCTCAGAGAGAGGAAATGAAGAAATCTTAAACCTTACCTAGAATAAGGGACTGTTGTGATACTATTCAATTGCCTAACAAAAGTTCAAAGTCAACTTGCTCAGGGAAATATTGATGGCATTTTCCTAACTTTATCATCATACATTCTTTTTGTATTTTACTGTCTCCTTTTTAATGCCAGGGTATGGATAGTCAAACTGATTCCTAAGAAGTTTGCAAGCCTAGTATTTCCTGGAGGTTGTTTAAGATATAGATGTAGGCATAAACATAGACATAGACAAGGATACTAGCATAGATATAAATATGCTTAATACTCAAAAGTGACTGACGGTCCCACCTGACATGTTGAGAGGTCTAGTGACAGACTACAACATTATCCAAAATTTATTTTTCAGTTTTTTAAACAATTGATAAAGATAATGTATTGTTTTTTACATTGAAAAAATATGGTTGACTTGTCCACAAAATATGGTATGAAAATTTGATACCTTTAAATTAAAGCATTGTGCAGTAGGATTTGCCGAAGAACTGAAATTAGTATTCTACTAAGAAATTTGGCTGCAGTCTTACTTTCAGAACACGTACAGAGATAATTGGGAAAACTTATGATTGGGGGAAATACTTTATTAACAGTATGAGTGTTGTCTTCAGTTAGCTGTGCCTTTCTATATTCTTGCTTTTTGTTTTTAATTGCTTCACTTTAGCTTCATTAATGCCAATTTTCAGAGTGAACCAACAAGTCCAGTAAGCTGATAAAGTAGCCAGCAACTAATGAAGCTAACTATGGACCCCATAAATGGATGATTTTGTGTAACTATTATGCATAGACCCAATAGATATATGATTTGGATTAAAGGACAATGAAAAGCAGAGACCTATTTTATCATGGACCAATTTAAGATGGCTTCACGGCTGACAAAGCAAAGAAGCCGTAACTATGACAGGACAGCAGTAACCCTACAGAGAGCCATCAGAGTTTCAGGGTTTCAGGTTACTCCTTCTCCGTGGTTGTTTGAGCGTCTGTTTGGGCTAACCTATATATGTCTATTTATAGACTGCCTATTTGGCAGGTCAGTCAGTCAACAAGTAATTATTAAGAGAGGCTAGTATGCTCTAAAGTGGGTCTGAGTGTGTTGTGAGCAGTGTGTTAAGTGATGAAAGCCAAATTCCTAATCTAGAGACCATGGGTCGGAATGCCACTAAATCTCAAATACTTAGCGCAGGCCATCTTCTCAAGGAGGTAGAATAAATTATCTAAAGTATATTTGATCATTTGAAAGGTATCAAATGAATGCATTAATAAGTTAAAAAATTCAAGAAATATTCTCTTTAATTCATGAATCATATTAACTATTAATATCAAAAGGATAGAGGAAGGATGCAGATTCCAAATAAAATGCATTCTGTCAGAATTCACAATGGTGTAGATTCATCCCAGAGACTCCTCCAGTTGTAGGGCTCCCCCTTCCTGGCACAGAGAACCAGTCAGCCTCTCCCTGCCAGAAATTATTGCTGAAAGAGAAGAGGATTTCACTGCTCTAGCAACACATTCCTCTCCTACTTCTTTGGCAGCAACAGGGAGGCCAAAAGAAATTATCCATAGAATAAGAGTCTCAGCCTAGGGACTCATAATCTTGGCTTCCAGAGTGGTTTGAATGTAAGGGTTCCTGGTGGGCTGAAGGGAGTGAGGGGTGACAAAGGAGAAAAAGAAATGGTAGTATATACACTTTGTCAAGTTCATGGGAAGGATAATATGTCCTTTGAATTACAAAGGGGAGATTTCTGCAAAGAGCTGGAAATTCAGTCCTGCACTCAGCTGATTTGTTTAATTATAGCAAATCTAAGGTATCCCATTAGTTCGAGCTTTACTGTATTATTGAGGGGAGGTTTTTAGGGATAGAAATGTCTCTGAAATATGAGAAACCTTTCTTGCTGCTATAGGTGAACTTATCTTCCAGTCATCATCTTCCCAGCTCAGCTTTAACGTCTGGAATACTGTTACCCCAGACACAACAGTTATTTAATCTCATTTCATTTTTCAATGTCAGGGCACATTAATATTTTAAAAATAGAAACAAAGTCCATAAGCTCATTTTTTTCTCATAAAAATGCACAGACATACTTTTTAAAGTGACATGATTAATTTTATCATTATAATTTTATGATCTTTTAAAGCATCTAACAGTGAAAATCTGAAGGTCTTCCCTTCATTGCACTGAATCATCTAATAATGTTTGGTATATGAAAACAACCATCTTCTATTAAACAACAGAAAGTACCAAATGCAGTGCTATAAGGATATTTAACTTGAAAGAAACTAAGAAAAAGAATATTTCTATAAATAAAAGCAAATTTTAAGAGCTATAGCAAAATTATTTGAGTAAATGAATGCTGTCATGGTATTTTACTTACTCCTTTATAATTTACCTAAAATGCCAATGTTTAAATGGATTTCTGGTTGTCAAACATTAATTTTTAAAGGAAACAGTAAATAATAATTGCAAAGGACTTAATTTAATGACCTCCATGCCAAATTTTTTTCACTTGACATGGTTGACAATTTAGTGTGTTCCCACTAAAAAAAAAAAAAAAAAACTCATGGGGACAAATGCATCACTATTGCTTATTACTTTACAGGCCCCATGTCTGAGGGAGTAGAGACAGTGTGGATCAATGGCACACACAGTCCAGATTAGACACTGCATGGTTTCATTTCACTGGACACTCATAATTCAGTGTTTTCTCCTTCCTGTTATTGGGGATTTTCTACCAATCAGACACCTTCATCACTGAATTTTCCCCCAAAGCATATTCACTAACAAGCACTACCACCCACCAACAAACATAACAGCCCTCTCCCTAGGTGCTTTTAAAGATCTGGTACTGCATCGCCTCATATGTTAGTTAAAAAAATTTTTTTTTCTTAGCAATGATCTAAGTCAAGGGTCTGCAGAGAGCAAGTCCTCAGTGTCCCCTGAAAATGTTTAACACATCCCTTGAGACTGGACTAGAGACCCTTGACCCTCTACTCTTTCTCTATTTTGACTAGAGTCACTCTTTTCTCTCCCCTTTTTCTTTGAAGTTCATCATTAATATACCATTTAAGAGGAAAAGTAAAAGGTTCCATTAGTTTTACAAGTTTAAGAATCTTTTTATTCTCAGGCTGATTATATCTCATGAGGAAGATTTTTTCTTTCATTTTTCTCCTATTTGAAGAAAATGTGTGTTGCATCTGGCGAATGAGGGGACAAAGGCAGATGAGCATTAAGTGTGTGTGAATCATTTATGGCTTATTAATGGTGCTTCTCAAATAAATTATAAGTTTCAGCAGGGCTGGAAGCTCTTCACATGCTGTTATTCTCTGAAGCACTAAAACAGTGAACGAAGACAGTGAAGCTCAGTAAAAACTAGCTGGTTTTTATTTTCCTCTTTCATCCTCCATCAACATTAAAATCACTTTAAATTCTGAATGATGTTTATTTTTGGATAAGTATGCTCAAATATCTGCAACCATGAGTCATATCTACTTAGTGGACAATTTAAAGCACCTTTTCAACAGGATCCTGAGGCTCGACTGTGTTTTGTGCACGGAGTGAAAATCAATGCTCCATCTATGTCTATCACCGAATGTCATATCTCTGATTGAATCTTTTCAACCTCCTTATCAGACATACAGCACAAGGATAAATTTATCTTTATACATCTTACACGTTTCACCAAAAATAGCCTCAGGAGTACTATAACCTAATGAACTGAGAATGCCCGATAAGCGATTAAGCTGCATTTGACAGGGCACGCTCACTCTCTTTTTCAAAAAATCCAAAGTACAATATTTCTGAGGAGAATCTAGTTCCCCAGAAATTCCTCCTAAAATAATACCCATGATATTTTAACATTTGCCAGATGCAAAGTCTTCAGCTTTTTGTCCTCACTTTACTGACATTTTTCTACAAAGCACCCATAAAGTTCATTTTAATCATAGCCATTTTTCCCCAAGGAATTAGCCCTAAGTAAGGGCTTCCCTGGCTTCCTATGCGGCACTAAGTGGTAAAGAACCTGCCTGACAAAGCAGGTTTGATCCCTGGGCTGGGAATATTTCCTGGAGGAGGGTATGGCAACCCACTCCAGTATTCACGCCTGGAGAATCCCATGGACATAGGAGTCTAGTGGGCTATGGTCGATAGGATTGGAAAGAGTCAGATACGACTGAAGCAATTTAGCACACACAAGGGCTTCCCACGTGGCACTAGTGGAGGAGGGCATGGCAACCCACTCCAGTATTCTTGGTGGGGAATCCCAGGGACAGAGGTGCCTGGTGGGCTACAGTCCATAGAGGGGCAAAGATCTGGACAGGACCGAAGTGACTTAGCACATATGCACAACCCCAAGTAGCTTTGTTATTCCTGCCAAGGTTAAAATCGAAGGTATCCAAATTTTCTGATTTTAATACTGTATCTGCTACAAACATAGTCCAGAGTGTAATTTATCTAAATATTTATAAGTAACTCAAGATCAATCATTTTCAGAAGAAAACAATTTTATGGCCCTAGCCTGAGCTAACAAAAAATATGGTATGATCTATTAAATTACTCAGGTAAGAATCAAATAATAAAGAAGCCTTTTATTACACAATATAAGTGGGGACAATCAAGGAAAGTCTTTTTATCAAAACACATATAAATCATAAAATTCTTCTGACAATTCAGAGGCTATTGTACATTAATTAATTCAAGCAACTTTTCTAAGTCTATGATTATATTTGATGTGTATTGTCACATTATGTTAACCCTGGAGGCTAATCTATCACTTTATTTTCAAATGTAGTATAATAAAATAGAGAAATAATATTATACTTGGACTTATGCATATAACATGCTGCTCTGAAGAGGTAAAGATGAAGTTACAAGCTTGCCATTGCTAGGTCATATGCTGCTATTGCTAAATCACCTCAGTCGTGTCTGACCCTGTGCGACCGCATAGACGGCAGCTCTCCAGGCTCCTGTCCCTGGGATTTTCCAGGCAAGAACACTGGAGTGGGTTGCCATTTCCTTCTCCAGCACATGAAAGTGAAAAGTGAAAGTGAAGTCGCTCAGCCATGTCCTACTCTTTGCAACCACATGGACTGTAGCCTACCAGGCTCCTCCGTCCATGGGATTTTCCAGGCAAGAGGACTGGAGTGGGGTGCCATTGCCTTCTCCAGCTAGGTTATATACATGAAGGCTGATGAATGGAAATTGATTTGCAATGATCCACACATGCTTTTTCATTTGCTTTTGTTTATAGCCAAAATCATAAATCTGCAGGTCAATTGGCCAAGCTGTGTAGCATAATCTCTAGTTACAGATATAAATGCAGCAAACTGGTCCATACAAAGATGAAACTTATTACTTTAACCTCATCGTTGTAAAGTTTTAAGCAACCTAACAAGCCAGTTTGAATCAAGGATGCAAATCTTTGCAAAATATAAATGAAATGCAATCATTTTTATTGCCAACGCTAAGGATCTCTGATCATCTGTGAAAAAATTTAATCATTAGCAGGGTATATAGAAGACCCATCCTGAATTGAAAACTATTTTATTTCTTGCTTCATCCCCAACTATTTCCTCATTCATTAACAAACATTTACAGAAGGTGTATGCTAACCAAGCACCGTAGCAGATTAAGTGGACACAGAAATAAGCAAGTAATAATTATGGCCCTCGAGAAGCATTCTGTTTTCTAGGAGGAAAAAAAAAAAAAAAACAGGCAATAATAAACAGTAACAGTGCAAGATAATAAAGTGCTTTCTGTTCAAATTGCTAAGGGGACTTAATAAAAGGCATTTTAATCAGATTGGGGGAAAGGTTGGATTCTCAAGAAAGAAATTAAGCCTTGATCGATGCCTAGGAATTAGCCACATAGGGAAGGTGTTGAAAATGCCAGGCATGCAGCTATCTGTGTAGATTTTCAGCTTCTTCTAATCCTTCAAGCTCAAGTTGTGCTCCCCATGTGTGCCTCCTGGACATTTCTCAGTTCTCATGATAACACTACAATTGTAATTTACTCTTTATTTACTTTCACCTATCATTCTACACTATAACCTCTCTTTATTTGCTTTCAAGTCCCTGTAGTCTGCAACCAACATAAAGGCAAAGACAGCGTTTGTCATTTTAATAGGTGCAATAATCCCCAGTATCTTGAATTGTCATGGCATAAAAATAAGAGCCAAGTAAATCATTATTGAATTAAAGTTGAGGGAAGGGACAGTTTGTGTAAAAGCACTAATATGAGAAACAACTTGACAGGAAGCTGGTATATCTAAAGGAATATATAATGGGTAACAGGGTAGAGATGGTTTTAATTCTAATTCTTGACAAGAGCTGTGACCATTTTGCAGCATAGAATAATGGGTTCAATTACAGCTTGGAAGCTAAAATGCTTAGAATGTATCCTAACTATTAAAATTTCCTAACTGTTTTATGTTGGGAAAGATATTTAATCTTTCTATGCCTCATTTTCTTCATCTGTAAAGTACCTACATCAGGATTTTGTGATGTAAAATTGAATTAATTTATATACACTTAGAATAGTATCCTTCACACAGTATGCACTCAATAAATATTAGCTAACATTTCTAGGCAGAGAAACTTTTTCTAAGAACTATGCAGACAAGAATTTCAAACAGTAATGAGATATGATCATCTTGGATTCTATATCAGTCAGAATTCACTGCAGAAACCAACACTTTTCACCCTAGTTGATTGTTGTCTGCAAAAATTGTCTCCAAGTTGTGTTTCTCAAAGGCATAGACACAACTTATTTATTTAAGGAAGATTTTTCATCTTCCATATATTCTGGTACCTATTAATTCCTCAACAGCAGTTAATGAATGAACGCCTTTGGAATGAAGAAGAACAGTGTATCCAAACCTTTTTATTCTACTAAATTCTTTCTAAAACTGTTACTCTGAGAATTTTATGATCATTGCTGCATCCTCTTGTGACAAATAGTAAGCCATGTAAAAAGCAACCTAGATAGAAAATATAACTCAGACACACAACCATGCAGAGTTGGAAGAGATTAGCGACATAATTCAGAGTAGTACCATGGTTTGTGAGCCACATTCCTTCTGCCAATTAATTCAAAACAAGAAAGTAGAAACCATCCATGGACTCATCCAAAACCACTGTAGTGATCAGCCTCCATTCCAGTAAGTCACCATCTACATTTCTGCTTTTTGAGTTCCAGGTGTGTAATTATCAACTTGTTCATTTATTCAGGACACACACCTGCCAACAGTTTTCTCCATAATAATCCAAACAGCTTCTTTCAACCACTCTGGTTGTCCAAAATCAATGATAGGTTGCTACATGTGCTAAGTCCCTCAGGACGATAAACACACAGTTAGAAGAGCAATGGATAAATATCTCATTCCCAGTCGAACATTGCATGCCTGAATTTGTAACCCTGTGGTCAAAATCTTGGCAACTGCCTTTGGCTTTATAACCCATTGGTACTGTGGATTCTTGCTGTAGTATACACTTAGAGGTGAGATCATTTCAGAAGGCCATCCCTTGAGTTCTTCATCTACCAAGTCTTATTATATTGCCTACAGAAAGACCTTACTAGCACTTTAAAAGAAATTTATGTTTTAAAAAATGTTTGCTGTTGTTGTTCAATCGCTTAGTCATATCCAACTCTTTGAGACACAATGGACTGCAGCATGCCAGGCTTCCCTGTCCTTCACTGACTCCTGGAGTTTGTTCAAACTCATGTCCATTAAGTCCATGATGCCATCCAGCCATCTCATCCTGTCACTCCCTTCTCCTCCTGCCCTCAATCCTTCCCAGCATCAGAGTCTTTTCCAGTGAGTTGTCTCTTTTCATCAGGTGGCCAAAATATTGGAGGTTCAGCTTCAGCATCAGTCCATCCAATGAATATTTAGGGTTGATTTCCTTTAGGATTGACCGTTTTGATCTCTTTGCAGTGCAAGGGACTCTCAAGAGTCTTCTTTAACATCACAGTTCAAAAGCATCAATTCTTCGTTGCTCAGCCTTCTTTATGGTCCAACTCTCATATCCATACATGACTATTGGAAAAACCATAGCTTTGACCATATGGCTCTTTGTTGGCAAAGCGATGTCTCTGCAAAAAAAAAAGTTTACCTATATTAAAATCTGCATCAGGAATCGGTCTCTAGTACTCATACATAAAGTTCAGAATAAGAATGTGCAATGAGTAGAAGTCAATTAGAGGAACATGTTTGGGGTAGGAGGGCGTTAACACAATCATGGTAGAGATCAATCTTCTCAAGGTCCTACTGAGGAAAATTTCAGTTCCTAGTTCAGAGCAGAGAATTCAAAGAAAATTTTGTGCTGACCCAAGTGCCATGTGCCCACATCATCCATGGAGATGTCCTACTCAGATCTCCTTCAAGGAGTGAATTTGACCAACAGCTTTCAACTGCTATACCTGTAGATCTATCACACCATTCACACCAGGCCATGCTTCCTCAAGTTTGCTCCCAGGAAAAGCTTGAACACAATGAGGGCCAGAACAGAACACTGGGGTCTAATGCAAGATGAAATTCTGACTCAGGAGCTTCTCTTAAGCTTGACTGGACCTTTCTCAGAACTGAGCTTCAGTCTGAGTGTCTTCTTATCCAACCCTTCCTTCCCTCTATTCTTTTACAGGTGTCAGGTCAGTGTTTCAGTCTGAAGGTTCTCCTTGCTTACTCTTGATACCTTTTCTCTTATCTTTCACCCACATTTCCTCCAATCAGTCTCTTGCATATCTCACCTCAATGTAGGTATCTACTTCTCAAAATTCTTGAATTGTCAAGGTGCGATGATATTCAAAGCAGAGAATTAGGCTGACTCCCTGCTCAGAGAGCTTGCAGTGGAATGCATCCCTTACCTTTTAGCATTGCTGCTGTTATTTGAAGTCTCTCTTCTGTTGCACTATTTGGAGATTTGAACTATTAAAGTTTGCAGCAACAGAAAGTGCTCAGTTCTCCACTTCATTTTCTTCAATAGGCAAAATGTGTTTAGTGTTTGTTTTCAAGGTCTTTTATCATACTTTTTCATTTATTCCAAGAGATTTTATGATCCCCAAAACATGATCTGGTCAGTTAAGTATTTGAGTACATTCAGGATGTTGGATCTCTCAAGAGAATCAGGGGGACCGTAGGCACTGCTAAAGAGAGCAAGTAGCTCACCTTCCCTCAGGTCATCGTTTGGGGTTATGGTCAAGGACACACCACACACTTATGATCAGAATGGATAACAGATTTGGCAACTTCCTTAGTCCTGCTCTCTTGAATATTTTATAGAGCTTTGTACTAAACACTGTGGATCTAACAATATAAAAAATCATATTTCAATAGGAAATATCATTCTTTTCTCAGTGTGAGCATTCAGACTATTGATTCACAGACCATTAATTTACAATGAGAGCACTTTTTTCTTTTTTCCTTTTGTCTTTATAGTTATTACCCTTTTTTCCTCCAGATATGTTTGATTTATATATATGCATTACCAACTTGATATTAACAGGTAAGAACAAAATATTTCTCCTCTACCTGAAAGCATGTTTACAGTGCATATATTTGTAGAAATTCTCAGCTTTCTTTTGTGTTCATATTTTATTATAGACTTTTAGTTCTTGATATTTCTCCTAATTCTTTTACTTCTTAAAAATTTCTCTAAATACTATTTATTCACATCTTATCACAATTTACTGGATATTTGTAAGTGTCTAATCCTGTGTCAGTCACCTTAAAAACAAATTTAAAAGGGCATAAGCCCTGATAGATAGGATTAAGTAATATTTAAGATAAGTCTGAGTGTATAAGATATGAGTCTAAGAAGGTTTCCTGGCATTTCCAGATCATCCAAATTTCTCCCTCTTCTGAACTTCAACCATCTTATCACATATTTGGATCTAGGTATATGACTTTTTGAATCTTTAACTACAAAGGATCACCTTTACAACTTATCTACATACTAAATTGTTAATCTTTTTTAGAAGGTATTACTTGTGTACTACTGTATAACCTCTGCTTTATCTTGTGTATATTAAGTCCACAGTGAAGTGTTCCCTGTAGCACACCTAGGCAGGAATCAGCCTTGTTAAGTCTCCATCTGAAATCCCACCATCTCTCCAAATATAGCCTGACTAAAGTGGCCTGACTTGGAAGTTAGTCATAGACTTCGAGACACTATACTCCTTAGGGCTAAATTGAGGATTGAGGGCAGGAAAAGCCTGAAAAAGATATTCCCTACTACCAAAGACAAATAGACTTTAAAATGCTCTACTGTGCAGCATGGGGTGTGTGTGTGTGTGTGTGTGTGTGTGTATTAGTCACTCTATTGTGTCCAACTTTTTGTGACCCCTTGGACTGTAGCCTGCCAGGTTCCTCTGTCCATGGGATCTCCCAGGCAAGAAGACTGGAGTGGTTAGCCATTCCCTTCTCCAGGGGATCTTCCCAACCCAGGAATTAAACCTGGGTGTCCTGAATTGCAGGCAGATTCTTTACCGTCTGAACCACCAGGGAAGCCTGTATGGCATGGTACATATATAATTAACATAGTATAAAGTATACTTGAAAGTTGCTGAAATATCAAATATCCTCCTTACAAAAAAGAAATAGTAATTATGTGAGATGGTGATGGATGTATTTACTAACATTATTGCGGTCATCATTTCATAATATATGCATTTATCAAGTCATCACTTTGTATACCTTAAACTAACATTATGTTACATGACTATTACACCTTACTGGAAAAAAATACTCTAAGTTGCTTTCAAATATGGTATATTTTATTTTTAGTAACCCTTTTACTCTCATAATATAGACCACAATGCTTCATCACTTCCTGGTTCTGCACATGCTATTCAGAGAGACAGCATTCTTTGATGTTTCTCTGCTTAGATTTATTTTCCTTGAAAATCTCAATTACCATTGTCCTGGTGATTCCTTTAAGTACACTAGAGCTATTCTTGAATCAAAGTTTCCAAAGACTTGTAAGATCAAAACCCATGAAGTTGAGAGAATATACACATTTAGGAACATTGCTACCCAGGACTAATGAAATCATCACCTACAGCAGTTGATTTTCAAACTGCAATCAGTGCATTCTAAAGTATCTGAAATTTCTTTATGAGATTATAACATTTCATTTTTTAGTTTGATAATAATTTTTTTAAATTAACATATTCTAAGTATGCACTAACCACTATGGTAGCCATTCATCAAGATTATTTAAATTTAAATGTAAATTTTTTGTTAAATAAAACTAAAATTCAGTTCCTCAGTGACAATGTGTGTGCTCTTTTGCTAAGTTATATCTGACTGTTTGCAACCCCATGGACTACAGCCTGCCAGGCAAGGATATTGGAGTGGGATGCCTACAGTTCAGTCACACTAGTCACATTTTAAATTCTCACTAGCCATTTGTGGCTAGTAGTTACTATGTTACCAACTGAAGATTCAGGACATTTCTATTGTTGCAGAAAGTTCTATTGGAGAGTGTTGATCTGTATTATTTAAGTAACACTGTAATTACAAAGCACACAAATAGTTTTGGTTTCTATCCTAGCACATATTTGGCATTATGCAGTTTTACTGTAAGTATTGCAATCTAATGGAAAAAAATAACTGAAGCAAATGAATGTGTAAAAAATATATTCATGGAAAATGAAGAAGAAATGACATTGAGAGGTCTACAAAAATATTGTTTTAGTAAACCATGAAACGCTGGAAGATGACAATCACATGTGGAGTTCAGAAGGACTTTCTCTGAATATTTCACTTTGCCAAATATCTTTGGAAATCAACTTAGTCCAACAAATCAAAATTTCTTGATTTTCTTAGTTTAATATTTATATTATATTTAATTTGCTATAATTTTGGTTTTCAAAATTGAAAAATTTTGAAATTTCAAAAATTTCAAAATTTCAGAAAATGAGCCCTGGGTATAAGTTTATTGATAGTTTGTCTTTATACATAATTTAAAAATATCAAAATAAACATTATCTGTCAACATCGAGGGTACTCAAAAATTTACTTCAGTTCAGTCACACAGTCATGTCTGACTGTACGACCCCATGGACTGAAGCACGCCAGGCTTTCCTGTCCATCACAAACTCCCAGAGCTTGCTCAGACTCATGTCCATTGAGTTGGTGATGCCATCCAACCATCTCATCTTCTGTTGTCCCTTCTCCTCCTGCCTTCAATCTTTCCCAGCATCAGGGTCTTCTCCAATGAGTCCATTCTTCACATCAGGTGGCAAAAGTATTAGAGTTTCATCTTCAGCATCAGTCCTCCCAATTAATATTCAAGACTGATTTCCTTTAGGATGGACTGGTTGGATCTCCTTGAATTCCAAGGGACTCTTAAGAGTCTTCTCCAACACCACAGTTCAAAGCATCAATTCTTCAGTGCTCAGCTTTCTTTATAGTCCAACTCTCACATCCACACATGACTACTGGAAAAACCATAGCTTTGACTATATGGACCTTTTTCACAAAGCAATGTCCCTGCTTTTTAATATGCTGTCTAGGTTGGTCATAGCTTTTTCTCTAAGGAGCAAATGTCTTTTAATTTCATGACTGCAGTCACCATCTGAAGTGATTTTGAAGCCCCCCAAAATAAAGACTCTCACTGTTTCCATTGTTTCCCCATCTATTTGTCTTGAAGTGATGGAACCAGATGCTATGATCTTAGTTTTCTGAATGCTGAGCTTTTTAAGCTAACATTTTCACTCTCCTCTTTGACTTTCATCAAGAGGTTCTTTAGTTCTTCTTTGCTTTCTGCCATAAGGGTGGTATCATCTGCACATCTGAGGTTATTGATATTTCTCCCAGCAATCTTGATTCCAGCTTGTGCTTCATCCAGCCCAGCATTTCACATGATGTATTCTATGTAGAAGTTAAATAAACAGGGTGACAATATACAGCCTTGATGTACTCCTTTCCTGATTTGGAACCAGTCTGTTGTTCCATGTCAGTTCTAACTGTTGCTTCTTGACCTGCACACAGATTTCTCAGGAGGCACATCAGGTGGTCTGGTATTCCCATTGCTTTAAGAATTTTCCACAGTTTGTTGTGATCCACACAGTCAAAGGCTTTGGAGTAGTCAATAAAGCAGAAGTAGATGTTTTTCTGCAACAATCTTGCTTTTTTGATGATCCAGTAGGTGTTGGCAATTTGATCTCTGTTTCTAAATCCAGCTTGAACATCTGGAAGTTCAGGGTTCACGGACAACCTTAGCCCAATCTGTCAGAGGACAGACAGAATGAAAATCACAATCACAGAACACAGATCACATGGAAAACAGCCTTGTCTAGCTCAATGGAATAATGAGCCTTGCTGTGTAGGGCCACCCAAGATGGCTGGGTCATGGTTGAGAGTTCTGACAAAGCGTGGTCCACTAGAGAAGGGAATGGCAAACCACCTCAGTATTCTTGCCTTGAGAATCCCAAGAACAGTTTGAAAAGGCAAAAAAGATAAGACACTGAAAGATGAACTCCCCAGGTCGGAAGGTGCCCAATATGCTGCTGGGGAAGAGTGGAGAAATAACTACAGATAGAATGAAGAGACACAGCCAAAGCAAAAACACTGCCCATTGTGGATGTAACTGGTGGTGGAAGTAAAGTCCGATGCTGTAGCAAACAATATTGCATAGTAACCTGGAATGTTATTTCCATGAATCAAGGCAAATTGGAAGTGGCCAAACAGGAGATGGCAAGAGTGGATGTCAAAATTTTAGGAATCAGAGAACTAAAATGGACTGGAATGGGTGAATTTAAGTCAGTTGACCATTATATCTACTACCGTGCCAAGAATCCCTTAGAAGAAATGGAGTAGCCATCATAGTCAACAAAAGAGCCCAACATGCAGTACTTGGGTGCAATCTCAAAAACAACAGAATGATCTCTGTTCGTTTCCAGGGAAAACCATTCTATGTCACAGTAATCCAAGTCTATGTCCCAACCACAAATGCCAAAGAAGCTGAAGTTGAATGTTTCTATGAAAACCTACAAGACCTTCTAACACTAACAGTCAAAAAAGATGTCCTTTTCATCATAGGGGACTGTAATGAAAAAGTAGGAAGCCAAGAGATACCTGGAGTAACAGGCAAATTGGGAGTACAAATTTGGAGTACAAAATGATGCAGGGCAAAAGCTAACAGACTTTTGCCAAGAGAATGCATTGGTCAAATAAACACCCTCTTCCAACAACACAAGAGCAGACACTACACGTGGGCATTACCAGATGGTCAATACAGAAATCAGATTGATTATATTCTTTGCAGCCAAAGATGGAGAAGCTCTATACAGTCAGCAAAAACAAGACCGGGAGTTGACTGTGGCTCAGATCATGAACTCCTTGTCACAAAATTCAGACTGAAATTGAAGAAAGTAGGGAAAACCACTAGACCCTTCAGGTATGACCTAAATCAAATCCCTTATGATTATACAGTGGAAGTGAGAAATAGATTCAAGGGATTAGATCTGATAGACAGAGAGCCTGAAGACTATGAACAGAGGTTTATGACATTGTACAGGAGGCAGTGATCAAGACCATCCCCAAGAAAAAGAAATGCAAAAATGCAAAACTGTCTTTTTGTCTGAGGAGGCCTTACAAATTACCTGAGAAAAGAAGAGACGTGAAAGGCAAAGGAGAAAAGGAAAGATAGACCCATATGAATGCAGAGTTCCAAAGAATAGCAAGGAGAGATAAGAAAGCCTTCCTCAGTGATCAGTGCAAAGAAACAGAGGAATAGAATGGGAAAGACTAGAGATCTCTTCAGGAAAATTAGAGATACCAAGGGAACATCTCATGCAAAGATGGGTACAATAAAGGACAGAAATTTTATGGACCTAAAAGAAACCGAATATATTACAAAGAGCTTGCAAGAATACACAGAAGAACTATACAAAAAAGAACTTCATGACCCAGATAACCACAATGGTGTGATAATTCACCTAGAGCCAGACATCCTGGAGTCCAAAGTCAAGTGGGCCTTAGAAAGCATCACTACAAACAAAGTTAGTGGTGATGATGGAATTCCAGTTGACCTATTTCAAATCCTAGAAGATGAGGCTGTGAAAATGCTGCACTCAATATGCCAGCAAATTTGGAAAACACAGCAGTGGCCACAAGACTGGAAAAGGTCAGTTATCATTCCAGTCCCAAAGAAAGACAGTGCCGAAGAATTTTCACACTTTTTGTTTAAGGGAGGTCTGTTCATTATGCAAGTGTAGTAAACATTGAGCAGAGCTAACACATGAAGGATATTAACAGCTGAGAGCAACCTTTGAATGTGCATGATTAGCACTCCAAATAAATTGCTCCCCAGCAGCTGTGCGTTACTTTGAATTTTTCTTTAAGGTTTATGTGTTTGCATTCTAAGTTCATTCAATTAGATTTCATTGAATCTATACCTTTATTTGTGCTCAAGCTTTTATTTTCAGCATTATAAACAATGAGATAATAAAGGATGAGATCCTTAGTCTATTGAGGGGGCAAAAAGTTCATTTCACACCCCAGTAAAGGGTTTCAAAGCACATTCTGAATGGCAGAGAGCCTGCAGTCGCCTGCTCTTGGAGAGGCTGTAGCAGATGGATGAGAAGGCCCCAGAGTCCGTAACAGACATCTCTGGTCTCCAGCTCATTCTCCTTGGATCTGATGTTACATGTTCAGTGTGCAGTGTTCAGTCTAAGAGCATCCAACCCCTTTGTTTCATTTTGTGCATCTTCTGTGCTAATATTTTTTAGTTTTCTTCACTTTCACTATAAAGCATGTGTAGTGGAGGATAGAATGAGGAATCAAGGCAGGCTTCACAATTTTCCACAGAAATGAGGTTATGTTTAAGTTATTTGGACATCTTTGCTCATAAAATAACTCCTACTTTATGGGATTGGTTATTGGGAATATCACTCTGCAATTTTCTAAGTCAACCAAGGAGGCTTAATGTTTTTTTATTATATCCCTGTTTTTGGACTCTAAAGCGGAAAATGGAACTCATAGAAGAGCAGGATATGAAATTCTAAAAGTCACATTCAAGGAAGTAGGATGTAATTGTCACTAAAAAATAAAAAAAAATTTTATTTTTGTGAGAATGAATCTGGCCATGAAAACAACATAACGTGTCACAGAACTACACACAAGCCCCCCACCACACACACACACACACACAGCTATATGTACATATCTTATATGAAAAAACAATAACACAGACATGTGTGTACTACATATATGTCTGTGTATATGTTTAAATCAATTTTCTGAGCAATCAGAGTGTTATATTAATTAGAAGTTACATAGTGAACTTTGTCATTCATTAGCTTTGTTTTTGTCTTGGGCTCAATTAAATAAATTCCTAAATATTTGTGGGTTTTAATTATGATTTAAGGTAAAGATCCCAACTCCTCAGGCCTTTCTGCTTTCATGGTAATTAAGTCTTGATAAAGGTTTTATTGCAGAGCAAAATGCTTTGACTATGCAATCCCTGACTTACAGAGTATTCGTAGGATATTTGCTTAATGATATTTCACAAACAGAACTGTGGAAATAGCTTGTGGCATTACTAGGCCATCTCTTATATAGATTATCTGCATTGAAAATTCAAGATTAAATTATTCTGATTATGGTGAAATACTCCTAAGCTGCAAAAGACTGTGGTTTGTTTTTTTTTTTTTTTTTCTTTTTTGCACAGTGAGTTTGGAAGACCCATTGCAGAGCCCTGCACCCATCTCCCTACCACTGACCCCCAATTCCACCACTCTGTGAGTTTGTACATTTTGAGCTCCTACTCGCTTACAAGAAAAAAGCTCTGGATATTGTCTCCTTTGGTTTCAGTGTTGGTAGCAGGTAAATATAGATGTTTTCATATAAAATGGTTTTATAACTTATATTTTTAAAGATAACTACTAATATAAAGTGATCTGAAGTAACATTTGTCAATTTGGAAGTAAAAAGTTTTCTAGTCACCATGCTAAACAGTCAACAGATCATTTTGGATCAAGTTGCTTACAAATTAATATGGTCCTCAGTATTTCCTTCATGCTTATATATTACACATTTTATATAATACACATTATAAGAAAATGTGTATTTTCTTATACACATTATGTATTTTAATGTGTATACATTATACACATATTCTTATAATGTGTATTTTCTTACAATATTCATCTCCCTTTATTTTCTAAGCTAAGAGTATGTACCTCATGCCTTTCATAAACATTAAAAATAGATCTACTACATTTCATATACCCCCTCCGTCTCATGGTTTTACAGAATCATGGTGCATCTAAAGAGACATTGGAACAAAATAAAAGTTTATATATATATATACATATATATATGTATATATATATTTTACATATATATATATATGTAAAAATCTTTTCCCTGATCTTTACGGACAACTTCCTGAATGTTAGACTACTTTCATGACAGCTCAAACAAGTACATGAGGTCATATGTACTTACCTGTGACAGGAGAGTCTGATCTGACAACAAAACACACAAACCAGAAGTGTCCAAATCTAATGTCAATTCTGGGAGAAGTTAATCTCTCAAATTCTCACATTTTTCACATTTAAACCTTGAAATGGGATAATTGAGAGGCAGGCCTTAAAATCCATAGTAAGTAATTCTGTAAGTATAATACACAAACAATAAGAAGGTAAAAAAAAAAAATTGATTTCATTTTCCCTCAAATTTTAAGATTTCCTTATTACAGTTTTCTCTTGAATTCTCAATTTTTTTTCTCTTAAAGAAAATTTAAAAGCTTTTAAGTTTCATTAGGTCCCATTTGTTTAGTTTTGCTTTTATTTCCAATATTCTGGGAGGTGGGTCATAGAGGATCTTGCTTTGATTTATGTCGGAGAGTGTTTTGCCTATGTTCTCCTCTAGGAGTTTTATAGTTTCTGGTCTTACATTTAGATCTTTAATCCATTTTGAGTTTATTTTTGTGTATGGTGTTAGAAAGTGTTCTAGTTTCATTCTTTTACAAGTGGTTGACCAGTTTTCCCAGCACCACTTGTTAAAGAGGTTGTCTTTTTTCCATTGTATATCCTTGCCTCCTTTGTCAAAGATAAGGTGTCCATAGGTTCGTGGATTTATCTCTGGGCTTTCTATTCTGTTCCATTGATCTATATTTCTGTCTTTGTGCCAGTACCATACTGTCTTGATGACTGTGGCTTTGTAGTAGAGTCTGAAGTCAGGCAGGTTGATTCCTCCAGCTCCATTCTTCTTTCTCAAGATTACTTTGGCTATTCGAGGTTTTTTGTATTTCCATACAAATTGTGAAATTCTTTGGTCTAGTTCTGTGAAAAATACCGTTGGTAGCTTGATAGGGATTGCATTGAATCTATAGACTGCTTTGGGTAGAATAGCCATTTTGACAATATTTATTCTTCCAATCCATGAACACGGTATGTTTCTCCATCTGTTTGTGTCCTCTTTGATTTCTTTCATCAGTGTTTTATAGTTTTCTATGTATAGGTCCTTTGTTTCTTTAGGTAGATATACTCCTAAGTATTTTATTCTTTTTGTTGCAATGGTGAATGGTATTGTTTCCTTAATTTCTCTTTCTGTTTTTTCATTGTTAGTATATAGGAAACTATAAGTAAGGTGAAAAGACAGCCCTCAGATTGGGAGAAAATAATAGCAAACGAAGAAACAGACAAAGGATTAATCTCAAAAATATACAAGCAACTCCTGCAGCTCAATTCCAGAAAAATAAATGACCCAATCAAAAAATGGGCCAAAGAACTAAACAGACATTTCTCCAAAGAAGACATACAGATGGCTAACAAACACATGAAAAGATGCTCAACATCACTCATTATTAGAGAAATGCAAATCAAAACCACAATGAGGTACCATTACACGCCAGTCAGGATGGCTGCTATCCAAAAGTCTACAAGCAATAAATGCTGGAGAGGGTGTGGAGAAAAGGGAACCCTCTTACACTGTTGGTGGGAATGCAAACTAGTACAGCCGCTATGGAAAACAGTGTGGAGATTTCTTAAAAAACTGGAAATAGAACTGCCATATGACCCAGCAATCCCACTTCTGGGCATACACACTGAGGAAACCAGATCTGAAAGAGACACGTGCACCCCAATGTTCATCGCAGCACTGTTTATAATAGCCAGGACATGGAAGCAACCTAGATGCCCATCAGCAGATGAATGGATAAGGAAGCTGTGGTACATATACACCATGGAATATTACTCAGCCATTAAAAAGAATTCATTTGAACCAGTCCTAATGAGATGGATGAAGCTGGAGCCCATTATACAGAGTGAAGTAAGCCAGAAAGATAAAGAACATTACAGCATACTGACACATGTATATGGAATTTAGAAAGGTGATAACGATAACCCTATATGCAGAACAGAAAAAGAGACACAGAAATACAGAACAGACTTTTGAACTTTGTGGGAGAATGTGAGGGTGGGATATTTCAAAAGAACAGCATGTATGCTATCTATGGTGAAACAGATCACCAGCCCAGGTGGGATGCACGAGACAAGTGCTCCGGCCTGGTGCACTGGGAAGACCCAGAGGAATCGGGTGGAGAGGGAGGTGGGAGGGGGGATCGGGATTGGGAATACATGTAAATCCATGGCTGATTCATATCAATGTATGACAAAACCCACTGGAAAAAAATAAATAAATAAATAAATAAAAAAAGAAAATTTAAGTTTGATGTGCTAAATAACACATGAGGACTGATGAGAAAAATAGTTGCCCAAAGTGCAAACTGCACATGACACAAATCACCTCATTTGGATTCTAAAGGTCATGAGACAGCATCATCTCAGAACCACATCATACACTGAAGCTGAAAAGATATCATAGGCTGCAGGAAGGCTTCTGAAATGAAACCCAACATGTGTACCTAAGGGTTGGCAGCAGAATAAGGGAGGAGATGGAAGAAACAAAGGAACACCTACATTTGCTGAGTGCCTCTCACAGAGCAGGTGCTCCATAATCCTCCCCACAGAAGCCTATATTCACACCAGTCTTATCACTGCCCACAGGAGAGGTGATTGTGTGTTTACTTATCTGTCTTCTCCACTGGATTATAAATTCCATTAAGGTTAAGATAAAATATTATTTAATATCTACTTGCTGTCTGCAATCCAGGAGACCCAGGTTTGATTCCTGGTTTGGGAAGATCCCCAGCAGAAGGAAATGGCTATCCGCTCCAGTATTCTTGCCTGGAGAATCCCATGGACAGAGGAGCCTAGTGGGCTACAGTCCATGAGGTCGCAGAGAGTCGGAGATGACTGGGCAACTAACACTTTCACTTTCACTTCACTTCTTGTGACAAAACATTACGTACAGTGATCAACACAAAACAGACAACACAGATTTGTTGACTGAATGAACATGGCTGTGTGTAACAACTCATATTCCCAGTAGATGAAGAAAGAGACAAAGGCCGAAAGCCATTCATAACTTATCCAGGTCAAGGATCAGAGAGGTTAGTTAGTAGCTGAAAAGGATAACCAATCCAAGCCCATCACACTTCAGAGAACCAGGTTTCCTGTGACACCAAGCTGCTCCATGGAAGCCAAAGTAGGATCAAGCATCAGAGAAGAGCCTCAGATTCTGATGGAAGGATGGCAGTGGGAGAGAAAAGTTTGACACATCTCTGTGTGAAATGGAAAAATCTCAGAGACATTTAACAGTGGATAACTTTTTTCTGGATATAGTACATAGTAGGGTAAAAGTAGAAGTAGTGACAGATTTTCTCTTCTTAGGTTCCAAAATCACTGTGGACCGTGACTGCAGCCATGAAATTAGAAGACATTTGCTTCTTGGAAGGAAAGCTATGACAAAACTAGACAGCGTATTAGAAAGCAAAGACATCACTTTGCCAACAAAGGTACGTATAGTCAAAGCTATGGCTTTTCTAGCAGTCATGTACAGACGTGAGAGTTGAACCATAAAAAAGGATGAGCACTGAAGAATTTGTACTTTTGAGCTACAGTGTTGGAGAAGACTCTTGAGAGTCTCTTGGACTGCAAGGAGAGAAAACCAGCCAATTCTAAAGGAAATCAACCCTGTATATTCATTGGAAGGACTGATGCTGATACTGAAGCTCCAATACTTCAGCTACATGACGAGAAGAGCCGACTCACTGGAAAAGACCTGATGTTGGGAGAGGCTGAAGGCAGAAGAGGGTGGCAGAGGATGAGATGGTTGGGTGCCACCACCAACTGAATGGACATGAACTTGAGCAAAGTCTGAGAGATAGGGGAGGACAGGGAAGCCTGTTGTGCTGCAGTCCATGGGGTCAAAAAGAGCTGGACACGACTTAGCAACTAAACAACAACAAGGATAAAATCAGAGCGTCAGAGTGGGGAGAGTCTTGTTTTTATGTCCTGGTAGCTTCTTCAATGTCTATTCCTCTCCAACAGCTTGTATTTGCTTCCTTTCCTTTTCTTCTCTCCTCCCTCTCTCAGCACAGACTCTTTCCTTATGTGGTTCAAACTTCCAGGGAGATGACTCTATACAGGGGTCAGGAGAAGTAGCCAACAGGTTATGGATGACAGCACAGACTCTGGAGTCCAGCTGCCATACTTCCATTCCAGCTCAGCCTCACTCTCACCATGTGACTGAGCAAATTATTCAGTCTCTCGCTGTCTCACTTGCTTTATCTGGGAAATTAGGCTATTAATAATACAACCCTTCTATTGTTACAAGAATTAAAACAGTGAACACAGGTCAAATGCTTAGCACAGTATCTGACATGAGATAGAAACTTAATTAGGAGTAGCCATTACCATTCTGTAATGTAATGTACCATGATATCAGGAAAGCTATCGGCCTTCCCTCATAGCTCAGCTGGTAAAGAATCTGGCTGCAATGCGGGCGGCCAGGGCTCAATTCCTGGTCAGGAAGATTCCCTGGAGAAGGGGATGGCAACCCACTCCAGTATTTCTGCCTGGAGAATCCCATGGACAGAGGAGCCTGGCAGGCTAGAGTCCATGGGGTTGCAAAGAGTCAGACATGACTAGGAACTAACATTAACTAACTAACTACCATGCTGTTAGCCCTAAATCAGAACCAGAGTCAGCTTCATGCATGCTAAAGCCCATTAATCCCAAAACACATCTGTCACGGTCCAGATTAAGCTCCATATATAGGACCACCAGGTGCTCTTCCGTCACAGGCAGCAGTGAAGTATCACAGGAAGTAAATGAAAGAAATATGAATAATTTCTTCTATCTCCAGATTTATATGGCCAGTGGTTTGGGACATAGGCAGGTGTAGTCAAAAAAGATAGTCTTTTTCTTTATTTTATTTATGACTGTGCTGGGTCTTCTTCACTGTGGCAGATTAGCATTTTGTTGTTGCATGCAGGCAACTAGAGTTGTGGCAAGCAGGCTTCTCATTGCAGCGGCTCCTTTTATTGAGAAGCACAGGTTCTGGGGCACACAGGCTTCGGTAGTTGTGGCACACATAGGCAGAGCTGCCTCATAGCATGTGGGGTCTTAGTTCCCGGACCAGAGATTGAATTCAGGCCCCCTGCATTGGAAGGCAGATTCTTCTTAACCAGTGGACCACCTGGGAAGTCCCAGAACAGTCATTTTTATAGTTCTCTGAGCATGCATCTCTCTAATTGTATCACAAATTCATTTCGATCCAAGAATGAATCTCCCCATCCCTCAATCTGGAGAACCAAGGACTAGAGAAAAGGGAGAGTGCCTGAACACAGGAAACAAGCCAAATTTATTTGGAGCCATTTTCTTAGCTATGAGTCATCATCAGCAAAAGCAATGATGAGGGTGGGAGAGGGGCTAGAGTAACTAAACAGAAGCTTATTTTTCTGATATAATAACATCCAGAGGTATGCAGTCCAGAGTTGATGTAACTGTAATGCTAGTTATTGAGTAAAAGACCAAAGAAGAATAAGTGAGGGGAAAAGGCAAAGAACAGAAGGCTGAAAAAACAGGCAAGCAAAACATATCTCCTATAAACTGCTTCACAAAAGTTCCACCCAGTGACATGCATTTACATATTCTTGACCAAAAATATTAGGTTTGGTCACATAATTTTTGCTGATAATCAGTTGTGCTTATACTGCAGATGGTGACTGTAGCCATGAAATCAGAAGATGATTGTCTTGGCAGGAAATAGATGACAAACCTAGACAGTGTGTTGAAAAGTTGAGACATTACTCTGCCAACAAAGGTCTGTATAGTCAAGGCTATGGTCTTCCCAGTGGTCACGTGAGGCCAGAACTGTAAAGAAGGCAGAATACCAAAGAATTCATGCCTTTGAACTGTGGTTCTGGAGAAGATTCCTGAAAGTCCCTTGGACAGCCAGGAGATCAAACCAGTCAATCTTAAGGGAGATCAACCCTGAATATTCACTAAAGGACTGATGCTGAAAGCTGAAGTTCCAGTATTTTGGTCATCTGATGCAGAGACACAACTCACTGGAAAAATTCCTGATGCTGGGAAAGATTGAGGGCAGAAGAAGAGGGCATCAGAGGATGAGATGGTTGGATGGTATCACTGATGCAATGAATATGAACTTTGGCAAACTCCGGGAGATGGTGAGGAACAGGGAGGCCTAGCATGCTGCCGTCCATGGGGTTGCAAAGAGTCGGACACAATAGGGTGACTGAACAACAACATAAAAATAAATACAGTGTATGAGTCAACCTAATGTGGCATATGGTAACCACTGGCTACAAGAGAGCTTGGGAGATAGGATGTTTATATGGACCTAGTGCCCTCTGAACAGAATCAAAGTTTGGCTAATATGAATGAATGTTAAATAAACACTGAATAAGTAACTAACAATATCTCCCATGTTCACAGAGAGAAAGTCTATAAATGGAATATATTTCCTAATCAGAATTTATCTAAAACAGCCAAGCCACCATGATTTAGGAGAATAATGATGAAATATATTCTCTTAATGGAATAAAATAATCTCCCCACTTAAGCAGAGCATGTGCCCAGAAGCAGAGTAAAAATAAGTGAATCAATAAATGCAAATATAAGCCTGCAAAAGCAGAGTTCTATTACCCCAATGACTCAGGTTCCAGCTTCCTATCCCTTCATCTCTGCTTGACAAAGATGACCAAATGGTTAATATAAACTTATCTTCCTACATAGGCTCCAAAGAAAAGATTCAAAAGATCCCCAAGGAAAGAGTGATAGCACTCAAAGAGATTCAACCTGCAATTGTTTTTCAGCAATAACAACAGAAAAGAAGATGTGGATTCCGCTGAGAGAGAGAGAGGGAGGGAGGGAGATATGATGAAATGATATACAAGAGTTTGAGGGAAAGACAAATGGGCAATACAACAAAAATAAGCTGAAAGAGACAAAAAAAGGAATCTGAAAACTCTGTAGAAAAGTAATATGATAGGTAATGGGATTTAGCAACTGACACAAAAGGATCATGAAAAAGGGGAAAAAAGGCAATCAAACACAAATGATAGACATAAAAGGTACATCATGAGCTACAATATAGAAATAATTGTGTGTGTGTGTGTGTGCGCGTGTTTAATCACTAAGCTGTGTCTGACTCTTTTGCAACTCCTTGTACTATAGCATGCCAGGCTCCACTGACCATAGGATTTTCAGGCAAGAATACTGAGTGGGTTGCCATTTCCTTCTCCAGGGAATCTTTCTGACCCAGGGATCGAACCCACGTCTCCTGCATTGGCAAGTGGCACTGAGCCGCCAGGGAAGCCACAGAAATAATTGTGATATATGAAAAAAAAAGTCTACAGAAACAAAAATTAATTATTTAAGAAATATTTCTACTTGAGGTAACATTAAAATCTATATTCTCTTTAAAAATCTGTTTAAAAACTTATAATTTCAGAATAAAACATGACTTTCTTTTTAAAAAGTGTAAATATACAACTGAAGTGGTGAAGCCATAAAGGAGATTCTCAAACATCAAAATAATTAGATAACAGGGAAAGGGAGATACAAATATGACTAAATAATAAAAATGAAATAGAAGTGGAGGTTTAAACGAGAATAAAATTTCAGTTGTCCTGAATTCATTGACATTATCTAGGATGGCTGAGTTAGAGTTTTGACAGCCCAGAGGACAAAAACAAGGCATTAGATATGGGAAAATGCACCTATTAGAAAATGGAGATGAAAAATTAGAGAGTCAAACATCAATCTTAAGTAACAAAGAAGAAAACAGAAAAATTTGAGAGACAAAAGTAAGAATTAATATTTTGGAATAATATTGCTTGAAATATGAGACCAATGTTAACACTGAATATTTGAAGACACATAAAATGCTCAATCTGGCAAAATTGGTCATGAAAAACAAGACAGAAGGTAAAATTATATTATACAGTAATATTTAAACAAATAAGAATGCTGTGCATAATTTTATGCTACCAAATTGAATTTACAACTGAAATTCAACCCCACCTAGAAAATGGCACTTATAAAACAGAACACAAGAAGAAATAAGAAACTTTAAAATATCTCTAATCATTTTAAAATATAAAATGATAGTCCAAAATCTACACCCACACACATAAATCCAGTTTTACAGATGAATTCTACCAAATATTAAAGAAGAATTCCCATCATAGGGAACATGTTAAAGACATTTTTAAAGATCATTTTATGAAGTTAAAATTTATGACATTAACATAATCTTGGTTCCAAACTCTAACTGGAAATAAAATTAAAGTCCAGTATTATTATCATAGAAACTCTATGCGCTTACTTGAAGTTAGTGGACATGAATTTAAAGTAAAATCGCCCCTCATGATTTTGTGCTTCCCCGGCTACACTGAGTTTCCTGAATACAGGTGCAAAGCATGTGGAGAGTTAAATTTAGCCAAGCTGGTGGCTTTGCCAAATGTATTGGAAGAGCAAGTGGAGGAAAGGAGTTGAAAGCCTACACAAGGGAGTCATTGTGACCTTAGGCCATAGAATCTATTCTGAATAAGGAAAGAAGAAGGGACATCAGCAGACGAGGGATGGTTTAAAAGGCCCAGGAGCAATGAACTGTAGTCTCTGATGGAAATGAAAAATTAATTTTGTCACTAATCCTCAGACATGGGAAAGGCAATATAATTGTCGCATTCATGCATGATGAACCTGAGACTCAGATATGTTAAAGGACTTTTCTAAAGTAACTAAATACAGAGAATAATTAGCAGAGCTTTCACTCCAACCTAAATATTATGGCTTGAAGTCCCTTTCCTGGTCCTACTCCATTATTCTGCAGTCCTATCTTACACCGGCTGGCAGATCCTCCTAGTTACTGCTATTTCTCAGGGGTCATGATGTGAGAGTTGGACCATAAAGAAGGCTGAGCACCAAAGAATCGATGCTTTTAAACTGTGGTGCTGGAGAAGACTCATGAGAGTCCTTTGGACAGCAAGGATATCAAACCAGGCAACCCTAAAGAAAATCAACGCTGAATATTTACTGGAAGAGCTGATGCTGAAGTCGAAGCTCCGGTACTTTGGCCAGCTGATACAAAGAGCCAACTCATTACAGAAGACCATAATGCTGGGAAAGATTAAGGGCAGGAGGAGAAGAGGGTAACAGAGAATGAAGTGGCTGAATGGCATCACTGACTCAATGGACATGAGTTTGAGCAAACTCTGGGAAATAGTGATGGACAGGGAACCTGGTATGCAGCAGTCCATGGGTCTCAAAAAGTCAGACACAACTGAACAACAACAAATTTTCCTCTAGGGTCAACTCAGATTCCCATATCATCAGATATTGTTAAGGCTCAGATTTTGTTATTTTACCAGTGTTTTAAATTCTAATTTTTCAAAATTAATATTACTTTCAGAAGGCAGTATACATATTTTTAAAAGATAAAATTTGTTCTATTGCCATAAAATGTTAACTTCATAATGGATAAGAATGGAAATTGTAGCTCAACATTCTCAAAATCCACTTATATTCTACTGACAATTTAATTTTCCTTCAATTTTTCGCCTCCTTTAGTAACTCATTCACAAGGTCCTTTTGCTCCTTTCTGAAATGTTAAATTTTGAATGCACTATTTACTACCACCAGTTTTGGTTCTATATAACAGCTTGACTAAAAAGTGTCAAGAATTTTCTTCACTAGGTACCTATAAATCTCCTCATAATGTCTATGTGTTTGGCTTTTTTATGTTTTTGGCTTTTTTTATGTTTTTGGCTTCCTCCCCCTTGATAATCTTACCAAGAATTTCTTCAAGGTCATCAAACTTGAAATATGTATTTGTAATCATTATATAGTAAGGTCTTCAAAAGGAGGACTTGTTTGGACATTTTTTGGTACAAAGTAACATTTATTCTTCTGCCAGTATCAATAAATAAGAACAGGGACAATTTATATGTGTGTCATCATTCAGAAAATTGACAAAAATGGCTAGAGAACTGTCTCTTAAGTAAACCAGTTATCACTTAGCATCTGGGTCAGAAAATGTACAGTGGTTAGGTTGATTTATCTTCCGTGTTGTATGCCAGCTTCTTATCATCTGTTTCCTAGGTGTTACCTATCAACTTGGGGAGATCACTCTCAGGTTCAACAACAGTGTGTTAACATCTTTGAAGGCATTCATTATATATGTAAAAATCAAGAGTAAATTCCTTCTAAGATTATGTTTCTAAGATGTTATTGGAAAGGAACAAAAAGTGTAACATAAATAAAAACAGAACACTTTTTATAATTGGAATGCAGAATTCTGACCTGTCTAAATTTATGTCATAAGTAGAATCTGTGTTTAGAAAACACAGTTGTTACCTTGATATTTTCTCCTTCTTTCATCACTCCTAAAAGGCCATATGTGCTTTTTATTTTCATGTCTTCTCCCTATCCCACCATATAAGATTTTCTTATACTTATTTACTTTTGATTTCTCTGTAGTTTACCCTATGTGATATTCTACACAATACTAAATCCCTACCAGTTCTGCAAAACTCATTTCATATTGCTTTAAAGTGTGGTTTTTCTCAAACCCGAGATGCAGTAAATGTGAAACACTATGCCGTGTGTAAATGCAAGCCACTACATTTATTTTGTTAAGACAACTTAATTGCTTGCAGAAGCAACTCCACTTTCATCTAGAAAAACAAGTTCAATGATCATTGGAAGGTGAGAATAAAAAAGAAATAATCCATCATCTGTCTGCCAGTGGCTCTTTCATAACACCTCTCACCACCAAAGAGTCAATGCTGGAGGGAGGAATGTCAAAGAGAGTGAGGATGGTGAACTGACAGCTAATGTTCCAATGAAATTATTGCTGAACCAGAGGTAGAAAAATAATACCAAGCAAATGTTTCAAATAGGAAACAGCTGCATGCAATAGACAGCTCTGAGGGCTTTTGTCACAATAAAATGTATAAAAGGAGAAGACGGTGTTTCTTAGAATTCTGAGCTTCTAAAGGGATCAAATTAGAGAGATCTGATAAAGCTGTGAATAAAACAGAAGGCAGTTGACATTACCCAAGATTTACAAAAAATTTTAACGTATATGTTATTATGAAAATTCACTACACCTATTCTCTAACTCAGAAATGCATATAGAGTATTTAGAAGAGCAAGGTTACAGGAGGAGAAGCAGGTGAGTCTCATCCCAACCAAGCTACGTGGAGATTTCACAATTGAGGCAGCATGGGATGGATGTTGGTGAGAGAATCCTAAAGAATCCTATAAATGACCCTATATTTTAAGACCATCTGCAGATGTACAGGAGTTTGAGGGAGTAAAGGGAACTACAAGAGAAATCTTAGGGAAAGAGGATGCCCACTTGGGGCAAATGATATATTTTGATGACCTCTGAAGATTTACTTCCCCTGAAAGGCATGCTCAGGAGAGACCATAGTGCTTAGGTTGGTAATACTGGCAAGAACTCTGCTGCCCAGGCCAGATGACAGTAGGATATGCCTTTGAGCTTAACACTGCCATCCCCAAGGATATTGTTTTATTTCTACCATCTGGTGGGACCTGTGAAAGCCTGGAACATTAGAGTTCCCTTTTGAGTGTGAGGTACATGAAAAATTAATCAAGGAGAATGCAGAAATTCTCTATCTCAATTGAGCTGATATTAGATAGCAGTTTGTAGAGCTGTTCACGGATGCTGGACAAACATCCTTGAAAAGATCAGAATAAAGGTCACCCAGTGACTCATTTTGCAAATGAGTATAAAAACAAAATACCATGGAGAACTGTCTCCCAACACTGCCTTTCACTAATGGCTGTCCAAGGGATTAACATTTCTTCCAAAAATATTCATAGACCAAAGGAAGTACCACACCCCCATTCATACATTCTACCCTCAGAAAGTAGCTGTATAAAAAACATTTATTCAAATACAATTTTCAGCATCTGATGTAATTTTTATCTCCTCATGCTCTTATCTATCATTTTACAATGAACTGAGTGATTCTATTTCATAGTAAAATGTTCCATAACATTTACTGAGTACTTTTATATGCCAGGTATTTTGCCAAGCACACAACATGTCTTCTATCACTCAAAGCTTGTGATGAACTTATAATGAAATATTATCTCTATCTTAAAGATAAAGAAACAAGACTTCCAGTCAAGATAGCATGGTAAGTCTCTGTAAAGTACACTCACTTACACATCCACCCACACACAAAGGCACACACTCATGCACATACACGTACACCAAACACACACATGTTCAGCCAACCGTCACTGATATTCCAAAAAGAGTTGATAAAACTTAAAATGAAACGTTACAGGGATATAGCCATTTTCAAATATAACATTAATGACTCTATATACCTGAAAAGTAACAAAAATAAAAAGCAGAAAGCAGAGGTAAAAACACCTTCCAGGGTTTCACATCTGAAAGTAGGCAATGGAATCTGACTCCTGAAAGGGATTGGAACTAAAACTACTCCCATGCAAGGTGAGGATCCAGAGTCAAACTCATTGCTTAAATAGGATAAAGCTTCCCTATTGGTAAAAGAGAACTGTAAAAGGCTGACCATTGTCACTGAACACATCTTAGGTAAATGCTACATTTTGATAGAAATAGGAGCAAAAATGCCTTCCTTACAGTGTCTGGGCTTAGTTACCCAGTGGTTCTGTGACTGTTCTCTGATACGAATAATACCAACATGAAAAAAAAAAAGAATAATACCAACATGAGCTAGGGGCTTGGAACACATAAAACAGTTCTAAAACTGGATGTCCCAGAAGGATAACTGGTGAAAATAGCAACCTGAATATGGGGGCAGGGAAGGGTAACAAATAGGAGACTAAAACAAGATGATAGACTTAAACCCAGACAGATCTATAAGTGTGCTAAATTTTTATATAATAAACACTCCAATTAGAAGATTGAAAAACACTGATACAGTATATTAATGCATATATATGGAATTTAGAAAGAAGGTAATGATAACCCTGTACGGGAGACAGCAAAAGAGACACAGATGCATAGAACAGTCTTTTGAACTCTGTGGGAGAGGGCGAAGGCGGGATGATATGGGAGAATGGCATTGAAACATGTAAAATATATGTGAAACGAATCACCAGTTCAGGTTTGATGTATGATACAGGGTGCTCAGGTCTGGTGCAATGGGATGACCCAGAGGGATGGGATGGGAAGGGAGGTGGGAGGGGCGTTCAGGATGGGGAACACATGTACCCTCATGGTGGACTCAAGTCAATGTATGGCAAAACCAATACAATGTTGTAAAGTAAAATTAATTAATTAATTAATTTTTAAAAAAAGAAGATAGAGATTTGGGAATGGATTTTTAAAACCAACTACATACTGTTAATAAGAAATATGTTTTAAATAAAGGCACAGATGGGTTAAAAGAGAAGAGATGGAAATACACATAACATTCAAACTCTAATCAAAAGAAAGCTGGTATGATTCATTTAATATCAGACAGAGGAGACTTTAAAACAAAGAATATTTCCCAAGACAAGGAAAGGCATTTCATAATAATAAGATGGTTGATTTATCAAGAAAACAGCAATTCTTAATGTATAAGAACCTAAAACAGAGCATCAAAGTAAATGAAAGAAAATTAACAAAACTAAAAGGAAAAAAAAAAAAAAAAGATAGATGATGTTTGGAGATTTCAGTACTCCTCTATCATTGATAGAAGAGCTAGATTAAATGATCAATGCAAATTTAAAGAAAATTTTGAATAACGCTGTCAACTTGTCCTAATCAAATGATAATGCAACATATCCAGAAGCTACAGCATACACAGTCTTTTCAAAAGCACATAGAATATTCACCAAGACAGACCATATGATGACCTCAAAATAAACCTCAAATTTCTCAAAGTATTGAAACTATACAAAGTATTTTTCACCACAAAGAAGTTTAACTAGAATGCAACAATAATGATGTATATAGAAAATCTCCAAATATTTGGAAATTAAGCATACATTTCTTAATATCCTAGAGGTCAACAAAAAATCAAAAGTGAAGTTAGAAAATATTTGAACTTAATAAGAAAACAATATGTCAGATTTTGTGAGATGTCACTTATGGCATTACCTTAAGAAATTATAGAAAAAAAGATTAAAGTAACCTAAGGTAAACAGAAGGCTTTCCAGGTGCTGCTAGTGGTAGAGAACCCACCTGCCAATGAAGGAGACTCAAGATGTGGGTTCGATCCCTGGGTCGGGAAGCTCCCCTAGAGGAGGGCATGGCAACCCACTCCAGTATTCTCACCTGGAGAATCCTGTGGACAGAGAAGCCTGGCAGGCGCCAGTTCATTGGGTCACAAAGAGTCAGACATGACTGAAGTGACTTTGCATACACGCACCCAAGGTAAATACAAGGAATAAAATAGAAAAACTAATTGCTTTAAATTAATAAAGATCAAAAATCAGAAAAAAAAATTTTAAAAAAACTCAACAATGAAATTTGGTTTTTTGAAAGATATAAAATTGATGAATCCCTAGCAATTCTGATCAAGTTTTAAAAATGAGAGAGAGAGAGAGCGAGAAACACAAAGTACCAATATCAATAATGAAAACTGTACATCAAGACAGATCTTACAAACATAAAAAAAAAAAGTAGGGAAATATAATTAACACCTTTAGGCATGCTTCAGTCGATGGGGTCACAAAGAGTCAGACACAACTTAGTGACTGAACAGCAAAAAGGCCAATACGTTTGCTAAAGTACATTAAATGAACAAGTTCCCTCAAATACACCAATTAGCAAAATTAAAGCAAGAAGAAATAGGTAATATATATAGCATGAAATTAAATCAATCATTTTTAAACTTTCTGAAAAGGAAGCTCCTTCTAGGATGGCTTCAGTGGTGAATTCTATCAATCATTAAGATTAAAAAAAAAAAAAAAAAAACAATACCACCCACACACTTTCAGAAAACAGGAAAAGGAAACACTTTCCAACCTATTTTGAAACCAATAGTACTAAAAAAATCAAAACTTGATAATGATATTACATGAAAAGGACATGATGGTCTAGCACCTTTCATAAATATAAATGTAAAACATAAAATAATAGCAAATCAATCCAATATTATATTAAAAGGATAGTAAAATAAGAAAGGGGGAATTAATTCCAACAATACAAAGGAAAGAACTCCATAACCTCAATAAATGTAATAAAAGGATTAGTCAAAATCCAGCACTGCTTTAAAAACAAAACAAAACTCTCAGAAAACTAGAAATAAAAGGAAATATCCTCAATTTGATAGAAGACTTACACAAAAAGTCTACAGCAAACTTCACAGTATTAAAATATTAAACACTGTTACTCAAGTCACAAAAAAAACCCAGGAAGTATTTCTGCTCTCAGCTCTTCTGTTCCCATTGTACTGGGGTTCTATCTGATAGAGTAAGGGAACGATTTTAAATAATAGTCATACAAATTACAAAAGAAAAAGGGAAACGTGATTTTTTCTAAATTGAACAAGTGTGGGTGCATGTGTGCTAAGGCATTTCAGTCGTGTCCAACTCTCTGTGACGCTGTGGACTGTAGCCCGCCAGGCTCCTCTGTCCATGGGACTCTCCAGGCAAGAACACTGGAGTGGGTAGCCATGCCCTCCTCCAGGGCACCTTCTCCTCCCAGGGATCAAACCCGTGTCTCTACGTCTCTTGCATTGGCAGGCAGGTTCTTTAGATTAATGCCACCTGGGAAGCCCTTAAACAAGTATACACTTAAAAATTTCAAAGGATTCTAAAAAAAAGTACTAGATCTCATAAATGAATTCTGCCAAACTCAGTTGTGTCCTACTCTTTGCAATCCCACGGACTGTTGCCCGCCAGGTTCTTCTGCCCTTGGAATTTTCCAGGCAAGAATACTGGGGTGGGTTCACATTCCCTTCTCCAGGGGATCTTCCCGACCCAGGAAATGAAGCTGGGTCTGCCGTATTGCAGGCAGATTCTTTACCATCTCAGCCACTAGGGAAGCTCCCACCAAGTCTTAAGTACAAGGTTAATATATGAATTATATTTGTTCTTGTCAGCAACAAACAATGAGGATTGAAACATTTTTAAATTAGTATATTTTTTAGTAGCAGAAAAAAATCTAAAATAACCAGCAATAAACTTAACAAAAGACATTTAAGACCACTATATGGAAAACTATAGAACATTATAGAATATTCTGAGAGAAATTGTATAAATAATACCTACTAAATAAATAAGGAGGTGTATCAGGTAGCACAATGGTAAAGAATCTACTCACCAATGCAGGAGACTCAGAGACGTGAGTTCCATACCTGGGTCAGGAAGATCCCCAGGAGTAGCAAATGGCAAACCCACTCCAGTATTCTCGCCTGGAAAATTCCATAGACATAGGAGCCTGGTGGGCTACAGTCCTTGGGGTCACAATGAGTTGGACATGACTGAGTGAGTGAGTGCATGTGTGTGGGCGCACACACACACACACACACAATATCAATAGGTTAGAAGACTCACTATTATAAAGATGCTTTTTGTCCTAATATTGATTTACTAATTCAATACAATTCCAGTCAAAATCCCAACACATTTTATGGAGAAATTGGCAAGCTGATACTAAAATTTATATAGATATACAAAGGACCTAGGGTAGGCAAAGCAAACTTCAGAAAGAAGGGCAAAGTTGAAGAAAATACACTGCTTGGTTCTAATAGTTACTAGAAAACTACAGTAGTTAAGATAGTATCATACAGACATAAAGACAGAAAAATAGAATGGAACAGAATAGAATCCAGAAGTATGTAAGAGAGATAGGCAAGAAAATTGTTGCAAACCTAGAGGTCACTAAACATAAGAGAAGAATCATAAACTATGCATTGTAAACAGGAAAAACAACAGACATTGTTAAGAAAAAAAGAAAAGGCAAGCCAGATTGGGAGAAAACATCCACAATTGTGTTGGTTGTCCAGTCGCCAAGTCATGTCCAACTCTTTGGGACCCCATGGACTGCAGCACGCCAGGCTCCTCTGTCCTTCACCATGTCCATTGAGTCGGTGATGCTATCTAACCATAGCATCCTCTGTTGCTCCTTTCTCCTTTTGCCTTCAAATTTTCCCGGCATCAGAGTCTTTCCCAATAAGTTCTTTGCACCAAGTGGCCAAAGTATTGGACTTTCAACATCAGTCCTCCCAATGAATATTCAGGACTGATTTCTTTTAGAATTGACTGGTTTGATCTCCTCACTGTCTTGTCCAAGGGACTCCCAAGAGTCCAGCACCACAATTCAAAAGCAACAGTTCTTGAGACTCAGCCTTCTTTATGGTCCAACTCTCACATCTGTACATGACTACTGGAAAAATCATAACTTTGACTAGACAGAATTTTGTCAGCAAAGTGATGTCTCTGCTTTTTAATATGCTGTCTAAGTTTGTCCTAGCTTTTCTTCCAAGGAACAAGAGTTTTTAAATTTCGTGGCTGCAGTCACCATCAGCAGTGATTGTGGAGCCCAAGAAAATAAAACCCATCACTGTTTCACTTTTTCCTCTTCTATTTGCCATGCATATATATACATTCAACAGTGTATCTTTTACAAATCAATAACAAAAAAGACTGAAAAGCCAATTAGAAATGGACCAAAGAATTCTAAGAAGTTCTTTAAAAAACTAGACATACAAACAAAAAGTGAAAGTGAAGTCGCTCAATCACGACCGACTCTTTGTGACCCCATGGCCTGTAGCCCACCAGGCTCCTCCGTCCATCCATGGGGTTTTCCAGGCAAGAGTACTGGAGTGGGTTGCCATTTCCTTCTCCAGGGGATTTTCCCGACCCAGGGATCGAACCCGTGTCTTCCACATTGTAGGCAGATGCTTTTACCACCTGAGCCACCGGGGGAAGGCACCATACAAATAAAAGATGATATTCAAATAAAAATTTCATATTATACGTCATGCTGCTGCCGCTGCTAAGTCACTTCAGTCGTGTCCGATTCTGTGCGACCCCATAGACGGCCCACCAGGCTCCTCTGTCCCTGGGATTCTCCAGGCAAAAACACTGGAGTGGATTGCCATTTCCTTCTCCAATGCATGAAAGTGAAAAGGGAAAGTGAAGTCACTCAGTCATGTCTAACTCTTAGCAACCCCATGGACCACAGCCTACCAGGCTCCTCCGTCCATGGGATTTTCCAGGCAAGAGTACTGGAGTGGGGTGCCATTGCCTTCTCCATCATATGTCACGAGTGAAACATAAATTGAAACCATGAGATACCACTACACATGCAAGAGAATGGTAACCATTAAAATGGTTGACTATAATGAAAGGATATGAAGCACTTAGATCTAATGGATCTATGGTACAATCACTTTGGAAAACCAAATTTTTGGGGAGAAGGCAATGGCAACCCACTCCAGTACTCTTGCCTGGAGAATCCCATGGATGGAGGCACCTGGTGGGCTGCAGTTTGTGGGGTCGTGAAGAGTTGCACACGACTGAGCGACTTCACTTTCACTTTCATGCATTGGAGAAGGAAATGACAACCCACTCCAATGTTCTTGCCTGGAGAATCCCAGGGACGGGGGAGCCTGGTGGGCTGCCGTCTATGGGGTCGCGCAGAGTCGGACATGACTGAAGTGACTTAGCAGCAGCAGCAGCAGATTTTTTAATAAATTTATGACCTAGCAATTCCACTCTTGTTTACTACCAAAAAATTGAAAACTTGTCCATAAGCTTGTCAGTTACTGCTTTATTTACTTAACAAAAAGGACTGTAGTATTCAGAAACAGGAGACTGTGTGGTGTCCTGAAATCCAAGTGAAGAAAATATTTCAAGAAGTGGTAATTAATTGTATCAGTTTATAATGTTCCAAGTAATAGGAGAACTGAAATGACCACTGGATTTAGGTAGGTCATTAAAACCTAAACAATATTTAGTAACCTAAAATTAAGTAGAATTTTTAAGTTATTTTGCTTAATATAAAATTTTTCAATTAAGAGTAGATATTGCATTACAATCTATTTTCCATTCTTCTACCTTGTAACTTTGTTTCAGTACACTTTTGGGGAACAAAAAAGGTATAATGTTCTTCTTAAAATTACCTAATCTACTCTTTTAGAGTTTCCATAATAATCAATCCATTTATATCATATTGTTTTACTATACTTAATAGTCAATGTTTGCACAAAATATTAGCAGCTTTCACAATCAATAATTTTTACAACATTCCCTTGTTGTAGTAATAAATTTATACTTATGCTCCCAAGTGACTCACAGGAATTTCAAGATATAAAGCATAAGTGAGATTTTGTACTATAGATATATGCTTACTTAAATTTGAAAGTGAAATTTTCAGATGATAACAATTCAAATGAAAGTTTTTGTTCATTTACCTATGAGTATGCTGATAAGATAGTAGCTTGCATGAGCACATAAACATGCCAGGCATGTCTTTGAAATGGACATTTAGCTCTCTGACCTCCCTACTAGCAAGTATGAACAATATGAGACCAGGATGGTGAGCTGGTTGAGGCCAGTCTGTGGAAGACCTGAAATGTCATCACAGAAATTTGACCTAAAAGCATAAAGTGACCTAAAAATAATTTGACCTAAAAGCATCAAGTGAGAGGTTAAACTGGGTGACCTTTAAATACTTCCATCTTTGAATGTTTATAGCTCTGTAATTCTAAGATTATTTCTCCCTGGAATCATTATTCACACAGATCTAGTAATTTTTTTTTTTTTTTTTTAAGAAAGATGGTGTATTGGTTCCTGCAAAATTTCACTAAGCAGTAAGGAAACCATCCATTAAGCATTGGGCCCTTTAGAACAGTCTTCAAAGCATTCCAAACTGAAAAGTTTCAATTCTTGTCCTCAGTATCCAAGAAATAGGACTAGAGGGAAGCTGATGGGTTTATAATAATTCAGGGGGTCGGTTTTGTCCTATGCATTTGAGTCACACATGTTGTAAAGGAATTAATCAGTAAAGTACAAAGTTGATTTCTCCCATGCTTCTTAAGTCATCTGCCCTCCAGGGCCTGGCTCCTGCCCCCAGATATTGAAACTCCTATAAGCTCAAGACACACCCAAATACAAAGGGTCTGTGTTGGTCAGAGAAGCCCAGAGGCGAGTTTGTACGGCATGGAACATAAAACAGCAGTCCTCAGCTGGGAGCATGAAGAACTGTATCCTAGTCCTGATAAATATTTGTAGCAATAGAAAAGAAATACTCTCTGAATTTCAGTTTATTTGAACACTTTTTCACACCTTTTCTTATATGTCTCTACTTCCCACAGATTTTGAGTTCCATGAGGACAAGAATCATGTTTATTTTATCACTTCCCCTTATATCATACAGGAATGTATGCCTGGGGCTTTGCCTGGAAGTGGAGTAGTGAATAAAATTGATATTTACCTCCCAACAAGTAAATTAACATAGTAACACATAATAAACATTTGTAAATTAATAACAATGTGTCACCAAAGCAGAGACTCAGTATAACTTATTCCTGAAAATTAACCAGCATCTGAAATGGAGTCAAGGGACCCTTCTTTAAGTCTACATTTCTCTGTGCATAGCAATATTAGTGATTTTGCTAAATTTTATTGGAATTACCTCTTCATTGTTCCTTTCTCATCTGACTATGTACTCTTGTAAGGAAGGGGCTATTTTAATTTCTGTATCACTCAGCATGTATCACAAGATCGGACACTTTGTATATGCTCAAAAATACTTGTTTAACACATGTTTATCCTTTGTAGTTTCCCAAGAAAAGAATAAACTTCTTTTTAACTATGAGGTACCTACAGGACATCCAAGTGCTGATGCTAAGTAGACATTTGGAAACCCAACAAAATAGAACAGATAGGGATCAGAAATCAAGTGAAAATTGAAATCACAAAATTATTAAAAAAAAAAAAAAGATTATTAGTTTATACTTCTATAGTTCCTTTCAGATCCTGCACTTTACAGCAACTATGTAACTCCTGCCTTGATAACTTTAACTTGAATTGTTGGTTGGTCATTTAATAGTTCAGTATTCAGTCATCTCGATGTGTTCTACTGAGTTATCAGTTCACTTCAGCCGCTCAGTCATGTCTGACTTTTTGCGACCCCATGGACTGCAGCACACCAGACCTCCATGTCCATCGCCAACTCCAGAATCTTGCTCAAACTTGTGTCCATCGAGTCAGTGATGCCATCCAACCATCTCATCCTCTGTTGTCCCCTTCCCCTCCCGCCTTCAATCTTTCCCAGCATCAGGGTCTTTTCCAGTGAGTCAATTCTTCTCATCAGGTGGCCAAAGTATTGGTGTTTCAGCTTCAGCATCAGTCCTTCCAATGAATATTCAGGACTGATTTCCTTTAGGATTGACCAGTTTGATCTCCTTGCAGTCCAAGGGACTCTCAAGATTCTTCTCCAACACCACAAAAGCATCAATTCTTTGGCACTCAGCTTTCTTCCTAGTCCAACTCTCACATCCATACATGTCTACTGCAAAAAAAAAAAAAAAAAGCTTTGACTAGATGGACCTTTGTTGGCAAAGTAATGTCTCTGCTTTTTAATATGCTGTCTAGGTTGGTCATAGCTTTTCTTCCAAGGAGCAAGAGTCTTTTAATTTTGTGGCTGCAGTCACTATTTGCAGTGATTTTGGAGCCCCCAAAATAAAAAGTCTGTCACTGTTTCCATTGTTTCCCCATCTATTTACCATGAAGTGATGTGACCGGATGCCATGGTCTTGGTTTTCTGAATGTTGAGCTTTAAGCCAGCTTTTTCACTCTCCTCTTTCACTTTCATCAAGAGGCTCAATTCCTCTTCACTTTCTGCCATAAGGGTGGTGTCATCTGCATATCTGAGATTATTGATATTTCTCCCAGCAGTCTTGATTCCTGCTTGTGCTTCATCCAGCCCAGCATTTCGCATGATGTACTCTACATGTAAGTTAAATAAGCAGGGTGACAAAATACAGCCTTGAGGTATTCCTTTCCTGATTTGGAACCACTCTGTTGTTCTATGTGCAGTTCTAACTGTTGCTTCTTGACCTGCACACAGATTTCTCAGGAGGCAGGTGAGGTGGTCTGGTATTCCCATCTCATGAAGAATTTTCCACAGTTTATTGTGGCCCACACAGTCAAAGGCTTTGGCGTAATGAATAAAGCAGCAGTAGATATTTTCTGGAACTCTCTTGCTTTTTCAATGATCCAACAGATGTTGGCAATTTGATCTCTGGTTCCTCTGCCTTTTCTAAATCCAGCTTGAACATCATATGCTTCCTCATTTACTTTACAAAAGTTGGCTCATATATAAAGTTTCTCCAATGTAATAAAATCCTCTCTACTCAGCTGGTGTAGATCTAACTCATTCTTACCAATGGTTGCATAATATTTCATGGTATGCTATTCATTAGAGTATATGACTACGCTGTGAAAAGGAAGAGATCTAAAAATGCCAATGACCAAAACAACCCAAAGTTTTCCTTTCATCTCATAGTTCCAGCCAGTTTTTCCCCCTCCACACACTGGCTACTTTGTTTCATGTAGCTGTTTGGGGTCCAGCCTAATGGCAGTTCTCCTGTCCTGGACACCTAGCTTCCAGGGCTGCGCTAGTCATTTCCAGTCCCACCCTGGGTGGAGAAACAAGCCTGAAGGATGCGTATGGATCTGGCAATTGAATACGTCACTTCTAGTCACAACCCATTGACAAGAACTAATTTACAAGGCCACGCCTAGCTGTGGGGGGTGCCTTGGAAGACTCTGGCCAGGCAGCCACATACATCCCAGGTTTGCCCTGACTTCTTTAGAAGGAGAGAATAAATGGTGGTGGTCTACTGGCACTTTCACCACAATATGGACTTACCAAAATATCTTTAACCTTTCCTGTAATAATTTGCCTTTTTTTTAATGTACCCTTATCTTACTAGTGTTTTTGTTTACAAAAATTCCATGAAATGGAAGTATGATTTAATAAATGTGGTCACATTGCTCTCCCAAGTGTGCCGTAATACTCTGCAATTCCACTAGTAATACATGTGGCAGAGTGCTCTCTTCCCACCATATTTGCTCCAACTCAAGATATAATCATTCTGCATTCTTCTGCCATGCTATTGAGTAGCAATAAATAATGTAATAGCTCTTTGTTAACTTTAATTGGCATTATCTTGACCACTTAAAACTTTAGCTTCTATTATATATTTGCTGACCATTTGGATTGCTTTTCTCTGAATTGGTTTTTTATAGCCTTTGTCTATTTTTCCACTGAGTTATTTATCTTTCTTTTGTCAAATTTTATCTTGCTGACTTCATATTTTTAAAAATACAAAGAGATCTGATAGTCATGAAAATATGTATTTGTAGATTGATTTCTTCCCCCAATCCTCTCTGTACTTCATAAAAATCATAGACATTAATATATTCCAAAGGGTAATGTTTCAAATGCATTAGAATGTTTTCATGATCCCTTATAAATCTGAATATACAATCCTGAGCTTAACCTGTTCTTTAATGAATAATCGATACTGCAGGCTGATATTTTATTTAACAGTTTTAAAATACCACCACAAAAGGTAGGCATCAAGAAGTCTTCTTTTGTCAAGAACACACAATCCCAGGCCTGCTAAACTACTCTGCCAATTGTAGAAAAGCTAATTCATTGAAGAGGAAAGTGATCATCTAGTAAATAGAACACCAGGCCCCTGGTTCAAGTACACTGTGATTTGAGATTGATATGCAAGGCATTTGATGGGTTTAATTTGATCCCCAGTGATATGTAATCAACATTACAAAACTTCTCACACATCACCAGGATGAATTTGGATAATCTTCCATTCTGCATTCAGAAAAACCCCTAAGTAGAGTATATCTGTAAGACTGAATAATTATGTCCAGCCTCTTTCAGAAAGCTCAAGGAAGTTTGCAAGCAATAATTAAGTCCTGGAACATTTTTAAGGCATGGAATGAATATTTTCTCTTTATACACAAACTGCAGGATGAAAACAGTCAAATGATTAAATGAAAGAGCTAGTCGAAGACAGATCCCCAAAGGGTGATGTCAGAATAATACTCTAGCCACTAGACCCCGCTTCTCTCCTTGTTATTTACAAGGCAGGTCTCTTCAGGTCCTGGTTTAGCAAATGCAAGCAGCATGAAGGAGCCTACTCTGGAGCCAGTCAGCAGATAAACAGGATAATTTCACTTTGCTGAGAGGCCAGACTTTACTGTTCATATGCCTAAGTTGTATCACACAAAGGAAGATTAAAAAATTAAAAAATTTTGGAGAACCTACAATACTTTCTTTTGAACATCTGACAAAATGTGTCTAATTTTAAATAATATTAATTGGGTTTAGAATAATTTGACTGAAGTATGAAAATCCCTTTACTTTCATTTTCTTTTTCAAGGTACTTAAAAAGGGCTATCCTACCTAGGCAGGCAAAATTCAAATAAATTCTATTTTAAAATACATGTGGCTAATAGAAGAATAATTTTCTTTAGTTTTGATACATTTAATAATTGTAATAAAATTATCTTCTGTATATTTAATACATTATTCAGTATGGTAAAAATAAATATCAATTGTGTATATGACTATGTTTGATTTGCAAATTTTATGTAATATATGCACCTTGAATTAATGTTTATTTACATTTGTCTCTTTAGAATTTTCCTTTTTCTTTAGTATACACTTTAGGGACATATGCATGAAATCATTTTATTAAATCTGTTAAAGGTTTTCAAAATGATGTTCACTGGGTAGTTTATTTTTAGAAGCACATTGCATTCTTCATATAACAATAATATTTAACATACTGATAACCATTTTCACAACTAAAACTTAGATTGGATTGCATGACTTGCAAACCGTTTTCCATATATGCCATTTCACTTAATAATCACAACAATCTCATGAGTTGCATTTTAATATTATTCCCTTTCAATGAAGAAAGAGAAGTGACAATTCAGACAGGTTAAGAAATCTCTTTCAAGGTCACACAGTTTAGTCACATAGCAGGGGCTGGAAAGCAGGTCTGCTGACTCCAAATCTGATTCCCTCCTAGCATCTTGTTAGTTGTTATGAACTTATCTCCAAATAGAATTTTTGTTAAGGCTAAAGGAATCTTTAACTTAATCATAAGACTGTGCTGACTGGTTTCACTTAAATTTATCTCCATGATCTTATAGATTCTCAGCACAGCCTGGCAACCCTCCTACATTTCATTTGTAAATTTGCTCTTCTACTCTCAGACAATTTCATATTTTCCCTTTGTCTTCTCTTCTCAAACTTTCACCCGTATGCCTTCCTTTTCCGCTTCAAACTTGACTCATATTTCCCTGAAAAAAATCCTATGAGGACCTCCCAACCTCCCACCAAATCTACCACGCTACCACAGTTGTTCCCTCACTCTCGGTCTCTACTTCTGTTCCAGCAGAAGACAACCCTCCACTCCTATCAATAGAATAATCCCTCCAGTGGTCCTCTACACCTCATGTCCTTTCACTTTCTTATAATCTTCCATCTTCATTAACCCAATATCCCAATTTAAAAAATAGAAAACCAAGAAAACTTCCCATGACTCCACATTTTATTTGCCTATACATGCCTTCTCACCAACCCAAGTAAAACTTATGAAGTGTTGCCTATACCCACCATCTCCATATTATAATGATCCACTCATCTTTCATTCCTGAGAAATCTGTGTGCAGGTTAAGAAGCAACAGTTAGAACTGGACATGTAACAGACTGGTTCAAAACTGGGAAAGGAGTACGTCAAGGCTGTGTATTGTCATGCTGCTTATTTAACGTCTACGTAGAGTACATCATGTGAAATGCTTGGCTGGATGGATCACAAGCTGGAATCAAGATTGCCGGGGAAAACATCAACAACCTCAGATATGCAGATGATGCCACTTTAATGGCTGAAAGCAAAGAGGAACTAAAGAGCCTCTTGATGAGCATGAAAGAGGAGAATGAAAACATTGGCCTAAAATTCATCAGAAAACTAATATCATAACATCCAGTCCCATCACTTCATGTTATATAGGAAAAAGTGGAAACAATGATTTTCTTGGGCCTCAAAATCACTGCAGGTGGTGACTGCAGTCATGAAATTAAAAAACAATTGGTCTTTGGAAGGAAAGCTATAACAAAACTAGACAGCATATTAAAAAGGCAGAGACATCACTTTGCCAAAAAAGGTCCATATAGTCAAAGATATAGTTTTTCCAGTAGTCATGTATGGACGTGAGAGTTGGACTATAAAGAAAGCTGAGTGCCAAAGAATTGATGCTTTTGAACTGTGGTGTTGGAGAAGACTCTTGAGAGTCCCTTGAACTGCAAGAAGATTAAAAGAGTCAGTCCTAATATTCCATGAGTATTCATTCATTGGAACGACTGATGCTGAAGCTGAAACTCCAATACTTTGGCCAACTGATGCAAAGACCCTGGTGGAAAAGAACAAGGTCTTTTCCAATTGCAAGGTCTTTTCTTTTCATTTGAAAAGACCCCAATGTTGGGAAAGATTGAAGGCAGGAGGAGAAGGGGACGACAGAAGATGAGATGGTTGGATGGCATCACTGACTCAATGGACATGAGTTTGAGCAAGCTCCAAGAGTTGGTATTGGAAAGGGAAGCCCGGTGTGCTGCAGTCCATAGGGTTGCAAAGAGTCGGACAGTCGGACAAGACTGAGCAACTGAACTGAACTGATAGTCAAAGCTATGGTTTTTCCAGTATTCATGTATAGGTGTGAGATTTGGACCATAAAGAAGGCTGCAGTCTAAAAAATGGATGCTTTCAATTGTGATGCTAGAGAATACTCTTTGGAGTCCCTTGGACTGCAAGGAGATCAAACCAGTCAATCCTAAAGGAAATTAACCCTGAATATTCATTGGAAGGACTGATGCTGAAGTTGAAACTGCAATACTTTGGCCACCTGATGCGAAGAACTTACTCATTGGAAAAGACCCCGATGATGGGGAAGGCTGAGGGCAGGAGGCGAAGGTGGCAACAGAGGATGAGTTGGTTGGATGGCATCACAGACTCAATGGACATGAGTTCGAGCAAACTCTGAGAGATAGTGAAAAACAGAGAAGCCTGGTGTGCTGCGTCCATGGGGTTGCAAACAGTCAGACAGAACTTAATGGCTGAACAATAGCAACAACTCCTCTCTCAGGCTCCCAGTCCTTCTACTTCACATAAAAATTACTTCTAAAGTCACAATCTCCTTATTACCAATCCAATGGTCACAACTCTGCCTTCATCTTCCTCAAACGTCCTTCATGAAGTATCTTCTGTAGGTGTTAACTCCTCCATCTCCTTCCTACATTTCTGGCCACTCCTTTTCAGTTTCACTTGCTAGTTCCTCCTCACTGTCAATCTCTAATCTTTGGAATTTTCCACTTCTCTATTTCTTGTCCTAAGTAATCTCATCTTCCTCTCTACACTGACTTTGATTATTATATGGTGAAAATTCAAAATGTAACTCTGCCCTTACCCCTGATGTCTAAACTCATTCACAAACATGTTCACTTGACATCTATCAGCATTCCACAGCTTGAAAGTCTAAGACAAAATTCTCTGATTTTCTTCTGCAAACTCATCTTACTGTCATATTCTCCACCTCAATAATCCAGGTATTCACATCAAAAACCTAATAGGCATTCTGGAGTCTTCTTTTTTCCTCAGATCTCCAATCTAATCAATCAGCAAGTCCTGTAAACTCTGCCACTGAAACGTATCCCCAAACTTGATTTTCTCCATCTCCACAACTACTGTCATAGCAGAAATTCTCACTGTTCTTACCTGAATAATTAATTGTGGCACAGCTAGTCTTTCTGTCTTCATTGTTGTCCACTCATAACATATTTTCTTCAACTAGTCAAAGTGATACTTTAACAAGATAAATATGACCAAGTCACCTCAAACTGAAAACACTTATTTTTTCTCATTATACTAAAAATGAAATCCAAATCTCTTACCATAAGTGATAAAAATCCTCTATAATATTCAACTGAGTTCAGTTCAGTCACTCAGTCATGTCCGACTCTTTGCAACCCCATGGACTGCAGCACGCCAGGCCTCCATGCCCATCACCAACTCCCAGAGTTTACTCAAACTCATGTCCATTGAGTCGGTGATGCCATCCAACCATCTCATCTTCTGTCATCCCCTTCTCCTCCTGCCTTCAATCTTTCCCAGCATCAGGGTCTTTTCAAATGAGTCAATTTCTCACATCAGGTGGCCAAAGTATTGGAGTTTCAGCTTCAGCATAAGTCCTTTCAATGAATACTCAGAACAGACTCGTTGGATCTCCTTGCTGTCCAAGGGATTCTCAAGTCTTCTTCAACACCACAATTCAAAAGCATCTAAAATTACCACAAAATTCTAGAACTTCATTTCTTACCATTCAGAGAGATGATATTGCTTGTTATTCTCCAACCTCATCAACCTCCTTTCAAACATTCAAACACACCATGCTGATTTCTACCTCAGGATCTTTACAGCTGCTCTTTCCTCTCCTCAGAATTCTGTTTCACTGCTTAGTGACACCTCATCATGATTTCAGATCTCAGTTAATATGCAACTTTCTCAAGGACGATTTATAAGATCCCTTTATCAAATTTCTTAGCACTGAAATTATTTTATCATTTTTATAGTTTTGAGCTTTCCTAGGTACTTCTGTACTCCCCAGACTAATACAATATCTGCAACAACAGAAATACTGTCTTTCTAATCCATATTATTATCTCTGGTGTCTAAAATGCTCTGAAGAATACTAAGTGTTCAGTAAATATTTGGTAACGCATAACTTCAAGTTCATGAGAATTTGATCACATTTAAAAGAGAAAAATTCTAGAAACAATCCAGTCTGAAGCACATGTTCAGTAATTTCTAGTCTTCCTTTAAAACTCTTTAAGATATACTAAGTCTTAAAAAAAAAAAAAAAAAAAAAAACTCATCTATCCTACCTACCAGTACCTTAGCCCAAGTTTCTGTTGCATAATTCCTAGGCTACTTCAATAGCCTTATTATGTTCTCCCTACTTCTACTTTTTTCTCTTTACAATAAATTCCACAAATTAACTTTTAAAACATAAGCCTGTATGCCATTCAAAATCTTCAGTGTCTCTCTGATATACAAAATAATGTCCTATCTCTCCATGGTCTAGTTCCTAAAGCTCCAAGTTCAGACGGTAAAGAATCTGCTGCAATGCAGGAGACCCAGGTTCAATCCCTGGGTCAGGAAGATCCTCTGGAGAAAGGAATGGCTATCCACTCCAGTATTTTGCTTGGAAAATTCCATGGACAGAGAAGACTGGAGGACTACAGTCCATGGGGTCATAAAGAGTTGGACATGACTGAGTGACTAACACATCCACTTTCATGCTCATATTGTGTTAATTTCTAAAGTAACGCTTCTTTCATGCCCTTATCCAAATCTTAATGACCTTTAAAATCATTCTATTTTACACTTCTTGACCTCCTGTTTGTTCCAACTACCACTGATCTTCCATTGCCTTTAAAGGGATCAGTAACTGTATGATATTGTAGCAATATCTGTTTGACCCTTGATATTAACTTATTTGCTGCTTTGCATTATTACTCAAGTGTTTATGCAACACTTTTTTTCACTCACTAGTTCATTTACCAAGCATCAACTGTTGACAGATATATACTGGAGGTTACAGCTATATAAATACTGAAGTTTCAAAGAAGTCACTCACAATCTACTAGAAGGGAATAAGGCATGTGCTATGTTCTTTTAAGTTTTTCTAATACATGCATTAATGCTATAAATTTCCCTTTAAGCACTGCTTTCACTGCCCACAAAATTTTGACAAATTATGTTTTCATTTAATTCAAAATTTTAAAAATTTCTCCTAAGATTTCCTCTTTGATACATGTATTATTTGGAAGTGTGTTGCTTAATCTCCATATATTTTGAGATTTTTTTCCATTATCATTTTTTTCTTATTGAATTCCACTGTGGCCTGAAAGTAGAAATTTTACAATCTCTATTCTTTCAAATTTGATACAGTGTGTTTTTTGACCTGAAATGTAATCTACCCCGGTGAATGTTCCATGTGAACTGAAAAAACTGCATTCTGTGGTTGGATAAAGTAGTCTATAGATGTCCCCTGTCTAAGTGATTGATATTTTTGTTGAATTCAACTATGTCCTAACTGATCTTCTGTCTGATGTATGTGTCCATTTCCGATACAAGGGATTTGAAGTCTTTAACTATAATAATGGATCCATCTATTTCTCTGAATTTCTATCAGTTTTTGCTTTGTGCGGTTTGGCACTCTGTTGATATGTGCATACACATTAAGAATTGTTTTGTCTTTTTGGAGAATTGCCCACTTTATCATTATATAATGCTCTTTATCCCTGATAACTTCCCTTATTCGAAATCTACTGTCTGAAATTAATATAGCAATACCTGTTTTCTTTTTATTAGTTTTAGCATAGTACAGGCTCCCTCTCTGTTTAAAGTATAGCATTCCTACCTATTAGAAACCTTTCCTAACCCAAATGACATGTAGTGAAGAATATCTGCTTTCCAAAAATTCACATTATACCACTTCACTTTTACAACAACAACACCAAAAAAAAAAAGCCGTACATTAGTACCCATTTCTTGTTAACTGAAAGAAATCCAAAGAGGATATTCACTTTTATGAAAAAATCATCACTATACTAATGTATGTCTTTTGTAAAAGCAAAGTGATATAAGCAAACTTTTGGAAATCAGGGATACCTGTATGCTTTTCCATGCATTTGCTTTTACTGTATATCTATATTTATATCTAAAGTGGGTTTTTTTTTGTAGGCAATGTATAGCTGGATCTTGTGTTTTAATCCACTCTGACAACCTCTGTCTTTTAACTGATGCATCTAGACCACTGTCCTTCAAAGTGACTATTGAGGAGTGACATCAGTATCATGGTGACATATGTTATCCCTTTTTTCTCTTCCCTTTAACTTACAATTAATTTTACATTTATAACAGAACAAAATTGCCTCTGCACTTTACACCAGGATACCCAGCAACCAAACTCAAAGGCATGGAATATTGTGACCTAACTGATAAAGAACTAAAAATGCCTATTACAAAAGGAAAAAAATCAACAAGCTACAAGAAAACTCAGAAAGGCAGTTCAATGAATTCAGGAATAAAATTAATGAATAGAAGAAATTCTTCACCAAGAGATTGAAATGACAAAACTGAACCAAAAAGACATTCAATAGCTGAGAAAATACTGAGCATATCACCTTGGAAAATCATGAATTCACAAGGTCAGACAGAAACAGAGGGAAAAAGAAAAAAATGGAGGTACAAAGCCACCAGAAGGCAAATAAGATGGCAGAAGTACGTCCTGACATATCAATAATCACTCTAGATGCAAATTGAGTGAGTTCACCAATAAAATGGCACAGAGTGGCTGGGTAGATTTTTTAAAAGAAAACACTCAACTATATGCTGCCTCCAGGAAACTCATTTCAGTTCTAAAGACACACATAGCATCAAAGTGAAAGCTGCTGCTGCTGCTGCTAAGTCACTTCAGTTGTGGACCTGTGCGACCCCATAGACGGCAGCCCACCAGGCTGCCCCCATCCCTGGGATTCTCCAATGCATGAAAGTGAAAAGTGAAAGTGAAATAACTCAGTCGTGTCCGACTCTTAGCGACCCCATGGAATGCAGCCTACCAGGCTCCTCTGTCCGTGGGATTTTTCAGGCAAGAGTACTGGAGTGGGCTGCCATTGCCTTCTCCTTCAAAGTGAAAGAATGGAAGGTAATATTCCATGCAAGTGGAAACCAAAAGAAAGTGGAGCTAGACGTACTTATATCAAACAAAACAAACTTCAAGCCAAAAATGGCAACAAGAGACAAAGACGGTTATTCAGTTCAGTTCAGTTCTGTCGCTCAGTCGTGTCTGACTTTTTGCCACCCCATGAATCGCAGCACACCAGGCCTCCCTGTCCATCACCAACTCCCAGAGCTTACTCAAACTCATGCCCATCAAGTCGGTGATGCCATCCAGCCATCTCATCCTCTGTCGTCCCCTTCGCCTCCTGCCCCGAATCCCTCCCAGCATCAGAGTCTTAGATAATGATAAAGTGGCCAATACATCAAGAAGATATGCATGCATGTATGCTGAGTCGCTTCAGTCATGTCAGACTCTTTGCAACGCTATGGACTACAGTCTACCAGGCTCCTCTGCCCATGGGATTCTCCAAGCAAGAATCCTGGAGTGGGTTGCCATTTCCTACTCCACAAGAAGACATAACAATTTGTAAATATATATGGACCCAATATCAGAGCACTGAAATGTAAGGAAATACTAGGTCTAAAGGGAAAAATAAACAACACTACAACAGTAGTAGAGGAATTCAATACCCCACTCTCAGCTATAGACAGATCACCTAGACAGAAAATCAACAAGGAAATGCTGGATCTAAGATATACTTGGCTTTCACAAATGGATTTCACAGATATATACAGAACATGCTACCCAACAATAGCAGACTACACATTTTTCTCAAGTGTCATGGAATATTCTCAAGAACAATAATAGGAAATAAAAGAATTCTTAGCAAATTTAAGAAGATTAAAATCATACCAACTATATTTCCTGACCACAATGGTAAGAAACTACACATCAACAACAATAGGAAAGCTACAAAATCTATGAATATATGGAAATTACAGAGCACTCTTCTGAACAACCAATGGATCAAAGAAGTCAAAGGAAACATAAAACTTTATCTTGAAATAAATGAAAAGGGAAATATAACATGTGAAAACTTATGGGATATAGCAAAAACAGTTCTGAGAAGAAAGTTTAGACTGATAAGTGCATGTATTAAGAAATTTAAAATATCTCAAATAAACAACCTAACTTGATACCTCAAGGAACTAACAAAAGAACAAATTAAACTCAAATTTACTAAAAGAAGGAAATTATCATAAAGATTACAGCAGAAATAAATGAAATAGAGACCTGAAAAGTAATAGAAAGGATTGATGAAACTAAGAGCTTGTTCTTCCAAAGGATAAACAAAATCAACTCTTTAGCCAGAGTGCCTAAGAAAAAGAGACAAGTCTCAAATACATAAAATTAGAAATGAAAGAGGAGTTAATGAACTGTATGCCAACAAATTAGATGACCTAGAAAAAACTTCCTCAAAATATACAACTGAAACAGAAAGAAATAGAAATCTGAACAAACAGTGGGTAAAGACATTGAATCAGCAACAAAAAACTTCCCAACACAGAAAATTCCAAGACCAGACAGATTCACTGGTGAATTCTACCAAACATTTAAAGAATTGACAACAGTCCTCAAACTCTTCTAAAAAATAGAGGAGAAAGGAACACTTCCAAGCTCATTCTATGAGGATAGCATTACAGCATTACAGAAAAGAACATCACAAGAAAAGTATAGAATACCATCCGTAATGAATAAAATCACAAAAATTCTCAACAAAATATTAGCAAACCAAATTTAAGAACACATGAAAATGATTATTCATCATGACAAGTGGAATTTATCCCTCAGATGCAGGAATAGTTCAACATATGCAAATCAGTACGTTGTAACACATCACGTAAATAAAATGAAAAATAAAATCACATGATTATTTCAACAGATGCAGAAAAAGCATTTCACAAAATATACCAATCTTTCATGATAAAAACTCTGGATAGATTGGGCATAAAAGGAACAATGAAATTACATTCCTGTCTTATATCACTCACAAAAATTAATTCAGAATGAATGAAAGATTTAAGCATAAGACCTGAAACCATAAAACTCCTAGAAAAAAAAAAAAATGTAAGGAAGAAGCTCATCAATATCGGCAGTGATTTTCTGTATATGACACCAAAAGTGCAAACAACAAACCAACAAATGGGACTGTATCAAGCTTAAAGGCGTCTGTACAGCAAAGTGAATGATCAATAAATCAAAACGCCAAGCCACAGAATGGGAGAACATTTTAGAAAACCATCTATCAAATAAGGAAATACTATCCAAAGTGTATGAAGAACACAGCTCAATAACAAAAAACAAACAATTCAGTTTTAAAATGGGCAAAATAAACAGATACATTTTTTCCAAATGAGACATCCAGATGGTCAATAAGTATTTAAAAATATGCTTATTGTCAGTAATCATCAGGGAAATACAAATCAAAATTACAATGTTCTTATCACTTCACACTTGTTAGAATGGCTGTCCTCACATAAATAAGGGATAACCAGTGTTGACAAAGATGTCAAGAAAAGGGAACCCTTGTACACTGTTGATGAAAATGTAAGTTGGTTCAATCACTATCTAAAACAATACACAGACGGCTCAAAAAAATCAAAAATATATCTACCATATGACCCAGCAATTCTACTTCTGGGTATATACTACAAGGAAATGAAAACAGGCTCTGAAAGAGATAGTCTTCCTTATTCACATTCATGTTTATTACAGCATTATTTATAATGACCAGGATATGGAAAACAGCCTAAGTGCCTACCAACGGAGGAATAAATGAAATTGTACTCAGTGCTCTTCCTTTCTTTATGCAGATCCAAGTTACTAACCTATATTATTATTCTCCTCTCTAAAGAACTTCTTTGAACACTTCTTGCAAGGCAACCCTATCAGCAACAGATTCCCTCAATTTTCATTTGTCTAGGAAAGTCTTTCTTTCGTCCTCATTTTTAAAGGATGATTTCATAATTTACAGATCTGGGTCAGTGGTTATTTTCTCCAAACACTTTAAATACTCCATTCCTTCTTTTCTTGCTTGCATGGTTTCAGAGGATTAGTCAGATGCAGATTCTGTGTTGGTTCCTCACTAGATGAGGTCTCTGTGGTTTCTGCTGAGATATCCTCAAGCACAGAGATCCTTTCCTCAGTCATGTCTTATCTACCAATTACACCATCACAGGTATTCTTCACTTTTGCTACAGTGTTCTTGAACTGTAGTATTTCTTTTTGGCTTTTACTTAGGATTTCCATCTCTCTGGTTACAGTGTTCATTTGTTTTGCATGCTGTATATTTCATCCGTTAGAGCCCTTAGCATAGTAATCACAGTTGTTTAAAATTCTTCATCTGATCATTCCAACATCTCTGCTATGTGGGGTTCTAAGGCTTGTTCTGTCTCTTTAAACTGTGTTTTTTGTCTTTTGGTCTCCAGGTAATTTTTTCTTGATAGCAAGATGTACCGGGTAAAAGGAACTGTCATAAATATGTTTTTCATGATATGCTGTTGAAGTATGGAAGGTAAGGCATTCTACAGCCCAGTGATTAGGTATTGGTCCTTTAGTAAGCTTATTCCCTTAAACCTTGAATCACAGGTATTCTTATCATCATTCTCCTCCCTACTTAGGCAGAAGAGGATGGCTGGAGTGGACTGGACTTCAGTGTTTCCCTTCTCTCAGATGAGATGGGCTCTGGTAATACCCCAGCAGGTTAGGCTCTAGGTAACTAATTTCCCCTAAAAGTAGGCTTTGTCAAGAAGAAGACAGTGGTCTGGCATTTTTCATTTCAAAAGGGTTCCTTTTTCCCTCCCTCTGCTAGAAGCATAAGGAGACTTTTCTCTTGTATTTACTGTGATAACCTGATTTCTCTCAAAAACATAGGGGCCTCTCTCATACAGGTTCCCCTGGAGTTTTTAACTCAGACTTCTCATCGCTGAAGCTGTAGCAATTTGTCAGTTGCAGTTCTGGTTTTCCTATCCTTGCACTGGTTCAATGGAAGTTTCTCTCCAGGTAAGCTGTGATCCTCTGAATTCTCTGTCTATGTCTCCAGTCTTAAGGGCCATGGTTTGCCCTATGTCCTCACCTCTCTTATAGATCAAATAAGAGTCGTTGCTTTTTAGTCAGTCAGATTGTTGTTGTTGTTAGGGAAGAATGGTGACTTTCAGTTCCTTACAAGCCGAACTAGAAAGCAGAAGTCTGTTCCTTTAATCTTCATAAAAGCTAGTTTATTGTTACTTCCATATTACAAATAAGGATATGTGGTAAGTGATTTGTGCCTAATGTCACTCAACTGATAAGAAAAGATTCAACATAAGGAGCTGGGTCTGAATGACCATAAAGTTCATTTTTTACACTATTCCTGAGTAAATATTTTATAGATATTAATATATTTTTATACTATCTTAAAGAGAAACAGTGAGAAGTTTTATATACAAGTACACTAAAATCTCAGAAATGTAAAATATCCTACTGTAGAATAAAGTCTCATAAAACAGCAACTATGAACTCCATTTGGAAGTGAGGGACCTGCTCTCTGAAATCCTAGTGAAGGAATTTGATATTTTATCTGAATTAACACCTTAGCTTCTGACAAGCAATTGAAAGGTTTTTGCTGAATCACACAAAGATGCTGGGGTTCTTGGCCTCCGGAGGAGAAGAATTCAACCCAGGGCCAGAGATGAGGCTGGATCGCTCAGAGCTTTTGTGTAATAAAGTTTTATTAAAGTATAAAGGAGATAGAGAAAGCTTCTGACATAGACATCAGAAGGGGGTAGAAAGAGTACCCCCTTGCTAGTCTTAGCACTGGAATTATATACTCTCAAATTAGTTATTACAGTGAATCGAAAGAATGTCTAGAGGTTGTAAAGATCTCACCAGATCTACTCCCATGATTTACATTTTGAGATAACAGAATAAGGCAGAAGGTTTTTTCCAGAGACTGTCCTCAGGCAGGATACATCATTGTTATATAATCCTAAAGAATGTAGAGGGAAAAAAAGTTTGTCCTTTCTTCCTCCTTGAGAATTCCAGACCCCTCTCTCCATGGGGACCCCTAGATTTCTTATCAACCTGCCTAGGAATTGACTCTCTCACAATTCCACAAAGCATAAAGCCCTCCTGAAGTCTTCCTCTTTTTGTTCTAAATACTGAAGTCTAGGATTCCAGAATATTGGCAGTTTGAATTGTAAACAGCCTCTCTGAAGCTTTAAACTCTTCTGAGTGTCTGGCACCAGTAGGTAAATTAGGCATGGAGAATGCAGTGGGGACTCCAGGCTCTCTGAGAGTTCCTACAGAAAGACTTGGGATGGATTTTTCTCTGCCTTGGGCTGGAAGAAAGCCAAGGAAGCAGCATTACATGGACTCAGAGCAAAGATACTGAAGAGTGAGTGTACCTTTGATGGAGTGAATGAGAATACGCATTGATGAATGGAATTCTCTAAATCCACAAGGCTATGAAATTCTAAGGAAAGTGCATTGCAAATGTTGATCCTGGTGCCCTTTAGACGCAGAAAATTGGCAGCCCACCTGCTGCCATCCCACCAGCCCAGGTTAACACAGACCACTGTATTCCAACATCCACTGTAGTGGCTTTAATTAAGTTATTCTGACTTTTCAAAATTAGCAATAAAAGCTGGTAGTTAGTGAAAAAAATGTTCAATGTGCTAAGAGAAAGTACTAAAAGAATTCCAGCTGGAATTCTATGCCAAATTAAACTATTTTTTAGAATGGAGAAATGAAGACATTTTCACACAAACAAAACTAAATCAATTCATCAACAGACCTCATTGAAAGAAGTTCTAAAGGGTGTTATTCAGACAGAAAGAAAATAATTCTAAATATGAGGTATGGAATACAAGATACTGCAAAAAATTTGATATGGGGAAATTCAAACTAATGTGACCATGTAAAAATAGTAGTAATATCTAATTTGTGAGGTGGAAAAGGGAATAGGATCAGCCTAAAGGATTTGACACATATATTGGGCATATTTAAGGAACATCTACTCAGAGGGCAGTAATCTAAGTTAGTGTTCTGTTTCAAAGTTTTGCTTGGGAAGAGGGTAAAGATCTTGGTTTACCTTTGAATTTACCAAGGGGACATGGACCAACAGACTGGTTCCAAATAGGAAAAGGAGTACGTCAAGGCTGTACATTGTCACCCTGCTTATTTAACTTATATGCAGAGTACATCATGAGAAACACTGGGCTGGAAGAAGCACAAGCTGGAATCAAGATTGCCGGGAGAAATATCAATAACCTCAGATATGCAGATGACATCACCCTTATGGCAGAAAGTGAAGAACTAAAGAGCCTCTTGATGAAAGTGAAAGAGGAGAGTGAAAAAGTTGGCTTAAAGCTCAACATTCAGAAAACTAAGATCATGGCATCTGGTCCCATCACTTCATAGGAAATAGATAGGGAAACAATGGAAGCAGTGTCAGACTTTATTTTTGGCGGCTCCAAAATCACTGCAGATGGTGATTGCAGCCATGAAATTAAAAGATGCTTATTGCTTGGAAGGAAGTTATGACCAACCTAGATAGCAGAGACATTACTTTGCCAACAAAGGTCCATCTAGTCAAGGCTATGGTTTTTGCAGTGGTCATGTATGGATGTGAGAGTTGGACTGTGAATAAAGCTGAATGCAGAAGAATTGATGCTTTTGAACTGTGGTGTTGGAGAAGACTCTTGAGAGTCCCTTGGACTGCAAGGAGATCCAACCAGTCCATCCTAAAGGAGACCAGTCCTGGGTGTTCATTGGAAGGACTGATGTTGAAGCTGAAACTCCAATACTTAGGCCACCTGATGCAAAGAATTGACTCATTGGAAAAGACCCTGATGCTGGGAGGGATTGGGGGCAGGAGGAGAAGGGGATGACAGAGGATGGGATGGCTGGATGGCATCACTGACTCAATGGACATGAGTTTGAGTAAACTCCAGGAGTTGGTGATGGACATGGAGGCCTGGCGTGCTGCAATTCATGGGGTGGCAAAGAGTCGGACACGACTGAGCAACTGAACTGAACTGAAATGAGTAAATGGGCTTCCCATGTGACGCAGTGGTAAAGAATTCACCTGCCAGTGCAGGAGACACAGGAGACATGGGCTCGACCCCTGGGTCAGGAAGATCCCCTGGAGTAGGAAATGGCAACCCACTCCGGTATTCTTGCCTGGAGAATCTCCATGGGCACAGGAGCCTGGTGGGCTACACAGTCCATGGGATTGCAGAGTTGGACATGACTGTGCAACTGAGCACACACACACATACAAATAAATAAATATGAGAAGAGTAACTCCCAAGCAAGTAAGGCAGGGAGTTGTAATGAGGGAAAAGAAAGAAAAAAAATTGCCTACCCAAAAGGAAGAAGAAAGAGAAAACAAACAGCTTCTAAAGAGAGAAAGAAGAAATAAGACCCCCCCAAAAAAAATCTATCAATACTTTTAATCACTTCAAATTAAAAGACAAAGATTATCTCTTGGACTTAAAGAATTGTTAAATATATTCTATTTCAAGAGACACAAAAAACTAAAAACTAAATTTTCAAGTGAAAAGATGGAAAAATATGTGCAAGTTAAATTTTTATCAAAATAAGTGTGTTTCAGATATAGTAGACTTTGAAGCAAAAACAGTTAAACAAAAAGTCTGATACATAAAGGGTTTTACTCTCAAAGAAAATAGAAAATTAGAAGATATTTCTAACTTAATAATAACAAAAATGTTATATATCATTATTGGATTCTCAATAATTCTCTAACGTTTATCTGAATAACTCACTTTTTCCAATAATTTCAGATTTTTTTCCATGACAAAATAATCATGACAGAAAATTCTTTTTAATTTTTATTAACATGTCTAGCCCGTGTGACAAAATCACTGAAGATATTTTGCATAAAAATATACAAGTTAAGAGAAATAAGAAAAATGTATGAAAGACAAAGTTATCAAGGCTTACATATGTGTAACAGGAGAATGTTGAAAACTATGGCATAGATGTATACTGCCAAGCTGCAGACTCAACTGGGCTACATAGATGCTCCTTGGTTTAACTGCTCCAGCCCTCCTGTCCAAGGCAGTCAGCTGAAACAGAATGCATACGGTGCAGAACGCAAGAGAAAATGAGCAAGGACACTCACAAACAACTCACATCATGATGCAGAAATTGTTCAACTTAGGCCATACAAAAATCCTGTATGCATGGGCTCAAATGTTCCAATTTTTTTCTTAGAGGGCACATATACTTAGAAGATACATCCCACCAGTTCCAAAGCCTTACAAACCTAAGATACAACTCTAATACTCTCTCTCCCCAAGGTCCCTTTGGTGTTCTCTTCTGAGCTGCCATAAACTTTTCTCAGAGTGTGTGCATATCCATGCTTCCATTATATAAGGAGGTTTTTGCTCACAGATATCATCTCTTAATCATGTATTTGAAGTATCCAGCACGATGCACAGCATATGGTTGGTGTTTGAAAACTTTTGTTTAATATGAAGTCAATAATGAATTAATTAATTTAAATTTATATAGGATCTCCTTTAAAGGAAGTAAACCTTTTTTAGCCTGTAAAATTGAGTTTAACATTGAAGTAATAATAAAAAATGTTTAGCATAATATCAGGCCTTCAGTAAGTGCTCAATAAATGCTAACTATTAAAACTTCTGGTGCTGTTTACAGAATGATAGGTAGGTCAAGCCAGAAATTTTTTAACTGGGCTGTCAACCATATTTAATTAAACAAGGAATTTATGTATCACATTCAAAACTCAAAAAAATGAAGTTAATCTGTAGGAAAGACACTATGAATGATTTACTACTGCATAGTTAGAAGTCAGGATGCATTATTTACTTAAATCCTGTTTGCCCAAACCCAGAAATGAGATGTTTTTTATGTCAAGCTACCTGTGCTGAAAATATTTCAAGTAGACTTAATTACATTTGAGGAGAAATTCGGGATAAGATCTATGTAAATGTGTATATTCACCATTAGCTAAATTTTATCAGCTTGCTTATACAAAATTAGAATTCTTCCATCCTCTGTCATATCTTCTTATTTGTATGTATCAGATATTCCTCAAGCCTTTCTCATTAAAAAGCAGTCTATTTCTCTGCAAAGATGTATTTAATGCCATTGACTCAACAGACAAAATAATGATTTTTGAATATAACTTTCTTTAATAATGTTGAGCATTGTAAACTCACAAAATCACAAATGGATTGCCCAAAATTTGATCTATAAACAAACAAAAATATTCTATACATTAAAATGTAGAACTTTCCTGACACATTAATTTTTTATTAGAAAATCACCTGTAACACCATGTAGTAGAAAGTAGGCTTTAGGATCAAGCCAAGTGTCTTAATCAATAAAAATGGGGTAATAATACTCTACCTCTTATTACTGATTTTAAAAATGGAAAAAAGTATGTAAAGCATCTAGGACACTGTTTGTTATATAAACTACTGAGGTAATTTGTTAGCTTTCCTTCTTCCGATAAAACAATAACAAACTTTTTCCATGTAGAATCATGAATTTTCTTTTCTTTCTCTGTTATAACAAAGTATCTGGGCTCTGAGATTTGTGTTCACTTTAGCATCTCAGCTTTCTGAACCATAGGGTTAGATCCTCATCTTAGAAGAGAATTTTTGTGATTGGTACAGAGCAAAGTTCTTTCTCCTTATTTTTACTTTCGGTTCTTTGCAAAAATAAACTTTCTCTTAACAAAGGGTTTCTTTCTCAGGTCCTGATATGCTTGACTCTCATTCAAGGATTTTGCTCTGACCTGATGTAATTTAATTTACTAGGATTCCACTATCAGCATTATTAGACAGGAACATTTCATTTTTTAACATTTACGCAGCCATTTTTAAACGTTTAAATGCTTTAACAATCTTCCTTTAAGTAATGATTTTCCAGAATAGCCCTTTGTAATAGTTAAACTATATTTGAAAGAATGTGGAGGAACTGGAAATAGTCCAAAGAAGAGCAGGGAAAATGATTAAAGGGATGGAAAATAAATTCTCTCTGAATAAGCTACACAGTTGGAGCTAAAAAGAGAAAGCAAAGGTGTAATGTTACTAGTCTAGTTCTCCAAACCCTCAGACAAATCAAAGTTGGTGGCGTTAGAGACACTAGGGTGGAAAAGCCAACACACATGCTTCTGAACCACCAGAGTAGAGGCAGTCTTCAAAGTCTATCCCTAATTCCAACTCCTGATTACTCTAGTCCTTTGCTGATTGCTCAGTTCAATTGTAAATCAGAAGCAGAAAATGAACTGCATTATATCAGCTAACTCTGGTGATGGTTTGGTAATTTGAAGATTATGAGTGCATTTTTACTATGAATAGGGTCTCCTTAGAAATTTGGGGGATTAACTTCACATTCAGTTATGACTCACCAGGAGACCAGGATCTTATGAGAATCCTGTGATAATTAGTACCTGAGTCATCCAAGGGAAAAGCTATCTATATTCCTACATAAATACCAGTCCTTATCCTGGAAACAAGGGTAAAATGTATAGGTAACGACACTCTTCTAGGATATAGTCCTCAGAAGCAGTGCCTACACTAGCTATCTCATATTTCCCTCTGCTCTTTGTCAGGAAATTCCTGGATTACCTGGGAATCTACATAGAATGGACTTCATGCCTTCTGGCTCCCAATGAGAGGTGCCGGCAGATCAGAGGACAAAAGGAGAAGGAGATCAAGACATCTCCTGCCTGACTCACTGCCTGCTACTGAGTTAGCTGAGGCTCTCCGAAAACCTGTTGTTCCTTTAAGCAGGTATTTCCCATATAGCTCTCTTTCCACATTTGGTAACCACTTCATCTCCTTGGTGGGCGGGCTTCCCTTGTGGCTCAGCTGGTGAAGAATCTGCCTGCAATGTGGGAGACCTGGGTTGGGAAAATACCCTGGAGAAGGGAAAGGTTACCCGCTCCAGTATTCCAGCCTGGAGAATTTCATGGACTGTATAGACCATGAGGTCGCAAAGAGTCAGACACGACTGAGCAAATTTCACTTTCACTTTTCACTTTTTTCATCTCCTGGGTAACAGCTCCCTCAGTTGCTTAGGTATAGGGCCCTGAACTCTTCTTTGCTGGTTTGTTAACCCTGCTTACAACTTTATAAGCACTTCCCTTGTTAAACTCTGATTACATTGCCCAGTTTGAATGTACAAACTCTTTTCTTCAAGAATCTCAACTGATACAGTACCCCATAAGAATAAAGTGGTATACATGCACAATCAAGGAATATGGATGCTTCTGAAAGCTTTTTTCTGAGCTCCATAATTGAAAATTATGTTATATATGCATGTCTAAGTGTTGCTGAGCTTCTCTGGTACCTCAGATGGTAAAAAAAAAAAAAAAAATCTGCCAGCAATGCTGGAGACTCAGATTTGATCCCTGGGTTGGGAAGATCTCCTGGAGAAGGGAATGGCTACCCACTCCAGTATTCTAGCTTGGAGAATTCTGTGGACAGAGGAGCCTGGTGGAGTACAGTCCATGGAGTTGTAAAGAGCAGGACACAAGTGAGTGACTAACACACTTTAGACAAGACAAACACTAAGTGATGCTGAAAGATCAACAACCTCTAGTAAATGTCTCAATGTTATCTGGTCTTAAGCTGATAGAAATATCAGCCCTCATTTTGTGTATCTCCAGATTATTCTGTTTATAAAGGGGAAACCATCATTGGTCAGTACAGTTCTGTGACTTACAGACTTTTTGAAGCATCTGCTCAAAAACAATTTTGATTTCCAAGGACCGAGTAAAGTTCTGGGTGTCTTGGAAAAACACTCTTGTGTTTTCCTTGACAGTCACACTCAAAATACTTCTGACACTAAATGTGTGGGGGTTTTCCCCTACATCAACCAATGCTCCAACAATAGTTATGTGTCCTACAACTCAATTCAGTGTTGACACTGTCTACCTGGATTTAGTATCAGATTCCACAACTGAAAGTTTCAGTCAGTCACACCAGGCTCCTCCCATTTCAGATGCCAAGTCCAAGTCCCAGGTTGTCACTGCACTTCTGACTGGTCAGCTCTAAATCAAGTTCCCATGACCCCCTCCTCAAGTTTGATCATTTGCTAGAATAGCTCAGAGAACTTGGGGAAATAATTCATACATACTGGTTTATTATATAATAAAGGATATTATAAGGATATAAGTGAACAGCCAGGTAAAGAAATACATAGAACAAGGTCCAGAATTGTCCTGAACACAGGAGAGTCTGTCTCCATGGAATTGGGACACATCATATGAATCCCAGTACATACACCCCAGCACATGAATGCCTTCACCAACCTAAAAGCTCCCCCAACTCACACACTTTGGGGATTTTATGGACGTTTCATCATGTAGGCATGCTCGATCATTAACTCAGTTTTCAGTCATTCTCCCCTTCCTTGAGGAAGGGCTGAGTAAGGGCTGATACCTCCAAGTTCCTGATCATAGCTTGATCTTTTTGATGACCAGCCCCTATCCAAGAGCCTGCTAACCATCACCTCATTAGAACAAAAAAATAATCCTATCATCCCAAAAATTCAAATGGATTAAGGAACTCTGTAGGGCTTCCCTCACAGCTCAGTAGATAAAGAATCTACCTGCAATGCACGAGACCCAGGTTCAATTCCTGGGTCGGAGAGATCCCCTGGAGAAGGAAATGGCAACCCACTCCAATATTCTCGCCTGGAGAATCACATGGACAGAGGAGCCTAGCAGGCTACAGTCCATGCGGTCGCAAGAGTCGGACACAACTTAGCGACTAAACCACCACCACAAGGAACTCTGTGTCCAGGAATAAGAGTCAGAGATCAAAATATACTCCCAGTAACCTTATCACCTAGGAAATTACAAAGATCTTTAGGAGCTCTGTGCCAGGAACTGGAGGCAGAAACTTATATATAAATGTTTTCTATTACTTCTCACTGGACTATTTTCTTAACTTTTTTCTGTGATTAAGCTCTCCATGTTTTCTAAATTCAATCAAAGTTTACTGAACTCCTAATATTGCCGAGTAATATATTACCAACGAGTGTAGTGAAAATCCCAAATCCAGAACAGAATTAAGTGGAAGTGTTACTTTTCCTGGTACCCCCACACACAAGGAGCTCACAATCTAGTAAATGAGGTAGAAATATAAATGATCAAATATAAGACAAGACAGAATGAACTAGTAGGTCAATATTCATGTATTGAATATTTACCAGGCAAAGTGCTTGGTATTGAAGATAAAAAGATGAGTAAAATTGGCCCATGCTCTCAAGATGCTCATAAATCTAGAGCATCACACCTTGCAATTCAGTGTGATGAGTTCTTTGAAAGATACAAATTAAAAAGCAACTAATTCTTGTGATGGAGCATTTGAGAAAGATCACAAAGGAGATGGCATTTGAAGAACATGAGGGACCTGCCTAGACAAAATCAAAGAAAAATGAAATTACAAGGAGTGTTTAAAGACTGAAAAAGGAAACTGGTGTGAATAGAGCATGAGATGGGCTTCAGTGGTAAAGAATCCACCTGCAATGCAGGAAACACAGAAGATTTGGGTTCCATTCCTGGGTCCAGAAGATCCCCTGGGGGAGGAAATGGCAACCCACTCCAGTATTCTTGCCTGGAGAATTCCATGAACAAACAGCCTGGTGGGCTACAGTCCATGGGGTCTTGAGGAGTCACACAGAGTCAGACACAACTGAGTGAGCAAACAGAGCATGAGACGGGGATGGGAGACACAAAAGTACAAATCGGCACTTGGGGGTCTAGACCCCGGAAGAGTAAACTGAAGAGATAGTAACCATCAAGGATGAATTATTCACTGGGCTACTGCAGCAGGTATAAGAAAAGTAGTAATGACATGCATCAGAATGAAGTAAAAATAAAACAGCCAGCAAATACATTGGGTTTTCCCATCCCTACTACACAATCAGTTCATATCCCCTCCTACCTGACTTTTTCTCTTGTGCCTTATGAAGAAAGAAACAGATAATAAAAAGTAAAAGTCCAGCACATTTACAGATGAACGGTTTTGACTTCACTTTAACAAAAATATTGAGACCCTATTCTTAATATTTCTTTTATTTATTTATTTGGCTACATCCAGTCTTAGTTAGGAATGCAGGCATCTAGCTGTGTTGCATGGGCTTGGTAGTTGTGGCATGCAGGCTTAGTTACCCCGAGGCATGTGGGATCTTTGCTCCCTAACCAGAGATCAAATCCATGTGGCCCGCATTGGAAGGCAGATTCTCAACCACTGATGACCAGAAAAGTGTCCCCACTCTTTCTGAAGCACTATGCCAAGCACTAAGGAAGAATACAAAGCAACAAGATATTCTCTTGCCCCTCATTTTATGAAAAGGAAGAAGAGTGCTGTGAAATAATTTGTCCAAGGCATTCATCTATGTGAAGGCAGCCTTAGCAATATTCCAGCTACTAAGATACTATGAATATCATCTTCCTACTCCCCTAATTGCTTCCAAGGTATCTCCATATTATAAAAAATACTTGACAAGAAATTGTACCATTCCATCACCTGCAACAGTGATAAATTAAGACTCAAGACTTTTACATGTTGATCTCCACCAGTGCTTCCCAACAGAAAGCAAAACTGAAAAGCGGCACCAGGAAGCCTGAGAAATGTAGTTTGCAGAAGTCAGATCAAAACAAGAAAATAACAGGGAATGAGTCTGAGATCAAACAAGCCAAAAGCCTGCACACTCTATATATGTTCTCCCTTGCCATTAGTAAGGTGTCTCAACATCCTTGCCCCTCTTTCTCCCTGTTTGTATGCCTTCCTTCAAGGAAGGTCAATGTCTGTGTCCTTAGCCATTCATTTGTGAGAATTGCTAGTACTTTAGGGATACACTGTACCTGGACAGAGGTTCCTGCAAGAAAAGCAATTTAATCACCTACAGAAAAGCAAATCAGAGGTGGCTTATGGGAAAGTTTCATATTTCAGAATGTCCTTAAAGAATGTTTAATAGCATCATCAAGCTGTTTTATGACTATCCATTCCTAAAAACAATGGTGATCATTGTCTAATACAGGAGTATCCGAACCCCTTCTTCCCCACCTTGCCCCAGCCACACAGCAGGAGGTGAGCAGTTGGTGAGCAAGCAAAGCTTCACTGCTATTTATAGCCACGCCCCATCACTCACATTATCACCTGAGCTCTGGCTCCTGTCAGATCTGCGGTGGCATAAGATTCTTGGAGGGACACAAACCCTACTGTGGACTGGGCACGTGAGGGATCTAGGCTGCTAATATAATGCCTGATGATCTGATTCTGCATTGTGGTGAGTTGTGTAATTATTTCATTATACATCACAATGTAATAATAAGAGAAGTAAAGTGCACAATAAATGCAATGTATTGAATCATTCCCAAACCATCCCCCACCCACTTTAGTAGAAAAATTGTCCTCCACAAAACTGGTCCCTGGTACCAGAAAGTTTCAGGAACATAGGTATAATAGATTCAAGAAACTGAATATTGTCTCATCCTTTTATGAACTGTTTCTTAAAGTCACCTTTCTGGTACAATTGACCATGTCCTCCTGTGAAATAGAACTATGCAGTAATAATATTGTAATCCCCAGCATTGTCTGAGCTCTTTAGAGTACCAGGTATTGGGCTAAACACTCTTATGAATCATCTATTTCTCCTAATCACCCCATGAAGTAGGAACCAAAAAAACACACTTTAAAGATAAAAGAAGTGAGAGGAGGTTAAATAAATTATCAAGGTTACATGGCTGGGCAGGCTAATACTCTAATCTAGGACTTAAAGACACTAGAATGCCTCCCCCCCCCACCCCATTTAACTATTACACTGGCTGGTAAAATGCTGTAGACCAGCTATTTCTTTGCATGTCTTATATCTTTCATAGAATACAAAAGAGCAAGGTAAAAGGAATACACAAAAAGTGCTCTCACCAAATATACAAAGCAAAACCATTACAAGCTGTCTTCTTAATCTCACAACAGATTTATTCTAGAACTCAATTTTGTCTTTAATAACTCTCAAGCCATCTAATTTTGAAACGTTTATTACCAAAATGCATTTAAATGCCTATCTGTGCATTCTAAACTCAAGCTCTGTAGATCAATAAAACTCAAATTGCTTTTTAAAAAGAGATTCTAAGATTTATATTTTAAATACTTCAAAAGCAAGATCAAGATTACAAACTGAGTTCAAACTATGGAAAAACACTAAGGAATATCAAAAGGTTTTCCCAAAACAAGCCAATTGATGCTTGGAAATTAGGAAAATAAGAAAGATAAACATTCTTAATTAAGTCAAACAGCAAGCATAAGAGAACATTTGCATCTAAATAGGAATTATTTTTCCTCATCATCCTTTGTAATTCTCCACATTCAGCTATGTGAATACTGATAAATTGTCTTTGTAACTTTTTTCACGAAGTAACTTCAGAATCACACTCCTCAAAAGTTATTTTCACTAATATTCACCTCATTATCCATCCCCACCTTTAGTCCTTTAGGACCAGCGACTATCTGGTTCACTATTGTATTCCCAGCAGCCCACAGAGCACGTGTGGGTAACAGTCAATGTTTATAGTATGCAAAATAAAAGAATGAATGCATCTACCCTGAAGAAGATTGAGATTTGTTTCATTCATTATCAAAAGACAGTATAATTCGATGAAAAAATACTGTCATCCACAGACTCTTATCCTTTCATATCAACTGTCCCGAGGTCAATACCTTTCTTAATACTTTCAGAGCAACTAGAAAAATAAGATTCTACTTGTTGTACTACCATGGCCATTGCATTAAGAAAAGTGTTTGTAGGAAGCTTTAAAAAACTGAAGAGCTAGAGATAATCTTAGATCCACTAATTAGCACTTTATATGCCAGTTATAGGGCTTCCCAGGTGGCACTAGTGGTAAAGAACCTGCCTGCCAATGAGGGTTGAGATAAGAAACACCAGTTCAGTCCCGGGGTGGGGAAGATGCCCTGGAGAAGGAAATGGCAGTCCACTCCAGTATTCTTGCCTGCAGCACCCCATGGACAGAGGAGTCTGGTGGGCTACAGTCCACAGGGTCGCACAAAGTCGGACATGACTGAAGCGACTTAGCGGCAGCACATGCCGATTATAAGGAGTGATAACAATCTGAAACAAAAAGATTTGGGAAGAGTACTTTGAAACAGCTCACATATCACCTATTGTCCTGGCAAGATTATTTGCCATGCCCCTTTCAAAACTCTCAAAAGTACCTCAATTTAGATGATTAATTATACAGTTGTTCCAATTTTAATTCATTAAGAGGATACCCCAAGTCTCCTTCTTAATTGGTTCTGCTCTTATTCTATTTTTCTAAACTGTTTTCCTTATTTTTCAGATTGCCTTTCTCTCCCATTCTGTATTTATTTTGTCATTACCAAAGTGAATGAGCGATGAAATAAATACTATTTATTATTAAAACAAATTGCCAAAATACACTTTTGGTAAATAAGGTTGGACCTTGCCTAAATGAAGATCATAAAGATAGTAGAATTTTTATGAGTTCTGGAACAAACGAAAACACTCAGAAAATAGAGCATCAGTTTATGGCCAAAATATCTCTAGTCCCTTTTGAGCAAAGTTTTTTTTCTTTTTTCAGTGTTACAAGTTTAAGGCCAATTTTACCACAAAATTAAGGAAACTGAAGCACTGTTGATTCATTTATTTCAACTGTCTCAGCCATCCATGCAAAGCACTCCAAAGTCACTGAGGCCACGAAATCACTATTGATCATAAAGACAATTGAAATTAATCATCAAGTTCATAAGAAGATTATATGCATGACCTTGCTTCAGTGGAGAAATAAATATGTATTTCTAATGTGTCTTCACAAAAGATGTTTTATAGGTTTCTGGTAGAGAAGAAATTTTTCTGAACGTGTTCAATGGTGGAGAATGCAAGTCATTCCATGAATTCTCATTTTCTCATTCATTCTTGCACAAACTAATTTTCTAAGGCCTTGATAAGAGCCAAGGATTGTGTTACACACCAAAGATAGCAAAGACACCATCTAAGAACTCAGTGGAGGAGACGAGTCCCTAAAGATCGTACAATATGTTAAAGAGAGTGCGGTGCTGTGTGTGCCATGCTAGGTCACTTCAGGGTGTCTGACTCCTTGGGACCCCGTGGCCTATAGCCTGCCAGGCTCCTCTGTCCATGGGTTCTCCAGGGAAGGAATGGGTTGCCATACCCTCTGGCGGGGGAGCTTCCCAACCCAGGAACTGAACCCAAGTTCAGTTATGTCTCCTGCCTTGGCAGGCGGGTTCTTTACCACTAGCGCCACATGGAAAGCCCTTGTTAAAGAGAACCATGCTCCAAATGTGATGCAATCACAGGAAAGAAATGATTAGCTACATCAGGGGTGAGATGAGACTTCACAAAGGAAAAAAAAAAAAAAAAAATCCGTAGCATTAAGGGTTTTCCTTGATCTGCCCACTTTCTTCCCTATCTTCATGGAATATTTTCATCTAACTTTTCTCTTACCTGTAATACCAGCTACTGAAAGTTTCCCAGAGGTACCATGCTGTGTGTTATTTCCGTGTGTGCTCTGTCCTTCCAGTTATATCTGACTCTTTGGGACCCCATGGACTGGAACCCACCAGGCTCCTCTGTCCATGAGGATTCTCCAGGCAAGAATACTAGGGAGGGCTGCCATGCCCTCCTCCAGGGGATCTTCCCGACCCAGGGATGGAACCTGTGTCTTCTATGTCTCCTGCATTGCAAGTGGACTCTTTACCACTGAGCCAGAGGGGAAGCCTGTGATATATCCATACACTGTGCCTTTGAATGTGGAGATTTTGACCGCTGTGTTCTTACCCAATGCCTGCTTAATGGATTCCTATATCTCCTTTAAGATCCAGCTTATGTCTTTCCTGACCACCAATCCTGAGAAATTCCTCTTTTGAAAGTTTTGCATGTTTTTTCTGTGTGCTTTAGGTAGAGTTTTTGCTATATTCACCTATGAGCCCCTGGTATCTTGCACAGTGTATTTAGTAAGTATTTATGGAATGAATAAATGAAAATTTTAGCTAGATCTTAATGAGCACCACAAAATAATTAAAAGCTAAAATTTTATATGTATATAATATTGTCTATGTGACCCAGCATTTCTACTTCTAGTTATTTACTCAAGAGAAATGAAAACATATGTCCACATAAAGATGTGTACAGGAATAATGCTTTATCCATAATAGACAAAAACGGCATAATCCAAATGTCTGTCAAGAAATATTACTCAGCAAGAGAAAGAATTAACTATTGATTCTTAACAGCATCATGAATGAATATCAAAAATGTTAAGCTGAGCAAAAACAGCCCAGACACAAAACAATACATACTGAATGGTTTAATTTATATGAAACTTTTGGAAAGACAAGTTTAATCTATGATGATAGAAATCAGATCAGTGGTTGCCTAGAGCTGGGGACAGAGTGGTATCGACTGAGAAGGGACACAAGGGCACTTTTTGAAGTGAATAAAATAGTCTATATCTTGATTGTGGTGGTGGCCAGATGGATATTTACATTTGTCAAATAGTGTCAAACTCTACACATAAAAATGTAACCATTTTATTATATATAAATTATACCTCCATATAGTTCCTCTGTTAAACTTTAAGATAATTTGCTTCTACAGAGGCATATCAGATTTGGTGAAACAGAAACTCAGAGAATTTGAGTAGCCTCCTTAATAAAGAATACAAAAATATATTAGCAGCTCCCAATCATTTAGAATGAGAAATAAAACCACCACTAATTTCAGATATTTAAAAAATTGACAAACTACAAACATTACAAACAAAGAAAAAGCAGTGTGACATTTTTATTAATTGAATGATGCATCTCTAGAGTACATTTTTCTCACATTTTTTGCTGCATACTCTGATTATTTCTTCATAGAATGATTTTTATAATATTTTCCATGGAAAAAGTGAAAAGTTCATTCAATCTTCCCTTTAGCCTGGTTAACTAAAACTTGGTCTTATTATTGACAGCTTATGAATGTTTCTTTTAGCATCATCACTGATTATTGGTAATGTTACATGACCTTTTAAGAAGTTGTCATATTTGGAGACTATCTCAACCATTCTTCTTTTACATGTGAACCATTACAGATGTGCTCCCTATATCTAATAGCTACCTGTTTTGTGCCTTTATGAATTTTGATAAATCCTATTTTATGAAATCATCAATTAAAAACAGACTTTTGGACTCTGTGGGAGAAGGCAAGGGTGGGATGTTTCCAGAGAACAGCATCGAAACATGTATATTATCTATGGTGAAACAGATCTCCAGCCCAGGTTGGATGCATGAGACAAGTGCTCGGGCCTGGTGCACCAGGAAGACCCAGAGGGATCAGGTGGAGAGGGAGGTGGGAGGGGGGATCGGGGTGGGGAATACATGTAAATCCATGGCTGATTCATGTCAATGTATGACAAAACTCACTACAATATTGTAAAGTAATTAGCCTCCAACTAATAAAAAAATAAATGGGAAAAAAAATTAAAAAAATAAGAAAAGTTCTAAATTATGGTACATTTTTCATTAAACATAGATTTTCCCCACTGTCCAGAAGTAGAGTGCTCCTATGAAGTTTTCTATAACCCAAAATAGTGTAAAGCAAAGAAGCAACTACCTTTTTTCATAAAAGTAAAAATTCACAAAAGCCAAGATATGGAAACAAGCTAAGTGTCCATCAGTGAATGAACAGATAAAGAAGATGTGAGATATATCTATATATATATATATATATGACAAAATGCTTTTTCAATCTTAAAAAGCTAGGGAAAACACATACTAATGTGTTAACAGGTCTCTCATGAAAGAAAAAGGTCGTAAAGTAAGCTTTCAAAAAATAGGGGATCCCTATATTCTATTATCAAGTACGTTACTAAAAAAAGTCATTTTGATCAGGCATCAATGAGAATCAAATCCTCTACATAAGATTTACACATTCTGTTGTTTGGAAAAATTCTCCCTAAGTTGGCTTCCAGTTTTTACTTTTCAAATATTGTGTCTTCTCTGCTACCTACACTGCTGGAACCAAGTACTGTAGGGGACATTTGAATCACCATGAGATCTCTGGCACTAGATGTTCCTGACCTAATGATGGTTAAGTTGGCAGACATCACACTAGTACACTGAAATGTCCTGCAATGACATCTAGCAATAATTTATTTATACCAAGAAGTGACTGAAAACCATATAAACATACTATCAACCCCAAACTAAATGTATCTGAAACTCCACTTCATCTTAGATTCCAAGAATTCCCACAGCCACATCAGTGTCACTGACATGAGGGTAACAAAGGGGAAAATCTGAGGGAAAAGAGGTGGAAATTAGATTTTAAGTGACTGTTCTTAGAAAATACAACTTTTGCAAATTTTCCAAAAACATATGACCATTTGAGTACATTGCGTAATCTCATTCATTAGCTTATTCATTGATTCAACAATTATTCATTCTATACAAAGTATTAGCTCACAAAAATTTTCCCTTTAATTCTGATAGTTTGGAAAAAATATAGTTAGAAAATTTACATATATACTTTATTTTTCTAGCAAAGAAAAATTACAAAGAATTCTTTTTGGACATAATCATGAACTTGGTAACCCTTAGTGAAATTCAGCATGAAGTTGTATAATTCTATATTAATGATGTAGGTCAAAATGTTTCCTATACAGGACTGAAGAGGACTGAAAAATGAGTTTCTTGGTTGGTTTCAATCTTGATAGTTACATTATACCTGCCAAATATCTGAACAATTCACATGCATCTTGTATCAGACTCATAATAGCTTCACAGAAACAATGAAAAACAATAGTACGCGCTATGTAGCAAGGGGAATATATTTTTTGAGATTTGAAATCTAGAGTCAATGCTCTTCAAACAACTTAAAGAAGGGAATGACCAGCTTTCTGAAAGGATTTTTCCATTAAGCATTTCTGAAGAGGTTAGACAATCTATATATGTAATATAAAGATGTATAGACATTTACAAACACTCTTTTTCATTGTTTCTGGGGAAATGATCTTTCTCTGAGATTGTAAAATGGCTATAGGAAGTACAAATGCTGATTGATCAGTCTGAGGAGACTAAAATGTATGAACTGGAGCAATATTTGCAATAAATCTTGTGTTTTCCTCAACACCTTGGGACTACTCAGAGAATGTGACTCTGCTTGCTACATATTTTAATACTTTCACAAATACTTTATTGCATTGCAACTCAAGTTTGGTTTAAATTCTTTTTTTAATTTTAGAAAGCAAATTTTATTAAATATTTTACTTCAAAAAATGTAGGTTAGCCTTCAAAGATACAAAGTGTTTACGTCAAATGATATTACAACATGTAGATGGCTTGTATCTCATTAATTTTAGAGATTAGGCAAATATAAAACAGGGAAATTGGCAAATATTTCCTGCTCCACAAGAAATACCATCTTTGGTGCTTCTAAGTTTCCTTCTCCATCTACCCAAGTGGTCAAGTAAAGGGGCATGCAATAATTCCCAGTCCTATGTTAGATCAGTAGACCACCTAGAATAGCATCACAGAAGCCTTTAATAGCCCTGGTCTACAGTTCACCCTCCCAGAGGGAGGTGATGCTTGCTCTTGAGACAGATGGACTTCTACTGTCATCTAGCCCACAAAACCAGCTCTGTGTCTGCCTCATCCCCAGTCTCTACTCCCACTGCCCTACACTTCGGCGCTTAAACTCTCTGGTAAATGGATCCTAGCTTTATCCATGGACCAAGACATGAACCTGGACTTTCTTTCCTTAAGATTAACTCTTCCCCAGAGGGATTCTTCAGTCCCTGTTGCCAGGAGAACCTCTCATCAGTCTTACAGACATGTCAGGACACATCTGAATCCTAAGTAGGGCATAGCTTAGCTTCAAGGGATGGATCATACTACATTATGTTTTGAAGTTGAGACAGAAAAAACTTTCCAACAAATAACTCATATAAACAAATTAATGAAAAAGAGATTAATTGTGTGTGTGTTTAAAATAAGCTGAGTTTACGTATGAAGAATTTAAAAGTCTTATTTTCTAAACACTGGCAAAAATAAATCATTTTTTGTAAAGTATCTGTTGCTATTATGTACATTTGTTCTTTTAGGGCCTCATTTACCTGTTGCCTCCTTTAGAAAACTGAATGTTACCCCAGAACCAATGAATGGTTAACTCTTCTTAACTCAATGCTAAATCTGAATGTTTACAAAAAGAATAAAATCCACAAAAGCTACAATGGTTTTGCTGTATGTCACAAAACAATGTTTCTGAATAATAGAATTCTACTAAGCACAAAAGAATTCAAAAATTGGTTATATTTCCCTTTATAACAGGAAAAATAGCATATAATAATGATATGGCAATATTTAAGTTTTCTGTATGAGAATTCTAGGACTTCTGCTCAATACTGTCATTTGCACACAGGAATTAAAATTTCTATGAACTCTAATAATTTATCTTTATTTCCACTTTAAAATTAGGTTTTGTGGTTATTACCATCTCAGGATTAAGACTATTTCTAGATCTCAGGTTCAAAAAATAAATGGAAAAGGGATAGGATTATGTAAAAGCATGCTGCTGTTATACAGAGTGAAATAAGTCAGAAATAGAAAAACAAATGTCATATATTAATGCATGTACATATATATATATATATATATATATATATATATATATATGCTCATATATGGAATCTAGTAAAATGGTACTGATGAGCCTATGTGTAGGGCAGGAATAGAGATGCAGACATAGCGAACAGACTTGTGGACTCAGAGGGAGAGGGGCTCAATTCAGTTCAGTTCAGTTCAGTGGCTCAGTGTCCAACTCTTTGTGACCCCATGGACTGCAGCACCCCAGGCTTCCCTGTCAATCAGAAACTCCTAGAGCTTACTCAAACCCATGTCCATCAAATCGGTGATGCCATCCAACCATCTTATCCTCAATCATCCCCTTCTCCTCCTGACTTCAATCTTTCCCAGAATCAGGGTCTTTTCCAATGAGTCAGCTCTTCACATCAGGTGGCCAAATTATTGGAGTTTCAGCTTCCACATCAATCCTTCCAGTGAATATTTAGGACTCATTTCCTTTAGGATGGACTGGTTTGATTTTCTTGCAGTCCAAGGGACTCCCAAGAGTCTTCTTCAAGAAGTCTTCTCCAAGGCAGAGTGGGATGAATTGAGAGAGTAGCACTGAAACATATGCATTACCATATGTAAAATAGAGAGTGGGAAGTTGTTGTATAAAACAATGAGCTCAACCTAATGCTCTATGACAACCTAGAGGGATGGGAATGGGGCTGGGAGGGAGGTTCCCCAGGGAGAGGATATATGTATAACTATGACTGATTCACCTTGCTTTATGGTAGAAACCAACACAACATTGTAAAGCAATTATCATCCAATTAAAAATAAATTAAAAGCTATTTGAAAGCCAAAACAAATATCACTGGGGGACATCTATATCTAACAGAAAAATAAATCTTAAAAAACGCCATTTTTCTTCTTCCTTTTTTTAATAGAGGTTATGAAATTGATGCAATCAACTATACATACAATACAATAATATCAAGAATTTTCCAAAATTTTATAAAATCAAAGAGAACTAAAAGGAACTAGAAAATGAACCCCAAGGGAAGCAGTAAACTTATATGTATAGAACACATACCATGTGCAAGATACTACAAATATATCTTATTAAATTTTTGACACAATATTTTTTAAATGACATTATCCTGAACTAATAAATTATATAATTAATATTTTTTTATTTTAAGTAAACTTCTCATGTTATATGATTATTAAATAGCAGAGCAAGAGTTTGATAGAGTTTTGCTTAACTCAAAGTACAGGATTTTTCTCCCACATACATTATGCTGCTTTCAAGAAAATTAACTCCTGGGAGGTAGTCAAAAAGTTTTCAAGGTTAGCTGTTGTTATGTTTTGATTTATTTTACAGGTCACAAGCCCAAATAATGAGTAAAAGTCTTTTTAGACCTGACAATGCCGAGGTTAACAGATAGTTACTCCTCTACTGGTTTCAGTTGCATTAATGTATTGACTTCAGGAGGTTCATTAAAAATCTTCAAGTTCCCATGTTAGCATTTGCTAAGTAATGTGTTCAATTCTAAAGCCCCAATGAGGATCCTCTGCTACAATGTTCTCATTGATCATTTTCTCTAAAAATAAAATAATGAGATCTCATGGCATTGATATGCATTAGTAAGGCAAAGGAAGTAGAATGTGCTTTTTGATTTTCAAGAGACTAAGGAACTCAGTATGAGTCTTCAATTTCACTCATCTACTCATTTTTCCATTCATTCATTCATTCATTAAACAGAATGCATCACGTGCCTTATATTATTTTTGCTATGTATATAAGTAAATGAGACAAAGTTTATATCCTCATAGAACTTATATTTTAGAAGATCATAGGGTGGAGAAGAAAAAAATTTCGACTATTTATTCACCAACTCCTTTCAATAAGGTAAGTATGTTGGCTATGTCCCTCCATTTAAGTCTATTGCTTCTTCAGGTGACCCTCTCTACACAACTAATCTGTCCTGATACTCAGTTTGAGAGGTGATAACTTGTCCTGAGTCTCCTCCAATATACTTTTTGGGTTATTTTAACCCTGCCCACACTTTCATTAAACTTCTCTGATGACCCTGTTTGGTTATGCCATACATTTCTCACTATCTTGGAGCAAATTTGGAAAATTCAACAGTGGCCACAGGACTGGAAAAGGTCAGTTTTTCATTTCAATCCCAAAGAAAGGTAATGCCAAAGAGTGCTCAAACTACCACACAATTGCACTCATCTCACATGCTAGCAAAGTAACGTGCAAAATTCTCCAAGCCAGGCTTCAACAGTTATGTGAACCATGAAGTTTCAGATGTTCAACCTGGATTTAGAAAAGGCAGAGGAACCAGAGATTAAATTGTCAACATCCGTTGGATCATAGAGAAAGCAAGAGAGTTCCAGAAAAACATCTACTTCTGCTTTATTGACTATGCCAAAACCTTTGACCGTGTGGATCACAACAAACTGTGGAAAATTCTTCAAGAGATGGAATACCAGACCACCTGACCTGCCTCCAGCAAAAGTTAGAACTGCACATGGAACAACAGACTGGTTCCAAATTGGGAAAGAAGTATGTCAAAGCTGTATATTGTCACCCTGCTTATTTAACTTATATGCAGAGTACATCATGTGAAATGCCAGGCTGGATGAAACACAAGCTGGAATCAAGATCACTGGGATCTTGATAATAACCTCAGATATGCAGTTGACACCACACTATGGCAGAAAGTGAAGAAGAACTAAAGAGCCGCTTGATGAAAGTAAAAGAGGAGAGTGAAAAAGTTGGCTTAAAACTCAACATTCAAAAAACTAAGATCATGGCATCCAGTCCCATCACTTCATGGCAAATAGATGGGGTAACAATGAGAAATTTTATTTTTCTGGGCTCCAAAATCACTGCAGATGGTGACTTCAGCCATTAAATTAAAACACGCTTGCTTCTTGGAAGAGAAGTTATGACCAACCTAGACAGCATATTAAAAAGCAGAGACATTACTTTGCCAACAAAGGTCCATCTAGTCAAAGCTATGGTTTTTCCAGTGGTCATGTATGGATGTGAGAGTTGGACTATAAAGAAAGCTGAGTGCTAAAGAGCTGATGATTTTAAACTGTGGTGTTGGAAAAGACTCTTGAGCCTCCCTTGGACTGCAAGGAAATCCAACCAGTCAATCCTAAAGGAAATAAGTCCTGAATGTTCATTTTTGGAAGGATTGATGCTGAAGCTGAAACTCCAATACTTTGGCCACCTGATGCGAAGAACTGACTCATTGGAAAAGACCCTGATGCTGGGAAAGATTGAAGGCAGGAGGAGAAGGGTATGACTGAGGATAAGATGGTTGGATGGCATCACCAACTCAATGGACATGAGTTTGACAGAGCTTTGGGAGTTGGTGATGGACAAGGAAGTCTGGCATGCTGCAGTCCATGGGGTGCAAAGAGTTGGACATGACTAAGCAACTGAACTGAACTGAACTGAACATAACGGCCTAGAAAAAAAAAGAAGAAATGATCCAAGGAACATGATCTAAAATTTGACTTTTGAGTTAAGATGCCTCAGAATTTAAGTCTACACTGCTATTGATTGCTGCTTGAATTTCAGCTAAACCAAGTACAGTTTAAGTACTATTTTTAGAAAAAATGAAATACCTAGAGATTATAATAATGATACCCTTCATTAATCAAGCAGAAAGTTTCTTGTCTCATCAGAAAGCTTCTTGTCTCATTAATCCTACCATCTACTCTACAAGCAAGCTGGCCAAAATACAGGTCAGATATACTTTCCGGCTTAAAATTGCATGAGAAGGAAATGATAAAGAGCACTCTTTTCACATATATGTAAATATATACTGAAATAAAAATGTCATATTTATAGAATTTTTATAGAATTTTATAGAACTAGATCATTTTGCCCTATCCTACAACAACCATGAGCAGCAATATTAAAAAATCATCTTTAGCAGCAGAGAAGCTGGTGGCAGTATGAAAACCTACATCACTGTGGCATTAAGGATCCCACCTATAATTTAACACGATTGTGTCTTTAACATAGACTTCTTTATAAGATCATAAAACATTCCAGAATTACATATTTACTTTTTGATTGGCAAAACTATAGTAGAGTTGTGGACTCTGATGCTGTGCTATCCATTATAAACTGTTTTCAGGAACTAGTTCTAAATTATATATCAACTTTCTCTGCTTATTTTTTTTTAATTTTTTTGCAACTTATTTATTCTTAATTAAAGGATTATTGCTTTATAATATTGTGTTGGTTCCTGCCATATATCAACATGAATTGGCCACAAGGGCTTCCCTGGTAGCTCAGACGGTAAAGCGTCTGCCTACAATCCGGGAGACCCAGGTTAGATCCCTGGGTAGGGAAGATCCCCTGGAGAAGGAAATGGCAACCCACTCCAGTATTCATGCCCGGAAAATCCTATGGACCGAGGAGCCTGGGGGGCTACAGTCCATGGGGTCGCAAAGAGTCGGACATGACTGAGCGACTTCAGCTCAGCTCAGCTCATACGTTCGTCCACTGCCTGTTGGACCTCCCTCCTACCTTCCGCCCCTCTAGGTTGTTACAGAGCCCCAGCTTGAGTTCCTTCTAGGCTGTGTGTAAACCACTTCTTTCATATAACACTTTTTACTTTTCCTACAAATAAGTTTCCGACACCAGGGATACCTAGACAAGATTAATTTGACTTTCCCACTCATATAAATCTTTTGATTTGTTGCTGAGTGGACTGTTCTTCAGCACAGCTATCTAACTTCAAGGGACAATGCTGTTTATCATTTGGTCTTGAAGGCAGTCGACCACATCTGGATATTATAGTACTCTGAATTCGGAAACCATGAAATATAAATGTGCTGCTATCAGCAGTGAGCAGAAATCAAATGAATCATGCTGGTTAGACATCCAAAGTGGTTTATATCTCCTTTACATTTCTGATATGTTAGTTAAAAATAAAAGACCATTAATGTTAGAGGTACAGATATTTTTGGCAGCCAGACTTCAAACAGAATAAATTCAGGAGATGTCATTAAGAATTTCTAATATTTCATGTTTATACTCTTCTCCCAGTGTTTTTAAAGAATCTCCGCTAATCTGTGCTACACACCATAGCAAAATGTAAGACAGGGGCTTGCCAAATGCTTATCACCAAATATGTCCCTAGGTATTAAACTGAATGCTTTATGAGACTGTCCCCTGACAGGATTTAGCTGTGTTAGTTTACCTTTCTTATCTTTTATTGTCCGTAATACAGCATATAGGCTGTTGTCCAGAAGCAAAGTTATGACAAGGGTATTATTTTCTGTAGTAAACAACTCACTAAGCTTGGCAACTTTTGGATGTGGAATTAGGTTGATTTGCTCATCTGCACCATAGACTGGTTTTGAATGCAGTTCTAAAAGAGGAACTCTAGAAATAATATCATACATTTATTCTTTCATTCATTTAAAAAAGTACCTCTTACTATCTTATGTTCTAGAAAGTTTCAAAGTACTTGCCATCATAGACCTTACACTATGAAATGTAAGTGAGGCTGACAATCATTACTGACAAATTTTCAATAATAGCAGCATCATTTTAGCAAGTTTATGGAAACTAACAAAGCTGCTCTGCAGTACTATGCCAATTCAATGCATAAATTAATTTACTCATTCAAAAAAGACTCAATGAGTGTCTACCATGGACAAAATGCTATTTAGACACTGGGGAACAAATCCGTGAATTAAACAGACATGAATATCTGTGCTAATGGAATTTACACTCGAGGGGATGTAGACAAACAATAAATAAGTACTTTTTTTATATTGGTAAGTGCAAAGGAGAAAAAGGAAGAAAAGAAATATGGCTTGTCAGTAGAGAGCAATTTCAGATGGAGTGGATAAGAGGCATCTCTGTAAACATGACGTGGGAACATATGTAAATATATTCTAGGGTAAACATTCACTCCCCAAAGTGAAGGGGTTTCTCGCAGGAAAAAACATGAAGTTCCCAGAGGCAAGCCTGGTCTACGTCCCATCTCAGGAGAAGGATGCCCAAAGCAAGCCATCTGCAAATAACCATAATGAGATGAAAAATCTACGCCTTATGGAATAGTTTTTACGTAAGGATTAAAATATTCTAAAAACTCACTACCTGGAAACTTTAGAAAAGTTTTAGGGTTATGCTATGCAAACTGATCCTCTAGTGATAGTCTGTACACAGTTTTGATTCTCATAACTTCTATCACTGACATGTTTGAAGTGTTCTCCTTTAAGCCACCTTCTCATCACTCTTAAGCAGCTTTTCACACAAAATTCATTCATTATCTTCAATGCTATGTGGTTCACTGAAGTCCTTGGGCATTTTAATTTCTGAAGCAGGGGAATGAACGTTGTTTTGAATTATATTGTAAATACTTATGTAGAAGAGTAGCACCCTCTGGGACCTTCAAAAAGTCCCCATACATATACACTATCCTACTGTGATTCTGTAGAATAGCAAAAATAGATATTAGAGAATCTACATTATATCCAGAGATGCAACCTTATCCTAGACATTACAACAGCAGAGATGCTGGTGACATTGGGATTGTTTGTTAGGCACATTGAACTGTAGCCTAATCAAGTGTTACTGTTAGTCATCCAGTCATGTCTGACTCTTTGCGACCCTATGGACTGTAGCCTGCCAGGCTCCTCTGTCTACGGAATTCTCTAGGCAAGAAAACTGGAGTGAGTAGCCATTCCTTTCTCCAGGGGTTCTTCCAACCCAGGGATTGAACCAGGTCTCCTGCATATTTATTGTCTGAGCCACCAGGGCTAATTAAATGACTTCCTAAAGTCAGTAAGGGTATATTTTGTTGTCTCATTGTTTGATTTTACAAATTACTTCCTCTTATACTTGGGAAACTCCTGACTTATTGTTCTACCTTATTCTTTCTGATCTTTGATAATATTTCAGGTTTCATGTATGATGTGACCATTAAGTTTCTGACAAGAACCAAGTCTTGCCTACACAGGCAGTTGCTCTTTTTACTACTTTGCATGACCATTTTTCTTGATTAAAATAGACCACAGTCCATTGCTCACCATTTATTCACTCAACAAGTAATGTCTGAGTACCTACTATGGGCCAGGCACTGATCTAAGTGCTGGGAAGAAAATGGGGCAAAAGATAAATTAGGAGCCTGCTCTCATGGAGCTGACATTCTAATGAGGAAATTCAGTAAGCAAATGAACATAACTGGACAAATAATTTAGGTGGTAAGTTTCATAATGAAAATCAAGCAAATGTGGAAAGAAATTAATGACAGATGTTTCTATGGAAATCCTCTCAACTTGAACTGAGTTTTTTATTTTTTCTATTATCCTGCCAAATTCCCTCTTGTTATCCTTTTGTAGTAATACCTCCCCTCACCCTTAGTCCCTGGCACTAGCACTGCACCTGTAGCTTTGGATTTTTGAAATCTTCATATAAATGAATCATACAGTATATAACCATTTGGGATTGTGTCTGATAGCTACAAAAGTTAGTATGTAACACTAACTCAGTTCTTTTTATTGCTGAGCAATATCCCATTGTATGAATGTAGCATAGTCTGTTTATGCAATTACAGGTTGAAAGACATTGGGATTATTTCCAATTCTGGTGATTATGAAGAAAGCTACTATAAATGTTCATGCACAATTTTTGTGTGAAAATAAGTTTTTATTTTCTAGAGTTTAAATACCTAGGAGTTAAGACTACGGGGCTTCCCTGGTAGCTCAGCTGGTAAAGAATCCTCATGCAATGCAGGAGACCCCAGTTCAATCCCTGGGTCAGGAAGATCCATTGGAGAAGGGATAGGCTACCCACTCCAGTATTCTTAGGCTTCCCTGGTAGCTCAGCTAGTAAAGAATCTGCCTGCAACTTGGGAGACCTGAGTTCAATACCTGGGTTGGGAAGATCCCCTGGAGAAGGGAACGATTACCCACTTGCAGTATTGTGGCCTGGAGAATTCCACTGGGTCACAAAGAGATGGACACGACTGAGCAATTCACTTTTTAAGACTACTGGAGCATATGGTAAATATATATTTACTTGGTAAGAAGCTGTTAAACTATTTTACAGAGAGCCTGTACTATTTTACATTCCCAGAAGAAATATATGAGAGTTCCAGGAGCTCTACATCTTTGTCAGCCCTTGGTACCACCAGTATATTTAATTTTATCCATTTTAAGAGGAGCATAGTGGTATCTCATCCTGGTTTGAATTTGCATTTTCCTATTAGCTAATGTTGTTGATCATCTGTACTTGTTTGCTATCAATATATCCTCTTGGTAAAGGTACAAGTCTTTCATCATTTTTAAATTTCCTTACTGCTGAGTCTCAAGAGTTCTTTATATATTGGAATCAACACCTGAGTTTTAAAGTTCTGGTTCGAGATGGTGGCATAGGAAGATCCTGAATTCACCTCCCTCCACAGAGACTTGAGTCTAAAACTACTTATGAAGCAATTTTCTCTGGAAAAATGGAAAGGGTGGCTGAGCAATGCAAACAAGAAAAAAAAAAAAATCAAAATAGGTAGAAGATACCGGGATCCAATTGCATCATGAACCCCACCCCACCCCCACCAGGGCTTCCCTCGTGGCTCAGATGGTAAAGAATCTGCCTGCAATGCAGCAGACTTGGGTTCGACCCCTGGGTTGGGAACATCCCCTAAAGAGGGGAATGGCTACCCACTCCGGTATTCTTGCCTGGAGAATTCCATGGACGGAGGAGCCTGGTGGGCTACAGTCCACGGGGTTGCAAAGAGTCGGACATGACTGAGTGACGAACACTCTCACTTTTCACCCCCATCACGGTGACCCACATTTGGAGAGAACTCAAAACCTGGAAGTTTCTCCCTGAGAAGCAAAACATTTGAATCTCACATCAGGCACCCCAACTTATAAGAACTGCTCTTGAAAGACAAGCTTTCAAAACATCTAGCCTTGAAAGCCAACAGGGCTCTCAAACACAAGATCCACAGGACTGTTTGATCTGAGAAACAACTCTTAAAAGGTCTCAGCCAAGGTCTCAGGTCAGAGGCCACAGATCACACCCAGAAATAAAGTGAAAGCAGCTCATTTGCTAATAACAAAGAACTGGTCCTGAGGGGCAGCGGACTGACTGGTGGTTTAATCCTAAGTCATGTCTGACTCTTATGACCCCATGGACTGACCCCGCCAGGCTCCTCTGTCCATGGGATTCTCCAGGCAAGAATACTGGAGTGAGTTGCCATTCCTTTCTCCAGGGGATCTTCCCAATCCAGGAATAGAACCCCAGTCTCCTGCATTGCAGGCCAACTGTTTATCGACTGAGCTCCAAGGGAAGTTCCCCTGAGGGGCAGGCATCTAATTTAATGTGCACATCTAGGAGTTTGCAGGAACCCTCTCTGGGGATTAAGACAGCAGACACTGCTTTCACAATCTCTCTCTGCCTGGCTCCAGCTAGCTGGCGTCATCTGTAAATTTTTTTTTTTAATTCCAGGGCTTTTATTTTTCTCTTATTTTTTCTTTTTCCTGTGGATATGATCTCTACACTTTCCCTCTGCCTTTCTACAGCCAGCAGGCCACGTTGTGCTCCCCCTCTTCCACACTCCAAAGCACTATCTTCTAAAAGGCAGGTTTTACACACATTTGGTGCCTGAATTTTGTGACTGCCACCCAGGGGGATGCCCTTTGATTGCCTGGCTCTGGAGACCAGGGGAGACTGAATTCCTGGGTCACATGGGACTGTAGCAATTGTAGAGAAAGTTTTTGCAGACTCTCCCTGCCAAGGCACTGCAGAGACAGTAGACTGAAACATACACTCAGGTTTTCCATGAAAGAGGTCTATTTGCTCATACAGGACCTTTGCCCTGAAGGGCAGGCTCTGTCTGACACGCTTCTAGTGGCTTATGGGCTTGCTCTCAGGGAACAGAGGCCAGGGGACACAATCTTTGTGCCCTCCCTCCGCCTCACTGGTGTCTCCCCAAAAAGGAGCTTGTACCCTTGTCTGGCACCCCCATTTTTGCAGCTGCCATCAGGGTACATGGTCTGGCTCTGGTGGCCAACAGGGGTGGCTTATGCTCACCATTCCCCTGGACTGTAACCAACAGAAAAGAACTCTTAAACATCTACCAACCCAAGGGCACAGGCTTCCCAGGTAGGGCTGGTGGTAAAGAAGCCACCTACCAAGGCAGGAAACATCGGAGACATGGGTTTGATCCTTGGGTTGGGAAGATCCCCTAGAGAAGGAAAGGGCAACCCACTCCTGTTGGGTGGAGAATCCCAAGGACAGAGAAGCCTGGCGGGCTACAGTCCATAGGGTCGTAAAGAGTTGGGAACAACCGAAGCAACTTAACATACCCACATGCACACACCCAGGGCACAGCAAGAAGCAACCGATACTGCAGCTCAGTCCTTCTGTGAAAGAAGGCTGCTACCTAATCATCCTAGCTGCAGCCTGAGGGGCAGGCTTCCAATCAAACTCACATCTGAGGACTGGCTGTAATCTGTTCTAGAGAACTCTGAAGGCAGAAGCTACATGCAATCTCTCCTGCTGCTGCACAACAGAAAGCCAAAAGCTCCCAGGGTGGTGTTTTATACATTTCTGCCCTGCCTTTTAATGTCTGGTGCTCTGATTGTTGTGACTCCTGCCGAGGGAACACGCCTCAATCGCTGGCTCTGGTGGCCGTGGGAGCTTGCATTCCTGGATCCCACAGGACTGTAACAATCAGAGAGACCGTTCTTGGTAGGCTACCACCCCCAGGACACTGCACGGTGACTGACACACACATCTCTTTCTGTGAAAGAGGCCTAGGTGTTTGTCCTGGAGCTTTAGCTTGAGGGTCATGCTTCAGGTTTGACTCATAACTAAGGACCTACAGAGCTGCTCTCAGGGAACCCAGGATGGTGGATGCCATCTTTCACTCACCCTCTGCATCACCGCAACTCACCAGAATCTCCCAGAAAAGAGCTTAGACGCTCATCTGGAGCCCCATTTTTGGGACTACCATCCAAGGGACATCTCTATTAGCCTAGCTCGAGTGACCAGCAGGGCTTACTCTTGAAGTTCCAGAGACTGCATATATTTTCATACTTAAAAAGCTTTGGGGGCTTCTCTGGAAGTCCAGTGGTTAGGGCTTTCAGTGTATGAGGTGGGTTTGATCCCTGGTCAGGGAGCTAAGATACCAAGTACTTTATGGCCAAAAAACCAAAGCAGGAAACAGAAGCAATATTGTAATAATTCAAAAAAGATTTTTAAAATGGTCCACATCAAAAAAAAAAAAAAAAACTTTAAAGAAAAAAATAGCCTTAGTCAAAGGGTCTGGCTTCCAATCAGCCCGAATCTAGGTGTTGAGATCCTCCCTTTTGGAATATTGACAGTTCTTGGAGAACTCTTAACTACTAGGAGCTATTAAGCCTATAATAAACTACTTGGGGAATCATGAAGGACTGAGAGACTACTAAGACCTAGGGCAGAATTCAATAACAAGTTTCATCTACACAAAGCCAGTCTTCAAGACTGAGAGAGGTGGTTGTTCCATCTGCTGTGTATAACCCAATACAGAGAATCAAGGAAAATGAACAGGAATGTGTTCCAAATGAAAGAATATGATGAAACCTTAAAAATAAAAATAATAACCCTAACAAAATGGAGATAAGTAGTTTACCAGATGAAGAGTTGAAAGTAATGGTAACAAACATGCTAGCCAAGCTTGGGAAAAGAATAAATGAACTCAGTGAGAATTTCAACAAAGAGATAGAAAATATAATAAAGTACCAAACAGAAGCCACAGAGTTGAAGAATACAATAACTGAGCTGAATAATATACTAGAATTGTTCAAAAGCAGAATAGATGAAGTAGAAGAAAAGATCAGTGAATTCAAAGATAAGTCAGTGGAACTCAGCCAAGGAAATAACAAATATCAAAGCCAAAATAAATAAAATAGAGATCGAAAAAAAAAATTAGTTGAGAAGACTGATAAAACTAAGAGATGGTTCTTTGAAAAGATAAAATTGACAAATTTTGAGCTAATGTGCATGCTTAGTGATTTGCGACTTTGCGACCACATGGGCTGGGTAGCCGCCTGGCTCCTCTGTCCACAGAATTTTCCAGGAAAAAATACTGGAGAGAGTTGCCATTTCCTGTTCCAGGGGATCTTCCTGACCTGGGACCAAACTGGCGTCTCTTCTGTCTCCTACATTGGCAAGCAGCTTCTTTACCACTGTACCACCTGGGAAACTGGTGAAAGTCACGCAGTCGTGTCCAACTCTTCGTGACCCCAAGAACTATACAGGCCATGGAATTCTCCAGGCCAGAATACCAGAATACTAGAGTGGGTAGCCATTCCCTTTTCCAGGGGATCCTTCCAACCCAGGGATCAAACCCAGATCTCCCACATTGCAGGTGGATTCTTTACACCCAGGGATTGAACCCAGGTCTCCTGCATTGCAGGCAGATTCTTTACCAGCTGAGCTACTAGGGATGCCCAAGAATACTGGAGTGGGTAGCCTATCCTTCTCCTGCGGATCTTCCCAACCCAGGAATCGAACCAGGGTCTCCTGCATTGCAGGTGGATTCTTTACCAGCTGAGCCACCAAGGAATCCTAGACTTAAACACACACAAAAATAAAGAGGACTCAAATAAATAAACCAGGAAAGCAGTTGAGATGTCACAATGGCTACCACAGAAATAAAGAGGTTTCTAAGAAACTAACTACGCTCAATTTTACATTCAGAGTTGGACAACTTAGAAGAAATAGATAAACTCTTAGAAATAGAAAACCTATCAATAGTGTATAATGAAGAAAAATAAGATCTGAGCAACCAATTACTAGTAAGAAGATTGAATTTGTAATCAAAAACCTCCCAATAAACAACAGCTCAGGGCCAGATAGTTTCACTGGTGAATTATACCAAACATTCAAAGAAGAATTAATATCAGTTCTTCTCAAAATCTCCCAAACTCATTTTACAAGATTGGCATTACCCTGATTCCAAAACCAGACAAGGATAACCCAAGAAAAGACTATAAAAGGCCAATATCCAGATGAGAATAATTCAAAAATGCTCAACAAAATATTAACAAACCAAATTTAACAATACATCAAAAGCATCATATACCATGATTCAGTTCAGTTCAGTTGCTCAGTCGTGTCCAACTCTTTGCGACCCCAGGAACTGCAGCACGCCAGGCCTCCCTGTCCATCACCAACTCCCAGAGTTTACTCAAACTCATGTCCATGGAGTCAGTGATGCCATCCAACCATCTCATCCTCTGTCGTCCCCTTCTCCTCCTGCCCTCAATCTTTCCCAGCATCAGGGTCTTTTCAAATGAGTCAACTCCTAGCATCAGGTGGCCAAAGTATTGGAGTTTCAGCTTCAAAATTAGTCCTACCAATGAACACCCAGGACTGATCTCCTTTAGGATTGACTGATTGGATCTCCTTGTAGTCCAAGGGACTCTCAAGAGTCTTCTCCAACACCACAGTTCAAAAGCATCAATTCTTCAGCACTCAGCTTTCTTTATAGTCCAACTGTCACATCCATACATGACTACTGGAAAAACCACAGCCTTAACTAGATGGACCTTTGTTGACAAAGTAATGTCTCTGCTTTTTAATATGCTGTCTAGGTTGGTCATAACTTTCCTTCCAAGGAGTAAACATCTTTTAATTTCATGGTTGCAATCACTATCTGCAGGGATTTTGGAGCCCTGAAAAATAAAGTTTCCAGTTGTTTCCATTGTTTCCCCATCTATTTGCCATGAAGTGATGGGACCGAATGTCATGATCTTAGTTTTCTGAATGTTGAGCTTTAAGCCAACTTTTTCACTCTCCTCTTTCACTTTCATCAAGAGGCTCTTTAGTTCTTCTTTACTTTCTACCATAAGGGTGGTGTTATCTGCATATCTGAGGTTATTGATATTTCTCCTGGTAATCTTGATTCCAGCTTGTGCTTCTTCCAGCCCAGCATTTCTCATGATGTACTCTGCACATAAGTTAAATTAGCAGGGTGACAATATACAGCCTTGATGTACTCCTTTTCCTATTTGGAACCAGTCTGTTGTTTCATGTCCAGTTCTAACTCTTGCTTCCTGACCTGCATACAAGTCTCTCAAGAGGTCTAGTATTCCCATCTCTTTCAGAATTTTCCATGGTTTATTGTGATCCACACAGTCAAAGGCTTTGGCATAGTCAATAAAAGCAGAAATAGATGTTTTTCTGGAATTCTCTTGCTTTTTTGATGATCCAGCAGATGTTGGTAATTTGATCTCTTGTTCTCTGCCTTTTCTAAAACCAGCTTCAATATCTGGAAGTTCAGGTGGTAGTACCCGGGTTTTGGTTCCAGGAATACTGGAATGAGCATAGTAGTATGAATGAGAAATAAACCTTTTTTTTTTTAAACCACAGAGATTTTGCCTTTATCTGCTACTGCAACCTATTCTAATGAGTAGAGAAGTTGGCACCTAGAATATAAGAGTTGTCATTAAAAATAATCTAAAGTTTATGGCATTAGATTGGGCCAGGCAGCATGTTGTGAGAGACACTGGAAGGATGACACTCCATGTGAAGCAATTATGAAATATTTGGTAAAACAATCATCACCTGCAGTCTGTAGCGTGCTAGAGCTGGCTGGGTCCAAAAGAGCATCCAAGAGATAATTATAAGTATCTCTTCCCAACTTCAGGTTTTGTAATGCATGTTGCTAACTTAAATCTGCCATAGTGTGAGAATTTATACCACTGAAATTGAGAAGCACTACAAATCAAGGCTTTTTTTTTGTGAAGAGCTGGCTATTAAACATTTACCACGATGACACTGAATGCTATAATTTATAAGACAGACTCCACATCTAACGACCTTGCATTTCTCCTGGGAGGTTAGCAATGTACCCCAGTTGCTGTTTGTTGTACTTTGCAAAGTACTAAAAGAAAAAAGTAGGCTCAGGAAAAAAAAAAAAAACTGTTCCAGTTTTAAGCAGAAATAGCAGAGACTAGAAATTTATATTTAGGGACTCCTAGAATCCCAGGGACGGTGGAGCCTGGTAGGCTGCTGTCTATGGGGTCGCACAGAGTCGGCCACGAATGAAGTAACTTGGCAGCAGCAGCAGCAGAACTGAAAGAGGTAAGTGTTTCTCAATCCCAAATAAGAAAAATTAGAACTTAATCTAACAGCAAGAATTAAATCAAGGTATGTCCTTAGACTCATTGTTAAAAATCTCTGAATGGATTAAGGTGGAACAGTGTAAATCCTTTCAATTTGTCAAAATTATTCAAGGAGAAACAAACCTTAAGTGTAGTTCTCTCTCAGATAGATAGATAGAGTATGCTTACTGACAAATGGAGGGGACTAGAATCACAAATAAGAAGCCTACATTTTTGGAATATTACTCAGCCATTAAAAAGAATTCATTTGAACCAGTCCTAATGAGATGGATGAAGCTGGAGCCCCTTATACAGAGTGAAGTAAGCCAGAAAGATAAAGAACATTACAGCATACTGACACATGTATATGGAATTTAGAAAGGTGATAACGATAACCCTATATGCAGAACAGAAAAAGAGACACAGAAATACAGAACAGACTTTTGAACTCTGTGGGAGAATGTGAGGGTGGGATATTTCAAAAGAACAGCATGTATACTATCTATGGTGAAACAGATCACCAGCCCAGGTGGGATGCACGAGACAAGTGCTCCGGCCTGGTGCACTGGGAAGACCCAGAGGAATCGGGTGGAGAGGGAGGTGGGAGGGGGGATCGGGATGGGGAATACATGTAAATCCATGGCTGATTCATATCAATGTATGACAAAACCCACTGGAAAAAAATAATAATAATAAAAAAATAAAAATACCTGTAAGTCAAATAAATCTGGAGCCTATGAAAGATGCTTATGAAAAAAAGCTTATGAAAGAAGAGTAAGGAAATAGAGAGTTGGTGGGGAAAGGGGAGAAGAAATTCTTGAATTTTTAAGAATGGCGCTTTGACTTGTCCTGTGAAAAGGAAGCAGACTGAAAAGCAGATCAACCAAAGGGAAGGAACATACTCTAAGTTTTAGGTAGAGTCAAAGAGGATAGTGAAAAAGGAAGAGCCCCAGAGATGTTAGAGCTAAGGCCTAGAGAACCATGGACTGAGGACCCCTCTTAGGAACCAGAATCAGGACTGAGGCAAATAGGGTAGCAAGTCCTTGCAAATTCTCTCTAATAATGATGCTTAGAATGGCTGTGAACCAATGACTTCTGTGAGTCTTCCTCTCTATTACCAAACAAGAATGTTTATTCTGCTTGTCCTGCTCAACCATTGTATATTTGGTTTGAAAAACACATAGCTAATCTTTTAGCTCACAGATCTATGGATTAAGAGGAGCCACATCTGGACCTAATGAAATCACTATGGCCTTCTCCTAACTTCCACAATATAGAAACCACCATGAATGATCAGAAAATCCTAGACAATAACTGGATGTTACATTATGCTACAACTAGTTGTTAGGACTGGATAAGATTGTTTTTTCACTTGCAATAAATGATTATAATCAAGAACAAACAAACAAAAAAGCTGGCAATAATATGTAGAGAAATTAGAACCTTTAACACATTGCTTGTGGAAATGTAAATTGGTGCAGACATTATGTACAGTAGTTTGGCATTTCCTTAAAAAGATAAAAAATAAAATTACAGTTTGGTTCAAGAATGCCATTCCTAGACATATGCCACAAAGAATTGAAACCAGATGTTCAATAAAAACTTGTACACAAATATTTACAAAAGCATTGTTGACATTGGCCCAATGATAGAAACAATTGGACTATCCATCAGTGAATGAATGGATTAGCAAAAGGGGGGTAGATCTATAAAGTTCCATATCGTTCTGTCATATACAAAAACAGAGTAAAATGGTGCATCTGCTCTAGAAAACAGTATGGCGGTTTGCCAAAAACGTAAACATAAATTAATGAACAATCTGTTAATTCCACTTCAGTGCATATATTCAAGTTTTGAAAGTAGAAATTGAAACATATATTTGTACACCTGTATTCATAGCAGCATTACTCAAACCAGCCAAAATGTGAATGCAACCCAAGTGTGCATGGATGGATGAATCTATAAACAAAATGTGATATATATACAAAGGGATATTATTTAGCCTTGAGAACTAAGGAAATTCAGACAATGCCACAACGTGTATGAGCCATAAAGTCATCATGCTAAGTGAATTAACCTGGTCACAAAAGGACAACTGTTGCATTTTTCTGAAGTATCCAGAGAGGTGAGATTTAGAGACATAAGGTAGAATGTGGTTGACAAGGGTTGAAGAGAGTAGTGTTTAATGGATGCAGTTTCACTTGGAAAAAATGAGAGATGGATGGTAAAGACATTTGTGCAATAATGTAAATGTGGTTAATGTCACAGAACTATGCACTTTAAATGGCTTCCCAGCTGGCGCTAGTGGTAAAGAATCCACCTGCCAATGCAGGAGACACAGGAGACTCAGGTTCAATCCTTGGGTCAGGAAGATCCCCTAGAAAAGGAAATGGCATCCCATTCCAGTATTCTTGTCTGGACAATCCCATGGACAGAGGAGCCTGGTGGACTACAGTTGATAGGGTGGCAAAGAGTTGGACAGAACTGAGCACACAAGCATGCACAATAGATTTACTCATCGTGGAAAACATGAATGAAGTACTGACACATGCTATACATGAATGTTGAAAACATCCTACGTGAAAGAAGTCATACAGGAAAGTTCACCCAGAACATACTCATCTTATGTGTTTTAATTCCATCAAGGTTGTGAAAATGAGGGAAAGTCTCAAGAATACTTCAAGAAAAACAAAACTGGATGAGAATGGAAAAAGATATTTTCATGCTCTGGGGCAGGTTGGTGAAAGTGGAAGTGGGCTGGTGGAATTTATTATAGAAGGTGAAAATCACAATGATTTCTCATTTGTGGGTTAAGTGGGTATTCTCTGGAAGAGTGTTCCTTTTGAGGGTAAAACATAATGGAAGCTGTCCTTTAAATTGGCATGTGTCATAAATCAATGAGGACTGAGGACGCTGAACTTACAGATAAGAGTACATTTACTGCTACTGCAAGTTTTCTGTATGTTTAGAAAGTAAATAACTTTTCAAAACAAACATGTCAGTACCATGCCAGAAAAGTAAAATAAGACGTCAAGCTTCATTACAGGGGCCAAGCCCTACTCAGATTAAGTTTACTCAAAATGGTTAAGCTGATTGCTCTTGTAGGAATCCATATGTTATTATGAGGTAATATGGGAAGATTATATTAGTAGTCACTATGTCATCTGTGCTGTGAATGACTTGAGATATGGTAGAAGCAATGGCACTTTTGAATTACAATTTTCCACATCAAACCACCAACCAGTACACGTAATACATGGATTTAGTAAAGCTGCATAATGCAAAAGCAATATACAGAAAGCAGTTGAGTTGCTATACACTAATAAAGAAGTAGAAGCATCAGAAAGGAAAATTTAGGAAGCAATTGCATTTACAATTGCATCAAAAAGAATAAAATACCTAGTGCATTGCTCATCTTGTTCGTGTCACCAGTTGTCTCACTGTATCTCACTGTCCTCACTGTTCACTGAACCCAGGGTAGGCAAGGCACGAGCTAAGAGGCAGCAAGGAGACCCAAGGAGCCACAGGAACTGCACACACGTTTATTCACTCCTGGTTGATGCTGCAGCCACAGCGGCAGCCATAGCATAACCTAACCTAACACCACCTTTCTCCTGGATGGCACAGAGGTCATCACAGTATTCTCTCCTGGCTGCCACTTTTCTTAGGTGGCGCTCACACAGGTGTACCACACAAAGTAGCCCGTAACCAAGCAAGTACCTCGTGATGTGCCTGTGCAGTGCTATAAATGATCTCAGCTGCTGCGTTGTCATTATCTACAAAATGTGGGCCAAGAGAGTCTGAACACCCCATCTTGGCAAATTTTCTCTCTCCCCACACTCTGCCCCTTCAAGGTCTCTCAGCTCACGTTCTAGGTGCAGTCCATCTTCTGCAATATTCCCTTGGCAAGTAATAATGACCCTTGGATTTGCATCTTGCAATAGCAGTAGTTACAAACACAAACAGTTACATCCCCAATACATAGCAAAAACCCAACACCAGGTATCACCTGGAACTCATGTTGCCGTCCTTGCCCTCGTGGGGCTAGAAGAGCCACCCACTGCACGTGGAGTGCCTTTATCTTCCATGGCCAAATCCAGTCCACTGTCTGCCCTTGTGAGACTGTAGGAAAGCCTCCACTGGGGCAACTCCACTCCTGCAAATATTTTTATTAAGGACTTGCAAAACCCCCCCATAGGCACGGGGCCACCCCTTCAAAGAGGGGATTTTTGTCGCATTCACAGCCCACCCACAAGATTGCAAATACTTTCACAGTGTTCTAAATCTGCGAGAGAATCGGAGGTTAGTACCACATCACAGGACACAGCCTTCACAGTTCACTGTTCCACTCAATCTACAGACACAACCTAAATCTCCATCACAGGACACAGCCTTTATAGTACACCTCATCAGTGTACACAATCAGCCCACATCTGCAGCCACATAACCCGGATGGGCCCTTACCGGCTCAGGCCCCCTTTGGGGTCCTCACACGTTCAGAATGGCATCTCACATCCCTCTATTTCTCTCAGTAAGGACCCGCAAACCCCCACCACAGGTGCCAGGCCCAACTCTGTGTCCCAGAGTCGCAAAAGCCAAGCTGCCAAGGCTCCCCCTTACGTTTGCCAAAACTGCTTACCCAAGTCAACTGGCTCCACCTGACTATATGTTCAATACACCGTGAACTCAGTCACATCGGGGGCCCCTTGAGGATGCCCCCCCAGGCCACAGGCTGCTCACGCTTCACTTTCTGCTGCACAACAGGCCTCGCTGTCAAGCGGGGACCCGCAGCCTCACAACGTGCATCACCAACATCTTAGTCTCACAATATTCATCATCACTGCCACTTACCACCACACTGTCAGAGATGCTGGGTTCTTCAGGGCCACGGGGTTCTTGCTCTAATGCCAATATCCATTGCTCTAGTTCTTCCAAGCCTCTCTGCACGTCGTGCTCTAGTGTGGCATCATGGAGAGCACTATCCAGATTAACCTTCAGAGCAGTCAGGAAAACCCACCCCGTGGTGCCAGGGGCAGTCCATACCGCCTTGTTTGGCAAACGGGAACTCACTGCTTGTAACGCCTTTTCAAGGCTATCCGATGACCCGTCCACCACTTCCGGGTCTTCCACCGGAGCCCACGCCAAGAGGATCATGGCAACATGGTACCACATGCCACGTAGTGGTCACTGGCTTCCTCCATCCAGTGGAGTCTCAGGCTCCTCTACCCGCTGGGTATCCGCCAACTATGCCAGTTGTATTGCTCTTCATCCTGTTCCTGGCGCCAGTTGTCTCACTGTATCTCACTGTATCTCACAGTCCTCACTGTTTGCTGAACTCAGGGTAGGCAGGGGACGAGCCAGGAGGCTGAAAGGAGACTCAAGGAGCCATAGGAACTGCAGACACGTTCATTCATCCTCTCCTGGTTGACGCTGCAGCCACAGCATAACCTGACATAACACAACTCCTCTCCCGCCTGGCGCAGTGGTCATCACAGTATTCTCTCCCGGCTGGCGCTTGTCTTAGGTGGCGCTCACACGGGTGTACCACACAAAGTAGCCCGTAACCGAGCAAGTACCTCATGATGTGCCTGTGAAGTGCTATAAATGATCTCAGCTGTTAGGTAGTCATTATTTACAAAACGTGGGGCCAGAGAGCCTGAACACCCATCTTGGCTAATTTTCCCTCTCCCTACACCTAGGTATAAATTGAACCAATGACATACACAATGAAAACTGCAAGACACGAATAAAGAAGCTGAAGAAGAAAACTGTAAATAGAAAGAATATTTTGTGATCATGCATTGGAAGAATATTGTTAAACGTCCAGCCAGCCTAAACAGTGTATACGTTCAGTTCAATCTCTAACACAATTAAAGTGGCATTTTTCAGAGAAACAGAACAAAGAACCCTATCATTTATGTGGAACCAAAAAGGACCCCAAAAAGCCAAAGCAACCCTAAAAAAGGAGAGCACAGCTTGAGTCATCTCGCTCTATGACTACATATCTAAGTTACAGGAACCAAAAAAGTATAGAATTGGTACAAAAGCAGACACATGCACAAGACAAACAGACCAGAAAATGCAGAAATAAATCCACGTTTGTGTGATCAGCTAATTTATGACAAGCTGCCCCAGACATATACCAGGGAAAGGACCCTCAATAAATGATACCAAGGAAATGAGAAACCACCCACCAAAGAAAGACACTTGGAACTGTCTACACCACGCACAAAGCTACCTAAAATCCACAACTTTCCACATCAAGCCTTTCCTCTGCGGGCTCATCCGAAAATGGACCCCCTCAGCAGTCAGTCATATATAGGACACTTCTCCTCACTTCTCCTTCACCTTTCACTCCCACAGTGGTGCCTCCCAGCAGGTCCTGAAGATACTGGACCCCTGTCTACACAGACAAGGCTTGGTTCTGTCCAGAAGCTGAAGTTCCAGTATGTCCTGAGGAGACCCATGTCCCATCTATGTCCACTCACTCAGGCATTGTCTGGAAGCCAAAGTGATTGCAAATCTCAGACCCAATTCAACCAAAGTTGTGATGCTAACTAGCCTTAGAGGAGTCCACACGCTATTAAGAGACTCCGCGAGAAGGTTACATTAGGAGCACCATGTCTATAGATGACCTGGCAAGTGCCCATGGTGGGCAGGGTCCTCCCATAGGGTAGCTCAGGAACTGCAGAGAAAGAGACACTGAACCAGGAATTCCAGCTCCACAGGGACCAGGCTCCATTCCAAGCAGCAGGAGTGGAGCTCTGAATTAATTTTTTTTAATTTTCTCCCATGGGCGAGAGATAGTATATGTTACCTGTAGGAAAGAATAAGCTAAATATTTGTGACCAGATAGGTAGAATGTGATTGTTTTCAGTGATGGTCACTATAATTTCCAGCCCCACCTCTTCCAGTCAAAGTAGGATTTTACTCCTTCTTGGCTTCTTTCTGGATGGTTGAGTTTATTTGATCTGGAAATTGAGTTGTGAATAAAAGTAACACAAATCACTTATGATCCAGAATTTTTAACAGCCAAGGGCATGACCATGCATAGGTCATTTTTTTCCTCTTCCATGATGACTGGCAGTGATCCAAATAATGACTGCTCTGACAGCCTAGAACCTGGAATGCAGATTATACACAGAAGAGCCCCCTCTTCCAAGATGGAAACCGTGCCATGAGTAAGAAATAAAACTTTTTCATTTTAAGCCACTAAAAATTTTATGAGATTTTTTTCATGCCTCTAGATATTTTATGAAAGTAAGCATAAATTTACATCTATTTACTATTGATTTTTACTTAAATTCTCCTCTAAAAGTATCCCATTTTTAAAAATTTAGCTGCTCAAACAAATGTTGTTTATAACAGTGTTATGATCAAACAAGTGAAGAAATGTCATCTAAACTTTGTAGCAACAGGTATAGCACAAGAAATATGCTTCCTAATGTTAGGAAATGTGAGGAAGCAAAACCCAGGAGGGCCAAGTTTTGCCCACAGAAATGATATTAAAACGTTTCCTTGCAAGGCTTCCTCAGATCATCCATTTTTATTTATATCTCATTTTATTGTCTCAACTGTTCTCATCTTGTGACTACTATATGGCAAATACTATATACTGGAGAGCAAGCATTTTTAAATTATTAATTTTCTACCTGAAGTAGATCATTTTAAAAATATACTTCAAATTTCAGGATGATTTTGCCTTCACTTTGTGATATTTACATGTAAGCCCTGCAAGTTATTTCTTTTTCTCTTGTCTTACTCGAGTAAGAAGAAATCATTAACTATAGAAAAGATATGTAGATGCCACTGCATTGGTTCACTATTAATTTATGTTTTCTTTGTTTAAACTACCTTCTCAAATTTTAATACTGGACATATTATACGTCCTAAATGCATTCAATTTCCAGGATGGAACATGCCTTCATCCATAGTGCCTGTTTTAATAAACAGAAGGAAGAATTTCAGATAATCCCCACAGTCTGATGCTCTAATACTCTGAAGCAATACAGCTCATGAAAAGTTATAATCTCCAGAATGTTCTATTTCCAATCAATTCATATTCCCAAATCTGATCTTTTATCTATGGACATTATACTTGCAAGAATATAAGAGATTGTTGTAAGTTTCTCCTACCTCATGCTTCATGTTCTTAAAGCTGTAGTCTTTTTTAAGTAGAAAAGTGTGCTTAGGAATTCAAAAGTATAGGTGAATCAGAGAACCAACAATCTTAAGAAGAGACTTGAGAATATAAGAATTACTGCTTAGTTTTCTGGTGGGCACTAATCCAGGCTCTCTGTCCAGATATCCAGGTGAGAAAGAAGTATCTTCTAACACTCATCCAGATAGGTAGGGCTTCTATGTTCTATGAGGCAAAGCACATAACAGGTAAAATTTTTTCTCAATCCAGTTTTATGACTGATACTGTCGGTTTCTGGTACAATAAACATTTCCCCATTCTTCCTTGCTGAAATAACCTTGATTGGGTGCTTAGGTGTGTGACAGTGTGCTTATACCTAGACCAATTATTGGTCACCACTAATGTATTACCTTTGAAAGTGAGTAAGCTAGAGGGTGATCAAAAGAATTCATGCTTTTGAACTGTGGTGTTGGAGAAGACTCTTGAGAGTCCCTTGGACTGTAAAGAGATCCAACCAGTCATCCTAAAGGAAATGAGTCCTGAATATTCATTGGAAAGACTGATGCTGAAGCTGAAACTCCAATACTTTGGCCACCTGTTGCGAAGAACTGACTCACTGGAAAAGACCCTGATGCTGGAAAAGATTGAAGGCAGGACCAAAAGGGGCGACAGAGGATGAGGTGGTTGGATGGCATCACCGACTTGATGAACTTGTGTTTGAGTAACTCTGGGAGTTGGTGATGGACAGGGAAACCTGGCGTGCTGCAGTCCACGAGGTCGCAAAGAGTCAGACACGATTGAAGGGCTGAACCGAACTGAACTGAGGGGGTGATCATGTGACCCAGTTCCAGGTAATGATGTAAAGTCTACTGAAGACTTGGCAGGGAGGGGAAGGTTTTCCTTTCATAATAAAAGAGAAGCCTGTAAGGAAACAGTTTTGTTTTGTTTTGTTTTTTGTCCCTTTCCCCTTCCTTCCTGCTTGAGATAATGTTATTTTGGGATGAAATAGCTGGAGCTGTGGCAGCTATCCTGGTACAATGAGATGAAAGCCTGAGGACAAAATACCAACACACTGAGGATAGCACTAGGAATAAATGAAAGATCCTGACTTCTTGATGTTGATGTTGGGCAATGGAAGCATGCAGAGAATACCTAACTTAAGGCTATTTCTTAAACAATAAATGCCCTTATGTTTCAGGCACTGTGAATCTCTTATTTGTAATTGAACTGAATCCAACCAACTTATAGAAGCACGGTTATCCTCTTAGAATAACTTTTCCCCAGATTTGGGCAGTTTTGTGTTTTTTTCCTGTAAGTCTTTGCTTTCCATGTTGCTAGAGGATTTTATCTTTTTTCTTTAACTTCTTAAATTTTTTAGTGTAAATATAGTAAAGTCAGTACCAGAGGTGACTAACAAAATCCCACTTTAAATTGAAATTCCACTATTCATCTTTTGATGACTTTACTTTAAAAAAGACTTAAAAGCCTCTGGAATGGGCCCCCCATACCACCACTCTATCCCTTTTTCTTCTCTACAAAGTATATGATTCAAATAATCAGATTATCTTTCATGTGGGTAGCACCTTACAAACAGATTTAACAGGCATTAACGCATTTGATTCTCAATTCAAAACATTCAACAAATATTTATTGTACACTTTAATCTCAATGCCCTGGGCTAAGTGCTGTGATGACTACAAAGATAAAGAATAGCGACTACTTCCATATAGTTCACATATAGTTGAACTGATAATCATATACACCTATCTCTAAGACAATTGTGACTGTTGTAAGTATAATATGAAATATAAGCTCTGTGGTTTCAAAGTGAGAAGAAGGAATTAGTGAATTCTCCATAGGGGAAAGTCATTGAGTTTATGGCACAAAATGACGTGACATACAGTGCACATCTGAATCCAGGTTCTGTTAGTTTCTGATTTTGTGATTTGGCAGAAGTTATATGACCTCCATAAATGTGTGTATTCACCTGTAACAAGGAACTAATAAAAAGCCAATATTTCAGTGTTTGTTGAAAGGTTCAAAATAACAAACATAAAGCACTTAGTAAAAAGTTCGTCTTATACTGTTTTTTTATTATTTTTTTGTACTGCCACTATATTGTTGTTGACATCATTATTATCATTTAGTGACACCAAAATGGGAATGTGGTTCTGTTCAGCCAAGGTCAGAACACACAAAAGGTTCAAAATGTGAGGTTGGAGGCAACATATAAGGGTTAAAAGTGCAAAAAAAAAAAAAAAATTAGATAAAATAAACCAGGCAGAAGCACATCTTACTTTGTTCTCAGTTCAGCTGAAGTTTGGTTCTGCTTATATATTCTTTGGGCCTTCCCAGGTGGTACAAGAAGTAAAGACCCCCCACCCCAACCACCTCTTACATGCAGGAGATGTAAGAGATGTGGGTTCAATCTCTGGGTTGGGAAGATTCCCTGGAGGAGGGCATGGAAACCGACCCCAGTATTCTTGACTGGAGAATTCCATGGACAAAGGGGCCTGGCAGGCTGCAGTACATATGGTCATAAAGAGTCGGAAAAAACTGAAGTGACAGCCGGCACGCATACATCTTTTACATCAGCAGTCCACAAAATTTTTGGCACCAGGGAGCAGTCTTGTGGAAGACAATTTTTCCATGGCTGAGGTGGGGGGATTGGTTTTGGGATGATTCAAATGCGTTACACTTATTGTGCACTTTATTTCTATTATTATTATGTTGTAATATATAATGGACACAGTTCACCATAATGCATCATCAGTGGGGCCCTTGAACTTGTTTTCCTGAGTTCAGGTGGTAATGCAAGCAATGGGGAGCAGTTTTAAATACAGACGAATTTTCGCTCTCTTGCCCGCTGCTCACCTCCTGCGGTGTGGCCCAGTTCCTGACGGGCCACAGACTGGTACAGGTTCATGGCCCAGGGGTTGTCCCCTGCTTTACATGACTGGGCAAGAAGACATTTATTAAACAAATAAGAGGTGGCATTTTATAGTACCACCAACAGAGACTGATGCTGAAGCTGAAGCTCCAATACTTTGGCCACCTGATGCAAAGAGCTGACTCATTAGAAAAGACCCGGATGCTGGGAAAGCTTGAAGGCAGGAAGAGAAGGGGATGCAGAGGATGAGATGGTTGTATGGTATCACCGACTCAATAGGCATGAGTTTGAGCAAGCTCTGGGAGATGGTAAAAGACAGGGAAGTCTGGCGTGCTGCAGTCCACGGGGCTGCAAAGAGTCAGACACGACTGAGTGACCCAACAGCAACACACAGGAGACTGTAACCTTCCTCCAGTTTCAACTTGTGATTACTTGCTGTAATTTAAGAAACTAGAAAGCCTAATATGTGTTTTCATAGGTTTTATTATTACTTTGGTGTGGCAAGGGCAACAGATCAGGAGATGATTATCACTGGAAAGATAGTTTATTACTCACGGTTGCCGAGAAGAGAGGGCATGGTACCCCATGCAGGGCAACATGGGTCAGTCAAAAGAGGAGAGGGAGAAACTGTGGGAAAGAGCATTTATTGTGGCTTCCACAAGAAGAAACAAGCAAGACAGGGTAAGCCAGCTGAGGCCTGGCTACCTGACTAATGCCAGCAGCTTGCTCCTAGTGTCTAGTAGCTAATCCCGTGGTGACCTAGAGCAGGTGGATGGGGAGAGCTACATGCAGAAGGTGGCCACAGCTATGTGCTTTGCACTGGTTGGTTTGCATCTGAAAAGCACACTCACAGGGAAGTGTTTTACTATCTGTAGGAACTGCCAAAACCCAGGTGGGGCAAGTCCTCCGGTGCCAGCAAGGCCCCAGATATCAAAGGATCAGAATGAAGAAAATATGCTTAACAGAGTATGTGAAAAGTAAAAGGAAATTGAGCCTGAGTTTGGGTCACTGCAACTCTTTTCAAGTCCCAAGAGTAAAGTACTTGAGGGTTGAACTGTAAAACAATCTATTCAGGAATTTCTGAGGCTGACTTTCTAGTCTCTGCTGTATTTCAGGTGGTATAAGCTCCTGGTTGAGGAAGGTATTTTAACTGATAGAGTATGTCATTAAAAATACCCTTGTTGTTGTTCAGTCACTAAATTGTTTCTGACTCCTTGCGATCTTATGGACTGCAGCATGCCAGGCTTCCCTATCCTTCACCATCTCACAGAGCCTGCTTTAACTCATGTCTATTGAGTCAGTGATGTCATCCAACCATCTCATCCTCTGCCATCCCCTTCTCTTTCTGCCTTCAGTCTTTCCCAGCATCAGGGTCATTTCCAAAGAGTCCGTTTTTCACATCAGGTGGGCAAAGTATTGGAGCTTCAGCTTCAGCATCAGCCCTTCCAGTGAATATTCAGGGTTGATTCCCTTTAGGATTGACTGTTTTGATCTCCTTGCTCTCTAAGGGACACTCAGGAGTCTTCTCCAACACCATAATTCAAAAACATCTTTGGTGCTCAGCCTTCTTATGTTAAAACTCTCACATCCATACATGACTACTGGAAAAACTATAGCTTTGACTATACGGACCTTGGTCAGCTAATGATTCTGCATTTTAATATGCTGTCCAAGATTGTCGTTGCTTTTCTTCCAAGGAGAAAGAGTCTTTTAATTTCATGGCTGCAGTCACCATCTGCAGTGATTTTGGAGCCCAAGAAAATAGAGTCTGCCACTGTCTCCATTGTTTCCCCATCTATTGAACATGAAGTGATGGGACTAGATGCCATGATCTTAGTTTTCTGAATGTTGAGCTTTAAGCCAGCTTTTTCATTCTCCTCTTTCACTTTCATCAAGAGGCTCTTTAGTTCTTCTTCACTTTCTGCCATAAGGGTGGTGTCATCTGCATACCTGAGGTTATTGATATTTCTCCTGGCAATCTTGATTCCAGCTTGTGCTTCATCCAGCATGGCATTTCACATGATGTTCTCTGCACATAAGTTAAATAAGCTTACTCCTTGTCAAAAGACCAGTCCAAAAGTAAAGTGTTCAATTCTAAACTGGTATGAACAAATTTCCTTATTCTAGACATTTAAGTAATCCTCATAGCTTCCCTCGTGGCTCAGACAGTAAAGAATCTGCCTGCAATGCAGGAGATCCAGGTTTGATCTCCAGGTTGGGAAGATCGCCTGGAGAAGGGAATAGCAACCCACTCCAGTATTCTTGCCTGGAGAATCCCATGAATAGAGGAGCCTGGCAGGCTACAGTTCATAGTCCATGAGGTTGCAAAAATTCAGACATGACTGAACAACTGCACTTTCACATTCACATAGCTTATAAGAGTATTTTGTTTGTTTTAATTGATTTAAGTAAATTTTATGGCAGGTGACCCTGAATTTTTTAACTGAAATTCATGCAGAAGATCATCCTAGATCTGAAACTATTTAACATTTTCTTCCATCCTTCATCTTGGGGAGAAAGTGCTCTTCACTACATCCACAGATACATGGTCACCAGTGTGGAAGAGAAAGTTGAGTAATTCACCCTGAGAAGATAAAATTAGACTTCCAAATGACCCTGGCAACAGGAGGAGTCAGAAATAAAAATCATAACTTAGAACTAGCGTGAAAGAGAATTTTGAAATGAAAAACAAAGTGCAAAAATTCAGGATGGGAAACAGCTGCCATTATGGAGCTACAAAGAGAGTCACAGACATTGCTGACCTCAACCTAAACAGGTTTCAGGAGTGCTTCTGTTATTAGTGGGGAAAAGTGAAATTTATTCTTTGAGATTCATAAATAAGAGAAGCAATAACATGAGGAATTCATGTGGCATTTCTGGATTTTTTGCACTTGAATGTGCATTTCTGGATTTTCTCCCTTAATTCAAGGCAGATGTATTGAATTTGGAAATGATTCAAAAGAGAGCAGCTAAAATTTTTTTTTAAATCTTTTTTCAAGAATTGTTTAGAATTCCCTGATGGTCCAGTAGTTAGGACTCTACATTTTCACTGTGGTGGCCCAGGTTCAATCCCCGGTCAGAGAACTAGATCTTGCAAGCCACGTGGAAATCCCCAGGACAAGTCAAATTAATTATTTAAATAGTTTAATCTTGGGGACAGAAAGTTAACTGGGATTCTCAGGTGTCAGCTTCATGTACGTATACACAGCAGTGGCAATTGGCCACATGGTGTGAAGGTGCTTTTGCCTAAAAATATCTTCTGCCCAGTAACCATAGTTTTACTATTGGAATATTATTCACAGCACCACAAAAGAGGTCATCTAAATCAAACCAATACTGTCTTAATGGATATTCTAGATATCACCCTAAAAGAAGACAGTTAGCCACTGATTAAATACTTTTAGTAATGGCATATTAGCTATCTGATGAAGAAGGTGATGATGACTCCTATCATTCACTGACCACCTACTGTGGGCTACAAATTATACTAAGACTTTTTAAAATATATGATAACATTCAGTCATATTTTTAGTGGACAAATTGGAAGCCTGGCATGGTTAAGGCACCTGACTAATATTGCACAAGTCTGGTATATCTCATTTTATTGTACTTTATTGTGTTTCCTAGATACTGTGTGTTATTTTTTTAATACAAATTGAAGGTTTGTGCAACCCTTTGTTTATCACGTCTATTGGTGCCATGTTTCTGATAGCATTTTCTCACTTCATGTCTCTGTGTCATATTCTAGTAATTCTGCTGCTGCTGCTGCTAAGTCACTTCAGTCGTGTCCAACTCTGTGCGACCCCCATAGACGGCAGCCCACCAGGCTCCTCGGTCCCTGGGATCCTCCAGGGAAGAACGCTAGAGTGGGTTGACATTTCCTTCTCCAATGGAGGAAAGTGAAAAGTGAAAGTGAAGTCGCTCAATCGTGTCTGACTCTTAGAGACCCCATGGACTGTAGCCCACCAGGCTCCTCTGTCCATGGGACTTTCCAGGCAAGAGGACTGGAGTGGGTCGCCAGTGCCTTCTCTGTCTAGTAATTCTCTTGATATTTAAAAATCTTCATTATTAGTTTCTGGTCTTACATTTAGATCTTTAATCCATTTTGAGTTTATTTTTGTGTATGGTGTTAGAAAGTGTTCTAGTTTCATTCTTTTACAAGTGGTTGACCAGTTTTCCCAGCACCACTTGTTAAAGAGGTTGTCTTTTTTCCATTGTATATCCTTGCCTCCTTTGTCAAAGATAAGGTGTCCATAGGTTCGTGGATTTATCTCTGGGCTTTCTATTTTGTTCCATTGATCTATATTTCTGTCTTTGTGCCAGTACCATACTGTCTTGATGACTGTGGCTTTGTAGTAGAGTCTGAAGTCAGGCAGGTTGATTCCTCCAGCTCCATTCTTCTTTCTCAAGATTACTTTGGCTATTCGAGGTTTTTTGTATTTCCATACAAATTGTGAAATTCTTTGGTCTAGTTCTGTGAAAAATACCGTTGGTAGCTTGATAGGGATTGCATTGAATCTATAGACTGCTTTGGGTTAGGGTTAGGGTTAGGGCTAACCCTAACCCTAACCCTAACTCCTAGAGGAGAACATAGGCAAAACACTCTCCGACATAAATCAAAGCAAGATCCTCTATGACCCACCTCCCAGAATATTGGAAATAAAAGCAAAACTAAACAAATGGGACCTAATGAAACTTAAAAGCTTTTGCACTACAAAGGAAACTATAAGTAAGGTGAAAAGACAGCCCTCAGATTGGGAGAAAATAATAGCAAATGAAGAAACAGACAAAGGATTAATCTCAAAAATATACAAGCAATTCCTGCAGCTCAATTCCAGAAAAATAAATGACCCAATCAAAAAATGGGCCAAAGAACTAAACAGACATTTCTCCAAAGAAGACATACAGATGGCTAACAAACACATGAAAAGATGCTCAACATCACTCATTATTAGAGAAATGCAAATCAAAACCACAATGAGGTACCATTACACGCCAGTCAGGATGGCTGCTATCCAAAAGTCTACAAGCAATAAATGCTGGAGAGGGTGTGGAGAAAAGGGAACCCTCTTACACTGTTGGTGGGAATGCAAACTAGTACAGCCGCTATGGAAAACAGTGTGGAGATTTCTTAAAAAACTGGAAATAGAACTGCCATATGACCCAGCAATCCCACTTCTGGGGATACACACTGAGGAAACCAGATCTGAAAGAGACACGTGCACCCCAATGTTCATCGCAGCACTGTTTATAATAGCCAGGACATGGAAGCAACCTAGATGCCCATCAGCAGATGAATGGATAAGGAAGCTGTGGTACATATACACCATGGAATATTACTCAGCCATTAAAAAGAATTCATTTGAACCAGTCCTAATGAGATGGATGAAGCTGGAGCCCCTTATACAGAGTGAAGTAAGCCAGAAAGATAAAGAACATTACAGCATACTGACACATGTATATGGAATTTAGAAAGGTGATAACGATAACCCTATATGCAGAACAGAAAAAGAGACACAGAAATACAGAACAGACTTTTGAACTCTGTGGGAGAATGTGAGGGTGGGATATTTCAAAAGAACAGCATGTATGCTATCTATGGTGAAACAGATCACCAGCCCAGGTGGGATGCACGAGACAAGTGCTCCGGCCTGGTGCACTGGGAAGACCCAGAGGAATCGGGTGGAGAGGGAGGTGGGAGGGGGGATCGGGATTGGGAATACATGTAAATCCATGGCTGATTCATATCAATGTATGACAAAACCCACTGGAAAAAAAAAAATAAAAATAATTAAAAAAAAAAATCTTCATTATTATATTTATGATGATGATTTCTGATAAGTGATCTTTGATGTTATTATTGTAGTTGTTTTGGCATTCTTTAGCAATAAAGTATTTTTCAATTCAAAGAGGTTCTCTTTAAATAAAGTACTTTTAAAATAAGGTATGTACTTTTGAGGGGATTAGAGGGACTTGCCTGGTGGCTCAGTTACAGAATTGGCCTGCTAATACTGGAGACACAAGTGATATGGTTTTGATCCCTGGGTCAGGAAGATTCCCTGGAGCAGGAAATGGAAACCCACTCCAGTATTCTTGCCTGAAAAACCCCATAGATAGAGGAGCCTGGCAGATTAGCCAGGCTACAGTTCATGGGGTTGCAAAAGTCAGATTGACTGAGCATGCAAATATGTACTTTTTCAAGATAATGCTATTGCACACTTAAAAGAATATAGTATAAATATAACTTTTACATACACAGGGAAGCCAAAACATTCCTGCAACTCACTTTTTTGCAATATTCACTTTATTGCAGCCATCTTGAAGTGAACCTGCAATATCTCTTGACGTATGCCTGAAGTTAAAAGTACACAGTCTGATTTTAGCATCTCTGCTGTTGACAAGTAGACTAGGGAGCTCACCATTAAATACATAAGGAAACCCATACAAAGAGAAGTTAAACAATATTCCAAGGTTTCATGCAGGTACAGCCTCGAGTTTGGCTCTGAACAGGGGGTCTGTCCAACTCCAGGGCGTTGGCACTGTCCCCTTGTGCCACATCGACTACTTGCTGACATCCAGAAACCTTCTTACACACTCACCATGCTCCCTCTCAAGCTGTTACTCTATGCAACTGCTACAACTTGAATGAGATTGCAAACTCCTAATAAATATCTGTTGAATAAATATAATTGAGTTGATGCAATAGCACGCTAGCTACATCATAAAATAATTACAATGTGATATAGAATTCAAGTTCCATGAAGACAAACAAATCTATCTAAAGAAATAAATACTGCTTTGCTGCAATTTGGTTCCCAGAAAAGGTAGCAGAATTCAAATCCTTTCTATCTATCTGTGTAACTTTGCAAGGATTTTCTCTAAATCTGGCCACTGCATCATGGCTAACCTATTTAAATGTGTGGTCTTTGTTGTGACAAAGAGATGGCAGAAATTCAAAGATTCGTTCATTAAGAAATGGATAGATTGTCACAGAACACATCTTTGAGCTCCCTGTGGCATATAGCAATTCCCACTGGCTATCTGTTTTTATTCTCCAATTAAAAATAAAATAAGAGTGAACAAGATGGCTGAGGAGTAGATGGATGTGAAGTACATCTCTCTCCATGGATACATCAAGAATACACCTTCAGACACAGAGGTACATGCAGAACACCAGCTGAGAGTGGACAGGAGTACCTGGTCAGCAGAAAAGAACATATAGACCCACACAAAACTCGGTAGGGTAAAGGAACTAGGGTGAAAAACAGGAGTGTCAGTAGGACTGGACTTGCCCTCCGCGGTGGAGAACTGAAGCAGGGGTCCAATCCCCACAACGCGGCAATTGTCTGAGTCAGAGGAGAAACATTTAAGGCTGAGAGTGAAACAGCTGATCTGTGGCAGCCTAAATGGAATGAGAACCAGACTGTCCTTGCTGCAGCCATACACACCCTGGACAGGAACGCAGGTCCCCTGGAAGGCACAGTGGCTGGGAGCTGGAGTTGAGGGATTGTGGAGCAATCCTAGGGCAAGGGCTGCTGTTGACTGTGGAGAGAAGGATCAAGGGGATATGAGGGAGGAGGTCGAGGTGGGAAATGCCTGTGGAGGAAAGTCAGGCATGGAAGCAAGGCGACACTGCTGAGTCACACGTGGCGGTGGAGCCATCACCATAGCCTCTCTCCCCCAACACACCAGCATGGTAGCCAAACAGTAGAGAGGCTGGTCCATCAAACGCCTGACACTCAGCTACAGAGTAGGACCCCACGCAAGAAAGCCCTCTAGGTGCCCAAATGGGCGAAGCTACGGAGAAAGACTGGCCAAAGAGGCCTTCTGATCATCAGCTACAAGAGGCTGGAAAAAAGACTCTGACAGGACCGTAACACCTGCAGCGGAGGCAGTCCGTGTCCCTGCACACTTGGCCCCACCAATGTCCACGCAAATCAAGCAGCTGGGCCACCTTCACGCTCAACGCTCACTGGGGCAGGGCTGCCACAGGCAAAATAGTCTTGCGTCTATGCACCCGGGGTCACCTCGGTAGTGTCTGACCCTTGTGACCCTGTAGACTGCGGCCTGCCAGGCTTCTCTGTCAGGGAAGGGGTTAGAATACTGAAGCGCATTGGCCAACACTGGCTGCCTTACCCTTCTAGAGCACTATATTTCCTGCTGCCCTGGCCGCCAACCCCCCTGAGTACCTGGTGCTGCCAGAACCCCTGAGACCCAAGCAGCTGCACCACCTCCACACCTGGCCCTCACAGGGGCAAACCCAAGTCCTCCAGGGCAGCCTCAGGGGCAAACCCCTGGGGACGACCCACATGCAGAGGTGGAAATAAAACCACAGTTGAAACCCAGGGGCAGTGGGGCTAAGGAAGAAGACCCAAACCTTCCCACCAGCTGTACACACTGCAGATTAAATCCACAAGATCAACTAGGCAGACTCTGTCTATAGAATACATAAAAGGACATTCAGAGCTCCCACAAAAGAAAACACACGAGTTCTATTAGCCATGGACATTGGAGGCAAGAACACACAGGAGAAGGACCAGATTATAGTCTGAGCTGCCCCCACAGCAGGTCCAGAGATCAGCACTGTGTTCGAGGGCATCCTAGGGAGGTGAGGTGGACTGACTCCCAGTGAGGGAAAGGACTCTGACAGCAGTGACTCAGGAAAAGTATTTATCATTCTCATGTTTTTACTTGTTCTGTAGATTCTTTTGGATTTTTCTTTTCTTTTCTTTTATCCATTTTCCCCCATCTGTTGTAGTTGTGATTTTATTGGCAGTATGAAATCCAATTAATCTTTTGAGTTTTTTTTTCTTTTTTTTTTTCCTCAGTCACATTTTTTATTATTGTTATAGACCTCTGCCCCTATGTTGGGCTTTTGCAGTTCTGTTGAGTTTTCCTTTTTTTTTTTTCTTTTTTTCTTTCTTCTTCCTCTGCTTTTTCTCTTTTTATAATTTTAACTTTTAATTTTTTAAATATATTATATTTTTTCTACATTTATTCCTTTGTTTGCCTTTCCTACTGTTCTTTTCCCCTTGCAGTTAATCTTCACGTATATAAATCTTCATCTAACTCTATTTAACTTTGCACACCTATTCTTTCTTTCTATTCTTTGTTTCTGTTCCTCAAAATATTTGTTAATTTTGTTTTCATTGCTTTATTCACCACTTGGCACCTGGCTTTAGTCTTGTTTTCCAGTTTGTGCTTTAGTTAGTTTTGTTCTTTTCTGGTAAACATAATTTTTTATTTCCCTTGTTCACTGAGTCAGTCTACTGTACTTTATCTTTGTTGGACTGTTATGACTTTACTCATGGGTATATATGTATACGTGTCTACTCCATTATTTTAATTATTATTTGCCTGATTTTGTAACTGCCATTTGTCTGGGATTCATCTTTGGTTTCTCATTTTTGGATATTTGTTTTAATCTCACCTAATGCCATAACAAACCACTTGTGGAATCTTTGTTCCTGACCAGAGATCAAGCCCTGAGCCTTTGGGGTGGGAGCACTGACTCCAAGACCCTAGACTACAGAGAACTAACCCTAGGGAGTATCAAATAGTGACAACTCACACAAAGGAAACCACTTGAATACAAAATCAAGCATCACCCAACCATCATTAGCACCCCATGCAGGACGCCTCATCTAAACAACAAATAAAACTAAAATATAAACCCAATCATTGGCAGACAGGATTATCACCTCATTCAGCCTTGCCCAGCAGAGGAAAAACAAATGAACAAACAAAGAAAAATTCAGCACAAATCTCACCCTACACAAGCCACTGGACCAAACTTAGGAGGGCAGAAACCAAAAGAAAGAAAGTATTCAACCTTAAAGCCTGGGAAAAGGAGACCTCAAACACAATAAGTTAAAAAAAAAATAATGAAGAGGCAGAGAAATACTACACAAATGAAGGAACAAACTAAAAACACAGAAGTCCAAATAAATGAAGAGGAAATAGGCAAACTACCTGAAAAAGAATTCAGAATAATGATAGTAAAGGTGATCCAAAACCTTGAAAACAAAATGGAGAAAATACAAGAATCAATTAACAAACACCTAGAAGAATCAAAGAATAAACATACAAACAACACAATTACTGAAATTAAAAATACTCTAGAAGGAATCAATAGCAGAATATCTAAAGCAGAAGAATGAATCAGTGAGCTGGAAGATAAAATGGTGGAAATAACTTCTGAAGAGCAGAATAAAGTAAAGAGAATGAAAAGAACTGAGAATAGTCTCAGAGACGTCTGGGACAATATCAAATGAACCAACATTCAAATTATAAGGGTCCCAGAAGAAGAAGAGAAAAAGAAAGTGTGTGAGAAAATTTTGAAGAGATTATAGTTAAAAATTTCCCAACATGGAAAAGGAAATAGTCAATCAAGTCCAAGAGGCACAAAGAGTCCCATATAGAAAAAACCCAAGGAGAAACACACCAAGACACATACTAATCAAACTAACAAAGACTAAACACACAGAAAGAATATTAAAAGCAGCAAGGGAGAAGCAACAAGTAACATATAAAGGAAACCCCACACATTTAACAGCTGATCTATCAGCAGAAACTCTGCAGGCCAGAAGGGAATGGCAGGATATATTTAAAGTACTGAAAGTGAAAAATCGACAACCAATATTACTGTACCTAGCAAGGATCTCATTCAAAATTGACGGAGAAAAAAAACTTTTCAGACAAGCAAAAGCTAAGAGAATTCAGTACCACCAAACCAACTTTACAACAAACATTAAGGGGACTTATATAGTCAAGAAATACAAGAGAAGAAAGAAGATCTATAAAATCAACCCCAAACAATTAAGAAAATGGCAACAGGAAGATATACTTTAAATGTGATTAGATTAAATGCTCCAACCAAAAGACACAGATTGGCTGAATGGACGCAAAAACAAGACCCATATACATGCTTTCCACAAGAAACCCACTTCGGACCTAAAGACACATATAGACTGAAAGTGAGAGGATGGAAAAATACATTCCATGCAAATGGGAAGCAAAAGAAAGCTGGAGTAACAGTCTTCATATCTGACAAAATAGACCCTAAAATAAAGATCACAAGAGATAAGTAAGGACACTACATAAAGATCAAGGGATCAATCCAAGAGGAATATATAACAATTGTAAATATCTATGAACCCAACATAGGAGCACCTCAATACATAAGACAAACACTAACAGACATAAAAGGAGAAATTGACAGTAACACAATAATAGTGGGAGACCTTAACACCCCACTCACACCAATGGCCAGATCTTCAAAACAGGAAATTAATAAGGAAACACAAGTCTTAAATGATACCTTACATAAGATGGATTTCATTGATATCTTCAGGACACTCCATCCAAATGCAGAATACACCTCCTTCTCAAGTGCACATGGAACATTCTCCAGGATAGACCATATCTGGGTTCACAAATCAAACCTCAGTAAATTTAAGAAGATTGAAATCATATCAAGCATTTTCTCCAGCCACAATGCTATGAGACTAGATATCAATTGCAAGAAAAAAAGTGTAAGAAATACAAACACATGGAGACTCAACAACACGTTTCTAAATAACCAAAAGTTTACTGAAGAAATCAAAAGGGATTCAAAAAATTTCCAGAAACAAGTGACAATGAAAACACAATGCAAAACCTATTGGATGCAGCAAAAGCCATTCTCAGAGGGAAGTTTATACAATACTCTCCTACCTCAAGAATTAAGAAAAACAGAATAGACAACCTAACTTTACACCTAAAACAACTGGATAAAGAAGAAGAACAACAACAATGAAAAATTAGTAGAAGAAAAGATATCATAAAGATTCAAGCAGAAGTAAATGAAAAAAAAAAAAAAGAAACAATAGTACCAATTAATAAAACTAAAAGTTGGTTCTTTGACAAGATAAGCAAAATTGACAAGTCTTTAGCCAGATTCATCAAGAAAAAAAAAAAAAAGAAGAATCAAATCAACAAAATTAGAAATGAAAAAGGAGAAGTTACAATAGACATTGCAGAAATACAAAGGATTACAAGAGACTATTATAAACAACTATAAGGCAATAAAATGGATAACCTCAAAGAAATGGACAGATCCTTAAAAATTCAATCTTACAAGACTGAAACAGGAAGAAATAGAAACTTTGAAGAACACAATTACAAGCACTGAAATTGAAATAAAAAATTTCCCAAAAAACAAAAGCCCAAGACCCGATGGCTTCACAGGAGAATTCTGTCAAACATTTATGAAGGGCAAATTCCTATCCTTCTAAAACTCTTTCAAAAAATTGCAGAGGAAGGAACACTTCCAAACTCATTTTATGAGGCCACCATCACCCTGAAACCAAAACCAGACAAAGACAACATAGGAAAAGAAAGCTACAGGCCAATATCACTGATGAACATAGATGCAAAAATCCTCAACAAAATTTTAGAAAACAAAATTCAGCAACACATCAAAAAACTCATACACTATGACAAGTTGGGTTTATTCCTGGAATGCGAGGATTCTTCAATATACACAAATCAATCAATGTGATACACCATAATAACACATTGAAAGATAAAAACCATATGATAATCTCAATAGATGCATAAAAACCATTGACAAAATTGAGCACTGATTTATGATTAAAACTCTTCAAAAAATGGGCGGAGAAGAAAACTACCTCAACATAGTAAAGGCCATATATAATATGCCTATGGCAAACATTATTCTCAATGGTGAATACTGAAAGCATTTCCCCTAAGATCAGGAATAAGACAAGGGTGTCCACTTTCACCACTGTTATTCCACATAGTTCTGGAAGTCCCAGCTACAGCAATCAGAAAAGAAAAAGAAATAAAAGGAATCCAGATTGGAAAAGAAGAGGTAAAGCTCTCACTGTTTGCAGATGACATGATCCTGTACATAGAAAACCCTAAAGATAATATCAGAAAATTACTAGAGCTAATCAGTGGGTTGAGCAAAGTTGCACGATACAAAATCAATACACAGAAATCACTTGCATTTCTATATACTATCAATGAAAAATCAGAAAGAGAAATTAAGGAATGAATCCCATTCACCATTGCAACAAAAAGAATTAAATATCTAGTAATAAACTTACCTAGGGAGACAAAAGAACTTTATACAGAAAATTATAAGACACTGGTGAAAGAAATCAAAGACAACATAAACAGATAGAGAGATAATCCATGTTCCTGGGTAGGAAGAATTCAAATTGTGAAAATGACTATACTAACAGATGCAATCTACAGATTCAATATGATCCCTATCAAATTGCCAATCGCATTTTTCACAGAAATAGAACAAAAACTTTCACAATTCATATGGAAACACAAAAGACCCTGAATAGCCAAAGCAGTCTTGAGAAAGAAAAATGGAGCTGGAAAAACCAACCTTCCTCACTTCAGCTTATACTACAAAACTACATACTGCAAAGATACAGTCATCAAGACAGTATGGTACTGGCACAAAATCAGAAATATAGACCAATGGAACAAGATAGAAAGCCCAGACAAACCCATGCACCTGTGAGTACCTTATTTTTGACAAAGGAATCAAGAATATACAATGAGGCAAAGACAGCCTCTTCAATAAATGGTGCTGGGAAAAGTGGACAGCTACATGTGAAAGAATGAAATTAGAACACTTCCTAACACCATACACAAAAATAAAATCAAAATGGATTAAAGATCTAAATGTAAGACCAAAGACTATAAAACTCTTAGAGGAAAATATAGGCAGAACACTCGATGACATAAATCAAAGCAAGATCCTCTATGACCCACCTCCTAGAGGAACAGAAATAAAAGCAAACATAAACAAGTGAGACCTGATTAAACTTAAAAGCTTTTGCACAGCAAAGGAAACTATAAGCAAGGTGAAAAGACAACCCTCAGAATGGGAGAAAATAATAGCAACTGAAACAACTGACAAAGGATTAATTCCCAACATATGCAAGCAGCTCCTACAACTCAATGCCAGAAAAACAAACAACCCAATTAAAAAGTGGGAAAACGACCTAAACAGACATTTCTTCAAAGAAGACATACAGATGGCTAACAAACACATGAAAAGATGCTCAACACCGCTCATTACTAGAGAAATGCAAATCAAAACCAAAAAGAGATATCATCTCACATCAGTCAGAATGGCCCTCATCAAAAAGTCTACACACAATAAATGCTAGAGAGAGTGTGGAGAAAAGGGCATGCTCTTGCACTGTTGGTGGGAATGTAAATTGATACAGCCACTATGGAAGATGGTATGGAGATGCCTTTAAAAAAAAAAAAAAAAACTAGTAATAAAACCACCAGCAATCCCACTCCTAGGCATATACCCTGAGGAAACCAAAATTGAAAAAGACACATGTATCCCATTGTTCACTGCAGCACTATTTACAATAGCTAGAACATGGAAACAACCTAGATGTCCATCAACAGATGAATGATAAAGAAGTTGTAGTACATAAACACAATGGAATATTCAGTTCAGTTCACTTCAGTCACTAGTCATGTCCGACTCTTTGTGACCCCATAGCCTGCAGCACGCCAGGCCTCCCTGTCCATCATCAACTCCCGGAGTTTACTCAAACTCATGTCCATGGAGTCAGTGATGCCATCCAACCATCTCATCCTCTGTCATCCCCTTCTCCTCCTGCCCTCAATCTTTCCCAGCATCAGGGTCTTTTCAAATGAGTCAGCTCTTCATATCAGGTGGCCAAAGTATTGGAGTTTCAGCTTCAACATCAGTCCTTCCAATGAACACCCAGGACTGATCTCCTTTAGGATGAACTGGTTGGATTTCCTTGCAGTCCAAGGGACTCTCAAGAGTCTTTTCCAACACCACAGTTCAAACGCATCAATTCTTCAGTGCTCAGCTTTCTTTATAGTCCAACTTTCACATCCATACATGACTACTGGAAAAATTACTCAGTCATAAAAATGAATGCATTTGAGTCAGTTCTAATGAGGTGGATGAACCTAGAAGCTATTATAGACTGAAGTGAGTCAGAAAGAAAAGGACAAATATCATATTCTAATGTACAAATATGGAATCTAGAAAAATTGTACTGAAGAATTTATTTACAGGGCAGCAAAGGAGAAACAGACATAGAGAATAGAATTATGGACATGGGGAGAGGGGAGGAGAGGGTGAGATGTGTGGAAAGAGTAACATGGAAACTTACATTACCATATGTAAAATAGACAGCCAACAGGAATTTGCTGTCTGGCTCAGGAAACTCAAACAGGGGTTCTGTGTCAACCTAGAGGGGTGGGATGAGGAGGGAGATACAACGGAGGGGATATATGTATACCTATGGCTGATTCATTTGAGGTTTGACAGAAAGCAACAAAATTCTGTAAAGCAATTCAGTTCAGTTCAGTTCAATTGCTCAGTCACGTCTGACTCATTGTGATCCCATAGCCTGCAGCACGCCAGGCCTCCCTGTCCATCACCAACTCGCGGAGTTTACTCAAACCCATGTCCATTGAGTCAGTGATGCCATCCAACCATCTCATCCTCTGCCGTCCCCTTCTCCTCCTGCCTTCAATCTTTCCCAGCATCAGGGTCTTTTCAAATGAGTCAGCTCTTCACATCAGGTGGCCAAAGTATTGGAGTTTCAGCTTCAACATCAGTCCTTCCAATGAACACCCACGACTGATCTCCTTTAGGATGGACTGGTTGGATCTCCTTGCAGTCCAAGGGACTTTCAAGAGTCTTCTCCAACAGCACATTTCAAAAGCATCAATTCTTCGATGCTCAGCTTTCTTTATAGTCCAATTCTCACATCCATACATGACCACTGGAAAAACCATAGCCTTGACTAGACAGACCTTTGTTGGCAAAGTAATGTCTCTGCTTTTTAATATGCTAGTTGGCAAAGTAATGTCTCTGCCTTTTAATATGCTAATAATCTATTCTAGATTGGTCATAGCCTTCTTTCAAGTAGCAAGCATCTTTTAATTTCATGGTTGCAGTCACCATTTGCAGTGATTTTGGAACCCAAAAAAATAAAGTCTGTTACTGTTTCCACTCTTTCCCCATCCATTTGCTACCAAGTGATGGGACCGGATTCCATGATCTTAGTTTTCTGAATGCTGAGCTTTAAGCCAACTTTTTCACTCTCCTCTTTCACTTTCATCAAGAGGCTCTTTAGTTCTTCTTCCATTTTTGCCATAAGGGTGGTGTCATCTGCATATTTGTGGTTATTAATATCCTTAAAAAAATCAATTAAAAAGAAAAAAAGTAAAAGAAGATGGAAAACTCAAAAATAAAATAAAAGTTTTTAAAAAAGAAATGGGGAGAGAAAACCAAGCCACTGCACCTTCACCAGAGAATTGTTATCAACAGTAAATTTCACTCACTGTTAAACTAGATTCTGGCCGGGTTCTGAGTCATTAAGACCTTGGGAACACATCATCTGTTTGATTCACTTTTGAACCTGACTAAATAATCACAACGAAGTTAACCATGTTTAAACATTTTGTAAAATACTCCCTTCAAGATGAAATGTGAAAGTCAGGGAGCATGCAAAGATATCTAAAAAAGATGAAGTGGACTGTGAAATTCTCAAATAAAATTATAAACTTAATAGTGTATGTATTTGGTCCTGATTGGTGTATAATCACTTAACTAATAGAAAGAAACTAATTTGCCATTACAACTGTTTTGAAATTAAATTTAAATGCAGAATCACAGTGCACTAGGAATTGAAACCACAGAGACACTGACGAGATTTTTTAGCTCTTAAAAAAGAGTCTTTCTCTTTAATTTCACCATTAATAGTTGCTACAAACAGTAAGTAAAAATGGAATTAGCATTGAAGTCTTGCAGGAGCAATGACTAAATGAGTAAATTGGCATGTTATCGCAAGCCTGTTTCCGAGATCAGGGACTAGGAGACCATTTACTGAGCTTTGGTGATGACTAATTTGTGAAAGTCCTTTTTACTAGGACCTAAGTGCTGAAAATCTTAACCAAAAATGGCACAAAGAATTGGGAATGCTGAAAACTTCCTTCATATTCATTTTATTTTTGAGGAGAAACAGGTGTGCTCATACTCTCAAGAGCAAAACATCAGCTTATAATCTTGACAAATGAACAAACTGTGACAAGCAAGATTAACAGAGTATCAGACACTGATTATTTGGTGTAGACTGTTGCATGTCGATTTAAATTATTAATGATTCTTACCTATATGGATAAGGCAATACCTCTACGTAAATCTGTATTACAGAGCAGGGTTACTCAACCTCAATGCTATTGACATCTGGGGCCAAACAATTCTTTGTTGTGAGAGGCTGTCCTGAGCACTGCGGGATTTTTTGCAGTACCTCTGACATCTACCCACAAAATGCCTGTAGTATACACAGTCCCACCTTACCAGTTGTAACAACCAAAAATATCTCCAGACATTGCCAGATGTCTCTAGGGAGGCAACTAGTCCCTGGTTGGGAACCAATGGCATAAAGTAATACCAGAAGCATATATGAATTAAAAGGGCAGCACCACTACCTTATAGAATACAAGGACACATTTCAGAAACTGTAATTAATTTTAGTGATTTTAATAGTGGCCATAAAATGGTTTAATTTCTCAGGAGAAAAAAAATGGTTATTATTAGAACTTGGCATTCTCAGAAATCTATTTATAGAGCAAGGCTAACAACTTAAAAAAAAAAAAAAAATCCAAGGTTAAAATTATCTGAGAGTGTACTAGTCCAGCAGTTAAGGGAAAACCCAGAACATAGGGGGCAGAGAATGGTGCTTACCTAGTGATATTTGATTGAAAACAAGCTGAGCTTGCCTCACTGAATTCATGTCCCCTTTCCTCAGTACCCAACAATTGATGACTGAAGTCAACACTTTCTATTTTTAACTTTAAGCAAGAAAAATGTTAATCACATCATTTCTTCATTTTTAAAAACATAATCTAGTCTCTTAACAAATGTGTGCTGCTGAATCCAGAAGATGAAGCTGGTCTTCCTACTGTAACATACAATAGACTTTTATGACCTTTATTTTTCCTTATCTAAATTCTCTTCCAATCTTTTAAAAATAGCATGTGTCTTTTCTTCTTAATAATGATCATATAAGCCAGTCTGAAGACCATCTAGATATTCTCTTTATGGTATTTTGAATGTTTCATTGGTAAAAACAAAAAATAATGTGTAATATAAAATAATATATCATATAAAAGGATGAAGTTATTCCATTCTGTAAACAGGAGAAATCGATAATCAATCATTAAGATATGGTCTATTTTGTTGGTATTAATGTTGCTAATCCATTATCTTTTACTCAAACAACCAAAAATGTGCGGCAGAGAAAATATGCTTGCCCAGAAAGTCAACAAAGCTAGTTACAGACCTCATTCTGTCACTGGCTGCCTGCATAAGCAGTTATCAGCTCTTGGCTGCCACTTCTTCACATGTATAATTAAATGGGCAGAATCAGTGATCTCTAAAATGGTTTCCAACTGCAAAAGTCCATGATTCTTTGTATTTATTTTCTTCTTACATATGTTCAACACTATAATTTCAACTGCAGGATAGGGGAAAGATGAATGAAATGATATTGCATCTCACATATCTTTTCAAAGACAAATTCCACGACACAAGGAATGGTATTTCAGGGTACAGCTATTCTACTATGGAGGCCTCTGAGTGTAGCAGGAATCCAGAGAAAGACAATGTAACAACAGAGGCTAGAGTTATGCCCATGTTCAAGACAGCAATTAGGAGACTGGAAACTTCTGTGAGAGTTTGGGGTTCTAGAACTGAAAGTGTTCTTGCGGTCCATTAGTCAAATAGCAAAAGAGTGAGATTCAGAGACATAAGCTGACACACACAAACCTAAAGCTTTCATCAGCAGAGCTAGAATCAAGATCTTAGTTTCTCTGCTTCCCTTTTCCCTGAAATTTATTCCACATTAAAAGGAAGTTTATGAAACACTTGACCCAATTATCCAGGAGTATCTATGTCCTCATTATTACTACCTAGGAAGAGACATAGGAAGTGGTGAAATAGCTCTTTTGAAAGGAAATATATTGAATAATTAATACAGTGGGCTATTCCAATAAGCTTGAAGAGTTAGTCATTCCTAATGCAATGCCCTAGTCACCAATTTTCTTTGTGGAACTGAACAGAAAACAATCCTCATGTTCTGCTTTCTGCATATATCCCAGAGATGCAGTAATGAAGAAATAGAAAATCAAATCAAGCAAGAAAGTATTTGCACATCATGAGAAGTAAGTTAGACTTACGGTTTTCCACCTGGTTGCACTTCAGAATCATTTGTTGAACCCAGACACCACCTAAGACCTACAAAACAAAGATCTCATAGTATTGGACCTGAGAAAATGCCATTTTGCACCTTGAAAAATGATTTTGATGTATGCCCCAGATTAGAAATCGTTTGATTAGATTTAATATTTTTTAAGATTCCTTCAAACCCAAGAGTCCTTGATTCTCTATATCTAAGCAGACTTGAGTGAGAGTTTACTGTCATGTCAAGCCTGAGCAGAAATAAGTGATGATTGAGAACCTCACCTGCATAGAATCCCATCTGGCTTCTGGGCACTATTAAGAAGCATTCAGAGAGGTGGAGACTTATACTGAAAAGGTCCTCTGAATACAACTATGCCCCTTAGGATACCTGGGCCTGCTGAAAGTGAAAGCATTAGTCACTAAGTCATGTCTGATGCTTTGCGACCCTGTGGACTGTAGTCCACCAGGCTCCTCTGACCATGGAATTCTCCAGGCAAAAATACTGGAGTGGGTTGCCATTTCCTTCTCCAGGGAATCTTCCTGACCCAGGGATCAAACCCCATCTCCCACATCGTGGGCAGACTCTTTACCATCTGAACCACCAGGGGAGGCACCAGAAGTACCTGCTGAATTCCCCCAAGATGTCTCTCCTTCAGAATTTCTATGGGAAAAAATCATTTGAATGAATGAAGCTATTATGTCATCTGAAGAGTCAGCACATTCACTAAGACCATAGTCTCTCAGATTAGAGCTTTTGATTTACCTTTTTCTTCCCAGCCTGAGGATGGAGTACTGAAACTAGTTCTGGTCCTATATTGTGATACTTGTGTGACAATAAGACATAAGACGCCCACAGTATTTGGCCAAGTGGGCATTCAATAAATGGCAGCAATTTTTCAAAGTCCTGGCACTATCCAGTGAGGTATGACATTGTGGAAAACGAAGGAACAGTATGCAGGATGGAAATATGGAAGAAGCAACTAGAGGCAAAAAATTCCCAAATAAGGCAGAGGGGCATTCCATCCACTGACTTCACAGCTTAACCTAAGCTTAAATAAAATGATATTCTCAGCACTGTCCAGCAAGGAATACTGCCCCCACCCTGTCCCTGTCTCTCTCTCTTGGTCCCGTCTGCCTGCCACTCTCCGTCTGTTCTCTCCTTCCATATTTCTGTCTTGCTCTTTCTTTCTCCCTCTTCACATACACCATACACTCTCCAGTAAATAAATAAATAGTGGCACCTTTGCAGCACAACAGGAAAACTAGTGTAGCTGGCAAAAAAAGCAACGCCTTCTGCCACTAGCATCACTGGGCAGGTTGTACAGAGAAGAGGCATGACAGCCTGCTATTTTATAAGCCAAAGTGGGGGTGACCACAAGCAGATCAAAGCAAAGGAAATGGACCATAAAAGAGAAAGCACAGCTTTGAGCAGAAAAAAAAAAAAGCTGGGAAATGTCCATAACACTTCTGCAGCCAATCTGGCATGCAAAAGTGAGAAAAAGAGAGGTTTTTTGATCCAAAATAATCAACTTCCTTTGTGGGTAAAGAGGCAGGACTCCAGGAAGCCACAGGTCCTCACCTAACCGCTATGTCTATAAGTCAAAGACAAGATGGGCATCATGGACAAAACACCACACACCCACCACCTGCCACAACCAAACATCTTCTAGTATGAGGGAGAGGCAGCTCTAAGATCAGTCTAGGACTCCTCCCATGTACCAAAAACCTGCAAGCCTCGTGATTCTCAGAAGCACTTGGGCTCACTGTCCCTCCAGGGAAAATTTCACAGTGATGAAGTTTGTTTGGAAAACCACCTGCTGCTATGTTTTTCCATCTTTGTAATTTTTCTGATTGCCTCTCTTCTTTCTCCACCCCAAGAGTTAGCTTTTCTTCAATATCCATTACGTGTTACGATGCTCAGACACAGGGATGAGGGCTGTAAAGATGAATAAATCTTGGGTGTTGTCTTCAGAGTGTCTGGTACCCAAACAGATGGTGTGATGTGAGAAGGACCCAGGAGAGCCCTGGGTAGGACGAGGTAGCGTAGAGAATCGGGTGGAAGGTTGGAGCTTAATCTGCCAAGGGAATCAACCATGTTGGAGATGGACATCAAAGGGTCAATAAGTATTTGTGACTGACAGAATGGAAAAAGCAATCTAGCAATCCCACTCCTGGGCCTATACCTCAAAACCATAATTCAACAAGATACAAGATACATAATTCAACAAGATACCCCAATGTTCAGTGTAGCTGTATTTATAACAGCCAAGCCATCTAAATACCCATCCACAGATGAATGAATAAAGAAGATGTGGTACACACACACACACACACACACACACACACACACACTGGAATATTATTCAGCCATTAAAAAAGATTGAAATAATGCCATTTGCAGCCATGTGGATGGAAACAGAGATTGTCATACTGAATGAAGAAAGTCAGACGGTGCATGCATGCACCACCTGGGAAGCCAAGTAAGACAGAGAAAGACAAATATCACACGCTCAGGTGCACAGTGGTAAAGAACCCACCTGCCAGTGCAGGAGCTGCAGGAGATGTGGTTTGATTCCTGGATCAGGAAAATCCCCTGGAAGAGGAAATGGCAACCCACTCCAGAGTCCTTACCTGAAGAATTCCATGGACAGAAGAGCCTGGTGGGCTACAACCCATGGGGTCACAAAGAGTCAGACATGACTGAGTGCATGCACGCACACACACACACTGCTTATATGTAGAACCTTTTTAAAAAATAAGGATACAAAGGAATCTAGGTACAAAATAGAAATAGGGTCACAGATGTAGAAAATAAACACGGTTGCCAGGGGATAAGGGAGGGGATAAATTAGGAGTTTGGGACGGACATATATATATTACTATATATAAAATAGATAACTACCTACTGCATAGTACTGGGAACTCTACCCAGTACTCTATAATGGTCTATATGGGAAAGAATCTTAAAAAAAAAAAAAAAAAAAGTAGATGTATGTATACATATAACTGAATCACTTTGCTATAGAGAAACTAACCCAAAATTGTAAATCAACTATGCACCAATAAAAAAAAATTTTTTACAGAAGTAATCCAGACAGAAGTCCTTATGGGGGATATACTTGGGGGAGTGACTATGTTCCAAGTGGGATTTAGCACAGGAGAAGGCATACTTCAGGGGTTCCCTAGGCACTCACGGACAAGACGTGCTTCACTCCCATCTGAACCAAGCGACCGCACAGGCCCAGGGTGGCTTAGAGCCCGAGGCTGTGGCTGGGCACAGCTCTGTCACCTCACCCAGGCTTCTGAACCCCTTAACACTCCAGATCCAGAGAGATCTCCCTCCCTGGACTTGCTAAACTCTTGGGGAACTATTCCCTATGGCCTTAGAGAAGTTAAACATCTACTTTTCCTACTGGATTTTTTTTTTTTTTTTCATTTTAGAAGATGACGTATTTTTCATTTGAGAAGATGACTTGTATTGACCCAAATAGAAAAGCTGGAGTGTGAAATTATTTGGGGCAGAAGAATCTTTTTCACGGTCTTTAGCCTGTTCTTAGGTTCCTCTCCCCATTTCCCCCACTTACCCTATTTCCGAACCAGAGGAGCATAGGTCCCCTGCTTACTGATGCTCTACTCTGATCTTTGATTTGCTGTTGTTGCTATTGTTATCACTGTTAAAAGTCACACCACTTTTTTTGGGAGTTCAAGAGCTTTCTGCCTCATCTCTGCTACCCTTCCACAAAACAGAAGAGGTTCAAATGTGGAGCGTGGTTCTAAATGCAACTTACATTATGGCTTGAAGCACAGACAAAATTCATCCAAGGTTTTGTGAGCTTATTGGGGTGGTACCTGTAACTCCATCTTTAGTTCTCTCATATTTGTTGTTGTTGTTGTTAAGTTGCTAAGTTGTGTCCAACTCTTTGTGACCCCCTGGACTGTAGCCAGTCAGGTTTCTCTGTCTGTGGTATTCTCCATGCAAGAACACTGGAGTGGTTGCCATTCTCTTCTCCAGGGGATCCTCCTGACCCAGAGACCAAATCCACGTCTCTTGCATCTCCTGCATTGGCAGGCGATAGTCCATGGGGTCAAAAAGAGTCAGACATGACTTAGTGATTGAACAACAACAAATCTTGTATTCACTCTGATCTGTAAAAGAAGACAACTGTCAGCAAATGTTTGAATTCACTACTAGGACCATGTCATATAGGTTGTACTCCTAAATCACCCTCCACTCTAGTGTTGACATGCTACCAAGCTGGAGAATCGCTTGTTCAGCTTTGGGCTGAGAAACTAAACAGACATTTCTCTGTGGTGCATGTTCTGTCAATAATTCACATGTAGTGTTCAAAAGTGGCCAGTTCACTCTTAAGGATAGGCATTCCAAATGGCTTGATCTGACTCATCATTTCACAACAAATGATTTGGAGAGTCTTATACTAAATAAACCAATCATCTTTTATTCTACTGTGGAATTATCTTCCAACTGGAAATATGTTGTGTTGACGTTTTCAGTATCAGTACGTGTTTGTTTCATTTTAATAAGGAAAAAGACATTTTATTTTATGTTGCATATAAGCTAAGATTTCTTGGAATGCTATCATTAAAATTATTCCTTTTGAAAAGGCAAAATCCTATTTGGATGTCACTCTCTCCTTTGAACAAAACTGCAAAGGGGTTTCAGACAAGGTCTCAAGCACTGCGTTAGGCAATTCACTGAGAAACAAACAACCCAAGTCTCAGTGGCTTGCGACAGCAAACATTTATTTCCAGTCCATGTCTGCACCTGTGAATGGACTAGGACTGCAGCCCCACTCCATGTGTCCTTTCACTCAAGCACCTCAGATAGAGGCACGACCCCACACGGGAAATGCTCATTTTTAGGGCAGAGGCGAAGAACAAGAGGCAATCACATCTGAAGCTTCTGTTTAAATATAGCATATGTGTTACTGGCTCATAGTCCATTAGTCCCAAAAAAAGTCACATGGTCTAGCCCAATATCAATGGAGCAGGAAAATACTCTCTGCCCAGGACAAGAGAAGGGAAGAAATATTTGAAGACAATAATACAATCTATCACAGACCTTTCATGAATATTTACCTTCTTTCCCTTCTTACTCAAAAGTACTCACCTGCTTGCAAGAAATACACCCAAAAAGCCATTCCATAATGGCTTTAGGCACTAGGTTGAAGAGCTCATGGTAGTCTCTAAACCAGGCTTGAAACAACCCACATGTACCCACATACAGTGGTGGAAGGGAACAGAATAGCTGCATTAAAAACCACCACTCACAAAGAGGAAAGATGAGAAATATTTAGCCACCACTGGTATGCAGCAACTTTGAGATTCTGCTGGGCAAACATCATGAGTCCCACCTTAGGGGAGGGAATGTTCCGTGGGTCCTACTACCCATGGGCAGCACCCCGGTCCCTCATTCTCTGTGATTCTGGACTCCATCCTCCAGGACACCTTCTATTAACACTATTGGATGAATCTATGGAGGGCATTCTGGGCTTCCCAGGTGGGGCTAGTGGTAAAGAACCCACCTGCCAGTGAAGGAGACATAAGAGGCTTGGGTTCGATCCCTGAGTGGGGAAGATCCCCTGGAGGAGGGCATGGCCATCCACTCCAGTATTCTTGCCTGAAGAATCTTCAGAGAAGCCTGGCAGGTCCATAGCATCACAAAGAGTTGGACACAACTGAAGTGACTTAGCATGCACGCATGAAGGACGTTAGAGACTCTGCCAGTCCCAAAGAATGATCAGATTTCTCAGCCTGCTTCTTGCACAAAAAGTCTCGAAATATCACAGTCTCTTTTAATAGTGTAGGACAGGGCTTTTGGCACAACTGTTGCAAGGATTTTAACAGATTTTCCTCTCTTGGACTTCATTTTCATCTGCAGCTGTCTCCACCACACTTCTTTGGTGGATGTAAGGTTTTCTGTAGACTTAATAAATGGTGCTACAGGCTTGATCAGTTCTTCCAGCATCCTGACTCTAGGAATTGCAGCCACTCCTGTAATTTCATCTCAGCCGGTGTCTTAATTAGTGGTTTTGGCTCAAAGTATTTCTCCATTTGACCTTTGACCGGTTGAAGATTAAAAACAGTTCCATTTCTCTACCCTAAAATCCCAGAATTCGAGGCTATTTTCTCTTTAGTTCTATCTTGCAAGTAGACCAGTTATTTTCTGGATTCATTTCATTTGTTAAATAGCCTGTCAAATGCAGCAAATAACAACTAACTCACACTAGGACAATTCTGTTTAAACACCTTTCCACCTAAAGCTATAATAAGTTCATCACATAGGCCATCTGCCTCCCAAGTTATTGCTGCTGCAGAAGAAAAAAATTCTATTACATTGATCTGATCACTCTTTTCAGTTTCCCACAATAGTTTTTCCCACCACCTACAGTTTTATCTAGAAGCAGTTGCCACCTATTTTTATTTTCCTACAAAAGCACCCCACTCCTCATATCCATTTTTATATCACTCAGCTTGCTGCACAAAAAACAACCCCCAAACTCAGTGCCTAGCAACAACACAATTCTTGCTGACTTCATGTGTCAGCAGGTGCCACTCAACTGTGAATAAAAAGTAAAGTGTTAGTCACTCAGTCACGTCCAACTCTTTGTAACCCCATGAACTGTAGTTCGCCAGGCTCTCCTGTCCATGGAATTCTCCAAGCAAGAATACTGCAGTGGGTTCTTCCCGACCCAGGGACCCAGGTCTCCTGCATTGCAGGCAGACTCTTCACCATCTGAGCCAACAGGGAAGCTCTCAGTTATGAATACTTTGGCTCTATTTCATGTACTATCTTCACATTCAGGGACCCAGGCTGAAGGGGCAGCCACTATGCATAAGGTATGCATTCAGAGACAAAAAGGAAGAGCAAGAGGTATTAAATCACATTTAAAGCTTTTGCTTGAAAGTAGCATAATCACTTCTCACATTCTGTTGACCAAGTTCAGCATGATGGAAAGGGGAAATATTTTCTCCCAGGAAGAAGGTGGAGTAAAATTTTCAAATAACAATACCATCTACCACATACATTACTGATAAACCAGTTATAAAACCTCAGAGTTGTGGATATGCTAGACCAACCCCAGAAAATTAGTGCAATGAGCAGGATCTTTATGAGATCAATTATATACTCATAATTCTAGGGGGAAAAAAGGGAGAAAAAGACACCAACGAATTACTTGACTTTGTGGTGTACAACATCACAAAGATATGGTACCATAGTGATCAATATAACATATTTCTAAACATGAAAGGAGAAACATGAAGTTTCTTAATTTTGAACTTTGTCCATTTTGTAAAACTAAAAAATTTGTGATGGTGAAGTGTATTTTATGTATAGTTGCACAGGCAATCCTAATTTGCTGAATTCTTCCAATTTAAATTTGATGCTGTTAAAGACTTTGCATCACAATCAACAGGAGCTTGGGAGGGGGGGGATCTGCCCAGAATCATGGGGGTTCTTCTTTTTATTTCTAAACAAATCACAAACCTTAGTAAATGCAGTTATTTTCATTTGAGAGCGAGCCCTGCTGGACTGAAGCCTTCAGAAAGATGAGAGGGTGAATAGTGCCCTCTAGTGGTAAATCAAAGCTTTTCACTCGGAAATAGAACAATGTGGGATTTCCAATTTCCTCGTTTATGCTTCTTGATCCGGACCCTGAAATTGAAAAAGTAGAATTTTAGAAACATATCAATAACATTCTAATGTTCCTTTCCCCTGAGCCTGAAACTTGTTTATTTGATATTGAGAAGTATCAGACAATTCAATACGCCTCACATAGTAATAAAAGATGCTATTTAATCTTACACTCTAATCCTTAGGCTGTCACAAATGTACATTCAATTTTATTTTTAAGAAGAAATAAAGTTTTTTACCCTGGAGACTGAACTGGAGCAATCTGCAATTTAGACTTTGTTTTTATTGATTACCGGCCAGTGTAATCACCAAGAAGAAATATCTAACAAGTTTCTAACTCCCGATATTTCCGAGATGATTACACATTTTATTAATCAAGGTCGCAGTCACCTCATTTTATTGGTGTCAATGAAACCCTGATGCTTTGTGTTAATTAAGAATCACCGAGGCAATGAAACAGATTCTTTAAATGCTGCGGCTGCCGCCATTTATGTGTGAGCTCCAGTTGCCCTCTGCTGGATAAAACATACAGATGGTGAAAAGGCCGCTTCTGTTCAGTTTTGGTTCAGCTCTCTGCTGCTAAGTTTAATGGAGCTAAAATTCCATTTAAAAAAAAAGAAGAAGAAGATATAAGCATTCAATTCATGTAGAGATATAGGATCGGGCCTTATATTAAAAATCTTGGAAGAAAAATTCATTAAGGCTTTACTGTATCTATACGAATAATGTTCAAACACTGGACTTCTCTTCATTATTCAAATCTCATTTCAAATATGACTCCCTCTTGAGAAATTAGAAGCTATTAGAAAACAAATCATGGTCAGATTCTTAATACTTTGTATCAACTTAAGAATGTAAATATAGAGTGAATTATATTCTTTTCAGAAATAAGTCATGGTCAGTATGCTAAAAGCTGACTTTTCTTTTCAGCACTTAGACATGTATTTCTTCTTTCCACCAGCAGAGCTAGAATCTAACTTACATGGTTTTCGTCCCCTGAAGAGGAATGCTCTGCTCAAGTGCTTGAGCTGGTCTGCTCGAGGGCTCTCTAAGGAACCAAGGCAGTGTGCCCACTGTTTAGCTGAAAACCTCAACATTTACAGTCACCAGCTCAAGTTTTAGAGTTGAAAGGTAGTAATATGATCTTGGAGTGAAGCAGGGGTTGCTTTTTTTTTTTCTTTTTGGCATTCAGTAGTCCAAAAAAATGCTCTGGTATTGGCAGGAGCAATTCATTAATCCCACTGGTTAGACTTCTATCAGAATGGGATCTTGCCCTTATAAAGCCTAGTCTGTATTACTTTCTAAAAAATTTCTCCTTCTCCTAAGGTCTTCCTAAGCTCTGAAAGACCTAAACTTATTTCCTGGAATTCCGGAAAAATCAATCTTTAAAAAGAAAATTAAAGAGAAACAGAATCTTTGTTCCCTGAACTCAGAAGCAAAATATATTTCGTCTCCAAATATCTTTCTCTTGAGTATTATGAGTTTCATCAAAACATGAGATCATAAGCTAGCAGAAATGGAGAGTATAATGCACTTCCTCCGTCGGTTTTCTTTCTTTTTTTTTTTTTTTTGTGAGTTTAGTTGCTTTACCATGCTGTGTTAGTTTCTGCTATAGAGCAAACTGAATCAGCCATATGTAACACATATGCCCTCTTTGGGGGGTTCCCTTCCATTTAGCTCGCCATATAGCACAGAGTTCCCTGCGCTTCACCGTAGATTCTCATCAGCCATCCATTTTATATACAGCAGCGTGTCTTTGTCAACTCCAGTCTGCCGATGCATGCTCCACCCCACTTTCCTCCTTTGGTGTCCGTACCTTCGTTCTCTACACTTGTATCTCTGTTTCTGCTTTACGAATGGGTTCACTTGTACTATCTTTCTAGATTCCACATATATCCATTAATATATAACCTCCATTAGTTTTTTGTTTTGTTTTGTTTTTAGTTTTTTGAATTTTTTTTTCATTTATTTATATTAGTTGGAGGCTAATTACTTTACAATATTGTAGTGGTTTTTGCCATATATTGACATGAATCAGCCATGGATTTACATATATTCCCCATCCCGATCCCCCCTCCCACCTCCCTCCCCAACCGATCCCTCTGGGTCTTCCCAGTGCACCAGCCTTGAGCACTTGTCTCATGCATCCAACCTTGGCCGGTGACCTGTTTCACCCTTGATAGTATGCTTGTTTCAATGCTGCTCTTTCATTAGTTTTTAACTATTACATAGTGTTAAAGTATGAATAACATAATCTGAAATATTACTATTGTAGGTGTCACTTTTCTGCCCTAAAAGTGTTACAGGTTGAATTGTTTTTCCCCAAAATTTCTATGTTGAAGTCCTAAACTCCTCCCCAGTACATCAGAATGTGACTGTATTTGGAGATGAGATCTTTGAGTTGAAGAAGGTCACTAAGATGGATTCGATTACCATATGGCTGGTGTCCTTATAAGAAGAGGAGATTACAACACAGTAACACACAGAAGGAGACGATGTGAAGAAACGTGGAAAGGATGGCCATCTACAAGTCAGGGCGGGAAGCCTTGGGAGAAATCAATCTTGTGAAACATTGATCTCAGACTTAACCTCCAGAATTGTGAGGAGATGAATCTCTATTGTGTAAGCCTCCCACTCTGTGCTACTTTGTATGGCAGCCCTAGCAAACTAATGCAAGAAGCGAACTTGGCAGAGTTCTTGCTCTGTAAGGTCAGGACAGGGATTCCAAAGCTTCTTTTAGCATTTTCTTCGAGTTTTTTTTTGCCTCATGGTTGATAATCAGCTAATACAGCTCCAAGCTTCATGTCTACATCCAAGAAAGGAAAAGAGGGAGGAAAATGCTCTCCTTCCTATCAAAAACTAAAAGATGTGATTTATTATTTTTTATATGGACTCTATTATGTCAAGTATCAGAAAACTCAAAGAAGGTTAAACTCAAAAAGCATTGCCTCAAGAATGAGAAAATTCAGGGGTAATGCCAATTTTAGGCTAACCAGATTCACCAATCAAATGATATTATCTGGAGTGAGACTCTCTCTCTCTCTCTTTTTTAATCTATTTACTTTTTATTGAAGGATAATTGCTTTACAGAATTTTGTTGTTTTCTATCAAACCTTAACATGAATCAGCCACAGGTATTACAGAATTTTGTTGTTTTCTATCAAACCTTAACATGAATCAGCCACAGGTATACATACACATACCTTTTGAACCTCCCTCCCATCTCCTGCCCATCCCACCCCTCTAGGTGAATACAGAGCCCCTGTTTGAGTTTCCTGAGCCAGAGAGCAAATTCCCGTTGGCTGTTTTACATATGGTAATGTAAGTTTCCATGTTACTCTTTCCATACATCTCACCCTCTCCTCCCCTCTCCCCATGTCCTCAAGTCTATTCTCTATGTCTGTTTCTCCATTGTTACCCTGTAAATAAATTCTTCAGCGCCATTTTTCTAGATTCTGTATGTATGTGTTAGAATATGATATGTATCTTTCTCTTTCTGACTCACTTCACTCTGTCTAATAGGTTCTATGTTCATTCACCTCATTAGAACTGATGGTATGGAGATTCCTTTAAAAACTAGGACTAAAACCACCATATGACCCAGCAATCCCACCCCTAGGCATATACCCTGAGGAAACCAAAATTGAAAGAGACACATGTATCCCATTGTTCATTGCAGCACTATTCACAATAGCTAGAACATGAAAGCAACCTAGATGCCCATCAACAGCTGAATGATAAGGAAGTTGTGGTACATATACACAGTGGAATATTACTCAGCCATAAAAAGGAATGCATTTGAGACTCTCTTTTGATTTTTGTTTCACTGTACTTCCTTTCCTCTCCTGCTTCTCAGAGATATTCATAGATATTCCAGGCTTTTTCCTCGTGGCTATAAGATGGCTACTGTAGCTCTCACCTCACATTTTTTTCAAGATCTGTCTAGCAAGAAAGAGTTCCTACCTCCTGTCATCCATGGGTAAGAAGACCTACATGCTTCTTCCTTTGGCTCATCCTCCTGGCCTGATTATGTAGAATACTTCACACTCTTATCATAACCCAAGCACTAAGAAGTCTGTGTTCACATAATAATGAGATGACCATCAACATTTTAAAGAGTAAACAACTCCTATTTATTAAGCATATACTTTGTGCCAGGCTTGGTTCATCATCAGCTTGAATCATCACACAACTTAATGCAATAAAAATGATTATTCTACTTCAAAAATATTATCGAGTATTTATCTATCTTTAAATAACTAACCTTAAATAAGTCAAGTAACTTGGCACAGATTGGTGAGGTAGAAAACAGAGCCAGGGGTTTCATCCATGGCTGATTCATGTCAGTGTATTTCATAACGTTTCTGTCTAACTCTAGAATCTTCATCCTCTTCACCAGTTAGCTCCACTTGAATCCATATTGTTTTCACAAAGCATGAACAGCTGTAGCCTTTTATCTCCATTTCAAGAACCTCCCCTGCCATCTCTTCTGCCCACAGTCACCCAATTTCTGCTTGCTAGGATTAAGCCTCTCATCTATTCTTCAACTGAAAGGCTAATTGCTAAAAGATAAATACTTGTCCCACCTTCCCCAGTGATTCTCCTTTTAGCAAAGAAAGACCTTCCCTTATTCAGCAAGGAAAATCATTTGAATTCTATGTAGTCACTCAACCTCTGCCCTTTACAAGCTTATCCATCTTTTTAAACTTCTCTGATTTTTTCATGCAGTTTTACTTTCCTTGAAAAATAGTTAAGAGTCAGTCCTTAAAATATGCTGGTGATGCAAAACACTTGAAAATAAATAGACAGCAGTTCTACCACTAGATAAGGATAAAAATGAGGCCCTATTTTACATTACATTGCCTTCTTTTCACCAAAGATCTATTTTAAGTGCAGAGGTCTGGTGAGGTCAATAGCACCTCTGTGCTTAAATCAGAAGCTTGCTCGTATTATCAGTGGCAAGCAGAGGGAGTATGATGCTGAGTGCAATTACAAAGAAACTCGAAAGATATGCACCCTGTTTCTTTAGAGATCAAAAATCAAGAGGCTATACAATCATATTTGACAGATGTTGCTCTCAAGGCCACATCAGCTAGGAGGCATAATCTGGAAAATGAAATGTTAAAATGTAGTTTAGCCTCATCTGAAGATTTGCAGGAGTTCTTTCTATTCTCCATCTGCACCCCCAACTTCCTTCTTAAGGAGAAGTGCCCTTCCTCTGACATCCTTAATAACCCTGTTACCCCAGTACATAAACCCCACTGTATCACTGTTGTCATTTATGGAAGTGTGTGTGTGTTTGTGCGCGGTTGGTTAGTCGTGTCTGACTCTGTGACCCCAAGGACTGTAGCCCGCCAGGTTCCTCTGTCTGTGGGATTTCTCAGGCGAGAATGCTGGAGTGGTTGCCATTCCCTTCCCCAGGGGATCTTCCCAACCCAGCCATCAAACCCATGTCTCCTGCATCTCCTGCAGTTAGAGGTGGTTCTTTACCACTAGTGGCAGCTGGGAAGTGTCCGCCCCTGTGGACTGAGTGCTCCCGGAGTGCGGAGCCTACATCTTACTCATTGCTTTCCAAGCCATGCCTGGCACAACAGCCAACAAGCAATACTTGGTGCGTGTCTGTGGTTTGAAGGGGGAAATGCTGCAAAGAAACGGTGGATCGTCCTCAGGGTCCCCTGTGAGCACCTCTCCTTCACCCACTGAGGCAGCATCAAATAAACTTCAGGAGAACCTCCCCCTCAGGGGACAAAAACCTGCCCACCAAGGCTGACGTGAAAGGCGTCGCCGGGACTGTTTCCAAAAGTTTCTATACCAGTCTTGTCAACAATAAATTTGATGTCAGGCTCTGAGACTCCCTGACTGAGATGACTAACTTTCCAAGGAGTAAAACTCTCAGCTGCTGCTTTGGGATTGTGTTTATTTGTTGTTTGTTTCCTACTCCCCTGCCCTGGCGCCCTGCCAAACCAGAGAGGGTGTCTCCTTCCCCCTTCCTTTACTTCATTTGGGCGTGCTTGCTAAGTCACTTCAGTCATGTCTGACTCTTTGTGACTCTGTGGACTGTAGCCCACCAGCCTCCTCTGTCTTTGGGATTCTCCAGGGAACAGTACTGGAGTGGGCTGCCATGCCCTCCTCCAGGGGATCTTCCTGATCCTGGGATCAAACCCACATATCTTATATCTCCTGCATTGGCAGATGGGTTCTTCACCACGAGTGCCACCTATACAGAGGTTGGCAAAGACTACATGAAGTACTTTCCACAAACCTCTTCTACCGAGAGATCCCTCTTCTCATCCTTTGGGTCATACATCTCCCCTTACTGGTTCTATGGGCAGAATTTTATTTGCAGTGCATACTTTACACTGGACAATTTACTATAAATAAATAGGCATGGGCAGAATATGGGCTTCCCCAGAATATGGGCTTCTTTATTTAGCAATAAAGAGTCCACCAGCAATACAGGAGAGGCAGGAGATGCAGGTTTGATCCCTGGGCTCAGGAAGATCCCCTGGAAAAGGAAATGGTAATCCACTCCAGCATTCTTGCCTGGAGATTTCCACAGACAGAGTTGCCTGCCATGCTGCAGTCCATGAAGTTGCAGACTCAAGAATATGGATACTTCAAGACAATTAGTAACTGTGGCAGGGTACCCTAAACCTGGATGGTAGGGGCTGTCAAAACTTGTCAGGAGGCTTCAAGTGCGTCTGAGATTTTTTCAGGGCAGAGCCCGCCTTATCCACTCATGCCTGTCATGCTGCTTGGCACGTGGTAGACACTTGGTCAGTATCTCCTGGATAAGTGAATGAAGACTCGAACGCTGCCTTGTAGTAAAGGTTCATTAAGCCTCAAATAACCATTATTCACCCATTGGTTTTGAGGAAATTTATGTCTACATGTTCTTGAGAATTCTGAAGGTAAGATCCAGAAGACTACATGATGATGGTTCAAGATCTCTGATCTTCAGTTCCTTGTAGGAGCACAGTCAGAAAGAAAGAAAGGAAGGAAAAAGGAAAGAAAGAAAGGAGGGAGGAAGAAAGAAAGAAAAAAAAAGGAAGGAGAGAAAGAAAGAAGAAAGGAAGGAATAAAAAAGAAAAGAAAGGGGGAGGAAGGGAGGGACGGAGAAGGAAAGAAAAGGCAAGGGAGGGTGAAGCATGTGCCTCAGGTTGATCTGTTATCAGGTTAAGAGCATAGACTCTGAAACCAGACTGCTCACGCTGAAACTAAATCAAACACTTAGTAGCTCCATGACTTTGAACAAAGCTATTAGCCTCTCTGCACCTCTCTCCTTCATAATAGGCATAGTAAAAACTATAGTGACTGTGACACAGGGTTGTATAAGGACAATTACATGAGTTACTATACGTAAAACACTTAAGAGTTTTGCCTGGAAAACTGTAAGCACTCAATCAGAGTTTACAAATACTATAGTGTGTGAAGCTCACTCTGCACCCCACAACTGAGCTTAATAGGGTTTCAATAAATGTTTTGTACATTAAATTATTGCGCAGAGAGAGGCTACCCCCTTAAGAGTGAAGGATGGAACTTTCTCTTTAGTAGGAATAAAATTTTTCACTATCTGTCATTGTTTAAAAAAGTAGTTACAGGACAAGAAAAGAAAACGCAAAGGGCAGGTCTTGATCTAGTCAACTGAAGAAATATTCAGTCACAATGGATAGCTCACTGTTTAACAATATTTTTTAAGCTTTATCTCTCTCTCTCTCTCTCTCTCTCTCTCTCTCTCTCTCTCTCTCTCTGACCATGTCACACTGCTTGTGGGATCTTAATTCCCCAACGAGGGACAGAACTTGCATTCTCTCCCTTGGGAGCACAGAGTCTTAACCACTTGACATTGGTTCTTAACCACTGAGGAAGTCCCAAGCTAACTATTAGGCTAGACCCCAACACAAGGACAAATAACCAGTAGTAATAAAAATAATAACTAACATTCACCGTTCTAACTGGACATGTGTTTATTTCAGTTCACCCTTATAAAGCAGGAACGATTACACGCAGAGGCTGCCCTCTGGCTGGAGAGCTAGAACCATGTACAGGATCTGTATTAGTCAGAGTAGGATTGGTTTTCTTGTGGTTTAAACCCCCATAGGCTTAACACAAAACTAGTTTATTTCTCACTCACATTATGTATCCCTTGGGATCAGCAAGAAGCTCTGTTCCCCACACCTACCATTGGCTGCACAATTTGGAACATGCAGCTCCCTTATTGCTACAGCAGGAAAAGGGGAAGTACATATGGGGTTTTCTGTGCTTCAGGCCAGGAGTGACCATGTCATGTCTACTCAGCACTGTTCTTTTTTTGACGTGGGCCACACCTTAGGAATCTCTGAAATTTGGAGTGCCACGTCAGTGCCTGGGACTTGGCTGGGGCTGGCAGTGTGGTCCAGGAGGTTCTCAGCCCAGACCAGGACCTACAAGGGCCCTAGCCCTCATTTCTCCTCTTGGAAATTTCTGACCCTGTATCCCACACACAGAATCAACCAGATGTCCCAAGGAGCCCCGGGACCTGTGCCCATGGAAGCACCCTGGTACCGTGAGTCTGGCTCTGGTTCCAGGAGGCCAGTCTGGTGCAGCAGACTACTCCAGCTCGCCAGCAGGATCTGACTTTTATAGGATTACACCAGATCAGGCAGCCAGAATGGTGATGGCATGTTCATGTGTGGTGATTCTCACTCATATTGGTCAAAAATGTGTTCTGAGCTACCATCTGTTCCCCCCGCCATCCCTTGGGCTTAAACATGTTTGGACCTTTATGTCAGCTCTGTGTTCAGCTCACAATGCCATCTCCAGTGTATAGCACCCAAGGGTGACAGCAGGTGCTTTTACTTTATACCTCCCACTCTGACCTGCAGCACGGATACCACCCCTTTTGCAGGCTCTGTGTCACATGACAGAGAGTCGGGTAGAAGGGGTACATGTCTTTTTCAAGGGTAAAATTTTAGATCACTCCTCCTTGATGTCAATGAACTTTTTCAATTGAGGTTTTCTTTTGCTTCCAATTATGGCAGCGATACCATATTCTTCTGAGTCTGTCTAAAGCAGTGCCAGACAAGGGACCAGACAGTCCCCGTGTGAATGGGACCACTCCTCTCACTCTGCCCTGTGGCCTGTCTTCCCTGCTGGTGTCAGCGTGTGGAATTCAGGGATGCTGTCTGCACATATTTTGAAAGAGATCACATTCTAGAAACGCAAGGAGTGCATCCTTAAAGGCTGAAAAAGAAGACATGGCTGGTAGGTGTGCTGCAATTTACTTCCACTGTAAAATGTTAAACAGTACACTTAACATGACCAAAATTGAATTATCATTCATGTTTTCTTTCATACAGGGTTCACACTTATATGTGTGGTCATCAACAGAAAAGCCTAGCAACTACCTTTGAGAGAATTATTAGAAGCCAGTATTCAGAAGTGGCAGAATAGGTAATGCAGTATCAGAAAAGATGGTGTGACCAGCATGAAACACAGGGAATTAGACAAGAACAGAAGCAGAAAGACCTATATTGTTTCAAGACAAAAAAGTTTCCTAATAGCCATAGCTTTGTAATAACGGTGGTGCCATCTTTTTCTCCCAGTGGGAGATATGAAATTAGCCAGAAATGGTGCATTTGATAATAAAGAAATCCAAAAGATGGTTCTTGATCTTGAATGGAAAGAGATGGTGCCTGGACACTACAAAAATCTTTATTTGCCCTGATTGAACAATAATCAAATACATAGGTATTTCTTCTCTAACCACTAGTCTCAATCTTCATTGATAAATAACTATACTTACATGACCTCACAACTGTGTAATATATATTTACATTGAATTGTTTATATAGGCAGGAGTCTTGAAAATAATTTTTGCCTGGGATCACCCCACACCCTGAGTTGATGCTGCTTCCATTCACAGACCATTGATCAGAACTAATCTTGTGGCCTTACCAACTGCAAGGGGGGTAAAAGTATATTCTGAGAACTCAAAATGAGAGGAGAACCATATACGAAAGACACTAGTAATCTCTGACACAGAAACTGGCAAGGATAGAGCTGACCTGGATTTTCAAAGAAGGGCCACGTTTCAGCAATTAGAAGTTGCTCCATATGGGCTTCTCTGGTGGCTCACCGGTGGAGATATAAAAGATGTGAATTCAATCCCTGGGTTGGGAAGATCCCCTGGAGAAGGAAATGGCAACCCACTCAGGTATTCTTATGCCTGCAGAACCCCATGAACAGAGGAAACTGGTGGGATACAGTCCATGGTGTCACAAAGGGTCAGACCCAACTTAGCGACTAAAAAACAGCAAGTTGCTCCATGAGTTGCCATTTCCTTCTTTATCCCACAGCTGTTCTAAAGCCTTACACCTTGCTTACACTGTGCCTTACCACAGTCTTCTGCAGTGCTGAGAGCATAAATATGACAAGATGTCAGAGTTCCCAGGACTTCAAGAAGCAATCCCCAGGCGTATCAGCTGTAGCCTTGGACAGAGTGGACATGAGGATTCCAAAGCCAGCAACTAAGGAGACAAAGAAACGACAGAACAGATAGAAAAAGAACTGACACAGAAATTTCTAGATAATTTCCTACAGACACTAGAGGAAAGAAGAGAACCTCTAAGAGAGGTCTGAGGTCCTGATGGGGAATGGGACTGAGAGTCATTATAACCTGCAGTGCACTTGCCTCAAATTATCTGAAATTCAACTTTGAATACCTGTCTCCTCTCCAGAGTTTTGGTCTATGGTTCAGTTCCTCAAAGCTGGATCTGACACCTAGACTCTTTCACCTTTATAAAGCTAACTCCACTAAAGATATGGTGGACATCATAAATGTGAAGTTATGTCATCTTTTTCTGTGACCTTTACATTTTTTGAAAGATTTTTTAAACTAAATGATGGCCTTTGAACTTTGATCATTAGGAATTTTAACAGCTGGTAAATAAGATATTTGGAGATGAGTGAACCTCTTGGTACCCCTCAAACCTCAGTATTTGTGTACTTTGTCATCAGGATGGCATCTACTACATGCAGCCATCACAAGATGATTGGCAGCTTAGGTACTGATCCTGCCCCATGGTATCTGATCTGTTCACCTTCCTTCAGAGCCTCGTTTTAGGCTTTAACATGGGCTTACCGATACTCTAGAGACACAGAGCAACATGCCTCAATGGCGCTGATGGCTTGGAGAATTTCAGGCCATCACAATAATTCAACAGAAAGTAACTCCTTGGATGAAAGGGAGAAAGGTGAGGGAGCAGGGGCAGAGAGCGCAAGACAGGAGACCAAAGGAACTAGTGCCGATGTCATGAAGCAAGGTTTGTGTGATGATGCTGCAAGGAAGGAAAAGAGAAGCTTGCATATTCAGGAGAAAGAGATTCCTGTATGTAAAAGTGAATATGTGTAACAAGGGAATACAAGTTAAATGGGGGGGGGGGGGGAGCATGGGGCACATGAAATCAATAGATAGCAGTGTCTGCAACTTTAAAATTTGCTATTTAGCTCCAGGTTCAAGTCATGACCAGCTAGAATTCAAGCATCCCTCTGGTACATAAAATCAATGAAGGGAAGAAAAACAATTCTGTTATTCACTACAGCAAAATCAGCATGTGAAATTAACTTTGAAAAGTTTCAGGTCAGGCATAGTGTCCAAGAGGAAATGGGCTTAGAGGGTAGAATTTCAGGAGGTGAGTGAAGACAGCAGAGACAGTGTTCATTCATCTATTCGACAAATTTATTTGTTAATAACTTTTTTGGGGGAGGCTGTGCTGCATCTTGGTTGTGACACTCGGGCTTCTCTAGTATCCCATGTGGACTCCAGAGCACACAGGCTCAGCAGTTGTGGTGTATGGGCTTAGATGCCCCGTGAAACATGGGATCTTAGTTCCCCAACCAGGGATCAAACCCACGTCCTCTACATTGGAAGGTGGGTTCTTAACCACTGGACCACCAGGCAAGACTCCAACAGAATTTATTAAGTATCTGTTAGGCAGTATGCTAGATGGAGAATACATAGAAATATATAATATATAGCTTCTCTCTCAAGGAACCTCTATATGGAGTGGATGAGAGACTGACAGATTAATTCTAATATAGTAGGGAAATCATAGAACATAGAGAAGTATTGATCAACCTTATGTAAACAATTTCTTCTGTTCATTTTCAGAACTACAGGAATCCTTAAGAGTTCAGAGAATGAACTGTGTACTTCAGCAAGATATATGAGACTTCCCTCCCACAACCACTCAAAATCTCTCTCTCTGCCACCAGCTATCTCATTTCATTTGATAGAATTGTGTTTGCAAAAAGTAAATGACTTAGTTAATTTATGCTCTCATCTAATTCTGCATCTCTCATCAAGTCTTCAAGTACTATCCCATAAGCAATGTTGCTGCAGAAACTTTATCAGAATACCATAGAGGACATTATATTCTAACAGTAGGCTGCCAAAGATAATTTACAGCAGAATAGTATTGACTGTCAGTTCCTCCCAATAAAATCTGTGGGCCAGTAACTTTGATAGAATCTTTAAAATGGCTCAAAATGAGAAATTAAGGCAGAGTATTGGTAGGGCTTCAAGATCTTGGTTGAGTAGTTTTATGGTGGTCTTGCAAATGGAAACTGGTTGAAATCAGTCAGAGTTTTATCATTATTGTTATTATCATCCAAATGCCTCTACCAAGATGCACTGAGGTAGGGTGTCTTGATGCGCAAGCTATTAGTCCTGTTAAGTAAGCTGTTTTAATGATTTACTTTTCTTTTTTCCATGAGCAGGAATTTCTTAAAGCAGATAACCAAGTTATTTTTACCTGGCCCCAGCACTGATTAATATAAGAATAAGAAACATCTAGTTGCAGTATTATAGAGTACAGAGACAAGAAAAATTTGATTTCAGTTCTTAGTAGTCACATAATTTCTTTTGAACATGTTCCCATTTAACAAGTAAAATTCTCAGGCTAAAAATGGATTAGAAGGACCATTATTCAAGTTAATACAACATCTATCCTGACATTGGTAGTCACAGTGAATAATTAAAAATTAAATATAGATAAAATTAAGAAGTATAAATAAGGGGAGAGCACAAAAGTACTATCTTTTTAGTAAAGTCCAATATATTACAAATACTCATCTGGACACAAGATTGTGATGAGGAATAAATGCAAAAAGATCGGTAGCTTTCACTAATTGCCAATGAAATTTCTGAAGTACAAAAATAATCATAACACCTCGCTTTCTATGAACACATCCTATTTCTTCATCCAAATGTCCTAAAATATGATTTTTTTTTCTTTTTTATTTATTTTTATTAGTTGGAGGCTAATTACTTTACAATATTGTAATGGTTTTTGCCATACATTGACATGAATCAGCCATGGATTCACATGTGTTCCCCATCCCTATCCCCCCTCCCACCTCCCTCCCCATCCCATCCCTCTGGGTCTTCCCAGTGCACCAGCCCTGAGCACTTGTCTCATGCATCCAACCTGGGCTGGTGATCTGTTTCACCCTTGATAGTATACTTATTTCAATGCTGTTCTCTCAGAACATCCCACCCTCGCCTTCTCCCACAGAGTCCAAAAGTCTGTTTTGTCCATCTGTGTCTCTTTTTCTGTTTTGCATATAGGGTTATCTTTACCATCTTTCTAAATTCCATATATATGTGTTAGTATGCTGTATTGGTCTTTATCTTTCTGGCTTACTTCACTCTGTATAATGGGCTCCAGTTTCATCCATCTCATTAGAACTGATTCAAATGAATTTCTTTTTAATGGCTGAGTAATATTCCATGGTATATATGTACCACAGCTTCCTTATCCATTCATCTGCTGATGGGCATCTAGGTTGCTTCCATGTCCTGCCTATTATAAACAGTGCTGCGATGAACATTGGGGTACATGTGTCTCTTTCAGATCTGGTTTCCTCGGTGTGTATGCCCAGAAGTTGGATTGCTGGGTCATATGGCAGTTCTATTTCCAGTTTTTTAAGGACTCTCCACACTGTTCTCCATAGTGGCTGTACTAGTTTGCATTCCCACCAACAGTGTAAGAGGGTTCCCTTTTCTCCACACCCTCTCCAGCATTTATAAAATATGATTTTTATTGTCTGGCCTCAGCCTCATCACCTAAAATACTTTATTCTCATAATATACATAAAGTTCTTTCAACTATACCTGCTTTTTAGACCTTTGAACACACTCCTGCCTCTGTCTGCAGTGTCTTACTCTTCTTTCCCCAGGCACCTGGATAATTTCCATTTATCTTTCAACAACGAACATAAGTGGCACTTATTTAAGAAAATGTCATGACACCGCCTGGCTATGTTCAGTGGCACTCCTCTTTGACCCTAAAGTACCCCATGAGTTTCTGACTCCTACCAGATTTCACACTGGGTTATGTTTGCTATTCAACTTGCCTCTAACATCTACTAAGAGCTAAGGACTATGCTTTCTTCATCCTGATATTCTTCCATGCTTCACAATATGACTTACACTTACTTTTTTAAAGGATAACCCTATATGCAAAATAGAAAAAGAGACACAGAAATACAAAACAGACTTTTGAACTCTGTGGGAGAAGGTGAGGGTGGGATGTTTCAAAAGAACAGCATGTATACTATCTATGGTGAAACAGATCGCCAACCCAGGTGGGATGCATGAGACAAGTGCTCAGGCCTGGTGCACTGGGAAGACCCAGAGGAATCGGGTGGAGAGGGAGGTGGGAGGGGGGATTGGGATGGGGAATACATGTAAATCTATGGCTGATTCATATCAATGTATGACAAAACCCACTGAAATGTTGTGAAGTAATTAGCCTCCAACTAATAAAAAAATTAAAAAAAAAAAGATGGAAAAATGAAAGTAAAAAGGAAATAAAGTTTCAAAAAACAAAAAAATAAAAAATAAAAAAATAAATAAACTTCTATTTTGTATTGGGGTATAGCCAATTAACAATGTTGTGATAGTTCCAGGTGAACATCAATGGAACTCAGCCATACATATCCATGTATCCATTCTCACCCTAACCCTCCCATCCAGGCCACCACACAACATTGAGCAGAGTTCCATGTGCTACACAGTAGGTCCTTGTCAGTTATCCATTAAAAACTTATCAGTGCGTACATGTCCATCTATAAAATTACACTTATTTTTATTAAACTATTTCTATTGAATGTAGTGGAGAGTTTAAACCTATATAAAAGGATATTGACTAAAATGAGTTTAAGTGAATCTGCATATTGTAGTAAATATGCTTTGCATGTGTGCTTTATACTTTGAAAAAATTTCCAAATTATTTCTTTAAAAGATATTATGGAACTTTCTGAATTGTCATAAGCCAAATGGAAAAGTATTGATTTGAGAGTACTGAAGTTTACTCCTTATGCCTATCATGCCTTAGCTCTTTGTCAATCCAGAACAGTCAATTCTAATTAGGGCAAATTCAGATATTTAGCCTACCCAAGCAAGGGAAATGACAATATCCAATTTGGAGGATAAATCTCTCGAGCTTCAGGAAATATTATCAATGCTAAGCAATCAATACACTGAGAGTAGAAATAAAGACACATTGAGAACCACAACCCAGACCTCGAGTGAAGGACAATTGCTAGATAAGATTGCCCAGGAAGCAATCATAAACAATCTCGTACCGATCTCTCAGTGATATCTTAGAGAACTTAGTCCGTTAGACATAGCTAGACAGCCACTTTTCAGTCCTATTAATTATATATGAAATATTTTTAAATGACAACAAACATGCACCTATAACTATGAAGCAATGCACATTCTCAGGTTTAATGGTGTTAGGTTTTATCTTTAAAAGCTCTGTAAAGTCCCTGTGTGTGCCGTGTGTGTGCTCAGTAATGTCCAACTCTTCGTGATCCCATTGACTGCAGTCCGCCAGGCTCCTCTGTCTGTGGAATTCTTCCAGGCAAGAATACTGGAGTGGGTTATCATTTCCTACTCCAGGGCATCTTCCTGACCCAGGGATTGAACCCGCATTTCCTGTGTCTCCTGCATTGGCAGGCAGATTCCTTACCACTAGTGCCACTTGGGATGCCCTGTAAGGTCTAATGAGGGTGAATATAGCCACAGATAACTTACCTGTCTTCACTTTCCTTGGCCCTAGTCAGCTCTGGACACTAGTGCCCTTCATCCATAGGCTCACTTTTGTCTGACTCATCAAGAAGACATGAGCAGAGAAAGAAATAACATCTGAAATCTGGCATGAGTCCAGATGAGGGAGAGCAGGCTCTGTCCTCACCGGCCACATGCCCAGTCCATTGCCAATCTTCCACCTCAGGTCCTGAGTAGTAGATCCCTTTTCTGCTGAAACAAGAGTCTTTCCCGGAATCCCAGACCACTTGCAAGAGTCCATACAAAGCATGGGCCTTGAGAATAATTCTATCACCATAAATGTTATCTTGGATGCTATCTACACACTGAAGGTTCACCTAAAACCTCACTCTATGAAACACCATCGGATATTGTTTTAGGCAGCTTGGGCTGCTATAGTAGAATGCCACAGATTGGATTCCTTAAACAACAAAAATGTATTTCACACAGTGGAGGCTGGGAAGCTCAAGATGAGGGTATCAACCTTTCAGGTTTCAGGTAAGAGCTCTCTTTCTGACTTGTTAACGGCCACCTTCTCAGTGCATCCTCCATGGAAGAAAAAGAGAGTGAAAACGGACTCTTTGGTGTTTCCTCTAACAAAAACACTGATCCACTGGATCGTTACCCCATCCTTATGACTTCACTGTATAAGTCATCAGTTCCATTCAGTTCAGTCGCTCAGTCGTGTCCGACTCTTTGCGACCCCATGGACTTACACAGCCCATGGAATTCTCCAGGCCAGAATACTGGAGTGGGTGGCCTTTCCCTTCTCCAGAGGATCTTCCCAACACAGGGATTGAACCCAGGTCTCCCGCATTGCAGGTGGATTCTTTACCAGCTGAGCCACAAGGGAAGACCTTATAAGTCATAAGGTAACCTTAATTACCTCCTTATAGGCCTTATCCCCAAACCCAGTTACATTGGGGATTTGGACTTTAGTATATGAATTGGGAGCAGGGGGGCATAATTCAGCCTGTAGCAGATATAAACACTAATCTAAATCTAAATTAAGCCTAGTTATCTAAGTATAATCAACAACAATAACAAAGCAACAATGTCTACTATTTATTAAAGGCTTACTTTCACAAAACTATTTCTAATTTTTAGGATAATATTACTTTTCCCTACTTTGCAGCAGAGAGAGTTGAAGGCTTGAGGTGTAAAAGCCCTAACCAAGGCCATACAACAACAAAATGACAAGAGTTGGAACTCAAACCCGTGTCTGTAGGAATTCAAAGTCCCAATGTAATGTGTCTACCATGACTTCTTAGGTAGAAACTGTAATTCAGATCACTGATCGACCTTAAGTCCCAGTGTCTTCCCTTTCCCCACCTGCCTGAACTGTGATTAGTAGTTTGCCTCATAGACACACCTGAGTTTAGATAATTATGGAAGTGACAGCAAGTCAATCAAAATGTCTATTCAACACCTAAGATCAGGCACTCAGTAGAGCACTAGATTACTTCTCAAATATCTACATGTGCCTGAAAAGATTAATTTAGAACCAACAGATTCAGATGGTACTTTGGTTACTGTAATCAAATTTTGCAGCGATCTGCCTCTTTGATCCATGCTCTCCTTATTTAAAATTCTGCATTGTTCTTTGTGATATACCAGCTGTTAAATGGTCATCACATCCATCTTCCTCTATCTTTGGCTTCCCAGAACAGCATCCATTTACTCTTTAATTCAAAATATACGATTGAGCCTTGAACAACACAGGTTCGAACTGAGCAGGGCCACTTATCCAAGGACGTTTTTCAGCAGTGAATACTACAGTACTACATGAACTGGGGTTGGTTAAATCTGGTACTGAGGAACCACAGATATAAGGGCCAACTGAAAGTTCCATGTGGGCTTCCCAAGTGGCACCAGGGGTAAAGAATGTGCCTACCAGTGCAGAAGATGTAAGAGATATGAGTTCGATCCCTGGGTCAGGAAGATCTCCTGCAGGAGGGCATGGCAATCCACTCCAGTATTTTTGCCTGGAGAATCCCATGCACAGAGGAGCCTGCTGGGCTACAGCCCATAGGGTCACAGAATTGGATCCGACTAAAGTAACTTAGCACACACACACACACACACAGGTAAGTTATACGTGAATTTTTGAGTGCATGGATGACCAGCACCCCTAGCCCCCCCAACCTTCGCTTGTTGTTCAAGGCTCACCTGTACTTACTGAGCCCCTACTAGCTGTCAGGCATGTGGGATACATGAGAGAACACAACAGATAATAGCCCTGCCATGATGCTAATATGCTAGCCTATGGAAACAGAAAGTAGAAGCCATACTAAATAAGTAAAATATGTAATGTGTAGAAATTGTGATACAGCCTATGGAAAAAATAAGGGCAGCACAAGGTAAGGGAGATCAAGAGCATGAGAGGAGAGGGTCATGGTGAGCATCTCTGAGAAGGAGACGTGATCAAAGATATAAGGAGACGGCTCATATCCGAGGAAGAGCATTTCAGACACAGCACACAGTACTTGCAAAGAATTTGAGGTGAAAGCAGGCCTAGGAATGACTGAGGAAGAGCAAAGAGACCAGCATGACAGGAGCCCAGTGAGCAGGAGGAAAGTCAGAGAGTTAATGGCGCACCAGATAACAAAGGGCCTCTGGCCATTGTAAGGGTTTTCATTTTTTACACTGAATAAATCAGAAAATGATTGCAGGATTCTGAAAGGAGGAACAATCTTGACCAAACTCATATTTTTAAAGGATCATCACCATCCCGGCTATTATATAAAGGACAGATTATAGGGGAGAAACAATAGAAACAGGGAGGCCAGTTAGGAGGTCTTTGCAATTATGTAGGGCAGGTGGGTTGTGGGGAGCATGGTGATAGTGGTGGTGATGATGATGGTGGTGGCAGGGGGGAGAACTGGTTAGATTCTGGACATATTTTAAAAGAGACACCTCATCATTTGGATCCAGCTCTGCCAGATCTTGAGCCAAAGGACAAGAAGCGTGTCAACAGGCTTCAAAACCTCAATGCAGGTGGTGCTAATTTGTAAAGAGCCCGCTTGCCAATGCAGGAGATGTTAAGAGATATGGGTTCGAACCCTGGGTGGGGAAGATTCCCTAGAGGAGTGCATGGCAACACACTCCAGTATTCTTGCCTGGAGAGTCCCATGGACAAAGGAGCCTGGTGGGCTACAGTCCATAGGGTCTCAGTCAGACACGACTGAAGCAGCTTAGCATGTATGCAGGAGGTGGGGGTAGGTAAAATAATGTCTAACATAGTAAGCACTTATTGCTCACCAGTTACACTAAGAGTGCACCTAGTAAGATAGGAAACTAAACCACAGAAACATTAAATGATTTTAGTTAGTAAGCAGAAGAACTAGGATTTGAATCCAGAACAACTTGAACTGGAACCCTCATGCATCACTTCTCATACAGCCTTGCTGGTTAAGGTACATTTATAGACTTGAGATCTGGTGACTCAGGGATAAATACCTGGAGCTGATGACCCAAAGGTGGACCACAGTAACCTCTAAATTACAGCAGTCCCTAACTCACCACTGAGGCAGAAAATCCATAATAAAGCAGTGACAACTAATGAACTTGATTCTGAAATGAATGAATCTCTTGGCACAAAGTGATTCTGTATGGGATGACAGCTAACTAGAAATGTGGCAGTTTTACATATTATCCTACTTCTTCAGCAGTGTATACACACTTCTGTAATGACTGGGGACAACATCATGAAACTTCACTAGGGCACTGGGCTCCAGAAAGCAGAACTGCTTATGCCGTTTGGCTTTGGGGAAGGTTTTGGTATGATGCTTTTTTAAAAGAATATTTTGAAGTTTGAAATGAGAAAAAGAGATTAAGTAGCTGGAAGAATATGAGCAGTGTTTCTGCAGCTTAGCCTCAGGAGAGATAAAGTGAATTAATTCAAAGTATAGCTAGGCCTTTAGGACTGCATTTCTGCTTCTGAGGAGGAGGATACAGAGATGAAAGAGAAGAGGCTGACATGGGTGCTGCTCTCCTATGACTGGCACTTTCCTATAAGGAAACAAAGCCATATGTGAGGTCAGAAAAACTCAAGTGAGCACCCTACCCTGCTCCAAGCTAGGACATGTGCTTATAGATTCCCAAGCTCACCTTTCATAAACATCCAAAGTTATTCATGCCCACCATGCTTTTAAGTCTTCCAAGTAACCTCTTATTTTGAGCTAGAAATCATATTTTTTTTCTTTTTTTTTTTGTTTTTTTCATTTATTTTTATTAGTTGGAGGCTAATTACTTTACAATATTGTAGTGGTTTTTGCCATGCATTGACATGAATCATATTTTTAAGTGAATTTTTAAAATCTAGTCATGGTGCACTTTACTGCTGTAATAGGTAGAATTCGGGATAGTTCCCAAAATATTCCCACCCCTTTTGTATGCAAAATATTCCCGCCCCTTTTGTATGCAAAATATTCCCACCCCTTTCTCCCAGTGACTCAATCAGACACTAATCTGGTGCTGCTGTGGAGAAGTATACCAGTATAATAAAAGTGCCAAATCAGCAGACCTTAAGACAGGTAAATATTTTCAATGGCCCTTCAGTAGGCCTGACCTAATTAGTTGAGGCTGTAAAAGGAACTTGTCTCCTCCTGGTGAAAGAGCTTCAAAGATGGGGTAGGGGTGGGGGTTTGGTGCAAGAGAAATTCTTTGTTTCTCATTTTGAAGATGGAGGAAGCCAAATGGCAAGGAATGCAGGTGGTATCTAGGAGCTGAGAGCAGTCTTCAGCTGATAGCCAGTAAGAAAACAGGAAAAAAAAAAAGTCCTGTAACCACAAGGAACCAAAGTCTTCCAACAACCTGAGATCGTCCCCAGGTGCTCCAAAAGTAACCCAGTCTGGCCAGAACTCTGATTTCAACCAGTGAGACCCAGAGCAAAGGCCACCTCCACACCACACCAGACTTTCTATACACAGAACTATGAATTGCTAAATGGGGATTGCTTTCCACTGCTGAGCTTATGGTAATGTTACACAGAGATAAAAAAACTAATACAATTGCTAAAGGCACATTTTAGAAAATAAATCACTAGTAGAACTATTTAAGATGTGATTAATTCATTGAAAAAACCTTTCTTCCGAAGGATACTTTCTTTCATCTTCATCATCTATCAGAAGTTAATATTTCATATTTTGGCATTTCTTAAAGCAAGCTATGTCTTACTCATGTGATTGCTAAGTGAAAATCATAAGAGCTAAGTTTTATTATGAAATTTAGTCAGAATTAACTAGCAAAGAAAACTCTAAAACTGATTTCAGTAAATATGTTACAATTTAATTAATATGAAACCATCTGTGAATAAATTAGTCTACCTCTCAGTAGTTTCTGATAGATCTCATTATTCAAAATATCTCCCATTTTTCTTACTTGCTAATGAAGTTTATGCCATTTAAACTTTAAAAAGTAATTATTAAATCATATTATCAACAATATCTACTTTTCTACATATAATCCATATATATTTTTAAACATTTTTAAAGCCTCTGCAGAACTTGAAGAAAAAAAGCTATATTAAAATATAACATCATAGTTTTAAATGTAAAGAAATTCTAATATTTGCTTTGAGAATGTAGTCAGAATCCAGGCTTTTCAAAATTCAAAACATTTCAACTTTAAAATGTTGATTTTCATAGAATAACTAAAACAATGTAGATATACTAAAAATATTATATCCCCAAACTCCTATCCTTTCATATTTAATACAAAATATTATTATAATAATACTCATAAATAAAGCCTATATGTTCCCTCATACCTATTGTTTTCAAGGTAGCAACAAAAACAAAAGTACTCAACTGTGGCCTAGCGCTTCAGGGAGAGGCAACTGCTGTTGCCAAGAGACAGAAACTTCAGAGGCAGGATCCAGATTCTGGAATCGTGACTCAATAAGATTTCTGGCACTTGTTGGATCTTAAAAGAATTTAATTGCCAGGGAAAACACAGACTTGACCAAGAAGGTCCTGTGATGGCTCAATTCCTAGAGCAATCCCCAGTCTTTATAAACTTGCCAAGAAAGTATTCAGCTAAAGCAGTAAAGCCCTAATGAAATTAGGCAGACTATTGACTACACCTGACAGAATTTCACTTAAGCAATAAAAAGGTATTTTGGGGCCCACTTCAGCCAAAATGTCCAGAAGTCACACTGCCCTGAGGCACATCTAGATGGAGTGCACAAATACTGTGTCCCCCAAACTCTCCTCATGAAGCAGGCATGAGCATCCCAGCACCCCAAGGCTGGCAAAGTACCAGCCTGACAGCTCTGTTGTGTGAGAGCATCTGCAAATCCCCTGAAGAGGTTCTGAGTAGGAGTCTTGACAGCCCTGGTTTGGGGGCATATGTCCATCTCTGTAGCTGGGAAAAGAAAGGATAAGGGTATGGTAGGCTAAGATTGTTACCAAACCAAACTTAGGGACACTCCCCCATACACAATAAAGTCAATCTACTGATCCCAGGTTGTGGTGAAGCAAAATACAGTATTTATTGCAGGCACCAAGCAAGGAGTATGGGTGGCTAATATTCAAAAGACCCTTAACTCCTTGATGGGTTTCAGGAAAATGTTTTTAAAGGCAAGCTGACAGAGAGAGGTGCAGGTGCATGATCAGCTTGTGCACAATTCTCTGATTGGTTGAGGGTGAGGTAACGGGCTGCTTTCACAGGGGTTAACATCAATCCTTAGTCTCTAGCCAGTCTAGGGTCTACATGTTCATGGTCATCACGAAGTTAGCTGCTTCCATCTGGTGGACATTTTAGTATCTGCAGAACAATTCAGGGATGTGGATAAAACACTATTATCTATGTCCTTCACTGAGGAATTAAAGATTCTATGACTGCCATGTGGCTGATTTACTGTTTAAATGGTTACTGAGTCTCCTGGCCCAACTGCTGTTTTCTTTGTTACTACATGTTCACATTCTTCCAATTGTTCATTCTTGAGCCAGCCTTTTGTGACTCAGGGGAGGCCTGGGAGACTAAAGCTTTCTACAAATAAGAGGCAGGTAGAGGACATGGAATTGGGGGATGTCTGTCCCAGAAAACCCCATAGAGCCCTGCTTGGTTACAAGGTGTGCAGTTATAACCCAAATACATTCATTTCCTTTAGAGAGGTCAGGTTCTGTGATCAGAAGAGGACTGTATGCCAGAAGACACAATATAAAAGACCCAAAGGAGTCTTTATACTTCAGAAGGGGAATACTCATCTATACCAGACCCAAGGACAGTCATTGATGATGGTGGACCAGGGAGATATTCCTGGTAAGGAGAACCTGTAAAAAAAATTAGTCTGTCACCTGGAGGAAATCAGTCTGCTGCCAGAGCAGGGAGATTCTTTAGATATCCACGGTGAGCCAGGGAAATATTCCTGGAAAGGAGAACCTGTAAAAAAAAAATTAGTCTGTCACCTGGAGGAAATCAGTCTGCTAGCAGAGCAGGGAGATCCTTTAGATATCTATCTAGCAGATGTAATACATCTAACGGTACATCAACTTTACTGCACTCATTTCCTTCTATGAAATAGGAATTTTTATTATTATTAAAGGTGAGTGAGGACAAATTCTAGTGTCATGTATAAAAATATAATGAGCTGGATTTACTGAAAAAACATAGATATCAAGAGTTAGAATTCAGAGGCATAGAGTCTGCTTTCTCTCATCAAAGGGGAGTCTGAAAAAATAAGCACATCATACTCCACACACCACAGGTCCTTGCCTGCAGAAGAGGGATTGCTACTGAGTCCAAACTCATTCTGGTCAATGCACAGTCAGGAGATGAGGTGTTGGGGCAAGGAATAACAACTTTATTCGGAAAGCCAGGAGTCTGAGAAGATGGTGGACTAATGTCCTAGAGAATCATCTTATCAAAGTAGAATTCAGACTTCTTTTCTATTTAAAACAGGAGGGGTGTATCTGGCTGTGCACACTTCTTGGGCCAGAATCCTTTGTTCTTGAAGCTGTCCATGTAGGTCATATCACAATATCCTGTCTTGTTCCAACAAGACAAATGTTATTCTCTATTCTGCAGTTTTTTATTTCTATTTGAAAGGAAAAGTGTTACAGCCTTAAGGATCAGAGGCTTGAAATGGGCTATCCTGTATATTTCAGGCTATAGGCAGCCTTCTTAAAGCAAAAGCAATAGAATACAAAGGTTAAAGTAAAAGCAATAGCTGTAATATGGAGTCAGACTTATTCTTTCCTATTGCAGGATCCTGACTCTTGACTCTCTTAAAATGCAATCATGATAAAGTTGAGATAAGCATTATAAATTGAAAGGATTTAGGCACCAACAAGTCTGAGTGGAAATAACAGTGCAGTTGAGAATTGTCTAAGAATGCCAGCTGCCATCACTTTATTACTTGTAAGTAGTAGCTGCTGTGACTGCTGGAAAAAGCTCTCTATTACTGTGGGTCCAGATACAGCCATTCCTTCTAGAAGAGAAGGAGTGAGCCTCTGTACCTAAGCTGCTGGACAACTCTCCATTTCTCATCCAATATATATTGTTTGTCATTTAGCCACAACTGCAGGGTCAAGAAGAGCCCATTCAAACTTGACCTGGTGTAATAAACACTACCCAAAGATGCTGGACTTGGAACAGAATAGAGAAATTGGTTGGGTCATCTCCTTTCAGAGAGGGTTTAGGTGTGGGATTTTGCTATTGTTCTTGGTCTTAAATGTGGGAAAACTTATAATGTGATTTGGAATGTTTCTAGAACTGTGAAAGTGGAATGAAGTCTTGCTATAGAAGTCAGTACCTATGGTTTGCTAAGCAGTCCAGGCATAGCAAGGTGTAAACAATGTCAGCTATTGTTTTTGGCTAACCCATGGGGTCCCAGTGGGTTCTTCCCCATCCTTCTTCACCTGGCAAGAGGCCCAAGGAAGCCTACCTATTCATTTCCCTACTTTCTGTAGATATATTGATTGAATTATTTAGAAGCTGGTGTGTAGCCTAAACAGCCCCAGGCAGAATCATTCCCTGGAATCAACTGTAAAGTGCACCTTGCCACATCCATCCCTGTTCAGAAATTTATAGTGTCTTCCCATTATAATTAAAGTCATATCCCTTACCATGGCCTATGAGAACTTCATGATCTACCTTCTATTTCCTTATCAATTTCCTCATCACTTGCCATCCTATGATCTTGCCAACACACTTCAGCCATAGGAGGTATCTCTTAGTTCCTACAACATGTCAAGGGTTCCTTCCCATCTCAAGGGTGTCTTCTTTGCCTCAAATTCCCTTAGATTCTTCTTGTGTTGATTCTTATCATTTTAAACTTATGGAAAAGTTACAAGAATAGAAAAATGAATACTTGTATACTAATTGTCCAGATTCCTCAATTGCCCCATTTGCTTTTTTATTCTTCCTATTCATATTTTTGTATGTTCTTGCCATTTATTTGAACCATAAGAGCTTACATTGGAGACATTATGCCCTCTACTTCTAAATACTTTTCTGTGCCTTTACCAAGAATAAGGACATTCTCTTTCAGAACTAGAATGTAATTAACAAAAAACAAGAAACTTAACAGGAATACAATGCTATTCTCTGATCCACTTTGAGTGTTAAAATTTCATCAGTTGTCCCCGTGATAGCCTACAGCAATTTTTGCTTTTCAGTCCACTAGCTCATATAATGCTTCATTGTCACATCTCTTTACTATCTTTATATCTGGAAATGTTCTCAGGCTTTATCTTTCTTACTCATTCATACATTAAACATATGGGAAATATCTTTTATACCTATCAAATATAGGCATAAATGTTTCTAACATCGTGTGACTTCAGACTCCTTGAATTTAAATATTTTCATCTAAAGACTGTTCTTCATAGGAATTGTTATGTAAGTGTTTATCAAGTCCAAACCAAGTCCAAGCTTGTACACCTCACTGTATGATAGTCCAATAAGTCAAGAACTGAATTGTTGGGATGGGATATAGCAACTTTATTTGGAAAGCCTGCAGACCGAGAATATGGTGGATTAGTGCCCCAAAGAACCATCTTTCCCAGGTTTTGGATACTAGTTTCTTTTACAGAACAAAGACAGGGAACTGAGGAGGTAAAGTGAAAAAGGAAAGAAGTTGTTGTACAAGTTTCCTGGTTCCAGCCAGACTTCTGAAGGGATGTGTTAATTTCTTATTTCCTGCAGCCATTCACAGATACACCTAGTCAGGATGGTTCCTGTGAGCTAAACAAAGATATCTTAGCTTAACATCAGGCATGGGAGGTAGGGTTCCCAGATATGCGCCATTATGTACACCTTACATAGACAACATCTCTTTATAGTGATTAACTTGTAGTAAAAGCAGTTAGAATACAAAAGTTAAAGAAACAGATCCAATATGGAGTCAGATTTTTTCCTCTCTATTTCATAACCTGTAATGCTAAGATCATAATAGCCCTTACTTGCATAGTAGCAAGATCTCAGGTTCCTTCTCCGTGAAATACCCTATACTAGGAAGCACAGTATTTGCAGATTCCTGTCAATGCCTGACTGTTCCTCTTGTGTAACTCTGTGCCGCAATTACCCTTCTAACCATGGCCTCCCTGGACTCAGGACTCTGCTGCCAGCAATTAGATAGCAACCAAATCATCTCTGAGTTGCTGCTGAAACTATACTCCATACAATTAACAAGATGTAATGTCTGGTAAGCAACAGACATTCTTGAACTTGTCTTACAGGTCAGCAGATAAGGGAACAGCTTGTTAAAACTCCCTCGCTTGTAAACTGCCTTCCCAGTTTCACGCAGACCAGTTGTTTTACAGGAACTTGGAGTCAGCTTCTGCCCAGTGTGGGGGCTTCCCTGATGGCTCAGACAGTAAAGAATCTGCCTGCAATCCAGGAGACCCAGATTCAACCCCTGAGTCAGGAAGATCCTCTGGAGAAGAAAATGGCAACACACTCCAGTATTCTTGCCTGGAGAATTCCATGGACAGAGGACCCTGGTGGGCTACTTTCACACTTTCACTTCTCCCCAGTGTGAGCCAGCTACAGACAATTGGAACCACCAGCCCTAAACCTGGGCCTCACAGATGTCTGATGAATGGCCTGTTGATGTCAGAGGACTGGAAAACTCTGCCCTCAGCTCACCTCCATTGTGAATATACAGAAACATGTCATCCAGAAGCACCATCTCAAAATATCAATTACTTCACCTCCTCCCTGCCTCCAAGATCCTTCCCCCAAACCTAAGACCATCTTGCTTACCCATACATATCCCAACCACCACAACTTCAGGGAAGCAAATTTGATAACTGTACTCCCATTTCCTTGACTGGCTGCCACGTGAGTAAACTCTTTCTAGGCTGTAAACCTCAGCATCTCAGCGTTTGGTTTGCTGCATGTTGGCAAACGCACATGGTTTGGTAACACTGGGGTTGCTCCCTCTTCCACACTAGTCTCTAAAAAGGCAGTTCTCAAATAGAAGTGAAAGTGTCCGTTGCTCAGTGATGTCTGATTCTCTGTGACTCCATGGGCTGTAGCCTGCTGGTCTCCTTTCTGTCCATGGGATTCCCTTCTCCAGGGGATCTTCCTGACCCAGGGATTGAACCTGGGTCTCCTGCATCACAGTCAAACTCTTTACCATTTGAGCCACCAAGCTTCCCTTGCCAATTCTCAAATTGGCACATTAGAATCAACTGGGCTACTCTTAAAAATTCTGGTGCTCCAGGCTAATTATATCAGATTTTTCTGGAAGAGAGATTCAAGTAGAATGATTGCTGTCTCAAATCCTTTCTAAGCATGGATACAGATATGATTAATTATCTTTATCAGAACCTATGCCAGTTTCTGCATCTGAGCTTTATGGAATAAGTGAAGGGAATGTACAACATGTAAAATAAAAAAAATCACCTTACCTTTGGCTACTTTATATGAATCCAGGCATCCTGTATCATTCTCATGAGGCTTTTGCAGGGAACCTCCATGTGTAGCTACTAGGCTGGTTCCTTGTGGCAAAGAAAACTTCCAACCACCACTGCGTGTCTACAAGAATATCTACACTAGATTCAAGGGGATAGTCACAAAAGGAAATCCTTCTGTAACCAGCTCAGATGGCTACCTTCTCATCCTCATTTCTTATTCCAGAGAATTTATAATAGGAAAATCCACCTCCTTCAACACAAAGTCCACTTGGTACCCATAGTGGTGGACCCAGCCTTGACCCCATGGGCAGTCTCAACAGATTGAGCATCTACAAACTAGTTTAGTTCTGTCTTATGGTCTTTCCCTGCCAGCATTCATCCCTGCAGTATTTTTGGCCTAAATTTATGACATCTGTAAAATACTGCTCAAACACAACCGAACATACAAATATCAAACATACAACTAAATAAATTAATACATAAAAATAAACACATGTACACCCACATTTGCCCACATGTTCACACACAGTGAAGGCACTTTGCAAATTAAATTTTTCATTTACACAAGAATTATCTCTCCAAAAAAAAAAAAAAAATACCAAGAATTCTTCCTGCAACATAAAGACAATGTTTCACAAGCTGGATTCAAGATTGCCAGGAGAAATAGCAATAACCTCAGATATGCAGATGACACCACCCTTATGGGAAAAAGTGAAGAAGAACTAAAGAGCCACTTGATGAAAGTGAGAGAAGAGAGTGAAAAAGCTGGCTTAAAGCTCAACATTCAGAAAACTAAGATCATGGCATCTGGTCCCATCACTTCATGGCAAATAAATGGGGAAATAGTGGCTGACTTTATTTTCTTGGGCTCCAAAATAACTGCAGATGGTGACTGCAGCCATGAAATGAAAAGACGCTTACTCCTTGGAAGGAAAGTTATGACCAACCTAGATAGCATATTAAAAAGCAGAGATACTACTTTGCCAACAAAGGTCCGTCTAGTCAAGGCTATGGTTTTCCAGTAGTCACATATGGATGTGAGAGTTGGACTTTAAAGAAAGCTGAGCCCCAAAGAATTGATGCTTTTGAACTGTGGTGTTGGAGAAGACTCTTGAGAGTCCCTTGGACTGCAAGGAGATCCAACCTGTCCATCCTAAAGGAGATCAGTCCTGGGCGTTCATTGGAAGGACTGATGTTGAAGCTGAAATTCCAGTACTTTGGCCACCTGATGCAAAGAGCTGACTCATTTGAAAAGACCCCGATGCTGGGATAGATGGAAGGCAAGAGGAGAAGGGGATGACAGAGGATGAGATGGTTGGATGGCATCACCGACTCAATAGAGATGAGTTTGAGTAGACTCCGAGAGTTGGTAATGGACAGGGAGGCTTGGCGAGCTGTGGTCCATGGGGTCACAAAAAGTTGGACACAACTAAGTGACTGAACTGAACTGAACTGATAGAGTAATTCAGTCCTTTGAACAGTTTATTTTGCCATTTTTCAAGCATTTCTATTTTTCCATTACATTCTATTATATTTGTATACACACAAGGTGGCTTTTCCAGAAGAAAGAACATTCTGCTGTAAACATGAATCCAGACAAGATTTGACTCAGAAATGCTATTACAGATAATCAGGTTTCTTAACCATGAATCATTCTTTACATAATTTGATGTTTCTTACAAGAGAATTTTTAAAAAATAATTGCATAGGTTTTCTTCTTTTGTTGTTGCAAAATTAATAAATGTGTATTGTAAAACCTTTTGGAAAATGTATCTATGCAAAGGGAAAAAGCATTATCATTAAGGTCATCACCTAAATTTTACTATAGACATCTTATTGTAAACTTTCCCTCTACTGTTTTAGGGAATATATGCTTTTTAAATACAGAAGTGGAAACAAGAATTACAAAGTTTTGTGATTCATTTCTTATGACAAAATTAGTTTTTCCATGCCAATAAACAGTCTTCTACAAGATCACTTGTTTTTATAGTATATCAAAATTAATTTACATAGCCAGTCCCAAATTGTTAAGCAGGTTGTTCTTTATTTTCTCTTTTTATGAACAATGTCTTTGTAACACAACCTTAGTCCATATCCATAGTTCTTTCCTTGGGATGAATTCCTGAAGGCAGAATTAATGGATTGAAAGTTGTGCAAATCTCTAGTTTAAGAAAACAACCATTGCTAAAATGCTTTCAAGAACATTTCATCCAATTTACCCTCATTTCAACATCTTTGGCAATAAAGGATCTTAATTAATTTCTTATCTTTTATAATTTATGTCTAAAAATATGGAATTTCACTTTCTTACACCACTTTACATATTTTCATATAATGTTCTCACTACTCACAAAGTTGAACTTTTTTTGATGTAAGCCTATAGTTTAACTTATGAATTGCCTGGTGGTATCTTTCTTATAGATTTGTAAGCTCTCTTTTATATGAAAGACATTAAAAATAAGTTGGCTCCTCTAAATGTTTCAAGTTTTTACCACTCATTTCTCTTTCCAAAGTTTGCAGTTATTCTACATATATTTATTCAGTCAATATTAATAATTATGTATTAAAATCAACCAAACTTTGCTTACTGTCTTCAATTTTTTAGGTCATACTTAAGAAAAGTCTACTTCTCTCACACCCTTGTTTCTCTCACACACTTATTGTTTGTGGATTGTTTTATGAAAGCCATTCTGACTGGTGTCATTGCAGTTTTGATTTGCATTTCTCCAATAATTAGTGGTGGTGAACACATCTTTTCATGTGCATCTTGGCCATCTGTATGTCTTCTCTGGAGAAATTTCTATTTAGGTCTTCTGCCCATATTTTGATAAGTTTACTTGTTTTCATAATATTAAACCACATGAGCTGTTTGTAAATTTTGGAGTCTAATCCCTTATCAGTCACATCATTTGGAAATATTTTCTCCCATTCTGAGGGTTGTTTTTTTTTTTTTTCATTTTGTTTATGGTTTCCTTTGTTATGCAAAAGGTTTTGAGTCTAATGGGGGCAGCGACCTAGAGGAGCTACCCCACCTCCGAGGTCAAGGGCGGCGGCTGAGAAGAACTACCCCACTCCCGAGGTCAGGGGCGGCGGCCAAGAGGAGCAACCCCACCTCAAAGGAGCAGCTGCTGTGGGGTGCAGGAGGGCTGAGAGGAGCTACTCCACGTTCAAGGTCAGGAAGGACGGCCGTGAGAAGATACCCCTCGTCCAAGGTAAGGAGCAGCGGCTGCGCTTTGCTGGAGCAGCCGTGAAGAGATAGCCCAAGTCCAAGGTAAGAGAAACCCAAGTAAGACGGTAGGCACTGAGAGAGGGCATCAGAGGGCAGACAGACTGAAACCACAATCACAGACAACTAGCCAATCTGATCACAGGACCAGAGTCGTGTCTAACTCGGTGAAACTAAGCCATGTTGTATGGAGCCACCCAAGACGGTCAGGTCATGGTGGAGAGGTCTGACAGAATGTGGTCCACCGGAGAAGGGAATGGCAAACCACTTCAGTATTCTTGCCTTGAGAACCCCATGAACAGTATAAGAAGGCAAAATGATAGGATACTGAAAGAGGAACTCCCAAGGTCGGTAGGTGCCCAATATGCTACTGGAGATCAGTGGAGAAATAACGCCAGAAAGAACGAAGGGATAGAGCCAAAGCAGAAACACTACCCAGTTATGGATGTAACTGGTGATAGAAGCAAGGTCCAATGCTGTAAAGTGCAATATTGCATAGGAACCTGGAATGTTAGGTCCATGAATCAAGGCAAATTGGAAGTGGTCAAACTTCCAATTGGCAAGAGTGAATGTCGACATTCTAGGAATCAGTGAACTAAAATGGACAGGAATGGGTGAATTTAACTCAGATGACCATTATATCTACTACTGTGGGCAGAAATCCCTTAGAAGAAATGGAGTAGCCATCATGGTCAACAAAAGAGTCGGAAATGCAGTACTTGGATGCAATCTCAAAAACGACAGAATGATCTCTGTTTCCAAGGCAAACCATTCAATATCACGGTAATCCAAGCCTATGCCCCAACCAGTAATGCTGAAGAAGCTGAAGTTGAACGGTTCTATGAAGACCTACAAGACCTTTTAGACCTAACACCCAAAAAAGATGTCCTTTTCATTAAAGGGGACTGGAATGCAAAAGTGGGAAGTCAGGAAACACCTGGAGTGACAGGCAAATTTGGCCTTGGAGTACAGAATGAAGCAGGCCAAAGGCTAATAGAGTTTTGCCAAGAGAACACACTGGTCATAGCAAACACCCTCTTCCAACAACACAAGAGAAGACTACACATGGACATCACCAGATGGTCAACACCGAAATCAGATTGATTATATTCTTTGCAGCCAAAGATGGAGAAGCTCTATACAGTCAGCAAAAACAAGACCAAAAAAGTTTTTGATTTCTTTTGAAAGTTTTTGATTTCTATGTCAAATCTGAAAGAGAGGCTTGCTGGATATTCTTATTTATAGGTTCTCCCCTTTCACCATTTTGAATATATCATGCCACTCCCTTCTGGCTTGCAGAGTTTCTGCTGAGAAGTCAGCTAATAACCTTATGAGGAGTTCTCTTGTATGTCTGTTGTTTTTTCCTTGTTGCTTTTAAATACTTTTTATTTGTCTTTAATTTTGCCAACTTGATTAGTCTCAGCATGTTCTTCCTTGGGTTTATCTTGCCTGGGACTCCCTGTGCTTCCTGGACTTGGGTCACTGTTTCCTTTCCCCAGAATTCAGAAGAATTCAGCAACTATCTCTTCAAGTATCTTCTCAGGCCCTTTCTCTCTTTCTTCTCCTTCTGGAACCCCTTTAATGCAAATGCTGGTGTTTTTAATGTTGCCCCAGAGTTATCTTAAACTGTCTTCGTGGTTTTTTTTTTTTTTTTTTACATTTTTTTCTTCATTCTTTTCCTTGGCAGTGATTTACACCATTCTATCTTCCAGGTCATTTACATGTTCTTCTGCCTTAGTTATTCTGCTATTGATTCCTTTTAGTGCATTTTTCATTTCAGTTACTGTATTGTTCAACACTGTTTGTATTTTAGTTCTTCTAGGTCTTTGTTCCAGTATTCTTGCCTGGAAAATCCCATGGACGGAGAAGCCTGGTAGGCTGAAGTCCATGGGGTCACTAAGCGTCGGACACGACTGAGCAACTTCACTTTCACTTTTCACTTTCACACATTGGAGAAGGGAATGGCAACCCACTCCAGTGTTCTTGCCTGGAGAATCCCAGGGACAGGGGAGCCTGGTGGGCTGCCGTCTATGTGGTTGCACAGAGTCGGACACGACTGAAGCAACTTAGCAGCAGGTCTCTGTTAAACTTTTATTGTATCTTCTCAATCATTGCCTCCATTTTTTTCTGAGATCCTGGGTCATCTTCACTATCATTATTTTGAATTCTTTTTTTTGGAAAACTGCCCATCTCTGCTTCACTTAGTTGTTGTTTTTCTGGGGTTTTATACTGATCCTTCTTGTGGGACTTATTCCTCTGCCATTTCATTTTGTCTCACTTTCTGTGATTGTGTTTTCTGTTCCATGGGCTGTAAGACTGTAGTTCTTTCTGCTTCTCCTGTCTGCTCTGTTCAGTAAGAATTTTTCCTACCAACTTTTTGAACTGCAAGTATGATAAACTGATTCTCTCTGTTTCTCAGGGGTTTTGGGGGGAGAGTTTTCGCTTGCTTTTTCAATTGGGAGTAGTTGCTCTGCCTTATCGTTTCATTTAACTTTCTCTGTTTCTATGAACTTAGGTGAAACATGTATCTATCACAATCCTGAAGAGGTGTTTTCATGTGGGATCATCCCTATATGGGCTGTATGTGCTAAATGTCTTCAGTGCCAGGGCGAAATTTAATTTGCACACCAGCTATACCTTTCCTTATGGTGTACTGGCCACTATCACCTTGATAGAGGGTGTGGCTGGTGTTTGAGGAGCTAAAGCCTGCACAGGGTATGAGGTGGGAGTTCCTTTCTGCTCAGTGGCCCTGTCAGGGATGTGATCTGCTCCCAAGTTGCTGGAGCAGAAGCCCTGAAGTTGGACTCAAGCAGGCTTTGTTCCCCGTTAAAAGTGTGATTTTCCTTCTCCCTGAACTGGGGCCTTTGCCCCAGTGAAAGGGAATGCTGATGTAACTTGAGACCTGTGTGTTTACAGAGGTCCAATGTACTGCCTGTGTAAGCATCTATGATTCCACTCAGATGCACCCTAAGGTTGCACCCTTTACCCGATTGTGGTCATCCCAGATTAGTACAGTGCTGTGTGGAGCGAATGGTGCTGGAGCATTCAGTTGGCTGGGACTGGAGTTCACGGTGGTTGTAGGAATTTAAGTGGCTGTGCTGCTAACAGAAGGGGGTTGCTTCTGGGGCGCTGCTTAAATGCTAACAGTGGCCATCACTGCCCCACCTGGACTACATCCCAGATGCCCAGACTGCCTCCGCATCCCTAGTTCAAGTTTTTTCCCAGTTGCTGGTGATGCTAGATCCGCTGCCAAGCTGTGGCATGAATTGAGCAGGGAAGATGCATTTGCTTACCTTAGATTGGGGAGTGCACTGAGGTGGCTGCAACAAGGACAGATCTCTCTCCACCCTCTCTGGGGGCAAGCCATACCCATGCATGCCCATGAGTGATGTCTTGTCTTCTCCAGCCTTTTTACTTGTCTAGCAGTTCTCCAAGCAGCCAAGGATATCTTGTCTTCCCTGAATAAGACCCCAAAACTGGGACATTAAGCCTCTGGCTTAACCCCCTCATCCCCCTGGACAAGTGTCTGTCCCTGTACAGCCTTCTTTTCGTTTTAGTCCCTTCCCAGGAGCACAGGTCCCAACTCAATGTTTTTTGGGTTTTTTTTTTTTTTCATGCTATTTGATTATGTGGGAATATTTTTTGTAGCCTTGGTTATATAGGCATTCTGCCAGTTTGCAGATAGTTTTCCATGAGAATTGTTCCACATGTAGATGTATTTTTGACATATTTATGGGAGGAGGCAAGCTACACATCCTCTCTTCTTCCTCTGCCATCTTAATCCCCATCCAAATCACCTCACTTTTCACTGTGACTCATGTGTTTGTCTACGCCCCTAATCAGACTATAAGCATCTGATGGGTAGGGGCAGTATCTCACCTTCCCTACTTTTATATTCCTAGTTACATAGTTTTGGCACATCAGCAGCATTTCAGTGAACACTTTAAATCATGGATTAATTAAAAATAAAACCTCTTATGCCAAAGAACCAAATCATAAAAAGTAAGATAATAGAGAATGCACTTACATTCCTAACCATGCATTTTCAGAGACTCCACTCCATATTACAGGTAACCAGATGGGTCTCAGGCAAAAGGACTGGAATGTAATAATGTAAGAAAAAGAGGAGAGTGAAAAAGCTGGCTTAAAACTCAACATTCAAAAAACAAAGATCTTGCAGATTCAACTTTCTCTGCATTACTCTCCCCTGTTCCCAAGAATAATCAAGTTAGCTATCGTTTATATGTAAACTCAAAATGCCATTAAAAAGCAGAGTCAATATTCTGAAACACCACAAGATGGGGATGTTACTCCATTTAAAATAGCCTTTTTTCTCCCTTTAAACTTTCTTCATAGGGCTTAATTAATACTTTCTCAAAAATCAAGAGTTCGAGATCCTCTATAGTTCCAAATGAAGTTAGATTCAAAACTATTTAAATAACAAAATTGTAACAGTGACTTCCAGTTAAAATGTGTCAGGGAAGTATGAGTTATGTTGCTTCTCCTCTCTCTTTGCACATTTGTCTTTTATATGCATCTTCACTCGTGTGTGTGTGCGTGGTGTGTGTGTTATCTTCTAGGTGTTGACTGTCCTTTCCTTCTGTTACTCTATTGTTCTATATGTGTGCCTCCCATGCTGTGACTCTGTTATCACCATAATTGTCTCTCTAAATTGTGTCCAGCTCCTGTTACAATCCCAGGATCAAACAATCATGTCTGTATTAGTCTTGTGAACATGTGTGTATGCCTTCCTTTTTGTTTCTATTCTTCCTTATCTCTTCTGTTTTTTCCATTTAAAAAATCTTTACATAGCAGAAGATTCAGGTAGTTCACAGTCTCAAAAGTATTTCTTTCTCTTCCCTACCCTTTAACTCTATTTAACTACTCCTATTTCTCTCCCTTAAATCCACTAAATGTTTGATTTTTTAAGTAGCCATTATTATTAAACCAAATTAAGATATAGAAAAACACTTTATGTGTTTTATATGTTCCCTGAGTAGGGTATAGGTATGTGTGAGAGAGAGAGTGTGTGTTTATAAATACTTTTTTTCCTCTGGATGCCTTGAAGTTGATACAAGAGAAATCTCCTATTCAATTGATTTACATGATTTGTGGACAGACTTAAGTAGAAAAGCAAACCTCATTTTGATCTACTATACCAGTCAGAAATCACAGTCTGCAGGGAGAATTTGACTTAGTTATCTATTGATCAAAATTTTGTATTTTATCTAACGTGGAACTGAGTTGCTTAATTTCACTATCAAATTCATGAAATAATAAAATATATTTTTTTTAAAGTTACAATGGAGAGAACAAGACGGCGGGGGAGTGGGTGGACGTGGAGTACATCTCTCTCCACAGATACACCAGGAATAAACCTTCAGACACAGAAGTGCATGCAGAACTCCTGCTGAGAGTGGACAGGAGTCTCTGACCAGCGCAAAAGAGTATGTAGAACCATGCAAAAACCACTACAATATTGTAAAGAGTAATTAGCCTCCAACTAATAAGAATAAATGAAAAAAAAAAAGAATATGTAGAACCAAATAAAACTTGGGAGGACTAAGGAAGTAGGGGGGGAAACTGGAGTGTTAGTAGGACTGGACCTGCCCTTGGTGGGGGCGGGGAACTGAAGCAGGTGTCCAATCCCCACATCGGGGCAATTATCTGAGTCAGAAGAGAAACATTTAAGGCTGAGAGTGAAACAGCTGATCTGTGGCAGCCTAAATGGAATGAGAATCAGACAGTCCTTGCCGCAGCCATGCATACCCCAGGTAGGGACGCAGGTCTCCCGGAAGGCGCAGTGGCTGGGAGCTGGAGTTTGGGGATTGTGGAGCAATCCCAGGGCAAGGGCTGCTGTTGACTGTGGAGAGATGGATCAAGGAGATGTGAGGGAGGAGACTATGGTGGGAAATGCCTGTGGAGGAAAGCCAGGCAGCCATGGAAGCAAGGCAATACTGCTGAGTCACGAGTAGGTGGTGGAACCATCACATTAGCCTCTCTCCCCACATGCCAGCATCCGCAGCTGAACAATAGAGAGGCTGGTCCATCAAACACCTGATGCACTGAACTACAGAGTAGAACCCCAGCCAGGGGGCCCCTCTATGTGACTGACGTGCTGAAAAACAGAGAAGGACTCCAGGCAGAGGAGCTCTCTAAGTGTCTGAACAGGCGGAGCTATGGAGAAAGACTGGCCAAAGAGGCCTTCTAATCACCAGCTACAAGAGGCTCGAAAAAAGACTCTGATAGGGCCATAACTCCTGCGGTAGAGGCAATCCGTGTCCCTGAACATTTTGCGATGCCAGGGTCCCTGCAAATCAGGCAGCTGTACCACCTTCATGCTCAATTCTCACTGGGGTAGAGCTGCCACAGGCAAAAAAATTCTTGCGTCTATGTGTACAGGGTCATATTGGTAGTGTCCGACTCCTCGCAACCCTGTAGACTGTGACCTACCAGGCTTCTCTGTCAGGGGGTTTCTCCAGGCAAGAATACTGGAGTGTATTGGCCAACACTGGTTGCCATACCCTTCCAGAGCACTATATTTCCTGCTGCCCTGGCCGCCAGCCCCTCTGAGTACCTGGTGCTGCCAGAACCCTTGGAATCCAAGCAGCTGCACCACCTCCACACCTGGCCCTCACAGGGGCAAACCCAAGTCCTCCAGGGCAGCCTCAGGAGCAAACCCCAGTGGACGACCCACATGCAGAGGTGGACATAAAACCACAACTGAAACCCAGGGCCAGTGTGGCTAAGGAAGAAGACCCCAAAACTTCCCACCAGCTCTACCAGCTGGGGATTAAATCCACACGATCAGCTAGGCAGACACTGTGTCTATGGAATACACAAAAGGGCATTGAGAGCTCCCACAAAAGAAAACGCACTAGTTCTGATGGCTGTGGACATTGGAGGCAAGAACACACAGGAGTAGGACCAGGTTAGAGTCTGAGCTGCCCCCACAGCAGGTCCAGAGATCAGCACAGTGTTGGAGGGCATCCTAGGGAGGTGAGTAGATCATGACTCCCAGCAGGGAAGGGCTCTGACAGCAGTGACTCAAGAAAAATATTTATTCTTCTGATGTTTTGAGTTGTTCTATAGATTCTTTTGGATTTTTTCTTTTTTCTTTTTTTCTTTTTTCCCCCTCTGTTGTATTTGTCAATTTTATTGACACTATGATATCTAATTAAGATTTTGAGCTTTTTTTTTCTAAGTCACATTTTTTATTCTTGTTATAAATCTCTGCCTCTACATTGGGCTTTTGCTGTTCTGGGGAGTCCCCCCTACCTCTTTTTTCTCTTTCTTTAATTTTAATTTTTTAAGGCTACAATATTTTTCTACATTTATTCCTTTGTTTGCCTTTCCTACTGTTCTTTTCCCCTTGCAGTTAATCTTTACTGTATATAAATCTTCTTCATCTTCCTCTATGTAACTTTGTATATATATCCTTTCTTTTCTTTCTTTCCTTTTCTCTCAACATATTTGTTAGCTTAGTTTCCATTGCTTTATTCCCCCACCTGTCACCTTGCTTTAGTTTTGCTTTATAGTTTCTGCTTTAGTTAGTTTTGTTCTTAACTGGTAAATATAATTTATTTCCTTTGTCCACCAGGTCAATCTATTCTACTTTATTTTTGTTGGACTGTTTTGACTTTGTTCATGGGTGTATATGTACATGTGTATATTCCATTATTTTAATTATTATTTGCCTGATTTTACAACTGCCATTGGTCTGGGGTTCATGTTTGGTTTCTCATTTATGGATATTTGTTTTAATCTCACTTAATGCCATAACAAACCACTTGTGGAATCTCTGTTCCTGACCAAAGATTAACCTTTGAGCCTTTGGAGTGGGAACATGGACTCCAAGACCCTAGACTACCAGAGAACTAACCCTAGGGAGTATCAAATAGTGAGAATTCACACAAAGGAAATGACTTGAATACAAGACCCAGCATGACCCGACCACCAGAAGCACCCTATGAAGGCCGCCTCATCTAAACAACAAACAAAACTAAAATACAAACCCAATCATCGGCAGACAGGATTACCACCTCACTCAGCCTTGCCCACCAGCGGAAAAACAAACAACAAACAAAAAATTAGCACATATCTTACACTATCCGAAGCTTACACAAACCACTGGACCAACCTTAGGAGGGGAGAAACCAAAAGGAAGAAAGAATTCAACCTTGGAGCCTGGGAAAAGGAGACCTCAAATGCAATAAGTTTAAAAAAAAAAAAGAAAGAAAGAAAGAAAGAAAAAGAAAAGGCAGAGAAATACTACACAAATGAAGGAACAAACTAGAAACAAATAAATGAGGAGGAAATAGGCAATCTACCTGAAAAAGAATTCAGAATAATAATAGTAAAGATTATAAAAAACCTTGAAAACAAAATAGAGAAAATGCAAGAATTAATTAACAAAGACCTAGAAGAATTAAAGAATAAACATACAGAAACAAACAACACAATTACTAAAATTAAAAATACTCTAGAAGGAATCAATAGCAGAATATCTGAAGGAGAAGAATGAATCAGTGAGCTGGAAGATAAAATGGTAGAAATAATTTCTGAAGAGCAGAATAAAGTAAAAAGAATGAAAAGAACTGAGGATAGTCTCAGAGACCTCTGAGACATTATCAAATACATGAACTTTTGAACTGCAGGGGTCCTGGAAAAAGAAGAGAAAAACAAAGGGTATGAGAAAATTTTTGAATAGATTATAGTTGAAAATTTCCCCAACATGAAAAAGGAAATAGTCAGTCAAGTCCAAGAGGCACAAAGAGTCCCATATTGGATAAACCTAAGGAGAAACAGGCCAAGACACATATTAATCAGACTAACAAATACTAAACACAAAGAAAGAATATTAAAAGCACCAACAGAGAAGCAACAAGGAAAATACAATGGAAACCCCATACACTTAACAGCTGATCTTTCAACAGAAACTCTGTAGGCTAGAGGGAATGGCAGGATATATTTAAAGTACCAAAAGGGAAAATTTTACAACCAAGATTACTGTACCCGGCAAAGATCTCATTCAAAATTGATGGAGAAATAAAAAGCCTTTCAGACAAGCAAAAGTTAAGAGAATTCAGTACCACCAAACCAGCTTTACAACAAATGTTAAAGGGACTTATACTGTCAAGAAATAGAATAAAAAAGATCTACAAAATCAACCCCAAACAGTTAAGAAAATGGCAATAAGAACATGTATACCAATAATTACTTTAAATGTAAATGGTTTAAATGCTCCAAACAAAAGACACATAGTGGCTGAATGGATACAAAAACAAGATCCATATATATGCTCTCTACAAGAAACCCACTTCAGACCTAAAGACACATATAGACTAAAAGTGGGAGGATGGAAAAATATATTCCATGCAAATGGGAAGCAAAAGAAAGCTGGAGTAGCAATCTTCATATCAGACAAAATAGACCTTAAGATAAAGAAGATTACAAGAGGTAAGAAAGGACACTACATAATGATCAAGGGATCAATCCAAATGAAGATATAACAATTGTAAATATCTATGTACCCAACATAGGAGCACCTCAATATATAAGACAAACACTAACAGACAAAAAGAAGTTGACAGTAACACAATAATAGTAGGAGACATTAGCACCCCACTGAAACCAAAGGACAGATCATCAAACAGAAAATTAATAAGGAAACACAAGTCTTAAATGATACATTACATGAGATGGATCTCACTGATATTTTCAGGACATTCCATCCAAATGCAGAAGAATATAGTTTATTCTCAAGTGCATATGGAACATTCTCCAGGATAGACCATATCTTGGGTCACAAATCAAACCTCAGTAAATATAAGATTGAAATCAATCAACCATCTTCTCTAACCACAATGTAATGAAACTAGATATCAGTTACAAGGAAAAAACCTCTAAGAAACACAAACACATGAAGATTAAACAACACATTGCTAAATAACCAACAGGTTACTGAAGAAATCAAAAGGGAAATTAAAAAAAAAATTCTAGAAACAAATGACAATGAAAACACAACAACTCAAAACCTATGGGATGCAACAAAAGCAGTTCTAGGAGGAAAGTTTATAGTAATACAATCCTACCTCAAGACACCTAAAACAACTGGAAAAAGAAGGACAGACAAACAAACAAACAAACAAACAAAAAAACAAAATTAGTAGAAGGAAAGAAATCATAAAGATATGAGCAGAAATAAAGGAAAAAGAAATGAAAGAAACAATAGTAAAGATTAATCAAATGAAAACCTGGTTCCTTGAGAAGATTAACAAAATCGACAAACCGTTAGCCAGACTCATCACGAAAAACAGAGAAGAATCAAATCAACAAAATTAGAAATGAAGATGGAGAGGTTACAACAGACAATGCAGAAATACAAAGGATTATAAGAGACTATTATGAACAGTTCAGTTCAGTTCAATCGCTCAGTCATGCCAGACTCTTTGCAACCCCATGAACCGCAGCACGCCGAGCCTCCCCTGTCCATCCCCAACTCCCGGAGTCCACCCGAACCCATGTCCATTGAGTCGATGATGCCATCAAACCATCTCATCCTCTGTCGTCCCTTTCGCCTCCTGCCCTCAATCTTTCCCAGCATCATGGTCCTTTCAAATGTGTCAGCTCTTCGCATCAGGTGGCCAATGTATTGGAGTTTCAGCTTTAACATCAGTCCTTCCAATGAACACCCAGGACTGATCTCCTTTAGGATGGACTGGTTGGATCTCCTTGCAGGCCAAGGGACTCTCAAGGGTCTTCTCCAGCACCACAGTTCAAAAGCTAATATTTGTCGGTGCTCAGCTTCCTTTATAGTCCAACTCTCACATCCATATATGACCATTGGAAAAACCATAGCCTTGACTAGAGGGACCTTTGTCGGCAAAGTAATGTCTCTGCTTTTTAATATGCTATCTAGTTTGGTCATAACTTTCCTTCCAAGGAGTAAGTGTCTTTTAATTTCATGTCTGCAATCAACATCTGCAGTGATTTTGGAGCCCAGAAAAATAAAGTCAGCCAGTGTTTCCACTCTTTCCCCATCTGCCATGAAGTGATGGGAACAATGCCACAATCAGTTTTCTGAATGTTGAGCTTTAAGCCAACATTTTCACTCTCCTCTTTCACTTTCATCAAGAGGTTCTTGAGTTCTTCTTCACTTTCTGCCACAAGGGTGGTGTCATCTGCATATCTGAGGTTACTGATATTTCTCCCGGCAATCTTGATTCCAGCTTGTGCTTCTTCCAGCCTAGCATTTATCATGATGTACTCTGCATATAAGTTAAATAAGCAGGGTGACAATATACAGCCTTGACATACTCCTTTTCCTGTTTGGAACCAGTCTGTTGTTCCATGTCCAGTTCTAACTGTTGCTTCCTGACCTGCATACAGGTTTCTCAAGAGGCAGGTCAGGTGGTCTGGTATGCCCATCTCTTTCAGAATTTTCCACAATTTATTGTGATCCACACAGTCGAAGGCTTTGGCGTAGTCAATAAAGCAGAAATAGACATTTTTCCTTAACTCTTGCTTTTTTCGATGATCCATCGGGTGTTAGCAATTTGATCTCTGGTTCCTCTGCTTTTTCTAAATCCAACTTGAACATCTGGAAGTCCATGGTTCATGTATTGCTGAAGCCTGGCTTGGAGAATTTTGAGCATTACTTTACCAGTGTGTGAGATGAGTGCAATTGTGCAGTAGTTTGAGCATTCTTCGAGATTGTCTTTCTTTGGGATTGGAATGAAAACGGACCTTTTCCAGTCCTGTGGCCACTGCTGAGTTTTCCAAATTTGCTGGCATATTGAGTGCAGCACTTTAACAGTGTCATCTTTCAGGATTTGAAATAGCTCAACTGGAACTCCATCACCTCCACTCGCTTTGTTCATAGTGATGCTTCCTAAGGCCCACCTGCCTTCACATTCCAGGATGTCTGGCTCTAGGTGAGTGATCACGCCATCATGATTATCTGGGTCATGAAGATCTTTCTTGTACAGTTCTTCTGTGTATTCTTGCCACCTCTTCTTAATATCCTCTGCTTCTGTTAGGTCCATACCATTTCTGTCCTTTATTGAGCCCATCTTTGCATGAAATGTTCCCTTGGTATCTCTGATTTTCTTGAAGAGATCTCTAGTCTTTCCCATTGTGTTGTTTTCCTCTATTTCTTTGCATTGATCGCTGAGGGAGGCTTTCTTATCTCTTCTTGCTATCCCTGGAACTCTGCATTCTAATGGGTATATCTTTCCTTTTCTCCTTTGCTTTTCACTTCACGTCTTTTCACAGCTATTCGTAAGGCCTCCTCAGACAACCATTTTGCTTTGTTGCATTTCTTTTTCTTGGGGATGGTCTTGATTCCTTCCTCCTGTACAATGTCACGAACCTCCATCCATGGTTCATCAGGCATGCTATCAGATCTAGTCCCTTAAATCTATTTCTCACTTCCACTGTATAGTCATAAGGGATTGATTTAGGTCATACCTCAATGGTCTAATGGTTTTCTCCACTTTCTTCAATTTCAGTCTGAATTTGGCAACAAGGAGTTCCTGATCCGAGCCACAGTCAGTTCCCAGTCTTGTTTTTGCTGACTGTATAGAGCTCTCCATCTTTGGCTGCAAAGAATATAATCAATCTGATTTCGGTGTTGACCATCTGGTGATGTCCATGTGTAGAGTCTTCTCTTGTGTTGTTGGAAGAGGGTGTTTGCTATGACCAGTGCATTCTCTTGGCAGAACTCTATGACCCTTTGCCCTCCTTCATTCTGTACTCCAAGGGCAAATTTGCCTGTTACTCCAGGTGTTTCTTGACTTCCTACTTTTGCATTTCAGTTCCCTATAATGAAAAGGACGTCTTTTTTGGGTGTTAGTTCTAAAAGGTCTTGTAGGTCTCCATAGACTGTTCAACTTCAGCTTCTTCAGCATTACTGGTCAGGGCATAGACTTGAATTACCATGATATTGAATGGTTTGCCTTGGGAATGAACAGAGGTCATTCTGTCGTCTTTGAGACTGCATCCAAGTACTGCATTTCGGACTCTTTTGTTGACTTTGATGGCTACTTCATTTCTTCTAAGGGACTCCTGCCCACAGTAGTGGATTTAATGGTCATCTGAGTTAGATTCACCCATTCCAGTCCATCTTAGTTCACTGATTCCTAGAATGTTGATGTTCACTCTTGTTATCTCCTGTTTGACCACTTCCAATTTGCCTTGATTCATGGACCTAAAATTCCAGGTTCCTATGCAATATTGCTCTTTATAGCATCGAATCTTGCTTCTATCACCAGTCCCATTCAGAACTGAGTGTTGTTTTGCTTTGGCTCCATCCCTTCGTTCTTTCTGGAGTTATTTCTCCACTGACCTCCAGCAGCATATTGGGCACCTACTAACCTGGGGAGTTCATATTTCAGTGTCCTATCTTTTTGCATTTTCATACTGTTCATGGGGTTCTCAAGGCAAGAATACTGAAGTGGTTTACCATTCCCTTCTCCAGTGGACCACATTCTTCATACCTATTCACCATGACCCGTCCACCTTGGGTGGCCCCACATGGCATGGCTTAGTTTCATTAAGTTAGACAAGGCTGTGGTCCATGTGATCAGACTGGCCAGTTGTCTGTGACTGTAGTTTCAGTCTGTCTGTCCCCTGATCCCCTCTCTCAGTGCCTACTGTCTTACCTGGGTTTCTCTTACCTTGGACATAGGGTCTCTCCTCACAGCTGCTCCAGCAAAGCAGAGCCACCGCTTCTTACCTCAGACAGGGGGTAACTCCTCTCGGCCACCGCCCCTGACCTTGGACGTGAGGTAGCTCCTCTAGGCCGTGCTCATGTGCAGTCGCAGCCACCAAGTTATGAACAACTATTTATGTTGTCGGACATAATAGTTATGAACAACTATTTCACAATAAAATGGATAACCTCAAAGAAATGGACAGACTTTGAACAACCCAATTACAAGCACTGAAATTGAAGCTGTGATCAAAAATCTCCCCCGAAAGCCCAGGACCAAATGGCTTCACAGAAGAATTCTATCAAACACTTAGAAAAGAGCTAATGCCTATCCTTCTAAAACCCTTTCAAAAAATTGCAGATGAAGGAACACTTCCAAACTCATTCTGTGAGGCCACCATCACCCTGAAACCAGAACCAGATAAAGACAACACAGAAAAAGAAAACTATAGGCCAATATCACTGATGAACATAAATGCAAAAATCCTCAACAAAATTTTAGCAAGCAGAATTCAGAAACTCATCAAAAAGCTCATACATCATGATCAAGTTGGGTTTATTCCTGGAATGCAATGACTCTTCAATATATGCAAATCAATCAATGTGATACACCATATTAACACATTGAAAGATTAAAAACCATATGATAATCTCAATAGAAGCAGAAAAAGCCTTTGACAAAATTTAGCACCCACTTACGATTAAAACTCTTCAAAAAATATGCAGAGAAGGAAACTACCTCAACATAGTAAAGGCCATATATGACAATCCTACAGCAAACATTATTCTCAATGGTGAAATACTAAAAGCATTCCCCCTAAGATCAGGAACAAGACAAGGGTGTCCACTTTCACCACTATTCTTCTTCATAGTTCTGGAAGTCCTAGCTATAGCAATCAGGGAAGAAAAAGAAATAAACGGAATCCAGAACGGAAAAGAAGTAAAGCTCTCATTGTTTGCAGATGAAATGATACTGTACATAAAAAAACCCTAAAGATAATATTAGAAAATTACTAGAGCTAATCAGTCAATTTAGCAAAATTGCAGGATACAAAATCAATACATAGAAATCACTTGCATTTCTATATACTAACAAAGAAAATCAGAAAGAGAAATTAAGGAATCAATCCCATTCACCATTACAACAAAAAGAAATACTTAGGAATAAACTTGCCTAAGGAGACAAAAGAACTATACACAGAAAATTATAAGAAACTGATGAAAGAAAACAAAGATGACATAAACAGATGGAGAGATATTCCATGTTCTTGGGTAGGAAGAATCAATATTATGAAAATGACTATACAGACAAATGCAATCTACAGATTCAATGTTATCCATATCAAATTACCAATGGGATTTTTTTCAAGGAACTAGATCAAAAAAAATTCACAATTCATATGGAAACACAGAAGACCCCAATATCCAAAGAAGTCTTGAGAAAGAAGAAGGGAGCTGGAGAAATCAATCTTCCTGACTTCAGATTATACTACAAAGCTACAGTCATGAAGACAGTACGGTACTGGCACAAAAACAGAAATGTAAACCAATGGAACAAGATAGAAAGCCCAGACATAAACCCATGCACCTATGGGTTCCTTATTTTTTACAATGAAGGCAAGAATATACAACGAGGCAAAGACAGCCTCTTCAAAGAATGGTGCTGGGAAAAGTGGACAGCTACATGTAAAAGAATGAAATTAGAACACTTCCTAACACCATACACAAAGATAAACTCAAAATGGATTAAAGATCTAAATGTAAGACCACAGACTGTAAAAGTCTTAGAGGAAAACATAGGCAGAACACTTGATGACATAAATCAAAGCAAGGTCCTCTTTGACCCAGCTCCTAGAGCAGTGGAAAGAAAAACAAAAGTAAACAAGAGGGACCTGATTAAACTTAAAAGTTTTTGCATAGCAAAGGAAACTATAAGCAAGGTGAAAAGACAACCCTCAGAATGGGAGAAAATAATAGCAAATGAAACAACTGGCAAAGGATTAACTTCCAAAATATATAAGCAGCTCACATAACTCAATACCAGTAAAACAAACAACCCGGTCAAAAATTGGGAAGACAACCTAAACAGACATTCCTCCAAAGAAGACATACAGATGACTAACAAACACATGAAAATCTACTCAACATTGGTCATTAGAAAAATGCAAATGAAAACCACAATGAGATATCACCTCACACCAGTTGGAATGGCCCTCATCAAAAAGTCTACAAACAATAAATGCTGGAGAGGGTGTGGAGAAAAGGGAACACTCTTACACCGTTGGTGGGAATGTAAATTGATACAGCCACTATGGAAGACAGTATGGAGATTCCTTCAAAAACTTGGAATAAAACCACCATATGACCCAGCAATCCCAGTCCTAGGCATATACCCTGAGGAAACCAAAATTGAAAAAGACACATGTATCCCATTGTTCATTGCAGCACTATTTGCAATAGCTAGAACATGGAGGCAACTTAGATGTCCATCAACAGATGAATGGATAAAGAAGTTGTGGTATATATACACAATGGAATATTACTCAGCCATAAAAAGGAATGCCTTTGAGTCAGTTCTAATGAGGTGGATGAACCTAGAACCTATTATACAGAGTGAAGTGTATCAGAAAGAGAAAGATAAATATCATGTTCTAACGCACATATACGGAATCTAGAAAAATGGTACTGAAGAATGTATTTACAGGGCAACAAAGGAGAAACAGGCATAGAGAACAGATTTATGAACATGGGGAAAGGGGAGGAGACGGTGGGAGGTATGGAAAGAGTGACATGAAAACTTACACTACCATATGTAAAATAGACAGCCAAGGGGAATTTGCTGTCTGGCTCAGGAAACTCAAACAGGGGCTCTGTATCAACCTAGAGGGGTGGGATGGGAAGGGAGATGGGAGGGAGGCTCACAAGGGAGGGGATATATGCATACCTATGGCTGATTCATGTTGAGGTTTGACAGAAAACAATAAAATTCTGTAAAGCAATTACCTTCAATAAAAAAATAAATTAAAAAAAAAAGTAACCATGTCCCCTCTTACTACTCCTATTCAACATCATATTGAAAGTTCTGGCTAACGCAATAAAATGAGAAACAGAAATAAAAGCATATGGGTTAGGGAAGAAATAAAATTGCCTTTGTTCACAGATAACATGATTGTTTATGTACAAAATCTGAACAAATTGCACTGTGTAAGGCTAACATACAAAAATGAATTGCTTTCCAGCTACTAGCAATGAATTGTTGGAATTTGAAATTAGAAAAAACACCACCATTTACAATGGCACCAATAAAAAATGAAATATGTGGGCATAAACCCAGTAAGACGTGTACAAGATCTACATGAGGAAAACTACAAAACTCTGACAGAAAATCAAAAAAGATTTAATAAGTGGAGAGATATTCAATGTTTAAGGATAGGAGGACCTCAATATTGACAAGATGTCAGTTCTTCCCACTCTGATCTATAGTTTCAATGAAATGTCAATCAGTATCCCAGCGAGTTATTTTGTGGATGCTGACAACTTGATTCTATAATTTATATGGAGAGGTAAAAGACGCAGAATAGAAAGAACAATATTGAAGCTGAAGAATAGGAGGAGAACCAATACCACATGACTTACTATAAAACTATATAATCAAAGCAGTGTGGTGTTGGCAAAAAAAAAAAATAGACAAATAGTTTACTGGAAACAAATAAGGAGCCCTAATAGATGCACACAGGTGTAGTGAACTGACCTTGGACAAAGGACCAAAGACAATTCTAAAGAAACGGGACACTCTTCAATAAATGGTGTGGACCTACTAGACACCCATTTGCAAAGAAATGAATCTGGACAGACTTTACAAGCTTTATACAAAATTAACTCAAATTGCTTTATAGGCTTAAATGTAAAATGCAAAATTATAAGACTTCCAGAAGATAGTATTGTATAAAATCTAGGTGATCTTGGGTTTGGTGAAGACTTTTCTATTTTATTTTTTAAATTAATTAATTTTGAGAATAATTACTTTACAATATTGTGATGATTTTTGCCATACTTAAGCATGAATCAGCCACAAGTATACATATGTCTCCCTATCCTGAATCCCCCTCCCACCTCCTCCCCACCTATCCCTCTGGGTTATCCCAGAGTGCCAGCTTTGGGTGCCCTGCTTCATGCACCAAACTTGTACTGGTAGCCTATTTTACAAATGGTAATGTACATGTTTCAGTGGTATTCTCTCAAATCATCCCCCCCAACCTTCTCCTGCTGAGTCCAAAATTCTGTTCTTTACATTTGTGTCTCCTTGGCTGTCTTGCATGTAGGATCATTGGTATCAGGTGAACACTTTTTTTAGATACAACACCAAGAATATTTAAGAAAATATTGGTAAATTGGACTTCATTAAAATTTCTGCTCTTCCAAAAATACTGGTAATGAAAAACCACAGACTATGAGAAAGTATTTACAAATCATATATTTCATAAAAGAACATGTATCATCTATCCAAAATATATTAAGAACACTTAAAACCCAAGACTAAGAAAACAAATAAACCAATTTAAAACTAGGCCAACATCTAAATGTGCAGCTCATCAAAGAAAATATATAAATGACAAATAAGCTTATGAAAACATACTCATCATTAAATATTATGGAATTATAAATTAAAACAGTGAAATCACTACATTAGAATGGCTACTATGCATAACACTGACAGAGCCAAATACCAGTGAGAGTTTGAGTAACAGGAACTCTCACTCATGGCTAGTAAGAATGCAAAATGATACAACTACTTTGGAAAACAGTATGGTAGTTTCTCACAAAGCTAAACATAATCTTACTGTAGGGTTCAGCAATTGCAATCCTAGTTATTTACCCAAGTGAGCTGAAAATTTATGTCCACACAAAACCCTGCCTACAAATGTTTATAGCAGTTTCATTCATAACTGCCAAAAATTGGAAGAAATCAAAATGTCCTTCAATAGTGTAAAGAAAACTAAGATCATGGCATCTGGTCCCATAACTTCATGGCAAATAGATGGAGAAACAGTGGAAACAGTGGCAGACTTTATTTTTGGGGGCTCCAAAATCACTGCAGATGGTGACTGTGGCCATGAAATTAAAAGATGCTTACTCCTTGGAAGAAAAGCTATGACCAACCTAGACAGCATATTAAAAAACAGAGACATTACTTTCTGACAAAGGTCCATCTAGTCAAGGCTATGGTTTTTTCAGTAGTCATGTATGAATGTGAGAGTTGGACTATAAAGAAAGCTGAGCACCGAAAAATTGATGCTTTCGAACTGTGGTGTTGAAGAAGACTCTTGAGAGTCCCTTGGACTGCAAGGAGATCCAACCAGTCCATCCTAAAGGAAATCAGTCCTGAATATTCATTGGAAAGACTGATGTTGAAGCTGAAACTCCAATACTTTGGTGTTACTTAATAACAGTGTTTAATTATCAGTTCACTGATTATAACAAATGTGCAACACTAATGCAAGATATTAGTAACTGGGTAAACTGGGGGCGGGGGCGGGGGGGGGGGGGGGAACTTGCCTGGTGGCTCAGTGGTAAAGACTCTGCCTGCAATGAAGGAGACACAGGTTTGATCTCTGGATCAGGAGGATCCCCTGGAGAAGGAAATGGCAACGCACTCCAGTAATTCTGCTTGGGAAATTCCATGGACAGAGGGGCCTGGCAGGCTACAGTCCATGAGGTGGCAAGGATCCGACATGACTTAGCGACGAACCCACCACCATCAATCTGTGGGGGTGTGGGAGCAGTAGGGAAGAGGAGGCATGTGAGAACTCTCTATACCTTCTGTATGATTTTTCTGTATACTCAGAACTCTTCTAAAAATAAGTCTATTAATAAAAAACAGGTAATCTTATCACATTTTATGATACTTTGCAATGGAAATTATTCAAAGTGGCTTTGTGAAATTAGCTGGAGCTCTAGTATAACACTGTCAGTTTCAAATAAAACTCTGCATAAGGTGCATACATCTAGGTAGTCTAGTCATCTAAGGTACTTTTGACATTTTAAGGGATTTTATCAGAAAATCTTTTCATTACCTACAAAGTCCAAGCTTCTATTGTGGATGTGGGAAACGCTAATGATCTTAATATTGAAGATGGAATTATGACCCTAAACTCCAAATCAGGGGTTGTCTTATTTATCTTAACATATCCTACCTTAACTAACCTTTGTATAAACTTTACCCAATCTACAAAATTTTTAATTCACTTTGGCTAAAAATTTTAAAAAGACTCCAAAGATGTAAACCACAGTTAGCATTTTAAAGATAAACTCAAACAAATGGAGACCTGTTGTCATGAATGTTTTAAGAAAATAAATCTCATGAAATATGAATCAAAATGGTAGAGTAGAAGATACTGAGCTCTTGTCCTTCACTGACACACCAAAATACAACTTCATGTAGCACAACTATCTCGAGAACGGCTTGAAGACCAAAAGGGATATTCTACAACTAAGAATATTTTTTAAAGGCCACATCAAGAAGGGGAAGAGGGGAAGAGAAGCCGTCTAGTCAGAACCCACACTCCCAGTTGGCAACCCACAAGCAGGAGGGATATCACAATTGTGGAGGTCCCTCTCAAGGAATGAGGGGTCTGAACCCCACAGTTGCCCCCCAGCATGGGAGACCTTCATCAGGAAGACTAGCCTACATAATATCTGGTTTATGTCCAGGAGAGTTGAACGGTTATGGGAAACCAAAATTCCACTCTTGAAGAGCTTATGCACACACCTGCTCCAAGTTCCAGTACTGAATCAGCAGCTTGAAAAGCACTTGGTCATATAAGAAAGAGATTCATTGACTGATTTTATACTATGCACCAGAGGGGCAGGAATCTGACAGAATTTTCTCCTGGACTGGAAATGAAGGCAGGCAGCATTATTTTGCTCTCCTTCCACCTAGCTGCCCCAGCACTGGCAGGCACCATTTCTGTCACCCTTCATCAACCTAGCTAACACTGTGCCTTGCCCAAGCATACCCCTGAGTACCAGCACTTCTCAATTCACTATACCAGCTGCCCCTCCAAAGTGGCCTGTACTTCATCCCACTTGGGAGGCAGCACTGGCCAGCCACAGCACTCCTCCAAGTAGTTCCTGCTCCAGGGAATTAGTCCTATCCCACCTGGTGAGTGGTCTTGAACAGCATCAGTGCCCCATCAAAAGCTCTTGCTGCAGGGGACAAGTTCAACACACTAGCATGCCTGCAGCAATCTCAGCCCAACCACAAGAAGAGGGGGCACACAGCCCACAGAGGGGATAGACCTGGAGTACCTAGATAAAGTGACCATAGGGAATTGTGCCACTGGGCCCCAAAGGACATATTCTACATGAGGCTACTCTTTCAAGACTGGGAAATGTAGTTGATATATCTAATATATAGAAATAAACACAGAGAGAATTAGGTAAAATGAAGAGACAAAAGAATACCTTACAAACAAAAGAACAAGACAACACTTCAAGGAAAAAATAAGTAAAACAGAGATAAACAGAAATAAAGAATTCAAAGAAACAGTCATAAAGATCCTCACAAAACATGGAAGAAGAATGAATGAACTCACTGAGAATGTCAGCCAAGAGAAAATATTAAAAATAATCAGAACTGAAGGCAATAACTGAAATGAAAAACATGCTACAGGAAATCAACAGCAGATGAGAGAATGCAGAAGAATAAAGGCAGGATAGAAACACAATCAGAAAAGCAAAAGGAAAAAGAATTGCCCAAAACAAGATTAGTTTAAGCAACCTCTGGGACAACATCAAGCATACTAACATTTGCATTGTAATGATCCCAGAAGGAGAAGAGACAGAGGACAGAAAACCTATTCAAAGAATTAATGGTTGAAAATTATCCTAACCTGGCAAAGGAAAACAGGTATCCAATTCCAGGAAGCAAAGATTACCAAAAAGAATAACCTAAAGTGACCCACACCAAGAAACACTATAGTTAAAATGTCAAAAGTTAAAGATAAATACAAACTTAAAAGCAGCAAGATAAAAATCAGTTATGTACAAGGGAGCCCCCATAAGACTATCATCTGATTTTTCAGCAGAAAGGTTATAGACCACAAGAGACTGGCATAATATATTCAAAGTGAAAGTGCTCAGTTATGTCTGGCTCTTTGAGACTCCATAGACTGTAGCCTGCCAGGCTCCTCTGTCCATGGAATTCTCTAGGCAAGAAAACTGGAGTGCATTGCCATTCCCTTCTCCAGGGGATCTTCATGGTCCAGGGATTAAACTCGAGTCTCCTGCATTGCAGGCAGATTCTTCACCATCTGAGCCAACAGGGAAGTACTCAAAGGTAAAAACTTACAACCCAAAACACCCTAACCAGCAAAGTTATCATTCAGAATTGAAATACAGATAAGGAATTTCCTTGACAAGCAAAGCTAAAGAAATTCATCACCACTGAAGTGTCCTTACCAAAAAAAAAAATAAATAAATAAGTGTTTATTTTAAAGAAAGAAAAAGTTCTAACTACAAACAAAATTATGAAAGAAAAAAAAAAACTCATTGGTAAAGGCAAATATATATGAAAGATAGTGGATCAACTACCCATAAAACTGGAAAGATAAAAGTAGTAAAAACCAAAAGCATCCAAAATAAAGTACTACACAAAATTTTAAAATATAAATTATCAAAACCATAAAACATTAGCAAGGGTGTAAAAATGCAGTTATTGTTAAATGAGTTCAAACTTAAGTGACCATCTACTAAAAATCAACTTCTATATACATAGATTGTTATATAGTAACCTCAAGGTAACCAAAAACAAAAAACCAATAACAGGTACTCAAAAAATAAGAAGAAAGGAATAAAAATTAATACCAAAGAAAGTCATCAAATAACAAGAGAATAGAATGAGAAGAAAGGAACAGACAAGAATTTTAAAGACAACCAAAAAGCAGTAAAATGGCAAGAAATACATATTTATTAATAATTATCTTGAATGTAAATGGACTAAATGTTTAAGTAAAGACATAGTATGAATAAATAGATATAAAACAAGACCTATATACAAGATGACTACAAGAGACTCACTTCAGATCTAGAAACACACACAAAATTAAAGCGAACTGAAGGAAAAAGATATTCCATGCAAATGGAAATGAAAAGAAAGCAGGGATGGCATATTTACATTAGACAAAATACATTTTAAAACAAAGAATGTTAAAAGAGAAGAGTATTACATAATGTTAAGGGGATCAATCCAACAAGAGGATGTAATACTTGTAAATAACTATGCATTCAACATAGAAGCCCCTACAAATTCCTGTGAATTTCAGCATAAAATGTCATTGAAATTCAGGCATATTACCTGTCTCATGTTTATTGTCTAATTCTTTCTGGATTTGCATTGTTCTTTTTAAGATTCTAAATTGGTGTATTTTGATGGCAAAATGTGGTTCTTTGAAATCAGAGAAATCAAATAAAAGGCTTCATTCCAAAAATCATCATACTTATTGTTAAAGATAGTTCCTTAAGGGTTAGAACAGTGCCCACAAGCACTGAGTAAATATTTATTGAATGCATAAATGAAAATTTCTAAAAGTACTTTTATTGCTATTTGGTAGTATGATCATCACTCACCCTACGACAATTCAGTGTGAAAGAATCATGGAGCCTTATGGTTGAAAAGGTAATCTCATTCAACAAATACGGTGACTGAACCCCTTCTTTAAAAAGGCATAGTGAATAGGCTGTCTAATGAATCTTCTAGCTCTAAAAGGGATGGAAAACTCCATACTTTTGAAGGAAGTCAATTAAATCTGAAGATAACTCTAGTACTAGATTAATCCTTTTATTGAGCCACAAACTAATTCTCTGTTCTTAGCAGATCCACAGGGAAATAATTTGTTGAGTGTTACCATGGTCTAAGAGCAATACATAACCGTCTCTGCTGAATTCCAATACCTAGAGCAATGTCTGGCATAGGTAAGCCCTCTGTAAATATTCATTAAGCATTATACTGTTAATGTACACTGCATTAATTACTGGTTGATATTAAACTATCCATAGCCTTTTTTTTTTTTTGTAAACTAGCTCCCACAAACCGCATTCTTCTCTTACACATACACTGTTGAGCAGATTTGGACAGAAGAACACTAGTTGTCTTTGATAAATTTTAATTCATTAGATGATATAATTTATCATAGTCAATCATGTATGGAATTTTTTTAGTGTTACTCAGTTTTAATAGAAAAGGGTATCCTAATCTACTAAACAGAAATGTTCCACGTGTCTGCTTTTATTTTGAAGCTTTCTGTATATTACCCTTTTATAAAATGTTATGTAACTTTGTATATCGTCATGAACTGACAAGAAATATATTGAATCCCTGAAAACTAATTTTCTCCTTAGAATATCTGCAGGTCTCTTTGTTAATCCAAATCAGTTTTAAGCTATTATTAGACTAAATTCATATATTCCAACTATTTAAGCCAGAAAGGTGACAGCAGTCTGATTAGAAGGCAGCTCTGTTAGCTCTAGGATATATAATTGATATTAAAACAACTATCATAATAACTGTAAAAACAAAAGACACATTAGAAACCAGGCATCTGTGCAATTCAATAAAATATTCATTACTTTGAGAGAGATTTCATGAAAATTCATTTAAGACAAAGCTACTATCTATTTTAATATTTTTTGAATATAACCATTATAGAACACTTTAAACTTTCTGCTTTTATTTGTATTTGGATTTTTCCTTTTTTTAAGCCAGCATTTAATCTCTAGGTAACATAGAATGGGTATCTTGTATAAATATCTGGGATATATGTCCAAAAGTAGATTATTTGTATCAAGTGTTTACAGAAACCAAATATTTAGTTAGTCGCTCAGTCGTGTCCAACTCATTGCAACCTCAAGGACTGTAACCTGCCAGGCTCCTCTGTCCATGGGATTCCCCAGGCAAGAATACTGGAGTGGGATGCTATTCCCTTCTCCAGGGGATCTTCCCTACCCAGGGATCAAACCTGAGTCTCCTGCATTGCAGGTGGACTCTTTACTGTCTGAGTCAACAGTGAAGCCCTACATATTATAAGCACTTCTAAATGACAACCTCAAAATAATTCTGGTTTTAAGAACCAATTTGTATGCTAAAAATTATCAAAAACCTTCATCATCTCATTGATCACTAAAGTACAAGTGTCATTTTTCTAACATGCAAAATGTATGATTAAATCTAAAGCTCCTGATCACACAAACCTGCATGAAGAAACTGGGGAATGATTATTTAAATTTTTGGTTATGGAGTAGCTAAATATTTGGGATGAACAAATGAATGAATAAATGACAAAATTTCATAGAAACAGTAAAGGATCTTACAGAGTACTTGAATTAAAAGAGGGTAAATGTTTATCTAAGGGACATATTTTTTCTTGTACGAAACATTTTTTCCCTTTAAGATTAGGAAAAAAGGAGTTTCTACTTATCAGGGTAAAAATATAGCTAAAAAATTAACTCATGGATAATTTATTTTTCTATATCGCATTCAATTGTTTCATTTGTTAAAGTATCTATAATATATACAGAATAAAAATGGGCTAGCTGTAAATATTCAAGTGAAAATAGAAAATTATGTTTAATTAAATGGTCAAATACAGCTCTTTGTTTTCAGTTGCCAAGGAGCTCTCATACTTTTCTACAACAACAAAAAAATGTGTCTTTACGTGCCTCATACAAAAAAAGGCCTTATCAAGTAAGTTTTTTAATAAAGAATGAACTATGTACATTTCCCCCCATGTAATATGTACTGACAATTCCCGATCACTTGTGTCAATAATAGTACCAGACAAATCCATTTAGGGTCTTTGTCATTATTCTGTGAGGATGTAGAGAACAGTAGAAGCAAGAGAACTGAAGCTCAGGCTATAGGCAACAATCAGCTGCTATGAAGGCATACGCTTTGTTAGACTGAGAGACAAAATGCATTATGTATAAAAAGGGGGAATGGAAGAGATACTTGGCTGCTTGATACCACTTATTCCCTTAATATCAGAGTGGCATCGAATACCAACCATCTCTCTCACCTTTTGTCAAAATGTGATTAGTGAAAAAGTAGACTCCCTCTGCTATTTGGGTTCCTTTCAATGGAAATGAAAAACACAAACTGTTCTCAGTCAACCTGAAATTATCCCAGTATGATCATATTTCTAAAATGTATTAAAAATAAATCTGCCATCATTGTGATGATTCATTTAATAAACATATTTTTATTTTCCTCATTCAAAAAGATAAATTATATAAAGGCTGGTCACTAATCTGATATTATTTACTTATACATCACTCCTTTTCAGATTGATCTGTTCTTTTAAACTTGATGAACTTTTTTTGAATAAAATATTAGATTTATATACTTGTAAGTTATACTGGCCAATCTGATCACAGGACCACAGTCTTGTCTAACTCAGTGAAACTAAGCCATGCGTGTGGGGCCACCCAGGACAGTCGGGTCATGGTGGAGAGGTCTGACAGCATGTGGTCCACTGGAGAAGGGACTGGCAAACCACTTCAGTATTCTTGCCTTGAGAACCCCATGAACAGTATGAGAAGGCAAAATGGTAGGATACTGAAAGAGGAACTCCCCAGGTCGGTAGGTGCCCAATGTGCTACTGGAGATCAGTGGAGAAATAACTCCAGAAATAATGAAGGGATGGAGCCAAAGCAAAAACAATACCCAGTTGTGGATGGGACTGGTGATAGAAGAAATGTCCAATGCTGTAAAGAGCAATATTGCATAGGAACTTGGAATGTTAGGTCCATGAATCGAGGCAAATTGGAAGTGGTCAAACAGGAGATGGCAAGAGTGAATGTTGACATTCTAGGAATCAGCAAATTAAAATGGGCTGGAATGGGTGAATTTAACTCAGATGACCATTGTATCTACTACTGTGGGCAGGAATCCCTTAGAAGAAATGGAGTAGCCATCATAGTCAACAAAAGAGTCCGAAAAGCAGTACTTGGATGCAATCTCAAAAATGACAGAAGGATCTCTGTTCGTTTCCAAGGCAAACCATTCAACATCACAATAATCCAAATCTATGCCCCAAGCAGTAATGCTGAAGAAGCTGAAGTTGAACGGTTCTGTGAAGACCTACAAGATCTTTTAGAACTAACACCCAAAAAAGATGTCCTTTTCATCATAGGGGACTGGAATGCAAAAGCAGGAAGTCAAGAAACACCTGGAGTAACAGGCAAGTTTGACCTTGGAGTACAGAATGAAGTAGGGCAAAGGCTAACAGACTTTTGCCAAGAGAAAGTACTGGTCATAGCAAACACCTTCTTCCAACAACACAAGAGAAGACTCTACACATGGACATCACCAGATGGTCAACACGAAAATGAAATAGATTATATTCTATTCAGCCAAAGATGGAGAAGCTCTATATAGTCAGCAAAAATAAGACCAGGAGCTGACTGTGGCTCAGATCATGAACTCCTTATTGCCAAATTCAGACTTAAACTGAAGAGAGTAGGGATAACCACTAGACCATTCAGGTATGACCTAAATCAAATCCCTTATGACTATACAGTGGAAGTGAGAAATAGATTTAAGGGACTAGATCTGATAGAGTGCCTGATGAACTATGGATGGAGGTTCGTGACATTGTACAGGAGACAGGAATCAAGACCATCCCCAAGAAAAAGAAATGCAACAAATCAAAATGGTTCTCTGAGGAGGCCCTATAAATAGCCGTGAAAAGACGTGAAGTGAAAAGGAGAAAAGGAAAGATATACCCATTTGAATGCAGAATTCCAAAGAATAGCAAGGAGAGATAAGAAAGCCTCACTCAGCGATCAATGCAAAGAAATAGAGGAAAACAGTAGAATGGGAAAGACTAGAGATCTCATCAAGAAAAGTAGATACCAAGGGAACATCTCATGCAAAGATGGGCTCAATAAAGGACAGAAATGGTAGGGACCTAACAGAAGCAGAAGATATTAAGAAGAGGTGGCACGAATACACAGAAGAACTGTATAAAAAAGATCTTCACAACCCAGATAATCACAATGGTGTGATCACTCACCTGTAGCCAGACATCCTGGAATGTAAAGTCAAGTGGGCCTTAGAAAGCATCACGACGAACAAAGCTAGTGGATGTGATCGAATTCCAGTTGAGCTATTTCAAATCCTAAAAGATGAACCTGTGAAAGTGCTGCACTCAACATGCCAGCAAATATGGAAAACTCAGCAGTGGCTACAGGACTGGAGAAGGTCAGTTTTCAACAAGAGATAATTGCCAACATCTGTTGGATCATACAAAAAGCAAGAGATTTCCAGAAAAAAACATCTACTTCTATTTAATTGACTATGCTAAAGCCTTTGTGTGAATCACAACAAATTGTGAAAAATTCTTGAAGAAATGAGAATACCAGATGACCTTACATGCCTCCTGAGAAACTTGTATGCAGGTCAACAAATAACAGTTAGAACCAGACATGGAATAATGGACTGGCTCCAAATTGGGAAAGGAGTACATCAAGGTTGTATATTGTCACCCTGCTTATTTACCTTATATGCAGCAAACACCATGTGAAATGCCAGGCTGGATGAAGCACAAGCTGGAATGAAGATTGCTAGGAGAAATATCAATAACCCCAGATATGCAGATGGCACCAATCTTATGGCAGAAAGCAAAGCAGAGCTAAAGACCTACTTGATGAAAGTGAAAGAGAAGAGTGAAAAAGCTGGCTTAAAACTCAACATTTAAAAAACTAAGATCATGGCATCCAGTCCCATCACTTCATGGCAAATAGATGGGGAAACAGTGGAAACAGTGGCTGACTATTTTTCTGGGCTCCAAAATCACTGCAGATGGAGACTGCAGCCATGAAATTAAAAGACGCTTGCTCCTTGGAAGGTAAGCTATGACCAAACTAGACAGCATATTAAAAAGCAGAGATATTACTTTGCTGACAAAGATCCATATAGTCAAAGCTATGGTTTTCCCAGTAGTCATGTATGGATGTGAGTGTCAGACCATAAAGAAAGCTGAGCACTGAAGAACTGATGCTTTTGAACTATGGTGTTGGAGAAGACTCTTGAGAGTCCCTTGGACTGCAAGGAGATCAAACCAGTCAATTCTAAAGGAAATGAGTCCTGAACATTCATTGGAAGGACTGATGCTAAAGCAGAAGCTCCAATACTTTGGCCACCAAAGAAGAACTGACTCATTGGAAAAGACCCTATGCTAGGAAATATTGAAGGCAGGAGAAGGGGATAACAGAGGATGAGATGGTCGGATGGCATCACCAACTCAATGGACATGAGTTTGAGCAAGCTCCGGGAGTTGGTGATGGACAGGGAAGCCTGGTGCCCTGCAGTCCATGGGGTCGCAAAGAGCTGGAGATGACTGAGCGACTGAACTGTACTTAGCATGAAAGGAGAGTGAAAAAGCTCATTTAAAACTCAACATTCTAAAAACAAAAATCATGGTGTCCAGTCCCATCACTTCATGGCAAATATATTGGGAAAAAGTGGAAACAGTGACAAATTTTATTTTCTTGGTCTCCAAAATCACTGTGGACAGTGACTGCAGACCTAAAATTAAAAGACACTTGCTTCTTGGAAGAAAAGCTATGACAAACCTAGACAGCAAATTAAAAAGCAGAGACATCACTTTGCCAACAAAGGTCTGTATAGTCAAACTATGGTTCCTCCAGTAGTTGTATGGATGTGAGCTGGACCATAAAGGCAGCCAAGGACCAAGGCAAACTTTTGGAGGACCATAAACTATGTGTGAGAAAATTGTATTCTATATAATGAGGCTATGAGAGCTGGGACCAGGAATATGGATATAACAAACAAGAGACCTGATGCAAGAATCCAGGCATATATTAGGAAGCACCTGCCTCTTAGGGAGTTACTCTAGAGCGCCCCCTGCATCAAGGTAGGGCCAGATGATGAGTGCTTATCATTAGAACGTGAACAGAAATAATGTGTATCATTTCTGATAGAAGGAAGTTAATAAGCAGAGTATATTCTTTACTCTCTCTAAAGAATCTCAGACCAACAATTTAAATTTCCCATCCAGGCTGGAATACTGCTTCTCAACTGAAGACACAAATCTGTACTTCTGACAACTGGGTGACTGGAAGCAAACTTGGGATCTTAAGCAAGGAGGTAATGGAAATGGAAGTCACTCAGGAGTAGTAAAGACCAAAACCTTAAAACATAGAGGGTATAAAGAGCAGAAGCCACTGAAGGCATTAATAAGCAAACTAAATCATAATGGTTTCCTTACATAATTCATATCACATTATCTTGGCTGTTTTAAATGCTTATAAATAGACCAGATGGCTTTGTTCTTTTCAAATACATTATTTTTCTACCTTGATTTCAAGATCTCTAGGACATGAACCACTCTTCCCCTTTAGATACAGCAAGGAATTGCATTCCCTTCTCCCATCTACCCCCACAAAAGCCCAAATCTCTCATAAAGGAAGTTTCTTAATTCCTGCATCATCCCCTGCAGGTAATCCTACTCTCAGAGCTTTCTTGGCTAACAGGAGTGTGGGATTAGAGAAACTCTGTAATGCAGTTGATCAAGGCTCACCAAGGGGAAAACCTCATAAGACTAGTGAGATCGAGACCCTATGGATAATTTATAATTTAAATTCTTACCTGTAACCAAGTGGTCTTCAGTAATTAAAAGTATAAACTGAGCATCAGTATTTCCATCTAATTGATAATTTGGGGGTTAGTGATAGAAATACACTGCTTAGAACATAACATAGTATTCAGTAATTGGCAGCTTTTATAATTATGTTTTAAGAAGAGTCCAAAACAGAACTTTCTATTTACCATTGTTGACAGTTTTCAGAAACGAGTAAATAGCTATAAGCCTAAGAATGAAGAGTAGTTTCTCACAGGATAGAGAGTCACAAGATTCACACTCAAGGCCACAACACAGTGAATCTTTTACTAGATATTAAAGTTTAAAACCACACAGTTTAACAGTCATGTTAACTTTACCACTAGGTGGCAGTGATACAGCTGAATTTCACTCACACGGTTAATTTTAAAACTGAGCAAATCCAGAAATTCCAAGATTTTTAGTACCTATTTTCATTTTAGAAAAACGAAAAATACTTTTATATACAATTTAATTTACACCAGAATGTGTAATTATCTGATTCAATATGTATGCTAATTTCTGATGCTTTCTCTTCTGTTTACTGAGGCAATTCATGCAACAAACACAATTTTAAACAGTTGTCGACACAGATAAGTCTTTTTTAAAAATCTAAACATACATCATAAAGAACAGAAATTATGGAAAGCTAAAATATTTCTGAAACTTTAGAATTCACTTTAGAAAGCTTTAGAAAATCACTACAAAATGCAAGTGTTTCAATGAAAAAGTTAAAACATTTCAAAAATGACTTTTTTAAAATTTAGGGCCAAAGTTTTTAAATTACAAATGAAATTAATATTTATATAGGCAAAGTCTTTTCAATGCCTTGAGTAACCTACATTGTTAAACAAGTATCAAAATTCTGACAAACCATTTTATCTGAAATGCCATTTTACAAATGTCAAAATAATAATGATGAAATTCCTTAGAATCTGCCACTTTCCATAATTATTTCTGCTTTCCTCATAACAGATCATAATCTATGGCTTATTAAAAATAAAAACTCTTTTCACTCTTCTTTTCACATCATATAAAAGGAGAAAGTATCACCAAACTTTTCAAATTATAACTTTCAAGTATATAGTAAAAAAGAAAAAAAACTTACAAATACCCAAAATATTCCCTCACATACAGGTGGGTGCTCACATAACCATATGTAACATTACAAAACCTGTACTATAATTAGATGAATAAATACTAGACCTATACTGTTATCCAATTAATAATAAGACCCAATTAAGACAAGTGTATTTATTCCCTTTTCATAAATAACCTAAAGTTCCCCAAATTTTCACTTCCCTGTTTCTACAAATGAATAAGTCAGAATATCAGCTTTCCAATAGTTTTCTAAATTTTCTAGCTTTCAAAGTTAGCACCACTTCCTATATTTACTTCATTTCCAGAGAAATCTCCCCTCTAAAACAAAGAAAAGCATGATTCCTAAGTTATTTTATTAATTCACAGATCAGTTTTCTCATTTTGAATTATTATAGATCACTCATTCCAAATATACAAATAATCACTTAAGATGGTTAGCACAATAAAAGATAACTGTGGCTGCCCTCACACAACAAACAAAAGATTTCAGGAAAGTGCTCTATCTGTTCACTGTTACCTGTAACTTCTGCTAGAAATTTTATGGAATACCACTGTAATGGAAGGGATAATTGTAGATCTATGAAAGTGAATACATATGCATATGTAACTTACACCTATACAAAATCAGCTTCTGATTATCTACACAAATAATGGGACAGATGCTACAAAACACATAAGCCTTAAACCGCTTCAGATACTTTTTTTTTTTTGTATCTGTATTTCACAGGGCTGTGTCTGAGAATTCAGAACACCAAGTAAAGCCATATTGCAAAGAGGTCAAGAGTTACACAATTACCAAAACAATGCTAACGCAGATATGCCATTACTGACTTGAGTTTGCCATCTTTTGTTTATTTCTGATGGTGGCTCGAAGTTTACGTATCACCAGTCTATCAGGCAGAATCATATCACCTTGTTGTTCTAGATAATCCAATAAATTTTCAGTCCATTGGAGAGCAGCTGCATGATTAATATGTTTCTCTGGAATCAGTTCTATTTCCTCCTCCTCCTCTTCACTGGATTCATCTGTCTGACCTTGTGCTCTTTTGATGATTTCGCTGTCAGTTAAGACTTCATAGCCTGGTTCAGTACTGTCCACTTCAAGCCATTTTTCAATGTTCTCAGTAGGCACATTTTCCAATCCTTTGGTGTGTTGTAAAATGGTAGCAATGGCAGCCACTGAGATATCTTCCTCATCAAAGTCCAGGCCTTCTTTCTCCTCTATGGTAGGGAGAATCTTCTTCCATGCTCTGCTGATGGTAACTGGCTTTACTAAATTCCATGCCATTGCTATTTCATAAAGTGCATCTAGTAGAGTTAGCTTCTTCCAGAATGACCTCAGGTCATTGCCTTCTTCCAAGTTGTTCTGGAGAAGACGTGCTCGGTAGTTTCTCTTCATTGTAGCTATGACTCCCTGATTCAAGGGCTGAATCAACGAAGCCACATTAGGTGGTAAATATTTAGCAAATATTTGGCCATCATCTGACCTCAGGACGTTTTCATTTGGATGTGTTGGTGAATTATCCAATAGGAGTACAGCCTTTTCTTGCAACCCTTTGGATCTTAAGTGCTCTCGAACTTGGGGCACAAAAATCTTATCAAACCACTGTCGGAAAATGGAAAGATCCATCCATGCGCCTTTTTGGCTGAAATAAGAGACTGGCAGGTTTGAGGTGTCAGTTGACTTGAAGGAGCGAGGCTTCTTTGCTTTCCCCACAACACAAAGCTTAAGTTTGTGTAAACCTGTTGCATTGGCACAACACATGATAGTGACTCTTTCTTCCATTGACTTGTGCCCAGGGGCTGTGCATTTACCTTTGATTACCGAAGTCCTGGAAGGCAGGCACTTCCAAAACAGTCCAGTTTCATCTGCATTGTAGATTTGCTCGGGCTGCAAATTCTCTCGTTCAATATAGTCTCGAAAGTTGCTGCAAAAATCCTCCACAGCAGTCTCATCTCCACTTAATCTTTCATTTCTAATATTAATCTCTCTAATGCTGTGCCGCTGCTTAAAACGAGTTAACCAACCAGCAGAGGGGTTAAAATCACCATCCATTCCCAAAGCATAAAAGAAGAATTCTGCCCTTTTTGCACAAATTGGTCCAGACACGGGATTCCCTTTTGCTCTTTGCTGGTTGAACCATTCTAGCATCGCTTTGTCCAGTTCCTCATACATGGATGGTTTCATAGATTTCCTCTTAGCCAGAAGACTTGTAGAGTCTGAACTGCTTGCATAAGTTATGATCTTTTCCTTATTTTTCCTTATATCTCGAACTGTCGTTTCGCCAATTCCATAAATCACTGCCAGTTGTTTGGAAGAACCTCCATCTTCAAGTTTCTTTATTATATCAAGCTTATCTTTAATGGTCAACACCACACGCTTCCGTTTCCCTGACATGGTGAGGCTGTGGGACCCAGTTCGCACACTCACGGAAGCAACCCACAAAATTCTGCCTAATCTCACTGACTCAACTTTAACACAACCTTACACACTTACTCTTTCAACCTCACCAGGAACCCGGTGGCCCTGACCCCGTCCCTAGCTGGGCTTGGCTGGCGGAAGTTTCAGGGCTCAGGCCTCTAACTTTACTTGGGCAGCAGAGGAGGCCCAAGTCACCGCGGATAATCCGGATTACAAACATCTGTTTTATTCCCCCAGAGGCCGCGAGAAAGACTAGCTCCCCATCGCGACCACAAACCTCCTTCAGGCCCAGATCGCGGGTCAACAGCCGTCACTAACCTCTGCCACACCCCAAAGTTACCGCCGAGAGCGGAAGAGTCAGGGAGTCGGGGACTGGCCCCCTTCCCCAGAGGGACGTGACGCTGGATTCCTTCCCCAGCAGCCAGACCTTTCCACAGCAAGCCCCACTTCCCCGCGTCGGGCTTACTTAGTCTGCACAGTCCTCCCGGCCCCTCACAAGCCCGCCGAGACCCTCTCCCAACCTCAGTCGGAACCAGGACCCCTGGGCGGCGCCCTGCCTAACGCTCGGCAGCCGCTCCTCCCACTAGCGCCCGCTCCCGGAAGACGCCCCCTCCCGCCGCGGGCCCCGCCCCTCGCCCCGCCCAGAGGCGGGACTTCCCTTGGCGCCCGGAAGGAGGAGGAGCGTCGCCCGTCCGGACTTGGGTACCTGGGCGGAGGCAGAGGCGGAGGCGGAGGCTGAGGAGGGTTGAAAGGTGAGAGCGCGGGGCGGTGCGCGCTCCCTCGGGGCGGGGACTCGCTTTTGCTCCGGCTGCTGAGGGTTTGTTGGAGGGGCGGGGGAAGCCGCTCCTCTCAGCCTGCAGGCGGGAAACGTTCCCGCGGGCGCGCTCGGGGTGGGCGGGACTGCTTCCCGCACTGCGCTTCGTTCCCCTCGCGCGCCGCGGGCCCGGGCTGCGACGGGCGTGTCGCCCGCTCCTTCCGCGAAGGGGAAGTGGGCCGGCCGGATGCACGGGACGCGGAGGGTGACTTCGCGCGCTTCTCTGGTCTTTCCAGATCTCGGTTGCTTTCTGGGGGTCGAGCGCCTGTAAGCTCTGGGGGTCTGTGACGTCCCGCGCGCGCCCTCGCCAAGCCGTGTCGGAGGGTCCCGCGTTCCAGCTGCGGCGCCCTTCCCATCAGGTGGCGAGTGGCGGCCGGGCGGGCTTGCTGCGCCAGGCCTCTGTGTCCCGCGGAGAAGCCAGGTTTGTATCACGAGATACAACCAGAGTATCTGGTGTTGCACTCTGCTGCTAGCTCCCCAGAGGCTCTGTTCCTTCCTCAACCCCTCAGCCCTGCTGAATTTAGCGAACCATCTTCAGGGTTATAGATTTCGATGAATGCTATAGTAGTCTGGGATGCCAGCTGGCAGGATTCACTCTGTGCGAAATTGTGGAATACTGAACGGCGAGCCTAAGTGGGGGACATTGGCTTTTTCTATATATTTCTTGCTATTTTCCTACTTGTGTCGTATAGTGCTGCCCTGTTTTCGTTGAAGAACTATGATGCATTTGTTGCCAGCAATATGATAAGAGCAAAAAAAAAAAAAAAAGGAATCATATTCTGTAGCCCTCAAATCATGTATTACTCTGGCTAGTTTAGATGTTCCCTTTCATGAGATTGTGAGCTCCATGGGAGCTGAGACCGTGTGGTTGAATTCTTCAAGAAACGCCCCAGCCCCGAATTGGTGCCAGCGAATAGTGTATACATTCAGTGCTTTGGTTTGTCACGGTTTCCTCTTCGAACTGTCATACAAAAGGAAACCTTAAGGAGGGGTAGGTAATGTTTTTCAGATAGGGCGCATCCCTTCAGGTGGAATTTCAGGTAATGGTGGAAGTTCCATTGCCCTTCAAATTTTTAATTTTTAAACTACCACCTACATTTTCATAGGGCAAGTGGATGATTCCTAGAATGAATCTTTTTTTGATGAATTAACCTCAAAGTCTCGAATAAAGGATATTTCTTCTGATGAGAAATTCAGGTAGCATCAAAGTACCCCGTTTAGTTACCCCAGTGTTAGCCAAAGAGCACACGCCTTATGGGTTATTGCCCTGACATTGTTTGGCAGACAAGATAGTAAGTGCGTCTTAAGTGATTTTCACCATGAAGCACAAAGATGTGATAGTACTGATCATCTTCATTCACTTATTTAATGCTTTTTGTTTGGAGCTTCTATTTTTCTCTTTGCCTAAAAGGTTAGGTATCATTAAAATTTTGCTTTAACTTTGATTTCAAGAAATTGAGTGTATACTCAGCCTATATAGAAATTACATCCATTTGCCTGGACTGTTTTCTGAGTGAATTCTCATGCTCAAGAGATGTTTTACCCATCAACCTTTCATTTCTCTCCTCAGGTTCAGTTCACTCACCTTTTCTCTCTGTCATCCTTCTTCTCTCTCCAGCTCACAAAGTAAAAGTATCCACAATTTTAAAAAAGAGCCAGCCATAATCAAATTATCTTTTTCAATGACAGAATTTTTGACATTATTGACATAAACAGCAGTTTTGACATATGAAAGAGGCCCTGGAAATTTGGCACTTGGCCAAATGAAATTTTGTTTTAGGTAAAGTTTGCCTCATCAATATTCAACACTGAAGTTTTCCAAAATCAATTTTTTCTCACCAGAGACTGCCTTTCTTTGGAATCTTTACATTTGGATTCAATGGGGAATCCCTTAAATTTTGTAATCAGTGTTGTCAGTAAGGTGGTAGAGGGAAGCCTTCAAATTTTCATCTCTGTTGCACATTCTTGTTTTGCGTTTTGGATAAATAATTTTTAGAAGTTTTTGGCCTAGCTCACGTGCTCAGTTACATAATTGAAAAAGCATGTTTGTAAACTTACTCAGAGTATTTTAATGATTGTTTTTTGAAACTAAAATTTAGAATAAATGAGAGATACAATAATGACTTTTTGAAAGCATAACTTTTCCTACTTTGTACAAATATAATATTGGCAGCAGTCATTGTGTAACGCTGGACTGGGAATCAGAAGACCTGGTTTCTAATCCCTGTTCTGTCACTAAAGAGCTGTGTGATCTTTGGTAAGTCATTTAAAATCTATGTCCTTGGCTTTGACTTTTATAATTGAAGATAGATAATATCTTCCTTCTAGGATCATTGTCAGGACTTTAAAATATATCTGAAAATGCCCTGAAAATACATAAAGGGTGTTTTAATAGCTTAACTCTGTGGCAGTCACAGGTATTTGTATAGTGTGACATTCTTAGTTGTTTCTGCCATCATAAGAGTCACTTGATATGATAAATAGCTGTTTTTCACATGGTACAGTTTTGTGAGATAAATATCTAGTGTGTATGAAACTGCTTTTGAGTACTAATAAAAGGCATCTTTTACTTTAATGTTCCTACAGGCCACTCTTTAGTGTATCTACTGAGGCCATATTTGTCTTTGGTTTTCATAAACTTTTTTTCCATTACTTCTCCCAATTCAGAGAGATTTTTATAAAACAGCCTTACCTTCTTATTACAGTGAAAAGCACATATACAGTTAGCTTGTACAAATTTATAACTATATGTGCTTTAAAAATCCTTCTTTGTACTACATGGCTTCAAAATACAACCTGTATAATTTTACCTAGGTAAAAAGAAACAGTAATCAGTTTGAAACTTGAAAGAGAAACTGGGTGGACATATTTTGAAGCATTATGGAGTACAAAAATCCATACTTTATAAAGCAATATAGAGATCTTTGAAAAAGTACAGTTTTATTCTTTGCTTATTTTAATACATATCTTCTGTAAGATGCAATCTGAGTGTAATTTCAAATAGCATAATATTTGGTCTGTGGACTAGGATTTGTTCGATTGCTGTTACAATGCTGAATGTATCTTGTAGCAGTTACTGTCATAAGATTGCCTACATTATAATTTATTTTGTATAGTCATAGCAACTGTTCTTATTTTGTATGAGTTGTTACCATTTTAGAAGCAGTTACATTGTCTTATAAACATAACAGAATCTGTACAATCAAATAGGTGATATCTCTCTCCCCCACCAAAAAAAAGTAATCATCTTGGGGAGCCATAAACTTGGTTCAGTAACACTTCCATTGCTCAAAAAAGATGTGACATTCTAGTTTTGGAATGTCAGTTTGTAGCACATTTTAAAAATATCTTTAATAGTAGTTAGTCTTCATCTTTTCAAATTAGATTTAATTTCTGGAAGCTAGTAACAGTCCCTTCTGAGTAGGACAAATGAATAAAGTGGATATTTAAACCTCTCTTTGGGATAAAAAACAAAGTGTGAGTATTTTCATATTTTTTGAAAGTATGGTTTTCAGAAAATCTCCAGAATATTCTGTGCCATGGTAGAAATATTAGAACAATCAACCTCATAAAGTGATTTCTTTAAAGGAGATAGCACACAGTTAAATATGTAAGTTCTTACATGAGTGTTTTGAGGTCATCTCATTGCATTGTGATCATATTTCTCTTTTCCTTGGCAGCCATAGAAGTGTATGTGTATATATATATATAAGTGTATATATATATACACATAGAAGTGTATATATATATATATACACACACACACACACATAGAAGTATGTATATATATATATATATATATATATATAACTTTTTCTAGTTATCTTGTCTCTAATTGTTCCTTTATACTTGTGATGATTTTGATGGTGCTCCTCGTGGCTCAGTGTTAAAGACTGCCTGCAGTGCAGGAGAGCCAAGTTCGATTCCTGGATCGGGAAGATTCCCCTGGAGAAGGTAATGGCAACCCACTCCAGTATTCTTGCCTGGAGAATCCCGTGGACAGAGGAGCCTGGCGGGCGGTAGTCCATAGGATCACAAAGAGTCAGACACAGCTGAGTTACTAACATTTTCACTTTGTTTCACCCTTTTCTGAATCAGAAACTTAGAGCATTTGTTTTCCTTCCAAATACTGTACTCTGTTTCGCCATCCAACTGTTTTTTCACCCATGTTACTGGATTGTTAGTAAGTTTTCTATTGGATTATGTTGTACTTTTAGTTTTTAATGGTTTAAGCCATTACCATTTTACTGAAGTATATAAAGACTGAAATCTTAGTAGATAAGTTATCGCTCAGTTTTGCACCATTGACTTTTTTTCTGTCTATTACTATTCTATAACTTTCTTCATACGTATGATTAGTCTTTTGTGTTAAAATTCATTTCTCTGTTCAGAATCCTTCTTTGCTTATGGGAGGAATCGTTCTGTAATGCCACCCTACTTTTCTATCTCAATCCCTTTTTTCCAGCATAAAGCCTTTTTTCATGTCGTTTTGGTCATACTTATTTACTAAATGGGTTTGTTACCAGTGCCAAAATTTTTACTTTATCATTTTTTCCTGCCTGAAATCCCTTTTTCTTTCCTTCTTTCTGTTCAAATTTATCAATTCTTCAGAGGTGTATCAGGTCATAGCTGTTCAACAAAATCTTCAGTGAAATACTTGCTGTTCTGATCTACCTGCATCTTTACACTTTTATTGCAGTTACTTTTTATCACTCATTTTGTACTAAATGAACTCTACCTTGTATTTTTCTTAATTATTATGTTTCAGTGTTTTAGTTCTACACATGGATAATAATGAAGACGACGACCATGATTTTTGTATGAACCTCTTTCCTTAAAACATACATAGCATAATTCAGAACAGATGTTCGTGTGATGCTTTCATAGATGTTCAGTGAATTATTTGTTGAATAAATATTCTGCCATCTTCACACAGTTATTTCATGTGATTTTACATTTGTGAACCATTTAATAACATCAAATAAATACAGTCTGTACTATAAATGCGTTCATTGTTGTAATCTGATTGTCATTATTATATTCCTAATAACTTTATTTTGTAGAAGCTTAAGTGAAAATGGTACATGTTAGAAGACGTGAAACAAGGAGTAATTCTAAAACTCAAGAGCATGAACAGAAATCTCGAGTGGATTGGAGGCGGACTAAAAGAAGTAGTCTCTTGCAATTATGTGAGAGTGATGACGAGCTTGAGAGTGGTGACGAGCTTGAGAGTGATGAAAGTGCTGACAGTAATGAAAGTGTTGACAGTGATGAAGATCCAGACAGTAACAAGGGGCCTGATTGCATTAAGAAGCCAGAAAATGAAAACGAGCTTAAATTAATTAATGTTGAAGGTGAAGGAAACAACAGTAAGCATCTCATTAACACTGACAACAGTTCAATATATGAAGAAGAAAAGAACAAAACTAAACATGGAAGTATTGACTTAGCAGATCATGAAAAGGGTTCAGGTCAAGAGGAGGGTGATCTCAACAAACACACTGGACAAATAACAGAGGAGGATTTAGAAGAAGAACACATCAAGCGAGGGAAGAGGAGAAGGATCTCTTCTGTGATGTGTGACAGTGATGAGAGTGATGACAGTGATATCCTAGTTAGCAAAGTGGGTGTTAAACGTCCACGTAGAGTGGTTGAAGACGAATGTTCTTCAGTGGAGATGGAGCAAAAAAATCCTGAAAGAACTTCAGCCACAAGAAAGCGAGAACAGCTGCAGAAACTGAAAGAACTCTCAAAACAGAGATCTCGTCAGAGACGTGATAGTAGTAGAGAGTTTGAGGTGTGTTATATTTTATTGGTTTTGTTACTGTTTTTAAATTTTTATTTAAATTATTTAACTTTTATAAAAATCAAAGTCCTGAGTCTGTTCTCTTGCAGTAACTCTAGAATTTATTTTTTAGTCAAGTATCCTTGGGCATGTTTGGTTGCAGTATTGCATCTAATAATATTTTATTATGAGCCTCATTCCTTCACTCTTTTTTTAGAAATTTAAAGATTTTGTTTTGTCTGACTTTTCCCATTTTTTATTTCTACTTATTACCTTAACGTCCATTTTAAACATTTTATCACTTACTGGGGTATGTTATCTTTTTCCTTATTTCAAAAGTTCAACATCTAACATGACAAGATTTTTTTCAACCTTAAAGTATGAAATTATTTTCTACAGATCATTTTTTGTTTCAGATTTGATCTTTTAATTTCACATCCATAGTGACAATTTTAAAGGTACACTTTATTAAAAGATATGTTTTAATTTAATTAGGACTCTGAAAAGAAATCCTCCCCCAGCAGTGATGAAAATGATGTTGAGGAGGAAGAGGAAGAAGACAATGATTATGAATCTGGTGAAGATGGAGATAATTATATTATTGATGGCTTTGTAGTACAAGATGAGGAGGGTGATGAAGAAAATAAAAGCCAACAAGGAGAACAATTGACTACCTCGCAACTGAAATTAGTAAAACAGAATTCTCTTTGTAAGTTAAATATCAAGAGATGTTTTATGACTTACTCTAATTATTATGTTATGTTGAGTATTGAATCAGCCTTTTACTGTCATATTCTAAATCTTTGATTAGGAACTATGGTTTCATTTTCAGGTAACTTTATCTGTCTAATAGTTTATGCTGGTGGTTTGTGAGAACCCTTTACTCTTAAAAATAATAGAGAACCCTAAAGAGCTTTTGTTTCTGTGGGTTATATCTATCAACATCTACCATTGTAGAAATACAAAAGAGAAATTTAAAATATATTTATTAATTAAATGACTTAAAATTCTCATGTGATAAGCTCATTACATGTTAATATAGGTAACACTCATGAAAAAATAACTTTTCCCAAAAAATGAGAAGAATGGCGTTGTTTTACATTTATATTTAATATCTAGCCTAGTACAGGCAGCTGGATTCTTGTATCGGCTTTTGCATTCAGTCTATATTGACATTAAATTAGAGGAAAGCAATTTTGTTTCGTAGAAGTAGATAGCTGGAAAAAGGAGGGTTGTTTTTAAAGCATTTTCAAAATAATTGTGGATATTCTCACTGACACTGCACCAAAATTCAACAAATTTCTTAAAGAACTTGTTCTTAAGTTTCTTAAAGATTAGTTGCAATTTGGAGTCTGAAAGCATATAAATTAACTTTTAGTACTTACATTTCATTCCATTGATATGTCTTTCAATTTGAATGGATCTTTTACCTATTCATGATTTTGTAACATCATGCATTGGTTCTTTGGAAAATATTGATTCACTGGTTATATGAAAGTGAAAGTGAAGTTGCTCAGTCCTGTCCAACTCTTTGTGACTCCATAGACTGTAGCTCACCAGACTCCTCTGTCCATAGGATTTTCCAGGCAAGAGTACTGGAGTGGGTTGCCATTTCCTTCTCCAGAGGATCTTCCCCACACAGGGATCGAACCCTGGTCTCCTGCATTATAGGCAGATGCTTTACCGTCTGAGCCACCAAGGAAGTCTATATACTGGTTATATCTCTCTCTCTCTTTAGTTACTCAGTCATTTCTGACTCTTGGCGACCCCATGGACTGTAGCCCACCAGGCTCCTCTGTACATGGGATTCTCCACAGGCAAGAATACTGGAGTGGGTTGCCATTTCCTTCTCCAGGGGATCTTCCCAACCCAGGAATTGAACCTGGGTCTCCTGCATGGCAGGCAGATTCTTTACCAACCGAGCTATGAGGGAATCTTCCATATTTTGACACATTCCACTATATAATATTTTAAAAATCACATTCACTGATATCACCACCAGTATCATCAAAAAATTCTTTAGGTATTGGGAAATTGGCAAGCTCATAGTAGCAAATACAAGTTTTTCAAAATTCTGATTTCTGCTCAAATACCAGTTTTTATCTTTGGTAACAAACACTGTGAGTTCTTGAAATGACAGATTCTCTTTGTTCATTTTTGATAAAATATTTGGCAGATGCCTGAATAACCATAGTTGGTCAACAGTTCTTTCAGGTAAACTTGGTGTTTCAAATAAATCTGAAAAATGAGGCTCCCAACTTAGTTTTAAAAGATGTATGCTCAGATTCATGACTTAATAAAAATGCTAATTTTTACTGCTTCCTCATGGACCTTTTTAAATGAAAGTAGCTTTTTTACTGAATGCATAGCAGTGGTGACTATAGTGATTACTAGTAGTTTGATTCCACAGCTCCTTAACATTTGATTCATGTTAAGGAGCCAGCTGCCTTATCCATAGTTAATTTTGCACCATCAGTGACAATGTCAAAATGGCAAAAACAACAGATAATTATCTTAATATTACAGCTTTGACTTCACCGATCCCCTTAAATGGACTTAGAGACTTACAGGGGTCTGTAGACCACACTTTGAGAACCACTGGTGTTATCTGGACTTTTGAAGTGTTATGCAGTGAAACCTGTCAGGAGATTAGAATAATTTATATTTACATATAATAAATAATAGGACCCTAAAATATTAGGGTGTCTTTAAATGTGTATACTATTGTTCTGATTCCTATAATTGTACATAAATTTAAAGACTGTTATTATGATGTTTTACAACTGTGGTAGAAACAGGATGTTGGATGAAAATTTTTTTTTCCCTTCAAGAATGCATATTTCCAAAAGGAATTTAAAAGGCATGTTTACTAAAGTTAAGTTTAATATGATTCAATTTAGATACTGTGATTTAAATAAAATAGTAGATTGAGATATGAATTAAATTTCAAGGAAATCAAGAAATCAGTTACAGAGATGCCAGTGATAGGCATAGGCATCTGTATGTTGGAAATTAATGAGTGTTTTCTTTATATCAGTAAGCACTGGTTCACATGCCATCAGGACATTTGATCTCAGAGAAAGTCAGTTAGGAGGTGTCCCATCATTCTGGATATTAGTACCTAGGATGTGATAAAACATTTACTGAGAGATACCTACTTATAGGGGCTTCCCTGGTGGCTCATTGGTAAAGAACCCACCTGCAATGCAGGAGATGCAGGTTCGATCCCTGGGTTTGGAAGATCTCTGGAGAAGGGAATGGCAACCCACTCCAGTATTCTTGCCTAGGTAATCCCATGGACAGAGGAGCCTGGTGGGCTACAGTCCATGGGGGTTGCAAAAGATTCAGACATGACTTAGCGGCTCAACAACAACCACACACTCATAGCCACTCCAAATAAAAGTCCAGCACATGGAAAGTATCTTAACTCTCTTCTCTATCCTACACTTTAATGCTTACCTTTGGTTTTTTAACTTTGATTTTCTAAGTTTTAGATTTACTGAAAAGTTGAGTGGAAAGTACAGAGTTTCTATATAACCCATCACACACAGTTGCCCTGTTATTAACATCTTGTATTATCTTGATGTATCTGGTGCAAGTGATGAGCTAGTATTGATCATTGATACATTACTAACTGTAGTTCATAGTTTGCATCTAGGCTCACTCTTTGTGTTGTACATTCTGTGGGTTTGAGATGTGTATAATGATGCAACAGGTATCCACCATTACAATAACAGAACAGTTTCACTCCTAAAATTATCCTGTTCTCCACCTACTCATCCCTCCCTCCCACCCCTGAACCCCTAGCAACCACTGACCTTTTCAATGTCTCCATAGTTTTGCCTTTGCCAAAATGTTATCATCATGGGAATCATACAGCATGTAGCCTTTTCAGATTGGCATATTTCACTTAATAATGCATTTAAGTTTCCTCCATGTCTTAATGTGCAGGGTAGCTCATTTCCTTTTATCACGGAATAATATTCCATTGTATGGATGTACCACGGTTTGTTTATCCGTTCACTTGTTGAGGGATGTTTTGGTTGCTTCCAAGTTTTGGCAATTATGAATAAAGCTGCTATAAATATTTGTGTGAAAATTTATCTATGGACATAAGTTTTCAATTCATTTGGGTAAATATCAAGGAGCCCTGTGCTTGTTTTTAACAGTGATCATCTCCACCTTAGAAGGAGATGTACCTAATTTTTATGCAATACATTTTGTCTTTTGTGTTCTTAGTTACAGCTTTTCTTTCTGACTCTATCCTCACAGTCTCCCTTTTCTCAACTCCTAACCGTATTAATGCCTTTCCTCCCTTGAGTTGTCATGTTTTGTGACCCACTATTCTAAACTTACCTTTTTGTTCAGAGTTTCCCAATAACTACAAAGCACTGTACTTAGACTGTTCGAGCCATCAGTCCAGTGAAATTGCTCTTACTAAAATTAGTGACAACTTTTAAGTTGCCAAAATGCTCTTTGGTCCTTATGTTAACCTGATACTGCTGTGTGTTTTGCCACTAGCCATTGACAGTTCTCATTTTCAGGTGTTTGGTTTTTTTTTAGCTTCTTGTCTTCCTCTTTATAATATTGCATTCCTCTTTTTCCATTTGCCGTGTAAATATTGATGTTTTCAACGGTTTCATCCTCACACTGCCTTCATTTTACTTGGGCTTCAGGCAGTCTCTGCCCCATAACTTCAGCCTAATCTCTGGGGAAGTTCCCAAGCTTTTATTTCCAGCACAGACTTCTCCATAGTGTAAGGCCCAATTTTTCAATCTTCTTACTGAACATTTTCATCACAGTGTCTTTCAGACACCTCAGACTCAGTATGTACAAATCTAAATGATTAAGAGGGAGCATAAGGAAGTTTGGGGTGGTGATAGAAGTTGTGTTTTTCATTGTCTTGGTGGTTACACAACTTTGTGTTTTGATCATAGAACTGTGCACCAAAAAGAGTGAATTTTATGGTATGTGAAAAAGTAAAACTCAGTAAAGAAATCCAAATGGCCATCCCCACTTTCAAAAAATAACCTAGGTAGTTAATCAACTTCTCTTCTCTTTGTAATGCTAATACACATTAGACCTGCTGACACATTATAGGAACTTATTAGTTGGATGGATGGATGATTAAAATAAACGTACCAACTGAAGTTTCCTAAAGACAGAAAAATGTTAAGTATTACTAGATTTATTAAAACATCAGAGGAAAAACAACATACATATTTTAAGATGATAATTAATGACTTGGTTAATGTTTTTAATACTTATTAGTGACTGCCATTTATGAATATAGTAAGTATATGTAGATTTTATATGCCAAGGGATTATGTTCTAAAAGTTGCTGTAAGTTAATACTTACATTAGAAAATCAAAATATATTTTCTCATTAAAGCAATATGTAGGATGAATATGAACACAGTTCTCTGACCTGGGTTAGGTTTGTATTCCCAGATTCATTCTACCATCTGCCTCAACCTCTATAGGAACACTGACAACTACTCATATTCAACATGTGATCAGAATTTGGGAGAGACATTTCATAACTCCAAATTCAGTTCTCAATTGAGACAATCAGTGGCATATCCAATTTTACCTTTTTGAAGAGAACAGTTCTACTATAGGAAGACATTTTCTCACTTCCTTGCTGTCTGCCATTTGGCTCTGAGAGGTATGTTCACCTGTAGCACTTTAGAATAGTTTCCTTCCAAATATATGGTTCAAGGACTTAGTCAGAGTATTTTCCTCTTCTCATCAATCCCTATTATTATTTATTCATATTTATTCTGAGACTGCAACTCCCAGAAAAGATACCAAAGGAAGTAAAGGGATGGACTAGCAGTGGCTCATTTAATTCCAGATCTATATGGTTCACATGGTAATCTTATACACAGGTAAAGAGGTACACCTTCTGATTTGTAGATATTAAAATGATATTATTTTTCTGGTACTTTATCATATGTTCACAGTGACAGAGAACCAAGTAGTAAATTATCACAGTACATCTCAGTCTACTAGTGCCTTGGTAGAAAAATACTTGCCAGATTACTGAAAGTTAGATTGAGTGAACATTAACTTGGTCTCCACCTAGCAATTAAGCAGAATCATTCTGTCAGTACACTGCATAGGACTAAGACCAATCTCACAACCATTTATGTTAAATATTAAATCCTCTCCTCTGGAGAACTTCTCCTCTTGTTCTAAGATAAATAAAAAATACCTGTAAAATCATGTGGCACAAAGGAAAGGTGACATTACCCTGAAGACCCAAGCGAAAAAAATGCTCATGAAAAAATGTTTCATTAAAGGAAACATAAGAAAATTGTACAAAGCATTTGCCTTGCAATCTTAAGAAAAAGAAATAAGAAATCATAAGGAGAGAACAATTTGAGGTGAACGGGAAGTAGTTAAGGATAAACTGCCAGAAAATGAAAAGTATAAAATCAAAAATGAAGTATATATTGGAAGCAGTAGAGAGCCGAGTTAGCGGTTTAGAAATCTCATCAATAATATGTAGGTTAAACCCAAGAAGTTTCTAGTGTAGAGAGAAAAAACATTTCTGCAGAGAAGATAACATAAAGGAATAGAAATGAAGACATTATTTCACACATTCTTAGCTGGGAAAATAACAAATGAAAATCTAAAGAAAATTATATAACCTTAGTGAGATATGAAAAAGGAAATTTGAATGTACTAAAAAGGCTTACCTTGTTTTTGGATATAAAGACGTGCAGATGTGAATTCAAAGGTATGATAGAAGAAAACATAACCTGAGTTGCCAAACGCAGTTGTTTGTGGCAGATTAAAGAGGCCCACATTCCTAAGTTGATGAAAAAGATTTTCAAATAGGCATATGAAGGAAATATGTTTGTGGTTACAAGAGTAAAGAAAAAGTTCTCTAACCATTAGAGTTATAAAAATGGCCTAATATTAGGTGCCATATTAATGTGTTACATATATCAAAAGAATAATTTCAATAGATCCTTAAAAAGTACTTGATAAAATTCAATGCCCACACCTAATTTAAGTCTTAAAAATAGTGTGAACATATGTCCTTTACATAACGAAGAATATTTTAACTGAAATCCAACATTGTAATGAAGTGCTAAAGATATTCTCTTTAAAGAACAAGACAATAATATTACATGCTTTGTTCTAGATGTTTTCAACAATGCAACAGACACAAAAGTAAAACAAGAAATACAACTACGGAAAAGGAAAATACATTTATTACTGAACATAATATGCCTACATATACAAGCTGTCGGTTTCTGACTTAGTTAACCACAGATACGAAAGTTGAAAGGATGTGCATATATTGAGACCAGGAGTAGAGACAGCATCTATTCCCATATTTTTCCTAAGTTCTTTTTTCTGTAAATAGAGGGACACCTGTTAGAATAGAAAAAGGGTTCCTTTTATTGCTCTGCCCCTGCCCTTTTACTCTGGGCTCATATCTCCATTTGACATGAAAGTACACCAACAATCCATGTGCCTCTACCAAACAGAATACTTATAAACCTCTCTTGGTTCTAGAAATAAACTTAGCACTAGCAAGACCGCATCCTCCTCAGGGTTAAGGGAGAAAGCAGTCAGTGCCCAGGAATTTGCAAACAGTATCTCTCTCTCCAGCTCTGCGATTTTCCAGGAAGCTCATATTCCTTAGAAAACGGTCTCAAGAATGACTAATGCACAATAAATGCATAACATTCAATAGTTTTCTTATATACTGTCAATAATTATTTAGAAGATACAATGTGGGAAAATTCCATTTACTCTAGTGAACAAAATAGCTACTAGGCCTAATCTTAAGGAAGAAAAGCATAGCTTTATAGGTACAGGGATAAAGTTTACTGTGGAATAGAAAAGGAAATGTGAGTAAAAGAGATAAGAATGCTTATGGGAGGTATTAATAATAAATTATACAAGAAGTTCTATCTTCTGAAATTCTTTGATTCAGCCTTGTGGAGACAGTCTTAAAGTTTGCTTGGAAGAACAAATGTATGAGAATAAATAACATTTTCAAACCTGCCCCCACAAGATATAAAAATAATTATAAAATTTCAATAAGTAAAGGAATGTAGTACTGAAGTGAGAAAACAAAATCAGTAGTGGGAAGGTCAGATGCTAAACAAAATCTTAGCATATATGTGAAATGCATGACAAAGGATGCACAGAAAATCAACAGAATGACTAAACTGTCTGATGATTGAATATGGGGGAGTTGATTACCTTGTAAAAATAAAGATGCCTAAACATGTATATTGTTGGTTTTCTCCTGTATCCGTTTGAATTTTTTTGTAATCAAGGAGGAAAGTTTTAAACAGTATTCCTGGGGTATCCTATAGAAACCCATCCAATATAGGGATTAAAATGATGAGAAAAGCTCTGGAGGAGGTCAGGATTTGACTCTGCTTCTATCTAGTTGTGTAAGCTTGGATAAATTATTTCATCATGAGTGTCATTAATCCTAAAATAAAGGATTAATCCTAAGATAAAGGATTTGGATTTTATTTTCTTCAATTTCCCACCCAACTCTAAAATTACACGTTCTGAAGTATGAAAGGATCACATCTAACTACCATGCAAAACGACATCTTTGTAGGGGATTGTAACATGAAATCTAGAGTCAGGTTGTCTGTTCCAGCTTTGGTTCCAACATTTGCTGGCTCTCTCATCTTTCGGAAGTTTTTCATCCTCTCTGTATCTGTTTCCTCAATGAGAAATAAACTGAGAGTATTGATAGTACCTTGTAGGTTTGTTGTCAGAAATAAAGCAGTGTATGCAAGTGCATAAAATGATGCCTGGCCTTTACCTGCTCAGTAATATTTTTATTCAGCTTGAGAAAAAATTATGCCAGGAGCATAATTCCACCACCACCTACCCATCTATTCAAGCACAATGAAATCAAGGCCCTCCTCCTGACTCTTGTGAAGGAGATTCTGACACACATTAGTAGGAAAGGCTTGCTGTGTTTAGAAGAACTCCTCAGATGATTCTGATCTCTGCCCTATTCTTTCACTCCCAATCTTAAACACTGTTAGCACTATCTTTGAAATAGAGCATCAGTTATTCAAACTCTGTAACAGATGAGTAACACTGGGCATTAGCATATTTAAGACTGATGATAGATTCAGTGGAGTAAAAATTTTAAATTCTATTTCAGTTTTTTGATAGTTAAACACATGTGAAGGAGGGTCCATTTGATTTTTTTTCTCAACACAACAGTTACTATTTCCAGAACAGTTTTCACCTAATTCAGTTTGGTACGTGCTAGACAGAATTTAAATTCATTTTAACACTCGTAAATCAAATATGTACCAACACTATACTTTTATACCCAAAGGTTGATGAAAGTCTAGTCGAAATTGAATACTATTAAACTATCACTTCATTTTCCAATTGTATTCATAAATGGCTATTGTTAGTTTTTTTGAAATTTTCAATTAAACATAGGCTTTTAAAGCCTATGGTCCCCAGTGCAAATTATATGCTATTGTCCAGTAGTTTTATTGCTGCTTTATTTTGACAACTCTAGTACCTCAGTAAGGTGTTTTCTTAAAGATGGTTGCATACTAAAAGTTTCCCTGAAGTCTAAGATTTATACAACCCTTTTAGTAACTAAAATGTAAATCAAAAGATTTCTTCATGTTAAATTTCATCTTTATTTCAACTGAAATCAAAGAATCACTCGTGGATGCTAATACTATTGATCAGTTTTATTTTGATTTAATCCCTTGTTGAGCGTCTTCTACTTTTCTGGAAACACTCAAGCAGTTGTTAATGTCTTCACAATGCCCAGAGCAGGGACAGGTGTTCTTTGATGACAGCTTGGATGAAAGAAGGGGTCGTGTTTGACAGAGAACACTTCCACAGCCATAGTAAATCTTGACCGAAGAGAAATGGGAAACAATAGGAACCTTCTCTCTCATCATTTCGCCTGACCCACCACAAGAGATGTTTCCATGGGCCAAACTGAGTTAGTGGGAAAGTAGGCTTTTATATTTGGCATGAAAAAGAGGAGACATAACTTTTCTTAATTGATGTGGAAAATCCTAAAGCTGTGGCATCAGAAAGGATATTGAGTTTTTGTAGCCATTGTGGTTCTGGCTAGGGTAGCAATTTCCTGAACAATTTCATATGTAACATATTTTAGAGATAAGGAATAAGAGAGGAGTTCATTCACATACTGAGCAATATGCCTTTAGAGGTTTTCTTCCTTGCTGTAATTGTCAAGTTGATAATTAAATTTGAGTGCATAGGGGATGATTTTGATTTTTTCCACAAAATATCTTAATATTTCCTGAACAGTTTTCCCTTAATAAGTTTGAAAAGTGAAGATGATTTGAAATAAGAACTTGAAACTTTGGATTATAAGTCAGTAAATCTGGAAAATGGAGATTTTTTCAGTGACTGGACAAATCACTGAGGCAGCTAGAAAATTAGAATAATTAAGCAATTTCAGTGTATAGCATTAATTTCTTAGCCTTGGAGAAGGGAACCCATTGTATTCAGATAACTGTTTTGTCTGCCAGATTCTAATATTTATTTTAAATTAATTTCAGATTCTTTTAGTGACCACTATACTCACTTTGAAAGAGTTGTGAAGGCTCTTCTGATCAATGCTCTAGATGAATGTTTTCTGGGAACATTATATGGTAAGTTAATATAAATGGAGCAATCAGGGTTTTTTTTCCAATTTTTAAACTTATTGTTCTATATTTGTATGTGTATATTAAATAAAACCAAGGAGACCCAATCTTAAGGCCTTCCTATTGTTCCGTCTAGGATCAACTACACCAAAAGTCCATTCACATCGCAAACTTGTTAGTGTTTATTATTTGTGATATGTGAAAGTACAAAAGAAATATTTTCCCTCTCCTTTGAGAGTTCCACAGTAAACTTGAGGATATAGGGAATATATTAATAAAGCAATAGGGTAACTCAACACACTTGCATTGTCCCAGCCTAAGCACTAAGCTCCTTTAATTTCACCGAGAGTTATATGCTTTTTTATGCTTTTGTGCCTTGCTGTTTCTCATTAGAGTATAATCCCTTTCTACTCTAGATTTTCTAAGCGAGTGTAATTTCCACTGAACGTTATCTGTGACCCACTTAAGTAATATTTCTCACTACCTCATCTATGCTGTTGTCCTGAGTATGGTGGTACTGATATATATGCACTTCTCAAATGTATTGAAACTATTTTTGCCTTCCTCCCTTCTTCAAGAGTGTGGGAAGAACCATACTTTCCATATACATACCCCTTGCATCTAGCTCAGAATCTGGCTCTTAATAAAGACTATAAATAATGCTGAATATCTACCTACGTGCCTAAGCAAGATTTCATTCAAACTTTATTAAACAAATATCCATTGAGTGTCTACTAAGGACCAGGCATTATTTGAGAAAAACTGCAGGAATACGGCAGTAACTATATGACATAGACAAATCTTGCCCTTGTGTTGCTTGAAGTCTAATGGGAGAGACAGACAATGAGTAAACAAATATATAATATGATATGATGTCAGCTAGGGATTAGTTCTTGAAAAATTATAAAACAGGATAAGGAAATCAAGAGTATATAGGACAGGAAAGTCTGTGTTAGATTGCTCAGAAAGGTCTCCCGAATGGAGGGAGGAAGCAATGCATGAATCTAGCAGAGAGCACAGCAAGTGTAAAGAGCCTTAGAAAAGAATAAGTTTGAGGTGTTCAGGGAACAATTAGAGGGCCTGTGTGGTTTCTTCCATTCCCTCATACTCTGATGGAATGATTTTCTTTAACTTTATTTTTTTTTTTTAATTTAAAATGTTTCTAATCAACCAGCCAAGTATCTGCTTAAAGCTATGGGAAGAAATCTTTAACTATTCCATTATTTAAATATTTTATAAGGGCAAAGTGATTGTTTTTGTTGGTGTTGTTATTGTCCCCCTGAACAGATGGCACCAGGCAGAAATCGTATGCACAAGATATGTTGACTTCTCTTCATTATTTGGATAACCGCTTTGTTCAGCCTCGTTTAGAGAGTTTAGTCTCTAGAAGTCGTTGGAAAGAGCAATACAAGGTATACAGTTTTACTTGTTTTTAAATCTCTGCTTGAGGGTGAGGTGGGATAGGAGTGGCAGTCTTCTCGGAATTTCAATAACCAGTCACACTTCTTTAATTCATCTTCTAAATTTAATCTTCTAAATTATTAGCATTTTTCTTTGTTAGATAATCAGCTTGTTTCTTGTCTCTTCTAAGGTTATAATTGTTTTAATTATTCCCACTTGTTATATCTATCCAATAATTAAGTAGTTATAAATGATAACTTTAAAACATCTCTAGGGCTTAACCCATCTGGTAAAATGAGGAAATTGTCTCACAGGATGTTAACTATTTCAGTAAAAAGAGTTCCACTGTTAAAGAAGGTCAAGAAACAGTAGGTTTAACTTAACTGCAGGAGGGCTTTTCAAGAAGCATTAATGTGTGAATTTATACTGTAAATCTTCTAGAGGGCAATATAGAATATAATACTTTCCAAATTTGTGTTTTACTATGAGGCTCCTTTTCATAAAATACGTATTATTACCTTCTAGGATATTGGTTCCCATAATATAATTAGGGAAGCCCTGGCCTACGTGGTCTTTGACATCTTTCTCCACCTTAAGATTTTGTAATTCTACCAATTTGGGAGAATATTCTTTGTAATTTATAAGATCTAATTGATTCCATGTTATTCTCCTAGATTTCTATTTTATCATCTCTATTAGTACAGGCTGTCTTATATGATTTACAAGACTTTTTTTCCTCCCTACTTCTAACTTTTTATCTTTTAATAATTAGCAAGAAGAAAAAGGCAAGATAGTAGAAGTTCAAGTTCCATATAGTCTTTCTAGCACCTAAATCATTAGCTACTCTACCTCATTTGTGTCAGGAGATTTGGCTTCATCCAGTGCCTGTTCAGCCTTTTATTACTTGAAGATAAATTAGCTACAGATGGTTTAGGTTTAAGGGACAGTTATGGGATTACAAAAAAAAAAGAGAGAGAGAAGACTTCAATTTGGAGGATAGATTGAGTTTAGGGGGCTTCCCTGGTGGCTCAGCTGGTAAAGAGTCTGCTTGCAATGTGGGAGACCTGGGTTCAATCCCTGGGTTGGGAAGATCCCGTGGAGAAGGGAAATGCTACCCACTCCAGTATTCTGGCCTGGAGAATTCCATGGACTGGATAGTCCATGGGGTCACAAAGAGTCAGACACGACTGAGTGACTTTCACTCATTTGAGTTTAGAGTCACCATGTATTTCTTTTTGACTTTGAGTGATTTTAACTTCCATGAATTCCAGTTTCTTCCTCAGATAGAGAAAATACTTACCCACTTTAAAGGGAAATATTTACTAATTTTTAAGGTAAAGTACATGGCACAACTTTTAAGATATGGTATAATATATATCATTGTCTTTAATAGAAATAAAAGTAGCATATTGATCACTCAATTTTGCCAAGTAATTTATATGCAAAGTAAAATATCTGATCTGATCTTCAGAGTAACCCCCCCAAGAAAGGTACTACTGTTTCCTCTATTTTAGAAACGAGAAAATTGTGACCCAGAAAAACTGAATAATGTAAGGTAACAGAGCTAATGTTAGTCAGGCCATTGTTTGAACCAAGCACAAACCTTAGGTCTAGGGTTCCTCAGACTTCAAAGCCCATCAATTCTGCTGTAATATGTTTTGCATACTATGATAGGTTATGTGGAATTTGGATAACCTACTGTTGAAATAATAACTATAAGTTACAAGATAATATTAGCTTAAAAATTTAGACACATAGATAATCAATTCAGTACGATCTTGTTCAAAATAAGTTAAGTTATGCTGCAAGAAATAAATAATGTGACAAAGTAAACCAACAACGAAAACCTCAACAGCTTAATAAACAAAGTTTATTTTTCACTTGTGTGTTCACTGTGAGTCAGTAGGGGTGCTCTATTAATTGTGGTCATTCAGGGAGCCAAGCTGATAGAACTTTCATCTCCGTATGTGCTGTGAGTTCCAGAGAAGCAGGAAGGGAAGATGGTTAGTCACCTATTTACTCTGAATGTCAGCCTGTAGTGACACATGTCATGAAGTACCATGAAATAAGAGAAACACTAAAAAGTACAAGACAATGTTGTTGTGAATTATAAATGTAAAAAGGAAACTCTACTGGATACTTAATTACTGTCAGGCTGATAGAGAATGCAGATTAGTGACCTTGTTAATATGCTCATTGTGTGCAGCTCAAATATTGTGGTAAGCTAATCCACACTACTAACTAGAATAGGAGTGTTTAGCACCGGTCTAGAGCCTAAGCAAAACTGCTCGAGCACAAGTAATTTCACAGCTTAATAAAGCTTATTTATGAATGCCAAATATTTTCTCTGTTTGTCCATTGCTAACTCAGCTGTTATAGCAATACTGGCAACCTGGCAATCCTAGTTCAAACTTGTCTGTTTTCATAGTACTTTAGTAAGCAACTATAGGAGAATTGAATTATTTCTGGGATATTTTGTGGAAAACATAAATCATGCAACGGAGACTAAATGTGATCTTGTTTTTTTCTCTATTTTTATTAACCTAAATGAACTGATCTTTTAATTATATTATCCTGAATTTTTTTTCTGCTCATTCTTTCCTATTTTAACTAATCACAACATCTGGAGATAAGAAGAGAGATAGACGTAAATTAAAACCTTAGTAGTAACTTAGAAGTTTGAGAGAACTGAAGCTAGTTTCTTTCTTCATCTGATTTCTTTTCTTATAACAGCCTAAATTATCAATTTATTTTTAAAATTTAAATGTATTTTGTCAAACACCTACTGTGTGCTCAGTACTAAAGTGAGACATACCAGTGTGCTTTGCTCTTACATCTTATTCTATTATTATGATTCCTATTCTTAATTTTAGTTTGGTTGGGCTCTTATGTTTTATTTTGTTGTTGTCTTTCTTATGCTTTAAACTTTCATTACATTTTGAAATTATTTTCAGGAGCGAGTAGAAAATTATTCTAGTGTAAGTATCCAACCGAAGAATCCTGAGAACTGTTGCTGCCAGGCTTGTGGACTGCATCGCCACTGTACATACTCAGTGCGTTTATCAGGAAAGTTGTATAATACCAGGACCATGGAGACAGATGATTTCATGTCACACGATAAACAGGTATTTTTTCCCCCTCTCATTTTAATTCTCAAAAATTAGAATTTTCACTAAATAAGCCTGCACAGTTAACGCTAAGTTCTTTTCACAAATGGAGAAAGCACCAGGAGAAGAAAAAAGAGCACGGGGAAAGAGTGTGCCATTTTTTAATGTGAAAAGGTGTATTATACAGCAGATTCACTCCAGATTCAGTCAGGTACTGAAATCAGTGCATGTTGTCTAAGTGTGCTTCACCCAGACTGGGTGAGGGTGAGGGGCGTGAGGGAGAGGGGACAAGGATGAAAGGGAGGTAACTGAGCCAGAGGAAGCAGAAAGCCTTTTTGAGTCCCAAGGAGAATTTGACCCCAGTGGAAATTTTAGGGCAGATCATCTACCAAATTGACAATCTACAAGCAAATAATTAAAGATGCCTATAGATGGTAAAGGGTCTGCCTGCAGTGTGGGAGACCAGGTTTGATCCCTGGGTTGGGCAGATCCCCTGGAGGAGGGCATGGCAATTCACTCCAGTATTCTTGCCTAGAGAATCCCATGGACAGAGGAGCCTGGCGGGGTATAGTCCACGGGGTCGCACAGAGTTGGATACAAATGAGTGACTAACACTTTGAAATTCACCCCAATAATGAGGTTTGAAGAAAAACTGTGCTTCAACTTACACTACATCAGAAGTGTTTCAGAGCCTAGAACCATCACTGTATATTTAAGGTACTGTTAATTTTGAATGAATAGACAAAACAGAAGAAAATATTTGAAATATTTGAAGAAAAGTATTTGATAAACAAGAGCAGAACAGTGCAGTGTGAAGACAGAAAAAAAAAAGATGCAGATGCATACTACTTCTATTTATTTTTTTACTCTTTGTAAAATGATTACACTTACAAGTACAAAAAATAATAAAATTGAGAGCTTTCTCTGGACTTCCCTCTGTGGAGTCCTCATCCACTGATACAGAGGACCAACTGTATCTTTATTTTAAAAAATCCATATCTACATGGGTCCATGCACTTCAAGCGTATGTTGTTCATGGTTTAACTATACTATTTTTACACCTGTGGTTGGTTCAATCTGCAGATAGAGAAGCCCAAATGTAAGACTTGGGCAGCTGTGGATTTTGGCATCAGGGAAGGTCCTGAGGAGAGTGAGGGGTGGCTGTAGTTTTAGCTACAACAGTCTTGGATAGGTTACTGAGATCAGAACCCTGGACCACCAGCTTGTGGTGATACCTGAGGGCATTAGAGAAGAAGGAAATCACCTGGAGGAAAGAGACATGCGATCTGAAAGGCAGTCAGGAGTACTAAGAAGTTTTTCAGTTTTGCCCAGAGTCTGTCCAGACTCCTCAAGACACTTAAGATCCAGTGAGAAGAGGCATTAAGTTTCAGGCAGATGGCCATGTGTAATAAAAAAGGTGAAAAGTGAAAGTGTCAGTTGCTCAAGTGAGTCCGACTCTTTGAGACCCCGTGGACTGTATGTCTCCTCTGTCCGTGGAATTCTCCAGACAAGAATACTGGAGTGGGTAGCCATTCCCTGCTCCAGAGGATCTTCCCGAGCCATGGAGTGAACCCAGTTCTCCTGCACTGCAGGCAGATTCTTTTGCCATCCGAGCCACCAAGGAAGCCTAGCCACGTGTCATGCGTCCATGCAAAGAACAGGCTGAGAGGGAATAGAATCCCTTAACTCAGCTTGTTGCACTTACGTTTTTTGCTGTGCTTTGTCACTCAGTCGTGTCCGACTCTTTGCGACCCCATGGACTGTAGCCCGCCAGGCACCTCTGTCCATGGGATTCTCCAGGCAAGCATGCTGGAGTGGGTTGCCATGCCCTCCTCCAGGGAATCTTCCCAACTCAGAGATCCAGGTCTCCTACATTGCAAACAGATCCTTTACGTCTGTGCCACCAGGGAAGCCCAATGTTCTTAGAGATCTGGGAATAGACAGTAGATTTCTTCCCATCCTTCCTCTATCCTTGAAGATATTTTCTCTTTCTTCTCCATATTTTAATTTCTTTAAGGAACTGGTTGCTTCTCTGTATATGAGGGCCTAAAGAAATACCTCAAAAAGCTACCGACTGTTAAAAACGTGTTAAAAACGTACATAATGCATGTTTCATTGTATTTCCTTGCTTTAGTTTGTTAAACAGTGTTAATTTACATTTCCAGGTGTTGTATCTAATAAATTATAGAGCAGATTATTTCTATTGCTTTGCAGTCACCATCTTCTGCTTTAGGAAAATTTGATGACAATTTTTAGCTTTGCTTCTGATTAATTTTTGGCTATGTCAGGCCACTAGTTCACACTGATAACTGAGATGATTCAGTTATCTTCAGATTTATCAGTTCATAGAACTATACTAACCCTACACAGTGGATTAGTTATCATTTATATATCACTTATCTGCTTTGAGATAATCATCACAGAACTTGCCATTTCTCTTTCTCTCTGGCATTTTTAAATATTGTCTATCTTGTGAGACTAGCGTCTCTATTTTTTTTTTTTTCTTTTTCTTTTGGCTGCACCGTGTGGCTTGTGGGATCTTAGTTCCCCAACCAGAGATTGAACTTGGGCCCTTGGCAGTAAAAACACTGTGTCCTAACCACAGAACCACCAGATAATTTCCCCCAAGTAGTGTCCTTACTGTTTAGAAATGCAATCAGTTAATTAAAAGTACTCTCTAAACACATTTCTGGACATTTAAGGACACTGTTCTAGCAATATAGATTTAATTTACTTGTTTTTAGAACTTCATGTAAATAGAATGCTACAGTATAAGCTGTGTTGTACTATATACATTAATTCATAAGGTATAGTTGGCTGTAACAATACCCTAAAACAGGGAAGGGGTGAAAGGAGAGGTCTGCTTGCAGTGTATGCAGCAACTGTGTACACATACTATGTATATTTACTGCTTTTATGAAGCCTTACTCACAGTGATTTAGGCTCTTCCGTATAAAATGTGCTCACATTTGGGGAAAAAAATAGTATGAGAATATTCTAAAGGTAATTTTGGGTTTATTGACCTCCAGTGTCAATAAACTAAATGTAAAGTAGACACCAAGAGGGTAGGAATTAGACATGAAAAGGATTTTCAATAGATAGTTTTGTTTCATACTGGAAAAAGAAATTAAAATAGAAAATCTTAAACACTTCTCCTTTCCTTTTGTTCCGACTCAAAATCTCTATACAGATAAGTTCTTGTTTTGTGGAAATACAGAATACAATGTAATAAAAACAAAAAATTGTATTATTCTTCTACCATATTTTATCCAGACCAGCCATCAGAGATTTCTCCTGCATCATCTACTTAAATGGTAGAAGTGGACTTCCCCATAGAGTTCACTGCAACTGTTGTGGTATCTTTTTACTCAAAGTGGGAGGTATTGGCAAATGAACTGTAATTTATATGACTGGTTTGATGAAAATGTTTCAATGGGAACAATACTTAGAGTAAGCAAGCCATGAACAGTAATACCTGATTGTTTCTGATGATCTGAAAAACAGATTTTCCCAAATCATAAACAGAAATATGTATGTGCTTTTCCTCAGCATTTTGAAATTTTTAAGCAACGTTAGAAGATATCCCAAATGCCATCGTCACAAGACAATGCATCAAAGCTGACTTGTTACTATCATATTTAACTTTTATTCATTTTTGCCAACTTTTGTATTGTTTATTTACCTCATCGCCTGTGTGATCCCTATCGTGTGACTTCAGAAAAAGAGCACAGTTCTTTGCCAGATAGAATACACGTTGCATAGGTCAGTAATGTAACTGTATCACTCTTACTGAACTCACCAAAGTATAAACCATCATGCATGTAGACACAAAGACAAACACATAAGTTAGGAAGAAGTTTGTCTATTTCCTGAGGTTACTCCATGAGAACAAGATTGGTCATGTTATAAAAGTTTGAAGTCCTTTCTGATGCATTTTCTACAATGGGTGAAATAATGTAGGTACAATTACATTTAATTTGGTCAGTGCAGTGACACTGTTTTCCAATTTTAGCTATAGGTGTGTATAACAAAGTATACACTCAAAACATTCTAAAAGAGAATGGATGGTTGACTTTACAAGAAGAGTATTCTTAATCATGAGATCCTAGAAGTCTACATAAACATAGAAATCAAAATTTTTATAGTTTGCTAATAATAAAATAGTAATGTTTATAATTACATCAGACTCTATAATTAAGGGGCTTCCTAGGTGGCTCAGATGGTAAAGAATCCACCTCAATGCAGGAGACCCCAGTTTGACCCCTCAGTTGGGAAGGTCCCCTGGAGAAGGGGTAGGCTGCCCACTCCAGGATTCTTGGGCTTCCCTGGTGGCTCAGACGGTGAAGAATCTGCCTGCAGTGTGGGAGACCTAGGTGTGATCCCTGGGTTGGGAGGATCCCCTCAAGGAGGACATGGCAACCCACTCCAGTATTAGGGCTTCCCAGCTGGCACTAGTGGTAAAGAACCCGCCTGCCAATGCAGAAGAGGTAAGAGATGCAGGTTCAGTCCCTGGGTGGGGAAGATCTCTGGAGAAGGCAATGACAGGCCACTCGAGTATTCTTGCCTGGAGAATCCCATGGACAGGAGCCTGGAGGGTTACAGTCCATGGGATCACAAAGAGTCAGAAACAACTGAAGTGACTTAGCACACATTAATTAAGATAAAAAGTATAACTAAACACAAAGTTTTTTTTACTTGCAGAATATTTTAGAAAAAAATATTTGGTTAAAAGCTCTCTATTTTTGATATTGGTATGAGAGCCTGTTTCAGTTTACATATTGTTTGTAACAGGAGTCCCCAACCTCCAGAATCTAACACCTGATATCTGAGGTGGAGCTGATGTAATAATGATAGAAATAAAGTTCACAATAAATGTAATGCACTTGAATTATCCCAAAATCATTCCCCTGTCCAGGTCTTTGGGGGAAAAAAAAAAATGTTTTCCGTGAACCTGGTTCCCAGTGCCAAAAATGTTGGGGATTGCTGGTTTATAAGCTAGAAAATTATCATAATTCAAGCATTTTTACCTCAGTAACTGTATGTATAGTAGCTTGCGTGCTTTTCTTGCTTTGAAGTATGGTTGTCCTTTTGCCTTACAAGCCATCTTTCTCCTCTTTCCCAAACTTGGCTAACTGTTTTCTAAAGACTTAGTTCACACATCACCTAATTTAGAACCCTTCTACTTTCTGGATTGTGTTAATTGTCCCTTCTCTGTACCTTGATTGCCTCTCGTGCATTGCATTTGGCACGTTGATTTGTAATCATTTGGTTTTTTCTCCCAGCAGTGTAAATTCCCCTGATATAGGTGGCACATATTTTATTTCTGTATCTCCAGTGCTTAACTCAGTACTTGAAACAGCAGTTGCTCGTTTTTTTGTTATTCTGGTTGTATAAGTAAAAGAAGGTAAAGGAATTATTGTATAAAAAATTTTGAAAAATAGTGCATGGATTCTACTTTTAAAGAAAATCTGAAAACCAGAAAGGCTCTACATTCACTACTATATATTCATTTAATATAGCAGGTGATGTTTTATTTCTTGATTTAGGTGTTTACTGTTGGCAGAATTTGTGCTGAGCGAACCAGAATTTACCATAAACTGAAACATTTTAAATTTGAGCTGTACCAAGAGTGTTGCTCCATTGCAAAGACAGAAGAGGTTGAGGATGAACAGGTTAAAGAAACAGTGAAAAGAATTTTCAATCAGTCAAGAAACAGTGGCTGGATTAGAGAGGTAAGGTGAATATAGAAGAACCATTTCATTCAGTAGATTCTGGAGCCTACTACTGATCAGCGAAAGGATGTGAATTATGAGAATAGAAGACAGTGACTTTTAAAAGAGAACCTCTCCTGCTCTCCCTGTCTTTGTATTTTCTCTTCTTCCACCCATTCCTTCCACGCTTATCATTGTCGTACCCTGAATAGTGCCCTGATGTTCTAAGCATTCACTTAGCTCATCAGATAAATTTTAATCAGGAGTAATACAGTCCTTTAATGAAGGACCTCTGTCCTTTCACTTTTATGTATGTGTGGTTTTCCTTACATATATATTAAGTCCCCTTATTTTCTTTGACAAAGTATAGGACTCACCTCTGCTTGTCTGCTTCCTATCTTTAGAACAGTTCTTGTGACCTGAGAGTGAAGAAGCCTCTGATGCCAGTCTGAGGAAAGGATCTCGGCTGCCAGTTCTAATACCACCCACATCCTCTTCTTGAGGACATGGGACTGAGCAGTGAGCACTCTAACTGAAGATCAAGGGGAATGCAGAGGTCTCAGGCCACGGCACTGATTTTGATTCCCCCATATCCTGTTGATCACTAAATTTGATACCAAGGATAAAGTGGGGATTTTGAAGAGTGCACTGGATTCCCGAAGATCTGCTGGCAGCTCATAAGCTCTGGTCTACTTACAGAGCTTTTAGAATTGTTATGGTACATGGAAAGAATGCAAGGATGCTAACATGATTGCAGTCTTCTAAAGCAAGTCTAGTTACATGACTGTATAAGAGAGAACAGATAGGAGATTTTCAGGTATCAACTCAGATAGGAGTTGATACTCAGATCAACAGTATATTTAATCTTAAAAGCCTGGGTTATTTATATCATAGGGAAATTTGTAAAAGAGGAAAATAAAAAGAGCTTAGAGAGTCAACTTATGAGCCAAGGGAAAGAAAAGGAGAACAAACAGAACAGGAACGTCTCAGGGTGTGACATGTCCCACGGGGGTGTCCTGGGCCGGGGAGTGACATCACGGCTGGTCTCCCTTTTGACATTACCCACCCACCACAAACCACCAGCGGGGATCTCCTTGCCTGCTCCCCACATCGTGACCCTTCAGTCGTCTTGTTTTCATTTTACTCTCTTCAGCTTTGTATCTTTTACTTTGCTTCCAGTTCTCTCACTCACAGTTCTTTCCTCCCTGTCCTTCTCTGTGCTTTTTCATTTGCTGTGGGGAAGAGCCATCACTTATCCAGTAAGTCCCAACTTCTTTTTCCTCAGTGACATGAAATTCTTCAGTGCATTTATTGATGCATTGAACTGTTACCAACCCTCTAGTGGAGTTAAAAGACCTTTTGGGACACCAATTAAAAGAATTATGTACTAGGTGTAGCAAAATCACTCTGCATTGTATATACTATACAATAATTTTATATATGGCAAAGAACATTAAACTTCTTACAGAAAAAAGTAAAAGCATTTCCAAATCATGTACCTTAGAGAAAGCTTAACAAAGTTTGTGACAACAGAAGGGACCTGCAAGAAGAAAAAGATTCTTAAGAAAGCCAAGAGTCACATTATGCTTAAAAAAATAACACAGCATTGGGCATTGAAAGTATTTCAGGATGGTGCATATTTAGGACAACATGCATATTTTTTCACATAAAATACCAAAGAACTTCATTTTCTTTTTGAGAGCCCTCCTACTTTAAAAATATTTGTCAGTAGATATTCTCAAAAGATTTCCTGGAAACCAAACAAGTTTATTAGCCAATGTCAGCCCATAGGTAGCTTTTTGTGCAATGATTAAATTGCAGAATTTATCAGATGCCCTGGTATTTCTCCACATCACTCCGCCTCCCTGTCAGAGTGTGTTTGCCTTTGAGTAGTAGCACTGCCTGTGCTCTTGTGATGCACGCCTTCCTCTTGGCCACAGCTATCCTAAACCTTGAGAATACCTGGGCTCTGTGCTCCTTGAGTGGCGCATCCATGGCTCTTTCTGCCCTTAGCGCTCAGTTATCATGTGAGCCTCCTCTCTCACACTGTATAAACTCTGTTCCTGTCTGTCCCCCCCAGCTTACGTTTCACACCTTGCTTTTTCCCTTACCTGCCTCTTCTTCCTCCAAGCATTTTTCTTCCATTATCTTGGGATCTCTCAGAATTTCTTCCCAAAGACCTGCCAACTAGAATGACTTCATTCTTCTTATACTTCCTCCTAACAGTTGAACTAGGAGATCTGATTTTAACCTAATGATATTAAAAGGATAGGAGCAATTCAAGTGTAAGAAAAGAACAAATGATAAGAAAATTATGATAAAATCAAAATATATAACATATAATAGTAATACATGCCTCATTCTAAATTGGAAGTGAAGAACATAATGTCATATGCCACTGGCAAATGCTGACAAACGATTTTTCTTTGAGAGTACCTTTGATGGTGGGACTTCCAGGGCAGTTGAAGACAGGATTGTTGGGATAGGGTAGTGAACACATAACACCAGGAAGTGAAAAAAGTATGTCCACAGGAACATCAGGTCTCAGTCCCTATCACCATAATCGTCAGAGTTATCAACATCGTCTCTCCTTTTATTGGAAGCAGAAGCAGAGCTCATAAGGAGAGTTAAGAAACCATTAGGTCAGTTCATCTCCTCAGCGGAAGGAAGCACTTGAACTCTGTCAACCTTGAAATCTCCAAACTGTCCCAGCTCCTCTCTCCTCTTGTCCGGCCCTGGTCTTTACTCTCCATCGTCATTGCTGTCACTCAGATTTAGGCCTTCATTACCTAAATTATTATAGTAGACTCATGACTAGCTTCCAAACCATTCTAGACTGGATGTTTTACCCTTTAAAAAAAAAAAATATATATATATATATATACACATATATATATATACCTCAGATTGTGTCAATTTCCTGCCCTAACACCTTTGGCAGCTTTCCATTGCCTGTCACATTATTGCTAAACTCTATGACCTAACATTTCATACTTTTTATTCTCTGACCACCTCTTTGGTTCAGTCTTCTCTCTCAGTTCCCCTGGAAAACCTGAGACTGCAGTCAAACTCCGTACTTTTCTGTCTTGTCACTGTTTTATGGACTTCTGTCTCCTAGAGAAAACTTTCCACCAGATCGTCACCTACCAAGTCTTTTTCCCTAGGATAGCTCAAATGCCAGTCTTCCTGGTCACCTCAGCTAACCATAACCCCTCTTCCGAACCCTCATAGCAGTGTCTATACTTCTTTATGCCCCTTGTTATTGGTTGTCATTGGTGAACTCTGTTCTCCTTAGAGGCAGGGAAAGCAATGGAAAGGGCATGGCAATCCACTCCAGTATTTATTCTTCCCTGGAAAATCCCATGGATGGAGGAGCCTGGCGGGCTACAGTCCATAGGGCTGCAAAGAGTCAGACATGACTGAAGCAACTTAGCATGCATGCATGCATTAGCGAAGTATTTGATATATGTTATGTGTTAAACAAATTTTTATTGAATAAGTTATTGAAGTTTTACACTTCTACTACAAATATAATAGAAAACTTATAATTTATCAGACAGTTATGAAGTTAATAACAATGTTCATTTTGATCTCTTACCAATGCTTTCTGTGAATTAGAAATGCTTATTTGAAATTGAGTCCCTGTTTATAATAAAAAGATATTTGTTCATGATTGCCATGAGATAAACTTGTTACTATTTGTCTGTAGATTCAAAAGGCCTAGTTTATCTTCACTGCTTTGAGTAAAATAACTAGCTTTTTTATTGTATACACAGAAATATGATCAACTTGAAGAATATCTCAATTTTGCGGATTACTTTCAAGATGAGAAGTTTGACTGAATTTTAACACATTTCCTTCAGAGAAGATTTTGTAAATTCCTGTAAATGTGAAGATCACAAGTCTCGTTTCTCTGTATCATGTGACATATTTATATATTATATGTATAGCTTCATGGCAAAATTGGAGAAGGAAATGGCAACCCACTCCAGTACTCTTGCCTGGAAAATCCCATGGACCAAGGAGCCTAGTAGGCTACAGTCCATGGGGTCGCAAAGAGTCGGACACGACTGAGCAACTTCACTTCACTTCATGGCAAAATGTCTTGTGTGAAACATGTTTTTCTTAATTTCCATGAAACAACATTCTGCAGTCTAATAAAACTTTTATCTACTGTACATAGAAAACATAAGCCTAACTTTTAAGTATATTTTAAAGTTATATAACAATGCCTTTATATCAGATGACTATCAAGTGAATGAGCTGTTCATGTCCTGTCAGTTTATTCGAAAACCATGTTTTTTAAAAATGTATTTAGATTAACATCTATGTGTATTCCTGCCCAGATCTGCTTGTTATCCTTCTGCAGTATTAAATGATCTTCACTAACATATTTTTTACTGCCATCATTATCTAAATCAGTGGGCCATGGAAGAAGCCTCAGTGTTATGTTCAACTAAATTCTCTGGCATCACAATCAGACTATAGCTTACCCATTCCAAGTAGAGGAATGCTTTTTTCCCTTTTACAAAGTTTCCCTTACAAATATATTTCAGGCCTGCAAAGTCTTCCAATCCTCACATTCAGGAATAATTTCATGATATGTATTTGCATAGGTCATAGCGTTCTTTCTTTTTCCTGTCCAATTTTGTCTACAGGTACACGAATAAGATGTATTTTATTTATTTTTATCCATTACTCTTCCCCTATAACTATTTATTAGGATCAGAAGATCTTAGAGAGACAAATTCTGCCAAAAATAGTTTAAAGTCACATTTTGGCATCTGCATTGCTTCTAAATTGCACTTCTAAATTTTCCCTTAATATAATAAAGTAAAATGGTTTCAGAGTGAACAAATGGACCCTGGCTATTTTGTATCTTTAATTCTTAAAAGTGCTGTTCTGTTAGGGTCTAGTTCCTTGTGAATTTTAGATCCTTGTTTCTTCAAGTGTCAGTTGAGCTTTGCTTCATCTATTATGTGGTTCATGGAATGGTCTTCATTATATACATTAAAAATTGCATTGTATTAAGTCCTTACATAGAGATTTAATATTTTCTACAATTAATTTTCCAATATTATCCCTATTAGAATTGTAAACAAAACAGGTAGAAAGAACTTACAAAGTTGTAAGAATACTGCTGCTGACTTTTCATGTGAAGAGTGCATACCTTTTTAAAAACTATGAAATAGAAATTTTTAATCACGCATCTATTCATATTCTTACTTGTCTGTTATATTGAAATAATCCTTAGCTATATGAAGGTACAGTTGAAAGTTGAAGATATAGTGATAGTGTCCAAAAAGATATATGGCAGAGTTTAGAGAAAAAGTGATGGCCAGTTGGGAAGGGTGAAGATCGTGAATGATTTGTCAAAAAAGAAGTCCAGGGGAAACAAAGGAATGATCTCTAAAGTATCTCTGAAGACCTCGGGAGCATCATTTCTCACATGTGACACTACAGACAAGTTTGAACCAACTGAGGAGTGAACTTACGGACTGAACGTTAAAAATATTTATCTATTCTTATAAATAGCATTCCTTAATTTATAAAAATGAAAGCACTAACGACTTTAAGGACTTTTTATGGCAGCTGACTCAGTTCCTAGGTCATGCCTCTTGTTGACTTAAAACGTTTTTCTTGTTAGAACAGTATTCTGACTGTTGATCAGGAAATGCTGATAAGTAGTTTTGCTGATGTCTGAGGTCACTTGCAACTGAGCAAGCTTCTTCAGAAGGTGTTTGGAGAGTACAAGAGACTTTTTTGTACATGATTACACCAAAAGAACTGCAAAGAGACAGGCTATCAGGAAATGAGAATTAGCATGGATCAGGGGGCCAAAAGCAAGTGGTCTAGAAGAAAACAATGTTGAAAAATTGGAATTAACTTTAGTAGGTATTATGACGTACTGTATTATTTTATCATCATAATTGATATCACTGATTCTATATAACAAAAAATGGTTTGTAAGCTTACAAGTCTCATATCTATGAACTTTTGAGATCTTGACATTTATCACTATAGCATTAAATGCTTTATGTTAGGTAGCTATGAACAGCAAAGATGATGAGGAAGACAGATGGACAAACGAACTAATGCTTTAAAAAAATTGGTGGGGCTCTTATAGAAGCTTTAGGGATATAAGAGGGAACAGTTCCATAAAAGGGGAAGACAAGGAAAAAAATGTTTATTTTATTGGCAGCTGGACGTAACTGAGCATATTTTCTCACTTGTCTGCTCTCATACTCAGATGAGTAGTTCTATTCACTACTCATTTCTTGGAGGTATTATAGGACTTGCTTAGACTCCAGCATGTTGATTGAGGTGTAATTGCAGCCCTTGAGCTATTCTGGGTATAGTCTGGTTTCCCTGTAACTCTTTTCACCCTTGATACTGAGGCAGCAAGTCCAGTGGTTAAGAAAGGATAGGTTTGAAATTAGGCTTGAGTTCGAGTCCTGATCTGTTACTTCCTAGTTAGTTTAAACAGTTTATTTTCAATAAGCCTCAGTTTCCTCATTTATAAATGGGGTTAATAATTCCTCTCCCTCAGGATTGTTGGTGGATTGAGGGAGATACATGCAAAGTACTGTGCCTGAAACAGTGACTAAATAAATAGTAATGACGTGAGTGGAAACGAGGATGTGGATGATAATGATGTCAGCTTGAAATTAAATGGCTGTAAAGGGCAAATGTGCACAAAAGATGCTGTAAAGGCGTGTCCTACATCACTAGAATATAGTTGGAAAATTTACTAAATTGTTGCTGGACAAGTTTTTAAGGTGTGTCCTTGTCTAGCTTAGAAATAAAAGTTTACATCATTTAGAAATAGCAGCTTTGACCAAAAACTGTTAATCACAATCATGCTACTGGCAGGACTGTAGAGTGAACAGTAAGTTTAAATTTATTGAAGTGTTTCTCTTTCATCAAGTATGATTGCTGAATATAAAGTGCTGATGATAACAGAAGATAATGTCTAATGAATACACCTTTTTAAAAACCAAGTCTAAAATGATCAGAACTCCTTCACATTTTACTGACACCTCATGAGAGAGCTCTCCTTTCAGATTTGCATACCTTAAAAAGGTATTTCTGCCTTTCTCCATAAGTGGTGAGGAACAGCCTTGGAACAGACAGCAGTATGTTCCAATGAAAAGTAAAAAGTTACATTCCATCAGAATGCAGTTGTCCCAAATTCCAAAATAACATTCTAGAATTCGTGAAAATAAAATGAACTAATGTAGGCCAGCCTATCAAGAACTAAACTGTAGATAAATCCAGTCTTAAAATGTTTGCAGTGATCTTATTCATTTCTATCCACAGCTCAGTTTGAAGCAGGATCTTGTAACTGAGATGCCAGAGGTGGTTTAAATTAACAAAGCCCCATTGCTTGACACCTCAAATCCAAATGACTTCCAAATGAGCATAACAGATGATATGGTCCTGACTAGAGCAATACTGTGCTCACTTTATTTTATCCTCCATAACTGGTAATCAGCAGAATCCAACATACATTTTGAGAGCTTAAAGGTAGAATTATCTGAAGATGAGGAGACAACAGTTGTGTGTCAGAGATCTATTTGTTTTGTGTTAGTGAACTTCTTGAAACTGGACTGCTGCATAATGATTTTCCTTGTTATATATGTAAACAGACTACCATGAAGGCCCCAGATCTTGCATTAGGTTTGTCATAGGGAATCTTGTATTTTCAGAAAAGTCTTTTTTTGTTGTGTTTTTTTTTTTTTTTTTTTTTTTCCTTTCTGAGAAGTGGTATTTGTAATTTCATCGTGGTAGCATATTTTAGTTATTTTTACTGATTTGCTTGTGATCACCCAGATTGACTTAACCAGAGACAGACAAAACAGGCGAGCAGGTAGACACTCGCCTGCCCTTTAGGAGCTAACGATGTAATTTCTTCTCTGCACCCACTCCTCTGTTTCCCCAATACGCACACATCCTACGCCTCCCTTTCTGACACCCAGGAACATTTCCTCCGTGTTCACCCAGCTCTCGCTAGAGTGCCCAGGGGTGTCATAGACAACATACTGAAAAATGAAAGTGATATCCTCGGGGGGTGGAGGGGGGAGTGTAACGGAGGTCTGGCAGGGAAAATACATCCCCTGGCCGGGAATTTCTGCACCATTTCGGGCTGGTGAAGTAGTCGGGTAGAGGCTGGGGAATTTCCCCAACGTCCCCCCCTCCTGCCCGAGCCGAGCCGGAGTGCGAGCTGCGCGCGCCGACGCCGAGATGCGCAGGCTTCGGGATCCTCCACTTCTTGCCGCTGGGAGGCCCTCTGCGTTCCCCTTTCCCCGCGCCGGCAGCCTCGCTCGCCCGTGCAGTGGCACCCGCCTTCCACCAGGGAGCCTCGGGCGAGCGCTCCCCCGCCCTCCGCCCCCCACCCCCCTGCAGCTCGCTGGCTCTCTCTTTCTCCCTCTGTCTCACTCTCTCTCTTTCTCTCCCTCTCCTATCGGAGCACAATGAAAGCCTGTGTATCGCCGTGACTCCGGGCGGCGGAGCCAGTGTCAGCCCAGCGGCGAACAACAGACGGGAAAAAGAGAAAGGAAAAGACCGGCTACTTTCTTTTCCATCTCTAAAAGCGGAGCAATCCAAGAGATAGAACCACATTGCTTATTGCGAGTCCAGACCCTCAGATCCACTGGCCGGGGATGGAATGTACAAAAGTGGACAGAAAAGTGGCTGGACATGACTCGGTGCAATTTGCTGGAAGTTTGTAAGTTTGACCATCGTTTGTAAATTACTCTCGGAAGAGTTTGTCTCTCTTGATACTGTATTAGAATCGAGCCGGGGGTGAGGACTAGAAACGTAAGCGGGAAAGAAGAAAAAAAAAAAAAAAATGTGTTGAAGGATCTCTCTCTCAGTGGCTAGTGACTTCAGACTGCTTTCATTTAAGGCTGGGAAACCTTAGAGGGAATGAGGATTTTACCGGTGATTGGATTAGCTGAAGAAAAAAGCATGGTCCAGAAGTCCAATTACTGACGTTAACAATTGAAAAGCTGTCTCCCTCTTTGGGGAGAAGACCACATCCTACAGCACCCCCAAAGAGGAGAAAACACCGGAGCAAAAGGAAAGGGGGGGGGGATTAAAAGCCAAAAGACAGTCTCTGATTTTTGTACGTTTTGAACATTGACTTCAAAAAGCTTCTGAAACAGCACTTTAAAAAAAAAAAAATTGAGGAAAAGTAAAGGCCGTGGGTTACAGATTTCATGGTAGATATGGGTTTCTCTGCAGAAACATCCCCATAAAAGAATCTTCGGAAACAACGAGGCGAGGGGGGAGTCCAGCTCTCTGTAATACCTCTCACAATTCCCTTTGCTGTCTGTTCCTGTCTCTTGCTTGACAATCCCTGAATTCTTGCTCGAACCCCCAGATCGTGTGTTTACAAAGTACCCAGTGGCTCTTGTCAGCCTGGTGAGTTGGGGGGGGGGGGGGGGGGCGGGGGGAATCCCCACTAACTCTCTCCAACTTCTCCAGAGCTGTCAGATACAATTAGAGCAAGTTGATCAGGGCTTGTTTCCAACTTATCCTCTGCCATTGGTTTCTATTCTTTCTCCTCACCCTCTTTTTACTCACTCCCCTCCCCCATACCTTCTCCACTACGTCCCCCCCCCCCCCAGCGCCCCCAGCCTCTGAAGACCTCTATTCATGTGGTCCTGAGCACTGAGCGCACATTGTCAAAGGCAGACTTGCCTGTGCTAACCAGCCGTAGCCTCCCACCACCTCACCATCCCACAGGCAGCCGTCATTGTGTCCAGGAAGATGGGGGACACAGCGCCCCCGCAGGCCCCCACGGGAGGGCTGGGGGGGGCCCCCGGGGCGGGGCTCCTGGGAGGGGGCTCGGTCACCCCGAGAGTGCACAGTGCCATCGTGGAGCGCCTTCGAGCGCGCATCGCCGTCTGCCGCCAGCACCACCTGAGCTGTGAAGGCCGCTACGAGCGGGGCAGGGCCGAGAGCTCGGACCGGGAGAGAGAGAGTACCCTGCAGCTCCTGAGCCTCGTGCAGCACGGCCAGGGGGCCAGGAAGGCCGGCAAGCACGCCAAGGCCACGGCCTCCACCGCGCCCGCCACAGCGGCCCCGCCGGCGCCCGCCGCCCCTCCGCCGGCGCCCCCGACGGCAGCGCCCGCGGCCCCGGCGCCGCCGCCGGACTACCGTCACCACCAGCAGCACCTGCGGAGCACCGGTGGCAGCGGTGGGATCGACGGCGAGCAGCAGCCACCGCCGCCGGCCTCCGCCCCGGGGGACCAGAGGAACTCGGCCCTCATTGCGGTAAGACCCCTGGTTTTCTCCTCGTTCCGGCGGCGGTCCCGTGGCCTTCGGTCAGGGCGGACGCTGGCCTCGGCCTGATGCCAAGTGGACGGCAGTGCGGAGGGCTCCGGGCCCGCCTGACCACCCCAAAGGCCGTTGGGCGGCCGGTTGGTGCCGTGTTGTTAAACCTTCTTCGTCACGTTCTGCGGTTGCGTATGCATTGGTGTCCTTCCACCTGTAGAGTAGTTCTTAAGGGGTGAGAAACTTGAGTTTTCCAGAGTTTTCTCTGGGGTCCGCAGACTGCAGAAGAGTTGGCCCCAAGCGGCAAGATCTGAGCCACTGAAGAAGGCCTTGCCTCAAGGAGCCTCTCACTTTGGCAGGCCAGGGCCGATTAGGCCCGACAAGCCACACTTAGCCTGAAAGCGTTTGTTTAGCAGCCAGTCCAGCTGACCTTTAGCCAAGCCTTTTCCTTCTTGTCCCATTTCCCTTTCCCTCTTTGAAGTGGCCCCTTCTCCTTGGTCAAGAGAGCACAAGTGGTCATCCCTAACAGAGCAAGTTCCCTGAGCGCCCCCTCACTCAAAAACTCGGGGAGTTCTCCCCGAGACGTGTGCGGGAATGTTTCTGAGAGGCCTGCTCCCTGGTTTCTTCCAGACTCCCCCACTGTCCCCACCTAGCTTCTTTCCGCAGGCACTGCAATCAGAGAGTGCTGACTTGCAGCCTTCACTGAAGTGTGCAGGCGCCAAGGGGCTGTTTCTAGTTTGTCGTCCTAGAAAGTGCCTTGTCCTCTGCCACTCCTGGCGACAGAGTACCCTACCTGAGAGTTGTGATTCGGTTTCTGGCTGGAAGTTCTTCCTCAGAGGCGCAGACACACCCCAGCCCGGAGGGAGTAGCCCTTGACTCATTGGTTCCCGTGCCAGTCCTGGTCGGGTGATCGCCGGCTTGTGCGGGCTTCCCCCGCAAAGCTGCCGGGGCCATGGCCTCTGGGTAGAAGGTGGAGCCCCGCGGCCCTGTGACCCTGCAAGCTTCCTCCGTTTCTGCGTTCCTTGGGGCTTCGGAAGTCCTGTGTCCACTCGCAGAACAGCTCCCACGTGCCCAAGCCAGCCCTAATGAAAGTCAGCAACAGGAAATGGCCATCCAAGCCGAAATGTCCTCAAAAAGCCCAAAGGAGAGGAAGGCACTAGGTCGAGCTCTTTCTTGGAGGGGGCTTGAGAAGGAGCTCTGGGGAGAGGTCATCCCCTAGCCAGGCCGCTGGATGCTTCTCTGTGGCTTCTCCTTATCCCTGGCCTGGGTCGTGAAGTTTCTAGAAAGCCTGGGGGCTGAATTGTTCTGTTCTGTTCCACCACACACACATTTTGCCTGGGATGCCTAGAACTGCAACTTCCTGGTGCCAATTCCAGACCAGAGATAACAGCTAACAGTTAAACTGCTCAATGTTTGTTGTTTTATCCTTGGATACAGTTAGCCCTTGGGGTTATTTCATGCTTTCAGGCCTAATTTCCATTCCTTTCCACCTGCTGTATCCTCACCTCTCTCTGGAATTCCCTACGACAGCAATGGGAGTTTGTTTCGTGAAAGAAAGATGCTTGGGGTGGGGGGAGCGGGTAAAGAATCACTCGAATGGAAAGAAGAATGAGGTTTGTATGTGTCTGTGTCACTGGCATTTGTGGCCAAAAGCATCTAAATGCCTTGATTGTCCTCAGTAAATTTATAATCTGTCTGCAAGTCTCCCAATAATACAGCCTTGTATGCTTCACAGTCTCCTGGTAAGTGTTTCTGGGGTGATACGGGGAACTAGGCGCCCAGCCCCAGAGAAGACAGACCTCTGTCCTGGGTGCCAAGCCTGGATGTGGCCTTCACATCCCAGTGGCTGCAAGGAAGGTGTCTGCTTGTGGCCTTGCTCTTTCGGTTTTTTTGCTCTCCTCCCACTTGGAAGGAAGCTGAGGCTGCCTCTTTTTCCTGGGGTTTTGGGGATGTGAAATGAAACCAACTTCAGTGGTAACTGTAACTTTATGATAGTAGTGTCCGTGCCGGCAGTGTCTGGCCTCTCTCGGCTGGAGGCTTGGTGCTATAGAAGCCAGAGGTAGCTGCTTTGTCACCCCTTTTCTAAAGGGGAATCTGCTTTCTCTCTCCTCACTACCAGTCATCTCCTGAAACACCCGCTTAGAGGGGCTCCCTCCCCAAGCACCGTGAGGATTGATGAGATGTGCTGTGCATGTAAGGAGTGAAAAGACCAGTGTATTTCTGATGGTGGTTCTTCACTGCAGACCTGTGCCATGACAAGGGGTGATCCACCACCCCCTTTTTGGTTATTGGAAATTCCCTTCTCCATTTTAGCTTCTAAATTTGGCGCTTTGTTACTCAGCATAGTACTCAGAGATGGTGATGCAAGTACTGTATTAACCTGATAACATTGTGTCCAAAGGGGAGGCCTGGGCGTTTGGGAGTGATTCACTAAGCCCGTTAAATCTGCTGGTCTCATTTCACTCGGGCTCCTCTTCTTTTCAGAAACACCATCCATTTAAAGGGGCCTTTGCACAGAATGGGTGTCAGAATTCTTTCTTACTGCTCTGTCCATAACCAGATTTATTTCTGTCTGGGTATGTGGAAGGTATCCCTTTAATAGTTTATTCGTGTGCCCTAAGTGGCCATAAATGTCCTTTGAAGAAAGGGTGAACATATTGATCATCTAAAATCGAACATGCACACTGCCCTCAGACGAGAGGTCTGTATCCTGCGTACCTGCTGATACAATGCCTTGGATATAGGCAGTAATATTTCAGTGAGAGTGGAAAGAGAGCCTCCATTCTTCGGGTGATTGTTGACTTTGAGGGGGGTGATATTGCAAGACATGTACAATGTCTGAGATTTTCAATAGCCTAAGTTTCCAGAACAATGTCAGAATAACCTCTAAGCCAGTTCTAATTCTGTCCACATAGCCTAATTCTGCAGCCCTTACTCAGCCAATTTCTTCATTTAGCTCAAGTACAAGTTCAGAGGAAGCCCCTTTACTGCAGAGATGGCAGGAACAGGGCCTTTCGGAGGGCCTGGATTGTAAGGGTTTAAGCAGGTCTGCCTTTCTAACCACTTGGAGCAGGCTTTCGGCACTAAATCATTTCCTGGTGAAGTATGTTTGAATCTTTGAATGAACTGTGAAGCTGAATAATTGCTGGTCCATGGAACAGAAAGGTTTAGAGCTTCCGTGGTGCATTATTAATCTTTCCCTTTTGCCTGAGACAGGCTCTTTTTTGTTGTTGTTGTTGCTTAGACTGTGTTGCTAGGATAGATAGATAAGTGGTTCCAAGTCATCTTTGGCTTCAGAGATTATCTTCTCCCTAACATAGTGTGGAGGAAAGAAAACAGATCAGACAAGGAATCTGTATCCTCGGTTCTGGGCCTGCTTGATCACTAACCAGCTGGGTGACCCAGGATAAGTTACTTAGCAGTCATCTGCAAGACAGAACAATAATGCTGCCCCGGCTTGTTGAGAAAACAAATGAATGTGTGTTTCTGGATAGTCTTTGGAAAAAATTAAGCACTGCAGAAATGCAAGGCATTATTACTAGTATTACTAATAATAAATGCTAAACAAGGAATCATAATACCAGTTTTTCCAGGGATTAAAAGTGTACTTAAGCTTTCAGTTGTCTGTTTTAAATAGTGAAATAGCTTTTATTGTAAATAGAGGGATTATATTTCAAATTCAGTGCTGTCAAGAGAAAACTGAGATATCAGTGTACTTAAGCGTTCTCAGAGGTCCCAGGAAATCCTAGTTAAAATGTGCAACAGTGTGAAGGTGTTTAGGGTCTTTTACGGCCCCTGCACAGACCTAAGCAGCTTCAGAAAGGTGTGTCTGTCAGAGTGTGTCAGGAATATTAGAAAAGTCGTTTGCACAAATGGCACAGGAAAGTTAAATATTTTGTCAACAATAGTCTAAAATGTTAATTGTTAGCTTAAGAAAGTCAAACAAGTTAAATCATTGCCAGAGTTCCCCAGTTATTTTTAACTGATAATAATCAAGTTTCCAATTGACAATTCAGAATTGGAGGCCTGTGCGTGGGAGGGGGGCTGAGAATAGAAACACTTCGTTGGCCAGATCTGGGAGTCTGTAGCTGTCCATGTGATGAATATCCTCCCTGGGACAGTGATAGGAGTGTTTACATTATTTATATATGCAGCCATCATTTCCTTAAGAACTGACCTATTTTTGTTCTGTTTTCCAGAACAAAGTAATAAAGAGAGAGTTCTTATTTATCCAGGACCTTCCTATGACTTCTTTCCAGTAAATATAAGATCTCACAAAGGCAAAAGAGTTCAAGTGGAGAGAGAAGTTGGTACAATCCTTTATCAAAAATGGATAGAAAGCTTGTTTTGCCAGCAGAGTAGTGTAATTATGTCATCAAGACGTCTTGCTTGTTTAGGTCAGTGTTTGTTTATAGAAGGCCTCTGTTTTCTTTGAAGTAATGTCATTGCTGGGTGATGTCTATCAAGTTTTCCTAAACCTTAAAGTTTGATGCTGTATGACTCCCCTATGCTGGTAAACCTTTTGTTAAGTTATGAGACAAACATGGGTTTTCAAATGAAGTAGCTTGAGTGGCTGTTTTTGTTTTCATTGTTGGTGGTGGTGTGTGTGTGTGTGTTTAGCCCTGCTATTTAATCTCCAAAAGCTTATTAAGGAAATTTGGAAAAAAAAAAAAAAAACCATCCAGTTCTGCTATGCATGGCAGCTAAACCATTCCAAGTAGACTCTACTACTTCCTTGTACTTTAATCCTGTCTCTTTTATACATTCATAGGTAGGATCATGTTTAAGGAAAACATTTCCAAGTTCTTTCTTCTGCATTTTCATGATGATTTCCCTCACACGTTAACAGGTTCTGTGGGAGAATGGGGAAATAGAGCTAAAGACCTAGTCCGTTCTTACTTACAGGCTGGTTAGCAAATCAAGACCATATTTACACAGTAACAGTGAAATGCTTAACTAGGTAGAATGGACCAAAACTGATAAAGAAATTCAGAGAGAGAGGAGTAAATATTTATTGAGCCCTAGAATATCCAGACACTGTTATTATATATTTATGTAATGCTCAAAAAAAGAGAGAGGTGAGTAAGCAACATTTGACTAGTTTACAAATAAGGAAACTGAGGCTTAAAGGTTTGATAAGAGAAGAATTTCATGCGTAGATTTTCTAGTTGGATCTTGTGTGACCCCTACTTCACATCTACTACCTGTGTGAGCTTGGGGAAATAATTTTCTTCTTTTAGGGCATGAGCATCTTCATCTGTTACTCAGCAGCAACCCAAATTGGGCAGTTGTTATAATCTGTCTCGAGTATAAAATATTGTTTGGTTGGAACTATGGGCATCAATACAAGCAGATGTGATCTTAACAGAGCACCCTTGGCTTTGGAGGTGCTCTGTTCAAGGATGGACAAGGATGTTTCTTTCCTTAAAAGTGGCCCTCTGTGATATTGCTGTTTCGGATTTTTGTTGTTGTTGTTTAGTCACTAAGTCGCGTCTGACTCTTTGGAATCCCATGGACTGTAGCCTGCCAGGCTCCTCTGTCCATGGGATTCTCCAGGAAAGAATGCTGGAGTGGGTCGCCATGCCCTCCTCCAGGGGATCTTCCTGACACAGGGATTGAACCCACATCTCTAGCCTACTTCTGCACTGGCAGGTGGATTCTTTACCACTGCACCACCTGGGAAATCTTCATCTGTAAAAGAAAGCTAATATTCTTCAGCAAAACAGTTAATGTAGTGCCTGACACATAGTGGGTGCTCAGAACAAGAGTGCTGTTGGTAGTCCGGCAGCAGAGAGAGTCAAACCCAGGTCAGGTGGTGCTGTATGTAGAATGTGGGTTCCCAGCAGGCCTGGGAAGAGCAAGAGAGAAGGTGGAAGTGAGCACCGGGGCCAGTGAGTGCAGATCTGGGTAAACCTTGGGTGTTTGGGGACAGAGAGTGGAGCCGGGCTGACCCTGTGGTTGGGTGTGAGCAGTGAGGGGCCCATGAGAGGTCGATCCCCCCCACCCTGGAGGGTCTCGAGCTCCAGCAAGAGTGTATCAGTGAAGTGAAAGGCACTCTGTTGCCTCCGACTGTTTGTGACCGCATGGACTCCTCACCGGGCTCCTCTGTCCTTGGGGTTCTCCAGGCAAGGATACTGAAGTGGGTAACCATTCCCTTCTCCAGGGGATCTTCCCAACCCAGGGATCAAACCCGAGTCTCCTGCATTGCAAGCAGATTCTTTACCATCTGAGCCACCAGGGAAGAGTGTATCAGAGGCCCTGGGAAATGGTCTGGCAAGGAAGGCTCAGAGGAGTCAGTGTCTCTGAAGCAATAACAATCCTTCATATACTTGAAGACAAGTATTACATTTCCCCTCCAGCAGCCTCTTCTCATCGCGCACTGCCTAAGTGTTCTCTATTACCTATCTTCAAGTCCCTTGAGCTGCTTAATGCCTTGCTATTTACACACTTCTCCCATTCACTGTGAGTTATATACAGCGTGACATGGCCTTTGGCATCGAAAGGAGATGGTTTTAAAAGCACAGTTGCTAGACGCAGAAGAGAAGCTAAAAGAAGCAGAACCAGCTACACCTCTCTTCTCAGGCTGGCTAGGCCTTCCAGCGCAAATCAGGATTGCCCCCGTGGGTTCTCTGGATGTATAAACTGACCTTTCCAACAAATGAGTTTACTAACTTGGAAAAGGTCTTTTCGTTAAAACAAACAAACAAAAAATCATGCGCAGAAATTTATAAGAAGCTGTGAGTCCAGATGGTGTTTGAGATGCGCTGGCTTTCTTCCTTGCTTTTTAATTGCCGGTGTGTTACAGATATTTTCCTTGCCCGGAGGTTGGTCAATAACAGTTTCCCCCATTTGGTCCATGTTCGCAGAGCACGGGGAAGGCTCCCCGTGGAGTGGATGGCCGAGGGGAAGAACTAGCAACTCCTTCCCTCCTTGATTCCAGGCAGGATGCTAAGCTAGTAGGCACAGCTCTGGTGGGCTCTGTCTCCACCACTCAGCTCTGGCCCTTTCCTATGCATATCCAAGGGTCGGGTGGAAAGAATGAAAGCTGTTCTGTTTCCTTGGAGAGAGGATGTAGAGAGAGGTTTACATACTTCTCAGTGAGGCTTGAATAAAGCTAGAGAGTAGGGTCAAAGGCATGGCTATAACAGTATTTGACATGCACTGTGGTCCCTGTGGGTCTTAATGGTTTTAGCAAAAGTCCTGAAATTTCTTATCACGATTGTGAACATGGGTGCTTTTTAGAGTTGGGGGAACCTATCCATTAATTCAATAAATAATTTATTCTATACCAGGACAATGAATGTATCCACGATGAGCAATTTGATATAGCCTTTGTCTTTTTAGAATTTACAGTCTGAAATGGGTGGGGATGTTTTAACATCAGCTGATGGAGACAAGATAAGCATAGCACTTAAGAATCTGGGGTGGGGGTGAGACGACCCGGTTTCAATCACAGCTCCTCTCTCAGTGGCTCACCACTTCTTGGCTAATTAAACTCTCCAGTCCCAGTTTTCTCACCTATAAAATGGAATGATAGTCCTAGAACTGACTACAGAGGGTTGGTGAGTGAGTGAGGTAACTTCCTAGCACCTAGAGGAGGCTCAGTAACTTTTAACTTGCTCTTATTAACGTGAGAAGTGACATACGCAAGTCAGAGTCACGGTTTCCCCGCTCAGGATTCTACCTCCAAAGTGATGTCAGGGATAGTTTGTGGAAGGATGTGGCTTTTCTCTTTTTATTTCTTTTAAATGGATGGTGAAGTATGCCACATTATCCAGTTTCCTTAAGGAGTTTACTATGCAGATGCTGTCTGGGACGGGTTTACATTTCTCTGAAATGGGTTGAATAGTACCCGTCTTCAGAACAGGATCAATTCCTATCTCTTCCACTGCTGGGACTGCACAACTCCTCATCTAGAACTTGACTAGAGTCAGAGGTTGACTCCTTGCCTCTTCAAGAAGAAAGGCTCGGTTTCCATTCAGTTGCCCAGGGATTGTGGTGGGTGGGTTGTGTGAGTCAGTGAGAAATTGAGACTATCTGTTGAGAATTTGGAATGATTAGAATGGAAGAGTCGAAATTTACCAATTTAACTGAATTATTCATTCAGACTGATGAATAATTCTTAAGGGAATCTGGCCACAGAGTCACAAAGAGGTAGCAGTTCCCTGCTGTGGAGATTTAAATGTGCGCTTTTGAAAGCCAGGTCCCTCTCTCAAGTTGCTAGGGAATCGGGAATCGGTCCTCTCACCACAGCTGCACACACAGGCGGCAAGGATCTGCCCTCTCCCCAACCCCGACCTGGAGCATGCTGAAAACGTCCCCCTTGATGTGGTTCCTCGCTTGGAATCTCTTCTTCGCTCAGTACCTCCTCAAGTGTGACTTTCCATAAGAAACGCGAGGAAAAAGTTGCCAAGGCTTCAAAGCAAGTTTCTGTGAGGAAGCTTCTTAATCAAAAGCTCAGTGTTTCTGTGAAGAAGTGACAGGATTAGAATGAGAATAGTCTTGTTCTCGGTGGATGATGTTTGAACAAGGACAGATTTGCTGGTTCTAACTCCAAGCACAGACTGGAGTTAAAACTTTTCTTTCAGTCTCTTTATTCCCCATCATTTAAACTCAGACCTTGCTCCTCCTCTTGAAGGATAATATTCTGTGGAAAGGTGGAATCAAACTCGTGTTGGGTTCGTTGTATTTGATATTTGTTTTTAACCGTGTTCTTGCTTCCTCAGTCACAGCCGGTTCCTATGTTAATGTGGAATCATTAACATTGTCGTTTTTAAAAGTTCTCTTTTGTCAGAAATATATGGTTGAGTTTTCCAGCACTCTAATAACTCTCACCCACATGAAGCCCAGCATCTTGAATTCCTCACTGCACAACAGGCTTCTTTTCAGGTGGTTCTGAAGGATTTGAACAGAAAGTTAATTACATGTCTTTTCTTTTTTTTTCCCAGAAAATTTACTTAAGGCCAAAGTTTGCTTCAGCTGCTAATAACTTACCAGGGGTTTGTTGGATGCACAGTATAATCTCTTAGAGTCATGGTAACCAGGGTGCAAAGAAGTGGCTTAATTGAATACAGTGTGTGCTGTACTGTGTCTTTGGAATGGCGATTGCCATACTTCAATGTACACTGCTCATTTCTGGAGGTCTCTTGAGTCTAAATTATGTAAAAACAAAAACATTCTCTGGCTGAGCAGCTGAGAAGCTGATTTCTCGTTGTTGTTCACCTAAGGAGGCCCATACTTGCTAAACCGGCTAAGGCTTGCACATCTGATTGCCACGCTGCACCGTGTAATTTCAGACAGCACAACCCGTGTGCCGGTGGTGTTATCCTCTTTGGCTGTTTCACAGACGTGTTGAAAAAGAGCAAAGTACAGACCCAAGGGCAAACGAGAAAGATCAGCGGTCCTCCTGACAGAAACCCAGGCAGAAGCGCTTGTTTAGGAGAGTTGCGCCCAAGTCCTGTAGTCATTGCACCCACAAGAGCTTCCTTTTCTCACTTAGATTCTTTGCATGTGGGTCTTTTTGCAGGCTCAGTCCCCTAGAGAGAGATTCTGAGCTGTCTTTGTGCTAAATTAAACATTAGTGTTCTCCTTGGGAACCTGATCTTCCAAAGACTAGGCAACAATATCTTTCAGAGAACACTCCCAGCTCCCTCAGGAAGAGACCAGCTCAAGAGCCTTCTTGCCTCTGCTGTCAGCTTCGCTGCTGTGAGTGTGTGTTGTATGGGAAATGTTTGGTCTAACCTGGTCTAGATGCACTTAGATTGAGGACTTGTACTCTTAATCTTGGTATATTGTGGGAGGACCCACGTCATCTTGGAATATAATAAATGGAAATGATCAGAATAGCACCCAGATCGTGGAAGATTTCAACCACCCATGGGAAGGACGTTTCTGCCCCCAATTCCAAACCTACAGCAATGAAAGAGGGAGCATGTGGCAAAATAGAAGCCATCTCATTTCTAACCTTCTCTCATCTCCATCTTGCCCCTCCCCCAAGAGGGCTAGTTCATATTGATCTAAAAATAGACACTATTCTATCAACATATAGTCTCATAAGCCCTTTGAAAGATAACGGATCAAATCCTTTTCTCACAAGTGAGAAAAGTAAGACCCATTTAAAAACAAACACTCCAGGTTCCAGTAGCAGTAAAGATAGAGCTAGAAGTTTTCTGACATCTATTCCAGGTTATAAAAAGTAGTCCCATTAATAAATCTATAAAAAGAACACTGAAGGGTAGTGTGGGATTTATATTCAAGGTTTGCAATGCAGGAGACCCAGGTTCAATTCCTGGGTCGGGAAGATTCGCTGGAGAAGGGATCAGATACCCACCCCAGTATTCTTGGGCTTCCCTTGTGTCTCAGCTGGTAAAGAATCCGCCTGCAATGCAAGAGACCTGAGTTTGATCCCTGGGTTGGGAAGATCCCCTGGAGAAAGGAAAGGCTACCCACTCCAATATTCTGGCCTGGAGAATTCCATAGGCTCTATAGTCTGTGGGGTCACAAAGAGTCAGACGCAACTGAATGATTTTCACTTCACTTTGGTAGTAGAAGGAACACAGAGTCCAGAGCTTATGGTGAGTTGTTTTTTAAGTGATCACATGATTCCTTCCATGCCATATGCCCCTTTGTAATGTGACTTTAACTCTCCTTCCATTGGGAAGTAGATGCTCTTTCTTCGCTTGAACCTTTAATAGTCTTGTGACTTGTTTTAACCAAGAGTATGTGACAGAAAATGGCATCATGCTACTTCTGAGGATGGGCTTTAAAAAGCCCTTCTGGATTTAAAATTTGTTAAGGGTAGGTCTTCAGTGTTCTTACCATAAACAAACAAATAAGTAAATAAAAATGGAGGACAGGAGAAAATGTTGGGAAGTGATGGATATGTTTTTGACCTTGAAGGTGATGATTGTTTCCTGGATGTTTACTTATCCCCAACTCATGGAGTTGTATATGTTAAATAGATACAGCTCTTTATTGTCCATCATACTTTAGTAAAATGGCAAGCAAACCAACACAAAAATAAAACAGCCTGCCTGGGACACTGAGACCACCGTATCATGAAGCTGGTCTCGCCTGCTGGAAGATGAGTGTCCACATGCTGAGAACCGAGGTGCCCCAGCCTCTCACCAGCACCCACTACCAGCACAGGAGTGAGGCCATGTTCGGTCAGCCAATCCTCCGGCTCAGTGCAGCCAGGTGAGTGAATGGGCCCAGGTGGAGTCAGCAGAGCACCTGCCCAGACAGCTTAGACGATCATGGGAAATATTGCATAATTGCTTCAAGCCACTAAGTTTTGAGGGTGGTTTGCAACTTAGCAGCAGTTGGCTGAATCAGAACCAGAACACCTTAGTGTGGAGGACAGTCTGGTCTCTTTAGGTGTATTACCCCAGGACTGGTTACTTAACATCTTTGAAGACTCACTTTCTGCTTTTTGTGATAATAGAAATTATCATCAAAGGTTGTGAGGATTGTGTGATGATAATAATACATAAAAGAACCCAGCATGTTGTCTGGCACGTGGCAGAGCTTAACAGACATCAGTTTCCTTGCTTCGTCCTTAGCCTCTTCACACTGTTATAACTCAGCTCCGCACCCTGCTATTGTACCATCTCACTTTCACTTCATGGACATCAGTGTTCTCAGAGGCTCCACCAGCTCACTGCTCCTCTGCACAATTTATTTTTTCCTTCTGGATGACGGCTTGGTGCTCTTAGCTACCAGATTTCCAGCGATTCTTGTTACGCTCCACAGAACACCACTGCCTTCCGTTGTCTCCTCTTGAAACAGAAAAGGGTTAACCTCAGAAAGACGTCACTCCCCTTACACTCTTATGCTGCGCTTGGGAGAGTCGAGCAGCGTAGCAGATCTGTATGGGCGATGGAATTGCCTTCCGTCTTCCAGGTCACAGAAGACTTTGCCCGTGAGTGTGATGTCTGGGGGAAAGTAAGCATATTCTGTCTTGAAGAGCAGAGTGTCTAATGTCTACCCTTGTTATTGTTTTTGTATTTTTTTTTTGTATCAAATTATTCTGAGTGCCTCATTGTTTCCCTCTTATGCATCACAATAAATGAACAAATAAAGAGGGAGTGATATAGTAGTACTATATTTTCCTTCTTATACTTATTAGTGATAATTGAGAGGACTGGCCTGGGAATTGAATGTTGAAGGTCCCCCTGATATCAGTGCTCCCACTGATACCAACTAGTAGCAACTTAGTCAAGTCCTTTTACATCCCTGGATGCTAACTTTCCTTCTTGGAAAAACAATGAGGGGCACTTGGCGAGTGTCTTGGTCTGCCTCTAAGGCCCCTTTTCAGGTAATATGCTTTGAATAACTTCCCTGATATTTGGCTTCTGTTTTTCAACCTTCAATTTCTCCTTAAAGGTATCTGCTAGGAATAATGGAGGGGCTCCCAGGTGGCTCAGTGGTAAAGAATCTGCCTGCCAAGCATTGAGCGCCAAAGAAATGAGGCTTTTGAACTGTGGAGTTGGTGATGAACAGGGAAGCCTGGTGTGCTGCAGTCCATGGGGTTGCAAAGAGTCGGACACAGCTGAGAAACTGAACTGCCAAGCAGGAGATGCTGCTTTGATCCCTGGGTGGGGAAGAATCCCTGGGGCAGAAATGGCAATTCACTCCAATATTTTTGCCTGGGAAATCCCACGGACAGAGGAAACTGGCAGGCTATAGTCCATAGGGCTGCAAAGAGTTGGACACAACTGAGTGACTGAGCATGAACAGGAAGAATGGAAAGAGGTGACAAGGGTGAAAATGTCTTGTTTTAGTTTTTAGAGGAAGTGTTCATGAGGAGGGTCTGAAGTAATCTTGGAAGCAGGGTCCAGCCAGCTGTGGCAGAGGGCGAGGGCACGGCCATGTTAATTGCTCAGCACCGTTCCTAGAAGTCATGAACATGTAACTCTACATTCTTATTCAGTAGCTAAGTCCGGTCCAACTCTTCAATGTCATGGACTCCAGCACACCAGGCTCCTCTGTCCTTCACTTTCTCCAGGTGTTTGCTGAAATTCATGTCCATAGAATCAGTGATGCTATCTAACCATCTCATCCTCTACTTTTCCCTCCAGTCTTTCCCAGCATCAAGGTCTTTTCCAGTGAGTCAGCTCTTCACATCAGGTGGCCAAAGTATTGGAGCTTCAACTGCAGCATCAGTCATCCCAATGAATATTCAGGTTGATTTCCTTTAGGATTGAGTGATTTGATCTTGCAGTCCAAAGGACTATATCACATTATGAAAGTGAAAGTGAAAGTCTGTCAGTCGCGTCTGACTCTGCGACCCCTTGGACTATACAGTCCCTGGAATTCTCCAGGCCAGAATGCCGAAGTGGGTAGCCTTTCTCTTCTTCAGGGGATCTTCCCAACCCGGAGATCAAACCCAGGTCTCCCACATTGCAGGCGAATTCTTTACCAACTGAGCCACAAGGGAAGCTCAAGAATACTGGAGTGGGTAGCCTATCCCATCTCCAGTGGATCTTCCAGCCCAGGAATCAAACTGGGGTCTCCTGCATTGCAGGGGGATTCTTTACTAACTGAGCATTTGTTGTCTAAAGGACTCAAAATTCTACTGTATATCACTCTATATCTGACCCTATTTAATGGGATTTAGGATTCCAGTATGAGAAACACAGTTGTAGGACTAGAGTTTGATTTATTAAATTGACTTTGGGGGGAAAACACTAATTTTCTTCACCCAGATCCTCCCAACTACACTTGGAACATTTCTGTGGGTAAAGAAGTTTTCCAATCTAGTACCCCTGTGAAGTAATTACAAGAAATATAAAATGTAAACTGAAAAGACTTGTAGAGCTTTCCTTCCTCAGAAATTGAGTAATCTTTTTTCTGTATGCATCAGTCTCTCCATCTCTTTGTCTCTCTTTTATACATCTAACAATTGAAAAATGAAGATTAATGGATGGGATTTTATATGTCACCACTTCATTTTTAAAACATGTTTCTGCTTTAAATGGGAACTACAAAAGAGAGTCACTGAGAAATTGATCTGGAGGAGGGGAATTCAATCCATTGCCTACTTTTTTTTTCCCCATATCACTAAAACCCTAAACAGAGAGTGTGATCATCTATTTTCCAAGGGCAATCCTAAGCCCTTAAAACTCAGATCTGTTTAAGGATTTAATAGAACTGGAAAAAAGAAATGCACAGAATCTGCTCCAAACCAAGAAAGGAAAATTTACCCAACCAAATATTCAATCTTGAGAATTTGTTTACTAGTACCCTTTTCCTCCCTATCCCTTGACTTAGAACACAGCTCTACAGATTGAATCTTTACAGCTCCTAGAATTTTGGGGGCCTGTGGATCACATCTTTGGCTGCTGGTTGAGTCCAGCGCATTTTCTTTCACAAAGCGAGATAGACGGGGCGTTAGTTGTGGTGGTTGTTTATTTTGTTTCAAATGGTAGACACACTTGGCTTCTCTGTTAGAGCAGAGCCAGAGACATGGTGATATTTTTCCTGTTCATGCCTGCTCAGTCGCTTCAGTCATGTCTGACTCTTGGCGACCCCATGAACTGTAGCCCACACGCTCCTCTGTCCATGGGATTCTCCAGGCAAGAATACCGGAGTGGGTTGCCATGCCCTCCTCCAGGGTTTCTTCCTGACCTGGGATTGAACCCAAATCTCTTAAATCTCCTGGATTTACAGGCGGGTTCTTTACCATTAGCTCCACCTGGGATGCTGATATTTTTCCTAGGAACTTCTAAACTCCTTAGTTTTACTTCTAAGATTTTTTTTTAAAGTCAAAAATGCTTCATATTACGTTTTGCAATGTGGCTTTTCTTTTTAAAAATTCTAAGATAAAGGAAGTTGTGTTGCTTTTTTTACCCAGTAGATTGGGTATTACTTTTGCTTAGAAAATGTGCCCCAAATTCTCATTACACACACACACCCTTTGTTTACCATGGTTATTTTTCATCCATATAGTATAGTATTATTAGTATGTAGAGACACAAGTTGATTATATGGGTGACTTTACAGAGAAAATAGAAGTGAGGAAATGTATGAAAGAGTATAGGGAAAATTCTTTTGAAAGGAAATTGCTCCAGAAGGCAAGAGTATGCCAAATTGCAGAAAGTAGGAAAGAGAATATTATATCCCAGTGGTAAGTGTGGAGTGACAGATCTCCATTTGGTCCAGATTTCACTGCTGACTAACAGCATGACCTTGGGACCAGTCCTCTTTTGTTTCTTAGCATCCCTGTCTGCAACAGCAAAGATTTGCATTCATCAACGCTTTGCTTGGCTGGATTATTCCTGAAACACACTTTTTGGCCTGTGTACCACCTCCATGGAGAGACCTCCCCGGCTGCTCTAACTCATGGAGACATGCATGATTGATCTCTTCTCTCACGTCTTCCCCATCCCCTTCATAGAGGTTTTGTTGTCTTCATAACTTTTATCACTGTCTGAGTTCATGCTGATTCCTTACTCATTGTGCACTTCCTGGCTTTCTCCACAGGATGTGAGCTGTGTGAGACCAGGGATCTTGTCAGTCTTGTTCACCCCATGTATTCCCAGCGCTGAGCAGTTCCTGGGATGTTTTGGATTCACAGTAAATATTCGTTGCGTGAATGACTAGTGACTTTTAAAACTAGAAATGTCTTATGAATCCTTCAGGGATGAAAGTAGGAAAGAGATGATGGAACAAGTGATGGGCCTCCAGAGTCTCCACTTCCTGTTTAATTTTGGGTATATTATATATATGTGTATGTGTTATGCATGTAATATGTATAGTATATATGTATGTATACATAATTATATGGGGGCTTCCCAGGTGGCTCTATGGTAAAGAATCCACCTGCCAACCAGGAGGTGTGGGTTCGATCTCTGGGTCGGGAAGATCCCCTGGAGAAGGAAATGGCAGCCCACTCTGTTATTCTTGCCTGGGAAATCCCATGGACAGAGGAGCCTGGTGGGCTACTGTCCATGGGCTCACAAAAGAGTCAGACATGACTTAGCTACTAAACAACAACATATGTAATTATATATATTATATATAATATATACACATATGTAAATAATAGACATATGAGTAAAAACTTAGATATATACATATAAAGCATATATAACATATATATAAACTCTAAGGCACATGTGTATATCTATATTATATATATATAATATATATAAACATCTTTATGTCTTTATATATGTGTATGTATATATGAAGTATATAATATATAAAGTGTATATATATATATAAATATAAGGCATATGTTTATATGTCTAAGTGTGATTAAAACATGGCTTCAGTGCCACAATTATTTGAAGGATAAAGGGACATGATGATCTAAGGTTGTTCCCAGATTGTAATTTTGTAGCCCACTATCACGTGAGGAGAAAGTGTTGGTGCAAAGGAAAGGATTGTGGAATAGAAGTGACACGTATTGAGCGCCTACTACCTGCTGGGTCCTGTGTCAGGCCCTTGGACCACACAGGAGAGACAGAGTTCCTGTTGGATGGAGTTTATATTTTAGCAGGAAAGGGTGTAGAGACAGGGAGGAAGCGAAGGAATGATCCGTTTAACTAGTCATACGATAAAGCACAGCTCTTTGGTCCTTAAGTGGCTGACTGGAGATGGATCTGTGTTGATTAAAAGGAAGCAAGCGCTCTGGGAGGTGCAAAGTGATGACCCTGAACAGTTACCCTCAGAGCTGGGAGATGGACTCTTTGGCACGTGCCTGCTCTGGGCCGCGACAGCTGCCTGCACAGGGGTCCTGCCGGTCCAGGCTGGGTGCTGCTTTGGCCAGGCTTGCAAGATGCTGGTTCTGATGCTCCTAGGCAGGAGGGCCGTGTCAGCCACCTTCTGTCCCCTGGAATGGTTGTGGTTGTTTTGTTGGATGTCACTGAAGTTTGAGAATTAAGGAGAAATGGCTGGAAGGCTCCTTTGGAGGAAAAGAAGAATATTATCTGTCTTTAGCTATAGAAAAAGAAAAGCGATGGTCAGGAAGTTAGCACCAGGACCGAAAGGAGAGGGAAGCACAGCAGGATGTCAGACAGCAGGCAGAAGCGAGGGCTGGCATTTGCAACAGTCACCGTCCTGTCTCCCTACACGTACACAAGCCATACAGTTCTCACAGAGGCCCTGAGCTGTGAATGCCGTGAGTGTAGCTTTTTTATTCTAATTATGGGAAACAAAGTCAGAGCAGCTGAGGAATGCTAATAATATCTTACTTTTGAATAGCAAATCTGCAGTTTGTCACATGTGTACACACAAACTATCTCTGTTTATCCCCTGGGGTGTTATTATACCCATTTTCGAGACAGCTAAGTGGCTCCCTGGCCTGTGCTAACTCCGCTAGTGACCAGAGCCGTCCTGACCCCTGGGGTCTGCGGGGCGCCCAGCTGGCAGAGTGCAGTAGCTGGGCCCCAAATGCACCACTGAATTTGCATCTATGATGAGGACATTGAGTGTCTTGAGCTCCCAGAAGCACACCCACACATATTTTTGAAGCAATGACTCGCCTAGAAAGAACGGCAAGCATGAATGGCATGAGGATGTCAGACACCCCGGGCACATCCAATCTAGAATAAGAGAAACTGGAAAAAGAGAGTCTTGCTTTGTTTTGTTTTTAATTCATTAATTTGTCAGAATACAAGTTGAAGTGAGAAAACTGTTTTAATTCATGAAAACCTACACTTTTTTTCTTGTGAGTCTGGTGAGTCAACCCGCAGGTCTGGGGAAAAAGGGCTCCAAGGTTGCTATGAAGAGAAACTTGATCTTGAATCAAAGAAGCAGATTCATCTCTAAAACCAAGATTGGTCTAAGTTTTTCTCCTTGCTGTTGCTTATTTTGGATGCAGATCTTAGAAGCAGCTTAAAAGAGAGACCAGCAGCTCTCTGCTGAAAAGTGATTTTGAATGTACTCAGATCCAGGTTGAATGTGCTTTCCAGGCTGATGGGTGTCTTCTCAGTACCTGGAGAAAATATAGGCATTCATAATTGTTAGAATTTTTGTTTCAAGATGGCGAAGTGCCTAATTTTCTATGTAGTTCCACTATTACAGTAGTATCAAACCTCTTGTAAACAAGCATTTGGTAAATATGGTGAGCACGCATTATTGAAGGGACCCAATCCTTTATATTTCTGTGATTAAATGTACGGTGCACCAACTGTGAAACATTGATCTTTAAGATATTCTTTTGGTTCAACATTTTAAAGTTACACTTACTAAGTGTTTAACATGTCAGGCACTCTTCTAAGTGTTTTTTGAGTATTAACTCATATTTCCTCATAATCCATGATGAAGTAGGTAGGTATGACCTTATCTCCATTGGACAGATGAGGAAGTTGAGGCATGAGATGGAGATATCAGCCAGGTCATTCAGTCATGCATGTGGAGGCTGGGTATGAACAGAGTGAATGATGCCACCGCCCATGTATCTAGTCATGGTATCTGACTACATCTAAGAGAATGTCAGACTCCAGCTCACCCATGACCCAGGCTTGAGTTTGGAAGCCACGTTCACTGAGACATTTGAAAGTCAATAATGATTAGGATCATCGTCTGAAGTGCAGATAGAATTCAGAATGAATGCCTATGGGCCACAGGTTATTCTTTGAGACAGTTGCCATTTTCCTGTTTTTGAAAAGATAGAAAATGCTTGAACATATAGGATCTGTGAGTAACAAATATGTTTCAACTTGCAAGTCAGGGGAGATTGGTAGTAGTTACCCAGAGGACTGCCTAAAGGATTCTAAGGCAATATCCAAACTGGGTGGGACAGAGTGCCATGGTGGTTCATTACTGATACCCTCAAGATTCAGGAATCCAAACCTGAAGGATCTTGAATATAGATTCCTGGTGAAATGTTGACTTTTCCCATGGAGGAATGTATCAAGAGCTAATTACACTGTGAGTGGGGCCTTTATAGAAGAAATTTAGGTTTATGTAAGTTCATTGGCGGTGTCTTGAAGACAAGTGAGTCCCATGAAGACATTATAACATCTGCTTTCTCTCAAGAGCTCAGATAAGGTCACTGAGGCTTTCTTCAGTATTTTGTAAGGTACAGTGTACTCAGCTGCACTTCCTCCCTAACCTGCAATAAGATTACCACCCCCCCAACCCCCTTTGACATGGAAATTCTGGAGATGCCATTCTTTATGGTCAATATTCTGAAGGAAATCCAGTTTTGGTAGAAGCAGAGACAGAAACAATGTAGAAATGAGCAAATCATGCCCTAAACATAAGTGAGATCACTGGAACTTTCTTTGGGGAATCAAATCCTGCTATAGTTGCTTTTAAAACATTTTTAGCAAATTTGTATTAAGCTATTGTGTTCAGCCCAGAGTAGGCACCAGGAATGGAGTGGTTCTGTGGTCTCTTGGAAAGCATTTGCATATTATCAAGAGCCTGCTTTGACCCTGGAACAGCAGTCCCCAGTCTTTTCCCCAGCTAGGCACCAGGGACTACTTTTGTGGAAGACAGTTTTTTCATGCACCCGAGAAGTGGGGAGAGATGTTTCAGGAGGTAATGTGAGTGATGGGAAGTGATGGGAAACTGCAGATGAAGCTTTGCTTGCTTGCCCCCTGCTCACCTCCTGCTGTGTAGCCCAGTCCCTAATAGGTTGCAGCCTTGTGGCCAGGGGAGGTGAGCTGGGGTTGGACACCCTTGCCCTAGAAGATAAGGGATGTAGCATCTTGAGTTTTGGCACTCCCTGAATTGAATGCAGAATTTTGTGTGACGGCGTACACACATTTTCCATGCGAACCTGGTCCATAGCTTTGTCAGATTCTCCAAAAATTCCAAGGGCCAAAGAACCTGGAGCTGAGGCTTGTGGTTTTGGGAAGAAGGGTCCAGAGAAACTAGGGTAGTATGATTCTTCAGTCTGCACAGGGCAGCCAGTTCTCGGAGATCTGGATGTTTCCTTGTTCATTCTGGCTTCAGGAATCTGAACAACAAGCAAGGTTTCTTCATGCCTAATGTAGTTCCTTTAATTTGGACTTTTGTTATCTATTTTGTTATCTATCTAAACGTTTTCTTCTTTCCAAAAAGCAAGCAGTCCTCAGGTAGTAACTGGACTCTCCACTCTGTTTTGCTGTGTTGTTAGGAGCCCCGTCCGGCAACGTTTTCCTGTGTTTTTAAGTGGCCGCCCACCATTTTGAGCCTCCCTTCCCTCCCACCTTGACCTCTTAAGTCCACATTTATGTCTCAGGGTCATCGTGGGGAGCTTTGCAATGGAAAGGGCAAAGCTGAGTTGGAGCTCCGTCTCGGGGATTTTTCGTAGCAACACTGACTCTTTATTATTAGCTGTGCACTCCAGGCTGCTGCAGTTCTCATTTTGGCAGTGGACCATCAAACACCCTATTTTTAAGAGCCTTTAACTTAGTTGTAAACATGTGCTGTGACTGGGAACTCGCTTTCTTTACTCATATTTACCAAAAGTGGTTTAACTGTTGAAAAGTTGTTATATAAAAAAAAAAAAAAAGTTCAGACTTTGGAACTGTTTTTCCACTCGTCTAACTCAAAACTCTGTGCAATCTAAAAAAAGAAAATTTGGCATTTAGTTGTTTAATTTGATGGTCCAGTCATATTGGTAATTTGAGGGGAGGAAGGAATGGAACGGCTAGGTCATTTTACTTTGACATATGCCCATCAGACTTGCATGGAGGGAATAATGGTTGCTACGCTTGTTTACATGGTTGACCAGAAAGTCCCAAAGAAAAGCAGTCCAGTACACAGAGTAAATTGCTTATGTCCTTATAATCTTCTATATTTAGAATAAAAGCTTTCTATGGACATATTTCCTGCACACTCTTAATTCTGGTCTGTACTGTACTGTACAGGTCCCATTAAGAGAATATAAATAATATCCCAGACTCGTCAATGTGCACCTATATACATGGATCATTGATGCCTGGGGACCTTAAAGTCTTATTGAGAAATTTAATGAAGGAATCACAAATATGTTTATTTCTTTTATCTCTGGGAGGAATTTCAGCAAGTATAACAAAACACATTTTAATCTTTTGAGGAGAATGTGACTTATAGCCCTAAAACTTAAGGAATTTAAATGTTCAAAAGGAGGGGTTCAACTTTGACGTCTTCTACTTGTGATTTAAGATTCTAAAAGTAACATTAGGCAAATTCTTGTGCTCCATCATAAGAGAAATACCAGCTTTCCTTGAGGGTTGAGCCTTTCTTGAAATCTTTTGCAACAGAGAAAAGCAACTGTGCTTCCAAGATTGGCCGCATTTACGAGGTGGAGAGAATAAACACACACGGGAGTGTGTGTGTTTCAGGGGTCATGAGCCCAGTGGGCAGCCACATGCCATGGAAGATGTCTGGCTTGGAAATCTGGCCAGTTGATGAGGGCATCTTTTCCGTACAGATCCTGCCGGGAGGCATCTTTCCTCAGTGTTATTCTTACCCCTCAGGCTGCCTCTAGCTGTTGCATCCTCCCCACGTCCCAGACAGATGAGCGCCTACGCCGGCGGCAGGTGGACTCCACGACGGCTGAGGACACTGGCCTCCTTGGCCCTTGTCACGTGGTGTGACATCTCACCGCCACTCTTCCTGCCCTGACTTTTAGGTCACTCACCTTTTCTCGTGTTTTCAAAGACAATAACCTTCTGGTCCTGGTGGACATTCCTTCTGTTAAACATGCACATGACCCTTACAAGCTCTTCTTGTCTCCATCTTCTTGAAGTGATAACGAATGGAGGACTCTCACGTATATAAATCCAGAAATTCGCAAGAGCATGTCTCCATGCCAGAAGAACGCAAGCAGGGGAGAGAAACACAGACGGCCTCACAGTGGCCTTGTGCCCGCTGCTCCTGCCACGTCTGCTCAGGGACAGGACAGGCCGTTCTGCTAGGGTCATCTCCAGAGTCAATGAAAGGGACTTCCTTCGCTTTTTTTTAATGTGGACTGTCTTAGACTCGCTCAGACCGTAAAGCATCTACCTGCAGTGCAGGAGAGCCGAGTTCCATCCCTGGGCTGGGAAGATCCCTAGAGAAGGAAATGGCAACCCACTCCAGCATCCTTGCCTGGAGGATCCCATGGACAGAGGAGCCTGATGGGCTACAGTCCATGAGGTCGCGAAGAGTCAGACACGACTGAGTGACTTGGACTTCACTTTGATGTGACCACTTTTAGTCTTTGTTGAATTTGTTACAATATTGTTTCTGTTTTATGTTTGTTTGTCTTATTTGGTTTTCTGGCCACAAGGCAAGTGGGGCCTTAGTTCCTTGACCAGGGATCGAACCCACACCCCTGCATTAGAAGGTGAAGTCTTAACCACTGTGCCAGCAGGGAAGCCCTGAGCTTCCATCTTGAGTTGCTATGAACTGGAGTATACCAGAGGATTAGGGAATGAGCTCAAAACTGTGTTCTCTAGGCCACTGACCAGGGTTGCTTTAGGGCTATTGTGATGCTGAAAGTGGTACGTTTCATAGTGACTCTTCTTCCCTAGACTCCTAGTGGGTCATCAGACCTTTGATTGTACTTCATTATTAGGTCTCCAGTGGGGCATTAGGTGACAGGTAACATAGACCAATCAGTGTAACAAGGAGTTAATTCCACTTCACTTTATTTTCCCCTTGTTGAACTGCAAGTACTTCATAGATATATCCTAACTCATAACACCCTTTTGGTGGAAAAAGCATCATTGCCTAGTTTGCGTGTCTCTTATCTCCTTGAACTATCCTGGAGGGTTGTCTGTGGCTTCTGCAGCATGATCTGATGGTTTTCACTGAGTCATTTTGCATAATCTTTTGAGCAAAGTACCACTTTAGGTAATTAGCTGAATTCAGAAAAATCACAACCAATTCTCTCTCAGGGTAAGTCTTCTCTGTATGAGCTGTGATATGTTCATTGAGTTTGTGATACTTATTACAACCTGAAAGTAATCTAATCATTTTGTTTAACTGGTTGTACTTCCTCCACTATTGAATGTGAGTTTATAAAAACTTAGAATTAAAATTAATTTAATATCAGTAGGAAAATTTTTCCTAAAAATGAGTAAGAATATCTCTTCCCTTCCATGGGAGAGGAGGGTACTTGCCCCTGATCTGAACCTCTTTCAGAATAACAGAACCATAAGACCACATCTATGCCCCACTGTAACTAAAATGAATGCCCTTGACTGTTCAGTGATTAGCGAAGAAAAAGTGGCCATCATGAATAAGAAGAACACATATTTATGTTTTTAAAACTTTCGGGTGGGAGAAGAATTTGCAGAATTAAATTCTTAGAATTCTTTATAAAAAAGTTTTTAGCATGGATTTTTGTTGAAAAGTTGGATTTCTTGTTAATGAATAAAAAGATGAGTTACTTGTATCAGTTATCTATTGATGCGTAACAAATTACCCCAACACTTAGCTGCTGAAAACAGTAAACACTTCCTACGTCATGTAGTTTTAAGGGTCAGGAATTGGGGATTGCTAGTTCCAGGTGTCTCTTGAGGTTGTAGTCACCTCAAGGACTGACTGAAGATGGGGAATCTACTTCTAAATTCACTCACGTATTGGGGTTGACAGGTAGCAGAGTTATGTTTAAAAGGGATAACCAACAGTGGCCTCCTGTAGGGCACAGAGAGCCCTGCCCAGGGTTACGTGGCAGCCTGGATGGGAGCGGGGTTTGGGGGAGAATGGATACGTGTACATGCGTGGTTGAGTCCCTTTGCTGTCCTCCTGAAACCATTACAAGCATTGTTAATCGGCTGTTCTCCGATATAAAATAAAAAGTTTAAACAAATAAATAAATTCGCCCGCATGGTGGTTGGCAGGGCTCGGTTCCCTTGGTCCCTGGCCTCCTTGACCTCTCCACAGGCTGCCTGTGTGTTCTCGGTCACAGCAGCTTGCTTCCCGTAGACAGCGTGGGCCAAGAGGGAGAAAGCCAGCTCGGGGATCACTGTTTTTTACCACCTCATCTCAGAAGGGACGCACATTTGCTTGCACCGTATTCTGTTGGCCACGTGGACCCACCCTGATACAGGGTGGGAGGAGAGAGCGCGAGACGGGAGCACCAGGAGTAGGTATTGTTGGGAGCCATCTAGGAGGCTAGTTAATATATTAATGAGTAAACACTGGCCCATGAGCCAGGCTGCCATGTCTCCTACTATGATGTTAAGGAAGATTATACTCCTGACTATTCTAAGACTAGGCCTTTCATTCATTTCACTTGTGTTTATTGAGAGCCAGCTATGGGCACTTGGGATACATGAGGGAATAAAACAAAGGTCCTCACCCTCATGAATCTTACACTCTGTTTTATATTCTGCTTTGCATGTAGCAGATTCCGTGGATCTGTGGGTCCAAGTGATTACAGTAAGTACCTGGATCTCACACCATTGTTGCAGGCTGACTTGCATTTGACCAGCTTCAACTGGAACAGCAGTAACTATTTTATCAGCCAGAATAAAGGTAGACTTCTTGAAATATGTCCTAACAATATAATCTCTCTAGTGATTACATTCTTTTATTAACTGGCTGTCTTAAATGATGACTTCTTTGTCTTTGATCACTAAGTGAGGAAGTAGAGTACATTACTTAAGAATTAAGGGAAGTGGCGTGCGTTACATAAGAATAAAGGTTTGAGAGCCGTACCCTCCCAGATTTGAGTCACACTCTTCTGCTTTCTTACTGTGCTCTCTTGGGTGTGTTGTTTAACTCATCTGACTCTCAGTTTTGTCATCTGTAAAATGGTGTGAACAATGTCATCCTTCTTGGAGCTGTAAGCCATAAATGACTTAAAGCACTCATCTTAAGATTTGGTACATAGATATCACTCCGTTTTATCTGCCTTTTCTTCATTCTGACTGCATCTGTGTGCTGCACACAGACTCATTACCAAAGGTGCTGTCAGAAGTGACCCCTAGTTCAACCCGCACTAAACCATTCAAGACATTAAGAAGCAATGTGATGTTAGTTCCAGAAGTATGGTTGCCGCTAGTGTGTGTTAAGTGGGAAGAATAGCTCAATCTGGGCTTCATAATTTGTGCTGAAGCCTTTGGTTTATCATCAGGAGTTTACCATTTAGAAGTGTAAAAATATTTTCAATATCCACCTGCTGGTTTCCTACCAATGCTGTTTCTTTTGAATATACTTTACTGATAAGTCATCTGTCAACAAAGGAACCGGGAGAAGACAGGCTCATGTGCTCAGGGGTTTCTCTCTCATGTTAGTCTTGGGTCCCTGCGCTAGGAAACCCCTGACTTTTCACTGAGCGGGCAGCTGCTTCCTGTCACAGAGATGCCTGCCTTCCCAAGGCTGGGAAGCCTGTGGCCTCACTCTGGGTTCCTCTCTCGCTTTCCTTCCTGGAGTAATACCATTAGAGAAACTGGCAGTGAGGAGGAAGGGACCCTTGTGACTGCCAGCCCCGGAAAGAATATACAGATTGAGCAGCTCGGTATATTTTAGTGGAGGGAAAAGTATTAGTCACTCAGTTGTGTACGACTCATTGAGACCCCATGAACTGCAACCCACCAGGCTCCTCTGTCCATGGAATTCTCCAGGCAAGAATACTGGAGTGGATAGCCATTTCCTTCTCCAGGGAGTCTTCCCAACCCTGGGATCAAACCCATGTCTCTTGCATTGCAGGCAGATTCTTTACTATCTGAGCCACGAGGGAATCTTGGGAGGTGCAGTATAATTCTTGGAGATATCTGGTAATTTGGAACTCTGTGCATTTTACACGCCCCATCCCTTTTCACTGGGCAAGAAATCTATACATGGCTGATACATAATCTCTTCAACTATTGAAAGACACGAACAAATGTTACCAATTTCCAGGCAGTTGTGGGCTCTGGACTCTGGATTAGCTTAGGAGGAAAGGAATTCTGAAGACACCAGGAGGGTGGAGAGGACTGGGGAGCAAGGAACAGATGCTTGAAGTCAAACAGTCTTGAGTTTGAATCCTGACTCTCATACTGTGACCTTGAGGAATGGTATTTTTTAACCTATCCAAGCCTATTCATATAGAAAATTAGAATAATACCAACCTGTGAGAGTATGTAAATAGCCTAGCAACTTGAACAATAAAAAAAATAAACAAGCTGAAAAAGAAGATCCCAGGAAGCACTTTTTCCTCCCTACACTCCATCAGTTTTCTAAGTTAATCAATGTAGATCATCACATTGTTTTTCTCAGGAAAAGATATTTGCAGCTTCCAGGACTTCACTCCTTAGCACTACTGTATATAGCAGTCACTGGGGAGTGTGTTAAATTGCTGAGCTTCACCAGCAGAAATTCAGGAGCTCTGACGTGGGATCTTTCTAGAAGGGTCTCAAGCCACATTTGGAGGCACAGGCTTCAGAATAACTCCCAAGTCTTGTAAAGTTTTGAAATCACCTCGGCTTAAACATTTGACGTTTGTGGAGATCAGATGGGAAACACATTCTTTTGGCTTTTGAACCGTAGGTATTTTAGAGCAGTGGGTGGTTCTCTGTGCCTTCTGGGTGCTTTGGAAGGCACCAAGGCAGAGATTTGTGAAGATGCACCTTCCATTCTGCGGAAAATCTGTCAGCTTTCTGTGTGACCCATTGGAACCATTTACTACTTTCCATGGGCACCATTTAAAAATGCAAGCAGGAACAGGACACCCAGGAATATCTGTGGAATGTAGGCCTGAAGCTGAATGACAAGTAAAACCAGAGGGCTTGGAAAGATAAGGAAGGCCGGGAGGCTGAGTGCTTAACCTTGAAATGTGACTGCCCACCAGGGTAGGAAGGACACTTGGAGCCCCAACAGGAGAGGAATCATCTGGTTCTCTGATTTTCTCTGTCTGCTGGATCGCTTTCTCGATTCCTCCAAGACATGGCTTGAATCCTCTGTCTGGTCGCCGTCTTGTCCCAGGTCAGTTCCTTTTCTATCCTCAGCTGCTGCAACAGCCAATGAACCCATGCCCCTGTTGGTACACATGCAGCCAAACAAGTGACCTTGCTACATGAGAGTGTTCACGTCATGTGTGTGCGTGCATGCTAAGTCGCTTCAGTCATGTCCAACTCTTTGTGACTCCATGGATCATAACCCATCAGGCTCCTCTGTCCATGGGATTCTCCAGGCAAGGATACTGGAGTGGGTTGCCATGCCCTCCTCCAGGGGATCTTCCCCACCCAGGGATCAAACCTGCATTTCTTAGGTCTCCTGTATTGGCAGGCAGATTCTTTACCATCTGAGCCACTAGGGAGGCCCATACCCTCTGCTTCACATCCTGCCCCTGCTTAAAAGTCTTCAGTGGCCGCCTGTTGCATTTAAAATAAAGTCCAAACCCTTTGCCCAAGCTTATGAGTCCTGCACAGTCTGCTCCCTGCTGTATTTCTCAAGCCACCCTTGCCCTGGCTTACCACGCTCCAGCCACGTGTGGAGCGCTGATCTATCCAAGTGAGTCAAGGTCTTTCCTTCCTCGAGCCCTTTCTTGGGTGATTTCTCTCACTTGTCACCTAACTGGCTCCCACTTAATTTTTAGATTCCTACTTAAATCATGATCTTGCTAAATATCCCTTCTAAAGAGGTTTCCCTCCTGATATTCTGTATTTTTGCCCTGTCTTTGTTTTCTATACAATAGTCATTACAATTTGCATTGTCTTTTTAAAATTTGGAGAAGGAAATGGCAACCGACTCCAGTGTTCTTGCCTGGAGAATCCCATTGTCAGAGGAACCTGGTGGGCTATAGTCCATGGGGTTGCAAAGAGTTGGACACAACTGAGCGATAAACACACACACTTTAAAATTTACTTATTTTTTTTTCCCATTTTGGTCCATCATCCTCTTTAGAGGGCATTCTCTTCTTCACCAGTGTATCTGTGGTGAGTGTTTGGTCGCTTGTTGAATGAGCAGAGGCACTCTGACTTCCTAGAGTATGAAGAAGGATTATTAGTGGGAATAACTGCTTCTGTTTTCCAAGCAGTCATCCTTCTAGAATATTCCATGGAAGGCAGTGTAGGACTGTGCCACAAGTGACTCACTGACCCAGACTGAAATTCGAGGAACCATAGATGCTCTGATTCTGTTCTTCAGAGAAGTCGCGGGCTGACATATTGCCCAAGTGAGAGCAAGGCTGGGTCCATGTGATAGAACATGTGGTTATCACAGTTCACTGGTGCTTTTGGCAACTTTCTTGACTCGGTCTGACTGTTGATCAGATCGTTGGAAAGAAATGCATTCTGAAGTTAAGTTACAGAAAACTGAAGCATGTGTCGACAGGAGCAGGGTCTCCACAGCTTCCTCGCAGCCAGCCCCTTTGCACCTGCGGACACTTGAGCTGAACTGCATAGCCCAGCACAGGGTGATAAGGAGGTTTTGGGCCAGGTGTCCTCAGGGCCGTGCCAGACTGCTCCCTTCTCTGTTGGGTCTCCTGGGTACCATGAAGGAAGAGAGTAGGTCATTCTGATCTGTCAGTATAGGTGAGTTAATGCGGAGGACAAACCACTAGCACGGACCAATAGAACATGAAAACACTCTGATTTCAAAGAGACAATATTCTTTAAAGGGGCATATGAAAGAAATGTGGAAGCCATTCTCAACATTCTGGGACTCAAGGGCTAGTTCAAATGTTACAGTTCAAAAGAGCTAGCCTTTGAATAAACAAATGGTAGTTCTGTTTTATATAGTACATACTAAATTTATGGGAAATCTAATCCCAAGAGGTAGCAGGCTGAATGAACAGAGAAGTGTGAAATAAATTAGATCAACATAAATATATTTTATATGGCTCCTCTGGTGGCTGAGTGGTAAAGAACCTACCTGCCAATGCAGCAGACTTGGGTTCGATCCCTGAGTCAGAAAGATCCCCTGGAGAAGGAGATGGCAGCCCACTCCAGTATTCTTGCCTGGGAAATCCCATGGACAGAGGAGCTTGGCAGGCTACAGTCCATGAGGTCGCAAAGAATCAGACACGACCTAGCTACTGAACAACAACAACAAAATATACTTTATAGATGACCAGAATGTGTTATTTAGGGATTTTTGGGGGAGTATCATTTCTAATCTTTGAGGTTTACAATAAGGATAACCATATTCTCCCACAAAATATTCTTTGGTACCATTTAGTCCCTTATCCTTTCAGTAAATATTAATTCAGCACTTTCTGTACACATGGAACTATACCATGACCACAGTCAGAAGTTGCCAATTGTCCCTTGGGGGCAAAACCTGTCTGGCTGAGAAGCTCTTTTTCAGCCTGTTCTTTAGAACTGAGGTAAATGACCCAGGTTGCTGGAATTAGATTAGGAACCCGATACTGTGTATCTCAGAAGCTTCCCAGTGCCTCCTGGGCACCTGGATAGAAGCTCTAGAGTTGATAGGTAGAAGCTGCCTGTTGTTTCGAGTAGCACCAGTGTTTGGTCTTGTACGTTGTAAGAACACATTTCCTCCCGGCTTCTGTGTCGCCCAGTTCCAGCTCAGACTGCTGACTTCATTTGTCCCCTGGCCTAGAGTCTGGACGGCTGCGGGCGGGTATGGAGCCCTGCCTGCCCCTGCCACGCCCATGGCAGCTTCCCCTGTGAACCGTTCGGGGCCTCATGTTTATTCTGGGTACAAAGTAAGTCTCCATTATCTTCTGAACAGAATAATGGAACAGGATTTTACACCAGGCAGGAATTTGGGAGGCCTCTTGGAAAAGGGAGGAAAAAGTTGAAATATTTTCCCTGTGTTTTAGGTTATCGCAGCAGAAGGAATTGAAACAAAGAGAAGGCCGTGGCAGTGGCACGGGGCAGAGGGCTCATTATCCCTCTCAGATACGGCGTGGGTCGCCAACACGGGGAGGATGCAGTGATTGTCTGGGAGAGGGTGAGGCCTCGTCAATAAAATCTCTGGTATGAGGAAACAGGAAACAAACTGGTCTTATTCGCATTAGGAAACAGGGGGCTTCCAAGATGACTTGAAAATGATTCCAAACTACCATGCAGAGTTAAAGGTGTGGACTGTGGAAAAATCTAGAAATGTTGCCCATGCCAGGGTCTACAGGCTGCACATGTCTTCCCAGAAGCTGCGTGGGCTGGCTGGTGGGGCTACCAGAGCCCCTTTGCCTCTTTGTGTTGTTATCTGTGAAAATCTCAGCAGCCAGGAGTCAAGCTGAGCAAGATCCCCTCTGCAGAACTAGTCCCAGGAGGCCTTGGAGAGTTTCCCTTCTTGAAAGCATTCTGCTTCGGTGTACCTCAAGTTTTTTCTTTTCATTTCCCACCTGAAGACCCCACTGAGGGAAAAAAGACAAGCAAAAGAAACCTAGAAAAAAACACGCAAATTACTGGGTGCTCCTAACCAAACTACTCCAGGGCGTGTTTTCAGGATATACAGAGCACCTGATTCAGGCATCAGAATCACCTGGAATGCTTGACAAAATGCGGATTCTGGGGTTCTGTCTCACAGCTAGAGAATCTGAATGTGTGGCAGGGCCCAAATAGCTGCATTTTCTTTTTTTTAAATTTTTTAAAAAAATTTAATTTGAAGGACAATTGCTTTACAGTATTGTGTTGGTCTCTACCAAACATCAACATGAATCAGACTTAAGTTTACCTATATCCCCTCCCACTTGAACATCCCTCCAACCTCCCTCCCCATCCCACCCTTCTAGATCGTTACCAATATTTTCAATAACATATGAGAGCCTACGTGAGGACAGGGATCTTTGTCTTTTATTCATAAATGTCTCCCGGATACCTAGATCACTTCCTAAAATACCGAAAATATTATAGGGCACTGTAAATACTTGTTGAATGAATAAATGAAACAAAGCGTCATAGGATTTGTTCATTAAGTTTGCTCTTCTACTAAATAATAGCAGGAACCAGTGGCAGGACAGAGGAATCCTTAACGGGAGGAAGACAGACTAGAAGAGAGGAAGGGGGAAGTCAGTTTGAAGAATGGGGCAATTTCTGGGAGGCTAGGCTTAGGTGGAGCACAAAAATGGAGACGGTGTGACTGGAACTCGTAGTGGATCTTGGCAAATGAAGAAAGAAGCTTGAGAAAAGGGAAATGCAATGAGAGAGTGGTTATGGCAATGGTTCTTTTTTTTTTTAATTGGAGGCTAATTACTTTACAGTATTGTAATGATTATTGCCATACATTGACATGAATCAGCCATGAGTGTACCTGCAATGGTTCTTAAACCTCAGTGAGCCTCCCAGCCCCGCAGAGGGCTTGTTAGACCTCTGTTGCTCCTCCCCCCACCTTGAGTTTCTGATTCAGCAGCTCAGGGGCAGGGTCTGAGGATTTGCATTTCTGACAGCTTCCCAGGTGATGCAGCTGCTGCTGCAGTGAACTCTGTGAACCGTTTAGTTGGACTGTTAGTCTTCGGAGTCAGATGGTTTCGGGTATGCACCCCAGCTCTACACCTTGCTACTTGTGGGACCCTGACAGTTTCCCTAACCTCTGTATCTCATTCTCCTTCACATGTAATATGAATAATAAAGATAGTTAAACATGGCGAGGCTTACTGAGTTGATGTATGTGAAGTTTTTAGCAAAGTCTAACACTTCCAAGCACCCACTATCTTAAAAATCATTATTTTATCTTTGGAGAAAGAGTGAATATAGTTATTCTAATGAAAGAGGCGATATGACTCATAGAGCTTTAATAACAGGATGGACTTGATCAGATTCCAACTTAGCTATTTGTTTCTCTGTCACAATATAGTATGTAACTAGCTGGAATTAATTCCTGATAAGAAAGCCATCAAAGGCTAATTTTCACAACAGGTAAGCATAAATGGACTGACTAGAGATGGATGGCACTAATGGTATTTCAGCAGTATGAATGTAGTTATTGCCACAGAGCTGTACACTTAAAAATGATTAAAACATTTTTAGAGTTAAATGGTAAGTTAAAAGAATCTATAAAGAATATATATACAGAAATATGTATATGTGTGTGCTCAGTCATGTCCCACTCTTTGCAACCCCATGGACTGTAGCCCACCAGGCTCCTCTGTCCATGGAATTTTCCAGGCAAGAATACTGGAGCGGGTTGCCATTTCCTTCTCCAGGGGATCTTCCTGACCCAGGGATCGAACCATTGTCTTCTGCAGCTCCTGCATTGGCAGGCAGATTCTTTACCATTATGCTGTATGTATGTATATAACTGTATCACTTTATTGTATACTTGAAACTAACAAAACATTGTAAATCAACTATACTTCAGTAAAAAAAAATATATTTAAAAAAAAATTTTTTTAATTAGTGTATCAGAAAAAGTAAATAAATAAAATCGTAGATTTTATGTTGCATGTATTTTACCACAATTAAAGAAAATAAGATAGATGGCCTCAGTATTACTTTCCTCTCCCTCCCTTATGATCTCCTATAGGGAAATTCATTTTACAATATATGTTGGCAACCATTGTCCAGATCAGCCTACTTAGTTTGAACAGCAGCTAGATTTTGAAACACATATTGTACATCCTCTGGGAGAGCTCTCTAGGCCTACCATTGTCAATGCAGTCTCTGATAAATCAGTTTTAAAGATGAATCCAGTGATGTTTTAAGGTCCTTAATACTGAATTGCAATCGCTTCTCATACACAAAAAGCCCACCTTTCTGGATTCTCACTGGATGATTGAAAGAGAAAATGCCCTTAAGGACTTGGCCTGAGACAGCCTATCTTTTGCTTTGAACGTTCCCTTTGTGAGATGATGAACTTGGAGAAATATGGGCCATTCATGCATTCTGGTTACATAGGCCTTTATCTGGTGTCTATAACCTCTTTTTTTATGCTTACATACTACCCTGGCAAGAAAAGATATCTTTGTTCTTAAAATCAAATACTACAGTGATAGGAAAAAAGAAAAAAGACCTCCTGATAAAAAGCATAAGAAGGATCTGGGAAAAATCATTTAGAAAATCAAATACAGGCAACTTTTAATTGCCCAACTCAGAGTGAAACTCAGCATCACAGAGGTAGTCCCCCTATTATAAGCAAGTTAGATCCCCAAAGCTTGTAAGCACACTGTGTATAACTTGGCATACATTTTCCTGTAACACCTTCTACATGTGAGACTGTAGTTTAAACTTAAGGATGGATCTTGGAAAATCAGGAAGAGAGGTCTTTGCTGGCCTCAGCTATGAGAACCCAGTCTAGGCTGCATGGTCTCTAGCCATCTGTAGCACCAGCCACTGCTGCCATCCCCATGGGGGGCAGGTTGCAAGTTGTACATTCATATCTCAGCAATGACTAACATTCAAAGTGGGAGCTATTTCAGAAATCACAGTGTGATTTTATAAGATGCTTTGCAAGAATATCTTAGGTAATAAAGATTTCTAATGATTTCATAAAGTGGAATTAAACTATTTCGTGACTATCCAACTTCTCTTTCTTCCCACTCTTCAGCCTCTTGTTGTGTTTCGTATATGATTCTACTGCATGCCAGGAATGTGCTTACATAGTTTCTCAAACTCTGAGTCAATAGATTGTAAATAAACATAGTGAAATGTAGTAGAGTGATGAAGAGCTATTCAGACCTGGATTTTACTGTGGACAAATTACCTAACCTCTTTGAGCTACAGTGTTCTTATGTATAAAATGGAATAAGAACTCATAAAAAGGTATTGTGAGGATTAAATGAGATAAAACACGTAAAGTGCTAAGCCTAGTGCCTAGACATAGTTGGAACTCCATTAAGTGTTGGCCATTAGTATTATTACATGCTTTCTTGAGCTATCTATTGCCACTTTTTTGGCATATGGTTAATGCACTCATCAGCGTTTGCATAAGTGGTGTTGTGAAAATATGTGTGCTAAGCATCCTCTGCATTTGCATAGCAGGTTATAGCTTATAAAGGAATTTCTTCTTTGATCCTTAGAACGACCCTGTGGAATCAGAGGAGGTGATGATCTCTCCTGTCTTTGCATGGGAGGAAACAGCCCCAAGAGGAGACTTGGTTTGGATTGATTTAGGCAGAGTGAAGAGTCAGTCAGAGTCCAGACTGTTTAATCTAGTGCTTTCTGTGACTATGAGGAAGTGTCTTCTAATCACTGATACCAAAGTATTGCCAACTTAAAACTAGGAGGAAAACGCTTACGTGTTTCTTGCTTTAATAATTCTTTTTTTAGAAAATATATCCAAGAAGTCACACTTTCTGAATAGGGCTTTAATATTAATTTTTCTTCCATGTACTGAAAAGTTTTGATTCGTGTGTAACAGTGTGGCAACTTGAAAAATGACTCCAGGGATTTCATGTTCCTGGCAGTTTCAGCTCACACTGGGGTGAAATCTGACATACTCTAGCTACTCCGAAGGTAATAATGTTGTTGAGATGGTGGAAACCCTGATGAATTCTTAAGCAGAATGAATCTCCAAAAGGTTGTTTCAGTATTTTTAGCCCTTTTAAGTGACTTTGACTTTCCACATACTGATTTTTAGATTACTTTGTTTAAAAAAGAAAACAAACTTTAGAGTCTTTCTTTGGGAGCTCGGTGGTAAAGAATCCGCCTGCCGATGCAGGAGACACAGGTTATATCCCTGATTCAGGAAGACCCCACGTGCTCCCCCCGTGTGCTGCACCTACTGAATGCACACCAGAGCCCCGGAACCGCAACCACAGGCCCCGGCTACTGAAGGCCGCGGGCCCTGGAGTCTGCGCTCCGCAAGAGGAGCCACCGCAGCAAGAAGCCTACACAGCCACAACTAGAGGGGAGCCGTCGCCTGACAATCGGAGAAAAGCCTGCGCAGCGGGGAAGACCCAGCACCGCCAAAAATAAATAAATTTGTAAAATTAAAAAAAAAAAAAAAAACTTTACACTTCTGACACAACAATAGCAGTGTTGGTTGTTTCCTCTGGAGTAGTCTCCTTTGCATACCAGTTCTCTATGTATCTATAGTAAAATTTCCTTTTTGAGGTAATCACAGCATAAACTTGTAACTTCTTGGCTCCAAATGTGACATTAGTTTTTAAAAGAGCAAGTAGCAAGTATTCTTCCTATCTGTCATCATGCAAATGTTGGAAATTAATAAGAGTCTCAAAAATCATCCATTTGGGAGATGTAATATGATAATAGTTAAGGCCTTGGGCAGTAGAAAGAATCCAAGCTCTACTGTTTATTAACTGAGCAAACTGAGAGAAATGATTTCATTCTAAGGCATTAGTTCCCCTTCTATCAAATGATGATGTAATTGAACCTGCCTAACAGGATTACTGTGAGGACTAAGTGAGAAGGTGTGCTCAGTAGTAGGTTCGATACCATCACCCCCATCACCCCATCATCACCATCATCACCATCCATGATGGTCTCAGTAATCTTGGTACTGAATTGTATGCCTCTCTCTGTACAGATTCCGTGGTTGTAGGTAAGAATGAATCATTCATAATTATGAGCAGAATAATGTGTGATAAACTTAAAATTATACAGTTACTACAGTTTTCCTATAAAACCCCATTTACCGGGTCAAACTGAAGGGCAGTTTTGAGGCTTGGGCCTCTGAGTGTGAATGCATTGTCAAGCCCTTCACAGTAAAATACAATAGCATTCCAGATCTCAGTATGATGTCAGATACAATGGATTACTCATTTCTGTGGGAGTTTATTCTCTCCAAAATCCCAGAAACATTCATCCAGAAATTTCAAGACATACTGATGAAAGCATTGCCAGCTAACTCCACCAAGGACACTTGATTCTCTTTTTTTCTCTCTCTCTCTTTAGCTCTTTACTTTGCTGAACTTAAGCAGTGAATTGTCTTTGTTTTGTTTTATTTCTTTTTGTTGCAGACTTTTAAATTTGGACAGGAATATGCAGAGCAGAAAGTATAGCACATGTGTTGTTTACTGTGTATAAATGAAGGATCCATTCATTCAACCAATATTTGTTCAATATCCATTGTATTCATTCATTCAACCAGTATTTGTTCAATATCCATTGTATTCAAGAGACCAGTTTAGGGACATAATTCCTGACTTCAAGGACTTTAGATTCTAACAGAGAAATAGATTAAAAGCAAGCAAATACAAAAAAATACTGTAATAGCAAGTAATTTTTGACCACAGAGTCCAGCTTTCTTTAAATTTAACATAGAGGAGTAGGAATTAGCTATGGAAATAATCTTGGAAAGTGCATTCAGGGATGCTAGAGCAACTCTGTTCCATACCTTTTTTTTTTTTAGCTCAGTGGTTTATATCTGTGATCAGTTTCTTATTGATAAATATTACATCATTAGATTGAGGGGTTTGGGAAATGATTGGATAATAGAAAATAAAACATAATGGAGTCTGTAGTAAGTGAAAAAGTGATGCCAGAGTTTAGAGTAATATCATAATTATTTAAATCATCACTTGAATAGACTTGGTGGGTTCGTATTCGAATACATGTAGAGTCTTAAATAACACATCAGTCACCCATATGTATCTTCAAAAGGCTTCAGTTACATTTCAGAATTCTGCTATTGTTTAGCAAATCACAGGATTTTTTTCCCTCCTGGTTTAGGATATCATTGAAATACCTAGGTATAATTACTTCCATACTTCGTCATTAGTGTTTTATAGTCTTTATTACATGGACTAACCCCCACCCCCGCAAATTGTAGCTGTGCTGAAATGAAATTTGCTCTGAAATTTTTATTCTAATTCTGAGGCTGCGGGGATCCCAAGTGTAATCTATAGCACTGTTTAAGGTTTGAGTCTAGAATTATAAAACCTTCCATGAGTATGTGCAGGCCCTCGCTAGAATTCAGAATGGAACAATCAGCATTCAAAACCACACGAAGCTGAGACTCTCTGCCTTGCCTTCCCCACCCCCCAGTAAAGTGATCTCCACCCATGAGTCACAGATCATTCATTCACTTGGGTTTGGTTTTAGTTCTGCTCCTGAACTCTCATGGGCCATCCGTCGCCTGAAAATCAAATTAATACACAAGGAGAGATGATCATTGTAGGGGATTTGTGGGAGCCCAGACACTTCTTATGAGAAGAGATTGTCACCCCCAAGGATGTTATTTGAATCTGAAAACAGGCGGTCGTAAAGGAAGTGGCACCGCTTTAATCTGCTATAGGAAGCTGCCACCCTGCTCTAGGCGGCCTTCCCATCTGAGCAGAATGAGCATTCTGCTGGAGAAAGCAGCTGAGGTTTGAAAACGGTTCCAATGTTGCAGTTTGAGGAATGTGTCGGAGCTGCAGCTTTAAGATGGCATTTCCCCCTCTCGGCTGTGGAGAGAGCCCGGGCTAACGTGAATGGGGGTTTTGTATGAAGGTTGCGGGCCAGCCAGAGCCACTTGATAATCAAGGCAGCAAAGCACATTAATCCTTCAGGAATATACTTTTACATACGGCTTCTCACTTTTCTTTTAAAGCGAAAGTATATATAAAACTTCCGTGTGCTCCTGGAGCTATCCTGCCTTTGATCTCATTTTAAGTTCGGCACTGAAGGCAACTTGATCTCTGTCGCTATCTCCTTTCAGAGATGATAATGAGCACAGTTCTAGGAGGCTGGCTGCAATGATACCCTTTGCTGTTAGAAAAGGGGAGCGGGGGTAGGGATGGGAGCGATTGTTTGCTGTGTTGGTGACTGTGGTGTTGCCATGGGAAAGCTCAAGACTTCAGGAGAGTTTGTGTTTTGTTGGGCGAGGTGCCAAGCTGTTGTGACTTATTACAGCCCTGCGAGTGAGCCGCAGGGAACAGTATCCTGAGTAGCAATTCAAAGGGCAGGATCGCTTTAATCAGGGAAGGATAGAGCACTGAGTATTCGCATTATGCTTTATTTCAACTTGGAAATGATAAACAAAGCCAACATTTTGGTAGTCTCTGGGTTGGCTCTTTTACCTTTGGAGGAAAAACAAGTCAGTTCTTTGCACTCACCCCAACTCAAAGGCAAAACAAAACGGCTTCTGCTTTACATAGAAAGACCCCTTGTGGAGAATGGTGTGCTCTCAAATAACCACTCCGCCCGCAAATGCTAGTTCATCTTGACTCAGCTTCAAGAAAAGCAAAACTTCACAGGCAGAGTTGATTTGGTGTGAAAAGAAGAAAAAAAAAAAAAGTAGACGTTTGGGAAGGTTGCTTCTCAATTCAGACTTCAGACAGGCCTTTGCCTCACTTATCTGGGAGATTCGTCCATGTGTGCCAAAGGGTCCAGCTTAGAACGTGGTCCTGCCGAGATGTTTAGTCATTGTCCAGTCACGCCAAAGGCAAGGAGTTTTTGTTGGGGTTGTATGGCAAGTTGATATATAGATACACGTAAAGAAAAACTATGGAGCTTTGTAAATTATTTCGGCTTTTCAGGTCCCCAAATGCTGGCTGTGGCCCCCTTTCTGCAGTAGTCAACACATCCCTCATTCTTTAGGAAGATGCCAAGTCTCCATTTCATTTTGTGCTGTGTAGACATTGCCTAGAAGTTCCCTTGGTGCCAAGTCTTCTGAAGCCTTTTGATCCATTCCAGGGAACTCTTGGAAGGGGAGAGAACTTCACGATTTCCATTTTTAGCCTAAAACAGATGTCAACATGTTAACTCTTCTTCGTTTGGTGTCGGAGGCCTGGGCCTGAACAGTGATCACAAAGATACCACTGAAGTACTCCATGTTTTCTCAATTTATTCTCATCCAGAGACTTCTAAGAAATATATACGTTGCAGATAAATGAAGTACCTGTCTTGTGGCATAACAGGAATAAAGGTATTTTTCATGTCTTAAAATACTGGAGTAAAAATTTCACATGATAGATTTTCACTGTTCATTTTATTTTATTTTTTTTTAAGATTTGAAAGGCTTTCATAAGTGGGTGAATAAAGAAAGTGTATGATTTCTAGCAGAAGATAATTTACATATATATATTTTTTAATATGTCCATTTTCTAGGAGTATTTCAGTTTATCTTTTGGAAACACTTTTCAGAGTGTTATTCTTGTATTTGTTGCCAGATTAGCTATTTATTTCCACCGAATTTGACCTTAGAGGGACAAATTTTATGGAGAAATAGATATTTTAATCTGCTTTAATTTTCAATTACTATATTTCCAATTAACTGTTCAGAATAGGTTTTTATAACACAGGGAAAAAATTCCTTTGTGTACTAGATGACTCAAATAGTAAGTTACAGATATCTAGGTTTTGGGGGTTAGGAAATTGATGAGATTTTTTTTTCTCCCAGTGTTTTCTGTTTAGTACAGTTTCACATGTATTTTAATATAAGACAAATTGTCTCATTATCATCATCGTTGTCATCATTGTCTTTTAAACACACCTTATTTTTAAGAAAAATTTTAGGTTCACAGCTGCGTTGAAGGTACAGAGATTTTTCCATATATATACTCTCTGACCCACACATTCATAGCTACCCCCTCTTCAACAGCCTGCCCCCAGAGTGGTACATATGTTACAACTGATGAACCTTCATTGACACATCATTAATACTCAAGGTCCATAGTTTACATTAGGCTTCACTTTGGGTGTTGTATCTTCTATGAGTTTTGACAAATGTACAATAACATGCGTCCACCATTATAGTATCATACGGAAGAATTTCACTGCCCTAAAAATCTGTGTACCCCCTGTTCATCCTTCCCTCCCCCTGACCCCTTGCAACTATTGATCTTTTTACTGTCTCCACAGTTTTACTTTTTCTTTATTGTTTTAACATGCATTATCTTTAATTTTTAAATATTTTAAAAGTTACTCAAAAATTTGAAAGCCACTTAAAATGAATAAAAGTGATTTTTTTTTTTTTAATCTCAGAACTTTGTTTTTGCATTAAGAACGCATTACAAATGGAATAATTCCTCCACCATACTTGGGAATTCCTTGACCTATATATATTTCAGAATGCCATTCTCAGTCAAGGGAATTGCAGCCTTCTGGGGCTCTGGAAATTTCAAAAAGTGATTAAGTCAGAATAGAAGCATAAATAGCATAACACATAAGAGCATAACGTGGCACAGACACATTTAGATTTTTCTTTTTCAATGAGCCTTCTTCCTGGATGAACCTGGTGTAGTCTCAATGTGATCTGGGACTGCAGTTATCTACTCAGGTCTCCATGGCTCCTCTGCCTGGTCCAAGAAGAGTTATTTGAATCTATTAATTACTTGTAGATCTATAAAAGATTGTTAAGGAAATTAGGGCTAATGGGAAGCATGAACAACTTTTGGAAATAGATGCCACAAAACGTAAAAGGATGTTCTTCTAGTTGTAAGACAAACCTTAGTTTTACTCTCAGGAAACAGTGCTGGATAGACAGGGTCGGAGCATCTCTCTCTTTTCTAAATTCACTTCAGCCCACTTCCCATTTTGTATTTTAACTCTTGCAATACTTCCAAACTGCCCACTTATCCTTTCAACATATCTCCCATCCTTTTGCAAGTTAACTGTCTTAAATACATCACTTGTTTTATCAAGTCCCTGCTTTAAGTCTTTTAAACGGCACCCTTGGCCTACAGAAAAAATCTGAATTTCCTTACAGACTCTGAATTTTGTGAATCCCAGTATCGGGCGAATTCTAAGTTTGTTACTTTACTGGAAACAACAGTAGTAGAAGTCATCCTGACTCCTCATTCTGAGCAGTGAGAATGTGAACTCGGCCTCAACAGGAGAACTAGTGTCAGAATTTAACTCTGGGGTCAAGGAGGGGTCGAAGCTGACTTGTAAGAAGTAGGACCCAAGCAGCCTTCAGAGATTCAAAGGACTGGAACGGGTGGATCCTGTGAGCATCAAAAGGTGCTGGATTGAAGAAGAAGAATTTCTTGTAAAGAATTTCTTGTAAATATTTCTACTCTTTACTTTCTTGTAAATAGTAATTGTGCACTAAGTATTTACTCATCTAGGACTCACTGACCTACAGCTGTCATGCTAATGAATGAATGTTTTCACCTTGTCAGATGCTTAGATCAGAGGTCAGGTAGGATGGGGAAGGTGTCATCTCTAGAATCTAGAGTGAACCCAGGAGTCAAAGAACTACCCTGGCCTTGTATGGATACCAAGGGCAGCTGCTGCCCATCTGTATCCCTCTAGGGCTCATTTGGTGTGTGTGTGTGGTGGGGGGGGTCTGTTGTTATAAGACACTTACTATCTTGTCCAAAGGCCTGTGACATAGTCACTACCACTCTTGGAAATAGCTCAAAAGAGGAAAGGAAAACAGGTCCCTTTGTTTTCCTTTATTTAAAGATTCTTAGATGCACCATAAAGAATTATTAAGATGGCTGTCTCCACAGTTTTTTGTGTTGGTATAGCACACAAAACTCATGTGTGCTATAGCAAAACTCATGAAAACTGGTTCCTACTGGCTCCTTACTCTATGACTCATTTGTTAACGAAAACTTGCTATTTTACTATAGAGATAACTATAATTCTAGCAAGATGAGTGAAGGAAACAGCTTCAATGCCAAAATTTACATCGATGGTCAGTGCTGACCAGAAGTCTAGTAAAAATGAGTCGTTGAATTCATTATAAATTGGCAGAGCCCTTTTAGAAAACATTTTGGGAATATCTTTCAAGAGCCACAATAATATTTGTGCCCTCTGACTCAGTAAAGTCATTTCTGGGAATCTCTCAGAGGAAAGAATCCAAAATATGGAAAAAGTGATATGCATGAAAATAATCATTGTAAGATTATTTATTATAATAATAGAAAACCTTGGAAACATCCATATGTACAACAGGAACATAATTAAGTGAATTTTACCTATATGAAAATATGATTATGAAAAGCCCTGGAAAATAATAGAGATAAATTATAACAGAAGTCTTAAGATGGTGTGTCTTTGTGTATAGTCTTTGGTTGCGAGCAACAGACATGACTCTGGCTCATTTAATCGATGATGTAATTTGTTAGAGGGACAGGGGGTTGCTCACAGAATCCGAGAAAAGTCTGAATAACCAAACCTTGGGAAGGACAGGAATGAGGACAGCTCTGAGGCTCTAGGCAGGAACCGGAAAGTCCTGTCTCAAGGGTCCCTCCTCAGGGGAGAGTCAGTTCTACCTGATTTCTGTCCAGGTGTCATTCTCCTCAATCTCCAGAGAATCAGAGTCTCCTGGATATGGCTTGGATCACATGTCCACTTTGTGAGCAGAAGAACAAGGCCCATGATCAACAATCCCACCCAGATCAAATGCAGAAGGAGCGGGTGGCAATGCTTGGGAAGTAGGGAGGATACTGTTCACAGGGAAGAGAGAAGAGTGGATTCGGAGCAGGCCAAAGCAACACATGTATAGGATATGGTGAGATTTTTTTCTCTTCTCTTTGTAATCCAAACTTTCCTATATTTTTAAAATCAAGTAATTTTAATCAACAACACGTCTCTCTTAGAAAGTCAGTGTCAGTAGAGACAACTCACATTATATTGTTGCAGTAGTTAACACACATTGAAAATATTGACTGCATGAAGCAACTGAAGCATGAAAGCAAATCTGTGTCTTTAACACTAAGTAGAAATATCTTAATAAATGGAAATACTTGATGGGGCTTTGATGAGGATTAATGATGTAACACATGAGAAAGTTCTTTGCACAATGACTAGCACACACACAGAAAGTGTATATGAAACCCAAATAAAGACTTTTAGGTGTGAAGAATGAGGTTGCAAGAGCTCTTCAATGTTTATGTAGTAGGCAGAAAGCAACTGCCAAGTTATATATGGCAGGTGATAATGACTGTAAAATGTGTGAATTATGGTTAGATTTTCTCTGCCAGTGCTATTAATTTTTTTTTTTTTTTAAGTAAAATTGTCAGCACAGAGGAACCTGGCAGTCTGTAGTCCATGGGGTCGAAAAAGAGTCAGACATGACTTAGCGACTAAACAACAACAGCGCCAGCACCTGAGTGTATTACCTGAGTGTGAATCCAAGAAGCACAATTCATAAAGTGACTGAATAATTTCCCCAGCTTTGTGTTTCGTAGAATATCTTTGATGATGGCGTGCACGTATGCTTAGTTGCTCAGTCGTGTCCGACTCTTTGCGACCCCGTGGACTGTGGCCCCCCAGGCTCCTCTGTCCATGGGATTTTCCAGGCAAGAATACTGGAGTGGATTGCCATTTCCTCCTCCAGGGGAATCTTCCTGACCTAGGGATCCAACCCGAGTCTCTTGTGTCTCCTGCATTGGCAGGCAGATTCTTTACCACTAGCACCACCTGGGAAGCCCTTGATGATGGTATAACAAACAGATCTATTAACAGATAACAAAGTGTTAGTCATTCAGTCATGTCTGACTCTTTGCGACCCCATGCCAGGCTCCTCTGTCCATGAACTTTTTCAGGCAAGAATACTGGAGTGGATTGCCATTTCTTTCTCCAGGGGGATCTTCCTGACCCAGGGATCGAACCCAGGTCTCCTGTGTTGCAGGCAGTTTCTCTACCATCTGAGTCACTGGGGCATATACTTTAATTTACAACAGTGAAAAGATGCATCATATAAGTTAGGAATTTGTTAGCATATATAAACTCTAGGGAAAAGTTCTGAGAAATATATTTGTTCATATCAGTTAGTCTTGGGTCATACACAGAGTGGCAAGATAGTCATTCTGCTTTTAATATGTGTCCATAGACTGAAATCGATTGGTTTGGCCCCACGGTCTGTAAGTTGAATGGTTCTGCCCTAGAGTCTGATTACTACCAACCTAGTCTAAAGGGAGTTATTCACAGACAGGGCCAAGACTAGAATGAGGAAATCAAGACACATAGGGCATAAAATTTAAGAGTGAATGCATTCTCAAGTTCTGCACTCACTCGGTGTGAGTGTCTTCATAAATTCTACACTTTACTGTAGTCCCAGTCCTACTGACAGGAAAGTTGACATTTACACAGATTCAGAATTGCTGATTTCTAGGAAAAAGGAATCTATTTTTACCAATCAATCTCTCTGTTTAATTTTTGCATGATAGAGTCCAAACAATACCTGAGGCCATTGGTCAGTTGGTATTAAAATCCTTTGTACCAAAGGATTCACTCAAAATCATGTGGCTAGCTATAATAAAAAATACTTAACATTTATTGAGTGCTTACTGGGAGCTAGAAGTGGAGCTAAGCATTTTACATTTTATCCTCCACATATTCCTATTCCCATGGTGAAGATCACCCACACTGAGGCATAGCCATTTAGGTAATGTGACCAGGATCCCAAAGTCACCAAGGTCCCAGAGTCAGTAACAGATTCAGGACCTAACTTCAGAGTCTGACTCCAAAGTTCCCATTCTTGACCCTGCTGTTATGGCACCACCATCCTGGCCTTTTACCAGGTTATTTCTAGTCCCCCACTCCATCCTACTCACCTCCATAAGCTCTGTGGTCATGAATCCTCCCTAATGATGTCATCTGGTCCAGGGAGCCTCCCTTTCTCCCAACAGCTTATTGTCCTTTCACTGACTTCCCTTCCAGTTCTTTCTACCGTGCATGCTGAAAACTCTTTTCCTTTGTGCAAAAAACCTCTCCCCATCCTGTTTCCACGTGGCATGCCACTGCCTTTACCTCCAGCCCTTCAGTGAAACCTGGTTCTCTCCTACGAACATTTCTTTCCTTCTTTTCCTCTCAGATAAAAGATGGAGGAGCTTGAGGTACCTCAAAGCGCTGATGTACCATGATGTACCACTGTGTGTACATGACGTGTCAGCGTTGTCTTAGTTCCACACTGCCCCTTGCAGCTTCTCCCTCCTCCTCTGAAATCCACACCATTCAGCTTTATTACCTTCAATACGTTTTGTCATAGCTGTCTGCCTCTATTCAGGTCACTTCCACGCTTTGACAGCCGCCGAGGTTTGTCTTCCCCCCAACTACTGTCATCACCCCAGCAGATTTCACATTCCTGAAGGAAATGCTTCAAACACTCCAGCTCTTAGTTTCGTGACTTCTGATTTCATTAGCGTTCACCTCAGCTCCACTGAGAACTGGATTCCCATGGTCTCACCCTTGACTTTTTCGACACCTCAGTCTGTCCTGTCAATGAAATCTCAAACTCTAGTTATCACACGATCTCCCCTGCTTCCGCGTCCCCAGTGTCTCACCTCCTGTCTTCCTTGTGGAGGCCTCAGCCATCTTGACCGTTCCACGGTGTCTACCTCTCTCCACTTCCTCTTGATTCTTTTTCTTGTTTTACCCACACTGAATCTCAAGGGTGGCAGGAGAATTAGCTCTCTCACAGCACTTTCAATTCTGTGACTTCTTTAGCACCTTTTCTCATTATTTTGGTTTTGACTCCCCAGAAGCTGGATCATGAGGAACTGAGTGGAGATAGTGGCCTCAGGAGGTGATTCTGGGAAGTCCGTGTAAGGATGTGGGGAAGTGGGATGGAGAGAAGGAAGCCGTGACAGGTGTGTTAAGCAGGTTGCTGCTGCGGGTAACCGGGGCTCAGCTTGACTGTGGAGCTCGGGCGAATGTGGGCCGCATGTCTCAGGGTTGCCTTCCCACCAGAGGCATAGTTCTCCACCAACATCCATGGGTCATGGACTGAGGGATGCTTCCAGGGGAACTTCTTCCCTAGAACTTCTTGTCCCTTCCTTGTCTAAAGGCCAAGCCTGCTTCCATAGCTGGAGAAAGCCCCAAGGCAGAGGGTCCCAGCTGCTTGTATGTTAAGAAGTTGTCCGTGTGCAGAGGAAAGGTGGGTGCCAAGACTATATGGGTGGGTACACAGGCAGCATCTTTCGTATATATCTACTCTGCAAAACTCTCAATGTGGGATTGACCCTACAAGCTGCCTTCTGAATACCAACCGTACTTTGTGCTATTCTGAATATCTAGTTTCTGATCTTGGCAGGACCCATAAATAACATTCTATGATCTTTTAACTTGTTGCCTCTCTTTCATTTCCCTTGGGATTTATGATTACAGTCAAATAGATTGAGTTCACATTCTGGCTCTACCACATTGTGAATTTGGACAGATAACAAACTTCTCCAAGCCACGCTTTCCTCTTTTGTAAAATCGGAATATTAGTGCTGACTTGATTCTTTTTGTTATATAAATTGTTTGATGCAATAATAAATATATATGGGTATATAATAAAACATACATATATTAACATCTGTAACATGTATTTTATGTAATATAGATATAAATATATGGATATATGACCTAGCATAGTGACTAACACATAATGAGAACTCATTAGCCCTTCATCTGCGTAGTTATCTCCTCTCGTATAATCCCAATGTTTGTGGCAAATGGCCTTGCCTTGTGGATCTCGCAGAGAAAACAGGCCATCAGCTCTAGACTCCACAACTTTTCAGTGCCTTCTTAGCAGAGAATACCTACCCTGTGTTTATATATTCCTTGAGTCTCAAAGGGAGGGACCCTCTTCCTGTTCAAGGCTAGCCTTTAACTCAGCCCATTTCTATTCCTCCAGAACTTCATACCGTCAGTTACTAGCATTCTTCTCCCAATCCCTTAGCCTTTCCATCCTCACGCTTTTTCTGCAGAAAACTTTCTTTAAATAGTTATAATCATTTGACTCTTGTACACATTTCATTTTTAATTTACCCCAGTTGGAGCATGTAGCATGCCGTTTACTAATTTGAAGCACTTAGAAGATGCCCTTATATCACATAGCTGCCAAGATAGTATCAGTGCTGCAGAAAGGCTGGTAGCTTTCAATATGATCACACAGACATCGGGGGGAAATATAAAATGGTCCTGTTTCCTGGGCATAGTAGTTTTCTGGGAAATTGGGGGAAGCAATGAGAAGGTGAAGATGGGGTATGGGTGATAGGTGAAAGGCAGGAGTTAGGGCACGGAGTAGGATTTATAGTCTATAAAAATCAAGGAAATGGAAATCTTTATAACTGCATTTAAAAAGAAAATTTAACATATGCGTATTTATATATTTCTCCCCTTATATAAAGCATCATCAGCATATCAGAAATACTTCTATGAAGTATTTAGGCTTTAGAATTGTGAAGACAAAAACAGGTTAACAGACTGCAAATAAAGCCCCCCTGGGTGTTCCTTTCTATAGTAAGTAAACATATCCAAAAAAAAAAAAAAATCTGTTTCTGTCATAGGTGCCAGTTTACCGTTAGGATTGTTCTGTTATTTTGCAAACATTTACTGAGTGCCTACTGCTGTGCTCTGTGAAAAGACAAGAGCAGAGAGAGGAAGTTAGTCTATGCTATGTACTGAGTGAGTCACTGGCCAGTTTGTACCTATTCTTTTGATATCCTAGATGCTATAGCCAAGGTCATCACTGTTTCTTATTTAATGGGAATTAAAGGAAAGTTATGACCAACCTAGACAGCATATTAAAAAGCAGAGACATTACTTTGCCAACAAAGGTCCGTCTGGTCAAGGCTATGGCTTTTCCAGTGGTCATGTATGGATGTGAGAGTTGGACAATAAAGAAAGCTGAGCACCGAAAAATTGATGCTTTTGAACTGTGGTGTTGGAGAAGACTCTTGGGAGTCCCTTGAACTGCAAGGAGATCCAACCAGTCCATCCTAAAGGAGATCAGTCCTGGGTGTTCATTGGAAGGACTGATGCTGAAGCTGAAACTCCAATACTTTGGCCACCTCATGCAAAGAGATGACTCATTGGAAAAGACCCTGATGCTGGGAGGGGTTAGGGGCAGGAGGAGAAGGGGATGACAGAGGATGAGATGGCTGGATGGCATCACCGACTCGATGGACATGAATTTGGGTGGACTCTGGGAGTTGGTGTTAGGGAGGCCTGGCGTGCTGTGATTCATGGAGTCACAAAGAGTTGGACACGACTGAGCGACTGAACTGAACTGAACTGAATGAAACATTCTCTGATAATTTGGGCTCCTGCTTTGACCAGACCTATAATTGCCATAATTTTATTATTGATATAGACTTTGCAGTTTTATGGAAGGGAAGGTGTTCTTTCTGTTAAGAGTTGACTGCGTACCACAATAAGGATTCAATTCATGTGAGGATTCTACTGTGGACTGAGTAACAAATGAAGCATTTGTCCTCTTTTCTTTCAGTTTTCCTGTTTGTTCCGTGGATATTATACTATTTTTTCTTTGTCATTCAAGGGTCATTTCAAATATCTTGAATCATTTCTTGGCCACCAACCCAAAATGTTCCTTTCCCTTTTGTCCATTAAGATGCAGTACAATTAACAAGGCTCATAATTCTATGTTCTTTAAACGTTTTAGAGTTTAACAATGAATACTCTAACATTCTAATCCCTTCTTTCTCTTATTCACATCTGTACTTCATCCTTAAACTTTTGACCGGACAGTTAGGCACTTGAGGGTAGTGATTTTCAGCTTGCGGGCCATGATCCATTGGTTGGTCACGAAACCAAATTAGTGAGTTGTAACCACAAGAAAAAGTGAAATGGGGCAGAAATTAATGAGTTGCATTGGTAAGAATGAGTATTACTTTCTGAAATTTTGTTCCAGTTGTGTGTGTGTGTGTATGTCCTGGGTATGATCTAAGATACATTTCTTGCTGTGGGTTACAGTCAAAATAGCTTGAAAACCAGTAAGAAGTAGTGCAAAGGTTGCAAAGAAGAATTTGCGTTAGAGGAGTGATCAGCAGTTTACTTGAGTATTAGTATTGAAGCTACTGCTTTATTGTTTATTTTTAACACTCTCGTCAGACACCCCTGGGTACATGCATGTTCATGTGTGTGTGTGTATGTGAGCAGCAGAACAGTGGTAATTTGATTGAAACCACAATGTAGTTTAATACACAGTTGGGATTTTATCAAATAACATGACTGAACATTTAATCACTATTGTGCTGCCAGGTTAAATAATAATGTAGGCTTCTGAGGGTCTTGGGATGAAACTGACTGCAGATGATGGACATTTAGTTGTTACTCTTGGGCCTTCCGCAGTGTGTCTGTGTGGATTGTATTCTGTTTACGGCTCAACTCACTTGGGCATGCAGGAAGCAGTTTTGAATGCATTGGTGTGAATCTGGCCTTACGAGTTAGTTTGAAAAATGCCAGTTCATTTTTATGTTTCTATATATAGTAAAACATTTTATCCTGACCGTCTCTGTTTTTGTTGAAAGTTTATTCACCTGTGGTTTTTCTGTGACTCTTTAAAACTCTCTTAAAATATCAGTGTTTTCAGAAAAAATTCTGACTATTGCAAAAGTGAATTTGTAATAGAAATTACATTTGCATACTTCAAAGTTAAATCCAAACTAAATAAGGCTTTCATTCACCCGGTGTTACCTCAGTTTTGGTGGAGCATCTGACTAAACTTTAGCTGGACAAGATTATTTGAAATTGTATTTCTACAACTGGGAGAAATTCCTAAATATGCCCTTATATTGAGGCTGCTGTCATTACACTGAATTCAGTCTTCTTGGCCAAAGGGAACAAAATTAACTTGTATTCAAATACCTCATTTCCTAGTAAATTCTCTTAGGTGTTAGAGACACAGACGCTTGAAATCCAACAGCTTGGGTTCCCAAATGCCATTTATTAGTTTTGTGGCAGAGAGCGATTTTCATAGCCTCCCTAAGCCTTATTTTTCTCATTTGTTAAATGGAGATAATAATACTGTTTACATTATAGTGTTGATGAATCAAGGCAGTGCATATAAAGGACAAAGCATGGTCCCTAGCATATTGTAAGTTTTCAGTAAATGCTGTCTCCTTGTTTATTCTAGAAGAGATTCTCTTCTTATCACAGTTATATGAGAATTATATAAAGTTAAGGTTTTTTACTTGTGGGACATTTGATTACTGAACCTCTGAATAAACAGTGAGCTTCTTAGAAATAGTCATTTCTGCCATCTCTTTCCTTTAGAATCCTTAAAGTTTTTCCCTGTAAAAAATATAAACAGAAGATGCTCATAATAAGATGCTGATCATTTAGCTACAACTGATGAAAATTTCACAAAATGGTTGTTTCTTTTTCTTCCACCCCAAGTTTACCATGTGGTTTTGGTATTAGGGCAACCACATCTTTAGAATTAATTGATGTGTGTTAAAAAACAGACACACACACATTAAATGTTTTCTTATAATGCGTTACCTTTGATAGAACATCCTTGTTCCAGAGGACAGAAAATTCACATCTCAGCTCTTTGTACAAAGTTTCTGGAGCTGGCATTGTTGTCAAAAGGAAAATATCTGAGCTTGGCATTTGTATGGGTTTCCTTTATGAAGTACTTATTTCTAGGGGACAGAACTGCTTTGGGGCAAGAATAATTAAGAAAGAAGATATTAGTCTTTTGAAGAACTGTTTAGAAAATGAAAGCTAAGCCAATGCTGAAAATAACACTTAGAATTCACTAGTATCCCTCCAGAGTGCTTCCTAAACTTTGGGCATTCAGCATTTATTTTCCAGCTACAACTGGATAGTCAGTGCTTGCCTGAATAGCCAAGGTTAAATAAGGGCTGAGAAAGTATTTATCCAATCCACTTTTGTAGACCCTGGATGTATGAACCATTTAAACCATTTTATAGTTTTCTTCTCTACTCCTCTGCTAAATGTATAAAACCTTCAGTGTTTTCATTTTTATTTGAAACTTTGACCAGTCTGTTCAGATGTGACTGTTTCACTTTCACTTCCTTTGATTGGGCTGACACAGGAGAATGGCATGCTGTCAAAATGATTATTGTTCTGTATACTTTCCATGGGCTGTTAAGCTGTGTCTAATTTTTTCAGCCTGACATTTCTGAGGGTCCCTACTGCTTGAGTTTTCAAGGTTGAAGTCCTGCTCTTGTTACTATTGCTATTTCCTTTTAGTTGGCAATGCTTCAAACTTTCTCTTTTTAGTAAAGCATTTGACTTATTTAGAGTTATTATCTTAATGTGCATCAGAAAAGTTGTATGATTTAACATGCTTCAGATGACCAAAAATGCAAACCCTATGCCGTTACTCCCTTTCAGCATATGGGAGACTGAGGAAAATTATTCATTGTTCTAATGAATTCAAAGATGTAACAAAATTTTGCATTTGATTACAGTGGGTTTTATTTGCTTGTTTTGGTTTTGAATATATATTCTAATCTGCCACAGGCTCACACTTTGTACTTGATAAGTGGATTAAAATGAGCAAGCTCCAGATTTTTAGTACATATAACACGCCTACTGAATTGGGCAGAAACTTTGCTTGTGGATGCTTTCACAGTAAAAATGTAGATAGTTTAGACATGACAAAGGTAATGTCACGCCCATTTTCACTAGTGATTCTTTTTAAAGAACACATAGTTGCACATGACTTCATAGCTGGTGTTTCAAAAAATGTCCATATTGTAAGGTATGGATACTGTTTTCAAGCATAATCCAAGTGATATATGTTTAATTTTCATTGGAAAGGCAGTATAATATTTGAAAAAAATCAACATAAAGTAGAAAATTTACAAGTAATGATTAACTCGTATATCAGATCCACTTTCAGTAACTTGAATCTACTCAGGTATTTTGGGGGCTGTCTTATGTGAGACTTTGCTAGACTTTGATCCCTATTTCTTCACTTGTTTTTATATTCCAGTCCTGTAAACTCACACCGTGCTGTTAGAGCAGACTTATTCACAGATTTCCCTGCCATCTCGATAGCCATATATCAATGCACTGGAGGGAATAGAGGAACAGAAAAAGATTAAATTATTATTGCAAAAAAAAAATGGAATAGTCTTTTTAAATTGAAGTTCAATTAATTTACAATGTTGTGTTAGCTTCAGCTACATAGCAAAATAACTCAGTTATATGTATGTATGTATGTGTGTATATATATGTATATTCTTTCTCAGATTCTTTTCTGTTATTGGTTATTTGTTGTTCAGTCACTAAATCATGTCTGCCTCTTTGCGACCCCGTCGACTGCAGCACGCCAAGGTCCTCTGTCCTCCACTAACTCCTGGAGTTTGCTCAAATTCATGTTCATTGAGTCGGTGATGCCGTCCAACAATCTCATCCTCTGTCGTCCCCTTCTCCTCTCCCAGCATTAGGGTCTTTTCCAGTGAGTCAGCTCTTCACATAGGATGGCCAAAGTATTGGAGCTTCAGCTTCAGCATCTGTCCTTCCAATGAATATTCAGGACTGATTTCCTTTAGGATTGACTTGTTTGATCTTCTTGCAGTCCAAGTGACTCTCAAGAGTCTTCTCCAACACCATGATTCAAAAGTATCAATTCTTTGTCGCTCAGCCTTCTTTATGATCCAGCTCTTACTTCCGTACATGAGTACTGGAAAAACCATAGCTTTGACTACATGGACCTTTGTTGGCAAACTGATGTCTCTGTTTTTTAATATGCTGTCTAGGTCATAGCTTTCCTTCCAAGGAGCAAGTGTCTTTTAATGCCATGGCTGTAGTCATCATCCGCAGTGATTTTGAAGTGCAAGAAAATAAAAATCTGTCCTGCTTCCACCATTTCCTCTTCCATTTGTCATGAAGTGATGGGACCAGATGCCATGATCTTCATTTTTTTTAAATGTTGAGTTTGTAGTCAACTTTTTCACTCTTCTCTTTCACCTTCATCAAGAGGCTCTTTAGTTCCTCTTTACTTTCTGCCATTAGAGTGGTATTATATGCATATCTAAGGTAGTTGATATTCCTCCAGGCAGTTTTGATTCCAGCTTGTGATTCACCCAGCCTGACATTTTATATGATATAAGTTAGGTAAGCAGGGTGATGACATACAACTTTGTCATCCTCCTTTCCCAATTTTGAATCAGTCAGTTGTTCCACATCCAGTTCTAACTGCTGCTTCTTGACTTGCACACAGGTTTCTCAGAAAACAAGTAAGTGATCTGGTACTCCCATCTCTTTAAGAATTTTCCACAATTTGTTGTGATCCAAACAGTCAAAGCAGAAATAGATGTTTTTCTGGAACTCCTTTCCTTTTTCTATGATCCAGTGAATGTTGGCAATTTGATCTCTGGTTCCACTGCCTTTTCTAAACCCAGCCTGTACATCTGAAAGTTCTCGGTTCACATATTGCTGAAGTCTAGTTTGAAGTATTTTGAGCCGCACCCTGCTAGCATGTGAAATGAGAGCAATTGTATGGAAAATTCTCACTGTCCTTTTTCAGGATTGGAATGAAAACTGACCTTTTCCGGTCCTGTGACCGCTGCTGATTTTTCAAATTTGCTGATATATCGAGTGCAGCACCTTAACAGCATCATCTTTTAGGATCTGAAATCTCAGCTGAAATTCCATCACCTCCATTAGCTTTGTTCTTAATCATGGCCCACTTGACTTCACACTCTAGAATGTCCAGCTCTACGTGACTGATCACACCATTGTGGTTATCTGGGTCATTAAGACCTTTATTGTATAATTCTTCTGTGTCTTCTTGCCATCTCTTCTTATCTCTTCTGTTTCTGTTAGGTCTTTACCATATGTCATTTATCATGCCCATCCTTGCATGAAATGTACCTTGATATCTCCAGTATTCTAAAAGAGATCTCTAGTGTTTTCCGTTCTGTTGTTTTCCTCTATTTCTTTGCATTGTTCATTTGGGAAGACCTTCTTATGTCTCCTTACTATTCTCTGAAACTGTATTCAGTTGGATATATCCTTCCCTTTATCCCTTGCCTTTCGCTTCTCTTCTTTCCTCAGCTATTTGTAAAGCCTCCTCAGACACCCACTTTGCCTTCTTACATTTCTTTTACTTTGGAATGGTTTTGGTCACTGTCTCTGGTACAGTGTTACAAACGTCTGTCCATAGTTCTTCAGGCACTCTGTCTACCAGATCTAATCCCATGAATCTATTCATTACCTCCACTGTATTATCATAAGGGATTTGATTTAGGTCATATCTTAATGGCCTAGGGGTTTTCCCTACTTTCTTCAATTTAATGCTGAATTTTGCAATAAGGACCTCTTGATCTGAGTTGCAGTCATCTCCAAGTCTTGTTTTTCCGGACTGTATAGAGCTTCTCCATTGTTGGCTGCAAAGAACATATCAATCTAATTTCAGTACTGACCACCTGGTGATGTCCATATGTAGAGACATCTCTTGAGTTGTTGGAAAAGGGTGTTTGCTATGACTAGGGAGTTCTCTTGGCAAAACTCTGTTAGCCTTTGCCCTGCTTCATTTTTGTACTCCAAGGCCGAACTTACTTGTTATTCTGGGTGTCTCTTGACTTTTTACTTTTGCATTCCAGTCCTCTATGATGAAAAGAACATCTTTCTTGAATGTTAGTTCTAGAAGGTATTGTAGGTCTTCACATAACTGGTCAACTTCAGCTTCTTCAGTATCAGTGGTTGGGGCATAGACTTGGATTACTGTGATGTTGAATGGTTTGCCTTGGAAACGACGTGAGATCACCTATCATTTTTGAGGTTGCAGCCAAGGACTGCGTTTCAGACTTTTTTTGTTGACAGTGAGGGCTACTCCATTTCTTCTAAGGGATTCTTGCCCACAGTAGTACATATAATGGTCATCTGAATTCAATTTGCCCATGCACCCACTGATTCCTAAGACGTTGATTTTCAATCTGTCTCCTGCTTGAATACATCCAATTTGCCTTGATTCATGTGTCTAACATTCTGGTTTCCCATGCAATATTGTCCTTTACAGCATCAGACTTTGACCACCAGACACATCCACAACTAAGCCTCATTTCCACTTGGCCCAACTGCTTTGTTCTTTCTAGAGCTAACAGTAGTTGCACCATGCTCTTCCCCAGTAGTATATTGGACACCATCCGACCTGGGAGGCTCATCTTCCAATATCATCTCTTTTTGCCTTTTCATGCTATTCATGGGCAAAGGTTATGCAAGATGTTGAATATAGTTCCTTATGCTAGCAGTAGATTTTTATTATTTATGTATTTTATTCATAATGGTGTGTATATGTTAATCCCAAACTCTTAATTTCTCTCCCTGCATTCTCACTATCCCCTCTGCTAAGCATAAGGTTTTTTTTTGTATCTATGAATCTATTTCTGTTTCATAAATAAATTCATTTAAATGTTTTTATATTCCACATAGAAGTGATAGCATATGATATTTGTTATTCTCTGACTTACTTCACTTCATATGATAATCTCTAGGTTCATCCATGTTTCTGCAAATGGCATTATTTCATTCTTTTTCTGGCTGATTATATTTGATTGTGCATATATACCACATCTTCTTTATCCATTCATCCGTTGATGGACTCTTAGGTAGCTTCCATGTTTTAGCTATTGTAAACAGTGCTGCTGAGAACTGGGGTACAAGTACCTTTTCAAATTACAGTTTTCTAGTTTTATAAGGAGTTTGCATTCTGTTCTGGATAGTAGCTACACCAATTTACATTCCCACCAACAATATAGGAGGATTTCTCTTTCTCCACACTCTGTCTAGCTTTTATTGTTTGTATACTTTTTAATGATGGTCATTCTGACTGGTGTGAGGTGATACTTCATTGTAGTTTTGATTAGCATTTCTCTAATAATTAGCTATATTGAGCATCTTTTCAAGTATATGTTGGCCATCTGTATGTCTTCTTTGGAGAAATCTGTATTTAGATCTTCTGTCCATTTTTTGATTAGGGTTTTTTTTTTGTTTGTTTAAGCTGTTTGTATGTTCTGGAAATTAATCCCTGTTGGTAGCATCATTTGCAAATATTTTCTCCCAGTCTTTTCATTTTGTGTATGGTTTCTTTTGCTGTGCAAAAGTTTTTAAGTTTAATTAAGTCCAACTTATTTATTTTTGTTTTTATTTCCAAAACTCTAGGAGACAGATCCAAAAAAAATATTGCTGTGATTCATGTCAAAGAGTGTTCTGCATATGTTTTCCTTTAGGAGTTTCACACTAACTGGTCTTATATTTAGGTCTTTAATCCATTTTAAATTTATTTTTGTATATAGTGTCAAAGAATGTCCTAATTTCATTATTTTTCACATGTAGCTGTCCAGTTTTCCCAGCACCATGTACTGAAGAGACTATCTTTTCCCCATTGTATCTTTTGCCTCCTTTGTTATTCATTAATTGATTAATTCCCAGATGGTGCTAGAGGTTAAGAATCAGCCTGCTGATGCAAGAGATGGGTTCGATCCATGGGTTAGGAAGATCCCTGGAGGAGGAAATGGCAACCCACTCCAGTATCCTTGCCTAGGAAATCCCAAGGATAGAGGAGACTGGTGGGCTGCAGTCCATGGGGTTGCACAGACTTGGAGACAACTGAGCATGCATGCAAACAAAAAGCAAAAGCGCAGGTTTATTTGTGGACTTTCTATTCTGTTTGGTCTGTAAGTCCATCTTCGTGCAGGTATCATACTGTTTTGATTACTGTAGCTCTATAGTATAGTGAAGTCAGGGAGTCAGATTCCTCCAGCTGCATTCTTCTTTCTCAAGATTGTTTGGACTATTTGGGGTCTTTTGTATTAACGTACAAATTTTAAAAAATTTTGTTCTAGTTCTGTGAAAAATGCCATTGGTGATTTGATACAGATTGCATTGAATCTATGGGTTACCGTGGGTAGTATGGTCACTTTAACAATATGATTCTTCCCATCCAAGAAGATGGTATATCTTTCCATCTGTTTGTGTCATCTTCAGTTTCATTCAGCATCTTACAGACACTTCAATTTCTCAGCATCTTACAGTTTTCGAAGCAGAGGTCTTTTCCTTCTTAGGTAGGTTTTTTCCTAAGTATTTTATTCTTCTTGATGTGATAGTAAATGAGATTGTTTCCTTAATTTTTCTTTCTGATATGTCATTGTTCATGTACAGAAATGTGACAGATTTGTGTACATCAATTAATTAATCCAGCAACTTTATAGAATTCATTAATGAGCTCTAGCAGTTTTCTGGTAGTCTCTTGACTTTGTATAACATTATGTCATCTGCAAACAGTGACAATTTTACTCCTTCTTTTCCAATTTGGATTCCTCTAATTTTTATCCTTTCTGATCACTGTGGCCAAAACTTCCAAAACTATGCTGACTAAAAGTGGCAAGAATGGGCATCCTTGTCTTGCACTTGATCTTAGAGGAAACGCTTTCAGCTTTTCACCATTGATTACGATGTTAGCTGTGGGTTTGTTACATATGGCATTTATTATGTTGAGGTAGTTTCCCTCTATACCCACTTTCTGAAGAGTTTTTCCCATAAATGCATGTTGAGTTTTATCAAAATGTTTATCAGTATCTGTTGAGATGATCATATGGCTTTTATTCTTCAATTTGCTAATGGGGTATATCACATTGATTGATTTGCAAACTGAAAAATCTTTGCATTCCTGAGATAAATGTTCATCAGTGATACTGACCTGTCATTTTCTTTTTTTATGATATCTTTGTCTGGTTTTGGTGTCAAGGTGATGATGGCCTTACAGAATACATTTGGAAGTGTTCTCTCCTCTGCAGTTTTTTGAAATAGTTTCAGAAGAATTGGTGTTAGAACAGGCTAGTCTTTTAAGTGTTTCTGGGAATGACTAATGCATCTAAATGAATTTTGGCAACAGATATACAGGGAAATTTCTACAGAAGAGAGGCATCATGGAGTACAGCAGTGGAAAGAACCCAGTCTTCAGAGTCAAATAGACCTAGGTTTACATAATGACTGTTCGATGTAATAAACATAAGCTTGGGAAAAATGAATGCACTATTTCTGGTTTCAGTTTTCTCCTCTACAAAATGGGGTAATAATAGCCACCCTATAGAATTGTCCTTTGGATTAAGTGAGGAAAAGTGTCTCTAGCATTTAGTGCAGTGCACAGTGGACATCCAATGGATGAAAATTAATTTCCTTCCCTTCACAGACTTCTCTTTTTTTTCTTGAAGTCTGCCTATTCCTGCTACTCAAAGTGTTATTTTTAAAGCCACTTAGAATATAGTACCAGACTTTTATGATTCTGTGATAAATTCAGGTTTTTTACACTGAACCAATTATATGCTGCCTTAGTCAATAGTAAATATGATTAGCGAAAAGAAACTGACTGAGCTGAGTTCCATCCAAGGAAGACAGCAGTGGTTCTGTGCTGCAAAGTAGAATGGTGCATGGCAATAACACATAGGAGGTAATTTGTTATATGCGTTCACCGAATGGTGGCACTTTAGTATTCAAGTATTCCTAAAGATTCCTAATAATAGTGCTTTTCCTAATATATGACATTCCTAACATATGCTGCAACAAGATGTTCTAGTGGCACAGAACTGTGGCAGGAGAGAGCTAGACATCTCAGAGTCTATCTTCTGGTGTTGCAGGAGGTCCTGGCCAAAGGTGATATACAACCAGGAGATGAAAATCATAATCACAAGTGGTTATCTTTTACATTGGCAGATGTTCTTATACCTTTCAAAGTGATTGTGATGAGCAGCAATGTTTTCTGAATAAAGAGGTGACAAAGGGCACACACACAAACCCCTTTATGTGCATGTACAAATATTATACATGTGCACACACTCACGGAAGTTTCCGAAAAGGTCCAAGGAGGCCTCAGTAAAGTAATACCAATAAAAGGGAAAACGAGACTACAAAATGAAAGGGAAAAATAATATTCTAAAAACAGTGTTTTGAGTCATATCAACTAAGATTTCACTTATCTGGAAGTTATTTTCCTGAGATCTCAGCAATATAGAATATATCCACGGACCAGGCAGTAAACAACACAATGCTTATGAGGAACCAATTTGTATATCACAAAGCACTGGGTTTGAGTGAATCAAATTCCCACTGATTATCTATTTTCCTTATGGTAATGTATCCGTTTCAATGTTAGTCTTTCAGTTCGTCGCTCGCTCTCATTCCCGCACTGTGTCCACAAGTCTGTTCACTGCGTCTGCGTCTCCATTGCTGCCCTGCACATGGGTTCATCATACCATCTTTCTAGATTCCTTATACATGCCTTAATATACGACACTTGTTTTTCTCTTTCTGACTTACTTCACTCTGTATAATCAGCTCTAGATTCATCCATCTCATTCGAACTGACTCAATGTGTTCCTTTCTATGGCTGAGTAATATTCCAATTATATATATGTATGATGGGCTTCCCTGGTGGCTCAGAGGTTAAAGCGTCTGCCTCCAATGCAGGAGACCCAGGTTCGATCCCTGGGTCAGGAAGATCCCCTGGAGAAGGAAATGGTAACCCACTCCAGTATTCTTGCCTGGAGAATCCCATGGACGGAGAAGCCTGGTAGGCTACAGTCCACGGGGTCGCAAAGAGTCGGACACGACTGAGCAACTTCACTTTTACTTTCATATGTACGATAGAGCAAATGAAACAACTGGCAAAGGATTAATCTCCAAAATATACAAGCAGCTCATGCAGCTCAATACCAGAAAAACAACCCAATCAAACAGTGGGCAGAAGAGCTAAATGGATATCTCTTCAAAGGAGACATACAGATGGCTAGTAAACACATGAAAAGATGCTCAACATCACTCATTATTAGAGAAATGCAGTCAAAACTACAATGAGGTATCACCTCACACTGGTCGGACTGACCATCATCAAAAAATCTACAAACAATAAATGCTGGGGAAGGTGTGGAGAAAAGGGAGCCCTATTGCATTGTTGGTGGGAATGTAAATCAATACAGTCACTGTGGAGAACAGTATGTAGATTCCTTAAAAAAACAGGAATAAAACAACCATATGACCCAGCCATCCTGCTACCGGTCATATACCCTGAGGAAGCCATAATTGAAAAAGACACATGTACCCCAGTGTTCACTGAAGCACTCAAGGGTTGGGATGGGGTGGGAGGTGGAAGGGAGGGGACATATGTATACCTATGGCAGATTCATGTTGATATATGGCAGAAACTAACACAATATTGTAAAGTAAATATCCTCCATTAAAATGTTAAAAAAGATTTTTTAAAAAGTAAATATCGTGTAATTCTTAAAAAATAAATTCTATTTTCCAAGCCTTTAATTACCAAACACCATTTTTTTCAAATTTTTTATGCCTCCAGAAATTATATGAATTCATCTACAAAAAAAAATTTCTCTGATATCATGATCTCAGCAAAAAATGACAAGCCTAGTAAGATGGAAGGAGTCAGAAAAATTATAAAAAGCAAAATGAAACAAAACAGAAAAGCCCAGTAGCCAGAGACTATGGCACGTTGCATTACATGTGGAATGGTTTGGGGGCTTTGCCACTTTTCAGTACAGCGTAATAATTATTGTTCATAATGGTGGTTCTCAGTTATTTAAACAGATTGGATTATGGTCAAAATATTCTTTAAACAAGTAGACAGTGTGTAAGACAATTTCTGACAAATTCCCAGGCTCATTTGTGAAAGTAGGAAAATTTGGCCCTTCAAGGGTAAATATCAAATACCTGAAATTTTACTTACATGAAACAATATCTCATCAGGATTTGTGAGGATTTGTAATGCATTTGTGGATTGTGGAGGTAGAGTGTGATTCAGGCAACATGGAGCACATTAGAATCTTGAAATCTTGATTGCCTCATCAGTCAGCTTGGCCTCTGTGCGTCCACCAGGCTTGCCTGGCAATTGATTGTCCATGGGGATGAACGGTGCTTATTCTCAGGCTCATGGAAGAAGCAGAATGGAAGCACCACAGTTACTTTGGCAATAGCACTAACATTGGTAGTAGCATCAATTACTATTAAATGAGCCACATTCTCCCCACTGTCTTTTTCAAGCCACCAGGGTACCATTTTGTGCAGCAGAGTGGTAAATCAAACGGTACTCTACTGGGTTGAAAGAGTAACTGCATTGCTCTTAGAGTTCAACATATTACCTGAATGTGAGGAAAGCTTTGAGGTAAGAATAAAGGCCATTAAGTGCCCCCAGGGTGTAAGATATTGCCCAAAGTACCAACATTTCCCTGTTATTCTATGGGGCCAAATGGTTATCAGCCATCAAGAGGAGGTGGTCCAATGGTACTTGCTGTTCATTCTCTCTGAAAAGCTAATGAAGGAATAAAATACACTACTATTAAGTTTCAGAAAAGTGAGGGAGGTTAGAGGACCTTTCCCCCGATTCCAAGTATTAATTTAGTTGATATTTATGCTCAATCTCCCTCCGAACATTTCAAGTAGTTTTATGTAATAAAAAGGACATTAAGTAATCAAAAACAAACCATTCAAAATCATCAAAGAAAGGAAATTCTGTTCCTCTGAATATGTGATGTGTGTGCCCAGTTCACTGAGAAAGTTAGACACATCAAATAAATACATGATGCCAAATAAAAAAACATGCTCTTAAAAACAAATTAGCCACATCACCCTGTCCTACCTACACTTTATATTCCATGAATTATCTCCAAAGGTCTCTGGTGAGCTAGGTTTATGAATACCCAATGAATGTAAGATGCTTAGTGACTATAAGCATAGTCTTCTCTTAACTAAAATTTGATTGTTTTAGGCATCAGAAGAAACCAAGAAGGTTAACATTTATGGATATATTAAAACTCTGGACTCCATATTTAAATCTGTCAGCAACTAAAAAATCATTTTTTATTCACATGAGTTATATAGAATTGCACAAAATTTATGAACTGCCTACTAAGGTTCTAGGCAGTGTAGCTATCAGGCTCTGTTTCTTGACATTAACAGTCCGTATATTCCAGTTAATTTTATAATCTGTCTAATCATATAAAAGTTCAGTTATTCCTGAAGCTTATGCTTAAATCATGCATAAATCAAAGTAACGTTACTTAGGTGAGGTTAGATTCTGCATAGAGTTAAAAGGATGAACCAAAAAAAATAAAAATACAGGCTGAACACAGTCATGGTTTTTGAAAGCCAAATGTCAGGTAGAACTAAAAGCTTCGATATCAGTCCAAGTCATTTTCTATCCTTGTGCCATTTCATGACTAAACTACTAAAACTGAACATAGACTTCAAAGAAGGTTAGAAAACGAAGTAGGCTTTACCCATATCATGCTGCCTTTCCTCATAACTCTAACCCTACTTAAGTGCATGCCACAGCCATGTAGTCGGAAAAACACAAAGTATGAAGAACATTAAGAATTCAACACCTGCTGGCTTCACTTATTAGTAGGAAAGTTACCTTTTTTTCATCTTCTAAAAACTTTTTTATTGAAATATAGGTGACTCACAATGTTGTGTTAGTTTTAGGTGCACAGCAAAATGAATCAGATATATATATATCCATTCTTGTTAGATGCTTTTTCCACATATGTTATTACAGAATAATAATTCTGTGCTATACATATACAGGAGATCCTTATTAGTTTTCTATTTTATATATTGCAGTGTATATATGATAATCCCAATCTCCTAATTTATCACTCCCCTCCCCCCCCGCCATGTTTCCCCTTTGGTAACCATAAATTTGAGATCTGTGAGTTTGTTTCTGCTTTATATTAAGTTCATTTGTATAATTTTTTATTAAATCCCACACATAACTGACATTATATGATATTTGTCTTTGTCTGACTTCCTTCACTTAGGATGAAAGGAAAGTTACATTTTTAACTTACATGTGACCTTATCATTCCAGGGTGACCTTCACTGTATAATATAAAAACGTTTAGAGTTTTGCTGAACTTTCTGGAAATCATGAAAATGCATTTAAATTCATAATGCCTGAGTATTTGTATGCCACATATTTATTACCCTCAATAGCTTAATTTAAATTCACATTGGAGGCTAGTGAGCAGTCAGACTTGGTATTACATGAAGAATCATGCTATTACCATTTACGGCTTAGCAGTTAGATTATCATTGTACAGACCAGGTGGAAAATGTACTTGTCTCTTTTATTCCTTGTTCTAGATGGTAGCCAATTCACATAATCTGCAGAACAGTAGATATCCAGCCACCAGTAACAGGATCCCGCTCGTGTTAAAAGATACTGCACGTCTGCTCTGAACTCTGAGTTCTTTTTCTGCCATTAAGTATTTCCATATATTAAGCAAGAATAGAATATTTCCTGTGGTTTTCAGGTGCTTTCCAAGATTTGTCATTCAGATTTATAGCACCCGATGTAAATATTTCAGTGACAGTGATAAATGTGTCAGGATACCATTCCACTTTGTCTCAGAGTTCACATGGGGCCCTTTTGGGATTCAGTGTCTCAGTTCCACAAATTTGCAAGCAAAGTGTATTTAATGATCCAGTTGATAAGCCCCTCCTTTCATGCAGTCTTTGTGAGTTAATATGAAAATAAAGGACTAGTTTTTCCTTAGCCTTTTAGCTATTTAATCTCCTAACATGGAATTAAACAATAAAATGTATCAAAAGGAGAGTATTATGATGGTGAGAACATGAAAAGATAACATCGGTGCTTGATTCTTTCCTTACTAAGATGACTGAGTATTTAATGACTCTACTTTGTAAGTTCACTTACTGTAATCTACTTGCACTAGATTGTTTATTAGGACTGTTCCAGCTCCCTGTGTTTTGATTCTAAAATCAATATTATATTTAAAATTTCTGCCCTATCATAGAAGTCTTTCAAACTAGAAAAAAGGACAAAAATCAAAGTTTATGTTTCTATAATTGTGTGAAATTAAGTTTTCTTAGTATATTTTGCTTAGGTTGCCAGTGGTAACCTAAAACCACTGGTAAGGCCCTGCCCACCGAACATTGAATTTTGTTTTGCTTTTAAAAATGTATCCCATCCAAGGATAGAAGTAGACATACGTATTCACATAATCCCCCTGCATCCTCCTAAGGGTTTTCATCAGATGAATTTCCCCCAAAGGGCCTTTTAGCTACCAACAGCTTCTCTTTAGGACATATATACTTCTGGCTGTGGTCATTTGTTAAAGAGAATTTTAGCAGATGTTATTAATCAAATAAATTTAAGAGAGCTATTGCTTTTCACTTTCTCCCATGGTGTAACACACATAATAACAGGTTGTCTGTGGTCTCCTTTATGAAACTCCCTGGTGACAATCATCTTTACTCTTGGAAGCTCGGTTTACATCTTTTCTTCTTCGGATCTGTTAAGTGCTCGCTGCTGATTTCTTTGCACAATATCTCCGTCCATTCAGTTTCATCCCTGAAACATTCCTTCAGACTGCCCTCTCTTGTGAATACATTCTTACCTTTTCTTTAGCTCTAAAATATACAACTCTCCGTGACTGCATAATTTGGGAGCCATGTTAAGATCACTGGTCGATACCATGACAGTGTAAAGATTTGTTTAAATTGCGTGGTTCCCCATTGGAATGGTTGAATAGGTTTCTGTCTCAGAGGTTAATCAGAAAGCTTATACGAAGCAAAAGTTATTCACCATTCTCACCACATACTTATTTTTCTCATATATTTATTTTGACACACTAGAGAGTTAGCATAGTCATTTATGCAACAAACATTAATTGATAACTGATTTTGTGACAGATCTATAATAAGAATGATAAAAATGAATGATATTAGCCACAATTTACTGAGTGTCTGCTGTATGCCAGATTCTAGGCTCTTTTTATAAATACTAAGAATAACAATTTAAGAAATTAAATTTCTCCCTTTAGTGGGATTCACATTCTAAGTGAGGAGACAAGTGTAAAAGCAAGTGTTTTCAATGTGTGCTTCACGAGAAAAGGTGGTTTGGTATAATGATTAAGCAGAGAATTAGATATCAGAATAGCCGTTTACATGGTTTGAATCCTTGCTTAATACTGGCCTAGTAGCTGCATGATTTTGGACAAGTTCCTTAACCTGTCTCTGTGGTTGAATATCTTCATTTGTAAAATGAAAAATCAGGCCAAGAGACACGGTTGCAGAGATTGTGCACTGCACAACTCCATGAAGTCTTACGTGACATCATTCAGTAGGTAATGATGGGTGCCTCAGAGGCTAGTGATGAGGATTAGCAGAGAAAATATTTTTAAAGCACTTAAACAACGCCTAGCACCTTACAGGTTCTGTTGTTTTTGTTTGGGGTTACCCGCCAGGCTCCTCTGGCCATAGGGTTTCTCAGGCAAGAATACTGGAGTCAGTTGCCATTTCCTTCTCCATATTATCACTGTAAAATGCTGAATTAGAAAAAGTGAAGACATTCTCTCTTTCTTTCTTTTTCTGACTGTGCCATGAGATCTTAGTTCCCGGACCAAGGATTGAACCTGGGTCCTCGGCAGTGAAAGTATGAGTCCTAACCACTGTGCAATGATAGGGAACTCCCAAGAGATTGACTCTTCATTAGGAACAAATATTCATGGAGACTGTTCAAGAAAGTTAAGACATTGATTCAAGCTCATACCATTCTTTCCTTAATTCCTGGGGAAGGAAGTCTGCATTGCTAGCAGAGTTCTAGTCCTGCATACTGCCGCTGCTGCTGCTAAGTCGCTTCCATCGTGTCCGACTCTGTGCGACCCCATAGACGGCAGCCCACCAGGCTTCCCAGTCCCTGGGGTTCTCCAGGCATAAGTCACGCTCAAAAACTGTTTTCAAGCCGAACTAAATGCTATCACAGGTCCTTTGGTACCATCAGACTGGTGTTGACTCTCAAAGCCCCAAACAACTAGTTCTATCCTCAGGAAGCATTCAGTTGTCATTGCTTGATTCACCACTATATTTCCACATCTCTCCTTTGGAGAATGGCTTATCAATTCAGTATTGAGGACTAAAAGAGAAGAAACTGAAAGAGAAGAAAGCATTATTCACTTAGAAAGATGGAACCATTGAAAAAAAAAAAGTAGGAGCAAGAACAGGAGGAAAAATGGGCTAGAGATGGTGACATTTGATATGGAATGTGTGGAGTTAGGAGTATTAGCAGGTGAAATAGCAGATGCAAATGTTTATTGGACAGTTGAACTATGGGTCCAGGCCTCTGGAGAGGACTTAAGTCTAAGGACAGTGATTGAAAACTACATGCATGTCTTTGAAGATGAAATTTGTAGAGGTGGAAGATCTTACCAAGTAGATAAATTGCAAGTTTATTATTAAATTAGGAATTGCCTACATTCCAAGGCTCTGCCTGGAGAAGTGATTTTCCTCTTGACTAGTAGGCAAGGGAGAAAGGAGTCTTAAGAACAAAAGTGATATTCTATAGAATCAGATGCTGCAGAAGTATATAAGAGGAAGAGGATGGAAAGAAAAGTGTAATAATCAAAAGGATATACATGAACATCTAGAGAACAGAGGGACACGTACTTTCAGTGAAGTTTGGAGAATGGACGTTATAGATGGGGCAGTAGAAATTGTGGACATAGCATTTGTGAAAAATTCTTTCAAAAATGTTAATAGTGTAAAAAAGAAATAGTTCCTAGGAAAGGAATTAGAGATCAGAATAGCGTTATTTTTAGGTGAGCACAGTGAATACATTTAGCTGTTGCTGTTGTTCACTCGCTCAGTTATACCCAACTCTTTGTGATCCCATGGACTACAGCCTGCCAGGCTTCCCTGTCCTTCACCATCTCCCAGAGCTTTCTCAAACTCACGTCCATTGAGTCGGTGATGCCATCCAGCCATCTCATCCTCTGTCGTCCCCTTCTCCTCCTGCCTTCTGTCTTTCCCAGCATCAGGGTCTTTTCTAATGAGTCGGGTCTTTGCATCAGGTGGCCAAAGTACGTAAATAAGTGAAGAAGAGATTGAAATGGAAAAGAAAGCAGGGGGAAATCGCTAGTGCATAATAGTTCCATTGAGAATGATTGGTGACTTGTGAAAACAGCAGGGCTTTGGAATGTAGAGGAAAACTGTTGGTTGGTCCAGTAGGTTCATGAGTCATCATGTACCTCTTCTAGCTTCTTAAATGTTGGCTTCAATCACATTTCTCACCTTTTTAATGACTTCTCCAGCTGGAGACTCAAACTTAGTTCTTTGAGGGCTATGGGATTGTTTCAGTAGAGTCAATTTTCATTTGCAGAGAAGATTATAGCACATTTCATTTTTATTGGTATAAGGGTATCTTGATATTCTCTATTAACCCTGTAAGTAGACATCATAGAAAGTAGTACTAACCTCACACATCTTCCCCCCCCAAAAAAGCACTTTAAAATGGAGTTGCCCTTGCTTAATTTCTGGTTTAAAAAAAAAATGGATGTGACATTAAAATAGACAAAGAGGCTGCAATTGTAATTTTGGTATTAGATCTTAAGGCCACAGAGAGTATAAAGTTTAATAATTCTGCAGGGAATGAAGAAGAAACCCTACACCTTGACAGTTACCATCTCTTTAGTTTATGGCTTATTTAGGTTTCAGTTTTATAAGTGATCAAAAGTTAAAGTTTGTGGATTACACAATCTTTTGTTTGCCCTTGTTGATGGATTGGTTCCTGCTTTCCTGAATTTTTAATGGAAACAATTATATCATATAAGAAACTATCTCACTTGTTTCTATTCCCTGGCATCATATATGGAAAAATACAGCAGTTGGTTGAATTGTCTGCTAGAAACTAGCCTTTAAAGGAGAATGTAAGAGGAAGAAATTTTGCAAGTGTATACTTTAAGGTTGAATTGAAAAGGGGAGAGGGGATTTAAGGGGGGTGACTGAGTTCACATTCCAGTTTTTGAAGGTAATTTACTAATTCATGAAGGAAATTACCTCTGAAATGTAGTGTATAAATTTTTTTAAATTTATTTAGATTTGAATTATAAAAATTCAACATGATTACTGTTGTAGGAAGATGATATCTGATCTTAGTTATGTTGTCTAAGCAAGATTTTCTGCCTTATTTGAACCAAGAAATCTTACTATTCCCTCTCCAAATTTCCAGCAGAAAGTATATCTTCTGACATTAAGAAAGAAAGACTACTTTAAACAGAATGAGCTTAAAAAAAATTTTTTTTTAAATCAGGAAAGTTGCTACAAACTTCTGTTCCAGTTTTGACCACCTGACCTGGCCTGGCCTGCTGTATGAGGGTGGACATCAGCATACCTTGTCTTAGGCAATAGATGTGTCCTTGACAAGTTGCGTTGGAAACAAATTTTCGGATTAAAAAATAAACCACTCAAGTGGCTTGAAGTAAAAAAAAAATTCTGTTGTGAATTTTGTGAGTCTCTTGTGCAGTGGAGAATGCTGCCATGAGGGGCATTCACACCCCAAATACAGACACACAGGCATTTCTTTCTTTTCAACTCTTGTTTCTTTGGTTGTTATGGTAGTTTGTTCTGTATATCAGAGGGTCTTAAAGTGGGGAATCCATCCAACTTTCACTGCAAAATATAATAATTCCCCCTTGAAAATCAGAGGCAGATTTTATATTTTTGACGACCCCTAATTCAGCTGATAAATGTGGGTAGAAGCCACTGTTCCTTTCCCCACAACCAGTGCCTCCTGCCATCCCGTGAGCCCAGGCGGGAGGGGCCCCTGGGGGGAATCCACGGGGGCGCGGAGGGGCTGCCCTCGTGAGGCTCTGAGGTTCCTGTGTGAGAGCCCCATGCCTGCTTGCTCCTCCTCCCTGGCCATAGCCATTCGGCCCCCAGGGAGAATGCACTCTTGGCAGTAACACTAGCAGCCTCTTGGGCAAGTGCTACATGTCCCATCCCCCGTCCTCCCCAGCGTGGCTGTCCTCCCCGGGAATTACCCTCACGTGGCTGCTTGTGCGAACTGTGTGCTGGGCCTGTGCTCAGCCACTTCAGTGGTGTCCAACTCTGTGCAACCCTACGGATGGTAGCCCACCAGGCTCCTCTGTCCATGGATTCTCCAGGCAAGAATACTAGAATGGGTTGCCATACCCTCCTCCAGGGGGTTTTCCCAACCCAGGGATCAAACCTGCGTCTCTTACGTCTCTTGAATCAGCGAGTGGGTTCTTTAATGGCTCCCCCCATATTCAGTTAGATTGTTCAATATTTTTAAGATTACACCCAGTGACAACCATGTTGAATGTTCAGTTTTGTGGTCCACTTAAAAGCAAAACTTGTACGTGTGTGATTTGAAAAGCTGCAAAGAGTAAGTACACTAATTTCCCTTTTAATATCACTGCTACTTAAATAATGTTCCCATGTGCTACATTTGAAACTACCATTGCAAACTGCAGTTCCTTCATCTGAGAGTTAAATGATGTCCTGTGTTCCTCTAGTGTATCCTGTTAGGTGTTGGGGATACAGAAGTGAAGATATGGTACCTACCCTGGGAGCTCACAGTTGAGAGTAAGAGATGTATGTGCTGTATGAAAAGGGTATAGGCTGCAAAATGGGATTATGAAGGTAAATTAAACTGAGTTCAAAATTAAATTATACCAGGGGAAAGGACTTCTAGCCACCACTCATCGTTATGACTCAATATAAATTTCCAGTTCATGTTGCAAATAGGGCATGGTGTGGTTGTCTTTAAGTAATGGAAATAGCTTGGTGTGAGGCAAGTGAAGCCTTCGTTATAAGGCGGGTTCAAGCCCCAACCCACTTGACTATCTGTCAGGCAGATTGCTGATGTACTAAGATCCCTTTCAATTACCAGTTTCCATGATTCCATGAAATCATCTCTGACCTCCTAGGAAGGAAATTTTAAGAAATAGAGGATATAAAATGGAACAAACCAACCAGAATAGTAAAAATCTGAAGAAAAGAAATGAGTCTGAGCATTGTGCAGGAGAAAGAAGGGTTCAATAACAGTTTCAAAATCTGTAGCTTTTCACTTGCCAGAAAACACATTTCTAGAAGGTGACACGGAGAAATTACTGCATCATTGCATTCCTTTAAAGTTTTTTTTTAATTAAATAATTTTAGACTATTTCCCCTTTCTATGAGAAATATAAGGCCAGAGGGGCATGAATACTAATTTTTCTGTTTTCTTTTTACTCTACCTACCAACTCCACAGTGTCTGCTTTCCAAAATTAGTTTGAAAGCCCACAACCTGTGTCTGAACTGGGCAAAACAGCACAACAGTTGATGCCTGGAATGAAAGAATGATTGTGTGTGAGTCTGTTAATGGCTGTGTAGAGCTCTATCTCTATATGAACCTGTTTATAGTTGCATTTTATACATGACAGATACATTTAGAGTAGAAGTGATCCCAGCGTAAAATGGCATGAATAAAGTATTATTTCCGATAATGCCCTCACTCAAATAAGAGAAATGAGCTCTTGTAGTTACCATTTCCTCTATAACTTTTTCTGAGATGCAGAAAAATCCCTTTACAAAGTGCTTAGTTCCCCTAAGGACACAGACATGCCGTGGGTTACGATACATCCTCATCTGTGTAGGGGCATACAGCTGCTCTTATATCAGCCCCCAATAGTTCCTGCTGCCAGTTCCAGGCTGTTCAAACCTGTGGGTCAGCAAAGACACAGGTGAGCCATAGGTATGGCGCATTCATAAAAGGAAAAAGTGCTTTCATGAAAAACATGTTAGGGTACTGGAGGAAGTCCAGGTGACTAAGAATCAGTGAGAACTAGATTCGCTATGTTAGTTCTTGGCTAAGCCCTGAGAAGTTGGTCTGTGGTCTTCCTCTTTCTCCTCTCCTTGTGTGTCTTCTCTTAAATTTTGTACAGAACTTTGTAGTTTGCAGAGGACTGTGATATACAGCATCTCCTTTACATCTTCTGTGTACTGAGTGTAGGAATGAACAAAAGGTCATCATTGAGGACAGACTGTGAGTTTATGCCCTGAACACTGCAAAGTCCACCCCAGCAATGGGGAGACTTTCTTGATATTGCCTCTCTCCCTATAAGGAAAATATCATCTACAATCAACTTGATAGTAGAGTCACTCACTCTCCACTCTCTCCTGGGTGATGGTGGATAAGTCGAGGGTTTTAAATCCTTGATCCTGTGCCCAAGCCCACATAGTCAGCTGTGTGATTCTCACATCTCCTTGGATGACACCTGGTGGTCATGTCCACTTCAGTGTCCTAAACTCACAAATTTGTTCTTTCTCCCATATTCTTTATGATAGTCAATGATGGTCTTTTCATCCCAGCCAGATCCCTGGTGGCTGGGACAGTGAAGGATCCTCCTGCAGAAATGTGAGTGTTCTTGTAAGTTCCACCCTCACTCAGCTTTCAGTTTTCTATAAATGAGCCAGTTCCTCTATTTTCTGCTGCTTTACCCTCTCACCTCTCCTGTCTTCTGGATTATCCCCACTGCCACAATGTTAGCTGCTCCTGATCTCACATTTACTCACTTTTACTGCAACAAAAATATCCCAAGCAGTTACCCTGCTTTCAGGCTAATCCGTCCCAATATGAAGCTGCCAGGGTGGGTTTCTTAAAATGTTTATCATTAATTCAAAATCATCAGCAAAGTACACAAAAACCTCTGTAATGTGATGTTGCTGAATAAAGTTGTTAGCAGCCCTAGAAACACAAGAACTATATTGGAAGGACTGATGCTGAAGCTCCAGTACTTTGGCACCTAATGTGAAGAGCCAACTTATTGGAAAAGACCCTGATGCTGGGAAAGATTGAGGGCAGGAGGAGAAGGGGGCAACAGAGGATGAGATGGTTGGATGACATCATCGACTCAGTGGACATGAGTTTGAGCAAACTCCAGGACACGGTGAAGGTCAGGGAAGCCTGGCACGCTATGGTCCACAGGGTCACAAAGAGTCATAACTGAGTGACTGAACAAAAAAAGAAACACAAAACTCCCTTAATGTCACTGTGCTATTCCCCCCACCTGGAATGCTCTTGCAGTCTTTGTTTAGAAAACTCCTGTTCATGCTTCAGTGCTCAGGGAATCATGGGTCATCTTACTAGGAAAGATCCACCACCTCCCCAGCTCGCCAGCCTGAGTTTGCTCCTCTTTCACCCTCTCCTAATACTCAGCCATCGTATGGTTTTACGTATCCCATCGCTGCACTTCGCACATTGAACTCTGTTTTGCTGGGCTGTCCACCTCACTTCACTGTGAACTCCTCAAGGCAGAGACTGGTTCTGATGGGCTTATTAGCACAGTGACCAGCAACAGATGAAGCATTTGGTAAATGGTGAACAGAATCTGTTTACTTTTTCCAGAGCACGAAGCATGCATGAAAGATTAATTTACTCCACATGGGAAGTCGTTGCCCAGACTTACCAAAAGATCAGGTCTATATAAAATGGCGTTACTTTTTTTCCCCCTTTTCTTTAGTAAAACATTAAAAAGAAAAACACAGTTTCAAAGCTGGGACCTATGGAACCTATTTCTGATGTGAAAAATTACAGACACGTATTCCCACAGAACCTAAACTATTCCCTAGGGCAGTGCTTCTCAAAGTGTGGTCCCCGGAAGAGCAGCAGCAACATCACCTGGGAACTTGTTACATGTGCAGATTACTGGACTCCACCCCAGACTGTCTGAACTGGAGACCCTGGGGATGGAGTCTGTGCGTGCTAGGTTGCTTCAGTTGTGTTCAACTCTTTGCTACCCTGTGGACCGTAGCCCACCAGGCTTCTGTGTCCATGGGGTTCTCCAGGCAAGACTACTGGAGTGGGTTGCCATGCCTTCCTCCAAGGGATCTTCCCGACTCAGGGATTGAACCCACATCTCTTATGTCTCCTGCATTGGCAGATCGGCTCTTTACCACTAGTGTCTAGCCCTCTATTTTATCAAATCCTCCTGGTGACCGTAGTGGTTACCCTAGTTTGACAACTATTTCCTGGGGTTAAGAGAAAAATCTACTGAAGGATATTAGCATTTATGGAGCACCTGTTATGTGCCAGGCCATGTTAACTTTGTTATTAACTTCTTCATGACACCAGATTAGCACTTAAAGATTTAAATCTGGTAAGATACCTTTTATTCTGTTTATTCTCTATCTAAAAGTATTTTAGATACAGCTGTCTTGAGTTGCAGTAGTTCCTGGCCAGGTAAAAATGGTGCATCCTCCACAAAGCAATTTTCCATTGCTCTTCAGGAGTGATTCTTCACTTTTTTACACTGGCTTGTGGCACTGAAGTGACGCTCTGAATATATTGCCTTGAATCATAGATATCTACACAGCTGGCTTATCTCTCAAACTGTGAGCTTTTACAAAGTATAGACCCTGTTTTGTGTCTCTACCCTGCACTCTGCATTAGATAGTACTTTCCACGTATGGGGCTTCCCTGATGGCTCAGCTGGTAAAGAATCCACCTGCAATGCAGGAGACCCTCGTTCGATTTCTGAGTCGGGAAGATATGCTGGAGAGGGGATAGGCTCCCCACTCCAGTATTCTGACCTGCAGAATTCCATGGACTGTATAGTGGGATCGCAAAGAATTGGACATGACTGAGCGACTTTCACTTCACTTCCACATATGAACTAAACACTAGATAAATATCAGTTGGATGAGTGAATGACTCTTATGAATTTATCACAGTACTGTCCAGATTTAGGTTTGTACTGTTTAATTTGTTGCACTACACAGAACAGGGATTAAAAGCTTTCTTTTTTTTTTCATCTAAGAAGTTATATCATCTGTTTATATGGAAGAGAAGGGGAGAAATAATTATGGAAATGGAGAAATAACCATATTTTCCCCTCTTTTTTTTGGGGGGGGGGTAGCTGTTTCTCAAGTGGCTTCTGCCTGATTGGTGTTTTAAAGCCATAGATATTTTAAAGTGTGGATTAATTTAACTCCATCAATCTCAGAAGCTACCAGGATTGGATAATCTGTCCCAAGTATATAATCTTGTTTGGTTGGTACCGTGGGTATCAACACAGGTTGGCATGACCTTAACACATCACTCTTGGCTTTGGGGGTGCTCTGTTCAAGGACAGACAAGCATGTTTCCTTCCTTAAAAGGAAGGCCCTCTGCTTTGGATTTTTGTTGTTGTTTAGTCAGTAAATAGTGTTCAATTCCTTGTGACCCCGTGGACTGTAGCCTACCAGGTTTCTCTGTCTGTGGGATTCTCCAAGGAAGAATACTGGAGTGGGTTGCCATTTTCTCCTCCAGAGGATCTTCCCCACTCAGGGATTGAACCCGTGTCTCCTGTGGCTCCTGCATTGCCAGATGGATTCTTTACTACTGAGCCCCCAGGGAAGCCCATTTTGGATTTTATTTTATTTTATTTTTTTCCGTTTTGGATTTTAAAAAGTGAAGTCACTCAGTCATGTCTGACTCTTTGCGACCCCATGGACTGTAGCCTACGAGGCTCCTCCGTCCATGGGATTTTCCAGGCATGAGTACTGGAGTGGGTTGCTATTTCCTTCTCCTTTGGATTTTAGGACTAAGCTTAAAAAGGGGGGTGGGAGGGCGGGCATTGACAAGCAAAAGAAACTGTTCTTGCTATCCTCTCCCCCTCATCTCAGGATGAGGAACGGCCAGAGTACAACACGGCAGTTCAGAGTTATCAGGGATCCAGAGTGAATATGCATAGTCTTCCGCAAAGTAGAATTAATCATGCTAAAGGAAGAAAACGAAACAAAAGTCTCTTACACTATATTCAGCGCCCCCCCCCCCATTATTGCTTTCTCTAGAAATGGAGAATGAGCCAGAAGACTTGTTATTTATATTTCATATTTTTTTCCTTGAGATCCTGTGCTAATTTGCATGGACAGGAGATTTGAAAATTGTGATTGCCCTGCCCTCTTTCTTGCCTTGAACTTTATGAATTCTTAACACATCCACCAGGTTAGACTTTTCCTAGTCATTGTAAAATCCTCTTTCTGAAGAAATGTACATTTCTGGAGGCTGTGAATAGGGTCTTCTATGGACTAAAAATGTTCAGTTAAAGTAGACATAGAAATGAGTAAAAACGGAAATGAAATATTTTTATTGATTTGTAGCATAAGGAAGCATTTTGGTCTAAGCGCTACTATTTATATTGCAAGAATGTTTAAATTACTAAAAAGTCATAGATCAGGCAACACAGTTTTTCTACCCTTTTCCACTGTCCCATATGGAGAGTTGTACTTACAGGAGCACTGATAGTGAACTTCACTTTAAGATGTTGCAAGGTTTGAATTCTACAACAAGGAAAAAAAATTCCTTGGTTTGTGGACAAAGGAAAATGTGTAAGTTAGGATGTGTTTAAAAACTAGTTCATCAAATATGTTCTGAGCCATTATTCTGAAGGGATCTGGCATAAATGTTATTCTCTGCAGTATTGTTTTTAATAGTTGGAAGGGGGAAGTAACCTTAATGTCCACCCATAAGGAATTGACTATATTATGATACATTTATATAATGAAATATTATGCAACCATTAAAATTCAGGACATTTATATATATTAGGGCTTCCCTGATAGCTCAGATGGTACAGAATCTGCCTGCAATGCAGGAGACCCCAGTTCAATTCCTGGGTTGGGAAGATCCCCTGGAGAAGGGAAAGGCTACCCACTCCAGTATTCTGGCCTGGAGAATTCTATGGACTGTATAGTCCATGGGGTTGCAAAGAGTCAGGCTTCCCTGATAGCTCTATATGATGGAATGTTATCCAACCATTAAAATTTAGGATATATATATACATATATATATATATATATATATATATATATATATATTGCACTAACATGGAATTAACCTGGCAAGATATTAAATGAAAAAGGAGGCACCAAAATATCATTTGTACATGAACCCATTTATGTGAAATTATACATATCTAGGGCTTCCCAGATGGTGCTAGTCGTAAAGAACCCACCTGCCAATGCAGTATAATAAGAGTTGCAGGTTCGATCCCTTAGTCAGGAAGATCCCCTGGAGGAGGGCATGGCCAACCACTCCAGTATTCTTGCCTGGACAATCCCACGGACAGAGGAGCCTGGCAGGCTACAGTTCATGGGGTTGCAAAGAGTTGGACATGACTGAGTATGCACACACATACAAGTCTAATGTGTATTTACATATATGCAATGGGATTAATGACAACGGTTCAACAAAACCTTCATCGTAATGACCTCTAGGTGGCTGGATGCAGGTGATACTTGTTTCTCTTTAGAGTTTTTTTGTATTGTTTGAATATTTACAAAAGATTATCTTTTTAAAAGAAATTAAAAATGTAAAAAAAGAATAGTTGTATGAGCATATAGCTGTGTGAACTACATCACTCTATGCAGATTCTGTTTCAAATAATGTTTTAGTTTTCCAGTGCAATTCACCATTGCTGCCCTTTTCATTTAGAAATATATGTAATTGATAGGTGACCTAATTTAATATTTCTGTTTTTTTAAAAAAACTCACAATAGATATAACTATGAGATTCATAAAATATAAAGAAAAAAATTGCATAAACGCACTAAATTTTTTTAATTAAGATCAGTGAAATACAAATATAATAAGAAGAAAATTGTAGTAGAGATAGGGAGGTATGAGTAAAGATGTCCATAAAGAGAAAGATGAGAAATACTTTGAAAGAGAACTAAGAATAAATGAAACTACCAAGCAAATTTGCAAAACTCCAAAGAGACAGGACAATTGAATGATATTATCTTATAATGGTGACTGCAGCCATGAAATTAAAAGATGCTTGCTCCTTGGAAGGAAAGTTATGACCAACCTAGATAGCATATTAAAAAGCAAAGACATTACTTTGCCAACAAAGGTCCATCTAGTCAAAGCTATGGTTTTTCCAGTACTCACGTATGGATGTGAGAGTTGGACTATAAAGAAAGTTGAGCGCTGAAGAATTGATGCTTTTGAACTATGGGGTGTTGGAGAAGACTCTTGAGAGTCCCTTGGACTGCAAGGAGATCCAACCAGTCCATCCTAAAGGAGATCAGTCCTGGGTGTTCATTGGAAAGACTGATGCTGAAGCTGAAACTCCAATACTTTGGCCACCTCATGCAAAGAGCTGACTCACTGGAAAAGACCCTGATACTGGGAAAGATTGAGGGCCGGAGGAGAAGCGGAATACAGAGGATGAGATGGCTGGATGGCATCACCGACTCAATGGACATGAGTTTGAGTAAATTTGAGGGGTTGGTGATGGACAGGGAGGCCTGCTGCCCTGCAGGCCATGGGTCACAAAGAGTCGGACACAACTGAGCGACTGAACTGAACTGAACTGAACCTTATAATGAGCATGAATTATGTGTTATAATAATTAAACTAAGGATTTGAATCCCACAACAGTCCTAAAAATTTTGTAGTTTTTAATCCTCATTTTTTATATGAGAAATGAAGCCCTGGGAGAGGCAAGCATCTTGCCTTAAGTCACAAATATGATATCTCTTTGCTTTTTACCAGGCATCTTAAAGGTTATTTTATTTAAACCTCAGAATAATTCTGGTAAGTTTCTCTCCATTTTACAGATGAGAAAACTGAGTCTCATGGTCACAGAGTTGTTTGTCTTAACCCACATAACTATGCCATAGAATAATCCAGACTCAAACTTAGATATTTTAACCTAAATTCAGTGTTTGCTTGTTTGTTTTTCTTTTCTCTTTTAGCACTGTGGAGAATAACTTGTAATAGAAAGGGAAAATGTAAATAAAGTAAACAAAGGGATAGAAATGAAAGCTACCAAAAAGCTTTCCAAAATTAACAATCATTTGTATAAATATGTGAAAGTAAATTACTTTCATTTGCATGAAATTACTATTTTGGGCTAGCGTAATTTTTCCCAAGCCAAATATTGATGAAACCTAGTAAATTCTGTCCCTTTTAATCTAAGTTGAGCTTTTTTTTTTTAACTTCTCAAGAGGTAAATAAATGATTCTTCCAAAACCTTTGCAATTTTATGGGAAAATAAGACAGACCATGCAAGAGAGACAAGATTATTGCCTTAATTTATAAACAGTGCAGAATTCAGATTGTTTCTCATTGCTGTCAAAAACAGTACCATCCTTTCAATGCAACTTGACGCCAGTTCTGAGTGTGACTTTCCTCCTTGTTTCTATGGTAACAAACTTTACTGCGATCAGCACTATATAAAAACTTTTTACGTTGAAACAGACTAGGAAAACCTGACTCTGTGTGCCTGATATACATAGTAGGGCTGAATAAACATTTACTGGATGAAAGAGTTAAAAAAAAAAAAAGTCTCAGCCGTACAATTGCATGCTAATCAGATGTGGTGCTAAAATTTGCATATGCAAACATATTCATCGGACAGAACAAACTTTAGCAAAACAGTAAGGTGTAGGGTTGTTTTTGCTTCACTTTAGACCCAGATTGTAGCACAAAGAGAGCTAAGTTGAAGGTTTAAATGGCTTAATTGTGCAGCAAGTTAGAAGTTAAAGGGTCAGAGTAATGTTAAGTAAATGAAGCTGTTTTGGAGAAAACCTGTAATGCTACATTCCAGGTCTGCAAAGGCACAGTGCCATTTTTGTGTGTGTTAAATCAGTTTAAGGCCAAATACTGGTGTTTGCTGACTTCCAGAGCTTCCTTCTGTTTCCACTCTTTGCAAAGCAACATAGCCAAGCGCACGATATGTGGTGGGCTGCTTCTGAGATTTTGCTTGGAAGGTATTTAAATACATGTTGTTTTTTGGGTTTTGTTTTTGCTTTTAGCTCATAATCTGGTCTGTTTTCTTAAAACCTTGAGTTTCTGGCATGCATGCATGCTGAGTCGCTTCAGTTGTGTCCGACTGTTTGCGACCCCATGGACTGAAGCCCACCAGGCTCCTTTGTCTGTGGGATTCTCCAGGCAAGAATACTGGAGTGGGTTGCTATTTCCTTCTTCTGGAGATCTTCCTGAGTCAGGGATTGAACCTGTGTCTCCTGTGTCACAGGCGGATTCTTTACCCACCAAACCACTATGGAAGCACTAAGTTTCTGGCAGTTGACCATTTACATTTTAAAAGATGTCTGAAAATTCTCATCCAGGTAAGGTGGGTATCTTTTGTGAGATCATGGAAGCCTTTTAACATGGAAGAGAAAGGTAGTATGTGGGTATGTGGACCAAGGTGTGTTTTTTTTGTTTTTTCTTAACACATTATCAATTAGCTCAACAAATATTTACTGAGCTCCTGCCATGTGCCAGGTACTGCAGTAGGCACACAGTAAACAGAAGTTCAGCAGTCTTGGAGCTTACATTCTAGTGGGGAAACCAAAATAAAAGTACAATAAACAAATGTTAGATGATGGCAAGTGCTGTGGAATAATATGAGGCAAAGAAAGGGGCCAGCTTTAAATAGAAAGATTGTGCAAGCTTCACTATGAGGGTGGCCTTTGGGCAGGGACCTGAGTGAGGTAAGGGAGAGTGCCATGCAGAGTGGATGGAAGAACGTCAGCAGCCTGATCTAGAAGAGCAAAGGGTCTGAGCCAGGGGCATCCCTGGCACGTTCTAGGAACAGCAAGGTGGCCAGCCTGGCTGGAGCAGTAAGCCGGGGAGGGAGAGATGGAGTTGATGTCAAAGAGTTGTTGGAGTCTGGGAGAGGATGTGGGAGATGGATTGTGAAGGACCTTGTAGACCATCATTGAGAACTTTAGCTTTTGTTCTAAATGAGATGGGAACTCCTTGGAGAGATTTAAGCAGAGAAGTGGCATAATCTGACATGGGTTTTAAATGGATCATTTTGGCTGTTGTGTTTAAAAAAAAAAAAAAAAAGACTGGAGGGAGAAAGACTGATAAATTTAAAGATTGCATAGGAGCCTGTTGTATTAATCCAAATAAGAGATGATGGTGTCTTGGAACAGACCAATATTGGCAGAAGTGGTACAGTTCGCTGGCTTCTGGATATCTTGTCTCAATGACTGCACTCTTAATGGCTTAGCTCTGGGGGAAGAAGGAGGAATCAACAAAGACACTTAAGTTTTCTCCTGGAGCAAGTAGAAGGATGGGGTTGCTCCGGGCTAAGAAGGAGGAGACTGTCTTCACAGATAAGCTTTGGGGAAAAACATTAGGAGCTTATTTTAGACATGTTAAATCTCAGATATCTAAGAGGAGATATCATTTGGACATAACAGTCTGGATTTCAGAAAAGATACCTAGGTTAGAGATATAAATTTGACAGTTATCAATGACTCGAATCGTAGACATTATTTAAAGCCATGAGGCTCGAGAAGAAGCCTGTGGGCTGAGCTCTGGGTCTCCCAACATTTAGACATAAAGGAGATAGGGAGGGACACCCAAGGGAGATGCGACGGAGGGGCAAATGAAGGGGAGGACAGATCGGGAGCCAAATGAACCCACTTCAGAGAAACATAGAGCAAAAGGCCCTTTTCTGATGGGCTGCACATATTTACCAGGATATGCCAAAGTGAGAAGAGCCAGAAAGAAGGAGCTATTTAACCTTGGTCCCTTTAGTATCACACCCATCTAAGTATTGTCTCAGGAGTATGTCACCCAACAGCCGTTTAGGCCGACCAGAGAGCTGAAGCAAATGTGTGCAATCATGATTCCTGTGACCAGTTGTCCCAGAAATTTCACCATAGCCACAGAATCATAGATGCTTACTTTGGACAAGTCCTGAAGGGAAACCCATTTTAATTTACCTGATATAAAATTCCCATTGTGAATTCATCCCACCATTATTCTTAATCATCTTCAATAACAGGTGACTTCACATTTTCGAGAACAGTGGTGCTTCTTTGAATTCCTCTAACTGGCAGCCGCTGCAGTTAAAAATGGCCAAGTCCTTAACATGGTATATGAATGAAGTGAACTTATTATGCTGACATTACATTGATGTATAACTTTTGAGGATATTTCTGAGTTTTCAGAGATTTAGCCTAATTCACATATGCCTTCACTCAAGCAGTTCAGCGTTTGCTTCGTTTATTTTCCTCCAAAGTCATATTTTTGACTTTTCAAATGTTTGTTTCTGGGCAAACAAGAAAGAAAATATATTTACCTGTAAGATGTGTGTGTGTGTGTATGTTCAATCGCTCAGTCGTGTCTGACTCTTTGAGACCCTATGGATTCTAGCCCGCCAGACTCCTCTGTCCATGGAATTCTTCAGGCAAGAATACTGGAGGGGGTTGTCATTTCCTCTTCCAGGGGATCTTCCCAATCTAGGGATTGGACCTGGATCTCCTGTATTGCAGACAGATTCTTTCCAGCTGAGCCACCAGGGAAACCCTTTTTAAGGTGTATGCTTGATTATGTTCTGGTCGAAGGGGAAGTTTCAGATCATTAAATAAAGCTAGCCAAATACCATCAGAGCAGAACCTTCATAATAAACTAAAATCCTAGAGAGCAGAGGTGACATCCTCCTGGTTATAGAGGTATGTGCCTGTCAGGAAGAGAAAGCCAACTGCATGTTTGCAGAGTCAAGATGAAATCAAATGTCATATGGCTTCACAGGGGCCATATGTTGATGCTTCTTCCTATAGGAGGAATTGCTGAGTCGTTCAAAACAGAGTGTAAAAATAACAAACGGGCTGAATGAGTAGGCACAGTCAGGGCCTAGGAAGTGTAAGAAGCCCCCTTTTTGTTTTTGCTGCTCCACTGGTGGGGGAGGAAGTCTGTACACCATATACTCCAGACCTTTGTGTAAAGAGACACAACTCACAGTCTCAGCCTGGAGTGCGGCCAGCTGAAACCAGCTCCTGGAGGAATCGAACCCCTGAAGGGGGAGCAGAGTCAGCAGTGCTTTCCTTATTCCCCAGCCTGCCAAGGCTACCCCAATCCAACGCTTCTCTTCCACCTCCAGGCAGCACAGGGCAGTTAATAAGGCTCGGAGAATGGGAAGCACACGTCAGCACCGCGTGTGGTAAGCGGTAGGTAATTACATTTCGGTTGTTTAATTAAGTTTCACTTTCTGGTTGCCTTGGGGAAACTGTAGGAGAGGATTTTTGTTGTTGTTGTTTTCCCCTGATGCCTCCTTTTCTTTTGTCCCCTGGCTAGAAACGGAGCAGTTCCACATTGTTGTTGAAATAGATACGCATGCTGCATTTGTGTTGGCCGAGCCCAGCACCTATAATCATATATTTCCTCTCTTCGGTCTATGTGTGTGCCACTGCCTTAATATGTGGGGTAGGAATTTCATTCAATGAAGACATGATTTTTCTCTTGTCTCAGGGCTTATTGAAACCAGCTCATTCTCTATTAGAATGTTTTTCTGTACCTCAGCCATCGGCTCAGTACTGACTCTATTATTGTTTTTCACCCTTTCCTTTAAAGACTGTATTTTCTATCGAAGTCCAAGGGGCTGATAAATTTTCTATACTTGCAAGGAAATCTTTTTCCTTGTTTTTCCTAGATTGTGCACATATACAAGTTAGGCACTAGGAATGCTATACCCTTCCTTGGAAGGCTGCGTGGCCATTCTTTGATTCTCTTAAAAATTACCTGTGGACCTACTATGTGAAGGAATATGTGATGTGCTCAGTGGAAGATTTACTTTTCCATAAGGTTATGGTTTAGTAAGTCTCCAGTATTTCTAAATTTATTTGCCTTGAATATTCCGTCACAGGGGGGCCCCACTATGACACACCTCCCCAAGAATGACGATTGTCGAGGTGTGTCCTTGGAACACACCCAGCCCCAGAAGGGGGCAAGGGTGTCATGGCACAGGAAACTTAGAAGCGCATCCTGCCACTCAGCACCTAGGAAATAACATATCAGTTTCCAGCTTCTCTCCTGGAAGTGAAGCCTGCATTTGAAACTGGTTGACTGCTTTGAGAGACAATTCATTTTTCTCAAGAGATGTGGTCAATTTCACCTTACCAGTGACACTCAGAATGGCACCCGGGTATGGGTTTTGAAAGGCTGTCATCTCTTAGAAGTCCAGCCCAGGACTGACTTAGGAGGGCCGCCGTCGTCACTGCTGAGTTACCTGTTCCTTTTTCTCCTGAGCTCAGCTCCCACGCTGCAGGCTTCAGTGAAGTGCAGCTACCTCAGAGGCCGTATTTCAGTTGCTCCCTCAAAGGACTGCCCCACTTCCAGCAGTAATTCATGAGCAAGGTGTCTCTGTCATTCTCCTGTCGCATTTTCTGCCCCTGCCGACTCTCCCCTCCTCTTCCGAGCACTGGGGTCAGGAAAGGGGCCTCACTTTTCCGTCCGTTTGCATGGACTAAGATGCTTTGCGCTGAGCGTGTTGGTCTGCCAGCTTTCTGACCTCTTCTGGAGTCTGCCGTCCTCCGTGACAGTTTCTACCAAGATCCTCAGAAAAGTCAGTTGACGCTGTTTCGTGCCCTCTGCTTTGCCCCGTCACTTCAGTTGTGTCGGACTCTTTGTGTCTCCACGGACTGTAGCCCACCAGGCTCCTCTGTCCATGGGATTCTCCAGGCCGAATATTGCAGTGGGTTGCCATACCCTTCTCCAGAGGATCTTCCCAACCCAGGGATCGAACCCCCATCTCCTGTGTCTCCTGCACTGGCAGGAGGATTCTTTACCACTGGGCCACCGGGAAAGCTCTTGTTTCGTGCCCTAAGGAGTAAATAATATGTTTTGTTTCCATAGCAATTTGAATTCCTTATGTTAATGTTATAGCCCTGGTATGGTTAAGTCTCTGCCATCTGCTAACTTTTTGCTAAAGTCAGAGGGTCTTGCTCTTCAGAACTCCTCTTCTGATGAAAGGGTTTATGTTTATGGCTGAAGAAATGCATATTTAGTGTAGCAAATATGTCAGGGACTTGCACTTCTTTCAGCCTTTTCGTTTCAGAAGCATCTTGAGAAGTGATCCAGTATCACATCTCTTTATTACAACATCGGGTATGATTTCTAATGCTTCATTTGCAGACCCTCCTTTATTAGCTTCAAAGATATAACTTGAAACTTCAATAAGGTAGAGTCCATGAGGAGAGATTCCAAAATGGATAAAATAAAGCTGAGGGAAATTAAAACAGCTTGCCCAGTCTGACTAAGAGGGTCAGGAATAGAACCTGACTGCTAATAGAACACATTTTTGTGTGGGTGGCACAAAAGAACGGGACATGTTAACAATCAGAAAAAGCTCAAGTTCAGCCATAAAGCATATTTGTACACACTGTTGCATATTGTGTTCGAATGACTTATTTTTGCCTCAGTCTGTTCCAGTGCACATTCCTGCCAGTGGTAGGTATTGGTTTGGAGATCATTTTTTCTCTTGCAGCACGCAAGAGTCAGAGTTTCCAGATGCGTAGCTGAGTAGGGGGTCTGGGTCATACAAGACATGAACTGGTGGGTCCGCACGTTGTAGCCAATTCTGCGACAGCTGGCAAAACCTTGGTGTACCAGGCGGCTTTACAAACCCAGCCAGTTTCCATGGGGATGCAGAGTTGCTGAGGCAAATGCGGGCAAATGTGGGAAAGACAGCCCAGGCAGGAGACACTCGGGTACACGTGGCCACAACTCAGGTTACAGGATCCAGGGAAGTGATCCGGCTCTTATGTGAGTTACAGTCAGAACCAACATTTATTTCACAGGGATTTTCATACATTATCTCAATTTTCCCTCACAAAAGCCCCCGAGAAGGAAGTATGTTGGCACACCGTTACAGATCTTTTATGAGGGCAAACACAGTCTCTATCCGGGAGATTTCAACAGGCTCAAGGTTACACAACTAAGAAATGAGGATACACAGAGTCAGGTCTCTTGATTCCGAATTGGGTGCCCTTTCATTTTTATTTTTGTATTTGCATTTATTTTTTATTGAAGTATAGTTGATCTGCAATGTTGTTTCAGGTGTCCAACAAAATGATTCAATTATATGTGTGTGTGTGTGTGTGTATGTGTGTGTGTATCTAGATTCTTTTCCCTTAGAGGTTATTACAAAATACGGAGTATGTTTCCCTGAGCTATGTAGTAGGTCCTTGTTGGTTATCCGTTTTATATACAGCACTGTGCTTCTGTTAATCCGAAACTCCTAATTCGTCTCCTGCCTTCCGGGTCCCCTTTTAATGAGACCAACCACTCTGACTGCTCCGAGTGTTCTGTGCCACCCCAGCCTCCCTCCACACCTGCAGAGACTAAGTACAGACTGAGGGCGTTTATACTGCGCTCACGGGTGTGTGAACTCTCAGAACCCCACCCCACTTTCCCCTTCTTTCAGGACCGTCTTTGCTCTCCCGTGGGGGGAGTGCAGGTCACAGTGTGGGGTCATCTGCCTCTGTGGTCTTCATCCTTCACAGTGGACATCAGACTTCCTTTTATGGCATTCTGGATGATTCATTAATAGTTTGATTTTTTGCAAGATACACGGACATTTTTTGATTGAGAAACACTTTAGAAATGCCGAACATACTACTGTGATGAAATAACAATGACTAAGATCGCTCTTAAATTGTTGGAATTATAAGGGCTTCAGCCTTTTTTTTACTCGATGTGTTTGTTTTGATTTGTTTTATCTTGCCTTTCAAATGGTCTTATTGGCTTTGAAACATTAGCGAGCAGTGTTGTTCTCTTACAGATCTAGCTCCAACTTTTAGCAGCCATAGGAAGTAGATTCAAAACATACCTGAATTAGACATGGGATTTTACAGAACATTTTATTTTTACTGATTTGTGATAAAACTGAATAAACCACAATTGGTTAAAGAAGTAATAGTACAACTAATCTTAGGGTGAATAAAGTACTCCTGAGAAGTAAATTGTTTGTGTAGATATGATAATACCATAGTATACTCAATCCAATAAAATACATAAACCAGAATAGGAATTTTCAAACATTTAACTCCTGGAGGAGCAGTATAATGATTACTGTCATACTTACCCAAGTAAAGATCTATAAACACATAGATGCAAAGTAAATGCAAATTCTTTGGTTTATTAATGGATGATAGGATTGAAAACAAGCCAGAAAGTGCAGGCAGATGAGATTATAGTAAATCATAAAAATATGGCACTTGCAACCAAAAACTTGCCATTTCTGGGGTGGCAAATGAAATAGAGCATTAAAACAAGGGTTTTTAAAACATGGATTAAATTTTAAAAATGAAAACAAATGGTAACAGGAAGAGAAAAACAAGAGGAAACAAAAATGAGCAGGAATCAGAATCCTGGGGGAAGTTTTTTTACTTTGATTTCGGTGAATTCTAAGTATGCAATCGAGACTGCATTGAGGGTCAGGTTTAATCTTCTCTATGAGAACACTATGAATTACTTTAAGTCAGCACATTTAGAAAAAGAAAGAGCTGAATTTGTGGCTGAGCTTTCTGTCTGATCATCATGTGTAAAGTCGTGTCTGACTTTGCAGCCCCATGGACTGGAGCCTGCCAGGCTCCTCTGTCCATGGGATTCTCCAGGCAGTACTGGAGTGGGTTGCCATTTCCTTCTCCAGAGGAATCTTCTGACCCAGGGATCGAACCCGCATCTCCTGCATTGGCAGGCAGATTCTGTACCAGTGAACCACTTGGGAAGCCCTTGACGGTCACACCCTCTATATAATTTTAGGCTCCTTACGTCTCAGTTTCACTTTTAGTGACACTTATGTCCCATTAGTGGTGCTCAGACTTTGGTGTAGGTCAGCGTGTCACATGCTGGTGAACAGGGCAGATTTCTGGGTGACGTCCCAGAAGTTCTAGCCAGTACCTCTTGAGTGGGACCCAGCCAGATGCAAGGACCACAGACCACCTTTTGAAAACACTAACAGAGAATCATGAATCAGGAGGGAAGTGGCTCTTTGAGCCAGAGAATGTCATTGATTTTCATGAACTCTGACTCTATCAAATATAAGTTTTAAAATTTAAATTTTTGTTCATGGTGATGGATTAGAAATATGACATCTTCCCTGTTAGTCAAAAAAAGGATTATACAGATGTCTGTGACTATACAACTTGGTTGCTTATAATCAAACTTTTTAGAACATAAAACTGAAAGAATGACCTAATTCAACGCTTCATTTTATAAATGAGCCATATGAGGTTCAGAGAGTTGAAGTAGCTTGCAGTGTCACGTAGGTTGCTAGTGACCACATAAGACTGTTTTGCTCTTTCCATTCCTTATGTTGCTGCTTTTGCTGCTGCTAAGTCGCTTCAGTCTTGTCCGACTCTGTGCAACCCCATAGATGGCAGCCCACCAGGCTCCCCCATCCCTGGGAATTCTCCAGGCAAGAACACCGGAGTGGGTTGCCATTTCCTTCTCCAACGCATGAAAGTGAAAAGTGAAAGTGAAGTCGCTCAGTCATGTCTGACTTGTAGCGACCCCATGGACTGTAGCCCACCAGGCTCCTACCAGAGTCCTGGAGTGGGGTGTCATCACCCTCTCCGATTCCTTATGTTACATTTCTCTTAAAATTCTCTGATACTGGTCCAGTTAATATAAAAAGGACTGAGGATAAGCCAAGCATCCCATTAGCTGATATCTTTGCCTTATACAGAAAAATAAGATTAGAAACTTGGGTAAAAATATATGCAGTCAACAAAAGCAATTGCATAGTGACAACTATATGATATGTCTTGTCCATCCTCTAAATAAATGTCGTGAACTAGGGGATGGCGTAATGATGCTAAGTTGTTGCAGACATAAAAGTTTGAAACAAATTATGAGGCTCCAGGAAAGTGTCCGCCTGCAGTTTAGGAGACCGGGGGTTCGATCTCTGGGTTGGCAAGGTCCCCTGGAGAAGGAAATGGAAATCTATTCCAGTATCCTTGCCTGGAGAATCCCATGGACAGAGGAGCCTGGCAGGCTACAACCCATGGGGTCGCAAAGAATCAGATATGACTGAGGGACTAAGCTCGCACACGCAGGGTATGATAAATTGGTTTTTACCTTCTTAAGAATATTAGGCTTCACCTGAATTTTTCAAAGCTGTCCTTTCCCCACAAAGTTTTCTAAGAATAGATAACTTTTTTAAAGACTTTTTTTCCTTCATGTGGACCATTTAAAAAGTCTTTATTAAATATGTTGCAGTGTTGCTTCTGTTTTATGTTTTGCTGCTTAGGTTGCAAGGCATGTGGGATCTTGGGCCCGTGACCGGGGATTGAGCCCTCACCCCTGCATTGGAAGGTGAAGTCTTAACCACTAGACCACCAGGGAAGTCCCTCAAAAGCTTCTTATTTGGTCTGCTGCCCCTACCAAATCAAATTTTTTTTTTGGGGGGGATGGGGGTGGCGTTCGTTGTTGTTTAGTTGGTCAGTCATGTCTGACTCTTTGTGACCCCATGGACTGGCGGCACGCCAGGCTTCCCTGTCCTTCGCCATCTCCTGGAGTGTGCTCAAACGGGAGGCTGCAAATAACCGAACACTGATTGATAGTGCTTAAAACAAGTAGAGACGTTTCTTCTCACATTTACCGTGTTTCTGGAGATAGGTCATCGTTGGCATTTGGTTGAGTAGCTCAATAACATCAAGGCTCAGGATCAGTAACTCTGTGATCTTCCTCTCCTTTCTCTCATAGGCTCAAGCTCCAGGTGCCATATTGTCATTCAAAGTCAGATGAAGGGCTAGGCAATGGAGACGGGGTGTGGGGTGACAGAGTGTCTGCCACTCTCTTTGTTCGTGAAGAAACTTTTGTTTTTCCAGCATCATCTGGGTCTTATGGGGCACCCCAGTTTGAGATGTCCCCTCTTCTTGCTCCTTCTTCGTCCTGCCTCCATCCTTCTAGACTCTTCTACGTGGCCCCCAACACAAACACACCACACAGAGTGACCACATACCCAAGCCAGTCGGAACCTGCATTTCAAAAGAGTCCTTTGATTGACAAGCCTTTAGGAATCTGTACAGGTGTCCCTAGGGTGATAGGAAGTTTTTTTTTAATTTTTGTTTATTTTTAATTGAAGGATAATTGCTTTATAGTATTGCATTGGTTTCTACCAAACATCAACACATAGGAAGTTTTGCTGAATACACTCTCTCTGTGGATGTCCAGCAGTCCTTCTTCCCTGCTTCTTTAAAAGAATGATCAAATCCAACCATAATACACTGATGTTTTATAAAAAAAAAATCAGAAGTCAGTATCTTGAAAACGTATCCTAAGGCTTTTTTTCAGGTAACCTTTATATTGAACCATAAAAAGATTTAAGACATCTTCTGTTGGACTCAGGCCCTGTCATTCATGCTGAGATTGTTCGGGAAAAGAGGTGCTGACACCTTTGCTAAGAGGAGTCAAGGTCTTCCAAGCAGGAAACTGGCTTGATGACAATACGCTGACTTGTCAGTTAAGCCAGTGGCTGCTCTGGGCAATCAGAGATTGGCTCTCCTTCTGACTTCTGACTTTTGTGTGTGTGTCGGGGGAATCTTATGAGTCATGGCTAGCCTTTCCAGGCTGATTAAGCTTGAAGGAGCCTCTGGATTTTTGCAAAAAAAAAAAAAGAAAGGATTTTGCCAACAGTTGTCTTCGGCACCCCCACTGGAGAAAGTCGGTTCAGAAATGGAAATTCTAGACAAACAACTGAAGCTAAGGACACCTCCGTGTGTAAACGCTTCCAGATGCAAACAAATTTTTCATTTCACTCTCTACAGTTTTCATTTTAAAGGGTTATTGAGATGGAAGCTTGGAGGAAAGTGCATTAGAATCATTTGCCCTGGTTTCCCATCCGAGTGAGGCCGGCTCACAGTTGCAAGGGGAAAGCACTGTCTAAAAAATAAATCTTAATCAAGTCCCTGTAGTCTATCAACACATGCTATTCAGAAGAAGCAAACGAAGAAACATCTGAGGAAAACAGGGCTGAGTTGGTGGAACATCTTGAAGGGGGCCAGTCCCCTCTTAGAAAATTAAAAAGACATGCGGTAGCCTAGGAAGCGTCAGTGCTTGTTAAATAGAATAACATAAAGGGTGAAATTCAAGATACAGCCATCTTAAAGTTTAAAACAACAATCTGCAATTCTTTGGATTGTAAGGTTGTTAGGATTGTTTTTACCCTTTTGAAACGGTGCTGAGCAGAGTTACAAATAGTGTTTTTGTTTTTGTTTTTAAAGTGTTGGGCCAACAACAATAAAAAATGTCATTTGGCCTATAAAATATTCTCTGCTCCCACCCAACAAGCCTTCCTCTTGCTTCCTACCAGTCATCCCCCCCTCCTTCTACAGCTTCCTGTACAAAAGGCTACGATACCAACATCTGCCTGAAGCAACAACAGATGCATTTCAACCAAATTAATAAATAAAAAGGAACAAAAGTCTGGGTACACTAATGTTGCTCTTATTCTCAGCGGCTGACTGCCATTAGCCCTCTCTGGTTATAATTATAAGGTCTTTCAAGCCTTAGGCCGATGGGCCTGAGCTCATGGGTGATTTGGAATCTGCTGATAGCGGCTGGAATGAAGCATGGAGAATCTTTTAAACTTAAGGCCTAAGCTCACCGAGTTAGACCACTGTATTCTTGGACTTAGATGTTTACTCAGTAAATGATGCTCCTCAGCGGTAGTGCCTGGACCATTGCCCAGCCATGTGGAGGGGGCGTAAGCGTGGATGTGACTTTCTGGGGGGAGCCTTCTGCAAACAAGAGGTAACGGGACCCCGTTGAGAACGTTCAGCTCCCAGCTCCTCTGTGCCAGCACGGTGGATAACAACAGGATGTGGGTTTCAAACACGTGTAAACTTCTTCAAGCTGCCTCTTTCAGTTTCACTCTTTTTTAAACTAGAAAAGAATAATTCAGCTATTTAAAGCAAACTTCTTTTTCTTGCTACCAGTATTTTTTTTTTGTCATTGTCATATCCCATATCAGGACTTGATTCCATTCACATTTCTACAAGCCACTCAGGTAACTGAATTCATATCAACGTGTATTTAATTAGTACATTATGCAAATGAAACACGGCATATTTATGACACAGGTAGATTATGATGTACACTAAAAAAAGTTTCACTTTCTGTAAATGAGGAAATAGATTGCATTCATCATCAACTAAGGGTATTCTTCTATACCTCTAGAACTTGGTTGATGGTTTTAGTGAACAGGACTAAAAGATTCAAAAGTCACACGCATGTTGGTTGTAAAAATCGAAGGCATTTAGCTTTAAATTAATTTCTTTTAAAATAAGTTATGAAGTTTGAGTAGGCCATAAAATTAGGATCTGCATGCATTTTTATCAGACCAGAGAAAATAAGGGAGAATTGACTATCCATTCTTTGTATTTTCTGTTGTTTCTCCAATCCTCACCCTCCCTTTCATGGTCCTTTCTCTTCATCTCAATCTACTCTTTCTTACATTCTTCTTTCCCCATCACTCTCAGGACACAGAATTAAGAGAGAATAGAGGATGGTTAGAATTGGTGAGTAGAGAAATTTCGTAGGTTTGTTTTTTTTAACTGCAGGTTTTGAGTTGTTTTTGCACTTGAGGTATGCACATGATAAAAGGTTGCCATTTCAATTCATATTGTCTCAAAAACTCAAAGGCTCCTTTTTAGTTTTTCTGTATACAACGAAGACTTGGTGGATTGTAGGCTCTTTTAACTATGCTCACTGAACAAAATACCCTGGAAGGGAAACAATTCCAAGTCATGTATCAAAGGTTCAGTTTGATGTGTATATACTAAATGCCTGACATCCCTGTGCATTTTGTTGATTCATTATAATACAAAAGAGTGAATTCATATTCTGTGCTGGCACTTGCTCTGTGTTGAAAATCCAAAATTAAACAAGTCGCAAGACTCCTACCTTCAAATTTATAGTCTAATGGAAGAGTTGTTGTTTCAGATGCTAAGATGTGTCTGAAATTTTTGTGACCCCATGGACTGTAGCCCACCAGGCTCCTCTGTCTATGCAATTTCCCAGGCAAGAATACTGGAGTGGGTTGCCATTTCCTTCACCAGGGAATCTTCCCCACCTGGGTATCAAGCCTGTTCTTCTACTTGGCAGGCAGATTCTTTACCACTGAGCCACCAGGGAAGCCCCTAACGGAGGAGAAAGGAGTATAACAAGATCAATTTCAGGGTGATGAGAGAGCGTTACAATGACACAAAGAGCTGTGATTTTAAAAGGATGATGCAAACCAGTTACCTCTTGCTTACGGAATAGATGGGCTACAGGAAATTTGGTAATAAGACAGATTTATATAAACTGAAACATTTTCCTACAACTCCACTATAAAGTTGGATATGTTTTCCCAGGAAAACCTCCAAAATGCCTAATGCAAAACTTGAGATTGCAGAAAATACTCCATTGTGCCTATATTTGGCCTCCTGAAAATTGTGTCTTTACAAGGCCTTCCCTGCTTTCATTCACAGCTCCCATCTTGCTCTTACTGTTTTCTTCTTGGTGTATTTTTCTATTTCTGGGACTACCACTATCTTGGGACTGGAAGCATTCTTTTCTTTCTCACTGGGATTGCCTCTGTCTTCACACTCAGCCTCTGCAGCTCAGTTTCCCCCCTTCCTTTCTGTTGAGAGATTTATGGCAGCTAATAGAGTCTAATAAGACATATTCCAGCCTGGTACGCCGTGTGGTTTCAGCTGTGTAAGATGAATGACCTCTTATGTCTAGCTCAAGAATAAATATCTAGCTGATATTTATTGATTAATTCAATAAATACATATTGACGGCCTACTCTGTCCAATCAGAACACAGTTCTTCACCTCCTGAGCTTACCAAGTAGCATGGGAAGATAAGCATTAAATACTCATTTGTTTGTAATTGTGATTATGGCTACAGAGGGCAAGTATAGGTTTTTGTGAATAAATTGAAGGGGAATAGAGTTTGTCTGGAAGATGTAAGAAGACGAAGAAAGGCTTCCCTGAGGAGATGATATTTAAACTGAGATCTGGAGGATAAGTAGGAGATTCCTCCAGGCAGAGGGAAGAGTAAAGTTTGGGGGCAGAAAGAACGTGGTAGTTTTGAGGAACTCAGAGGTTGGTGAGGCTGTGTGTGCGTGCGTGCCAAGTCACTTCAGTCATGTCTGACTCTTTGGGACGCTATGGACTGTAGCCCACCACGCTCCTCTGTCCATGGGATTCTCCAGGCAAGTACACTGTGTGTGTGTTAGTCGCTCAGTCGTGTCCGATTCTTTGCAACCCCACGAACTGTAGCCCGCCAGGCTCCTCTGTCCATGGGATTCTCCAGGCAAGAAGACTGGAGTGGGTTGCCATGCCCGCCTCCAGGGGATCTTCCCAACCCAGGGATCGAACCCGGGTCTCCTGCATTGCAGGCAGATTCTTTACCAGCTGAGCCAGGAAAACAGGGAGGATATAAAGTACAATCTAAATGTATTGTCCCCACAAAAAAAAAGGCTGAAAATAAGCAGCTCGGGATTGGTGCAAGACTCAGGAGTTCATCACAGGCTTTGTTAAGTATTGCTCCGTCATGTCTGAGTCACGAGTGGTCCTAGGCATGACGGTGCCATTGGAAGGGAGAGGGCGAGGAAGAATGTACAATGCCAAGTTCTTTATCAGAAAAGTTAGAAGCTTCTCTGAAATCTGCTGGTGAACTTCTGCCTATGTGTCACTGGCCAGAACACAACCCAAATAGTAAGGAAAGCTGGGAAAGTGAGAATGTAGATTTACCAGCTGTGACCCTGGATGCAGCCCAGTGAGAAGGGATCGGGAATGGGTATTGGTTTCCTCAGTAAACAGTGTCTGATGTCAGCATTCTCCAGCTTCATGATCTTCGGCAAGTAACTCAACTTCTCTAATCCCTCTTCTGAAAAATGGGAACAATGAGGCTCTCCACCTCAATTGTTGTGGGGTTAACTGAAAGAATTTTTGTGCTGAGTACATAAGCGTTCAACCCATGTGAGCTCAGGTCTTGTGCTTGACAGGTATGCTGCAATCAGGCCATGAAGAGCTCTGTAAGTCATATTGATCATTTTGTGTTGATCCTTAGCACAATGAGAAGGTATCAAAGGATTTTAAGCAAGGAGGGGCATGATCACATTTGTGTTAGAGCCTTCGGTTTCTCCCCTAACAGATACAGCCGGTTGTGTGACATAGCAAATTGTCCGCACAAGGCTTTGCTTACCTGTGTTTGCGCCCGGCTGACTTTTAATACTTTTTTGGCAATCTAAGTTGTTTTGAGATGTGTGAAATGAGAATCAAATGCAGGTGTTTGACTTTCTTTGATTTTTTAGAAAAACATTTTAACCCTGGGGCAATTTAATGCCAGAGAATCAACTTACTTTGATCAGGATTTTCAAATCTATTTGGCTGATAGTGCACCTACAGAATATAGGGGGAAAAAATCACAAAGATTTTACTTTGCTCACTTGAACTACTGCCCTACTATTAAGGACCACGGCAAGCTTACATGTTTAAAAAAAAAAGGAAGAGCTCCAGCATTCCTTTCACACTCCCACTCGCCCCCGAGGTTCTTCCACTTCCTTCCTATGGCTTTTTTTAGAAGCGAGTGTGTTTTTCTCACGTCCGGCAACAAAGGATGTTTTTGAGCCACCACTGAGGTTTGTGTGTGTGACTGACTTTATAACTCTTTCTAGAAAGTGCTATCTCTATTTGCATAGATTAAGTCGAACTTTATCTTGAGTGAAAGTCTCAAAAGACTATTTTTGTTTTTGTAAATGGATTTTTGCCGTTATTTAACTTCAAATAAATTTACCTATGTGTTTTAAAATAATCTTAAGAGGACCTGTCAAAATTCCTTCACAATTCCCACATAAGTTTTAATCTCAAAAAAACCTGTTTGGGTGATTCTTTCAGCATATTGTGTTTATTCCTGTTACCTTGTTAAAAAGTTTACCATCTCTTCCTTAAATATGTCTGAAAGTGTCAAAATGTGTGTATGGTGGAGGGCATGGTAGTTATGTATAAACTTTGGTGATTTTCACGGAGAAAAATGCTTGTAACTGTCACCGTGTCCCATGCTGGGGCTATTGGATGTCTTGACATTAGGCGTTTTTATCTAATTGTAATTCTCTGAGCAATGAGACAAGGTGAAATCAACAAAACTCAGATAGCTGAGAATCATGCCGTAAATCCTGTGAGAGAATTTACCTTTCCATTGTCAGACGATATAAATCATTTAAAACATGTGCTGGAAGAGCTGCCCATTTTCTCGAGGGGAAATAGGGTTTACGTCCCAAGTTTTACTTCTCAACCAAGAGAAAGATATTAAAAGAGCCTCCAAACCTTTTAGACACATTTTGGTGGCCAACCTCTGTCCATGTGCTGCCAGCAACAATCCCGCCAATGACATTATAAAGAGGCAGCATTCCATTCAGTACAGAACAACCTTAGCTGCTTGGTTGGTAAACAAGATTGCACTGGAGATAAGTGTCTGCCTTTAGTAAACGACAAGCCCCACCTCTAATCCAGATAGGAAGATCTCTACTTCTTGTGAATTTTGTGATTCCTCTTCTGTTGGAGTTCAAGAAGGGGAGCTTAGCTTCCAAGATCAATTTAATGTCTAAATTCCTTGGCATTTGTCATGTTAAATCAGCACGTCTCCGGTGGGTGGCTGTAGTTATTTTAGCATTGATTTACCTCTAGTGGTGCAAAGCAAAGGAAGACCCAGAAAATCAAAGTCAGTTTTCGTAGGCCTTTTCTCAGAAACAAAGGGAAGCTGTGGTGTTGATGGGGTGTTTTGGTTTTTTTTGGTGTTTTTTTTTTTTTTTTTTTTGCTCATCTTTGCCTTCCATGCGAAATCACTCTTTATATGAGTTTCCTTCCCATACTGAATATCTGTTATAGGTCGAGCCTTGGGTATTTCTGTGGTTGGGGGATTATGCAAAATAATTTGAAGGCACACCAGTCGACTTTGAGGAACTAAGTACTCATTTAAAGAGACAAGATATTACAGTGGGAGTTGTGAGAGTGGGTGTGCGGTGTTGTGAGAAGCCAGGCTTTCACATCATGCCTCATCTTGGATCCGGCCTCTGCCTACTATCTGAGCAACCTGGTGCAGAGGGTTTCATGTGGGTCCTCATCTGGAAGAGGGAGGTAATAAAGACTCTTGCCTCGAGGTCACTATGAAAGGGCAGCAAGGGCCACTTGACTAAGAACATGACCCAAACCAGACTGCTTGTGTTTAAATCCCAGCTGCACTGTTTGTAGCTGATGCGGCCTTGGGCAAATCTCATCCTCGCTGCCTACCTCAGCTGCCTCATCTGAAGATGGAGACGATGCCGGTACCCACTTCACAGCGGTGCTGAGCATCTAAGGGGAGAGAGGAAAGGAAAACGGCTGAGAATAGTGCCCTGCAAGCAGCATTAGCTGAGGGTTTGCTTTCGTTTTTGTGGGGATTAAATGCTTGGTACTCATGTAGGAGGTAACTAGTAACTATTACATTATGTGGAGAGCTCAACACAGCGTATGGTATGTTTTCAGGACTTGGTAAATATTTGTTAACTTCATTGTCTACTGTATACGTCTTTGTGTGTGTGTGCGTGTGTGTGTGTGTGTGTGTGTGTGTGTGTGTGTAATAAGGGAGAAAAGCACATATTCCCTAACAACACAAAAAACCATAAGTTTATGGGTCAAAGTCTATAAGACAGAATGGATATCATTCTGGATATCAGCCAATGGATATCAGCCAAGCCACACATCTAGGAGAGTTCTTCCTATACTACCTGGTGCCTGTTTTGTCCTTATTTAGAGGCCTATTTTTTCCACTGATGCTTCTCAAACATTTTCAACTGTGGATGGAACCCCTAATATTTCATAAATCAAAGGAATAATCACAGCTGATTGTTCCTACCACCACAGAAAGCTAAAATCCACTTGGCTTTTGGGCTTGACTAGAAACCTAATTAATAGTCATCACAATGCAGGCACGTTCCCATTTATAAATACACTCCCAAAATTCAGTTATAAAACAAGAAATTAGATCGCATAATACCTCATAAAAATAATGTTACAATGACCATTAAAATTCAAGCCTACCTATATAATTATCCCAGTATATTGAAGAAAAAAAATGGTACTGCACATTTCTGCTAACCGTGTATGAGTCGAGGTATGTAGTCTGACTTCTGGGTCGGGACAAACCAGAGACCTACCCCCTGTGAAAATCCCACAGGTGATGAGGATGAGGGAGTCACCTCTTGTCTGTCCCCATCACCTTTAGTTTACTTAAGAGACAGGAGTTCGGGAGATACGGTTTCCAATATGCAACTTCAGCCTTGGTTTTCTGTGCAAATCAATGGAGAAAAGAAAGAGGGGTTATGGGGTAAAAAATCACCAGTGCTGGGCCTTCCGTGGCAGTCCAGGGGTTAAGACTCCAAGCCCCCAGTGTTACGTGGCAGCCTGGATGGGAGGGGAGTGTGGGGGAGAATGGATACACATATATGTATGGCTGAGTCCCTCCGGTGTTCACCCAAAACTATCACAGCATAAAATAAAAAGTTCAAAAAAAAAAGACTCTAAGCTTCTCCTGCAGGGGGAGAGGTTCAATCCCTGCTCAGGGAACTAAGATTCTGCATGCTGCATGGCACAGCCAAAAAAAAAACAAAACACAAAACATTATTAAAAATCACCATTGGTAAGTATATGTCATCTGTAAAGATTATTTTCTTATTAAGACCTTTGGCATGTTTTATTGTCCCCTATGTTCCTTTCACCCCTCACTCCACCTCTCCACAAATTACCCAAGGCCATGGTTGTAGGGATAACTCCACTTGTCATCAGTTTTTCCTCCATGTACTCCCGATATGATATTGAAAGGCTTTCAGATGAAGACATCCCTCAAATCCCTCATTTAAAAAGGCATATTAGAAGAAAACAGTTTGTAATGTCATTATCACTGTTAATTCCCAATTGAGTCAGATTTCACTGTTTCACCCTCACTACTGAGTTTGTATGCAAAGGCAGCCTGGCGGAAAAACCAAATGCTATGCCATTCAAGATGTGTCCATCAGATGATGCTTCACACAGAACAGAAAGTGACAGTAGCTTTCTTGAGGATCCCAAGCTGTTAATATGACATCAGGTTTTCATTCATTCAACAAACACTGACTGAACCTTTAATAGATGCCAAGCATTCTGGTGGATGCCAGGTGTATAGCAATGCAAAGCAAATAATATGCCTGCTAAGGCTAGGATGATGAGAAAATACACCAACAGGTGAAGATCGTGTGTCATAAGATGGTAATTGCCATGGAGGGGATTAATTTCAGTTGGTTCTGCAGAAGGAAGTCAGGGAGCAGGCCATGTGGCCATTTGGGAGAGGCGCTTTCAGGCAGAACAGCAAGGACAAAGCCTCTGAGCCAGTAGCATCACAGATGTTCCAGCTGGATCAGAGGAAGCTCAAGGAGATGGGTGGAAGACGAGGTCAGAGAGGTAGCAGGGGTACTTTATAGGGCTTCGTAGACCACTGGGAGGATTTGCTCTTATTCTAAGTAAGAGAGGATATGTTTTGAAGACAGAGCATTAGGAGTGCAATGTGCCGGATGTCAGGTGTCAAAGGAAGTGCAGAAGCAAGGATATCTCAACCTGTGTGGCTGCGTACCTGGAACTGTCATTAATTGAGCTGAGGAATATTACTGAAACATCATGTTTGGCAACAGGGGAAGAAGGAGGAGGAAAATTAGAATTTTTATTTTGGATAGGTTTAGTTTGATATGCCAACTAGAACACTTAGAAGATGTCAGGTAGGCAGGGGATAGGTTGGATGCAATTCATGGGTGAGATCTGTTAAAGGTGTACATTTGGGTATTTAGGACCACAAGACTAAAAACACCAGAGAAAAAGTGTAGATAGCTTTTGGCTTAAACAAAAACAAACAAACCTATAACAGTGACTGGAGGCCATTCACCATCCTTATATCTTTTGGGAGTTTTTTAAGAAAAAAATCAGACAAAATATTAAAGCAAGCTTCAGTTTAGTTCAGTTCAGTTCAGTCACTCAGTCGTGTCTGACTCTTTGCGACCCCATAAATCACAGCATGCCAGGCCTCCCTGTTCATCACCAACTCCCGGAGTTTGCTCAAACTCATGTCCATCAAGTCGGTGATGCCATCCAGCCATCTCATCCTCTGTCGTCCCCTTCTCCTCCTGCCCCCAATCCCTCCAAGCATCAGGGTCTTTTCCAGTGAGTCAACTCTTCACATGAGGTGGCCAAAGTCCTGGAATTTCAGCTTTAGCATCAGTCTTTCCAATGAACACCCAGGATTGATGTCCTTTAGGACGGACTGGTTGGATCTCCTTGCAGTCCAAGGGACTCTCAAGAGTCTTCTCCAACACCACAGTTCAAAAGCATCAATTCTTCGGTGCTCAGCTTTCTTCACAGTCCAACTCTCACATCCATACATGACCACTGGAAAAACCATAGCCTTGACTAGACGGACCTTTGTTGGCAAAGTAATGTCTCTGCTTTTTAATATGCTATCTAGGTTGGTTATAACTTTCCTTCCAAGGAGTAATCACCTTTTAATTTCATGGCTGTAATCACCATCTGCAGTGATTTTGGAGCCCCAAAAAATAAAGTCTGACACTGCTTCCACTGTTTCCCCATCTATTTCCCATGAAGTGATGGGACCGGATGCCATGATCTCAGTTTTCTGAATGTTGAGCCAACTTTTTCACTCTCCTCTTTCACTTTCATCAAGAGGCTTTTTAGTTCCTCTTCACTTTCTGCCATAAGGGTGGTGTCATCTGCATATCTGAGGTCATTGCTATTTCTCCCAGCAGTCTTGATTTCAGCTTGTGCTTCCTCCAGCCCAGCATCTCTCATGATGTACTCTGCATATAAGTTAAATAAGCAGGGTGACAACATACAGCCTTGACATACTCTTTTTCCTATTTGGAACCAGTCTGTTGGTCCATGTCCAGTTCTGACTGTTGCTTCCTGACCTGCATATAGGTTTCTCAAGAGGCAGGTCAGGTGGTCTGGTATTCCCATCTCTCAAGCTTACAAAAGTAAAAAACCTTTGGCTAGCTTATTCTCTTTATGAGGAAAAGCCTGTTGTAAGATGTTTGTTTGGTTATTGTTTACTAAGCCAACCTGATATCTAGAACTGTTTTGAGCTCGAATACACAACCATAGCATGCTTGATTAGAAGCTTTATATTATACGATAGTGATAAAAGCAATAGGAGAAATAAATGACATATATCCAGTGATAGTAAGGGGGAAAGTAGAGAGATGTTTCGTCTGAGTGCGTAGACTCTCCAGTACTTAGAAGCCAGAGAGATTAACTAGAACTAGCAAAGGAGGCAGAAGAACAGTGTCAGTGAAGAAGACCTGAGAGAAGATGGTGCCCCATAAGACCAGTAGAGAAAGAAGTTAAGGAGAGAGTGTGTGTCCCTGCCAAATGCTACCAATAAATTAGGTTATCTGAGGACTGATAATTAATTATAAAACTTGGGGAAGGTCATGATTTTCATTCAGAGCTGCTCTTCGGGTTGGTAGTGTGTGCCAATTCCCATGCTGTAAATACTTCCATCGTAGTCTGTTTCAAGCTACCTGTAGTTTCAGAGGAAGCTTGTAAAATTGTTGAATTTAACCGCTGGCTCCAGCTAGCTCCTGTGTACTCTGCTTGCCAGGAGCCATTCTGATGGATGCATGGGGAGGGAAGTGGATTCATAGGGGATGAAACTAGAAGAACTGGAGACAGTGAGTATAGACAACATTTTTTGAGGAGTTCTGCTATATAGAGATAAGGTGGTAACCAGATCAAGATGTGTGGTCAAGAGTTTTTGTTTGTTTGTTTTGGGTTTTTTTTGGGGGGGGCGTTCTTTATAATAACAGGAGGTATAGCAGCATATTTATATGTGATGGGAGCGATTCAATTATAAACTGGTGAAGAAGAAAGCAGTGAGAACTGGTGGAGAGAAGGCCCTGAGTGGGAGAAAGAGAAGGGTTGAATGCACAGGGAGGGGGCCTCGGTTTCAGCGGAGAGCCTGATAGTCCCCTCGGAGTCCCAGCAGAGAACACGTCAGCCCTGCCCGACAGGACAGTGTGAGCTATAATCTCAACATTCTAGTCTCTATGTTGAAAACACAAACAGGGAAACATTAATTTGAGTTCTTTGATTTAACCCAATATGTACAAATTGTTAAGACTTGTACTGAATAGAAAGCAATTATTTATGAGACATTTTACATTCATGGTTGATAAAATTACAAAATCCTGTGTATATGACATAAAAAAGCACATCTCAATGTGGTTCACGTGATCAGTAGCTACAGGTGGCCAGACTGGAGAAGGCAGGTATAAAAATGAGTGAAGGGCTTATTATGTCTTGTGGGGGGTGGGGATCGTAGAAGTTCTATTTACTTCTATTTTATCAGTGAAATAGAATTCAAGGTAATCCAGCAACTGGGACTGAGAATTGGGCAGAAGGTGCTAGAGGTTTGAGGAGAGAGGAAAAGATGTGGAATAGTCGTGGAGGAGAACGACAGAGTGAGTGGAACAGGAAAAATGTACTAGGAATAGGGCGGCACTGATGGTGCGCTTGAGCCTGTTGTCAACTCACTCAGTTGTGTCCGAGTCTTTGCAAACTCTTGGACTGTAGCCCGCCAGGCTCCTCTGTCCATGGGGCTTCCCAGGCAAGAGTACTGGAGTGGGTTGCCATTTCCTTCTCCAGGGGATCTTCCCGACCTGGAGACAGAACCCATGTCTCCTGCATCAGCAGGCGGATTCTTTTACCACTGAGCCACCTGAGATCAATGGTCCAGAATTTAACGTGAGACATGCAATCCTGAGTATGTGGTTTTCTTCAGCCACTTTCTCTTCTGCAGAAGTGGGGCAGGAGCATCTGCAGCATGTACAAGAGTTGGAGTGAACCGGGTTGAAATGGACTGGAAAGCAGACGCCAGGCAGTCCATCTAGTAGAAAATGCTAAACTTTGCCCATAGGAAATCTGCCCTTTATTCTGCCTGATCTAGGCTTTCTATGCCTGGGTTGGCGGGTGAGGAGGAGGATGAGACATTAGGCGAGAGCGTGTGGGAGGGTTTAAAAGCATAGTGACATTTTTCTTTTCGGCCACTGAACTCCTATCTTAGAATTCTTCTCTTAGCAAGCTCTCCAAGTTCTTTCTCCAGGGTCGCTTCACTGAGCTGTGGGTGACCCATCTCTCTCTTTCCTTGGAAGTCATCAGACTGTTTACTGAGGTTTATTCTTTTTGCAGGGTCTGAATCTGATACATACTTGTCAGGACACAGTGGTGTGCTGAGCTGACTCTGTGTTTGTTGGAGCCCAGGAAGATGTTAATGAGGGCTCTCTGTTCGCTGGTAACCTGAAGCTGCCAGTCAACAGAACAAATCAGAGGTTTCCAGCGGCACACTGAGGTCCTTATGGAAGGCAAATCACACGCAATTTTTGTCTTTGCAGAATTTCTTTCTGTATAATTATTCTTTTGATCATGCTACACATGAAAAGAAAAGCAACTGGGGATATGAATCATGCCCTTGTTTTACTTAGAATTCAGAACCGAGACAGGGTGAGGAGTCTGAGAATTGCTGGTCTGCGGGAGGTGGTTCTCCGTTCTTAATCGACACACTGGCTGCATGTCCTTCCTCCATGGTGTCCTCGGAGCAGACTTGCCCCCCTTGAACCCCCTATCTCAGTCATCTTGCGTAGCTCCCTTCCTGGGTGTGATGCTGAAGGGAGCATGGCCCCAACTTTCTCTACTGTGCACGCAGGAGTGCTTCATTGTTCCTCAGGAAATAAGTTAGGTCCACTGGACTGCATTCGGGCTTTTACTGAGATGTCTCAGGAATTTTCTCACTGGCTTGATGTTAAAGGGATTGAGCGCTTAATCTGTACTGTGCCTTTGACCGCTTTTGGCATTAGTGGTTTACAAGAGGAGTTTGTGGATACACGAGTGGGGTTCACAAGTCCTCTGCTGTCTTGATGCCTTCCTCCACCCCCGGAAAGGATGGATCGCTTGAGCACTGGTGCCCTCGTTGTGTTTTGTACGTATTTTCTCCGTGTCCCTGAACTCGAAGTCCCTTTTGGAACTTCATGATTTCGCATATGATGCTTCTTTGACCTTCCCCACCTGTAAATATCCGCTTTATCCCTCAAAATCCAATAAATATTTGTTGAATGGATAAATGAGATGCTTTGTAGAGGAGAGGGCCTTCCGTGAATTAGTCACTTTTTCTGATGAGTCCCACACACTTGGGTTATGCTTCATTTGGGGCACTTATCCACTTCTTAAGATGAATTTACTTCTGGGTCTCTCAGGAACTTTCTCCAGTATAGGGCTGTGTTTTATGTACTTTTGTGTCTTTAGTGCTTAGCATAGTTAGTACCTGGTGATGTGATGAGCCCTCACATTTTTGTTGAATGTGACATGCAAAGAATTAAGCATGATCGTGTGCTTGACATGAATATAGAAATAGTTGAATTGGACCACATTTTTATAGCCCATGCAAGGTCGTATTGAAGTAAGTCAACCAACTTGATGCATTTCAGATGAAATATCAAAACAAAGATGTATTGGCTTTAGCCCAAAGCAAAAGTTTATATAAAGGATGTAACCTTTTGCCCACCACACTCAGGAATTAAACTAAAAAGAAATCTAAAAATCCATCTATAGGTAATTTCCACTTGAAGCTTATAGGTATGAAAACAGGTTTATTTAAAGTTTAATAACCAAATTTCATGTGGATTCTTGTTTGGGAAAACTTTCACATGACATTAATATGCCGTAAATTGTGATTTACAAAAACATTCTCACATCCTGTCTGGGGTGAGATTGTAATTTGTCCAATGAACTTTCCACTGAAAAAGAAAATGGCAAAACTGACAAACTAATCTAGCTATGCATGTTTTGTTTTGGAAACTTGCTATTCCCAAATGTTCCCTGAATTTATTTTTGAAAATTCTTTGGAAAATTCAAGGAAAAAAATTGGTCTTTTGAGAAATACCTTGAATGTTAGATTTTGTATGTCAAAGGAATATTGGATTTCTTGTTAGCAGGTGTTTTTTTGTTGTTGTTGTTTTCTTTTTACTTTTTGCTTTTTTTTTCTTTTACTATTTATTGTTTCTATGATTTAGTAGGTATGTATTTTATTCTGATGTCTGAACTTTTTTTTTTAATTTTTAGAAATATACTGTGTTTCTTGTGTTTCAATTTGATAAAATAGATGTATAAGAGTAAAAAATGTTTTGTGTATGTCTTATCTATTTGATTGAATGCATCTTCCAGATAACAGACATTTCATATTGAATAGATGGATGGGTGGTTGCTTTGAGTGCAGGTGGATAGGTACAAGTCACAGCTTTGCTACATACTAACTCTCTGGACTAGAGCAAATTAAAGATATAAACCTCTGTTTCTTCAAATGTGCTTAATCATAGTTCTAGCCAGGGTTGTGGAGATTAAAATAAATTATGCATGTAAAGAACTTTGTATCACAGTTGGCACATGGTGAGGGCTCAGAAATATTAGCTGTTGTTATTACTCATATTAACATAAGAATACATGGCTTTAACCACGTAACCCATTTTTTTTTTTAATTTAAAAGTAAACCGTTGCAACATGTAAGAATTATGAATGTATTGACTGTAGCAGATTTGATACCAGTAATTTTCTAATCACTATAGCTCAAATTCTTCCATCCATAGGAACAGGGAAGGGTAAAAGAACCGGAAGCTTCTTTATCTAATTTTAGAATTACAAGCATAGCTTAGATATGAAAACATTCAGAAGCTTTACTATGATACAACAGCTGGTTGTATTATGTACCATGCCTTATTAAAGCAGCATCATTTCGTGCAGTTTAAAATGTTTATAAATTCTAGGTAAGCATTCTTAAAATAGGTCTTTCCCTCTAGGGTGACACCGAGATTCCCAAAAAGGGTGATAACATTTTATTAATAAAAGATCTTTAATGGGGTTGCGATCATTAGGCAGCGTAGCCCCCAGATTGTACAAACTTTCACCTAGCCTTCTCTAGAGGAAGAACCAGCCTGATTTTTTTAGGCAAAAGAGTAAGTCACTGAGGTCTGCCCTAACTCTGCGCAGATGGAGGGCGCGCAGGCGACCGGAGGGGTTAGGTCGCGCTCAGCGCAGGCTGGCTGTTCAAAGGGCACTGTCCGCTTCCCCCCTGACTTGCACGGCCGGGCCCCCCTTCTCGGCGGCCTGGGCGCCCCCCGGCCCCACGCTGATGCCAACGGGCGGTGGGCTCCTCGGCCGAAGCTCCGGCGAGGCCCGCGCGCCGCGGCTGGGCTGCCTCTCGGCGCGCGCGTGGACACGCGCAGCTTGTTTGGAACTTGAGCAACGCCTCCTGTTTTCTTTCCACCCTATTTCTGTTTGTGCAGAGCTGGCCTTTTCTGGCAGGAAGTGCCAGCCATTTAAGGAGTGCAGGCGATTCCCGACAGCCGGCCCCCTCCCCCGCCGGGCCGCTTTGCTCCCAGCTAATTGGCCTGGAGACCGACCGGGCTTAGCCCTGCGAAGGTTCGCATTTTAAAAATGTCTTCTTTTGTCAGCTTGAGATTTTCCAGCATTTAAAAGCGGAAAGGAAGCGAGGAATACAAGGAAGCTATTAAAGATATATTAAATAAACTCTACTGGGAGCAAGCGTGTGTTTAAGAGAAAATCTGTAACTTTTGCAAGGGAACTTTTGGTGATTGCTTATTATTTTAACAAAGAGGGAGGGAAGGAGGGACAGAGGGAGTTGGTTTTGTCCCTGAACTGGAGAAGCAGATGTTTCAAGGAGAGGGGCAGGAAGCCGCTCTGACAAATGAAAGGATTTTTGATTGAGTTCATGAGCTAAAGTTTCCTGCCAGTAATTCATTCAACCCTAGGCTACATAAAAGAAAAACCCTCATAATTGAATTTTAATCGCCTAACTTTTTAACATACAACCAACACAGTCAAGTGGAGCTACCACAGGTAAAACAGAAATAACGCTATAAGCTGATCTTAGGTGATTATTTATTGGTAGTTTTTTTTTTTTTTTTTTTTTAATTATGATCTTTGCTTCATACTGCTCCTTCTTTTATGGGGGCCTGTGGGCCAGAGGCTATTTCTTACTGTCTGTGTAAGTTAAAATCCTTTGTGCAGACTTTTTTTTTTTTTTTTCCTTTAAGCTGTTTTGTGAGCAGGTGCAGATGGCTTTCCTGATCTGAGCCAATTGAAATGTTCTGTTTCAGCCTGCAGAAACTGAGGTTTTAAAAAAAATGAAGCAACCACGTTTTGTGCTGTATCTATAATTCAGCTGGAAAATGTGTTCTCCATTTTATGATGAAATCTGCCACTTCTGTTTCTTTCTCTTAATGAATTTGGTTTGTTTACAGCCTTAAGGAAATCTTGTCACTAAAAGCCACCCTCAACACGCCTGCAGTGTTTTTCAGCCTGATGATTTCACAACCTGGGCCATTGCAAAATAAGAGTAAATGGGGTGTTTTTTTGTTTTTGTTTTTTTTAAATCCCTGGAGATTTTTAAGAACTTTTTTTCCTTTCTTTTTTTTGTCACAGTGTACTCAAGTAAACAGTTTCAGGAAAACTTGGAAACATTTGAGACTTTTGTACCTTTTTGTAAATATAATATGAAATAAGCCAGTTTTCTTAGTGAAGTCTTAGAATCTTACACCAAGTGAAAGCAGGGAGTCCATGCATCCTAAAAACTCTAGGTTTGGTGCTTGCATTAATGAGTCCTCCTGCAAAACAAAGTCAAGAGCAAATTAACTCCTCTGGAGCACAGAAGGTTCTGTGGCCATCACTGGTGGTAAGCCACAGCTCTCTGCTCACTCACACTATGTGGGCAGGCCATAAACCAAAAGTCTATAGCCAAAATCCAGAATCGCAGAATGGGCTGCGCCTTGAACTGAACAGACCCAAATGTCAAGACTGTAACTGAACCAAAACATGTCCATAAGTAGGCCTGATGAACTAGTTTAAACCGGCATGATACTTAGGTACTTTCTAACATGACTGAACAAAGCCAAACTAGAACTTCAAAAAAATTCCACAGACTTAGCCTGAAACAAACCAAGAGCTCATCGATCTGGATCAGTGTTCCTGTGTTGTTTACGGGATCCCAGCTGGAAGTGAAGGGTTTGGATCCTGCTCTGATATCGACCCTCACAATAATGACTGATCCGAGGCTACTGACTCAGGAAAGAAGTGTTAAGGGGCAATACCTGGTATGTTGTCAGTGAAAGTGAAATTCGCTCAGTCGTGTCTGACTCTTTCTACCCCATGGACTATACAGTCCATATAATTCTCCAGGCCAGAATACTGGAGTGGGTAGCCTTTCCTTTCTCCAGGGGATCTTCCCAACCCAGGGATCGAACCCAGGTCTCCCAGATTACAGGCAGATTCTTTACCAGCTGAGCCACAAGGGAAGCCCTGAGATACAAACCCCAAAGGACGATGTTTCTCACCCTTGGTGCAACTCGAGTTTAGACTGGATAATTTCCTTGGTGGCCGGGGTTGGGGGGCGGGGAGGGGGATAGTCATCAACATTGTTTCCAAAATGCTGTTATATCAGTTGTATTGATTGTATTAATGTCCAGGAGATATTGGAAAGAAAAGCTGTATACATTTATCTGCCCAGAAGGATCACCTAATAGATAGTAAGTCCTGCTAGTCTTCATTTCAGAGCTGGTTCCTCTACTAAAGCAAGAAGCCCTTTATGTTAGAAAGTCCATGTATGGTGTTATTGTGAGGCAGAGCTAAGGAAAATACTGTAAGTTATAGAAGTTATAAGTTATTTATAAGCACACACTTTTATAGAAACTTGCCCTCACACCAATTTATGGTGTCAGTGATAAAATGATTCTAGAATCTTCTGACCACACAGTGTTTATCTTCATACTCTGTAAAAATGTGGCAGAAATATTTCGACACATTTGAGTCTAGTATTTCTAGTTCACAGTGTGGGGAGATGCTGTTTGATCCAGGCTGCCTACATACCCTACAATGAATTATTATATATTAGAGTGTTATTTCGGGAGAGTTAGACATCTTAATTATAACATTTTTTTTTTTTTTTTTAGTTTGTGTGTATATAGTGTGTGCCTTTGAAGTAAAACTTATAGTTATTCTGTGCTTCGATGAGACTTTTCATTTTTACATATTGTAATGGTACCTTTCCCTTGGCAGTTTTCATTTGTGAGGAAGACTCATTTGTACATCAGAGCATTATTTGGAACAGTGGGTTTTGCCAAGATTATAATGTGGTAATTGCATCTAAAATTGAGCTGTGCCAAAGCACTGCAAAAGTAATAATAAATCCACTAAATATATAACACTGACACAGACAGTTCATCAACTTTTCTTAATACTGTGAAAAACAAACCAAATTTTCTTTTTTTTTTTTGTCTGTGAGGAAAACATGGGGAAAGAATCATTACTGTATAAAATTGAACAGCTAATCGTGTTTTCCAAATGGTTTACTTTAATGGTGATTTAGCATTTTAAGGCACAGACCCTTAGCTTTTGTTTAGCTTTGGTCTTTAATGTAGATTATAAATCTAACTGCTCTATAGCAACAAAGAAAAAAGTTACTGGTTAATATGTCCTCATACAATGTAACTGATGACGGTGCCTGTGAAGCTTTTAATAACAAGAATATACTCCCTTAATCTCAATTGATCCCTACAACCACTCTGTTCAGAATCAATGATTTTCTTATTTTACCAATGAGAAAACTGCAGCTTGGCAGTGTGATGAAGACATGAGCAGGTCAGCATAGCTGTGGGAGGGATCAGGGAGGGAGGGATACAAATACTCCAGAACTTCCTGATGTATCTGCCTCTTTGACCGTCATTCTGCTCTGTTATGCGGCTACCACTGTGCTCTAAGATGTAGGTGCCATTATTCCATTTTCTTAAGATAAAAAACAGACTCTAAGTGGAAACTCTATGTGGACAGCTTGTAAATGATAGCCCTGGAATTTTGAAACCAGGATCTGTGACTTTTTTTTTTTTTTTTTTATTGATTCCCTGGTACCTTGAAGTGAAAAACATAAAAGAAACTCAAAGTGCATTAATTCACACTGAATGTGTAAACTCTTAAACATGAAAAAGTACAATCACATTAGGTATGGCCTCAGTTTTTAGGAAAGCCAAAACTTTGAAAGTTCTTGGTTCTGTCCCAGTGATTTGCCTTCACTCTGAAATTGGCCAAAATATCCAAAGTGTTTGCCGCATTCTGTGCGTGGCTTTCTGAAGAGCTTTGCCTTAGAGCAATGGCAACACTGGTGACGACTCCAGAAAGAGTCAAAAGCTATTCACTTGCGTCTGCTGCGCTGCCATCACCCTGGAGAAGGAAGAAAATTTACCCCAGTGATCTGCTGTCTAGCGACCCTCCTTCTAACGTGTTGAATCATCCAAACCTGACATTACCTGCCAGCCCCTGAAAGAATAGCACAGCATTTATGTCATAGAAAATCAGAAGGATTGAGCCAGACCGTATCAGTGCGTTCAAGTGTGGGAGCTTGAGTCTTTAATAAAACAGTTCTGACATTCTTAAGAGGGCTTCCCAGGTGGTCAGTGGTAAAGAATCTGCCTGCCAGTGCAGGAGACGCAGGAGTCGAGGGTTCCATCCCTGGGCTGGAAAGAGCCCCCGAAGGAGGAAATGGCAACCTGCTCCAGTGTTCGTGCCTGGAGAATCCCACGGACAGAGGAGCCTAGTGGGCTACAGTCCATGGGATCACAAACAGTCAGACATGAGTGAGCGACTCAGCAGCACACACTACATTCTTAAAGGTGTGAGTATGATTTATGTCTTTTATTGCAGTTGTACTTGTGCCAACCTGCCTCCGCCCTGGCTGGCCAGTCTGTGCCTCTTAGGTCTCATCCTGGTGTTACATGCTGTTTCTAGCTTGGACTTGGACCACAGTGCCTCTTCATTTGGGCTGCCCAGGTGGTGTGAGTGGTAAAGAACCTGCCTGCCATGGCAGTAGATGTAAGAGACGTGGGTTCCATCCCTGTGTCGGGAAAATCCACTGGAGGAGGGCAAGGCAACCCACTCCAGTTTTCTTGCTGGGAAATCACATGCTCAGAGGAGCCTGGCAGGCTATGGTCCGTAGGGTCACAGAGTTGGACACAACTGAAGCAACTTAGCATGCAGGCATGCATGCACCTCTTCATTCTGTTTTTTCCACAGTCTCCAGAAGCCCGAAGTTGCTACTTATTCCTTTGGACAATGACCCTTCAACACACCCCTCGTTAAATTCCTTTCCACTTAGTTTGGTTTCTCCAAGAAGCTCCCATCAGCTGTACTCCATCAGTGACTCAATAATACTCTCCCCCATTTTGTGAGCAAGTTCTTTATCTGACTGACTCTGTACATTCCAGACACTTGAATAAGTCGCATTTCTTGTCTTACCTCTTCTAGTAGATCCTGGCTCATCAACAGACAAATACTGTATGACCTCGCTTATATGTGGCATCTAAACTACCAAACTTACAGAAACAGAGACTAGATTGGGGGTTACTGGGGCCTAGGAAGGTGAGAGAAATGAGTGATGGTGGTCAAAAGGTCCACACTTCCACTTATAAGATGAATGAATGGGGATCGACTGTACAGCATGGTACCTGTAGCTAACAATAGTGCAATGTATACTGAAAGTTGCACTTTACACGAAATTGTAAATCAATTATACTTCAATAAAATAAACATAAAAACAGGAAGTCATTAAGAGTAAATCCTAAATGTTCCCACCACAGACACATACACACACACCAAAAAATGGTAACTGTGAGGTTAGGATATATTAGCTAACTTTATTGTGGTAATCATTTTGCATCTGATAAATGTTTATCAGATCATCCTGTTGTCTACCTTAAACACTCACAGTGGTGTGTCAGTTACATCTCAATAAAGCTAGGACAAAAAAAAAAAAAGCATTAGTAAGCACGCCTTGACGTATCATATCTAAAATGGAAGTTTCGTCTGCAGCCATAGTAGCTACAATGACACCTACTGTTGGAAAAAGAGTTGTTGATCCAGGAGCTGAACTTGAACTTGAACTTTGCTGGGGGGGTCGTTGGGAACAGTGACAACCACAGCCGTCATGAAAACACCATTGCAGAGACAACCAGGCTTGGAGTCACTGTGGAGATTTCGTTCAAAATTGGGTTCTCTTTCCCTGGTCTCTCAAATGGTTTCCAGAGGCAAGCCACTTAGAGAAAAAAGTAGATCTTCTCTCACTAGGAAGTCAAGAATGTGCCATTTGACTTGAAACATAACACAAATGTTCCTTGGCTCACTTTGTTTTGTGTTTGATGAGCCTAATGCTTCTCTTCCCCTTTATACAAACCTGTCACTGGTTTCTTAGGTGAGGTGTCCGAGCATGAAGTGCGTAGATCAGACTCTATAATAGTGTAAGTAACAGTTTTCCTATCTCCTCCATATTAATGAAACAAGTAAAGCCTATACTAATGGCTTGTCCTCCAAGCAGGGTATTTCAGGCCTAATTCTCTCTAGAGCGCAGCTGGCATGGAGTACGCAAAAGCTCCTCTGGTTCCTTTAACCACTTAAGTACTAATTCGGTGGCATGGAAAACATTAGGCTGTGTTCATACGAGCAGAACAAAGCAGAATATTGAGCAATTTCCCAATTTTATCAATGTAGTAAGCCGGCTCGGTTGGTGTTTCTACTTAAAACAGATGTTTGAGTTGTCAGGATGCACCCAAAGTGTTGGTTGAAATAAACATTAGCTTAGCAGTTTCCTCTCATTGCACAAGTGTTCTGAACAATGGGCAGGTGTGAACTGTGCAAATCTGTGAGCCTTGAAGAAACTGGACAGACTGTAGAAGATTGTGTCATTTTCCAAATGGGTTATACCCGTAGCCAGACTCATGTAATGATTATTACATTAAAGAAAGAAGGAATGAACTGTTAACTTTTGTAACTGTTTTGGCCTGTACTTGATCAGTTAGTTAAATTTCATATCTTACTATGTGTTCTCTCTACATCTCCTTCTTCATTTACTTAGCTCTTTTCTTATGAATTTAGATATTCCAGCCTGCAAGTAATGACTGAAACGGTCCCTTTCATTTGGCCCTGCCATTCCATATATATTTATTAAAATTACCCCATTTGGGGGTTTCCACTGTATGACCTTACTGCTGTTTCTGATCTAAAAGTTTGACTTGTAGTCACCCACAATACAACTGGCAAGCTACGTAAGCTTTCAAGCTATATAAGCTTTCAAGCTATATGAAAACTGCTCTTATGGGTTGGGGAAAAAAAGTATTTATGGGATGTTTTCTGCCTAACAGTTCACTAGATATTACGGAAAACAGCTTCATCCATCGGGAGCTGACAATCTCACTGGAGAAAGAAAGCCAGCTCACACGAACCAGTTATAAAGAAGAAGTGTAATGTGTTATGTGGGCCAGACTCTTAGTGCTTAGAATAATAAGGTGTTAATTGTGTGGGAGAGACAGTCAACCTCAGAGGCGTTAAGGAAGGTAGAGATCAACATGGGCTGAGGCCATCTAGGACGACTCTCAAAACAAACCAACAGTATTTATAGGCCCCTTCTATGTTCAAAGCATCGTGAGGGCTGGCGAGAAGTGTGATCACAGAGATGGGTCTTAAGCAGGATCCCAGCGGATGAGAAAATTACTGACTGGCCAAGAAGTGAAGGTAAAGTAAAATACAGGGCTGGGGGAGGGGCGGGGGCAGGGAGAGCCGCAGCTCCGCTAATCAGCTTAGCGCTGCAGTTCTTCCTTTGAAAACTCCTTAGGCTGATGCAGATATGCCAGCTTAGATTTTTTAATCCATTTTGGCTCATGCTTGGTCTGCAAAATATTAGCATCCAGTTCAGAGATTTCTCTGTAAGAGAGAGAGAGAAAAGCAGATAGTGCTGTTCTCGGGGATTTGGGAAGATGATCTAGCAGAAATGATGGATGGTGCACTAGTGTCTTTTTCTTGCAAAGAAAGGCACTACAGAGGACAAAGGTGCCAGCTAAAAGTCTATCCTGTGTGGTAAATGCAGAGAACTCAGTATCACTTGTGTGTGTGCATGTGCGCTCAGTCATGTCTGATTCTTTGCAACCCCCATGGACTGTAGTTCTCCAGGCTCCTCTGTCCATGGGATTTCCCAGGCAAGAATGCTGGAGTGGGGTGCCACTTCCTGCTCCAGGGGATCATCCCAACCCAGGGATTGAACCTCTATCTCTTGTGTCCCCTGCATCGACAGGCAGACTCTTTACCACTAGTGCCAGCTGGGGCAGTATCCCTTAGAAGATATGCATGAGATGTTGGTAACCAAGCTCTATTATTCAGGGTTATTTGGGTTTGGGAAAGCTCTCTCATTTGTGAAGTACTTCTTCATGTTACAAAATACAGTGTTTCAGTGTGAACATTCATTATGCTTTCTAAATTCCATATATGCTCATTCTTATTCAAAATCCTCTGCTATGGAGACCAAGAACCAATCATTTCTGGTTCAGAGATGCAATGATAACTGCCAACACCTTTATTTTCCAGGCATAAAAGAAATGGGAGAAAAATGTTTATTTTGAAGATAATAGGCTTGCTGGTTTTAAAATCATAGTCATTAGCATTGAGATCTAGTGCCTTTTCTGCTCTCTACTTCAAGCACTTTAGGTGCTCGGGTTTTAGGATTATATCGCAAGTATTTTATTCTGTAAAGACAGCAGACACAAAAGTTCATTTAGTTGTTGGGGCAGTTTTGGAAGGAAGGAGACTATTCCTGCTCTAGCATGATTTCGTTAATTTTGTAGCCTTCTGTCATGTGTCTAGAGAGAAACTGTGTGATGTAGAATATGCCCATAGCATTCAAGTTTGCAGAGTGCACAGCCTCCTTCCTACTGAAGCGAAGACATTTTGCTTTGGTAATCAGTGCAAAGTGCTTTTTTGGTGTGAGGCCTCCTGCCATTTCCCTCAGGATTCCAAAGCGGCAGCAGAGACAGGACGCTCGCTTACCAAAAACACGACAGAAAAGAGCATTCATCTCTGGCACAAGCAGTATGGTGCATCTGTTCTAGGAAAGTGTGAGCCAGATGTGCTGCCTTGTCTGAAACAGATTTTATTGCTGTTTACATTCTCTTTCCAGCTCTAATCTGCAGCTTTCTGGCATGTCCATGATACGGTAGCAAGGGGGTATCATCACTTGGTTGTTAAATGCTTGAAATGATGTGAAACATTTCACTGTAAACTTGGGTTTTGAAGAAAGGCTTTTTTAAAACTGATTTGGATTTCTTTAAAATATCATACAATGAGGAAAGGTCTAGTCACATAGAAATTTAGAGGGAATTAATAAGGAATACATGATCACATGGGCTAATTCTCCATCTTTTATAGATAAAAAGTCAACCTTGAGGGAAGTGACTACTTACCCAAGGTCGGATAGAGGTTTACTGGCAGAATGCAGTTTAAAATCCAGGTATTTTGACTTTCGGTCTAAAGAAGGGATGCAGATTCCTCCAGGTCAGGAGACAGAAAACTTTGCTCTGTAAAGGACCAGAGAGCAAATAGTTTAGGAATTGTGAGCCACATGATTACTCTCAGAACCACTCAACTCTGTCCCTGTACCTGAAAGTAGCCCCAGAGACAGTATGTAAACATGAGTGTGTCTGTGTTCCAATAAAACTTTATTTACAAAGTCAGTCAGTGGGCCACATTTGGTCCTCAGGCCATGGTTTGCCAACCTTTGCTCTAGATCTTAAGGAGGAAAATAAGCATGAAAGTCTCCTTGGGAGCTTCTTTATGAGCCACATCCAAATTTGATCTGTCATGGAGAATGTCAATTTTCAAAGGTCCAGAGGGTGCAATTAGTTAGATAAAATTGCTCTGACTCTGGCAAAACTGACTCTTTTTATAGCTTTCCTGAGAAAAGGTTGTGAGAATTTCAGTGTTGAAGAGTCATTCTTCAGGATTGTCCTTATGTCACTATTATTTCACTTAAATGTGGAAAATTTATGTTTTCATATGCCTTTCAGAATTTAAACCCGCTCACCACAGAGATCTTCTATTGTCACTGTTGGATTTCATTAACTTGAGTAATCTCTTTAAAAATCTTGTTTTCAGTTAAAAGTAAATACATTTTTTAAAATATGTTTTTCAGAAACAGGATTCCAAAGAGTTTTCCAGTTTAATAGCAGTTAAGAAATGAAAATGAAGTTTTTCTAAAATACCCTTACATTTTTATGTAGTATTTCTCTTGGAACAGAGAAATGTTGAAGTTTCTTAAGTTTGCATATGTGCGTAAACGAGTGTGTACGTGTGTGTGTGTGTGAGAGAGAGAGAGAGAGGGAGAGAAGGAGAGACAGAAATAGAAATCTTTAAGAGGCAAATCAGAGGGATTACCTACATCTCTAACAATAGCTGGCCTGATGATGCTAAGTGAAATAAGTATGACAGAAGAAGAGAAGTACTATATCACTTATATGTGGAATCTACACAAAATACAACCAGCTAGTGAATATAACCAAAAAGAAGCAGACTCACAGATACAGAATAAACTAGTGGTTACCAGTGGAAAGAGGGGAGGGGCAGTATAGGGAAGGAGTTGAAGAGGTACAAACTACTAGGTATAAAAGAAGATACAAGGATATAGAGTAGAACATGGGGAATATAGCCAATATTTTATAATAACCATAAATGGAGTATAACCTTTAAAAGCTATGAACCAAGGTTGATCTGGGAGAAGTGGTCATTTTAGTTCTTTTTCATTTTCTTCTTTACTTTGGTATTATTTTATAAAGAATGGAGGAAAGCATTTACATATCTAACTTTCCTCCACTATAAATGTTTCATTTTCAAAGATAATAGTTTTATCTATGTGTAACAATTATTTGGAGGGTAATTAAAAGGAAAGTTATCTATTTTAATGTTCCTTTTATTAAGAATTAATTGCCATAATGCCTCACTCATTTCCTGTGGTCATGTTGGTCTCTAAAATAAATTTGGGATGATAAATAACCCGACTATTCAAACTTGCTTTTCTTTTGGTAGTGGATATTACTTTTTTTTCTCTTCAGTTTGCATTAGAAGTTCATGTAAATGTTCTCATTGCATAATTGATGGTATTTAAAAAATTGGTCTATGCTAGCAAATTATTAAGAGGTTAATATCCTTCTGAGGGGGCTTCCCTGGTGACACAGGCAATAAGCATCTGCCTGAAATGCAGGAGACCCAGGTTTGATCCCTGGTTGGGAACAGCCCTAAAGAAGGGAATGGCTTACCCACTCCAGTATTCTTGCCTGGAGACTTCCATGGATAGAAGAGCCTGGTGGGCTCTAGTCCATGGGGTTGCGAAGAGTTGGACACAACTGAACCACTAACACTTTCACTTCTTTTTCATCCTTCTTCAGAAACTAGGCACATACTAAGATGTTGGGTTTCATTTTATTTTGTTTCATTAATGTCTACAGTTCAAAGCTTAAATAAGACATTTATTTCTTTTCTCATCAGTCTCCAGGACTTATTAAAAGGGGGTAAAGAGAGGGCATGTTGTCCAATCTCTAGTTCTAATACTTCAATAATGTGACCCAAGCCTTCTGGCCCCTGCATCCGTGGACCTATGTCCTCCTGGTAGAAATTCCCTTCCCCTCCTTTCCACCCACTCACATCCTGCCCAGACCTCAAGTCCCTCTCTTAGGACCACAGGTCTTTAGAGATCTTTCCTTGGATAATTGCCCACCACAAAGATCTTTACTCTTTTGGAATTTGTATGGCATTTTCAGTTTGTGCCAAACAATTTCTCACTTAATTATATGTTAATTTGGATCACTCTCTGGTGGTTTAAAGCATAGTAAGAAGCACATCATCTGTGCAGCCATTTCAAGAAAAGGCAAATGGCTCATGAGGACTCATGAGAGTCACATCACTGAGATGTGATGCTTAGGGAGGGCCACACGTACCCACAGGGAGGAATTACCTTGGAGGGTTGGTTAAAATTAAACTCTGGCTCTCAGACCCACAAGCACAATGACTTGAATGTCAGTATACCATGTGCTGCAGCATCAACTGAGGCAAACCCACCTTCACCTGATTGTCGGAAGCTGATTAGAATGCTGGTTTATTCGTTTTCAACATGAAAACTAGGATAACTCAGGTCCTCAGATGAACACATCATCTACCTCTGAGCAAGCTGTGTGAGTTCCAGTATAACCATCAGAACTCCTGGTGAACATGGAATCAAGGCGACCGTAGTTAGTCAAATTATTTGAGTGTCAAGGGATTAGAACAAAGGACTAATGACTGGTTCTAAGACTGGTGACGTGTTTTTACCATAAGGATAAACCTGCACACAGAATTGGAAAGGTAGTGACCTTTGCTGGGATAAGCTTGAACTCTAGACAGCGCTTGTATGAATGGTTACTCTGTGACTTTCTCAATGACCCTATGTATGAGCAACCAACCTTCTTTCCTACTAGCAAATTTTTTCTAAAGACTTTAAATAGACTTGGTTAGTTTCCAGTCAAGTCTTAGTCTCTTGAATTTGATTTTTTTTTTTTTTTTTTATCTCTGCTCTGAGCAGAGCAGAGATTTCCCATTCTATGTAGGGAAATCTCATTTCTGTCATTTCTGACTCCTCGGGTGTACATCTCATTGTTGCCTTCTTCTACCTCCTCTAGTAGGTACCACTAAATATTGAGTGATTGATCATCTCCCAGCTCCAGTACAGAATCCTTCATAGCACTGACTGCACAAACATTTATTTTTTCAGTGTTTAGGAAGCAAACATATTTAGTATCCACCATGTTCCAGCATTTTAGAAGTTAATAGGGATTCAGAGATGAGTAAAATACAATGCCTTTCCTTAGTAACTTCATATTTAAAAGACAAGTGTGTAAAACAAGTACAATCACATGTTTTGGGTGCCATGATGAGAATAATGGTGGGACATAGAAGAGCAAATAATTGATTTTACTTGTGAGAATCAGGGGAGTTTTCATTGAGAGGAAAACTATATTGATTAAAATTCCTTACACTTGCAGTTTTTATTATAAATTGTCTTAGATATCAATTCAGATTTTAAAACCTTGACGTCTTTCTTGTTCATTCCATTCACTTGCCGTTAAATACTCATGCCTAATCTAAGTTTGGAATGAAAATCACAAAACACATCTTTCACTATTTCCTGATTTACTAAACATGGAAATGTAGCTAAGGACCTGAGCATTTGGTGATCTCATGTGACCATGAGAACATTAAATAAGGAAGGAAGTGCAGGAGTGAATATGATGATCTCTTACAAAGCCTCCATCTGGGTAGAGAGGTAGGCATTAATTAGCCAGGCAAGTGTCACATCTACTCTATAGACATCACAACATATTAAGCTTAGTATCAACTCATTTCCTGTCAGCCATCCTCAAAAATATACATGAATGAAGTCAGAGAACCCGGTAACTCTGTAAATCTCAGATTGGCCAAGACAGAATCATCGTATTCTGATGCTAGCAGTCTTGAAAATCAGAAAATCCAAGAATCAGTTGCCCCTTTATGCTCTTTAGTAAATAATTAAATTTCGGTGTACTCACTCATTTGAAGAAAGACAGCTAGTATAATCTGGTCTTAATCTCAGCAGATAGGATGCCATAAAATAAATGAGATGCAGTGCTGTTCTTCCAACATGTTAGCTACTTCAGTTTCCTAAATTTAAAAGAAATATGCATAAATCATCAAAAGAACATATGTATAAATCATTAAAAGAGCATTAAGTGAAATAATGCTTTTAAACTGAGAATCAATATGTACTAATATATATAAATATATATATTTATAAGATAAAATATATAAATGTTTGAAAGAATATTTTAATGCATTTTGATGTATTTTTTTAAACTGGAAATTTTTGCACAAATGTTATCATATCCATATTCTAAAGAGCACAAGATTTTCTTTCTAAAAATGGACCAAAGGACAGTCATATGGTAGAAAATCTTTCATTAATCAGACCAGATTTCATTAAAAGTGTTTTTTAAAGCTGTTTCAATTTTCACATTATCCTATTGAGGATAACAATTTTGAAAACTTGCCAACTGCTGATAAGAATAACGTTCGTATCCTAAGATAACATTTTCCTTTTTAAGAGAAGATTAGAATCAGAGGATTCTAGGATACCAAAATACAGCAAATAAATTTGTGTTTTCCATATCCACATCCACTTTTCTGTCTTTTATATCTAGCTTTGATTTTTGCAAGGTAGAATGTTATATGCAAGTAGACACCAAGTGGCTATTTTCTTTCTAGCCCAAAGATTCCACAGTTTCTCCAAAAGTTGAATAAATACCCCAAATAATTTAAAATGTCTGGAATAGCAGATTCTACTTTTTTTCCCTAGTATAATGGAATGAAACACTCTTTTCTATTTGTATTCTTTATGGGTTTAAAGAAAATATTTGTGAATTCTGAAGTGAGTTAATCAGTTCATATTTATTGATCTCTCGTGTTCAAGGCATCTTGGTAGGTGCTGAAGGGGTAATGAATATAGAAGTCTATATTTTACACCCAGGCTGCTGACAGACTAGAAGAAAGACTATAGATACATGGTGGGAAATGCTTTGGTCTTCCCAGGTGGCTCAGAATTTAAAAATCCACCTGCAATGCAGGAGATTCAGGTTCGCTGCCTGAGTCTGGAAGATCCTCTGGAGAAGGGAATGGCTACACCCTCCAGTATTCTTGCCCGAGAAATCCTATGGACAGAGGACCCTGGTGGGCTACAGTCTATGGGGTCGCAAAAAAGGGACTAAACAATGGGAAATGCTTTACAACGTGATGCACAAGCATCATTATGGGGTAAAGGAGCCTCTGAGAAGAGAGCGGTGATCGAGAGGAAGGCCTGTAGCTCTTGGGGTCGCAGAAAGCTTCCTGGAGGAAGAGGTAGACCCCTGTAGGGTTTTCCCAGCTGCTTCCAAAAGAGCATTTAGAGACTCTCTGAGGTATAACTGCTCTTTCTAGGAAATAGAATTCGATTCTTTAAGTATTTAACAGCTTTTTCGACTGCATGTTGCTTTCTTTTTGCCATTAATAGGTTTCTCGGTGCTTTGGGGTTGGATTTGTGTTTTTCTCCTCTCTTACTTATCTGAGAAATTCTGGCACTGACCAGGTTTTGGGATGTTTTTCTTCAGACATTCTTAAGTTATTTGGTAAGAAGTAAAGTCTTTGTTGCATTTTTCTGCTTAGAAACTGCTTTTTCTTTGTCTTTGTTTAAATCCTGAACTCAGTAAAAAGCTCTTTATTTTTATAGGGTGTACTGCAAAGCAATATCTTTGGAAGTGAAAGAAGAGAAGACACTTTTTTTCTCTTTTTCCAACTGGAAGTAGCCATATTTTCAGAAAATATTTAATACATTTAAAAAGATATCCCAAACAACCTTAACAAGAGAATGCATGCACACGGTTACATAAAAGAACGCCAGTGGTTTCCATGCCCATATCAGCAGGCCTCAAAATTGCTTGTGAACGACGGGAAACCATGGCCTTGTGCCAGCCAGAAGCAGCATCACCCGAATGGAATTCACAGTTACACTGTTAAGACTTATGAATACAGTGAGGGTCCGAGAGCCAGGACCTTGAGGCAAATCAGGCTTGTCTGGTCTGGTCTGGTCCGGCTGACTGAGCAAGCAAGCTCTCTTTGCACGAGGGCTTCCTCAGCATCAGTGACTAAACTTGTTTGTCCCCAAAGCTAAAATGTCCCAAGGGACAGGGGGACAGTAGCCATCCATTTTCTTGCCAGACACTCTCCTAAGTGGGGCAGGAAGTCATCCTGAAAGTCAGGGGGTAGGCGATTGGTCTGGGGACAGTGTTTGGAAGTCAGGAAAGTGCAGCCATTTTCGAGTGTGAATTCATTTCCCTTCAGAGACACTATGCCAGGTCCTAGGAACTGGGTGCTGTCACAGAAGATAAAAGTAAGTAAATTAAAGAAGTGGGTCTAGAAAGACTTGTAGGAAAATAAAAATGCAGCCCAGCGATTACAGGGAGGGATGGGTGAAGTTAGCCGAGGCCGCTGGGAGGGAGCCAGGCGGCTGAGGTGACAGGAAGCCACAAGTGACCGAGACTAGGCTGACCAGAAGCTCAGCAAGGAGTCCTTTCTTCCCTACCCTACTGACCAAGAGGGGAGAACTGGAGAATGAAGTTCGTCATGATTTCATTCCATGGCTGGAGGTAGAACCAGAAGCAGTTACGACAATAACAGCAGCAACGGTAATCTACTAAGCGCTTCTTCTATGCCAGGTTTCAAGCTAAATACATTCACTGTATGCATTTTCTCAAGCTCATGGACAGCCGTGTGAGGAAGCTATTATTGTCTCCATTTTACCCATGAGGAAACTGAATCTTAGAGAGGAAAAACGCATGCCAAAGGTCACATAACTGAATAGTAAGAACTTGGGTTGTACCCAAGTATGTTTAACTTGAGAGCTCAGGCTCTGAACACACACTGCACTGCTCGTTTATTCATTTATTCACATAGTCACATCTGTTTTACGTACCTACAATGTGCCAGGCACTAGAAGAGAAGAAAAGAGGCACCCCTCCTCCCCATATTGCCTGAAACTTATTTCATGTGTTCATGAAATAATGGTATAAATATATAGCTGTAATCTGTGACAAGTAATAGTAAGGAAAGTAGATGGGGACAGAGAATGCCTAGGTACGAAGATGAGTGTATCTTTGTTATTAAGGGAGCCATGAACTATGATAAATAAGGTTAAGGAAAGGGATGCATACTGAGAATATGTGGTATTATTTAGGGGAAGTTAAGGAGCACTTCCCAGAGAAAGAGACACATGCTCTTTTTGTTATTATTATTATTGTCATTTTTACATTTTTATTGGAGCATAGTTGCTTTATAATTTTGTGTTAGTTTCTACTGTACAGCAAAGTGAATCAGCTATACATGCACATATACCCCTTCTTGGATTTCCTTCCCATTGAGGTCACCACAGAGCGCTGAGGAGAGTTCCCTGGGCTATCCAGTAGGTTCTCATCGGTGGTGGTGGTGTTCAGTTGCTAAGTCGTGTCCGACTCTTTTACGACCCATGGACTATAGCACACACCAGCCTTCCCTGTCCTTCACTCTCTTCCTGAGTTTACCCAAACTCATGTCGGTCGAGTCGGCGATGCCATCCAGCCATCTCACCCTCTGCCGTCCCCTTCTCCTCCTGCCCCCAGTCCCTCCCAGCACCAGGGGCTTCTCCAGCGAGTCGGCCCTTGGCACCAGGTGGCCAGAGTACTGGATCTTCAGGGTTGACGAGTTGTCTGTTTTCCACGCAGTGTCAGCAACAGTCTAAGGGTGTCGGTCTGAGTCTCCTCCCCGCTTTGGCCCTTGGCATCCATGTTTGTTAACATGCTCTTAAATCTGAGAGGTGAAAGGCTGAAAACCAGGCAGAGAGGAGAACACGCAAAGCAGGAAGCACTAGACCCTGAGGCTGAAGAGAGCTTGACTCAGTCTCTGAATGCTTGTCCACAGGTAATGTGAATTGCAGCGAGAATGTCACCTTCAAGGTGCTTCATATTCTTCAACTGAACCTAACATTTCTTACTGTTTCCCCAAATGAATTGATATGAAAATACTCTCACTGTTCTTTATGCATTTTTTTATTTGCTTTCTGCTAATTTTATCTGATGGGCTGCTCAAGGTTTTAGGGAAGCAAGAGCTACATCTGTCGTTGTTGTATTACAGTTCCTAAGATTACATGCAGTTGGGTACTTAATACATGCATTTTTATGGTAAAGAGGAAGAAGGGATAGTAACTGTCAATTCAGAGAATAATAGAACGTAGTTACTTTTAACTGATATGCTCAATTAGGAGTTGACACGGCCTGTAAAAAAAAAAAATCTCATCTTTGTATATTATGTGAGCTAAGAAATAGATTCATTTTTAATTTTTGCTAAGTGAAGCTTTTTAATATTTCTTGAAAGTAAATGGGAAATTTTCCAAATTAATGCTCAGCAGTTTGGCATAGGGTGGGGCAGGGGTGGGGGGTGGGGAATCTTTCCACTAAAGCAGCTTTTCCAAGGAACAGATTAGTATTAATTAGGGACTGTTTTACTAATGGAATATTTTCCCTGCCATTGATGTCACTGTCCTTCATCCCTGAGGATGGCATTATTGACAGTGATTGTTCTTCTGTGTGATAGACAGACCATTTATCAAACTTCCATTTGTCACACACCCTGAGACAACTGTCCTTGATTTAAAAGCCTGAAGCTGTTTGTCAAGCCTGGCATTGTGTGGGGCCCTACCTGCTAAAATCATAATTGGCCCAGAGCCTTTTCTTGAATTCCACCTGTATTCTTTCTCTGTTACACAAAATAATTCTTAAATAATTTTCCATTCAAGTAGGTGGGGCTCCTTTTATTGTTTGTGATGGGTAAGTTGGTGGAGAACACTGGAATTTAGAGCCTTTAAAAACATGCATCTTACCTGATTTGTCTTTGTGTTCCCAAGACTTAGAATAGTGACTGCCCGATAGCAGACACTTCCATACGTATTAATAATGTAATTCGTTGACCGAATGCACTGCAGGTAGTACAAAGTGGGTTCCAGATCATGACTTTAGGTAACTGCTGCGAATTTTTTCACCACTTCCAGAAATTAATGACCACAGATGTTAAACTGTGAATATCTACAGTGAGCGTGCACATAATATTTCTATACTATCTGTATCGGTTATCTATCATGAATATGAGTTTTCATGAAATTTAGCACCTTGAATCAACTGACATTTATTATCTCACAGTTTCTGCGAGCAACTTAGCTGTGTGGTTCTGCCTGGGGGTCTCTCATAAGCTTGCAGCCAGGCCAGCTGCTGGGTCTGCAGCCATCTGAAAGCTCGAATAGGGCCGGAGGATCTAAGCCCACTTGTGTGGCTGTTGGCAGGAGACCCTACCATGTGGGCCTTTCCATAGAACAGCTAGATTGTCCTCATGACATGGCAGCTGGCTTCCCCCGGAGGGAGTGATCCATGAGAGATCATCTTTATGATCTACTTTCCCAAGTCACATACTATCACTGCCACTTTATTCTATTTCTTAGAAGAGAAAAGTAAGTCACTAAGTCAAACCTACATTTAGGTCCTGCCTTGGAAGGGAGGAATATCAAAGAATTTGTGGACATTGGAAACCACTGAGATATCCAAATATTGAAATCTTTCCAATATATTAACATAAATTACATGTTTTTTAAGTGGTACAGTACATCACAATGTTCCCTTTGTCAATAAGAAGTGCTTTTAGACAAAGTGCTTTTCCTGGAAATCAGCAAACTGTTTTGAAGTATAAGTAATGCCATTTAAAAAACAAACAACAAGAAAACTCATAACCATGAGACCAAGAATAACCAGTACTTGAAGAATCTGAATAGTAATCTTTATTTTTATTTTTTCATTCTATTGTATTCTATTTCTCTGAAGTCAATGTCAATAAGTTCAGATTTTGAAAAATTAAGAGCACCTACTTTGTACCAAGTACTGTGTTACTTACATGCACTGGGAAGAGAACAGGCATGGATACAGAGGTAAAAAGACATAATCTAACCTGAAGAAGTGGATAGCGGGGCAGAGATGATGGATGCATACCCAAAACTTGATATAATACCAAGCTCACTGAATTGAGTTTTCTAATAGAGCTACAGAGATAGTGCTATAGGAACACAAAGAGAAGAAATTTAATTGAAATTGGAAAATGGGAAGACTTCTTGCAAGCAGTGCCACTTGAACTGACCCTTGGAAGATGAAGGGCCATCCAAATAGATGGAATCATGGTAGTAAAAACATAGAGGCAGGAAGGAATAGATCTCCTGGGGGAGTTGTAATGAGGTGAGAGGAAGGCTGGAATTTAAGGATGGAAGGACAAATTAGAGCACTCGAATGCCATGAGAAGGAATACTCTGGGCAGTGGAAACTATGAAAAGGTTGTTTGATTGGGCTTGGGGTTTTTTAACATCATGTAAGTTTCAGGTGTGCATGTGTGCATGCTAAGTCATTTCAGTTGTGTCCAGTTCTTTGCGATCCTGTGGACTGTATCCTGCCTGTATCCTGTATCCTGGCTCCTGTGTCCATGGGATTCTCCAGGCAAGAATATTGGAATGGGTTGCCATGCCCTCCTCCAAGGGAATCTTCCTTACCTAAGGATCAAACCCGCGTCTCTTACATCTCCTGCATAGGCAGGCAGGTTCTTTACCATGAGCACTGTGTACAACAGTATGTTTGGCATCTTTATACACTACAAAGTGATCACGATTACAAGTCTAGTTACCAACCATCACGATAAAGTTGACCTCCTTCATCCATTTTGCCCACATCCCAACCCCATTCACCCTGGTACCCGCCCAAAGGATTTTGAACAGGAGGATTATTAAATGAATGAACATACTAATACTTTAAGAATTAAAACATGTGGGAATTCTAATAACTTTATTTTATGTTTACTATCTGCTAAGCACTTTGTGTGTACTATCTCTAGTCTTCAGTGCAACCTTATGAGTGTATTTCCATCACTGTTTTACTGATCGAGACATTAAGGCTTAAATAGTTGAAATAAATTTCTCTGCAAGTGATTGGCAGGGTTACAGTGCAAATCCAGGATTGTCTGACTTCACAGAACCATGTTTCTAACATGCATACGTAACTCTTTCCTACATTATACATAAAATATGGAAGTATATTGAAGAGTACACATAGACTGTCAAAAAATACTTTAGTAAACTGATTATAAGACCAAAGAACTTAGTATTCTTGTCTTTTTCTCTTTTATCTCTATCTGTAAGACAATTACCTATTGAGAACATACATTAATTAAGTTCCTGGGGAGAAAAATCCAATCCTATTGCACCTATACCAGTGACCATAAAGAGATGGTTCAAAAGACCAGTACTATTGAGAATAGCTTCAGAAAGAAAATATTGAGAAGACCTGGTCTCTTACATTTGCAGAGCTCAAGGCAAGACAAATGGTGGCCTACATACCATATGTCTAAATATTAAAAAATTATAAATCGGGCTAACAAACAGATATTCTGTCTTCCTACTTTGACATATACGTTTATAGTGACAAAGTGAAAAAATATATGGAAAGCTAGGGTTCTTGTATGACTGAAAGTCAACAGAATATCTAATGACTGGATTTAGTTATTGTTGTGCACATCTGGATATTCTGTTCTTGGATTGGCGATGTTTCCATGATAAGAAAACTAAGTTATTCACAATTAACAAAGTATTTATTAATCTATAACATTCATTTATTGCCTTCATAATGCCAAAATCCTAATCTTGTTGTCATAGAAAAGATTTTTATGCAACTTTTTTTCTACTGACTGTCATGATCTAAGCTTTAAATTCTAAAGTATTAAAAGTAAAATGTAATTTTATTCAAGGTGGACACAAGTTTCATCACAAGTGTAGCTTAAACATAAACCTGACAAAGTAAAATTTTTGTGTGTTCTCAAAAGTTATTTTTCCCCTAAAATCTTCACTTTTCTGTAAAACAAAAGATAAAATTTGGAGTATAATGAATGAATGTAGATTTTAAATTAAAATGGTTTAAATGAAAATTTTTGGGGGGAAAATTTAAATCTTATTAAATACTTTTATAAAGATAAAACTATGAACAATTCTAATGATTGGTGTTAAGCTAATTGCCAAAGACTATCAAACAGGTCACTTCTAGCCCTTCGTTTAACTTCAAGAATAATAAGACTTGTTTAATATTATAAGACATTCTTCTGCCACGTGTGCATCTGTGGGGAATATCCTGCTAATAGGAGGTTCTGCTGGAACCAAGAATCAGAACACAAACAGAAGCAGCAAAGTGGAAGGTCAGCATTACTGGGAAATGGTCCCTCATTATCCTTTTGCATTCATGCCAAGAGGAAAGACTTGACAAGTTAATTAATTTGTCTTTTTAATACCTAAGTGCTTTTACTGCCCAAATCTGCCCACCGTCCAAAGTGTCCCCTGACCTCAGCAGCATCAGAAGCTAGAAGGACCCTTCCCACCCTCAGAAGGAAGCCACCTTGGGCTTCCAAGATGCAAAGCAGGAGATCCAGAGAAGCACGCCCCTGGAGCCGGAACACTGCTCCTCAGTAAGAGTGGATGTTTATGGTGACTAGTGGCGTTGGGCAGCCCCGAGTGTCAAATTCCAAGTGACCACCTGTCTGCTAGTACATTTCTTTTGTGTGTGTTTTTGATCCCCTGTGGCTCTCCAAAGCACAAGGCTCAGGCTGCAAGGCTGGGACTGACCCCTAGCATCACCTGTAAGCGATTCAGCGTCCTTTGGTTTGCAACAGCTGGATGGCTTGTGGGGGGGGGGGGGGGGGCGGTGGTCGGTGGGTGGGGGCCGTGGGGGATAGAGGTTGCCGGCATGAAGACTTTACCTGTGAACTTTTTCCCCTTGTGAAATAGTCTGGTTTTAATAAAGCCGCCAGATCCTACCCGGAGAAAATGAAAGATTACAAGGGTCTCAGTGAATAGGTGACAAAGTAGAGACGGAAACAGGGAGGAAATGAGGTGAAACACGAGGGAGTGATGTATCAGAAAGGGGGAATGAAAACCAGTGGAGAATGGAGACACGTGAAGAGCTGCTCTGGAAACTCCACTCACTCCTTGTGTACAAGGGACCTGCTCCTAAGTGTATTCACCTTGCTCTCTATTTGCATCTGCCAACAGGGCACCTTGAGCTGTTTTCTATTAACACTGAAGTACACTGAGGCTTTGGAAATCTTTAATAGCCAAATCAGGACCGGAGAGCAGTCAAAATAAATAAAGAAATGGCTAGCTTGACTGAGCTGCCGCTCCATCTTCCCTATACTGTGCAGAAGCGAACTGCTAAATAGTGATTTTGGTTTTGTGGTTAAAGTCAACTACCATGCAACTTCTTAAGTGGTTCATGGCTGTCCGTGTGCTCGCCTTATAATTGAAACAATATTTCCCGCTTTTCCCAGAGTAATCGTTTTAGAGGTGGGGTCTCTAACCTCAGGGTCAGCCTGGCCCCTGCAGTGTTGAACTGCTCCCAAAATGACAGGGGACACAGAACAGACAGGTCCCACTGAAGGTTGTAGGAGGGGCACTTTGCTCACAAAACCAACTCGACCACTAGAGAAGGAAAGGCTTCAGACTGCCTCTGAGTCTTGATGGGCTTGGAATGACTTTATTAATCAATAGAAACAAGATCGGTGGGATCTTGGGAACATGTTGTTCTCTGTGGGTAACAATCGCAATGACGAGGTCAACTGTCATTAAGTCTAAACAATCAGAAGCTAAGAACTATATCACCCAGACTCCCAGAGCTGATGATACTGGCTTGCTGGTCGGCGGCATTATAAACAATGTTGTGGTGAAATAATTATTTATTAATGACCTTAGTGATAATAACTCTATACTGCAGACGGATTTGAGGGCAATATATCTCCTAAGTGCTCAATAAATATTTCTTGAAAAAATACTTGTTCTTTGGTTGGCTCAACAAATGTTCCTTGAATACCTGTTATGAGAAAGGCATTGGGTCCCAATGCAAAAAAAATGAATTTGGCACAGCAGAAGCCTCCCAAGATATTGCAGTTTTGCAAATGTTATGCTCATGAATGGATGCCCCCAGACAGTTTTGTTTTCACGTAAAGGATTTTGAATGTGATTTTTGGAAAAAGCCACTAGAGAAATCAGAGGACATACTTGCAACTTGCATTTTGCTTTTTAACATATATATCCCCAGTTGCTCTAGTGATTCTAGTAAAACTGGAAATCAAATATCAAAAATCCAATCTCATGCATACTCCAGGATGCAAAAATACAAAATCATTTTGAATTTAGGAGAACATTTTCCACAGCATTTACAGTCGGGGGGGTGGGGGGAAATAGCATGCATGACTTTGGATTGCAAGACAGTGAGTCCCACTTAGCTTTTAAATTATGCAACTTCCTCACTGATGACTGAGAGAAAAATAAAGAGGCAGCAAATAGTCAATAAAGAGTCAGGCAGGAAGTGTGCAGTGACCAGAGTCCCAGAGGGTTCCCTATGCTGGTGCCACTAAGGAAAGAAGTCTCTAAGGCAGTTAGTTTTCCTGCTTGTCACATGCACAATGCAGTGGTTTAAATGTGTAGGTTTAGAGGAGTGAAGAGGAATAGAGAAATAAGAAAATGAAATCTTTACCTTGTAGAGTGAATGAGGCTCATTTATCCGTCCCCAGGCAATGCTTTTTCTCTCTCTGGGTGACTGGGAATTTGGAGTCTCTGCCTGGAGTCTCAGGCGCCGATTCTTCAGTCAATTCTTATAAGTTCTGATGAGCAGTGGACACTTTGGGGAGTGTAGATTCAAAGAAGATAATGATAATAATATGACGATGATGCTGACCGTGATTACCTACCATGGATCAGTGCTCTCTAAGAGCTGACACTACTCATATGTCATCTTACTGAACTCAACACTATAATTTACTGAGAGATGAAGATAATCAGTTGAGACCTTAGAGATGTGTTTGTCCAGGGTGATAGAGCTAAGAAGGGAAGAGCACCATTTGAAACCAAAATTGGTCTGACTCTAGGGCTCTCGTGCTAAATCACAGCGCTATGCTACCACTGCCTACAGATTTCCCCCCAGGGAATTTATAAATGGAAGGTCAGTTCGAATAGTAAGCAGATTATGTCACATGTCAAATGAATGGGGTAAATGGTAAATGCTGGCAAGATGGGGCAGGAGATGCGGTGAGGTGATAGGGGGGAGGCTTTTTAAACAAGGTGGCATTTATATCTGGTTCCTGAAGAATCCGATGTGCTTAGATTTCGAGGTGAGGGTTATGTAGAAACTGTTTTTAGGATGTCATATTTTATCATCTTATTCCTCTTGATTGTCACTAATGAACATGAAAGATTTCAACAAAAATACATGGAGCGCCCACTCTATGAAGGGCATTATTTTTGTTGCCTTGTAGCTTTTTAGGGACTGGTTAATCTCCAGTGTCTTCTAGATCCATTAGACCCCGAGCCAGATGGCTCCATGGGACCCTGGGGAATGGCCAGTGCAACAGTCTCTGCTTTTGCACATAGTCATGAAAAGAATGGCCCCTTGGGAATTCAGTAGACCTGCAATCTAGAGATAATGTAATTCTGATCATAATTCAACTGCCCTCAGATATAGGGTTGCCAGATTTAGCCAATAAAAATACAAGAGGCTCAGTTAAATTTGAATTTCAGATAAACCAATGATCTTTTTAGTACAAGTAGTCCCAAATATTGACTGGAAGATGCTTATACTAAAAAAAGCTATTTGTTGTTTATCTGAAATTCACATTTAATTGGGCCCCTGCATTTTGTCTGTCAACCATAGCAAGATAAGAATTAGAGGGAAAATTCTGAGATTTGAATTTCTTTGACCTGTGTAAAAACTCCCTTGTTTGAAAACATCAAATCAACTAAAAAAGAAAGGAAAAATGATCACTAGGGCTTCACTGTACTATGAAATGTATTCCATTTTCACATGAAATCAATGGAGCAGGAAAGGAGTTACATCACAAGATAGTTTTGTGGAACCGGTGTAAAATGTTTGTGTTTTGATACCTTATATTTTCATTCAAGAAATTCTGATCTTGAGGTAATAGTTGGGGTTGACCCAAGTAAGTCAGTTGTTCTGTATCAAGATAAAAATACATTTCATGCCTTGTACCCTGAGGATAAGAAAGGGCAGACTGAAAACTGGATTTCCAAGGAAAGCCCCCATTAAAGATGATGATTAAGAGGGGTTCATTGAGGAGGCATGTGCCTTCAGATTGAATTGTAAGAATGATGAGTGTTTTTAGAGTTGGAGTCAAATATCAGCCTTTAAACCAAGTTCAAGTCAATGCTGCAGCTGCCTTCTGTCACTGACACCATTGTGGAAAAATTTAAAGGCACACTCAAAATTTTTTTCTAGTGCATTTTTCAAAATGACTCAAAATTAGTACAAACACCACCAAAGCAGAAAGCAAATATATTTACCAATTTAATATCTACCTTGCCAGTAATTATTAAACAAAAAACAGGATTCTGCAGAGAAATAATGTACTTTGAGAGAATGTAAAGCATTTGAGAGAATGTGAAATGGAGTCTTGAAAAGGGAGACACTTGAAATCACATTTGGACAGAAATCCTTTCAGGTCACAATCCCGTAGATTACCAGCAACTGCTAAGCCTAGATAGTTTATAGTGACTAAAATTGTTCTAATCTTCCTATGGAAGGCTTACCAAGGAAGTGCTGAAATACACTGGGTTAATACTGCTAAAAATGAACAGTCAAGAAAACGATGCATAAATTAACAGAGTGGCTACATAGTAAAATCTAATGTTTGTAACGTATCTGAAGCAGGCTGTGGTTATCAAAGATAACCTCCTTTAGGGTGACATGTTCTCAGCTATGTAATCACCTGGAAAGTTGCCAACCATTATTTGCCTTCACCCACTCCTGCCATCATCTGTGACTTGTCATCTTACCTTCAAAAAGAGAGGAGGGCCTGAAGGTTGAGTCTATAAAATAGAAGGGAAGCCATAAAAACAAAAGCACAGATATGGCAATGAGGGAGGATGCTCGAATACACTGTCAGTGACTCATGTTCTTTGTATGAAGCGTCAGCTTTAAACTGATGAATCTGAAAGCTATCTACCTCCCATGGCCTGAATGGGAACAGTATATTTACTGCTATGTGAATTGTGTACCATCAGCACCGTCAAGTGACAGTTACCTAGTCTTATCATGTGTATGTGTGTGTGTGTGTGTGTGTGTGCGTGTGTGTGTGTGTGTGTGTGTGTTTTAAGATGGACAATGCATTTATACTTGTATAAGATTTTTTTTAGTAAATGCATAGGTGTAAGCATTCTCACCGTCCTCCAATAAATTTCCCAGAATCAAGAGAAACATTTTAATGACACAGAGGTATACACTAACAAGTTATAAAACAGCTGAGCAAATTCTTGTTATACTTTAATATGAGCAGCAGTAAAATGTGCTAAGAACCAAGTAAAGTGATTATGTTGAATGCATCCATACATCCTTTTAAGTAGAATGTCTGGACCTTATTTCCACACCTCCTGCAGCCTTGCTGTCATATTCCCTGGTCTCCAGTCATTCTCGCAAATTCTCTGAACACCCCACGCCATGGCCACTTTCTGCCTGTTTGCTTTTGCGTGTCCTTCTGCCCGTGGTGGGTTTCCCCTCTGCCCTTTGTCTCCCTGGTGAAGCTCCGCTTAGCCTTCAAAACTTAATTCAAAAAGCACCCTCTGACCTCTGCTCCCAGTCTCCCCTCCACTGTCTCCCAGTCTCTTCTCCACTCCCCTCCAGCCTGCATTCACACCCTCTATGAGAAAGCACTTAACATGGATTCCCGATAGTGGCTTCTTTGCTTTCCTGTCTCAGCAGGCTCCACACTTCTGGAGGCCAGGGACTGTGTCTTTTTCTTCCTTTTATTCTCAGAACAGAGCATGATATATGACTCATGTGCGCATGCCCAGTTACTCAGTCGGGTCCGACTGTTTGCGACCCCGTGGACTGTAGCCCGCCAGGCTCCTCCGTCCATGGGATTCTCCAGGCAAGAACAGTGGAGTGGGTTGCCATTGCCTTCTGCAGGGGATCTTCTCAACCCAGAGATATAACCTGCGTTTCCTGCTTGGTAGGTGGATTCTTTACCACCTGAGAAGCCCATGTGACACATATGGGTGATCAATAGGCTTTTGTTCAATGTCACCTGGAATATGCCACTGGCCTGGGCACTTTGGAGGAGGGATGGTGGTATAAGACAAATACAATACCAGAGACTGACATATCTAAAACAGCTAGATAACAAAGCTCTAAACTTTTTTAAAATGTTTTTATTTTTTTATTGCAGTATCTTGATTTACGATGTTGTATTAGTTTAAGGTGTACAGCAAAGTGATTCAATTATATGTATACATATAGTCTGGGTTTTTTTTTTTTTTTTTCAGATTCTTTTCCCTAATAGGTTTTTACAGGTTACCGAGTACAGTGCCCTGTGCTATTCAGTAGGTCTTTGTTGTTTATCTATTTTATGTAGAGTTGTGTGTGTGTGTTAAATCCCAAACTCCTGATTTATCCCTCCCCTCCCCTTTCTCCTTTGGTAACCATCAGCTTGTTTTCTATGTCTTGGGTCTATTTCCATTTTGCATATAAGTTCATTTGTATCTTTTCTTAAGATTCCTCATGCACGCAATATCATATGATATTTGCCCTTCTCTGTCTGTCAAGCTCTAAACTTAATGATACTGGCAGTGAAATTGTGGCAGTTGAGAGAAGGGAGAGTAAAATTCTGGGGGAAGGATTGGGGAAGTCTGCACGGAGAAGGTATAACTTGGATGGGCTGGGACAGAGGCATTAAAACGGGAGAAGGCAGTGGCCTCCTCTTCCTGGGAGCTCATAGACTGCAGGACAGAAAAGCCAGGACATGGACTGAAAAGAGAGCCAAGTATGAGTGCAGGGTCTATGTTGAAGAGGAGGTTAGAATCTCCCCATTCTTCATTCCAGGTAGCGGGGGGACTCTTCTTCCAGCGTCCAGTGTTCCATCATCTTCCTTTGGTCTAGGAGACAGGCCTAAAAGGGATTCAGCTCTCACTGAAAAACTTGTGTAGACGCTGTGTGTGGAGTTCCTGTTGGCTGGGGACACATAGATCTGCCAAGATGTTAAATAATTTTTTAGAAAATTGAGTCCATAACTCTGCCTCAAAGTGTGCAGTACCTATCTCCCCCTTCAAATTTCCTATTGTTATAATTTTCTGAACTATATTTGGGATCCCTTGTGACCTCAAGCTCAAAACCAGAAAGTCATTCTCATTTTTTCTGTGGTCCTCAATCATAACTCTTTCAATTTCTGGACTCGGAAATGTCATTTGATGATGAGGATTAAAAAGTCCCAGGGTGGGAGGAAGTGAGTTACGGAGAGGGGCTGGCAGGCAGGAGCCGAGGCGGTGGTGGGGGACAGGGCAGGGTGCATCTGTGTTCAGCTGCAGGTGTGGAGGCGGAAGGGCAAGAGGGGCGGGCGTCCAGGTGGCAGCATGGTTCAGTGGGCAGCTGCTCACGGGCATGGTCGGCCTCCTCCCCTCTGCACCACCCTGAGCAAGCCACTGGCCATTTTCTCCCTTGGATGTCCTCATCCCAAAAGAAGAGCTAACAATGTGTATTCATCAGGGGAATCATGGCCCAGTGTCTCATTCAGAGCAGCTAATGGAGGTGGTCGTCAGACCTTAGAACACATGAAACAAAGCAATAAGGAAGTAAGAATAACAGGAAGTGGAAGGGAGAGGACTCTGTGACCAGTAATGTTATGTGTCATCTGCTGGTGTCATCGAGGTCATCAGGCCTCCATAAAGCTTTGTGACTTAGGAGGATGGCCATACTGGGGACCTCGTCACTGTGACCCAGCAGTCCCCAGCATCTCAAGTAGCATAGATTCTTCCGAGAGCATTTATTTCTATGTTGAAATTGCCCCATTCTCAGCCCATCCCCGTTTCAACTTTGTACAAACATGAGTGGCCAATTCACTTTACTACACAAATGACTCATGATTTCATGAGCCACGTAGCTTCCTTCCCTCTTTGTACAGGAAAGGAGCACAGAGAGGCATGTCTCTTGCAGGCTGGGTCTTTTCTAGGTGTGAGGCAAATTCAGGGAGGGAACAGCTTGATCTGAGCTCAACAATTCAAGATCAGCTAGAGAATGAAACTGGTAATTAACTTCAAAAGGCACAGGATTCTTCCTGAATCCTCAGCCCCTACTTCATAGTGGACCTGAGTTTAAAGTCTTGTTTCTCATGAAAGGCAAAACTCATACATTTGGGGCATTTTTGTGCAAATGGATATGACTGAGAATTTAAGGAGGAAAAGGCAACTTTTTGCAGTTTTCGGTACATGTTAGTTTTTTGACAACTGCTGAAATATAGCTGCATTTAGAGGGTAGTGTGGGTAGCCAACCACTGCTATTCAAGATGGGAATTTTGGCCAGGGACCTTCAAGCAAGTGTACAGTGTGTTCCACATGACTATGAGCATTTCTCATCTGGAAGATAACTGCATCAACAATTCCTGGAGTTTTCTTGGTTATTTAAACCTTCTGCCTTGGAATTGAGTTCATGGCTTACTTACCAACATCGGCAACTGTTTCCTATTTTGTTGTAGGCTTTCAGGGAGGAAGAAGGAATCTGTAGAGGAAAATGGGAACAAATGATTCTGGAGACTTTATTTCCCTTATTACATTTAATCCTCGTAAGAACCCTAAAAGTTAGTACTTTTTTCCTCTGTTTTATAGACCTTGAAAGAAAACTGAAGCTCAGAAAAGTTAACTTGTCTGAGATCTAGATGGCTAGAAATGGAAGTGCTGGAATTAGAATCCAGAATTTCTTAACTCAGAAGACTTTGTTCTTATCTACATCAGTTTACCAGAATAACCTGGGCACGGCCTCAAAAAAATCTATGCTGGAAATGTGCCTTTTTCTGGTTGTAAGGATGGATTAACTTTTTATTATTCAACTATTTAGGCTGCTTATGTATTATGCAGAAATTTTGAACATCAATAACAAATGAGGGGGAAATGTCTTCACTGCACACACGTAAACATGCAATCTATGTTGTTGTTTTTTTTTTTTTGCAACTGTCTCTGTTCCAAGACTGGGAATGAAAATAATTAGAATTTGCTGTTGGGCGTCTGTGTCCACTTTAACCTGATCTATTTTGTCTAACATTTCTTTACAAAGCTCTCAAATGCATTGTTAGCCTATCTGATCCTGTCGTCTAGAGACTGCAGAGGATTTCACATCTTACCCGGGGAACAGATCACTTTTAAGGAAGGGAGGGCATTCTTTGCTGACTTTTCCTCATTTAAACCCATTGAATTTTGTTTCAGCTGCCATTTTAAGAGCAAAGAAAAAGCAATGCCTCTGTAAAGAGCTCTGTCACTTTACTCCATGTGATGACTAATGGTGAGGAACTTAAAACCTTATCCTTGGTATCTTTTGGAGTCCAGACAATTCAACACTCTCTTGGGATGAGTAAATATCAGCCTGTTCCCAGGAAGATTAACTAGTAAGATGATGGAAGAAAAGCTGCTACTTTTTAGAGGGCTACACTTAAACTGCCATCTCTACTTCTTAAGACAGAATCTCAGATGATTCATTTGCTATAATTCACAGTGCTATAATTTCTAGAAAGGAAAGCTATTCAATACAGTTTTAAGAGTAGCAATAGTTTCTTTCCAAGATGTTAATTTTGGTCGCAAAGTTAATTTGTGTTAATGTAATACATTTACTGATCTTTAAAACGCCATAAAATAGAGTATGAAGACCTGGGTTCCGTATACTGACAGGCAGATCCTCAGTTTGTCTACCTGTTGCGGAGGTGACAATACTTAACCAGCTTCCCTCATAGCCTTACATTTATGGAGGCGGGGGTGGGTGGGGAGGGGGAGGGAATGAAGCAGATTTAAGTACTTTGAAAGTTCTAAGAGTCCCCATGGGAAGCAAAGCATGAGCATTGTGGACAGAGAGCCCCAAATCTGAAACTTAACTTTGCTGCATGTCACCTGTCTGAGCCAATTTCCTAACTCTCTATATCTTGGCTAACTCATCTATAAAGTGGGCCAAAAATAGTCCCTGCCACGTAGGATACTTGTGAGACCCAAATGGACTACTCCCCTGAGTGATCACAGGAGGAAACTGAAGCCCTCTGGACAGTGTCTTTCTCTGGTTCATCCGCCAGCAAATACTCACTGAGTTATCCCAAGCAGTGTGCACGCGGGGATTCAAAAGCCATTGTCTAAATTACTACTCCCTCAATTCTGAGGGAGACTTTTTTCTTTTTAATTGAGAGCTCTTTTTGCTCCTTTATTTCAGGAGGGCCGCTCATGTTGCTGGCTCTCTGCTGTTTATGGGCTGATGACTCATTCATGAGTTATCTAAGCGTCTTGTTCCGTCTTTCTTCCTCTCCACTGCCATCTCTATCATGGGACCCTTCTCTCTCTTCTAGCACTTCTCCTGGAGATTGTGAAAGAGTGGGGAACTGTGGTGAATTCACTCCTAGTTGGCAGCCCTGCCTCTTGAGAGAGAAGCCTCACCCGCGGCTACTGACTGAGAAAACAACAGCCATCTACACTTCCTAAAATGTCTCCTCCGCAACGTTGTCTCCCAGATTTCCTCTTGTCTCCTTCTGCTCTGATTGTTGCTTCTTTGCTGGAGCCTCTTCCGCGGCTCACGGCTTGAACGTTGCTGTTCCTTGGGGATCTGCCCTTGGACTTCTCTTTTGATTCTGCTGCTCTCCTGGGAGACCGTGTACACACGCTTGTCCTCAGTCACCATCTATCCGACACTGACTCCCAAGTCCTTTATCTTTCACACCGAATCTCTTTCTTAACCTCCAGATCCAGATGTCCCTTGAACACCGCTGCCTGTGAGCCACATATCAAACAAGTTCTGGTCAAAAGTGAACTTATTTGCCCCCCTCCATACACACACAGACACACACACACACACACACACACACACAAACGCGCGCGAGTTTCTGGATTCGAACTCTAACACACACACACACACACACACACACACACACACACACAGCATGATTGAATTGACCACTTTTCCCCAAGTGCTTGTCATACAAGAGAGGTGTGATTTCTTCCTTAAAGGCCCCACGCATATTTCTCATCTTCCCTTTTCTTACAGTTCCCCCTTAGGTCCCAGCAAGTGAGCCTTTAAAGAAAGAATCTTTTAAAATCCCTCTCATGAATAATTGGGACTTCCCTGGTGGCTCAGAGGGTAAAGCGTCTGCCTTCAACACAGGAGACCTGGGTTCGATCCCTGGGTGGGGAAGATCCCCTGGAGAAGGAAATGGCAGCCCACTCCAGTATTCTTGCCTGGAAAACCCCATAGATGGAAAAGCCTGGTGAGCTAGAGTCCATGGACTCACAAAGAGTCAGACACGACTGAGTGACTTGACTTTACATGAATAATTATTTGTTCCATCTTCTGTGCGTTCACCTCCCTTTATTCATAACTTTATGTTATGGTCTCTTTTTATTTATCTCTCTCCAGTAAAGCTTTGAGCTCATCAGATTAGATAATAATATTCTTTTTTTTTAATTTCAAAGAAATTCCCTATTTCCCTGTCATATTGGACAATGCCTTACTCACAGAAGGAATTCAATAAAAATTTATTGAATGAATGCACTTATAACTATTATTAAGACCCAAGGAAAATTATCTATCATTCTATTTCCATGAGGAAATATTTGATTGTTGATAGTCATTTACTAAATAATTCACTTACCACTCCACAAACTAATTAACAAGAAGAGCCTTCACAGATGGCTTTGTTGTCACATCAAGATGTAAGAGTCGAGAGTTAGGATTTCAAAAATATTTCTGTACCCTATGGCTTTCAACAACTTTCAGGTCTCCCTATAGTTTAATTTTAATTTACTTAAATTGTTTAATTGTTTAAAAAAGCAATCTTTTATACTTACACTTATTGACTCCAAATTTCTGACTATTATATTAAATCCAAAGATAGATGAGGACTTTCAATCTTAAAGTTTCCCAATAGATGGATAGAATGAAGTCAATATAACATGTAGTTTGAGGAAGTAATGCATATATGAAGCTACAGAAAAGGAAGAGAGAAAGAATTTCAAAACTTAAATAAACCTATTATATTAACATATGCTGCAATATTAAATAAGTGTTAGGAGTTGAATGATACATTGGTTTTATAAAACTATCATGAATTGTTATTAATTGTCTAACACAGTGCCTAGAGATAAGAAAACAAGGATAATAATTATAATAACTGACATTTATCGGGCACTTACTATATGCTAGAGTCTGTGATAAGGACTTTACATTCATCACTTAATCCTCCCAATACCTCTTTGAGACAGTTCCTGTTACTATCCCTGTTTACAGATGAGTAAAATGAATCTTGGAAAGGTTGAATGACATGGGAGGAAACGACAAACAACACTTTTTATAGCTGTTTCATTGTAAGTCTAAGTGGTTGTTCTGTGTTACTTGCGTTAATGCCTTTTAATCATCTTGATAGCAGAAGGAAATGGCAACCCACTCCAGTATTCTTGCCTAGAGGATCCCAGGGACAGAGGAGCCTGGTGGGCTGCCTTCTGTGGGTTCGCACAGCCGGACACGACTGAAGAGACTTAGCAGCAGCAGCAGCAGCAATCATCTTGGTGTCATATTAATTAGTAAATAATTGATAAATCATTTGATGAATTTGTATAAGCTGTTTTGCTCCATCTAAAATGATAAGACATCTGGCACATGCTATAGTCATTATTGAGAATCATCAAAGTTAAGTATTGGTTTTCTAAAAGTATTTGTTGTTTAAATCTACACATTAGCTTGCTTTAAAGTCTGCTTTTCTATCAAAGTATTGAACATTTATATCATTTCTTTTTAGATGCCACATATAAAGGATGTTATACAAGTGAGCATATTTACAAAACAGACTCACAGGCTTAGAAAATGAACTTATGGTTACCACTAGTAATGGTAAGGGAGAGGGATAGTTAGAGAGTTTGGGATCAACATGTGCACTCTGCTGTATTTGAAATGGATAACCAAGAAGGGCCTACTCTACAGCACAGGGAACTCTGTGGCTGCGAGGATGGGAGGAGAGTTTGGGGGAGAATGGATACGTGTATGTGTGTGGCTGAGTCCATTAGTTGTGCACTTGCAACTATCACAACATTGTTAATTGGCTTTATGCCAAAAACAGGAAGTTTTTAAAAAAATTTTGTTCATTTGCTATAATGTACGCTTGTTTGTGTTTCCTGAAACTAGAACTCTTTTTTGAGTAGAAATATAAAAAAAAATTCTTTCTTTAAACAGGACAGTTGTCAGGAATGACCACTAATATATTTTTAAAACACAGTGGGAGATTTTCAGGTCTGTTAGATGATATAGGAAATATAGTTTCCTGCTGAAGGATAATTAAAAAGAAAATAACTGATAGTAAGTTTTGTGGGCACTGTACAAGTGTAAATGTTCTCAAAATAGTCACGATTAAAAGAGCCTACAGATATTATAAAGCTTTTCCCCAGGTTAATTGTTTCAGAATATCTACTCATCACAGTATGCTATATAGGCTGCCAATAAAGAGTCAGAATTATTTTTTCTTCATGTTTGATCTCCAGAGTTTGATTTATAAATAGCAAATGAAGATGGAACTTCTTTTATTACAGGTTTTGAGGGGCATGGAAAATATTTTCTTGTCCCAAAATATTTTGTCCATAAAAAAGAAGAAAGAAAAGTTGTATGTTTTAAAGATTATCAAGTCTTCAGTTGCTATTAACAAGTAACTCTTCCTGGGAGATATAAGCCTGTATGTCTTTATCATATCATTAAGTAATCACACTGGGCAGCTGTCAAATGCAGATCCCCAGGCCTAGTCTCAAAGATTCTGATTTGATAGGTTTGGGATGAGATCTAGGAATCTGCATTTTAACAAGCACTTTTCTGTTCTGATTTAGATGGTCTTCTGGAAAACGCTGAAAAACCTTGATTTCATGGATAACTGACATAAACTTGGAAGTAGAAGCACACATTAAAAAAAAAAGTGAAAATTTACCAAACTCAAAATTCATTTCATTGAAAATATCATCTAGGTCTAGCCTTGCCTTTAGTCTGAATTTTATCTGAATTTTATTACTTCAAGTATCACCAAGTGAAATAAATGAAACAAAAGTTCCTTAACTGACTTTAAAAACTCAAAAGGGGAAAAAAATGACTTTTGTTTGTTTCTGAAAGTTCTTTTTAATAGCCCCAGAAATGCTAAAAGTTGAGAGCAGAATGTACAAAACGTTCTTGAAATATATTTTATTCTTGGGTGCCAGGCACATTGGGTTTGTATCACAAAACACTGAAATAATAAAAAGCAGGTGCCCTGTCAAGTTTCTTTAGTAATTGTGAAACTCAGGGTTGATATATTTTGCAAAACAAAATTTTGACAGAACATCCCCAACGGATTAATCTAGTGCCCTTGCTTTACATTGAATACAATGGAGATTGGGGCAGGATAGTGTATTTAGGAATATAGTAGATGACAAATTAGGCTCATAACACTTCTTATGTTTCGTAGGAAACAAATCTTTTTTTTTTTTTTAATTCACTGCTATAAAATGTGGCCAGTTGTTAAGAAGAGTATTCCATACGATGGAGACTCTGAGTTTGGAAGTTTAGACCAAAACCTTGCAAGAGTGCTCATATGGAGAAAACAGGAAGACAACTTCCTCTCTGAACATAGACCATTTCCTGGGGAGGAAGTAGGGGCTTTTAAAAAAATTGTTCTTTGTTGACTCTGTAACTGAGAGGCATCTAGTTAGTGATGACTCTATATGTTTATACAATCAGTACATCGACTGTAAAAAAAAAAAAAAAAAATCCTGTAAGTGCCTTCTCTATTTGATGATGGCAAGTTCAAAGCCCTTGGATTAGTTGGTTGGGAATTTGTTGTATTTTATGATCATTGATTTACTCATAGCCAAGCATACACTGCCCAGATTTTGAGCACAGTGGCATGGCCTGAAGCAGCCTCACCTTGCAGATACAGTAGCGGAGGTGATATGGATATTGCCCAGGATGCCAGCACCAGTCCTCACAAAAGACCCGCTGTATGTGTAGGTAAAAAGAGGCAGCCCCAGGCAGTGATGTCAGTGCGTGTAATCTGTGATCAGTTTGGTATATGGGATACCGGCTGGCTGAAACTTGTTTCTGGCCACTCTCATTTAAGGATGAAGCAATATCATTGAGGTAACCACATCTTACCATTCACCTGAGGGAGTCACGATTATAAACCAAAAACCATGAGAACCTAGAGTGGCTGAGTCTAAGACGGTTCTGCCCACTGACTTTTAAATAGCAACTTTAGCAATATATTGAATGTTTGGGCAGGATTTGCCCTGTAACTTTTAAAGGACTTAAAAGATGGACCAGCGAGTAATTGAAATGACATCCTTTACACAGCAGAAAGAGCACACAACAATGCTCAGAGCGCCCCAAAGCCATAGATTTCCAGATTACAATAGAGAAATCTAACTGGAGCAGTGACAAGAAAACAAATCCTTTTATTGAGGACAGAGTAAATCTCTTTTAGGAAAACAAAAAGGGAAGTGGATTTAACATCTTCCCTTAAGATACTTTGAAAGAATGGTATGGCTCAGATTCACTGTGTTTTTTCAGGAGGTTGGATGGTATTTTTCCTTCACCTTTTTTATCCTCATAACTTTATGATTTCTATAATTTTTACCTTTCTGTTATTCACCAAACTTAATATTTTAAGAGACCTTGCTAAAACCATATATCCTCCTAATATTCCTTTTTATACCTCTATTATTTCCAGAAATGTCCAAAGTGTTTGATAAACAGTATTATGGAGTTGTAGACTTGCCCCAGATTCCATACTCAGGACAGTCTCTATTTTCTCACATAGTTAATTATATTTATATGTGGTATGTTCAGGCAAAAATAAAAGAAAAAAGAATCTGCATTCTTTTTCTTTTTGTCTAAAGAGGGCAAAATGAGAAAGATTGCCTGATGACTCTTGGCCTTCTGGCAATTTCATTATCCCTACAATAATAAAAACTTTTCAACAGAACTATTTACTTTTCTCTTGTATTAATACTACTCATCAATCACCACAGTTATCCTTTTGGCCTGAAATAAGCCAATTTTTAATGACATATGAGCTAAAATTGTTTTTTATGTTCACAAAGCTTTTTGAAAAGATTGAGGAACTAATTTTAGGTAACTGATCAAAACCCTTATTGCTTAACTTGCCCAATTGTGAAAATTAAGTTTTTCAAAACACAAATTAGGCAGGCATTGAGAACCAGAAAGCTCATATGACATACTCTTATTGCCAAAGACATTGATTTTTCTTTCAGCATATATGCAATCCTAATTTCTCCTTAAATGTGTAAAAATCTTCTGTTGAGGGCTTACTTGGATAACCCAAACAAAACACTTGAAGGATCAACAATAAAATGGAATTTTACTTTCTTTTAGGGATCAAGACCTCAATGTTTAGCTGTTTTTGCTCTCAGCCAGAAACTGGGGAGTCTTTCTACAGAAGTAACAAAGAAGAATGGGGATGGAAGGAAGGAGGCAAATCTTTGACCTCTCTAGGAAAGGAAGGACCAGGGTTCTGATGGCAAGACGGCCTCCAGTGTGTTGGGAGAGGGATTGAATGCAGCCCCTACAGGAATCTTACCACTGTGATTACGACCATGTCTTCACCAGCACAGTGCTTGGACACATAGTATGAGTCAATTAAAATTGGTGATATTGAACTAAACTTAGCTTGAGCTTCTTGAAGGGAGTGACTATATCTCATATTTAACCCCTAAATGCAGTACCTGAAATATACTAGACACTAGATGTGTGTTTAATGATGAACCAACTATGGAATCTTTGGGAGTTCTTACACAGTCTTGTAGAAATTATTTAATGAAAGATATTGGGTGGATCTGTTGTGTTAAAGTACTCCGAATAATTGTCACTAACAAAACAATAAATGGTAACAAGTAGGTCACTACAGTAATTGCTTAAGGACAGTCCGCAGATTGGAGCATTCAATTGCGTGGCAACCATATGGTTATGCATCTCACCATGTTGACATCATGCTGCAAAATTCACACATTATATAAAAAGAAATCACACCAGGAAAGTACAGGCTACCACAAATAGTAGAGTGAAAAGCACATTACTGAAGTGTACTGCTTAGTAACAGATTTTAGGTATTTGAGCTTCTAATTCTTAAGAACTTCATTGATGCCAGTTTTAAGAGGCCCTCCAACCAGTGTACAAAGAATGAAGGCTAAAATGAAAAAGAAATGTAGTAGAAGAGGAATGAGAGAGAGAAGTAAGTGACTTAATTTAGGCTCAGCTAACATTGTTTCTACCTGGCAGGGAATCAGGAAACCTGGGTCCTTGCTCTGTCTCTCTGCTACTAAATAGATTAAGCAGATTTCTTCATCTGTAACATGAAGACATTGAACAATTTCTGATATGAATTGTGGTTTTAAAAAACCCAAAACACATTTAGGGTTTGCCAAGACCTCGTAATGCAATTGCTATTATCTTTATAAACACTATCAGTAGAATTATAAGCCCATAATTCAGTGACCTCTTTATTATCCTGAAGATAATTAACTTGATATTACAGGTTGGGCTGTGTCAGCCATTTCTTAATCATGTCCCCTTTCCAAAGGAGAGCACTTCTTTAGTGTGCTTCCTCTCCCAACACTTTCTCCTATTTCTGTTACAGAATCTGCCTGAGGCAATGCCTTTTACACAGTCTGTATGTCTGTCATCCACACTAGGCTCTGTTATTTGAGGGCAAATACCATGACTGACTTATCTTTTAGACTCCTTGCATAGTGTAGGGATTGACATGTAGTAGGTGCTCAAAATACTGAAAAGAGTGAACGTCGCTCAGTAGTGTCTGACTCTTTGCAACCCCGTGGACTATACAATTCATGGAATTCTCTAGGCCGGAATACTGGAGTGGGTAGCCATTCAAAATACTGAAGGAATATTTAATAAACTTAATTGAGCAATAGCATATGGGGCTTCGCAAGTGCTCTAGTGGTAAAGAACCTGCCTGCCAGTACAAGAGACATAAGAGAGGTGGGTTCGATCCCTGGGTCAGGAAGATCCCCTGGAGGAGGAAATGGCAACCCACTCCAGTGTTCTTGCTTGGGAAATCCCATGGACAGAGGAGCCTAGCGGGCTACAGTCCATGGGGTCACAAAGAGTCGGAACACGACTGATGCGACTTAGCGCAAGCACATTTGGGTGTGTGTCAGACACATTCTATTTGCCCCATCTGTTTGGATCCATGTCCACCCGTTTTTACCCTGTTCTAGCAAGAAAGTTCTTGCCTTTCAAGGTAGCCTACTCTGTGGGACTTTCTCTTATTTGGCTTCAGAATCTTCTTCCTCTTCTAGTCCTTTTAGTAATGCTGACCATCTCTGCTATTAGCCCTGGGTTCCTGCTCTAGCCCCTGGGATTTCCCTGTATCTTACCTACACTTGGGTGATTAACCCTTCACCCACTCCACGAATTATCCTGATTGAAGCACACCACCTATTTCCTGCCAGCACCCTCACTAATAGTAGATAAGAGAAGAAAACGACTTCAGTTTAAAATGTGTCTTGATACTGACATTATTGAGAATAACCACCCTGAATTTTTTGATAAACATTTCGACAAGTAAATCCTTGTAAAGGCTAGTTGTTTTTGTATACGACTGACCTTCGCTGAGTCACCCATCCTCCAAGTATGCTGTTACACATTCATCTCAGTGTCTACACCACAAATGCGTTTTGCATTTGACTTAGTAATATAATTACTTATGTTTACATTTGGCCATTGGTGTTTAAATGTCTTTCTCATGTCTTATAACCTCTTGTGTTAGAATATAGTGCCTCAAGAGAAAGGGTGCCATCTCTTTCTTTTTAAATGAAGCCTCAGAGCTGGTGGTTCTGTGGGTGACAAATATCTTTAAAAAATCTAGATCTATATGATGATGAATACAGACTAATAAATGTAAAACCATATCTGACAAGAAATATTTTGCACATTATTTTAAGGGCTAATTTGATTGTACATGATGCATTCTTTTCCAGAATCAACAATTCTTAAGAAAGTGTATAACTGTACAGTTAGTATATTCATGGAAGAATAATTTGAAGAATCATTAAAATGTCCACCTTTAAAGAGTGTTATATGTATCAGTTTAGGCCACAATTCAGATAGGTAAAAGCATTTATCACTGATGTATAAGCACCATGAAGTCAGAGCTGTTTTCTGTTTCGTCTACTAGTGACTCCCCAATGCTTAAAACAGAGACTAGCGTTTAGTAAGTGTTCATTGTATTTGTTGGTTAAATGTATATCTTGGAATTTGGTTATATTATTGTTGTCCATTATGTTTTTGCAGTTGCATATTGTCATTCATAAATGATCAGAGAGACAATTTAGGTTCGTTTTCTCAGCCAATATTTATTTCATTCTTATTCTGTTTCTTTAAATAGAGTTTCTTTTAGAAGCTCATGTTCTACATCTGAAAAATGTTCTCTTGAACACAACCGAGTTATGGGTGGATTCCACTCAGTGGCTTTTCTTTTGCACCAGAATACGTTTGCTCAAAGCAAGCCTGTACCTCCACTCTCCCAACCTCTGATTTTTGCCAGTTTTGCAGAAATATACTGAAGCAATTAGCACTTCCTAAAGAGCCCCTGATGCTATTCTGGGATTCTGTGACTGGTGTCCATGTTGTGCCTTTTCATGTGGACTTGATTACTCCAATAAAACTGCTGGAAGGCTATTTTTTTCTTGCATGATATTTTTCTACCTCATCCACTATGGCAGAAACAGAATCTTCTCCTTGTCTGTGGTTCACATGAGGTTTGCAGGGTGTCATGGTTCCATTAGAGACTTTTCAAGGTCCTTTATTAGGCTTTTATATGACTCCAGTTGATCTATACAGGCTTTTAAATTCACAGACATTTTGATTTATTCACAAACACTTTTTACTTGTTTGACTATAAATACATCTTCGATGTGAGTCATTCTTCTGGAGTAGGCTTAGTGGTCTCAGAACTTGGAACACACTGAATAAAACTCCAAACTTAAAGTAATTGTTTCTTAATCCAAATAGATTTCTAAAGGTTGCAGAGTTTATGAGGGAATTGTACATGGCAAGACACTGTTATAATTGGGGAGTGTACATTCCCGTAGGGAATTAAATATCCTCCTTCTTCCTTTCCACCTTCCATTTCCCCCTCCTCCCTCCTACTTTTCTCCCTTTTTTTTTTTTTTTTTCTTGAGGATTCAAAGATCCACTTCCCCTTTGTAAATATTCACATTTACATGTAAGAGAGACATAGATTCTTCAAGTAGGTACATATTGTAAGTAGTTATAAAATAGTATAAATATATATTGCTCAGAAGAATTTGTTCATGAAAATACAGATGACTCTTAAACAACATGGGGATTAATCCACATACAATATATCAACTCTCCATATCCTTGGTTCTATATCTTCAGATTCAACCAACCATGGAGTAGGTAGTACTGTCACGGTTACTATTGAAAAACATCCGCATCTAAGTGGACTCAGGCAGTTCAGACCCACATTGTTCAAGGGTCAACTGTAATCCTTTATAATGTATTTTCAGATTTCATGCCATAAATGAATGAGGTCTTTCTTTTCTTTTCTTTATTAAGAAAAGGAAAAGACAAGCAAAAGCAGTCTTTTTTTTTTTTTTGCAAAAGAGGTATGAGTCATTGTAATCTTATGAAATATTGCTTCTAAATCATAAAAGCAAAGAATTTCAGAAGTAAAACTTACCATCTTGGTTGCTTTTGTCACATGAAATTGCCTTTCCTATTTTTTCCCTCCTTGACCGCCTCACTGTGGCTGTTATGTGAGTAAAGGATGGTGCCGCTGCCTGTCCTTTACTGCTTTATACACTGGTGCTGTCTTTCCTGAAAGGGTTGTTTTCAGTCATTTCTCCACCCCATCGCTGCCTCCCTCCCCCGACACACACACTTTGCGCTACTACAGTGGTTAACTTTTCAGAGCCCAGAAGTTGTGGAGATGTCTGCAGGAAGAAATGGCAGTGTGAGGCTTAACCACGACCTGAAGGAAATAATAAATTGCAGGAGTGTTTCTGGGAGGAACATGCTAACTTAGGACATCTTTCTCTGATGAAATCTGTTAGGCTTTTAGTTTTCCAAATGTGGGAACTTTTGTTCTTGTTTTTCACTTAGGCACAGGACAATTCCCAAGAGAGATTCCATTCATTCCTCATAGAGAAAGAGAAGAAAAAGATTGAAGCTGAGCTAGTAGTTGTTAGGAGAATTGTGACTACTCTGAGATCTGATTCAAAACCAGGCACAGGGAATATCAGCAAGTCCATGCTAGAGCTTCTCCGTTTTGTAGCTGAGGCATATAGTGCTCAACCATGTAGTCTGCTGACCAGGAAAAGTCCCAGTCACCTAGAACACTAAGCCGGCAAATGCATGTCTACAAAGAGACTGATTGTTGACAGTGTCATTAATGAGAGTCATCTTTACATTTTTATTGTTATTACTGAGTCCAAGCTCATACTGCTCTCTGCATGACAGGCCAGTAAATCCAGAGATGAGTTGTTGGGGCAAGGAATAGTGACTTTATTTAGAAAGCCATAGACTGAGAAGATGGTGGACTAGTGTTCCAAAGAACCATCTTTCCCCCAAGTTAGAGTTTAAGCTTTTATACTAAAAGGGGAGGTGTGTGGTTGGTTGTTGCCAACTTCTTGGTGTTAGGATCATTTGTTCTTGCAGCTGTCCAGGTAGATCAGGTCATGATGTTCCAGTAAACCTCCAACAAGACAACCATAGTCTCTGTTCTGAAACTCTTTCTCTCTAGATGAATGGAAAAGTATTACACCTTTATAGATCTGAGCCTTGAGAATGGGCTGTTTCAGACTATAGGCAACATTCTTAACCTGTAGCAAAACCAATAGAATGCAAAGGTTAATGGAAAAGAAAGAAATCTAATCTTTCCTTTACAAGATGACATTGTGACTGATCGTTCATGTTTTAACTACTGACTTCTAGTCAGTGATAACAATATAACAGAATGCCTCAGATATGTAGAAAGTACTTTAATTTCTTCATTTACCCAAGTTGATTCCTGACCTTCCCCTGCTCATCCCTCAAGAAATAGTTTCAGCAAGTCCTCTTTATGCTAATAAGTGGTACTCTTCTGGAGAGAATGGGAGCTGAACCTTGCCTAATGAGATGGTTGGTCTTCATTTTGGCATTAGACCAAACTGATGAAGCATACATGGATGTTTGCATTCATTATTGTATTCATCTTTTATAGAAAATGTGAAGACTTCTAGTTTGGTTTGGCTTTCTGCCAACTAATGTTGCCACGGTTTTCCAGTGATGCATATTCACATGAGTCAACAGAAACCTTTTTGACTAAGCAGAGTTGGATTTAGCAATCCTGAGTGCACCAGGGCTTTGGATGTGGGGGAAACTAGAGTTACAGGGGGCCAGTGAGACCTCAGACAGAAGCACTGACAAATAGGTTTCAAAACAGTGGAGTCACCGTAGCCCCACAGCACCTCACGTCTCCCCAGCACAAGTTCTACGTGATAGACAAAGACGTGCTCAGTTTATCATCTCTTGTTCATTAGACTCACAGCCCCAGAAACCTGGATCTTAGAGAGGGTACAACCGCTTTGAGGAATGAGGCCCCAGTGTAATACCTCACCTCTCTTTTTGTCCATCCTTGAAGCCAAGTCTTCCTTTGAAGATTCCTAATGATTTTTAACATATCATTCCAGTGAAGAAGCATGCCACTTTAACGGCCGATCAAAAGGAAAAGGCTAAAAGTCATTTCATAACATGATGTGGTGGGGAGGGCAGCAAATTCTTAGGCTTCTTTAATAAAGATAAATTTTCTCAAGTAAGGAACGTGTATCAGTCAGCTTTAGCTTCGGTTGTGAGTGACAGAAAACACAAAAATCACAGGAAGTTAAACAGCATAAATGTTTGTTTCTCTCTCTTGTGAAAGAAGTCCCAAGGGTCGGCCCAGGAGAGGGAGGCACTTCCCAGTGTTAGGGATCCACGCACCCCCTCACTGTTTTCCCAGCCTCAGCAACATGTGGCCTCCATGTGGGGGACAAGAACGCTGCTCCAAGCTCAGTCAGGAAGGAGGAGGAGGCGGCCACAGCGGCAGCAGGGACCGCCCCTCTCTTAAAGGACTCCTTCCAGAAGCCTCTCACGGCACTTCCATGTAAGCCTTAGTCACCTGGTCACCGCTAGCTGCGGGTGTGGTGGGGACATGTCACCTTTACTTGGAGGAGTGGTGTGGGCAGCTGAAAACCAGGGATGGTGTGACTAATGAAGAAGGAACCTTGCCAGCGCTCGGCCCACTTCCAGAGACCTAGTGGTCTCTCCACGGGAGGCGAAAAGCCTTCCCTACCCTTGTCTTAGTCACAGAACACCTTGGGTATGCTTTTCAGTCCCAGGACCCACACAGCAAAAGAGATATATGTGAACAAGTCACTTCTGAGGTAAACTGCCAGGCTGTGTGAGGCCTGGACCCTCCGTCTACCTCAGGGTTGGTTAAACAAGCTATGTCACCTGAGGAAGAGCTAGAAGAACTGGTGACGTTTCACCTGGAATTTACCCCTTTCTGAGGAAAAAGAAAGCCATGGGGAAGACATAACACCTGAATTAGAATGTGCCCCAGTCAGTGAGTCTCACCAGAGGTACCATGTGAAGGAGCATTTCCAAGTCCTCAGGGGAGTCCTGAGTTTGAGCTGTGCAGAGAAAGTGGACTTGCTGCGGTCCCGGGGACTGAAGCAGTGACTGCAGGGTCCGTTGACATCTTTCTAACATGTTATCCTGGCTGTAGTCTTCCTATCCCTCCAGTCCGTTCTCCACATTGCCATTGGCCATCTTCTGAATGTCGAATAGATCAGATAACTTCCCAGATCTCTGCCCCTCACTCAGGGGCTTCCCATTGCTTCCTGCCACCCAGTTCCTCCTGACCTGGTCTTAGCTTCCTCAGTCTGAGTCTCCAGACAGAATTTCCACTTCCCCCAGCGTGTCAAATTTCTCTCCCTTCTGGAACTTTGCCCGCGTCATTCCCTTTTCCAGAACGCCCTCCTCCACTCTCTCTCACACTTCACCTGGCTAACTCCTACACCTCCTGAATCATCGCTTCCTCTCTGAAGCCTCCACTCCCACCCTCTCAGAAGGGGATTTTCCCATAACTTCTGACACCTCAGTTAGCACAGCATTTTCTACGATTACTACGATTGCTTATTTAATGATCTGTCTTTCCAGCTAGACTGGAAGCTGTCTGTAAGTAGAGTCTGGTCTCCTGATCATCCTAGGGGCCTGAAAATAATATGGAAACGTTATAGAAGATACTCAAGCATCAGCTGAGGGGACATAAACGTTAATGATGAGGAAGAAGCAATAGAGGCAGGAGTCAGGAGGAAGGGACCATACATTAAAGAGTGTCTTTTCCTCCAGCCTCCCCCACCCACCCCCCGAACATTCTTTCTGGAGTGGTGATTTTGAGGCATGTGAAAGAAATACTTCTCTTGGGTTACTTGGATTGCCTCCTAGCCCCCAAAGAGTCAGAGCAACTGTTACAATGGAATTTGAGATACTAGCTAAGTTAATGGAGGTCAGAGTTACCGGGTCTGGATTTACAGCTCCAAAAAATTGACCCAGATTTATTTCCTATTATTCAAAATTAGTTATGTTGAAGGAGGAGCAAGGGGTTCCTTGGCATATAGACTATCGCTAATGTGTCCTGGGACTTAAATCTTGTTTGGCTTTTCATCTGTCCTGGAGAACATGACTGTGGTTCTCAGTGAGTAGGGCAGCGCTGGGGGACCTAACAATACAGTTTGCACGTGGGCAGCTCTGGCCACCAGACCTTCATGATCTGGGCTGGTCACTCGTGTCTGCCTTTTCCTGGAGTGATTTTTACAGGCTCTGAACAAACTCCCGCCCTTAGATGCCTACTGCCATTTGCTTCTTAATGCTTAACACTGCAGGTTTAGAGATGAGGCCTCAAATTCAAGGACCGTGAGAATGATGCATTGATTTAAATTTATGTAGACATATATTGGATCCTTTTGTGATGTATTGGAGCATTGGGCTGCAGGAAGTGTAAGTGAGGAGTAGAAAAATGAGAAGTTTGAAACAGGAGAGGCCAGGAATTCCAAGTAGGCTGAGCAGGTAGAGGACAAACTGCATTTAATATATAACTTTGTTTAACTTACTTTGGAGAAGGAAGTGGCAACCCACTCCAGTATTCTTGCCAGGAGAATCCCGGGGACAAAGGAGCCTGGCGGGCTACAGTCCATGGGGTCGCAAAGAGTGGGACACGACTGAGCTCATACACACACTCACACACACATACACACACACCCTCCAGATGTAACAATTTCTTGTTCGGATCTGAGCAGACAGTAGAAGAGTGACTTAGACCCAGGCATGGACCTCCTCTTACCAGCATGAGGACAGGGCGTCCTGTTATGTTGTGAGATTCTCCATGCGCCATTGGCTTTAAGTGGGTAGGACTTTCAGCGCCACCTCTGCATTACCTCTGGTCAGTCACCTCATGGTCAGTCCCTGCCTGCTCTGCGGGTGCCCACGTCGCCTTTTCTTGGTCCACACAGGCCAGCAGAAAGTAGATAAATCGGGACTTCCCTGATGATCCAGCAGTTAAGACTCCACGCTCCTAGTGCAGGGGGCCTGGGTTCGTTCCCTGGTCAAGGAACTAGATCCCGCGTACGACAACTGAAGTTCCCACATGGCAACTGAGAAGGATCTCACACAGTGCAACTAAGCAGAGTCCTGCATAACACAACGAAAATTCCGGTGCCACAACTAAGACCTGGCGCAGCTAAAAAAAATAAATATTTTTTAAAAAGTAGATGAATAGGCAAACAGACAGCACATTCCCAAGAGGAGAGATTTTGTGCTCATGCAGGCCAGGACAGTGGTCACCTTGAAAATGATTTTTTTCAAGTCTTGTCTACTTCTGAGGCTGATTGGAGATAACTTTTCCTAGAATGAAAATCACCCAACCAGCATGAACTATTTATTTTCTTGATTGCTTCGAGAAAGCTCGTGAACAACAATCTTATTGTCTCTTCCAGTCTTGCTTTAAAAGGCATGCAGCTGCTAATAATATTGTGTGTACAAAGCATTAATTAACAATAGTCCCTCTTTATTTATATTTGCCCTCTAAAAATTTAATTGTTGATTGCTTTGGTGCTGTAAAATGCACTGTCTGTGCCTCTTTCTGTAGACTTTCATGCAGTGAAATTAAACATTTTAGATTGTGTCGGTGATCAGAAAGATTTAATTCTCTTGACATATACAATGACAGTGTTTCAATTCTATAAACAAAACCCACTGGTACAGTTAATCATTAACCTACTTGCTGTAGGGATTAAGGGAGAGAGCGAATGTTAACTCTTTGTGTCACACTGTAAATCAGCAAGAGAGGAAAGATGGTAGAACGTGTAGTTTTTGTTGTCTAATAATTGACTATAGTTTGATATTCAGAGTATAATTTTCCAAAAAAACTCCTAATATCCCATTTTTAAGTATATGCATCCACACTTGTCTTTTTACTGAGTTATCTGGAATTCTTGTCCACACAGCAGATGGACACAACCAGTTACTCATGCAAGTCACCTTTCACTTGCATCGGATTCTAGTAAATCATGCCCCTCTTCCACTCAGCTTTCTGCCTGTGTTCAGTAGCAGAGATTATTCTTTTTTGGTGAAGAAGACACTCAGAAGGCACAGACAGGTCATACTTAGTTTTCTGAGTTTGTGAGCTGATGGAGGAATCACATTGATCTTCTTCTGTTCTTTATCACTGGAGGCATTAGGGAATGCCACCATCCCTGGTCCTTCCTGTAGACTCATCCTCTGAGCTTTCCATCTTTGGCCACTTACTTCCTTAGGTCTTCTTGGGAGAATATTCTTACCCCTAACTGGAACTTACCGAGCACCACCAAGTAGTGAACTATAGTTGGTATATAATTCTTGGGGGTGTTTCTGTAAGTAGAGGTAAAATCTAAGAGAGCTCTGTGGAATATTCTGTAGATTTAAATGTATTAATTATATTTTTATACATTTATTTATGTATTATAACATGTATATATTTATATATTTGTAATAAATATGCTAATCATATTTTTCTCAGGAATACACCATCCTTTCACAGGTTTTTTCAGAGAGTGTCGGGTGTCTCTCTAACTATATATATATATATATGTATTTTTTGAATGAATGATCAATTGCATGACTTGTGGTTCTATCAGAGATCAGGTCAGTAGGGGAAAAAGCCTACAGATGAGGAAGAACATGAGATCAGAGGATTTGCTACAGCTTGGATACCAACACTGTTCAGAATATTTGCCTTTTCTAATTTCATTTTGCCCACATAAAAACAATCAGGAAAAAAATCCAGGGTCTGAATATTTTTTTAGTCTCTTGTTTCCCGAGCAAGCATATGTATCACAGAATTGTATCTGTTCTCATTAGGAATGTTTAAAAATTTTAATTCTAATTATAATCCCCACCAATTTGACAGTGTTCCTTTAAATGTCAGAGGCACTGGAGAGGTTGCCGGGCAGGGAGGGGCTGTGAACTAAACCTCTCCAAAGGATTTTAATGCCTTCCCTTCGGTGTCTTTTCTTCCTGAGAATAAAGGGAGGGAAAGGAGCCAATGGACTCAGCCCTATAGCAACATTTTTCCCCAAGGAATTTTGTATTTAGTTCTTGTGCCTTTGGCTAATAAAGAAGAGATGAACATTTAGTTCATCCGAACAAAAGAAAGCAAAATTTCAAAATGTGGTTCTTTGACTTGCAGATTTTCTGGATTTTATCTCACCCAACTTTAGGCTGTAAACTAGAGGGCAAATTATTTAAGAAATTTATTCTTTCCTTGCAGTACACTGCTTTGTACTGAGGTGGCTTGTTTTTCTGCTCAGACAAAATAGAATGGAGGAAATTATCTAGTGGATGCAAGCTGAAGAAAGAGCCCCAACTCCATAATTTGAGCACCTAGCTACTCTCTTTCCCCAATAATGAGGAGAATTTCATAAATTCTCACCTTCACTTTGCTTGTTCAGATGTAGGCTCCTGCTATGTATACACAGTAACACCAGTTCAAACACTGGGACTGAACTGTTAATAAAATTTAAAAATTAAAAAATTAAAAAAAAAAAACCTGTTAATAAAATTACCAAACTGGTCTAGTTAACTCATACCCCCTACTCCCCCACCCTACTCTCCGTCCACTCTGCTTCCCTGTTCCTCCAATTCAATTGACCATTTGTTTGCATGAATTTATTAGACTGACCGCCTGGTGTGCTGTTACAGAGGCCTGGTCTTTTTTTTTAATTTCGGTGACCATCAGGTTTTGTTCCTTATTTTGAAGCCAGTTCTAGATTGTTTACCCTTTGATGGATAGAGACCCACGCTTTGTCTCATTCAGTTCCATTTAGACAAAGAGTAGGGGTGTGCAAAGGATGCTTGGGTTCAGTTAAAAAGAGGCCTAGATCCTCTCCCCTCTGGGGACTGTTCCCTCTGCAGACACAGCTACAGTGAGAATTAGGAACGACAGAAAGGAGAAACAAACCACATGGTGGAACTTGTCAGCTGCTTTTGTTAACATCTCTTAAAATTCAGGTCAGGGTAGTATATGCAGATCCCGAAAATGAGGAGATGGTCTGGTTAAAAGTCAAGTATGTGTCCCTCACATTTTATAAGGAAAAGAATAAAGACCACTGAAAAGTAAAGATCTTGCTCTTCGAAGAGAAATTTCCATTTTGTTACAAAGGAAAATGCTTCATTTGAAATTGGTAAATACATGGCTGCTTTGCAAGCATTCCAGAAAATGCAGTTTGTCTTTTTGAACCTCACAGGATTAGCTGTTGTATTACAGTTTCTTCTTATTTCTGGAGCTATAGACATTATGTATAGGATAGCTCACAAACATCTATCAGCATGTCTTTAACATGGTGTTCTGTCAAGTGAATGTTGCAGTCTGATCAAATTGATGGTGTCTTTCTAGCCGGCGAAATGCAATGCCACATAATTCCACTGCCTGACATCATGTTTTAATCAATGGCAGATAGCAAGTGCCAGAGAATGAACAAAATGGTTCCTGAACCACTTACCCGAGTTTTAGTGGTGTACCTAAAGATGTCATTCCTGGAGTTCACAGTATAGTAAATTATTCTAAAGCATATGCTCCACTAGAATTTTTATCTTAAAATAATTCAATTCTGGTTCACATACGGGCAGGGTCAGATGGCCTGCAGGAAGAAGGCCAGCTAAATTTCCATGATTCATGGTCACTAGGCAATGTCTAGTTCAGTTGATCATTCATACTGGCATATGTCCCAAGTATAGGTCATCCCAGTTATGGATAATCTAACTGCCCTTAATAAGACTAAAAGATAGTCTTACTCTGCCTCCAGATAATTTGAAGCCTTTGAGTTTAAGTATCTAGAAGGGATCATTCCAGGGAATGCTATCTTAGAGACAGAATTCTTCTTGATCTTGAAAACAATCATCTTTGAACAGTTTAGATTTGGAATGGAAGATAAGGGATGAAATTATAAAATCACAAAATGTCTCATCATAGATTTAACCTCTGTTTTTCTTAAAATTTACGTTCTCACAATTAGAAGTAGCTTCCCAGGTGGCTCAGTGGTAAAGAATCTTTCTACAATGCAGGAGACACAGGAGACATGGGTTCGATCCCTGGTTGGGAAGATCCTCTGGAGAAGGAAATGGCAACCCACTCCAGTAGTCTTGCCTGGGAAATCCCATGGACAGAGAAACCTGGTGGGCTACAGTACAGGGGGTCACAAAGAGTCAGACATGACTGAGCACTCAGGCACGCACATAGAGGTCTTTGAACCTTAACCATATCTGTGTGCAGGAGATGTTAACTCCTGTCCTAAGGCTCTTTACCTGATGGGTTCCTTCTTCCTTAGATCGAACTAGAAAGAAATCTGTCACAATGACACTCCTTGCGATAAAGGACCACAGAGGAGGATTGTAAGGACCTTGTCTTGGAGGGTCTGATGCATTTTGCATATAATTTTTCTCAAAAGTGAGAGCAAAGCCCAACCTTCAGAGAAACCATGTGGCTCCCTGCCTTGTAGTGTCACAGGTTCCCAGCCCTGTTCCTTGGCCGCCCTTGACCCTGGTCTTTGCGGAAGGCTCAGGCTCAGCCTCACTCGAGTTTGTAGCTTCTACTGTCCTCCTTTGGATTCCGCTTAGTCATGGTCTGGGCAACTGCGAAAGTCCAAACTTCACATAGTTATCTGCATTTGTGTGAAAATGCCTTATATGTCATCCAGTTGGATATCCATCCATGTGGGGATTTCTGCCAGAATATCTCCATCTGTGGCCTTCCAGCTGGGCTGCTAGACCTCTAACACTCTCACCGACAGACCTTGTATTCCCTGAGGCTGTCCATTTCCTCTGAGCTGGGCTGCTTATAACTCTGTGAATTAGTCCTAGACAAGAACTTGAGTCTACACCCACTTAGTTGAACCCTTCTTTCCCATGCTGGAATTTCAGCTGATTACAGATAACTCTTAAGCTTCCCGTAAGGTACATCTTCTACTGCTTAAATGTCCTCAGCTCTGTTTCATCTTTCTTATATCACAGTTGTTCAGATTCTCTCTCCATCTAGCCTGGCATGACCTTTAAACAAGTATCACTTTGGCTAACTCTTTTCTAAAAGGGAAACCAAAAAACTGAGCAGCGTACTCCTCATGGGGTTTGGCAAGAGCAGAACTGAGAACTAACCCTATATAAGCAATCTCAGATAACATTAGTTGTTTCAGCAGCGACATCGAGTGACCTGTGTCAACTGAAACTCTCGGTACCCCATTATCTCTTTCAGAACAGGCCCTCAGTAAAACTTTGATTACTTAAAGTAAATCTTTTTTATACATGAGCCCCTGTTAGATTTCTTCTCTCCAACCCTATTCATTTTATACAATTGATATTTTATGTCCAAGTGCAGGGACTTAATTTTTATCCCATTAAACAACATCTTTTTAGAGCTGACTTATGGTTCTAACTTGTTGAGATATTTTTGCTCTGTACTCAAATTCTGTGCTCAAAATATTTTTTATTGCTCTCAGCTCCATGTCACTGATAAGTGGACTAAGCATGTTTTTTCCAAACTTTAACCAAGTCACCAACACAGATTATTAAACAAGATGGAGAAGAGGTTGGAGTTCTATGGAGTGCTGTAAGGGCCTTACGGGCTGTCATTCTTCAGTGAATGAGCTCTGTGTATGGATGTTTAACTCATTACAAATCCCTCTGAAAGAGGTGGCCGGTAGGATCATGGGTTCTATGGTCAAGTAGAAGTGGATTTCAAAATCCAATCTTTTCCCTCACTAATTGTGTGGCCTTGAACAAGTTCATTAAAATTTCTCATCAACAGATGCTCATCTATAACAATACTTCCTTCCTAAGTCTTGGGAGCACACTGAATGAGGCACTGGCTGTGAATTATGGACAAGTGCCTGGCACCTGCCTCCCACACATCAGTATTCCCCAGCTCCTTCCCTCACCTAATTTGTCTGCATCTTGTATACAAGGATATCATGGACTCTATCTAGGTTCACCATTGAAAGTAAAAAATTCAATGATGTATTAAAATTGCTTCATCTATGTGGCTTTTTTATTTCCTCTTAACAAATTTTTCAGTATGAAATCATTTCCTTAAGGAAGGGGGATTTACAAAAAATAGGAATTAGGATTTTTTTCCTTCTTTATGTCATCTAGTAACATGCATCATTAACCTCAGCTACATAAATTCCTAGTATGCTTTGGCCCTGAACTTTAGAAGAAAAATTCTTTAGTCATCTTTAATATTTTATAATTATAATTGATTAAGCCAACTGAATAAAAATATAAATATCCTAGTTTCATCTTTTAAAGCTATTTCTTCTTGTGACGTATTCACTTCTGAATGAAGGTTTTACTTCTTACAAATGTTTCTGGGTAATGCAGCAAAGACACCTGTAATCGAATCTGCAACCTACAAGGTAGTAAGTTAATTTGGAGTTCTAATAGTTGCACTGTGTATCTACAGAATGGATATGATGAAACATGACATGAATTAACAAATCTGTCAGGAGTAAAACAGGTTTGCTGTCACAAATTAACCAATTTTACCATGATTTCAAGGCCATAGATTTTCAATCACCTGAAATTAGTCATCGTGGTAGGAGACTCTTTTCTTTCTAGTCTAGCCCACAACAGTGTTAAAGACTGTTTCAGATATTTCAAATGGAGAATCTAAACCATCCATTTAAAATTATTTTATAAGCTCATGTTCCCCTAAGAGTAATTCTTGGGGATAAAAAACACAAAGCTAAAATATACAGATAATATATGAAAATACTGGAGAAGGAGATGGCAACCCACTCCAGTATTCTTGTCTAGAAAATTCAATGGACAGAGGAGCTTGGCAGGTGGGCCACAGCCCATTGTGGGGGGGGGGGGGGGGGTAGGCCCCAAAAAGTGGGACATGACTGAGCCCATATATAATATACATGATGTAATTACATATAATAAAAGATAACATAAAGGTAGTAAATGAATAAGCACAAAACTTGTACTACACAAAATGTGCACTACTTTAGAAACAAAATCTATTTCAGTAAGAAGTCTAGATTAGGCCCTATTGGCTTTAATTTTATAATGGAAATCCATTTACATGTATTACCAAACTCTCATCAAATCATACCTCAGGGCACCAGTAGGGAAATCACCTCTTTTATTAAACTAGATGTGTCAGGAGAGTGATGGGTATAAAGGTGGTCGTTTCTATGAGTGGAACCAGATGTAGAAAAAAAAATCCAGTCCCTAGCACTTGAACTGAAATCTTCTCTTGGCTAATACGATGTGACTGAATTCCAGGAATGTTAGTCCAGTTCAAACAGGAATGGTTTCTCGTCAGTGGCTCGTTGGACGTTTGCAATCTTCTGCTTATTTGTTTGTTGGATTCCTTTTTTTTTTTCGTGAACTAGGGCACAGCACTTTGATGCGGCTCTGACTGGCTCTGTAGAATGCTGCCTCATAACTTTTTCCTGTGACGCTTCCTTTCAATGATGTTTCACATGTGCTTTTTTTCCCTCTGCCCACACTCCGTGTTCACCACCAAATTTCCATTGTCAGTCCCCGCCTACATGCCATTTTACCAGCTCGTGTCCTCCTCGAATCTTAGAGCGGTTCGGGCTACTGCTCACATTTTCATTACACCTTATGGAGAAGAAAATTGACTTCCTCAAAAAGGGCATAGAGTTCACAGAGAGAACTTGATATTTTCCAGGGCATTTTTCTCTACGAGGGCGTCTCGTGCCGGTTTCTTGCACTTGCCACAGTAAGAATATCTTCTCTCTCTTTGCTTGTGGGACCCCCCCCCCCCCAAGCCATTTTCCCCTCTTGACTGATTTTCCCATCAGAAGTTCTTCATTATGAGTCAATAAAATAATACTCTACAGTCACATCCCCAGGGAAGGGAAGGATTGCCCAAGTCTCTAGATTATTCAAGAGAGGAAGTGGCCAGGGGGCGGGGGATTTGTTTGGTTTCTAATTTCTGTGCAAGAAAAAGTAGATTTTAAAAACTGAATTAGGAAGGTAATAGGAACTGCTAAAATCAGACTCTCGCATCTGTGTTTATAAGCTCCCAACTCGAGAAAGTTTGAGAAAAAGAAAACTTAGAGTTTCAAACATGTGCTTGTGTCTAAGCACAGACTTGGCAGCTTCTCACGTGCCTTTCACTAAACCTAAGAATTCTCATACAAGTGAGGTCTGTGTTCATCCCTTTCCACCAAAGATTAAATAGTAGGGTGCTGTGGTGATGACTCCGGTTGCTAAGACTTCATTGCCAAGTCAGAAACATCTGAGGGACAACTCCATTTAACCAGAGGCCAAGGATACCTCGGCCGCCTGAGTGCCAGGCCAGATGCCAGCCAAATTCATCAGTATGCACAGTGTGGGAGTCAGGAGCAAAACCTCCTCAGGAGGGCTCAGTCCATAGACCAGGGTGAAAAAGGAGCAAGACAGAGGACAGTAATAAGTGGCCCATTCCCGGCCGTGACTCTGACACTTTAAAAATGTCTAGTCACTTCGGATAAGTGACACTGGAAGTTCAAGCATTTACTTCCAAGGCAGCCTAGAATAGAATTGTCTGTGATTTCTTAAGGGAAGTTAAATTAATACCCTTATTCTTTCACTTATTCATTCATTCGTTTAAAATACAGATATTTCGAGGGCACCTAATGAAGGAGCCTGTTAGGCTACAGTCTGTGGGATCGCAAAGAGTCGGACCCGACTGAACAACTTCACGGGTTCAATGAATGTCAAGGAAATTCCAAATACATGTCTCTTGCCATAGCTAATGGATGAATTTAAAGTTCTGAGGAAAAAAAAATAGGAACCCAGAATCTATATTTGAGCAATAATAAGTCAAATAAAAGTATTTCTTTTAGACCTACTATGTGTACACTTCATATATCTTGTTTCTCTATCACACTTAACTTCTAAGAAAGGTGTGGAGAAGGCAATGAAAGGGGTGCTCAGGAGCAGCTTGAGTCACAGAGATGAGAAAAGCCCTTCGGAGGGTTCCTGGATACCCTGGCAGTTCGGAATTAAGTTAAAGAAACATAGCTTGGCCCCAGGAAAGACAGAGGGGAAGATAATAGCTAAGTGGCAGGGGGCTGGGGTAGCGGGAGTGTGGGCAAAGGTGCTAAATCACATTGGTTTTGTTTGTTTGTTTGAGCTGTGATTTGAAAGTCACTGAAACCTGTTTCTTTAAATCCAGTTGCATTTATCAAGTCACATCCTGCTTATGATATTTTATGCTTATGGGAACCTTTGTAAAAAGACTCTCTTCCTGTGAGGCTCTGTGAACTGTAGTTGTTAGGAGTAGGATTCTGAGGCCAGAACCCACTGGGTTCCATTTGAGAGTCTGACACTCACCACCTGTGTCACCTTGGGAAGTGATTTCAAGCTCTTTGCATCAGTTTTTGCCTTTAAGATGGGAATGGTAACAGTTCGTACCGAGTGGAGTTGTGAAAATGGGATGATGCATGTGAGCTACTCACCATGGTAGCTAACGTTTGCAGAGTGATTATTCTATTAGCCCCTTCTGCCATCCCCAGACCACTCTTTTAATACAGTTGTGTGCATCTCTTCTTTCCAGGGACTCAAAAAGTACTCTGTTTCTCCTGTGTTTTGATAGGCAATTTGTAAAAGCTAATATATAATTCGTTTAGAAGCAAAACCTCATTATGCTCTATTGCTGTATGATTTCCTCTAGCGTGCAAGTATCTGATGCTGCTTATTGAAGTAAGAAAGTACACTATGCCATCTACCAGAAGGGAGGAATTCTGAGTTCTCTGCATCTGGGATGTCATCCACCAGAAGGGAGGAATTTTGAGTTCTCTGCATCTGGGCTTCTGCTTGTCCTGCGCACATAGATCCCTAGTCTCGTAGAAATGCAGATTCTGATCGGCCAGGTCTGGGGGAAAGCCTGAGTTTCTGGGTCTCTGGCCAGCTCCCCAGCCATGCTGGGGCTGCTAGTCGACCGCCCACAGCGTGTTCTAGACCCCAAAGCAGTAGCAGTGCCGGAATGAGCCGGGCTGAGGAATTGGTGTGAACACTCCTCCGGTCGTGGGTCGTTTCCTGGACAGCAGTTTTTCTGTGGAAGACCCAGTATTCAGTCCCCACAGACATGGTCAAACCTCACTGCAAGGCACCACCTTCTCACGTGAGCACCTGTGACAACATATTGGAAACAGGCTATAAAAAGAGAGAAACCTGCAGCCAGACACCTGGTCAGGCCACAGCTGTTCAACCAAGAGAGAGCGCCCTGGTTTCAACACTTCGCTGGCTCCTTTTCTAGAAGGCTGGGTCCTCCCAAGGCCCGATTGTTTTAGAAAATCACGTGTAACAGAGGCTGATAGACCACACAAGGGAGCATCACAGACTTGACTTGACCTTTGTCACTGCAGTCTGTAGCTCTGTGGACCATTCCTCACTTCTACATCAAATGGACTTTTAAAATCAAGGTGTGCGAAGTCTATATTTAGTGGATTTGGGTGCCAGTTGGACCAATAAAACATAGAATGGACTCTGTGTCTCCACATCTTCCCTTGACAGTTCTTCTGAAGGGGAAAAAGGGTAAATCCTAGAAGTACCTTTTTTTTTAATGTTTAAAAATCCTAGAAATGTTGGACAGATGTTACTCCATTTGGAAGTCAAGGTTTAGTACAGACACCGAATTATAAAGTGTTGAGATCTTCTCCTTTACCGTTGCTCGTGCGTATTTCTCTAACATTGCTCCTGGGGTGTTGCTTGCCCTGGCCTGGTGACAACAGATAAAGTGCTACACTGGGAACATAGTCCACCAAAGGTTCTCCCTGCTTCGCAGATGCAAATACAAACTTTTGACCTCCGTATAGTCCAGGTAGCTTTCCCACAGTCAGTCCGAAAAGCAAACTTACTGATTTATTTCTGAATCCCTCACCCAGCTCCAGCAAAATACTGGGTATTTTAAATAAATGACAGTGAAAGGTACAACAAGGATTTATGAAAAGCATGCTTAGTAGGTTATAGAAATAGAGAAAAATAATAATGTAAAAAATGCAAAGTCAAGGGAGGAGTGTGTGGAACTATGTCGTTTCAGTGCAGTTTTGCAGTAAACCTAAAACGGCTCTAAAAAATAATGGTCGGTTAATAAAAGAAATGCAAAGCTCATCACCTTGGAAAATATAAGCAGATATGCTAAATACAAAAGCTCTAGAAAGGATGTTTAAGAAGAAAGGGCTTCCGGAAAGTTTCCTATTATTGCACCACCATTAACTGGTATAATGAAAAAAAAAAAAATCCTGCTCCTCTGGTAGACGGTAAGGTGCTCCCCTACCCCATTGCTTCTCCAGCAAGAAAGAACATTCTGGAATGAGCTTACAGTAAGGCCTGGGTTTGAATCCCAGGTCTGCTTTCCCACTAGCTATGTGGCTTTGGGCAAGCTACTTAACAGCTTTGGCTGTTAGTTTTCTCATCTGTAAAACAGTGTTCCTGTGACATGAGCATAATGGAGTTATTATGAGGATTAGATGAAATATTGTAAATGAAACCACTAGCCATAGTCAATGCTTAGCAAATGTTAGTTGAAATTAATCAGCTTCTGGTAGCAATGCCCTGCTTTTGTGGTTTAATTCTCTGAAGAGGTGTGTTGGGTCAGTTCGATGGAAAGTCACTTGGTGGGGAAAGAAACTTGGAGAGGGATAAAGATTGCTTATATGCAAGTACATACCTAGACATCTGCCTGACGCACTGAAGTCCCCCAACAGATATTTGTCAAATGCAAAAAGTCCTGGACCAAGAGTGTCCAGATTGATTGATTTTGTTCTCAGAAGCATTGCTTCGAACCTCACAATTTCCAAAGCGCATTTATACCTATTTAATAAGATAAACCAAAACCTAGGAGGAAGGTAGGAAAGATCTTAGATTCTATTTTGTAGAAGTGGAAACTGAGGTACATAGAGAATCACACCAAAAAATCTATCAAAAGAACAGAATTAGAATTCAGCTCTTCTAATTTAACATCAGTTTTTCCACTGTATCTGTTGAAAGTTAGCAAGTCTTTTTTCCCTATACCCACCAGTCGGGGGGGGGGGGGCGCGGGGGGGCTGCATTTTAAGCACTTAAGAAACCATAGATGAGTCATAAGCCTGAGTTGGAAATTTGCAATATAAGGGAAGATTTGCTGCATTAGATAGTGGTTGCTCTTGATGCTGCATGAAGAAAAGGTGGCTGAGAACAAATGTAGAAAAGAATCGATTGGTGACCATGCGTTTCACAAAAGCATTGAAAGAGTCTTACTCGTTCCTTTTCAGGCTGAGATTTGATGGTCACTGATGGCCACCAGCATGCATTGGCTAGTGCACAGGCCACCAGAGGCAACTCTTCTGCTTTAATGACAGTTGTCTATATACAGTTGACAGTCTGTTTTGACACTTGTCCAAAAGCTACATTTTTTTACCTCTTATGCTTGTTTTCAAATAATATATTTGAAAAGTTTGATAAGATGGGGTGATGGGGAGTATGGCAGAGCAAAGAGAGAAGAAAGATAAGAAAGGTTTTCCTAGTAATGGAAGGTTTTCTTGGTTATTGCAATAGTTGCACAAACTGTACCAGCTGATGTTTGTATAGGTCTAGCAGAAAGGTAGAATTTTTTTTTTTAATGTTTTTGTAACATATGTAAGACTGTAAACATCATCTGGAGGTTGGCCAACTCCCAAATATCTCCTAATGGAGGAGCAGGATAAGAGTCACAGCTGCTTAGTGAGGGCACCTGCCTTTGAGCCCCAGACAGGCCATTACTGACGTTAGAGCCTTCCCTGTAGGTAGACTTGGGTGGAAAGAAGCAGAAACACGAAGATTATTAAGAGTTTGAGGACGGGGGCTAAAGAAATAAAGAAGGAGTTTGGAGGGTAATGGGAAGACTAGAGACCCTGAAGTCGGGTTTGATACTGAGACTTGATCCTAGGTACTTTCACCATTCCCTGGCTTCTGTGACATCTGTTCACATTCTTCCTTTCGGACACGTGAACTATGTCTCTTTCGATTAAAGGATATGTATAGTTATAATGAGCCCAGGTGACCAAGACTTTTCATTTTTAAAGCCGTTTAGAAGGTAAGGTCACTGACACAAGACACAGTACCACTTGGCTGGGAAGGAAATGTAAGGTCAGGCAGAATAATACAGACTTGCCAGACAGTCCCACAGATCTAAGCTCCCAGGGACAAAAGCAGAATGAACCCTTTCTCGGGATGCTGTCTAATCAAATTCATGCATGCGTCCAGCCTGCAGCACTGCAAGGATGACCATTTCATTGGACAACGATTATGAAAATTGGATTCCTTTTTTTTTTTTTTTTTTTCAGAAGAGGGTCAAAATTAGAATTCCACAGAGCATTATCTTCTTCCCGCAATAGCCATGTCATTTTTTGTTAGAGACCGTGTTGCCTAGAAATCCTCCTGATCCTTTTGTTATTCCTCACGTCTAATCCGTGTTCAAGTCAGCAGCAAAACTGGGTACCAGACATGTCCAGAGAAGCACAAGAGACAATTAACACCTAGCTTCTGGAACACTGGGGACGGTTAATAAGATATTGTGCCTCAGCTGTGTGTGTTTTTATGTTTACCACAATCAGGCTTGATTAAAGCTGGCTTTTGTGACTTCCTCTGATTCCTCGTGGTGTCCGGAGTTTTAGGAGATTGGTTGCCCAGCTCCCATTTTTTGCCTCACAGGGAATCACTCCTGCAGCCATTTCCTGATCTCTGCTAGGGATTAACTGATATTCCTCTGTGGCTGGTGAAACAGCATCGTTGAGGCCATCCCTGGAAGCTGGCGGGGGCGGGGGGGGGGGGGCGGGGGGCGAGAATTTAACTCTTCAGATCATATATATTTGTACCATTCCTGGCTCTGTCTCCTGATCATAGTCATGAGTCATTTTGGAGAGGTGGTCTCTCATTCAGAGGCTGTATGTCTGCTGTTTCCCCAAGGGTAGGAAAAACAAGCCACTGATGTGGAACCAAGTCTTCACTGTGGCAGCTGACTTCTGTTTACCACAGAGTCGAGGCTCACGTCTTTAATCCCTCCCTATAAAGCTGTCTGAGAGAGTTGTACAAACCCACGGATGTCTTTTATTGTTTCTCTAATCACTTTAAATGTGTTTTCCCACAGTTTTTGTAAGTGTTGCTGTCTCAGCCTGGCTGTGTCAGCAAAAAAGAAAAAAAAAAGGAAAAAGAAAGATTCCCCTAAAGGGATGCTATTTCAATTTATTATTAGTGTTTTAAGTTAGAGAGTTAGAGGGGCTTAGAGAGTTAAAGAATATAAAATTATAGATCTCATCAGGATTTAAATTGTATCTCAGACACAGTGTCATATTTAAATACATACAAACACAGAACCAAGGTCTCAGGATCTTCAGCCTTTCCCATTTCTCTCACAAATCCCCTCAAACACCCCACTGTCTGTATCCCAATATGAAAAAATGAGTTACCCCCAAGCTCTACTTTCTCCCATGGATATTCGTTTCTCCCCCACCCCACTTTCTATCTTTTATGGCTCTTCTTTTGATTAAATGTGGGCTTATGGTTGCTAATAATTTCAGGATAAATGTTTTGATTGGATCCAAAGGGATTTGAAAACAATAGACACAGACTCAATGTCATCGCCGCTTCCGCATGAAGGAAGGTGTGTTTCTAAGTGTGTCTTATGGCCTAGAAAGACTCGGCCGCAAGTGAAAACCCATCCCCCACAGCGCTGTCAGCTTTTTAGGGTTAAACACTGACATGCCTTGTAATTTTGGCAGTGGGCTGTCATTTGGATAGTTGTCTGCAAATGCTGCTAATGTTACTTTGGATAAAACCTGTCTCATTACCGTGTAAGTTATGAAGAGACTTGAACTCACATATCACCCTCATTCTTCCTCCTCTTCCCGTGTCACCCTGTCCTGTTGTGATGCAGTGCAGTTCCCGGGGGACTGTAATGCCCCTGAAAATTGACAGTCACATTCTAGTGTAACATATTTTTCCCATTTAATAACATGGTCTGTGTAATGATTCATAATCCTCAAAGGGCCTCCTGCCAGTGACAAGTGAACTCAAGAAATTGAATACACCAGGCAGTTTGGTGGCGACTATACTTTTACGGTTCAATCAAGAGTTAAAGCAACAGTGTGTCTGGAGAGATGTTGGTAAAATGGCCTTCAGCTCAAATATTCCCTTGTCTGGTTCACACATGGAACTCCTGCTTCTTCAGGCCACTGTGGCCTGAAATAGGACCGCAAAGGGTATATTTGTTCCCCATGAGACAATCAGTCCTAAGAAGACAGGGATATTTTCTCCTTTTTACCTCTGTATTTTTAGTGCCTACAATAGTGCTTGGCATATGATGTGCTCAGTTGTTACTTCCCTTGCCTGGTGGAATATCAGTCAAGAAAATAATCTTTGGTTTTGAGCTCCCATCCATCACCATCACTGCATCCAAACTCCACAAGGCCCCTTTAAGCTCTGGAAGGGTTAACGTGACTGGCATTATTTGTCTGGCCCTCAAGCAACAAAGCTGGGACTTCTCAGGTAGTGCTTGTGGTAAAGAACCCACCTGCCAGTGCAGCAGATATTAGAGACAGAGGCTTGATCCCTGAGTTGGGAAGATCCCCTGGAGGAGGGCATGACAGCCCACTCCAGTAGTCTTGCCTGGAGAATCCATGGACAGGGCAGTCTGGCGGGCTACTGTTCATGGGGTTGCAAAGAGTTGGACATGACTGAAGCAATTTAGCGCACACACACGCCCAAGCAACCAACCTACTTCCTCCCCACCACCTGATGGCTTTCACTTGGAACCCCTGATGGCCCTCCCTCAATCATCATCTCTTCTAGCTCTGTTACAGCTAGGTGACCTCACTTTTCCAGTCTTCTCTTAGACCCCTCATCGGACAGAGCTGGAACTGAGACTTTCTAAGTGTCAAAACTTTGTGCCCACCCAAAAGAATTCTGAGAAATGGAGTATTCCTGCAATATCAGGAAACAAGAACGTCGCATTTATCAGTGACTGCCCTCCAAATGTGAATTTCGGAGCCCTTCAGGGCATCCAAGAAGGAGAACAGTACCTGTTATCCAGAAGCCATGAGGCTGCAGCCACTCCCTGTGGTGAGTGTGGAGGTCAGGATGTGAAAAAACACAGGATATGGGCCCCAGAGAGCTGAGATGCATGTGAAAGGGATGATTTCATTGAACCCAGACTTTTGGATCTTCTCACACATAGAGAAGCACCAAATACATGAGATGTCTGATTTCCTTTAATTCACAAAAATACTTTTGATGTTCCAACTACCTGCCCCTTGTTGAAAACATCTACATAACCTGACTCCTCCCCCACTCCTCGGAGCAGTTCTTTCAAGGTTACTTAAGATGCTGCCTCCTGGACTTAAGTCTTAAAAGTTTCCACCAAATAAAACATAACTCAACTGTTAGGTTGTAACTGATGTTTAAGTTAATGATTCCTTTCTACTGACCATCAGCAGCAGCACCCCAGAATAGATCCTAGGCACCTTAGCTCCTTCCTACCTCGAGATGATCCCCCTGCCTTACTTGCGAAGACACTGTTTTTTTTCTCAGAAACTATGTTAAGATTTGTTGTTCAGTTGCTAAGTCGTGTCTGACTCTTTTGATCCCATGGAATTAAGTGTGATAATATATATGTTATCTAATATGGTATCTAGCACCAGGTAAGCATTCAATAATTGATAGCTTATTCATTTTTATAATGAGTTAAACTTTAAAATCTGTCTTTTGGAACCGTGAATTATAACAAATATTAAGCTCCTAATATCACAGATGTGGAGACAACATCATGAGGTTTGGCAAGCGTGAGCTTGGCAGGGAGTTTAACCCTGCTTCAAGTACCATCTTTCATCATGACTTCCTATGACTCAGCATCTCTGAATCTCATCTTCATCTGTAAAATTTGGGTCACAATACCTCATATGGTAGGGACAAAGGTTAAGAGAGATGGTGCCTGTGATTTTGTGTTCTACATACTAAAGCATCGTGCAAATCAAGGCATCTTCTTTCTCCCAGGCAAATATATGTTATGTGAATTGGGGGCAGCTTGTATTTTGCATTCACAAGAGGTGAATTATGGAACTGAGATTTCAGCAAACATCAGCACAGGCATTAGAAACTGACTTTCAGCTTACTTACAAAACAGAAATAGAGTCACAGATAGAGAAAACAAACGTGTAGTTACCAAGGGGGAAGCAGGGGAGGGATAAATTGGGACATTGGGATTGACACCTACATACTACTATGTATAAAGTAGATAAGTAACTGTATATAAAAGTATATTATCACCAACTATATATACATACGACTATATATAAAATAGATCAGAACCTACTGTATAAGGAACTGTACTCAATACTCTGTAATGGCCTCTATGGGGGAAAAAATCTAAAACAGAGTGGGCATATGTATATGTATAACTGATTCACTTGGCCCTACAGAAACTAATACAACATTGTGAATCAACTATACTCCAATAAAAATTAATTAAAAAAAAAAAAAAACACCTGACTTTCCATTTCCTTGGTGTGTTAAGGGCAAAACAGACTGAAGCACGACAGTAGAGGAAGGAAGTCCTGTGCCGCCCAGGCCTGCCTTCTCCCCATCCCCCAGGGTATGACAGGGTCTGTGGGCCCCCTCAAGGCTTCTGCACCCAGGGGCTATGCTGGCAGTTTGTTTTGTACATGATTAAAAAAAAAAAAAAAATCCAACTAGAGCCAGGGAGATTTTTGTTGGCTTGCATGTGAGATATGTTTTTAAATTGCAGAACAAAGTTTAATTTGGTTTCCATGTCCCTTGATGAGGAATAGCATCTCTACTGCAAGAAAACCTGACACTCCTTTATTCTTGCAAGGATGGTAAAAATTTTCTGGGTCACAAAACAAGCACTAGAGGAAGAAATGAAAGTGCACGCAAGACACTTGAAACAAATATTCCTCTGTGGTCATTATTAGAAGGCTTGGACTAAGAAGCTGTCAGCCCTAGGAGTTTGGGCCATCCTTCCCTCTAGTTTTCCCTGGCTGCTTTGTTCCATGTCGCTCGTACAACACACGCTAGTCAGGAGCTGCTTCACCCCGTGTTTCCCAAAATGCTTGCAAACGCTGAATGGCAATTATAAAACAATGCCTTAGGGTATATGGGCTCCAAGAATATCACTCTAGCCGAAGGCCAACTCAAGAAAGTGTTCCTTAAAACAAATCCACTGTCAGGGGGAAATGGTAGCGAGAGATTTGAATTATCCCGGATGCCACACGAGACATTTAATTCAGGTTATCAATTGAATGTGTTTTAGGCTTTGTAAGTATCCCACCAGCCTAGGACACAGGCACTATTCTCAAGGAGATTAGTTTCACTCAGGAGAGCAGACTCGCGGGGCACTTAAATAATAAAGAAAGAGAATTGCTGCCTCCACGTTTAGTGTGGAATTTCAGAGGAGGGAAACGACCATAACCTGGTGTGTCCCAGGGAGGTCTTCCTGTAGGATGAACATTTGTCACCTCTGTGCCTTCCAGGACAAAAGAGGCAGACATCCCCCAATAGTGCCTTTTAGATCCTCTGTGACCAAACAACTTGGCTTCTCAGATGGCATTAGTGGTACAGAACTGGCCTGCCAATGCAGGAGACATCAGAGATGCGGTTTCAATCCCTGAGTTGGAAAGAGCTCCAGGAGAAAGGCGTGGCAACCCACTCCTTGTATCCTTGCCTGGAGAATCCATGGACAGGGGAGTCTGCCTGGCTGGCTACAGTCCCTAGGATAGCAAAGAATCAGACACAACTGAAGTGACTTAGCATGTATGACTGTACAACCACTGAGTGAGCTGGGCAGGTTTCATTCTACAGAACGAAGGAAAAGAGAGGTGTGACCCTTCCACGGCCTGGAAGACCTGGATGGCAGGCCAGGTTGCCTCCCACTCCTGCCTTGATGATTCTGGTGCTCACTTTCTCTTAAGTCATTGCTATTTGAATGTGTCATTTTACTCCATTTTACTCCATTTTACCATTTTACTCCACATACTGCTTAGCCCACGGGAGCCACTCTTCATGTTTCCTCCTGTCCCCTTGTCCTCTAGAGAGGCAGGGGATAAAATGGTCACATTCCTTAAAAAGTGCAAAAGCATAATATATTAATATAACAGAGAAGAATCCCATGTCTTCTGACCCTCTTTCAGCTGATTCTCATCAGAATAGTGGGGCTTCCCTGGTGGCTCAGTGGTAAAGAATCCATCTGCAATGCGGGAGATGTGGGTTCAATTCCTGAGTTGGGAAGATCCCCTGGAGAAAGAAATGGCAACCCACTCCAGTATTCTTGCCTGGGAAACCCCATGGACAGAGGAGCCTGATGGGCTACAGTCCATGGGGTCACAAAAGAGTCAGACATGACTTAGAGACTAAACAACAAAAACAGTCAGAATGGTATTGCAGTGAGCTGGAGAAAGATGATGATTTTGGAGGAGAGAAGGCAAGAGAGAAAGCTTCTGTCCTTACCTTCTAGAATCCTCTGCAGCCTTTGGCATGGCTGAGGATCCCCCTTCTGCTTCCCAACATCCTTTCTCCCTGCTGCTTCCATGGCATCCAGGGAGCCTGTCCACCTCTTCTTCTTGTGAATCCTTCTGCCTCCTTCACCCAACGTTCTTCTTCACATCGCCTCTTAGATGCAGGTGGCCCGGAAGGTTTGGTCTCAGCTGTGTCTCCCACCCTTTCCCTCCCCTATAGCTGCCCTCTCAGTACAGATGACTCTCAACATCTATGCCGCTCCAACCAGACTGGCCTGAGCTCTAGACCTCTGTCTCCAGGGCTTATTTCTCAACTCAGGTCACTCAGACTCAACCTGTTACAAATGTGATTTTGCCCACTGAAACTCTCTGATCTCTTATTTCCAAGACCGTTTTCCTTAGAACCCATTTTCTTCTCTCCCGCTTCCTGAATGTCACAGAACAAATATAAGAGCCTTTCTTGGGTAGGGAAACATTTCCTGCAAGATGCTTTGTGGCTAACGGCTGCTGTGTGTGACCAAGGGCTCTGGAACCCATCTTCCCACTGCCCCCTGCATTCCAGAGCCTCTGCAAAGGGGGAGGAGGGGTGGCAGGTTTGCATAGGCGAGAAGCTCACAGGAGATAGCTTGTAAATGCCAAAAATGACTGCGCTGGTGTGTGTACGGAGGGGAAGGATGTCAGGGAGGAAATACATTCTTAGCATCCATGGCAGTTGCATAAAGGATGCCCGTTAGAAAGACATCCACCCCTGGCATTTTAGCGCATGGTGTTTTATGTTCAGAGAGGTTGGGAAACATATGAAAGGGAATTACTCGTGTTTTTCCATCTGTACACATGTGCTTTCGCTGGTGTTAAATTCTTGTTGCAAGAGTCTCTCATCTGGTAATGTACACACAGAAAGATATTCCCACCACTTAAAAAAATTATGATGATTAAAACCAGCTGAGTCAATTCATACGACATTGAAGCAGGACAAGTGAAATGTAAACCCACGTTCTCTGGAGCTGTAAATGCTTTTAACACATGAGCTGCTTCATGTGAAATTTATTCCACTACCAGTATTGTGTTTTCATATTACTGTTCTTAAGGTTGATATTTGAGGATTAAAAAAAAAAAAAAAAAAAGCATGCTTTGAAAGGAGGAGTTTTCCCGTAACTTTTGAAATGTGGTCATCAGTGGCTAACAGACACAGAGTTTCCCTTCTAGGTAACAGGACCTGAGCAGAGATCAGTTTGAGGAAAGAAGCTGTCCCCTTGTTCCTGTCACTTACATACTTCTTAAAAAGGGATTGCTTAATCTGTCTTCAAAAGTGAGACAGAAGTCACTCAATCCGGAGACCCTCCAAACTCTAAAAGTACTTTCTTAGGTGATGAACATTCCCAGATTATGGTTTATTATCTCCTTTTGCTTTGCTGATGTGTCCTGAGTAATTCTGATGAGGGTTCATTGAAAATACTACCCTGAAAGACTACTCAGCTCTGGCCATGGAGACAGGGGCCTCCTGTAAGGTTTTAGAAATTTGTTTATCCATTCAGCAGATGTTTACTGAGCATGAATATTGTGACAAGCACAAGTCTGGACTTTTGGAATACATCAGTGCTCAGCAAGGACAGAGGTAGACATGCTGTTTATCAGCGCTTACTACTCAAGCTTGTCTCTCTACAAGCTGCTGGGGGAAGTTCTTGCTGGAACACCAAAGACAGAGAAGGTATGGTCCTGCCACGAAAGAAACATCCATCTAGCTGAAGTCACCAGATTCAGGGGTTAGTTCATCAGTCCTCTGCCTTCAGATGGATAGAACTGAAGTTGAAGGATGAAGGCAAGGGCCTTCCACAGAGACCCCCTCCCCCAAAGACTCAGAAAAGCCATTGTTTCTCCCCTCGTGTCCTGATTGTCCTTGCCTAACCCCCATCCTTCGGCTTCTGCCATTCATTATTTGGCTTCTACCATCACTCTGTCTCCAGCTCTGAGCTGACTCTTTTTACCAGGTTTGGGGGCACTGTTTCATCTCCCACTGGAATGTAACTTTGGACAGTACTTATTTTCTGCTTTATCAATCTCAGGTCTGCATTGACAATCAGAGTGAAACACTGCCCTTGATGTGGCATTTATTTACACCAATTGTTAGTAATTCATTTTAAAAAGCATTTGTTGAACACTCGTCATATTGAGGCATTTTACTGAGGCCCTGGGCACAGTGATACTCTCATAGTTTGCAGAATAGAGTGGGATTGTCAGAAAAATGAGCCAGTAATTATGTACAATGCCTTGGGAAGACAGAAAAGGAGCACCTACTCTGAGTGGGCAAAGTCTTGAGGCATAAGCAGAAATAAGTCAGGCATAGAAGCAGGAGCCGGGTCAAGGGGAAGATATAAATACCTATGTGATAAAGCCATATGTCGCCATCAGAGAGATGAAAAGAACAGTGAATACTGTGGCCTTCTCCTCAGACCACGTACAGTCTGGTGGCCCGCTTCACTCTTCTCTGCAGGGGGTTGTACCTCCTTCTCCTCTTTGGTCCCCCCATCAGCACACAGGACGGAGGAAGAAAAGAGGCAGGTGAGAAAGAGAACGGACAGGTGGAAACAGAGGGTTGAAGGAGTTTGCGCCCAGTCAGATGTAGACAAAGAAGTAAAAACAAGCCATGCTCCTCTCTCACCCTTTCTCTCCCCAGCTTTCAGCCATGTGCTTTAGCCAAGGCCTCCTCAGATGGCAAAGAATCCACCTGCCGATGCAGGAGATGCAAGAGATGCAAGTTAGATCCCTGGGTCAGGAAGATCCCCTGGAGGAGGGCATGGCAACTCACTCCAGTATTCTTGCCTGGAAAATTCCATGGACAGAGGAGCCTGGCAGGCTACAGTCTATAGGGTCACAAAGAGTCAGACACAACTGAGTGACTGAGCATGCACACATCTGTTGTGGGGCTTCCCTGGTGGCTCAGACAGTCAAGAATCTGCCTGCCAATGCAGGAGACCTGGGTTCGATCCCTGAATCAGGAAGATCCCTTGGAGAAGGAAATGGCAATCCACTCTAGTATTCTTGCCTGGAGAATTCCATGGACAGAGCCTGGTGGGCTACAGTCCATGGGGTCACAGAATTGAACACAACTGAATGACTAACACTTTTAGCCAAGAAATCGTCTTTCACCACCTGGTAATGCAGCATCCACCCTGGAACCTCTCATCGTGATGAAAGATAGCCTTTGCTCACCTTCCTGTCAAAATGCAGAGTTACAGACATCCTAGAAGTTCATTTTCTAAAAAGCTTCATCTGAAAGCAAACTCTCTGTGATAAGACTAAGTAAACTCACCGAGAGGCCAGTTTTCTGCTTTTCACTGGAATGATAATAATGATTCCACTGGCACTTGGGAGAAGATGGGAAGCATTGATTAGGCATTCTCTGTGTCTCTGATTAGTTTTTAAATGGCAAAACACTATAACTTAATTAATGGGTAGAAGAATCTTTTGTCACATAATCTGGGCCAAGAAGGGAAAATTGACAAAAAATTAGGATTTCCTTGTTTGTTAAGTGCTTAGAACACATCAGCCAAGGGGGCATCGGCTGCATGGGTTTGGCAGGAGTAGAGAGTTGCACCCGCCTGCCTGCTGTGCCCTGACCCTGAAGAAAGGGACTGTGTGATGCAGACACGCATCTACATTGTCTCAAGTTTGGTCCTCCTGAAGCGTGCATTTGGAAGGCACTTTCCCTGTGGACCACACTTAGTATTAATATAATCTACAGCAGACTGGTTCAAGACCCCATGGACAGAGGAGCCTGGCAGGCTACAGTCCGTGGGATCGCAAAAAGTCGGACACGACTGAATGGCTGGGCAGCAGCAACAGAGGCCCTACCTCATGTTAGGTTTCTGTTGTTCAGTTGCTCTTCACTCTTTGCGACCCCATGGATGCAGCACTCCAGGCTTCCCTGTCCTTCACCATCTCCCGGAGTTTGCTCAAACTCATGTCCGTTGAATCGGTGATGCCATCCAACCATTTCATCCTCTGTCATCCCCTTCTCCTCTTGCCTTCAATCTTTTCCCAGCAACAGCATCTTTTCCACTCACAATAATAAAGATTTATCTCTCATTCCTTTTTCTTTCTCCACTGATGGCCGTGATTCTGACAGCAGTTCCAGTGAGAGTGGTTCCCAAACCAATTAAGAATTCTCCAGCACTGTCTGGGTGTCCTGTCCTTCAGCTCAGTTCTGCTGATGGTGTTGTGGTGTCATCTCCTGGTGATGGGGTCAGGTCCCATGGGTTAATGGCTCTGTCCTACAAGACTGCCCCTCCCAGCTTCAGACCCAAGTTAGCTATGCTTCTGAGTGGCTACTCATCAGAAGTTCCAAGCACCCCCTCCTTGGATTCGATTGATTTGCTGGAGTGGCTCACAGAGAAACATTTTGCTTACTAGATTATCAGTTTAATATGAAAGAATACAACTCAGGAATAGCCAGATGGAAGAGATGCCTAGGGCAGAGTATGTGGATAGGGCAGGGCTTCCCCTATGGCTCCGCCGGGAAAGAATCCACCTGCAGTGCAGCAGACCCGGGCGATACAGGGTCAATCCCTGGGTCGAGAAGATTCCCCTGGAGGAGGAAAATGTCAAGCCACTCCAATGTTCTTGCCTGGAGAATCCCATGGACAGAGGAGCCTGGCGGGCTCCAGTCCAGAGGGTCACAAAGAGTCGGACAGGACTGAGTGACTAAGAAGCCTATGGGGAGAAGACACAAAGCCCCCATCTCCTCTCTCGGCATGCCAGAATTTCCATGTATTCACCAGTCTGGAAGTTGCCCAAACTCTGTCCTTTAGGGGTTTTATGGAGGCTTCATTACCAAGGTATGATTGACTAGTCATTGGCTATAGGTGATGGGATTCAGTCTCCAATCCCTCTCCCCTCCCAGAGTATTTGGGAGTGGGACTTAAAGTTCCAACTCTCTAACCTCAGGTTTGGCTCCATGGGCAGCCATCCCCCATCCTTAGATGTGGTCCAAAAGTTGCCCTATTAACATAACTAAAGACGCTTTTCTTACTCTCATCACTTAGGAAGCTCCAAGAGTTCTAGGAGCTCGGCGCCATAAACTGGAACAGAGACCAAATACATATTTATTACTATAAATCACAATACCACAGTGGTCTAACAGAAATAAAGGCAAGAATGGGAGTTGGATTTCCAGAAAAACAGGCACGGATTCACTGTTGCTAGTACATTCAGATTTGCTCCCAAGGGTGTGAGCAGATGACTTCCTACAGATGGCCCCAGTGAGATCCTTCAGGAAGGAGTAGCTCAAGTACCTGCCTCCTGATGGCCATCCCTAGAGCATGAGGATGGGAGACTGAGGCCTTTGGAGAACATGCTGGATGGAGCAGCAGGGCAGGAGGGAAGAGAATAGCTCTTTGTTTCAGGTGGCTTCTTGGTTCCTGTTTCAGCTGAGCACTGGCACAGACCACCCAGTGGAGCTGGCACTCTGTCTTCACCATTCAAAATCTGGGGGTGTTGCTATCGATTGACGTTTGGAAATTGCCTCTGAGGTTAATACTGAGGCAACTGTTCTCTCTTAGGAGAGTCGTGAATTCTTCCAGGCCTTCAGTCAGTGGCTTGCTGTTCTCAGCCAAGGAGTTAGCGAATAAGAGGATTGAAGCACTCTTAAAGAAACTTTAACCCAACCAGTCTTCATAGAAAGAAGAGGCCCCAGAAAGGCAGAGTGACCTGTCAAATGTCACATCGGTAATTTATGGCAGATTAATAATCATAAATTAACTCAACATGAAACTGATGATAAAGCTCAACCCTGAACAGCAAAATCTACATGCCCTAAATACCATCATTCTGTTGCCAGTTCTTAGAAAATAACCCAAGAGGGATTACTAGGAAATTTTTCATCCACCCCCACAATCAGCCTTGCTTTGTGACGCAGATGTCCTTGTAGCAGGTCTCCACAGAATCCATTTTAGGTACTTCATTTCCCTCCCTGATTGCCTTCCATAGAAGGATCCTGTGAGATTACCTTGATCTTCAGGACCCCTCTAGACCCTTTCCTCATGTGAGATAATGTGTAGTCCTGGGACTAGCAGCAGGTGAAAGAGTCTGAGGTACCAGCCAGGGCTAGTAGTTCTCAAAGTGTGGCTTATGGATCATCCATCCAAACAGTGCTTATTACAAATGCACATTCTCAGATGGACTCCAAAGTAAGTCAGAAAGGGGACAGAGATATGAATTTAAATTGGATCCTTGCGTGCATTCGTCATGTCCTACATTTTATGCTATGGACTGTAGCCCACCAGGCTTCTCTGTCCATGGGACTCTCCAAGTGAGATACTGGATGGGTTGACATGCCCTCCTCCAAGGGATCATCCCAACCCAGAGTTCGAACCCACATCTCCTGCAGCTACTGCATTGCAGACGGATTCTTTACTGCTGAGCAACCAGAAGCCCCAATAGGTTCCTTAGGAGATTTTAAAGCATGCTAAAGCTTGAAAATCACTGCTTTAGACTGTGGGTTACATCTGGCCTGACCATTCTCATACCTGTGAATAAGGTGGTATGATCTTAGAGTAAGGTAGATAAATAAGTAAATTTTAACATACTTAAATAATATCCATCCACTCATTAAGTCGGCTTTTATGAAGGGCTTTCTATCACTAGCAGCCTCATAGAATTAACAAAAAAATGGAGTACCTACCATATTCTATGTAATTGCTTTCATATATTAACTCCTTTAATCCTTACAACCCTATGGATTACTACTATTATGTTCACTCAACAGAGGAGCAAACCAAAGCACAGAGAGACTTTTTAAATTGTCTAAAGTTACAGAGCTTGTAAATGGTAGAAGCAGAATATAAACCCAGGTAGTTGTCTAAGAACTCATGACCTTAACCACTACACTGAAGAGCCTCCTCAAGTATAGAGATGAGTGAGTCTCCATCATCAATGCAGGCCTTCGACCCCTTATCCAAGGAGCTCAGGGTCTAATCAGGAATCCAGACTTAATTACATTATGGCTTATTAACTGCCATCATCCCTGGAGGAGAAAATGGCAACCCACTCCAGTATCCTTGCCTGGAGAATTCCATGGACAGAGGAGCCTGGCGGGCTACAGTCCATGGGGTCGCAAAAAGTCGGACAGGACTGAGTGACTGATACCCACACAACTGCCATCATAGTGGCATAAACAAAATGCTATGCAGGTAAAGAGGAAATCATTAACTGCCCAAAGTGTCAAGAAAGTCTTCAAGAAGAATTCATACCTCTCCAAGAACAGGGATCCTGTCTGTATGGCTCCTTTAGCATGATTTTTTTTTTTTTTTTTTGCAATTATTAGATGCTAAAAATAATTATGTTGAATGAGTGAATGAATCAATGAATGAGATGATTCATTTCAGAGGGCACTGAAAGATAAGGAGGAAATTTTGTGACAAATAAGAGGAAGAAGAATGCACACAACCTGGAGAAGTGCATGGTTAAAAATGGCTCTTGTTCTGTGAACAGAGATTCCATGTGAGTAGAGGAAAGCATGCCAGGGAGGCTGGGTGGCGTGAAGTGAGGAGGGAGAAAGAAGAGGCTGGTAGTGGAAAGTCTTCAGTGCCACGCCAAAGGATTTAGATTAGTCCTCTGGGCAGCCATCTTTAGGCCAGGGAGTGAGGCAATCAGAATCCTTTAACAGGAAGGCATTTCTGGAGGCCATTTGGAAGGCACAAAGTGAATTGGAATGAAGTGTACTAGGAGGAAGGCCAGACAGGAGGGGTGAAGTAGTGAGGGTCAGAGATTAGAAAGGTCTGAGCTAATGCCTAAGGGCAGGGGGTAGACAGGGAGGGACTGCCTCTGCTTGAGGCAGAGGAGGCAGGATTCAAAGACCAAGTGAATACAGGATATCCAGATAAGGCGTGATTTTTAACGTAAGTGGGGATGCCACTAACTGAAATGAGGAAAATTAAAATATAAAATAGAGATTAAAATAAATAAAATAAAAAGGAAAATTTGAGATGGAGAGAGTTAAAGAGTTTCCTTTTAAACAGGTGAGGTTTCCATCTTCTGTCAGCTTTTCCAATCTTTCCAGTGAAACTAAACTCCCAGAGGGCGTTCATTGAGATGGTGGAGGAGCACATTTGCCAATGAGATGTGATGTTTGGCGCCATCAGCCTCAGGATGGGAGTTGAAGCCGTGGGAGCAAAGAACATCCTTAGGAAGAAAGTACTGAAAGGAAAGAAGAGGACTAAGGAAGTGATCATAAAACACTGCTTTTAAGAGGTGGGCAGTCAGTACGGCAAACAAAGCAGAGAAAGATAATTTCAAATTATGCTGGTCTAGTGGAAGAGTCACTTAGTATTTATTCAGAAGAATTTTAGGCAAAGAAAATTCTTAAAAATCCTGTGTGTGTGTGTGTGTTTGCTTTCTGACCTATTTAGGTGTGAGTGTGTACATGCTGAGTTGTGTCCAACTCTCTGCAACCCCACAGACTGTAGCCCGCCAGGTTCCACTGTCCATGGAATTTCCCAGACAAGAATACTGGAGTGGGTTGCTAGTCCCTTCTCCAGGGGATCTTCCCAACCCAGGGATAGAACCCATGTCTCTTGAGTCTCCCACATTGGCAGGCAGATTCTTCACCACTAGTGCCACCTGGGAAGCCCCCAAAACTCTGTAGACAAGCTGAAACTTAGAACACAGTGTTTTTGTACTGGATGCTTTGGACACCAGCTCTCCTTCAGCTGTGAAAATCTAGACGTGACATTTCCCCCAGTGAATGCCAAAGAGCCCAAGAATGCAGAATCCTCCACCAAAGGTTTAGCTGTTGGTGTTCGACCTTAAGGCTTCCATGGTGGCAAGTTAGGAAAGTTTTTCAAAGATCAGCGGTTACAGCTCTTTCCTCAGACCTTCTTCCTTCCAGTTTCTACTCAGCCTGGGAGCCACGGTTCTGCTGAGTCCATGCGCCTCACCCAGAGCAGAGCAGAAAACAAGGAGAAAAACCTATTAAGATAAACACCTTCTTTTAAATTTAACTCCATAAACATTGTAGCACTTATCCTTTACCTCAATTCCATTGGCTATTTGTAGTAGAACTGACTCACCAAATTCAGTTGGGGGTTTTTAGGCTGGTGTGTTTTTGCCCCCTTAGTGGAAGTTTCCCTGGGACTGCCCATAGCCTGGCAGTCCTTCACAATTTGAGGGGTGTGTGTGTGTGTGTGTGTGTGTGTGTAAAAGAGACAGAAATGGATGCTGGTGTTTAAGGAGAATTGTAAGGAAGTAACATTTTACATAGGATTTTTCCTTGTGTCCATTAAGATGGCCAATGTCCTCATGGTCTGTGCTATGCAAGATACCTACACAGATATCCTGCCTAAGGCAGAGCAATTCACAAAATCATAAATACTGATGCCAAATAAATATGTGGGGGAAGATGTTCAACCTCAACTGATGTCAAAGAAATAAAATCAACAATACAGTTCTATTTTTCTCAAGTTGGTAAAAGTGTTTTAAAAATTACAATACCCTGAGTTGCTCTAGGAAATCAGAAAATGAGATGCTGCTGGTACTCTGTTCTGAGAATCTAATTATGTACAACCTCAATTTAAAAAAAAGAAAGTTACATTGTACTACAACCATGGCCCTCCAAGGGCGTTCCCCAACCAACCACATCAATATCTCCTAGAAACTTGTTAGAAATGAAAATTATGGATGTCTACCATAGAGGTACTACATTAGAAACTGGAAGTGGGACTCGAACTCTGTCTTAACAAGCCATCCAGGTGATTCTCATGTTCAGTAAAGTTTGATAACTACTTGGGGGAAAAAAAAAGGTTCTTAATAAGTTGTAATGTGAAAATAAGGAGAAATAGGCTACAAAACAATATATAATGATGTGAGGCCAATTTCCTTGAAAAAATATCTGTGTATGCATGTCTAGCTAAAATATTAATAGAGAATTTTTTTTAGTAACAGTATTTATCTACAGATGGTAAATATGTAGATCTATTTGGTTTTTTTCTTGATGACTTTCTGTCTTTTTCAAATTTTCTATAATAATTATGTGCAATTTTCTAGTAAAAACTGTTATTTTACAAAGTTCTTACCCTTGAAAGTTCTGAGCACCAGACATTTAAGGAAATAAATAGCCCAAGTTCAGTGAAGAGAGAAACAGAAAGGATGGGTTGATTTCTCCCCTACTCAGTTGTGTGGGGAGTGTTACTGTTTTTAAAGTAGGACTTGACATTTTTTGTACTTGCTTTAGTTATGAAAGTGCCACACTAGCTGTCTTAAGCATCGTACATCAAAGGGTATGTGGTGAATGGTGAACATAAGATTTCAGACTCAACTTCTTTTGAGACCATGACGGGGTGATTTTCTTTCTTTCTTTCTTTTTCCTATGTTGTGGGATGGTGGTTTTTTCTGTCTTGTGTCCAGGGATTGTTGCAAATTAGCATGTGCTGGTCTTCTGCTTTGGACAGGGTCACTTTGGGGCTTCGTCACAATCTGTATCACTAAAAAAATCAAGAGCATCTTCTCCACTCTTGGGAATTTCATGTAAAGAGCTCAATAGCAAGTGCTTTGTTGGCACAACTACTGAATATATCAGGTGGCCTCGGCCTTTTGTTACCGGACAACATGATGGAAAAGACAGACCAGTTTCCTTGTAACTAGTTCTGTGCCTGAGGCGAGTCTCTCGTGTTCTCTGGGTCTCGCTTTCTTCACTGTTAAAGTGAAGGAGTTGACAAGATGATCTCTGAGCTCCCTCCCAGCTCTGAATTTCGGTGCTTTTATGACGAGATTCACAGAGGTAGATTGACCATAACCAGAAGGCAGTGTAAAGCTCTTTGATCTGTTTCATACAGTTTGGCTTTGAGAAAGCCTGGTGGTATTTTTTTCAGAAGCTGAGACTTCCTTTCATGGGCGTCTTCCTGCTCTGGTGCTGAAAATCTATTTTGAGTTATTTACTTAAGCAATATTATCAATGAGAAATGGTGTTTGGAATTCAGAACCCTTTCCACTGCAGTACCGAGGAGCTGGGGCGCTTGTAAATAGAAACGGCCCTTTCCATAAATGAGGAGGGAGAAGCACAGGTCACTGGAATCTGAACGATTTATGAGAGAGGACATAGCAGTTGCTTTTTCTTTAATTGGAGGATAATTGCTTTACAATATTGTGTTTGTTCCTGCCATACATCGGCAAGAGTCAGCCATATGTCCCCTCCCTCCCACCCAGTAGTTTTTCAGACCAGTTAAGAGACTTGGATTCTAATCCTCGCTATGGCCTTGTCTAAATATGTTCTCTCTCTTTTTTTCTCAGCAGCAGTTTCCTCATTTGAAATATTTCTAATTGATCTGTAGTATTCTTTCATTTCTGAAAAAAAAAAAAAGGTGAGTTTTTGATTGAAAAAAAAAAGATATTATGGGGATAAAGACAATTGTCCTATCTGAAGAAGTCCCTCAGGAAGTAACTATTCTAGAAAAACAAAATTGTAGAGTTGGAAGAAAGAACCCTGTCGATCCTTTTGAGGGTCTGAATCATTTCTATGAGATCCAACTTTTCCTTGACAGGCAACAGGAGATGAACACATGTGTTGTCTGGGGCTGGCACTTGGCAGCTTTTGCTTGGGGTGCGGGAAGTGTGTGTTTAAACTGCCGAGACAGCCCCGGGTCTGGGGGAGCGCTCTCTGCTCCTCCCTCTAACGGCAGAGTTAGCAGTGTGTGCTGCACCGTCAAGGAAGCACGGGAAGCTCGCTTGGCATAGGAGTAATGTGAGTAATGAAGCTCTGGCTCTAGCCAGCATTCTAAAGCTGGGGTTTTGCAAAAGTTGCAAATCCCCAGAGGAAATGCTGGAGCACAGAAGGCTTGCATATCATGGATTACACTAATCCAGGCAGGAAGTGATAATGACATAGTTATACAAGCAGTGTTTTTCATGGCTAATTGGGAAGGATGGTCATTTAATTAAACTGCATCAGACATTGGGGGTTATTTTTGTGTCCAAGACAGTCTAAGAGCTCTTCCTAGACACCCTTTCTCAGGTCGCTTAAGCTCAATTGTAAAGGGTAGGGTCTATTGTTTTTAAAATTTCTAATATGTAATACCTAGTATCGTCCCTAGAACATAGAAGGTGCTAGACCTGGAGGAGAAGGCTTCTGAGTATGTTATTAGCCATATGAAATGCTTTAAGCTGAATAGAGAGGCCAACACTTGATTCGATCAGCCTCTCATAGATGCAAAAACAGTTCTGGCCTGATTCTGCATGGATATGCTGATCATACACACAAAAATAAAGTAAAATAAAACAAAAATTTATATTGATAAAGAGAATGGCCCTAATGATGTTATACATAAATATATATGTAAAGTTAATAAAGTTAGATTATATATATATACATGTATACTGTCAGGAGTAACACGTATATTGTCAGGATTAAAGTGCTTCTTTAATTAAAGAAAAAGCCTTTTGAAAGCTTAAAATGAATATGATGGCTGGATAGTGTATTAGAAGGGAGTAATGCATTGAGTGTCAGAAAAACTGGATTTCAGTCCCCTGGTGCTGACACCAACCTGTGTTAAGATATAACTTTCCTCATTCACAAAATGAAAGGTGTGTATTGCAATGGTTATATTTCCCAAGCCAAAAATTACTCCAATTCTCATCATGTAGGAGACGAGGCGAGCTGGGTGATACAATTTGGGAGCTAAGCTATGGAAAGTTTCTGGACACAAGGATGCCATTCAAACAGAGGAATAAAATATGACACTGTGCTTGTTGACTAAAATTCAGGACATATGGATGCCGAACATGAAACAATGCAGTCTTAAAGAAGTTACAGTGCAGATCTTCTAATTATGTTTGTGTTGCCTTGAATTTTTCCTTTAGCAGAGGAGTAGAAAATTCCAGAAACTTGACGCTACTTGGAGGGTCAGCTTCCCATCATCCCGTCTCAGCCTGATGTGACCCTTTGTGGGTCCTCTAACCTGCCCCCGTCCCATCTGATGGATTCCAAGACTCCTTTGTCTGTCTTTACAGAGTCCAAAAATGAGCCCTTTAAGAGACTGTAAGAGATCCAGGCTGTTCTGCTCAGGGAATCATACTAGGAAGGAATGAGATTTATGAGATGAGGTAATAGAAATACAAATAGAAATACATTCTAAAGGAACTTTTTCCTCAAATGCCTATTTCCTTGGTGATTGATTTGTGTGGGGGAGGCTGAGGAGATTGAATTCCCTTGCTTTCCCCACCACATTCGTACTGTTTCAGCTTCTAAATGTTCCCCATCACAGGACACAGGCGTCTTCTCAGAGACTAGTCCTCAGGGATGCTCTCCACTCTCAGCTCTGCAGTTTCTAGAGGCTTCTTGCAGTGACATGTCTACTTTCCACTGACGCTTGAGAAATTTTATTAAAATGGAAGAAGATTTATTCCCCCAGCCGAAATTGGGGTCACTAATACTCACAGAAAGGTGCAGTGACTCGCAGGTTATCCTGCAGCCGTTTGTCAAGCCTTGTAGAGTAATTTATAGGCAAGTGGGCACCAAGGGTCACCCCTAAAGGGTGCAGAGCAAACTACACTTTCCCCCAAATCTGTGTTTGTGATAAATAACAGAGGCTGTATAAGCGAGTCCCTACTGTAGCAGGCACAGAGCTACACAGATTCTATGCATCATTCTATTTAATCCTTAAGAAAAATTTGTAAATTAGGGATCATTAGACTTCATCTTAGAAATGGGCAAATTGAAGCTTAAGTCAATCAACTTACCAAAGTCCATGGGGTTTAAAAGTATTACAGTTGGGTTCAAAACCAGGGATTTCCTATTAAAAAATAGAATAAAATAAGTCCATTTGGATCGACCTAGAGATTATCATACTAAGTGAAGTAAGACAGAAAAAAAGACAAATATGATATGACATCACTTATACATGGAATCTAAAAAAGATGGTACAAGCTAAGTTATTTACAAAGCAAACTCAGACATAGAAAACAAATTTATGGTTACCAAAAGGGAAAGGTGGGGGAGGGAGGGAGGGATAAATTACGAGTTTTGGATTAACGTACACACACCACTATATATAAAATAGATAACCAACAGTGATCTACTGTATCACACAGGGAACTCTACTCAGTATTCTGTAATGACCTATATAAGAAAAGAATCTGGAAAAAAAAAAAATGGGTATATGTACATGTATTAGAGAAGGCAATGGCAACCCACCCCAGTATTCTTGCCTGGGAGATCCCATGGACAGGGGAGCCTGGCGGGCTACAGTCCATGGGGTTGCAAAAGAGTCAGACACAACCTGGCAACTGTACACACATATGTATAGATGAACCACTTTGCTGTGCGCCTGAAACTAACACAACATTGCAAATTAATGCACTCCAATACGAAACTAAAATTAAGTTAAAAGTACAGGGCTTTCTGACCCCTTACTATGAACCAAGCTCAAATGACAGGAATACTTGTAAAGGGAAAGAGGAGGCAGATGGCCTCCTGAAGGGTCCATGGAAGCAGGAGGAGCCGGGGGCTCCACCCCTGATGTAAGTAGCTCTGTGCATTCTGTAACCATAAGCATCTCAGGGATTTTGGAGGCTCTGAAGATAGTCATTTCTGCCCAGTTCACCCCTGATTTAACAACAAACTCTTATTGATCCCTTTCTATAGTGAAAAAGCCTTGCAGTAGGCAAGAGAGTAACAAAGTTTATTAGAACATATACTGTTTCCTAATTCAAGACCATAAACACTACAGTGCAGGGCATGCCAACTAACTACAATAAATTCAGAATGTGATATTATTTGACATAAAGTGGAATGGGCATACTGAGTAGAGGCAATGGATCTGTGGCTCTTTTCAAATGTGGTCCCTGGACCAGCAGTATCAGGCCATCATCACCTGGGAATATATTAGCCATGCAAATTCTCAGGCACCACCCCAGGGGTGGGGACCAGCAATCTGTTTTGTTCACTGAAGTTTGAGAAACACTGGATTAGGAATTTGACTGGTAATTGAATTTGGCTTGCTAGGCGATGGGGTAAGGGACCAACAGCAAATTATTCTGGGTAGGTAATTCAGGGCTGCTGATTTAAAGGCATTGAACTTTGTGCTACAGGGACTTCAGCAAGGGGATGAAGTGTGGATGGCAAACCTTTTAATGAAGTTTACATTTAGAAAGATTACTGCTTCACAGTAAGATTCAAGGGACCATAACACTCTGAACCAGAACTAATCACAAATTTCTCCACTTTTTCCTGTCTTTTCTGTTCTTTCCACTCAAGTTTCTATGACAACAGTTCTGATACAGTTTGTATTTATGAAAATCATATTAATTTCATTAGGGCCTCAGGGATTCTTACAAATCAATATTTTTCACATCTGTGGATCATAAGGAAGAGCAGCCACCCTTTGCCCACTAGTCAACAGGAAACAGAAGGAGAGCTGTGCTCTTGTGTTAATTAGGAAGGCTCAAAGGCACAACTTTGGGAATTTTCACATTTTTCCTCTACCGTTGACTTTTTCCCCCAAAGAAGGCTTTATTCTGCTAAGACAGCAAATCTTATTTCCTTTCCCTAAAAGGTAAGGCTGAGAAAAAGGCTTACCCACATCCTCTTAACAAATTCCATCTACCTGGGCATTTGAATGATACGTATTCTAAATGAGAATTTTAACAAGAGCTGGAAGATCACGGAAGAGCAATGCCCTTGGCTCATTCCCTGCAGGGTCGTCTCACTCCTGATCATTCTAGCTTGAACCTCGTGACAGCTCCTCTGTGAAATTAAAAAATAGGCTTCATACATAAATTAAGACTTGCCAATTACAGCCTTCACCCCACAAAAGAAATCTGCTCTGATTTCAAGACTACTCTTGTTGACCTATCGTCAGACTTTGCAGAGGTTTGAGGAGTGGCGATTCCTGCCAGCTCTGGACACGCTCCCAAGCAGCTCATTGTGTGCTGACCTTTGAGAGCATTCTCGATCACTCCGGACATCCCCCGTGTCACACAGGAAAACCTAGACAGATGGTCAACCTGGGCAGCATCTTGCTTTCAGAGCCTGTCTCCATGTGTGGGCCTGGTCACCCCAGGACCAACAAAACAAAGCCAGAAGACAACTGGGTGGTCCACCATGTTAGGGAAACCAACACATGCCAACAGACTATGAGAATTAAGACTCTTTCTTTTGTAAATAAACTATAAGTGTTCACCAAACCTTGGAGTCTATGGAACTCTGTAGCACCTCTTATCCGTATAATTCACTTTAGCAGTAATCGTACCCTCTCAGAAAAACATGTTTTGTGTTTAGCCTTGCCTTCCCTACAGGACTTGAAATACTTGAGAACAGGAAATGTGATTTATACTTTGTTTGAATACTAAAACCACAGCCCTGGAAACACAATAGATAATTCTCCTTGAACTGAATTAAAACAGAATGGAATACAAGAATCAGGGGCCTCCTCTTGAAGTCTGAAATAGGTACTTTAGGGGTTAAAAATGAAAGGAAAGAAAAAACAAAATGCAATCTTAAATGATCAGTTAGGTTACAGAAGTTATTACCCACAGAGGTGATATAAACAGCAAATACATAGACTTTAAGAATTTTCTTTATTTGGATTCTTTGAAATGTTTGTGAACCACATATGTGAGTTTTATATCTACTTATCTATATTAAGTAGATATGTTAATGAAAGATCATAAGTATAGATAAGTAAAATTATTTGGTTACTTAGAAAGTGAAGTCGCTCAGTCATGTTTGACTCTTTGTGACCCCCATGGACTGTAGCCTGCCAGGCTCCTCCATCCATAGGATTTTCCAGGCAAGAATACTGGAGTGGGTTGCCATTTCCTTGGCTACTTGCAAGAGTCCAATTTTATATAGCAAGAGATAACTTAAAAGATATGATTTTCATGCCTCCTGCATAAGTGTGTCATTCTTGTTAGTTGAACAACCAGTGGTGGTAGACGAGCTAGCATTTAGTTCAACAGAAGGCTGATGAGAACTTGTCAAAGTCCTCAGGTTCATGATTAAAATTACTTTCCTACTGTAGTACCTGCCACTGTTCCACAGACCACTAGTGGTTAGACATGCATGTGTTCTCAGTTGCTCAGTTGTGTCCAACTCTTTGCAGCCCTACAGACTTTAGTTTGCCAGCCTCCTCTGTCCATGGGATTTTCCCAGCAAGAATACTGGAGTGGATTGCCATTTCCTACTCTCGACACAGATGGATTAACAATGTTTTCTGTATTTTCTGTGATTTCGTGGACAAAGCTCTGTGGTGTTTGTGTCAAGATGTTTTTAGGGAAAGTCCTTCACTTTGGACACTGAAATATCAAGCGGGACAGCCCCTCTCTCAACCAGGTACCACTCCCTGTCAGAAAGGAAGCTTGTGTAGTATAGGTCTGATCGGCTCCTACAAATATCTTTGCTTCTGGAGTTTAGAAACTTCACTGCATTCTCCAAATGCCAGCTTTGAAAGACATACAAAGCACAGAATGTTTAGCAGTCTCTTCTTGTGGTGTCTGGCTTTCTGGCATTTTCTTGTGCTGCTGCACCATGACGATGCTGCCAGGGAAGCCATTGGAATGGCCCTCTCCAATGGCTGCTGTTGCTAATACAGTGCCGAGTCTGCTCTGCCCGCCGGACTGAGACGTGGCTGGGGACTTCTCAACCAGGGTAATCACAGAGTCCAGCCACCAGTGCGAGTGAGACACGGGGCCAAGAGAACACTGAGTTTAAGATTCCGTTGTGTTTTGTTTTTATTGCCTCATAACACTCAAGTTCCAACTTGGAGATGAAACATTATATAAAGGGACCCCGGTTTGCTTTCAGCCGTTAATTTGTTTTTCATCTCCAACAAAGTAGGTAGAGTTGTAGCTGTTATTTAATCTCAGTGCTTCTGGATGAACAGGGGCCGTTCTTTACCTCCACTGGTCAAACTCTTTAGATGGTTTTCAGAAACTGGTTAATATGTCCTCAGGTCACCCTGTGATGAAGTTAAGTATCCTTGTTTTTCAAGTGGGAAAAAAATGAAGCACAAAGAGCTGCTTAGGCAACTGGCTTGGCCTGTCAGGGACGGCAGCCTGGGCCGTCACTGGGGAGCCCTGGGTGGCGGGCGGCGGGCGCCCTGGCCTGCTCTCTGGACGGCCGTTGCGCGCCTGCGCTGTCTGGGGGCAGCAACATGGCGGCGAGAGCAAGCCTCCCCCTCAAGGAGACGGTGGTTCCGAAACGTCCCCCGGAGAGGCCTGTTCGCCGGCTGACAGTTACAGCAAGTGACCTTCAGCTTCACTCTGGAAAGTCCAAGTGACTAATTTAACGAACCTTTGCTGTGTGGTGGGTGGAGGCGGGGAGGAGGCTGTCTGGGCCCGGGGCCAGTGTGAGCCATCTTCAGGCCACGCAGGGGGTTGAGGGAGAGATGCGAGCAGGACTCAGAAGAAAAGGGGCTCCTCTGCCTGGTCAGGGAAGAGATCTGACCATGTGGACAGATGGAGGCCCTGGGTGACGGAGGCGAAGCGTGTCAGCAAACCAGGAGCACTTCCTGTCTGCAGGCAGGCGGAGGGCCAGTTCTTCGATGAGCTGGAAATAGGAAGCGGCGGGGGGTGGTCAGCAGAACCCTTGTGCTCTGTGGGGCTCACCAAGCAAAGTGAAAGAGCTCGTTATGTCAGTGATGCAGGGAGCTTGTTTATGCGCTGTGTTTTCTTTTATGTTTCCTCTTGTAATACTTGATAGTACTCAATCCAAAGAGGCCACACCGCCCTTACGTCTCAGACCTACATCAGCCAGGAGCCATTGTTCGGGCTGCAATTATTTTGCCCAGGCCTTGTGGGCTGGATATGTTTAGATCATGAGTTAGCTCACTGATCTCTGCTTTCTCGAAAGCAGGAGGGGGGAGGGGGGAGGTTCCTTCTGTCGCCCTTTCTCTAAAGAAGTGACGATGCCTCCCAGGCATTCTTACAGCACAAAGCCCTGTTCTAAGTGACGCAGAGGTAGTGACTGAATATGGGACCAGGCCATTCTGGTGAGCCCAAGATTTTCCTCCTAGGTGTTCTTAGGGAATTGTTACAGCCCTGCCCAGTGCGTGGTATGGTTTGGAGGCAAATGAGACTCAGAGAAATGCAGGAGGTCTCCTAATAGACAGTCTGACCCTGCCCTAAAGGGCCTTTTGAAGAACCATAACCAGCAAGAAGGCAGATGGAACTCAGATCACTCTGAGCCCCGCCAGCATTCCCAACCTTTCGTCCTTCACCCCTTCTTCCTCCTCTTCTTCTTTTAATATTTATTTAATTTTATCTATTTTTATTTTTGGCTGTGCCGGCTGGCGGGTTCTTCGTTGCAGTGCATGGGTTTAGTTGCCCCACGGCATGTGAGATCTTTGTTCCCTGACCAGGGATCGAACCCATGTCTGCTGCATTGGAGGGCGGATTCTTAACCGCTAGACCACCAGGGAAGTCCCCTGATCAGCCTTTCTGACTCAACTCAGCTACTAATCTCTGCTGGAGTTTCTGAGGGAGCCCAAGCTACAGCATCCCTCTGTCCTACTGAGTCCCAAACAAATTGAGAAGCATCACCATTCTTCTTCTAATTTGATTTTTATTTTATATTGGAGTATAGGTAGCTTAGGCAGTAAGGAATCTGCCAACAATGCAAGAGACCCGGGTTTGCTCCTTGGAGAAGGGAATGGCTGTCCACTCCAGTATTCTTTTGCCTGGAAAATTCCATGGACAGGGGAGCCTGATGGGCTACAGTACATGGGGTCACAAAAGTGTCAAACACAACTGAGCAACTAACACTTTCACTTTCATAGTTCATCTACAGTGTTGTGTTAGTTTCGGGTGTACAGCAAAGTGATTCAGTTATATGTATACATATACCCATTTTTTTCAGATTCTTTTACGGTATAGGTTACCACAGAATATTAAGTTGTGATACAGTAGAAAATATCACCATTATTAATTTTAAAAAAAAGGGACTATGGTGGGAGACTTAATTCACCAACTAGACTCCCAAGTTTAGGCAGACATCTTTCTCAAGGCTTGCGCACCAGGAAAGCCTGAGGGGTGAGATTTACCTTCTGGAGAAGCAGAGAAGCACTCTCTGCATGGCTGTGCCCAAGAGAAAGCAGAGCATCAGGATCCGCACACCCCTAGCAGAGTAAATTGAGGGCCTGGAGGCCAGTGTTAGAAACTGTGGGGCTTCACAGACACCTGGCAGAAAGTGAAGTCACTTCATCTGATGCCTCCTCCAGGATGTCTTACCCGGAGCATGTAGACTAGGCTAAAGTGCCCTCTCTGCTCCCTGCAGCCCTCCCTGCATATGGCTGTCTTGTCACATATAATCCTGAATTATGACTACTGTTCACGTGCCTCTCTGCCCTGCCCTTCATTAGAATGATGTCCCATTAGAATGGGTCCCTTCATCTTTCTGTCTGCAGTGCCCAGCACCCAGCAGGTACTGGTAAGAGTTGGTTGAATGGCACTGAACTGGGATACTGAACCTCTTTTACAACCCATGCTGAAAAGACTTTGTTGTTGGGTGGTCTCAGAAACTTCTGAGAAGTTTTCCTAAGTGTTCATTTACAAAGTCAGGATAAGCACTGATAAGAGGCAGCTCTAGCAGTTCTAAAGGAAAGCAAAAGCTATAATATGTAGATAAAAGCTGCAGAGGCTGTTGGCAGCCGATTCTGTTTATCACCATGAACCTGTACAGAGGATGTTTGTGTGAGCAGCCCAGTTGAGAGTTAGTGTATGCGCTGGTGATTAATTGCAAACATGTTGCTGGTGAAGGATCAATCCAAGCTTTATCCAGTTACGTTGCCTGCAGTGAAGTACAGTTGACCTTTGAATAACATGGGTTTAAATTGCACAGGTCAACTTATACACATTTTTATTTTCAATAAATAAACACTACAGTGTTACACGACCCAAGGTTGGTTGTATGCATGGATGCAGGGATATAAAACTGTTAATTGCTCAGTCTTGTCCAACTCTTTTCGACCCCATGGCCTGTATGCTGACAGGCTCCTCCATCCATGGGATTTTCCAGGCAAGAATACTGGAGTGGGTTGCCATTTCCTTCTCCAGGGGATCTTCCTGACCCAGGGATCAAACCCGGGTATCCCGCATTGCAGGCAGACTCTTTACCATCTGAGCCACCAGGGAAGCCAGGGATATGAAGGAACCATGTATATGGAGGAACCGAGTGTGTGAAGGGCTGCCTATAAGTTAAACTCAAATTTTCCACTAAATATAGGGTTAGCACCCCAACCTCCGTGTTGTTCAGACTCAAAATTTGATGTCTGCAGCAACAGCAACACCTAGGAGCTTGTTAGAAATGCAGACTCCTGATCCCCCACTCTGCTCCTAATAATTGCAGTTTTTGTGAACAGTGTCTAGGAATTTGTGTTTTAACAAGCCCTATAGGTGATTCTCAGGCTGCTAAAGTTCAAGAAGCATCGTTGCAATGTGCTTCCTCTAGTGTGGAAAGAACAGATTTGCAGCAGTCAAAGAAATGATAGTAAGAGTTCACATCATTTGTGAGGCAATGTTCCAAACACTGTAAGTGTATTATCTCTGTTATTCCTTGCATCAATCCAATGAAATGGTCATTGTGTTTCACTTGATTTTATAGATGAGAAGACTGAGACACAAAGCTAGGGCTAGGGTAAGGCAAGGGAGGCAATCTCCTCCTAAGGAGAGAAATTTAAGAGGGTGCCCCAAACTCAGTAATCAAGGTTAATGATATTTTAATGTAATATTTTTAAAAATCAAAAATAGTGCTAATAAATTAGTAATGATCAGGATGTCAAAGGTCCAACAATCAGAATGGTTGCAATTACGTGTCAGGATGATAACAGTAAGAAGCAGAGTCAAGACGAACCCAGGCTGGTTCACTCCAGACACTGCTTACTCAATGGAGATGCCATGGACCACCTGTCTACTCCCACTGCTGTGTTCTGATTGGGAAGGGAAGGGTCCAAGCCTAGGAGCAAGTAGCATTTGGGTCACAGGGGTGCGTCATGGATCCGAACTCATTGGGACCTCAAGCAAAACAAAAAGCGAGCAAACAAACCCAGCCACCTAGAAACGGAAGCAGAAAATTCAGATGGGCCCTCAATTTCATAGCTTGGCTATCTCTGAACTTAAGTATGAAAAAGGAAGATGATTTCCAAAGCTTCCTCCCAATTTTTCTTCTGGCTGGCTCCTGCTGGGAGAATCAGTGGGGAGAGCTACTCTGCATTCTGGCTGTGGGAATGTGATAATTAGAATCACTTAATATAACTGCCCTCCTTGGTCCGTCCACCTTTGGAGAGAGAGAGATTGAGCATTTTCCTTGCTTCCAAACTGTGAGATTCTGGCAGACAGGCAAGCTGCTTGTCTTGAGGGCTTGTCATTGAGAGCTGGTCACCTGGAATGCCCCAACATGTTTGGGCTGCATTGTTCAACTCCATTGGTATTCTCCCAGGAAAACTTCTCTCCTTCTTTGTCCAAATCAGCATTCTGTCAACATGGTATTTCCTAACCTGAAAATTGCATGTTTCTGCTACTCCCGCCATGATTCTTCCTTGCTTTATATAAATTGACTCAAAGGAATATTTGTGGTAAATGTGTTCATGTGTCAGGAGACTGAAACATAGTTAGTTACAAACTGTACCTGATACATTAAAGAAGATCAAAGGGCTTATGGCTAGTTTCCACTTTCCCTGTCTTTAGTGGGGACAGAGGAGAAAATGTTCTATAAACGTAGAATTCTTGCCAGCCATGTACCCTATGATATTTAAGGTAAATGGGAGGCACAAAATTTGAAATGTAGATGTTTGGACGGAACCTCTAATAGTTGGTCAGTTTCTCTGTCCACCTTCTTTTTTAATAGCTGTAGTATTTGGGGATAAGTTGTTTCTCAGATGGGTAATTTCAAGTCAATGGAGGTCATTTCCCAAATGTTACGAAGTAAGTGCTAATTGGGTTTCTTTGCTATCGATAGAAATACGTGTTTACTCTTTTTCACCCTTTGAGTACAAACATTTTCTTTCAATAATTTATCCTAGAAATATGTATGCTAAGTCACTTTAGTCATGTCTGACTCTGCAACCTCATGGACTGTAGCCCACCAGGCTCCTCTGTCCATGGGATTCTCCAGGCAAGACTACTGGAGTGGGTTGCCATGCCCTCCTCCAGGGGATCTTCCCGACCCAGGAATCGAACCCACTTATGTCTCCTGCATTAGCATGCAGGTTCTTCCCAGGTTGCCTGGGAAGCCCAGAAGTATGTATAGAGCACCTATTAGCTAAAATCATGAGGAACAGTTATATGGGGAAGCTGTGGTCTCTGCCTTTCAGGAATTTATAGATGACTAGCAGTCAGGAAATGTCACTGATAACTCTACTGCAAGATAGGACAGACTAAAAAAGAAATAGCCTATGTACTTTGGACATTCAGAGATGAGAGAGACACACCTGGGAAGGATCTAAGAGGAGACACCTCAGCCCCGTGGATCAAAAGGATTTAATAAGTGAAAGAGGGCTCCAAGTGAAGAGAACAGGAGCAAAGGCAAGGGGGTGAAGAGAGAAGGCTGGAGCATGTTCCAGAACAGGAATGTGTCCTGGGGAGCTGGAAAGAAGCAGAAATTATTTGGGGGGTTTTGAACTACATTCATTGGGTATGAGGGAGCCAGTGAAGATTTTGTTTTTCAGCAGTGATGGAATATCAGTAAAGCTGTGCTTCTGAGCAATGCTTTTCAGACTTCACTTTGTGTTCCCATCACCAAGGGATTTGTTAAGATGCAGATTCGGATTCAGGCAGGGACTTGAGAGTGTGCATTTCTCAGAAACTCCCAGGTCATGGTCCTGCTACTGGACTACAAAGCACAGTCTGAACAAGAAGGCTTTAAAAATGCGCGGTAATGGGAGATCAGAAACACTGAAGTGGAAGAAGGCTGGAGGCTGGGAAAACAGGGCTTGGAACAGCGAAAGATAAAGCAGGTCTGAACTAGAGTGGAGGACCATCTGGTGGAAGTGAAATGTGTGAGCTTGACAGCTACTTCACAAACCATGAGGGAGAAGAGTAGGAGCTGTCACAGGTGACCCTAAGACCCCCAGACTGCGGGCATGGGTGCCGTGAGCATGCCTCTCCCCTCAGACTGTGCTCTGGTCACCCAGAACCACTCACAGTTCTCTGGACTTGCCTGCCTATCTGCCTGGACATGTGTCACATGGCTGATTCTGAAAGAAATGCTAGGAAATGTATCTCTCAAGGCCCTCATCAGAATAACTCCTACAGAACCCATGCGACTCAAGTCAGGTGTTATCTCTTCTTGGATGCCTTCCTGGTACCCTCACCTACCCCCTTCGCCCAGGCCAGATTCGGTCTCCTGCCCATGTGCTCTCATGACATCTTGGGAGGTCTCTGATCAAAGCATGGTGTAGTCGGATGACATACCTGTCATTGACCCCGAGCTTCTGGAGTGTAGGTTTTATCTTTTTCAGTTTTGCGACCTCAGTGTCCTAACAAGGTAGGGGCTCATCAGTGTTTGATGAATGAATGGATGAGTCATGAGGAAGAGCAGTTTTACTCGCCTGGTTGCCGTGGCTTTTGTTTTTGTCATGTCTGGTGAGAAAGGAAGTTGTTTACATTTTGAATCAAATCTAGTTTGGTACGTGGTAATTTTGAGGTGCAGAAGATCTAGGTGAAGATATCCAACAAGTAGTAAGACATTTTGGTGTGCAACATAGAAAGACATTGAGATTTGAGTACAATGGCTTAGGAGTCCTATGCATGGAGGTGACAGTTAAGAGTACAGAAGGGGATCAGATTAAGACAGTGACAAGGAGACACAAAGGGAAAGAGACAGCCAACGGAGGAAAAGAGTCACAAAGAGAACGAGTCAGAGAGCAGACAGGGTCAGATGGAGGTAGATGGAAGGCAGCAACTTTAGGACTTACTTTTGAAGCCCTTTCTTCTGTGACATCCAATGTGAGGGACACGATTGGGTCACAGGTCACCACGTAAGGGCAGTGTTAGTCCTAGAGGGCTTCAGGAGCCAGCAAGAGAGAGATCCTGCAGGGAAATAGGCTTAGATATGAGGTCAAGATCCAAAAACCAACTTCACATTCAGATTATACAGGCCTGTTTCATATCTCTACCTTCCTGCATGCATGCGTGCTAAGTTGATCCAGTCGTGTCCGACTCTTTGTGACCCTATGGACTGTCGCCCGCCAGGCTCCTCTGTCCATGGGATTCTCCAGGCAAGAATACCGGAGTGGGTTGCCATGCCATCCTCCAGGGGATCTTTACAACCCAGGAATCAAACCTGCATCTCTTTTATCTCCTGCATTGGCAGGTTGGTTCTTTACCATTAGTGCCACCTGGGAATCCCCTCTGCCTTCTACCCAAGTAGAATCTCATTCATCAAAATGTAGGTGAACTTGAAGCTTGGTCCCAACTCCTCTGCCCTTCACTTTCCAAACTGCTTGATGAGATAATCTGATCAACACACACACACAGACACACACACACACACACATACACACACACACTACTGTGTTCTGCTTTTTATCAGGTAGGCTTGAGTACATTTCAGAATAAGACTTTTCAGGCTAGAAGGCCATTTTCTCCAAAAAAATAACTCCCTGGATTTTATCCAGAGCAGTACAATCCGCAGAATACCCAAACGCGGGCTGGTGGGTGCCCCTCAAATCGTCATTAGTGTCGGCACCTCCAAGGCCTTCAGAAAGAATGATCGCATCAGGCTTTTTTATTCTCGTTGCCCAAAGCAGCATTTTAACAGACTTCTATTGTGTTTTCTCCATTCAGTTCACTTAGAGGGTGACATTTTGCCCTCAAATTCATATGCATAGTTGCTCTTAGAGACTTCCAGAGCTACATTCCTGACAAAATCAGACCCTCTGTTATATCTGAAACAACCCCCCAAAGAAAATCATCGGATATGAATGAACAGAACAATTCTTTATGTCCATGGGAGACAGGCAGACAAAACCCAATAAAACTAAAGAAAGAAAGAGACATGGTCATGATTTGTTTTTCATAATTACTTATTCAAAGTAGAAAGGAACAGGGGAAGACGGTTTCTTTTAACATGTCTCGACGTGACGGATGAGGTGTGCTCATCAAGTGTATGCAGGAGAGATGAATGCAGGGCAGTCTTGTTAAAGGCGATGTTTCATGTTGGGCGGAGATATATTTCTATCTGCAATGCTGGAGATAAACACCCGGCGTTTTATTCCTCGTTTTCATTGTGCTTAAAGCCCCTCGCTGTTCTATCAGAGTGGCAGGTGCTGTGACTAGCATGCATCAGACCTTTCTTTTCTATGTCCTGTCTCAAAAACAGTGCCCCCTCCTTCAAGACATGAAATAGAAATACCCTAAACGCATGTTTTCCTCCTAACAATACCCCCAAACGTGTCTGTAATAGATTTGGAAATCATACTGGAGGGCAAAAAGCCTCCATCGTCTCTGAGTTTATTTTCTCTTCCTAGTAACTCAGTCATTGAGTTTTCTTTGGTGCAAACCTCATCCCAGCCAGAAGTCACGGGAGAGAAAGAAAAAAGGAAAGTTTTAGCTAAATTAATTGGCTTTGTTTCTTCAATTATGCACAAAAGGTAGATAAACTTTTTCTACCTACAACACACAGCCTTTACTCACGGAAGAGTTGAATCCAGAAAATTCTGATTTGAACTGTAGAAGCAATAAGTTGGATCTGTGATTTAGAAGGAAAGAAATTAGTGATACACTTTTTCACATTTCTAACTAAGGAAGGGTGTTAATGCATCTTTGAACCATTTTCTAAGGCTATTATAAATTCTAGGATAAAATTTTTTTAAAAGCAAGTACAGGGAGTGTCAAAATAAGTTTTGCCATAAACATTTATACCTCCACGGTACAGTCATGTGAGGACCTAACTTGCATCCTAAGCCATGCAAGTGTGTGTATATTTAGTTGCTCAGTCATGTCCGAATCTTTGTGACCCCATGGACTGTAGCCCTCTGGGCTCCTCTGTCCATGGAATTTTCCAGGCAAGAATACTGGAGTGGGTTGCCATTTCCTACTCCAGGGTATCTTTCCCACCCAGAGATTGAACCCACATCTCTTGCCTCTCCAGCCTTGGCAGTCGGGTTCTTTACCACTAGCACCACCTGGAAAGCCCACTGTTAGCAATATTATACCCAATTCTTCCTAGTAATTTTAAGTACAAGTCACAGTAGTAAGCATATGTAGCCAGACTGATTTGGAGAATAGTTTCCCATTTTTTCTCATCGAAACCTACCGGATCGCATAACCTTAGGGTTCCAAGAGATAGAATTTCCTATAAGAAACCTGACTTTCTTCAAACCATGAATTTTCTGCTACCAATAGCTTCAAACTTATATCCCAAAGGTGCTCCTATATAAGACAGGACCCCAACACAGTACTTGCGACAGGTAAACCTTTCCCTTCACCTTGGGGTGTTGGAAGTGGATGGAAAAGTCATCCATATTTTATGTGATCATACTGCATGTCACCATGTTAGTGTGTGACAAACTGCTCTGATTGCAATCTTTTACATTTATATATGTGTACCATTTTTTAAGGGCTTCCCAGTTGGCTCAGTGGGCTCAGAATATGCCTACCAATGCAGGAGACACAGGAGACAAGGGATCGATCCCTAGGTGGGGAAGATCCCCTGGTGTAGGAAATGGCAACCCAGTCCACTATTCTTGTCTGGAAAATGGACAGAGGAGCCCAGCGGGCTACAGTCCACAGGGTGGCAAAGAGTCGGACATGACTGAGCACACACACTACTTTTTTTAAAACCTTTACACATCATGATTTTATTAGGACAGTCCCTTTCGTAGATTAGGAGACTGAGTCCTAGCAGGTTTAAAGTGACAGGTTATGCAGCTGATTCACAGAGGAGACAGGACCAGCGCCCACGTCTCTTAACTTCTGGACCAGCGTTCTTTCTACTATACTAGGCTGTTGAAAGTTCTCAGTGTTATCATGTGCTTCTCATCTTTTCCCTGAAAAATCACAAGACAGCATGATGTTATCTGGCCTATCACTGTAAATATTTTAGCATTTAAATGAGGAGGAGGAGAAAAATGAGAGAGAAAAATGTTTCTGTAGAGATCTTTTTCAAAGATAGGAGGGTTCTTGGGCTCCATCCAGAGAGCATGAGTGTTTAATGAGACTATTGTCCACAAATCAGTGCAGGGGTAACAATGAGGGGGTAGCTGTTCAGTGGTTCTCAGTCTCCCTCAAGGTCTGCAGAGGGAAAACAGGAAGCGAGGTTAGTACTGACAGAAGCTGCCTCTGGTCCTGGCCTTGAGGAACGCAGGTCACTCTCTGAGCCTCACTGTCATTGTCTCTAAAATGAGGGCAACTGTTCCTGTTTTGCCCAGCTCACAGAGTTGTTTTTGAGAATCCAGTAAGGTAATGCATTACAAATTCCTGGAAGACTATTCACATTACATGCCATACAAATGTAAGGGATGCTTTTCAATATTATTAATGGATCGCAGAGATTCCACTTCACTGAGAAAACAATGGAATTAAAAGAATGCACTGCACTTCACTCTAGATCACATTTCTTTCCCTCTTGAATCAAAAATAGGGAAAATATTTATTCCACAGGGTTTGTAGAATAAAAGGATGCAGACATAGAGAAGGGACATGTGGACAGGGTGGAATGGGTAGGAGATAGGGCTGGGTAGGAGACAGGGGAGAGTGGGATGAATTGGGAGATCAGGGTTGGCATACATACATTTGTTGCTTTTGTGCTAAGTCACCTCGGTCATGTCCAACTCTTTGTGACCCTATGAACCGTATAGTCTGCCAGGCTCCTCTGTCTATGGGATTCTCAGACCAGAATACTGGGGTGAGTTGCCATGCCCTCATCCAGGGGATCTTCCCGACCCAGGGATTGAACTCGGGCCTCTTATGTCTCCTGCACTAGCAGGCAGGTTCTTTACCACTAGCGCCACCTTGGAAGCCATGTTTAAAATAGCTGTTGGGAAGTTGCTGTGTAACACAGGGAGCTCCGCTTGGCGCTCTGTGATGACGTAGGCGGGTGGGGTGGGGGGTGGTGAGGAGGAGGCTTGAGAGGGGAAGGATACACACACACACACACACACAGCTGTTTCACTTTGTGTATGGCAGAAACCGACACAACATTGTAAAGCAATTATACTCTAGTGAGAAAGAATAAAAGGAAATGTCTGTAAGGACTTAGAGTAGTACTTGGTATATACATCTGGCATCTTCTTCAAAACTTCCAGTGATGAAACCTATCCCATCAGATAGCCTAACAAATGATCCCAAGTAGGACAGTGAGCGTTCTTATTATTTGTTACTATTTCTGTCATTCTCAGTTTACTCCACTTCCTCTAATTCCACAGTAAAAATAGAGCTATTCATCAGATAGCAAGCCCAGGGCTCCCTGTCTTCTAAGGTCAGTGACATGAAGGTTGCCACACAAATATTTGGGGGATTATTTAGTGATTAAATCTGGGGCTCTGAGCTGATGAAATGCTGCACATTTTAACAATTCCACATATTGTTAATCAGAATCTCCTACCATCATGTATTTTTCTGATCTCAGCCTCCCTCCTCTCCCAGATCCCTCCTCCTAGAGTTTCTGGAAGATCTGCCCATGACTAAACATTTCAACTAGCCCTGGTGTTAAACACTGATGGTTTTTTTTCCTACATAAGCATTCTTCCTGACCATGTTATGAGAGTTCTCTAGATGTATTTACACGTTTGGTTTGTGTCCCTCAAGGCCCTGACTGATGTTACTCAGCATCCACCCAGCAGTGTGTTTTCAGTTGTTAATTGCCTTACCTGGTTAAGAAAAAGCCTAATGAGTTAGGCATCAGAATTTGGAAGAGGACTCCAAGCTATGAAGGGAAAGCCCAGTGCTCATTTCTTTACCTATCTGCCTTCCTGCCACAAAATTATTAGGCCCTCAAAAGCCCATCATTTCAAAAGCTGTCCTCTTCCTTTATAACCTCCAGCCCTCCCCAGCGAGAACTCCATCCTGATCTTTAGTACAATTGAGCTAACATCTTCAGACACTGCAGTTAGGTGTTTTGAAATAAAATGTGTAATTATGGTAGTGGAAAGCTACATCTGATTCCAAACAAACCTCGTGTTCCTCCAGCTATAATTAGAGAGCAAGGTTTGCAGCACACATTTTCCCAGCAAAGCCAGTTCAAGTGAGGCTTCTGTTCTTTCAGAGGGGCTGGGAGATGCAGATGGTGATAGAATGATTGGACATTGGTTCCCCTTCCCAGTTCTAAACAGCTTGTCCATCATCAATCATAGAGACTAAAAAAGCACAAGGTATGTGTAAGGAATCAGCGTTTGGAGGTTTGGATAGTAGTCTTCCAATGTGCTCATCTCTGAATGGGAACAAATTAGAACAGGAAGGAACGTTACAGACTCCCACAGATATCCATGAACCAACATGTGCCGAAGTAAAAACGGTCTTTTAGATGCCTCCAGAGCCTTGCAGCTTTGGATAAAATTAGATATTGTTTTGAATCATCGCACACATCTCTACAACTTAAAATTCCTAATATTAGAAGCAGGTACAAGGTGCCCAAAGGCTCAGAGGTGTTCCTGTTTCCTATTTGAGGACTGTACCTGTGAATCTTCTCAAAAGTGTGCCTTTTCCCACTGTCCTTGTAGGGCTTTTGTAATTAGGCATATTTAGCTGCACCATGTTATACTGCTATAGGAAGAATCTCATTTGTCAGCAGTTTTAAACTTTGCCAAATAAAGGCTTATTGGCAAACTGCAGTGAACACCCTGATAATGACCCAACTTTAGAAAACACACACCCTGCTGTGTTGTATTCAAGCCACAGTTCTATTGAAATAAAAAGAGAGAGACAATGCCTGCTTTCAGACACTAGAGATCCTTTGTATTCCAATAAAAGTCTAAATTAATGTTTTAAAAGGTTATTGCTATTTTTTCCCATTTAGCTGGCATCATTTATAACTCTTATTTAGACAAGGTCCTACATTATTTTACTATTGCTTTTTTGCACAAAAGCTAGTATTTGATTGCGTTAGATCATCGGCTTCTGGTTTTCATTAGACAAACCTGAAATACCCTATTATTAAGATTAAACAAAAAAAAATAGTTGTTTTCTTATTCTGAAACCTATTATTTTGAGGCTACTCTGACCAGAGGAAAAGAAATCAGCTTTGCAGAACCTGATAGAGAGATCCTTCAAGAGGAGCAGCATAACCTCATCGATGCTGCATTTGGGTCGCTTGTGTATATGGGTCATTTCCTAGAACTGACAGTGGGGAAGAGGGATACGTTAATTCCTTGACATTTGCAATACTTTCTTTATTAAGAAAGAACTTTCAAAGTGCAGCATATATGGTAAAAATATACTGTTTATTGTAATGCATGGATCCCTGTGAGGTGCTCCTGAAAATCTACAATTAGATGGCACTTGGACCTAAGAGTTCTAAGGGTCTTCCAGCTCCGTGTTATTTACACTTCTTGGTATTTATTCAACATAAGGATCAGACTGAGCCATTAGTGGTTGAGTGGCAGCCACAGTAGCCTAACAGGAAAACAAGGTCAAGATAACATAGACAAATCAGAACTCCCTTGACTCTCCCACCCATTCACATGGGAACTTTGGCCTCCTTGATATCTCCCTAATAGATTCTCTAGAGGCATCTCTTATGGAGGAAGAGATGTATAGTATGTATGTATGCTATGTATAGTAAGTATGTCTCTTCCTCCTGACTCATTCTGACTGGTCCATGGGACCTCAGTTAGAAACCATCGTTCTAGGACACCTACCTCAGCCAAGCGAAGAGGAATTGGGTGCCCTCCCATGAGCGTGCAGACTTCTATAGCTCTAATCACATCGTCCTGTGATCATCTCAGGTTTCTTGGTTTCCTAAAGTGGGCTGTGAGCAATGTGATGTGAGGGACCATGTCTTTTCAATGTTAGACTTGTGGCATCTAGCCCACTACATGCGGCAGAGTAGGTGTTTGCATGCTGAGTTGCTTCAGTTGTGTCCCAGCTCTATGTGACACTGTGAACTGCACCCACTAGGCTCCTCTGTCCATGGGCTTGTCCAGGCAAGAATATTGGAGTGGGTTGCCATTTCCTTCTCCAACAGTAGGTGTTTAATAAAGGTTGACTAGTATCTTCTCAGACTAGCTTTCTTGACTGTGCCCTCACCTTCGCCAGTTTCCTCTAGTTTTCCCACAGATTCCCCTGACAACGGCTGGCCCCACTGGTAACATCAGCTAGAGCGTGGGCACCTGCTGACATCAGCATCTGGGTTGGTCATGGCCCCTCTGCCGATGCACGGACCCGGACTCAAATGCTGCATCATTTTGTTCACTTATTGTACTCCCTCTGTCTTTGCACCCCCACCCTTCTTTCTAGGACATTCTAAGCATGGCCTTAAGAGGTGATAAGAAAGCAGCCTGATAGCCGAGATCCGCCAGGCTCAGCATCACCACCTTCTCTGTGACAGTGGTTCAAACTCGTGTACCTTGGTTTTTATTTCTGAGAATGAGTTTTTCCTCAGGATACTCTCTGGCTCCTGATCTAAATGGAGCTTAGTGGGATGTCCCTTCCCTGTGTCCATTTGATGTACTCAAATATGTCTGATTCTGAGGGTTAACACAATGGCAGATCTCGCTGCTCTGTAAAACTCTTAGTGCATTAGCAGACTTTGCTCCCTTGGATTTCAGGAGAGGTGTCGAGGGTCCTGATGGGGTAAACTACAGGGCACTCAGTTAAAGCTGAATATCTGATAAACAACAAATACATTCTTAAAGTATGTCTCAAATACTTCACGGGATATACTTATACTTAAGAAGTGCTGCTCTTGGGCCCCAAAGTAAACACCTCCCCAGAGTGATAACGATATTGTCACGTCATCCTTTATCCCCACCTACCTGAGCTTGTTGTAAGCCTTTGAGTATTGAACAACTAATGAGAAAAAAATAAATGGTCAACAGGGTGGTGAGATCAGGCAGGATGTTACATGAGACATACCTTTACTAAAAAGTGACGTCTGATGTTTACATAAAATGCACATTTATTTGGGTGTCCTGCGTTTTTATTTGCTACACCAGGCAATCTTGCAACAAATAGCCATTGGAAGGGCAGGGACAGTAATAGTCCCAGTATGTCCCTGAAGTGACAGCCCCAGGGCAGCCCTTGGCAGAACACATGGAACTGTCAGCTGTCTCTGAACCCCTGACCCCCAGGCTCACCCCAATCCAGACGGCCTTCCCAGTTCTTAAGGAAGGACACAGCACCAAATCAGCAAGTTCTAGACTCTAGATATGTCTTACTTGTGTATCTTGAGTGGTGAAAGTCTTTGGGGGACTTCTCTGGTGGTCCGGTGATTAAGAATCTGCCCCTCAATGCAGGGGATGTGGTTTCAATCCCTAGTTGGGGAACTAAGATCCCACATGCTGTGGAGCAACTAAGCCCGCGTACCGTAACTATGAGCCCACATGCCACAACTAGAGTCCACATGCCGATATGAAAGATCACACATGGTGCAACTAAGACCTGATGCAAATAAAAGAATACAATTTAGAGTTGGACCATAAACAAGGCTGAGAGCTGAACAATAGATGCTTTTGAACTGTGGTGCTGGAGAAGACCCTTGAGAGTCCCTTGGACAGCATGGAGATTAAATCAGTCAATCTTAAGGAAATCAGTCCTAAATATTCACTTGAAGGACTGATGCTGAAGCTGAAGCTCCAATTCTATGGCCACCTGATGTGAAGAGCTGACTCATTGGAAAAGACCCTGATGCTGGGAAAGATTGAAGGCAGGAGGAGAAGGGGATGACAGAGGATGAGGTGGCTGGATGACATCATCAACTCAATGAACATGAATTTAAGCAAACTCCAGAAAATAGTGAAGGACAGGGAAGCTGGGCCTGCTGCAGTCCATGAGGTCGCAAAGAATCAGACATGACTAAACAACTGAACAACAATTTTAAAATATGTTTTTTTTTAAAAAGAAAAATCTTTGGAGAATAAGAGAGATGAAATTTTAGAAGCTACCTCTGGCTCCACTGCTTCAGGCTGAATCTTATGGGGCAGCTCCTGAGACTTTATTCAGAGAAAATCCAAGCTCCACTGTGCCCTGTATGACTTCTGCTAGCCATTCTGCCCTGGGGACTGGACTCGGCTCATCTCAGCCTACTCATGCTGTGCCCAAAAATCTAAGTGGCTCAGAAGAGGTGATAATGGCGTTTTCTTGTCTTCCTTTATTCCTCATCTACCTGGGCTTATGTTAAGCCTTTGAGGATTGAATAACTAACAAGAAAAATATAATTTGTCAACAGTATGATGAAATCAGGCCAAGGCAAGAAATGTGAAAATGAATTAACATGAACAGGATAGAATCTTAATTTTCTTCCCTCAGTCCTGGCTTTTGTGCTTGCCACAAGTCTAATGGAGACCGAGATGAACCATGCCAATGCCTGGGATTTGTGACAAAACAAGAGGAGATAAAGAGGGATGAAATCATCCATGGAAGAAGGAAGCAATTAACCACATAAAGAAAGTGAAACATCATCAGTGATAAGCCTCGGCAGCAATTTACTCAGGTTTGGGAACTTTTTGTTCAGAAGGTTTTCAATAAGTTTTCCTAGTTTTCTACAGCTTCCTTGATTCAATAGCTTTTTTTTCAAAAAGACAAAATTATGCAGTCATTACTACCCACATACCCATGTCTTTATTTTATCACAGTGATTAGATGTGGGTGGAAAGAGTGGAAATAAGCAACAGAGATGGAAATTTCAAAGGTCCTTAATGTTTGCCTTTGCCTAACTATTTTGTATTATAGATCTTCCTTGACTTATGATGGGTTTATCAGGATGAAACCCAAATTAAGTCAAAAATATCTTAAGTTGAAATGCATTTAATGTGTCTAATCTACTTGAACATCATAGCCTATGTGTGTGTTAGTCACTCAGTCATGTCTGACTCTGTGCAATCCCATGGACTGTAGCCCACCAGGCTCCTCTGTCCATGGGATTCTCCAGGCAAAAATACTGGAGTGGGTTGCCATGCCCTTCTCCAAGGGGTATCCCCGACTCAAGGATTGAACCCAGGTCTCCAGCACTGCAGGCAGATTCTCTATCTGCCTACCTTAAACATGGTCAGAACACTTATATTTGACTACAGTTGGGCTCACTCATCTAGCACAGAGCGTATTTTATAATAAAGTGTTGAGTATCTCATGTAGTCTATTGGATTCTGTACTGTAAATGAAAAAACAGGATGATTATGTGGTTAGGTGCTAAGTCACTTCAGTTGTGTCCGACTCTTTGTGCCCCTGTGGACCATAGCCCGCCAGGCTCCTCTGTCCATGGGATTTCCCAGACCAGAATACTGGAGTGGGTTACCACATCCTCCTCCAGGATCAAACTCAAATCTCTTATGTCTACTGCATTGGCAGATGGGCTCTTTACCGCTAGAGCCACCTGGGAAGCAGAATGATTGTAAGGGTATCTGTTGTTCACCTGGTGATGGTTGGCTGCCTAGGAGCTGTGGCATAACCAGAGAGTAGCATACTCTGTATCGCCAACCCAGGAAAAGGTCAGAATTCCCAGTGTGAGGTATGGTCTCCATTGAATATGTATCATTTTTGCACCATCGTAAAGCCGAACAATATTAGGTTGAGCCATCACTGAGTCTGGGACTCTCTGTATTTTGGTCTTTGCCATTGTCTGGTATTGTCTTGAGAGACAAAGCTTCTATACTGTTGTTCTGAAAAGCAGCAGTCACTACTGACTGAAGCAATTATGAGGAAGTGAAAAGGGAAGATAGAGCTCCAGAAGTCTGATTTCCAGGTGTCAAATTACCTTTCTCTAGGGTTCAGAAGAGTCTTGTGATAAAGAATTTAATGTGATTGGAGATTTAATTTTCTCTTACAGATCAAGAAAAAGGAATTGTTATGTAGCCAATATTTGAGATAGTAATTGTTGATAACTTTGTCTTTTTTTTTTTAATAGTTCGTATACTATATTATTGTATAAGTTAAGATGTACAATACAGTTGAGTCACGGCTTTTAAAGGTTATATATACACCCTGGTGGCTCAGACGGTAAAGAATCTGGCTGCAATGCAGGAGACCCAGGTTTGATCCAGAGAAGGAAATGGCTACCCACTCCAGTATTCTTGCCTGGAGAATTACATGGACAGAGAACCCTGGCAGGCTATAGTCCATGGGGTTGCAAAGAATCATACAACTGTGAGACTATTACTTTCACTTTTTTTCTACTCTGCTCCATTTATAGTTATTATAAAATATTGGCTATATTTCCCCATGTTGTACAAAACACCCTTGTAGTTTATTTTATACCTAATACCTTAGTCCTCTACCCCTGTACTGCCTCTCCCTGCTTCCCTCCCTCAGTGGTGACCACTAGTTTGTTCTCTATATCCATGAGCCTTTTTTTTTTTATTCACTAGTTCACTGTATTTTCTAGATTCAACATATAAGTGATATCATGCAGTGATATCTTTTCCTGTCTGACTTATTTCAATTAACATAATTCCTTCCAAATACATCCATGTTCCTGCAAATGGCAAAATTTCCTTCTTCTTTATGGCTGAGTAGTATTCCTTTCTACATATGTACTACATTTTCTTCATTCATTCCTCTATTGATGGACCCTTAGATTGTTTCATATCTTGGCAATTGTAAATAATGCTGTTTTGAACATTGGGATGCATGTATCTTTTCAGATTAGTGTTTGGGGTTTTTTTTTCTTTCAGTTATACACCCAGGAGTGGAATTGTTGGGTCACATGGTAGTTCTATTCTTAGTTTTTCGAGAAACCTCCATACCTGTTTTCCACAGTGATTGCACCAATTTACATTTCCACCACCAATACCACTGTCTTTTATCACAGACTGTGGATGATAAGCCTAATATATCTGATTTGTGTACAGATTTGTGTTAGGAGAGCTAATTTGGCCCATGGTACATTATGAATAGATATGGGGTGGGGGGAGTTCTATTAGCACATGGTTCTTGCATATTCCATTTTTAAGGAACTGTAAGCATCAAATGACATCCTAGGCAACAAAAGTTGCAGGATGATTAAGTAACTATTTTCAAGAGTTCTGGCGTTACTATATGAAGAAAGTGTAACCAACTACTTTTCACCTTCTTGGAAGAAAGAAGAGGAAACAACTTAAATTTTAGAATGGGTTGTGAAATCATTTTCATCAGCATCGTATGGTAGAGGACAGGACTCTTCCCCAGGTGTTTGAGAAAGGTAGTGAATGGGACTCAGTAGCCTAGAACAATGTAAAGTTTTCCCAAGATTCACAAGTTTGAGGGGGGTCATAGAAACCCACTGGTCTCTAACTAGGAAGCTTCTCGGGCCCTTCTTGTGCTGTGGTTCACGGGTTCTTCCTGCTCGGGCATTCATAAGTGAGGGTGCATTATCAAACCCATCCCCTGGTGGTTCATTCACCCAGCAACATTATTCACAACTCCCCCCATCTTTCTCACCCTCTCCAACACACAGGCCGACCACTTGGGGGTAAGGAAAACAGGAAGACTGAAATAAGATCTCCCATTAGCAGCCATTAGGAGCTCAACAGCCACTGAAATAGATTTTTCATAAATTTCCTGAGTAGCCTGTGGAACCCAAGATAAAGGGTAGTTTTTGCTCCTTCTTTTACAGATGGCATAAATAACTTCCTTTGACCACAAAGCTTTAGAGCTAGGAATGAAGCAAAGATCTCCAAGTCCAGGGACAGTAACATGAGCTCAGGTGGCTGTCTGGAAATTAGCACTTGAAGAGTGTGACTAAGGAGGAGGCTTTGGGGAGAGAGAGAACTAATATGGGTATCAACATGGAATAAAGGAAAGCATATTTTTCTTCATTGCTTTGTATGCCATTTTGCTTCACTTCACCGTTTTCAGACTTTCCATTTTTTCTTACAATAGAAGGATCTTAAGTCATATAAAAAGAAGAATCTTATATTTTTATTACCCTAGATGTATTAAGGCTTCTTTGGGCCCTAATAACTCTAAGGTGAATAACATTTACCATAGCCATTTCTGAATCATGCTGCCCAAAATGGGAATCACAGAGGCCAAAGCACAATTATAACACAATTCCTTGATGGGTATAGGAATATTGTCGGGAACAGTATGGGAAGGGAATTTATTTGATGGAAAGAGACTGCCTTTTTGATATGATTAGTACATTAAAAAGGTTGTTTAAAAATAAAGGAGTGAAGTATTAAAGGCCAATATATTTAATAATCTTCAGGGTTAGCCCAATTCTAGTTTTCTAACTTGCTCATCATAATACACATTAGCTATGGGATTAATATGGGCCATAAACACCCATACAGTTTTCTCCACTCTCTCTCTCTCCCTCCTACCTCCTCCTCTCTCTCTCTCTCTCTCTCTCTCTCTCACACACACACAGACACACACACACACACAGTGTGTGTAGTATGTTAGGCTGGTGACTGGATGGTCAGTGAGTTTGTGGACAACACAATGCTTGTTATTCTTCTCTCTGAGAGGCAAGAAACAAAGGAATTCCACTGCTTAGATCATGTGAGGAAGCTCTTTCTGGCTCCCAGTAAATGTGTCGTCCAGTTCTCAAAGTGCACCAGGCTAAAGTAAACTTAGACTCTTATCCAAAGTCTTTGCTGAGAAAACAAAAGGAATTAGGTTTTCCCTAAAGATTTTCCTAAACCAGTCAGATTTGCTTCTTTTGATCCAGGCGTATTAAAGACAGTAAAGAGAAATTTAGTCTTGGGAATTACTATTTTAAACAAAGGCCGAAAACAGTGGTGTCTATTTTTAAAGCCTCCTCCTTCCTCTCCAGTAACCAAGCGCAAGGTAATTTGAATTCTGTTTCCAGTTAAGACGGTTAACTTGATTCTACTCTACAATTCAGTGGTCTCTCCTTTATACTTGATTTCTATGATATTAAGTATACACAACATTTCCTTTCCTTTTAACCCGGTTTCCAATTACACTTTTCTGTGTATCTGAAATCTGTACTGTGACCTGCCTGAACTCATGGAAAGTTGACGACAGTGAAAGAGAATTGTTGTAGTTAAACTTCCTGATGGCACTTTTTAAAAACAGCAGTGGAAGAAAAAAAATAACAGGGCACTCGTCAGATGTGATTTTTGGCAGACATTTCACTTGGACTGTTCAGGGTATCCCCAGAAATTACAAACCCTCAGAGGTGTTCAGGGTACAGTAAATCAAGCAAGATAAATTATTTTAATGTTCAACTTATTGATTCAGTTCCTTTCTCTGCAAGTTTTTAGTAACATGGATTTCAATCTAAATGAAAGGTCAGCTTTGAAGTAAGTGTAAAGATATTTACAGGAAATGAAGCAGAAAGTGAGCTTTCATGCATTTTCAAATGTGTCTATTATTCAGGGGAAAATGAACTGTGTCATCAGTCAAAAGAACAACAGATGCCTACCTTCTTACATTAAAGTTAAATGAATACCTACCATACCAGTAGTATGCTATTAACTCTGAAATTTGAAATTCACTAAGGTATGTTTTCCCCAACTTTGCTGTGAAAACAGGAAATAAACAACTGTGAATTAAGGTTCTAAGTAAATATGTAGCAGTTGTAGTTTGGGGGGAGACAAGGAAGACTGCCAAGATGAAATCATCATGGTGGATTTTTTTTCCAGTGTAGGATGCTAACTAGACATTTGTGACAACGACATAATCAACAACATCTTTAAATATTTAATTTCTTGTCAGTTGTTATCTAAATTGACTTCAATTCATGTTTATGTAAGTGTGTATGTATTATGTGCATGTGTATAACTAGATCTGTCAGAAGGAAGTGGCAAATTGAAACAATTATGTGGCTCATTCTGCAGGGTAAAAAGAGGAAGAGGAGAAACCTGATGGTGAGGAAAAAGACAATTTAGAAAATTATAATTTACCATATAGCTTTATATTTAGGTATTGTTTGGACTTCCTCCAATAATATGTCTACCTACAAATCTTGTACTCCTTCCTACCCCAGGTCATCAGATTGATTCCTAGATGTGCTTAGATGGACACATATAAGCGGGTTCACTGGCACATGAGTACAGGACTCCATGGTTCCATGTTGGTCCTCAACTGGATTAGTTGGCAAGTTTAGTTCAGCAGTAATTTAGTTCAGTAAATATCTTAAAAGTACTGACTGTGTTCCAGGCCCTTAGCTTGGTGCAGGGGCCACAGTTCATTTTATTATAATCTGTAATGTGTTTGTAGTTAAAATGATCCCCTGGTCTGATGTCCAAAGTAAAAGCAGAAAAGTAAGATGCAATACAAGACCTCCAGCTTACACATTCCATTGCCTGACATCAGGTGAGCATGATGGGACTGATTTGGCCAAGAGACCCGCGACATGGGATTCACTGAAATCCTGTGGCAGAGAGGAGGGCCAGTGGAATACTGCCCCATGGAGGTTGAACACTGATGTGTTCAAATCATAAAGACTTGGGTTACAAGCCATGCCTCCTTCATCCCTTCTCCCCCCAAACCCCAACCCTGGACTCCCAGTAGAAAGAATCATTTTGTTCACAGGTTAGGGTGCTGTCACTCAGAGAGGCGTGTCAGTATCAGGGATTAAGAGCACCTCCCCGAGCAGTGACCCAGACGAATCTCTCCTCCATAGGTGGCAGAGAACATGCCATCCTCATTCAGGAATAAAACTGCATAAATTATAAGAAAAATCAGTCTTTACTTTGAGTACGTATTCTGTTACTTTTCTATCTCCAGCACAAACCTCCCATAAAATCATTACCACAGTTTTAAAAAGTTAAAAAAGATCTGGGTTAGGACCTCAATTCTGCTACCTAGTAGCTGAGTGAGCTTGAAAAAAATTGTTTAAAATGTCTCAGTATCAGTTTCATCCTCTGTAAAGGTACACTAATAGTAAGATCTAGTTCATAGGCTTAGTATGTGTATGAAATGAGATAATGTATAGAAAGCTTTGGTGCAGTATCTGGCATTGGGCAAAGGTTCAGTAAGTGTCCCCTGTTATTGTGATCCCTCTTTCTGCTATGGCTGGACAGCCTGAGGGGCTTCAGACACTGTGGATCGAATATGTGGTACATGCCTGAAGCTCACCTCTTAGAAGGAACCCTTGCTGTTTCTTGTAATAAATGATATCATGGCCAATGAGGAAATAGCAGTCAGTGATATTTGTGTCTTTCCATGGTAACCATTTCTATTTACCCCTCTTAGCTGAGGAGATGAAGGCAATTGCAGCTGAATTAGTTGGAACATGCCACTTGCTTTTACCACAATGTGGTAAGAATAGAGAATATCATGATAAAATTTCTATGTGTCAGGTCATTGGCAATGTCAGAATTTGGGGAGAAAGAGGATAGATTAATTTACATACAGCGAAACTTCATTGGCTCATTCTTTTATTTCAGTATACTATTTGGACAAGAGTGTGGCCAATTTTATTTTATTTTTTTATTTTTTTTTAATTTTTTTTTAATTATTATTATTATTTTTTTTTCCAGTGGGTTTTGTCATACATTGATATGAATCAGCCATGGATGTACATGTATTCCAATTTTAAATATATAAGAAGCATAATCTTCTAAGCAAATAAGTAATTCCAGAATCTTAAAGTACTTAGAAACTTTAACGTGGTAGGGGAGAAAGAAAATAAACAAGTAAATAAATAAATAAAGTATTTCTAGTTTGTAATAAGGGCTATAAAGGAAATAAATAGGATTCTGTCTCCTATACTTACTAGCAGTATGGTCTTGAATAAGTCACAGATGCATGGAATAATAGAATCTGAAGCCATCTTAGAGATCATTACAAAGGCTTTATGAACTGTAAGGCACTAAACACATGGGAAGAATGGTTATCAGTAGTTTATAATTGTCGCTCAGTCATGTCCGACTCTTTTGCGACCCCATGAACTGTAGCCTATCAGGGTCCTCTGTCCATGGCATTCTCCAGGCAAGAATACTGGAATGGGTTGCCATTTCCTTCTCCAGGGGATCTTCCCAACCCAGGGATCGAACCCGGGTTGCCCGCATTGCGGGGCAGATGCTTTACCATCTGAGCCACCAGGGAAGCCCAATTTATAATTGTAAGCCTTTCCTACCTAGTAATAGAAGCAGTCATTAAAGACTTTTATTGAAAGCCTATATTCCTCCTCAGAAGTACAGTATGTTTCTTAAAAACATAAAACCCATTTCATTCAATATTGCATGTTTCAATATATTCACTATTTTAAACTAGTTCCCTGCCAAGTGGTCTGGCCTAGAGAAGGGTGAATGTTCACATCATCTTTCAGAGGGAAGAAAATCAAGGTGTGTAATGATTATATGGATTGCTATGCATTTGTCTAGAGACCAAAAAAATGGCCCAGAAATAACAGATCTAGGTGCCTATGGAACTTTAAAATCAAAAATAATAAAGACAAATAAAAAATAAGAACAAATGTATTCAGCTACTTTTTCCCAGGTGGTGTTCAACAAGAACTGAAATCAAGATATAGACTTCTAGAAAAAAGACAACAGCATATCTATTTCATATTAATAGAACCATTTTTTATAATAATTCTCTTGTAATTTTTAATATGCTCAATATTGAACCTAAAAGTTCAATAGGAACTTTTAATAGGAAACATTCCATTAAACATCAAGTGAATTCATATCCTCACTGATTTTCATTTAAAATTCTAAGTGTAATCAGATATTCACAGAACTTAATTAATGTCTGTGAAGTGCTTTAAGTACCTTGAATAAAGGTTATCAAGAAATATCTTTATCCAGGAGTGCCCACATGAGGTTGTTTTGTCTTACATGTCTTGTATCTCACCTACCTCCAAGCAGAGTATCATGTGAATATAAAGCACTCACTGTATATTTTTGAATGATGTGTCACAGTTAAGTAGTTTTATTCTAGTGTTTTTTCCACAAACATCACAGAGTAGCAGTATCTTGAGTGTGATCATTAAGTTCCAGGATTTAATATAAATCTTGCCAGACTTCCAGATAGTTCACATTACTCAACCCAGACAAGATTGATGTATAAACTGAAATACCAATTTAGACCTTTCCAGTGAGAACCATAACACACAGCAGAGAACCAGAACACCCAAATGCACAGAGGAATTCACCCTTTCCAGTGTGTAAAGGAGACATATTACAAGGTAAGTTCCTCATAGACTATGGAATCAGAGCCATAATATTTGGTAGGAACATTGCTGTGCTGTTATCAGAAAGGTAAGAGGATGCCATATGTATCTCTCCCACAGGTTTATGTTTGCAGAAGGGCTCATATTTCTATCTGAGACATACTATTCTTTGAGATTCCTCCTCTTTTATTGTTATACTGACCATCATTCACACATATTGTTTCTTCAAACTCTATAAAATAAAAAAGCCTTTAAGTTTCATTAGGTCCCATTTGTTTATTTTTGCTTTTATTTTCTTTACTGTAGGAGGTGAGTCAAAAAGGATCTTGCTGTGGTTTATGTCAAAGAGTGTTCTGCCTACATTTTCCTCTAAAAGTTTTATAGTGTTCGCCTTACATTTAGGCCTTTAATTCATTTTGAGTTTATTTTTTTGTATGGTGTTAGGAAGTATTCTAATTTCACTATTTTGCACATAGCTATCCAGTTTTCCCAGCACCACTTAATAAAGAGGCTGTCTTCCCCAGTGTATATTCTTGCTTTCTCTGTCAAAGAGAAGGTGTTCATAGGTGTGTAGGCTTATCTCCGGGCTTCCTATCCTGCTACATTGATCTATATCTCTGGTTCTGTGCCAGTACCATACTGTCTTATTTCCTGTAGCTTTGTAGTATAATCCGAAGTCAAGGGAGCTTGGTTCCTCCAGCTCTGTGTTTCTTTCTCAAGAGGGCGGGATGTGGGGGTGGGAGGGAGGCTCAGGATGGAAGGATTATATATATACTTATAACTGATTCATGTTTTTGTACATCAGCAACTAACACAACATTGTAAATCAATAATATTCCAATTAAAAATAAATTTAAAAAGAAAACTTTACAAAATCAGATGATTATGCTATAGCTTTATAAGTGCAAAAGTAATTATGCTTCCTGCTCACATTTGATCTCTGAGATTGAAGTGTGGTTAGTTCCAGTGTAGACTCACTGAAGCATAGACTCTGGCAAATTATTGTCTGTCTTATTCACCTCTGAATCCTTAGCACTTTACAGAAGGCCTTTCACACAGTAGGTCCTCAGTAGATTCTTGTAGAAGAAATGACTGAATAGATAAGTTGTCTCAAATGCCTGACTTCATTCTGTATATGAATTTTTTTCCTAATTTCCTGCTCAGAGAATAACATTTTAGAGATCCTTTTCTATAAGTGGTGTGGGCGAGAGCAAAATATGTATATGTGCACACTATTAACTGTGTGTTCTGTTCCTTTGCCAAATACATGATCCTGGACTACCAGAAACTTTGAAGTGTACAATGCATTGTTTTTAGTATATGTAAAAAATTATGCAGCCATCACCATTACCTAATTCCAGAATCTATTATTCTATCAAGAAACCTCATACACATTAAAAGTCACTCACCATTGCCCCCTTTCTCTGGATTCTTGGACCACTAATCTACTTTCTGTCTCTATGAATTTGAATATTCTGGGCATTTCATATAAATGGAATTCTAAATATGTGATCTATCTTGAAGAATGTTCTATGTACACTTGAGAAGAATATGTATTCTACTGTTGTTGTGTGGAGTACTCTATATTATGTTAGGTTTTGTTGGCTTAAAAGGTTATTCAAGTCTTCTCTTGATGGTCTGTCTAGTTATTCCATCCATTATTGAAAGTAGAGTGTACAATACCCTACTAATAGTAGTTGGAAGTCAAAAACTATTACTGTTTTTTATTCCTTCTGACAGTTTTTTCTTTGTGTATTTTGAAGCTGCTTTTAGATGCATGTATATTTATAATTGTTTTTGTCTTTTAGAGAGATTAAGCTTTTCATCATTCTCTGCCTTTATTTATGCTGCTCCCTTTCCTCAAGGCTATCTTTTCATGCCTACCCTGCTAAAATTTTATATGCATTCAAGACACGTCTTCAATGCTGTCTATTCTGAAGTAGTTTTCAGTCTTTCTGCTAGTTCTGCTCACTCCTACTTTTGTATTACCATATCTCTGCTATATAATTTGTGTTTTTGTCTTTCAACTCCTAATTAAATAGTCTGTTTCATCTTTGTAGCCATTCCATACCTAGCACAGTAGAGATTCAGTAAGTATTTCTAACTTCAAAAAAAATCATCCCAGTTTTGAGTGATCCTGGATGATTGGTATAAGACAATGGGTAGAAGTTACAAAGAAGTGTAATTTAGAGTTAAAGAAACTTAAGATTTTTTTCCCTTATAAAGAAATCTTAAGCCTTGAATGTAGGAATGGCAGATGATCTAACTACAGCAAATTATTCTTGCAACTAAAATCCAAGTTATAGATCTTACTTCATCTTTCATGTCCCTGGATTGGATCCTTTCTTCAAGATTAAAACAGCAAGCCATGGTACATATCATGGCTTGGCAAACTTAGAGCATTTTGGAATCTTCTCTCTTTTCCCTCTCTAACGTCTTGCCAACTGGAAGATTGTGATGAGGCATGAGGTGGGGAAAGCTGTTGAGTGAGGAAGGGGGAAAAAGTGTCACATATCCCCTCTGGGTTTCTGAACCTTGTTATGATTTCACTAGAAAAATGACATTCTTTTGGAAGTCATCTTGAAGAAGGTTCTGTGGCTCAGTGTTGTAGGTGGCTCTTCTGGTTTAGCCTTCTGCACAAGAAGCCCTGCATGGGACGATTGGCAGCCTATTCCTGCATGGAGTCCAAGTACCAAACACACAGACGTGTGTGTGCTCGTGGACATACACACACAGAGTAAATGCTGGGAAAATCAGGCGATAAAACTGCAACTTTCCGCGGGCTTATATCTCCTATAGTCATTGGACATTTTATCTGCTCATCGTTTTGCTCATTTGTGCTCTTGGAATCATCATAAAGTGGGACAATGAGCTTGAGATAATCATTTGGTATATCTCAGCTGCAAAAAAGCTTTTCCATCATACCTAGTAGTTCTTAGCCTTGGCTAAACCATGGGGCCATCTGGGGAGCTTTAAAACTTGCTTGTAGCTGGATCCCACACCCCAGAGACCTTGATTTCATTTGTCTGGATAGCAACACAAGTGTTAGGATTTTCAAAAGTTGCCCTTGATGATTTTAATATATAACCAAGGACGCAAACTTGTTGTCTAGAACAGTGTCTGTCAAAGTGTGTACCAGAAGCATCAGCTCATGCGGAAAAGCAATGTCTGAGACACCAGCCTAGACACATTTAAATCATAAATTCTGGGGCTGGGGCTTAGCAGCACAATGTGTTTTTAAAAACCCTGCAGGCAATTTTGATGTGTTCTAAAGTTTGAGAACCACTGGTCTAAAATGAAGACCTCTTTTTACTAATTATTAAGTGTTCTTTTAAAAAAGATTAGTAGTATTTAGGACGCGTCTGACACCAGGGGTAAAACTACAGTTGCTTGGGCCTTACTGTACCTGCCAGCTCTCCATCCTCACCCTGTGTCCACCTCCTGGCTCTGGCTGGCTGTTCACCAGCCCCATGCCCACAGGTTCCCTATTCCAGCACAGGGAAGGCCTTCTGGGATTATGGCCTTAATCTTGGCCTGAACCATGGCTCTTCAAAGAGACCCCCGGGAGACGATGATTCCACTGCTTCTACAGAGAAGTACATTGGCATGTTGGACACTGGATTCCTATATGTAACTGTTAAGTGTGGAGCCATTTGGATAAAGCTGAGAAGAAAGTGTGGCATCTTCCTGCCTGGCCTTGTCATCCTCTCCTGAGGTGGATGGGCTAGTCCTAAAGTGAGATCACCAGATTTATGTCCTTTCCAGATGAAATGTGGAGCCTCTAGCAACAGGAGAGACCAAGCCCTGAGCCTTTGGAGTGGGAGCACTGACTCCAAGACCGTAGACTACCAGAGAACTAACCCTAGGGAATATCAAATAGTGAGAACTCACACGAAGTAAACCACTTGAATACAAGACCCAGCATCACCCAACCACCAGTAGCACCCTGTGCAGGATGCCTCATCTAAACAACAAACAAAACAAAAATGCAAACCCAATCAGCAGCAGACAGGATTACCACCTCAGCCTTGCCCATCTGAGGAAAAACAAGCAAATAAACAAACCAGCTCGAATCTCACCCTATAGGAAGCTCACACAAACCACTAGACCAACCTTAGGAGGGCAGAAACCAAAAGGAAGAAAGAATTCAACCTTCTTAAAGGAAAGAATTCAGCTTTCCTTGAAGCCTGGGAAAAGTAGACTTCAAACACAATAACTTAAAAAAAAAAAAATAATGAAAAGGCAGAGAAATACTACAGAAATGAAGGAACAAACTGGAAACACAGAGGTCCAAATAAATGAAGAGGAAATAGGCAAACTACCTGAAAAAGAATTCAGAATAATGATAAGATGATCAAAAACCTTGAAAACAAAATGGAGAAAATGCAAGAATCAATTAACAAAGACCTAGAAGAATTAAAGAATAAACATACAGACAAACAACACAATTACTGAAATTAAAAATACTCTAGAAGGAACCAATAGCAGAATATCTGAAGCAGAAGAACAAATCAGTGAGCTGGAAGATGAAATGGTGGAAATAACTTCTGAAGAGCAGAATAAAGTAAAGAGGATGAAAGGAGCTGAGGACAGTCTCAGAGACGTCTGGGACCTCATCAAATGCACCATAGGGGCCCCAGGAGAAGAACAGAAAAACAAAGGGCATGAGAAGTTTTTTGAAGAGATTATAGTTGAAGATTTCCCCAACATGGAAAAGGAAATAGTCAATCAAGTCCCAAAGGTACAAAGAGTACCATACAGGATAAACCCAAGAAGAAACACGCCAAGACACATACTAATCAAACTGACCAAGACTAAACTCAAAGGATGTTAAAAGCAGCAATGGAGAAGCAACAGGTAACATACAAGGGAAACCCCATATGCTTAACAGCTGATCTTTTAGCAGAAACTCTGAAGGCCAGAAGTGAATGGCAAGATACATTTAAAGTACTGAAAGGGAAAAATCTACAACCAAGATTACTGTACCCAGCAAGGATCTCATTCAAAATTGATGGAGAAATAAAAATCATTTCAGAAGAGCAAAAGTTAAAGAGAATTCAGTACCACCAAACCAGCTTTACAACAAATGTTAGAGGAACTTCTACAGTCAAGAAATACAACAGAAGAAAAAAGATCTACAAAATCAACCCGAACCAATTAAGAAAATGGCAATAGGAACATATATATCAACAATTACTTTAAATGTAAATGGATTAAATGCTCCAACAAAAACACACAGACTGGCCAAATGGATACAAAAACAAGACCCATATATATGCTGTCTACTAGAAACCCACTTCAGACCTCAAGAGGCATATAGACTGAAAGTGAGAGGATGGAAAAATACATTCCATGCAAATGGGAAGCAAAAGAAAGCTGGGGTAGCAATCCTCATATCAGACAAAGTAGACCTTAAAAAAGATTACAGGAGATAAGGAAGGACACTACAAAATGATCAAGGGATCAATAAACGAGGAAGACATAGCAACTGTAAATATCTATGTACCCAACATAGGAGCACCTCAATACATAAGACAAACACTAACAGACATAAAAGGAGAAGTTGACAGTGACACAATAATAATAATAATAGTAGGAGACCTTAACACCCCACTCACACCAATGGACAGATCGTCAAAACAGAAAATTAGTAAGGAAACACAAGTCTTAAATGATACATTAGATGACATGGATCTCATCGGTATCTTCAGGACATTCCATCCAAATGCAGAAGAATACACCTTCTTCTCAAGTGCACATGGAACATTCTCCAGGACAGACCATATCTTGGGTCACAAATCAAACCTCAGTAAATTCAAGAAGATTTAAATCATATCAAGCATCTTCTCCAACCACAATGCTATGAGACTAGATAGCAATTACAAGACAAAAGTGTAAGAAACACAAACACATGGAGATTAAACAATGTGTTTCTAAATAACCAACAGGTTACTGAAGAAATAAAAAGGGAAATAAAAAAATTTCTAGAAACAAATGACAATGAAAACAACTCAAAACCTATGGGATGCAGCAAAAGCAAAAAAGTTTTTAAGAGGGAAGTTTATAGCAATAAAATCCTACCTCAAGAAACAAGAAAAACATCAAATAGACAACCTAACTTTACATGTAAAACAACTGGAAAAAGAAGAACAAAAAAACCCCAAAATTAGTAGAAGGAAAGAAATATAAAGATCTGAGCAGAAATAAAGGAAAAGGAAATGAAAGAAAGAATAGTAAAGATTAACAAAACTAAAAACTGATTCTTTGAGAAGATAAACAAAATTGGCAAACCTTTAGCCAGACTCATCAAGAAAAAAAGGGAGAAGAATCAAATCAACCAATTAGAAATTAAAAGGAAAAACAGACAATGCAGAAATACAAAGGATTGCAAAAGGCTGTTATGAACAGCTATATGGCAGTAAAATAGATAACCTGGTAGAAATAGGAAGATTCTTAGAAAAGTTCAATCTTTCAAGACTGAACCAGGAAGAAATAGAAATTATGAACAACCCAATTACAAGCACTGAAATTGAAGCTGTGATCAAAAATCTCCCCGAAAAAAGCCCAGGACCAGATGTCTTCACAGGAGATTTCTATCAAACATTTAGAGAAGAGCTAATGCCTATCCTTCTAAAACTCTTTCAAAAAATTGCAGAGGAAGGAACATTTCCAAAATCATTCTACGAGGCTACCTCGTAGAATCATACCATCAGGCCATCAGCCTGATACCAAAACCAGACACAGACAACACAAAAAAAGAAGAAAACTACAGGCCAGTATCACTGATGAACATAGATGCAGAAATTCTCAACAAAATTTTAGCAAACAGAATTCAGCAATGCATCAAAAAGCTCATACACCATGAGCAAGCTGGGTTTATTCCAGGGATGCAAGGATTCTTCAGTATATGCAAATCAATCAATGTAATACACCACATTAACAAATTGAAAGATAAAAACCATATGATAATGTCAATAGATGCAGCAAAAGCCTTTGACAAAATTCAGCACCCATTTATGGTTAAAACTTTTCAAAAAAATGGGCATAGAAGGAACCTACCTCAACATAGTAAAGGCCATTTATGATAAGACTACAGCAAATATTATTCTCCATGGTAAAAAACTGAAAGCATTCCCACTAAGTTCAGGAACAAGACAAGGGTGTCCACTTTTACCAGTATTATTCAACATAGTTCTGGAAGTCCTAGCTTTGGCAATCAGAGAATAAAAAGAAATAAAAGGAATCCAGATCAGAAAAGAATAATAAAGCTCTCACTGTTTGCAGATTACATGAGACTGTACATAGAAAACCCTAAAGATAGTATCAGAAAACTACTAGAGCTAATCAGTGAATTTAGCAAAGTTGCAGGATACAAAATGAATACACAGAAATCACTTGCATTTCTATGTACTAACAATGAAAAATCAGAAAGACAAATTAAGGAATCAAACCCATTCACCACTGCAACAAAAAGAATTAAATATGTAGGAATAAACTTACCTAAGGAGACAAAAGAACTGTACACAGAAAATTATAAGACACTAATGAAGGAAATTAAAGATGACACAAACAGATGGAGAGATATTCCATGCTCCTGGGTAGGAAGAATCAATATTGTGAAAATGACTATACTACCAAACACAACCTACGGATTCAATGCAATTCCTATCAAATAACCAATGGCATTTTTCACAGAACTAGAACAAAAAAATTTCACAATTCATATGGAAACACAAAAGACCCCGAATAGCCAAAGCAGTCCTGAGAAAGAAGAAGGGAGCTGGAGGAATCACCTTCCTGACTTCAGATTATGCTACAAAAACTACAGTCATCAAGACAGTATGGTACTGGCCCAGAAACAGAAATATAGACCAATGGAACAAGATAGAAAGCCCAGAAATAAACCCACACACCTATGGGTATCTTATTTTTGACAAAGGAGGCAAGAATATACAATGGGGCAAAGACAACCTCTTCAATAAATGTTGCTGGGAAAACTGGACAGCTACACATAAAAGAATGAAATTAGAACACCTCCTAACACCATACACAAAGGTAAATTCAAAATGGATTAAAGACCTAAATGTAAGACTAGAAACTATAAAACTCTTAGAGGAAAACATAAGCAAAAGATTTGATGACATAAATCAAAGCAAGATTCTCTATGACCCACCTCCTAAAGTAGTGGAAATAAAAACAAAAGTAAACAAGTGGGACCTGATTAAACTTAAAAGCTTTTGCACAGCAAAGGAAACTATAAGCAAGGTGAAAAGACCACCCTCAGAATGGGAGAAAATAATAGCAAGTGAAACAGCTGACAAAGGATTGATTTCCAAAATATCCAAGCAGCTCATACAACTCAATTCCAGAAAAACAAACAATCCAATCAACAAGTGGGAAAAAGACCTAAACAGACATTCCTCCAAAGAAGACATACAGATGGCTAACAAACACATGAAAAGATGCTCAACATCACTCATTATTAGAGAAATGCAAATCAAAACTCCAATGAGATATCACCTCACACCAGTCAAATTGGCCCTCATCAAAAAGTCTACAAACAATAAATGCTGGAGAGGGTGTGGAGAAAAGGGATTGTTCTTGCACTGTTGGTGGGAATATAAATTGATACAGCCACTATGGAAGACGGTACGGAGAGTCCTTAAAAAACTAGGAAAAAAACCACCAAATGACCCAGTAATCCCACTCCTAGGTATATACCCTGAGGAAACCAAAATTGAAAAAGACACATGTATCCCATTGTTCATTGCAGCAGTGTTTACAGTAGCTAGAACATGAAAGCTACCTAGATGTCCATTGACAGATGAATGGATAAAGAAGTTGTGGTACATATATATAATGTAATATTACTCAACCATAAAAAGGAACGCATTTGGGTCAGTTCTAATGAGATGGATGAACCTAGAACCTATTATACAGAGTGAAGTTGGAGTCAGAAAGAGAAAGATAAATACCATATTATAATGCATATATACAGAATCTAGGAAAATGGTACTGAAGAATTTATTTACAGGACAGCAGTGGAGAAACAAACATAGAGAATAGACTTATGGACAGGAGGAGAGGGGAGGAGAGAGTGAGATGTATAGAAAGAGTAACATGGAAACTTACATTACCATATGTAACATAGACAGCCAACGGGAATTTGCTGTATGTCTCAGGGATCCCAAACAGGGGCTCTGTATCAACCTAGAGGGGTGGGATGGGGAGGGAGACGGGAGGGAGGTTCACAAGGGAGGGGACATATGTATACCTATGGCTGATTCATGTTGAAGTTTGACAGAAAACAGCAAAATTCTGTAAAGCATTTATCCTTCAGTAAAAAATAAATAATTAAAAAAAGAAAAAAAGATGGTTAGTAGGAATTAATCAGTTTGGGGGGATGGGGGCGGGGGGGGGGGCGGGAGGTTGTCCATGGTATAGGCTGGTATAGAGTTATATAAATCTATAATTTTAATTTAGTGGTTGCCCCATATACCTTTTCCCCAAGTGGGATGCTTGTTAAATCTTGAATGAAGCACTGTCTAGTGTACTATGTGGATGGTTCCTCTGGATAATGTATAGCAAGGCCCCCAACCCACCAGGCCGTGGACTGGAAATGGTCTGGGGCCTGTTAGGAACCAGACCACACAGCAGGAGGTGAGAGGCGGGCTAGACAGTGAAATTTCATCTGCTGCTCCCCGTCGTTTCCTGTCGCTCACATTACTTCCTGAACCCGCCCCCATCCTTCTACCCCACCACACCCTTACCTGTGGAAAAATTGTCTTTCACAACACTGGTACCTGGGGCCAAAAAAGTGGAGCGAAGCGAAAGTCTCTCGGTCGTGTCCAACGCTTAGCGACATAGTCCATGGAATTCTCCAGGCCAGAAAACTAGGAGTGGGTAACTGTCCCCTTCTCCTGGGGATCTTCCCAACCCAGGGATGGAACCCAGATGTCCTGCGTTATAGGTGGATTCTTTACCAGCTGAGCCACAAGGGAAGCCCAAAGAATTTAGGGACCACTGATACATAGCACATCAGGCACGTGTGCATGCTCAGTCATTTCCAGCTCTTTGTGACTCTATGGACTGGAGCCTGCCCAACTCTTCTATCCATGGGATTCTCCAGGCAAGAATACTGGAGTGGGTTGTCATTTCCTACTGCAGAGGATTTTCCTGACCCAGGGATCCAGGGGTTGAACCCATGCCTCCTGCATCTCCTGCATGAGCAGGCAGATTCTCTATAGCTGTGCCACCTGCGAAGCCCACATAGCACATTACCCCACCAAAAAAAAAGGGGAAGCCCAACAATGGATTGTCCTAAAATACACTATAATGTTAAAATATCAGCCTGTGCCATACTAGGAATCTCTCCATGTTTTAAATAAGTTGCAATTTTAGATTTCACACTTACTTTATGTATATTTTGTCAATGTCACATCAGTGGAATTCTGACTTGCTTTGAACCAAATGATTAATTTTTGATGTGTGCTTCTTTCATTGTTAAAGAGTTAAGATCAGTTCAACGCTATTTTGCCTGGGATGAAGACATTTCATTAACTCCACATCTGAGTTACTTATTGTCTTCTGGCTAGATGCTGTATGGTAACGTAAATAGAAATCACAGTCCAACAGGAGGTATCTGAGAGTCCTGGGAGCCCCAGGTCCTCTGGGCTTAATGAGATGGGAAACTGGGCGACATCGCCACGTCAGTCAACTCTAACGCCTGTGTGAACGGGACAGATCATCTGTGTGTCATGTGTGAAGGTGGTGTGGCGGCATTTTAGAGGTAATGTTTATGATGATGCTAATCGGCAAATGATGAAGCAGACCAGGACTGTGCTACTCACACAGTCTATGGGCCAGCATCTCTGGTGTCACCTGGGAGATCTTTAGAAGCACAGACTCTCATGCCCTACTCCACACCTGCTGACTCAGAATCCATAGGTTCACAGGCTCTCCAGGTGACTTATATGCACATTAAAGTTTGAGAAGCACTGAGCTAAAGATTCACTTCAATTCACATGTCTGTTTTCTTCTCCTTGGTCTACTGGAGTGGAACGTGCTGCTTATAAAGCAAGCAGCCTGTATTTCTCTCCATTCTGACATTTCCAATGGAAACAATAAGCTCACTAGGATGGGAAATCAGCAGGAATAGCTGACCAAGAAAGGAAGTTTAGATTGAACAAAGGTTCGGTTCATTTTTATAGCCCCTAGAGGAAGAACAATACTGTACAGAAGCTGTTAATGATGGGCTGCATTGGAAGGCAGTAATCTGTGCCAAAACTCAAATGTGTTTTCACTCTAAACTTCCCTCCAGATGTCCAGTTACACTGTAGAATTTCCAGCTGGTAAAAACCCCATAGAAATGGCTGGTCACTAAAAGATACTTACATATAAAGTAGATCATACTAACTTTATTTTCGAGTTCTTCTGCTCTTTTAATAATTTCATTAACTTCCATTAGGCAGCAAATGATTTGGTGCTGATTGAAAATGTCTAGTTGACCTTGACGGAGAGATTTTTTTTAGCAGAGATTGTGCTCTGTTTAACAGCTCACACAGGTAACTATGGCAACTCTCCATTTCAGTTATGAACATGTCATACAAACCCTAAGTGAAAACAGCTTCAACCTACCAGTCCTCTTTAATAAGTAATCCAATAATAGTGGACCATTCAATCCAGAGAAAAGGCTTTCTCTTAACTGAGCAGTAATTGAAATGGCCCCAAGCAGAGAGAGCTATAGTCTTAACACGCTGGCCAACCTCTTAGCGTGATTCCCTGTGTGCCGTTCAACAGGTCGCCCTTCCGCTTTGAACAGGTGAAGAGAAGCCCATATAACTGCTCAGGTAGTTTTTCCCACCTGTATTCTGTTCCTTTCAGGTTGAGCTTTACAAAAGGTTTCAAGAAACAGTGGCTGTGGTTTCCCTAATTTGAAGGTGGAAACACTGAGTCAGCAAGAGATCGGGGAGCCATGTGTTTTATGGCATCCGGCAGGAGCCATCCCTGAAATTACTGCCCTGACCTTGCTGCTCTAGCCTTTTCAAACTCCATTTGCTTCCCGCACCTGCCCCTCCATGCACTGTCATCACGCGTAGTTGTCTGCTCAGAGACGCTCAGTGGCTCCGTTATCTACAGTCTGACATTCGCGTGGCGTTCATGGCGTGGTCTGCCCCCTGCCTGCCTCGTCCTGGGGTACCTGGACCACACACCACCGTGTCCAGCGCCATTGATCCTTGAGTATGACCCGACTTTTAGACCTTTATGTCTTTGCCCGTGCCCGTCCTTGACCCCGTGCTGTTCTTCGCCTCTTGGTCTTCCATCTCGGAATCCTTCAGGCTCAGCTCAAATAATCTCTCTCCTGGCAAGTTCTTCCTAATCACCCTGATCAGAATCATCTGCCTCCCCTATGCCCCAGGAACGCTTGGCTTACGCCTCTGTTGTTACACGGACTCTGAACTGACTCCTGTCACGGTGAGACAGAACACCCCGTGAAGGTGGGGACCACCTTGTGTCGGCCTTACATGCTCAGGGCCTAACGCAGTGCTCAGCACAGCAGAAGTGCTCCTTCGGTGTCTGTGGAATGACTGAATGTGTACATTAGGTTTCTGTTGTGTCCCAGCCAATCTGACATGATTGTCTTTCTCTCCACTTTCCAAGGTCATCCCCATCTCGAAAGTCCAACTCAAGTACAGCATACTCTTGAGCAGCTTCTCTCATTTTCAACGTCTCAGATAACATCTCTGCCTGAACCCTGGCCCAGTACTTGCTTTCTCTATTACTCCTTTGGGTACTGTCATTGTCTCTCATAAATTTTTACCTTTCCGTTTCCATACAGCATGTCTTTTCAACTAGACTCGATATAAGTGTCTGGTAACTAGAGATGACGTCCCATATCCTCCAGACCTCCTGGCATAACACGTTGCACGTCATGGATGCTTACTCTGTGGTTACCACTCATGAGTCAGGACACCAGCAAAAGTATTGCTATCAGAAGAAGGCTTTTCGAGGGGTCCCTGAAGCCTGGGTTCCTGCTCTGCACGTGAATTAGCAGACACCGAGGCTGGAGACCACTGCGGGCCTCTTTCCCATGTTAACACTGCAGTCACAACCAGAACCCTTTGCTTCCCAGCAAGTAAGCATCCTCTAAAGGAGGCTTTGATCCCCTATTTTCTCCTTCATCCTCACGGCCTGACTCACATGACTGCCTGGCCTAACATAACACCAGAAAAGCCATTCTGGAGAATGACAAGGAAAGGGAAGAGGAGATGATGAAGGGCTTTATTGAATATTGGTCTCACTGAAGAACCTTTACTTCTTGCCTTTCACTTCACCATTAGTAATGTCAAGGGCTGCTGGGGGTCGTAAATAACCCAAGCCGTTCGTGACCCAGAGAACAGGCAGATAGTCCTGATTCATTTAGGATTTCATAAAGTGTGTGCCAGGGGCTTCCCCAACATCAAAGAATCCGCCTGCAATGCAGGAGACCCGGGTTCAATCCCTGAGTTAGGAAGAACCCCTGGAGGAGGAAATGGCAACCCACTTCAGTATTCAGTTCTAGAGAATTCCATGGACAGAGGAGCCTGGCGGGCTGCGGTCCATGGGGTCTCAAAGAGTCAGACACTACTGAGCACAATGACAGTAACGCGTGTGCCAGCACGGCACACACACACTGTGGAACCTGCCTCCCCGTCTGCAGCGCAGACCCAGAGAGACAGGTGTGAGCACACACCTCTGTGACGTGGGCATTGTTCCAGAGTCAGTGCCTGCCTCCAGCAGCAGCCTCCTGGCATGTCCCAGGTGTCCTCCCCAGAGCTCTCCTGCCCCTTCTGCTGCCTGAGACTCGGCGATTGGAGGTGTTTCCACAACACCTCCCTGTGCAGCGTGGATCAGGAACCTCACAATCCAGCCTGTCCGAGGCAAAGTGCTTCTGCTTCAATCACTTGTCTCTATTCACTGTCTGTCTCTTCTCTCTGCTCGTTTGCTCCCCTCCTTCCATGGCCAGGAATCTGCATAAATCATGAACTTTTCAGGTCATTCAAGGGCAACTAATTAACCCTCCCCTTAGGAAAAGCCAGCAATGTCATCTCTTCCTAAGTGGTGGCTTAATGGCTGCAAGCAGATAATGCTTTATCAAGAGGCAATAATAAAATAATAAAAGGTGGCTCATGAGATAGGTAATAAATGATCCAAATTAGGGGATAAGTGCCAATTAATGTGGCCATCACCTATTCTCACTAGTGGATAACCTAGGGGGAAAGAAAGAAGCAAAAGAGACCCTGGGTTGGGAATTATGTTGAGAAAAAGCTACATTTGAGCTTAATACATAACCAGCTTCTTTTAGCAAACCATAGAAGGTTTAGCATTTGACTTCTGGATCCACATTTACTCTTTTAAGAATTTCTGTGCTATGTGACTCCTCTCTATCTCATGCTCTTTCACTGGGTATATACATATATGTGTGCCCCCCCCCCCACTCACAAACACACATGCACACACACACACTTTTGACTTGAAATAAAAGCATAGTGATGATGAGGAGAAGACGTATCTATATGGTTTTATCCTTTTAAATATGCTTTCCCAGGGATTATCTCAGTAAATATTTAAAATAACCATTTGACTTAGGTAAGGTAGATATCATGATGAACATCTTACTGATGAGGCGCCTGGAACTGATCTGATAAAAGATCATAAGAGAGCCAGAGTTAAGGCTTTCTTTCCCGTCTCTAACCCAGGTGCTTCTCCCGCCTACCCCACTAGAGTCAAACTACAGAACACACAGCATTGTAGTAAGTGATCATCTTACCCCTCCTGTCCGCTGGGAGCACTCGGGCAGGAGTAGGTCTTATTCAGGCCAGTTCCTAGCTCAGTGCCTGACAAGGAGGACTACTTTGAGTGGAGAGGAGGGAGAGGATGCCTGTCCTCCGGAACACTTGCAGAAGCCGCCCCGTGAGAGGATAGGAAGGGGGTCCATGGCAGGCAGGATGGGGGCATTTCTAAGTCATCCCTACCCATGAAGCTTTCGTCACTCTCCCTTCTTCCCCATCTTTGGATGCTGTTCCTCAGCTCACATGGTTCTCTGGTTCATAAAGGCTGGAGCGGCTGCTCCTTCCCTTATTTGCCAGCCCAGCTCTTGGTGACTCAAGACAAAACCCTGGGTGACTGTGACAAGCTCTTAGAACTGGCTCTAAAAATGTTATGTATCTGAATTAGGTCTTTCCTTGACAGGACCAGACTCCCTTAGCAAGGATGGGGACACTGCATGCAACCACAAGGCCCGATGCATGTGGATTGTTAAACATGTCCAGGGCAAATGATAAATTGCCAGCCTCTTTATTCAACAAGCATTACTGAGCTCTTGTTAAGGTGCCAGACACTGCGTGCAGTGCCGGGGATGCATTGAACAACCAGACGAGCTTCCTGACCTGGAGGACTCAGCTAGGTGTAGAGATGGGCCATTGTGGGATTACCAGGAAAAAAAAGACTTTGAACATCTCTCAGGCACACTTTTCCCGGGTAAATTCTAGTGACATCTTTTGGAGACGTGGCTCCTACTTCAGGAGGCTGCCTGGGAGCCAGCTGCAAGGCTGTCACGGGCACAAAGCAGGTGGGAAGCAAGGCAGGGAATGCTTAGAACAGTAGGGGTAGTACTAGTCATGAGACAGAGAGGGTGTCTCACCACCTTGGACCTCAGCTCCTCCTTGATGGTCCTGTGCACAAATGTCTCCAAGAGGAGAAGCCTCCAGCTCTAAAGGGTTTCCAACCAATGGATTCAGCCAGCCCATGGCTCAGTTTGGGTCCCTGAAATGGTCCATGACATCATTCACTTGCCCATCAAGCCCATCAGGCAAGTGGCTGTTAGACCTGTCGTTTCAGCACCAGCGCCATAAAGGGCATTCACTAGGCATAACCCAGGTTTGCAGCTTACATTTCCTCTGCCCTGGCCAGGACCAGTGGCTCACATTTCACTTACACGGGGCTTTCTGAGTGCGAGACTGGGCATGTAGAGAATGGGATAATTGATCTTTTCCCTCCTGGCTGGAATCTGTGGTTGCATTCCCTCTAAACCGCACAGAATTCCGATTTGCTGCCTTGGATTTTACAGGGTCCTCTGTTAGAAATAAAAGCCCACAGGTGTGATGCTTTACTGCAGAGGTGGAGATAGAATTTCTTATGACTAAATGGCTTATGGTTTCTCGGAAAAACACACGCACACCGACCTGAAAGATCTGCCTTCGTCCGACCTCATTTCTTATGTAATTGTCTCCTTTGTCTGGCTTTCTTTCCCTCCCTTCGTGGCTGCTCCCACAAACCCATTTTACAATAGGGCACTTAAGCAGACAGGAGAATTTTCTGCAACTGGGGAGAAGGCAGAAGTGATTTGAATGGCACCCATGGGAGGGGGGAAGGTTTTCTGGCCCATTAGTAGGGAATCGTGCCTTAGAAACTCCAAGAGATTATCTGCAAGTCAGGAGGCCAAGCCCGGGTGTGTCTACATGTCTAGAGAAATGTCTAGTGGATCTGTGCTATTGCCCCAGGGCAACATTGGCAGACCAGTTATGAGGGCAATTAAGACCCCTGCAGACAGGACTGTGGAATAGGCACAAGACTAACAGTGCCTTGGTTTCCCAACCCTTCCTTTTCAGTTTGATTTCCTCTCTTCTTTACATGTTGCCAGAAAGAATGCCTTGCTGTGGTAGTGCGAAGGCTGCCAGGACACTCACCCATTAATCACAGCGATTAGAAGTTAATCCTAGATGAGTTCATTATAATTAACAAGGAACAGTTTGAGAAGCTGAAATTTAGATTTGAAGTAATGAAAAAAAATAAAAATTAAAGTGATGCTTCTTTGGAACATGTTTGTTGAGGGTTTATGCACACTGCACCCTAGTCCATGTCTGTGAAATGCTTTTTGCTGTCAGGCAATGATACACACCGGACAAACATGAGTCTTTCCTTCCTGGTAACAAGGAATCACGCCCCCGTGTATGAGTGGCCTCCTCCTCCACAGCAGGAAGTTCAGTTCACAGCTGAACAAGTACTAATCATCTCCTGCGTATCAATGGGAACACACTGTGATGAAGATTTCTGATACCCCAGCAAGTCTGCTCACTTCTAAGATCTGAGACCCTTGTGGCTCCTTCCCTTGTCAATTGAGGTGATTCTCTCATGTTCTGGCAGCTTCTTGGCCAGGCTGGCTGTAAAATCCCTGTAAAATCCCATGGACAGAAGAGCCTGGTAGGTTACCGTCCATGGAGTCGCAAAGAGTCAGACACGACTGAGCGACTCCACATGGTCATGGTCATGGCCAGCCCGGCTGTCCAGGGTGAGAGCAGACAGACGTTTGGGTTCTGTCTGCAGGCTGGCGTAGAGAAGCGAGGGCTCGGTGGGGTCCAGCTTGATATCGATGGCTTCAGGAACCCTTACTGCTCTTTGTGCTCCCAGAAATGAGCCAGAAACCTGGCTTAGCGTCCCCGTTTTCCTTCACTTTCTCCTGACTCTGGCGTTCTTCAGATGAGTATGTATTCATCAGTGATGGATCTAGCTACCTGTCTAGGAGAATTTCTCTTTGCCCCATTTTCCCATCTTGTAAATTGAGAATCACAGCTGTAGTCCTGGAGTGATTGCAAAAGGCAAGACATCATTCCATGAGCAACTTGGCACAAAGAATCAATGTAAACATAGGAATCATGTAATTTCTCCTTAAGTCTCTGAGGATTCTGTCCTCCAGGTCAGTGGTTCCTATCCCTCACTGATCTTCATAATCACCCAGAGACACTTTAAAAATCCTGATTCTTTGGCTCCGCTTGGCTGAGATTCTTAATGCAAAAGGTCAGAGAGAGCAGGGGATGAGGATGAAGAGAGGAAAGAGACAGGAGGAGTCGGAAGGAGCTGCAGATGGCTCACCCGGGCCTCTGCTCCACAGCCCTACACAAACCTGATTTATTTTTTATTATTCATTTCCAAGAGTTAATGATACAATTATCCAAAGGCAATTAGATGTAGGGTGGAAACAAAGTGCTTAGGGGACTGGGAGATAGGCTTATTGATAAGAGAAATGGAAGCTAAAATGTCACCAGCAAGTGATCTCTTCAAACCTGGGCTTCCAGCCCACACCTGGGCATGCAGAGGGGGCCTCTGCTAGGACTCTTGTTCAGTTCAGTTCAGTTCAGTGGCTCAGTCGTGTCCGACTCTTCATGACCTTATGGACTGCAGCACACCCAGCCTCCCTGTCCACCACCAACTCCCAGAGTTTACTCAAACTCACGTCCATCGAGTCGGTGATGCCATCCAGCCATCTCATCCTCTGTCGTCCCCTTCTTCTCCTGCCCTCAATCTTTCCCAGCATCAGGGTCTTTTCCAATGAGTCAGCTCTTCGCATCAGGTGGCCAAAGTATTGGAGTTTCAGCTTCAACATCAGTCCTTCCAATGAATATTCAGGATTGATTTCCTTTAGAATGGACTGGTTGGATCTCCTTGCAGTCCAAGGGACTCTCAAGAGCCTTCTCCAACACCACAGTTCAAAAGCATCAATTCTTCGGTGCTCAGCCTTCTGTATAGTCCAACTCTCACATCCATACATGATTACTGGAAAAATAATAGCTTTGACTAGATGGACCTTTTGACAAAGTAATGTCTCTGCTTTTTAATCTGCTGTCTAGGTTGGTCAAAACTTTTTTTCCAAGGAGCAAATATCTGTTAATTTCATGGCTGCAGTCACCATCTGCAGTGATTTTGAAACCCAAGAAAACAAAGTCTGTCATTGTTTCCCCATCTATTTGCCATGAAGTGATGGGACTGCATGTCCTGATCTTAGTTTTCTGAATGTTGAGTTTTAAGCCAACTTTTTCACTCTCCTCTTTCACTTTCATCAAGAGGCTCTTTAGTTCTTCACTTTCTGCCATGGGGACAACAAAATTTCCCTTTTACTTCCCAAGAAGCAGATCACTCCTGATCCTTCAGGTCTGCAGTAGACATTGGGCCACCATTTCAGCCCCTATGGTCCTGCTCAGCTGTTGTCTAGCTTGAGGGAATGATTTTTCCAACACATATGTACTGAGCACTGAGTGTTTCCCAAGTACCATCATAAGCATGAGGGACTCCAGGGTGAGCAGACTGAAGGCCTAGGTCCTCTCCTGGAACTTACATTCTGGTGGGAAGAGAGATAAACAAACTCCTCCTTAAATAAAGAAAAGTATTCCAAGTTATAGTAGTGGTTTAAAGGAAACAAGGGGCAGGGGAGAGTCATTAGAGTAAATACGGTAACTCCAAGAAAGACAGAGCCAGGTGGTAGACGGAGCCTGCCCTGGGCTCTAGACGCAGCTCTGATAGCCTTGGGCTACGCGAGAACTTTTTGCCTGTATTAGTTTCTCTTGCTGCCCTAAGCAATGACCACAGACTTGGGGGCTTAACATTGAAAACACAGAATTTATTACATTGCCGGTCCAAGATGGGTCTCACTGGACTAAAGTCAATGTGTTGGCAGGGCTGTGTTCCTGGAGGCTCTAAAAGAAAATCGCTTCCCTGGTTTTTCCAGCTTCTACAGGCTGCCTTCATGTCTTGATTCATGGCTCCCTCCCACCTCCAAAGCCAGCAGTGTGGCATCCTCACATCTAGCCGATTCTGCTGTTACTCACTTTACTTATAAGGACTGTGGTGATGACATTGAGCCCGCCTGGAAAATCCAGGCTAATCTCCCCATTTCAAGATCCTTAAGGAATCACACCTGCAAAGTCCCTTGTACCAGGTATTCAAAGGTCCTAGGGATTAGAGCATGGCCATCTTTGGGGGCGGGAGGTGGGGGTGGGGATATTGTTCTGGCTACTACAATGCCACGCCTGCCTGTCTTGGTCTTTATAACAAGATTACTGTTACTTTCTCAACCCACCTCAGAGGGTTATTGTAGAAGTCAAATATGGTAATGGGCATAGAAGTGTTTTCAAACGTTGTAATAATCAGTAGTTATAAGGAGTTCTGTATTTATTTTGATATAGAGAAATGGTGGGAGGATTCAGAGGAAAAGAAGAAATGGAATGGAACAGCAGGGGAAAGGTGCTGAAGGCAAAAATTAAAGGAGGGGGCTGTGTTTATCTTGGAAGAAACAAACCAAAAAGGCAACTTTTTTGTTGTCCTCAGTGATATAGAAATATTATGAGGCGGTTTCTCGTCAGAAATATTCGTTTCATGAAAGAGCCAGCAAGAGGCAGATTTTCTTGCATCACTCGACTTATTTTGCTCCTTCTCCACCTTCAAGACTAAAATCAGACCCAAAAGATTGCTCCAACTACATTACCGTGAATCTGTCTTTCCATGTCGTTTTCTTTTAGTCTTTTTTGCATGTCTTTCTCAGTTTAACAAACATTTATTGAGAAAGTACAGCATGCTGGTCATCATGCTAGGCTCCCGGGATTTAAAGATGAAAAAGACACAGTCTCTGCCCTCAAGGAGTTCGCTCACTGCCTTGGGTCCAAGCTCTATGTGTGGCTGCTTGCTGTTGCTACTAGAAGACGAAACACCAGAATATAGCTTGGCTTCTGCTGTGGTACAGCCCCAGTGACTTACAATTGTAGGTTTAACCGGTGTTGGTTGAATCAAATAGAGGACATTTTCTTAACCATCAAGATGATTTCTTGCCATAGTGAGGAAGTCTTTGATCTGCCTAGATTTAAGAAGAGAGTAGAAACCTCTCTGGGATGGTTTGGATTCACTTGTTAAAAGGCAGGGCCTGGATCAAATTATTTCTTAGGTCCTTCTCAGACTTATTATTATACCTCCTTTTGTTCCTTGGTTGCATGAGTTTATTCTTGTCAGTTAAATATGATTATTTTAAGCATTTGCTCTTTGGGGGTAGGGTGGGCTTTCAGCGGACTACAGAACACCTTTGCTCTAAGGTGCTTCTAGTCTGTCTAAGCAGAGGATGATGTATTGTCTAGGCAGTGATGGGTTAGATGTTTTAGATCGTTTATTTGCCTTGTCTATTCTTGGTGCAGTATTCCAGAGCTCTTTCTCAGCCCCAGAGTTGCTAGAATGCTTCTACAGCACAACAGGTACTGAACCCATCAAGGAGTCTGAGGCCATGTTACTTTCCGAAAGCAATCAGCTCTGGAAGGCCAGGGCCGGTCCTTTACCCATGCCTCGTCTGCTTGTAGGGTTTATTGTTTATCTTCTCCCTGCATTTGCTCATCACATTCTCATCCCTTGCACTGTCCTCCCCTCACATCACTTATCTCAACTCCGTCCATCTCAAATTGTCTCTGCTTAGACCCAGGAAAAGAGGTTGGACTTTAACCTTCTGGGCCACTCTGACTCACTCAGACACCTAAACTCATGACTGTCAGTTCATTTGTACACCACTTGTGAATGATGTACTCATTAACCACAGACTTAGTAACTGCTTTTCCTTTGTTCTTTAAAAATATGTATATAACTTCGCTTTTGTTATTGTTATTTTAATGAGCTCTGTATTTTATTTCTGTATGTCTTCGTATGGCTACCCATAGTCCCTTGCATTTAGTGCTGCTGCTAAGTCACTTCAGCCGTATCCGACTCTGTGCGACCCCATAGATGGCAGCCCACCAGGCTCCCCCATCCCTGGGATTCTCCAGGCAAGAACACTGGAGTGGGTTGCCATAGCAGGGAGTACTCAATAGAGTCATTATGTGGTGATTCCCTTAATGGACTGAATGTTGAAGTCTCAGTCTCTTTGCCACACACACGAATCAGCGTGATGGTCCACTTAGGGGAGCACATTCAAGCTGGAAGAATCATTTGTTGGGGAAGAGTGCTTTGGAGACCTGTTTCGTTTTTCCACCGTCTTCCTCCCAACCCTGCAGACGTGGAGGGAGCTCAGCTCCATATGTTCCAGTGGCTGAACACCAGAAAGCTTAGCAGCTGAGCACAAAACCTGTTTGTAAATTCCACACAGAAGCCAGCACCTCCTACTTGCCATGTTGTCAGACCAGAGAGGAACACGAGCACAGGCAAGGTACACGGTGCTACAGAATGACTCTGTTTGGGTCACGCTGCATTCCAGGAGCAACCGGCTGATTCTGAATCCTCAGAGTCACAATATGGCCCTCCTGCAGTGCAGGTTAGAATGTTTGAGCTGTGTCTCTGTCCTTCTTGGGCTGTCATCCCTGAGGGTGAAGCATACAGTTCCTCAAGTCCCCTTTATGAATGCGTCCAGTGGGAAGGGACATATACAAATTTAAATGGATTGTGAGAGTCTGCCTAAGAATGAAAGGCACATAGAATTCAGGCACCAGTCCATTATCCACTCTTAATAAAGGGAGACAAAAAAGCACCGCCCTGCCTCCCGCTGAGAAAGCTGGCATTATTTACAGGAACTTGGTGCCTCTTTGGGCTTCCCTGGGGCTCAGAAGGTAAAAAATCTGCCTGCAGTGCAGGAGACCTGGGTTTGATCCCTGGGTTGGGAAGATCCTGGAGAAGGGAATGGCTACCCACTTCAGTATTCTGGCCTGGAGAATTCCATGGACAGAGGAGCCTGGTGGGCTACAGTCCGTGAGGTTGCAAGAGTTGGGACAAGACTGGTGCCTCTTTGCTGCCTACGATGCTGTGTCAGAGTCCCAGGGGGTACCTGGCTTCCCAGCCTCAGATTTGTCAGGGCGGGAGAGAAAGTTTACCAGCCTTCAGGGGACCCCTGAGCCCCGGGGTTCAGTGCTGAAGTGGCCGCGTGGGTTCATCAAAGCCAGTTTCTATAGGGCCCTTTGAAAATGGTGCTCTAACAGACACTAAGACTCAGGATCTGAACCCCTGGGCCTTGGAGTCTTTGAAGACTATGGTCTGCTTGTTCACAACTAGATCTCACACGTGTGGGACAGAGGTCATCAGTGTTTGTAGAATGAGTGTCCGTAGGAGGTAACAGGCGAGGCATATATTGGCCAATTTAATTATCTTAGATTTCTGAGCATGATTACTTGGGGGATGAGTGAAGTAAAAACAAGTTCACCTCTTATCAGCAAACATTTAATATGCCCCACTCGGCTTCATGGGCTTTCCCGGCGGCTCAGGGGTAAAGAGTCTGCCTGCCAATGCAGGAGACATGGGTCTGATACCTGGGTCATGAATATCCCCTGGAGTAGGAAATGTCAACCCGCTCTAGTACTCTTGCCTCGGGAAATCCCATGGACAGAGGAGCCTGGCGGGCTATAGTCCATGGGGTCACAAAGAGTCGGACACGACTGAGCAACAGACCACCTCTGCTTCAGCCCCGCTTCGCTGTGTTTGAAATTCCCAGGGTGGCCTCAGCCAACACAGGAACCTACCGGTCCCCTCTTGCCTCTGGTTTTCCTGGTTCAGAACCTCGGCAGAAACCTAACTCTGACACCCTGGGTTTCTAATGATGCCTCCCTTTCTCTGTCTCTGCTTCCCATGGCGACTCTGGGTCGAGGTGTTTTTAATCCCAGCAGCTCACCTTTTCCCGCCCCCGCCCTCCCTGCTCCTGTTTACCTCTTGCCTGTTGGGATTGGAGTTCTTGGCTCTGTTTCACATTCCAGCTCGACCTACTGCTTACCACGGGAGCCCAACACATGGGGCCTGAGCCGCTTCTGCTGACAAGGACGCCTAAGTGTACGTCCTTCAGATCTGCCACCGAACCAGCTCTCAGGGCCGTCCAACAGTGAGAGAGATGCTTCAGTATCCACGATTTCCTTTTATGGTGGGGGCTTCTCTGTTGGGTGAAACTTTAGATGCTGCTTCTTTATTTCTGAAAATATTTCAGGCTTTCCCATCCACAGAGCCAGCAACAGAAATCAATTAGATGTGTAGGGAGGGCGTGTGCATATGAGATCACAGTCAAAGGAGCCAGAACCCCGGGAGTGGGACTTGCAAAACCAAGACTACTTGGAGCCGCTTGCAGGAGTTCATTTAGAGCTGAGGTTTTGGGGGGCGGGGTAGTGAGAAGGAATAGGAGCTGAGCAGATTAGGGTAAAACAATGACCCTGAGACAAAGAAGCTAAATCAGGTTGTTGTTGGCTTTAGTCGTGTCTGACTCCTTGCGACCCTATGGACTGTAGGCCACCAGGCTCCTCTGTCCACGGGATTCTCTGGGGAAAATTACCAGAGTGGGTTGCCATGCCCTCCTCCAGGGGATCTTCCAGACTCAGAGACTGAACCTGCACCTCTCACGTCTCCTCCGTTGGCTGGCAGGTTCTTTATCACTAACGCCACCTGGGAAACCCCGGATTCCTCACCAGGAATCATCATTGTACGTGTCTCAGTCTGGACCATCTTTTGCCCCAGGGCAAAGTCTGGGCAATCAAAGAATGAACGGTCTGGATTTCCCTCATTAGATTCCTGTTTTTATTTTTTATTTTTCAAAACCCCGCAACGCTGATGATGGCATGCCAGTTTCCTGGAGCAGGACTTCACCTAATGTTTCATTTTTATTTTTAATTTTTCCAGAAGGTGCCTCTAAGCACACCCTCTCTGAGTGACTCCAAATACTTTCTCCCCATGAATAAATGAAGCATTGTGTACTCAGATATATCACTGCCTTCATGCGCTTCCAGCGGTTTCTAGGCATCAGTAGAGCTTAAAAATGTATAGCCCTCCACCCGCCTTTAGGGAGCCGTAGAGATGCAGGGAGGAGGCTCTGTTCCCTTGGGGCCAAACACCCTGGATTTAAGCCTCCATTTTTTTTCTTTTTTTCCCTCGTTAGTAACCATTTCAAATGCAAACCCATAGAAGAACACATTCTCTTTATTCAAACAACAAGGATAGGGAAACATTAGGAGCAGAGTAAAAGCCGTTCAGTTGTGCCGGGATGACTCAGTCTAAAATAGTATTATAACTTGGCAGCAAACCCACTTCAGGGAAGCTGGTGGGAGACTAAAATAAAAGTTAAATTGAGAGGGTAAATCATTTTATCAGGCTTAGGGTTTTTTACTTGATGTAATGAGATTCTCAATATAAAATGAGCTAATATATCTGCCCAAGGGCCTAGATATTTGAAGAAAGAATCTGAAAATACAGACTCAAAGTAACTAGCAGTCTGAAATAAAACCAACGCAGGGCAGGGAAATTTTCCTCATATAAATTTTGCCCCAGTAACGTTTCTTTTTGAATGGCATGATTAAACGTGAATATCCCTTAGTTGTCATTAAGAAAGTGGGGGAAGGGGGGACCCCTACAAAGTATGTTTTTTTTTTTCTTTCAAAGACTTTTCTATGACATTCTATTTTCCTTCTCTTCTGCGTCTTTCTTGTGTGTCTGTTAGAAAACCTAGGGCTGTTTTTGTGCACTGCACAAGGCAGGCTGGATTCGGATCGTTTGTAAAAGATGAGGCTGAACACATGTCTGCCTTCTTGCCTGTCGCTCTCCGACTGTGCATGACTCAAAGTCAGAGTGGGCCCAGAGGGCACAGGGCAGAGCCTTGCTGACAAATCCCCAAGGGGAAATCTCAGCTTTTCTTCTCAGCACCTGACTCAGTGGCTTTGACACTTTCTCCCCCGGCCTCCCCTTTTCCACTTCTTTCAGAAGACACTTCACTCTAGACCAGGTATGCTCCTTATTCCACAGAAGGGGAGGAGCAAGTCAAGTCTTGGGAATGTATTGCCAGCTTTCCTTCAAACTAATTCAGTTACGCAAGAAAGGGAGGGCTACTGCCTGGATGTCAAATCCACAACCGTGGAGGGTGAAACTGGGGCAAGGATGGAAGGTCAGAGCCCCCTCCCTGGCCCTGGCCTAGGAAGTGGAAGCACAGAGAGGAGAGAAGGGTGGAAGACTGGTCCCTTTCTGGTTCTACAGATGGTGTCCATATCCTACTGGTCTTTCAGAGACTGTACTCAGCACACAGGTTATTAGTGAAATTTGAGGTAAGTCAAGGAGCACACCCAGTTGGTCAGCCTTCTTTTTTTTAAATTGAAGTATAATTGATTTAGAGTGTTGTGTTAATTTCTGTTATGCAGCCAAGTAATTCAGTTATACATACACACACACACACACACACACACACACTTTCTTCTTTTAGATATTCTTTTCCATCATGGTTTATCACACGATATTGACTATAGCTCCCTACGCTGTACTGTGGGGCCTTGTTTATCCATTCTGTATGTACTCGCTTGCGTCTGCTAACCCCAAACTCCCACCCCATTCTCCCCTACGCCCTGGCCCCAGTGTCACCGTCAAGTCTATTCTGTCTGTGCTAATTCAGCTGCCCCACAGAGCGGCAGGCCCAAGCCCGCTCTCTCAAGGTGGACGTTCCTTCAGGTCATCCAACACGCCACAAGCATGAAGCCAGAGCTCGGACTCTCTTCAGCAGTGGCCTGAGTCCCATTTCCTCTTTGTCACCTCCCCCAAGGGCCTTCAAGCCTGGTCACCATGTAAATGGTGGCTTGGTTTTTGTTGTAGAGAAACCACCTTCATCTGTATGGAGTGCCCCATCTAATCAGTGGGTGCGTCCATTGCTATCTCAAAAATTGCTTATTTTCACCTCTAGTTTATCTTTTCCATCTGACACGCTTATGTTTCTCCCTGGCCTTCCATGTGGCATCGGGATCTGCTTGTTGTTAACAGGCAGCCTTTATAAGTACTCAAGGAAGAACCTGTGATGGGTGGTTGTTGCTATAGCAACTTTTTTTTGAGGGAAAAAAAAAACTAAACTTGAAAATGGGCACATAAATCATAAGAAATTAAAATTTCTCCCTCAGAGAAGAATGAAGCTAGAATGTCGAAGACTGTCTTAACCCCATGAAAAGATTTGTATGAACCTTTTCTATGCATTGGATTGCACATAGCAAGCTGTGGGCTCTGAATTCCCAGAATAATGATTCAGTGTGAAAATCAAACAGCTCCCTTCTTTGACAAAGCATTTCTTTAATTATGGAGGAGATGGCCAACATGTGGGGCAGTGTCACTGTCAAACACCTCAAGGTCATATGTATGCAACATCTTACTTAAAAAACCGCCCATTCATATCTTTTAACGGGTCCCACCAATAAAGAAGGGCTATTTCCTTTTCAGAGCTGTGGTGGTCCTGGCAACTTGATGTCAGCGTTTTCAGCTCTCACAGCAGGGAAATTCAGGTGAATTCCAAACTGTGATTAGAGAGATCTGAGTGGAGTTAAAAGCAGTCAAACAATAGGAGCACACTTCTCAGACACATGCACGCAGACCAACTGCGTGCAAAGATAAATTGCATCTGCGTATGACCATGTTAGCTCTTGCCATCCAGCAATGAATTTGCTAGGAATAGGCAAAGGTCAGTGGGAGAGAGGAAGAAAAAAAATCTCTTTCTACTGCCAAAAGTAATAAAGAGAAAGAAAAAGGCACCTGTGACATGAGATATCCTGGAGGAAAAAAGAATGTTACTAAATGATATTGAAAGTTTAAAAATATGATGAGAAGCCAAAGCAAGAAATGAAATGATGTGTGCTTGTTCGGTGAACACAGATAACGGAGAATAGTCTGAATTGATGCATAGATGGATTGAGCTTGTTGGATTGTTCTCTCTCTCGTCTTCTCCCTCTTCTCTGACTGTGTTTTCTTTGATGGAGAAAATGATAGGCTTGATAATACATGGTGATAGGCATCCAAAGATCAAACTTCATTAGATCCTTCTTGTTCTGTAGCAAGAAACTATCTGGGCAAAAGCAATTCCCATATGTGACCATAATTTAACAAGCGATTAGACCCAATCCCAATGCTTTGAACTATGATTAGTTATCAAGATCAAGTAGGATTCCACTTTAAATAGGTTTCTAGTTTCCTTGGCTCCCCTTGTGACTCAGATGGGAAAGAATCTGCCTGCAGTGCAGGAGACCAGGGTTCGATCCCTGAGTTGGGAAGATCCCCTGGAGAAAAGAATGGCAACCCACGCCGGTATTCTTGCCTGGAGAATTCCATGGACAGAGGAGCCTGGCGGGCTACTGTCCACGGAGGTCACAAGAATCAGACTGAGCAACTAACACTTCCATTTTCATACTTAGTAGCCTTAGATTTCCTGCAAATCTGTGCTACTGAAATTTTCACTGAAGCCACCCAATGCTATCCATCTTGCTTTGGGTAGTTTTTTGTTGTTGTTCCTCAAACAGGATTTTCCTATATATTCATTTATTTGGACACGAAGCCCAAGGAAAAGAATACTTGGATACAGCACTTCTGTTTTCTCAGTGATACCTATTGTTCTTGGGGCCTGACTTCTCTTATTTCGTGGCTGATTTCAAATGCATACAGAATTTCCTAGTGCTTGCAATCTGTTTAACTACTCATGGAAAAACAGGTGAACTCTATCTAGTATTTGAACAAGGAAACAGCCTCACTACCTCCCTTAATAGAGAAGAGGAGAAAACATGGAAGAAAAGGAATGAGACAAAGGGGCAGAATTAGGTAAGATGACAGAATCATCCCTTCAAAAATGTCTAACTGCATCCTTACAAAGTATTTTACGGACTGCTGTGAAGGATGTTAAAAATGATGAGGCAGGTAACTCCCTCTCGCTGCTATCCTGTCTCTCCTTCTTTCAGTCAAGCTTTTAGGAAAAATAATGTACCCACTTTGCTTCCTTCTGTGACTTCCCAGTCTGTCTTCAGCCCCTTGTGATTTGACTCTTACCCCAACCACCATCAAATATCAGATGCTATGGATACAGCTCTGATTGTTTTTCTGTTTGTTTTATTTTCAATTGGAGGATAATTACTTTACAATATTGTGATTGTCAGGCTTCCCAGTTGGCACTAGTGGTAAAGAAAAGAACTCGCAGGAGACATATGAGATGCTGTTTCCATCTCTGGGTTGGGAAGATCCCCTGGAGGAGGTCCTGGCAACCCGCTCTAGTATTCATGCCTCCTCCGTGGATGGAGGAGCCTGGTGGGCTACAGTCCATAGGGTCACAAAGAGGGGAACACGACTGAGAGACTTAGCACGCACACACATTGTGTTAGTTTCTGCCATACATCAGCATGCATCAGCCATGGGTATACATACGTCCCCTCGCACAGCTCTGCATTTATTCCACGTGACTTCTGCATCATTGGGTGAGGTTGCTGCCTCCCTCTGTGAAGCTCCCTTCTTCCTTCAACTCTTCATCTCCTCTACACCTCATTCCTCAAAACTGCTCTATCCTTAGTTTGGGTGCTCCCCAGAGCTCCCTTCACATCTCTCTTCCCTTCTCACTCCAAACTCTTTGGACTCACAACCTCGTTCATTCCTTTCACTGATGCTTAGACGCATTTCAACCCAAACTCTGTAGGCAGCCAAAAGATTGCTCCTGACCTACAGACCCAAATATCTAATCAGTAAGGAGACATCTCTGCTCACGTGACCTACAACATCTCCAATCCAACATATGCCAACTTAAGCCTATTATTTGCCTTCTACCCCCATCATGAACCCTGGAGAAGGACATGGTGACCCCCTCCAGTATCCTTGCCTGGAGAATCCCATGCACAGAGGAGCCTGGCGGGCTACAGTCCATGGGGTCACAAAGAATTGGACACGACTGAACGATTAACACTCCACCCCTACTATGAAACACACTCCTCTCCCTACCATCTTTTTCTCACACATGACCCCATCATCTATTCAGTCACTAATCCAGGAATCTGGATTTGGCCTTTCTGTCTTTTCATATCTCCCACATATCTCACGTGGAATTACTCACGAAGTTCACGTGGTGTCTGGTTCCTAAGTTCTTTCTCATCACCTCTGTTTATACTGCCACCATCTTACCTCAAGTCCAATTCTCACCATCCTTTACTGAGAGCTGAGACATTCTCATTGGTCTGCTGGCTTAAACTCTCCTTTCTCCAATCCACTCACAAATATTTGGTTGGTAGCGTATTTTTTCTAAAATATCTTACAGTTGTGTCACTCCCCTGCTTAGTTCTTTGATGCCTATGTATGGGGTCCACAATTAAGCTCATCTTTCTCTGCATGCTTTGCAAGCCAGGGAGGTCATCTCTTGCCTCTCAGTGGCCTTACCTCTTACCCACCTTGCAGGCCTGCCTCACTCTTAGCCTCACCTGCGATGGACAGTTACCTGAGGACCTAATTGTACCTCCAGGGCTTCCCTGGGACAACTTCCTAGCATGAAATTGAAATTTTCTCCAGTGAATGCATTTCATAAACAGCATGGCTTTTCACAGTCAGATGAATCTGATTCAGTTATTGGCTTGGTCAAGTGGCTTAAATTTTTGTAGCCTCATTTTTTCTTATCTATAAAATGAGGTTCCCTATATCTCCTCTCAAGGTAGTAAGGATTTAATAGCAATGATAAGAATAGTTGGTATTATCAGTCATTTTCTGCATGTCAGGACTGTTTTAAGCACTCTACATGAATTTATTTAACCTTTGCATCACCTTTATAAGTATCATTTCTATATATACCTTTTACAGATGAGAAAATTGAGGTACAGAAGCTAAGCAAGTTGCCCATGGTCACAGTGATAGCGAGTCAGAAAGCTGAAATTCAGTGAGATGATATATGAAGAGTACTTTCTACTGAGTGGTCCCTTGGTGAATGCTGTTGGCTCCTCCTCTTTTTTGCTGTATGCTGAACACTCATCCAGGTTTTGTTGAGACCCAGAAGACTAGATGAAAATAATAGCTGATATTTATTAAAACTTAATTATTTGTCACATTTTGAATACAGAGTTTACGACATTACCTCATTTGAGACTCACTATAACTGTGAGCTGGGCTCACTATAACTGAGCTGGGCTTCCCCGGGGTCTCAGACAGAAAAGAATCTGCCTGCAAAGCTGGAGACCCAGGTTTGATCCCTGGGTCAGGAAGATCCCCTGGAGCAGGGAATGGCAACCCACTCTAGTATTCTTGCATGGAGAATTCCATGGACAGAGGAGCCTGGAGGGCTACAGTCCATAGGGTTTCAAAGAGTTGGACACACACATAACTACTGAGTTAGAACTATTATATCCATTATACAGAGAAGGAAATTGAGGCTCAGAGAGGTTAACTAAGCTATTCAAACTATCTCATAGAGGACAGAAGTGTTAGTGTATGTTAGTTTCTCAGTTGTGTCCGACTCTTTGCGACCCCATGGACTATAGCCCGCCAGGCTCCTCTGTCCATGGGATTCTCCAGGCAAGAATACTGGAGTGGGTTGTCATTTCTTCCTCCAAGGGCTCTGACAGAGACAGGACTTAAATCCAGATCTCTGAGGTCGAAGCTTGGACTCTTAACCACCACAATGTATTATTGCCTCAAAAGACATTAGAAGACAGAAAACAGTGTTTACAATCTTTCTGGGGCCACTGAGAAAGACATAATAATAGTTATAAACCAGAAGCCTTAAATACACAAAGAAAGCAAATCGTGGATAGAGTCGCTTACTGGGGACCAAAATAGTAGAGCAGTGATTGCAATTAGGCTCTGAGAAGGGGTGCGTTTTGATCTGGGATTTGAAGACTGTGAAAGAAATACACTGGTTGAAAAGAAAGACCCTCTTTGAGATTGAAATGGCATATAGGGAGACATGACAAATGCAGAGAACCAGTCATGTATAAGGAAGTATTTTATCCTCTAGAAATCCAACTAGTGGATACAAGATATTAATTGTGAGCCAGGTACAGGGAAGAGATGTATGTTTGGGGATAGGGGCTCAAGTCCCAGAGGCATCAATCCTGCTGACATCCTGGATTAAAAGCAATTTACAAGGTTGCAGTTGGTGAGATTTCCCAGTTTAAATCTGTCCTGGGTTGTATCTAAAAGGCAAATGAAATAAACAGTAGCAATATTTTGGAGGATTAGGAGCTTTCTGAGTTAAGACTGTGCTTTTAATATTTTAAGCAGACTCAAGCAAGATAGTAAACAGTTTTCTTAGCAGAATGGTGCAAAATGAGCTCTTTTACTTGTCTGATTTATACCATGGCCATTCATAATGGGCTGGATAGGTGGTGGTTGTTTTTTTTCCATCAGGGAGCAGTCAGTTAGCAGTCAATTCAAGGCCCAGGTTAGTACATTCTGCTCTCATTTATTTTAAGAATGATAAGTGTTGATTTATCATGAAATGAATTCACAGAAAGGAAGCGTGACATATTTCAGCTTAAAGATAAGTTTCAAGAAGAATGTAAGCCTGTCCTGGGAAACAGAGGTTCTCATCAGCTGGGAAAGACTTTCTGCCTAGTCTGCTGCTCTGACACAGGGAATTACTGTTGATTCCCAATTTTGACTTGTTTAAAGTTTTATTTTCCAATCTAGGTGGATTTATTTTCCCTCTTCAAAGAATATGGCCACACATGAAGGATTGGAACCTGTCAGGTGGAGAATTCATCTCAGTCATGTAATTACTGGGCTGAGCAGGTTAGATCAAAGTGAGGGCATTGTGTTGCTATAGGACATTGCTTCAAAGAGCAGTTAAACTGCAAACACTATAAAGGCTTTATTGTCCCTCATTTCGTGTCATTTAAATCATCAACAATCATTTCCCATGAATGTATGGCAAATACTGGGATTTTAATTCCTGCTTGAAAAAAAAAAAAATCTGCATTGAGACCTTCCTGGAAAGCAAAGGAAGTTTTCTGTCTTCCATTATGCATTCTCATTTCCGGGCATGAAAGGCTTAAATTAGCTGAAGTGTAGGTTTTGGTGGGTTTTTTTGTTTTTTTTTTTCAATTATAACCAAATATCTCTGTAAACCTCTTCATGTTTCATAGAGCCAGTTAAGCAGTTTCCTCTTAGATGTGTCTTTGATGTGAAAATAAACACAGGCTGGAGTGAAAGCTGAGGTCTCCCTAAAGGAGCATCTCTCTGTATGGTTCATAGTTACTCGGGTTAACATTAGACCAGAGAAAACACACATCAACACCCTGCACTGAACTTAGATACAGTTGCTATAAAAAAAATATTTCTTCAAAAGTTTCAAAAGAATGATGACCTCAATGCCAAGAACATCAAAGGAGCTGTTAGGTACTTTAAGGTACTTTGCCAAACGACCTTCTAAATGCTGCTTAACATTCCTTTGTAATGGAGTTAAAGATGAGCCTGAAATTGCAGGGACCTCTTAAAAGGTCTGCTCATCCCTCCCACCTCTGTCTCCAGGTGATCGCATCCAAACCAGTTAACACGTTGCAGACCTGGGTTGTCTAAACATGATTCAGATGGAAGTCTTATGCTCAGGATGTTCTTGTGCGCTGAAGGGAGAATTGGTGGAGATATCATCTCTGGACCTCCTCTGGGTTAGGCCCTGTCGAGTTCTGTGCAGACAATGGGAACCCTGTTAGAATCCTGTTGTCATGGAACCGCCGCCCTCATTCTTAATTCATAATGCTCTCCTTTCATAAAGGCTGTGGAAGAGCTGGGTTAATGACCACACGTGGAAAGTTGAAAGAGAAACCAAAGTAAATGTGTTTTAGCCTCTGCTCAGCTTTTCAGTTTTAATCAATCCCAAAAAAAAGTGCATTTACCTTATGAAAACTCTAACTGGAACGTAATTATTGGCTTTATTACATCTTTGGTTGAGAATCGTTTGTTGTTAGTAACAGAAGGCCCCTTAATTAAAGTATCAAAATGGGAAGACGAGGCATAGGTGTGTATGTTGGGGGGAGATTTATTGGAAGGTTACAGGGTATCTCAATTGTGGGAAATACAACTGACTCTCCCAAAGGGCTAGAACCAGGAATTGGAAAGCTTCAGGAATCTCGTACGTCTGTCTCTCTCCCACTTCTTCCCCCTCCGCCTCTCTTTCAGCATGGCTTCTCATCCTGACAATTCCACAGTCAGTTTCATTCTCCCATCTCCATAGACTTGCTTTCTCTGCTGCTCACTGTACATACACAACTGAGAATGTTTCCGTAACAGGCAGCCCTCCACCTCTCCCATTTCAAGGGCACAGAGACTGTTGAGAAGGTCTTGTTTCAATTTCTGATTACTAAAATAATCATTAAAATGGTTCTGCTTGAATCAAATGTCCACCTTGATCCAGCCTGCTTGGGGCCCAGGGAGATGGGGTGTCCTGCCATCAGAAGCAAGCCCCGTACCCGGTTCTTGTTAAGCGTGGTTATTTAGCAAGGGCAGCCCTCCTGAATAACATGGTCACTTCAGTCCTAATTCCATAGGTAATATATATGCTCTATGTAGAAAAATTAGGAGACACAGACACATGAGAAGTGGGAGGGGAAAAATCATCATCCTGCTAACCAGAAAGTACTTCAGAATCTTGAAGTGTTTCCTTCTAGACATTTTCACTGACTTTAAACAAATTTTTTATCTCCTATTGGTTTGTGTTACACTAGAGATGAAGTTCAGTGGTCACCAAGACAGACAGGAAGTACAGTGGTCACCAAGACACCAAGCCTCCCTCTCTGGGGCTCGTTATAACATGGGAGACGGACTTAAAAAACGGAAGCAAATGAACACGAGTCTTCCAGAACTACAATAAGCACTGTAGAGGGAACAGTCAAGAGGTTGAGATGGAAGAGAACCCTGAGGGCATATCTGAGGTCAGTGGTCAGGGAAAACCTCTGCTGGGGTCACACTGGAGGAAAAGAAGGAGCTAGCTATGGTAAGAATGGGAAGGGGTAGAGAGAGTGAAGAGTTCCAGAACATCACACACTGAAGACCTGAAGCTGAAGTCGCCTTTGATGTTTGGGGAAATTGTTAGAAAGTAATACAGCGGCTTAGGCGTGAGAGGGCCGTCCTGTCTCGTTGCTATGAGAACACACGGGGGCCGCGCGGCATTCATGTGGAGGGTAGAGGCACAGTCACGCGGAGAGAGGCGAAACGTGGGGTCAGGTTCTCAGAATGTGGTTGCCAAACACGGTGCCGAAAGCAGAGGGGGCCCGGGGGAGAAGGAAGAACGTGGTCGAAGACAAGGAGACTGAGCGAACAGGGAAGCTTAGTAGCCACTCAAGTCGGACAAACCACTGAGGACGAGAGAGAAACGCCACAGGGAATTAGGAGTCACTGAGGGGGTTATTATTTTTTTTTTATTATTATTATTTTACAAAAAGGGGGCAACTTCCCCGTACCCGGGTTTAACCCCCCAAATAATGAACCGACCGACAGCTCTGGGATGGTATGAGGGCACGCTCTCTGCCAGCTGGGGGGTGTTCCTGATGTTCACACCGGCCAGCGTTCTGGAATGAGTCCAGCAGCCGCCAGCACAAGGAAAGAGCGCGCTCTGAGAACACCGCGCCTCCCCTCTGACTCCGGGACTTCTCGGCCCAGCGCCCGGCGGCCCCGCCATGGGACGGAGAGCGGCTGAGAGTCGGTCCTGTGGTTTATGAAGGGGGTGTGGCTCATGGCCAACGGCAGAGGCTCATGGCCGTCCCGTAAACTGGCTCATCGAGTGTTCCCAGGCCGCTGGCTGCCCAGTGAGTCCAGTCATCCCCCAGTGAGTTGGAGCTAGTGCTGGGAGTGAGCTCCTGTGACATGAGATGGACAAACGCTCTCTCTTCCATGGACTCCTTGGAGGCACAAGGAAGTGGAAAGACAGGCAGACCTGAATCAGTGACCAAAGACACTATTAGACAGATCGTGCTAAGATGATTAAAGCAGGAAGAAAGAACGTGAGGGAGACCAGAAGGGGGAGGCCTCACAAGGGAGATGCGTTGACCTTGATCTCGGCCCCTTAGAGTGAAAGCTTCCAGACTGGGCCCTCCAGCTGAGGAGGAGAGTAGCCTCTTGATTGATGGTACTTAATACATTGTACATTCTGCTGAGGAGGACATTTAGAGATTTCCAGAGTACCATCAACATTGTAGACAAAGCATTTGCTTTGGTTTTTGCTTCAATATATTTTGGGTGAAAAAATGAGTCATGATTAAAGTGTTTCATGCACAGAGTGGTTGGGTTTTTCAGGCTTTTACAGACCCTTCTGTTCATTTTCTGTCAGACACAGAGGGTCCATCTCTGAAAGGTGGCCCTGCAGGCCCCTGCTCTCTGACGATTGTAGCAACTAGTCAGGATGACCAAGGAGATAGTCACCAGGATACTCACACTGGTTACTGCTAAGTAGATCTGGAGTGACTACTGGTTAAGCTAGTAGACAACATGGCAGAATTCGTTGTTCAGTCACTCAGTCGTGTCCAACTCTTTGCGACCCCATGGGCTGCAGCATGCCAGGCTCCCTGTCCTTCACTGTCTCCTGAAGTTTGCTCAAACTCATGTCCATTGAGTTGGTGATGCCATCCAACCATCTCATCCTCTGTTGTCCCCTTCTCCTCCTGCCTTCAATCTTTCCCAGCATCAGGGTGTTTTCCAATGAATCGTTCTTCTCATCAGGTGGCCAAAATATTGGAGCTTCAGCTTAACTGTCAGTACTTCCAAAGAATATTCAGGGTTGATTTCCTTTAGTATTGACTGGTTGGATCTCCTTGCTGGTCTAAGGGACTCTCAAGAGTCTTCTCCAGCACCACAGTTTGAAAGTATCAATTCTTCAGCTCTCAGCCTTCTTTATGGCAGAATACTTCTACCTTGAACTTTTTAATTTCATCTCAACATTCCCCTGTTGCTAGACAACAAGTTTTGTTGACCCCATCACTAGCAGTGTAGCAGAATATCATCAATCAATCATATTATTTGCATATCTGGGGGACATTTCCTTGGAAGGGAGAGGGAGGGACTCCTTCCTATCTTTCCAAGCAAAGGCCACTCCCCTCCACAGCTATAATCCCATGCTCCCCTCTGCAGAGCAACCATCACATTGCACTGTTACTTTCTGTTTTATTTCCAGACAGACTGGTACCTTCCTTTTCATTTGTTTGTTTTATCAGCTCTCGCATGTATTGAGCACTGTGTTCCAAAACCAATTTTGCAGGCTCTTTGTGCTCTAAACAAGAACCCTAAGACACTCAGTCTCACCGAACATCTCCTTGGTGCTAAGTAGATATCTTTTGAATGGATGAGTAAGCAAATGTTGTTTTACACATGAGGAGAAGCTCATCTTGTTGCCTTCAGTTTGCCTTTATCTAGCATATGCCTGGCATGTAATAGTCAGGACGGCAGGAAGCATCTCAGAGGCCCAGACGCAAGTTCTGTCTCTTCTCCTGGGAAAGAGCCGCCAGCGACGGAGTGCTGTCCTGCGCTATGCGCGCTGCTGGTGCTTTCCGACAAGGCCCCTGCTCGTCCTGAGCGCCCGTCCTGCAGTGAGGGAAGGACCTGGTTCACACTCAGTGAACAGGAGGGGAGCAGCCTTCCTATCCCAGGCTCACTAGCAGCTGAATTCAGCCTCTTTTGAGATCCCACAGCCTCCCATTCACCTAGATAAAACAGGATGTCTGAAATATCATATATCACTTATATGTGGAATCTGAAAAAATAATACAAATAAACTTATTTACAAGGCAGAAATAAACCCACAGACATAGAAAATAAATTCATGCCTACCAAAAGGAAAGAGAAGAGGGATAAATTAGGAGTTTGGAATTAATATATACACAATGCTGAATATAAAAGAGGTAAACAACAAAGATCTACTGTATAGCACAGGGAACAATATTCAATATCTTGTAATAACCCATGATGGAAAAGGATCTGCAAAAGAATAGACACGTATGTGTGTATAATTGAATCCCTTTGCTCTATACCTGAAATTAATGCATCACTGCGAATCAACTGTATTTCAATTAAAGAGGAAAAAAAAAAACGAGATGGCCACATCTCTGAGTTGCCTCAGAGAGCCTATTTATTGTCCCTCTTCCCTCTGTGAATGTTTTATGAATTGATAGACTTGAAACATTCTCCAAGGACAAGGGATAAAAGTGTGCAAACTGAAAAATGCCATAATGAAACACCTTCCCTCTGCCCTGTAATGAGGAGTGTGTTTCTGGGGCAATTTCCAGCTCTTCTGGTTACTCTTGTAGAAGTAGCCATGACAATATGAAGGGAGGGAGAAGCATGAAAGCAGGTTTGAATGTGGGACACTTTGGCATTTACCATCTTTAGAAGGACACTGTGTTGACTTGTTTTCTCTACAAAGATCCTGAATTTGCACTTCTCTGGTTTCTATAGAAAATTTTATCTTTGGTTTGATTAAAAAAAAAAAAAAAAAAAGAACTATTTTATTGACTTAAGTAGTCACATTCCCCAGAGTCCAGACCTTAAGGAACAAAGTTGCAGAATCACTTTTCCATATAGTTCTAACATGCTTTCTCTGACACCTTCCACCCTACCAAAAAAAAAAAAAAAAAAAAAAAGCTTTACTCTGAAGGAGTAAAAATGGAAATTCCTGAAAATCATATAGGAAACATGCCCAACTTCTTTGAGCTGCAGTGGTTTCATTCACATGGGGCATGGAGTCGAGAAGGAGTCAAGAATTACATGCCAGCTTTGGCATCCGTTCAGGAGGCTCAGCACCCCGTGGAATCCATCATGAAGCTTCACACACCCCTTCACATTTGGTTTATGTGGATGAAAACACGGTTCCGGTTCTCAGGGTTTCTTATTCCTGACTTCAGGGTTCAGAGGAAAGTGATCACTAAAGCACAGCTCTAGTGGAACCACTAAATTGCTTGTGAATTGGTTAATAAAATAATTACCACAGCCTTCTTAACATTGTTTTACTGCTCAGCAGTTAGAAGGGTACAACTTCCCAAGTACTGAGATCATCCAAGAAACTACTCTTTGAACACCTGTAATGTGCCCAGCACTGTGGTTGGGACCAAAAGCAACCAGTCAAATGTAGGACAAGGTGTGTGCGTGCGTGCTAAGTCACTTCAGCCATGTCCAACTCTTGGCAACCCTGTAGGGTCTGTGGGCTGTCAGGCTCTCTGTCCATGGGATTCTCCAGGCAGGAATACTGCGGTGGGTCACCATGCCCTCCTCCAGGGGAATCTTCCCAACCCAGGGACAGAACCCGTGTCTCTTAGATCTCCTGCATTGGCAGCCAGGTTCTTTATCACGAGTGCCACCTGGGAAGTCGTAAGACACAGTGTCTGCACTCAAAGAGCTTGAAATCTAGCTGGGCAAATCTAATTACTATGTGGACATAAAACAATACCTCAAAATACAGGGGAGCACTAAAGGAGAAGCTCAGAGGTCTTCGACATCCAGATGAGAACCAGGAGCTTTTTGATGTCTTCAGCAGAAGGCTTTAAAATCCCATCTCATTTGTGTGGGGGCAGGAGAGCCAGGGAAGAATCAGTCTTACCTTCAAGTACTGGGATGAGCTGGAACTGACTGTTTCAGGATCTCAAACATTTTTACTTCAAGAATCAAATCAAGAGTCGTAAATTATTGGGGCAGAGGTTGGTTTCCTCATGTTGGTGGTGGTGGTTTAGTCGCTAAGTCGTGTCTGACTCTTGTGACCCCATAGACTGTAGCCTGCCAGGCTCCTCTGTCCATGGGATTCTCCAGGCAAGAACACTGGAGTGGGTTGCCATTTCCTTCTCCAGGGGATCTTCCTGAGCCAGGAATCGAACCCGGGTCTCCCACATTGCAGGCAGACTCTTTACCGACTGAGCTATGAGGGAAGCCCACTTCTCATGTTATCTACCCTCAACCCCATCTCTCATCAGCCGTGAGTAAAATGGCCTGAGCAAAACGTTTACCAGTAATGGAACCAAGATACCCGCTTAAGGACCTAGGCAGTGGTAAATTTAGTTCTCGAATTTATTTCTTGTTGAGAAAGACAGAAATCTACTTAAGGGGAAAAAAAAAAAGGTGACCTATGGACTGAATTGTTACCTTTGTGTAGCATATTCCCTGTTTCCAGGGCAGCAAGGGAGACAAAGAAGGCATTTATTTTGTGGAAAGGGATGGGGGCAGGGAAAGAAACAGAAACCAGAGGATTGTGCAATCATGGCATTCTTAAATCCCTCCAGGAAGTTTATGTTTCGAGTCCTTTGAAAGAGTAGAACACAGCTGTTCAAAAAGGCGAGTTTATCAGGGGGCTGCAGGCCCCATTCCACCGTTGGATTTTTCTTGGCCATTGGCTTCTCGGCACCTCCATCCAAAGCCCTCGGGGCAGGCAGGCCACTGTGTCTGGGCCCTGCCCTGAGCAGGCCTACACCTTCCCCCAGTAGAGACCGCAGGCCTCAAATAGCATCGAGGTGTTCAAGTAGAGTCAGAACAAGGATGAGAGTGAAAGGAAACAGGCTACTGGATCTCAGCAAAGGGAAGCAGGGTGAGTCCTGCACGCCACCCAGACAAGACTTGCTGCGTTGAAATCCTTTCCAAAAGAAGTCCCTTCCTCGGATGGCCAGTGAAAGGGGGAGATTGTATGCATCATCTCACACTTTAAACATAGTAATTTTGGGCTGCAGCTTTATTGTACAAAACAAAAAAGTGCCTCTGAGTCCACCTAGGAAAATATAAACGTTGCAATGTAGCATTCATGCGACGCCTTTACAAGCTACCACAAGCTTCGTCATCTGCATATTTTCTCCCTTGCCAATGATCACTGGATAAGGGATGGTTCGGAACCCTCTCTGCATGCTCAGTAAATCTTTCTGACTGACCAAGTGACCCTTTGTCTCTTCCCTTCCTTCCGTTGGAGCCTTGAGGGCGATGTTCTGAGCTTTCACTGTCAGCTCCAACCAGTGACGACCCCGTTCCCCCTCGCATCCGTCCCTCTGAGCCCCAAATGCCCTTGCCCCTGCCCCGTGCCTGCCATGCGTCTCCGTTCTATCACCCCTTTGTCTTGGCTTTCTGTGTGCTCCGCGTTGAGAACAATGTTGGCATGTGGCGAATGAAAGGCCGAGAGGAAAGTGAGCAGTCTGGTTACTGATTGAGGAGGAGGAATTTGGAACCAGACCAGGTTGGCCACCCACCTCCATATTTTTCACTATGTGATCTTAAAGTTAGGAGTGACCGTTTCTTCACTTGTAAGAGGAAGATCAGAACACATGTGCAGAAAGCCGGGAGATGATTACATGGGACTGTACACAACTCTTGTTTGAAGAGCATCTGTTTTGAAATAAGCATTCAGAATGCAGTAGTTGTCAGGGGAGCGCCTCTGGGGGGCCTTGGACAGTCTTGCTTTTGAAGGCCCCTTCTTCCTTATAAAAATTTTAAAAATGATATTTTATGACTGTGCTAACATCAAGATAAAGACAGTACTAGGGCTTCCCAGGTGGTGCAGTGGTAAAGAACCCACCTGCCAATGAAGGAGATGCAAGAGACATGGGTTTGATCCCTGGGTCAGGAAGACCCCCTGGAGGAGGGCCTGGCAACTCACTCCAGTATTCTTGCCTGGAGAATCCCATGGACAGAGGAGCCTGGGAGGCTACAGTCCATAGGGTCTCAAAGAGTCAGACACGACTTAAGACAACACAACGCATTATATATTAAAACATTTCCTCAACCTAAAAGTTCAATTTGTCTTCCATCTTAAATCATTTTCATGGGTCCCTAAGACTATTGTGGTCCCTTGGCCTTGTACCTATGCAGTTTAAGGGGTCCATCATCCTGACTGACAGATTTATTTTGGAATTTCTTTCCTCTGCCTTTTCAATGCTAGTAACTGCTTTCTGGAAACTGTCTGGCCCCTCTAGCCTTCAGGATATACCCTGCCTCTGCCTCACCCCTCCCATCTTCCCAGCCACCTGGAACGTCTACACTGTTGGAGCTCCCAAGTTCCTTAGTCCAGCCACCATCTTTCTCAATGCAAACCCATGTCTTCACTCCTCTGATTGAGTCTCATTCCCTTAGGACTATTCCTGGCCTGGTGAGGCGGCACTGAATTTTTCTAACAAACTATTTCTCACTGAGATATTCATGATATGACTCTCTGTGCTCCTTCTCTACTCCTTCTAGAATATCTGCGCTTTGTCACAGAACTTTTTGAGACTCTATGTCATCATTCCAAGCCAGGTATCTGACAGAGGCAAAGAAAATATTTCAGAGCAAAGACTGAGCTTTAAGAATCCCTGAGATTGTATTGTGCCTCTACCTCTATGCATTCACTGGGTCTTGATGATGTAACTGTGATGAGAAGCTTTCACAAGGCAGGACATAGACTGTCTCCCAGTTCTCTTGGTTAAGGGTCATGCCTGATGAAGTCCTAGTGGAATCTCTTTATCCATGGAGATGTCTTCTACATGTCACTGGGGAGGACTTCTGTTCCCCAGCTTAAGTCATCCATCCAGCTATGCTTGGTGGTGACCTTACACCATGTTACATGTGCCTAAAAAACAATTCTAACTCCCTCAGTGTCTGTTATTTTCTGGATTCATTGGGAAAGCATTCTCAGAGTTAACCTTATTTATAAAGGGGGGAACTATGGTCCATAGAAGAGAAAATTTCCTACCTAAAATAGCAAAACAAATTAATGCCAGAATCAGGACTAGACCCTGGGCCAGTGTCCTCAATACCCATGTGTGGGCACCGCTTCCCTCTTCAGGGCCTGGCTGCCATTTACTAACCGGCACAGGCTCTGCAGTGGGAATGCTTGGTTTGATTCTGGCCTTTATTGCTTAGTATTTGTGTGACCTAGAAGAGTCATTCAGTCTCAACTGGCTCAGCGGTGAAAGGGAAGGGAGAGGGTAGAAATAGTATCAACCTTATAGAGTTGTTGTTGCAAAGATTCTTAGAGTTGTTTGTGAGACTTAAATGAGATTTAATTTAATTTAGCACCATTAATATGCTAAGCCCATACAAAGAGCTTAGCATAAGGCCTAGCACACAGCCCTCAGTAAATGACTTTGTTGTTGTCGCTATTATTACTAGTCCTGCTGCTGCTACCACCACTAATTCTATCACTGCCTCTCCAGTCTTGGTAACTTAGAGAAAGTGCTGGAGCTGCTTCCCAGGGTATGTACTGAGCTGCCCAGGGAGTGGCCTGAGCTGTAGGAGAATCTGGAAGAACAGGTTTTTTTCAAAGCAGTGGAAAATAAATCAAAGGCAATAACCCAAACCTGGAAAAAGAATGTTTTCCTTTGTTTGTTCTTTACTCAGTGTGAAAAAAAAAAAAAAAAAAAACTTCAAAAAGTAACTTATGCTGAAATAAATCAGCATGGCCACTTTTGAGGCAGCTTGGCTGACTCTCTGCGGTGTGTGCTCTTTCTGACCCCCTGAGGACAGTGACCACTTTCAGTGGGCGCCAGATGTAGTGATGACTGACAGTGTTCTGTGATAATGTTGGCCTCCATCAGGGGAGAGATGACATTAGGAGTCAGGGAAACATGGAGAGACGGCAAAGATGGGGAAAATAAAAGCTCCACAACCAGGGACAAAGCGCACCCTACCCCTTGTTGCAAACTGCTCATCCCCCAGTGTTAGATCTCATGGGACTTACTAGTTCGGGCTCTTGGCTGAAAGTAACAGAAGCCCAACTCATGTTAGCTTAAGGAAAAAGGAGACTTTATTATAAAGATTCCACAGTGTAGCAAGGAAAACAAGGAGAGTGGTAGAGGTGGCCTCATGTTGAAATCAGGCCCTCAGATGCTCTAAAATTTGTGTCCTTTCTCTCTCCATCATTCTCTTTCCACAGACTTTCTTCCTCTGTGGTTCTGGTTGGTTAATGGTGCAACACTTCACAGGTTTTATAAACAGCCGTGTGTTAAGAGTGTTAGTTGCTCAGTCATGTCCAATTCTTTGTGACCCCATGAACTGTAGCCTGCCAGGCTCCTCTGTCCATGGAATTCTCCAGACAAGAATACTGGAGTGGGTTACCATTTCCTCCTCCAGGGGATCTTCCTAACCCAGGGATCTAACCTGGGTCTCCCACATTGCAGGCAGTTTCTTTACTGTTTGAGACACAAGGGAAGCCCATAAATGACCACGCAGTCACCCAAAAAGAGCCTCGCTTCACTTTCTCCAATTTAAAAATCTTCCTGGAAGGAATGATTAGCCCAGCTTGGGTCAGGTTCCTTTTCCTGATTACCCATTAGCAGTGATAAAATGTAAGCACTGGTTATACCGACATGGTACATCCTCCGTAACTATATACACTTATGAGGGGCACAACCTCAGGTAATGGATTAATGAAACAGGTATTGTTGAACTACATGACGAGGAACATATTGTTCACACTCAGCCCTAGACCGTATCCCCACCATTCTCTGGTTCCTCATCCTGTGCTCACTGCCCCCTCCCTCTTACACAAGGCAAACCCTACCTCTAAACAAGCTGACTCCAGCATCAAATAGTGGAAATGACACACGCTTTAGAACTACCCAGTTCAGTTCAGTTCAGTCGCTCAGTCGTGTCCGACTCTTTGCAACCCCATGAACCACAGCATGCCAGGCCACCCTGTCCATCACCAACTCCCGGAATTTACTCAAACTCATGTCCATCAAGTCGGTGATGCCATCCAACCACCTCATCCTCTGTCATCCCCTTCTCCTCCCACTTTCAATCTTTCCCAGCATCAGGGTCTTTTCAAATGAGTCAGCTTTTCACATCAGGTAGCCAAATCCTGCACATCAGGATTTCAGCTTCAGCATCAGTCCTTCCAATGAATATTCAGGACTGACTTCCTTTAGAATGGGCTGGTTGGATCTCCTTACAGTCCAAGGGACTCTCAAGAGTCTTCTCCAACACCACAGTTCAAAAGCATCAATTCTCCAGTGCTCAGCTTTCTTTATGGTCCAACTCTCACATCCATACATGACTACTGGAAAAATCATAGCCTTGACTAGACGGACCTTTGTTGTCAAAGTAATGTCTCTGCACTTTAATATGCTATCTAGGTTGGCCATGACTTTTCTTCCAAGGAGCAAGTGTCTTTTAATTTCATGGCTGCAGTCACCATCTGCAGTGATTTTGGAGCCCAAGAAAATAAAGTCTGTCACTGTTTCCACATCTATTTGCTGTGTGACACTGGGCAACTTACTTAGCCTCCCTGAGCCTTGGTTTCCTTACCTATGAAGTAAAGCATATTTAATGGGGTTGTTGTAAATAGTAAGGAAAATAAAGTAATCATAATTTAAACACTTGGCATGTAATAGTTGTTCAGTTCAGTTCAGTCACTCAGTCATGTCTGATACTTTGCAACCCCATGGACCGCAGCACACCAGGCCTCCCTGCCCATCACCAACTCCCAGAGTTTACTCAGATTCATGTCCATTGAGTCGGTGATGCCATTCAACCATCTTATCCTCTGTCATCCCCTTCTCCTCCCACCTTCAATCTTTCCCAGCATCAGGGGCTTTTCAAATGAGTCAGTTCTTTGCATCAGGTGGCTGAAGTAATAGGTGCTCATAATTAAAATATTAAATATTTAAAAATATTTAAAATATTAAAAATATAAATATTTTTTAAAATATTAAAAGTTAAAGAGTAATAATTAAAATATTAATTTCACTTTCTAATTAAGTTACCTGGAAATCTTCAGGAGGGTGGAGGAGTGATGGTAAGAGAAAAGGGAGGACGGGAGAAGTGATAGAATTTTGTATCTGGGAAATGTCCTTCTGCCTCAGGTAATTTCTGGTTATTCTGAGCAAACAGAAATAATTGAAGTGGTTCAGCTGCACTGGGAAAGCCACATTTTGCTACATATAGCCTCCCACTTTAGAGGCAAAGCAACAAGCATCTCAAGATCAATGTGTATATTTTATGTTTCTTATTAATTTACTGGTTCTTAAATCTCTCTATATAATGTCTGAAGTTAATGGAATACAGTCTAATCACTGAATGAGTGACTGAAGTCCTTTGATATTTTGTTGCTGTTTAGAGAGATGCTCCTCTCTTGAGAATATAATAAGCCATATTTTTTATTAAATATACTTTATTGAGTTCTTATTTTGGTAAAGTGAAAGTGAAAGTGAAGTCACTCAGCCGTGTCCAACTCTTTGCAACCCCATGGACTGTAGCCTACCAGGATCCTCAGTCCATGGGATTTTCCAGGCAAGAGTACTGGAGTGGGTTGCCATTTCCTTCTCCAGGGGATGGCCTGTCCAAATGTTTGCATGTCTCATGTCTTTCTTTTTTGGTAATTGTTTTGGTTTTTTGTTTAAACTTATTAATTTTAAATTGAAGGATAATGGCTTTGCACCATTGTGTTGGTTTCTGCATGTACCAACTTGAATCAGCCATAGGTATATGTGTGTCCCATCCCTTGTGAACCTCCCTCCGACCTCCCAACCCATCCCACCCCTCTGGGTTGTCACAGAGCACTGCATTTGAGTTCCCAGTACAAGTTTGTGGACACAGAGTGGGGAGGAGAGGGTAGGACGAATTGAAAGAGTAGCACTGAAACATATACAATACCAAACGTAAAATTAGATAGCCAGTGTCTCATGTCTTTCTATGAGTTAAGTGGTCCTGTGCCCATTTTCCAGGTAAGGAAATTGAGGCTTGGAGAAGTCAAGAGCCAGAATCACTTAGCGCTCAGTGACAGATTGGGATTTGAGCTCACCTTAACTAGTTCCAGAGCCTGAGCACTTAACCATCATGCAGTACTGCCTCTCTACACCTCGGCTTTGGCTAAAAGACTTAGAGACAGGCCACATGAAAAATGAATCCCCAGGAAAATCCGTGCTTAGAGGGTTTCAGATGATAAGTGATAATCCCATAGATGCCATGCACCCACACAGTGTTGCTACAGGGGCTTGAATGCAAAGCCGCAGAATCATAGGAAGAAAAATAGTTAAACAACAGAGAGACTGTCTCCTTAGACAAGGCAAACATTCTGATTACTCACTTAGAGGATAAGAGTGGTGAAGGGATTGAATCTGTGCAAAAGAAACTGGAAATTGGGTCTCAGCTTTAGACTCTGTGCTGTTTCCCATCTTGGTCAAAATGATGCTCAGTCCAGTGGCCTGTGTCTGTGTGGGTTGTGTGTGCATGCGTGTGGAATAGTTTGGCCTGTTGCAGAAAACAGCACCACTTTGGCGATTAGCCATAGGTATTATCAATAACTCCCGATGACATGTGATGGATTCTTCACCCACTGACCAGGGTACCAATCATGGGAACCTCTGTGACCTCCCACCCTTCGTTGGCATGCTCCTCCAGGAACATTTTGCCCTGTCTGTGCTACTGTTAAGTTTCCTTACCTTCCACACTGGGCCGCATTTGTGCTTTTCTTTTATGAATTCATCCTGCACACGTGTAAATGGAAGAACATTCAAATATTCTGTCTCCTTTGACTACACACATACCTGGATTAATATCTCATGCTCTGTTTTTTTTTTTTCTATTCCCCATCTGTCTTTCAGCTCCAGGGTTCCTTGAAAAGAAAACAGATCGTTAACCTGTCTCCTGCCAACAGCAAGAGGCCCAATGGCTTTGTCGACAACTCGTTCCTTGATATCAAAAGAATCCGTGTCAGCGAAAATCTCGCTGCGGGACCAGGGGGCCTCCCAGTAAATAACGGACAAAGTCAGATGATGTCGGGGACCTTGCCCATGAGCCAAGCACCCCTGAGAAAGACTGCCACGCTGCCGCCCCCTCCTACCCACTCTCCTGGAAATGGTCTGTTCAACATGGGCTTAAAGGAAGTGAAGAAGGAGCCTGGAGAGACGCTGTCTTGCAGCAAGCACGGGGATGGCCAAGTGACCCAGGAGAATATTTTCTCTAACAGGTACGGAGATGATCCCGGGGAGCAGCTGATGGATCCCGAACTGCAGGAGCTGTTTAACGAACTGACCAATATATCTGTGCCTCCCATGAGTGACCTTGAGCTGGAGAACATGATCAATGCCACCATAAAGCAGGATGACCCGTTTAACATCGACTTGGGTCAGCAGAGCCAGAGGAGCACTCCCCGGCCGTCCTTGCCCCTGGAGAAGACGGTGATCAAAAGCGAATACTCCCCTGGCCTGACCCAGGGCCCTTCGGGCTCCCCGCAGTTGAGGCCCTCATCCGCGGGGCCCCCGTTCTCCATGGCCAGCTCGGGCCTCTCCGCTTCATCCCCGATCCCGTCGGTCCCCCAGAGCCAGGCGCAGCCCCCGCCAGCCTCCGGAGCAGCCCGGGCCCTGCCCAGCTGGCAGGAAGTGTCCCACGCTCAGCAGCTCAAACAGATTGCCGCCAACCGGCAGCAGCACGTCCGGATGCACCAGCACCAGCAGCAGCAGCAGCAGCCCGCCAGCTGGCCAGCCTTGCCCTCCTCGGCAGGGCCCTCCCCAGGTCCCTTCGGGCAGGAGAAAATCCCCAGCCCCTCCTTCGGCCAGCAGCCGTTCAGCCCCCAGAGCACCACCATGCCGGGGGTCGCGGGCGGCGGCAACCCGTCGAAGGTCATGGCGAACTACCTGTACAAGGCCAGCCCCTCGGCCCAGGGGGGGCCGCTGGACGTGCTCCTGCAACCCAAGCCGCAGGACCTCAGCCGGAGCTTTCTGAGCAGCCCGCACCCGGCCATGGAGCCCCGGCACGGCAGCACCAAGCCTTTGTTCCATTTCAGCTCGGATCAAGCCAACCAGCAGATGCCTTCCGTGTTGCCTTCCCAGAGCAAGCCTTCACTCTTGCATTACACGCAGCAGCAGCCGCAGCAGAGCTCCGTCACGGTTCAGCAGCCGCAGCCGCAGCCGCAGCCGCAGCCGCCCGCGCAGCAGCCGCAGCCGCCCGCGCAGCCGCCAGCGGCCCAGCCCGCCCAGCCGCTCTCGAACCAGCCCTTGCTGAGGGCCCCGTTACCACTGCAGCAAAAGATCCTCCTGCAGAAGATGCAGAATCAGCCTATCACGGGACTGGGGTACCAAGTCTCCCCGCAGCACAGGCAGGTAAGGGCCGCGCCCCTCCCCACCCAGAGTCCCCAGACACCGCCGAGCTCGCTCAGCATGCTCTGGTTACCGCTGTGCTCCTGTCAGGACAGAATCAAGACCCCAGAGACAGCAGTGGTCCTGACAGATGCCTCTGAAGGCCTCCTGACGGTTCCCTTGAGGCGTCCGGAGGCAAGAGCATCGTCCACTGTCCCTGGGGTCTGCTCTTGCTTGTTAAGAGTGTCGCCTGAGGATCAGTGCCTTTAGTGGCATGTCCGGTTGGCAGTAATCTTCTGATAATGCCCATGCCTGGTGCCTATTCATTCAGTCGATAAATCGGTCATTAAGTCAACATGCGTGTTCCGAGTCCCTGCCCGTGTGTATGATGTAGTGATTATGCTGAGTACTGAAATAAGGCCAGACGTGATATTAAGAGTGTTGAATGACAAATATCCACCCACACCAACCCACTGAGGTGTCTAAATGTCCAACCCATCATAGTAGATCCTGCTGTGACTCCACGCTTGCGCCTAAGGCTTGAGTACCCCCCTCAAGTAAGACGTGTTCTCTGTCTTCAAGTTCAGTCTGGAGAGGGCGACAGGCTTTTAAAACAATCATCTTAATACTGAGTGGAAAGGATAATGATATATGGAGACGAAGGCTGGGTATTTACCGAGCAGGGGGACATCAGGGAATATTGCTGGAGAAAGTAATGTGTGAGTTAATGTTAAAGGGTGAAATTGTCATGACTACAAACAGAAAAAAAAAAAAAAAAGGCTGTGGTTACCTTATATCCTGCGGTTAACATAAAGCGGAGATCTTATTCTGCCCCAAACAGGAATTGTGTGAGGAGATAGCTCTGTCTCCAGAGCACTGGTGAATCAGAGCTGCTCCCCAGGGAATTTGAAAGGAAAAAAATCCTTCCTGGAATAAGTGAAGGGAGGGAGGAAGGAAGGAAGGAAGTCAGGAAGGGAGACTGGATGTTGCTTTGTGCATGTAATTTGACAGGTCTCTGTTAGTGTCCAAGCACAAAGACAGCATGTGACATGTCAAAACAATATGTCAGGACAGTGTGACGGCGCAGAGCCTCATTCCAATCACATTCCTCGAGTCGTTTGTGCGGCTGCTGCCCAGAACAGAATGCCACCGGCAGCACAGACCGCGGCCAAGCTAACCTTCGCCCTAGATACACGCCAGGAGGAAGCCAGACCCAGCCAGGATTCAAGAGCTGTGTCCCACAGAAAGCTCTCGGTTCTTAACCGCCTACATTGTAGATTGTGAAGAATGGGCTTGGAGTAGAGTGCTGTGTATACTTTACAAAGTTCCATTTTTAACATGGGTAATTTGGGGATCATTTGAAAACAAACAGTATTGTGGAATTACTTTCTAATATTATGTGTAGCCATTTTGCTGTGACTGAATCTGGGTTTAAATTCTTACTCGGATAGTCTAGCTGTATGAACCTCAATCAAATCAGTGAACCTCTGTAAGCCTTAGTTTTCTCACCTGTAAATGAGGGTAATAATGTATATCCTAGGATTTGGGGAGAATAGGTGATATCTTTCTTAGGCCAGCATCTAGAATAAAGTTGGCTACTACTGTGCTTATCATGGAAAAGGCCTTATATGATATCAAAATGTTTTTAACAAGCATTACTTTTATGTAGGAGATCCCTTGGAGTAAGTCTCAGATTTTAACAGAAGCAGTACTCGAGGAATAAAAGAGAACTTACCTTAGTTCTGTCTAGCACTGTGGTGAGTGGGTGATTTACCTTCCCTGGGCCTGGACTTCTGACTGTAAAAGTGGAAATAATAAATAATGAGATATTACTAAGAGTCATGATTTATTGACTACTTATGACTAACATGACTTCTGTCTCCCTTACTGGTATCTCATTTACTCATATAAAGTAATTACCATTATTCTCGTGTTACAAGTGAGACAGTTGAGGCTCAGAGAAGTTAAGTAAGTTTTCCAAAGTTGCAAGGATAACAAGTAGCAGAGGCATGATTCTAATGGTCTACTTTGAAGGCTGTACTTTCAGCCATGAGGCTGTACCACTCACAAGTAGGATTTGCTTGGAAATGAGTTTGTAAATCATTGTGAAATTCTCAAAAGAAATATTTCTTATAATACTGAGCCATATTTACATAATCTACATAGTAAATTAAGTTTGGGGGGTAGTAAAGTCTCATCTTGAATTACCTTCAGAGTTGTTAAAGAAGAAAAATCAAAAAAATATCTGTGTGACCTTTGACCTTCCTGAGAATGAGCATTACGGAGCTTAACCAAAATAAACAATGTGCAACAGGAAATATAGCTCTTTGGTGCCCCATCAGCCCTTCTTTGGGAGCCTTCCTGCCACCTCCAACATCCTCTGTCCTGTTTCCGCCTCCATCGCTCATGTCAACAGCTGTCCACCACATTTCTGACCCCTTGGCCTCCACCCCAGCTCCCCAGGGCCCAAGCACCCCAATGGGTGCTAATGGACAAACTAACTAGCATCTTCCAGTGTGTTAGATAGTTTTTTACTTTTCCTGGTACATGCGACACTTATGATGCCAAGATAATTTTCATCTTCAAGAAGGACCTCAAGGGAGCAGAAATGGTGGGTGACATTGGCTGGCAGGCAGTGGCTCTCCATTCAAAGCCTAATCCTCAACCTTATCAATTGAACTGTATTGTCCCTTCCGACTCAACAGTTTGATGAAGTATGACTCAAGTGTCCTGTGTCTGAGTTGTGAGCAAGTGTATCACAGCTCTGTAGTCAAATGTCACCCTCTTGAAAGCATTCACGTCTAGAGGGGTTGGGCCCATTTCTCATCACGGTGCTGTTACAGTTGCAGAGTTTTTTCCCAGGGATTGTCTTCAAAGCTTTTAGCACATCAAGGAGATTATTATCAATACAGTAATATTCATCTTGTCAGGGTTATTTCTGAAAACAGTCAAACTGAGTATTGCTACATTGGGTCAAAAAAACAAAGAATAACTACAGTACGATGGAGCTGCATCGCAAATTTTCTTTGTGAACTTTCTCTGAAGATAATAAAGAAGTAAATGAGTTGCTTCCCAAGATGATCATTTTGAGAAGTGATTTTTCACTTGGATGTACATATTTCTAGGTTTTTCCATTTTTATTGTCTCATCCAGTATGTTGCCAAGTATTCCCAACTCCAAGAGGGTAGTTTTAACTCTGCCATTCATAGCAGAGAGTAGAGATCTGTGTTCTCATTTCGGATTAGCCAAATCTCTGATACTCATGACCAAAGTTATGGGCAAGCAGGGATTGGAAATTAAACAGTTCTTATGTTTATCAACTAAAGAATCCTGAACAAAAATAGTAGTCATGGATTTTTTTTTTTTTTTTTTTCTGCTTGTCATACTCACTTTGTGTCAAACACAGGAAGATTTACTAATGAGATATGCTAATTGGGACGCTCTAGTTCGGGAATGGTGGAAATCTTGGCTCTCTGCTACAAAATAGTAGATTGAATTTGGTGATCATTTGTTTAGAATTTACCCAGTAGGCTAGGCAAAGATGACCTTCTCTTCAGCCTCAGAACTCTGAACCCACACAGGGCTGCATGCTCACGCAGAGGCTGAAATTGAGGGGTTCATATGTCCTTCTCTCTTTATTGGGTACCCCGTTCTCCTAGATGTGAATGACACCCAAGAGTTGGATACAGCATAATCGAATTGTTGGGAGACATTTTTATCATTCCATGCCTGGAGTGGTTTTAAGTAATCCATTCCCTGGAGGCTGGGAGAACAAATGGTATTTGGTGTTTCAGCAAATGTCTTCAGCAACTCTGTCTTGCTGATGTTTGGGGCTTGGCAAATGGAAATCCCTCCTGGCTATAATTTTCTTCTTTTTCCTATTGGAAGGTTATGGGAGAGGGCAGGAGAGGGGTGTAGTGCATGCAGTTCTGATTTATCTTCAAGTCACTGAATACTTGCTTTAAGGTGTAAGAGAATTATTGGTTGACCAGGGCTCATGAGAGTTCAATTCAAAGCCTTAACCTCTTCAACTAGAATACAGTCTTTTTCAGAGCTATATAATCAGACACTTGAAAGTGTGAATTTTTTTTTTTCTAACATTAGAGCCATGAAACTCGAGTGGATTCTATATTTGGTTTAGAATTTTCCCATCTCTAAAAATTCTGAGAGGGAAGGCAGCCAGTGAATGGATGGTTTGTTATGACCAAAACATAAATTTGTACATTTCCTTTTTAGTTTAAAGCCAAGTTCTTCGATCATATATTAGGAACCTCAACCCACTCTCTCTACCTAGCCAAGTTTATCCTTCAGTACTCTATATATCAACCATTGGCATAAATCAAGCAGTGTTCTCCTCCCCTCATCTTTAAGTTAGTCTTGGGTGTAGCTAATCTTAAAGATGAACACTCAAAAGATTGTTTCCCAATTGGCCTAGCTGACGTTGGAGCATTCTCTCATGTACTGACAATGCTTCTGAATCCTTTTAATTGCCCAGAGAAAGTTCCAGAAAAGAAATAGAACCTTCAATCAATTGGGAATGCCTTTTCTAGTAGGAGAATATGAATTCATAGTTCTACAACAATATAACATTCAATTCACCCCTTTGCTGGGGGATAGAGGTTGGTTAAAGTGTCAGTCAGTTAGGCTAGTGCCAGGGTTTGGTTTTAGGGGCCAGAATCAAGTGAGGGGAAGTCAGGAGCATGAAGGGCCAAAGATAGAACCTATCCAAAATCCTAAAAATGCTGGGAAACAAGATTAGTCAGTATACTCAGAATCCAGGAGTGAATTTGAAAGATGGTAACAAACTCATGATTTCACAAGTGACCTAAAATCTAGAGTTGAAATTAGGATAGAGACTTGGGAGATAAGTCTAGGTGGTCATCACAAATGACCCTCAACCATTTGATGATTTCCATTATGACTTACCTTGGCTGGGTTAGGCTGGCAAAAGGAAAAAGAGCTGGTACAAATGTTGCCCATGGCAGGCAAGAAGCATTATTTTTGTATTTTCATTTTATCTTTGATAGTACGTCATTTATGTTTACAAAGGAAGCAAAATCTGTTTTTGATGCCCCATGAAACTAGGGCTAAGGCCAGAATCCAGAGTAAATTTCCAGACACACATGTTAATATAATTTGTACTGAAAACTCTTGACTGGCAAAATTAGCAGAAGAGATTTTGCTCGTGTTCTATTGGTGTTCATTGGTTTATTTTAACAAGAGTACCAACTCTGTGCCATTTATAAACCATCCAAATGGTTGTTGTTCGGTCACTCAGTCGTGTCTGACTCGTTGTGACCCCATGGACTGCAGCACTCCAGGCTTCCCTGTCCTTCACCATCCAAATGGTAGATATTATTAATCTTTTTTTTAATATCAGTAAATGAGGACACTGAGGCTTAGAGAGGTTAAATAACTTGCTTAGAGTTAGTCAGTAACTCATCTGATTTTAAGCCTAGTGATAAACACCATGCTGCCTAAGGAAATAGCTATAGGTGGTCTGAGTTGTGCTAACAGGGTCTTTCTTTGTGGTATCTGTTTGACATTTCACCGTTGTCTACATTCTCAGTTTTTTTCTACATCAGGCAAAATTTAAGCCGGTTTTGTTGCAGTTGCCTTATCCCAATCTACAGATCTCTAATCTCCTGTTTGCCCAACCTGGAGCCAAGAACTAAAGATTCTAAGCTAAATTGAGTACAGTTCTAGTCTTCACTCTAGCAATAGCTGTATTCATTCATTCAAAAAAATATTTGTTGAGTCCCTACTCTATCAGTAGTATTTACTGATGCTACAACTGAGAAAAAAGATGAAGGTGTGATGCAGTAAGGGAGAAAATAAAATATTTTAAGTTTTAAAAAATTAAAATATCAGAGAGTGTTTTCAAGTTGCTCTATTTTCATCATACTGTGGACTTACTCCTGCTTCTGTTACTAGGCTGATTTTTTGCCAGGCTTACTGGTGCCTCTGATCCCTGATAAAAATGGGAAAAACCCAAGGGAGTGGTATGTGATTTAGTTTGCAAAGCAAAAAATCCAAAGGCTTTGTTAGATTTTTGAACTGATAAAGAAAATTTAATCACTCTCTTTTCCTTTAGCATGATCCATCAAGATTTCAGAAACTGTTCAGGGTCTCACAGAGTTTTACAAGAGGGTGAAACCATAATTTTTGCCTGTATTCATTCATTCATATGATGAAAATTTATTGAGAACCTACAGTGTGTCTGGAATTGAAAACTAAAAGCTTAAGTGATCCAGAGAACCCTCATTGCATTCATCTAAAAATCAGGAAGGCATGGTTCCTCTCCTCAGTGAGTTTTTAATCAGAAGGAGACATCTGTCCGTAATACTATTGGGTTCCCATTGGGTACACCTACTATCTCATCATCATCCTGAAATCCACTTTATGTAGTAACTGAGCACAAATCATCTGGGCTTTTCCCCAAGTTTTCAAGTTCAACTTTGAGCATGATATTTTAACCTTTTGTAGACTAGAACTCTGCTGGATATTCCACTTTCATTCATATTTCACTTTATCATCCTAGTGTGCAATAGCTTGGATCACAATAAAGTGAATTGGTATAAAGCAACAATTAACTCTTGATTCCCTCCATGAAGAAATAAACATAGTAGCAAGAAGAGTATGTTGGCCTTGGAATCATAATACATAGGGTTTAAATCCCTCGTTAGGGGAATGGCTTCTATTATTCTCATTTCAAGGTCTTTGTCCATGGCTTGCATCAGTCCATAAGAGCTATGCATTTAAAGCATTAGTGGTAATTTAGCCTGTTGAATACCAAGTTTCTAACTAGGGAAAAAGGGGGTATGAGGTTAAGAAATAGATTTGATCCTGGAGATGGAAATGCAAGAGGGTTAATGGAAAATCTGACAGATATTTAACTGTAATGTGCATTAATGTAAGTGACTCAAACAATCCCCTTTGCACCAGTTCTAATTAGTTTTGCCTTTTCTAATCAGATGTCAGGTCTTATCAGTTCGGTATAGGGGGGTGGTGTGGATTCTTCTTGTGAAATCAAAAGGAAGCCAAAACCTGTTTAGCCTGCGCACCAATCAGTAAATGTTCCTATTAATGGTTAATTAAAGTCAGGCACAAAGACTTGAGATTCAGAAGGTGCTTACAATAAGTTCTAGGTTTGAAACAAAAGACCACATAAATATTTAGACTTCTCGGATCAGAGAGATGTGATGTGAGTGAATCATCTTACTCTTTTATTAATACATTGTGGTGCAAGCAAGGAAGATTCAACCTACACGCACAGAGCCCAGGCAGCTCTCTGGATGCTAATTAGAGAACTCTGGATGAATATTTGTATTTTATGCAATGAATCTGAACAATAAAGTGGCACCTTCTTTAGAGCAGAATAGAGGGAGGCCAGTGAGTATTCTCCGGTGCATTCGGCAAAAATCAAGTTTCAAGGTCCCTGGGGATGGCAGGATGGAGGTAATTGACCTGTTTCCCTTTCTTTCTACTGCTGATTCCCCTCCACCATGAATCACTGGCATTTTCCACAGTTTGCTTTTCACAGGAGCTTAAGTCCAGCTCCACCTTTAGGAAACATGAACTTCATAAACAAGGAGCTTTTCTGGCCCTGCACCCTGTGGCCCACACATCTTTGGCTCACATCTCGACTTTGTGTCTCTGAGTCTTTGTCGAGTCCCCTCTGCCTTTGTCTGTACCATCTCCTGTTTCACTCTTTAGGAACAGACCAGTTCTGAACTCGCCTCTTTTCCCTGGACTCCTCTGAGACCCATTTTATGGCAGGCCTGGAAAACGGGGGTGGTGAGGACATTTAGCCACTGGAGTTGTTATTGGCAACAAGAGTGAAGAGACTTTTCCTGGAAAAGGATGCATGTTGGGGAGAGCCTGGTGAGCTGGCAGGCCACCTCTGGGTCCCGCAAGCCTCTGGCGCAGGTGAATGAATTGAGTGGACACCCCCATGGGCAAAACAGTATCCTTCTTGCATCAAGTCTTTGCCGTCTGGCCTGTATCCTTGCCATCTTCCTGACCTGCCACTGGAGTGAGCATTCTAAAAAGGGGAATTTAACCATGTCTGTCACCTGCCTCAGCCCCTTAAGTGGTCTTCATTTTCTCAGAATGAAATACAGCTCCTTGTGTAGCTTTGAAAGCCCCGTGTGACCTGGCTCCCACCAAGTACCCCAGGTTGACAGACTTCTATTCCCAGCATTCTTCTTCCCTTTGGCCCGCCCTTTGACCCCTCTGTGACCTCAGACCCCTGGACACAGTGCCCTCCAGCTCGCTCCAAAAGACGTGTCCCCCGAGTCCTGAGAAGTACCAGGCTTTTGCCCTGAGGCAGGCCTTCAGACACGATGTTCCTTCTTTCGGGAACATTCTCCTGCTCTACCCTGGCTGGCTAACCTAACCCTAAGCTTTCTCAGTCTCAACTAAACCGTTTCTTCCACAGGGTTTCCCTGGCCTCCCAATCTGAGTTAGCTCCCATGCTGTGTTCTCTGCTGGTTGCCGCTCCTTCCTCTCTTTCATCATCTTTGCTCTTGTGTGTCTCCTCAACTGAACTACGTACCACTTGAAGCCAGGAATCGTGTCCCTGTTGCTCACCCTCATACTCCAGTCCCTGATATGCCTACTCTGTGGTTGGCACCTACAACATATTTGCTGAAGAAATGAACAAAGGACTTGTACCACTGGCCCACCATCCTTCCTTCTGTTCTGAGGTCTTACAGTCAGCAACTTACCCCCTCTCCTCCTCAGAGGGTAGGGAAGGAGCTAGCCCTTCCACCTTGCTCCATACCAACTCTGCCCTTCAGACATTTCCCCCTGGGCCTGACAGCAGTTCAGAGAGTTCACTCTCAGCTGCCTCCTGGGTTAATCCTGTGGAAAGAGATCAGGCACAAGCACTTTTGATGGAAGCTGGACTGACCTATACCCTGGGGGATCATGTAAGTAAGAGTTTTATCAGCAGTTGTTGCTGTTCAGTCACTCAGTCATGTCCAACTCTTCACGACCCCATGGACTACAGCACGCCAGGCTTCCCTGTCCTTCACTGTCTCCTGGAACTTGCTCAAACTCATGTCCATCGAGTCAACGATGCTATCCGACCATCTCATCCTCTGTCACCTACTTCTCCTCCTGCCCTCAATCTTTCCCAGCATCAGGGTCTTTTCCAGTGAATCAGCTCTTCACATCCAGTGGCCGCAGTATTGGAGTTTCAGCTTCAGTCTTTCCAGTAACTATTCAGGCTTGATTTCCTCTAGGATTGACTGGGTCAGTCTCCTTGCTGTCCAATATTGTTGATAAGAACAATAAAGAATTTTATCAACGATATTCCATGTGATTTTTTTAGCTTTTTTTTTAATTTATTTTTTATTGAAGGATAATTGCTTTACAGAATTTTGTTGTTTTCTGTCAAACCTCAACATGAATCAGCCATAGGTATAGAACATCAATAATGTACTAATAATGACCAAACACAATCCCTCCTCATAAGTAATTAACAGGAACAAGTGATTATCGTGTTGTTTTATAAGATTTCTGATAGAGGTTAATGTCAGGTAATCTGGGAATACAGAGATGAAGCACCTAGGACAGCCTTGGGAACCAGAAAAGGTTTCCTGGAGGAGGTATCATCTAAGCGCCTACCTCAAGGAAGAACAGGAATTAGTGAGGTAGATGGGAAAAGCCCCTCCAGGCAGGGGTTGAGTTCTTCTGGAAGATTCCAAGCAGTTCAATGTGGCTGGACTGCAGAGTGCAAGGTCAGGAGAGGACAGATAAGACTAGAGCGGTAAGCAGGGGCCAGATCATAAGGAGCCTTAAACACCATTGTAAGGAGGTTAGGAATTCATCCTGAGGGCAACAGGAAGTTATGGAGAGAAGCCTACGGGTTGTTTTTAAACAGAGGCATAGCTGTTGCCTGCCACAGAGTAGCTGCGAAATTCAGACATGTTGAATGTTAAAGAAACAGATTTGCTCTGCAGAAAAGTTGCAGTGTAGGGAATACACTGGGGGGCCCCAGGCGAGGGGCACAGACACCTTCACCAAATCTATATGCCAAGAACATTCCAGAGATTTTGAACATGCTGTGGGCCCAGGAAGCTCCTGCCTTCTGTCTAGGGCAGGGACCCTAGAATGTCCCTGCTGGTTCACTGGTCCTCTGTTTCCCCCACCCCGCCCCTCACACATGGCTTTTCTATGGCCAACCCTGGACTTCCGCTCTTGCTCCAGAGGACTTGGTCCATCCGTTTGATCTCTTATGGCTACATTTCCATCTTCAAGCATGCTCAAGTCTTCAACACCCTTTCAAAACAACTTCTCACCAGCCTCCCTCCCCTGTGACACCCCAGCTTCCCAGTAACCAGGCTCAGGACCTCTGAGTCAGTATAATTCTTCCCTGTCCACTTTCCCGGGTGGTACCACGGAGGCCGCTGATGGCCATCCACACCTCTTTCTCTTCTCCGTGTCCACTACTGCTGGCCACAGGTTCATGTTATTGCAGTATTCCCCCATCCCTCCCAGTAGTGGGCTGGAGAGCGGGTCTAAGGAATTCTGCCTTGCTCTATACTCCTGAGGGCTGAGACCAGTCGCTGGGGTTCCAGACACCCTTGTGGCCTCCCCGCTGGAATTACAGCCTTACTCAAGATCCAATCCCTCGTTGAGGCTCCTTCACTTCTCAGAACCAGCTCTCCTCCCTTTGAGGGTCTTTTGCTCAACCGCTGCCTTTTCTGCACTGGCCGCAGATCCTATTCACCAGCGCAGGCAGCTGTGAGGTGTCCTGGACAACCAGCCCTGGCCCCCTCCATCCCCGCCCTTAAGGTAAGCCCATGCTGCTGTCATCAGCCTTCCTCAGGCTGTGAAAGAAAGTCCCGTTTCTCCCTCCTTTGGTGCACGCAGCATAGGGAAAACTCCTCCAGTACAGTTCTTAAACATTGCATTATACTTCCAGTTCAGTATCTGCTCGGTCCAGTGAACTGTGAATTCCTAGTGAGTTTGGACCCTGGAATTTCCCTTCTCCCTCTGAACTCATAAAGCATTCTGCATCTCTTATTGCACTCATTGCTTTTTTCAACCTTTAATTGTCGTTAAGTCTGTATTTTAACCCTTCCACTAAGCAGTAAGCTTGAAACCAGAGTTTCTTTATCATTCATCTTTGTACCTCCAAGGATTAACAGAGAAAGTCCCAACATACAGACCCAGAAACAGAGAGGAGGAAAGAAGAAAAGAAGGAAGGGAAATAAATCAACTATACTCCAGTAAAAATTAATTTTAAAAACTCGGTAAAGGATAATAAAATGAAGTTATGGTGTGTGTGTGTGTGTGTGTGTGAGAGAGAGTGTGTTATAGGCTGTGTGATCTTGAAATCAAAGGCTGTATGGTCTTGAATTATAGGCCTGAATAATTTGACACTGATCTGAATATCAAATGTACATTACTGAGACTGTATACATCGCTTACTTCTAAAAATGTTGTAAGTGCCTTAATGACCACAGTTGTGGCCAAGTCACTTAATATCCCTGAAACTGACCTGCATCATCTGTAAATGAGAACACCACCTATTTTACCGGATTCTTGAACACAGTTCATGAAATAACCCATAAGACATATGACAAATACAAGGCCTGCACCTGGTAGGCAATTCACAAGTGCTGGCTTGCTTCTCTTTACAAAATAAGGACCCTCCGAACCAAATCCATTCAAACAATCCAAATTAAATGTTAGTAGACACTTGCAACGGGTGATTTCCAAAACTGAACTCTCATTTAACTCTGTGTTTTTCAGACAACTAAAGCAAAAGGAATCATGTGGGGATGTAGGGGTTCTTTATTTATTTATTTTAATATAAAAGAAAATGTCCTGGTTCATCAATGCAAGCACAGTTTTTCCTGGAAGTAAATTCAAAGGCCCATTTATCATTGGGGGAATTAGGTAATGTGACGACGTCTTCCACTGGGAATCTTGTGAAGATGCTGGCAGTGTTTACTTTTATGTTTCTGTTATTAAGCTGCATTATGAAATCTGAGGCCAAAATCCTAGATTTTAATTCAGTGACTACTTTTCCCCAGCAAGCTGAGATAATGTGGTCAGACGTAATGTTTTCTACAACCCTGTTCAGTGGTTTTCTTACACTCTTAGCAAGAATACTTCTTTCCTTTTCTCCCCCTTTCGGGGTTCCTTTAGGGCAAAGATTACAAACCAGAGTTCTGGTTTATCCCAAGAGCAGAGTTTAGAGATCATATAGGAATGCATAATTAAAATTCCCATTAGACTGCCTCACTCAAATATCAATTGTTTTGAATGAGTCTCTGGCAAACCCTTGCACTGTGTAAAGTAGATTAGACCTGTGGAATGTCTACCTCAGAATCAGATTTCAGGGAGACTTCTCAAATCCATTTAAGCTATAATCTTCTCCTTCCATGTAAAACAAAACAAAACTTTAAACTTCAGATGTGACTCACCAAGCTCATTAAAAATCACCGTGAAAAAAAATCAACAATTGGCATATTTATCATCCAACAAATATTTTAAGCACCTCGTGTATACAGAAAACTAGGCCAGCTACTGTAAGACATGCAACAAATCAATATGCTGTGGGGTAGGGGCTGCATTGTTCTTGCTCACTAACTCATGTCCAACTCTTTGCGACCCCATGAATTGCAGCACGCCAGGCTTCCCCATCCTTCACCATCTCTTGAAGTTTACTCCCCCTTCTCCTCCTGCCTTAAATCTTTCCCAGCATCAAGGTCTTTTCCAGTGAGTCAGCTCTTCACATCTGGTGGCCAATGTATTGAAGCTTCATACAAACTCCATGACCAGTATGAAAAGGGGCTGCGTGGGAATGAGAAATACAGCGCAGGAATATTCTGGAACCAGACCTGTTGCTCAATATTGTACCTTGAGTGATCAGACCTTCTTTACTTCTTTGGTTACAGTTTAATTCTACAATCTGAATTTTATGTGTATAAAATAGAATCGTTGCTGTTGTGTATAGTCACTAAGTCGTGTCGACTCTTTGCAACTCCATGGACTGTAGCCCACCAGGGTCCTCTGTCCATGGGATTTCCCAAGGCAAGGGTACTGGAGTGGGTTTACATTTCCTACTCCAAGGGATCTTCCCAACCCAGGGATCAAACCCACAGCTCCTGGATTGGCAGGCGCATTCTTTACTGCTGAGCCACCAAGGAAGCCCAAAATATAGTTAGTGGATTCATTTTAAAATTTTTATTTTTATCAAAGTAACATGCACATAATTCTAAAAGACAAGCAGTGCTAAAATGCAAAAGCCATTCGCTGGCACCCCCATCTCCTACCCTTAGTCTCTAGGGGAAACATTGTCATCATTTGAATTGCTTTTTCTGCATCATATTTCTAATTTTATCCATACCAAATACCCTTGATTTATTCATTTCGAGCACTACTTACTACTTCTGATTATAATGGATGGAGATTTTCATTCCATTCCCAGCCCTTCCTACCTCTCCCCCTTTGCTACCATAGGGTTATGTCAAAATTTTGCTTAAGTCCTTATCAGTGTTTTCAGGGTCATGGAGAGAGAAATAGTGTTTCCTGCTAAGACCAGCAGTATATATAACTATAATTCCTCTCCCGAGTGACGTGTCCAACTTTTTTTTTCATTTGTGAAGTTTCTTTGACTCTGGCTCAGTCTTCTCATACCAGCCAGCAGCTCTGTAAAACATCTCAGCACATTTTCCTCACTGTGATTCCTGTCAGAGAATCTCTCTGCTCCTTTTCCTTTTCTGGGTTTGTTTCCCCTTGAGTCCTCTGTCCCCACGACGAGCCTGCTGGGTGTTCTCTAGGCCTGCTGACACAGCATCACCCTAGGCCTTCATGCCACCATGCTGGGAATCCCTTCAGGTCTTTCCTTTGTCAGAGTCCCTGTTTCTGGCTCCTTTGTGTTTCTCTATTTGTCTATGTACTCTCATTTTGGTAGACTATTGGTGGCTCAGATGGTAAAGAATCCGCTTGCAATGTGGGAGACCCAGGTTTAATCCCTGATTCGGGAAGATCCCCTGGAAAGGAGAATGGCTACCCGACTCCGATATTCTGGCCTGGAGAACTCCATGGACAGGGGAGCCTGCTGGACTATGGCCCATGTGGTTGCAGAGAGTTGGACATGACTGAGCGACTTTGACTTTTCACATGTCTGCCAGTAGCTTCCTGAAAATCTTGAAGCCTTCCGAGAAATCATAAGCCGTTTGAGACGATAGGGAAAAAATTTCAAAACATGAAGCAAAAAAATTGTTGACCATAGACAATGTCCTCGTAAAGCATACTTAGCTGTACAGTGTGCAGGAAGGAATGAGAAAGACCTTTTCATTATTGAGCACCGACTGTGTGCTAAATGCTCCTTATGGGACATTCCTAAGAAATAAGAATCAGTTTCTCCTCTTTTTAAAAAAGTTTTTTATTTATTTTTGGCTACACCGGGTCTTCATTGCTTTTTGCAAGGGCTTTCTCTAGTTGCAGCGAGCAGAGGCTCCTCTCTAGCTGTATCATGCGAGCTTCTCATTGCAGTGGCTTCTCTGGTGGACCACAGGCCCTAGGGCATGCAGGCTTTAGTAGCTGCAGTGGGTTCTTTGTGACTTGTGGGCTCTAGAGCTCAGGCTCAGTAGTTGTGGCACATGGGCTTAGCTGCTCCGAGGCATGCGGCATCCTCCTGAGCCAGGGATCGAACCCATGTCCCCTGCATCGGCAGGCGGAGTCTTATCCACTGGACCACCAGGGAAGTCCCTCTCCTCTTTATCTATGAGGAAGTTAAGAATAGAGTGACTTGGTATTAATAATTTGCCTGCAACGTACAGCTCTCCGGTGGCAGAGCTGGAATTCACATCATGTTTTTCTGCTTCTAACCACACTCCATTCACTGTGTCTCTTAGCCAACAAGCATGAATGCAGAATCCTTGCCCTCAAGGAGTTTGCTCAACTATGTCTTTAATCCAATGTCAGACAACTTTCTGGCCCAATATGCTGACTGCCCTTTTACATATGTGTGTATGTGTGTGCAGTTTAACTCTGGTTAATAGAACATCTATTTTCATAGTCCCATGTACATTGTTTCATTATATTTTTTCTGTGAAATTCTGGAACAGAGCTATCTTCAAAGGAGATTTCTATTCTTTATCCCCCTCTATTTATTAGGGATTAGGCAGTTACAGTCTGATCTGGTTACAGCTGAAAATATGTGAGTGGTTTTGCCCTTCTCCCTGGTGGATTTCTGGTTTCTCTGCCAGTCAGTTCATTGGCTGACATTTATCACATTTAGCTCCAGCCTAAAGGGACATCCAGGGTAACTAACTGCATAAAAGGGATGATACATGCTTCTGGCTGTGTACTGTACCTGCGGGTTACACCAAGCTATCATTGCCTGGAAATCTGTACCGTTAGCTCTCTCAGAAACAAAGCAGGATAGTAAGTACATTGTAAGTACATTGCCTGGAAACACAGGAAAGGATTTTTAAATGATTGAAAGAAGATGGAATCAGTAGACATGTTAGTAACGTGGAAGCAAACAAATACCATGGGTACATTTCATTCCTGCTGGCACAGTGAAGCCCTCTGACAGCTTTCCTCACCTGGCGGGCTTGACGCTTCAGCTACAGCTATCATTAAAGGAGGGAGACTCTTGACACAGTAAAATTCTGGGGCTGAAGCAAAGGGGAAGTTCCTCCACACCCCTAGCACTGTTCTCTAGCATCATCTTGGCGGCTGTTTCAGTACATCGGCTCTCGGAGACAGAAACATGAACCCTTTCACTCGGTCAGAAATTAGAAGCAGGTAACTGCTTTTTGAACAGTCTCCACTTTGGAGTGTTGGGTTCCAAAAGTTCATTTTTAATTTGGTTGCTTGGCACCCCTGGTGCATTTTTCCATAGGAACAATTTAAAGAAAGTTTATTAGGTCCTCAGGCGAGCGTGTTTAAAGTCTATTTGACTCATGTGGACGGTGAGCGATTAGAGCACCAACCGTGATTTCTCTAGCATTACATTAAGAAAAACAAAATTTGTTCAATGTATGTTGATTGAGCCAGAAGCAGTGGTGGAATCAGGAATGCAATCTATTTGGTGAAGCAGAGGATTACAGGACAGGGGAGACACGTGCACCCCAGGTGTGTATAGAGCTCTTTGCCATGGAAACCCCCAGGAAGGGGCGCCCCCCCCTTAGCCGGGCTCCGAGTCTGGAATGCAGAAAATAGGAGTATTTTTCTGCTGAACCTTCATGGCAGAGGTAAGCAGGCCCTCAGCCCAAGGGAAGAGGGAAAATGAGATTAGTCAGAACATCAGCAAGAGGTGGAAGGAAGGTTCAGGAGGAGGGCATAAATGTATACCTGTGACTGATTCACATTGATGTATGGCAGAAACCAACACAACATTGTAAAGCAATTATCGTCCAATTAAAAATAAATAAATTTTAAAAATAAAACATCAACAGGGAAGGGGCACAGAGCTCTTCATTCCTAGGGGTCATTTACAGACATTTATAATCTGTATGCAGGTCAAGAAGCAACAGTTAGCACTGGACATGGAACAGACTGGTTCCAAATTGAGAAAGGAGTACGTCAAGGCTATATATTGTCACCCTACTTATTTAACTTGTGTGCAGAGTACATCATGAGAAATGCTGGACTGGATGAAGCACAAGCTGGAATCAAGATTGCTGGGAAAAATATCAATAACCTCAAATATGCAGATGACACCACCCTTATGGCAGAAAGTGAAGAAGCACTAAAGAGCCTCTTGATGAAAGTGAAAGAGGAGAGTGAAAAAGTTGGCTTAAAGCTCAACATTCAGAAAACTAAGATCATGGCATCTGGTCCCATCACTTCATGGCAAATAGATGGAGAAACAGTGGAAACAGTGACAGACTTTATTTTTTTGTGCTCCAAAGTGACTGCAGATGGTGACTGCAGCCATGAAATTAAAAGACACTTGCTCCTTGGAAGTAAAGCTATGACTAACCTAGACAGCAGATTAAAAAGCAGAAACATTACTTTGCCAACAAAGGTCCATCTAGTCAAGGCTATGGTTTTTCCAGTGGTCATGTATGGATGTGAGAGTTGGACTATAAAGACAGCTGAGTGCTGAAGAATTGATGCTTTTGAACTGTGGTGTTGGAGAAGACTCTTGAGAGTCCCTTGGACTGCAAGGAGATCCAACCAGTCCATCCTAAAGGAAATCAGTCCTGAATATTCATTGGAAGAACGAATGGTGAAGCTGAAACTCCAATACTTTGGCTACCTGATGCGAAGAACTAACTCATTTGAAAAGACGCTGTTGCTGGGAAAGATTGAAGGCAGGAGGGAAAAGGGGACGACAGAGGATGAGATGGTTGGATGTCATCACCGACTCAATGGTCATGAGTTTGAATAAACTCCAGAAGTTGGTGATGAACAGGGAGGCCTGGCGTGCTGCGATTCATGGGGTTGCAAAGAGTCAGACAGGACTGAGTGACTGAACTGAACTGAACTGATAGTATGAAAGTGTTAGTCGCTCAGTTGTGTCTGACTCTTTGCGACCTCATGTGCTGTAGTCCACCAGACCCCTTTGTCCAGGGAATTCTCCAAGCGAGAATACTAGAGTGGGTTGCCATTCCCTTCTCCAGGGGATCTTCTCAACCTAGGGATCAAACCTAGGTTTCCTGCACTGCAGGCAGATTCTTTACCATCTGAGTCACCTACTATCTATATACCTAAAGGTGCCCATCTATACCAGTTTTGTGGACTAAATTTTGTTTATTTGATTTATCAAGATAGAACAGTTTTGAGCCATCAGTTCAATTTCCATAGTCTATGAAGGGGGCTTCCCTGGTGGCTCAGAAGGTGAAGGATCTGCCTGTAACACAGGAGACCAGCATTCAGTCCCTAGGTGCGGAAGATCCTGGGGAATCCCATGGACAGAGGGGCCTGGCAGGCTACAGCCCACGGAGTCGCACAGAGCAGTGGGCAGTGAGGGATATGCCAGGGAAACAGCGGGCCCAGGGCCCCACCAGGCCATGCTCTGGACTCCACACCCGCCCCAGGAGGCAGTGCTTGGCCGATGAGGCTATGTTTCTTGTGTGCTGTAAATCAAGTACACAGAACTATTTGCTTCTGAAAAAGCGGTTCTCTTGCAACCACGATTATTCCTAAAATAAGGTTTCCACCCACATGGGCAATGACATCGAAACTGCCTACATTGCCAAAATCGGAGGGAAAACCAGAGGGTCAGAGAGATGGGGTAAAATGTAGGGAAAAAGAGACCCCCAGGGAGAAAGAAAGGAAATTAGGGCCAAAAAATGCATTTCTGACCATCTCTTCCTCGGTATAAAGATACTTTATAAGGCAATTTAAGCTCTGACAAATTGTCTATTTCTGTTTGCTCATGCAGACGAAGCCAGCCACTCACAGATCTCACCATTCGTGCTTCCTCCTCACGTTTCATTCGGTGTGGAGGAGGGTAGGTGTTGAGGGGTCTGCTGTAAAATTCTTTCACATTTCTCTGAACACTTGAAATGGGGTCAGATCTAAATGGATGTGAGCTCAGCATTGCATCCCAAGGCCCAAAGGTCAGGCTCCAGTCGGACAGTTTTGATATGGACGTTCATGTTTGTAGAGCAGTGGGTTCATGAAGATCCCCAGAGAGTTCCTTCTCCTCGTACCTAGAGGCAAACCGTTTTCTCACCCCGTGTACATGATGTTGGGGAATATTGGGGACCCTTCCTTGGTCCACCTTGGGTGCACACGTCCTCCAGGGACACCAGAGGCAAATGGGTTAGAACTTCAGCAAGCTGTTCCTTGGGAGTGTGAGGGCAGCCCCGACTTCCATGGGAATGGGATTCCCTGCCAAATTCAGATGCCGCGGCTTCCCTGGGGGACCACGGCCCCTCCCAAGTGGAGGAAGTTGCTGGGAGAAGTTAAGCAGACAGCTCTAAAGGGCTGTGCCCGTGTGTGTGTGTGTGTGTGTGTGTGTGTGTGTGTGAGTGAAAAGAGAGTAGCCTTTATAGAGTACATTATAGTACTGCATTATAGTACATGCAGAATTTAAAATTTTTTTTGAATTAAAAAAATCCTTAATACCTAGAATATGTATAGTTACACGCATCACAAAACTGCACACCAATCAATAGGAGAAAAGCAACAGGAAACCTCAATACAAAGTTAGGAAAATGATACCAACAGGCATCTTTTGTTAAAAAAAGGAAAATTTTTTAGAAAGTAAGACCAATAAACTCCTGGTAAACAGGCAATACAAATTAAAACAATGTGACACCTTATCATATTCATTAGATAGGTAGAAGAAAAATACCTGGCATGTATGTAAAGCAGTGATGACTCCTATGAGTTGTTGATTCAGAGTGCTTATCAGTAACTTGTAAATGTTGATTTTTTTAATTTAATTTGTATTTTATTGAAGTTTTTAGCTGATTTACAGTAATTTAATTTTTACTTTATACTTGAGTTTAGAGTTGACTTCCAGTGTTGTAAATCATTAGTTTCAGGGGTACAGCAAAGCGATTTAGTCATGAGTATACATGTATCCGTGCTTTTTCAGAATGAGAGCAGCCATCCATTATAGTATCGGTGGAATTTAAAATTACACAGAGAGAAAGCAGTAAAGAGACTAGGACGGGAGCTGGTTTCTCTCTCCAAGGCTGGCGTTTCTGTTCAGTCAACTACAAGATGCGCGCCATTCACACTTCCAGGCTTGTCTTTTACAGGCTTGTCTTTCCCGCCTGAAGTGTCTCTGAGACTCAGCTCGGATGATATTTCAAATGATTGTGAGACTCACATCTCACAACCGTAGAGTCAGAATAACTTGTAATTCTTTTAAAATGAAGAAGCTTTTCACCTACGCATTGCCCTGACGTAGGACAGAGCAGAATTGGTCAACAAGTTGATCCTCCATGTGGACACAGGGGATTCACAGCACAGGATGCCACCGCCCCACACCCCGAGGTTCACTTCATGATTCAAGTGTAGAGATGCATGAGGAGGCTGTGCAACAAGGCCAGGGAGCTCAGATGCATGAGCCTGTGACTGACGATATGACAGGCACTATCTGAACACCAGTTAGGAAGAGGAGAAACATTTTTTCGCATCTACCATTGTCGCAGATGACACATGAAACCGTATGTTCTCAACCACAAACCCCAGCAGCTTTTCCCATAACCTGAAAAGACAAAGAAAAAGAGAACTTGGGGAAACTCCTACTCATCAGTCAGGTTTCCCCTTCAGCATCACTTCCTTTAGGAAGCTGGTCAGACAGATCCACCCCCATCGACTTCCGCTTGCTCGGCCCTTCTCACTCTTTCCAGAATGATCTGTCTTGTTCACGAAACAACCGTCACCTCTCAATCCCCAGCCGCAGTACACACCCCAGCAGGACACAGCCCAGCACTCTGAAGGCACCTACAGCAGTGCTTCAGTGGCCATGTATACATGTGGGGGTGGACCATAAAGAAGGCTGAGCGCTGAAGAACTGATGCTTTTGGACTGTGGTACTGGAGGAGACTCTTGAGAGTCCCTTGGGCTGCAAGGAGAGCAAACCAGTCAGTCCTAAAGGAAACCAACCCTGAATACTCATTGGGAGGACTGATGCTGAAACTGGAGCTCCAATACCTTACGTGAAGAACTGACAATTAGAAAAGACCCTGATGCTGGCAAAGATTGAGGGCAAAAGGAGAAGGTGTCAACAGAGGGTGTGATGGTTTGATGGCATCACCAATTCAGTGGACATGAACTTGGGCAACTCCAAGAGATATGAGGGACCAGGAGGCCTGGCGTGCTGCAGGCCATGGGGTCGCAAAGAGTCGGACAAGGCTAGCGACTGAACAACGCCACCACCTGTGTTCAGCGATTGATGGAGTACTGAGGGGCCTATGATGCAGAAGTGAAGACAGTAGACTCCCTGTGGGAAGCAAGACATCAGACAACTTACTAAATTTTTTAATACTTATAAACACCCTTTCTAAAAGAAAACAAAGGAAGGTTGAACTTGTGAGAACCCTACTGATGAAAGACAACTGTATTAGTTCTCTTCCTGATTTATTAACTTCCCTAATAATAAATAATGAATAGAATCCTATTTCCTTACATTTCAAGTTTGCTGCCAGGGTAGCACAATATCAATAATAATAGTCTATGAATTTCGTTGAGAGAAAATTACATCAGGAAGAAAATATGACATATTATCAATAGCTACTCTGGGAAATCTGTTGATCAGCTGTATGGTATCTAACATTGAATTTCTGAACTTCAGAACTGAAAGCTAATATATAATTGGCCACGTAGCAATGCTTTAAAGAGTGAAATAGTCACGCTCAAGTTTCCTCTTACATTTCTTTGTTACTTACTCCTTTTGTCACTCTGTCATTTAATTCCTTTCTTTCAGAGGAACAGTCAAAAGCAAAATATGTTACACCCAATTCTTGGCCTCCTGTATCCATATAGCATTATTTATTGAGCACTCTTGGTGTGCTAGGCATAACAGACAACAGAAAGGAAGAAAAGTCTTTCCCGTAAGGGTTTGCTGATTCAATTAGAGAGAGCCATTTAACAAAGATAACTTGAGATCTCAGACACAGAAATCTAACTTTTATTCCAGTGTCAAAAAAGGCTTGAAATCTTTCTCATGTTAAGGATGCTCCTCAGTACACTTTTCATTCCTCTCGCAGTACCCAGCATCTCCGTGCTTGATGCAGACAGAAAGATGGAACCCAAGGCTTGTTGCAAAGGTGAATGACTTTAGGTGGCCTTGACACCACCATCATAACCTGCACAAACAGTACACTAACAACTTTCCTCCACATTGATCTCTCCAAAGATAGAGTCTATTGGAGAGGTGAATCTTTTGGGATCATTCGCCTCGGTTACTTTTTTGCTGGTTGTTTCTTGATGGAAATTACATTTCTCAGCTATTGGTTGTAACTCTCATGACACCAAAAGAGAACAAGAACTTTATACACAGAATCCCGTGTTGCCATTGTTTCCGGGCAGCGCGCTGAGTGTGGCGGGTACAGCCTGTGCTTCCCTCACCCACTGCTACGCCTCCAGAGTATGAGACTGTCCACAGCCACGGAGCTTTGATGCCATTGATGAATCAGGTGGCTGCTTGCAAACTAGTCACCACTCAGCCTCCTTTCCCCCACATCTCATGAAATAGATGATCAGACCAGATGTGTGGTCCCCAGACTTCTATCTTTCAAGGTCATCTTTAGAATAGGGAGGCTGACATGAATTTGCTATATTTCATTTTCCTGTGTAAAGGCACTAAACATGAAAACAACCACCACTTAACTACTACCATTGTTTCATGAAAGAAAATGCATCTTAGCATTTAAAAAGTGAAAAAAAAAAAAAACAAACAAAAAACTGCAGAGTAAGTGTCAATCCTTTAAATTTAGCAATTTGAAAGACTCACAACACAAGGGTTCTATTTTGGTTCCATTGGTAACTGAAAACCTACTTGGAAATGGGTACATGTCCATAGAACACCGTTAGATAAGATGATCTCTGTGGCGCCTTCCAACTCTACATTTTAAGCACAACCCTGGAATTTACAAATGAGTAAATAAATGAAAAGCCAACCAGAGAGGCATCACCGCCTCCTCCATTGGACTGCAGGTGTTCATGTTTTCCGGCACCCAGCCAACTAGAACATGGAAGGCACTGCCAACCACATCATATTATGTCCACCCAAAATAGTCTGTGTCCTTCACACCATTAAATTGTCATTGTTTTAGTTGAAGTGACTCCTTCCGTTAGAAGTGAATCTAACAACAAGGAACTCAGATTTTTCAAATGAAGATGTCAAAGCGACAGGAGAATGTAAAAGCAAAATGAAAGTCTTTTTTGCAAGGCTCAATGGATGATTTTGCCCCAGACTCAAAAGTAACAGAATTTACAGCACAAAGAATGTAATACAATTTAGTTAAATTATTCAGTATTGTTACAGTATTAATGTTGCAGCCCAAGTCTCATTGTATAAATTAAATACACAGTCTGTTCCCTAAGATGGTACTTGGTTTCCATAATAGCTTTTTTAAGTCCTCACAGATTGGAAATATAAATATGGAAATTTATGATTATCAATATTTTGAGCCAAATCCTAAGAGAAGGGGTTTGGACTGAGGTCTAAAAGTACTTAACTGAAATGGAGCCACCGAGAGACACGTTTAGTCTTGGAGGCACATGTGAGAAGGTGACAAATGGAGTTTATCACTTTGGGAGGTTTGGATTTGCCTTCTTGCTTCCTCTGGCAGCTCAGGGCAAGAGGCCAGCTTTGGCATTCATTGCTTTAAAGGCACAGTCACTTTGGCATGAGATTGGATCCCTGGTTCCGTACAGAGTTCATTTTGTAGTAAATCTGTTCTTAGAATGAAGTAAGTTTTTAGAAAACAGCCCTTTCCTAGAGAGAGAACTCTTTGAAGTTGAGCAAACTCAACCCTCTTCCTTTTTTCCTTGCTGAACCTCACCCTGGCTGAGGGGGGCAAAAATAGCTTCAGTTCAGTTCAGTCGCTCAGTCATGTCCGACTCTTTGCGACCCCATGAATCACAGCATGCCAGGCCTCCCTGTCCATCACCAACTCCTGGAGTTTACCCAAACTCATGTCCATCTAGTCGATGATGCCATCCAGCCATCTCATCCTCTGTCGACCCGTTCTCCTCCTGCCCCCAATCCCTCCCAGCATCAGGGTCTTTTCCAATGAGTCAACTCTTCACATGAGGTAGCCAAAGTATCAGAGTTTCAGCTTCAGCATCAGTCCTTCCAATGAACACCCAGGACTGATCTCCTTTAGGATGGACTGGTTGGATCTCCTTGCCGTCCAAGGGACTCTTCAAGAGGCTTCTCCAACACCACAGTTCAAAAGCATCAATTCTTCAGCGCTCAGCTTTCTTCACAGTCCAACTCTCACATCCATCCATGACCACTGGAAAAACCATAGCCTTGACTAGATGGACCTTTGCTGGCAAAGTAATGTCTTTGCTTTTTAATATGCTGTCTAGGTTGGTCATAACTTTTCTTCCAAGGAATAAACATCCTTTAATTTCATGGCTGCAATCACCATCTGCAGTGATTTTGGAGCCCCCCAAAATAAAGTCTGACACTGTTTCCACTGTATCCCCTATTTCAACTCTGTAAATGCTCCAATGTAGGTTCAGTAGAGGTGGGATGAATCTTAGAGCTGTTTCTAATAAAGTCATTACTCCCTTTTCATGAACGCAAGAGAAATTTAGTCGCTTCTCCAAGTTGATTCACTCATCATACCCCTGATTAGGAACAGTGATCTGATTTCCAGAATAATAATGGACCCCCAAGGTCAGCTTCCCATGAATCTCTAGAATTGGAGTATTACCAAGGATACACATAATTCTATGTAAGAAGCATGCAAAAGTCCCTCAACGTATATACCCTCAAGATATACACTGAAAACAAGGTTTTGCTATACAGAAATGTGGCCTGACTTTTAAGATCTTTATTCAGCAACTGGCCTAGGCAAGATCAGTGTCAATGGGAAATGGTGACTATCACTGAGGAATCTGAGAAATTCCATAACAACTTGAAATTTTCATTTTTTTAAAAAAGCGAAGGTTAAACAAAATACATCTCTTGTCTCCCCAAATCTTATACTCCACCAACTCAGTTTCCTTTATTTTTGTAATGCAATATGCATTTTATGGCTTTGTGGTGTATTTGGCTCAACAGCCAAGATAAATGAAGGAAGGACTCTTCCCTAAGGGTCTGCTGATGCAATCAGAGAAAGCTGCCTCGCAGGGCAATTTTTCTGTGGCTGTGACTAGTCTGATCGACTGCCTGTGAAGACAACCAATCTTCAGAATGGCCAGTGGTGAAATGTCATGTTGACCTCTTTTAATCTATCTCTGTATATTAGGCACATGCAGGATGGACTCGGGTGGAGAAAGGAAATGGGGCCTTTGGGGTAGTACAGATGGAAGACATGGGGTTTGGTGACTGAAGAAATAAAAGGATGGGGTAATACCCAGTGCACACAAATGCCTACGTCTCTACAGCCCATCAGTCTGAATAAGGTCAGTCTGTTCAGTCGCTCAGTCATGTCCGACTCTTTGCAACCCCATGGACTGCAGCACACCAGGCTTCCCTGTCCACCACCAACTCCCAGAGCTTACTCAAACTCATGTCCATCAAGTCAGTGATGCCATCCAACCATCTCATCCTCTGTCACCCCCTTCTCCTCCTGCCCTCAATCTTTCCCAGCATCAGGGTCTTTTCTAATGAGTCAGCTCTTCTCAAGTAGCCAAAGAACTGGAGCTTCAGCTTCAGCATCAGTCCTTCCAATGTATATTCAGGACTGATTTCATTTAGGACTGACAGGTTTGATTAGCCCAAACCAAACCTGTTTGATCAGTCCAAACTGGTTTGCAGTCCAAGTGGCTCTCAAGAAAAGTCCGTCACTGTTTCAATTTTTTCCCCATCTATTTGCCATGAAGTGATGGAACCAGATGCCATGATCTTAGTTTTCTGAATGTTGAGCTTTAAGCCAGCTTTTTCACTTTCCTCTTTCACTTTCATCAAGAGGCTCTTTAGTTCCTCTTCCCTTTCTGCCGTAAGGGTGGTGTCATCTGTGTATCTGAGGTTATTGATATTTCTCCCAGCAATCTTGATTCCAGCTTGTGCTTCTTCCAGCCTGACATTTCACATGATATACTCTGCATATAAGTTAAATAAGCAGGGTGACAATATACAGTCTTGACATACTCCTTTCCCAGTTTGGAACCAGTCTGTTGTTCCATGTCCAGTTCTAACTGTTGCTTCCTGACCTACATATAGGTTTCTCAGGAGGCAGGTCAGGTGGTCTGGTATTCCCATCTCTTGAAGAATTTTCCACAGTTTGTGTGATCCACACAGTCAAAGGTTTTAGCATAGTCAATGAAGCAGAAGTAGATGTTTTTCTGAAACTCTCTTGCTTTTTTGATGATCCAACAGATTTTGGCAATTTGATCTCTGGTTCCTCTGCCTTTTCTAAATCCAGCTTGAACATCTGAAAGTTCTCGATTCACGTACTGTTGAAGCTAGGTTGGAGAATTTGAAGCATTACTTTACTAGCGTGTGAGATGAGTGCAATTTTGTGGTACTTTGAACATTCTTTGGCATTGTCTTTCTTTGGGAATGGAATGAAAACTGACCTTTTCCAGAGAGGTCACATAAGATCAAAACTGACATCTCACAGGCTACAAGCTTCTTCCTCTACCTTCTCACCTGAGAATTCTGATCGTGTGCAAAGTTACTTCCTTGGGGGTCCCAAATAAGTGTTTTCACATACTTTCTTGAGGGCTTCCCAGGTGTCACTAGTGGTAAAGCACCTGCCTGCCAGTGCAGGAGATGTAAGAGACGTGGGTTCAATCCTTGGGGCGGGAAGAGCCCCTGGAGGAGGGCACAGCAACCCACTCCAATATTCTTGCCTGGAGAATCCCGTGGACAGAGGAGCCTGGCGGGCTATGGTCCATAGGATCGCAAAGGGTCGAACACAACTGAAGTGACTTAGCATGCACACACCTGGCCACCTTGGACCACTTAACTCAGAATCTCTTCAGTTTGAGCCTGGTTATCTTTTCTCTCTCTCTTTTTCTAGAAATATATTTAAAGCTCCCCCAGGAAATTCTACTGTGCAACAGAGTTGAGAACTACAGTTCTAGGGGAAGTACTGGGAGGGGGGAAGTTCACAGACTTGCTTTATCTCCAGCTTTGAAAAGTCAGGCTTTCTTACGTAATTTTGAAGGGAATCAACTGAGGTCAATTACTGTAGTAGAGAGAATCATCAAAGGAAAATTATCTTCTTTTCAATGGCTATGTAAAGATTCTCATAAAAATAACTGTCATTGAGAATAAAACATTTCCTAAGTGAAGTAATAGATGCATTACTATTATGACTCAGGATATTCAGATAATTAAGAAGTAACACTTTTGTTGACATTTGACTACCTTAAGAAGAAAAGTTGTTGAACCAGAAATGTCAGTGGATGAGAAGTTTTTTTAAAAACTGTCCTAGGCAGATAATTTCTTCCTAAAACTGCATCTGTCCTAGGAGAGAATTTTCTATTTATTTGGTCTTATTTATAAGCATTACTTGGTTCTGTCATCACCCTCAGGCTGACAAAGTAGGGGAAAAACGTTAAAATTCTGTCCAGAGGTCAGCAAGACCTTAGATCAGCAACTTGAAACCACAAACTTACAGAATATGGTATTTGAAGCTGTTCTTTGGGAATGTATAAGTAAGATGGGTTTGAAATGAAAGCTAAAACAAGACAGGTATTCCTGGATATGCATTTTCCTGTCTCTGTTCCAACCTTCATATTAACACAAAATATCATATTCAAAGAATTCAGTAGGCCCTGATAAACGATCATTTCCTTTCCTTCCTTTGACTCTCCTAGCAAAACTTTTGAGGCAATTTTGAGATTCTGAATCCTGTTTATCAATGAGAGATTTTAAAACAAAATCCAAAAGGGATATGATTTTCAGCAGAAATGTTTCATGTATTGGGTTTTTACTTATCCTTCATAGATAAGGGGATCATGTGACAGCTTTGGGTTTTAAAGGGTTCTTGCTGACAAAATAGACTCGCTTTCTGGAATAGAAACGTTACTGTTCTAGGGCCTTGCTGTTGGGTGCAAGAAACACATTTGCTTCAATAGAAATGGCCCATTGTTATCTCTTGAAATTCATGCCCTGTTTCGGGGAAGAAGACATTTTGAAAGGCAGTCTTTAAGAGCTGTTTTTAAAGTAGTGTCAAGCTCTACTGGACAGCTGGGCCCTGAGACTGGAGATGCTATGGCCAGAGAAAAATGCGTGTAAATGGAAGTTCATCAGCCGCAGGCGAGAGTTCTGCAGGGTGGCGCCAGTGGGCCTGTTTGGGAAGGCAAGTTAGACGTCTGCAGTAGGCTGCCCTGAACCCTGGGGAATTCTGGCCACGTGTTCTATCAAGTGTATCCCCGGCTGAGCCCTCCTCCGGTTTCCATCTCACTAGGGGGAAATGCCTAAGTCCTCAAGGTCTTTACAGGATCTGACTGTAAAATCGCGGGTGCAGGAACACATGCACACACACACGCACACACACACACACACACACACACACACACACACACCCCTCTCCTCTGATGGAAACTCCATCACGCTCTCCAGCCACACTCACCCCCGCGAAACGTGCCAAGCTCCTGCTCATCTCAGCGTGCACTTCTGAGTCTCTCTCCAGCCACCTCTCTAGTTTTCTTACCAGGTTCCCTTTTCTCCATAGTTCCGATCACCTAAGGACCCACTGTTCAGTTTACCTGTCTGTTTCTGACTGTCTGCCCTGGCTAGAATGTAAGCACCGTGAAAACGAGGGGCTCTTTTGGTCTCACTCACTATTGTCTACCCAATATCTCAGTGTCTGGCACTTAGGAAATGCTCGATCAATATTTGTTGAACTTGTAGAAGACTTTTCATCCTACTCCTCATCCAATATAATCTGCTCCTAGAAGTCTGGCTCCATGATTCATTGCGATCTGATCTCACTTTATGTCAACTCTTATCCAAGGAGACATCACTAAGGCCTTCATCAATAAAGAGCCTGTTGTTGTTGTTGAAGTCGCTAAGTAGTGTCTGACTCTCTTGCAACCCCACGGACTGTTGCAGACACGCCAGGCTCCTCTCTCCGTAGGATTTCCCAGGCAGGAATCCTGGAGTGGGTTGCCATTTCCTTCTCCAGGGGAATCTTCTCGACCCAGGGGTTGAACCTGCATCTCCCGCATGACAGGTGGATTCTTTACCACTGAACCACCTGGGAAGCCAAGGAGCGTGTAGAAAGGGTCTACAGACAGGTGGCTCAAGGCTGAGTCTAGCGGCTCATCCAGTCCTTCTGCAACACCGTATTCACCTTTGTCTCCCTGCATCCTCCCTTTCCTCCTCCACGAGCCTCGGTGGCGCTGAGCTTACTCAGTGCCTGCTCAGCAGGGGCAGGGCAGCCTTTGAGGATGAAGACCTTGATCCCGTCCTCCTTCGGGAGCTGCTGCTCTTCCATGACAACATCAGAGCTCTCGTACCCTCAGAAGAGCAGCGTGTGCCAGCCCCAGTGAGTCATTCAGCACGTTGGCGACGCTGTTTGCACGCTCGTTGTCACCATGAGAGTTTTCTGTAGCACTGGAGTCCGACCAGCAAGGCCCGGGCAGTGCTAAGAAGAGTCAGGTGGGCAGAGGAAGATACCACTGTCCCTGCGGGGTTGATTTTCTGAAGAAGAACCACTGGTTTTGCTGCTCATTGAATTGCACAGCTCCCTGGCAGTGTACCTAGTGATTACTAGTCCCTGACTCTTTTGAGCAAAGTTTTCAGTCCTTTCTGGAAGAGGTTGAGGAGGGAAAGGCGAGTGGGCCTACGAGGCTGGGTGGGTCAAAGGCCAACTTAACTGGTTTCCATGTTGAGCCTGGACCAAGCATGAAAGTAAGGAGGAGGCTGGAGGTGGCCGAATCCCGCCAGCACCAGCTCTGCCCTCCGTGGCTTCCGACACGGGGCGGTGCAGAGAGTGATTAAGAGTATCGGTTTTGCCGTCAGACAGACTTTGGTTCAAATCCTGACTGTTAGTCCCTAACTGTGTGACTGTCACCAAAGTACCTCCGCTCTCGTGTTTTATCGTCTATAGAATGAGAGTTTTATCCTCCGTACATGATTATTATAAGGATTAAATGAGACTGTTTTTGTTCAGCAGTGCCTGGAACATGAAAGTTCACAATACAAGGCAACTCCCCAGAGAAGACCTGAATCACCCTCTATGAATATTGGAGAGATTTATGGGATGAATCATGACTCTTCTTGCTAGGTCTCTATGTTGTCATCCCAGAGGACTTTGGAAAACTAACAGCCAAGCTAAGGTTTTTTGATCTGCGCGTGTGTGTGTGTGTGTGTGTGTGTGCACGCGCGCGCACGTGTGTTTGAGAGAGAGACAGAGAGAAGAGAGACAGAGAGGAGAGAGGGAGGCAGAGACAGAGAGCGCATTGTACACCAGGCATGACACAGGAGATTTAGAAAAGCAAGCATGCTCTGCCCCACTGCGCCATGAGAGTTAATATCTGTAAACATGAATGCATTAGAAGAACTCTATTCATCTTGGCTTTGGGATAAATATTTGATAAAACCAACACATTCTTTAGTAGCTCTTCTTGTACCTTTTTTATTCAATAAAAAGATACATATAAGCATTTTAAAATCTGCGAGACATGTATTCAGAACATTTTCCAAATCGTTACCAAAAGATCACTTTTTTTCTGATACTCTAGGTTCTGGAAATCAGCTATTTCCTGTCCACTTTGACACAAAAACATTCCTTCTCGCTTTTTAAGAATACAGTCCCTTGTTAAGAAGTTGGCTTCCCAGTTTAGAGCATGAATTCTAATCATTTCTAAACTTTTATTCCACGGTTAGAATTCAAGCGAAAGGACAAACAGCAATGGAGTTTATGAAGTATGAAGCTCCTACATGAAAAGTTTTTAGAAAAAATAAGTTTTTTCCATGATCATAATAACAGTAATTAAAACCAATTGAAGATCTATTCTGTGCCAAACACAGTTTAAGCACTTTACGTTTTTAATTCATTTAATCCTTGTAATAATTTTTGGAGAAAGATATTATTATTATCTTCCACATATTACAGCACAATGAGGTGTGTGGGGATTATTTAACTTCACAAGATCATGCATCTGAATATCCAACAGTCTGAATAGATTGTCTTCTACAAGTATAAAGGTGAATTTTATTATTCATGGAAAAGGAAACTGAGGCTTAGAGAGGCCCAGAGGTTTATCCAAGGCACATAGCTGGTAAGGATAGAGAAAGGACTTGAACTTAGGGATGTCTGACTCCAGAGCTTGAATATGTTCAATATGTACATATATACTTCACAAGTATTTTTCATCATTCAGACAAAGCCAGAAAATTCTTCATGTAAACATTTCATCAAACTTTCCTCCGCATAGAATTTGAAAGGACGTTAGAAGTCCTCTTGTCTAACTATCCTCCTAAAGTGCACATCATTTTCGAGAGTGGACTTGATCTGTAGTCACCCAGCTCCTACTTCCATCCATCCATCCTCCAGAAACACAGATGGTCCATTGCTGAGTCATCCTCTTAGTGGAGAGTTTCCTTATATTAAGCTGATGTGCTGTAACCTAACCTTACACGTTTTATAATATGCAAAGTAAATATTGTCGTTCTTAGGAACCTTGGTACTAACCTGGTACTACATCAAATCACGTATCTTTCGGGCAACAGAATAAGAAGGTGTCATACAATCGTGTCCCATAGCTGGCCAGCCATGAGCCTCAGATCCCTTTGGTAAAAGATTTCTGGCCATCCGTGGCTTGCTGTACAGACATGAACTCATCTCACTTCTAAGCACTTAGGCAACATCTGAGCAGAAGTGAAACCCTTGGTTGAACTCTGGTCCAGAAGACATTGTATTAATAGGAAAAAAAAAAAAAAAGAAATTCAGGACTGGATTTGGGTGAGGAATTTAGAGACTTTTTTGGAATTAGTTCTAATCACATTAATTCATATCAAATACAGTTACAAAGGGATTCTCAAATCAGAAGAACTTTATATGTTCATAAGTCTTTCTGTATGTGTGTATTTTTTTAATTAATTTTTTGGCGTATAGTTGATTTAGAGTATTGTGTTAGCTTCTGCTGACCAGCAAAGTGAATCCATTATATATATACACACACATATGTGTATACATCTCCACTCTCTTTTAGATTCTCTCCCCATAATAGAATCACAAATGTAGAAGACAAACGTATGGTTACCAGAGAAGAAAGTGAGAGGAAGGGATAAACTGGGCAGTTGGGATTGACGTAGATACACTGCTACATGTAACATAGATAACTAATAAAACCTACTGTGTAGCACAGGGAACTCTACTCAATGCTCTGTGTATTTTCTTAATGAGCATTTACCGGGTAGCTATTTGAGAAACCTATGACCCCATAAAAAGTCCTAGGTTTTGGAGTGAGGCAGCCTTGGGCACAGACCCCAGCTTTGTCCTTTTCTAGCTAGGTAACCCGAGTCATTAACAACCTCTCCAAGACTTGGTTTTCTCGTCTATAAACAGGAGTAATAATATGTATCAGAGGCAATAATGGGACCACTGTGATGGTCAGGTGGCATAATGTGTATAAAATATGCGGCATGCTCATGGGCACCTGGGAAGCTCTCAGCACATGGCAGTGCTTATTACAGTGGCTATTCATTCATTCATTCACTGACTCAAATAATAACATTTATTGAGTTCTCATATAGTAGAACCATACATCGACGCCTTATGCCCTAGGCACTGAAGGTAGAGGGCTGGGTGGGGGGGACCCTGACTTCCTAGGAAAGTCAGCTGGAAAACAGACACTAAAGCAGATCGAGCTGGAAAACAGACACTAAGGCAGATACAAAAGCAGCTGGAAAGCAGACACTAAAGCAGATACAAATAATAAAAATGAGGAGTGAGCTGTGAGAGCGGAAATACAGGAAAGTTCGGGGATGCATAACTTTGTTGCGGGTGTGAAAGGGTCCCCGAAGAAGACTAGGAGCTGTGAGGAGGGAGTCAGCGGCAGACAGAGGTGGGCAGAGATGGGCGGGCAGCTTATCCCAGGCAGGGGAACGGCACACACAAACCAAGGAGTGAGACAGCAGGAATGTGCTAGCAAGAAAAGATGGGTCAAGGGCCAGAGATGGACGGGAGGGTGGGTCAGACTGGGGCCGAATTATGGAGACCCTTGTACGAGCCACGTTAAAGAGCTTGTTAGGCTTGATCCTAAAGTCAATGGGAAGCCACTAAAATGTTTTTTGTGGGTCGCGGAGGAAGGGGAGAATGTTGGCAACATAATCATCCTTGGCTTCAGGGTAACAGAGAACAGGAGTTGGTCCTTGTCATGGAGATGATTATAATCTCATGGTGGGAGAAGCTGAAGGGGAGGAAAGGGGTCACAAAGAGAACGACACGGTTAAGGAAGGTCCAGGAAGACAAGAATACTCTTGGGTACAAAGTTTTAGGTGAGACTTTAAAAGAGGGAATGGTAGTTGATGCAGCATTTGAGACTCATCTTAAAAATAGGCAGCCTTTGGGTGGGGGACTGTTAGGGAGTTTGAGGTGCACAGGTCCACTCGGCTCTATTTAAAATGGGTAACCGACAAGGACCTACCGTGGCGCAGGGAGCCCCGTGGTTATGTGCCGCCTGGATGGGAGGGGAGTTTGGGGGAGAATGGACACATGTACATGTATGGAGATCCGCTCCAGTATTCTTGCCTGGAGAATCCTACGGACAGAGGAGCCAGGCAGGCTACAGTCCATGGGGTCCAAGAGTCAGACACGACCTAGCCACTAAACGACCACCACCACATGTATGGCTGAGTCCCTTCACCGCTCACCTGAAATTATCGCATTGTATATTCATTGGCTATACCCCCAATAAAAAATAAAGAAAAAAAAAAAAAGGGCACTCTTTGGATGAGGAGAGCTGGTGGTGAAGGGTGCTTGCCCTCCTGGATACCTTAAGAAGTAAAATTAATAGCCGTACTGTTTCAGCACACCCAGATTCTGTTAACTGGTGCTATTTGTACATTCCCCATCCTTCTGCCAGGCCGTATTTCAGAACCCAGTTGGGAGAAAACTCCGCTACTTTTACCGTAGTGCTTAAAACCCATATTCTGTAAATTTCAAATTATTACCATGTGTGACCCCCCCGACACCACCCTCCCCCACCCCGTCTTCCAGGGCCGTTTCCAGCCGGATGCCTATGTAAGCTTACAGCTTTCCAGAGCACTTCCTATACACCCCCTCCAGCTGTGAACTTTTTACCTGGGCTTCGCTGCCGTGTCTACATGCTTATTGAGAAGTTAAAACAGTACAGGAAATTCTACATCATCCCCCTGGCATTACCAGTTAAATCGCCAAGTGTCTGGCCCTTACGAGACTGAGCCATTTATTATAAATGCCACATCACAGTTGCAGCAACTTTCTTTTTCTTTTGAGTCATTCTCTGTAAGATGAACCAAGACGAAAAGTACCCTGCTCCCGCCCCTCTCGAACTTTCTATTTACTTTCTCTTTATTGACTAAACGCATGAAAAGAACATCAGGGCAAGGAGCTGTCGGATTTTTTTCATGCAGTGGCTAAAACAGCCATTTCTCTTTGAAATAAACTTTTTTCTCTGAATCGGGGTGAGAGTGGAACTTCTCTCTCCCAGAGTGCAGGCTTCCTATTTCGTTCTGAGACTTCTCTTCAGTGACGTGCCTGTGCTGAGCACCGCTTTCGTGCTAACTGTCTGATTCACCTTACTTGGAACGTGGCAGGTTTTCAGTAAACGTGTCTCATGCTGCTTTGAAGAACCCTCTGTCCCTGAGGTTAAGTAACCTCTGGTCACCCTTTGGATCTGTTGTTTTCAGTTAGCATTATTGTTACTCACGGCGATCAACTTGTCCATCAGAAAGTGTACCCCATGTGCAGCTGGGAAGCTTGTACCTCTCTAAGCCAGATAAGGTGAAAAGCAAAGGCTTTTTTGCTCATGAAGAAGTACTAGAAGAATGACAGAGAAATTAGTTTTTCTTCTTTTGTTACCTTTATACCTATGGGGTATATTTATAATACGGCTTTCCAAGTGGCTCTGTGGTAAAGAATCCACCTGCCAATGCAGGAGATTCAAGAGACTCGAGTTTGATCCCTGGCTTGGGAAGATCCCCTGGAGAAAGGAATGACAACCCACTCCAGTATTCTTGCCTGGAGAATCCCATGGACAGAGGAGCCTGGTGGGCCACAGTCCCTGGGGTTGCAAAGAGTCGGACACGACTGAGCACACCACATATTTATATTAAGCACGATTCATCTGAGATACTTCCTCCTAACACAGAGAAAGCATCAGAAATGAGAAAACTGGAAGAAAGGAAGAGAAGATGGAAAAAACAGAGAAAGAAGGAACAAAGGAAGTTTTGTTTGAAATGGAAATTACTTATCTGGAAATATTTCTTTTGAAGCTCTGACGTTCAGGTGTTTACACCTTTCCTACAGAAAGGAAGCTGCTGGTCTCATAGAATTGGCGGATCCTCCACTCTGTGTTAGTGTCCTGATATCCAGATGTCAAAACCAGACTGGTGGTAGAAACCCATATTTCAAGGAAACAAGTCTGGCTTCCTTTTTTCTATTTGAACAACTGGTGCACTTAATAGAGAACTGTGTTCATCTTTTCAAACTTGCTTTCCACTTTTGTATTTTCCTCTTCTCATGACATTATTCAGGAAAAGGGCCTGCGTTACTTTGGTTTCCTACCTCCAGCCCTTAGTTACCCTTCAGATGCTCACTCTCTTGGGTAAATTTTTGTCCTTCACCCATCTCAGGAAATCACACCATCTCTTCATCCAAAATTGTGGTACTGGAATTGTGGTGCTAGAGGAGACTCTTAAGAGTCCCTGGGACTGCAAGGAGGTCAAACCAGCCAATCCTCAAGGAAATCAACCCTGAATATCCATTGGAAGGGCTGATGCTGAAGCTGAAACACCAGTACTTTGGCCACCTGATGCAAAGAGCAGGCTCATTGGAAAACACCCTGATGCTGGGGAAGACTGAAGGCAAAAGGAGAAGAGGGCGGCAGAGGATGAGATGGTTGGATGGCATCACCGACTCAGTGGACATAAATATGAGCAAACTCCAGGAGACAGTGAAGGACAGGGGAGCCTGGCATGCTGAGGTCCACAGGGTCACAAAGAGTCAGACACGACTAAGCAACTGAGCAACTTCATCCAGAAAAACCTGAGGGAAAGAACAGTGCAGGCAGACAACTTCTTGTCATCAAAAGAATAGCTGTCACTGTGCTTAAGACAAACTTAGAGGATTTCTAAATGCATCTCCATGGGAGCATTTTCTTGGGAATTTGACAACCAAGTTCCTCAAGGAGAAATGATCAAGCAAATAGTGATTGTCCCCAAATCACCAGATACACAGGGCACAGCTATCTGCTCATTGAGTTTCTTTCATCTATACATATGCACAGATTTCAATTTGAGAATAACATGGGAGTCAAAGCTACTGATTCCAGGTCCAAGTTCTCATGAGACCCAGAATCTTGCTTTCTTGGTTTCCCTTTCCATGACACTGAAGAACGCTACTTTCCTCTGGTATCATGAGAAACAGATTATGATATTCAAGATACAGGTTTGGATTATCCACTCTTTGAGCTACTGCCTTGCACAGTTTTGAAAGGAGTAACTCTTTTAGATTCCAGCCACAAGACTACTGTCAGTAAAGTAAAACTTAGCAGCGACTGTAAAAGTGATGATTTAATTTTCAAGGGGCCCTAATTTTCTCCCAAGGAGTAGTAACATTGAACCTGGCACTTCAGTCTTTAAAAGGAGGGCCTCAGCTTTAAAGGATTACAGCACATTTATACTCGTGAAAAAAAAGCACAACACCCTGTAATTTTCACTTAAATTCCCATTTTCTTCTCATTAGGTCTTTTTCTCATTTAGATACAGGCCCTCTGTTCTTGCATTAATGTTTCCCATTGAAATGTCATAAAATGGTTATTTGGGTGCTTTTCTGCTGTGTGATAATGTAGATAGTGTTATTTTCTATTAAAAAAAAAAAAAATCAGGATTATATGGTCTGAAAAGTCCAGATCCACTGACAGAGACATGGGGACCAAAATGTGTAATTGAAGGGAAACATGCTAAATAGCATGGAGCGGATTCTGAATGGCTTGGTTTCTCTTGGAGATATCAGAGCATCACTGATTCACTGGAGTGTGAATTGTCCTTTCTCCAAAAATTTCAACTTACAGTTGTGTCGGAAAATTCAGTCCTACGTTCACTTAGTGATTGCATTTATAAAAACGGGCTTTATTATGATGGAATCATTTTCTAGAACTCTTTTAAGCTTCAGGACACACCCTCCTCACCTCACCACTCCAACTCTTGTCTTCAGCCACGGTAGCTGCACCACACGAAGCGCCTTCATTCCTGTCCCTGTCTGCGGTTCCCTCTGCCAGAAGTACCCTTCCCCTTGCCTTCTGGCTTTGCTCAATAGACTAGTCCTAGTTCACTGGTCAGCTCCTTCTACAGAGTTCAGGGTTAGGCATATTTCTGTTGTAGCATTGAATGCATGGGTAACCCTAACTCTCCCATGGGATAATCAGAAACCCAAAGGCAAGGACCACTTTCTTCCCATCTTTTTAAGTCTTTGGTGACTAGGAGAATGTCTGTTCCATGGTGAGCTCCCAGGAAATGTTTTGGGAATACATGAGAGAGGTTCGTCTTATCCACGTCTATGCTTCTCACATAATTTGGGCTTCTTTTTGCTTTCCTTGGCCTGATAATTCACCATAAAGCGTACACAGAGGTCATGAAAACAGGGGATTAGAAAACCTGAATCAAGGTTCTACAGAGGGATAAGAAGTCAGCTAAAATCCAGCTTGAAATTTTTCTTAAAATTGCTGCTTACTACCATGCAGCTCTCATTTCAAACCTGGTGCTGTCATCGGGTATAAATGGAACGCGACTGAAGAAATTTCATTTCTGTTTTAGTCATAGTTTTGCAGTCGCCGTCTTGGGCTGAATGTCCATGGCAAAGAGAGTCAAGTCAGGAGCCCCAGTTCCCCACTTGCCAGCCTACTTTAGGGAAATTGCCCCAGTTCTCTGTGCCTTAGGTTCCTCCCATGAAGTGAGATAGTGGCGTTTACTTCATGGAGCTGTGACACGTGAATCCCTGGCGCGTAAAGGCCTTGGCATAGGACTTGGTGTGGTCCCGCTCTAAGTGGAACCTGGGACTGGCGGACTTGAACTCCGTGGGGCAGGAGGTATCCTGGCAGGCAGCTGGGCAGAGTTCTGGTAGTTCCTAAACCGAAATAGAGAGAACTGGGTTCTCCTTAAAGCAAGCACCTCAGAGAGGCGATCTCCCTCTTGCTGGAAACTGCTTGAGGGTCTGTGGCCTCATCAGTGGTCTCTGCTCTGGGGATACGATGACAGGTCCTGGTGTGAAGCGGGCAGTGTTGGCCAGCCCGCTCCAAAGGCATGGCATCCCCAACCCTCCCTGCACTGCCCTAAGCTTGGACGTGATCAGAAAAGAAAACCTGTCATGTGGGGTCCCAAACATGCCCGTTAAAATTGTGTATCCTACACCTCAGACCCTTACTGGAGCCTCACTGCCTCTGACACAGATTTAAGATAAAACTATTAGTGAATTTTCAGAAATGACTCTTGGCCCTGCAAATTAACACAGATTGTGAGAAAGCTGCTAGAAGTCAGGACAACTTGCAGTGACCAGTGTCAACCGCCTGAGATTGAAAGAGAGATCTGGGGGCTTCCCTGGTAGCTCCGTGGGGGGGAGTCTGCCTATCAGCACAGGAGACGGGGATTTGATCCCTGCCCCCGGAGGAGCCCACATGCCGTGGAGGGACTGGGCCTGTGCCGACAACAGAGGAGGCATCACAAGCAGAGGAAAGCCTGTGCAGCCACGCAGACCCAGTCCAGCCAAAAATACATTTAATAAATAAATTAATTAAAATGTTTTAAAAAGTCTGACTCTTCTGAAGTGCTATTTAAAAAAGAGAGAGACCTGGAAAATTAGACACAGGGCAGTGTCACTGTCCAGTATGATAATGAATATTCCTAAGAGATCACTCTGAGTCATGTTTAAAAAAAAAAGACAATTAAGTCATGTTCAATATCTTTTGTTTCCCAAGGCAGGGCAATAGGAAATAGCCTTTAAAGAAGAGTTCTGTTGAAAAGTTTTGATTTTGGTGGTCTATAGAGTTTACTTACTTGGAAGACCTTGTGCATGGCCCAAGTCAAATAAATGAAGTGTTGCTATATTTGGAGACTGAGGAAAATGGAACATTCATTGTAATAATGTTAATTTTTTTAAAACTTGTTAAGAACAGCTAGAAAACTGGCTTTTTTCACCAGAAGGTTAGTAAGGGTCAAATTCAGCTGTACTCTGAGCTTCCTGAAGAACAGGGATATTTCATTTTGTTTACCGGGTCTAGATCAACTCCAAGGTGATGTGGTTTTGGATGGAGAGATGTGTGGATCTGGCGGGTGTGATAACCGTGAATGTGTTACCTATTCTGATGCAGAAGTTTAAAAATACCCGAGTCTCCCTTCTCCTACTATCCATCTCAGTGATTTGGGGCAGATCCTTTTCATCTCTGGGTTTCATTTTCCTCATCTGTAAAATGAGGAGATTGAACTAGATCATTTTCTAAAGGTCCTCCCAATTCCAGCAGCTCAGGATTTAATAGAAAAAAATTAATTCTTTTGTGCATCTGACACATAGTTGCAAGTCTCAACTAAGCGATACAGATGAATGCAACAAACAGCAAATTTTATTGCAAGGACACTGGTATTCTTGGAACCGACATCTTTGGAGCTTTGTCTAGTGCACATACTATGCAGTCAAAATGGCTTGTCCACTTTTTTTTTGTTTTGTTTTTGAATGAAAAGATTTGTGCCTCCCCGCATGCATGTAGGGCTTGGCGCACTGTGAATGGTAGCCTACACATACGCAAATGAGAACTGGGACGATAATTAAATCTGAGGTGGAAATAGAGTAGACTTGTGAATGAACAAAGGAAGTGTGTTTCTCTGGAAGCCAAGATGTCAAAGATACATTTTATTGGTACTGTACACTTTCAGCTTTCATAGAAATCAGTATTCAGCTGCTTCAAACATTCTAACTCTGCATTTCTCAAGAATCCGTTGTATATATGAACTGCGGCTGAGGCAGGAGGAGGTGTCAGGCATTTTTAAATCTCGAACTTAATAGAGAATCACAGATGTGTGTGATGCTCTATGCAAAGAATTGAACGGTCAGAACGTACTTGATTTTTGAGCTGAGAGTGAGAACAAAACGGATTCATTACTGAGACTTTGCTTCCAAAGCTGAGCTTCTATTTTGTTTCTCAGAAAATAGCCGTGGAACTAAAAGGGGGAAAATGCAACTCAAAGGATTCTAAAATTCTTCCGAGCTGCATACCTTTCCAATGGCTCAGTTTTGGCAAACGAGTTCCAGACCCTACCCCCCGTCCAAGCTCCCACTGTCCATCCTTGTGACTCACACTTACACTTGGGGGCTAAGAGGCGCTCCATGGCTACAGGGAGGCGTATCAGAGGAAACATTCACTGAGAAGAAACCCCAAGGTCCTCGGACCCAATCCTCTTCCGCTACACAGATGGAAACTGAGGTCCAGGGAGGCGACTCTCGTCACATCCTGTAGCACAGCAAGTCACAGCAGTCCCGATTTCTAACCCCTTGCTCTTTTCAGAGCCACGTTGATCCCTAACAAATATGTAATATAACACAAGAGGACCAGACCCTTAATAAAAAAAAAAAAAAACTAGCAGGGTTATAACACTTTTTTTTTTTTTTTTTTCAGAGGAACCATCTTTTCACCATTGTTGCTTTTGTCTTGTCAGCTTCTTGTAGAAAGATGACTTACTGCTTGGAAATCCAACTTGGCATTTTCTTTCGACCAAGTGATCTTTTAAATGTAGCCAACATTTCTTTTGGAGTATGACTCCATTTCACATAACACATCCTAAGATTGATGTTTACTAAGTTGGTTGTTTAAATCATGTTCGGAGCTTGGTTACATGGGCTGTTTCTTCGTCTCTGTCCCTCCCTCTCTCTCCTTTTTCTTTGTGCCTGACACAAAAGGATGGGGGCCCCCAGGATCATCTGGAAATGGATCAGTGTATTCATGTGTGAGCTTTACAAAGCACTGGAGCAAAGGTGTCATTAAACATTAGAAGTCATTCAATCACACCCATCTCTTCATACGCAGTAAAGAAGGCTCTGTATGGTAACTATCCATAAAGCTTTGTGTATTCATTTACCCCTTGCTTCTTATAGGAACTGGCTCCCTTTTTTTTTTTTTTTTTTTTTTCCCTTCTCTCTCTCAGAGGAGGTTTAGGACTACCTTTGTTTTTCTGAATCTGCCTTTAATACTCAGCTCTTGTTTGGTGCTGAAAGTAACTAAAGCAATAGGTTTTTAAAGAGAGCTTCTAGGTTTAATTCTGATTATGTTTCCTTTCAAATGACCGAGGTTTTCCTACTAGCCATGATGCTGCCATGGGCTTGGCAAGGAAAAAAGAATGACTCTTACCTTCCCAAAGGGAATTAATTGTCTATTCTTAAGTATGTTTCTAGCAGGCTTTTGTAGGTATCAAATGTAGGAGTCAATTAAGGGAGGTTTCAATATGTTAGTATCTTGTTTGTCTTGAAAAGTAAATGGAATTTATGAGAGTTTTGAAGCAGATGCCATCTGCTGGTTAGTTAAGATACTGTAACCAAAATCAGTGTGAAGGGAAAACATGAAACGGAATGCCTTCAAGAGGGGACTGATTGCTAATTTAAGCCAACATCCATAGCAATTCCCAGGCCCCAGCTACAGTGCAATGTCCCAAATTTATTGTCTGCAGTCTAAATGTTGAAATTTATTTTTGTTTCTACTCTGAAGAAAGATATCCCTTCCTATTCATACACAATATTATATCCCTCAGACTTTTCACCTAGTTTTCCAATCATGAGAACAAACGCAAAATAAGTGCTCATCTTCAGGGAAAGGATAACTTGTAATAATGCATTTGGAAGCCACTCAAATTAAAACAGAGATAATATAAAAGAAAATGGAAAAAGACAGAGATGAAATAGGGTTATGTAGGAATAAAGGATAAGTGTATCAAATCAAAACCACATGTTAGACATAAATACAGGCTAAACAGCTAATTCGTTCTCCAAGGGACCCGTGAAAACTATTGATCTCCACCTAACACCCCCACACCGCCCCCTCATTAGAAGACCCATGGATAAAGCAGACATGCCTTAAATTACCCAACCTCCCTTAGAAATTATATATTAGAATCACAGTCTAGGTAACTCCTATTAATTCTGGATCCCAGCCTGGGCTCTTCCTCTGATTACCTAAGCAGGTTACTTCACATTTTAGGGACTCAGTAACTTCTTCTGTCAAATATTACTTGATGAATCTTACTGTCCTATTTGTTGTTAGTTGCTTGGTCTGACTCTTTGCGACCCCATGGACTGTAGCCCACCAGGCTCCTCTGTCCATGGGATTCTCCAGGCAAGGATACTGGAGTGGGTTGCCATTCCTTTGTCCAGGGGACCTTATGACCCAGGGATCGAACCCAGGTCTCCTGCACTGCAGGCAGATTCTTAACTGTCTGAGCCACCAGGGAAGCCCATTTTACTCTCCTGGTAAGCTATTTTAAAAATTGAGATGCAAATTAATAGTATATCCATAAACAGAAGCCCCCCAAAATATCTTCATCTAGAGTTAACAATGTAGAATTCGGACATTGACAAGGCAGTCTGTGAAAGAAGGGTGTCTCTCTGCAAGTAGAAAAATATCCTAAGACATGCGAAATTTCAGAACTTCAGTCTGCAACTAACTGGCTTGGAAGCCCTATGCGGAGTTTGCAGGAAGTGACCCACAGATTGCTAGAAGATGGTTCTTTCTTATCCCGTGTACCCGTAGACTACACAACAGTAAAACCCAGCCCGTAAATGTCTAACATGAAGAACTGTCAGAGCGAGGGCACCCAAGTTGTTGGCTCCATCTCCATTTCCAAGTCACAGATCCATATATATGGCTAAAAGGAGGGAAGGAGCAGACAAAATACCGAACAGATGAAGAGAGAAAGAAAAGATGCTCCCAAACATATTTGTTGTTCGCCCACATGACTTACTGGTGGGTTAATGTCTCTCATCAGCCACTACTAATGATAATGCTGCCCCTATTTCCCTTTTAGTTTATAAATGGAGTGGCATTATGTAATCACCCTAATGAGGTAATAGAAACATAAGTACACAGGAAAATTTGATAGGGTTTCTCCTAACTCATCCTGGGCTGTGTTGGTCACCGCCCCCCACATCCCATTAACCCTCCCTTTCCCCTCCACACCCCCCTCCCTCCGACTGGCTGAGTCTCTGGTCCCAGAGGACATATTGTTGGCTTTTATTTATAATAAGTCTCTCTCCTCTTGGCAGGATATAGAACAGCTGTTGGTCTATTCTCTGCCACAAAGACCAACTTCCCTCTTTTGCCCTGGATGACTGGAGGAAAGTTGGGGCGAAGAGCAATTTATAGTCGTGTTACAGCACCTCTATTTTCTTTTATGTTTATTTATATTGTTTCCATTTCTGTCTGGGGCTTCTGAGATAATCAGGATCACTCTGCTACAGAATTCTCATTTGGGGAGGCTCTGGTGGCAGTTGATGGCATTTTTCTTCATTGAGTCAGACATGTTAGAACTCCAGGCTAGAGGAAATAGTGAACATTTCTTCTGTGAGAGTTTGAGAATCAGTGTGGTTCCCCGTCCCCACCCCGCCCCGCCTCTGCTGCGGAACTGGCGAGTGTGTTCTGTCTTACAGGAACAATAAATGAGTCTGAGTTTTTCAGTGGAAGGCACCTTGGCGTCATCAGCATTCTGCCCCTGAACTGTAGCAGGCACCTCCCCAGTGGACATTCGGTGAACTGAGCACTGAGCAGGGTCCGGGCTCGTCCACCATTCAGCGTCAGGTTCCCTGACACACCAGCTCTGAAGTCTCAGTCCAGACATCCAGGCCAGACAAGCCCATCCGAGGAGGGCCTTCTCCTGAGGTCTTTCGTCTTGGATTACTTTTGACTCCGGGACTCATCCTCGGCAAAGAAGTCCAGGAACCTGAGGTCTCGAAATCTCGGATGGGCACTGAATCTTTGGAGCATCTCTGGAAGTGGAATCTGGAGAGAAGTTCTCTGTTCTTTTAGGACTTGAAGGAAATCGCAAAGTAGGAAACTGGCCTGAGACCCCAGACCCAGAAAAGACCCAAATGGCTTTGACAGGAAGGAAGCACCGCCCAGCATTATGGTTTCTCCTCATGACAGAGTGTTTGGACCTGAGGCAGGTTGGCTGCTGGTCAAGGCTGTGTTAGTGAAGGCCAGGCAGAAACGGAGTGGGGTGGTTCAATCTGAGGCAATGGGGTGTGGCAGAGAGGAGATGGACTTCTGGTTCCCTTATTTATGTGAAAATGGCTTCGTTCGTATTAGTAACAGCTAACTTCCTCCATAGTTCAACAAGCCTCTCTCCTGGAGGAGACTTGGAGAGCTTGGAGAGACTTGGATTTCTGTGTGGTGGGAGCCTCTTTGTGAGGGTTCCTAAGGCACTTGCAGATTTCCCAGTCTGTGTTCCTGAGTGTGTCGCAGGCATCCTGATGGAAGTGGAGGACCTCTGTCTTGTCTCTGAGACCTCACGGCCCACACAGTGAGCACCTAAGGAGGGTTCTTGACAAGACACACAAAAAAGCTGCATGGTTAAAGAGGATACTAGGTGCTAAAGCCACTGAAATGCCTGCCTTTCTGATAATTTTCAGCATTTTGTGGACACCAGGAAAGAAAGAATTATAACAGCTGTGTTTTAGAGAGTGCTTACATAGAGCATGAGATGGTTGGATGGCATCACCGACTCAGTGGACATGAATTTGAGCAAACTCTGGGAGATGGTGGAGGACAGGGGAAGCTGGCGTGCTGGGTCACAAAGAGTCAGACACAAGTTAGCAACGAACAACAACACCATAGAGTGCTTATGACCTGACAGGTACAGTGCTTGTCACTTGACATATGTTACCTCATGATCTTGTCTCTAAAAGGAATCGTTGGAGACAGAGTGTCATAGTGCTCACTTCTGCCCAGTTTTGAGCCAGGCCCTTCAGAAGTAGAATAGGAAGCTGATCAGAGTGGATCAGAGAGTAGCTTAAGATTTCTCTGGAGAAGGAGAGACTCGGGCCTGACCCACAATCAGATCCAGGTAAATTTCAGCCCTTTTTTTGCCCCTGACCTATATATCCCTGGTTATGCTGATGACTCCTGAGCAGTTGCCTATTAATGCAAAATAAGTTATAATTGGCAGGCTCTCAGGCATTGTAGAAGATGGAGAGGCAGGAGCGCCTTCATGAAAAATTCCTGTAGGAAGTCCTTGGTGGTCAAGGCCATGTTTAGTAAAGACTGGGCAGAAGTAGGGTAGAGTCGTTCATCTGAGGCGTTAGGGTTTCCCTGGTGGCTCAGCTGGTAAAGAATCTGCCTGCAGTGCAGGAGATCTGGGCTTGATCCCTGGGTTGGGAAGATCCCCTGAAGAAGGGAAAGGCCGCCCACTCCAGTATTCTAGCCTGGAGAGTTCCATGGACTGTATAGACCATGGGATCACAAAGAGTCGGACAAAGAGGCAGACTCGACTGAGCGACTTTCACTTTCAGGGCGTAGAAAAGAGAAGATTGGCTTCTGATTCCCTTATTTATTTACGTATGAAAATAATTTAGTAAATAATTCGTAATAGCTAATTACTATTAAAGTGCACACCCATATTACATAATATGCCAGTTAAGCCAGACCGCCTGAGTTCAGACTCCACACTAGAGTTGTAAGTTTGAGGCAACCTCTCTATGCCTCAACTTCACTGTCTATAAAATATATAGGATACCCGCTTTACAGAATTCTTATTAAGGATTAGATGAGATGATGCATGTCAAGTGTTTAACACAGTGCATGCATGCGAAGTCACTTCAGTCGTGTCCGACTCTGCTACCCCATGGACTGTAGCCTGCCAGGCTCCTCTTCCCTGGGGTTCTCAGGGATAAGAATACTGGAGTGGGTTGCCATGCCTTCCTCCAGGGGATCTTCCCAACCCAGAGATCGAACCTGCGTCTCTTATGTCTCTGCATTGGCCGGCATGTTCTTTATCACTAGCACCACCTGAGAAGCCCATTTAACATAGTATCTGGTATTTTAATAAATATTGGCCACTAATATTACTATTACTAATCAATACATACCTCTTTTTCTATAAGATAGGAAGGCTAAGTAAGAGAAAGGATCTTGTATGTCTTTGTATCTAGCACAATTCTTGGTACATTGTAGATTCTTAATGAATACTGGCTGGTTGGTTGGCTGGCTGGCTGGCTGGCTGGCTGGATAGATAAATGAATTTTAGTTTATGTGGATAAAGGCACTACCAAAAAAAAAAAATCTCATTCTTTCCAGATCCCTTCCTAGAAAGTCATGCCTCACATGTTGCACAAAGGAAGTCACCATGACACTAAACCACCTTGCAACATCCAGCCGGCAGTTCCTTAGGCACAGCTAGACATTCAGACTCACAAGACTACTGTTACACCATGTTTGACATCAGCCTACCAAGAAGGATATAAGATAGGAACTATAGTTGCCAGCAGATCAGCCTCATACATTCTCCTGTAACCAGAGCCCCTACCAGCGCAGGTGTAAGCTGATGGACTCCACGCTGGGCAGGTGAAGGAGCTGCCTTTGCGTAAAAAAAGCCTTATATGCTGCAGCAGTCAATAACTCTTACAACAACTCCAAAGACACAGCTTGCAGGGTCCTCTCAAGGGACTTCTAGTTACAAGAACTGCTGCACTCAGAGGAGTCCAAAGCCTGGCATTCCCATCAGGTACTTACAGTTCATTTGTACTTCTCCCCCCACCCCCCAGTCCAGATGCAGTCTACCAATAAGGGGTCATTTTTTTACCATATGCAGTGTTGCCTAGTAACATAGTTGACACATACCATCTTTATCTGTTTCTAGGGAAACCAAGCTAAGAAGTTAACCAAAGGTCAGATTCTCATGCAAAAAGGGAAAAAGTTTTTAACTCTATGCCCACTCCATCTAACTAGTTACTTACAGCGCACTCTGAGAAACCTATACGGCATCCCTGTGAAAAACTCATTCTTACATCTCATACCTCCCGGATAAATTTTCCCAAAGTAGACTTACATAGGTGTGGCCACATTCTGCACCCTCCCTTCAACAACCAAGAGTCAAGCACAGTAATTCTCGACACTAGCCTGCCCCCACTGTCACCCACCCCCACTTCCATTCAGCAGTCTCATTCTTCAGAGACCAAGCACAGATAGGTCTCTATACACACACTCACTTCTACAAACGCACAAAAGATTTCAGTTTCCTTGGACCCGTATCATCTTAATAGATTATCCTAGCCTAGAAGTCACACCATTAAGGATCTTCTGAGTTTTGCCCTTCCTTACAGAGTTATTGGGAGGGTAAAATGAAATTAAAAGACGCAAAGCATTGAAAGGACGATAGTAAAAACTCAAACTAGTTTTCCTGTTCAGTGAACAGGAGTGAATTCCAAATATGGGTGAGTGGCATCAGATCTGCATAAGTGGGGAGCACAGAGCAGTCTCAACTTCCCTGGTTTAAATTATTAGTGATGATAGCCATCTTTACTAAAAGTAGTTGGGGAGATATTTCTTTTGACCCACGGGAACCACTAAACTCTCCGATCATTTCATCTTTTAAACAGCCATGATGTGGTAGAAAGTTTCTGTGTGTGGGAAGTCATTTCAGTCGCATCTTTGCGACCCTATGGACCGTAGCCAGCCAGGCTCCTCTGTCCATGGGATTCTTCAGGCTAGAATACTGGAGTGGGTTGCCATGCCCTCCTCCAGGGGATCTTTCTGACCCAGGGACCAAACCCAGGTCTCTTAAGTATCCTGCGTTACAGGGCTGTTCTTTACCACTAGCGTCATCTGAGAAGCCCAGAGAATTTGGTGAGTACCAACTTGTCTTAGTATATTCATTTCCCTGCCCCAGTGATGATAATAGTTTCTATTTATTAAATTATTAACAAAGTGCTTTACTTACACTCTCTCATTTAGTCATCAAATATCACTAACTATATTTCTCAGCAGAAACCAAAACTCAGAAAGAATAGAAGACTTTCCCAACTGTCACTCAACTGTAGTGGCAAAGCCAGGGACTAGGCCATGTTTAGTATTAATATTAGACCGGGTCTCATGTTCTTTGTTCTGTGATATCTTCAGGGAGGTGGCTTACTGGTTATACATTATCCCCATTTAGCCAATCTGTGAATGCAGTAGGAATGGATTTTACATGGCCTTTAAAAATTATTTTTACCTCCTTTCCCCAAAAAGGAAAAGGGATTTTATTGAAATAGGAAAAAGAGTTTAGATGGAAATATATGTGAGACAAAAGGAAGTTCTCATTTTATTTGAATTTCTTTTCTCTATTTTATATTGTTATCTATTCTAAAATATCTCCAGGGAAAAAAGGGCACAAAGTACAAAGGGAACTAAAGAAAAATAGGCATAGCGTGCACATTCTGAAGTCACCACAGCTGGTCTTGTCAGAGCCCTTTCAAAGGAGCAGTAATTACAACTCATTATCTACCTTGAAGACATGCTAAATAGCATGAGAACGGGTTCCAAATCAATAAAATTCTCTTTGAGATATTAGAAGCATCACTGGTTTATTATAGTGGAAAGTTTAATAGCTTTTCCCCAAAATTTCAACTCCATGTTTTGTCTACTTATATTGTACTTGAACATGTATTCCTGCCAAAAAGAAAAATTAAGCTAACTTCTTCTGCTTACGGCTAGCACGTTCCTACTTTGTTCTGATTAATTCACAGATCTGTGCAGGAAAGAATTTGCAGTTGGCAAGAAAAATTCTAAACTGGGCAGTTTAATTGTCAAATAAATTTTAAAACTTGCATGGAGTGTGGGGAAAAATGTAGACATGTCGGCATTTTGAACCCATAAATGCGTGTTTTCTCGTAGATCATGCCAATCTAAGAGAAGGGAAAAAAAGAAAATGAATGACTTTGGTTCTGTCAGATAAAATCACTTTTTTTTTCCAGGAAACTTGAAGAAATCCATTCAATCATATAATTTTTTTGGTGAAGGTAAATGTAATAAAACTTTATAATTCACTTTATTTCCTTCAACCCCTCTTAAGACATTCTCTCAGAAAAGAGGTGTGTGAATAAAATGACCTCTATGTGCAAAAAAAATTTTTTTAGTTAAAATCATTTCCTTCCTTTCTGAATTAAAGTACAAAAGATTAGCTTTATAGCAAATACAGGATGGATTTTATCAGAATAGTTTCATCCCCCTAAAGTTTATTTACTGGTGACATCAAAGGAAAAACAGAGAATTGATATTTATTTACATTGTTTCCTTAATCGTGTAGTTTTATAATACCTTTTTTGATTCTTTTACAATCTTATTTCTCAATCCAGATTTCTTTGATTTCTGTTAACTTGCTCTCCCATTAAATAAAGGTTAGATAATATGAATTGCAGTGTATGTGAGGGTTAGCAGTGTTTCAAAGTGGAACACCTCATAATGGCACCTAGTCTAGAGTGTCAGGGTAGCTAGAGTGGGTCCTGACTGTCCAAATAGGATGTGACGAATGGAAATAGCACAGAGTGGAGAGAAACCCTAAGAGGTCTAAGCCTCTCCAACCTATCCCAGCTACTACTTCCATATTTTCTGCTACAGACCATGAAGACAAGCCATTCCTTATTCATACCTGAGCATGACTTCCTTTGAGCAATTTCTTTTTCTAATATTTATTGAAATCATCTTCCCAGGTGGTGCAGCGGTAAAAAAAAAATCTGCCCGCAATGCAGGAGACCTGGGTTCGATCCCTGGGTGAGGAAGATCCCCTGGAGAAGGGAATGGCTATCCACTCTAGTATTCTTGCCTGGGAAATCCCATGGACAGACAGTCCATGGGGTCACAAAGAGTTGGACACAACTGATCGACTAACACACACAGAGATAATATCTATTGAAAGCTTCCTATAAGCTAAGAGGTGGGCTAGGCATTTTATTTAAATCATCAGTCACCTAGTGGATCCTCAGAGCATACCTGTAAATTTCAGTTAATCCCACTGAATGATGAGGAACAGGGTCTTAGAGAATGGGATGGTCTGCCCAAGGTTTCCTATGACAAGATGCCAGAACTGGGATTTGAGATAAAACTGCTTGGAGTTTGGATTGGGAAGTGAGTTGGTTGAGTAGCAAGAAATTGAAAGGAAATTTTGAGCAGGGGCATTTGGGGTGGGGGTGGGGGGACCATTCATGGATTCATTCAACAACTATTTGATTAGCTGTTAAGGGCCAGCCCTATGCCACACCCCAGGGGAAAGGAGAGTGGATGATAACTGTAAGGATTCTGTACTCCTGTCACTTAGCTGAGAACTGAGTAGCCAGGAGCAGCACTATAAACCCGGGGAAAGAGATGCGAAAGGGGAGGTAGAGGATTCCAAAGGCAAGCTTTGATACGCATCCACTGAGAGTTTCAACTGAAACATTCATTCTTCCCGTCATCAGGTTCTGACCTGAGCTGGGCTGAGCTCTTTCTCCAGAGTAAAACCTGATAAATACATCATTAGAAAGTCAGGGCTATGATTCTGAGGACTAAACATTAAAGAAAGTTGTAGTCTATAGGCCTCTGGGAGAGGCTTGATAATCGTCCCAGCTGATCTGAAGGGCATAGTTGTTGGAGGTGATGATCGAGATTCCATTTCTGCACCATGTCTTTCCCTAAGGAGACCCTGGCACTTAGAAGATACTGTACACCAAATTGTGGGAGGGAAGGAAGGAAGAACCGGGAAGGAAAGAGCAAGTCTTCCTGGATTTGTGCTCAGATTTCACCTGTCTTCCCCAGGGACCTCTGATATACATGCCGCTTGCTTATGCAAATTCAGGGACGGAGAGTGTCCTGTGTATTAAAAATGTTCGAAGTAGCTCAGAACTCCACTATCCCATAAGCCCATTTATTGGAAACATTTGTCTTTTCGTTTGAATGGAAGTTATATGTCTTAGAAAAATTGAGGTGAAAAAGGAATGCATTAGTCTGACAGAGGTAATCTACCATTCATAGTTTTGAAACTAGAACATTTTGCTGACAAAGAGAAATGTATTTTTAAGTCTGAGTTCTTAAAAAAAAAAAAAAAAAAAAAGCCTTCCATCCTAGTCCTCTAACTAGGCTATTTCTGCCAGCTCCTCGGCTCTGAACACAACACATTCTTGCAATTCATCACTTCCCTTGGCTCAAGCCAGCCTTTCCAATGGTTGGCGGCATATGCTTCTCATTAGCTCTGCCGCGGCCTCACCTGGGCTGCTCAGACTCCTCCCCCTGCTCCTCCACCCCCACCGCCCGCCCCTTTCCTCCGCCTCCTCCCGCTCCAACCCCGGACTCATCCCCCGCCAGCTCCTGCTACCGAGCAGCCCTGCCTGCTGGCTTGGCAGCCGGCGAGCAGAGAAAAAGAAGGAGGAAACAGACCCGTTCTTTCGAAAGTCAGTCCTGCGGTTGAACAGCCTTTCGTTCAGAAAAAAGACCGAGCAAAGGAGAAAGCCAAGGGCAAGACCAAAAACCATAACAGAAGTGGAAACAAGAAAAAAGCAGAAGTCTGCTAACTGGGAGAAAACTAGAGAGGGGGCAACAAAAGGTTAAGAGGGGAAAACTCCCATCATTACCTCACTTCGCAACCACGTGTTTCTTCCCGTCACCAGTGTCGCTCTTGACTTACCTTCTAGGCCCTATAAGGGAGTTTCACCCATTTGGAGGGCACTTTACATTTAACGCTGTTAGAGGGGTAACAAAAATCTTCCTTCCATTTGGTGAATTCCAGTTCCCTCTGTGACCCAGTGCATAAATTAAGAACTAGGCTGGACTGAATCAAAGATTTTTTTGATCAGCCCCAGAGACACTTTCCAATACTTGTCAAATTCTTTTTTCATTTTCTCTCTTGTGTGATAGCCTTCAATTAGCAGTTTTTATCTTTGTCTTACTTTCCAAAGGGATCGAGAAGGTAAATTCTCTCAGTGTTATCTCTGGAGTATACCTGGATAACTCTGATCCCAACCTATTCCAACCACAAGACTTAGAGTGAAGTTAGTGGGTTTCTTTTTTGAAACTGGTTATTAATGGCAGGAAAGGACTGTTGAAAGGATGAAGGCCTTCATCTCTGATAACATTAGAAGAGGATCATAGAAATCTGAGGTTGCAAAGGACTTCAGAGATTCCCTAATCTACACCCTTCATGTTACAGATGGGGACTAAGAGGTGACCTCCCACTGCCATACAGGGAAGGGGTGCTGGGACAAGGATTCACCAGGCATCTTCAGCCCCAGTCCTGTTCTCTTTTCCGTCTTAAATATATGCAAGCACCACAGTGTCCCCCAAGTCCCTTTGTGCCAACATTAGAGAGTGGGCTCTGCCAACTGCCAAGGATGGCTTTTTGTCCTGGATCTAAGAGTTAACATAGAACCTAATGAGCAGGACTTCCCAGATGGCTTCCCAGGTAGCGCTTGTGGTAAAGAACCTGTCTTTCAGTGCAGGAGACATGAGAGATGCAGGTTCAATCCCTGGGTCAGGAAGATCCCCTGGAGGAGGACATGGCAACGCACTCCAGTATTCTTGCTTGGCGCATTCCATGGATAGAGGAGCCTGGTGGGCTACAGTCCACGGGGTCACAAAGAGTCAGGACTGAGGTGACTTAGCATGCAATGAGTAGGACAGAGTTTGCCCAGTGTTTAGTGACCCATGACTTTCCCAGGACCAATTAGAAAACCTCCAGAGACAGACCTACCTCTGAGAAAATTAGAAAAATGTTCCCCTTCCTCGGGGCTTATCCACACCCCCACCCCTCACCCTACACCAAGTACAAAGCCTAGCAAAATGCAGGCTGGATATATTTCAGCCCCCACTTGGTCCATCACCTGGGTACTCTTATGTGGGCAAAACTCACGTGACCACGTATGTCGGGGTCCTGACCAGGGGGTGCTCATGGATCAAGAGAATCACAGGTGCAGCCAGCCCCTTGATTCACAAAGGGTCATTCCGAGGTCCTCATCTGGAACAAGAGCCCTCTCCTTATAGTGGATAAAGGGGGAAAAAACTCATCTTCAAGGACTTGGACAGATTTTTTGTTGTTGTTTTTTTTCCTTAGCATCTCTTATTTCCGAAGAACTGAGCCAGATTCAGCTCTGAACAACACTGCACAGTCAGAAAAACATACCAGAAAGACCTCTTTCCCTCTCGATTCACCTCCTTTCAGCAGCCAGAGGCTGCACCCTCCTCAGCTACCTGCTCTGTCCCTCCCTCCTGGCTTGCAATCACAGTCTTTCCCCAGCTGTTTGCTGATGGTGGCCTCATGCCTTCATTCGAAAAGTAGTTACTGAGAACCCAGCCTGTGACAGGTTTAAGGTTTTGCCCTCTCTGGGGTATTTATGTTTTAATAGAAATTCCCAAGCCCAGCACAATGCCTGGTATATAATGTCCATTCAATAAATATATGAGAAAGGATGGAGGGAAGAGAATGGGAGGCATCTGATACTCTAAGAATGGTGAGATTCAGGTCTCATCCAGCGGTGCCCAGGAAGGGGAAAATTGGGGTCAGGAAACCTTCATAACCACCCTACGTGTCCTGGCAGAGAGACCTTATGTTCTGTTCTGTTCTATATTCTCCAAAATCTTAAGACATCAGTGCAACCACATGGAAAACTGCTGCAGACACCCATATTCTACCTCCAAATTCTTCCAGATATGCCTCTCTCTTGCCCAGCCAGATACCAGCACTTCTGAGCTCCTGGATTTTTTTCAGACTCTGTTCTGGCCCACGGCTTGGTTTCTGTTACTTATCTTGCCCCTAGACTAGCAATACAGTCTAGAAATTATACCTTAACCTTAGCCTTCATGCTGGTGCAAAGCAAGGTGTGATTTCTGGGATTTCTCTCTGGCACCAAATACTTTGCTCCCAGAATCTCAGGCCCTGGCCCCCTACCCACCTGACCAACATAGCCACTCACCTCTGTCTGCTTATTTTAAAGCCGTGAAAGGGGCATCCCATAGTGACTAAAATCACTTACAGAATCCTTTCCTTGAGAGCTTCTGCTGGAAGTCTCCTCTCAACTTTCTTCCTACGTATAATGTGTCTTTCTACTCCTTTCAGCTGGAAGTTCCTAGAAAGAAAACCATCTGCCATAGTCACCTCTGTAACACCATTTTTGCTGAGCACAGTGGCTTGTCTGTAATAATTGCCCCTAAGATATTTTTTCTTTGTTGAATTATTCAACCAGATATTTTATTGCCCATGTAGTTTTGGTTGTTGTTTTAACCAGAGGAAATTAGCAGGGATTTCTGACCGATTCTGCTCTTCCTCTGGTGGGAAAATTTTTATGTTAAATGCAAATTGCTTTGCCATCTGTGTGCAGCATACGTTCTGGAATCCTTTCCCTTTATATGGGGAAACCAGGTTTCCCACCAATGACCATGAACGTGCATTTGGCAGCCCTTGCAGCTCTTTCTCTGTAACCCAGATGGCAAAGTTTGCTTCACATTTCCACTTGAGAATTTTTATAAGGCTTCTTTATGTTGCTCCTTCTTTTCAAGTGCTTTTCTGTTCCTGGACAGAGGGTTTGAACCTTCTCTTTGGACCTCCCTGTCCATTACTGTCTAGTCATTGCACTGATTCTATGAGAGGAAGCCTATTTTGCTAGTTAGAACTCAAATCCACTTGCTAATATGTCTGATCTTTTGTGTTTCTGCCTGTAAAATGATATCAGTGTTTGTTGTTGCTCCTTCACTCCCTAGGTTAACTTGTAAATAGAGGAATAAGTTAGCTGAGCTAAAAGAAGATGGTGTTTTTCATATGTTCCCCAGCGGTGCCTGTGTGTGTGCTAAGTCACCTCAGTCATGTCCAGCTCTTTGTGACTTTATGGACGGTAGCCCACCAGGCTCCTCTGTCCATGGGATTCTCCAGGCACAAATACTAGAGTGGATTGCCATGCCCTCCTCCAGGGGATCTTCCCAACCCAGGGATCAAACCTGCATCTCTTACGTCTCCTGCATTGGTAGGTGGGTTCTTTACCACTAGCACCACCTGGAAAGCCCGTTCCCCAGTGGACCTCACCCTAACTTAAAGGCAGTACCTGGGTTACAGAATGTTAAGCATTGGCTAGTAATCAGCATAATACTAGCCAGGGTTTGATTCTGCCCTGTAACATTGGATAAATGAGATACAACCCTGACTTAAAGATATAAGTAGGAGGAGACCCAATGGTGAAGGACTTTGATTTTTAGACTAAAGGTTTGGACTTCATCCAATAGGGAAGCACAGTGAGACTTTTAACAAAGAAGTGACAGAAATGATTAGAAGGGTCATTCTGACTTCAGGGTGGAAGACCAGTGGGCATTCAAAGTCGGGTTAGGAGGCTGAGGCCGCAGTCCATGTGAGGAGAGGTGGGCCCAGATCAGGGAAGACAGTGGAAACAAAGGAAGAAGAAGAGATTTGAAAGACCCTTCAGGAAAAACAATGGATCTTCCACCTCCCCTCTCTCTTCACTCACTCCAGCTCCTTTGACTTCCTTCCTGTTTCTCACACATTAGGCACACTCTGTTTTTAGTTGAAGTATAGCTGAGTTGATCCCCTGGAGAAGGGAATGGCTACCCACTCCGGGATTCTTGGGGCTTTCCTGGGGGTTCAGATGGTAGAGAATCTGCCTGCAATGCAGGAGACCAAGGTTCAATCCCTGAGTCAGGAAGATCCCCTGGAGAAGGGACTGACAGCCCACTCCAGTATTCTTGCCTGGAGAATCCCATGGACAGAGGAGCCTGGCGGGTTACAGTCCTTGGGTTCACAAAGAGTCGGATACGACTGAGCAACTAACACTTTTACTTTTTCACTTTTTGCTTTTCACATAGCTGAGTTACAATGTTCTGTTAGTTTCAGATGTACAGCAGAATGATTCCATTTTATATATATATATATAAAATATACTTTTTCATATTCTTTTCCATTATAGGTTATTACAGGATATTGAACATAGTTCCCTATACTATATGGCAGATTCTTATTGGTTATCTATTTTATATATAGTAGTGTGTATGTATCAATCCCAGTCCCCCAATTTATCCCTATCCTTCTTTTTCCCTCTTGGTAATATAGGTTTGTTTTCTACATCTGTGACTCAATTTCTGTTTTGTAAATAAGTTCATTTGTATCATTTTTTTAGATTCCACATATGAGCAGCACCATATGATATTTGCCTTTCTCTGTCTGCCTTACTTCACAGAGTATGACACTCTCTAGGTCCGTCTATATATGTACCCCATCTTCTTCATCCATTCGTCTGTCAGTGGACATTTAGGTTGCTTCCATGTGTTGCCTCATGAGTGTCCTCACTGACTACACTACTCTTTTCCAGATTACCATGTCTGACTTCCTGAGATCCTTCCAGTTTTAGTTTGAACATCCTCTTCTTAATGAGTTTTACCCTGATATTCCTATTTAAGGGCTCCCTCCTAGCTCAGTTGGTAAAGAATCCACCTGCAATGCAGGAGACCCCGGTTCAATTCCTGGGTCAGGAAGATCCCCTGGGGAAGGGATAGGCTACCCACTCCAGGATTCTTGGGCTTCCCCGGTGTCTCAACTGGTAAAGAATCCGCCTGCAATGTGGGAGACCTGGGTTCAATCCCTGGGTTGTGAAGATCTCCTGGAGAAGGGAAAGGCTACCCACTCCAGTATTCTGGCCTGGAGAATTCCATGGACTATGTAGTCCATCAGGTCACAAAGAGTTGGACACAACTGAGTGACTTTCACTTTCAAACCTATTTAAATCCACACCCCCACCAAAAGTCATACATCAGAATGTTCATAGCAGGGATATTTACAGTAGCCAACAAGTAGAAAATATCCAAATGCCCAAGAAGAACTGAAAGGGTCAAGTGTGGTATAATCACACCCTGAAATATACCATATAGTCATTAAAGTGAATGATTAACCTACAGCCATATGCAACAACATGGATGAATCTTGTAAATGTAATGCTGCCTGAAAAGCAGTCCGATTAAAAAAGACTTCTTAACAGACAATTCCATTTGTATAAAAGCGCAGAAACAGACCACACAGAGCTCTATGATTTGGAGTCAGGTAACAGTTGGAGAAGACTCTTGAGAGTCCCTTGGACTGCAAGGAGATCCAACCAGTCCATCCTAAATGAGATCAGTCCTGGTGTTCATTGGAAGGACTGATGCTGAAGCTGAAGCTCCAATACTTTGGCCACCTCATGTGAAGAGCTGACTCATTGGAAAAGACTTTGATGCTGGAAGGGATTGGGGGCAGGAGGAGAAGGGGACGACAGAGGATGAGATGGCTTGATGGCATCACGGACTCGATGGGCATGGGTTTGAGTAAACTCCGGGAGTTGGTGATGGACAGGGAGGCTTGGTGTGCTGCAATTCATGGGGTCGCAAAGAGTCGGACATGACTGAGCGACTCAACTGAACTGAACTGAACTGAACGGCTACCTTTGGCTTGGGAGTTGGTTCCCAGAGGAGCACAAGAAGTGTTTATGGGTTCTTGGGAAGATTCAGTTTTCTGTTGTGCATGCTGGGTACACAGGGTTAGTTCAGTGTGTGAAAATTCAGAGAGTGGCTCGTTAATGGTATGTGCACTTTTCTTTTTTAATATTATTTATTTATTTGGCTTCCCCAGGTCTTAGTTGCAGCAGATGGGGTCTTTAGTTATAGCATGTGGAATTTAGTTGCCTGACCAGGGATCAAACCTGGGTCCCCTGCGTTGGGAGCTCGAAGTCTTAGCCACTGGACCACCAAGGAAATCTCAATGTGTGTACTTTTCTACATGTATATTATACTCCAATAAAATTTTCAAAGTGCAACTCTTCCCCAGAGATACTTCTCATCTCCCTTACTCCATGTTTCCGTAATACTTATCACTTTCTAATATAAGCTGCAATTATAGTGTTTATCACATTCTTTCCCCATTAGAGTGTAGGAGGAGCAGGGATTTTGCTGCATTTTACTCACTTCTGCCTCTATATGACCTTGAAGTGTACCTGGCACTCAATAGGTATCAGAATGAATGAACAAAGCATTGCATCAGAAGGCATGAATAGAGTGACCCAGACTCAAAGATGCAAGTGGAACCTAGTCGAGGTGCAGTGTTGCCTTGGCAGTCCCGCTTCCCAGGTGTGGTGGGTAGGCTGCTAGTCCCAAGGCTGCGACGGTCGTTCCCATGCCTGTCTCAAAGCTGCTTCTCAAAGCTACTTCAGCACTTTTAATTAAGAGGGCTTTTTCCTTATCCTAGAATATTTATGTCATCTGACCTGTATTGGAAACCTTCCCATCTTCAAAGGCAAGTTCATATGCCATCTTCTCCATAATGCCTCTTAAACCTCAACCTAAATTCCTCTAGCGTCTTATTTTTACTCTTTCTATGATACTCTTCTGGAATTGTTTTTATTCATTCATTTGCCAAATATTTATTGAGCATCTGATATTTTAAAAGTGAAGTCACTCAGTCATGTCTGACTCTTTGTGTCCCCCGGACTGAAGCCTGCCAGGCTCCGCCATCCATGGAATTTTCCAGGCAAGGGTACTGGAGTGGGTAACCATTCCATTCTCCAGGGGATCTTCCCAACCCAGGAATAGAACCCGGGTCTCCTGCATTGCAGACAGATCCTTTACCGTCTGAGCCACCAGGGAAGTCCCAGATGCTATTTTAAGTCCTGAAAAATTCAAGGCTGAAATTCGAGTCCTGAAAAATTCAAAAATTCAATTCAAAAACTGTCTTTCATGGGACTAAATTCCGTAGGTAAATAGGCAATAAACTAATAAATACATGTGTACAATTATTTGGAGTTCTTTGAAAGAAATTAAGATGAAGAGTTGGAAAGGGATTGGTGGCTCAGTGGTAAAGAATCTGCCTGCCAATGCAGGAGATGCAAGAGACACAAACTCAGTCCCTGGATCAGGAAGATCCCCTGAAGAAGGGCATGGCAATCCACTCCAATATTCTTGCCCGGGGAATCCCATGGACAGAGAAGTCTGGCGGGCTACAATCCACGGTGTCGCGAAGATTTGAACACACCTGAGTGACTGAACACACACACACAGACAGTGCTTTTTTAGATAAGTTACGAGGAAGACTTCCCTATATCAACAACACTGGAAGAGAGACGCAGATAAGTAAGGAAGTGAACTATGAGGAAGCACATTCCAGGCAGAGGAACCAGCAAGTGCAGATGGCCCGCTGTTAGAGCAGGCTTCTGTGTGAGCCTTGTGTGAGTTGTGTGTGTGTGTGTGTTCCTTGCGATAAGACTTGGGTGCCTAGCTTACTGTTTTAGATGCAGAAAATTCTGAGTGATTGAATTTATTCAAGATTTTGTCATTTATTAATCCATTTCACATTTTTACTGAAAGAAGCATTTCTAAAATGTGTTAGATAGAATATATCCTAAACTGAATTATGCAAAATCTGTTACACCACACATATATGGTTCTGTGGTCAAATAAGTATAAGAAGTAAAGAGGAGTCATAATATTTAACCAGTATAACGTGGACATTGCTAAGTCTCACAGTAAAAAACAAAACGCCTAATTCATTATTTTCTAATGTGTGTTTCTCCCATGGAATACACATTAATAAAGCACAAAACACTAGAATTCATAAAATTCAGTTTGGAATATGTCATTTCAGATTCCTTAATTTTCATATCCAGTACATATTTATTAAACTCCTAACATTTACCTGACTTTGTTTCATAATTTTATAGAATTAAACTAAATTAAAATATGAACACCAGAATAGTGCAGTATCATTCAATCAATGACAGAAGACTCTAGATTTTCAACAGTCTCTTTCCTATGTTAATATAGTATATATCTTCACGGCTCTGTGCTGCCTAATTTTAATATATATCTAGTGATCTTCACACTATTAACAAAGCTGTCTGTTGGGATATTTGGTTGCTGTCAGGATTCGGAGCTAAAATATCAAGGACAGGTTTGTAAGCTTTGCTATAAACAAATAGCAGTTAAGAGAATAGAACGAAGGCTCGGAATGCCCAGTGAGAGTAAGTCCTACGTGGTAACATACATCCAGACTCCATGAATGAGCAGCCTTTGAACACAGCTCCCCCTGCTTCTGACTGTCTGTGTATTTTTGATCTCTTCCGCTTCACATGTCCTCTGTGAATTGCGCTAGATGACTTGTGATGGCCTTAAAACTCAGCAATCCTGGTATCATTCTGTGTTTCTTTGCTCCCTAATCTCTCCCTCCTTAAGTAAACATTTATTGGTTTTCCGTGGTCATCAGCCAGCGGCAGAGACATGTAATAAGGCTCAATTTGCAAACAGCCCTCACAGTTGTAACTGTCTGAGTGTTTTTGTCTCAAAATGCCTGTGTGTGTGTATGAGAGAAAGGGAACACTTGGACTCTTGGACTCTTGGATAAATTTAGCCAGAATTCTCATAGCCACTGGTAAATTTTAAAAGGTGAAAAGAGCATTTATTCTTATTTTATGGTGGGTGCGGCACTTAGCTTTACAGGTTTAAACGCAGCAGGGAAACTGCAAAGCCAAAGGTTTTTCTGAGGCATTCGTTGCTGTGCAGAAAAACAAGCCAAAGTTTTGCTTGTTGGCAGAAACACCCCAGAATGCATCTGGTGATTGGTCTGAAAGTGAGTCCTGGCAAGAGCCCAGGGCCACTGGCTCATAAGTACAGCGCAGGAACCACCTAGGCGGCGTTTGGAATCAAATTTCCAAGGTAGATCATGGTCAAAACTGTCTGCTTTGCTTTCACGTGTCTACGGTGATGCCCTGTGTCTAAGACTGCGGACATCTGAACTGGGAGTAGGGGCTAGAGGGAGAGCACCTTCTGATGTCTGCCAGTGTCACGGGGTGTTTCAGTTTGGTTCACTAGGAAGCAACACTTCCCTGGTGGCTCAGTGGTAAAGGATCCACGTGCCAACGCAGGAGACGTGAGTTCGATCCCTGGCTTGGGAAGATCCCCTGGAGTAGGAAATGGTAGCCCACTCCAGTATTCTTGCCTGGGAAATCCCATGGGCAGAGGTGCCTGGCAGGCTACAGTCCATGGGGTCGCCAAAGAGTCGGACACGATTTAGCAGCTAAAACCACAAGGCGTCAGTGCACATGGACGTCAGCAACGGACAGTCATTTCTGGAGGATTTGGGACACTGAGCATTATTTGGGGTGAACAATTTTCATGGTTTTGTATCATAAGCAGCTTGACTCCAGAGTCATTCCAAATGGAACCACTTGCTTAAATCTCTAATTTTAAAGTTACATGATTCAACATATTTTCAAAAAAATTTTTGCAGCCAATTTTTTTTACAACTTTTAAAGCTGACTTTGCATTTACAGTTATTAAAAAAAAAATTGGTTATCTTTTCAAACCTTGAGAAGTAGCTTCCCTAACCATCAGCCCTATTACTATCATCTAGTTTATAAGAAAGAGGTAAGGCTAAACCCAAGATCACAGCGTACTCCTGTTATGTGCACCTAACACCTTGTCTTCCATGTGTGACCGTGGTGGTCACCAGGCCAGTCCCGGTGGCTGTGGGTCAGATGGTTGTTGCATTCTTCACCATCATATTCCCGCACAGAACAGTGCTAAAAGGGTTTAAAATGGATGAATGATAAATCACTGCTCGTTCTGAGAGTAAATAGAACTCTCCAGAGTGAGCAGAAAGAACTACTCCGGAACCACTTACAACCTCAGGCCACAAAAACAGGTTGTCAGAACCACAACAACCATCTTGTTTCAATGGCTCCATCCTATAGACAGGATTATCTTAAACCCAGCTTTTCGTGATTGTCTAACTGTGTTTGGTCCACTGGAGAAGGGAATGGCAAACCACTTCAGTATTCTTGCCCTGAGAACCCCATGAACAGTATGAAAAGGCAAAAAGATAGGACACTGAAAGATGAACTCCCCAGGTCGTAGGTGCCCAATATGCTACTGGAGATCAGTGGAGAAATAACTCCAGAAAGAATGAAGAGACAGAGCCAAAGCAAAAACAACACCCAGTTGTGGATGTGACTGGTGATGGAAGCAAAGTCCGATGCTGTAAAGAGCAACATTGCATAGGAACCTGGAACGTTAGGTCCATAAATCAAGTCAAATCAAGTCAAATAGGAGATGGCAAGAGTGACATCAACATTTTAGGAATCAGTGAACTAAAATGGACTGGAATGGGTGAATTTAACTCTGATGACCATTATATCTACTACTGTGGGCAAGAATCCCTTAGAAGAAATGGAGTAGCCATCATGGTCAACAAAAGAGTCTGAAATGCAGTTCTTGGATACAATCTCCAAAGGACAGAATGATCTCTGTTCATTTCCAAGGCAAATCATTCAATATCACAGTAATCCAAGCCTATGCCCCAACCAGTTATTCTGAAGAAGCTGAAGTTGAACAGTACTATGAAGACCTACAAAACCTTCTAGAACTAACACCCAAAAAAGATGTCCTTTTCATCATAGGGGACTGGAATGCAAAAGTAGGAAGTCATGAAACACCTGGAGTGACAGGCAAATTTGGCCATGGGGTACAAAATGAAGCAGGACAAAGGCTAATAGAGTTTTGCCAAGAGAACACACTGGTCATAGCAAACGCTCTCTTCCAACAACACAAGAGAAGACTCTATATATGGACATCACCAGATAGTCAATACCGAAATCAGATTGATTATATTCTTTGCAGTTAAAGATGGAGAAGCTCTATACAGTCAGCAAAAACAAGACCGGAAGCTGACTGTGGCTCAGATCATGAACTTCTTACTGCCAAATTCAGACTTAAATTGAAGAAAGTGGGGAAAACCACTTGACCATTCAGGTATGACCTAAATCAAATCCCTTACAATTATACAGTGGAAGTGACAAATAGATTCAAGGGATTAGATCTGATAGACAGAGTGCCTGAAGAACTATGGATGGAGGTTCATGACATTGTACAGGAAACAGGGATCAAGACTATCCCCAAGGGAAAAAAAAATGCAAAAAGGCAGAATGGTTGCTTGAGGAGGCCTTACAAATAGCTGAGAAAAAAAGAGAAGCTAAAGGCAAAGGAGAAAAGGAAAGATATACCCATTTGAATGCAAAGTTCCAAAGAATAGCAAGGAGGGATAAGAAAGCCTCCCTCAGTGATCAGTGCAAAGAAAGAGAGGAAAACAATAGAATGGGAAAGACTAGAGATCTCTTCAAGAAAATTAGAGAGACCAAGGGAACATTTCATGCAAAGATGGGCACAATAAAGGACAGAAATGGTAGGGACCTAGTAGAAGCAGAAGATATTAAGAAGAGGTGATAAGAATACACAGAAGAACTATACAAAAAGATCTTCATGACCCAAATAACCATGATAGTGTGATCACTCACCTAGAGCCAGACATCCTGGAGTCTGAGGTCAAGTGGGCCTTAGGAAGCATCACTACAAACAAAGCTAGTGGAGGAGATGGAATTCCAGTTGAGCTATTTCAAATCCTAAAAGATGATGCTGTTACAGTGCTGCACTCAATATGCCAGCAAATTTGGAAAACTCAGCAGTGGCCACAGCACTGGAAAAGGTCAGTTTTCATTCCAATCTCAAAGAAAGGCAATGCCAAAGAACGTTCAAAGTAGCACACAGTTGCACTCATCTCACATGCTAGCAAAGTAATCCTCAAAATTCTCCAAGTCAGGCTTCAACAGTTAGTGAACCAAGAACTTCCAATCGTTCAAGCTGGATTGAGAAAAGGCAGAGGAACCAGAGATCAAATTGCCAACATCCACTGGATCATCGAAAAAGCAAGAGAGTTCCAGAAAAACATCTGTTTTTGCTTTATTGACTGCACCAAAGCCTTTGACTGTGTGGATCACCACAAACTGTGGAAAAGTCTTCAACCGATGGGAATACCAGACCACCTGACCTGCCTCCTGTGAAATCTGTGTGCAAGTCAAGAAGCAACAGTTAGAACCTGACATGGAACAACAAACTGGTTCCAAATTGAGAAAGGGGTACATCAAGACTGTATATTGTCACTCTGCTTATTTAACTTATATGCAGAGTACATCATGTGAAATGCTGGGCTGGAAGAAGCACAAGCTGGAATCAAGACTGCAGGGAGAAATATCAATAACCTAAAATATACAGATGACACCACCCTTATGGCAGAAAGCAAAGAGGAACTAAAGAGCCTCTTGGTGAAAGTGAAAGAGGAGAGTGAGAAAGTTGGTTTAAAACTCAACATTCAAAAAACTAAGATGCCTTCCAGTCCTATCACTTCCAGGAAAATAGATGAAGAAACAATGAAAACAGTGACAGACTTTATTTTCTTGGGTTCCAAAATCACTGCAGGTGGTGACTGCAGCCATGAAATTAAAACACGCTTGCTCCTTGAAAGAAAAGCTGTGACCAACCTAGACAGCATATTAAAAAGCAGAGACATTACTTTCCTGACAAAGGTCCATCTAGTCAAAGCTATGGTTTTTCCAGTAGTCATGTAGGGATGTGAGAGTTGGACCATAAATAAAGCTGAGCACCGAGGAACTGATGCTTTTGAACTGTGGTGTTGGAGAATACTCTTGAGAGTCCCCTGGACTGAAAGGAGATCCAACCAGTCAATCATAACAGAAATCAATCCTGAATATTTATTGGAAGGACTGTTGCTGAAGCTGAAACTCCCAATACTTTGGCCACCTGATGCAAAGAACTGACTCATTGGAAAATACCCTGATGCTGGGAAAGATTGAAGGAAAGAGGGTGAGATCATTGGATGGCATCACCGACAAGATGGACATGAGCTTGAGCAGACTCCCAGAGTTGGTGATGGACAGGGAAGCCTGACGTCCTCCAGTCCATGGGGAAGCAAATAGTTGGACACAACTGAGCAACTGAAATGAATTGAACTGAGCTGAACTGAGCTGTGTTTGATATCATTCTGACAGGCTTAAATCACTCATTAGATGAAGGATTTTTGGTTTGTTACCTGCTGGCTTTACAATAGATTATGTAACTTGCCCAGGGTCTCATGATTGAAGTCAAGATTACAATGCAGGTCACCCTTTTCCAAGGTTGTTGGTCTCCATCTCATCTCTGTATGTGAGACAGTGCTTGATTTCAGGGAACAGAAATCTCCTCAACCTCTCTTGAATAAAAGATTTTCTGGATGGATACAATGAAGTGTTAGAGAACCCAATATTGGGAGGATACTGCGATTCAAGAAAATGAGAAAGTCACAGTAGCATCTCTATTATATTTCTCTCTAGACCTCATTGTCTCTTTCATTCTTAGGTCTTTGAGGATCTTAGTTTCTTTTGCCCACTAACTTCAGCCTGCAAGAGCTTTGGGTTACATTAATGCCAGTTCTTACACCAAAAGTCCAGGAACCAACAACAGACAGACTAAACCTATATGTGTTCTGTAGAATTCACATCCTTAAAAAAAAAAAAAAAAACTAGGAATTTGATTGACCTAGTCAAAGCACCAGAGAAGGCAATGGCACCCCACTCCAGTACTCTTGCCTGGAAAATCCCATGGACGGAGGAGCCTGGTGGGCTACAGTCCATGGGGTCGCTAAGAGTCAGACACGACTGAGTGACTTCACTTTCACTTTTCACTTTCATGCACTGGAGAAGGAAATGGCAACCCACTCCAGTGTTCTTGCCTGGAAAATCCCAGGAATGGGGGAGCCTGGTGGGCTGCCGTCTATGGGGTCGCACAGAGTCGGACATGACTGAAGCGACTTAGCAGCAGCAGCAGTAGGCAAAGCACACTGTTCCAAAGGAAGGTGTTCCGAGAAAATAACGGGCATGCCTGAAACACATGCTCTTTTATTTAGGTATTCTATTTCAAATTTTGAAATTAAAATTTTAAATTACTGTTGCTTGGCTTCCAGTAGCTTTATTCTAGTCTAGTTCTGTTTATTTTCCACATGCCTCCCGCTGATGATAGTCAACCGACCCTTTCTTGACCTATTTCACTCTTATCTTGATTGCCTCCTTACAGACTAGCAAACAATTCTCAGAGTCCAATATTTTTTCTTTGTGGTTATTATGCAAATGCTTTTATTTAGTAGTCAAATTCCAACTCTACTTCCTCTAGGTAGCTTTCCATTTGGTCCCTTTCCATACACAGTGATGACGTGCATCTATTCTTAATTCCAGTCCCTTTGCCTATGAGAAGAGCTCAGGTCATATTGAAAAGCAGAGAACCTTTTTAAACTTTTAAACTGAAACTCCCAGACACCCCTATGTCCCCTTGTGACCTAGAGCATATATGGAAAGAACCATAGTTACAATGACTGGGGTCCAGAGCAAAACTAACGGGCTCTATATGTTAGATCAGACTTTGATTCTCTGATAGGCAACTAGACAAACATCTGACTCCAATTCACAGTGGATGGTCTGAGGCCCGTGCTGAGGAATAGCACTTATCTTTTTCCTTAGACTATGCCTTTAAAATTTCACATCATACCTAAACTATCATGATTACTCAATAACATATCAAAAATAATTTGAGGATAAGGAATTCTGGGCCAAACTTGAAATGTTACAGGACTTTTCTTATTACTTTTCTATTACCACAAAGCTTTTTTGCATTAAGTGAGAAGGAGGTTTCTAGTAAGCTGATGGAGTCACTTTTAATTAAATGGTTTAATAAATAACAAATGTTTTTTTTATTAATATTAAACTTTTAAACCAGAAGAAATTACATGCAAACACACACATCAAAGTATTTGACCAACTGCCCTAGCCGGCTGGCTGTGCTGTTTCAGAAGCAACGAACGAACAAGGAACTGGAGGTCTGATTCTGTGCTTCCTGGATCCAGTGTGTTAGTCATCAGATACACAGGGCATAAAACTCTGGCTTTACAAGTGTTCATTATGTTATTAAACATCCTTATGAGACCAATTCCCCTTAGGCCACCTAAAGGACTAAGGTGTTTAGGATGCTGAGCTGTTTAACTATAATTATAACAATTCAAACCTTATAAAATGCATCAAATAAAATGGATTCACTGCTTCCACTTAATCTGATTTAAGAAAAATAGTTATAAGGAATATTGCTCTTTCCCAAAAGAGATGAAAACTTCCGGGATTGGCCAACAGTAGGGGGAGATAAGAATAAAAGAGAAGAAAAGATTTGCCTTAAAACCTTTCATAAAGTGTTTTTATTTTCCTGCTTAACAAATGAAACCTTCATAGTCTTTGCTTCTGGGAACAGTTTCAAGCCTAAGAAACACAGTTGGACACGTGCAATGTTGCAGCCCATCCCCAGTTAGTCATTCCAGTTGGATTCAAATCGAGTATCTCCCTTCCAAGAGTTCTCCGAAAATGCTCATGATAAGAAATGAAACCTAGCCCTGCAGCCTGGAAGGCTGCACCTTCACCCTCTGCCACCAGGTCTGCCAAGACATGTCTCAGGGTACACCCTGCTCTCCTCTTCTCATGAGTCCTTTCCCCAGAGCCCAGGTCTGCTCTCAACAACCAGTTTCTCCTCTCCTGCCACCTCTTAACAAAAGCGTAAGCATAATCAGAATCCCTGGGAGTCTTTTTCATTCAATAATGACTAAAAAGCAGTTCTTGAGCATTGCAGCGCAGCAGGCCTAGGTCAAGACTGTATATGCACAACCCCTGTCTGCAAGGAGCTCACAGTCTTTGAAGGACTCATAGGCTTACAGGTTATTTATTTAGCATTTTTAATAGCACTCCTGCCAGGCATTTTAATAGGCAATCTGGTGGGTACAAGGAAGGCATGGTTCTTTATTGCCTGGAACTTGAAATCTAGAGAAGATAAGACATGGAGGAAGAACTATAAGTTAAGGCAGTATCGGGACTCCTGTGGTGGTCCAGGGACTATGACTCTGTGCTCCAATGCAGGGGGCCCAGGCTCATTCCCTTGGGAGGGAACCAGATCCCACATGCTGCAGCTGAGGCCTGGCACAGCCAAATAAATAAACAAAAATAAATATTAAAAAAAAAAGATAAGGCAGTATAGCAGTAGGCACTGTAGAAGTGGTGCTGTCCTGCGCTTAGTCTTGTCCAGCTCTTTGGGACCCCATGGACTGCAGCCCGCCAGGCTCCTCTGTCCATGGGGATTCTCCAGGCAGTAATACTGGAGTGGGTTGCCATGGTCTCCTCCAGGGGATCTTCCCAACCCAGGGACTGAACCTTCGTATCCTGTGTCTCCTGCGCTGCAGGCGGATTCTTGACTCACCGAGCCAGAGAAGTGGTAGCAGGTGTAATTGTCCCCATGTCCCCAGGTAATGTTTTGGAAGCCAGCTCAGATACAAAGTAAAGGTCAGGAGAGGAATTTGAATGAATTATGAGCTGCAGCCATCTTGGGAGGTTATAGTGATATATTCCTTGCCACTAAAGAAAAAGTTTTAAGAGCAAATGTTATATATATATTTTTTTATTTTAGAAAATAAAGCTATAGGCTATTTTGAAAGGGATTTCCCATTTAAAAAAATATAGGTTTGTAATTTACATACTATAAAGTTCTCTTAAGTGCATAGTTTCCCAAATTTTAACAAATGCATAGCCATTTAACTATAACCAGAATCTATTAATAGAACGTTTCATCACCCTAAAATTCCCGTGTTCTTTGTAATCCGATCCTTCCCCTACCTTCAGTCCTGGCAACCACTGATCTGTTTTCTAACCTTATAGTCTTTTTATATAGAATGTCATATAAATGAAATCAGGTAATATGGAATCTTTTGCATCTGGCTTCTTTCCCTTAGTATCATGCATTTGAGATTCACTTAGTTGTATGTATGAATAATTTTTCCTTTTTAGTGCTTAGTAGTATTGCACTGTATGAGTATATCAGTTTATTTAAACATTCACCAGCTAAGGGATATTTTGCTTCCCAATTTGGTATTTGTGGGAACCTAAATTTTTATTTCTCTTGGGTAAATACCTAGGACTGGGACTGTTGGATCAGGTGTTAAGTGTATGTTTTTAAAAGTCTGTCAAACTGTTTTCCAAAGTGTTTGCAACCATTTTGCTTTCCTGACCTCAGTGTTGAAGGGTTCTAGCTGGTCCATACTCTAGCCAGGACTTACCTTGGCTATGTTTAATTTGAGGAAATTTAAGGCCATGGGCTCACTTTTAGATGGAGAGATAGCATGTCCCTATCTTGGCCCACTGATGTACAGAGAACTAGATAATGTAACACAGAAGTCAAGTAGCTGGTACATTAAACCCTTTACCTGTACCATATTATGCCATGTACTGTGGGCAAGTACCGAATGCGTAAAACTGGATCCTTTGATCCAGGGAATCTTTTAGTCTACATTTTGCCAAGATTTATTGTGAGAAAAACTTTTTAAGAACTGTTTGTTTTTAAATATGTAAAGGAATCCTCCTTTCTGGAAATTAATAGTTCACCTTAGCATCTCAATGACTTTGAGACATTTTGTTGTAAATAAATTGTTTCAGTTTGGTTTAATTACAATTTCCCATAGATGTGGAGATGTTAATTATGTTTCCCATTTGGGTAGACAGTTGTCAGAGAAGCATTTATTGAATACTTCTATTCTCTTATTGTGGATTTATAATGTCCTTCCTCTCCATATGACAGCCTTCCCTGTGTTTGTGAGTCTATTTCTAGACTCTATCCTATTCTGTTGGTCTTTTCATTTCTCCCAAAGCCAATTCACAGTGTTTAAATTACAATGAAAAGTCATCATATACCTGCAAGAGTAATTCCCCCTATTTTATCTTTCTTTTTTTTTTTTTTTTTTTCAAAAATATGGTAGTTATTTTTGAACTTTTATCATTCCACATGAATTTTAGAATGAGTCTATAAAAAAAAGTTCTTCCAAACATAATAATTTGTTACCTGTCGACCTACAAAATGAATAAAAATAAATGCTCTACTTGACATGAGATGGTGTCTCTAGATGTGACTTCTAAGCCCTTCTTTCAGCCCTTGAAATCTTTCATTCACCAAGCTTATAAGATGTCAACTGAACATAGAAAGTGAGAGCTTTAAGCCAGTGAATGACTAATGGTGGGGATTTCCAGCCCACAGAGAGACAGGGTCAGAGGAGAAGATGGGAAAACAGATGAGGGGATATGTGCTAACCTGGGCCATTTTTTCTTAGAGTTTTTCCTATTACTATCCTTGACCAATATCCAGTAATTGGAAAACTACATTATCTAGATACACTATCCTCTGTAAAGTTTGTTCATAGGAAAGAATAATTTTGTCTTAATTATGATTCATTTTAGAAAGTGAAAAAAAAAAATGTGGTCTCCCACATACATAGAGAATCCCACTGAGATGGCAAACAGCTAGAAACCCGGATACTTTCTTTGGAAGACAGGCCAGTAGAATTTTTACATAATGAAAATCTCTCAGATCACAGTCCATCCCTATCAGGGGAATAATACCAAACAAAATGAGATGAGTACCAGTTAAAAGGTAATTTCCTGGAATAGTCTCATGTGGAACAAATTGAAAATCCACAATCCTTCGAGAAAGATTTTTTTTTTCATTTCTTGATCTTCAAAAAATTGTTTCACTCCTCACTTCCCTAGCAGATGTTGCAAATTTCAGAAACAGGCGGGGACTTTTGGACTGAAATGAAAAATTGAGCCACTTAAAAATGTAAAATTCAGATCAAAATGTTTAGAATATAGTAAGTGGGGCCTGAAAAGAGAATACCTCTGCTTGCAGGATTTCCTTTCCATGCTATTCAGATGCCATAAATCTGGCGAAGACCAGCGCCGCCCTGAACGTGATGAGTAACATTTTTATAACCTTTTTTTTTTTCAACAAAATGGCCCATGTGTTGGGAATATATGAAAACTGAATTCTACTATTGATGAGATCTGGCAAATTACTATGTGTCTAAGGAGGTACTGGTGGGAGGTACAATAAAGGATGCAATTCTATAAATTCTACACATGTGTCATGTTTTACTCTGCCTTTCAGTTTATCCTTTAATGGTAATTTAAATATAAGTAAAAATAAAATGTGAAAACCAGAAGCAAAAGAATACCATTGTGTATATTTCCATAATAGTGTATGTTATCAATCCCTTTAGGACAACATTTAAGTTGTCATCACTCACATCCTTTTTTTTAAAATTGAAGTATAGTTAATTTACAATGGTGTGTTAGTTTCAGGTTTATAGCATAGTGATTCATATATGGATATACATATAAGCATATATATTCTTTTTCAGATTCCTTTTCCATATAGGTTATCACAAAATATTAAATAGAGTTCCTTGTGCTATACAGTAAGTCCTTGTTGTTTATCTATTTTATATATATTAGTGTGTATATGTTAATCCCAAATTCCTAATTTACGCCTCACCCCTCACCTCTTCCTTTTGGTAACTGTATGCCTGTGAATTTGTTTCTATTTTGTAAATAAGTTTATTTGTATCATTTTTTTAGATTCCATGTATAAATTATATCATATAATGCTTTTCTCTGCCCAGTTTACTTCACTTGGTATAATAATCTCTAGGTCTAATCCATGTTGCTGCAAATGGCATTATTTTTTTCTTTTTTTTACCTTGCCTTTTCTTAGAATAAAAAATTCTTGTTTTTATTCTTTTGACTACTTCCTAGATATCAGACTTTGCTTTTTAATTTTCTTTTTATAAGAAAAAACTTATCAAAAACATGGTCATTCATTTATTACTTTTACAAATATTTACTGTGTGCCTATCATGTACTACTTTGTTGATCACTGAGAATATGGGAGTAAATGAGACAACCTTAGGCTCTCATGGAGTTTAAAGTTTACAGGAGATGATAGACAATTACGTCAATGGGGAAGAAAGCATGATGAGTGTAAAGGGGGACACTTTTTAGGGGACACTCTCAGGGGACCTGACCTAACCCTGAGATCAGCAAGGCCTCCCAGAGGAAGTGGTGTTTAACCTGACCCTTGAAGAATAAATAGGAATTGGCCGAGGACAATTGGTAAAATGTTTATAAGGGAGAATAGAGGAGCCTTTCAGGCAGAGAGAATCGTGGCTGTGCAAGTGGCAAGTGGAGCATAAATGTCTTGAGGAAGCAGATTAGAATTAAAAAATATTTATATAAAAAAGTGTCTAATATTTAGCACAAGTGTACTCAAACTGTGGATGGTTCCCCTGCATTGGTTCAAATAATGTAGAGACATGCAGACAGCTAGACATTCTCAGGAGAAGGCAATGGCACCCCACTCCAGTACTCTTGCCTGGAAAATCCCACGGACGGAGGAGCCTGGTAGGCTGCAGTCCATGGGGTCGCACAGAGTCGGACACGACTGAGCGACTTCCCTTTCACTTTTCACTTTCAGGCATTGGAGAAGGAAATGGCAACCCACTCCAGTGTTCTTGCCTGGAGAATCCCAGGGACGGGGGAGCCTGGTGGGCTGCCGTCTGTGGGGTCACACAGGGTCGGACACGACTGAAGCGACTTAGCAGCAGCAGCAGCAGACGTTCTTGGTGCCTCGTTTATAATGAGTCCATCATACAAACTGGAGGAGAGTGAATCAGAATGTACTATGCTTCCTTTGTATTTCTGCCTTTTTTGGCTAATGAACTCCGAACTCTTCTCCAAGACCTGGCATATCGTCCCCTCAAGGAAGATTCCTTCCTGGGTCCTTCCTCCTCCAATCCGAGGTAGACACCCCTCCTCTCTGATTGCACTGTGCACTCTGGTCAGAACACTCTTCACACTGTGTCTGTTTTCCAGCTTACCCTGCTGCTCAATTTTGAGTTCCTAAGGTGAGACAAGTGTAATGGAAGGAATGAATAGCCTTTGATGTCAGAGTTCATCAGATGAAAAGTTGAAATCATAAATCAGCTGTGTGTCCTTGAGAACTTAATTCTGAGACTCGGCTTCCTCATCTTAGAACTGGGGTAATCATGGTATACGCCTCTTAGAGCTGTTTTAAGTATTTGAGAATAATGTATGTGAAGTGCGTGGCACAGGGTCTAGCTGTGACAACACTCTATAAAAATTCGGTGAATTGGATGAAATGAATGAATGAGAAAATGTCAAGCTTGTTCACAGGATTGATTGTTCGGTGCTCCTTTCCCTCCTTCCTTCTTTCTTTCCTTCTTTTTTCTTTTTATTGAAGTCTAGTTTATTTACAAGAGAGCTCTCTTTATAGACTGTAGCCAATTCAGTGATCAGAGTCCCATGAGCTCAATCCTGGACATTGTCACCTTACCCAGAAGCTCCAGAGGCACAGATATCCTTCAAACGGGTGCTGATGGCAACAGCCTCAGCTGCTGCCTAAGGAGCTAAGCTTCTCGTTTTATCCTACCTAAGCTCTGAATCCAGACTCCCAGCTCCCTGGCCTTCCTACAGGTAGAAGAAGAAACTTCTCACACTGCTATTCATTCACTTCTTCATTCATTCATGAAATACTTATTAAGTACCTTCTACGTGCCAGAGACTGGGAGAGATGTTAGTGATGGAATGGAGGTTTGATGAGATGTCTTCCTTATTATTAGGATACTAAAAAAATCCATTGTATATGAAACTTTTCTCCCCCTGGCCACCCAGGGACCACCTCAGTCCCACCTCATGTTGTACCTACTGTACCCCAACATCATTTCTTCTTTCCCTTCCCCTATCTAGTAGTTCAGTCGCTCAGTCGTGTCCGACTCTTTGTGATCCCATGAACCGCAGCACGCCGGGCCTCCCTGTCCGTCACCAACTCCCAGAGTCCACCCAAACCCATGTCCATTGAGTTGGTGATGCCATCAAACCATCTCATCCTCTGTCGTCCCCTTCTCCTCCTGCCCCCAATCCCTCCCAGCATCAGGGTCTTTTCCAACAAGTCAGCTGTTTGTCTCAGGTAGCCAAAGTATTGGAGTTTCAGCTTCAACATCAGTCCTTCCAATGAACACCCAGGACTGATCTCCTTTAGGATGGACTGGTTGGATCTCCTTGCAGTCCAAGGGACTCTCAAGAGTCTTCTCCAACACCACAGTTCAAAAGCATCCATTCTTCTGCGCTCAGCTTTCTTCACAGTCCAGCTGTCACATCCATACATGACCACTGGAAAAACCATAGCCTTGACTAGATGGACTGTTGCTGACAAAGTAATAGAGATATAAATATAAAGATATTATCATATATTCTCTATTTTCCATTGTAGCTATGTGTGCTGAGCACACAGGTGCAAAAGGAATCCTTTTGATCACTATTACAAGGGACTTTCACAGAGGAGGTTACATGAAGAACGAAGGAAGACGTCCAGCCCCCTGCCCTACAGGGTGCTGCTGACTGTGAATCATTTCAAAGCAAGGGGAGTATTGGGAGCATCTCACCTCATCGGAAGCTGATTCTTTCAGTGGTGTTACCAAAAGGATGAGACACAGAGAAAATGATGTCCAGGGAGCCAATCAAATGTTAACTATTGTCTCTCTTAAGTGGTACATATGACTTCAATTCTTAGAGAATATTGACATTTTATGGCTGTTTAATGAGCACATCTTATGCTTTTTACTCAGTCAGTTCAGTCGCTCAGTCGTGTCCTACTCTTTGGACCCCATGGGCTGCAGCATGCCAGGCTTCCCTGTCTATCACCAACTCCTGGAGCTTGCTCAAACTCATGTCCATTGATTCAGTAATGCCATCCAACCATCTCATCTTCTGTCGTCCCCTTCTCCTCCCGCCTTCAGTCTTTGCCAGCATCAGGGTCTTTTCCAATGAGTCAGTTCTTCGCATCGGGTAGCCAAAGTACTGGAGCTTCAGCTTGAGCATCAGTCCTTCCAATGAATATTCAGGATTGATTTTCTTTAGGATTGATTGGTTGGATCTCCTTGCAGTCCAAGGGACTCTCAAGAGCCTTCTCCAACACCACAGTTCAAAAGCATCAGTTCTTCAGCACTCAGCTTTCTTTATGGTCCAACTCTCACATCCATACATGACTACTGGAAAAACCAGAGTTTGACAAGACAGACCTTTGTTGGGAAAGTAATGTCTCTACTTTTTAATATGCTGACTAGGTTGGTCAGAACTTTTCTTCCAGGGAGTAAGCATCTTTTAATTTAATGGCTGCAGTCACCATCTGCAGTAATTTTGGAGCCCCCAAAAATGAAATCTGTCACTGTTTCCATTGTTTCCCCATCTATTTGCCATGAAATGATGGGAACAGATGCCATGGTCTTAGTTTTCTGAATGTTGAGCTTTAAGCCAGCTTTTTCACTGCCCTCTTTCACTTTCATCAAGAGGCTCTTTAGTTCCTCTTCACTTTCTGCTTTAAGGGTGGTGTCGTCTGCATATCTGAGGTTATTGATCTCTCTCCTGACATTCTGATTCCAGCTTGTGCTTCATCGAGCCCAGCATTTCTCCTGATATACTCTGCATATAAGTGAAATGCAGGGTGACAATATACAGCCTTGACGTACTCCTTTCCCAATTCGAAACCAGTTTGTTGTTCCATGTCAGGTTATAACTGTTGCTTCTTGGCCTCCATACAGGTTTCTCAAGAGGCAGGTCAGGTGGTCTGGTGTTCCCATCTCTTTCAGAATTTTCCCGTTTGTTGTGATTCACACAATCAAAAGCTTTGGCGTAGTCAATAAAGAAGAAGTAGATGTTTTTCTGAAACTCTCTTGGTTTTTCAATGATCCAACAGATGTAAGCAATTTGATCTCCGGTTCCTCTGCCTCTTCTAAACCCAGCCTGAACATCTGGAAGTTCTCTGTTCACGTACTGTTAAAGCCTGGCTTGGAGAATTTTGAGCATTGCCTTGATAGCATGTGAGATGAGTGCAGTCGTGTGGTAGTTTGAACATTCTTTGGCATTGACTTTCTTTGGGGCTGGAATGAAAACTCACCTTTTCCAGTCCTGTGGCCACTGCTGAGTTTTCCAGAGTTGCTGGCATATTGAGGGCAGCACTTTCACAGCATCATCTTTTAGGATTTGAAATAGCTCGACTGGAGTTCCATCACCTCCACTAGCTTTGTTCGTAGTGATGCTTCCTAAGGCCCATTTGACTTCGGACACCAGGATGTCTGGCTCTCAGTGAGTGATCACACCACTGTAGTTATCTGGTTCATGAAGATCTTTTTGTATAGTTCTTCTATATATTCTTACCACCTCTTTAATATCTTGTGCTTCTGTTAGGTCCATACCATTTCTGTCCTTTATTGTGCCCATCTTTGCATGAAATGTTCCCTTGGTCTCTCTAATTTTCTTGAAGAGATCTCTAGTCTTTCCCATTCTATTATTTTCCTCTCTTTCTTTGCACTGATCACTAAGGAAGGCTTTCTTATCTCTCCTTGCTATTCTTTGGAACTCTGCATTCAAATGGGTATATCTTTCCTTTTCTCCTTTGCCTTTAGCTTCTCTTTTTTTCTCAGCTATTTGTAAGGCCTCCTCAAGCAACCGTTTTGCCTTTTTGCATTTCTTTTTCTTGAGGATGGTCTTGATCTCTGCCTCCTGTACATTGTCACGAATCTCTGTCTGTAGTTATTCAGGCACTCTGTCTATCAGATCTAATCCCTTGAATCTATTTCTTACTTCCACTGTATAATTGTAAGGGATTTGATTTAGGTCATACCTGAATGGTCAAGTGGTTTTCCCCACTTTCTTCAATTTAAGTCTGAATTTGGCAATAAGTTCATGATCTGAGTCACAGTCAGCTCTTGGTCTTGTTTTTGCTGACTGTATCTTCTCCATCTTTGACTGCAAATAATATAATCAGTCTGATTTCGGTATTGACTGAAATACCAGTGATGTCCATGTGTAGCATCTTCTCTTGTGTTGTTGGAAGAGAGCGTTTGCTATGACCAGTGTGTTCTCTTGGCAAAGTTCTGTTAGCCTTTGTCCTGCTTCATTTTGTACCCCATGGCCAAATTTGCCTGTTACTCCAGGTGTTTCATGACTTCCTACTTTTGCATTCCAGTCCCCTATGATGAAAAGGACATCTTTTTGGGGTGTTAGTTCTAGAAGGTCTTGTAGGTCTTCATAGAACCATTCAACTTCAACTTCTTCAGCATAACTGGTTGGGGCATAGACTTGGATTACTGTGATATTGAATGGTTTTGCCTTGGAAACAAACAGAGATCATTCTGTCATATTTGAGATTGCACCCAAGAACTGGATTTGGACTCTTTTGTTGACTGTGATGTCTACTCCATTTCTTCTAATGGGTTCTTGCCCACTGGTGGATATAATGATCATCTGAGTTAAATTCTCCCATTCCAGTCCATTTTAGTTCACTGATTCCTAAAATGTCAATGTTCACTATTGCCATCTCCTGTTTGACCACTTCCACTTTGCCTTGAGTCATGGACCTAAGTCCAGGCTCTTTATAGCCTCAGACTTTACTTCCATCACCAGTCACATCCACAACTGGGTGTTGTTTTTGCTTTGGCTCCATCTCTTCATTCTTTCTGGAGTTATTTCTCCACTCTTCTCCAGTAGCATATTGGGAACCTATCAACCTGGGGAGTTCATCTTTCAGTGTCCTATCTTTTTGCTTTTGCATACTGTTCATGGGGTTCTCAAGGCAAGAATACTGAAGTGGTTTTCCATTTCCTTCTCCAGTGGACCACATTCTGCCAGAACTCTCCACCATGACACATCCGTCTTGGGTGGCCCTACACGGCATGGCTCATAGTTTCATTGAGTTAGGCAAGACTGTGGTCCATGTGATCAGTTTGATTAGTTTTCTGTGATTGTGGTTTTCATTCTCTCTGCCCTCTGATGGAGAAGGATAAGAGGCTTATGGAAGCTTCCTGATGGGAGAAACTGATTGAGGGGGAAACTTGGTCTTGTTCTGATGGGCGGGGCCATGCTCAGTAAATCTTTAATCCAATTTTCTGTTGATGGATGGGGCTGTGTTCCCTCCCTGTTGTTTGACCTGAGACCAAACTACTGGTGGAGGTAATGAAGACAATGGCCACTTCCCTCAAAAGGTCCCATGCGTAAACTGCCACACTCAGTGCCTGCAACCCTGCAGCAGGCCTCTGCTGACCCACACTCCCCTGGGACTCTTCCACACTCACAGGCAAGTCTGGGTCAGTCTCTTGTGGGGTCCCTGCTCCTCTCTCCTGGGTCCTGGTGCACACAAGGTTCTGTTTGTGCCCTCCAAGAGTCTGTTTCCCCAGTCCTGTGTAAGTTCTGGCGGCTCTGTGGTGGGGTCAATGATGACCTCCTCCAAGAGGGCTTATGCCATGCCCAGGTCTGCTGCACCCAGAGCCCCTGTCCCTGCAGCATCCACTGCTGACCCGTACCTCTGCTGGAGACATTCAAACTCCGTCTCTGTGGGGTCTCCTGGTGCACACAAGGTTTTGTTTGAGCCCTCCGAGCATCTCTGGTGGGTATGGGATTTGATTCTAAATGCGATTTCACCTTTCCTACCATCTTGCTGGGACTTCTCCTTTGCCCTTGGACGTGGAGCATCTTTTTTTTGGTGGGACCCAACGTTCTCCTGCCGATGGTTGTTCAACAGTGAGTTGTACTTTTGGAGTTCTCGCAGGAGAAGATGAGTGCACGTCCTTCTACTCTGCCATCTTGGGAACTCAGTATGAGAACCCATATTGATAAATAAATGCTTTTATTCAGGAAACACTTTTTAACTGAAATACAGCTGATTTACAACATTGTGTTAGTTTCAGGTGTACATAGTGATCCAATATTTTTGTAGGTTATATTCTATTATAGGTTATTGCAAGATAATGGGTACAGTCCTCTGTGGTATACAGTATATACTTATAGTTTATCTGTTTTATATATGGAAATTTGCACCTGTTAATTACATACCCCTAATTTATCCTTCTCCTTCCCTCTCCCCTTTGGTGCCCACAAGTTTGTTTCCCAGATCTGTGAGTGCATTTCTACTTTCAGCAAACATTTATTGAGGACCTGCATGTACACTGCTGGCTAAAGTATGATTCCTCTTCTTTAGATATACTTGGTCTAATGGAAAATTGAGAAGACTAACAAATGAGCAAATCATACCATTATAGTACCAGAGGGGGATGATGCACACGCATCTGGGATTGATTACTGCATTTGAAATTGGAAGCAAGTTAATGACTTGCTTATAGTCTAACTGGGGATGGTCACTCAATCTCTCTGAGCCTCAGTTTTCTCATCTAAAAAGTGAGGAAAACAACAGCATTAAGTTAGGGAAAATGTGTTGGAAGAGTCGATGAGATTATCTATTTATAATCTATCTTAAGGTATCTGGAACATTGTAAGCCCCCAGTAAGCGTTAGCTGTGGCTTATTTGCTCTTTGTTTTTACTGCTGTTACTATCAGAGGCTGTGACAGAGTCTGAACAGACTGCTGAGGGAATACTGAGAGGATGTGATGAATTTGACTTAGGCAAGGGTTTCCCAAGGTGGCATCAAACCCGGATATTGAGGATGGGGTAAGAGGCAAGCATATGAAGAAACAGTGGAGGGGCATTGTGGGTCTCCAGAACAATGTGTTCAGAGTCAGAGTCACGAAAATACTATAACAATTCAGAGAACGCTTCAGAGACATTCTATAAGGTGAATGGGTAAGGTGACCAAAAATTATGCTTACACACAAGCTGGGGAAATAATATCTCTGCCATATAAAATGAACTTCCCTGGTGACTCAGATGGTAAAGAATCTGCCTACAGTGCTGGAGACCTGTGTTCAATCTCTGGGTCAGGAAGATCGACCTGAGAAGGAAATGGCTACCCACTCCAGTATTCTCGCCAGGAAAACTCCATGGACAGAGGAGCCTGATGGGCTACGGTCCATGGGGTTGCAAAGGATCAGACACTACTGAGTGACTTTCACACACACACACGCAGATAAAATGGTTGGAAATCTGCTCTATAGTCAGTAGGAAGCCAAAGAAAGTCTTTTAATTAATTCCTTTTATCTCCCCCTACCACCAAACTACTCAGCAAGCAGATGGCTTTTTGCAGTGTGGACATGTAGCTGCACACCTAGAAGATACAAAAAATACGGTGTAAGAAACTAGAGAAATTCTTTGATAATGATAGCTAACATTTGTTTGAACATTGTGGATTAGAGAGAACTTTCATTTACATGATCTGCTTTAAGCCTATGCTATCCCTGTGATTTGGCATCACTAAGGTTTCCAGTTCATATAGAGGAAAACATGCACAAGATCACACAGTTAGGAAGTCATGGAGTTGGGTCTGTAAACCATCTAAGGCCTTGGCACTTTGCAGAAATTACCTTCTCAAGAAACACTGTTACCAAAGGTGAAAGTGGGGGTATAAATTAGGAGGTTGGGATTAACATATACACACTACTGTATATAAAATAATCTGACTGCATAGAATAGGAAACTGTATTATTTTATAAAAACCTATAACAGAAAAGAATCTGAAAAAGAATATATAATATATATATGTATTATATTGTATGTATTTACATCTGAATCACTGTCTGTATGTCTGAAACTAACGTATTATTGTAGATCAACTATACTTAAAAAAAAAAAAAGAAATGACCTTCTCTACTATTGTAACTCTTTCACTGTCAATGTAAGATTTTTTACTCTGAATAAGAACTCCTGTCTATTAAAAAGTAGATCTTCCCCTCACTGTTTTAGTTCTCTAAAACACTGCTGAAATCTCCCTTAACCAGCTTATCCCTAGGCTTTGCTTCAGCTATTTTGTGCCTTTGATATCTGGATGTTCCATTTTTATGATCATCCTATATCTTCATTTTCTCCAACCCTAGACAACTGAAAGTGTTTGCAGTTTAATTAATCTGTCACTTTCGTGCAGGAGACTTACCCATTTCAAAGGTGATTCTGGCCTTATTCAGCAAAATTGCCTCTTGTTCACCACCTCGTGTTAGAAGCATCTCATCTCAATAACTTGATTCTTTCCACCTCTTCCCTACTTTTCTCCTGGGCCTCCCTTAGCTCTGCCTGGCATATTCGGCTTGCTCGAAGCCTGATAATGTTTGCACTGTGAACAACTTTCAAGGAAAATCTGCCTAATAGAAACCCGGTGATGAGTGGCCACCCCCACCCCCACCCCATGTTTCCAGGGCCTCTCGTGAGAACTCGGGGAGTCTGTCTGCATTTCCCTCACGGCCCCAATGATCCCCCTCCCACAGATGGGACACCCCATGCAGCAATGTGGTCCAGCCTTGCTCTCTCCCACATTCCACATCAGCCTTCTGACTACCTGGGTGGTCCAGGCTCCAGTCCGGGGAGCCTTGCCAACTGCTGATGCCTGGCTCCCTGGCAGCCGCCAAAGCTTCCACATGTGTGAGAACTGTGCTGGAAAGGTGAGGAGACAGGGCTGGGCTCAGCAAGTGGGTGCACTGGGAATTCATCGAAGAGCAAGGAGGTCCTCCAGAGGCTTCCAGGCTACCCGGCAACAAGACAGGCAAGCAGTGACTCCATCCCATGGCAACAGTGCCATCTGTAGCTTATCCTCTTGCACATCTGCCCAGCGCAGCTGCAGATGAGGAGAAGCCGCGAGGTTGGACTTGCCGGGGAGGTCCGGGCTGTCAGGAGTAGCCTAATTAGCTCAGTGTCCTGCCAGGGATAGTTGACTCTGGTCCACCCTCTGCAGAGAGGTTCTTCTGCCTGGTTCTCTAGGACTTCACGGTCCTAAACGCTCTTCTTCACTGAATCTTGTTTCAGGTCTACATACCTCCAATCCCAGGGGACCCCTGCATTCCTTGAGTTCTTTGGACCCAGGATCTTTCACATCCCTTGCCTACAATGTGACAATTGCCTGGTTCTATTCAAATATAAAGAGGCCACCATCACTTATTTTTAAGGTTCAGCCTGATGCCCCTGGGACTAGTTCATCTTCCTCTGTCTGTTCCACCCTCATTGCCTTAACACTACCTATTGTTAATCAACTTCTTTATAGTAGGCTCAGTGCTTCTGCAAACACATGATCTTCACATGTAATCTTTACAAGACCCCCATCAGCCTCATTAAGGGCTGCATTGTGTGCATGCGTGCTAAGTCGCTTCAGTCATGTCCAACTCTGTGTGACCCCGTGGACTGTAGCCCGCTGGGCTCTTCTGTCCATGGGACTCTCCAGGCAAGAATACTGGAGTGGGTTGCCATGCTGTCCTCCAGGGGATCGTCCCGACCGCATTAAGGATGTGTTACTAGCTTCATTTTACACCTGAGCGGATAGACTCAGAGAGGTTAATTTAGCTGTGTGAGGTCACAGAGCCGGTAAATGACACGGCTGGCACTCAACCCTGTGTTTTTGACTTTCAGGCTAGGGTTCTTTCTTTTACAGACAGACAGGGACGGTGAGAGTGGACTAAATCCAGCAACCATCACATATGCTCATGGGGCCAAGTGACCATTTTGAAATCAGCTCCCCAGTGTCCTTCTCTACACTCCCCACCAGGCGAAAGACTAATCCTTCTAAAAGCACTCTGCTCTCTGTTTGCCACCATAATCCCCAGGATCCCATCTGTTATGTCTCTGGACACAAATACACATGGCCCATTTAACTGCAGTGATTCAGGGCAGTATGGAAAGGCAGGAAACTGGGACAAAATTCCCTGATTATAACAGGGCAGCCTTTGGGACTGGGGGACAGATTCAGGACAGGGGCCAGCAATAGAGATCACTGCGGCAGACAGTACACAGCAAAAGATAACTGGTGGGAATACAGTTATTCATTCAGCGCAGTGCAATTCAACAGTGTCTTCAGGATGTCCTGACTGGCGGGTGGATCATCTGGCTAGAGAAGCAGGAGCAGCGGCAGAAATCTAGGCAGACAGGGAGCACGGTCACAGGACCCAGGAAGGCAAAAGCTAGACAGTGCCTCTCACCCTGGGGAGTCCGTGCTGCAGAGACCAGAACATGTTTGCCCACACCTGAAAGGGCCCCTCAAATCAGAACCAGCTTTGAGGTGTGAACTTGGTCTCGGAACGAAGGCATCGCCTTACTCTCAGAACCAAAGACTTGCTTCAGGACCACATTTAAAACCCAGCTTCATGGGAAGAGGGATGCTGGGCCTGGGAACCGGCAGGATGTGTGCAGAATAGAGTTATTTAAGAAAAATGAAAATCTGACGACAGAGGGGGGAAGATGTAGAAGCAGGGAAAAGGAGTTTGAAGGCATCTTGTGCCTTTTGTACTCTTTCACTCGGAGATGGTCTTGTGGCCGTAGCTGGCATTTAGAAGTGAGGGAAGATTCCATAGATAACGTGTAAATATGCTATATTTGTTCTTCCCTTTCTGACTTACTTCACTCTGTATCATATATAGAATCTAAAAAAGTGGTATTGATGAACCTGTTTGCAGGGAAGGAATGGAGACGCAGATGTAGAGAACGGACTTGTGGACACAGTGGGACAAACGGAGAAGGTAGCATCGATGTATACACTATCAGGTGTAAAACAGAGAGCCATCGGGAAGCTGCTGCATAAAACGGGGAGTCCCGCCTGGCGCTCTGTGGTGGCCGAAAAGGGTGAGGTGTGGGGAGGAGAGGGAGAATCAAGAGGGAGGTGATATGTGTGTAATTACAGCTGATTTGGGGCTTCCCTGGTAGCTCAGCTGATAAAGAATCCGCCTGCAATGCAGGAGACCCCGGTTTGATTCCTGGGTCAGGAAGATCCCCTGGAGAAGGGATAGGCTGCCCATTCCAGGATTCTTGGGCTTCCCTGGTGACTGTTTGAGGACAGGAAAGAATCCACCTGCGGTGCAGGAGACCTGGATTCGATCCCTGGGTTGGGAAACTTCCCTGGAGGAGGGCACGGCAACCCCCTCCAGTATTCTTGCCTGGAGCATCCCCATGGACAGAGGAGCCCGGCAGGCTACAGTCCATGGGGTCACAAAGAGTTGGACACGGCTGAGCGACTAAGCACAGCGCAGCACACGGCTGATCTGCGTTGTTGTGCGGCAGAAACCAACACAACTTTGTAAAGCAATTTTCCTCCACTTAAAAAATTTTTTAAAATGAGGTAAGGACACAGGAGGCCCCTTCTCAGTTGCTCTTCCTTTTCCCCTGCTAAATCTGCACGTGCAAAATTGTTCCATCTACATGCACTGCCCTTCAATGACTTGCGCCCCCAGCACTGGCCATGTAGAACGGGGATCCATTGACCAAAAGCTCTCCGTAGCCTCATTAAATGGCACTAGACAACGGAATAGCATAAATTCCAGAACCAGGGGATTCACAATGACAACCAAAATCTCATGTCTTTTAAGTCATGACAGCAGTGGGAGATTTATAAACTAGCAACTAGATTTTTTTATTTGAACAAAAGTTTCTCCCAAAATGGACTGCCATGCGCTACCACATCCTTCTAATATTCGGGTCTTCTGAATCTGACCTGTTCCCCAAGCTGCGCTGTTTCCAGCAGCTAGTGCATCCACTGTTCACTGCCAGCTCTCTGGTTCAACCTCTACGTTATTATTACTGCTGTCGTTAGCCTTTCACTGCTGATGTAGCTGTAATGGGCAATTTAAATGTATTTGTATGAGACTCAGAAAGCTGAGTTACCTTAGCCTAGGTAAAATTTGATATGCCAGGAGTTATATCTGAACTGACTGGAATGGCTAATTCTTTCTATAACATTTTCCCCATAATGTGTACTTCATTCAAAACCTTGTCTATAACTTTTGGAACATATCCAGCAAGCATTTCCAACCAGAAGACTTCAAGATGAAGCTAATAGCTGCCTATTTCAAAGGTATTAGAGACCAAGCCCTGTAGATATTACGTTTACATTGAAAATGATGGCTATGATCAAGATAACTAAAAACTATCATTGGTACTTTTATAACCTCACTAGTAATACTTGTTAGTAGGTATTGTCTTCTATATCAGCAAAACTAATGTGCAAAACTGCATGTATTGTGAAGCAGATGAAATAAGGTAAGTGTTTACATTACTAAGGCATTTGCCATTTCCCCTTAAATTACTTTCATAAGCATATAAACCCAAGCAAACAAAACCTCCACATTTCTTTCTGCTACCTCTCCATTTTTCTGCCCTCCTTTTCATCAGTACTCCTTGAAAAAGTTCTTCAAAACCCTGACTCTCACCTCTCTTCTCATTCTATCCTGAACCCATTCCACTAAGGTTCTCATCTCTAGACTTCCAGTGAAATAGCTCTTGTCAAAGCCATCAGTGATACCCAGTTGTCCATTTCAATGGTCAATTCTCAACTCTCATCTTTTATGACTTATTGTATGTGTGTGTGCATGCACATGTTCAGTTGTGTCTGACTCTGCGACTCCATGTACTGTAATCCACCAGTCTCTTCTGTCCATGAAATTTTCCAGGCAAGAATACTGGAGTGAGTTGCCATTTCCTTCTCCAGGGGATCTTTCCAACCCAGGGGTCAAACCCATGTCTCCTGAGTCTCCTGAATTGGCAGGCAGATTCTCGACCACCAGAGCCACCTGGGAAGCCTTTCTTTATGTTCCTCTATCCCATAATTCAGTGCAAATGCAATCTAGACCAGCATTCTGAGTCTTTATATCCCAATGGACCTAAGAAGCCCTCTATTTCCAGAAGCCCTTGTAAGATATTATTATAGCTAGCAAGAAAGTGAAAGTCACTCAGTCATGTCCGGTTCTTTGCATCCCCGTGGGCTGTATAGAATTCTCCAGGCCAGAATGCTGGAGGGGATAGCCTTTCCCTTCTCCAGGGGATCTTCCCAACCCAGGGATCGAACCCAGGTTTCCCACATTGCAGGTGGATTCTTTACCAGCTGAGCCACAAGGGAGGCCAAGAATACTGGAGTGGGTAGCCTATCCCTTCTCCACAGGATCTTGCCAACCCAGGAATCGAACTGGGGTCTCCTGCATTGCAGGCGGATTCTTTACTAGCTGGGCCATGAGGGAAGCCCTGAGCTATGAGGGAATCCCACATTCCCACAATTAACATTCTTTTGCCAGAGAGGGTGGACATGCTCCCTTCAAACTTGGGGAGGAAGAGATTCAAAACTTTGGCAGGAGTAGGGTGTCAGAGGGCACGTTGGAGGGGACCAGGTCTATGAAAGGTCCAGGCGCCGGTGTGGGTGGTAACTTGATAAACTGATCACTTCAAGCTTCCTGCTGCAGGGAGGAGCAGAATCTCTAGCTTTGGGACTCTTTGATCTCTAGTTTCCATCTTCTAGTCCTTCCCTTCTACCTAATTTCTTGGGCTCAGTTCTCTCCCAATATGAACCACTCCCAACCACCACCAGATACAAGTAGGCAGTGTCTGTCCTCATGACTGGGCAGAGAGCTGGGTCATAAGTTGATCAATAACACTACATTGCATGAAACTATCTATATCTATCCACACAGTCACAGAGACCCAATCTGAAGCACCAAAAAGAGCCGTTGAGGTCAGTAAGTTTGTGTAAAGATTTAGCTTTGAGCTAGAGGACTTCAGAACCAACCTGATGATAAACCTAAAGGCAGCCCCCAATGCCATTTTTTTAATGTGTATTTCCCAGGGACTTAACTTCCTTTGTTTTTGGCTCTGGAAGCCACAAATATGTGGTCTCTGATGTATACCTCTCCTAAAATTTACTCTTTCTTTTAAACTGTAATGACATGATAAATTAAATAGCAATTATAATAGTCACCAGTATTAACTATGAGCTATGTTAATATGAAACACTGTTTATATATATAATATATATTATTATATAATATATGTGTTATAATATAACACTATATCTGCTGCAGTCCCTACATTCACCATCTCCATTTCACTATTGAGAAAAACAGAGATCTTAAGTATCTTGCCCAGGCTTCCCAGGTAGCTCAGTGGGTAATGAATCCGCCTTCAATGAGGAGACGCAGGAGACACAGTTTCAATCCCTGAGTCAGGAAGATCTCCTGGAGGAGGGCAGGGCAGCCCACTCCAGTATTCTTGCTTGGAGAATCTCATGGACAGAGGAGCCTGGCAGGCTACAGTCCATAGGGTCACAAAGAATCAGTTGTGGCTGAAGTGACTGAACGTGCACACACACACACACACAACTTGCCCAGGATTTAACCTGAAGTTTAAGTGCAAAGTCCACATTCTTAGCAAACTGTGCCATAATGCCTGCAGAAAATTAACTTTGGCTTCTGTCTTCCCTGTGATTCAAAGAATCTTCTACACATTTTAACATCCATGGGTCAGAGTTGATATGCCTCCATGAATTTCCTTCTTAACACTTTCATTTCATTATTCTGTGCTCTCCGTCATTTATTAGATTGGATTGGCTCAACAGAAAATGTGTCTGCAGTTTCATGCTTTTATTTTAGCCAACTGGAATAGTGTTTACAAAATGATTTTTGCATGTATTATCTCATATGCTACCCTGAGAATTAAACATCATTCTACTTTTACAGATGAGAAATTAGAGTTCAAAAAAAGGAAACAACTTATTCAGTGTGCTGTTATTCCTAGAGCAAATGCAGGCCCTATATCTTCAAATTGTTAAATTATTTGTTTCACTAAACCACATTGGCTTACATTTTCATATTATGTGAAGAAAGTATATATATAACACTGCTTTATAACAAAGACTCTGGCTGAGTTTGTTGTTGTTGGTTAGTCTCTAAGTCACGACTGACTCTTTGCAACTCCGTGGACTGTAGCCCACCAGGCTTCTCTGTCCATGGGATTTCCCAGATAAGAATACTAGAGTGGGTTGCCATTTCCTTCTCCAGGGTATCTTCCTAACCCAGTGATCAAACCCATGTCTCCTGCTTGGCAGGTGGATTCTTTCCCACTGAGCCACCTGGGAAGCCTTCTGGCTGAGTTAGATTTGTATTATTTCGCATACTAGTTTTATAGAGCTGACTCATTGGGAAAGACCCTGATGCCGGGAAAGGTTGAAGGCAGGAAGAGAAGGGGACAGCAGAGGATGAGATGGTTGGATGGCATCACCAGCTCAGTGGACATGAGTTTGAGCAAGCTCTGGGAGTTGGTGATGGACAGGGAAGCCTGGCGTGCTGCAGTCCATGGGATCACAAAGAGTTGGACACAACTGAGCAACTGAACTGAACTGAGTATTACAGCAGGGCTCTGGAGTCAGGCTGCCTGAGTTAAAACTTTAGGTCCATCACTTACTATTTAGATGACTTATTTAATGTCTCTAAATGTCAGTTCTCTCATGTGTAAAATGGGGATATTAATAGCACCTACCATAGAAGTTTTATTCGGTTATGAAATATGACGGTCCATAAAATGCCCAGCATGGTGACTGACCAATAGTTCCCCATGCGTGAGAGCCGTGTCGTTATCTATGTATCATGACTCAAATAAATATGTATTGGCGTTTCCTTGAGATTTGCATACCCATGATATATAACTTGCTTTAGTGTTCCATGCCATCTACGCATAGTTTGAGAGTCCCTTAACTTGTAATTGATTTAGGTTTTTGTCCAAACACTTCGACATAAGCCCCCAAATGTTACAAACTTAGCTTGTAATTGGAAAAAGATTGAAGATAAGCAACAAGTTGAAGCCAAGTGTTGTATTTTAAAAGTAATTTGTGTGTTGTGAGGTGAGTTTACCCTAACTCTCGAGATACATAGAACCAGTTAGCGTAGATTACCCCAAGTTAAATTCAGTTGAAATAATCAAGATTGGTTGGTTTGTAAGAATAGAGTCTAAGACCATCGCAAGCCCTGAAAACTTTCCTTCTATAGTTCATCATTGCTTTCCTTCACAGTTCAGAGTTCACTGTTGTTAGTTTTAAATGTTGATCCCAGGAGGCTCCAATCAAAAGATGTTCATTTTCTGATTGGGGTTTCCTAACAGGCTGCTTTTGATCTTAACATGAGTCAACGACCATTATGTCATCCCTGTCACATACATTTGTGTGAAGAGCTTAATTACCAATAATAAGATGGCCTTTTTGTTTGTAGAATGTCATTGTCATCCTCCTTAGTGAGTATAACTCAGCTTAAAGAAATTATTAATTAACTCGGCTGTATTCTAAACACTGAGTACATCAGGAGAATTGCATATTTTATATTTTGTGATTGGATTTCATACTTTAGCTTTTATATGGTAAACGTACTAGTTAAAATCTTCTACTTGAACTATAGGAGACCTGCTATCACTTAATTTTGACCCATTGGAAAAGTGGAGTTAATAAATACAGAGAATCCTCAGGGTTACTTCATTTTGGATTTTGTTACATGTGATGCTTGTTATTGGGGGAAAAAATGTATTTGTTTTTATAACTGACTTCCCATGGTGATTTTGTTGTTACTTGCATTAGCCCTTGCCCCTTGCCTCCTAGAAGCTGTCTCATAGCTACTCTTCCCTCTTCACCTGCCCTCCTAGTTCATAGGCAACGGGGTTCCTGTTAGTGATATTTACATGGTGAACAAGAAAAAAATAGAACCTCCAAGTCATCTATTAATATGAATATACTATTGCATGACCAACTAAGACAGATAAGTAGTACTTAGTCAAGTCACTAAAAAGCACAGCTGAGTAAAACGGTAATGGTGTTAGTTAACATTACAACTCCGTTGCCTTGTGAAACAGAGTCTTTTGAAGGAGGAATTCTGAAAATATTTTTACTGCTTTTCAAAACATGGTGCTTTGTCAACATAGAAGTTATTCTTATGTGGAAACAGTAGTGAAGTTATGTTCACTGCACAACTAAATTATATCAACTTGTCATTGTGTTGCTTAAGGAAACAAACAGATTTCAAAGGTTTATTCCAGAAAGCAGTGTTTAATCAATTTCTCCTACCATCTTTGAACATAATCTAGTAAGCAGATGTGGAGTTAATGGCTTATTATATTCTCACTCCCTATATCCATTCAGAGTCTGCCAGGCTTGGAATAAAAGTCAAGACGTGTGCACATAGAAACTCTGTAGATGTTTGGAGCATTTGAAATTAAAATAGTGAGACGGCTGCCCAGGCGTCCCTTCAGACATGGCACAGTGGAGCACAGAGACAGGAAATATACCAGACTGCCTCTGCAGGGAGGCTGCTGAGAACACGTGCATCAAGGAACAAGGAGCCGCTTAATGATTAATCACTGTCAACCTTTGTTCTTGTTAAAGACTTGATTGTTGGACAAGGCTTGTAATGAGGGACTGTTTTGGTGTCTGTTGCTATGAGATTGTGTTCACTGATCCTCAGTGGATGTAAGTCGCTGTTCCCTTTTTGCCCGAACAGAACAAACTTGAATGAAAATGCTCTAACAGTGCCTGCTAGTGGTGCTTTGAGAAGAGGCTCTGGACATGCTGTTTACCAAATGTTCCTCCATTCCCAAAATAGAGAGCAGATAGCCAAGAGTTTGGCTACGCTGAATTATAGCATATGAGATTTTAGCAAACAAAGAACAGAGAACTTTTATAATAAAAGCAGATAGAAATAGATTTTAAGAATTTAATGGTATAAAGACTCTCCCCCAACCGCATACATGCACACCTTTTTGGCAACACAGATGTTCGGAAATTAAAATTTTAAGTTGTGTTACCATTTCTCTTGCCTTCAATAAATAAAATGTTCAGTTGTGTCCTGCAAAACAAATGTTTAAGCACCAAATCGTGTGAAAGGCTGAAGGATGTATTGGCATTTTCCTGAAGACTAAGGAAAAAAAAAATCACACTTATTCTGTCATTGTCTACTTGGTTTCTAGACTTTTGCATAACTATTTTTGAATCTTTATTTTATTGCTATAAAAGATCAATGGAACATTTTATAGGAAGAAAAAACTACTTTTAAATGTGAAAAGTTATTCTTCTAGGTTAATGTGACCTTAAAGGACTTTAAAACTCTTATAACCATCATTGCATCATTATCATGAAATTACTTTATAAATATACGCCTATGTGAAAGTACTAAAAGATACAGAATAACTAAAACTGTTGGTGACATTCTCAGATTATGACTACTAATCCCTAGCCATAACTACTTCTCTCTGACAAAAAAGCTTGCTATAGCTTTGTGATGACTACATGAAGCAACTTTTCTTCTGGTTTTCATAATATGTAACTGTTTTGTTCGGAGTATCATGTGTCCCCATTTTTCTCTCCTTTTAAAAGAAAAATTAAATTTGGCTGCCTCAGGCCTTAGTTGCAACACATGGCCTCTAGTTGTGACAGATGCGCCCAGTGGCCCCAATGCCTGTGAGATCTTAGTTCCCCGACCAGGGATGGAACCCACATCTCCTGCAGTGAAAGGCAGATTCTGACCCACTCGGCTGCCGAGGAAGTTCCCTCTTCTCTCCTTTTTGCTCTCCATTCCCCTTAACTCATCTACAGGGTAGTCAGGGAAGTTGGGTAGGGACTGTTTGGAGCTCCAGCAATCTAAAATATGGCCTCTGTTGGCATCCTATGTTTCTCCCTAGTCCTCAGGAAACTATGGATGTTGCACTGACATCAATGAGGACCCTGTAGCACCCAAGGCCCTGCCTCTTCCAGAGTGCCCCCTATATATAAAGGTAGGAGGGGACCCGGGAAAGGCCAGCTCATCAGCCCCTGTATCTCCCAGTTGATTTGTTTTAATCCTCCCAGACAGGAAAACCAGTTTTTCATTTAAATCTCTAAATAGAAATCCAGCTTGCTTGCCAGAATAGTCACAATATATATAACCTGTAAACACTTCAATTTTCATAGTCTTGCCTCTATGTTTATATTAGTATCCACATGTAATTAAAGATATAGAATGTAAATTTTCTCTGACCACAGTATTTATGTGTTGAAGTTACAATGGGGAAATATCCTAAACTGAGACCGAAATCAGGAGGTTCACAATGATAATGATAATTGTAACTGATTTGTTCATTTAAGACATATTATAATTTGCAGCAAGTGGATTATCCTCAAAGCTACAAATCATTCTTGATTCAGTTCATGGAACTGCAACCCACTAAGGAATATCTTTCAATAAGACATGCTTTATAAATCTTGGTAGGCCTGACTGTGTTTTCATCCTTGACCAGAGATATAAATGGTAAGGAATACTTGACCATTTTGTAAGGTAGATCCTTGAACAGATGTCCTTGGGCAATATTTCTAGTAACTAGCTTAAAATCCTGGGGGAAAAAAAGTATGTATCAAAATAAATCACTCTCTATACAACAGTGTGAATTATTCTTTGCATTTAAATAGAAACACTACTGCCTTCCTTTACTATAACAGATGCTTACAAGTAAATTACCATACTTTTCATGGCTTCCCTAAGAACTGAAGGGACTATATATATCAAAGCCCATGTTGTTTTCTTCTACCCTCTAATGACCAATGTAGTAGTTAAGTACACAAGTTAGTTTCACTGATGTTAAATTTGACTAAAAGCTATTCACTACATACCAACAGCCTCTCTTTAATCTTTTATAAGTAATAAATACAATCAAGTTACTAAAATAAGCTGTATTATCCAGATTTATTGCTTTTCCTCTAAAAGCAGTGACCATCCCACTTTCTTTTATGACCAAGGACCAGGGGAAATCCAAAGATTACTACCTTCTTGGTATGGAAATCTATAGCACAGTATATGAATGAATGTCATATTTCCTGGGAAAAAACCATGAATCCAGCTGCCAAAAAAAAATGATTAAGGTAAAGAAAATGTGTGAGAAATATATTCAGATTTTTGAAAGTCCAAGGAAAAGTTGCAGCATTGGGGTACAGAAGGACTGAGATACAAGAGAATGATCATCTTAGTGTTAAGTGATAGGTATTTATTTTAAAGGAACTGACTTGTCCCTCCTATCATATGATCTGGATAGCTATATTAATATTATATTTAACAGTGTTTTTGGGGGAAATTCCCTGGGTGTCCAGTGGTTAGGACTCAGAGCTTTCAATGCCAGGACCCAGGTTCGATCCCTAGTCCGGAACTAAGATTTCACAAGCCATGTGGCATGACCAAAATAATAATAATAATAATAGTATTACTTTGTTTCTAAAGAACTCAAAATATTTTAAACTTACTTAACCCTCAAAATATTTATTAATTTAATTACCTTTCTAAAGTGGAATACTAATGCTTGCCCAATATCTTAAAAAAAAAAAAAATCAACTTTTTAAAATGCTGTCAACACAGCTGTGTCTACAAGGTCTGAAGTCAAGACCTGGCAAGGATTAGATCAATGTGACGAATTTCAAACTAAAAATCTTATCAGGTAAATTAAGTCTTTAGATAAGATAATCAAGCTGCAGCTTATACTGAAACAACTGGTTGATTTAGTTAATTTAAATAACTTTTGTAAGCTAATTTTTTGGTAACACATAGGCCAAAAAAAACTACTTGAATGATTCTGAAGGGTAAAAACTATGAAAGTGTGAGTGGCTTGGTTGTGTCCAACTCTGAGACCCCCATGGCCTGTAGCCTGCCAGGCTTCTCTGTCCATGGAATTCTTCAGACACAAATACTAGAGTGGGTTGCCATTCCCTTCTCCAGGGTATCTGCCCAACCCAGGGATCAAACCCAGGTTTCCTGCTTTGCAGGCATGTTTTTTAACATCTGGACCACCGTAACTTTTGCAAGCCAATTATTTGGAAATACATAAGCCAAAAAAATAGTTGACTGATTTTAACTTTCCATGATATTCAGTGTTGTGGCATTTCACATATTTGGCCCAAGTTCTGTTAAGTTTATGGACAAGCTAGAAATTTTTGAAATTATTTCTGTGTTTATTTTGTCTTATGTGGATGGCTAGATAGCAATATTTTCAAATTATAAAAGGAATCCAGTTGGTTCAAATGTAGTCACAGTTTGATTTAAATATTCGGAAATGCTCAGATAGATACTAAATGAACTGTTATTTGGATCCAGCCAGGAGTTGAAGAGCTGTTGCAGGCCCAGATGTATATCTTTTTAGAAAGTGCCACATGGGTCTGGAAAACACAAAAAAGTGTAAACATTGGAAACTGTATAATGTATCAGTCTCCCTTCCTACATTCTCTTCTGATCAGCAGTTAGGAATATAAGCCACAAATGTTTACCCAGTGGAAAAATCACTGGACAGTTATGTTCCAATCAAGGATCTGTTTCCAGTTATATAACAGAATCCACAATCAACATACCCAGATTGCTGAGAAAAAAGGTTAAAAGTTCAGATAACCCTGTATATGCTGAATTAAAGTTCACAATTTTAATCATAAGAAGATTTTATAGTGTCTTGAACTGACAAATAATAAGAAATATTCTTGGGCAAAGCATTTTGTATACTTGATACTGATATTTGCCTTTCACTGAAGTTTGTGATAAGCCATGTTACTTTCTAATAAAACCTAAATAACTACAAATCATGTTATAAATGAAGTTTGATTTTCAAGTGATTATTTATTATTTATACAAATATATACTGAGTATCTATGTCATGCCAGGCTTATGTATGCTAGTGGGGATGCATAGATGAATAAAACAGTCCATATTCTTAAAATAATAATAGTGTAGCAAGAGAAAATAAACATGTAAGTAAATAAGTTTTATAGTCTATAAAATAAACACAAAATACATTTGAGACTCAAGCAACACCAGTTACCCCAGTTACCTATGTGAGTTTGTCTGAATTCTCTAATACCTTTGTCTGAATTCTCTACTCAAATGAATTAATATGAAGAGTCAGCTTGTGAGCCCAAATTTGTAACTAGAAATTTTTGTAGATGAAAAAATGTCTTAAAAAGTGGTTGACATCTAAAAATAATTTAGTCTACGCCACCTTGTAATTCCAAAGAACAAAAACAGAGAAGCTAAAATACTGTGTGTGTGTGTGTTAGATACCCTTTATTTTATTACTCAACTTAATTAGTCAAATTTTAGGTGTTTTTCTAGATTCATAGTCATACACTAATAGCAGATCTGGTAATAGGTGTACATCTGATTTGACCAGTGTAGACAGACAAGATAATCAGACCAAAGAAAGTTGACCTTTCCCATTCCTATGTGGTAGACTTTCCATTTAAGGTTATCATTTTCCTAAAACATTATTTTAGTACTCTGCAGATCAAAATGTGTTTGTATAGTTTGCATAAATAAGATTTGGTAAATAACTTGATTTTCTGGGAACTGATCCAAGTGAAACCTCTAAGCTTTTGAAGTTCATCCCATAGTGATTATTAGGGAGAACTCAGCTTTTTGAAGTCCCACTGAAGTATTTAGTGGCTTGCTTCACTAATCCAAGGGAGACTTCAGGGCTACATTTAACAGAGAGCAGATGGCTCCTTTTTTAATGCCCTTTGTGGTCATTTTAATAATACATTCAAAAATAGCTAATCATGTCACATTAGAATAGATGGACATGTTTGAGAACAATGGCAATAGTCACTGTACTGTATCATTGCATTTTTTTTTTCATTTATTTTTATTAGTTGGAGGCTAATTACTTTACAGTATCGTAGTGGTTTTTGTCATACATTGACGTGAATCAGCCATGGATTTACATGTATTCCCCATCCCATATCATTGCATTTAAATTTCTATGTCTGTCAGACAACCTGCAGGGCTTCCCTGGCAGCACAGTGGTAAAGAATCCATCTGCCAATGCAGGAGATGCAAGTTCAGTCCCTGGGTCGGGAAGATCCCCTGGAGAAGGAGATGGCAACCCACCCCAGTATTCTTGCCTGGAAATTCCCATGGATGGAGGAGCCTGGCGGGCTACAGTCCATGGGGTCGCAAAAAAGTTGGAGACAAGTTAGTGACAACCTTCAATAACTAAGAGGTTCTCTCCTTTTCCATAAGAGGAGACACGTCAGAATTTGTAGGCTACTTGCAGGTCAATACACTTGATATATTCTAGAGCAGAATGGATATTCAAATCGCGAAAATTACCTCTAGCAATATATTTTGTAGATATATTTTACAGAATCAAGGAAAAATACAGATTCCTTCACAGAATCAGTTCAGTAAAGACAGATATTATTAACAAAGCTGTATATATATGGTTCTACTTGCCATATGGTTGTGTCTATATGGTTGTATCTTCCACACAGAGACATATGAACAAGTTCATTATTCGGTTTAATATGTCTTTCAACATTTCTGTCCCCAAGCTCAATTCATTTCCCTCAGTCACTTAAGAAGATAACCTGTCTGATTCCCCACTCCCCACTCCCACCTGGATCGATCTTGTATTTGTTCACTATACACAAAACCACCGCATGTCCTGTTGTTAGATTGCATTCCAGACTCAATAGAAAAAAGGAATCAAATTATTTCATCACAGGGGTATTTATTGTCACCTTGATTGCAATACAAATGGAATTTCAACTATTCTAGCACTAGAATGGAATTTTGAGATTTTAACCTAATTTCCTTCTCTTAAAGTTGGAGAAAGTAAAGCCTAGGGAGGTAAGAAGAGAGGACTCCGAAATTAACAAGGTTCACAGGTCACAGGAAACAAATTCGTACAAGATTCAATGAAAGAATGTTATAATGTGTAGGAAGTTAAAATGGTCAAAGAAAACAATAGTGTAAATAGGTGCTAGCTTTTCTTGAATACCTGCTCTGACCCAGAGACATGTTTTACCTACATGATCTAATTTAAGCCAACACGGCAATCGTATGAGGAAGGGGTTATTAATTAGTTACCCCTTAATAGTTAAGAATTGAGACATAGAGGCTTTTATAACTTGCCCAAGAACAATTAGTAAGTTATGGAGGAAACATTTCAACCCAGGCATTCCGACTACAAAAGCAGCATTTTTCATCATTATAGTATTTTTGCCATGAGATATCACATGAGATGCGTGAGAATTTTCTTAGGTTTCTCATCTCTCCAACCTAAAGATACAAAAAGCTAAAAGTAGTTTATAAAATTTTTATTAACTTGAAATTCTAGGGCCAAAATTCCATGTTGATTTTTGTTCTATTTCCAAAGGAAAAAATCTTATATATTTTTTCAAGGTATAGAAGCCATCTTTGGAAATCTTAAAAATTCCAGATTTGTTTCATATATAATTTGGACATCATTTTGATTTAAAAACCACCCCTTTAAAAGAGATTTTTTGGCTCCTTTTGAACTGTGGTGTTATCCCTTCTTTATTCTCCATTACTATTTGTTACTGGATTACCTTAACTTTTAATAATAACAGAAAATGCTGATAACACATCCCATTCAAAACCATAATACTTTCCAAAACATTTCTAGAGGAATGGCACAAGTTTAGGGTATATGTGTTAGTCACTCAGTCATGTCCAAATCTTTGCACCCCCATGGGCTGCAGCCCGCCAGGCTCCTCTGTCCATGGGATTCTCCAAGCGAGAACACTGGAGTGGGTTGCCGTGTCCTGCCCCGGGGGATCTTCCCGACCCAGGGATCGAACCCCAGTCTCCTGCACTGCTGGAGGGTTCTTCACTGTGTGGGTCCCCAGGGAAGACCTTAGGGTATAAAGCTGGTTCCTAACGTATGTTGCTTTGAAATAAATGTTTTTATAAACAGGCATTATAAGCTTAATGTAGTTATCCATTATACAAAGAAAGAAAAAAGGGGGATTAATATGACACAATTTATAGAATAAACTCAACAAAGAATAAAAGTATGCTCAAACACAAGTTCCTAGTCTTGTTTTAGTTGGTGGAGGCAATGGTGATAATACTTAGCTGTTGCTAAATTCTACTCACTGAGCACATCTCTGGATGATTATTGTTGTTCAGTCACTAAGTTGTGTCCAACTCTTTGCAACCCCATGCACTGCAACCTACCAGGTTACACTGTCCATGGGATTCCCCAGGCAAGAAAACTGGAGTGGGTTTCCATTTCCTTCTACACTGGATGATTAATGCTTGCTGGTTTATTGATGATATTATTACAAAGATCACACTCTCCTCACTATCTGACAATCAGAAATTGTATATTATTTAGATCTATGCCTTGTTGTGTGACTATGTTTATATTTGTATTCATATTCAGTAAATATCAAATTGACTTGAGGAAATATTAATATTTATTCCAAGTCTACTGCACATCTGCTACTATATGAAGCCCTTCATTTACTTTATGTCATTTGTTCTTAACCACCACCTTTTGAGGTATTAGAACCCACACACAACTTTGGGAAAAAATGGAATTGGGATTTGAACCTAGTTTTGTTCGATCCCAGAATGACTGTTTCACCATTGCTACCTACCCACTCAAACTGCTTTTGGAACAGAGGGATTTTTTTTTTTTAATTTTTGCCCTTTACCTGTTTTATTAAGCCTTCAAAGTATTTTGCATTTTCAAGGCATACGTGTTGAAAAAAGAATCAAATTTCTTAGCCTGTCTCCTCCTCTTTAAAGTTGGAATCATAATTTAAACGGAATTAGTGTGGAAATTAAAGAGGTAATAAATGTCACGCCTGCAATGCATGCCCTGGCATATAGCTTTCAAATCTGGTAACTTGTCAGTAGAAATTGTATTTCATCAGTAAGCCTTCCTCCCGCCTAACAGCACAGACAGGCAGTAATTGTCATTGTCATCATCATCATCGTCAAAACCTCCATCATCACTCACCACTAGCTCTTTTCCTTCCTAACACATCCTTTATGCCCTGGGCCCGTCTCAGGCGGCACGCCCCTTAAAGCAACACTGGATTTAGCAGCTTCACTCCACCTTTGCCTTCTATTCTGCACTGGCTTTCCAGTGGCCTTTGAAAAGAGCCAGCGTTTTCATCCCATTTGCCTGACAGCAAGTTCCGTCCTCATTTGCTACTTGCCACGGCTTCATTTTTTCATGTGTTTATTTATACAAAAACATGCATAGAGTCCACTGTACCCTGGGAATATCGTGATGGACATTTATAATTCTAAGCATTTGTAACGGGAGATAGATATAAGCAAACAAGTAACTGAGATACAGGGTGAGAAATGCTACCTAATAGATCAGTACCAGCAGTTAGGGGAGCACAGGAGAGATCACTGCACAGCCTTGGGGAGTCAGAGAAGATTCCCTGAAGAATGACATCTGAGCTGAGCCTGGAATGAATGAGTGTTTACTTGGTAGGGAAGGACATGGGAAGAGTCTCCCAGGCAGAAAGGATGTAAGCACATAGAAAATTGTGGAGAGGAGAGAGAGGTCTGGGATACTGGAGGATTTCGAGTGGTTTAATATCACTATGGTGTAAAGTAAATAAAGGGCATGTTGAGAGATGAAATGGGAGGAAATGTACAGAGGCCAGATCATAGAAGGCCTTAATTCTCTACTATCTGGGGAAGTTAGGATTGATTCCAAAGGCAGGGAGGATCCATGAATGGTTTTAACCCAGACTTGAAGTATAGAGAGTGTATCCAAGGGGGAAATCATTTCTCTTCTTTCCTAAACACCAACCTTTGAGGGATGGGAGGTGGAGTGCTCAACCTGAGGTCTCTGGATGGTCTGTGAATGTTTTAAAGATTTGTAAGCACCTTGAAATTATAAACGAAATTGTTGGCTGTGTGTGTACTTGATGGGAGGGCCGTAGAGACCGAATCCACAGCTTTGTAAGATCCTCAACAGACACTGTTATCCAAAGAGAAGTTTGAAACCACTGCTCTACGGGGAGCAAGCAAAAAGCTGTTACAGAGCAGACATTTCAGGTCTGCCACAAAGAGCCCTTCTGAAGTTGAAGAGTTTCTCTTTTAAGAAAACGTTCTCATTTCTTCCCCTGAGTTACCAAACACTTCCCACTCCATCCTGACCCGCTGACGTTTTGTTCCTGGCCACGCTCCCACCTGAATGCTGCTTCCTCCCTCATGGAACTGTTCTTCTGTGCCAACCCAAAGTAAATGTCCACCCCAGAGGCTAAGAATAGACACAGTGTTCGGGTGACTTGAAAATTAGGTAACATCTGAAGAATGAACTCTACAGTGACCACAAACTCATTCTAATCATTTGAACCAAACAGATTGTAAACATGTGACCAGGGTTTCCCTGCGGGGTAGAGGAGAAGGTTCTGAGCAAAGCAAAGAAAAATGCCCTATCAAATAGAAGAGAAAAGCAGTTACTGTTCAGAGTTCCAAAGGATAAAGAAAAACATTAATCGAAATACATCCTTCTGTGTTTGCATATTCTACCTTTCAGTATCTCCTGACCCATCCCCCAACCCCCAGCGAGCTAGTTGTATCTGACAAGCTATCATTCTCTCAAGCATATAGACTTCATTCCATTCATTTCTCTTTAATGTATTTCCCTGGATTTGGATATGGTTTTTCATCTTTTCATTGGGTTTTATAACTTTGTTATAAGTCAGTTCCTTAACCTTTCTGGACAGTGTCTTCAACTGTAAAATGCAGTTGGATGAATGATGTAAGTTGCTTTTCAGTTTCCACTACTTGCAGTGGTGGCTGGACTGGAGGGCTGTTGTAAACAGATCTCGTGATTATTGTTCTTCTCATTCACTTGCTAAGTTGTGTCCGACTCTTTCCGACCCCGTGCACTGAAACATGCCAGGCTTCCCCTCCTTCACCATCTCCCGGAGTTTGCTCAAAGTCATGTCCATTGAGTCAGTGATGCTATGAGTTGGTGACCTCATGATAGATATTTCTTAATTCCCAACTTGCCAGTTCCTGCCAAAATTGCTGGGTACTTTCTCTAAGGCATTTTATCAGTTTGATGTAAAAGACCAAAATACTTAGCATGACTTGGATAGTACAGCCAAATAGAGCGAAGGTCAGCACATTGTTTTCCACAGAGGCCCAGATAGCAAATATTTTAGGCTTGTGGGTCATAAGGCCTCTGTCAGAACTATTCAACTGTGTCACAGCGTGGAACCAGCTGCAGACAATATATAAATGAATGTGTATGGCTATGTTCCAATAAAATTTTATTTACCAAAAAAGGTAGCGAGTTGGATTCAACTGATCATGTCATAGTTTAACAACCCTTGAAATAAATGATTGGAAACCCAAAGACAGCAGCGGTCTATCCCTCCAGTCTTTCTGTTTAAAGGTTGTTTCCTGGAGGACTTCCTGATCTTCCTTCTCTTATCATTTTAACTGTCGTTGTTGTGTCAAACAATAACTTTTCATTTATTGTAGCCACTCACAGCCACCTCACCCTCCATACCCCCAAATAAATATCTTAAGTGGGCCTGTGGTCTTGTTGGGAATCTGAAACAGTTAAGGCAGCTTGTTTCTCAGGCATAGAGATAAATAAATGGCTTCATAAGCAGATAGCTCAGAAGATGAATAGCCTGGAGGAACAGTTGAGCTGTTAGTTCACGGAGACAGGGAAAGAAGAAGAGGGAAAGAGACAAGGGAGGGAAAGAGAAAGACTGATTGAAACAGCAAACCAGTTTGTTAGACCTACTGTACAGACTTGCCCAGCTGGGTACTTTATCTTGAATTTGTTTTGCAAATTGCAGATGCTTCGCTCTAGGAGCCAAGAAAAAGAAAGGGCAGTCATTCCACGCCAAAACACTCTCATGGATCCTAAGTAACTTACATTACTTCATTTTTGTGGGGGAAAAAAAACCATTATATACTCCCCTTCCAAAATAAGTCAAGAGAAACAGAGAGCTCATTTTACCCAGATGCCCAGATTATTAGTTTGTTTTTTTTTTAATATTAAGAGAACAATGGTTGTCTGATAACTTCTTGCTTTGTGAAACTTATTATGTCACTGTTCAGCCCACAAAACTGCTTTAACAGTAAAGCTGACTGAATTCAATGAGTCTTAATTTTTCAACATACTTCAATACAACCAAGGATATTTTTGTTTGCTGCTTTAGGACATGTCTAACTGGACGCCATCCTACCTTTTGCTGAAATCAATCCTGCTTCACAGAACCTCTGCATGCCTTTCAAATGAAAGAGGAAATTCTGGCATTTTTATTAGCTAACATTTTTAAAAAAGATCTTTAAAAAGATCGCTCACATATTGACCAGGCCTTACAGAGCCATTTTATCAGTCAGACCTGGGGCCAGGTCTATACTCTGGTGTTTGTTACTGAGGTTTGTGGGGTTTCTTTCATACATACTCTTTAATTATTTTATGCCTGAAAATTGTAAAGAAGAGGGTATTGGTGAATTAGCTGTTAGGACTAAAATAGTGGGGTCTGCTTCTAATTTTTACTTTGGACATTTTTTTCAAAAGGACTTGAAAATGTTTAAAGGGAAACAGGTGATAAGGCATGCATGCATGCTCAGTCACTTCAGTCGTGTCTGACTTTTTGCGACCCTATGGACTGTAGCCCTCCAGGCTCCTCTGTCCATGGGCTACTCCAGGTAAGAATACTGGAGTGGGTTGCCATGCCCTTCTCCAGAGGGTCTTTCCAACCCAGAGATTAAACCCAAGTCTCCTGCGTCTCCTGTACCAATGAGCCACCGGGGAAGTCCTTAGGTGATAATAAGGACAGGTAATTTGTCCTCTAAGGAAAAGAGGTTCTCATTTAGAAGAGTTCAGGTGTTTCCTTAATCTTCTGCCAGATTTCATTGACACAGTTTGTGATCTTGTCGAGTTAGTGCTTCCCATGCTGATCCATGGACAAGATCTGAAGTCAATAAAGTAACTCATTTGGAAAGTATACGTTTACCATATTTTCCATACAGTAAAATATGTATCCAGTTTCCTATAAACATTAATCAACCTTACACACTGCCACTCACTTGTGAGCATGTTTTGATTTATCCAGCTAAAAGGTTTGATCATGTGCATGATCTCCTAACATCCTCAAGACCATTCTGGAAAATAAATTCCCCATCCATAGTCCAGTTCGAAAACTTGGAAGGATAGACAAACTTCAGGGTTTTTCAACCAGCTGAGTGGTTTTTGATCCCCAGGGCCTGAAATAGGCGTGAGGCACCATAGGTGTTCAACAAATATCTGTTGAATGAATAAGAGTAGAGGAAGATAATAATTCTGAAGATATAGCTTGATTATTGGCAGAATTTTATTAAAAAGATACAGGTCTAGCAGTCCTGCGCAGGGCTGAAATGAAAATTCAGAATCTTTAACCATGTTTAAGTACTTGGTATACAACCCTAACTCAGTGGCTGAGCCGGTGCTCTAAAAGAAATTCAAAATCTTAAATACATATCACAGACGTACATACACACACAGTCAGATGTGGAAAACTATAAGTGCATATTAAACTTAAATTTATATTAAATCCCAGGAGGATAGGATCAGAAGCCTGTTTTGTATGTTAGCATCAAACACCGTAATTTATTGGAAAAACAGAAAAAAAACCCACACAAAATGAAAGATCATTCAAGTTCATAATTTGCACTAGTCTCTGGGAAATAAGTTTTCTAGCATATAAAAGATGACATTAGTAGAAATAGCTTAATTCATTCACAGTCACACACACACACACACACACACACACACACACACACTGTCACGTAGAGGCTGAGATTGTGCCCTTTTACCACGGTCTTCAAGCTTTTGAGGAGAAAATGAGTGTTGAAGGAGAAACAGGTGGTTTCTATTAAGTCAAGTTCTTCATGGGCTGAGTGTAAGGCAAAGAGTGAGGCTGAGTATGGAAATCAAAGCCAACGGATGGGAGCATATTTTTCTTTCAAAATATTTTATGTACTGAAGTTTGCACAACATCTTGGCAATGACAGCAAGCCTGTGGAAGGAGGTGTTTTGTGTTTCATAGCTAACATAAGGGCAAAAAAATGTAGCGGCAGCCGAATATTCCTTCCATCATGAGCAGAAAGAACGTGTATGGTAGAATACATGGTAAGGCCCACGGGCTACAGACTACAAGGTTTAAAAATCTACAAAACTCCAAAAGAGAGCCTGTCCTTATTTTTGTATCTTTTAGTATTGTAAAGGAATGAGACTAAATTTGGCAGAGTCCATCTGTTTGATTAGAGAGAGGAAGAAACAGAGTTACATTTTCTTGGCGTGCAGATCTTTTATAAATCTTAGCAGAGGGTGGCTTTCCAGATTTCACTGGAAATTATGTTGATGGTGTTCACCAATTCTGCCAACATCAAGCATTCGGTCCACCACTCTTCTTTCTCTTTGTTTTCCTCCTAAATATGTTCTTAGTCTTCAGAACATAGAAAACTGCCTAGCACATAGGAGATACTCAGTAAAATTTATCAAATTCATTAATGGATGGATGTGCTGGTGACAAGACTGGGCATAAGGAGATCTGGACTTTAATCCTCAGGCACTAGTGTCATACCACCTAATGCAGATTATTATACATTGCTTTTTACTGCAGTAAATTTCAGTATATATGTGGTGTTTGTGGTGCATGTATCATAGATTCCCAGATAAAATGTAAGCCGCAGAGATTCCTTTTCTTTTTTGGCCACGCTGCGCAGCACATGAGATAGTTCATCGATGCTCCCTGCATTGGGACTGCGGCATCTTAACCACCAGACCCCCAGGGAAGTCCCCAGAGATCCTTTTCTAATTGAACTGTAGTTGATTTACAATGTTGTGTTGGTTTGTGGTGTACAGCAAAGTGATTCAGTTCATATATATATACATAAACCCATATATACACATATGGGCTTCCCTGGTGGCTCAGATGGTAAAGAATCTGCCTGCAGGTTCGGTCCCTAGGTCAGGAAGATCCCCTGGAGAAGGGAATGGCAACCCACCCCAATATTCTTGCCTGGAGAATTCCATGGACAGAATAGTCTGGCAGGCTACAGCCCATGGTGGTCAAAAAGAGTCAGACACAACTGAGCAACTAACACACAGACACACACACACACACATATTTATATATATATTCAATATTATACAAAATATTATAGAAACCATTATAATTCATTACAAGATATTGATTATAGTTTCCTGTGCTATTGTAGGACCTTGTTGTTCACCTATTTTATGTATAGTAGTATCTGCTAATCCCAAATTTCTAATTTATCCCTTTCTCCATACTCCTGTCCCCTTTGGTAACTATGTTTTTTTTTTTCTATGTCTGAGAATGTGTTTCTGTTTTGTAAATAAGTTCATTTGTATCATTTTTTTAGATTCCACATATAAGTGTTTCATATATTTGTCTGATTTACTTCAGTTAGTATGATAATCTCTAGATCTATCCATGTTGCTGTAAATGGCATAATTTTATTCTTTTTATGGCTGAGTAATATTCCAGTGTGTGTGTGTGTGTGTGTGTGTGTGTGTGTGTGTACATATAGGCACACATGGGTTTCCCAGGTGGCTCAGCAGGAAAGAATCCACCTGCAATGCAGGAGCCACAGGAGATGCCAGTTTGATCCCTGAGTCGGAAAGTTACCTTGGAGGAGGGCATGACAACCCACCTGAGTATTGCTGCCTGGAGAATCCCATGGACAGGGGAATCTGATGTGCTCCAGCCCATAGTGTCACAAAGAGTTGGACATAACTGAAGCTACAGAGCACACATGCATGCTTATGTACCACATCTTCTTTATCCATGTAGGTGTTGGTGGACATGGAGGCTATTTCCATGTCGTGGCTATTGTAAATAGTGCCACTGTGAATATTGGGGTGCCTGTATCTTTTCCAATTATTTTTTTAAATTTAACATTTCTGCTAAAACAGTTTTCTTGGAGTATAATGCTGAAATCAACAACAATCAGTTCTCTTAATTGCTTTAACATTCCACTTACCAATACAGCCAACAGTTATTTAATTATATTAATTTTCCTTTAATTTCATGGAGTTGTAAAAAATTAACTTCCAATCAATACACAATAAATTAGGTCATTCTTCTTTGTACAGTTTGCATTTAGCACAGTACCTGAATCACAATAGATACTAAATCATATTTGCTAAATAAAATTATTAAAAATCACCCATCAAAATAGAATTTTCATCTCTTCCAAATCACTGGTAACTCTATCTTTAGCTTTTTTAGGAACTGTCCTCCACAGGGGCTGCACCAGTGTACATTCCCATCAACAGGAAGATTCCCTTTCCTCCATATCCTCTCCCATTTATTGTTAGTAGATTTTTTGATGTTGGTCTTTCTGCCTGGTTTGAGGTGATACCACAGTATAGTTTTGATTTCTCTAATAATGAGGGATGGTGAGCATCTTTCCATGTGCCTGTTGGCCATCTGTATGTCTTCTTTAAAATATAAAGCCAGAGATCTTAACTTCAAATGCGCACGTGGGCCAGATAACTAATAGAAATGAGGGGGAAAGGGTGCAAGTAATAAAATAAGGAGCAGTGGGGACTGTGGCCACCTGCAGAGCATGAGCCTCTCAGTGTTTATAAAATGATGGGCGCTGAACACAGCACACATGCAGTCCAAGTGTGCATACAGCACAAGCTCCTTCACAAAAGCAGCAGTTTCCAAAATATCTCTGCTCCGCACAAATACAGCAATAGGGAAATAAGAAAAATAGTAATTGCTACAATTCATCTAGTGCCTAGAACTGTTCTAAATTTCATCCAGCTTAATCTTAGGTCATAAATAAAATTACCTTCATTTTACACAAGGAAATTAAGACAGAGTACCTAGTAAATGTATACTGATTGCTCTATCAAATTGGATGATAAAAACGGCACAGCAAAGAACAAAGTAGCAGGACCCTAAACTGAACCCCTAATCCACACAAGAGATGCACACTCCAAGGGAGAGTCTTGGTGGCTTGCAGAACCATCTTTCCCAAGAGTCATAATAGATTTAAGGCTGAGAGCTCTGACTGAACGTTGGGCACAGATGTGTTAGGAACAGTTCCATTCCTTTAAGCTGCTCAGAAGATGTTCCTGCCTCAGTTGTTGTCTAGTCAGTCATGTCTGATTCCTTGCTACCCCATGGACTGCAGCATCCCAGGCTTCCCTGTTCTTCGCCATCTCCTGGAATTTGCTCAAATACTTGTCCATTGAGTCGGTGATGCCATCCAACCATATCAGCCTTTGTTGCCCTCTTCTCCTCCTGCCCTCAATCCTTCCCAGCATCGGGGTCTTTTCCAGTGAGTTGGCTCTTCACATCACGTGGCCCAAGTATTGGAGCTTCAGCTTCAGCATCAGCCATTCCAGTGAATATTCAAGGTTGATTTCCTTTAGGATGGACTGGTTTGATCTCCTTGCTGTCCAAAGGACTCTCAAGAGTCTTCTCCAGCACCACAACTTGAAAGCATCAGTTCTTTGACACTCAGCCTTCTTTATGTTCCAGCTCTCACATCCATACATGACTACTGGAAAGACCATAGCTTTGACTATACACACCTTTGTTGGCAAAGTGATGTCTCTATTTTTTAATATGCTGTCTAGGTTTGTCAGAGCTTTCCTACCTCAGTGCTGACTCTAATTATTTTTCATGAACAGGTGAGGAGGACCACCAGTCCCCCCAGCTCTGCCTTTCTCCCCAAAACATGCCCTTTCCAGGTGCCTGATTGAGAGTCACCCCTGAAAGGAATGCTCAACACGCATTTGCTACACAGAGAGATGGCTTGGCCCAGAGTATGAAGCTCTATCTCTTCCTGACTCAACTAAGAGACAGTACAGTGATTGAGAACTGGATTTCTGGAGTCAGGCAGGCCTGGCTTAATATTCCCCAGCTACTTAAAGCCAAGTGATCTCTCAGAGGCAGATTTCTCATCTGCAAAATTAGGATGAAAACGCTAGTTCTTGCTCATTGTTCTGTGAGGAGGACGAACTGAAATAAATCACCTGAGTCATTAAGCCAGCTGAGCCATACACTAAGCCACTCAGCACAGTATATATCATGCTCGTGTTCAGTCGTGTCTGGCTCTTTTGTGACCCCGCGGACTGTAGCCCCTCAGGATCCTCTGTCTGTGGGGTTTCCCAGGCAAGAGTACTGGAGTGGGTCACCATTTCCTTCTCCAGGGGATCTTCCTGACCCAGGGATCAAACCCAGGTCTTCTTCATTGGCAGGCAGATTCTTTACCACTGAGCCACTTGGGAAGCCCCTTAAGCACAGTGACTGGCCTGTAACAAACCTTAGTGCATGGTCATTTTAGAATTATTTTGTATTCCTTTGCCTTTGAGGCAGTTGGTGAACTCTGTATCCCCAGGGATTACTAAAGCAAGACCACATACATACCCAGGCTTTGGACTGGTGGCTTTTTTTTTCTTTTTTAAGCTCAACGGATAACTAAAGAAAGAGAAGGCAAGTCCACACATGGAGTACCTACTGCTTACCACTCATCAGACATCATGGGAGCTGCTTTATCTTTTTAATCTCTTGTAACCTCACACAGTCCAGGTGGGAATGAAAGTTGGATTTTACTGCTCCCATATATCTAGTGTTTCTCAAAGAGTATTCTCTGGACCCATGAGCATTAGAATCGCCTGAGTAGGTACCTGATCTGTAGCCTCAGAGTTCCTGGAGCAAGGCAGATCCTTTGATTTAGTACTTGTATCATTTATCTAAAACTTGAGTTTATATTTTCTTGTATTTGATGTGTAAACATGTCATCTCTTCCTGGTAAATTCTCCAAAATGAGGACTGTGTTTTCTAGTTTTCTTGTAACCCCAACAGTGTACAGATCAATCCTATACACACACACACCATTAGGAATTAGTAAAATCTCTGGCTGGGTTTAGCTTTGTGCCCTTCAATGTCCTGACCTGTCAATGCCGAAAGATTGATAGATACCTCAAATCAGAACGGCAGTTCACCAATACTATTTAATATGCAACTGTGAGTCTTTGACCAATAACTTCTAATTAATTGTCAGTGGTGTTCTTTTAATTTAATGTGCTGCAGTTCTTGTCTTATTGATCAGGGAGGAAAATTAACAAATCTGGACACTAACCCTCCAGGTTCCTCTATCCAGGAAATTCTCCAGGCAAGAATACTGGAAAGGGTTGCCATGCCTTCCTCCAGGGATCTTCCCAACCCAGGGATTGAACCTGGGTCTCCTGCATTGCAGGCAGATTCTTTATCATTTGAGCCACCAGGGAAACAAACCCCTGAAAGGTGAAATCCCTAACAAGTTTTAGTGTTTGTGAAATAGAAACTCACAGGTTCTCCTTATCACAGAAAGCTAGGCCCTTTCTGTCCAAAATGGTTATTCAACATTTAAATACATGAATTGAAATGATTTTTATTGCAGGATCAGCCATGATATGGGCTAACTTTAGGGAAAAGGAGGAACTTGTTACTTTATGATGTGTTTGTTCCTGAGCAATTGAGAGGTTTGCCTTATGTTTTTACGACAATTTTCTTTGAGGTTCCATAAACACCTTCTGGAATGTGGAGGTTCCACCATCAGAGTCATATGAGAGCTTTTCCAGTTCCTTAATGTCATTAACCCAGCTGCTTTGGTTGCTGTGACATGCAATTATTTCTCCTACATTTAAAAAGCGATTCTCTGATCTCCAACCCATTAACCTTGTTTGATCTTAACAAGCTGAAAAATGTTTGGAATCTAAGCTTATGATCTCGGCGTGACTTTTTTTTCTTTTAATTCACAGTAGCTTTCCGCCCCCCTCCCTTTCTCTTTTTCAGGATCAACACTCTGTGGTAGGCCAGAACGCGGGCCCCAGTCCAAGTCCCAACCCCTGCTCAAATCCAAACACTGGAAGTGGTTACATGAACTCCCAGCAATCACTGTTGAATCAGCAATTGATGGGAAAGAAACAGACTCTACAGAGGCAGATCATGGAGCAGAAACAGCAGCTTCTCCTCCAGCAGCAGATGCTGGCTGATGCGGTAAAATGTTCTCCTAATTCTTACTGTGCATACCTGTTCACCCAACAGAGGGAATTCATCAGTTTCCATTTCTACTTGCTGCACTTGTATATGTGTCCGTCTATGGCACAGCAACAAGGGTGTCTTGACTGTAAGAGAGATTAATTCCATACATAAAGTGCTTCAGGGGAAAAAAAAAAAACAAACTTGATTTACCAGGTGCTGGACAGTTGGAATCCACAGCACCTGGACTGATTAGCCCTGCCCAGCCCAGGAATGTTCAGCACCGCCACATGGGCCTTGGAATCAGGAAAAAGAAACCAGTGTTGTTCCCCAGTGCCGAGGGGCAGAAAATAGGGACAAAACTTTAATCAACTCAAATCCAAACTGATTTTAGAGATAAAAGAGTTTTCAAAGCAGCTTTAAAAGCCAGTGTGGAGTTCCAAAACTTAAAATTTGGCTTCCAAAATAAAGCATCTCAGAGTAGATTTTTTTTTTTTAAGGAAACTGAAAGTGTATTTCCCACTTTCTTCACATTTAAGTGGCCTTACCTTAAAGGCAAGATCATTCTCTCCCACCCGTTACCCAAGTATCTGCTCGTCCCTTCTGTAGTCTCAAACTCATACGTTCAACAGCTGATCCAAACCCTTCCTGCCTCCTAAGACCAAAGCCCTTTCTCCAGATTTTCTTCATTCCTTTCAAAATGTTTGGCCGAATTAAAGGAGAAAGAGGAAAATTAACCATCTCCAGATTGATAGAGCTAAGGTACACAGAAAATACAATAAGGACAAATTTATCCTCAAGGAGCTTTGCAGTGAGCAGAGGCCCAGGTGTAATAAGGGCTATAATTCATTTGGTAAACATTTACTAATTCACAATGGGGCTACAGTCATAAACAAGACAACCCTGTCTTTGTCCTTAAGGAGCTTAGAGCCTTCTGGGGGTGTCAAACCGGCAATTGTAATATATATGATTAAATACTGTGATGTGGGAACTACCAGAAATGGTTTCAGAGAGGAAGTTATAGCTACCGAAGATCTGAAGGTGAAGAAGGAGATGGAAGGAAGAATAGGAGAGTGTCCAACCAGAAGAACCAGCATATTCAAAGACTCGGGCACAATGAAGTATACAACATACTGGGCTTGCTGAGGGAGGTCATGTATACACCGATAGGGAATGAAAGTTTGGGAAACCAGAGATCAGAGACCAGAGGCATTTGCAAATCAGAATTTGCACTGTCTGAAAAGCAATGGAGAGGACTTCAAAGCATTTTAAACAAGTACTTGATTCAGACTTGATTTGCAGCATAATAAGCACTGTCCAAGTAGCACTAGTGGTAAAGAACCTGCCTGCCAATTCAGGAGACAAAAGAGATGAGCGTTCAATCCCTGGTTCAGGAAGATCCCCTGGAGGAGGGCATGGCAACTCACTCCAGTATTCTTGCCTGGAGAATCCCAGGGACAGAGGAGCCTGGCAGGCTACGGTTCATAGGGTCGCAAAGAGTCAGACATGACTGAAGTAACTTAGCAACAAATAAGTACTTGATTCAGATTTTATTTGCATTATAATAAAGGTAGAAAGGGCTCCCCAGGAGGCTGGGTGGTAAAGATTCTGCCTGCCAATGAGAGAGACATAGGTTTGATCCCTGGGTTGGGAAGATTCCCTAGAGAAGGAAATAGCAACCCACTCCAGTATTCTTGCCTGGGAAATCCCATGAATAGAGGAGCCTGGTGGGCTACAGTCCATGGGATCCCAAAGAGTTGGATTTTGGGGGGGCTTCCCTGATGGTTCAGACGGTAAAGAAGCCGCCTACAATGCAGGAGTTACGGATTTGATCCCTGGGTTGAGGGTGGCCAGAGACCAAAAGTGAAGTCGCTCAGTCGTGTCCAACTCTTTGCAACCCCTTGGCCTGTATAGCCTACCAGGCTCTTCAGTCCATGGAATTTTCCAGGCAAGAGTACTGGAGTGGGTTGCCATTTCTGATAGCTCAGTTGGTAAAGAGACCAAAAGGTATAGCCTAATGTGTGTATTTGTTGGTTAGTTTGAGACTGTATTATGAAATATTTAATTTATAGTGAAAAGTATAAATCATAATATAACAATCTTTTTTTAAAGATATGACAAAATGGAATTAATTTTAGAGTCCAGAGCATGTGAAAAGAAATAGTGAGAAATAAATTTATTTGACTCAAATAAGGAATAGTGAGAAACAAACTTACAGGTGAACTTGAATGCTGCCCTAAGGTATAGGGGACCCACTGACCGGATGGCTAAATGACACAACTAATTTCTACCACAAATCATTGTTTTGGAAACTCCATTCCTCCTACCCACTCCCTCCCTTCTGATGATCTTCATAAATGTCAGGCGAGTGTATGCTCCTCGGTTCTTTGTCTCGTCACAACAAAGATTTGGAGTGACGGACATTAAAGTCCCCGCGGCATGTCGCAGCTCTCGGGTCTTGGACAAACCGTGTCATAGCTCTTAGACAAATCAGTGTTACAGCTCTATTTTATTTAGAAGATAGCAGGAGAATCCATCCTTGAAGAAGAGAAGAGAGTGGAGGAGCGCGCCAGCGTGCGGGGTGGTGGGGGGTGGGGGTGGGAGAGAGAGAAAGAGCATATGCAGGTGTGGGAGAGAGAGAGAGGGAGCCCTTTGGCTCCTCTTTTTATATGTTTTTTTTCTTCCCCCTGGGCCTGCCCTATGCAAATTGGGCTTAGGCAGGAGCGCTGTTCTACCTGAAGTCCTCAATCCGGTCCTCGGACCTTCCTTTGATCTTCCTCTGTTCTATTTTCGCGGGCTTTTCCCTTCCTTGTCTTTTAGCCATCGCCATTTTGGACTCCTTTTCCCTATTCTAACTACCTAACAATAAACAATACAGCTTGGAAATAAGGGCAGTAGACGAAAAAAGCAGATCATCTAAGATTGGCTCACTGGGTGCACGTTCATCATTGCCATCAACACTACTAATTTGTTGACTTACAGCAGGCAGAAGCTGAATTTCTGGATTTTCAGCTTTCATTAAAAGGCGAGGAGATGTCCCCTGAGGGTCTTGACCCGGCCCCATCCTGGCTCCTGTGGAGCCCCGGTTGAGTCACCACTGGGGCAGGTGCAAAGGGCAGGGGCATAAGCTATGGGAGGTGAATGGGAATGAGGCTGCTGTTTTTGTGATTTTTATAAGCCATTCACATTTCTTTTTGTTTGGCCACCATTGAGGGTGCCTGTGCTTTTTAGCATATCCAGGAAGAAACCGTCTTTGATGCCGCTTTACATTAGCATATGCTTTGTAGTCATTTGCAGTCAGTTGGCAAGACTAGATAGACTCCTAAATTGAGACATTTTTCTCATAAAAGTGTATTATCCTTATTCTCTATTATTCTCCCACCAGTGAGACACAAAGAAGAGAGATGAGTAGAACTTGTTAACAACGGGCATCAGAATTACCAACGTGTTTTGGGTACCTACTACGTACGTGCCAGGCACCATGCGGAGTTTTTACAGAATTAAAAGGATTAATCCTTTCAAGGGGAGTTTGAGGGAGGTCCTAGAATTGTCCACATTTTACATTTTGAGATGGAAAAACTGAAGCAAGTCGGATATGGGCCACAGAAGATGATTTCTATGTTAGCTTTTCGGGTCCAAGATATCAGAATATGAGACACTAGTTGTGAAGTTAAATTTCATGTTGCACAGAAATAATTCACAGGGGTGGTCTGTGGGTTTACACTTGCTTAGGATGGGGATGCCATTCTCTTGCAAATGGAGCAGGCTTCATTCAGTGCTGCTCTTCACCACAAAGGGAGCACCATAAAGTGACAAGGTGGTAGTCCTATCACAGCCCATGTTTAAGGCCAGGAACTCTAACTCATTTGTGAACAGGTACTTTAAGAAACTCGGTTTCCAGAGATATATATGCTACTCTTCGAACAACCTAAGTAACCCCTCAGGAGAACAAAACATCAATAAGTAGGTTGAATATATATGAAAATAAATCCAGATTTGAAATCTAGTCCTTAATGGAGAACCAAGGGCCTAATTATCACATGTGTATGTGCATGAATTCTGTTTTCTTGAACAAAAACACCTAATTACGTAAGAAAATAGGATGGATGCCTCTGAAAAAGAGAAGACTTCAGAAAGTCCCATGCTTGGCATAAAAATCAAAACTGTCAGCTTGCACAATAGTTTACAGCAGGAATGGTTGAATATCACCACATTTGGGTTCATGGAACATCTCAAGCTGTTTCTTGAACATTTAGGGTTTGGGCAAAACCAGAAAGAGTTTCACCAACCACTTTTTCCCTTAATTTGTAAACCCATGTTTAAAAGAAACGTAAGCCATGTGTTTCTGATTCATTTACACTTAGCTCATCAAAATTGTGTTTTATATGAATTACTTGATGCCCCAAATTCCCTCTGAGCCTTTCAAGTCTTTCTCCTTAGAAACAAGAATTTGAATTTGGTTTGTTGTTGTTTTAAAGCCACTTTCTTTTCCCCTTTATAGTTGATTTATTCAACTTAGAAGGTTTGGAATTTGATGGGAAACTGAGAAATACATGGTTTAAGTGGGTTCTAAATTAGGTAGCCCACATTTGACTTCCATCTAATTTATCCATCTGTTACAAGGTTTTCTTTTCTATTTATTGATTTTTCTGTAACTATATTGTATCTACTATTGTGAGCAAGAATCCCTTAGAAGAAATGGAGTAGCCATCATAGTCAACAAGAGTCTGAAATACAGAACTTGGATGCAATTGCAAAAACAACAGAATGATCTCTGTTTGTTTCCAAGGCAAACCATTCAATAGCACAGTAATCCAAGGTTTTTCCCCGACCAATAATGTCTAAGAAACTGAAGTTGAATGGTTCTATGAGGACCTACAAGACCTTCTAGAACTAACACCTAAAAATGATGTTCTTTTCATCATAGGGGACTAGAATGCAAAAGTAGGAAGTCAAGAGATACCTGGAGTAACATGCAAGTTTGGCCTTGGAGTACAAAATGAAGCAAGGCAAAGGCTAACAGAGTTTTGCCAAAAGAACGCCTGAGTCATAGCAAACACCCTCTTCCAACAACAAAAGAGATGACTCTACCCATGGACATCACCAGATGGTCAATACTGAAATCAGACTGATTACATTCTTTGCCACCAAAGCTGGAGAAGCTCTATACAGTCAGCAAATACAAGACCAGGAGCTGACTATGGCTCCAATCATGAACTCCTTATTGCCAAATGCAGCCTTAAATTAAGGAAAGTAGGGAAAACCACTAAGCCATTCAGGTATGACCTAAATCAAATCCCTTACAATTATACAGGGGAAGTGACATATAGATTCAAGGGATTAGATCTGATAGACAGAGTGCCTGAAGAAGTGTGGATGGAGGTTCCTGACATTGTACAGGAGGCAGTGATCAAGACCATCCCCAAGGAAAAGAAATGCAAAAAGGCTAAATGATTGTCTGAGGAGGCCTTACAAATAGCTGAGAAAAGAAGAGAAGCTAAAGGCAAAGGAGAAAAGGAAAGATAGTCCCATTTGAATGCAGAGTTCCAAAGAATAGCAAGGAGAGATAAGAAAGCCTTCCTCAATGATCAGTGCAAAAAACAGAGGAAAACAATAGAATGGGAAAGACTAGAGATTTCTTCAAGAAAATTACAGATTCCAAGGGAACATTTCATGCAAAGATGGGCACAATAAAGGACAGAAATGGTATGGGCCTAACAGAAGCAGTAGATTATAAGAAAAGGTGGCAAGAATACACAGAAGAACTATACAGAAAAGATCTTCATGACCCAGATGACCATGATAGTGTGATCACTCACCTAGAGCCAGATATCCTGGAATGTGAAGTCAAGGGGACCTTAGGAAGCATCACTACGAACAAAGCTAGTGGAGGTGATGGAATTCCAGTTGAACTATTTCAAATCCTAAAAGATGATGCTGTGAAAGTGCTGCCCTCAACATGCCAGCAAATTTGGAAAACTCAGCAGTGGCCACAGGACTGGAAAAGGTTTTCATTCCAATCTCAAAGAAAGGCAATGCCAAAGGATGTTCAAACTACCACGCAGTTGCACTCATCTCACACGCTAGCAAAGTAATGCTCAAAATTCTCCAACCTAGGCTTCAACAGTACATGAACCAAGAACTTCCAGATGTACAAACTGGATTTAGAAAAGAGAGAAACCATACATCAAATGCCGACATCTGTTGGATCATCGAAAAAGCAAGAGAGTTCCAGGAAAACATCTACTTCTGCTTTATTGACTACACCAAAGCCTTTGTGTGGATCAGAACAAACTGGAAACTCTTGAAGAGATGGAAAAATTCTTGAACACCAGACCACCTTGCCTGCCTGAGAAATCTGTATGCAGGACAAGAAGCAAAAGTTAGAACTGGACATAGACCAACAGACTGGTTCCAAATTGGGAAAGGAGTACTTCAAGGCTGTACATTGTCACCCTGCTTATTTAACTTATATGCAGAGTATATCATGCGAAATGCTGGGCTGGATGAAGCACAAGCTGGAATCAAGATTTCAGGGAGAAATATCAATAACCTCAGATATGCAGATTACACCACTCTTATGGCAGAAAGTAGGAACTAAAGAGCCTCTTGATGAAAGTGAAAGAGGAGAGTGAAAAAGCTTGCTTAAAACTCAACATTCAAAAGACTAAGATCATGGCATCTGGTCCCATCACTTCATGGGAAATAATGGGGAAACAATGAAATCAGTGACAGATTTTATTTTTCTAGGCTCCAGAATCACTGCAGATGGTGACTGCAGCCATGAAATTAAAGAGGCTTACTCCTTGGAAGAAAAGCTATGACCAATCTAGACAGCATATTAAAAAGCAGACACATTACCTTGCCAACAAAGGTCCATGTAGTCAAAGCTATGGTTTTTCCAGTAGTCATGTATGGATGTGAGAGTGGACCATAAAGAAGGCTGAGCGCCAAATAATTGATGCTCCTGAACTGTGGTGTTGGAGAAGACTCTTGAGAGTCCCTTGGACTGCAAGGAGATCCAACCAGTCCATCCTAAAGGAGATCAGTCCTGAATATTCATTGGAAGGATTGATGTTGAAGCTGAAACCCCAATACTCTGGCCACCTGATCAGAAGAACTGACTCATCGGAAAAGACCCTGATGTTTGGAAAGTTTGAAGGTGGGAGAAGGGGACGACAGAGGATGAGATGGCTGGATGGCATCGCCGACAGGACAGACATGAGTTTGAGTAAACTCCGCGAGTTGGTGATGGACAGGGAGGCCTGGCATGCTGCAGACCATGGGGTCACTAAGAGTCAGACACGACTGAGTGACTGAACTGAACTGAACTTATGCCAATTATTTTTATCTTCGAAAAATTGAGTTTCTTTGAGCTTCATGTAAAGTTGCAGTGAAACATTCTATAAACTTCCTGATCCATACTGAGAAAGACAAAAACATTTCCTGATGTCCAGAACTGATACGAAACTCACAGCCAGGCTATTTTGTTTTCTATTGAACTTAAACAGTTTTACAGAATGTGAAGCTCAGACAGTATTGCTCTGAGACCATGATAAAATGAGACAAAAGAAGGCCACTTCATAATTTTGTCGACAAACAAACACAAACAAGGTCACTGTGTAACTCACAAAATAGGAAAATATCCCATCTTTTGCTGAATGCATGACATATAGTTTTTTACTATAGAATCAACCTCACTTTCTGATTGCTTACAACCTAGAACAAATCCTCGCTTCCTTAGACCCACCCTAAGTCACCCAGTCAAAGCCCAAATCCTGTAATATTCTAATACAGTTCTGCTGAGATACTCTATTGTCCCTCATGATGTGTTTTCGTCCTCCCTCCAATGAATGGTAAACCCAACAGGTGTGTTCCTGTTACTGAACACAAATCCATGTCCCTGACACACAGTGAGTGCAAGCAACACAAAACGTCAGAGCTTGGAACAGAGAAAGATTTATTGCAGGGCCAAGGGGACAGGTGGCTCATGCCCCCAAACTCCATAACCCCAGAAGGGTTTCAGCAAAGCACTTCTAAAGGCAAGGTAAGGGAGGGAGTGGTCAGTTATGGCAAACTTCTTGGTGTCAGAATTCTTTGTTTTTGCAACTGTCCGGGTAGGTCAGGTGACAATGTTCCTGAAAACCTCTAACAAGACAGATGTAATTATCTGTTCTGCAATTTTTTATCTCTGTATGAATGGACTTTTAAAGATCAGAGCCCCAAGAATGGGATATCTCATACATTTCAGGCTCTAGGCAACATTCTTTTACAGAAGGTGCCGAGCCAGCATGACTAAGCACAGCCAGCAGAGCACAACGGTTGAAGGAAGAGGAGCAGAGCTAACATGGAGTTAGATTTGCTCTTCCCTATTGCATTGGTGGTGTTCTTGGGCCTCATATGGGCCTTCCCAGGTGGCTCAGATGATAAAGAATGTGCCTGCAACTCGGGAGACCCGTGTTCGGTCCCTGGGTTGGGAAGGTCCCCTGGAGAAGGGAATGGCAGCCCACTCCAGTATTCTTGAAGGAGAATTCCATGGACAGAGCAGCCTGAGGAGCTGCAGTCCATGGGGTTGCAAAGATTCAGACACGACTGGGTGACTAACACTTGGCCTCATATAAAAAGAATGCCCCTGTTTCCTCTGTTTGCCTCCAAACTCACCTACTCTAAAGATCTAAAGGTGGCTGATGCCAGAAAGAAGAAAAGAAGGGAATCTGGGAAATGTCTGGACTCTGAGAATGGGGTGCAGAGAAACGAAGCAGCGAGAGACCCTTGTATCATGTGATCAGAAAGCCTAGGTTTTTGACTCAGCATCGGGTTTCAGTTTTGCTACTGTATGATCTTGGACTCGTTACTCAACCTAAGGAAGCTTCTGTTCATGGATTTCGGGAGGTCGAAAAGGACCCTCCCTCCGTGGGCCTTGGTAAAGACACAAAGAAGAAGCTGAGGTCTTACCCATGGCCGAAACAAGTTTACTGAAGGAAGAACAGAAAGAGAAGAAAGAACAGAAAGATAACCTCAAGAGAGAGGTGTGCCAAGCCCAGGGAGATACTGGCGCCAGAAGGATGAGGTGGGGGCGGAGTGGGGGAGGTTGTTAAAGACGCGGCTTTTACATATTCATTTAGGTGGACGTGGACTGACAGTTTTGATTGACAGTTGCGAGTTACATAACAACAGGTTGTCTTTCCCATAATTCAGCCTGTTATAATCAGATGCATGTGTGTATAGACTATTTATGAGCCCTTAATAGACTCCCGGCTGCCTAAGGTCACTTGAGGACACAACTTTGCATCAATGGCCATGCCCTGGAGTTGGAGAGCCCCAGTGGTCAGTTTATATTACTGGGTGCCTAGGGTGCATGCGCAGGAGTTGGCCCCATCTCTGGTTATTTTGCAGCGTATCTGTGAATTCTGTACCGCATTGGGGCCTGTCTGGGGTGGGATTTAGAGATCAGTATGCATCCTTTTCGGACAGGCCACCCCTCAGGCCTAACTTCCTACCTAACACTTCCATTCCTTATGTATAAGTGGGAATAATTAACCTTCAGTTCAGTTCAGTCGCTCAGTCGTGTCCGACTCTGCGACCCCATGAACTGCAGCATGCTAGGCCTCCCTGTCCATCACCAACTCCTGGAGTTTACTCAAACTTGTGTCCGTCCAGTCAGTGATGCCATCCAGCCATCTCATCCTCTGTCGTCCCCTTCTCCTCCTGCCCCCAATCCCTCCCGTCATCAGGGTCTTTTCCAGTGAGTCAGCTCTTCGCATCAGGTGGCCAAACCATTGGAGTTTCAGCTTCAGCATCAGTCCTTCCAATGAACACCTGGGACTGATCTCCTTTAGGATGGACTGGTTGGATTTCCTTGCAGTCCAAGGGACTCTCAAGAGTCTTCTCCAACACCACAGTTCAAAAGCATCCATTCTTCGGCGCTCAGCTTTCTTCACAGTCCAACTCTCACATCCATACATGACCACTGGAAAAACCATAACCTTGACTAGATGGACCTTTGTTGGCTAAGTAATGTTTCTGCTTTTTAATATGCTGTCTAGGTTGGTCATAACTTTCCTTCCAAGGAGTAAGCCTCTTTAATTTCATGGCTGCAGTCACCATCTGCAGTGATTCTGGAGCCCAGAAAAATAAAGTCTGACACTGTTTCCACTGTTTCCCTATCTATTTCCCATGAAGTGATGGGACCAGATGCCATGATCTTAATTTTTTGAATGTTGAGCATTAAAACAACTTTTTCACTCTCTTCTTTCACTTTCATCAAGAGGCTTTTTAGTTCCTCTTCACTTTCTGCCGTAAGGGTGGTGTCACCTGCATATCTGAGGTTATTGATATTTCTCCCGGTAATCTTGATTCCAGCTTGTGCTTCCTCCAGCCCAGCATTTCTCATGATGTACTCTGCATATAAGTTAAATAAGCAGGGTGACAATATACAGCCATGACGTACTCCTTTTCCTATTTGGAACCACTCTATTGTTCCAAGTCCAGTTCTAATTGTTGCTTCCTGACCTGCACATAGGTTTGTCAAGAGGCAGGTCAAGTGGTCTTGTATTCCCATCTCTTTCAGAATTTTCCACAGTTTATTGTGATCCACACAGTCAAAGGCTTTGACATAGTCAATAAAGCAGAAATAGATGTTTTTCTGGAACTCTCTTGCTTTTTCAATGATCCAGTGGATGTTGGCAATTTGATCTCTGGTTCCTCTGCCTTTTCTAAAACCAGCTTGAACATCTGGAAGTTCAGGATTCACATATTGCTGAAACCTGGCTTGGAGAATTTTGAGCATTACTTTACTAGTGTGTGAGATGAGTGCAATGGTGCAGTAGTTTGAGCATTCTTTGGCATTGCCCTTCTTTGGGATTGGAATGAAAACTGACCATTTCCAGTCCTGTGGCCACTGCTGAGTTTTCCAAATTTGCTGACATATTGAGTGCAGCACTCTTACAGTATCATCTTTCAGGATTTGAAATAGCTCAACTGGAATTCCATCACCTTCACTAGCTTTGTTCATAGTGATGCTTTCTAAGGCCCACTTGACTTCACATTCCAGGATGTCCAGCTCTAGGTGAGTGATCACACCATCGTGATTATCTGGGTCATGAAGATCTTTTTTGTACATTTCTTCTGTGTATTCTTGCCACCTCTTCTTAATATCTTCTGCTTTTGTCCTTTATTGTGCCTATCTTTGCATGAAATGTTCCCTTGGTATCTCTAACTTTCTTGAAGAGATCTCTAATCTTCCCCATTCTTTTCTTTTCCCATATTTCTTTGCATTAATCACTGAGGAAGGCTTTCTTATCTCTCCTTGCTATTCTTTGGAACTCTGCATTCAAATAGGAATGTCTTTCCTTTTCTCCTTTGCCTTTCGCTTCTCTTCTTTTCACAGCTATTTGTAAGGCCTCCCCAGACAGCCATTTTGCTTTTTTGCATTTCTTTTCCATGGTGATGGTCTTGATCGCTGTCTCCTGTACAATGTCACATACCTCTGTCCATAGTTCATCAGGCACTCTATCTGATCTAGTCCCTTAAATCTCTTTCTCACCTGCACTGTATAATCATAAGGGATTTGATTTAGGTCATACCTGAATGGTCTAGTGGTTTTCCCTACTTTCTTCAATTTAAGTCTGAATTTGGCAGTAAGGAGTTCATGATATGAGCCACAGTCAGCTCCTGGTCTTGTTTTTGCTGACTGTATAGAGCTTCTCCATCTTTGGCTGCAAAGAATATAATCAGTCTGATTTCAGTGTTGAGCATCTGGTGATGTCCATGTGTAGAGTCTTCACTTGTGTTGTTGGAAGAGGGTGTTTGCTATGACCAGTGTGTTCTCTTGGCAAAACTCTATTAGCCTTTGCCCTAACCAACCTTATGAAGGGGAAAATGAGATAATATGCACAGAATGCCTATGTCAGTTGCCTGATAGGTTATCTCCTCCTATCTCTCAGGTTGCCAAATTTAGCAAATAAAAACACAGAATACCTGAGTGTCCTTCATTTTGTCTGACAGTCTTATTCCTACAACTTCCACACATGGTGGGACCAGAAGTACATAAAGGTACCAAAGTATATCAGGTGTGCTACAAAACAAAACTAGAAATATCCATCTGTGAAGTCACAGAAAATCTGTCGTCTCTGAAAGCTAATTGCAAAGTAAAGAAAATGAGAGTAGTTACTAGACTCAAAATACATGTTGCATGTTAACAAGAGGTAGAAACTAAACTTTTATGAAGGAAATTGAAATCTAAAAGATCAGTCTCTAAATAAGGTCCATGATTCGCCACTGACTTGAAAACATGAAAAAAAAACAAAAAACTAAGATCCATGATTCTTGACTATGACTGCAAAATTGTTCTTACCTTTTGAATAACAGTATTTATTCAGAATTTGTTACCTTTTGAATAATAATATTCTTACATTTTTGAATAACAATCTATACATTTTTACAAGTGGGAAACTAACAATGCAGTTTATTATATTTTCATTTGTGTTTTCTAGGAGAAAATTGCTCCACAAGATCAAATAAACAGACATTTGACAAGGCCACCCCCAGATTATAAAGACCAAAGAAGAAATGTGGGCAACATGCAACCAGCTGCTCAGTATTCTGGTAAGTGTTCTTAAAAATTAATAAAAATCCTAACTGTGAAAAGAAGAACACTGTTCAGTTGTTAGTATTCCCTCCTTTCCTCATTTCATATTTAATTGTAACATCTTTCTTAGACTCCTTCTCTAGCTCCCATTTAACTTTCAATCAGGACCAAACTGGACTATTTTTCAGTCCAGGCATTAGTTTTTCTAACTTATTTTTGTTCCTCATTCGTGGTTTTCACCGCTCTCGGGATTACCTCTGAGAGTCTAAAAAGCATAAATATTTTCTAAATGCTAGGTTCAACCATTCTTCTCCCAACAGCATATTTTGACCCAGACAGTGTAAGATAAGCATATGTTTCACCCTCACGATCCCATTTGTAATTTGCATAGGGTCCAATGTTTCTGTCTCCACTTTGGGCTCAGCTCCCTAAGACAAATAGCCCTATTACCAAAAAATAATTGAAAAGCAAATTAAGTCTTTAGGAAGTCTCTCAAACATACCAAAGTTGGATTACATGTAAAATACAAAGCAAGGGACTTCCCTGGTGGTCCAGTGGTTAAGGCCTCTAGCTCCCAATGCCTGGGGCCCAGGTTTGATCCCTGGTCAGGGAATTAGAATCCCACATGTCTCAATGAAGAGTTGACATGCTGCAACTAAGATTTAGTGCAGCCAAATATATATATATATATACACATATATATATATGTATATACACACAAATATGTATATACACACAAATATGTATATACACAAATATATACACACACACACATATATATGTATATAGAAAGCTATGTATATATATATGTATATGTATGTATATATCAAACAAAACTTCTTAACAGATCTCTCAATATAACATAGATGACAGACACTACCCCTAAAATCTCTCTCCTTCCAGTCTCTGAACTCTAAAAAACCTCTCTCAAACCTAGCCTGCGTGGCCCCTGCTTTCTCCTAGTCAGCATCGATTCCACTCTTTTCTGTCCAGAACTCCCTGGACCTTCTCATGTAAATTAAGCTTGTCCTTGAGTGTCCCAGATTCTCTCTGCTTTACCTGTTATCTTCATCTGTCCAGGAAACCATAAAGGAGATGCTCTAAAGAGGGAGGGGTATGTGACTATTTCTGTTCATTAATATTTTCCGATCCTGTTAAGTGTAGTAGCCAATATATTGTTCTAGTTTATTTCACCTCTTTCAAATGCACCAGATTGCCTCTTTCCACTAAAATCAGGAGTGGGATATATGTATTCCATTCTCTAAGATTCCTTTGCCTCGGGGCAAAAACAGGATTCGCAGTTTGAGTCTGTCCTCAAGGAGGCTGAATGACAAGATGGGTTTTATTTGGAGCATGGCTTCTTATACCACAGCTTTCTTGGCCCACCAGTAGGCTTGGGGTAAGCTAAGCGCACTTTGAAATACTATGCCACATTCAAAGCGAACGTTTGGGCTTTTTTTTCCCCAGCCATGTGAGATTCCCAGCGAGAGCAGGGAGAGGCTGGTTAGTGGCTCTATCATGTTATCAGGGGTCCAGGCTTCTTTATTTTTCTACTCTGCCTTCTTGAGCATGTAGCTTCCATTGTAAAGGTTGCCTGGCCACCACATCACCCAGCTTCGTTTCCATATTCCAGGTAGAAAGATGAAAGAAGGGAAGAGGTAAAATGGCCTTCCAAATGAATCAGATTCCCTTTTTAAAGTAGGGTTTTGGGGGATACTCAACTAGTAACTTCTGCCTTTAGCCAGAATTTATTCATATGGGCCCCCCACCCCCACCCCATCAGCAAAGAAGTTTGGCAAATTGTGGCTTTTCGGCTGGGCACATTGCTGCGAAATGAAGGCTGTGTTTCTAAGGGAGACGTGGAGGTTGGTGATTTAGACCTATAAGTCTCTTCCACAGTGTATATGGGCATTTCGTAAGGGAGGCATCCTTAGCGCTAACTCCCAGACAGGTAAGAATCACTGCTCTAGAGTGCTGCATTTCCCATGTCTTCTAAGAAGGAAATAAACATCAAGCACAACACAAACTCTTTTATCATTCTTTATTTCAATCTGAGGACAATAATAGTCACTTCGGCCAGATGTTAATCTTAGAAATGCTATATGAAAAGCACCTAGGACAATTTCTACCACATATCAGGAGCTTCTAAATGTTAACTGTGATTAATATTTTGTTACCTTTATGGAAATTCTCTTCTGATCGTTTAAAAATATAGCTCTCTACAGGGGTAGGATGGGGGAGTGGGAGGGGGTATATGTGTACATATAGCTGATTCATATTCACAGCAGGAAATAAGACAACGTGGTAATAATGCACTTATACTCCAGTTTAAAAAATACTTTGATAAATAATGAATACCTTTTAATTAATAAATAATGTGTGTGTGCATACAGTGTAAAGCAATTATACTGCAGTTTAAAAAATACTTTGACTGATAAATAAATGAGTAATTTTTAAGAGTGTAAAGTAACCTAAATAAAGGGTGCAAATTTTGAAAAGAAAAAAAAAAAAGACAATAACACCAGCCAAATATATCAACTTCTGAAAGATGTCCTCTTAATACAACATGTTCACTCCATAACCATCACCATCCTAGACTTTGGTCTTACAGGCTATCACCTTTGGAAAATTGAATTAAGTTGAATTTTTGCAAAATTGATTCTATGCTAATGTCACCCCAGATGTTTGCTACTTAAGTGACCCTAACAATAAATGTTTTGGAAAAAATAAAAAGGCAGAGTTCTACTCACAAACCTTTTCAGAGCATATTGTTAAAATAGGGGGCATCTACAGGGAGTGATCTGTAAAGCCTCTAAAGTGTTTTCCATAGCATTTCTATAATGGAAATGGCCTTTTCGTGAAACCTCCAGATACCGAGATGATATTGCTTCATGTCATTAGCAGCCTGTGAACTCTGAGTTATTGTCCAAGTATCTCCTATCTGACTCTGATCCCTCTTCATTAAACACTGCCCTGCAAACACAGTCAGGGCCCTGTGCTAAACCTGGAGATACAAGGAGACACAAGAGAGACAGCTCCTGCTTCAAGAGGAATGTAGTCTAGTAGCACGTATTTTTAAACAAACAGCAAGGACTTCTGTCTTTCAAGGTGTGTACCATGCTAGCTGTCCTCAAGCGGTAGGGGATAGCCTTGGGTTATAATTGCAGCCATTCTCTTTTCACACACTGCCATTCTGATTTTCATATGTGTCTAGTTATCTGTTTCTCAGTATCTCTGATTTCCAAGTTATAGCTTTGTTTCATTGTCTCATTCATTCATTCAGTAATTATCAATTGAATAATTATCAGTTGAATGCTGATCCACTACAGTTTGAGAATATGATAGTGAACAAAACAGGCAAAAATTCTTTCTTTCAGGTAACTTATCATCTAGCAAGCATTTTTATTTACCTTTCTGGCATTCCATTTTTACCTCTCAAGATGTCTTTCCCATGATGATTTTAACCTCCCCAAGCCAGGAAGATTTCAATGTATTGATTAATCACTATCTGATAGGGTGGAGCCTCTCTATTTAGCAGGCTGTGGTTGAATAGTCCCACATTCAATCACTTATTTCCAGGCATCGATGTAGCCTCAACTGCAGCTCCATGGATTTCCCAGTACAGAAGCTAAATGCCAAGTAAAACTTGAAAGAGCAAATGCTGCTTGGGAGAGGAGGCTGGAATATCAGGGAAGGCTTAATGAAGGAGCCTGGACCTTGGTCTGAGCCTTTGGAGAAAAGATAGGACTTGGTGAAGTAAGAAGGGCATCCTGTGAGAAGGAAATGGCATGACTGGAAGTAGCTCATGGTGTGTGGATACCAATGCCATGATAACTGTACCTCCTAGAGCAGAGTACCTCTCTGTATGGAGATTATCACTGGCGCAGGGATTGCACTGAATTCCAAATGTTTGAAGAGATGGGAATTTACCCATCTTGTGGCAAATTCTTGAGTGGGGATGATAAAGATGAAAACTGGACATGATTTTCAAGGCCATAGATTTGGACCGTTGATCTAGTAGCCATGTATAAGATGCATCCACATGTTCTAATTTGGACCCGGTGGGTAACCAGTAGCATGGATTTTAGGACAGCTGGGAAGTCAAAGTTGTAGTCTTTGGTCTTGAAACAGAGTAAAGGTAATTCAGAATGGAAGATTGACTATCATTCCTCAGTGTTTCCAGAAGGAGAGTAAAGCCTGAAAAATAGAACCATTCTATTTCAGTCTTTTTTCTACAGTGTGTAAACTGTTGACCAAGGGATAACTTAGGGTGATGCTTCCCCCCAAAAGCTGTCAGTCCTTTTATGTAATATGCTGTGATGATTATTTCTCTTACTCTGTTCTTATACCCAAAGGCAGCCTCAGAGCCAATAAGCTATTGTCAACTGCTCTAAGAGAGGAGATAACCTGCTGTTATGAACTAACATAATTCTCTTCTTTTTCTTAGGTGGCTCATCGACAGCGAATTTAAACTCTAACCAGGCTTTGGCAAACCCAGTTTCAACGCACACCATCCTAACTCCAAATCCCAGCCTCATGTCTCCTCCTCATGGGACACGAATGCCGTCCTTACCCACAGGCGTTCAGAACGTAGGGATGTTCGGGAACCTGCCTTGTGGTCAACCCAGCACGTACAGCGTCACTTCAGGAATGAGTCAACTGACCCAACCGAGGAACCCAAACCAACTGATAGCAAATCAAAACAGCCCTCTGATGCCACGGCCACCCAATTTAGGGCCCAGTAATAACAACAATAATAATGTGGCCACTTTTGGGGCTGGATCTGTTGGCAGTTCGCAACCATTAAGACCAAATTTAACCCACAGCATGGCCAGCATGCCAGCACAGAGAACGTCAAATGTAATGATCACCTCCAACACGGCAGCACCAAACTGGGCCTCTCAAGAAGCAACAGCCAAACAACAGGAGGCGCTGAAGTCTGCAGGAGTGCGCTTCCCTTCCGGCACGACTACAGCCTACGCGCCAAACCAGTCACTGCAACAGGCGGTAGGCAGCCAGCAGTTTTCCCAGAGAGCAGTGGCTCCTTCTAATCAGTTAACACCAGCCGTGCAAATGAGACCCATGAACCAGATGAGCCAGACACTAAATGGACAAAACATGGGTCCGCTCCGAAGTCTGAATCTCAGACCAAATCAGCTAAGCACACAGATTTTGCCGACGATGAACCAGGCAGGGACAGGGCTGAGCCAGTCAAGGACAGTCAGCCAGCCACCCTCCCTGGCAGCCGGCAGTTTTCCTTCACCCAACCAAAGTTCCAGGGCATTTCAAGGAACTGACCATGGCAGCGACTTAGCTTTTGACTTTCTCAACCAGCAGACTGATAACATGGGCCCTGCCCTAAACAGTGATGCTGATTTCATTGATTCTTTATTGAAGACAGAGCCTGGTAATGATGACTGGATGAAAGACATCAATCTTGATGAAATCTTGGGGAACAACTCCTAGAGGAGAAGAGGGAGACAGTTCACAAACTGCAAGCACTAGAAGGCAGTATTTTACAAGGACTCTGGAAAGGCCAAACTGTTGACTTTTAGTTGGACTCTAGGGAAGATACCTTGGGTTAAAAATGGAAAGCAGAAAGTAACTGTAGTGGTGAACGTTTTGGTCCAAATGCTTGTTTTAAATCTCAAACCTGGAAGTAAAGCATTGGGATCACCTTTGCCTGTCTAAACCCCAGGGCACAGTATCCAGTTTATCCAAACAGAACGGTGATGTTGATGTACAATTAGTTGTATAAAATAGGCTTCCCAAGGTCCTCTTCTCCCTGAAAGAAAAGGAATAGAACTTGTAGCTCGTCTAAACCCCATGCAGAGGTACTCGTTCCAAGCAACGAGCCACAAATTCCTTAATCTGCTCCAACAGATGTATGTGTGATTTAACCTCTCCACTCCATCTTTTCATTTAGGTTTCCTAAAACTTCCAGGGTTGGTTGAAATGTTATAGATTTGTTTGGAGTAACCAGTGTCCTAAGTGAGGAAAACCGGAGAACACAGAGAATATCCAGTAGACTCTCAACTTTCTTCCCCAGATTCATCCCTTACTTTTCCAGTTTTCTCACCGATCCTGTCCTTCAGCAAGATGCTGTGTCTAGTAAGGAACAGGAACGCAGAACTGGTCAACTTTTTTCCACAACCAGTTTCCAAACCCAGTTTCTGAATCTTAAGCTTCAATTATGGTCTGTCCTAATCATACTGAAATATTAGTGCACACCAGTCTGCATCAGATCCCACTATTTAAAAGAGAAAACACTCCATTGGGCATTGCTTTAAAGGAGATGTATTAACCACAAATAGCCTGAAGTGTTACTTACTGTTGATGATGCCTGCTGGTTAGTTTCCATACTGAGTGAAACTGAACCTGGCCCTGTCTGCTTATTTTGATGGTCAGTGACTGATTTGTAAGAAGAGGAAGTTTGGAAACCAAAACTGAAATTATAAAGTGTCATGTTTTGGTTGAAGATAAGAAGCAAAAGGTCAGAACCAGGGATGGTGGGTACACATCTGTGTCATAGGGTTTGAAGGAAAGTGTAATTGAAATTAAAAAACCAATTTGGCCTTATTTAGACACATTATTTGGGTGAACAACTAAATAGAATGTGATCTGTCAGTAGCAGTCTGCTCATTCTGTTGTCCCTGATGTGATGAATCATTACCACATGCTAGATGGGCCCTTCATATCCAGGTTTTCTCCCTCAGGGCAGAGCACTGTATCAAAGAAAGAGTTCCTGCTGAATTGAAACAGATCAGCTGTAAAATGGGGAATATGTATGCTGATTTGGGATGTATGCAAAATATTACTATCATTTTCCTCATTAGAGAGGAACACAGGTTATCTTTAGCCTGTTTAGTTATATACTCACGTATTCAATTATCAAAAGATATTTAACTGAAATCATTTAATAACTCTTTAAATACTTGTTCTAGAAAGAACACATTTTGAAAGTTCTGCAAAGCCCTCTTGTGATCTTTAAAATGTCTAGAAGCACTCTCTTTCTTTTACACAATACCAACATCACTGGCCCAGAATCTTTTCTGTGCTAGGTTGTAAATATAAATAAATTACTTGTTTTGTAAACTTTTGTAAAGAATATTTTGGTAGAAATACTTAAAGCATATTCTTTGGGTTATATTTATACATATGTGAAATAAATATACTATCAAAAGGTTATATTTTATACAAAAAGTAAATTGTTACCTTTTGTATGCTAATATACAAAATTTTGTATAATATGATGGTTTATTTTTAGCTCTTACACTTCACCCTAGATGGTCAAGTGGGAACTTTTGAAAACTATCAAGAGGCTTGTTAGACAAATTTATTTCTGAAACCTCAATAAGAAAGCATTCCAGGTTTCAACTCTTTCCTTTTTATTTTTTCCGCTCCCAAATCCTCCTTTAAGCCCATAGTTCCCGTGTCTTGTTTATTCTGCTACGCACAGTGTATTGTCCTTGTTGCATGTTCTACTGTGTTTTCCCATTTTTATAAAACAGTGTTTCTCCATGCAAAAAAGTAAGGAAGAATTTATGTACATATGAACACTTTTGTTTTATGGCTCCTCCATGTTACTGTATATATATCTGCCAGCACGTCCCAGTTACACTCCTGTGATTCAGCTTATTTTTACCCTAACATAAATAGTATGTTTTTGTAGTAGATATCAAATTTAAGAGATAAAGCAATCAGAATGTTTGGATTTTCTTCTATCTTAATGTGAATTTCATAATTAATGTCTATTTATTCAGCTATTCATTAAAATACAGGATTCTTTGGAAAAAAAATGGTGTAGTCTATAGTTTCTGTTTGTTGGCAGCCTATTACCAAAGATGATGTAAGCTGAGATAATGATGATTTGATAAACATTTGCAGCCAAAACTTCAGGATTTACAACTTAAAAGCTATGGGAATGCAATCTCCCTTTTATAGAAATACCAGACTTCTTAATTGTTGGCACTGCTTATCATTCTGACACAGTATCCATGAGGTAGAAGTGATTTTTCCTTTTTTTTAAATTCAAAGACTAGAAAGCAGTTTAAGCAGATAATTCATTCTTGGCTTTGTGTTAAGCCCAATGAAGACAGATAACTCTGTTCTAAGTGAATGCACTAATATTACTTGCATTACTGTAACTGTACCCATAACTGTAAAGATTTCAACTTGTAAGACAAGTATTTTGTATCGTGTATAATCTCATGTGTTAAAAAAAATAGCTTAAAAAATTCCGAAGTGGTTCTCTTGTATGAAATCATGTTTCAGTCACCAACAATACTGTTGCACTATCACAGAAAGTTCTGATGGGCAAATTTTTTCTTTGGGAAGCTTCTACTACTAGTGAAGTGCTGACTTGTCTCATTTCAATATTCTTCACTTCACTTAGAAAGTTGGTATTAAGATCCCACATCCACAACAACTACCAAATACTGGAGAAACATTGCCTAATTCTCAGGCATGGTGAACCCTTGCCTGGCCTGCTGTGTGGCATTTGGTCAACCAGGCTGACTGAACACCAAACAAGGTAAACACAGCCTCACTGAGCATATTTACACAGTCCTTCTTGGGAGTCAAGGAGATTGAGAGAAAGATGGGCCTTTGCAGGAGACAAGGGGAACCATTCTATCAAATTTTCTCACTCAACTGTTGAAATATGTTGTTGGGGTTCCATTGTCCCTCCCTCCTCTGCCAAAAAAAGATGTGTGACATTATCCTTTTTATTAGCGTTATTAATGGAGCAATAATAAAATTGATATTTTATGTCCAATGCCTCTCCAATGACTCTGGAAGGTTGTAAACAAATAAAATCAGCATCAAAGAGAAAGATAAATACCGTACTCTAACACATATATATGGAATCTAGAAAAATGGTACTGAAGAATTTATTTACAGGGCAGCAATGGAGAAACAGACATAGAGAATAGACTTATGGACATGGGGAGAGGGGAGGAGCAGGTGAGATGTGTGGAAAGAGCAACATGGAAACTTACATTACCATATGTAAGATAGATAGCCAACGGGAATTTGCTGTATGTCTCAGGGATCCCAAACAGGGGCTCTGTGTCAACCTAGGCGGGTGGGATGGGGAGGGAGATGGGGGGAGGTTCACAAGGGAGGGGGTATATGTGTACCTATGGCTGATTCATGTTGAGGTGTGACAGAAAACAGCAAAATTCTGTAAAGCAATTATCCTTCAATAAAAATAAATAAATTTTTTAAAAAAGATAACAAAAGGAGCACATAAAAAAAAAAAAAGAAAAAAAAAAACCCATAGCCAATAGGATCCACTGTTATTCATGATTTATGAAGACTTACTCCTCCACCCAAGAAGGACATCAAGGACAGAAAGTGTCCAGGAACTAGAAAGTCTATCTGAAAGCCCATGGTGAGGTTAAGCCAATGGACACATTTTTTTATTTTCTTTTTTGTTCATCTTTCTTATACTACCCAGTACTATTAAGTCTGCCATGGGGCAATCATGTCTCCAAATGCCAAAAAAGAGTCAAGAAAAATAAAAATGGATGACAACCAAAAATTCCTAGGTAGAAAAGACAAAGGCAAGAGACTCCTACGGGATGCAGTTTGTACTTTCGAGAGGGAAGAGATCCTAGAAATGAAGCAATGTCAAAGTTGATTGAAAACCTCATGAGAGAAAAGAAGTGGGGGAGTCTAAATTGGAAAATTTTTAAATGTACATCAATATACACTTCACGTATATGTAAACACACTACACATTATATTTATACTTAATCTAAGTAAGGCATAGGTGATATGATCAACATGGGACAACACAAGTGTTTGTGATAGAATAAATGAATGAAGGGTTGAGCTATTGAATGGATCATTCTAATGGCTTCCTGATGAGTTGAATTTGGAAAAGAAAATAGAAAAATAAGAATGAGAGAGAAACTTTGGTGGGTGACAGGAACTATGAGATTCGGGGGGTGGGTGGGAGTCACAGGCTGGAGGGGTATGAAAGTAATGGGCATTACAACTACTTTTTGATCAACCTAGAGGGGTGGGGTGGGGAGGGAGATGGGAGAGAGGTTCAAAAGGGAAGGGATATATGTGTACCTGTGGCTGATTCATGTTGAGGTTTGACAGAAAACAACAAAATTCTGTGAAGCAATTATCCTGAAGGATAATAATTTTTTATTGAAATAAAAAAAAAATTAAAAAAAACAGATTAACAGATTTGATCACACAGATACTTAATTTTTCTGTACTAAACAGAGACTGCCTACCTGCCTGCTAAGTCGCTTCAGTTGTGTCCGACTCTCTGCGACGCCATGGACTGTAGCCTGTCAGGCTTGTCTGTCCATGGGATTCTCCAGGCAAGAATATGGGAGTGGGTTACTAGGCCCTCCTCCAGGAGATCTTCCTGACCCAGGGAATCGAAACTGCATGTCCTTCAGCTCCTGCATTGCGGGTGGATTATTTCCCTGGCCTAAGACAAATGGAGAAGTATATTTTCAACATATAATATGCAAATGGTTTATAACCTTACTTTACTTTTAAAAGATACATTGGGATGTAATTCATACACCATAAAATTTACCCATTTTAAGTGCAGGGGGAAAAAAAAGGAACTAAAAGACAGCAAAAATAAAGATGAAATATATAATTCTAAAATTATCAAATCAATCCTAGTATGTACCCATAGAAGGATACCTGAGAAGAAAGAGGGTAGACATATGAGTGCAAAAGAGAGAGAACGCTCAGAGTCTTCCTCTGTGCTTGCCAAAGGTAGCACACAGGCTTAAACGGTGTATCTGCTATTTCCATTTTATATCTCTGTGACTGTGTTTCCTCACTCCAAGATGAGGACTTGGGGCTGAGATGATTCTCATTTCTTCCCAACTCTAAAACTCTGTGATGATTTTTTTCCAAAGCTAAGTGGAAAGTTAACCAAAAAGACTCAAAGCATCATTTTCAAAATACAGAAATCACTGTCCAATCAACCTTTTGAAAAATTTCAGATTTCTAGTCAACTTTATTTACCAAAGCATCCTTCTCCTTGAAAATTAAATCACATGAGAATGACATTTCATCAAAAGTAAGCCAGAACTTGTGTATAGACAAATAGAAAAATAACATAGATGTAGGTGCCCACTGACCAGTCCTGAAAATCAAAAGCTGGGGTGTGATAGTAAATGGTCATTTTCTTGTGAGATCATAGAATTTCATAAAATATTTGCCTACCAGTGAGAAGAAATTCCATACTTCATACATACAATGAGCAGTGTACTTCATTGGCTATATAATAATGGACTTTCGTGAGTTTTAAATGGCAGTATAACATCTTTTAAATACACTTCCTAAGTTCCTATAACAGACAAAGTACAGGTAATGCCCTACTGTTAACTTCATTGTCAATAATAACATTACTAAAACACCACACCGTGAGAATTAAGAAAACATACTGACCTTAGGTTTTTAAAACTAAATGCCGTCGTCTCTAACCTGCATGCAATAATATTAAAAGCGGGCTTTTGTTGAGTTTCCTTCTTGCCAAATTGAATCATCATTAGTGCCGCTGTTGCTGCTGCTGCTAAGTCACTTCAGTCGTGTTCGACTCTTTGTACCCCATAGACGGCAGCCCACCAGGCTCCTCTGTCCAAGGGATTCTCCAGGTAACAATACTGGAGTGGGTTGCCATTTCCTTCTCCACATTAGTGCCGGGATGTGCATGACTATGTAGAAACTTTTTTACAATACTTAGAATTCTATCAGAAAAAGGAAAGGAGAAAGAGAGAAGAGTACGTAAATGACTGTAAATACATAGAAGGTTTTTACAGGGTTCTCTCAGCAAAAAGGATAGAAGGAGGAAGGGGAAAAGGGAGAAAAAGACCTCAAACAGGCTTAGAGAAAAGAATTTACTGGTGGACGTAACTACAAAGGCCAGGTGCTAGCTCTGGGTTTAGGCACGGCTGAATCCAGCAGGTAACAACGTCATCAAGAATTGGTTCTTTTCTGTCCCTCACCTTTGCTGCCCTGTTCTCTTGACTACATTCTCAGGCAGGCCCCTCTTCATGGTGGCAAGATGGTTGCTAGAAGCTCCAGACAAATCCTTGGAACTCCCAGTCTCAAGTGACCAACTTTGCATCTCACAAGCTTTGATTCGGACACGTGCCCATTCCCAGACGATCACTTTGGCCAGAGAGGTGAGGTCTGATTAGCAAGTCCGGAGTCAAATGCCTTTCCCTGGAGGCAGATGAAGTATTAATACTACCAAACTATATGAACTAAGGGTAGAAAAGAGGTGATTTCTCAAAAGAAAATCTGTATTGTCAGAAAAAAAGAGGGTTACTGAGTCCAAGCTTGCTCTGCTTGCCACATGTCAGGCCAATGAATCCAAGAGGTGTTGAGGCAAGGAATTACTTTATTTGGAGAGCTGGCTGACTGAGAAGATTGCAGAGTAATATCTCCAAATAACTGTCTTACCTGGGTCTGGATGCCAGGTTCTTTTATGCATCAGAGATCAGAGATGGGGGGAGGTAAGGAAACAAAGTAAAAAGGCCATTAATCTTGCAAATACCCCCTAGAATGGCAAGCCATGTGGGGGGATGTGTTCATTTCTTTCTTCCTGACATCCACAGGTGGACAAGGTCCTGAACTAAGGAACTTTAACGGGCAGGGAGAGGGGCAGGATTCTCTGAAGCAGGCCTTTACGTATGATTATAATAACAAAAGCAACGGAAAGCAACTCAAAGAAATAATTCCAACCCGGAGTCAGAATTGACTCCTTCTTGCAGCAAGAAGAAGAGAGAAGGAAGTAGGGACGGAAGGAGGGCAGAGGGCAAGGGAGGGAGATAAAGACATTGAAAATAAAACCCCAAATGTGTACTATCATTTTTTGACTGCAGTATTGCAGTATTTCCACACACACTGTTTTTCTCACATCGTCAGTGTCAAAATCTCACTAACAGCTCAAGCATACTCAACAACTTCCAAATCAAACCTATTTACTGCATCCACCTCCTAGTCCCACACACCCTAGTGAGATATGCTCTCTTCTGCCAGGTCAAGATGAACCAGCAATCTAAGCTCAAAAGATGTTTATCCCCTCCCAGTGTAAGCAGGTGGAGAAAGAATAGGATGGTGGTAATAAGGAGTTCTATTTGGAAGAGAAACTGACATGTAAACATCACATCCTTCCAACCAAGAAGAATCAAGACTTTTCTGCCTTGGAGCCTTCACATCAATGGTCTGGGGAGGAGAAGCATTAGGAACTCCCCTCTTTCCTCAGGATGCATGCCAGCTGCATTTTACAATGAGAATAATCGCCCCTTTCCTCAGGAAGTATATTACAGTAGGTGTTGGGGTGGGGCGCAGGGGATCTGACTTATCTCAAGTCCCAATTATATCTCCCGCTACCGTGCTTATCTGTTTGAGTGTGCGGTCATTTTAGTTTAGGACTGAGAGTTCAGCTTGTCAAAAAGTATCACCGGCTTCTAGTCAGGGAAATAAGAGCCACTTCAAATCGTTAAAGTGTCAGAGAAACTCCGATGCAAGGAATTGGTGCTAAGGACTGGTTCCATGGGTGATGGATGAGCTGAGAAGCTGAGTGGGATGATTAGGGCATCCTGAGATGAGCGAAGAGTCAGACACGACTGAGTGACTAACACTTTCACTTTCTTCAGAGCACAAGGTTTAAGTAAAAGGAACAGAGCTACTGTAGAGTCAGACTTGTTCTTCCCTACTGCATGAGGAAGCATAGACGTCTTCTTCCTCATTCTTGTCATCTTATAATGACAAGAGAGTTACCTTAGCCTCAAGTCTGTGTCCCAAGCTGGCAACATGAAAGGCAAAATTATGAAGGGCAAGAAATGTTGCTTACAGAAAATCTTTAGTTTTCCATTTGGGAAAGGTCACTCCTCCTCAGAGACTTCTACCACACCTCATTAGCTATGACTGTGTCTACGGCCTTTCAGATCTTTAAGAGAGGTTGGGTATTAAGGATTTAAAGTTGTAGCCACTATAGCAAAGGATAGCAAGGGAAACAGGTGATTGGAAATGATGGCAAATACAAGTATAAAGACATGCATGAGAATGAAAAACAAATGAATTTGAGATGTTAAGCATCTTTGAGGGATTATAGAGAAATGTGATTGAGAAGGTACACACAAGGAACTCAAATTATGTTATTTTCCAATGAAAATTACATGACTGCTCTTTTCGATGCCTTTTTATATATCTGAAATAGATTCTTAGAAATGAAATGAAAACTAAGTTAAATTATTTGGAGTTTTCACTAACATATTTTATTGTGAATAAATGAATGAATATAAACAGTGATTGATTTAGATTTGTTGTGGTATGCAGATGAGATACACTGAAAGGCCATCCTAACTAAAATATTAAATTTTAAAATAAAAGGAAGATTCCAAACTTACTGAAAATCTACAAAAATAAAAACTATGTGTGGCTGGCATAAGCATAGTCATAAAGACCCATGGAGTAGAATTGAGAGTACAAAAATAAACCCCCACATTTACAGTCAAACAATTTTTGAGAATGCCAAGACAATTCAAGGGAGGGGAAACAGTCTTTTCAAAAATAGTGTGGGGACAGTGGATATCCACATGCAAAAGAATGGGGTAGGACTCCTACCTCACACCGCATACAAAAGTGACCTTAAAATGGTTCACAAGACCTAAATTAAGAATTGTATAAAGTTCTTAGGAAAAAACAGATACAGATCTCCGTGACCTTGGATTAGGCAAGATTTCTTGTGCTTAGTCTCCCAGTCGTGTCCAGATCTTTGCAGCCCTGTGGACTCTAGCCCACCAGACTCCTTTCGTGGGATTCTCTAGGCAAGCATACTGGACAGGGTAGCCATTCCCTTTTCCAGGGGATCTTCCTGATTCAGGGATCGAACCCTTGTCTGTATTGGCAGGTTGATTCTTTACCATCTGAGCCATAGTTTCTTAGATATGACACCAAAAACATAAGCAACAACAACAACAAAAATAGATGGATTGGACTTCATCCAAAGAAAAAACTTTTGTGAGCCAAGGCAATGATCAATGAAATGAAAAGATAGCTACAATATTAATATCAGGATAGATCTCCAGAGAAAAAGAATCACAGAACTAGTAGGATGTTTATACAGACACATACGTATAATAAGTATATGAAAAACACTGAATTGGACGTATCAAATGAATCAATTTTATGTTCTGTGATTTATAGCACAATAAAACTATTTTAAAAAGAAAAAATAAAGGGGAATTAAAAAAAAATAGATCTCAGTGAGTTGCCACCAAAGTAACCAATATGCCATGCCCAGAAATGAAGCAAGACCAGGAATCCCTGAACATAAGCAAGTGTCAATAATAGCTTTGGCCCTGGCAGTTTCTGCTAAAATCTGGAGACCTTGAATTTGGATTTTGGCAACTTCACAGGGTGTGGGAACAGGATATAGAGGCAAGGGCATTTCAAGATAAGAAGTCCAATTAAAAGATCCCTACAAAAAGCCACTAATCCCAAAATTATAAAACCACAGCATAAGGGTGAAAATGAAATAAACCTTGCTCTGGTACAAAGGGGATGAATTCTTCCCTGGAAGTGCTCAGTCATTTAGTCGTGTCCAACTCTTTGCAGTCCCACGGACTGCAGCCTTCCAGGCCCCTCTGCCCATGGAATTGTCCAGGTAAGAATACTGGAGTGGGTTGCCATTTCCTTCTCCAGGGGATCTTTCTGACCCAGGGATTGAACCCAGGTCTCCTACATTGGCAGGCAGAATCTTTACCACTGAACCACCAAGGAAGTCCTACCATATAATCAAGTCAGCATTCAAATGAGCTTGGGTTTATATACACAGAAATTTGCACATTCCAAAACAAACAAACAAACAAAAAACATGAGTGTAGAATTTTATGTGAATTATCCTCAGGTTGGTTGCGCTCTCAGGAAAAAGAAAACAAATGCAATTCCTCTTTGTGCAAAGTCGCTCAGTCATGTCTGACTCTTTGTGACCCCAAGGACTGTAGCCTGCCAGGCTCCTCTGTCTATGGGATTTTTCTGGTGAGACTATTGGAGTGGGTTGTCATTCTCTCCTCCAGGAGATCTTCCCAACCCAGGGATCGAACCTGCATCTCCCGAGTCTCCTGCATTGCAGGTGGATTTCTTTCTTTCTTTCTTTCTTTTTTTTTTTTTTTTAACCACTGAGCCACCAGGGAAGCCCAGTTGCTCTTAGGAAGTTTCAAAAGTTTTTCACTAAGTTCCAGAGAAAACCAGCATCAGATCCATAATCAAAAATCACAAAACATACAAGTAAACAAAGCGTTATAAGTGAGAACCAGCATAAACAACAGACAGTAGAAGACCCAGATGTTGGAAAGAACAGACACAAAAAAAACCCCTAAACTTAATACATATAAATGAAATAAACAGAAAGAAAGAAACAGAAGCTTAGAAATAGCAGCCCAAATTGAATACTGTCCCTAGTAAATGTTTAAGTGTGCAGAGAATATTCATAAAAATTAATAACATTATATACCATGAAATAGTCTTATCAAATTTCAAAGCATCAGTATTACACGGACCTCATTCACCATTCCCAATTCACTTAAATTAGAAATGAACTTTAAAATTATTTGGAAAACTCCACTCATTTGAAAATGTTCTAAAAATCTTAACAACTCATAGATCAATGAAAAAACTGTAGCAGTATACAAAGTGTTTGTAACTAAACAAAAATAGAAAATGTATGTTGGTTAAGGCGTTCTTGAAGAGAAATTTATTCCCTTAAACATTTTTCGTCTGGGAAAAAAAGGCTAAGAATAAATTTTAAAAATCTACCTTGAAAAGTTAGAAGTGTGCTGTGCTTAGTCGCTCAGTCACGTCTGACTCTTTGCGACCCCATGGGCTGTAGCCCCTCAGGCTCCTCCGCCCATGGGATTCTCCAGGCAAGAATACTGGAGTGGGTTGCCATGCCCTCCTCCAGGGGATGTTCCCAAGCCAGAGATGGAACCCAGGTTTTCCCCATTGCAGTAGGATGATAAATCTAAAGGAAGTGTAGGTAAATAGTAAAGATAGAAAAGTTTAATTCATAAAAATAAAAGCAAAAGTAAATATGTAATTAAAAGAGTAACAAAATAAAAAATTGGCTCTTTAAAGACATTAAAAAACTATTGGAGACACTCATCAAAGGAAAGAGAAAAAATATTAAGAATTAAAAATAAATACAACTATTCACTACTATGAATCAATTTATGGCAATACATTAGAAAATTTAGAGATAATGAATGAACTACCACAGAATACTACTCATCAAAACTGATTTAATAAAAAATGGAGAACCCAGATAACATGAAACATTGAAGCAACTGGGATAGTCGTTCAAAATCTTACTATAAGGAAAACAGCAGAACAAAGCAGCTTAACAGAAAGATTTTACTAAACAGTCAAAGAATAGTTAAGCTCAATTTTACATGAATTTTTCCAGAGAACTGAAAAACAAGTAATACTTTCCAACTTACTTTTTGAAGCTGGCATAACCTTGGTGCCAAAACAAGACATGGATGGAAGGCACATGATAGGAAAATTACAGACTGGCCACACTCATGAGCATAGTTTTGAAAATCCCTAAACCAAATTTTAGTCAAGACAACCCAGTAGTATAATATATAAAAAGCATAGTACATTATAACCAAGTTGGGTCTCTCCCGGGAATATGTTTGGTTTGATATTTTAAAAATTGATAGGAACAAGATAAAGATGCCAGCTATCATCACTCTCACTCAGTCTACTCAACGCAATGAAATGAGAAAAGAAATAAAACACATAAACATTGCATAAGAAGGACAAAATAAACATTATTTGGATAATTACCAATAGATATGATTATCTAGAAAACCCCCGAAGAATTCAAGGAGTATTTTTTTAATACTATATTGATACATAGAAGGAATTTTGTATACTACCAACTATTAAAAAGTATAACTAGAGAAACATCATTCATGATAACATCAAAAACAAAAATTTAGGATGTATTGAATATAAAGCTCTGTATGAATAAAAAGATTAAATTTTAATAAAAATCATTTTAAAATGAATAGAAAGAATAGAATAGAAAGTCATACCAGTTTCTTGGACAGGAAGATTCCATATTTTAGTGTCTTCAACTTTATCCAATGCAGAGGGATTTGCAAGGATACTTCCTGGGGCTTCCATGTCAATGAGAGTATCATATAGACAATTTCTACAATCCAGTCTTTACAAAGGCAAAGTAACCAAGAATTCAGTTCCCTCAAAGATGAAGGAGTGGATCGCCCCACCAAGGCAAGCTCCTTGAGAATTTCTGACCAAGAGAAATTTATAATGGGTGGTAAAGGGGTTGATGAATATTAATAGTAGTCTTGGGACCAACCACAGCTGTAGCGACTACACTTTGGCCCATTGACTCACCCATTGTTTAGTGCTTTATTGTTTTTTTCTTCTTTTCAGGGAACTGTATCTTGAACCCTGAAGAATCAGTGACAGGCCAGAGTGAAACTATTCGGGGCTTGAGTGGATCTGAGTGGTACACCGGCCGCTTTGTAGCAGATCCAAGAAGGACTCCACTTTATTCTCTCCACCTATCCTGGACAGTTCTTGTGCAAGATGATTGCTTCCTGTGTATCTCTGCTTCCGGGCACCCTCAGCAACCCACACAGGGGCAAGCCATAAGGGGTGTTGATGGCCTAGGGTGATGTTCAGCCAATTTAGGACAGGAATGGGTGGATAAATATTCTAAGTTCCAGCTCCCTTAGTGGATAAATCTTCTGTGTGCTTCATACTCTTTCAGAGCTGCCAGCAGGAATAAAACCATAGTGATCACTTGTTCGTGAACACACATTTTATCAGCTTTTCTTCTTTCTGAGTCTTACTTCCTCCTACTTTACAGTGCTTCCCAGAATCACGTCCCAGAAAAGCTGCTTATACCCAAATCTTTGCCTTAGGATCTACTTTGGGGAGAATTAAACTAAAAGCCCAAATTGTCCATCAGTGGTAGAATGGGTAAATTGAACTGTTGTCCTGAAATAGAATACTATGCTGCAGAAGAGAATTAGCTACACACATCACCACAATGTTAAGGGGAAGAAGCAAGTCACCAAAATACAGGTCTATTCTGTTTCGCATTTAAAAAGCTAACTAAAGATATATTTTAAAGATGCAAATAGGACAGCAACACTGGACAGAAAAGCAGGAGGATGATTATCATAAAAGTCATTCTAATAGTTGCCTCTGGGGTGTGTAACAGAAAGGGCGTTTAAGGTACAGGCAATATTCTATTTCCTAACCTGGTTGTGTGTACGCCAGTTATTCTTTAAATTATACATATGCATTTTATTTATACTTTGTATTTGATATACTTCATGACAAACAATTTTTAAGTGCTGTCATATTAGGTATGTGAAAGACAGAAAGAAGATTGCAATTAATCAAACAATTGATCACTAAGTGCAAGGATTTTGCACTCAGATTGCTTAGCAAGTGTTTTGTTTTCACCCCATTTTAGTGAAATCAGAGCTTGAAATCATACAAGATGCATTACATATGTGATTTATGCAAGAAGGGCTTCAGAGACCTCCCATTTGCAAAACAATACCAAAAAGAAAGGCCTGGGTCCTCATATCAAAAAATTTATGTACAAAGGTGCTTTATAAGCTACATATTTTAGTATTTAAAATTTACTTTTTGTTAAAACTTTTAATTTGTATGTATATTTGTGTGTATATAATCTATGTATGCATAGATATATAATTTTCTCTTTAATTCAATTTTATTTTCTTTCTAAAATTAACCGACCAACTACCAGCTCTGTTGACATCATACAGGAAAACATCTATTCTACTAAACATTAAGGGATAAACTAAATTTTTTTAATTTGCATAAGGCTGTGAGAACTATTGGGAGGTGAGGATAGAATGGCACAGAGGTTACATATGTTTGAAAAGTAAGCTTGATCCTTAACATTCATTCCTGAGAAGATGTAAGGCTTAAATATTAAGGAAGATTATCTCCAATGTGAATGGACACAACACAAATAATCTTCAAACTAGTTTTTACTCATTACTCACTCATACACTAGCTTGAAAGCAACATGTCACTTCACAAAGCACTGAAGAAAATGTTAAATATATAAAAAGAGAGAGATACATGAACCTCGTTTATAAATGTGTCTCCATTTGTGTGATTCTGCCTTTCAACACTTACTGGAAAAATAGAAGATTACACCTAGTCTTTTAGTCAAAATTAGCAGCGAATTTTTGTTAATCTTTGGAATAATCGGAAGGTTTGAAGGATGTCTTAGACCTGCTCTGAGTGTGTCGAAGTAGACGTCTTTGTTCATTCCACATAACAAAGTAAGAGTGATGTGCAGATTGGATTCTGACAATTCAATCCAGATGACTACTTCATTATGGAAAGATTTCCACGTCCCTTATCTAATCCAGAGAGTATAGTCATGGAGGAGACAGTTGTAAACATTAGCATGAAAGGTTATAAGGAAAAAACATAGCTGTTAAAGGGCAGTGACTGAGTGAATTCGTTTAGTGTTACATATCTATCATGATATTGGTTATTCAGATTTTTTCAAAACTCATTTCAAAGGCTCTCACGTTAACATTTCAAAGGTTATGGATAATATTAGGGAGAAAAAGTTTCACTTCTTTTATATACAATAATAATAGAACTTGAAAACTAAATATGCAAAGGCTTATAAAATAACGTGTACTGGGGAGCTCTGAATGTCCATTGTGCCCACAGATGTCTTAGAACATCAAACTTGTGCATGTTTCCCAGTAGTTTTTCTTTCCTGAAGAAGTTATTTGCACTTGGGCAGTGACATGAGCTCTCTTTGTGACAAATCTCAAAAAAAAAAAGGGGTAAAAATTTGTACCTCGAAATTTCACCAACCCTGGTTGTGAGTTATTAAACAAATAAAACACTGCATGTGTGTATTTCTTTGTTTAAAAAAAAAAATTCAAATCAGTCAAGATGTATTTCACCTCCGAGAAATACATTCAAACTATTTTGTTTTAAAGTTAAAACGTGTAGTGCTCCATTCAGAAAGTTCAGATTTTTTTTTTTAAGTTCATTTAACTCTATCATTTTCCCAAATATCTGATGCTTCTCATCCTACTGCAATATAAAGTCAGAAACTACATTATGGATATTTCCTCTTAGTCTTTTAATAATACAGTTGGATTTAAAGAATCTAGAGCCTTTATTAGAGAACTAGAATTCCCATCTCTGTGTATAGTTCTTAAAGCTGCACTTCCCAAAGTATATTTCATGAACTACTAGTTCCGAGCTTTGCAACACACAAAGGACTTCCATTGTCAGATTAGGTTGAAAAGTACTAGAATGCATTCTTATATCTACTTATATATGGTGTTTTGAAAGTTTTCTTTGGTAAACAAAACTGTTTAACTTATTTTTAAAACTACAATTTCCTAAAATTTTATTTGAGTTTTTTCACATAATCCCAATTGACACTCTATGGTATAGTTAGACAAATGCTGTCCTATGTAATTTAACCAAAGAGGGTATTCTGGCTGGACTTTAAAAGAATATCCATTTCTATAAAATTCAAACCTTGATATATTTGCATTTGCAATGAAAAAATACTTTCTATATGATAATAAAAGTCTAACGTGTTACTGATTTCTCTTCAAGGTCAGCACCAGTCTTTTCAGAGATTGTTTGTTTGCTTGGCCTCACTAAAGTGCTACAGAGACCAAAGACATTTCAGGAGCACTGTCTCACATAATATCGGATACTTTGCAGATAATGATATCAAAAACGTAAGTTTTCAAATGAGAGGGTCAGAGTAAGGGAAACCACCTGACTTCTGCTATTTTGAAGGAAAGAATTTGGAGGAGGATGAATAGATAGCTGTAGTTTAAAAGCTGCTTTTGAGGCTCAAGGCATAGAGCAGAGTCACAGAATACTGGTCTGTGTTCTGAGAGTATTAGCCTCAGGCATCTTTGAGGAAAACTTGGGAAGACAAAAGTAGCTGAGACTCTTCTAGACGTTATATCTACTTTCACTGGAATCTTCCTATTACCTTTCTATTAGTGCTGACTTATTACCCTCTCCCCCATTTTTGCTTTTGTTTTTCTTTTTATAAAGCAGACTTTTAAAATATATATATATATTATTTGTTTATTCTTTTGTTTGGCTGAGCCAGGTCTTAGTTGCTGCATGACAGATCTTTGGTCTTCATGGCAACAGGCGGGATCTTTAGTAGTGGCATATGACCTCTCAGCTGTGAGATGTAGTTAACCGACTAGGGATCGAACCTGGGTCCCCTGAATTGGGAGAATTGAGTCTTAGCTGCTGCACCACCAGGGAACTCCCTAATATTCCCATTTAACTTATATGTATTTTTTTTTTTAATCAGCTCTATCTAAAATCACAGGCTTCCCTGATGGCTCAGTGGTGAAGAATCCACCTGCGATGCAGGAGACGAGGTTCAATCCCTGGGTCAGGAAAATCCCCTGGAGAAGGAAATGGCAACCCACTCCAGTATTCTTGCCTGGGAAATCCCATGGACAGAGGAGCCCGAAGGGCCATAGTCCATAGGGTCACAAAAGAGTCTCTTAGGGACAAAACCACCACCACCTAACATCACACATTGGTGATATAGTCATACAGTTTCAGCCTATTTTATTATTTTAACTATTTCATCTGTCAGTCCTCCAGTTGTAATTATTTTGCTGAATGTATCAATAATTCTTAATCCTTCTTTGTTCTTCTTTTCATTTCCTATATCCCATATTTGCTTCTACTGTATTATTCCATCTGCTTACCTTTCTCTTTTTTTAAAATTTATATTTATTTTAAATGAAACAAAGATGAATATTTTTAATGATAAAAGGTATTTACATTTCTCTTTTATCAATATATTGTTTAATTAATGTTTTAAAGATTATTTTAAAATACATTGAGTGTATTACACTTTATTTCTCACTCCTTTCTGCTCTTGAAACTTATTAAATGCCAAACAGCCAATATAAGGGAAGAAGCTGTAAGGACTGTCCACAGCCTGAGTAATGGAAGCTGGATGGTTTGTCTCTAGTGTACCCTGCCTAGTCCATCCAACTTCCCTTAGAACATTTCAGTCCCCACCCTATTTCTTTAAGTGTTGAAGTCCTTAAATGTATAAATTGGGTAAAAATATTTACCTATAGAGGATCCATTTGAGCAGTGAAAAAAGTACTATTTTTATAAGGTGATACATAACTAAACATTCATTTATCCAATCAATATTTATTCTAGTGAAAGGGGGAGTTGAGAGGGTCTATTTTCAGATCATCCTACATATTGATAATAAATATCAACTACACTTTTAACAATTTATACTTACTAAGTTTTCTTTTTATATTAGACACACATTTAGCATGTCCTAATTTCATCTTTAAAATTTCTATGAAGTTTTGATTATTTCTTTGGTACTGAAGTAGAACGTAAAGCAAAGAGAGAGTAAATAAATTTCTCTGGGTCACACAGCTGGCTAATTCATCAGCAGGATTAATTTCAGCAAGTAAGTAGATGGTTTCAAATCATCAGTGAATTATTTTTAATTTAGGAGGGCACAATATGTCAAAACACAAAGCTTTAAATACACTTTTATCAGTCTGCCTCCAAAGATCTATCTGATTTGCCTTGTTATCAAAGCAATGTTAAAAAAGGATTGTTTAAGTGTATAGTATTAGTCCTGGTATGTTTATGATCCCTACTTTCAAAGTTTTATCCTGCCACCTTTGGCCATTATGCTAGTTGACCAAGGCTTCCAAACACAGACAACAGTCTAGGAAAGCAAATAGTCTTTATTTTTAGCTGAAGCGTCAGCCTTAAATCACCATCTCATAAACTATTCTATTGGACCAGAGTGGAAATATGTCAGCTCTATCTATATCTTTTGCTCTTCTTCAGAGGTTTGGAGCCAATCCTATGATGAATGGAGCCATTCTAAATCATTCATTCTTTATTCTAGAAATCATTTCGGTTACACTTGGATAAAAAAGATGGGGATAATCAACCTAGAAGATACTCCCAACTGCAATTACTTTTCCAGAGTCATGAGGTGAATGATAAAAAAAAGAGTATCCGAAGCAGTTGCATTTATAATCTGCATATGTTGTACACTGGAACCTCTAACTCCAAAGGAAGGGCCCAGTTTGTCTTATTTTAAGGACTCTATGCTTTCCTAAATCCATCTCACAGTGTTTTATATTTTAGGAATGTCACAGGGATTTGAAGGACAGCTGTGAGCACATTATACTGTGTGACTTATTAGTATTTCCCCCCAATTTCTCTCTCTTCTCATGGGAACCAGGTCAAATTTGGTTTGAAATAACTCAATGAAATAACTCAATTGAGATTTTTAGAATGGTAGTGGCTGCAATTTTTGCTGAATTACTCATATAAATAAGAAATCAGGGACTTCCTTGGTGCTTTGTGGTTAAGACTCAGAGCTCACACCACAGGGAGAACAGGTTCAGGGAACTAAGAACTAAGATCCCACATACCATGCAGATGAAGCCAAAAAAAAAAAAAAAAAGAAAATAAAATATACCAAACACACTAACTATGCTATATAACTATTTGAACATCAGCTTATTTTAAGAGCAAGTCATAGGTATTCTGTTTACTTTGTTGCAACACCCTTCCTGCCTTTTTTCACCTGGCTAACTCATATATCTCAATTTCAAGAGATCATCATCTCCTCTTAAGAGGAGGTGATGGAATTACAGTTGAGCTATGTCAAATTCTAAAAGATGATGCTGTGAAAGTGCTGCACTCAATATGCCAGCAAATTTGGAAAACTCAGCAGAGGCCACAGGATTGGAAAAGGTCAGTTTTCATTCCAATTCCAAAGAAAGGCAATGCCAAAGAATGTTCAAACTACCACACAACTGCACTCATCTCACATGCTAGCAAAGTAACGCTCAAAATTCTCCAAGTCAGGCTTCAACAGTAAGTGAACCGAGAACTTCCAGATGTTCAAGTTGGATTTAGAAAAGGCAGAGGAACCAGAGGTAAAATTGCCAACATCTGTTGGATCATCAAAAAAGCAAGAGAGTTCCAGAAAAACATCTACTTCTGCTTTATTGACTATGCCAAAGCCTTTGACTGTGTGGATCACCACAAACTGTGGAAAATTCTTCATGAGACGGGAATACCAGACCACCTAACCTGCCTCCTGAGAAATCTGTATGCAGGTCAGGAAGCAACAGCTAGAACCGGACATGGAACAATGGACTGTTTTCAAATAGGAAAAGGAGTACGTCAAGGCAGTATATTATCACCCTGCTTATTTAACGTTTATGCAGAGTACATCATGAGAAATGCTGGGCTGGATGAAGCACAATCTGGAACCAAGATTGCAGGGAGAAATATCAATAACCTCAGATATGCAGATATCACCACCCTTACGGCAGAAAGCAAAGAGGAACTAAAGAGCCTCTTGATGAAGGTGAAAGAGGAGAGTGAAAAAGCTGGCTTAAAACTCAACATTAAAAAAAATAAGACAGTGGAATCCGTTCCCATCACTTCATGGCAAATAGATGGGGGAACAGTGAGAGACTTTATTTTGGGGTGCGGCAAAATCACTGCAGATGGTGATTGCAGCCATGAAATTAAAAGACACTTGCTCCTTAAGCTATGGTCAACATAAACAGCATATTTTTTTAATTAAAAAGTTTAAATTAAAAGTTTTTAAATTAAAAAGCAGAGATATTACTTTGCTAACAAAGGTCTGTCTAGACAAAGCTTTGGTTTTTCTGGTAGTCATGTATGGATGTGAGAGTTAGACCATAAAGAAAGCTGAGTGCCGAAGAATTGATGCTTTTGAACTGTGGTGTTGGAGAAGACTCTTGAGAGTCCCTTGGACTGCAAGGAGATCAAACTAGTCAATCCTAAAGGAAATCAGTCCTGAATATTCATTGGAAGGACTGATGCTGAAGCTGAAACTCCAATACATTGGCCATGATGCAAAGAACTAACTCATTGGAAAAGACCCTGAGGCTGGGAAAGATGGAAGGCAGGACAAGAAGGGGATGACAAAGGATGAGATGGTTGGATGGCATCACTGACTCGATGGACATGAGTTTGAGCAAGCTCCAGGGGTTGGTGAAGGACAGGGAAGCCTGGCATGCTGCAGTCCATGGGGTGGCAAAAAATCAGACACGACTGAGTGACTGAACTCATCTCCTCTAGGAAGCCTCCCCTAGACCTTAGGTTGAGCCAGTTATCCCTAATCAGTGCTTCCAAACTACCTTAAACTTATTTCTGATCATGTTACCTATGTTCATTTAAAAATTATTACAACAAAGAGCCACATATAATAAACTACTGAACTTACCACAAAACTGCTGTTTCATACATTACTTTATATCCTTTGGGTTTCCTGAGTAACTCAAACGGTAAAGAATCTGCCTGCAATGTGGGAGACCTGGGTTTGATCACCAGTTTGGGAAGATCTCTCGCTCGTGAAGATCCCCTGGGGAAGGGCATGGCAACCCACTCCAGTATTTCTGCCTGGAATTCCATGGACAGAGGAGCCTGGTGGGCTACAGTCCATGGGGTTGTAAGGAGTTGGACATGACTGAGTGGCTTTCACTTTCTTTTTTTTTTTTTTTTTAATATCCTTTACATAAAATTTTTGTGAGATATATCTTCAGTACTATAAAAAGCTCTTCTTTCTTCTGAAAAATTCATGATTCCTCTTTTCTGATAATGAGGATGATATAATTGATTATGTAAGCTCTTTTGTATGGAAAAGCTGAGATTCTGATAAATATTTAAAAAACAAAATGTAGATGAAGAAGGCAACCTTCTAGTAAATTCTCTTATCTATAGCAAAGATGAATTATTAAATCAGTATCTCTGGTTTGTTTCTCTTTTTAGTTTAGGTTCTTTGTTTTTTTGAAGTCAACTGCATCAGTTTAGACCTGTTTAAATATTCTTACTGAATCTGTTTTCAGTATGGAAAGGGTTATTAAACCTGAAATTGTATTCCAAGGACTTAATTAAATACATTTGGGCTCCGGAAGCAACGCTTCATGATTATCTTCCTTCCAAGTTGTTTGCACTAATCTTTTTTTTCCCCCTCAAATGCTACATGCAAGTTTCCTTTTGCTGACCTTCCCAGCAAACACATATATGAATTCTTCATATTTTGCAACTGCAGCCCTGAGATGCAGGGGGTGGGGGTGGGGAGTTGTTGGTGTTTCTGCTCTGTCATTAAATTACTCCTAAGCATGTCACTGATTTTTTGTGATTTCCCATTATTTTGCTTCTCAATTTTTAAAACAATCAGTACTTAATTTGCTATAAGTCCTTTCGAGTGTATGAATAACATTTATCAACATAGCTGTGTGATGACAGAATTCAAGCTTTGAAATTCAGAAGCAGAGATCTGAAGATCTCTATTATATGCAGATCTAAAGATCCATTTTTGGGTACTGCAAAAAATGTTGTTAGCTTTTGATCTTTGTCATACTGCACAGATGTTATATCTTGAAACATACAGACAACTATAGATGAGGAATAATGTGAAAGCATTACAAAGAAATGAACATGCATTTTAGAACTAAACCTAGTGATGGACAGATTGCCTGGTAGGGGAAAGAATACAAATATATTCTGCCAAGAGAACATATTCTTCAGGAAGTCATCCCTCACTCACCCAAAACATTGTTGACAGTGAATACCATTTTCCCTTGTGACTAGGCAGTGTTCTCACAAACACTATCAAATCAGATCAAGAATTCTCTTAGAAGTGCCTGAGAGATATATTCATTCATTCATTCATTCAAATATGTGTTTATTGGGACTTCCCTTGTGGTCCAGTGGTTGGGAATCTGCCTCCCAGCACAGGGTACATGGGCTAGATTTCTGGTCCAGGGAGATTCCACATGCTCTGGAGCAACTAAACAGGTTCACCACAACTACTGAGGCTGTGTGCCCTCGAGCCTGTGCTCTGCAACAAGAGAAGCTGCCACAGTGAGAATCCCATGCACCGCAACTAGGGAATAGCCCCTGCTCACCTTCGGGGCTCAGCAGCAAAGAACCAGTGCAACCAAAAAGAAATAAAGAAATTCAAAAGAAAAAATATGTATTGTCAAATGCCCACTTTTTGCCAAGCTCTTTTCTACAACCAACAAGGATTCCTAGTTAGAGGTGACAGATAATAACAATAAATGGAATAAATAAGTAACGTATATGACTACCATGATAAGTAGAATGAAATAAATTAGAAGAGGATAAGGAAGATAGAAGTGCAGGGCTGTTTGTAGAATTTACGTGAAATGTCTCAAGAAGGAAACATGTGAACAAAGGTTTGATGGAGGTGTGAGAACATTAATATTAGGATAGAAAAGTTGTTAGTAAAGATGTGTCAAAACCATCATGTTATGACAAGAGAGAAAAAAGCAAAAAACCAAAAAACTCCAAGTCATTCTGACTCAATTTTACCTTCAGTTCTGAATGTTTCAAAGTAATGGCAGCCCTAAGTGAAGACAAGTAGGTTTCTGATTAGTTTTCAGCTCCAAACACAATCTTCATTTAAGGTCAGGGAGAGGTGGTTGTCTCATACACCCCCTTTAGTTATTACGAGCTGGAGCAAAAATGCAGTAGATGACCTTGGGCGTATAGACAACTCACACCACATAAATGTGATATACATTAGATATCCAACATTAGATGCTCAAAGCAGGTACCAAGGCTTGACAGTTCATACAACACTTTCCAGGAGATTCAATAACAATACATCAAGATGCAATCTCCTCCAGGACAAATTCATCCTTCCCAAGATGCCAGAAATCTTTTATCTGCTTCCCAGTGCCTGAAGTAATATATCAAAGAGTCATGAAAATGCCATGAATGTGAAAGTAATTTTAATGAATCAAAGACGGAAGGCAACATGTCCACAGATGTGTAGTTTAGGAACTGTGATCAAGCTGAGACAATTCAGCTTACTCAATGGGGAGGTGACAGTTGATAAAGTAAATCACAGTTAAAGAGATCATATCATCTGAAAGTATGAGATTAATAGATTCAAACACAGAGACTTTTTGAAATGTGTTTCAGATAGCTGTTGATGTTGTTTAACACATCCCCAAGGTCAACTAGATGCCGGGGTCTTCAATTACTGACAAAATTTCAGCAATGTTCAGTCTTCCGTTCTTCTTTGGTCTGACTTAGACTGTATGTCCCTTTATTCTTTTAATGAATGAGATAGAAAACTACTATTTTTAGAACATGTTACACGTGTTCTAAACATGTCAGGCACCATATCAGATGCTTTTATGTGTATCATCTCATTTAATTCTCACATGCCGATGTGTATGTGTGTGCTTATGTAGGAAGATGGGGAAGCAGAGGGAAGAGTTGCTACATTTTATAGGAGTGCAGAGCTGTTAGATGACTGCTCTAAATTCACTAAGAAATATTAAGGCCTGGATTCTGCTCAGGATTTCTAGCTCTGTTAAGCCATCTGCTACTCAGCAGGACCACTATAATAACGACTATTTCCATAGCATCTTATTGTTTATATTACATTCATACTTTGATTATATATCGTGATCCTAAGATCATTCTAGTTAGTTAGTTTTCTTCAAAGTTATCAAAATGCACTAAAGCCACATGTCTATCTTTTCAGTATAAGCTCTCATAAACTACATTTGCCTCTATTAAACTACAAATGCCTCTTTATATTTGCCTCTATCTCAAGATGAGGAAAGAGACAGCATTTTCAGTGAATATAATAAAAACAAAGAATAGCAAATTACTTCACTTCTCTAAGAGTGTTTCCTCAACTATAAAATGAGGATAATAATATCTATCTACTTAACTATCTCATAGGATTGTTGTAAAGTGTGATAATACTGTGTATATGAAAGAGCTTTAAAAATTATTTGTAATAATGCATTATATCAATGATACCTTTATAATACACTTTCTTCTTGATTTTCATTGCTTTTCAACTTACATAAATATATGCTTGATATCAAAATTTTATAATGTATCAAAATACATACAGTAGGAAGTAAAAATTCCATTTCACCCTTATCTTTCTCAATATGACTAATTTTCCTTTCCAAGGAGTGATAATGATTACTAGAAATACTTGTTCTTGCAAATCTTTTACTATTCATTTATATTCATGAATTTAAATGTATTTATTTTTTCTAAATACATATTAATCAAATATATTTTACTTTACTTATATTTATTTTTTGTTTACTTTTGTTAACAACATGTCTTTGGATAGTTGTGTGGTAATGTAGTATTTTATAATGGATAATTAAGGTATTTCTATTGTGTGCTCGTGTTTCTATAACGTCCTCCTGCCTTCAATCTTCCCCAGTAGGAGGACATTATAATGCTTGTGTGTCTATAATGAACACTCTTTAACACACACATATATCTTCCTGAACTAGTAAGTATATTTTACTAAGTTAAACTCCTGTAAGTGGAGTGTCTGGTCAAAGAGCATATTAATTTCAATAGTATGGTCAAAAAATCTCCCAATAAGTCTGTGCCGTATTATACATTCTCTGACAGTGTACAAGCATCTAATAGTACACAAGCATCTTTTTTTGGATATTTGCAAACATTAGTTATTATCAATGTTTATTTTTGCCTATCCAATGAGTGAAAAAGTCACTGCTACTTTCATTGTCATTTACCCTATTATCCATGCGGTGTTGCATATTTTAATGTATATGCTATTGGCTGATTGTATTTTTTTCATGAAATATGCTTTTTTGTTCTGTCCATTTTCCTGCTGAATTGTTGCCTTTTCCATGGTTTATAGGCACTCCGTATACTATGGCCATATTTCTCCTTTTTATTTTATACATAGCAAAGATCTTATTCCAGGCTGTCACTTTTGTTTTTGTTTACAGTATCACTCACAGAAAGAAGTTTCATATGTTTACATATTTAAATCTGTTAGTCTTTCCATTTTTGGTTTCTGCTCTTCTGTCTTGCTTAACGTCTTTTCTACCAAAAATTCTAAAAAGTCTTCTGTGTTTTCTTCTAGTACTACTGTTTTTCCTATTCTTTGTAAGATGTATAGCTAGTTTCTACCTCAAATCATAAATAAAAAGAGAGTTCTGATTGATTAAAGATATATGTATCTATCTATCATCTATCTTTCTAATGTTTCCTACAATGGATAACCAATTGTATTCAGTTCAGTCACTCAGTCATGTCTGAATTGAAAAGCCATTCATTCTCCACTGATTTGAAATCCCTTTTACCATATAATTAATCCTCACACCTACATAAGTTTGGTTTTGGATGACACTCTAGTCTTCATTGTGCCTTGTGATATCTTCTTGTCTAGCTCCAATCCATAAGACTATATGTGTGTATAGTGTTGTTCAGTCTCCACGTCGTGTCTGACTCTTCACAACCCTGTGGACTGCAGCACGCCAGGCGTTCCCGTCCCCCACCATCTCCGGGAGTTTGCCCAAGTTCATGTTCATTGCTTTGGTAATGAAATACATGTATATTATGCAGTTGTAATAAAGGGGTATTTATACTTTGGCCACCTGATGTGAAGAGCCGACTCATTGGAAAAGAACCTGATGCTGGGAAAGACTGAAGGCAGGAGGAGAAGGAGACGACAGAGGATGAGATGGTTGGATGGCATCAATGACTCAATGGACATGAGTTTGAGTAAACTCTGGGGGATGGTGAAGGACAGAGAAGCCTAGCATGCTGCTGTCCATGGGGTCGCAGAGTTGGAAGTAACTTAGCAACTGAACAAATATTCTTTCTCTTAATACCATAAACATATTTTCATGTTTCTAAGTAGTTTTTCTTAATTATTATTATTATTAAATATTTATTTGGCTGCACTGAGTCTTAATTGTGGCATGTGGGATCTAGTTCCATGAGCAGGGATCGAAATAGGGGCCCCTTGCATTGGGAGTGTGGAGTCTTAGCCACTGGACCACCAGGGAAGTCTCTCTTAATTATTACTTGAGTGGCTATAATCTATTGTTCAGATGTACTGTCCCTTATTTCTCCCCTTTTCTTGGACACTTTTATTGTTTGTTTCTAAAGATACTGCTGCAATTAAGAGTTTCATTCTCTCTCCCTCCTTCCTGCCCTCCCCCCTCTCTCATTTAATTGGCAAATCCTTAATAGTAGAGTTACTGCATAAATTGGTGTGAATATCTTTATGGATTTTGTCACGTCTTGCCATATTAATGACATGATTTCTTCAGTTTTCAATGTTCTCAGTCATATATGAATTTACTTATTTCACTGCAGTCTTCTCAGTATTGAGTGTTACTTCTCAAAAATGTTGAATAATTTAGTAAACTATTACCTCAGGTTGCCCTGATAATCCTATATGAAGCTGGTTATCTGTCCCATTGTTCTGAATGCATCTTGTTTATTATATATCACAGCTATATAATAATTGCTCTTTAAATAATAACAATAAAAACTTAATCTGTATTGTGAGCTTGAAAATGACATACAATCTTTGATTCCTTCATGCTTCTATTTGTTAACTCACTATAATAGACAACATATTGTGGACTATGGGATAATTGAGTGCCAGGCCAATAAAGTCCAATTTTAGACATTTACTTTTCCGGCGCTCTGTGGCTATGGAGCAAAATCATCCTCAAATTAAATGACATATAATGACCTTTTGTTATGGTCACATATTTTCCATATTTTCAACAGGGCACAGAGGGCATAACTTTTTTCTCTTTCACTATAACTGAATAACTCAAAGGCTAACAGAGATTTAATGGCTGGAGGCTAGAATCAGTTGAATGCTTATTCACTTACATTTCTTGCAGTTGATGCAAAATGCTAGCTAGAACTTTAGCCATCGATGTTGGCTAACAGCTGGAACATCTCCATGTGACTTCCCCAACTGGGTCAGTTCCAAGGGCAAGTATCTTGAGAGAGAAAGTCAGGTGGAAACCACATCTTTCATGACGTAGCTCAGAAGTCGCAAAACGTCACTTATTTTGGTAGTCATAATCTCATCTAGATTTAAAAGCAGAGAACATAGCCTCCCTCTCTTAATGGAGAAGTATTAACATCACATTGTAAGAAGGGGGAGTGGGATAGGTTTATTTCTGCCACAAAATTTGAGAAATATTATCCGCCACATTTGTCATTGCATTTCAACATTTTGCTCTTCTTTTTGACTGACTTTGTAAAATATTTACATTTATGGATACACTTGTCTTTTATTTTTTAATTGACATATAATTGATTCACAGTGCTGTACCAACTTCTGCTATACGGAACTGCTGCTGCTGCTGCTAAGTCACTTCAGTCGTGTCCGACTCTTCACGACCCCGTGGACTGCAGCCCACCAGGCTCCTCCATCCGTGGGATTTTCCAGGCAAGGGTACTGGAGTGGGTTGTCATTGCCTTCTTCGCTATACGGAACTACTTGTCTTGAAAGTCACAGATTCACATTCTACATTTGCACTGTAGTTCTGTTAATACCATTTATGGTGTTTTCTGAACTATTTATTCTACTGCCTTTTATTCTTTACTCAAAATAATATTTAACAACATTCAGATGTTACTGTGGATTCTGCTCTATTGTAGGGAGCTCTCTTTTGTTGTTCACTTAGCTTATAAGGAGAGCTGGTCATAATTTTAGCTCTATGTCAATTTATGGTTAGTGTCAAACTGGCCAAAGACTCAAGGAAGGGGAAAAAATCAGATTGGAAGACTGATAACAAGCAAACCTAGGAAGAAATTGTAGATTGACATTTTGGAATGGGTCCAGAGTGTGAAAATTTTTATTCTATGAAAATGCCCACCCAGAAGAACCTACAAGATAAGAGGCCCTAATAATCTAACGATAAGATGATCTCTTTTTAGAATGTATTCATTTTTAATTGAAGGATAATTGCTTTGCGGTGTTGTGTTGGTTTCTGCCATACATCAACATGAATCAGCCGTAGGTATACCTATGTCCCCTCCCTCTTGAACCTTCCGTCCCACCCCTCTAGGTTGTCACAACACCCGGTTGGTTTCCCTGTGTCACATAGCACATTCCTACTGGCTATCTATTTTGCATATGATAATGGATGTTTCCAAGCTACTCTCTCAATTCGTCCCACGGTCTCCTTCCCCCACCGTGTCCACAAGTCTGATCTCTATGTCGGTGTCTCTACTGCTGCCCTACTCATATGTTCATCAGTACCATTTACCCAGATTCCGTATATATGTGTGTCAATATACGGTATTTGTTTTTCTCTTTCTGACTTACTTCACTCTCTATAACAGACTCTAGATTCATCCACCTCACTAGAAGTGGCTCAAATTCATTCCTTTCTATGACTGTGTAATATTCCATTGTATACAGTGAAGGACAGGGAAACCTGGCATGATTTGCGACCATGGAGTCGCAAAGCATCAGACTAGCTTAGTGACTAAACAGCGACAATATATGTACCATAACTTTTTTATCCATTCATCTGTCGATGGACAACTAGGTTTCTTCCATGTCCTGGTTATTGTAAATAGTGCTGCAATGAATATTGGGGTACGTGCATCTTGTTTCAACTATGATTTTCTCAGGGTATATGCCCAGTAATGAGATTGCTGGGTCATATGGTAGGATTCCTAGTTTTTAAAGAAATCTCCATACTGTTCTCCATAGGGGCTGTATAAATTTACATTCCCACCAAAATTGCAAGAGGGTTCCCTTTTCTCCACATCCTCTCCAGCATTTATTGTTTGTAGATTTTTTGATGATGGCCATTCTGATCCCTGTGAGGTGATGTATCATTGTAGTTTTGATTTGCATTTCTCTAATAATAAGCAATGCTGAGCATTTTTTCATGTGTTTATTAGCCATCTGTATGTCTTCTTCGGAGAAATGTCTGTTTAGGTCTACAAGATGACCTATTTTGTGGCTATTAGTGAGAGCTTTCTTTTCTTAGCAACCTGGTACTTGTTCAATGAACTTATAAAAAAATACGGCAGGAATCTAAGCTAAAGATGGACTGACCAACATGGACTTTATTTTTGAACAAAGCTTATCTAGTGACCCCTACTGCTGAATGCCTAACCAACCAATAGCAAAGATTAATGCTGAGTTTTCAATATGGCATCATACTTGGAAGAGAGCAACTGGTCACCTAGTATAAACGGTCTACATTACTCATAGCAATTATGAAGTGGCAACTATTTGCCTTCAGAAGAACAGATATTAATACTTATTCTGTCTAGTTGTTGTTGTTATTTACTTGCTAAGTTGAGTCCAACTGTTTTGCCATCCCATGGACTCTTTTGCAACCCCACGGACTGTAGCCTGCCAGGCTCCTCTGTCCATGGATTTCCCAGGCAAGAATACTGGACGGGTTTCCAGTTCCTCCTCCAAGGGATCTTCCCGACCCAGGGATTGAACCTGTGTCTCCTGCATTGGCAGGTGGATTCATTACCAATGCGCCACCTGGGAAGCCCAGTCTGTTTAATCTGGATGCTTAATTTTATTTTCTCTGTCTGTCATGCTTTTGCCCAGCACCAACATCCTCAGAAGTAACAAAAGCCTTATTTGCTACCATCCCACATAAAACTGCATTTGAATAATGGGCTCATTTTACAGCTAAAGTGGGACAATGGGTAATTTCCATCAGATTCAGGGTATTACCATGTTCTGTCATCCAGAAGAAGCTGGTATTATTATAGAATAGTGAATATATAGTGAAGACTCACTTATGACACTGTCCAAGGAACTATATCTAGAAGACTGATGTTCTTTCATATAGAACACAACGAATCCTCTGAGACAGCTTCCAGTATATGGTGCACTTTCCCTCACTGACACACAAGGGTCTGTAACTCAAGGCATAGAAGTGAGAGTGGTTTCACTCACTGTTATACCTAACTATCTACTTGAATAATGTTTGCCTCCATCTCCTTTTTGTGCTTAGGTGGCCTAGAGGTATTAACACTCAAGAGATGAACAGTTTCACAGGGGCCATAACAATGGTCTCACCAAAGTGGAATTTGATTGCTCTCAGACCATTTTAATTGTCTCCAATATCCATTTCCTTCCTCTTGCACAATTAAAATTATTTTAAAAAATTTGGACCAATGGACACTAAAATGGACAGGATTCTAAGATCAATCACAGATTCTTAACACTGGTGTACAGACCTTGTAAAACCCCTCGCCCTGAGTATGGCCGGATCTGTGAATGTGGAGAGATTTCACTCCTGTGAAAGATTGCATTACATGGCAAAAGTGCGGGTATTTTGCAATAACCTGAATTAGCTTGTAAGCAGATTGTCCCAGTCAGGTCTTCAGATGAGAAAATCTGGTTGACATCCTGATTTCAGTGAAAGTGAAAGTGTCAGTTGCTAGTGTCCTATTCTTTGCAACCCCACGGACTGTAGCCCGCCAGGCTCCTGTGTCCATGGGATTCTCCAGGCAAGAATACTGGAGTGGGCAGCCAATGCCTTCTTCAGGGGATCTTTCCAACCCAGGGATCAAACCCAGGTCTCCTGCATTGCAGGTAGAATCTTTACTGTCAGAGCCACCAGGGAAGCCCCTCAACCAACTGTGACATAATAAATATGTGTCAGGCTAGGCTACTGAATTTGTGATTACTTGTTATACAACAATAGAATATGAATAAATGCATATATTTAAACGCTGAACTTCTAAGTTCCTCTTGCAGTAAATGCTTGATCTGTGACTAAGTTCTGGCCCAGACAGGAGCTGAATTCAGCTGTGTAACTTCTGAATCATCAGAAAGGTAAATAATGGCCATACTTTAATCCTTTGGAACACAAGAGGAATTGCTGGATCACATGGTAGTCCTGTTTATATTGACTTATTTTTTTGTGGTAAATATACATAACACAAAATTTACTATCTTAACAATTTTTAAGTATACAGTACAGTGGTGTCCGCTCTATGTATTCATTGTATAAGAGATGTCTAGAAATTTTTTCATCTTGCAAAACTGAAACTCTACACCCCCTGAACATTGACTCCCTTTTCCCCATCCCTTCCAGCCCCTGGCAACCACCATTCTATTTTCTGTTTCTAAGAAGCTGACTACTTTATTTGCCTCATGTAAGTGGAATCATACAATATTTGTCTTTTTGCGACTAGCTTATTTCATTTTTCATATTTCAATACATAGTATCCTCAAGGTTCATCCATGTTATATCACACGATAGAACTCGTTTCCGTTTTAAGCCTAAATAGTATTCCATTACATATATGTATAACATATTTGTTTAGTCATTCATCTGTTGATGGGCATTGGGTTGCTGCCACCTCTTGACTATCGTACATACTGCCACTATGATATAGGTGTACAAATACATCTTTGAGATCCCACTTTAAATTATTTTGCATATATATCCAGAAGCGGGATGCTGGATCATGCGTGTGTACATGCTAAGTCTCTGTAGTCATGTCTTACTCTTTGCAACTTTATGGACTATAGCCCACCAGGCTCCTCTGTCCATGGGATTCTCCAAGCAAGAATACTGGAGTGGGTTGCCATGCCCTCTTGGTCTGGTAGTTTTGCATTTAATTTTTTGAGGAACCTCCAATATTGTACTGACCCATTTTAGAACCCCATCAATAGTGCACAGCATTCTGATTTCTCCATATCCTCACCAATATTTGTTACTTGGGGAGTTTTTAACAGTAGCCATCTCAGTGGGTAAGAAGCAGAATCTCATCATGGTTTGGATTTATAGTTCTCCAGTGATTAGTGAAACTGAGTGTCTTTTCATATGCTTGTTGGTCACTTATACCTCATCTTTGGAGAAACATTCAAGCCTTTTGCCCATTTTGTAACAGGATTTTTTGTTGTTGTTAATTGGTAAGTGTTCTTTATGTATTCTTTAAATGTGCTGGGTATTGTTGTCTGTGCTTTTGAATTCACTTCTAAGGAAACATTGCCATTTCTTGATGCTAGCCTATCACATGTTTTCTGCCTTGCAGAAGTGCCTGGAAGACAGTGATCCATTTGTAGCAATATGCAGAAAAAACGTCTGAATTTTTTTTCCTTTGCTTTTCATATGGACTGCTATTTCCATGCACTGGAAGCCACTTTTTCTTTCTCAAAGGACTTTTCACAGCTTTTATATTGTTTTCTCAGGTCCCCAGTCTTCTTGTTCCTGCATGACTACGAGGGGCGAGTTGAAGGAGAAAGACAGAGCTCATGTTAATTCACCATTTTGTTAAGAACTGGAAATCCTGACCCTTTTTATTACTTTCTTGTGGTGGAAATGATTTGGTCTGACAGGTCTAATCACAATTCCATGTGTGGGGTGGGGGTTATAGGTTAATATGCTATGCGCTCTCTGCTCTTTACAAGCTATATTAAACAGTAAGAGTGCTTAGAATTCTTTTAAGAATTTTGCAGGTATTTTTTTCACATTTTTATTTTTTTAACACCAAAAATATTTTGTATTGGGGTAGAGCTGATTACCAATGTTGTGATAGTTTCAGGTGAAACAGAGAAGGGACTTAACCATACATATCCATGTCCTATTGTATAGCACGTGGAACTCTGCTAAATGTTATGTGTCAGCCTGGATGGGAGGGCGTGTTTGGGGGAGAATGGATACATGCAAGCATTTATATTGTGACAAACTGGTGAAATACACCTTTCTTGGAAAAATTATAGAGTGATTTAATCAAAAGTACTAGTTGTTGTTCAGTTGCTAAGCCGTGTTCAACTCTTTGCAACCCAGTGGATTATAGCATGCCAGGCTCCTCTGAGAGAAAAGAAGGCCCTCACCCTCCTTGCTATTCTCTGGAACTCTGCATTCAGTTGGGTATATCTTTCCATTTCTCCCTTGTCTTTCGAATCTCTTCTTTCCTCAGCTATTTGTAAAGTCTCCTCATACAAACACTTTGCTTTCTTGCATTTCTTTTTCTTTGGGATGATTTTGGTCACTGCCTCCTGTACAATGTTACAAACCTCCATCCAGGGTTCTTAGATCTAATCCCTTGAATCTGTTTGTCACCTCTACTGTATAATCATAAAGAATTTAATTGAGGTCACACCTGAACGGCCTAGTGGGTTCCCCTACCTTTTTAAATTTAAGCCTGAATTTTGCAACAAGGAGCCCATGATCTGAGCCACAGTCAGCTCCAGGTCTTGTTTTTGCTGACTCTACACGGCATCACGTTAATTGCTCAGTTGTATCCAACTCTTTGTAACCCCAAGGACTGTAGCCTGCCAGGCTCCTCTGTCCATGGAATTCTCAAGGCAAGAATACTGGAGCCCCTAGTTATTCCCTTCTTCAGGGCATCTTCCCAACCTAAGGATTGACCCTTGGTCTCCTGCATTGCAGGCAGATCTTTACTGTCTGAGCCAACAGGGAAGCCCATAATCAATGTGATTTCGGTAATCTGCCAATCCCATTTGTCTCCTGGAAAGTTGGGGGAGGGTCATTAAATTTAGTGGACTTCCAGAGTAAAAAGGAATTTGACCAAGAAGTTTACAGAAGTACGCTAAGCAAATGAACTTTTGTTATCAGTCTTCAAGGAGCATTTAACTCACAGGCTTGCTGTGAAGATTACATGAATTATTCATGAAGAATCACAGAATAGTGATTAAGAAGATAGGCATCAGAATTAAGTAGACCTAAACTGTGCTTCATGTGACCCTAAAATGTTTAAATTCCAAAGCTTCAGAAATGTTTTAATCTGTAAAATAATAACATCTTAACAATAGATTGCTTAGAATTTTTTGAACCATTTCATGGAAAATACAGAAACTTTGCAGCTACATAGTTCCATTTACAATGAACCCCTGACAGTTTCTACACACAAATTTTAATATATATTACAAAGTATTACAAACTCCATTAGAAAATGCTGCAATTTTTGCTTTAAAAAGTCAAATGTATTTTAAAGAAATTAAAAGGGAATATAGTCTTTTGTATTTGACCTAGTCTTCATGCTGAATGTCCAGTTTCTTTAGATATCATTTCTCTTTAGCCTGAAGTATTTCCTTTAGCATAGCTCGTAGTGTATGTCTCCTGGCAACACATTCTCTCAATGTGTTTCATCTAAAAATGTCTTTATTGCATCATCATCCTTGAAAGGTGTTTTTGTTATATTGCCTTTTTCTTTAGACACTCTAAAGATTTTGCCCTGCTGTTCTCTATCATCCATAATATTTGCTAGGAAATTTGTGATTCTTAGAATTGTGGTTCTCTATGTGTAATGTGTCTTTTTTTCTAAATGTTTTTTAGCATTTCAATTATGTTGTGTCTGTCTGTTGTGCTGTGCTTAATTGCTCAGTTGTGTCCGACTCTTTGCGATCCCATGGGCTGTAGCCCACCAGGCTCCTCGGTCCATGGGGATTCTCCAGACAAAGATACTAGAGTGGGTTGCCATGCCCTCCTACAGGGGATCTTCCCAACCCAGGGATCGAACCCAGGTCTCCTGCATTACAGGTGAATTCTTTAACATCTGAGCCACCAGGGAAGCCCATGATGTGTCTATAGTGTTCTTTGAATTTATCCTGTTTTGTGTTTTCTGAGCATCTTGAATCTTTAAAATTTATGCTGTTGGCCAAATTTTGGTAACTTTTGGCTAGTTTCCTTAGTTTTCTCTGCCTAAATTTTTCTACTTCTGGAACTCCAATTATTTGTATATTAGACCTTTTGATATTGTTCCACATGTCTCTTGGGTTCTGTTAATATTTTTTCAATCTTTTTTTCCTCTTGCTTTTTCATATTGGATAATTTCTGTTGATTTATTCAAGTTTCTGATATTTTTCACTGTTGAATCCATTCTACTGTTAGGCCCACCCAGTGAATCTTTTTATTTCAGGTACTGTATTTTTCCTAAAATTTCCATTTGAATCTTTTATATATATATAAATATATAAAAGATATCCTCTGTGGATATCTTTTGTATATTTATATAGGTATATTTACACATATATATACACTGATATATATATATATAGTCTCTCTGCTGAGTTTTACTATCTTTTCATTGATTACAGTGTATTGTCCTTTATTTCACTGAGCACAGTTCAATATTAGCTGTTTTTAAATCACTTTCTAATAGTTCCGATATCTTTGTCACCTGGAATTTAGCTTTTTTACTTTTTCCTTTGAGACTAGGCAGTATTGGCATTGTGTGTGTGTGTTCAGTCGTGTCTGACTCTTTGCAACCCCATGGACTGTAGCCCGCCAGGCTCCTCTGTCCATGGGATTTCCCAGGCAAGAATACTCAAATGGGTTGCTTTGTTCTTCTCCAGGGGATCTTCGCAATCCAGGGTTGAACCCACATCTCCTGCATTGACAGGAGGATTGTTTACCTTTGTGCCACCTGGGAAGCCATTGAGACTAGGTCCCACTTTCTTAATAGGTTAAATGTCAAGAAATTCTGATTTGTCTTTGGTATTTATGAAAACTGTTGGAGTCTCTGGATTCTGTTTTATTTTTCTGCAAAGCACTCATGCTTCTTCTTCCTTTTCTTTTTTTAAAGCAAGAAATAAACTTTGAAACAAACTGAAAATTTTGTTTTGCTTGCAGTAATAACTCAAGTCTTGCTTCAGTTCTTTTAACTGGAAGAACAGAAGATATTCTATCTTTGGTTCTTTTATCTGAGCTACTTGCATTCTGCCTTTAGGTTATTCAAATGAAAATAGGGTTTTTTGGTGTTAAAAATTTTTTTTAATTGAATTACAGACTCTACATTCTATAGTGCTTTACACTTTTCAGAAGTTCACACAATTTCATATAACCTCATAACTCCCCCTTTTCCCTTACCACTATATTGACCCTACCCCATTCTCTCTCCTCACTGATAACCAACCATGTTTATTGTCTGAGTTTGTTAGTCTGCTTTTGTTGTTTTATTCACTAGTTATATTCCACATAAAAGTGATATCATACAGTATTTATCTTTCTCTGTCTTATTTCACTTAGCATAAGGCTCTCCAAGTCCACTCATGTTGCTGCAAATTGCAAAATTTCATCTTTTTTATAGGTGAGTAATATTCTGTATCTCATATTCTTTATTCATATCTGATTATGGACTCTTAGGTTGCTTCTATATCTTGGTAATTGGAAGCAAAGCTGCTATGAACACTGCGGTGCATGTATCTTTTTGAATTAAGGTTTTCATTTCTTTTGGCTATACACCCAAGAGTGAAACTGCAAGTCTGCATTTGTATAGAGTTTTCTCTCTGGTTCTGTTTTGGAATTCCTGTCTCATTCTCTAGCTACCCTGGGCTTCTCAGGCCAGAAAGATAGTGGGCTTTCTATGATAGTTTTTTCCACCCTGTACTGTACCACGATTTTGGTCTGTCCATAGGTAAAAGCTTTCAAAAATTGGAAATTCACTCTGTGTACGTAACTTACTCCATATTTTGACTAAAATATTAAAAAACTAAGTTTCTAGATAGAAATAATTATAAGGTTTATACATACATGATCTTTCCAAGGATTATGTTTTTTAGAATATGTTTTAGGAGAAGTCTCTTTCTACTTGTCATAAGCTACCATTTTAATTTTACTATGTCAAGATACTTTATTCTGATTTAAGCTGAAGGCACAAACCTATAGATCCAAATCAGTGCCATTCAGATTGTTGTCCACCAACTAGTGCCTGTATATGAAGGTATTTGCTGCCTGTCCACAATGAGGACAGAACTGGGAATATGTGTTTAGAATCTTTCATGCAACTTTTATGGAGTAACTTTTATGCTCATTAAATATAAGAAATGAAGTAGCCATTATAGTCAACAAAAGAGTCCAAAATGCAGTACTTGGATGCAATCTCAAAAATGACAGAATGAACTCTGTTCATTTCCAAGGCAAACCATTCAATATCACGGTAATCCAAGTCTATGCCCTGACTAGTAACGCTGAAGAAGCTGAAGTTGAACAGTTCTAAGAAGACCTACAAGACCTTCTAGAACTAACACACAAAAAAGATGTCCTTTTCATTATAGGGGACTGGAATGCAAAAGTAAGAAGTCAAGAAAACCTGGAGTAACAGGCAAATTTGGCCTTGGAGTGTGGAATGAAGCAGGGCAAAGGCCAATAGAGTTCTGCCAAGAGAACACACTGGTCATAGCAAATACCCTCTTCCAACAACACAAGAGAAGACTACACATGGACATTCACCAGATGGTCAACACTGAAATCAGACTGATTATATTCTTTGCAGCCAAAGATGGAGAAGCTCTATACACTCAGCATAAACAAGACCGGGAGCTGACTGTGGCTCTGATCGTCAATTCCTTATTGCCAAATTCAGACTTAAATTGAAGAAAGTGGAGAAAACCACTAGACCATTCAGGTATGACTTAAATCAAATCCCTTATGATTATACAGTGGAAGTGAGAAATAGATTTAAGGGACTAGATCTGATAGACAGAGCCTGATGAACTATGGATGGAGGTTCGTGACATTGTACAGGAGACAGGGATAAAGACCATCCCCAAGAGAAAGAAATGCAAAAAGGCAAAATGACTGTTTGAGGAGGCCTTAGAAATAGCTGTGAAAAGAAGGGAAGCGAAAAGTAAAGGAGAAAAGGAAAGATATTCCTATTTGAATGCAGAGTTCCAAAGAATAGCAAGGAGAGATAAGAAAGCCTTCATCAGCAATCAATGCAAAGATATAGAGGAAAACAATAGAATGGGAAAGACTAGAGCTCTCAAGAAAATTAGAGGTACCAAGAGACCATTTCATGCAAAGATGGGTTCAATAAAGGACAGAAATGGTATGGACCTAACGGAAACAGAAGCTATTAAGAAGAGGTGGCAAAAATACACAGAAGAACTATACAAAAATGATCTTCACGACCCAGATAATCACAATGGTGTGATCACTTACCTAGAGCCAGACATCCTGAAGTGTGAAGTCAAATGGGCCTTAAGAAGCATCACTACGAACAAAGCTAGTGGAGGTGGTGGAATTCCAGTTGAGCTATTTCAAATCTTGAAAGATGATGCTGTGAAAGTGCTGCACTCAATACGCCAGCAAATTTAGAAAACTCAGCAGTGGCCACAGGACTGGAAAACGTTGGTTTTCATTCCAATCCCAAAGAAGGGCAATGCCAAAGAATGCTCAAACTACCACACAATTGCACTCATCTCACACGCTAGTAAAATAATGCTTAAAATTCTCCAACCAGGCTTCAGCAATATGTGACCTGTGAACTTACAGATGTTGAAGCCGGTTTTAGAAAAGGCAGAGGAACCAGAGATCAAATTGCCAACATCCACTGGATCATTGAAAGAGCAAGAGAGTTCCAGAAACACATCTATTTCTGCTTTATTGACTATGCCAAAGCCTTTGACTGTGTGGATCACAATAAACTGTGGAAAATTCTGAAAGAGATGGGAATATCAGACCTGCCTCTTGAGAAACCTGTATGCAGGTCAGGAAGTAACAGTTAGAACTGGACATGGAACAACAGACTGGTTCCAAATAGGAAAAGGAGTACGTCAAGACTGTATATTGTCACCCTGCTTATTTAACTTATATGCAGAGTACATCATGAGAAACACTGGGCTGGAAGAAGCACAAGCTGGAATCAATATTGCCGGGAGAAACATCAATAACCTTAGATATGCAGATGACACCACCCTTATGGCAGAAAGTGAAGAAGAACTAAAAAGCCTCTTGATGAAAGTGAAAGAGGAGAGTGAAAAAGTTGCCTTAAGGCTCAACATTCAGAAAACTTAGATCATGGCATCTGGTCCCATCACTTCATGGCAAATAGATGGGGAAACAGTAGAAACAATGGCTGACTTTATTTCTCTGGGCTCCAAAAAACTGCAGATGGTGATTGCAGCAATGGAATAAAAGATGCTTACTCCTTGGAAGGAAAGTTATGACCAACCTAGAAAGCATATTCAAGAACAGAGACATTACTTTGCCAACAAAGGTCTGTCTAGTCAAGGCTATGGTTTTTCCAGTGGTAATGTATGGATGTGAGAGTTGGACTGTGAAGAAAGCTGAGCGCCGAAAAATTGATGCTTTTGAATTGTGGTGTTGGAGAAGACTCTTGAGAGTCCTTTGGACTGTAAGATCCAACCAGTCCATCCTAAAGGAGATCAGTCCTGGGTGTTCGTTGGAAGGACTGATGTTGAAGCTGAAACTCCAATACTCTGGCCACCTGATGCGAAGAGCTGACTCATTTGAAAAGACTCTGATGCTGGGAAAGACGGAAGGTGGGAGGAGAAGGGGATGACAGAGGATGATGTGGTTGGATGGCATCACTGACTCTATGGACATGGGTGTGGGCAAACTCCAGGAGTTGGTGATGGACAGGGAGGTCTGGTGTGCTGTGGTTCATGGGCTAGCAAAGAGTCAGACACGACTGAGTGACTGAACTGAACTGAACTGAACTGAACTGAAATATAAGAAAAAAACTTGGACTGTATTTTACATGCTTTTTGCTATTCTTAAACTTCATTTTTCTAGTAATTATTTTTTCTTGTATTTTAATGAATAGTTTATATTTCTTATACTTTTTCTTATATTTTATAAGTAATGAATTTTTCTTATATTTCTTATATTTACACCATTATTGGTGATGACTTGGAAATTAAAAACAAGAAACAGGCGATTCTCACAGGTAATTTGAAAAACACTGGCCTAGATTTCAAATAAGTAAATAACTTTTGGGAAGGTCTCAAGGTAACTGTTTAGTAGGAGAGATGAGTCTAGACTGTTATTTTATTATAGTGATGGTTCCTAAATGAACCTGGGATAGGCTAAAATGTTCTTTAAAAGATGATGAAACTGAGGTGCAGAAAGTCCTAATCAAGTTGATTTTTGAGGGGGTATATGACACAGTAACATGTCAGAAAAAAATTCAATGCTAATGTAACTTTCAGCTGAGTTGAAAGTATTCTTTGTTGCTCACTCTGAGAAGTTGCTGTATTACTATTTAAGTTAAAAGCAAAACAGTAAGTTTAGAGGAACAACAAATAATAGCAATATACCCATTTACTGGCCCTGCTGTGCAACCAACTGTGTATAGGAAAACAATCTATTACATGTGTATTTTAATTCACATTTTAGAAATGAGAAAATAGTCTTGGCAAAGCAACTTAATCAAAATTACAGAGCAAGTAAGTGACAGAGTCAGGATTCCAATTGAAATTTGTCTGGTTCCAAAGTCTCTACACTTAACATTACTGTTCTTTATTAATCACCAAATAGACTGCAATACAAATTGCTCCATCATTATGCAGATGGTTTCAAGTTAACATAGTACTAAAAATGAACTTTAGTAAAAATTACTTCGCCAACAAAAATCTGTCAAGTCAAAGGTATGGTTTTTCCAGTAGTCATGTATGGTTGTGAGAGGTGGACTATAAAGACAGCTGAGTGCTGAAGAATTGATGCTTTTGAACTGTGGTGTTGGAGAAGACTCTTGAGAGTCCCTTGGACTGCAAGGAGATCCAACCAGTCCATCCTAAAGGAGATCAGTCCTGGGTGTTCACTGGAAGGACTGATGCTGAAGCTGAAACTCCAATGGTTTGGCCACCTGATGCGAAGAGCTGACTCATTGGAAAGACCCTGATGCTGGGAAAGACTGAAGGTGGGAGGAGAAAGGGACGGCAGAGGATGAGATGGTTGGATGGCATCACTGACACGATGGACATGAGTTTGAGTAAACTCCGGGAGTTGGTGATGCACAGGGAAGCCTGGCGTGCTGCAGTCCATGGGGTGGCAAAGAGTCGGACACGACTGAGTGCCTGAAGTGAACTGAAAAAATGAACTGAGTAGCAGAAAGTACAAGGGTTCCTGTCCAAGGATTCATCAGCTTTTACCAAACTTAGATTGGAAAATCCATGTCGAGATATCAGGAGACAGTGAGCCAACAATTTGGAAGACAGGGATTGAAAAGCATTAGCAAGTTTTTTTTTTTTTTTTAATGAATCATTATAGATATTTATTCTTGTTTCTGACTACCTGTTCTCTTTGCCTATCAGAGGAGTACAGTGAAGCTCTCTTTATAGATTATAGAAATAAAAAACAATAGTTGCCATCCAGTACTTGCCAAGCTAGAGAATGGGACAGAAAGGCCAAGTCTTTTTGCTTCAATACATATTCATTCATTGCAAAAAGTACAACAGTGGCAGATTTTATTTCCTTGGGCTCCAAAATCAATGCGGATGGTGATGACAGCTATGAAATTAAAAGACATTTGCTCCTTGGAAGAAAAGCTATGCCAAACTTAGCATGTTAAAAAGCAGAGACATCACTTTGCCAACATAGGTCCTCATAGTCAAAGCTATGGTTTTTCCAGTAGTCATGTGCTGATGTGAGAGTTGGATCATAAAGGCTGAGCACTGAAAAACTGATGTTTTCCAATTGTGGTGCTGGAGAAGATGCTTGAGAGTCCCTTGGACAGTAAGGAGATAAGTCAATCCTAAATGAAATCAACCCTCAATTTTCATTGGAAGGACAGTCGCTGAAGTTGAAGCTCCAATACTTTGGCCACCTGATGTGAAGAGCCAACTCATTAGAAAAGACCTGATGCTGGGAAAGATTGAGGGCAAGAGGAGGAGATGGCAGAGGATGAGATGGTTAGATAGCATCACCAACTCATTGGACATGAATTTGAGATGGTGATGGACAGAGAAGCCTGGCCAGCTGCAGTCCATGGGGTTGCAAAGAGTTGGACAGGACTTAGCAACTGAACAACAACGAACTATAGCTTAGACAGAACACAACTAGGTTAGCTGCTCTTCTGAGGAATGTACTTGCAAGTTAATATTTCACTGCTTCTATACCTTGAGACTTTCCTAAAGACATCAGTTACTGTGAGTGTAAATTACATCTAGTTTAAATCAACATAATTCTATTTACCCTAGCAAGGCAGCTTTTTTTAAAAACTACTCATTGTCTTCATTTCTTTCACAGAAATAACCTTTGCATATTTTTTATACCGTGTACATGAGGTGACTATGATTCCATCTCAACCAGAGAAATTCCTTTATGATATCCTTTCCATGGCCTTCCTTTGTCCTCTGTGATAGAAAATTATCAGCAGAAGCACTTCCCCTTCACCCAGTTCCTGTTCTCTTATCACAGATTATCCGTTTACACTCCCTTCCTGCCTTGTTGGGGAATTTGAGGGCAGGGAAAGACGGCTAAACCTTTGCCTTCTATCCAATAGCCACTGCATCCAATGGTATATATATCTTTTGCACATTTAACAGTTCCCTCGCCAATTCCTCTTTCGTACCTTTTTGTGTGGACAATGGATTAATGCCAAAGTGGTTTTTCCCCTTCACACACTTCAAAACCACAGAGTTTAATCCAAGCTACAGCAGGACTGATAGTTACAGCTTTTATTTCTTTGTAGTGCCCTTTCTATAAAGGTGGGCCAGGGGTGCAAGGGAAACAGAATGATGAGCAGTCAATTTTTTTCCTACCTGGTTTATACCTTCCCTACCACCCTCACCATACCAATCACACTTGTTCTCAACCCCCTCCTCTCCTGTAGCTATCATGTTTGAAACTGTGCTAGAAACTGCTTATACACACTAGTCCATTTCATCCTAACCACCCTTATGGAGAGGGTAGTAATACTACTTACATTTGAAGGCTTTCTATGTATGAAGGATAGTTTTAAATGTTTAAGATGTATTATCTCATCTAATCTGTGAAGCTGGTTTTCCTGTTTTACAGATAAAAAAGTTAATGTTCCAGGTCTTGGGTTACACTGCAAATAACTGAGAGAGGCAGGATTTGAATCCACTAACTTTAAAGTAGGCTTTAATTATGATTTAATGAGCAATTACTTAATCATTTTCAGCCCTTGACCTGATGAGTATTTCGCCATCTCACCTGTCACAGTCTCATCCTTTACGCGAACCTGTGTTCGGGTCCTCCCTTCCTCATCCCCCGACGCCTCTCATCCTACGGTCTGCCCACATCCTTTATTATTCTGTCCTCTCCCCCGGCCCCCACATTTCCGTCACAATCGTCCCCGTCGTTAAGGTCCTTGTTTCCTTCTTCGGACCCTCGTCCGTAGTACTCGCTGCTTCCTCAGAGGAGCCTCGGCCCTCAGGCGCCGTCACGCGCTCCCCGGCCCCGGCGGCCGCGCGGGGTGGCGGCGTGCGAGGCGCGCGAGGGCGGGCGGCGCCCCCGGCTCCCGGCAGCGCCCGCGCGGTGCAGGCTGGGGGAACATGGCCGCTTCCGGTCTCCCTGCCGGGCCGGCGCGGGCCTGAGCTCGGACCCTGCCCGTCGCACCCCGCCCTCAGCTCCTCCCGCCGGGCAGCCGTGGCGGTCGCCGCAGGCTTTTCCTCCCGCTGCCCCCGCGCCGCGCCATGGAGAAGAGCTCGAGTTGCGAGAGCCTTGGCTCCCAGCCAGCAGTAGCACGGCCGCCCAGCGTGGACTCCCTGTCCAGGTAACCGGGGCCCGCCAAGCGTCGGAGGGGGATGAAGAGGGGCCCGGGACCCGCTGGACGGCGCCCCACCTCGCGGGCTCCGGGACTGGGAAGCTGCGCCGGAATTCCTTCCCTCAGGCTGGGAACAACTTCTTCCTTCCTCTCTGCGGGTTAGAGGCTGGGAAAGAGGAGGTTAAAACTCTGCGGTTCTTCATCGGCCTTACCTTTTGTATTCTGGCGTTTTTATCCGCGGCTGAGGACGCCTCGGCCCACTACATCCTCTGATCTCTCATTTCCCTCTTAATTCATTTTTTGGACAGCCCTTCCCCGACTCTGTCCCCTCCCCCCATCTCCTCCCTTTCTCTGGACGACTCTTTTCTGACACCGTTCTCCTGTCTTTTTTCCATCCGTCTTTCAGTCTTCGGTTTTTGGGTTCTTGCCCACCTTTTCCGCTCTTTCCCGTCACTTCACTTACCTCTTTTACGGTTTCCTTGCATTCTGATCTTCGCCCTCCCCCCAACTTTGCCTTAAAATGTAAGCAAGAGTACCCCCACCGTGAATCTTCCAGCTGAACGCTGTTATTCCTGAGTAATGAGGGGTAGTTTTCGTCCGTCCTGGGCTACCGGTTCTCCAGGTTTCCATCTTGTATCAGCTGGGATTTTTTCACCCTGGAATTTTGAGGAGGATTTTACTATGCAGCTTTTCACACAGTTGTCGTGACTGTTAACTTGACGTGTTTCAAAGGCAGTTTTTTCCTTTTGTTTTAAAATAGTAATTTAAATTTTATTTTAAGAAATAATGGTAGACCTGTATTGTTATACTGCTACGTTGAAATCAGGTTCTTTTCCTTTGAAAAAGTCTAGTTATTATTAGTTATTAGATACTAAACCGCTGTAAACGAGCACATGTTTCATTTTTTCCCCCGTGAATAAATTGGCGTTGCTCTCTTTTAATTCTTTTTGGACTCTGCTAAATACGGGTGATACTGCCATTGTTTTCCCTGTTGCTCTTCAGGACCTCATTGGGAAGTCAATCATTACCTGATCCCACCTTTCTTTATTAGATTCTCTTCCTAAATGTGTTCATAGCCACCTGCCCACCCCTTTTGTAGTGTTTTTAACAAGCAAAGTTTGGTTTAATTGTCTTCTCCACTAGACTATAAGCTACTTGAGGACAAGGATCATATCGTATTGGTTTTCATATCACCATCATTTAACAGAGACCCTGCCTGTCAGAGGTGCTTAATAAAAAATTTTTTTTAATTTGTAGATTGAATTATACTGGAGAGTGATTTTGCATTTGGTTATGTACCACTAGTGTGCATTTGTTTCAGGTGTTTTTTAGGTTTATTGCTCTGAAATTTAGGTCTTCCCTGGTGCCTGGGATGGTAAAGAATCTGCCTGCAATGAAATTTAGAAGGCTGGGAGATTTACACTCAGCTGTAAAATCATTCAGAAAACAGTTTGGAAAATTATAATTTTATGGGAAAGTTACAAATGACAACTATGGCTCAGGATAGAATGTAAAGAAAACAAATGAGACAACTGAAGTAATCTCATCCAAGGGAGGGTTTGGAACCGCAGGAGGCAGCATAGTCTTGTTAGAAAGAAAAGTGCTGGATGTCAGGAGGCTCAGGCTCTTTAGTCTTAGGCTCAGTTAGTCATTTGGCCTGTCTCATTTAACCTCTCCAGTCTGCAATTTTCTCATATTTTGAAATAAGGCAGGGGAAGGGAGAGTTTATCTAGAACATCTGTAAGGTCCCTTTAAGCTTTCAAAATCTGTCAGTTCTGTATCTTAATGATAATAACCTTTGTTTTGAATTTTTGAAATTACACTAAACGTTTATATCACACAACGAGGTTAGTTTTGCCAATTAAGCACATTTATTTACTAAAAGAAAAAGCCCAACAACTTCAAAGTTTATGTGTATATGTTTTAACTTCTTAATGAAACATTAGGTTACATATGAATATGGGAAAGTTAAGAATTCCTTGAATTTTTACTGGAGTTTGTTGTCTTCAACCTCTCCACACAAAACTATAAGTATGGCTCTACTTTCACAGGAAAATGCCGGATTTCATTCCTGTTCTCTGGAAGAGTAGAAAAATAACATTTATTGGTTGTCTATAGAATTCATCCTGCTAAATTCTTTCATATCTTTTATTTTGTGAATCATTACACCTATTTGTGGCACTCTTTAATCAACATTATAAGATAGCTGGATTGTAGACACTTGTTAGAAAGCTTAATTTTAAACTTAATTTAGAGTAACAGTCAATCACAGGTGATTCTAATACAGAGGGAGGGTGGACAACTATGGTTACAACAGCAATGTTACCTAACTACCCAGGTTAAGTTTATTACTTTTGTTATCCTATGATTAAGTGAAATACTGGTGTTTGAACTGTATTATCTCAGTCTTTTGCAGAAATCTCATTCTTAAATTGTTGTTCTGCTTTCATTTTATACAATTAGAAAATTCTCATTTTCTAATTTTCAGTTAGGAAAATTGCCTTGTGAAATTACTTTGATATCTCCTGCAAAATAATAGTTAATAATTCTATTCAGTGTATTACAGATTGTGATTTGCACAGTAGATTACCAAATTTCTGCTGAGTTTAGTTTCAAGGAAATTTTTGCTTATGCTTTCTGTTTGTTTCAAAATGGAAATTATGTAGCTGCATCTTCAATTTGGCAAAAAGTCTTCAGTCAGATTTATTACTGAAGTTGGTAATATATTCATCTTTAATTCCTTCAAATACTCCTACTATTAGAAGGAGCCAGCCTAAATATTATGTTTAAATGTGTTAATTTGTAAAATGTTTTATACTCTTCTGGGAAGTAGGAAAAATATAAACTGTAACCCATGTGGTTGCCCATTGTTTTTTGGAAAATGACACCCTCCATTTAGGTTGAGTGATTGGCTCTTGTGGGACCTGTAGTTCACACTAAATATATGTTGAGTTTTAATATCTATATATCCACAGTCTATGTATATCTATAAATCTGTAGTCAGCTCAGAATTGCTATTGCTTCTAGCTTTGCCTTCTAGGCCATGATAAGCCTGATATCTTTGTTCACAGAAGAGCAATTTCATTCTTAATATGATATTCAGATAGTAGTTTCTATCAGCTATAGCTGATTAGCAATTATGTAATCTTGCATGCTTAAGCTAATTTTCTTTGGGTGAGTCCTGCTTGGTATTGCTTGCTTGAGTGAACTGTTCAGCAGCTCTTGTATATCCTGCTGTTGTCGGTTCATCACACATGTCCTGCCCCACACAGAGAGAGTTGTGAACACATTCATTTCAGCACACTGATTATCTGACTGTATTCCAGTTGGTCTTGCTCTGATTTTTGTGGTAGGACTATTGATAAAACAAGACTGTGGGCTGGATATGGTAGCTAGGGTAGACCTGAGCTTCAGAACTGTAGAAGTTATACAGCAGAATTTAATACTATATTGGTCCTCATCTGCCTTCTTACTCTGTTTTTTTCCATCTTTCAGTTTGTACACTTAGAGAATGCTCTGCTTAAGTGGGTTTCTTTGATTATTTTTTACCGTGCACAATCATGCTACTACATCGAGTGCTAAAGAGGCACCCAGCGAATGATTGAATAAAGAACTGTTGACTGAATGTTTAACACTTGCCTTATTTGCTGTTTCTACTCAAAGAATTAAAAGGTTTTCCAAAGTGAAATGTGGCCTGTGAAGTCACGACTTCAGGTTCAAGCTGACAGTGCCCTTGCGTGAAGCCTCTTGACACCCTGGGCGTTTTTATTGTCTGCGTTATCTTTTCTGTGCCCACTCATTTGTCTTCACATTGTTTCCTTAGCCTACTGGATTTTCCATCTGTCTTCATTACTTCAGTCTCTTTCTCTCGAATTTAGTTTGTCAGTTATTTTATTTAATGTGTTTCTTTCATCCGATATATCCTCTTTTTCTAATTTCTCTGGGCACCACTTGTCTCAGATTATTTTTGGTTATCAGTTGATTTCTAGCATATAAATTCATTAGCATTTATGAGCATCTTATATTTACATTTAACTTAGATTAAAACAATCAAAGAGGAGGTGCACATAATATAATCAAAAAAGTAGCTCCAGCTAATTACATTTTTGAATTGCATGTCTTCCTTAAAATTATCATCATTTGAAAACAGCAGAGCGTGGATTTTTGTTTCTATGAATTTTGATGATACTTATAGCTTGAAGGGGCTTCCTTGGTGGCTCAGCAGTAAATAATCTGCTGGCAGTGCAGGAGCCTCAGGAGCCGCAGGTTCGATGCCTGGGTCAGGAAGATCCCCTGGAGGAGGACATAGCAACCCACTCCAGTATTCTTGCTTGGGGAATCCCATGGACAGAGGAGCCTGGCCACCTACAGGCCCATACGGTTGCCAAAAGTCGGATACAACTCAAGCAACTTAGCATGCTTGTACGCAGACACACATAGCTGGAAGAAGTAGGAATTTTTAAGATTTCTAAACTACATTTCACTGGAAGGTCTCATTTCTGGTTTCAGCCCCAAGGTCACTTAGAAGTGATGCCAGTAGGAAGTATCCTTTCAGGTTGTTTTTTTCAGTAGTGGTGATGGATTTGTATCCAGTGATACATTCTTACCAATTCTCCTTTTGACTCTTGGCATGACTTCTGAGGCAGCTGGCTGAGTTAGTGGACTATAGCTACAGAACAAAGTGAAGCTAATAGATTGTATCTCCAACCTTGGCCTTATTATTAACACCTTGCATCAGACGTTGAACATTTTGACAGCCTAAAAATTACTTATTTTGAGTTTCATTGTAACAGGACCCTAAAAGAACCTTAAAGTTCTATTAGATAAGATCCAGTATTACTGTGAACTAATCAGTACTTGTGTATATTTTTCTGGAAGAACATTTAAAGAGATTACTTATTGATCACAAGTGTTTGGGTTAATACTAAAGCTGAAACTGGGTCCTGTGTATGATTTTTACCTGCTTACTCTGTCATCATCAGTCTTCTATTAATATAGCTCACTAGTTCCAAGACAGTAACATCAGCATCCTTTAGGAATTTGTTCAAATACAGGTTTCCTGGCTCTACCTCAGATGTAGCTGAATCCAAAGCTTTGGGGGTGGAGACCAGTGTTTGTATTTTAGCCGGACGGCCAGGTGACCCTGATGCATGCTGAAGTTTGAGAACCACTGTTTTGGGTCTTTTACTGATGGTTGCTTAGTAACTTCAAGCCTATTACTTGAGAGCACTTTTGTAAAAATGTTAACTGAAATAATGAAAGGTAAAAGTCCATCTCTTGTGGATTTATTATATATGGCTTTTAGGAAATTTCCTGAGAGCTTTTCTTTCTTAGCCACAAGAAAGAATACCAAAACAAGAATATATGTTTTGGGGCTTATAAAAATAGGTCCTTGGGTGAGATGCATTAGTGGTAACATACAATTTTTAAAACTATTAAAAAGAATTCCAGAAGGCTATCACCTGAACCAATAAAGGATTATGTCCAAGGGAAGGAAATAACCCAGATACAGATGTTCAGAAAGCAGTGAGTTTATTTTGGAAAGCTTCCAGTTAATGCTATTGTATTCAAACTCACCAGGGACAAAGGTTGCATGTGATGCAGGAAATTCTCTAGATTAGTATAGAGTATTTTCTTTCTAAAGGAAGTTAGTTTTGAGTTGGTAAAGAACTTGCTTTGTCTTGGCCTACTCTATGATTTAGTTAAATCAATGGATAGGATTAAAACTATTGAGAGGTGATAGTCTGCATAGGGAGTGATTTTATAAGCTTGCTTTACACAGGAAGTCAGGTTAAAAATGGAACTATATAAAATGAAAAGATTGATACAAGGTTATTATAATTAAAGGGACAGGGAAGATGCCCTTTTAATGAAAATAATAACCCCAGTAACCTCAATTCCCTTTCCTGTAGCTTTGTTACACAGAACTAACTGTGGGTGTCCCTCTTAATGTGTTTCTCTGTATGTACCAATGTTGTCATCACTGTAGACCACTTATGAGCAAGTTTTGTAATTCTCCTGGCCAAGTACCGTAGTACCGTGGCAGTCATTGCTGATGAATTTTCCTTCTTTAAAAGACTTTACTGGGTGTGATTAACTCTTGGGCTGTTTAAGTAATTCTTAGTCTAGGTTAAATAAGGGCAGATGCTACATAATAAAAATTTTTAAATGTTTCAATCTATACACTTCAAAAAACCTAAATACACTTACTTGGAAAACCCTTCTTTTTTTTTTTTTTAAAGTTTAGGTTTAGCAGAGTATAACAGAAAATCCAAAGTAACCTTGGCATAAAACAAAGATAGTCTTGTGTTATTTTTGCGCTATGTAAAGACCCAGGAATAGTTAATATAGATCTGATACAGTGGATATAAAGTATCCAGGACACAGACTCTTTCTAACTTGCTGTATCTTACATTCCAATCTTACCATGAGAGCCAAAAGTACTGTTGCAGTTCTTTAACCACTGATCCTCATGAGTCAAAAAGGAGGACAGGAAGAAGAAAGACATGTTGCCTCTATTTAAAGGATACATTTTTCAAAGTCACTTACTGCCTTTTAAGTTTACATCCAGTTGGTCAGATCATGGTCCCATACCATACCTAGCTACAGTGGAGGCTAGATTATGTAGTTTCTTCTGGGAGGCCTTATTCTAAATCAGAAATTGGAAGTGTGTTTCTAAGGAATAAGAGAGAATAGGTATTGAAGACAGGCAGTAGCTTCTCCCATGTATACAGCTAAATCATCTTAAAGCAAGGAAAATATTTTTTTAAAGCAAGGAAAAATTAAGTGTGCAACACTTAATTATGCCAGAGACATTCTTAGGTTTGCCTGCAGTGATCCTAATGGAAAATGCCTGGCAAGAGAGAGATGATATGTTGTAGCAAACCAAAAATGAGAACTGTATCTTGGAGCCCTCTAAACTTTTGAGTTTTTAAGCTTTTTACTTTTTTTGTGTGTGTATTATCTTAGGATAGATTTTTATAATCTTAATCTGGGACCATACAGTGAAAAGGATGCATTTATTAATTCCCGTGGCACTAAGTGAAAAGCAGATAGAAATCACATGAAGAGTGACCAGCTTTGCTATTTCATTTGCGAAGCTCAAGGAATTGTTGGGTGAAGTGGAGGTGGTCTGAGGACAGTGGCCTGCACTGCTGACTCCTCTGCACTTTGGCGTTCATTTTGAGGCCATGTATCCATGTGTTTTACATCCTCCCAGGATGCTGCATCAGGTTATACTGAGGTATTTTCTCTCATTTCAGTTGAGGTTTGGTCTTCGTAAGGAAAGGAAAGCGGGCTGTTGAGGGCCATGTTAATTTATGAATGCTTTTGCCAATATAGTTTGTTTATTTTTGTATCTTCAACCTAAAAGTTTGATGGAAAATTCAGAGCACTCAGTGTTTCATGCATTTTTGTTACCAAACTTAAATATTAATATTTTACGCATGTAATGTCAAACATAAGAAGTTTAGTCATTGGGGATTAATGGAGGAGGGTAGAGGAGTCTCTTCTGGGAGACTCCTGTGATTCATTGTGCTCAAGGAATTTGATAGGCATGAGTAACAGACGTATCCATCTTCTTTCTAACAGCATTGGCAATACTGAAACTAGCAAGTGGGTAGTTGTTCAAGTAAGACTTTGTTAGGAGGTTGTGTGTTAGCCAAAGGTGTAATAACTGACTCATGATGGGCTAGTAATTATGAGCCCTAGTTTTCTTGAATTGAGCCAGGACATCCAGCAAAAGTCAAGAATAAAATTTTACATAATATAAATGTCCTCTGTTACTGGTACTGGATAATATTCTTCTGTTATAACCAAAGGCAGTACTTAAAAATATGAACACCTGAGATAAACTCTGCTTTTCAAGTGAAAGTTGTCGTAGTAAACGATCGTAGTAATATCAGTAGTCACAATAATATTGTAAATAAAAGCACTTAACATTTATTGAGTGCTTACTGTGTGCTTGGTATAGTGCTAAAATTCCTTATATGCATTTTCTCCTAATTGTATAAAAGAAGCAGTATTATTATTCCCGTTTTACAGGTGAGGAAACTGCAGATTCGGGAGAGCAGTTTGACGTCTGGGCCCAAGTTCTGTCTCACTTCAGGGCTCAGTGCTGAAATGCACGCACCATGCCTGGCGGTCTGGTGCCCCAGCTGCAGGGCAGAACTTGGCTCAGCGGTGAGGGCCGTCCTGGGCAGGTCGGGTGGGTGTCTTGACTGGGAGGTGAGTTTCCTTGACCAGTTGCACTTTCTGTTGAGCAGAACGATGAGGTGCACAGTATATTAAGTTCAGAATTTCAATCTTTGGAGAGAATTTTCTCTAGTTTTGAATGTTTTTTTCTTCCAACGGAAAATAGGATAATTTTTTTTCTTTGCCTGAATAGTAAGGGTAGTATCACTTTCAGTTAGAAGAAGAGTTTTACATTTTGAATAGCAGATAAATTAATAAAGTGAGTAAACATGATGCCAAAACGTCTTTCTGCCCGCCCCTCCCCTGTAGGCTGTACAGAGTATTTTACACTGTTTTACTGTAGGCTTCCTTAAATATCTGAATTCCCTTAAGTTCCTTTGTGTTTGTTTACAGTTAATGTGTTAAGAGCCATTGACATTTGAAGATCATCAGAAGTGAAGATAAAACATCTCAAAAATTATAATGTAAGTGAATGGGAAAATGGAAAGAAAAAATGGACGAAAGTTAACATTGCCGACAATATTTCTGCAGTTCATATATTATCCCAAATGAAATTTATGTGTATGAGTAACTTCAAACTTTAGTCCCTAATCCAAGTCCTAGTCCCTAAATTCTGTTCTCTTCTACCTGGGGAAAATAGTCACCAAGTTTTAGTCATCAGTAATTTCCCTTTAAAATTCTTTTGGCTTCCATGTACTATTTTTTGCTTTTTCCTTCCTAGACTTTGCACTTTGACAAGGGCTGATTTTGTATTTAAAATGGTATGTGTGTGGAGACTGAGGTCTTCACTTTCCAGCTACTGATGTATGTTTTATGCACTTTTAATTTTACTATTGTTCTGTATTTCTTAGGCAAAAATCTGACCAGTAAGCTAGCTAGCCTCTCCCTTCCTTCCCTTCTGTCTTTACCCGCTCCCTTCCTTCCTTTCTTACTCTCTATAAATGTTTGCTTAACATAGATAATGTCCTGCACATTGAGCTTGATCCAGAATTCCTGAATAAGACCTTGGTGCTGAAATGAGTAATGTCATCTTTTTATACAGTTAGGGCGTTAGAGATCAGCTAGTTAATTTTTCAAGTGTGCCTGAGGCCCACTTGCACATTTCAGTCACTTGCTTGATGAGCATTTAGTTTCCTAGGTTCCGAACTAGACATTCTGAATTCTGGGGAGTGGGCCCAGGAATCTCTCCTTAAAGTGAGAACCACTAATCCAGATATTTTTGGATTCTAGTACAACTGTGCAAGTTTGTAGTTGAGGGAATAGACCTAGAGAAGTTTAGTAACTTAACCCAAAGACACCGTAAGTGTTTGAAGGCCAAGAATGGTTTGGTGGTGTTTTCTCCAAAGTCACAGAGATATTTAGTGCCAGAAGTGATCTCCTGACTCCTGCTTCTAGACTTCAAGTCATGGCATGATTTCAGTTAGGCCAGACCATTTTAGTGTGCGTGTGCGTGTGTGTGTGTGTGTGTGTGTGTGTGTGTGTGTAATCATAAGCAGTTCATCATTGTTCCTGAAAAAAGTAACTAAAAGAATAACTGAAGAACATGATATTTGTTTCTTCATCCTCAGTCAGATGGATGACTGGTTCTGATTTTGAAATCATTGGGTGGGAAAAAGCCCCTGGTAGTCCAGTCCAGAAAGAGTAACCCCTCTCTCCCCTGCACCCATGGCACTGTCTCTACTTGGTCTTTAAATTTTATGCTTCTGAAAAGGAAGGATCTGATTTCATTTTTGAATGATGGTAGCTAATAGTAGGTGCTTGATAAATAGTATAAACAGGTTGCTGTTAAAATTTTCTTTTTTTTTTCCTTTGAATTCTATAAGATACTATTAGGAGTGGTTTTATTTTCTTTGTACAGAAGTTGATACTTTATATACTAAGCCAGAGACCTTAAATAATTGAAGTCATCTGTATGTATGATACTCCATTGTTACAGTTCATAAGTTCACAGTATCTCTGAGTATGAAAATATTCTAAAGTATTTTTGGAACTATGTGTGAATTAATTTTAGTGTTGTATTTTATATTGTATATGGTATATTGATAATTACTGAATTTTAACCTTACATTAGTAAATGTATTTATGCAGTTTTCTTTGAAATAGTCTGTGATTCTCAAATTAACTACAAAGTTTAACTATAAAATGCTGTTAACTCAATTTTCCAGAAATTTTGGAACATATTTTAACTGTAAGATTTTTAAAAAGGGACATTTAAAATCACATACTCATTTCTAATAAGTTGTATTTTTGTAATTTAAAATTTCCTCTCATTAAATACTTTTTTTACTCTTTTTGTAATCAAAGACTTGTAATTGTATGTATGGTAGTTCTAAAAAGGAGTCTTATCTACTATGCAGTGTAAATCCTTCCTTTTTTGTGTGTGTTGAGACACTGAAGTTAAGGGACTTGCCTAAGAGTGGAATTTTTGTAAATATTAAAATACACATGTGAGCAAACAGTAATACTGTATTTCTGTAATGATATGTGTGAAATGCTTTAAACACTGTAAAAGTATCACACAAATGTAATGTATTATGGTTACTGCTCTGGTGATAATGTGTGCACTTAGTTTCTTTATGATTAAATTAAAAACATTTACTATTTAAAATCAGAAAGAAAAATACGCAGATGCTTGTGACATGATCTATTCTCTTATTTCTTCTGTTCAGATTTTACTGTGTCTCCTTGAAGTACATGGTACTAGAATAGATACTTTGTGGGTTACCAGTGAAATTTCTCTTTCCCTGTGGTAGTCCAATCCAGATTGTCACCTTATACAATTACACAAAATACTCAGAATGATATTTCCATATTGCAAGACTTCTATCAGCAGTTTTCTTTGGGGAAAAAAAATGGTGAGTGATGAATGTTCAGTAGTGTTCCCCAACATCATCAAAGTAACTGATGTAATGTTAACACATTTTGGTCTAGTTTTTATAGTTAGAAAAGTGTTTGGCCTACATTATCTCTTGTGAGGAAGTTCTCATTGGACAGATGAGTAACTTCAGGCTCAGAGGAGTGAATGACTGTCCATTGTCCCTGCTTAGAAGAGATTCAACTAGAACTTGAACTTTGACTCTAAATGCATGCTGTTTCCCTGCCCTACATAAATCATAGTATGCAAGTGTTCAAGTTCATGGGGTATATGTTTTGTTTTTAAAAATAAACTCTAAATATTGGAAAATTAATGATTGGTTTACCTTGTCCAGCTTTGGACTTTCTTTGGAAGTCTGACTCACTTTTGCTACTCTTAAAATGCTTAGCAAGAGATGAAGGTTTATTTTTGAATAAAAGGTATATTCTTAGCATGGTTATCAGTGTGTGCCGCCTAGAATTATTTGAGTGTTTAAATGTTTAAAAGAGTAGTAATTATAGTCTTTAGAAGTATATTGAACTGTGTAAGCCAAAAAATTATGCTGCATAATATGTACAAACTAATGTAGTGAAAAGTCTTGGTACTTTCTTAGACCTGAGTATTTTTAGTTTGGATTCTGCTTCTTAACTGTAACTTGGCTTGATTTCTCTGAGCCTGATTCCTTTACCTGGAAAAAGGGTAAAATGATACTTGCTGTCTTTATAGAATTGTTGTGAGACCTGAATATGATGATTTATCTTGATGACAGTAATTTAAAAAAAATAGCTAATGCTTATGTAGTGTGTACCATGTAATAGGCACTGTTTTAAGTATTTTATGTGTAGTCATTGAATTCTCATAACAGTCCTGTGAAGTATGAGAATTATCACTATAGATGAGGAAACTGAAGCACAGAGAGTTTAGTAACTTCCTTGAGGTCACAACAGGGTGGGAGAATCATAGTTTAGTACCAGACAGTCTAGTTCCAGAGTTGGTAATAAGTATGAAAGAGAATATGTATGAGAGCTCTTTGACATTTGTAAAGGGCTATGATAATATTAAGTATTATTACTTTAAAAATATTTTAAAAGAGAGATGTTTTCCTCATCTTCATTATATAGCTAGAGGGAAAAAGGCAAAAACAAGCAAGAAAAAGCAACCAGCTTAATCTGGTAAATAGTGAATAGTGTTCAAAATTAAGGGAGGATAAATCCCTGAATGATGCCAGTACAGTAGATTTTTAATGTAACCATTCCAGGCTAGGAAGAGAAAGAGACAGTGAATGGTCTTATTTTCCTACGAAATAACTGCAGTGACATTCAGTGACTGCAGAATGAAACAAAACACCTATGTCAACTTCACTTATATTACTGAAGTTTTTGCAGAAAACTTGTATCTCAGGTTGATGGGGCTGTGATCAATTAATGGTAATAATTTGTTGTTCTCTGATTTGGAAAAGCAAAAATGTCTGTCTAAATAGCTTGAAGAATGGATGCATGACTTCAGAGTTTTAATAATGAATTCATATTTGCATGATGGAATGAGAAAATTACATGCAAGTTTATTTGTCAGTGCGTGAATTCCCCATGTATTTTCTGTATTTGTTCGGGTAAAAGTGTTGAGCAAGCATTTACAGAATAGGTCAACTCTTCCTCTTTGAAGTGTTTCCGCCCTGATACTTCAATTTGGATGGAACTGTTTGTTTCTAAAAGGAAACACGATATCTGTGTAGTGTGCTTTGAGCTCTGATAGTCTTACCAGCTTTCTAATAATCTTTCTCAGCTAAACTGATCTATACATAACTTTTCCTCTCTAGGCTTTGTATGAAACCATGTGAGTTTTAATTTCGACTCATCAGAGTTTGAATCAGGATTTTTGAAGGGGTTCTGAGAAACTCTTTTAAAAAGGAGTTGTTGAGGGTGTTGGAACTCGTGGTCCCTCCTGCTCTCCAGTTCTTACCCCATCCCCCATGGGAATATTTGTTTTGGCTAGAATACTTTGGCTTTCACCTATGTATTTATATTTCCAGATAAGATCTTTGAAGAAACCGTACTCTGTAGGAAAAAAGATGTATGTAAACTTTTTTTTTGCAACCTGGTTTTTCATACTTTCTGTTGCATTACCAAATAATAAGTCCTACCTTTTAGTTAGGGAAGATGTAGTTGATAGACCTGAAACTAAAATAATAAAAATTAAACTATAGCCAAGGTTGGCATGTACCTTAGGACTTAGAGATTTTCCAGATGTCAACTTGCACCAGCTGTCTCAGAACTCAAATCCCCTTTGTTTCTCTGAAGAATATGAAATGTAGTCTCATCTTTGTTAATCAGATGCCATGATAAGTTCACTGTGCCGCCTCTTTTATACTATGGGTTGGTTAAGTAGAAAAAAAATTCAGGTTTCTGGTGTACCATTAAAAAAAATAATTACTATAATTTGTAATTAAATTGTTTGGGGAGTTGTTTTTCTATTTTGGAGATCCTACAAATATTCTGACAATAGGTCTTTTGTATCCCAAGTGCTTTATACACACTGCAGGCCTTTTATTTATTTTTAATAAAACTTTCAACAGAATGATGAATAGAGCATGAACAGTGCTTATGTACTGTAGTCTATTGTGTAAGTATTGACAGCAGAATTTGCATTTCTAGAAAAGCCTGTTCACAGTCAGAATGTAGATTACATTCTTTAATGTACTTGGACAAACATGCTATGTATGTGCTCAGGACATTACTTACAGGAGAATACTTATTTGAAAAGAACCTTTTCTTCCCATGGAATACTGAAGAAAAATTAAATTGGCTGTAGGAGTGAAGCGGCTTATATAAGGCAAGTGATTTAAATCTTATTGTAATGACTATGGTCAATAGTGACTGGAAATAAAAGAAATGCAAGCTTTCGCAGATCCTTGGGAGGCATTAGTTGACTAGGATATGTGAAAAGATAGGTGAATTGTTTCCAGTCATTTGAGTTAGGAGTGTAAAGTGCGGGCATATTTATCTGCACCCCTAATTTGCAGACACACTTTCTCACTTTTGCTATAATAGAAATATTTTTTACTGGGTTTTGAATTATTAAATCAGGAGAACTAAGAGGAGTATAAATCTATTTTTGGCATCTTTGGATGCTTGAGTTTTATTTTTCTGTTTGTTATTGTGAAATACCACTAAGTGTTGGTGTGTTTGACAATAAAGTGATGTTAATTAATTCCATCAAGAGCCCAGCAGACCAGCAGAGTCAAGAGGGTTGGTACCTTGCTGATAGTTACACTGAAAAATGCTGGTGATGGAATTGGTTTTATTTGGGCCAGTCTTCTGTTTGAATATGTCAGAAGTTACAAAGGATACATGTATGCATGTGTGTAACATGTACATATTTATATATATTAAAATTTTTTCCCCTTGATGTTTGTACTTAGAATTAAGTGATTCATCCATTAACTAAAACTTTTTTATTTTAAGCTTAAAAGTGTATACATTTATTTATCTTAGTCAAATGAGGACATTTTACAGTGTACATCTGAGTGGAAAGTACTTTTACTGCCAAGGGCTTTGCTTCATTTTAATTTAATTAGTGAGTTACTTGAAAGGAGACCTTTATTTTTTATTTTATCCTATTTTCCCTTCTGACTAGGGTACTCTTGTATTTTCACAATGCCATTGGTTGAACACTTTCTACCAGTTAAGAGTTTCGCACTAATAACTTTCTACAGGTCATGTGTTTTTTATCCTTATTACAGTCTTAATAAGGTATCATTACCTTATTTTATAAAGAAAGACATTGGACTAAGGAACTTGCCTGAATTATTACCTGCTAAGTGGTGAAACCAAGTCTTGGCGAGCTGCCTCCTGAGTGCTTCTGACGCCGCATCTGTGCTGTGTGCTGTGTAATCTCCGCTGTGTCTCTGCTGCGTCCTTTATACCCCTTCATTCCCGCTGTTCTCTTATGAAATACTTAGGTGTCCAGCGTCTCCCTTGCTCTCTTAAGTCCCTTGAAGAAAATGAGTCTGTTTTCAACGCCACCCCTAGTGCTGGATGCACGTGTGATGTCAGGAACTGTCGGGGGGTGTGAAACAGGCGGCTTGAGGCAGTTCCTGCTCCCCGGAGGGAGAGGCAGAGGGTGAAGACCAGAGTCCTTTAGTGGAGGGAGAGATTCCGAGTCTCCGTCCTGGCGAGGAAACTGAGGGGTACTTTGAGGCATGGGAATAGTTGGACGTGATCAGTTGCCCCTACTGGCAACTGAACAGGAACAAGTATCTGGAGACAGTTTTCTGCTTTTGCAGCACTATCGGGGATGCTTGTAAGTTCAGTAGTATGAGGTAAGAAATACTTCTGTGTAGGTACCCAAATTAATTTGTTTAGATATGACTGTCCTAAGTAGCAAGCTTTTAGCCTGATTCTCAGGAATAATTATAACTTTCAGGAATAAGTATAACTTAAAATCTGATTGAAACAAAGAATTGAAAAGTGGAGAGTGCCTTATCTTATTTAGTGGTACTATTTTGAAAAGCATATAAAAAGTAACTTCTGCCTGCCTACCAGTAGTTAGTTTGTATAACTGTTCACCTAAATGTTACACTTTGAGCTTTTGAGACCAAAAGGGTGGAACACTGCTGTTAGGAATAGTGTAGCAGGGAAAAAGATATTCTGTTATAATAACAGCAGACCAGTGAATGTGTGGGAATGACTAAGAGTCAGATGATGGGATTTCTGTTTTGATCTTGCGGTGGAAAGAAAACTGTGTCACTCTGGCTGAGATAGTGGCAGGACTACTGAAAAATAGTCTGGCTGGTGCTGTCCTGCGTTCTGCTTCTCTGTTGTTGCTCAGTCGCCAAGTCCTGTCCAACTCTTTGCAACCCTGTTGACTACAGCAGGCCAGGCTTCCTGTCTTTCACTGTCTCCCGGAGTTTGCTCACACTCATGGCCATTGAGTTGCTGATGCCATCCAGCCATCTCATCCTCTGCTGCTCCTTCTCCTTTTACCTTCAGTCTTTCCCAGCATCAGGGGCTTTTTCACTGAGTCAGCTCTTCACATCATCTGGCCAAAGTTATTGGAGTTTCAGGTTCAGCATAAGTCCTTCAATGAATATTCAGGGTTGATTTCCTCTAGGATTGACTGGTTTGATCTCCTTGCTGTCCAAGGGACTCTCAAGAGTCTTCTTCAGCGTCACAGTTTGAAGGCATCGGTTTTTCAGCACTCAGCTTCTGTATGGTCCAACTCTCACATCTGTACATGACTCCTGGAAAAACTATAGCTTTGACCAGATGGACCTTTGTTGGCAAAGTGATGTCTCTGCTTTTTAATACACTAACTAGGTTTTTCATAACTTTCCTTCCAGGGAGCAAGTGTCTCTTAATTTCATGGCTGCAGTCATTGTCTGCAGTGATTTTGGAGCTCAAGAAAATAAAGTCTATCACTGCTTCCACTCTCCCCCCTTCTATTTGCCATTTGTATTCTCTGCTGTGTTTCTGTTGCATCTTTTATACCCCTTCATTTCCACACTGTATTGTTATGAAATACTTAGATATCTAGCATCTTCCTTACACTCTAAGTCATCACTCATCACTAAGATGTGATGAGACCGGATTCCATGATCTCAGTTTTTCAACTGTTGAGTTTAAGCCAGCTTTTTCACTCTCCTCTTTCACCCTCATCAAGAGGCTTTTTAGTTCCTCTTCACTTTCTGCCATTAGAGTGGTGTTATCTGCATATCTGAGGTTGTTGATATTTCTCCCAGCAATCTTGATTCCAGCTTGTGATTCATCCAGCCTGGCATTTCACATGATGTACTCGGCATAGAAATTAAATAAGCTGGGTGACAATATACAGCCTTGATGTACTCCTTTCCCAATTTTGAACCAACCTGTTTTTCCATGTCTGGTTCTAACTGTTGCTTCTTGACCTGCATACAAATTTCTCAGGAGGCAGGTAAGGTGGTCTGGTATTTAAGAATTTTCCATCTCTTTAAGAATTTCCACAGTTTGTTGTGATCCACCCAGTCAAAGGCTTTAGCGTAATCTGTGAAGCAGATTTTTTTCTGGAATTCCCTTGCTTTCTTGCCTCTGTTACTGTCTACATACCTAAGTTCTGTTTTTTTCATGGGTATGTATATATGTTCATTTGGTTATTTTGCGGAGCCAGACATTAACATTAAAATAATACTGACTTGATTCCTTTAAGTTAGGAATAAATAGAATAATATAGTTTAGAGTAGAATGAAAAATGGGTTAAAGAGGGGAATTCTGCTGAAAGTGGTTTCCCATTTACGAGGGCCATGGCTTTGCAAATTTGGATAAGCACATTTGTGAATGTAAATTGTTTGCGTGTTCATGTAATCTTTAACTACTCTTCCAAAGGGCAATATAATGAATCAGAATTTAGAGTATAAGCATATAATGGCAGTTTTATTCTGAGTTTTTTTTTTAGCCTCTTGAGAAAAGCAGTCTACATATGAATAAATATATAGAATAATTAGTATTATTAACAAGAGTATTCCACAGTGCTAGTTATATTTTAATCAGCTTTATAGCTTTTGAGAAAATATTCTCTCTATAACAACTTTATTTCTAAAATGTGTTTTATATATGCCTTTTTTTTTTTTTTTTTGACATAGCACACTTATTTAAGTAAAGATATTACTACTGTTGAGGGCAAAATTTGTTTGCCTACCGTTAAGGTATTAGGATTGCTTTTGCTCCAAAGTACACTTACCTCTCTATTATTTTGAACCGTGTTAATTACTTGCAGGTTATGCAGGGAATGTTCTATTTATTTATGGCTTAGATATTTGAACCTCTTTGGTGGTTTTTGGTACCTCCATTAAAGGATTTATAGGTAAAGAATAATTATAATTTGATATTATTTCTTAATGATCCTGATTGAAGGTTTGGGCAGAAAAATGCATATGCTAATTGAAGATGAATAAAATTGTATGATGCTGCTGCTGTGTGGCAGCCTTCTTATAGGGAAAGTTTATGCAAAATAGCTAATACTGACGACAAAGTCTTTGAATCACATTTTCATACTGACAGCGAAGTCATTGAATCACGTTTTCATATGGGACAATAGTTTATTTGTATGTATGTGTACATGTGCGTGTTTAGGAGGGGATAGTCAGGGGCATTTTGGCTATCAGGAGCTGAAAGGAATATTAAAAAATGGTAAAGTCCAGCTTAGCAAATTTTTCCAATAGTTAGAACCATAGCTCTTTATTTGCAGTCTTAGAATTTTATGTCTAAGATTTTCATGCTCTGAGTCACAGGATCTCAGATTTGAACTTTGATACCATCTTGTACAGCAGCTCCACCCCTCAAGTCTTCCTTATGACTTGAATGTCATCACTGAATTGAGTTCATTGAATGTCATTGAATGTCATCATTCATAAAGCCCTCACTTTCTCAACACTTCCTGAACCATTTTGGAGATCACTCCAAAGAAGAGGCACTGGATATAGGAAATGACCCTTTGGTAGCCTGTCAATTAAAGGGAATATGGATAGTGGAGAATGATTGCTAAGTCTGGAAACATAATTGCATTTCTCATGTGTGCTTACATTTGGAGAAATCTTTTTTGTTATGGGGGGAGGTGGCATTTAGTGATTAAAGCAGATACTATGGAATGACTATAATTTAATTTGAACAGCAACAACTACAGTTCTTTTAATCTTTTTGAAATCACTCAGTGAAACTATAATGACACTAATTGGTCATTAAAAAAAAAAAGTGTTTGGGCCATGAGCCTGTGACTCTATATGTCATCTTCTCATTTGTGTGACTGATTCTACTCAATCTGGATTTTGTCAAAAATAAGATGACGTGATTTTTTTTTTGGACATGTGGTGACTTTCCCACAGGTCTTTTATTGTTTGTCTGACGGTTTTTCCTAGTGGCTCAGGTGGTAAAGAACCTGCCTGCAATGCAGGAGACTCGAGTTTGATCCCTGGGTTGGGAAGATCCCCTGGAGAAGGGAATGACAGCCCTCTTAAGTATTCTTGCCTGGAATATTCCGTGGACAGAGGAGCCTGGCAGGCTGCAGTCCATGGGATTGCAAAGAGTCGGACACGACTGAACGATTAACAGTTTATTGTTTGTAATGATAGATTTGACCATCTCAAATATTTATTTAAGTCTTTTCCTATAAATCAGTTATCCCTTTAAATTTTTTTTTTAGTATAAATCAATCTGGCTTAATATTCTATTACTGTCATTTTAAATATAATAGATATGTTGTAAATGCTAATCTCTAAAGAGCCTGATTTTTATTTTTGAAGTTTTCTTGATAAGCAAGCATTTATTGAGTTTGAGCTTTTTCCCTAACTAGAAAACATAAGGTTGCTTGAAAACACTAGCAAAAAACTGTAAGAATTAGCTGTGAAGCAAAGATGAATGTGGTGAGCGGGTGTATATTCAAGGGAATAATCTGAGAGGAATGAATGGTGTTAGTCTAGAAAGTTCCTGATGCCTAGTTTCTTTGATAGCCCCATATATATCTGAAACATTTTAACAGTAACTTCACTTTAATACATTATCAGTTGTTGAATGCTGGTCCTCCCCCGGCACCCCCAGTAATGGTGTTTATATATAAAATAATTTTAATGCTTAGATAGTATTTTCACATTATTTTCACTTGGTCTTTGTAACCATCCAGTAAGATAAGAAGAGCGAGTATTTTTATCCCTGTTGCAGTATGAACTTGAGGCTCTGAGGGGCTAAATGACTTTCCATGACTTATGAGACCTGATTTTCCTTTCTCTCCTTGTAGCTTAAACTTACATGTCCCAGTTAGAATGAGAGATTAGTTATGTGTCAGCATCTGCCAAAATGTCCCATGCTTCATTGTGTGAAGATGCTTTTCAGTATGGTTACTTATAGTAATCCACTATTAAACACATAATGGTAGATATCCTTTTTTGGTCATGAAATGAAATAGTACACAGCTTTTGTGATGAAAGCAGAAAGGATCTTATGTTTCCAACAGTGATTTAATAATTGGAATGGATTGCTAGAAGGGAAATATGAAACTTTCTTTTCCAGAAGTTATTTTTGCTTTCTTGTCCTGTTTTAAATAAATTGTATTAAATATTCTCTGGCAGAGACTATCCGATTATGGATAATTTAGCTCCTTGTTTCTTTAAGGATCAAATCGCTGAGAGTGTCATTTTTCTTAATTCTCCAGCCCTGTGTTTAACCTCATTCTGTTAAAACTGGAGTTCTCTGACGATAGTACGAGGCATGCTGTTCCAGTCTCCATTAGATAAAAATAATATTTTACATTGTTTTGGTGTTTCTGTCAGGTAATATGCTAAACTTTTTACATGCATTATTTCATTTAATCTCTACCAGTATTTGAACTCTTCCTGGCATATGGTAAGCAAGTACTCAGCGAGTATTAACTAAATGGAGAAAACAGAAAATAAGTAAAACAAGAAGTGTATCAGATTTGGAAAAATAAAGCTGGGAGAATGAGTAGAAAATGAGTGGGTGGGTTTGGAGTTGTTCACAATTTTAAATGTAATGGCCAGGGAAGGTCTCACTACGCAGGCCACATTTGAGTTAAAAAGGCTGGAAAAAGGCAGAAGTGGAATATTTAGAAGAGAGTTATAGATAAACAGAAAATATTAAGAACTTGAAGTGGGACCTTGCCTGGTGTGTTTGAGTAAATCTGAGGGCTCCGCTGTTGCTGTAGTGCAGAGAAGCAGAGGGGCGGTTGTGGAAGGCTTTGGGGACATTTTAAGGGCTTCATGGCTCTTATCTGAGTGCTGAGGGAAGGTAGCGGGGGTTTTTTTGCAGAGGGGTTACCGTGTCAAATGTTTCAGAATGATTAATCTGACTGCTGTGTTGAGATCAGACTAGGATGCAGAAGCAGGGAGACTGGTTTGTAGGCAATTGGAATCATCCAGAAGGCAGATGGTAGTAATAGCCAGAAGAGTAAAGAGACTTGTTTTGAGGGGGCAGCCAGGCAAGTTTCCGGATGGACTGAACATGTAGTATAGGAGAAAAGTCAGAAATTCACTCTAGAGTTTTTAGCTCAAGAAAGTGTAGAAGGACGTGCTCAATTGTGTCCGACTCTTTGTGACCCCATGGACTGCAGCCCGCCAGGCTCCTCTGTCCGTGGAATTACCCAGGCAAGAATACTGGAGTGGGTTGCCATTTCCTTCCCCAGGGGATCTTCCTGACCCAGGAATCGAGTCTGTGTCTCCTGTGTCTCCTGCATTGACAGGCAGATTCTTTACCATTGTGCAACCTGGGATACCCAGAGAAGGATAGAATTACTGTTTACTAAGATGTTAGAGCTGGTATCAGGAAGAAGAGCAGGAATTTGATTTGGGGCATATTAGATGTTCACCTGAAGGTATTAAGCAAATTCGTAATTGGAATCTGGAATTCAAGAGAGAAGTGTATGATAGTGTTTAAATTTGGGCTCATCATCTTAGAGATACTCAAGTTGTGAGACTGGATGAGACTAAGGAGGGGAGGTGTGCATAGAGAAGGTAAGAGTGTCAAGGACAGAGTTCAGGTGGAATTCAGCATTAGGAGGCTCAGAGTGAAAAGGAGTCACTAGAGGAGACTCGAGAGGAGAAGGGGCTTCTGAGGCAGCCGTAAGCATGCAGTGTTGGGGAGCCGAGGACAGAACGTCTTTGAAGAAGGACGGGGCTCTGTCAGATGCCGCTCACAGCTGGGCACGGAGTGTTGACAGCGGAGCTTAGCACGTGGGGCTCCGGATGGCCCGATGAAAGCGTTTTTGTGGGCCCATTGGAAGCGGGTTCAGAGAGTGAGAAGTGAGGAGGTGAAAGCGGTGAGCAGACTTCTGTTTCTAGGAGTTTAGCCAAAAGGAAGCACAGAAAAGCAAACTTGTATCAGTAGGGGTTAAGTTAAGAGAAATAATAGCATGTTTCTATGTTGACTGGAATGACTGAGAGGAGAGGAAAGTTTTTCTGATGCAAGAACCAGAGGGAAAATTGCTGGAGAGATTTTCTTGCAAAGATGAGGGGAGATAATAGTTCAGTGGAGGAGCTGGCTTTAGGTGGAATTATGGATGCTTTCCCTGCAGTAAGAGAAGGAAAGGCAGAGGACATGTACACAGACGCAAAGACGTTGTAGTTGAGGGAGCCTGTGAAAGATCAGTTTTTATTCCTTCTATATTTTTCAATGAAATGGGAATCTAGGTCACTTACTGAAATTGAAGATGGAGAGGGCAGTAGAGGATTGGGAAAGAAAAAACCATATGAACTAGTTGTCTGGAAGAATGGGAAACATAATGGCCTAGAAAAATGTAGTGTAAGTCAAAGTTGCCTGAATGAATGAATGAACAGGTTCATGACCAAGTAACATGTAAAACCTTGGTCCTCTGCTGCCTTGATGCCACCTCAGTCTTAATTCCAGGAAGAACCTTGTTAGCTACTTTCCTTTGTCTAATAGGCACACTGGTTTCTCCATCAGCAATACTTGGATCATATTTTGACCCTTTTCTCTCCCTCTCTCATCATGTCAAGTCAGTTGTTGAGTTCTGTTGATTCTGTCTCCAGTGTCCTTTGCATCCACTCCTATTTCCTTTCTCCGCTAGTTTAGGCCCTTAATACCTCTACCTTGAGGACGTCTCCTAATAGTTTCCAGATAGGTTTTCCTGCTCTTATTGTCCATTCCTTGACCCACTATTAAAATGATTTTCCTCAAGCACAGAGACTTTTCAGTGTCTTCTCCTTGCTTTCAGAATCATCTAGATATCAGGTTATTTTTTATGACTTGTACAGTCTAATAAAAACTTACCTTTTCTGCCGTATATCTGATAGAGCTTATAATTATCCCATGCTTCAACCAAAGTGGTCTGCCTCTAACAGAGGCCTTATAATGTCCTGAATTTCCTAATTCTTTCTCTTTTTTTTCGTGTTGTTTATTTAGTGAAATTTTTGAGACCATATTGAATGTCTTCTTCTTGTTCAGTCGGCCAAGTCATGTCCGACTCTTTGCGACCCCATGGACTGTAGCATGCCAGGCTTCCCTGTCCATCACCAACTCCCGGAGTTTACTCAAACTTAAGTGCATTGAGTCAGCAATGCAATCCAACCATCTCATCCTCTGTCAGTCCCCTTTTCCTCTTGCCTTCCATCTTTCCCAGCATCAGGGTCTTTTCCAGTGAGTCAGCTCTTCGCATCAGGTGTCCAAAGTATTGGAGTTTCAGCTTCAGCATCAGTCCTTCCAATGAATATTCAAGACTGATTTCCTTTAGGATTGACTGGTTTTATCGCCTTGCAGTCCAAGGGCTTCTCAAGAGTGTTCTCCAGCACCACAGTTCAAAAGCATAAATTCTTCAGGGTTCAGCTTTCTTTATAGTCCAACTCTGACATCCATACATGACTGCTGGAAAAATTATAGCTTTGACTAGATGGACCATTGTCGGGAAAGTAATGTCTCTGCTTTTTAATATGTCATCTTGGTTGGTCATAGCTTTTCTTCCAAGGAGCAAGCATCTTTCAATTTCATGGCTGCAGTCACCATCTGTAGTGATTTTGGAGTCCAAGAAAATAAAGTCTGTCACTGTTTCCATCGTTTCCCCATCTATTTGCCATGAAGTGATGGGACCCGGTGCCATGATCTTCATTTTTTGAATGTTGAGTTTTAAGTCAGCTTTTTCACTCTCCTTTTTCACTTTCATCAAGGGGCCCTTTAGTTCCTCTTCACTTTCTGACGTAAGAGTGGTGTCGTCTGCATATCTGAGGTTATTGATATTTCTCCCTGCAATCTTGATTCCATGTTGTGCTTCATATAGCCCCGCATTTCGCATGATGTACTCTGCATATAAATTAAATAAGCAGGGTGACAATATACAGCCTTGACGTACTCCTTTTCCTATTTGGAACCAGTCTGTTGTTCCATGTCCAGTTCTAACTATTGCTTCCTCACCTGCATACGGATTGCTGAGGAAGCAGGGCAGGTGGTCTGGTATTCCCATCCCTTGTGGAATTTTCCACAGTTTGTTGTGATCTACACCATCAAAGGCTTTGGTGTAATCAATAGGCAGAAGTAGATGTTTTTCTGGAAGTCTCTTGCTTGTTCTATGATCCAGCAAATGTTGACAATTTAATCTCTGGTTCCTCTGCCTTTTTAAATCCAGCTTGAACATCTGGAGGTTCACAGTTCACATACTGTTGAAGCCTCGCTTGGACAACTTTGAGCATTACTTTGCTAGCTTGTGAGATGAGTGTACTTAAAGATGAACTCCCCAGGTCGCTAGGTGCTCAATATGCTACTGGAGAAGAATGGAGAAATAACTCCAGAAAGAGTGAAGTGACGGAGCCAAAGCAAAAACATTGCCCAGTTGTGGATGTGACTGGTGATGGAAGTGAGGTCTGATGCTGTAAAGAGCAATAATGCATAGGAACCTGGAATGTTAGGTCCGGGAATCAAAATAAATTAGAAGTGGTCAAACAGGAGATGGCAAGAGTGAACATTGACATTTTAGGAATCAGTGAACTCAAATGGACTGGAATGGGTGAATTTAACTCAGATGATCATTATATCTACAGCTGCAGGCAAGAATCCCTTGGAAGAAATGGAGTAGCCTCATAGTCAACGAAGGAATCCAAAATGCAGTTCTTGGATGCAGTCTCAAAAACGACAGAATGATCTCTGTTCATTTCCAAGGCAAACCTTTCAATATCACAGTAATCCAAGTCTATGTACCAACCAGTAATGCTGAAGAAGCTGAAATTGAGTGGTTCTGTGAAGACCTTCTAGAACTGTCACCCAAAGGAGATATCCTTTTCATCATAGGGGATTGTAATGCAAAAGTAGGAAGCATAGAGCTACCTGGAGTAACAGGCAAATTTGGCCTTGGGGTACAAAATGAAGAAGGACAAAGACTTACAGAATTTTGCCAAGAGAATGCACTGGTCATAGCAAACACCCTCTTCCAACAACACAAGAGAAGACTCTACACATGGACATCACCAGATGGTCAACACCGAAATCAGATTGATTATATTCTTTGCAGCCAAAGATGGAGAAGTTCTATACAGTCAGCAAAAACAAGACCGGGAGCTGACTGTGGCTCTGATCGTCAATTCCTTATTGCCAAATTCAGACTTAAATTGAAGAAAGTAGAGAAAACCACTAGACCATTCAGGTATGACCTAAATCAAATCCTTTATGATTATACAGTGGAAGTGAGAAATAGATTCAGGGGATTAGATCTGATAGACAGAGTGCCTGAAGAACTATGGACAGAGGTTTGTGACTCTATACAGGAGGCAGTGATAAAGAACTTCCCCATGAAAAAGAAATGCAAAACAGTTGTCTGAGGAGGTCTTACAAATAGCTGAGAAAAGAAGAGAAGCTGAAGGCAAAGGAGAAAAGGTAAGATATACTCATCTGAATGCAGAGTTTCAAAGAATAGCAAGAAGAGATAAAAAAAACCTTCCTCAGTGATCAATGGAAAGAAATAGAGGAAACCATAGAATGGGAAAGACTAGAGATGTCTTCAAGAAAATTAGAGATACCAAGGGAACATTTCATGCAAAGATGGGCTCAATAAAGGACAGAAATTGTATGGACCTAACAGAAACAGAAGATACTAAGAAGAGGTGGCAAGAATACACAGAAAAACTGTACAAAAAAGATCTTCACGACCCAGATAATCACAATGATGTGATCACTCACCTAGAGCCAGACATCCTGGAATGTGAAGTCAAATGGGCCTTAGGAAGCATTGCTACGAACAAAGCTAGTGGAGGCGATGGAATTCTAGCTAAACTATTTCAAATCCTATAAGATGATGCTGTGAAAGTGCTGTACTCAATATGCCAGCAAATTTGGAAAACTCAGCAGTGGACATAGGACTGGAAAACATCATTTTTCTTTCCAATCCCAAAGAAAGGCAATGCCAAAGAAGGTTCAAACTTCACATGTTACTTCTTTCTTAAAAACTTTTCAAAACCTTAGTCCTGATCCTTAAGTTCTTTCTCTCTCATTTGTGTTTTGTATTCTATATTGTGTTGTGTAGTAAGTACTATGGACTGAAATTCACTAGGGGTAGCAACCCTGTTATTTTTCTCTGTATTAATACTTAGTAACTCCTAGAATAGTAGTAACTTGCATATAATAAATGCTCAGCAGTATTGATGAAATTTAGCTTAGATATGAAATAACCAAAAGAATATGGTAGTGAGGAGAGCTGAATTTATTATATCAGAAATGAGAAAAGACCTTTTTCTTTAAAAAAAAGATCATTAATAAATACATTAAGGAGCCATTTTAGGGACTTCGTAGAGTCAAAAGCCAAAGTGGAAGGAATTGGGGAAGGAGTGGGTACTAAGCAAATGGAACCATTGAGGATAGACAATTTGCTGTAATGTGGAAGGTAGCTAAACTCTTAAGAAATGGAATATGGTGTGCAGATTTGGAAAGAGACTGGTGAAGGAAAAGCACATGTGGTGTTTGAAAGAAAAATGAGTGTGTTGGCAGAAATGCAAGTACCAAGATTACTCCAAGTCATGTGTTTTCGTTTTTCACCTTGGCAGAGGCTAAGCTCTTCAGTGAGTCAGGCCACTGAAGCTAATAATGAGTCCAGTGTGCTGAGGTCACAAGGTGAGAGGAAGAGTGCAGATCTCGGACCAGGAAGCCTTGTAAACCCGGTCACAGCGGCCATCGGCGAGGACGACGCTCCTGAGTCACACGTTCTTGTGTTCTCGTCCATTCTGATGAAATTATTTATTTAGAAACGTTAACTGAACCAACTGTATGTATATTTTTACAGAGGTATCTGCCATAAATTATTATAGATACGTTTTGAAATTTATGATGTTTGATAGAGAATTGTTAAGCTCAGGAGTCCAAATGCAGGAGCTGTTGATGATGTGTGGTAGGGCCAGGCAGGCAGACGGTGAAGGCCTTTCCATCACACTGAAATGACATGATGGGGAGACTTCTGTGGCCCATCTGTGGTTCAGTTTTTTTTTTTTTTTTAAAAAAGGAAAAAAGACTCATTACTTAGCTAATTAAAATATTTTTCAAGTGTATTTTAAAAGATATAGTTTCTGATAAAATCACTTGATTTAAAAACAATGAAAATATTTAATTTCATTGTTTAAATATTTAAACAATGAAAGGTAAATAGTTTCTGATAAAAGTCACTTGATATTAAAACAATGAAAATTGTTCTTGATAGAGTATTATTTCTGTTTATCTATAATTGGGGGTGTTGAGTTTACAAAGTGATAGCCCAGAGTTCCTAAAATAAGTGTAGCTGTTGGATTTAGTTTCCTTTTGATTCTATTATGTGAAATACAATATGGAAATATTTCTATTTAGGCTGTGAGTCTTAAAATTTATTCAAGTCTGTGATTACCTAGTTAGAAAATACTTAAGTGTCTGCCTACAATTCAGGAGACCTGGGTTCAATCCCTGGGTTGGGAAGATCTCCTGGAGAAGGAAGTGGCACCCCACTCTGGTATTCTTGCCTGGAAAATCCCATGGACAGAAGATCCTGGTAGGGCTACAGTCCATGGGGTCACAAAGAATCAGACACGACTGAGCGACTTCACTTAGGTGTATATACACATACATGTACATATACCTTCTGGACAGTCAGTTTAATTTTTCAGTACTTCTCTAGATAATTGTGTGAATATTTCAAAAGGTAGAATACTCATATCTGAAGTTCTGAACTATGTTAGAACTAAAAGAGATCATCTAGAACATGATTCTTAACCTTAAAGCTACTGACATTGGAAAGAGTTCAGGGAATAGTTTTCAGGAGATTTTCAAAGAGGTATCTGACCATCAAAAAGCTAACGTCTAAATAGTCTGATCGATACTTTTCACAGATAATGGAGCTATAATGGAGAGTGGGGTTTAAGTCACTCAGCTGCGGATACTGCTGTTAGCTAGAATGGACTAAACTCCTGGTTTCTTAATTCTCAACAACTTTTTCTTTAACCAGTTGGGAAATAGCAGTCAAAAAACAATTCCTACCAGTTGTGTAAGGATTATTTATCATTCACATCAGACATGGTCTCTTTATTAAAAATTTTTGTTTTATTTATTATTTTTGGCTGTGGTGGTCTTTGCTGCTGCACAGGCTTTTAACTAGTGCAGGGAGCAGGGACTAGCTTCTCCCGTGGGCTTCTCATTGCCGTGGCTTCTGCTGAGATCACAGGCTCGAGGGCGGAACCTTCAGTAACTGGCGGCACGTCGGCTCAGCAGTTGGAGCTACCTGGCTCTTAGAGCACAAGCTCAATAGTAGTGGCCCGCAGGCTTAGTTGCTCTGCAGCGTATAGGGTCATCCCACATCAGGGATTGAACCCATGTTTCCTGCATTGGCAGGTACATTCTTTACCACTGAGCCACCAGGGAAGCCCTAAGACATAGTCTCTTTTACAAAATGTTTGCTCTAGTGTCCTAAGAAAGTTTTTAATAGAAATGGAATACTGTATATATGGCATATATATTAAAAAATCCTCAGTAATTCCAGAAGGAGAATGAAACTTTCTGTATATCTTCCCCTACTTTTGAGTTTTTTTTTCTCAGTTTCAAATGGTTCAGCTGAATGTATTTCTTCTTTTCTCTAATCCTTAAGTTACTACCATTTCCTTTTTTTCTCCTAGCTCTTGTTTGTACCTCTTATGGTATTATTGATATGTGTATGTGGTGTAATGTCTGTTTCTGGCTGAAGTCTCAAGGGCAGAGACTGTTCTGTAATCTAGCGTTTCGGATCAGTTCAGCTCAGTCGCTTAGTTGTGTCCGAGTCTTTGTGACCCCATGGACTGCAGCATGCCAGGCTTCCCTGTCCATCACCAACTCCTGGAACTTGCTCAAACTGATGTCCATCAAGCTGGTGATGCCATTCAATCATCTCATCTTTTGTCGTCCCCTTCTCTTCTGCCTTCAATCTTTCACAGCATCAGGGTCTTTTCCAGTGAGTCCTTCACATCAGGTGGCCAAAGTATTGGAATTTCAGCTTCAGCATCATTCCTTCCATTGAATATTCAGGACTGATTTCCTTTTCAATTGACTCCAACACCACAGTTTAAAAGCATCAGTTCTTCGGCACTCAGCTGTCTTTATAGTCCAACTCTCACATTCATACATGACTACTGGAAAAACCATAGCTTTGACTAGACAGAGCTTTGTTGGGAAAGTAATGTATCTGCTTTTTAATATGCTGTATAAGTTGGTCATAGCTTTTCTTCCAAGGAGCAAGCATCTTTTAATTTCATGGCTGCACTCACCATCTGCAGTGATTTTGGAGCCCCCCAGAATAAAGTCTGTCACTGTTTCCTTTGTTTCTCCATCTATTTCCCATGAAGTGATGGGACTGGATGCAATGGTCTTAGTTTTCTGAATGTTGAGTTTTAAGCCAGCTGTTTCACTTTCATCAAGAGGCTCTTTAGTTATTTTTCCGTTTCTGCCATAAGGGTAGTGTCATCTATGTATCTGAGGTTTTTGATATTTCTCCTGGCAGTCTCGATTCCAGCTTGTGCTTCATCCAGCCTGGCATTTTACATGATGTACTCTGCATATGAGTTAAATAAGCAGGATGACAATATACAGCCTTGACTCACTCTTTTCCCAATTTGGGAACAGTCCATTGTCCCACATCCAGCTGATTGTTGCTTCTTGACCTGCATACAGATTTCTCCGGAGGCAGGTAAGGAGGTCAAGTATTCCCACCTCTTTAAGAATTTTCCACAGTTTGTTGTGATCCACCCAGTCAAAGGCTTTGGTGTAGTCAATAAAGCAGAAGTAGTTGTTTTTCTGAAACTCTCTTGCTTTTACTATGGTCCAACAGATGTTGGCAATTTGATCTCTGTCGCCTCTGCCTTTTCTAAATCCAGCTTGAATATCTGGAAGTTCTCGGTTCATGTAATGTTGAAGCCTGGCTTAGAGAATTTTGAGCATTATTTTATTAGCATGTGAGATGAGTGCAGTTATGCAGTATTTTGAACATTCTTTGCCTTTGCCTTTCTTAGGGATTGGAATGAAAACTGACCTTCTCCAGTCCTGTGGCCACTGCTGAGTTTTCCAAATTTGCTGGCACATTGAGTGCAGCACTTTCACAGCATCATCTTATAGGATTTGAAATAGTTTAGCTAGAATTCCATCGCCTCCACTAGCTTTGTTCATAGTGATGCTTCCTAATGCCCATTTGACTTCACATTCCAGGATGTCTGACTCTACATAAGTGATCACACCATTATGGTTATTTGGGTCATTAATATCTTTTTTGTACAGTTCTTCTGTATATTCTTGCCACCTCTTCTTAATATCTTCTGCTTCTGTTAGGTCCATACCGTTTCTGTCCCTTATTGTACCTCTTGTTGTATGAAATGTTCCCTTGGTATCTCTGATTTTGTTGAAGAGATCTCTAGTCTTTCCCATTCTGTTGTTTTCCTCTATTTCTTTGCATTGATCACTGAGGAAGGCTCTCTTATCTCTCCTTGCTATTCTTTGGAACTCTGCATTCAGATGAGTATATCTTTCCTTTTCTCCTTTGCCTTGAGCTTCTTTTCTTTTCTCAGCTATTTGTAAGGCCTCCTCAGGCAAACGTTTTGCCTTTTTGCATTTCTTTTTCTTGGGGAAGGTCTTGATCACTGCCTCCTATACAGAGTCATGAACCTCTGTCCATAGTTCTTAGGCACTCTGTCAGATCTAATCCCTTGAATCTGTTTGTCACTTCTACTGTATAATCGTAAGGAATTTGATTTAGGTCATACCTGAATGGTCTAGTGGTTTTTTCTACTTTCTTCTATTTAAATCTGAATTTGTCAATAAGGAGTTGATGATCTGAAGCACAGTCAGCTCCCGGTCTTGTTTTTGCTGACAGTATAGAGCTTCTCCATCTTTGGCTGCAAAGAATATGATCAATCTGATTTTGGTGTTGACCATCTGGTGATGTCCATGTGTAGAGTCTTCTCTTGTGTTGTTGGAAGAGGGTGTTTGCTATGACCAGTGCTTTCTCTTGACAAAACTCTGTAAGCCTTTGCCCTGCTTCATTTTGTACTCCTAGGCAGATTTGCCTGTTACTCCAGGTAGCTTTTGACTTCCTACTTTTTGCATTCCAGTCCCTTATGATGAAAAGGACATCTTGTTTGGGTGTTAGTTCTAGAAGGTCTTGTAGGTCTTTATAGAATTGTTCAGCTTCAGCTTCTTCGTCCTGCTGAAAATAAAAACTATGCCTCAACCATATGCCCCTTCAGTTGGGGCAAGTCCAAGTAGACTTGGACTACTGTGGTATTGAATGGTTTGCCTTGGAAACAGATCGTTCTGTCGTTTTTGAGATTGTACCCAAGTACTGAATTTCAGACTCTTTTGTTGACTACAAGGGCTACTCCATTTCTTCTAGGCGACAGGAGAAGGTAGTTAAGGAAGGAGTTGGGTCCAGTGTGGGAAATCTGGGTGCAGCCAGAGAAGAGCTACATCTGGCAGCCAGATGTATAATAAAGTTTTGTACATAGGGTTTTATAATTGTTAATTTTTTTGAAGAAATATGTGCCTTATGCAGTGAATCAATATAGACAAAATTGAGTCAGTATAAACAGTACATCAATATAAACATAACCAATTACAAAGGTTTTGAAATGACTAGACTTATTGAATCAGTAAGAATAACAGGACTGATTTATTGTGGAAAATGCACCTTCAGGATAAGTTTGAGGTGGTTAAAAACCAGGATTGGTCAGAAGAGAAGACAGTTTGGAGACTAAGTTAAAGAATATTTAGAGAGGAAATGGAGAAGACTGAGTCTCATGACCAGTGGCAAGAAACAGGTGTGTCTGGCTGGAGTGAAATGTAAACTTGAGCTAGAATTAGATATGGTGGAGCACCTTGGCACTCTGAATACTGTTAGGAGATTTAATTTGATTTGGAGGTAATTGGGTAACAGTATATGCACTTCCATCATAATGAATACAAGTGCTAAATAATTGTTGGAGTGATGTTTGAAGAAAATTATTCTTATAGATTTGAATATTATATATTAAAAAGTGATGGGACTAACATTACTGAGCGAATCCAGTTACGAGCTGATTCTGGCTTTTTTCAGCCAAAGTGTTTTGAGCTAGAATGAGACATGAAAATGGGAAATAAAAATCATAGTCAATGTGAAAGAAAGGAAGGGAAGAAGAAAAATATATATACACTGTTCCTTAATGGACATGACTTCATGCAATTGAATTGGCTGTCAAATTGGAGCAAACAGTTTTGGGAAAGGTAGTTCTGTGGAAAACATAATAGGCAAAAGAACTTTAATTTTTACTCACATTTTTTCCAGAGAAAGGTTATTTTTGGTGACATAATTAGGTGCCTTCTGGTGGTACTACCGTGTCCTTTTTATTACGTTATAAAACACTGGAGCTTTTTTGTACAGAAAAAAGTTAATTTTATATTATCAGTTTCAAGTAGGATGTCTTTCACTTCTGAATCCATATTATCTAACATAATGTTGTCCAAAAGATATAATTTCTTATTTTGTGAACACCAGGTCTTTAATTATAGCCTTGCTGTCTCCTCTTCACCCCCGTAAACCTATGAGGATAGTCACTGGGGAACATTTGTATTCTGACTTGTATGTCACAACTGGAAGTCGTAATATTGCGAAGTGAAACAGCAACTTTGCCATTATAATTTTTAAATTTATGCAGCTAATCTGACTTGGAGTAGGGTAGTTTTTGTGTAGTAACATTTGTTGTAAATAATAGCAGTTAATCATGTGGTGCTACTTTTTTTTAGATGCTTTATATATTTTGTTGTAAGCAAGTTGAGGAAATGATCTATGGTGAAGGATCTTGGAATAGCAAACAGCAACAAAAATGTCTGAGAAGAGGAGCTCATAGATGAGTAAATAAAATAAAATTTTACAGGTATTAACAATAGAAATATGTACAGTGTACAGGGAAGGAAGAAGTAGTTATGTTTATAAGATGGATAGGGACAAACAGGGCATGGAAGTGTATGAAGGACATTACAGACAAGGACAGCAGAATCAGCAACAATGGTGCAGATGCATGAGATGGCTGAAGAACCTAGAGAATCTGCACGCCATTCCCAGTGGGTTCCGTTGAGTAACAGCTACAGCTAAATATATAGAACAAAGGCCTGGTCATGGAAGACTTCAGGTGTTGTGCTAAGGAGTTTGGGCACGATTCTGTAGGCAGTATATAGTCACTGAAGGTTTAAGCAGGGAATGCAGGTCAAAACCACAGTGGGATAGCACTTCACACCTCTTGTTGTTCAGTTGCTCTTCAGTCGCGTCCCACTCTTTGAGACCCCGTGGACTGCAGCATGCCAGGCTGCCCTGTCCTTCATACCTGTTAGAATCGCATTTATCAAAAAGACAGAAAATCGTGAATGCTGGTCAGGATGTGGATAAAAGGGAACCCTGGTAGACTGTTGGTTGGCATATAAATTGGTGCAGCCATTTACGGAAAAAGGATGGCAGTTCCTCCAAAAATTAAACATAGAACTACCATGTGATGCAGCAGTTTGACTTCGGGATATTTATCTGAGAAAAACAAAAACACTAACTTGAAAGGGTACTTGCACTCCCATGTTAACTACAGCATTATTTCCAGTAACCAAGACATGGAAGCAACCTAAAGGTCCTTTGATGGGTGAATGGATAAAGGAAATGTGCCACACACACACACACACACACACACACACACACACACACACACATATGAAGAGAGACACAGTGGGTGGTATTTAACCATAAAATGAAGAAAATACTGCCATTTGCAACAGCATGGCTGGATCTTGAGGGCATTATGTCGAGTGAAATAAGTCAGAGAAAGACACATACTATATGATCTCACAAATACATGTGGAATCTGAAAAACAAAATCCAAACTCATAGGTACAGAGCACAGATTGGTGGTTGTCAGAGGCAGGCGATTTGGGTTGGGGGGAATGGGGGAAAAGGGTAAAGCTGGTCAAAATACATACTTCTGGTTATGAAATAAACAAGTCGTGGGGATGTGATGTATACCATGGTGACTATAGTTAATGTTGAGAGTTGTAAGAGAGTTGATTTTAAAAGTTCTCATCAGAAGAAACAAATTGTTCATATATGTGGTGATGGATGTTAATGAGATTTTCTATGATTATTGCACAATATATACAAATATTGAATCATTAGGCTGTACACCTGAAACTAATGTTATATATCTATTATATGTCAGGTTTTTTTTTTTTTTCATATATGTCAGTTTTTTTAAAAAAAGTTTTGAGCAGAGGAATGATAGGATCAGATCTGTTTTTGAAAGATCACTTTGGTATTAGTTTGGGATGATGTATTGAATGAGTAGTTGAGGGAAAAGGTGTTGCGCTAAGACAGTAAAAATTAGGATATTAAAAAGGATGCATTCAACGGATGGTAGGGAGGTGGACTCTATAGGACTTTGGATTGATTGGATGTGATTGGTTTAGGAAAAAAATGGTGATGGATTAGAAAACTCACTGGGGAAGTGGGAGTGTTGCTGAGCACTGCCTAGGGTTTAGCTAATGTTTCTAACGGTGAGTTTAAAATGGCCCCAATGTGAAGATTTACTCCATTAGCATAGCAGAAGGTAGATAGTTATATTGATCTGAATTTAGGGATTAGCAGGGCAGGGGTGGTCAGTGGATAGAAACAAGGATACTGAGGGTTTGCTGAAAGAGAATGTAAACTGTTACACTGGGTATTTGAGGTTGGATGGAGAAGGAGGTAGAGTGGGGGAGAGAGGGCAGTAAGTATGAAGAGTAATGACAAACGGACAAGTTGAGGGATGAGTTGTCACTACTGGATTGAAGATTCGATGAAGGGAAAGTTAAGAAAGTCAGATGTTTGGAAAGAGTAGCGTCTGCGGTCAGATACTGGTTTCCTTGAGTTTATGATGACAAAGACTGGGTAGTTTCCAGACATGATAAAGTGTGGTATGTGCTGGAGAAGCACGTTGCTCAGGTGGGGATGTTGATGAGGAATATAGGAAGTGAGGAATTTTGAGCTAGGTGGTTGCTAGTTTGTCCCTATGAACATTAAAATTCCTATGATGAAGGCAGTTTTGGAGTAGAAAGAAGCTTTAAGAGGAGAAAATGAGCCAGGTTAGTAGGACTGGTTAGTAAGACTTCCTACTAAAGTGAGAAGCTGTGATTAAAAGGTGAGTGTGTGACAGTAACAGAGAGGTTGTATGCCCAAATACCAAGAACCTCGGAGGAAGAAGGCTTTTGTATATGGAGGTGGAAAAGTAACACTAGTGTAGAAGCATGAGACGAGCTGGGGAAATGCTGGCTTCACCTTTGGATTTTGTTAGATGTGGAACAAGAGTCTTCTCTGGAAAAGGCTGCAGGGAAGTGGGCTCCTGGAAGGAGATCTCAGCTGAAGCAAAGAGGTGGAGGGGAGAATTTTGTTGAAGATAGGAGAGAATTTATTCCATATGGTGTAAAAAGTCCAGTATAAAGGAAAGGTTAGCTGAAGGAAGACTTGGGCAGGGAAAATGGATAGAGGAAATACAGAGTCGAACTTGAAGGTCTGGCCTTTTTGAAGAGGTTCAGGATGACAAGGATAACAAGAATGTTTGGATTGAAGTTTGCGTGGTGAAGTTTATGGGCCTAGGAAAACTGAGGACCAAAGCAGCATTGGTTACTTGGTGAGATTGTTGTTGTTTAGTCACTGAGTCTTGTCTGACTCTTTGCGACCCCGTGGACTGTACCCACCAGGCTCCTCTGTCCATGGGATTCTCTAGGCAAGAAAACTGAAGTGGGTTGCCATTTCCTTCTCCACACTTAATGAGATTAGCAGACTGCAGTCTTTGCTCAGAGTTCAGATGCCTTGCCAATTATAAGATTCTTATTCTCTAGCAGTTTATCATTTAAAAGGAGGAGGCAGAAAAAAAAAAAAAAAAAAAGGAGGAGGCAGTGTAACTAAAGTGCTCTAGTCTAATGTGGAAAGATTTAAATGCCATTATAGAGTATAGGCAGAAGTACAGATGATTGAGTTTTATTCTGCTGGATTACCTGGGAAGACTGCTTGAAAAAAATCGGCCTTTTAACTGGGTCTTAAAAGAGTAAGTAACAATAGGATGTTAATAAATAGAAAGAGAATTAGCTCAGTGGTGTCCGACTCTGCGACCCCATGGACTATAGCCTGCCGTGCTCCTCTGTGCATGGAATTTTCCAGGCAAGAAGACTGGAGTGAGTTGCCATTTCCTTTTCCAGACCTTCCTGACTCCGGGAGGTCTGGCCCAGGGATCGAACCTGGGTCTCCCACACTGCAGGCAGACTCTTTACCGTCTGAGCAACCAGGGAAGATAAATGGGCATTCTGTTTTGGAGTTGCATGAGCAGTGGTACGAATTCAGGGAAATACAGTGCTTATTTATGGAACAGTTCATAGAAGGTAAACAGAGAGAGCTTGACCTCAAGATGAGCAGTGGAGAAATGGAAAAGAGCAGTGGAAATTAAGTTATATTATCCTAGTAGCCATGGTGATCAGAAGCATGTACAAAGCCCATATGACAGGAGACAAATAACTATTGAAAATAGAGCTCTGCATTCTGTAGCCACCTTGACTCTCAAGTAGCCACTGCATGTTTATACCAGAACTTTAAGTAATTGTGGTGGTAGTGGTGTGTGTGTGTGTGTTTGCTATAATCACAAGAACAATACTATGATATAGTCACACGTGCGTCCCCTCCAGTCCCTCGTAGCTTGCCTGGAGCTTAAAACCTTCTAGTGCTTATTCACATATGTTGTAGATCATAATATCTATCTATATTTATGTGTATCTGAAAAGAGAAGTTAATAATTAAAGGCTGTTTTCCACACTTCTGCTTGAAAGACTGATTCTTTGAGACTGCAACGTACTAGTTGGAAGACGTGGTTTTGTTTATTTTCCCTTAGATTTGTTTACTTCATACTTTGGCTCTAAAGAACTATTTGGTGTCTTAATGAGACATACTCTAATATTCCTATTGATACTGTTTTTTTCTAGGTCTACACTACTTTAATTCCAAGTTGTGTTTTGTTGCCTTTACATATTTTTCTGTTTTCTCAGGTCATACACATAAAAAATAGTATTATACATTTCACCTTGCTCAAAACAGACTTTGTAAAGTGTTGATTGCTGTAACACTTAGAGTTGTGTTTGGCTGTGCAGAATAGAAGATTCCATTATAGTGATTTTAAAAATTGAACTTCATTTATTTTACATAACCAAGACTCCCAAAGTAGGGAGTTGCTGGGGTGGATTCAGCTGCTCACCAGGAAAGGACTTTATGCTCTTTGGTGTCCTACGTAGGCCAACACTTGCTTCTGTTTACAGGACTCTTGGTCCAGGCAAGCGAAAGTGGGAAAGGTTAAGCAGTGCCTTGCTATTTCTACTCCTCTTTATTAAGACAATAAAAGGGTTCCAAAACAATGGAACAGACTTCCCCTAAAATTTCACTTACCAATTTTGTGTCACATTGTCTCCTGGACACAAAAGAACCAAAAGCAAGCATGTCATCGTGGGCTCACCGTAACTGTCCTCATGCAGATCGGGAAAGAAAGGAATGTGTATATATATGGAGTAGGCAGCAAACAATATTTGTCAGAGTACTGTGCCTTAATTTTTATTGTTTTACTTGTTATTTTAATGTTATGTTTAGTGTTATTTTAATTATAAATTGGTACAGAAAAAAAGAAGTCATTCTCAGCCTATCAGTTTATCTTTCCTTATACTATAAAGTTAGATAATAGAATTTTTACGACTGTTCCCTTGTCATATTGTAGATTCTTGGACACAAAAACAGTTAACCACAATTATACTTTGAAATAGTTGATAAAGTAAAGAGATGTTTGTATTTGAAGAAAAACTTTTTGAAGTGTTCCCAGTGATATGCCATTTTCATTCATTTAAATGAAGTGATTATTTTGAGGGAGATGATTTTCACATTGTATAAATACATAAAAATATAGATAACATGACTTTATGCATGCAACGTTGTAAAAAACTGTACAAAAAACTAATACATTCAGGAAAGTAGCAGGATACAAAATCAACATGCAGAAGTCAGTTGTTTCTATATAGTAATATGCATTTTCCAAAAAAGACATTAAGGAAACAAATTCATTGCAATAGCATAAAAAAAAAAAAATACAATACTAAGGAATAAAATTATCCAAGGAAGTTAAAGACCTGTATGAAGAAAACTATAGAACGATGATGGAAGAAATTAAAAAAGACACAAGTCAATAGAAAGTTATCCTGTGTTAATGAATTGGTAAAATTAATCTTGTTAAAATGTCATTGTTGCCCAAAGTGATTTACAGATTCAATGCATGCTACATAAAAATTCTAATGGCATTTTACACAGATAGAAAAAACAATCTTGAGGTCAGTATGAAACCATGAAAAACCCCAAATGGCTAATGCTGTCTTGAGCACAAAGAGCAGAGCTGGAGGCGTCATGCTTCCTGTCTCAGACTGTGGTTGTCAAAACAGTGGACAGCAGAACAGATTGGAGGGCGCAGAAGTAGAACTACAGGTGTGTACAGTCAGTCTGCCTTTGAAAACAGCACCAGGAATGAACAGTGGGGAAATGATAGACTCTTCAATGAATAGTGTTGGTGAAAATGGATATCCATATGCAGAAGGGTGAAATTGGACCCTTATATTACATCACACACAGAAATCAACCAAAATGGATTAAGCATTTAAAAGTAAGACCTGAGTCTGTAAAACTCCCGGAGGAAAACATTGGGGAAAAGCTCTTTGGTGTACTGGTCTTGAGAATGGTTTCTCGGATTTGCCACTGTTAGGGCAGGTAACAAAAGCATAAACAAACTATTAGGACTACATCAAAGTGACCTACAGAGTGAGAGAAAATTTTTTAAATCCTGTCTGATAAGGGGGAAAAATTTGATCAAAAGGGACAAGTTTTCAGATATAAATTACGTCTGGGTACCTAATATGTAGCATAGTGACTATAGTTTAATAATATTGTATACTTGAAATTGCCAAGATGGTAGATCTCAAATTTTCTCACCACAAAAAGAAAGGTAACTGTGTGAGGTGATGGTGTCTCAATTAGCTTTATTGTGGTGATCATTTCATAGTGAATACATATATCAGAATATCATATTGTACACCTAAAATATATATAGTTTTTTTAGTATCCAAACCTCAATAAAAATGAACTGACAGTTATTTGAGGGGAGATGATTTTCACATTGTAAACATAATTTAGTAGTCACTACATGCAGGTATTATAGTAGACAAATTTTAAAACAAAAATGTGGTTTCTAAATATCACAACCTCAAGGTAGATTATTCCATCAGAATCTTGACTTTTTGTGTGAAGTAGACTTTTAATATGTTTGGAGTGAAGCTTTAGAAAAATGTATTTCTTAGTCAGAACTTTAAGTTTCAGTTCAAAATGTCTGAGATTTTCCTACCATTGATTTTTCTTCCTTAAATAATTTTAAGTTTCTTCTACTGATAAAAGGAAATGATGTAAATCATTCAGTTTGTGGCATCGGTTTATTGTCACTGTATTTTTGAATTTAATAAACATAATACACGTTAACTATATACAGAGGCACTGAAGCAGATTTTATAGAAAATAAAGACACAGTCGTCCTTCTTGGGACATTGAAATTTTAATTGGTGAGGCAACATTTACATACTTGAGACCAATAAATAGTAAAAGGCAGTATGTGATCAGGTATCAAAAGTTCTATAAGAATTTAAGAGAATAAAAGTATTGAGTGTGATTACTTAGTGTAATGGAAAAAATGGATATTTAAGACAGGCTTGTTAAAAAACACCCAATTTGGTTGGGGAAAGTTATAAGGTACAAAGACAGGCTTGTCTTTCCATCATTATCTTTTCCCCTTCTGCTCATCTAGCCCTGTCAGACTATTTGTAGTTTCTCAAGTGTTCTATGCTCTTTGATAATTCTATACTTGTAGTGTTTTTTGTTTGTTTTTGGAATTCCCTTGCTTTGTCAGCCTGGCAATTTCCTGTCTTTCAAGATTCAGTTCAGATACCACCTGCCCTGTGATGTCTTACCTGAACTTTCCTGGGTAGAGTTAGGTACTTTCTTTTCCTTTTTCCAGATTCTTAGTCATGGTCATGGTGCTTCTCCGTCTGTCTCTCTGCTCTCCGTCCACCTGGGGGTGATGTGTGTGTACAGTTAGAGTTATCACATTGCGCTGTTTATCTGTCTCTTCCACAAGCTTGTGAGCTTTATGAGCTTTGCCCTATTTGTCTCCAAATCATAGTGCCTGGTGTAATGGTTTTTTGCACATTGGCCTAATAATTGAGTGGTTAGATAACTGGATGATTAGATAAAAAGAAAGAATTAACCTCGAATGTATTCATAAATACTGGGGAAGCCTGTCTAGAGGGAATGTGGATGGTAAGAATACTTAGCCCTATTCTTAGGAATAGAGCTTGCAATTTATCAGTATTTAGAGATAAGATTGAATAGGCAGTGTTGGACTGGTTGGCAGTAGAAGTTTTAGTAAACAATGGGGTTACAGTTAATAACATTTCTGAATTTTTAACACGCCTATTTTTCAAATGTCCTGTGCTTTTGTATCTTTTAGTGCTTCCACTTCTCATTCAGAGAATTCAGTGCATACAAAATCAGCTTCTGTCGTCTCATCGGATTCCATATCAACTTCTGCAGAGAACTTTTCTCCTGATTTGAGGGTATGTATACTGTTCCTAAGTCCTAGTGAAGTATTTGCAATCAGTTGTTTGTGGCCACACTATCAATATAACTTTTAACTAATTAGGCAGGAGACATTGATGGAGTATTCTCAAAGACCTGAATCTGTATTTAATATCCTAGAACAGGCTATTCTTACTTATCTATAAAAAAGAAAAAAAACACATGTATTTCATTTCTGAGTTTGATGTCTTCTAAGTTCTTTGCCAAAAGATAATTAATGAATTCTGTAGTGATATAAAAGATTTTCATGAATGCTCCTGTAATGCTTTACTCCCAGTCATAACTAATATTTATTGAGTGCCTACTGTGTGCCAAATGTTGTTCTAAGTACTTTAGTGAAATATCTCTTATCACACTTCCACCAATTACGTTAAGGTAGAAATTATTATTACCACCATTCTACAGATGACAGTAACTCAAAGAGAGATTAAATAACATGTCCAAGGTCTCATAGCTAATAAATCTTATTGTCAGTATTCCTGCTCATGTAGTCCAGTTCTGGAGCTAAGTCACTTAAATACTGTGCTGTAGTTGCTACATATCTTATTGTAGTTTATAAGTATTCCTCTATTTATTGAAGGTCTTGTTGTTATGAAATTAGCCATATTGGTGATATCCGGTATCATTTGTACATTGTTGGATTCATCTGCTTTTCTACTACTGCTTGTCTATGAACGAAGGGGAAAATAATTTCATATGTGGTGATACCCTTTAAGCCTTACGTCAGAATCTTTTCATTCTGATCAAATGACTGCCTTCTCAGTGGTTACACTTTCACAGCTTTAGTCAAAACCTTGTTTTCTTTAATGAAGTCATTTGCTGTTGAGGATATGTTGAGAATGTGTCTTTTTCAAGTATTTCATTTTCAGACCTAGAATCCAACAGATGTAAACAGACTGGATAGAAACATCTGTAAAGGCTTCTGCATATTTGCCATTATCTTTTGTGAAATGTCACAAAATACTAAATAGGGTATAGCACAACTTTAAACATCACTCCAAATGATAAAGGTTTATATTTAGAATCTGAATATATGTTGTGCTGATTAAAAAGGCTTCATAATATCATTAACTGTTATCTTGAAGCATAACATACATTTGGGGCAGGGCTCATCGTTAATAATAGTGGATATAAATCTACTATTACCTTTCATTAATTTATTACTTTTAAAAAATACACATTTGATATATATATCTAACTTTGGTTTATTCATTACATTAAAAGAATGCATTAAGGGCCTCTGGGCCTCTTGATAATTTTGAAGTTTTTTGGCCTACTTCTAATCAGCTTTTATTAGTTAAAAACTATCATTTTAAACCTTATGTGACTGATAAAGAACTCATATTAGGAATGGGAGAAATACTGCTTTTATTTCTAGCCTATACTTACATTATTAATGTTATATTCTATCTGCTATTTCTTGCCTAAAATATGTTAAACCATTGTGTGTTCTTGTGAGATTTAGTTTGCTTAAATTCTTTGTGGTTCCATTAAATTTGGTTAAATTCCTGGGCACACATGTGAAATGCAGTGCATTGTAGGAAGCTGAGAGAAGGCATCCACTATCAGCTTCTCTTTATTTCCTCAGGGTGTTCTGTGTACGTAGGAGTGGTCTACATTGGGAAAAATAGGGGTCAAGGCAGGAGGAGAAGGGGACAATAGAGGATGAGATGGTTGGATGGCATCACTGATTAAATGGACATGAGCTTGACTAAACTCCAGGAGTTGGTGATGGACAGGGAGGCCTGGCGTGCTGCCGTCCATGGGGTTGCAAAGAGTTGGACATGACTGAGTGACTGAACTGAATTGAATGTTAAACTATATGTTAAATATTTTAATTTCTTATTTTGAGTAAAGTTTTAATTTTAGAACAGGTTTAGATATACAGAAAAATTGCAGAGATACTACAGAGTTCCCATACATTTGACATCCAGTTTCCCCTGTTATTAATATCCTATAATACATTAGTATGGTATATTTGGTAAAATTAATGAACCAATGTTGATACATTATTATTAAATAAAGTCAGTGCTTTATTCAGATATCCTGATTTTTTATCTAATGTCCTTCTTTGTGTTCCATGGTCCATATCACAGTGCATTTGGTAGCCATGTCTCTTTAGGCACTTCTTGGCTCTGACAGGTTTTCAGACTTTGTTTTTGATGAGACTTACTTTCTTTTCTTTCTTTCTGGCACTAGTGGTAAAGAACCTGCCTGCGAATGCAGGACATGTTAGAGACATGGATTTGATCCCTGGGTCAGGAAGATCCCCTGGAGGAGGGCATGGCAACCCACTCCAGCATTCTTGCCTGGAGAATCCTATGGACAGAGGAGCCTGGCGGGCTACAGTCTGTGGGGTTGCCAGAGTTGAATGTGACTGAAGTGATTTAGCACACATGCACGGTCAGATGCTTTGTAGAATGTTTGATGTTTTACCCACTACTAGACTGGGGCTGTGTGTTGGACCACAGAGATGAAGAACCATTTTCATCACACCGTATCAGAGGTGGTACGTACTGTCAACACAGCGTGTCATTGTCAGTGTTGACTGTGATCTCTTGGTTCAGGTAGTGATAGGTCCTGTCACTATAGAATACTCTGTTTTACCCCTTCTTATCCTTACAGTGTACTCTTTGAAAGGAAGTAACTATGCACAGTCCATGCTTAAGGAGCCCAGGTAGAGCGGAACACTTTTTATTTCTTTTGCATGAGGGATTTGTCTCTTCTGCCTCATTTATTGAGTTATGCAGTTATTTATTTGTATTGGTGTAGACTCATGGCTATTTATTTTATATATTACAACGCAGTATTACTTTGTTGCTAAAATTGTTTCAGTTTCAGATTGGGAGTCCTTTCAGTCAGATCTTGTGTCCCTTTGACATACTCCCATTATGGTGTTTTGTTGTTGTTTTTCTCCTCTGTTTTTTGTTTAGACACTCTCCCTTACTCTTTGCCACTGCAAGATGCTCCACGCTCATCTTGATACTTCCCACCGCAGTCCTGGAATCATCATTCATGTCTCAGGGAGCCAGTTTTCTTTTATTGGAAAGTGGTGTTAGAAAGTAAGATCTGGGCCCTAGGTGTGCTCACTTGCTTTTTCTTCCCTCCCCCTGCCCCCAGCCCCTTTTCCTTCTTTCCTTTTAAGATTTATTTATTTATTCATTGGCTGTGGTGGCTTCCCATTGCTGTACGTGGGCTCTCGCTAGTTTTGGGGAGCAGGGCTCCTTTTCCTTGCAGTGGCTTCTCTCGTTGGGGAGCACAGGCGCTTGGCACGTGGGCCTAAGTAGTTGCAGCTCCCGCGCTCAGTAGTGTGGCTCATGGGCTCAGTTGCTGCCTGGAATGGGGAATCTTCCCGGACCAGGGATGGAGCCGGTGTCCCTTGCATTGCAAGCTGGATTCCTGGAGAAGCCCCTCTTTCTTTCTTTTAACAAAAAAAGCTAACAAAGTACTTTTATTCTCCTTCTGAAGCAAAAGATCGTTTGTGTACATCCTATTTGGAGATAATGAGAATTGTGATCACATATGCAAGTTTGTCTGGAGTAGTCTTGTTTTATGCTATTGTCTCTTCAGGTTTAACAGTAGACACAAACTGTCCTGAGTTATTGACTCTCAGCACTAGGACACTAAAGGAACCTGCTAACTTTATACATCAGCTCCATGACTTTGGGACTGTTCCCATTAGTGCCTTGTTAGTTCAGTGTCTTGCACAACTTAGTGGGGCTCTGAGGTAATTTTCGTTAGAAAAATGAAGAGACAGTTGTTAACTGTTATAGTAAGGAGTGTTAAATGTTATATAAAGGAGAAGATCATTTTGGACACCAAAGGTTAACTGTACTCACCATGGTAGGGTGCCTGAACGGCAGAGAAAAAAAGGAAATTAATATGTTTAGGCTGATTCCTTCATTTTAAACATACCTTTGATAATTAGGTATAATCTTTACTTGAATTACAGTCTTCTTATTTAGTTGTGGGAAGGAGATGAATGAGGAGCATCTAATATCATTTAAGAAATGAATCCTGATTTCAAATGTCTGTGTAGGGTAGAAGGAAGGATGTGCTTCTAATAACTGAAAGAAGTCCAGTGTGTTACCTGGATAAATACTTACACAAGCTCCGTCTCATCACAGCAGTCCTGTGAGGCGACCTCGCTCTCGCACTTGACAGCGGGCCCCTGGTGCTCAGAGCCGCCGAGCTCAGTGACGCGCTGAAAGGCACACAGCGCGGTGTCGCCCTCTTCCTTGGTCCCCAGCTGGTCGTGTCCTCTGCAGCACGTCACCCAGAGAGACTGTGCTCCCGTGACTTTGCTGCCAAGTGTTTTCAAATGTGGAGCGTCTGTTAGTCACTCAGTCGTGCCCGACTGTTTGTGACCCATGTGCTATAGTCCACCAGGCTTCTCTGTCCGTGGAATTCTCCAGGCAAGAATGCTGGAGTGCGCTGCCATTCCTTCTCCAGGGAGTGTGAAGTGAGAAGTTCTTAATTCAAAGAAGTATCTTTAAGACATTTTTTGAGGTAGAAGTAGCAGTTTTCAGCATTCCTTAATAAATGAGAATTGCTTTTCTACTTAATTCTTTTGGGTTTTTCTAATAAAATCTGATTTCTCCCCTTCCTCAGTTTTGTTAGTCATTGATATTTTGCTTTTAGTATATGTACCTGTAGCTCTAAAATGGTAGTGTTCTAGTTAATTGTAGGTGGAACTCACTGCAGACAGCTATGTGTTTTTCTTTCACTGATCAGTTTGGCTTTGTTTATGAGAGGAGGGGCTTGGCATGCAAATCATCATTCACAGATGATTTGAAGTTGGTTAACCTCTGGGCTTTAAGGTCTCCTTTCAGTGTCACTCTTTATCTCTGCTCTGAGCCTCAGCATTTTATAAGCTCCGTTAATAACAGCTTTTAAATAGAAGTAGAAAGAACAAAATGCGTTAAAAAGCTAATACAGTTTCATTAAAAATATTAAATCAGATTGTATAGGTTTTCTGCTACAAGTACCATGAAGTGACTCTTTCCTCGAAGGATAGTGTTGTAATAGAGTAACACCTGTGAAAGCTTCTGTTAAGAATTTACTATTCAAACAGGGTGGTTTGCTCCCTCATCAGTAAAGCAGAATCAAAAGTCAGCAAAGATAACGGTATTTACTCAGGTAGAATTCCGTTTGTATTACTTTTTCACGCTGTAAGTGTAGCTTGTTCTGGAAAAAGTCATATACAGATTTAATCCAGTAGACGTATTTCTGAAAAGTTGAGTGCAGCCTCAGGCTTGATAGATTGAATCGTGCTTCCTCAGAGATAACAATGGTAGTGTTTCCTGTTCGCTTTGTTCTTCACTTTGGCACTTGGCCTATTGAATTTCATTTAAAAAACTTAAAATCCTTTCATATAAAATTTTTAATGATCAAATTATTTTAAAATAAGTTTTCCATTTTAAAAATCAAGCTTTCTTTAATTCAACTGTGTTCTTAATAAGAACATAGTTTCAGAGTTTGACAGTGGAATTAAGAACCTAGGGAACTTGTGTTTGGTTGATTTCTTTGTTCACCAGAGACTAAAATCTCATGAAATACAGGACTTTAAAATTCAAATGCACAGCTCTATTTATTTATAAAATATAATTTTTATGGCATTGGGCTTTAATTGAAGTGTATTCCTTAAATGGTGGTGATTAAAAGGTGAGTTAAAAGTCAGGCTATGCAGTATTCCCTTTCCTTTGTTGATGCCTGTGATATGGCACTTATAATGATGTTTGTCTGCAATTCAAAATCAAATTGTATTGATACTGTATTCTGTATTTTTTATCCCATTATTTTAGAAGGCCTCACACATATGATCTCAGAATATGTATATAAATGTATTTATATAGTTTATATATATGTATATTTGAGATAAAAGTTGTAGTATTTTGGGTTTTGTTTATAACTATCTTTCCTTATCTTGAAATATTTAATGGTCTTAAATCAAGCAAATGTGATTATCCATTCAAAATTTTTGTTACATTAATATTTCTTTATGAACCAAAGGTCACAGATAATTGGATTATTTCTTCTAGAGTACATACATGAATGTAATATTGACACATTCTGTAAGTATGCAGGTCTAGCTGGAACAAGTTAAGGCTCATGGAGCAGATGTTAGGTAAACGAAGTTTCTGTTATATGTAGTTATTTCAATAGCCAGAGCAAAAACTGATTGAAGATAGCCCTTATTTTGTGATTAACACCACCACCCCTCATATTGGTGTCACCTCCTAACAGCCTACAAATTGAAAAGAACAACTTAGGCAAATAAAGGATATCCACTAAAAACTCCATTATAAGCCTCATCCTTAATGGAGGTGTGTTAGAAGCCATTTCCTTTGAACTTAGAAACAGGACGCTGGTTTCTGTCACTACTTTCAACATTATGCTAGAAGTCCTAGCTACTAAAATAGGAAAAGGATAAATAATATAAGGAATGAAAGGAAGAAGCAAAACTTTCATTATTTATTGATGATTGTTGATACAGAAGATTTAAGAAGAATCTATTATATATAATTCCAGCACTGATGCTGGATACAAGATAATTTAACAAAAAGATCATGCTTCTATACTTTAGCAAAAATGTTTAAATAGGGGAACACATGTAAATCCATGGCTGATTCATGTCAATGTATGGCAAAAACCGCTACAATATTGTAAAGTAATTAGCCTCCAACTAATAAAAATAAATGAGAAAAAAAAAGGAAAAAGTATTCTAGTCACAAGAGCAACAAAATTACATTACTTGTCTAATAAAACATATGTGACAACTTCACGGAGAAAGTTATAAAACTTTGTTAAAGAGCCTAAAACTATCTCAAATATATGAGTAGACAGAACAGCTTGGGAATGTCAAATATTTTCAAAATATCGGTTAACTCAGTGTCATTTCAAACAAAATTCAAGTTTATCCTGTAGAACTTGGCAAGCTGATCCTAAAATTTACATGAAAAGGTAAGAGGTCAAGATTACTAATAAGAAAAATGAAGCAGGAAGATTCATTTAGTTGAATATAAAGCTAAAGTAATTAGTACAGAAATAGATGAATGAAAAATAACAAAGTTCAAGAACAGATATTTATAGGAACTCTGTATTGGAGTTGGTATAATAGATCTTTAGGGGAGGAATGAACTATTTGGTAATCAGCCATATCAGCCATATGGTTAGCCATATTGGAGAAGGAAAGTTGAATTCTTAATTCACACTTACACAAAAATTGAGTTCTTTAAACACTTAACATTGAAAAATCAAAATTTTGAAATATAATATCCTTATAACTTATGTCAGAAGAGAATGTTAAAATAAGACCCAAAGTATTAACCTTAAAAGAAAAGCGGTAGAAGGCCCCTCTAGTGGCTCAGTGGTTAGGAGTCCACCTTGCCATGCAGGGGACTCGAGTTTGATCTCTGGTCTGGGAACTGAGTACGATCTCACATGCTATGGAGCAGCTCAGCCTGCCTGCCCCCGCAGCAGTCTGAGCTGCGGGGAGAGATCCCGAGCGCTGCAACTGAGACCCAGTGCAACCAAACAAATACATATTTTTAAAAAGATATGAAAACTAATTTTAAAAGTTTCATTTATAGAAAATGAAACAATTTTATTATGCTAAAGTGGTAAGGACGTTTTCCTATTTATTTGATTGCTGTTCATCTAACCTCTCTCAAATTAAGCTCTGCAAAGAAAGGAGCCTTGGTTATTTCCCTAGTATGTAGAATAGTGCCTGAATCAACGTGACTTAAAATCTGTTTCACACATGTGGCCAGTTGCAGCCTAAAGCTCCTTGGGATGCTGGGAACATTCATCCTCCCATTTGCTGTATTTAATTGGTGGAAAAGGTTGAGGAGCACTCTTAATTGACTGAAATTTGAAACCACCTGTTGGCTACATCTGGGAAACTAAAGAAGAAAATTTTATGTTTTATTCATAGTTCCCAATGTGCATTTAATGGCAACCCACTTCAATATTCTTTCTGGAAAGTCCCATGGACAGAGAAGCCTGGTGGGCTACAGTCCATGGGGTCACCAAGAGTCGGACATGACTTAACAACTAAATGGGATTCACTAACTCACTGCACTCTCTTGAAATTTCCTGAGTGGGGAGAAAGTATCCAGTAAGACCTGGCCTCAGCCAGCACAAAGGTTAGAATCTTGTAGTGGAAAAGGAGATAAGCAAATCAGTGATTATTATGTGACAGGTACTATGGCAAAGGTATACCTTGGAAGCAGAAAGGACAGAACATTCTAAAACAGTTTATATAATAAGTAAATAAATTCTGCTACATTTAAACATACTGAAAGTATTTGGAGGATATTTACAAAAAATAAGAATTTAAAGAAAAATAAACTTTCCAGAAAGAAAAAGAGAATATACTATAAGATATATACAGATAAGATGTATCTGTTGTCTTTTCTTGTATCCTTAGCGCTTAGTATTTGGTAAATTAATTGAAGAGAATGAGAAATATTCAGTTATTTTCTCTTTTAACAAAATGTCATTATCTTTTGAAGAATGCTCATTCCCCTTTACTTTCCATTCTTAGTAGTCCCCTAGTTCTTATGTCTGGTAGACAGGTCTTTCCTGAAACTAACGCACCATCATAAAGCTCATCTTCCTTGACATCACTTTTCCTGTGTGATACCGCAGTTTAAAAATTCTTCAAGGGGATCCTTGTTTCTTACAGTGGTGAGTGCAGACTTCTGAGCCTTGTGTTCAGGGTTGTCTGTGTTTGGTCCCATCACGGCTGTCACACTGTATCTCCCACTGTCCCCAAGTATGACCCCACCTCTGTTGATAGGGATTCTTCTGATAGTCTCTCACTGTTACACAAAATGTGCTCGTCTCACTGTCTTTCATGCGGATTTGCTCACATATCTGGAGTGTACTCTGCTCTTCAGGGAAGCAAATGATGCTCAGTCTGTTAATCAAAGACTCCCCGCCACCTCTGTGCCTTCCAGCCCATATGATCTTTATTTTCTGATAGAAGATACTTAGATAAGTCAGAGAGAGCGCAATGGGGAAAAAACTTTACAGAAATTATATGAGGTGAATTTGGAAGACACAGGCAGTCACTAATGTGCACCTCCTTCATTGAAATCCCCTTGAAAATGCTTATGGTTCTCTCATTTCCATGCTTAATAAAGAAATGACTTCAGACCATACCCTTATGATTTCCATTTTACTGAAACTTTTCTCTCCAAAGTTACCATTGGCTGTCCTTTCTAAAACTTTGTATCTTTTGTAATAACCTTGAGAGTTTTTTTAAATTATAAAAGCAATACAATGTAATAATAATTTGTGGGAAATAGAAACAGGGTTAAGGAAGAAATAAACATCACCAGTGCTTCTGCTGCTCTCACCATTACTCTGGTACACAAAAAAGTGTTCCTTGAAAGTTCCTTAAAAGTATTTGATACCCCCAAAAATCTTCCTTTAAAGTTCCTATGTAGAACTTTTGTGTATTGGAATAAAAGCTCTTCAGCTCTACTCACCATAAGTTTATGATGTCAGCAGTTGGCTAAGTTATAATATAAGTAGAGTCTTGCCTATTATACTGTTCAGGGGTCTGTAGCCTATTTATTGGGATTGTAATTATTTTGATGTGATTCACAGATTATATTGCATATATTATCAATGTCATTAAGACTTAAAAGAATAAAAACTTTAAATGTGTTAAAAGTTCCAATAAAAATAGCCAAATAATTGCAATAGAAACATATATAGAAATTATTAAAAAATTAGAAAGTGTGGAAAAACTGATGAACGTAAAAGTATATGTCATACAATCATGATGCAGCAGGGATAATAACGACTATATTCAGTTGATGGTGAAGAAATAAGGAAAACTGTCTGTGCCATGAGGATATTTAATTAGGTGGTGGTTGTTCAGTCGCTCAGTCATGTCTGACTCTTTGCGACCCCATGGACTGCAGAATCAGCGTAGACAAGCAGAAAGTGAAAAACTCCAGGGGCGTCCCAGTCTTAGGTGGGCCTTCATAGTTTTGTGAGATTTACCAACAGGAGCCCTACCAAGTTCTTACAGTGAAGGCTTAGAAAAATTCTCTTGATACTGGCAGAGGGAGAGGAAAAGCAGTTATTTTGAAAATGTCCAGAACATTCTGTTTTTCTTAAACCTGCCCTCAGAAGAACCTGTTTTGCTAGCCTAGCCTGTGGGTTTTGTCAGAGCCTAACTTATCTGGGGGAAGGGAAATACCCAGTTCCAGCCTCCTGTAACCTTCCCCATGGGTGAAGAGAAATACAAACTGCAGCACCCTCTGGCCAGCCTGTCCTGTGTCGGGGGGGAAAGTGAAAGTGTTAGTCCCTCAGTTGTGTCTGACTCTTTGTGACCCTGTGAACTGTAACCAGCTAGACTCTTCAGTCCATGGAATTTTCCAGGCAAGAATACAGGAGTGGCTTGCCATTTCCTCCTCCAGGGATCAAACCTGGGTCTTCTGCATTGCAGGCAAATTTTTTTTCACTGTCTGAGCCACAAGGAAAGAAGCACTTGTAAATGTCACAGTCTTTATAAAAGGCAGAGGACTAAGAGATTGAGACACGGAACTGTGGGACATTTCTTCTCCCGCCTCCGCACCTCGCCACCTCTCTAGGTGATCATGGTCTTAGCAGAGTCATACATCTGTTCAAATCAGCTGCTGCAGTGAGGTGTATGTCACCTTGGAAAAGTTGCTTAGCTTCTGTAAGGGTCAATTTCCTCCTTTATAAATGGGAATAAGATACTACTTCTCTTTCAGGGTATTATGAGCCCTGAATGAATAATCTTCTACAAGCAGTGCATGAACTAGGCCAGTTCAGGTGGTGTTTTCTGGGTATTAGGTGAAATGAAAGTAATGAGATACCTCCCTACCTGTCTACACCTGTCTTGTTTGTGGTAGAAATTGTTACAAGCCATCCTTTATTGGAAAGAACTGTTCTGTATCGTTAGTTTATATCCTTCTAACTTTCTGCTTTTAAAAGTCTCCTTTCTTTTATGAAATGATATTGCTAATAGATGATAGTTGTTTTGATTAGTGTTCTCAGTTACGAAAAAAAATAGTTGCAGCCCTACATTATTCCTGTCCCCAACCTGCACATTTTTTTTTTTTTACTTATATCTTGTATGCTTCATTTGTTATAATTGATGAACCAATATTGACACATAATATTAATTAAAATCCATGGTTTACATGAGGGTTCACTCTTGGGTTGTATATTCTCTGGGTTTCCACAAATGTATAATGACATGTTTCTACCCGTACTATGTCATAAAAAGTAGTTTCACTCCCCTGAGAGCACTTGACCCCAGCTCGCTGTCCCTCCCCCGTCTCCCTGAACCCCTGGCTACTACTGAGCTTCTCACAGTCTCCACAGTTCTGCCTTTTCCAGAATGTCACACAGTTGGGATCATCCAGTACATAGCCAGATTGGCTTCTTAGCAGTATGCCTTTATGATTCTTCCATGTCTTTACGGGGCCTGATAGCTCATTTCTTCTTATCACTAACTAATCTTCCTTTGAATTGATATACCACAGTTTATCCATTTACTTACTGGAGGACTTTTCAGTTGCTTCCAAGTTTTAACAGTTATGAACACTTTGCATTTTACCATTTAAACTGAAAATTTTTCTCCATATCAGGTATATTCATTCCTAGGGTTACCGTAACAGAATATGCAAAGTGGTGGCTTAAAACAACAAAATTTTATTCTCTCACAGTTCTGGAGTATGTAATAAGAGATATATATATATCTCACACACACATATATATTGATCTTCATCTTTAGCTCTTAGAGCTCCTAAAACTTGTAGATCACTTCATCTTCTAAGTGATAAGAGCCAAAGAAGCATCTTTGGTTATAATATTTGGCTTTTAGACTCTGGTTCCAGAGTGATAAAAGTAAAGAGCATCTTTTGTTATTCATAATATACCCTCTTGGATCACAAGAGGGGACTTTATGTTAATGAATAACTCTTGGAAAGCTCCTGGGGCCTGGTTATCATGGGAACCCACCTGTGATTACTTTTGGAACTTTCAGCCTCTTCCATCTCTGGGGAGGGGAAAGAGGCTGGAGGTTGAGTTGATCATTAATGGCCATAATTCAGTTGATCTAGTAATGAAGGCTCCATAAAGATACCCTGACTTCAGGGGTTTAGAGAAATTCCAGATTCAGTTCAGTTCAGTTCAGTTGAGTTGCTCAGTCCTGTCCAACTCTGCGACCTCATGAACCGCAGCATACCAGGCCTCCCTGTCCATCACCAACTCCCGGAGTCCACCCAAACCCATGTCCATTGAATCAATGATGCCATCCAACCATCTCATCCTCTGTCATCCCCTTCTCCTCCTGCCCTCAATCTTTCCCAGCATCAGGCGCTTTTCAAATGAGTCAGCTCTTTGCATCAGGTGGCCAGAGTATTGGAGTTTCTCGGCTTCAACATCAGTCCTTCCAGTGAACACACAGGACTGATCTCCTTTACAATGGACTGGTTGGATCTCCTTGCAGTCCAAGGGACTCTCAAGAGTCTTCTACAACACCACAGTTCAAAAGCAGCAATTCTTTGGTGCTCTGCTTTCTTTATAGCCCAACTTTCACATCCATACGTGAGTACTGGAAAAACCATAGCTTTGACTAGATGGACCTTTGTTGGCAAAATAATGTCTCTGCTTTTTAATATACTGTCTAGGTTGGTCATAACTTTCCTTCCAAGGAGTAAGCGTCTTTTAATTTCATGGCTGCAGTCACCATCTGCAGTGATTTTGGAGCCCAGAAAAATAAAGTCAGCCACTCTTTCCACTGTTTCCCCATCTATTTGCCATGAAGTGATGGGACCAGATGCCATGATCTTAGTTTTCTGAATGTTGAGCTTTAAGCCAACTTTTTTATGTTTCTCTTTCACTTTCATCATGAGGCTCTTTAGTTCTTCTTCACTTTCTGCCATAAGGGTGGTGTCATCTGCATATCTGAGGTTATTGATATTTCTCCTGGCAATTTTAATTCCAACTTGTGCTTCCTCCAGCCCAGCGTTTCTCATGATATACCCTGCATATAAGTTAAATAAGCAGGGTGACAATACACAGTCTTGACGTACTCCTTTTCCTATTTGGAACCAGTCTGTTGTTCCATGTCCACTTCTAACTGTTGCTTCCTGACCTGTATACAGGTTTCTCAAGAGGCAGGTCAGGTGGTCTGGTATTCCCATCTCTTTCAGAATTTTCCACAGTTTATTGTGATTCACACAGTCAAAGGCTTTGGCATAGTCAATAAAGCAGAAATAGACATTTTTCTGGAACTCTCTTGCTTTTTCGATGATCCAGCGTATGTTGGCAATTTGATCTCTGGTTCCTGTGCCTTTTCAAAAACCAGTTTGAACATCTGGAAGTTCACGGTTCACGTATTGCTAAAGCCTGGCTTGGAGAATTTTGAGAATTACTTTGCTAGCGTGTGAGATGAGTGCAATTGTGCGGTAGTTTGAGCATTCTTTGGGATTGCCTTTCTTTGGGATTGGAATGAAAACTGACCATTTCCAGTCCTGTGGCCACTGCTGAGTTTTCCAAATTTGCTGGCATACTGAGTGCAGCACTTTCACAGCATCATCTTCTAGGATTTGAAATAGCTCAACTGGAATTCCATCACCTCCACTAGCTTTGTTCATTGTGATGCTTCCTAAGGCCCACCTGACTTCACATTCCAGGATGTCTGGCTCTTGGTGATTATCATGATTATCATGATTATCTTAGTCGTGAAGATCTTTTTTGTACAGTTCTTCTGTGTATTCTTGCTACCTCTTCTTAATATCTTCTGGTTCTGTTAGGTCCATACAATTTCTGTTCTTTATTGAGCCCATCTTTGCATGAAATGTTCCCTTGGTATCTCTAATTTTCTTGAAGAGATCTCTAGACTTTCCCATTGTATTGTTTTCCTCTATTTCTTTGCATTGATCGCTGAGGGAGGCTTTCTTATCTCTTCTTGCTATTCTTTGGAACTCTTCATTCAAATGGGAATATCTTTCCCTTTCTCCTTTGCTTTTCGCTTCTCTTTTCACAGTTATTTGTAAGGCCTCCTCAGACAACCATTTTGCTTTTTTTCATTTCTTTTTCTTGCGGGTGGTCTTGATCACTGCCTCCTGTACAATGTCATGAACCTCCGTCCATAGTTCATCAGACACTCTATCAGATCTAGTCCCTTAAATCTCCCAGATTGGTGCACACTTTAAGGGTATGGAAATTTCAGGGCATGGAAATCCCACACAGCCTTATACCACATTCTGGTTTCTAAGTGCTGTCCTTCATAAAAAACTGGCAAATGTAGGTAAGATATTTCCCTGAGTTTTGTGAGCCATTTTAGCAAATTACTGCAGAAGAGCTTGTGGGAAATTTTGGTTTATGAATATTTGGTTAGAAGTAGAGATGACAGGTTAGGGTTTGAGATCAGTGCTTGAAGTGTAGTGGTGGTCCTGTGGGACTCAGCCCTTACAATGTGCGACCTCACTCGCTACCGGTGATAGTGTAGTAAGTGAGTTGCGGGATACCCAGCTGGTATCTGCCAGGAACTGGAGATTTCCTTGGTATGGAAAAACCCACATATCTGGTGTTAGAAGTGTTGAGAGAGAGGATGGAAAAAGTTTGTGTTTTTTTTCCCTTTTAGGAGGCTCATAGTCTGAAATCAAGGTGTTGGGAGGATGGTTACTTCTGAGGGCTCAGAGGTTCTCAGAGTCCTCACAATCTGTTCCATACCTTTTTTCTAGCTGCTGGCGAAGACCAATGATTCTTGGTGTTCCTTGGCTTGTAGATCCATCACACTAATCTCTGCCTCCATCTTCACATGACGTTATCTGTGTGTCTCTGTATTTTCATAGGGATGTCGTCCTACATAGACGGCAGTCATATTGGATTAGGGGTCCACCCTATCCGGTATATCCTCATTGAACTAACTGCATCCGCACTGATCGTATTTCCAAATAAGGTCACATTCCCAGGTACCATCAGTTAGTGCCTCTCCCTATCTTTAAATAACCTGTAGCATGAACTGATGCTTTCCAGACTGCTCCTGTGTGGATACTCTCCCTTTTTTTGTCATTGTTGAATCATTGATGATGATGTAATATTATCCAGCTCTTACTAATTGTGGTTTCAGCTGAAAACCAAATTTTCCTTGGCAGTGTTATAAAAAAGGGCTTCCTTGTGCTTGAATTTGGATGTGTTTTCAAATATATAACCAATACGATGCATCCCAGATGCCAGTGTGTGGCTCTGCCCTGCTCAGATTGGTTTTTATGGCTCATTTGCGTGCTTTGTGGTTTGTCAAGTATAAAAAATAACAGTAAAGTGAAATTGGTGTGAAATGATTTTTTTGTAGAATTATCCAATGAGGGATGTTTATTCTTATTATTATTTGCTGTTTTAGTACATAAAGAAACTGTGAAAGATAGTTTATAACTTCTACAGACTCATTTTCCCCTTTTAGGTGGTTATAATTTAGTGTTTTGCAGATTTCAGAAGGAATTCTTTTCCTGTTTTTCTGTTATCTTACATTCCATGTGAAAACTGACCCCTAAGCTTGCCAATTTCCAGATCATCATTATAGACAAGGTTTCTGAATTTCCTTTATCATAGTTTCCTAATCAGAGAGGAGAGAAAGGGAGGTTGGTTAGAGTCACATGGAAAGTTACTGAGCACTCTGAAAATAGTTTGATTAAAAGGCCATGGAAGAAAATGGGGAAGAAACATGCTTGGAGATAAGGCAAAAGTGAATTCTGTTATAGGAATAAAAAAAGTTATAAATTTCAGTCTATGTGATTTTTTTTTTGTTTGTTTGTTTCCACCAGCAAGATTTTAATGTGTCAATAGGCTTTTCTTGAGAAGGGTTAAATATTGTATTATCTGCTATTAAAGAGCAGATTTTATGTAATCTTTATTGATAATGGAGGACAGAGGAGCCTGATATGCTACAGTCTGTGGGGTTGCAGAGTTTAGCTACAGTCTGTGGAGTTGCACAGTTTAGCTACCAAACAACAACATCGTCTATTGATACAGCCGGAGCTCCTGAGTCAAGTCAGCTTCTAATGCAGCTGACTGGAAACAGATTGGCTAGCCAATTAGTGGCTTTGGTTCAGTAGGAGAACACATCTTATGTATTCCAGAGGGTGTCTCCTGAGGGGGATGTCTCTCTTCCTCTCATATCTGAGTGTTACATAACTTTCTCTCTGCTGAAGATATTTGCATGTGAGTGCTGACATGCCTAATCAGTCTGGCTTTGCTGTCTTAGTTTCTCTACTCTCATTTTAGGAAGGTAGGACCCTTGTGTTTTTGAATTCTTTGTTTTGACCTTAACTCCTTTTTTCATTTAATCTGTGTTTCCTTTTTCATTACTGACATATCTGAAATGCAGTTCTCTTCAAGTAAAAATCATCATGCATTATGAAATAATTGTTTGCATTTGTTTTATAAACCTAGGATCGAATTTGGTCACTTCTTCCAACAGTTTATCTGTTATCCCTCTTTATTTCTCTTATCATGGTCTAATTTAGGATTTTACTGTTTCGCTCCTGGATTGTTATCTTCTCATCTTTATCATATCAGTTTTGTGCACCTCTTTGACCATACCATTTACCTCTATCAGAGACCTGCAGTGGTTTTCCTTTAGAAGACTGGTCAAGTTTAATGTCCTTACTATCCTCCCTCCATGTATTTTATTATAAAAATTTCCAAACACACTACTGAGTTATGTGAATTCTCTGTATGTTGAATATTAACTTCTTATCAAATATGTGATTTGCGAATATTTTCTCTAATTTGGTAGGTTGTCTTTTATTTTGTTGATAGTTTCCCTTGTTGTGCAGAAGTCCTTAGTTTGATATAGTCCCACTTGTTTATTTTTTCTTTTGTTGCCTTTGTGTGTGTGTGTGTCACATCCAAAAAAAATCATTGCAAAGACTGATGTCACTGATGTCAAGGAGCTTGTCCTCTACATTTTCTTCTGGGAATTTTTTTGCTTTCAGGTCTTAAATTCAAGTCTTTAATTCCTTTTGGGTTGATTCTTGTGTTTGGTGTAAGGTAAGAGTCCAATTTCACTCTTTTGCATTTGACTGTCCAGTTTTCTCAGCACTATTTATTAAAGAGACTGTCCTTTCCTCGTTGTGTGTTCTTAGCAACTTTGTTGTAAACTAATTGACCATACGTTAGTGGGTTTATTTGTGTGCTGTCTGTCCCGTTCTGTTAATCTGTGTGTTTTTCTAGTGCCAATACTATACTGCTTTGATTTCTATAGCTTTGTAATGTAGTTTGAAATCAGGAAGTATGATGCCTCCAACCGTGTTCTTTCTCCAGGTTTCTTTGGCTATTCAAGATCTTTTGTGGTTTCATACAAAAGGTCTTTCTATTTCTGTTGAAAAATATCAGTGGAATTTTGATAGGGATTGTATTGAGCTTTTTATTTTAATGTCAAAATTTACCTCTTTTTATATTGTATATTCATGAAGAAATTATACTGGCTCTAGTTATTTTTAATAGTCTTTTCCTTTCAACTATGTAATATGTTTGAAATTAAGTGGTTAATGTACACATCCTATTACAGAATTTGAGTTTTCTGAATCTCACTGTATATTTACCTTTATCAGTGAGATGTACATTTTCATATATTTTCGTGTTACTTTTAGCGTTCATTTCAACTTGAACTCTTTTCAGCCTTTTTTTTTTTGTAAGGCAGATCTAGTAGTGATGGTTTTTGTGTGACAGACCTAACTTTTATTCATCTGGGAAAGTTTTTATTTCTTCTTCATTTCTGAAGGATACCTTTGTTGGATTGAGTATTCTTAGTTGGTGGTTTCTTGCTTTGAATAAAAGAAATGTGGAATATCATTCATTCCACTCTCTCGTCACCTGTAAGATTTCTGCTTGGAAATCTGCTGATAGCCTAAAGGGGCTTCCTTTGTAGGTTACAGTCTTTATCTTACTGGTATTAGGATTTTCTGTTTGTCTTTGATTTTCGCAAGTTTCATTATAATGTGTCTTAGAGATAATGGGGGGGATCTGTTAGCTTCATGAACTTGGATGTGCAGCCTTCTCTCCAGGTTTGGGAAATTCTCAGTCATTATTATTTTTTTTAAATGAGCTTTATTACCCCTTTCCTTTCTGTTCTCCTTCTGGAACTCTAATGATTTTGCTGTTTATTCTTGATAGTGTCCTATAGATCACATAGACCCTTCTTATTCTTTTTCACTCTTTTCTCTTTGTTCTCCTCTGACAGAGTTATTTCAAAGTTCTGTCCTCTAACCATGGATTCTGTCTTCTGCCTGTTCTGCTGTTGATGCTTTCTCTTACAGTCTTCGTTTCATTCATTGAGTTCTTTAGCTCCAGAATCTATGTTTAGTTCTTTTAATGATTTGTCTCTGTTTATTTCTCCTTTTGATCATGTATTGTGTTTCAGATTTTGTAACATTTTCTCTTTATTTTCTTGTAGCTCATTGAGTTTCCTCAGATGGCTATTTTGAATTCTTTATAGGATAAATCACATTTCTCTGTGTCTTTGCCTTATGATCTTTTGGTAGTGTCAGGTTTCCCTTATTCTTCATGTCCCTTCTAGTTTTACACTGCTGTTTTGGCACTCGAAGTAACAGTTAACCTCCTCTAATCTTTACTAGCTGAGAGATACTTTTTGTTGCTCTGGTTTATGTTCTTGGGAAGGGTGACACTGGCAAAGGTCTTCCTACCCACTCTAATGTCCAAACTTGTATTTTTCTTGTTGTTCTGAAGGGAGTGCTGGAACTTCTTTAGAAACCCGAACTTCCATAAAGGCTTTCTCATATGTGGGTATCTGCCCAAGTCTGTGTTTTCCAGGTCCTGCAGTTAAGAGGAGGTAGAGTCAGTTCACAGGCTCCTGCTGGCTCCACATCCTGTACCAGAATCTTTCTGCTTGCTTACACATTGTTACACATTCTGCAATGCTTACACATTGCTCAGGTGGATGAGGCTCCCTCTAGGTCCTTCAGCATATGATGCTGGGTTCCATAGCTCACATGAGGCACTTTTGTTCATTGTTAGATGCCAAATTTTAGATGTTAAAGGGCAACAAAAACAAGAGACGTCTTATGCTACCATGATGCTAACATCACTCCTCTTGCTGCTTTCTTTAGAACAGTAAGTTGCTTGCTATTCTGTAGCTAAGTCTAGGAGCTTAATGTTCAAGAGTTAAATATATGGTTCCCATTATGATATCCTATCTCAAATATTTATCCTTGTGTATTTTAGAGCAGAGGAGTAAAGCACCATGTGAATAAGCCATTGTGACAAGAGACAGTGCAATTTATGTTGATACTTCTGTTAAGTGAATAAGTGTTTCTTACATTTTAATAGCACCTTGCAAGTCCCTTTATGATGCAGTGATCTCATTTCATATTCACAAACTTGTAAGGTGGATATTAATATTACCCTAATAATATAAATGATGAAACTAAGACTCAGAGTTGTGTGGTGGAAGTAAATGTTTTTTGGTTTTCGTTTTTTTGTGTTTTTTTTTTTTTTTTGACTGCAGGGTAGTTAGGATGTAAAACTTGTCTTTACTGGATACCACAAATTTATTATATATATTTTAATTTTCATTCCCCCTTTTCAGCTTAATTACTGCCTCAAGTAATTTCTTTTTCTTTTTTCAAAAGCAGGACACATATGCTATATTTTTGTTGACTTGGCATATCTGAGAATGACTTCCATATTAGAGTGATCACAGTCTTTTCCTTTAAGAATCCAATAACATTTTCTTATTGTTTTCTGGGATATAGTTTTACAGAGAAGCCTGAAGGTAGCTGGGTTTTGCTTTTGTATGTAAATTCTCTTTAAAAACATTTTGTCTATATAGCCATAGTTTGTCTTTTAATTACAGTTCAAAAATTTTTTGCTAAAATGTACCCATATATGTCTCTGTTCATTGATTTTTTTTTTTTTTTTAAATTTGGAACAGGGTAAACTAGTCTGATCAGCAAATATAGAATATCTCTATTCGTTTCTAAAACATGTTCTTCAGTTACATGTTGGATTATTGCTTTTAACCAGTTTTAATTTTTTCCTTTAGGGAGTAGAATTATTTTATTGGTTATCACCTTCCCTCGTGATTTTTGCGTCTGTTCTTCTCTACAAATTCTTAGAGGACGTTCCATGTTTGCCCTCTACATAAATGCTGCTTTTTAAATAATTCATTCAGTTCTTTATTAATACCAGCACAGATTTTATTTCTGCTATTACGTTAAAATCTTTTGTAAGCAGTTCCTTGTTTTACCCATTTCTCTTAGTCTCTGTCTCCTTTCTGTTCCTGTCTCCTAGGGGGTTGTAGCTAGTTTACTTTCAGGTATGCAGATAGCTTACAGATTGTTTCTGCTAATGCTTATGGAAATTATTTTCAGAGGACAGCTGTTTTTTTTGAGCTTCAAGCTGATACTTCTTGTCAAATAATCTTTTCTTCTAGGCTCCCCACCACCCCCTTTTTTCCCTCTGGTTTTGTTACAGATAGATTTGTTCGGAGTCAGTGTTTGCCAGTAAACAAAGTGTCCGGATTGCCCTTGGCCTGCCTTGTTCAGTTGTTTGAGCTTCTTTTTGTGCCAGTATCTTGAGCTCTAAGTGAGTTGTTCATGTATAACCTCCAGTGTATGCCTGTTATTAAAAGTCTGTCATCTGGTGCAGATTTTCCAAATAGTGCTGTCCATCTTGCTCTCTTCATTGTCTTGCTCTCTGAGGTTCTAGTCAGAGAGTATGAGAGAGCCTACTGTCCTCGACACGTACTGCTGACATGCATTTCTCTGTCTTTTCTCACTTTGCAAAGTTTTACTTAGGAAGATTATACCTCCTCATGCACCCATGCCTCTGCCAGAACTGCCTTTGTCTCCACGCCTGCAGTGCACATATTTTCCGGGGATTGTAGCTTCCTTCTGAATGCAGAAATATAGAAAGAGAGGAAACCGTGGGGAGCAACACTAACAACTGGGAGAAGTAAGCCTGTGCAGTAGAGAACGAGTGTCCAGCCTTGTGAGCGACATGAGTGAGTGACATTTCCAAATCAAGCGGTAGACAATGGGCACAGAATAAAGTATCTTCCCTTTATATGATCTTTCACATGTTTGGTTTTTCAGTATACTGTGTGTTAGTTATTATTCGTGTCTTTTGTTTTCATAATTAGTAGAAATTCTTATCAGATTCTGGCAGTCTTGTTAGTCTAAATATTTCGCTATTATTGATGGAAAATACTTGTTAAGTATATTTTTGTGTCAACTCTGATATAAATACTTTGTGTATTAACTCATTTAATTTATAACAACCCTTTTGTGGAGTACTGTGATTATGACTGTTTTATAGATGGGGAAAATGAGGCATAAAGAAGTGGAACACCTTGTCTAAGAGTACCTAGATAGCATGTAGCATAGTAAGAATTTGAAGCCAAGAAGTCTGTATATATTTGCATTGTGCAAGTTTTCATCCTGATTTTCTGTACCTTCATAGGCCCACCCTCACTCCTTCCTTCCCTCCTTATCTCTTTTCCTTTTTTCTTACATTTCTTTTATGACTACATAAAAGATTGTATCAGGAGGTAGCAATGAGATACCGTTAAAAAGTGACCTTTTTTGAGTTCTAGAATGTGGAATATTAAAAAGTATATATGTGTGTATATATTTTAGTTCTTTAGGTATTGCTTTATGAAATTATTAAATTTTCAAAAGTGAATTTGTGCAGCTTGCGGATGTGTTGAAGAGAAGTAATTTGTTCTTTGTAGTTCTTCCTTTATTGACCTTGGTGAGTATTGGGCTGTGGCAGTAATTTCTAACCCTTTTTTCTCATCCTCCCTAAGTGCACAGCTTAAACTTGGGAATGACTTGATTATCAGTAAGAATTAGATTTGTTGGATTAGCGCTGCTCAATTCAGGCACCGATAGACTGATGGCTATTGAGCACCGGAAATGTGGCTGGTCTGGTTGAAATGTGCTAGAAGTATAAAACATACTCTGGATGTTGAAGGCTTAGTATGAGTAAAAGAATATAAAGTATCTTTTACTTAAAAATACTTCTTATATCTTGAAATGACTGTTTTTGAATTGTTGGATTAAGTAAAATATATTATTAAAACCAATTTTGACTGTTTCTTTTTACTTTTTTACTGTTAAAAGATAGTTAAAAATTATGTATGTGCCTGGTATTTTGTTTTTGTTGGTAATTCAAAAATGTGTGCACTATGGTGTCTCTTCCCAGCGTCTGGTAGGGAGGAAAACAGACAGCCGTTAGAGCGGTGGGTAAGTGCCAGAGAGGGGCCCGTGCCTGCAGACTTCTGACCTAGCTTCGACGGCCCGTGGAAGGTGACCTTTAAGGCAGTTGCAGTACCTTGTGTTTTCTTCCTTTTTACCTTCTCTTGAGGACTCTCGGTCTACTTTTTGGATGGAAGGAAATAAAAAGTCAAATGCTATATAACAAAAAAAAAGTGTGAGTCTTTTTTCTAGGTGTTTTGGTTCTCTGTCTAATGAAACGAATCAAGGTTGGAGTGGAAGGTCTGAGTCAGCTCATAGACCACTGCTCGCCCCCTCCCGCGAAACTGACTTTGACAGTCACATGGCTGGTAGCGCCTCTTGCTCAGTGTGGAACACAGATCGATTTGAGATCTCTTCAGTATCTGTGGGACATACAGAGGGAGAGGAACATTAAGCGGTTGGATGTGTGGAACTGGAGTCCAAGAAAAATATTGGCTGACGATATAGATTGAAGTGAGGTAAAGTCATAGGTAAGGTATGAAATCAACAGGAAGTGAGTAAAGTGAGAAATGGACAAACCTTTGAGAAATAAGGTTGAGAAAAGGGAATAGAAGGGTCATTGAAAAAGAGTGGCCAGAGAAGGAAGTGTTTAGCCAGGAGAGTGTGCTCTCAAGGAGCAGGTAAGTGCAGGTAGCATCGGATGTAGCTAGGAGATAGAAATAAAGACTGAGAAATACCCATTGTCTTTACTGGGGAGAAAGGGCTTCCCTGGTGGCTCAGACGGTAAAGCGTCTGCCTGCAACGCAGGAGACCCAGGTTCGATCTCTGGGTTGAGAAGATCCCTGGAGAAGGGAATGGCAACTCACCCCAGTCCTCATGCCTGGAAAATCCCATGGATGGAGGAGCCTGGTAGGCTACAGTCCATGGGGTCACAGAGAGTCAGACAGGACTGAGCGACTTCACTTTCACCTTCTATTGGAGAGAAAATCAGGTTCCCCGAAGAGGTTGGGTTAGGTGGCAAAGCCAGATTGCAGAAGGTTGAGGAACTAATGGAAGGTGAAGAATTGGAGACAGTGAAGGTTATCGATTGGCAGTGAAAGAGGTGAAAGTTAAGGCTTTTGAAAGGTTGTGGGATATACTTAGCATAAATAGTTGCATGTGTGTGCTCGCGCATGTGTTCCATGGGTTGTAAATCCGTTAGAAAACCATGATTCTGCATCTTTACATTCTTGGAATCCAGTGTAACACTCTTCATAAGGTAACTACTCAGTAAGTGTTGTTGATCTTGATTTTAATTTATTAAATATCTCTTTTTCAACAAGATTCTTTATCAACATCATTTCCAGATTCTCTAAACATTAAATCTACATAAAAGTTTGATTTTATGTAAGTCTTAATGCAGTAGGGCACTTAAATATGGCTGAAGGGAAATAAAATGAGCTTTGTAGTCCACCAAAACTATAAGTCAAATCTAGGCTCTGACACTTTTTAGCTATAGGATTTTTTACAAGGTAATTGTTGCTTCTGGCCTCTTTTTCCTTATCTAAGAAACGAGGATAATAGTGATACCTTTCCTTATAGGGCCATTGTAGGAGTCAATAAAAATCATAAAGTGTTTTGTGTAATATCTTATACAAAGTAGGCACTCAGTAAATGTTTTGTAGAAAAACAGCAACTTCATGTGTTACACATGCCAACATTACAGTCTTTATAATTTGATTTAAAGTAGTGTATGTGATATAATGCTATTACTTTAAATAAGACCAAGTATACTCAGTTGAAATTTAAGTTAAAAATTAGCCTTTGAATAAAAAATTGTTTCTTTTCTTGCCTTCTCCTCTCTTTTCCAATCCAGGTCCTGAGGGAGTCTAACAAATTAGCAGAAATGGAAGAACCACCCTTGCTTCCAGGAGAAAATATTAAAGACATGGGTCTGTAATGGTATTTTTTGTCCAGTTTGCTCCTCTGTGACTGTACAGACTAGTCAGTGTTTTCAGCGTACACAGAACAGGCTGTCTGTGCAGACACCTCCTATTGGACAGACTCCTTCCTGCTTCCAGTGTGTTCTCGGTCTAGACCTATTGACTGTATTTGGGTTTTAACTAATGGAAACATGCCATTGAGTTATATTTTGCTGCTTTTCTGGTTTGAAAGAAGGTGACTTATTTTAAAAACTATTGTGGAATTCCATCACAGTAAATTTTATTATTTTGAATTACTGCAGTTAGATAGTGGGTTGACTAGATAAAAAATTGAATTGTCACTTTGCACAAGTAATTTTTTCTGAAACATATTCTCTCCTTTTACTTCTTTACTTTTCCTCCTTTGAATAAATTTGTCAATTTTTGGATAAATATATTTCATCTCCATTGCAAAGTGAATCCTTTGCATGTCAGTGCCTTTCTTTATCCAGCCCGAGTGACTAAGTGTTAACTTATTGTGTGGACTGGGAACTGGAAGCACACTGTCGAGCTGTTTTTTGTCCTTATGCTTTTACTTTGTTTCATTTGTGTGATAATATACAAAATACCCATAGCTCTTGTATTTTTAAGATATCTATTTATATATTGAAGTATAGTTGACTTACAGTATTAGTTTTAGGTGGTCAGCATAGTAATTTGATATTTTTGAAGATTAAACAGCATACATAGTTATTATAAAATATTGACTATATTCCTTGTGCTGCATATTACATCCTTGTAAGTTGTTTATTTTGCAACTGGTAGTTTGTAGTTCTTAATCCCCTTTACCTGTTTTGCTCCTTTCCCCACCCCTCTACCCCCTAATAACCCCTACTTTGTTCTCTGTATCTGAGTCTGTTCTGTTTTGTTATATTTATTCCTTTGTTTTGTTTTTTGATTCTACATATAAGTGAAAATGTATGGTGTTTGTCTTTCTGTATGACATATTAAATATAATATCCTCCAGGTCTGTTCATATTCTCACAAATGGCAAGATTTCATTCCTTTTTAGGTGTTCATTAACAGAGGAATGGATAAAGAAGATGAGGTATATACCGAATAACCATATGATCCAGCAGTTCCACTCCTAGGTCTATATGTGGGGAAAAAAAGCATTAATTAAAAAAGATACACACACCCCAATGTTCATAGCATTATTTACAGTGGCCAAGATATGGAAGCGAACTAAGTGTTCGTCAGTAGATGAACAGATAAAGAAGATGTGGAGTGTGTGTGTGTATATATGGGAATGTTTGTGTGTGTATGACATGGAATACAACTCAGCCATAAAAAGGATGAAACTTTGCCATTTACAGCAACATGGATGAACTTTTAGATGAAGTGAGTTAGAGACATGCTGTATGATATCACTTATATGTGGGATCTAAAAAGTACAACAAACTAGTGAATACAACAACAAAAGAAGTAAACTCACAGGTATAGAGAGCAAACCAGTGGTTACCAGTGGGTGGGGGGAGGGGCAGTGTAGAGGCAGGAGGTTAAGACATACATGCTATTGGGCATAAAGTAGGCTACAGGCTGTATTGTACAACACAGGGGATATAACCATTATTTTATAATAACGATAAATGGAATACTACCTTTAAAAATTGTGAATCACTGTGTTGTAAATCTGTAACTTAACCGTATAGTAGAGCAAGTACATGTCAGTTAAAAAATGAAAAGGTTATATGCTTGTATCCACAAAAGAACTCTAAAGAAATAGTGTAAGATGATTAAGAAAAAGATGTGGTATACACACACTCACACACACGTACACAATGGAATGTTATTCAGCTGTTAAAATACTCATAGCTTTTGGGAAATAAAGTAATGTGTAGGCAAATACAGTAGATGATTTCTTAGTCACTTTTCATTTTATCATCAATCATAATTTTAAAAAGAACTTGAAAGTGATAGTCGCTCAGTCCGACTCTTTGCAACCCCATGGACTGTAGCCCACAGGCTCCTCTGTCCATGGGATTCCCCAGGCAAGAATACTGGAGTGGGTTGCCATTCCCTTCTCCAGGGGATCTTCCTGATCCAGTCATTGAACCCGCATCTCTTGTGCCTCCTGCAATGCGGGTGGATTCTTTACCATCTGAGCCACTGGGGAAGTCTTAAGCCAAGTGTCATTTATTTGTGTAAAAATAAGCAGGCCAAAGGGGACCTATCCTCTGTGTTGTTGTTGCCTGTGGCACATTTAATTCCTTCATGTTTAGCATTTCTCTCTTCTTACTTTTAACTCTTGGTTGCATACTTGCCCATTCCTTTTTTTCCCCCTACTCACTTCAGGTATCCTAAGTTCTCCTGAGCTACTTACTCAGTAAGGTGTTATGTATTATTACTACTTCATACTATATAATAATGATAGTTATCATTACTGAGTGCTTACTGTCTGATTTAATCATCCTCACAGTGACGTTCTGAGAAAGATGCTGATCCCATTTTTCAGATGAAGAAACTAAGGCATCAGAAGACTGCCTGGCTAGTAAAGTTATATCTAGCACTGTAACAGTTTTTTTCCCTCTTCTAAGCCTAAAAGCATATGCTATTTCCACTATGATAAATAACCTTATAAAAGAGTTTCAAGTTATCACTCAATCCCTTTTGTTATCTTCTTTTTTAGATAGCAACACTCCATTTAGGACTTCATCTGTGGCTTGTTTCCCTTTCCTCTCTTATTTGTTCTTTTTGATTGATGATATCTAAGTTAGTAGCTTTACTTACCATGTCTTTACTGATGACTCCAAAATTTGTTGCTTCTAATGTGAACCTCTGTTCTAATACAGATAAACAATGCCTGCGTCTTAGACACACAGCCATGGGTATTCTATAGATACCCTTAAACCCAACATATCCAAAATTGAAGTCATCACCTATATTTCTAAATTTATTTCTTTTCTTCTGTCCATCAGTTAACATTAACACTGGTTGTCCATTCACTCAAGGCAGAAATCTGGGAGTCATCTTCAGCTGCTTTTTTTTTCTGAGCTCTGATAGTCCATCAGTTACCAGATCAGGAGGAGTAATCTCCAAAAATTTATTGAGTGTTATCTTTTTCTCTCAATTTTCATGAGCCGTTGGTATAGTATTTATGTTAAATTTCAGGTATTTAGGAGTTTAGGAGAGAGATCAGCTTAGAAGTCATATTTTGGAATCATCAGAATATGGATATTTGTTGAAAATGAAAGTATGAAAATAACTCAGAGTGTATGGAGTAAAAATAGGGCCAAGAACATAGCTTTGGTAGGCATTTTACAGTTATATGGTAGAAGAACAACCAGGGAGGAGGAAATTAAGAAGGAATGAAGAGAATGTGATACAGTATGAATTAGATCCAGACTATATACTTTGTGCAAATAATTGCTTTACTTTCCCACATCTGTTTTAGGTTCTTCTTTTCACTGAATGCTGAGTTAGCATCTCTAACATCTAAAGGGCACTAACCATTGGGGCACAGCTCTCATGCCTGTGTTCCTTGAACCTTCTCTGATCCCATAGCTTAGTGGACTTTCCTCCTTTATCTTATTTAGAGTGTGTTTTTGTGCCTCTGCACAGATTGTGTGCTCTCGTATATTACATTTATTTGCATATACTTTGCATCCTTATAGATATGTATTCTCAAAGTCATTTTGGTCTACCCCATAGAAACTATTATGGATTCTTTGTGAGCTTAGGAAAAATTTGAGAAGATCAGTAAATCTAAGCTCTTTTAGCATCTGGCAGTGTTAGTATTGCAAAATTTAGAGAGATACGTAATATATTAAATAAGATACTCTGATTCAAATCATCAGATAGACTTGATTATTCAAAAAATTAAATGTAATATAAAGTATGAAAAGTGAAAGTGAAGTCTCTCAGTCATGTCCGACTCTTTGCGACCCCATGGACAGTAGCCTACCAGACTCCTCCGTCCATGGGATATTTTTTTTTTTTCATTTATTTTTATTAGTTGGAGGCTAATTACTTTACAATATTGTAGTGGTTTTTGTCATACATTGACATGAATCAGCCATGGATTTTCTAGGCAAGAGTACTGGAGTGGGCTGACATTTCCTTCTCCAGGGGATATTCCCCACCCAGGGATTGAACCTGGGTCTCCCACATTGCAGACAGATGCTTTACCGTCTGAGCCACCAGGGAAGTATGAGGCTAGAGTACCCTTGAGTGTATTAATTCATGTAGAAAATTAGTTCATATGAAAAATTCATTTACATTAGCCCAACTAACATTCTTAGTTGGGCTAATGTAAATTTGCAGTTTAGACATTTTTTAAAAGTCACGGTGGTGTTAGAGACATCAACAGAATGCTCCAACAGTAGCTGCAGTAGTCGAAGGGTGTTGGCCTGGGCACGTCAGCAGCAGAGGTGGCCTCAACTGCGGTATTTCACCCTTTAACACAGGAGACAGGCCGTGTCACTTGAGTGGCTTAAAAGTGGCTTAAGAGCAACAAAGTTGAGTTAGTCACACAACTGTGTCCAACTCTTGCTGGCCCCATGGACTGTAACCTGCCAGGATCCTCTGTCCATGAAAATTTCCAGGCAAGAATACTGGAGTGGATTGTCATTCTTTTCTTCAGGGGAAGGGGATCTTCCTGGTGCAGGAGACCCAGGAATTCAACCTGTCGTCTCCCGTGTTACAGGCAGATTCTTGACCATCCAGGCCACCAGGGAAGCCGTTTGCATGGTGCTCTGGAAGGAGGTTTCAGTTTGCAGTCATGGAAACTGCACTAAGTCCTAATCTTAGCAGTTACTGTTCTGAAGCATTAGGCGGTTTGTTTTACTTCTGCGAACCCTGGTGTTCTCATCTGAAAATTGTAGGTACTTAGAGGTCTTAATGTTTGAAGGTGATTTTGAAGGTTAAGGCAGGTACTCAAGGTAAAAAGTGCTTTATAAATTCTGTCAGTGCTGGTTATTATTGTCATTTGCTCTGATAAGGTTCCTAGTCACAGTCTTTCTTCTACTTGGTACAAGCCCTGCTGGGCATAAATTCTCTCTTCATAGTGACCTAGTTGCTACCAGCCTGAGGAAGAAGATAAAAGGGACAGAGCAAAGCAGACCCTAATGATGATAATAGTAACATAGCTATAATAAACTCTTGTGTTTGGTAGAGTACTTTTAGTTTTGGAAGTACATTCATGTATATTATTTCATGGTTTTATAATAAAGTGGAAGTTGTAGCAAAACCTTTGGACTGGGACTAACAGGGACATAGCCTGTAGAAGGGTACAGAATAATAAGATTGATTTTCTTGTGTGAGTGAAGAAAATTGGCTCTGGAAAGAATCCAGGAATGTTTTTAGTAACATTGAGTAAAGCTTTCCCAATTGAGGTAAAAATTCATAAGGGTAAGAAATTGTATGCAAGGCAAATTTATGTATCTTTCTTTAATGATGGGTTTATTTAATTTTAATAGCTTCCCTCTAATGAAACATTGGAAATACATTGAAAACAGTCATTAAAAAAATGTAGCTCATACTTGTACATTCCCAAGGGAGCCATTTTGAAGGTTAGAAATGTATGTTAGAAGATCAGTCTCATTTCAAATTCCATACTAAGCGGTCAGTCCTTCACAGTGAGGAATAGAAAGCAAACTCAGGAAGTTGCCTGCCTTATTAAGCATATTTCATGTTCCTACGTTTTCCCAGAAGCCCCTTGAAAGGTTCTTAGAAGTTTTTTGCTTCTAATTGTGCCTTAGTTTCTTGGAACAATGAAGATACTCCTTTATCTGCTGATTTGCTGCAATGATGACATAGCGGGGATTTATGAATATTTTAAAATAGAAAAACCTTTGTATTGGGCATATGAATGCTACCATATTAAGTATTAATTAATGCATGTTTTAAAAAGATAATACTGTATAGATTCATCATTAAACATTAAACAGTGTGATTATTTCTCTACAAAGTTTGACATCTGTTTCTTAATCAGGTACCTAATACCCTCTTATTATGCTATTATATTTTTCTAAGAAATCATAGTTCATATACATTTTATTTTCTCTACAGTATTTTCCCCATAAATATAATCAGGTCAGGAGTTTCTGGTATTATGTTTTAGGTATTGTATGTTCAGAGGAATGTTGACAAACTAGACTACGGTCAGAAGAAAACCAGTGGACTGGGGAAGATGTCCCTCTGTCTCTTTAGTCCTTCCCACTTATTCTGCTTTCCCTCCCCAGATTGTAGTGTGTGGTTGGAAGCTTGGATTTAGCTCCCGAGGTCTCTTGGAATCACTGATTCTGTGATTTTCAAGCATAATTTAAACTAGCGATCAGAATGCTATTAAATTTTATTTGTGAAAGATCAGAGTGCAGTTTTTAATAGTGTACAATAGAGAGTAAATTGTGGGCTCTTTTTCTTTTCAGCCAAAGATGTAACTTATATATGTCCATTCACTGGTGCTGTACGAGGAACTCTGACTGTTACGAATTACAGGTTATATTTCAAAAGCATGGAACGGGTAAGACTTGCTGGATTAGATTTTTTTTGTGTACATCTGTGTGTTGTTTGTTCATCTTTAATCATTTTTAATTAAAACATTTCCAATTAAATATTTTTCTCAGCTGTAATTATACAGTATTAATTGCTCGGTTTTAATATATTTTTTTTTTTCCTTCTTTTAGGATCCCCCATTTGTTTTAGATGCTTCTCTTGGTGTTATAAGCAGAGTAGAAAAAATTGGTGGTGCTTCTAGTCGTGGTGAAAATTCTTATGGACTGGAAACTGTGTGCAAGGTGAATGTTGTAATATGTAGGCAATTTTTTTTTGGTTTGGAAAGCTTTCTATTAAATAGAGCCAGTGTTTAGAAATTGGTTTCCAAAATATCAAGTGGATTTCATGCTAGAAGCATCATTCTAGTAGAATAAAGCAACATTTAGGAGTAATAAAAAGGTGATCTGTTGTGAATTTAATTTACAAATTAGAAACATAAGGCTCTGAGCAGTTAAGACTCATAGTACTTTGTAGTGAAAGAACTGATTATGATATATTTACCTCTTTCCTATTTTTAGTTTTCATAATTTTTCTGCTTCTGAAACAGTAGTGGGGAAGACTTCGTTTGGTAGACCATCTGTATTTTATTATCTAACTCATTCTATAAATGCATTGATACTTATCCCTTACAGTGAACAATGTCGGATTCGTGATCTCTGAAAAAGATTTAGATTTGGGACCACCTCTTGATCACTCAAGAGCTGCTGTGTAGCAGAGTTTTATTAAAGTATAAAAAGGGACAGGGAAAGCTTCTGGCTTAGACATCAGAAGGGGGACAGAGAGTGCCCCCTTGCTAGTCTTAGGAAAGGGAGCTGTATACCTTTTCAGTTGGCTGTTACAGGAAATCAGAAGAATGTCTCAAGGTTGTAAAGGTTTTACCACACCCACTCCCTTGGTTTACATTTTAAGATAATGGGATTAGAACTAACAATAGAAAGATCTTACCAGACCCACTCCCACAAAGTACATTGTCAAATAACAGGGTTAGTCAGAAGGTTCTCCAGAAGGAAAAACATGTCCTCAAGCAGGATACATAGTTACTATATAATCCTTAATACAGAGTTTAAGTTGTTTTGTTGTGTAATCATCAGCTCTGGGTTTAAAGAAAAAATGTTTTATGTGATTAAGATGAAGGAATGTAGAAAACAGTTTGTCCTTTTCTCCTTCTTGAGAACTCCAGACCCCTATCTCCTCCTTGAGAGCCCCAGACACCTTTCTCCTCAGGGACCCCGGACTTCTTATCAACCTACCTAGGAATTCACTCTCTCAATACTTGCCTTAGATTGTTAAAGTAATTTTAACATTTAGTCATAGATATTTAATATTGATACTGTTGTCACTTCCAAGGTCACTCTTCTCCTTACTATGGCCTAATGTACACCTGTGTCCATCTCGCTGTGGGTCAACTTTTTCCTTTCATTTTGCTGTCAGTGCCAAAAATGTAAAAACAGAACAAAAAAAAAGCAACAGCACATTCATAACTTTAAAGATCCTTTCTTATGCCAGTCTTAGAAGTTTTATCAATCTAGTATTGAAACTAATGCCTTACTAATTACCTGCATGCTTTTCAGTTATCGTTGGAAGGCCTTTAAGAGCATAATAGGTGTCAGCCAAGTGACAGGCACATTGTCTCCTGATTGCTTTTCTGTGATATAGGAGTAAATACAGCATAGATGGATATAACAGGGCATGGAAGAGGGTGATTGGGAAATTTTGATCATTTTAAATATAACTTTTTCCATAGAGCAAGACCATTATCAGTAAACTCAGACATTTGTAGGGCCCCTGCTACTGTACTTTTGGAGAACTCTATGTTTAACAGAATGGTTGTGAATATCTATTTGTTGTAAAAATATTCACTAAGAAAAAAACAAAAAAGCTTAGGTTCTCACACGTTGGTTTAAAATGTTGGCTTTCTAATTTTGGATGAGATTTGTAATAAAATGTTCTACTTGTTCATCTTCTGTAGGTGCATTGTAGTTTCTCTGCTCATTTTTACAGGATGCAGTTTAATGAGGCTATTTTGAATTCTTTCTAGATGAAAACAAAACGAATAGTCTTGAAATTATTCTTAATTCCAATTTTTTTTAGTGCTGCTAAGATCTCACTAAATTGGAACGTGAGTATCTACATTCAGTCTGAGTATAGAAACCTGCTTGAAAACAAATAAGGGAAGGGAACTTTGGTTTTTATATCTGAGTACAGAGCCTCGATGATATCAACCAAACTATTCAGAGTTTTTGCTAGTAGATGTTTGAAGAGCTTGGGACTTGGAATGGAAGCAGACCTTTAGGCAGAGTTTTGGTTTTATCAGTCTAGTAGCCAGAGACTTAGCAATTAAAGATCCAATGGAAGTGAGTCCTGGGAAGGTATTATAAATAGGAAAATGATCACCAAGCATAATTGGAATGAAGACTTTATGAAATATATAACAATAGCTAATCAGATTTTTGGTAGGGAAATTCATAACAGAAAATGGCCTTTAACAGGGAAAGGACATACTGTTGATAGTGTGTATCAGTCATGTAATACCGTGATTTCAGATATAACATCTTAATCTCCTGTGCCTACATCTGATGCTGCCTCCTTCACTGGCCCAACTTGAATTCATAAACAGAGGGGAGTTTTCTGTCCTCCGAATCTTACCTTGTATCAGAGTTCCTGTGTTTATTTTTATTTCTCTTAATAAGGCGTTGTAATTTCCCTTCCTGCTGGAGCTGTTGTCTGACTTATTTTTGTATCCCTCATTCACAGATCTTAACGTTTTATGAGATAGTTCCAAGTTGCCTTATTTATTTATTAAAAAAGTGAGCAAACAGTGATAGGTGACTTGAATCCCAACTCTTTTCTAGGATATTCGGAATTTACGGTTTGCCCATAAACCTGAGGGGCGAACAAGAAGATCAATATTTGAAAATCTAATGAAATACGCATTTCCTGTCTCTAATAACCTGGTAAGAGATTTCTTCTATCTTTGAAAAAGTTGTGTTATAATTATTGGTGTAGTGTAGAGAAACTTGTCTAGGCTATCTAGAATCTTGGTGTTTACAATCTCACTTTGCCTTTTAACCAGATGTATAGTTTATTTAGGTTTAATTTAATCTATGGGACCAGTTTTTTTAAGGTATAAAATGAGGAAGTGGACTGATTTCTGAGGTCCATTCCTGTAGACTGACATTGTTTAATTATGTCATCTTTTTATCCAGGGTGTTTCCATGATGAAAAGCTGTATGTGAAGTCTTTTTAATTGAGAGCTGAGAGTTAAGTCTAGCAATATTAGAAGGAAAGGGTGGATAAATACTTAGAGCTGAGTTTCTTCTGTGTGCTAGTAACAGTGTTACGTTTCCTCATTTATTTTACATAATCTAATGTCCAAAGTAGCTCTATTATCTATCCATATTTTAAAGTTGAAACCAGAAGCAGGTAAACAGTTAACTCAGTGGCACAGTTAGTAAGGAGTAAAATTTAGATTCAGTTTTGGTCTTTTGACTCAAGTTTGAATGCTTTTCATCATAGTTGTTCCTGCCATTCTGTCCATATTAATGATAAATTAAATTTTCTATTTTGGTACACAGATTGCATGCCCACAAATAAAAAGTCTTTTCAGTGTGTTTTAGAAAATGTTGCATAATCTGTAAAGCTGCTTAACGGCTGACATTTGTGATGTCAAATGAATTAATTATATCAGAAGTTGTCTTTTTTAAGTGATGTCTTTCATTATTTAGAAGTAAACCTAAAACAGCTGCTAAAGATATCTGAAGGAATTATGGTAATATGTTAACTTTTGATAAATCTTGGTGGCAGGGCTTTGTGCTTTTCTGTGTTTGAAAAATATAAAAAAAACAATAAACTTTCAAAATTACAAAACAAAAGCTAAAACAACAATTTAAAAAAAAGTATACCAATACAAAATATCCTTGCAGATAAGTAAATGAAAACTTGGGGTATGATAGAGTTACATTTCTGTTTCATTACCTTCTTAAAGGTCTTTTTTAGCTATTAACTCTGTTTACTTTTTGTAGTCTCTTTTTGCTTTTGAGTACAAAGAAGTATTCCCTGAAAATGGGTGGAAGCTATATGACTCTCTTTTAGAGTATAGAAGGCAGGTAAGTACTTAAAAAAAATTTTTTTTTAATATTCTATATTCTTTAATACAACAAAACTTTCATGAATAGAAGTGAACAAACAGCTTTATATAGTTCTGTGGTTTTTTGTTTAAAGTAATAACCCATAATGAAAAAAAAGTCAGAAAAAATATGTATAGCTGAATCACTTTGCAGTGCATCTGAAACTAATGCAATATTGTAAATCAGCTGTACTCCAATTTAAAAAAGAGTAAACAAGCAGATATACACATTCAGAAAAGAGAATTATGAGATTAGGAAATGCAGTAATCAGAATAGAGCATTGGACTCTACGTTAAATGATACAGATGCTTTATGGTCTTTGACTTTAAAAGATTAAAAATTAACCTATTAATTTATTAACTTTTTACTGGAGAGTTAGGCACTTTGTCTCTGGCTCAACTACGTTAAAGTCTGGTGGCGAGGACCCTTCTTGGTGTAGTAGTTTATTACCAAAGAAAATGAAGATAATCTCTTTTTTTCCTGTTTCTTTCCTTGTTTTCATTGAAGTATAATTGACATTCATTATATTAGTTTCAGGCGTATCACGTAATGATTTAATATTTATATCTATTGTGAAATGATTACCACAGTGTCTTGTAATAGCTCAACTGTGTCACCATACACAGTTACAGAATTTTTTTTCTTGTGGTGAGATCTTTCAAGATTATTCTCTTTGCAACTTTCAGACATCCCCTACAGTATTAATTATGGTTACCATGCTGTATATTATCCCTGTAACTACATTAACTTTATAATTGGAAGCTTGTCCCTTATGACTTCCTTTACCATTTCTGCCCACTCCTGACCCCCTACTTCGAATAATCAACCATCAGTTGGTTCCCTTTATCTGTGAGTTTGGGTTTTTGTTGTTTTTGTTTTTTAATTCGACATGTAAGTGAGATCGTCATACAATATTTGCTTTTCTGTTTTATTTCACTTAACTTATGTCCTCAAGTTCCATCCATGTTGTCACAGAGTGACAAGATTTCATTCTTTTTCATGGCTGAATAAAATAAAAACTCATTGAAAAAGACCTGATGCTGAGAAGATTGAAGGCAAAGGAGCAGGAGCAGCAGAGGATGAGATGGTTAGATAGCATCACCGGACATGAATCTGAGCAGACTCCAGGAGACAGTGGAGGACAGAGGAGCCTGGTGTGCTGCAGCCCATGGGGTCTTAGAGCTGGACCTGACTTAGTGACTCAGCAGCAATATAATTCCATTTTTTATATATGTGGATATAAGTGTGTGTTTATGTGTGCTCAGTTGCTCAGATGTGTCCTCCTCCTTGTGACCCCATGGACTGTAGCCTGCCAGTCTTCTCTGTCTGTGGGATTTTTCAGACAGGAATACAGGTGTGGGTTGCCATTTCCCCCTCCAGGGGACCTTCCCCACCCAGGGGCAAACCTGTGTCTCCTTCATTGGTAGGTGGATTCTTTACCACTGAGCTGCCTGGGAAGCCCCCGTATATTATTATGTATATATATTACATTTTCTTCATTCATTCATTCATCACTGGGCACTTAACATTGTGTCCCACGTCTTGGCTGTTGTAAATAATGCCGCAGTGACAGGGGGAGCACATATCTTTTTGAGTTAATGTTTTCAAAGTGGAATTGCTGGATCATACAGTAGTTCTGTATGATCTTTTCAATTTTTTGAGGAACCGCCATGCTGTTTCTCATAGTGCCTGTACGAATTTGCATTCACAGCAGCAGTGCACGAGGGTTCCTTTTGCTGTGCATCCTCACCAGCACTTGTGGTTTGGTTTTCTGTTTTTGTTTTTTTCTTTTTTGATTACGATTCTAACAGGTTTGAGGCGCTACCTCATTGTAGTTTTGACTTGCATTTCCCTTACATTAGTGATGTTGAACATTGTTTCATGTGTCTGCTGGCCATTTGTATGTCTTTGGAAAAATGTTTATTCAGATCCTTTTCTCATTTTTAATTGGACTTTTTGTCATTTTTAAGTTCTTTATGTATTTTGGATATTAGCAGCCTTATCAGATACATGGCACTGTATGAACTGGAGAAAATATTTGCAAATCATGTATCTGAAAAGGGCATTAATATCCAAAATATATAAAGAACTTGAACTTTAACATAAATGTTGAGACTAAAGATAAAGCATCAGAGCATTCCTTTGTCTTCTTGTAAATTAAAAGTTGAATTCAGTAATTCACTGGATAAAATTCAAAAATTATAAAAGGATATACTTTTTTTTATTATTATTATTATTTTTTATTAGTTGGAGGCTAATTACTTCACAACATTTCAGTGGGTTTTGTCATACATTGATATGAATCAGCCATAGATTTACACGTATTCCCCATCCCAATCCCCCCTCCCACCTCCCTCTCCACCCGATTCCTCTGGGTCTTCCCAGTGCACCAGGCCCGAGCACTTGTCTCATGCATCCCACCTGGGCTGGCGATCTGTTTCACCATAGATAGTATAGATGCTGTTCTTTTGAAACATCCCACCCTCACCTTCTCCCACAGAGTTCAAAAGTCTGTTCTGTATTTCTGTGTCTCTTTTTCTGTTTTGCATATAGGGTTATCATTACCATCTTTCTAAATTCCATATATATGTGTTAGTATGCTGTAATGTTCTTTATCTTTCTGGCTTACTTCACTCTGTATAATGGGCTCCAGTTTCATCCATCTCATTAGAACTGATTCAAATGAATTCTTTTTAACGGCTGAGTAATATTCCATGGTGTATATGTACCACAGCTTCCTTATCCATTCATCTGCTGATGGGCATCTAGGTTGCTTCCATGTCCTGGCTATTATAAACAGTGCTGCGATGAGCATTGGGGTGCACGTGTCTCTTTCAGATCTGGTTTCCTCAGTGTGTATGCCCAGAAGTGGGATTGCTGGGTCATATGGCAGTTCTATGTCCAGTTTTTTAAGAAATCTCCACACTGTTTTCCATAGCGGCTGTACTAGTTTGCATTCCCACCAACAGTGTAAGAGGGTTCCCTTTTCTCCACACCCTCTCCAGCTGGGCCAGCATTTTCCCCAGCTGTCCCAGCTCATCTCCCTTTAGGAAATAATGTTACTCACCACTTATATATCCTTTCAGAGATTTTATGTGACAAAGCCTGTATATGTGTGTACATTATTTCTTTTTTTTAAAGCAGATAATAGCATTCTCTGCACGCTGTATGTTTCTTTCTCATTTAATACATTTTGGAGATTATACCATCTCAGAATACATGGGCTTCTATTCTTTTTTTCTTTGGAAGTGAGATACCGTTCACATGCCGTAAGGTTTTCTGCTTTAAAGTGTACACCCCCCTGTTTAACATGCGACGCTGTGCAGCGGTCAGCACAGTCTGCTGCCGGAGCATTTAGGGGACTCCACGTTTGAATGGAGGCTCTAGCTCTTGCTTAGTTCTCACTCTTAGACGCAGTGCCTTTATTTTTCACTTAGTGAGAAGAACTGCCTTAATGGTATTTTGAGGAGTTAGTGTGATATGCAGGAAGGTGCATTGTAAACCATAGAAATCTATCTAAATGATTATTATTGCATTTATTACATTGTAAAGCTCTAAAAGCAAATCATATTGGTTGGCTTTTTGTGTGCTTTTGCTGAAGTGCAAGAGGAAAGTGCCTAAAGAAATTAGATTATATATTTTTTAAATGGGCAAAACTATGAATAACCATTTAAGTTTTCTGTATGGGAGAATATTCCTTTAATTGTCTCTTGACACATGTAGTGATTTACAGAGGACTCTGAAATTTGTGGGTAAGGTAAAGAGAAATTATCAGGTTGGTAATTATTAATATAATTATTTTAATTATTATTAATTAATTAAAATTATTATTAATTAATTAAAATTATTAATGATAAAAACCAGTAAATGAAAAATGAGTATGGTCTTCTGCACAAATAATCATATTGGTAGATATCTTGGTTAAGAAATTTGTAGAGCACTCAAGTACAGCCAAGGAAGATAAAAGTTTATTCTCAGAGTTGAGATGTAACTAACAAGGAAAGCTGTAATCCAGTTAATTTGACTGTAAATTGACTCTGACAAATGGATACATTAACTGAAGGGTGGTGATTTTGTGGAGAGTAGAAAGATGTACGTCAGAGATAACAGTTGTCAGTATGTCTTTAACACTGTCTACAAAGAAAGTATACGCTGACTAGCCAACTCCAGTTTGCTGCTTGGAAGGCAGTTCCTTTAGTGGAGGTGGTTATATCAACTTCTCTAAGAATGAGGGGGACGAGAGCCATTAGGTAATGGCTTACCTCAAAGATTCTACTCCCACCTAGCCATTTTTTCTGAAGTGTGCTGTGTGCTTAGTCACTTGAGTTATGTCTGATTCTTTTGTGACCCCAAGGACTGGTAGTCCACCAGCCTTCTCTGTCCATGGGATTCACCAGGCAGGAATACTGGAGTGTGTTGCCATGCCCTCCTCCAGGGTCTCTTCCCGACCCAGGAGTCAAACCCTTATCTCCTGTGTCTCCTGAATTGCTGAGCCACTGGGGAAGCCCATTTTGTTTTTTCTGAAGAATATGACACAATCTCAGTGGTAACGCTGGTAACATTGCCGGGTAACATTCTCCCTGGCAATGATTTTTCAAGGATATGGGAAGATGGTGAGAGAGAGTTAGCTACCTGGATTCAGGGTGGTACAGATCTCTCAGGAGATCTGACCCTTTCAGCTTTGACTCCATATTTTTAAAAAAATACTTCAGAAACCAATTTTTCTTCTTGTAGAAGCTTCCTTAATGTTTCATTGATTCTTCCTTCGTTAATCAGAGTCATGAAGCACCTATAGTGTATTAGCGGTTAAAACAGAAAGACACAATCCTGACTCCCATAGTATACATGTTTAATGGCATATTCAAAGAAATAAACTAATAATCAAAATATATGGTTATGAATCCTGTGATTAATAGAGCAAGTACTCAGGTGAGAGAACAGGATGCCATCTGGAAATGGAAGGTGTTTGGTTTAGGCTGGATTAAAGCAAGCACTGGAGAATTCTGCAGAGAGGCCAGAGATCAGCAGGGAAAAGTAGGAATGTGAAGGTCTTTGCCAAGTCCTGTGTAGAGTTCTAAACTTTATCTGAAAAGAAACAGGTAGCCATTGACAGTTTTAGGCAGAATGACATGATAACTTTTGCATCTTAAAAGAATTTTGAGGCAGTGTGGAGAATGGATTGCAGAGGTACAGGAGAGAAGTGAGGTTTGAGAGAAGTGAGCAAACTTTTCTGACTCTTTTGGAAGAAAAAAAATCCTAAAAATTGGTCACTGATTGGATGAGTTAAAGATAGCACTCAAGTTTCTTGGTTCTAGACCATTCAGGTATGACCTAAATCAAATCCCTTATGATTATATGGTGGAAGTGATAAATAGATTTAAGGGACTAGGTCTGATAGAAAGAGTGCCTGATGAACTATGGACAGAGATTCGTGACATTGTACAGGAGAGGCAGGGATCAAGACCATCCTCAAGAAAAAGAAATGCAAAAAAGCAAAATGGTTGTCTGAGCAGGTCTTAACAAATAACTGAGTAAAGAAGAGAAGCAAAGGAGAAAAGGAAAGATATTCCTATTTCAATGCAGAGTTCCAAAGAATAGCAAGGAGAGATAAGAAAGCCTTCCTCAGCAATCAGTACAAAGAAATAGAGGAAAGCAGTAGAATGGGAAAGACTAGAGATCTTTTGAAGAAAATTAGAGATACCATTTCATGCAAAGATGGGTTCAATAAAGGACAGAAATGGTATGGACCTAACAGAACCAGAAGATATTAAGAAGAGGTGGCAAGAATACACAGAAGAACTATACAAAAAAGATCTTGACGACCCAGATAATCACGATGGTGTGATCACTCACCTAGAGCCAGACAACCTGGAATGTGAGGTCAAGCAGGCTTTAGGAAGCATCATTACGAACAAAGCTAGTGGAGGTGATGGAATTCCAGTTGAGCTATTTCAAATCCGGAAAGATGATGCTGCGAAAGGGCTGCACTCAATATGCCAGCAAATTTGGAAAACTCAGCAGTGGCCACAGGACTGGAAATGGTCAGTTTTCATTCCAATCCCAAAGAATGCTCAAACTACCACACAATTCCACTCATCTCACACGCTAGTAAAGTAATGCTCAAAATTCTCCAAACCAGGCTTCAACAATATGCAAACTGTGAACTTATAGATGTTCAAGCTGGTTTTAGAAAAGGCAGAGGAACCAGAGATCAAATTGCCAGCATCCGTTGGATCATCAAAAAAGCAAGAGAGTTCCAGAAAAATGTCTATTTCTGCTTTATTGACTATGCCAAAGACTTTGACTGTGTGGATCACCAGAAACTGTGGAAAATTCTGAAAGAGATGGGAATACCAGACCACCTGACCTGCCTCTTGAGAAACCTGTATACAGGTCAGGAAGCAACAGTTAGAATTGGACATGGAACAACAGACTGGTTCCAAATAGGAAAAGGAGTACGTCAAGGCTGTATATTGTCACCCTGCTTATTAAACTTAATGCGGAGTACATCATGAGAAACGCTGGGCTGGAGGAAGCACAAGCTGGAATCAAGATTGCCGGGAGAAATATCAATAACCTCAGATACTCAGATGACACCACCCTCACGGCAGAAAGTGAAGAAGAACTAAAGAGCTTCTTGATGAAAGTGAAAGAGGAAAGTGAAAAAGCTGCCTTAAAACTCAACACTCAGAAAATGAAGATCATGGCATCCGGTCCTGTCACTTCATGGCAAATAGATGGGGAAACAGTGACAGACTTTATTTTTTTATTTTTTATTTATTTATTTTTTTTGACAGACTTTATTTTTTTGGGCTCCAAACCCACTGAAGATGGTGACTGCAGCCATAAAATTAAGATGCTTACTCCTTGGAAGAAAAGCTGTGACCAACCGAGACAGCATATTAAAAAGCAGAGACATTACTTTGCCAACAGGTCCATCTAGTCAAAGGTCTATCTAGTAGTGAATTTTTCCAGTGGTCAGGTATGGATGTTGGACTATAAAGAAAGCTGAGCACCAAAGAATTGCTGCTTTTGAACTGTGGTGTTGGAGAAGACTCTTGAGAGTCCCTTGGACTGCAAGGAGATCCAACCAGTCTATCCTAAAGGAGATCAGTTCTGGGTGTTCATTGGAAGGACTGATGCTGAAGCTGAAACTCCAGTACTTTGGCCACCTGATGTAAAGAGCTGACTCATTGGAAAAGACCCTGATGCTGGGAAAGATTGAGGGCAGGAGGAGAAGGGGGCGACAGAGGATGAGATGGTTGGATGGCATCACCAAGTTTGAGTAAACTCCAGGAGTTGGCGAAGGACAGGGAGGCTTGGCGTGCTGCAGTCCATGGGGTCGCAAAGAGTTGGACACGACTGAGCTCCTGAACTGAACTGGTTTGTTGATTGAGCACTTCATCTATAAACTCACCAGTTCATTGTACCTTTTTTTTTTTTTTTTTTTAAATTATTGCATGTAAATACATTGTAAATGTCTCTACTAAACCTGCCTTTTATTTCTGAAAATAAGTTTGGATTTTAGCTGAACATAAAGTCGAGGAAGGCAAGAGGGAAGGAGAGATGTAGATCATAAGTAGTAAGTTGGGGCCAGGCAAAGTAAATGGGGTAAATAGTATGTAAGGCACCGATGTTAAAATGGTGAGTATAAATGGAAGCACATGATTCCTGGGAAGGAATTTTGCCTCCTTTTTGATTAAAATTTGGTTAATTTACTGTTGGCTGCACTGGGTCTTTGTCACTGGGTCAGGCTACTTCTGCTTGCAGTGCACAGGCTTCTCGTTGCTGCGGCTTCTCTTCCCGCGGAGCAGGGCCTCGGGTGTGGGCCTCGTGGCTGCGGCACGCGGGCCCTGGGCCACGCAGGCCCCAGCACAGGCTCAGGGATTGTGGCATGTGGCTTAGTTGCCCCATGCTATCTGTGATCTTCCTGGACCTGGGATAGAACCCCTGTCTCCTGCATTGGCAGGTATATTCCCATCCACTGTGCCATCAGGGAAGTCCTCCCTTCTTTCTAAATTTTAATATCTTCCTGGGTGTTTGGCAACAGCTTGAGAAATACCCCTTTGGAGGAGAAGTACCTTCTGCCCTTTGATTTCAGGTTTTTATAACCATTTTGTGAATCAGGATAGTGAAATTTTTCTTGAGGCACAATGTATTTTATTATAAAAAGGATAGGTTTACAATTTACATGGAATTTTTTTACTACCTTTAGTCAAGTTATAAGCTGTGCCACAAATTCTTCATCTTTACAGTGACGTTAATGAAACCTGAATACAGTAAATTGTGTGTGCACGCATACGTGTGCATGTGTAGGCATAGCGCCTGCAGATAGTAAATGCTCAATAAATGTGTGTATATATATTTTTACTGTAATTTGGTTTCTTTCAATTCTTTTTCTGTTTGTTATGAGTTGTCATAGGTAATAAAATGAAAAATAAATGTATTTTCTTAATTCTAACCATTTACTGTAATGGCTTTATTTCCTATACTAATGGAAGATGGAAATTTTAAAGTGTCTTATTAAGTAATTGTGTATGTGAAGTGGTATACTAGTTATAAATATAACAAACCTTTAAGGACCAAAAGTTTAACAATTGATGTGTATTAAAAAACATGTTTTGTTTCTCTTGCTTCTTTTTTTGGTGGGGGAGGGGGCTTTGCCTTCTGTTACTTTCTTGTTTTTCTCATATGTTTTACATTAGTGACATTAATACTGTGAAATTCACTTTATGTATATCAGTGATAAATATGTGCATAGCTTTCTAGTGGATGCTTAGCACCTGCCCTCAGACATTTCTTTATATAGATGAATGGCAGCAAAGTCAGTCGTCCATTCAAACTATATGAGACTTTTTTTTTAAAGATGAGAACAATTTTATTTTTAGTCTTACTGTTTCCTTTGTTTTTGTTTGATATGTTTAGGACAGACCCAGCACTCAGTCAGTATTTAATGACATAATAAATCTGTTAACGTAAAACTAAGTGCCAAAATGAATACAGATTTTCTGTGTTAGAAGGTCTTATCCTAAAAGCCTGATCACCATAGCCAGACAACAACTATTCCGACAACTTAAGAGATAGATAGTGGAGTGTAAGAGAAGTTGAATAGGAGCCTTCTATTCTAATGTTTTCAGATATTTCTCTTAGGCAGTAATTTTTCTTATGTTTATTTCACATGTAGGGAATTCCGAATGAAAGCTGGAGAATAACAAAGATAAATGAACGCTATGAGCTCTGTGATACCTACCCTGCCCTCTTGGTTGTTCCGGCAAATATCCCTGATGAAGAATTGAAGAGAGTGGCTTCCTTCAGATCGCGGGGCCGTATCCCAGTAAGTGTGAAGCTGTGCTGAAGCTTCCCCATTGCTTTTGTGCTCCACATAATGCAGAGGAGAATGAATGGGGGAGTAGATGCAGGATAAAAATAGCTACAGCAGTGGGTCCTCTGTGGGGCTATTAGGGAATGAGTTATTGAGTAAAATTAAAACCAGAGGAAAGACTTAGACTAAAGAGTTTTCTGGAGAGTTTGAAATGGGTATAAGAAGAGCTTCTCAGAATTGCATGGCTCTTAACTTGAAATCAAAGTTGGCTCTGGTATTATTCACTATTTCTTTATCTCATACAGTTGGTCATAGAGATAAGTGCTGTCTTCCGTTAAATCCTGGAATGAAGAAAACAATACAAATTTGTGATGAATTTCTGTATTCTGGAAAGATAAGCTCTAATAATTTTAGGTAAAAAATGTGTAGACTCTGAACACTATATTTGGGCATTTTTGCTGAACTTTAAAAGTGGAGTTTACTTAGCCCCCTTTTAATGTATATTTTCCTAGAGACAATACTTTAATTAGTGACTGTTCTAAATCAATATCTGATTAACTAATAAGACCAAGTTTCCCACATGCCAGAGTTGACTTGAAAGAAAAATGATGATTTTTTATAGCAGCCTCATATTTCCTTTCATGGCTTGACTTTGAATCCAGTTAGAAAGCAGAGTTTTATTGAGTAATGTTTTGGGGAAGAACTGTAAATAGAGAAGCATGTCAATGGGTGTGTTGCCATTTTTCCCCCTATTAAGGTTTTGTCATGGATTCATCCTGAAAGTCAAGCCACAATCACTCGATGTAGCCAGCCCATGGTAGGGGTGAGTGGGAAGCGAAGCAAAGAAGATGAAAAATACCTTCAAGCCATTATGGACTCCAATGCCCAATCTCATAAAATCTTTATATTCGACGCCCGGCCAAGTGTTAATGCAGTTGCCAATAAGGTGAGATCCTCTTTCAGTAATTAAGATTATAGTTACAGTTTCGTGAGTTTGTCAGGAGGTAGTTCAGTGGTAAAGAATCCACCTGCAATGCAGGAGACCCTGGTTTGATCCCTGGGTCGGGAAGATCCCCTGGAGTAGGAAGTGGCAACCTGCTCCAGTATTCTTGCCTGGAAAATTCTGTGGACAAAGGAGCCTGGAGGGTTACAGTCCATGGGGTCACAAGGAGTTGGACGTGAGAGCACACGCACGCGTACACAGTGCAGTAGGATGAGTTTAGGCTTTTCATCTGCTAAAGATAGATTCCAATCCTGGCTCTTCTCCTTGATAGTGTAACTTGAAGAATTTTATTTTTAATTCTATATTGGAGTATGGTTGACTAACGGTGTTGTGTTTCAGGTCTACAGCAGAGTGACTCAGTTATACATGTATCTTTTCTTTTTCAAGTTCTTATTCCTGTGTAGAGTATTACAGAATATTGATCAGAATTCCCTGTGCTTATTTGGTCCTTAATGGTTTTCTGTTTTCAAAATAGCAGTGTGTAAATGTCAATCCCATTCAATTTTAATCTTTTTAGTAACTTTAATTGGCTTATTTGTAAAATGAGAATCATAAAAACTAACAGAGTTGTTTTAGGGGCAAAACTCACCTGATAAACTGTTGTTTCAGGAGCAAAACTCTCTCGTCTCCAAACTGGGCACCACAAACTGGGTTTGTGGCGCTGAAGTCTGCACAGCACCCTTGTAGGAAGCGTGCGGAGTTCTCAGTGACCTGTGCTGCCCTCTTCTGGCAGGTCTCTGCGTGTACGAGCTAGTCACACTGAAGACGGGCCGTTGGTTGAAGCAGTGGTCCTGATTTCTGCTATAGAATAAATATTAGCATTGTGGAAATAGAAATTCTGGTCCACTTGGCAAAGTCTACTACTGGAGAAGAAAAGAGAAGACAGTTTAGCTTTAAAAAATTGCCTCACAGATAAGACAAAGAAAAAAACCCACACGGCCTCCCTCCAAAACTAAAACACCCCAAATTCTATAACTAAATAAGAGACACACACCATTAAACCTTGACTATACTTCCAGACCTATGTGCATATGTGTGTACTCATGTTTTTAAGACAAAATAGGATAATTGCAATTTCCTTTTTTAATTGATGCTGTTTCTTTCTATGCCAATAAATATACATCTGTAACATTATTTTAATTGTATGATAACTAGTAACACCAATTGTTCTTGGATATTTAGGTTATTTCTTTTTCTTTTTTTGATTCTTTTTTGCTATTATAAACAATGCTGGGGTGATCATCCTTTAATTAAATTATGGAGCATGTACTTAATTATTTCTATCCTGTTTAGTGTTTTGAGGACACTTTGAAATTCAGGCATTCTCTGTTAAGCTGTAAATATTCCCCTTAAATATTCCCCTTAAATGTTAAATATTCCCCTTAAAGGAGAAACAGGACAGTGTACATATGAAACTAGTTCCCCAGGGACTGGGCATATTTTTCCAGTAATTACTTATACCATGAGTTAGCAGGAATGAGACTTATTATCTAGGATGAGGGACTTCCCTGGTGGCCCAGTGGGTAAGATTCCTTGCTTTTAATGCAGGGAATACCATCCTATTCGCGGTCAGGGAACAAGATCCCACATGCCACAACTAAGACCTGGTACGGCCAAATAAATAAATAAAATGTATTTTAAAAAAAAGATGTTGTCTAGGATGAGAGGTGTTTAAGGCAGAAAAGGGGCTAGGCAAAATGTTCTATTCCTTGTAAAATTATTCCCACATGTATTTCACTATGGAAATCTCTTTTCTTAATAAAGACTGGTATATTTTATGTATTGGGGCATTTTTCTCATCATAAAATATGTAATAGACAACAAAAATCTAGGAAGGGATAGGCGAAGTAAAGGAATAAAAAACACCTGTAATTACTGATCTTTGATATATTTTCTGCCACTGTTTTTTTCTATGCATTTATAGATTGATTATTTTGTTTCATTGTTTTTCCTTTTTATAAAAAATATTTCTTTCCAATGACTGTTCTTGAGAAATATTTTAATAAGTACTCATCATACAGCTATGTCATTGTTTACTTAATCATTCTTCTAATACTAGATGTTTAATATTTAGTACTTTAAATATAGCTAAAATAAGTACTTATTGTTGACAGTTTTGTTCCCTAGCTATACCATTACTATATCCTGATTTAAAATATTCATATTTTTCAAAGTTTTGCACATATTGCCATTATTATCAGGAAAGTTAATTCACCAGCTAGATAGATATCTTTTTTCCTGCTGTTTTATTGAGATATAATTGACATAGTAAAGTATATAAGTTTGAGGTATACAGCATGTTGATTTGAAATATATGTATATTGTGCAATGATCATCACTTAGTTAACATCCATCACTTCACATAGTTATGGTGTCTTTTTCCTTGTGATGAGAATTTTTTAAATTTACTCTTCTTAGCAACTTTCAAATATATGATATAGTGTTGTTGACCATAGTCATCACGTTGTACATTATATCCCCAAGACTTATTTATCTTTTAACTGGAAGTTTGTACCTTTTGACCACCTTCACGCAATACCCACCTGCCCCATCTCCCTTTTAAAATTTGCAAAAGCATACATATTTGTTGCAACAAATATTTTTTATCTTCATGGTAAGAATATTTTTTATAGCAGTGTGAATATGTGTGAGCAGTGTGAATATGTGTGATACAGCAGTGTGTGAAACAGTGTGAATATGTGTGAAACAGCAGTGAACATGTGTGAAGCAGTGTGACTGTGACAACTTCTTTTGCAGTCATGAGCCATATCAAGAATTAAAGCTTTACTAGCCACTAAGCCTTCCATGTGCGCCCTACCCCAATCAGATTTGCCTTCTACCCCTACTAAAGGTAACCACTATCCTAACTTTTATAGTAGTCATCTTCTTACATTACTTAATCTGTTGTTACTGAAGTATACACATCACTAGTCTCTGTAGTTTAGCCTCGCCTTGTTAAGATTGTGTTTGTATGCCTTTTAAGTCTCTCTTCGTCTACGGTCTGCCCCTTGTGCTTCCCTTCCTGACCCCCTCCTTCTCTCCAGTATATTTTACTGTGGAGTTTCCCACAGTCCAGACTTCGCCGATTGTGTTATGGTATAGTTCTTCTGTCCTCTGAATTTCCTTCACATGAATTCAGAGGTTTATTCAGATTTAGGTTCAATTTCTTTGGCAAAGCTGTAGGGGATACATCAGGAGGCACATGATTTGAGGCTGATTCTTCTTTTTGGATATTAGCAACTGATCAAGCTCAGTGCCGAGATCTGTTCCTTCAGTGGGGTTGCAAAATGGTGATACTCTTAAGTTCATAATTTTCTTTTCAGCTATTAGTTGAGCTCTTTCTTAAAAGAAGCACTTTCTCTTATCTAAATTATGGTTAATCAGCAGTTCAGTTCATATAAGAAAGCCAGGGTAAATACTTGATTCTTTTTCCTTATTTATCAGTTTTCCCAATAATAAATTTGCTCCCTGCCATCCCATGAGAATGACTAATTTTTTTAAGTGTTACTATGAATGCATTGGGGCTTCCCAGGTGGTACAGTGGTAAAGAATTTGCCTGCTAGTGCAGGAGACACAAGAGACACAGGTTCAATCTCTGGGTCAGGAAAATCTCCTGGAGTCGGAAATGGCAACCCATCCCAGTATTCTTGCCTGGAAAATTCCATGGACAGAGTAGTCTGGTGGGCTATAGTCCATGGGGTTGCAAAGAATTGGACACAGCTAAGCACGTATTGTATTTGTATGTAGTCGGCAATTTCTAATTCATTGCAAATAGCATTAAAGTTTTTTTCTCCACCTTTGATCAAAAGGAGACTTTGCAAGTTACCTTCCGAGTGTTTGGCATGACTGTAGTAATCTTTAGGCTTCCTTGGTGGCTCATCGATAAAGAATCTGCCTGCAATGCAGGAGACATGGATTTGATCCCCAGGTCTGGAAGATCCCCTGGAGGAGGGCATGGCAACCCACTCCGGTATTCTTGCCTGGAGAATCCCGTGGACAGAGGAGCCTAATGGGCTACAGTGCATGGGTTCACAAAGAGTCGGACACTACTCAAGTGACTGAGCCCACACACATAGTAATCTTTGCTATCTGGTATGATATACACCAGAGTCATCAGGAAATCTTGTACATTTCCTGCCCCAGACTTGGAATAGCCATTTCCCTAAGAAGTTCTGGTTTCTGTTTGTAGGAGATGGTATTTGAAACCATAATTTGGTGCTAAGGATACTTATTTGCTACTGGACTGGTCCAATTTCGGAGTCTTTTCTGAATAGACTAGGAAATGGATAGAGCCAGGAAGTGTTAATATATTTTTAAAGATACAGTACTTCATGAGTTCATACTGGTGCTTTCGGTTTAAATTCAGTGTTAGAGTTTTTACATGTGTGCATGCATGTGTGCTAAGTATGTCTGGCTCTTTATGACCCTATGGACTGTGGCCTGCCAGGCAGCTCTGTCCTTGGGAGTCTCTAGGTAAGGATTCTGGAGTGGATTGCCATGCCCTTCTCCAGGGGATCTTCCCGACACCCCATCTCTTAAGTCACCTACATTGGCAGGCAGGTTCTTACATAACTTCTTCAAAATTACATGTGTAACTCCTTCCTTCCCCACCAGGAATGCTGATTCTCAAAGTCAGAGGGAATGATAAGATTTATATGTTACATAATTACTCACTGACTTTATCCTACCATAGTACTAGAATAACAGTGTTACTAGTATCCCCAGTACGTTTAGGGAAAAATTTTTTTGGACTTGCTCCTATTGTAAAATACATGTGTTGTATTTACATTGTCAGAGTAGGTAGTCTGTACAGTCCCTTATGTATACTTACTCTCCCTTTTACCTCTGACTTCTACAAGTAGCTGTATTTTGTGCACCCGACCAGTTCTTGTGCGAGTCTTGGTCCCAGAGCGTTTGACCCTGTGTGCTTGTGACAGGCTCCCTGCAGCTGCAGAACTGCCATGTTTCTGGGGTTTATTGCAACACATTTGCGTGTCCCTCTGTCCCTGATGTGAGCTGTCCCCACTCTCTAGAATAATCCTTGTTAACAGGGACCTAATAAAACACTGTTAATTTTGTACTTGTGCCCGTCTTGACTCTAAACCATTTCCCACACTGTCAGTGTCAGAAAGGAAACTTGAACATCTGTTCTTCACTAATTTGTTGGTTAAGAGGTAAGTTTTATTGTTTTCAAAAATGTGATCTCTTAATTTTATATAACTACAGTGACTGTTCCAGTATCATCCTAATTTTTTTCCACTAGTACTCAAAGAGGCATGGTTTTATACCTGAGATAAGAGGCATATTTTATCCAAAAGGCAAAAGAGTATTTTGTTCATAAAACAGGGAAAGATTCAACCCAGAAAAATTTGTTTCTTTCCAGCTGTAGCTTACTGTGAACACCAAATATTTCTCATTCTATTCTGTAGATATAGATTTACCTCTTTGAAAATAGTGATAGTATTATACTATAGTACTCTGTGCTTTTATATTTGTTCTGTCTTTTTATTTAATAATAATTGTGCAGTTACCCTAGAAGTCAGTCACCACGATTGCAAAGCACTTTGCAAATATTAAGGTGAAGTGAAGAAAAGTGTGGGTCAGGTGAAAACCATACAGATGTCCCTGCATATGGAGCTTCAGTCTTCTGTATGAAATTATGTTTGGGTAGGACTTGAGATATGGACAGTGAAATTATAGTGCTCTAAGTACCTTCCTATATGTTACCATATATAATTTTAATAACAGCAACAAGAGGAAGTCAGGGTGAGCGTGTATATTCTTGTTTTATGAAGAACTTGTGGGACAGTGTGGTTGTGTTAGGTTGCCAGCCACATTTTCCCATGGAGTTTTCCTGTCCATCAGCAACATGTATCAGCTTTGATACTTTTGGGCATTTTATGGCACTCTTTCAAGGATGTCATCATACAATGGATATGCATTCATTTTTTATTTCCTGTGATGTTATTTTTCCAGGCAAAAGGTGGAGGTTATGAAAGTGAAGATGCCTATCAAAATGCAGAACTAGTTTTCCTAGATATCCACAATATCCATGTTATGAGAGAATCTTTACGAAAACTTAAGGAGATTGTGTACCCCAACATTGAGGAGACCCACTGGTTGTCTAACTTGGAATCTACTCACTGGCTGGAGCATATTAAGGTAGGGATATGTTACTATTTCTTTAAACTGTAAGAGACTATCAAACAAGGACTTTCTCTGCCCTCTTGAGTGTTGCCTCTTACAATTGAAATCAAGATAGAAGTATCTTTCTAAACAGTGAAAAATTGATAACTACTCTGATAATTAGAACTACTTTTAAGTTTGGGTGCTTGAATGAATTAGGTTTCTGTATTATGCATTTGGTTCTGTTGTACTTTTTTTTTTTCCCTCTTTTTCCCATCCTGTCTGAATCTGCCCGTCCTTCAGTTCCCGGTTTACTTCTTTGATAAAGTCTTCTCAGATGGAATTCATTTCCATTTTCTCTGAGCTTTTCATTTTACTTTTCTTTCTGGCTAATCAGATGCTCCCAAGTACTTGATTTAATTGCTTTTATGTGTCAATTAACATAGATTGCTAATTCATGGAGAGTAGGACAGGATAAATCATATTTCTTCTTTGTCCCCATTGGAGCCAGGGTAGCACTATATGATGTAAATAAATCACCCAATAAATAATTGTTACATAGCTTTTGAAAACCATTCTGGTCAGGCACATGAGGTGAAGAAGTTAAATGAAGGGGACTGTATGAACCTCAGCTTGCCTAAGCATAATGTTTGAAGCACCAAACATTATTTCAGTTAATATAGTTATAAATATTTTCAGGTAGGTCTGAATTTCAGTAACATAGCTTACCAAAATATAGATCTCTCTATATTATATATAGATCTCTATATAATACATGAGCACATATATTGATGATGTGTAAATAGAAAACCGTAAGACTTGATTCGGAACTGACATTCACTGTAGCATTTTGTAAATTACAGCTCATTGTTTAGCAGGTACAATATTCTTTCCAAAAAACTGGCTATAACAGAAACACATTTCCTTCAAAGAGGTACAGTTGTGCCTGGACCACCTTCTCCTTCAGTCTTCACACCTGCAAGGCTTACCCACTCACTCTCTTTAGATCTCTGCTCAGACGTCAGCTTCTCAAAGCTGTGTTTCCTAACCACTCCATACACAGTGACAGTTCTGCCTGCACTCCCTAGTCTGGATGGCACTTTTTCACTTGCTGCCCTCCGACACACTGTTTCTTTCTTTATTTGCATCCGGCCGGCCTCACCTAAGTACAATATAAACTTCATTAGGCCAGCACTTGTTCCGTTTGCTGCTCTGTAGTTCCAGCACCGTGAGCAGTGCCTACCGTGTGGTGGGGGACTCCATAAATGTTTCTTTTAAGTGAATGAACGGATGAAGATGACCAAACGGAGAACTCTTCCTCATTGCCTTAGCTTTCCACCTGTTCTAACCCTTTAGGTCAATGGTGTGTAATTTTGCGTATATATTTGACTTACGTGCTCTGTGTGTGCTCATTCACTCAATCATGTCTGACTCTGATCCCATGGACTGCAGCCGACCAGGCTTCTCTGTCCACGGGATTTCCCAGACAAGGATACTGGAGTGGGTTACCATTTCCTTCTCCAGGGGATCTTCCCGACTCAGAGATCTGACCCGCGTCTCTGGTGTCTCCTGCATTGGCAGGTGGATTCTTTACCACTGCGCCACCTGGGAAGCCTCATATTTGAATTATAGGTGGAAGTTATTTAAAAGAGTGAGTTAGGATTAATGGAGACCAGGCTTTTTTTTTTTTCTTTTTTTTAATGCTCACAGATAACTCTGATGCATAGATAAGATTGAGATTGCTTCGGAGTACCCCACTTCCAAAATATGCCTACGATTATGATTAAAAGGAGGTCATCATGAGGTTCTCCAAGCCTTAGTATAGCATATCTCTTCTTTCACTCTTATCTATATTTGTGTGATCATGCTGTTCTTAAAGTATGATTGGGCCATTGCAGAGAAGAGGGGGGGCTCTATTGTTCAGTTTAAAGGCTATTACACTGTGTGTTTCTCTTTAGGTTACATCTAATTCTGTCTAGTTCTAACTCAAGATCAACTTCAGAGAAGGTAAATTATTTTGCAGAGAGAGCCTGCATATTTAAAAAAAAATACCTGAAGTTATTTTAGATACCAGTTAAATTAACGTGATAATATATTGGCCCGATGAGAATTTTTCATTCATACCAATATGTAAAAGTCAGCTTTCTCTAAAATTTCATGCTTTGCTTGCTGTGTGGTATAAAAACAGTAGAGTAAATGCTATAGAAAGTGTAGACTATTTTATAATATCCAACTTTACTGCTTTCATATTTATTCTGCTTTGGTTAAGTATCACTGTTTTAAGTAACAGATAAGAATTCAATTGGTGTATTATTTTTACTTAAATGGATGATGTTGGAGTATTTGAAGATTCTCAGAAGTAGATCTCTTCGGAACGTAATCCTTCTTTCTTATTAGTCATACTCTTGATTTTGTTCAGAACCCAAAGTTACCTTTTGTTTGGATATTTCATTGTGTAGATTAACAGGAGTCTGCATTTTTGAGATTTTTCAGTTTTAAAAGCAAAGTGTCGGTATCTTCCACCATTCACAAAAATTCCTTTTAGGAAAGGACTGATATTCTTTTCTCCACCTGTTTTTGAGATAGTCATCTCTGAAAAAACCTATTACAAATTTTGAGGAAGAAAGCATGTATTTTTTTAAAAGAATTCATTGAAAAACTCCTTTTTTCAGCTTATTCTTGCAGGGGCCCTCAGGATCGCCGACAGGGTGGAGTCAGGAAAGACGTCTGTGGTGGTGCACTGCAGCGACGGCTGGGACCGCACTGCCCAGCTGACCTCCCTGGCCATGCTCATGTTGGACGGGCACTACCGCACCATCCGAGGCTTTGAGGTGCTTGTGGAGAAAGAGTGGCTGAGCTTCGGACATCGATTTCAGCTTGTGAGTGAAGAGCCTTAACTCGGTATCACATGTGCATCTCACACAAGGCGTGTGAAGATCATGTCTTTTATTCACTTGATATTCACATATGACTGACCTTTTGTTCTAATGGTAAACTGCTCAAGAGAAACTTGTCAGATTATTTAGAGGATCCTGGAGACGAGAGGTAAGATTCTCAGAGGCCTTGAAGCCCCCGAGAGTGTGATTTTTGGCAGCGTTTTCCTAGGTTGCTGAAAGACTTTCTGAAATATGTTTGCCCAGATGCTGTCTCTAATGTTAGCTGTTAGTATCCACTAGCAGTGTTTATTTTAAAAAAAGCTTGCAAGAAATGGACATTTAAAGGTAGTCTGCTGTTTTAAACTTGAACTGTTAAATAAAATTGGTCACCTGGAGTATCCATTCAGATGGCTTATATTTTTCAACTCTATAAAATGTACTTACCATGATAAGACTGTTAAAAGAGTGACGTTTCAGTCATCCAGTGCTGCACATGTTCAAATAAGGGTAACCAAAATCATAAACATTTCAGACTGTTTGAAGCTGCAGTGGATTCCTAAATTGCTAACTCTGACTACCTACTCCGTTTTCCCCCTCTTGATTGTTATCTGAAAGCAGGATTTAACAAAGCACATCTGATTAAGTGGGTATGTGCACATGTTTAATACAGGGTAATGATTCTCAAACTTTTTGATTTCTGGACCTCTTTCCATTTTTAACAGTTGTTGATGACCCCAAAGAACTTTGTTTATATCAGTATTTTCCATATTAGAAATTAAATTTTTTAAATGTATGTATTATTTAAGGAAATAATCTATTTTCTTAGTCCATTTGGACTGCTGTGTTTCTCAGTTTTGACAGCTGGAAGTCCAAGTTCAGAGTGCCAGCATGGTAGGATTCTGGTGAAGGCCCTCTTCCAGATTGCAGACTGCCAGCCTTTCACTGTTATCTTTAATGGTGGAAGAGGGTTGGGGAGCTCTTTGGGGCCTGTCCTTTGATAAGAGCACTAATCTCATTCATGAGGTTTCCACCCTCATGACCTGGGTAGCTCCTAAAATGATCAAATTGGGCATTTGATTTTCAACATGTGAATTTTGGGGGACACATTCAACCCAAAGTCCTGTTATATATTAGCATAAATAACATTTTAAAGAAAAGTAACTAGCATAATATGTTAGGAAGCATGGAGTTTTATGAGAAGAGTGGCATTATTCTACATTTTTTACAAGTTTCTTTAATATCTGGCTTAATAGAAGATAAATTTCATATCTACTTCTGCATTTAGTTTGTTACAATATGTCCTGTTGATTGAAGATATGAGGAAAATTTGACCACATGCGGATATATAGGTTGAAAAAAAGGGTATTTTAATTTTTTCCAGAGAATTGTGGATAGTTTCTTTGCTACTGTGCCAAAACTTGACAAGTGGTAGTTTCTTAGTGGTTATTTGTAATGTGGAATCTAAAACTAGCTTGATGAGTTTTCTGGTGTTTGTTCTATTAAATTCCGTTGGTATGTCTTGCACTTTGAATAAATAGATCTTTTACCTGTGCATGATTTTGTAATATCATGTGTTGGTAATTGGGAAAATACTGGCTTACTGATTTACACAGCCCCTCCGTCTTAATGCATTTCAATATATATCGTAAAATCACAGGTATTAATATTACCACTAATTTTATCAGAAAAGTCTTTTAAGTATTATCAAACTCATTGTGGCAGGTAAAATTTTCCCTCAAATTTAATTTTCACTCAACAGCTTGAATTTCTTCATTGGTGACAAATACTGTCCATTGTTTTCCTTGAAGTGACAGACTCACTTTTGTACATTTTCAAAAAAGATGTCTGCAAGATATTCAGGTCTTAATAACTATAATTCATATATCAATTGTTCTTTCAAGTCAAAATGATGTTCCGTGAAAAAGCTGTGTTTCCTACATTCTACTTAAGTCTGCAACAGAAGCACGTTATGTGTATTTCCCATTTTGTTACATAGGATACTTAAAAAATTATACTCCAAGGTGGAGATTTATTAATTTTTACTGCTTCATCAGGGACATTGGCTTAAGAGAGATTGGCTTTTTTTCTTTCATTTAACTGCAAGTGTTTGACAGGGCAAACATAATAACTATAGTATAGCTCGATTCCAATGCCTTGTTTCCTGATTTCCTCCTAAGGTACCAGAAGTTTTCTTCCTTCATCACCTTTACACCATTCTGGAGGAGGGCATGGTAACCCACTCCAGTATTCTTGCCTGGAGAACCCCCATAGATATAGGAGCCCAGTGGGCTGCAGTCCATGGGGTTGCAAAGAGTCGGACACAGCTGAGCACCTAAGCATGGCACAGTGCAAATGTCAACCCACTGAAAAAGGCAAAGCATGTCTTAGTAATATTATGAAAATAGTTGTGAACTCACAGACCTCTCCCACTGCTGGAAGTCTGGATCACTTTTTTAGAATCACTGCCTTGGGGTATAGGGTCGGTGTTTATCTCAGTCATCTGGAGCAGAGGTCCTCAGAGGAGAAAAACGATTCAGAAAGTAGGTGAGTGCATGCTTGAGGGGAGATGTCAAGCATTTTCCAAAAGTTTTCAGAGGTTTGTGCTAATATGATTCTTTTTGAAAGACCGCCTGGAGCTCCAATGCAGTCGGTCCCCTTCATGCCCTGGCCAGGGTGTTAAAGGAGACCTGTGCTTCCTGGGGCTAGTGTACAAGGAACTGTTAATATTCAGGGCATAGTAAATCTCCAGGACAAAAATCTGGGCTCTGAGGTCTGTCTGCTCCTATCTCCCATTGTCAGCTTTTTAGGATCTAAGCTTCCTTTGTTAAACAGACTTGTAATTCCTGTTACAAGTGTCTCCTGCCAGGAAATAATTGGACAGGTTGCAGACTGAAATGCTAATAGACATTTCTCCTTGGTGGAATTTGGTGATTTCTGTTTTCCTTGCAGTGCTCTTTCAAAAAGATTTTCTGAATTTTTAAAATATTGAGCAAATGTTACTTTTCTTGAAAAAGAAAACTACTTTCATCAAAAGCTGAAAAATCTTACAAAGCTCATATAATATTTCACTCTTTGCTTCAGAGAGTTGGCCATGGAGATAAGAACCATGCAGATGCAGACAGATCACCTGTTTTTCTTCAGTTTATTGACTGTGTCTGGCAGATGACAAGACAGGTAATTTATCTGGGATATCCATTCTTACATCTCTCTTTTAAGCTACCTAGTCAGAGTTGGGTTTGGTCACTGACTGTCTTACATTTCATGTAAAGTGGAAGTTCTTTTAAGTTTCCTAGGTACTAGAAGTATTATTATCATGTTAAATTATTTTATTTAATATTTTAATTTATGTTAAATAACGGTAATATATTCACTCAAAAATTCATTTATACATTGCTAAAGGAGGTAAATAAAATGAAATAGGCAAGGTAACTCAAAATGAAATCCTATTTTAGGCAATTTTGATGAAAAAATGTGTTTAGATGGAAATCATGGCAACATATATATGAAATAGATTCAGTTTTTTTGTTTTTAGGTATGGAGCAAGAGATTATGTGCTTTAGAGCTATCAACATTCTAGAAAATGATTTGAAATATTACTGTGAATAGGTTTAGTGTTTTGGAAAGATACAAGAGGAGATTGAAAAACATCTGATTTATTATGGGATAACTTTACTAATGAGGCAAAGAGTTCATGTCTTAAAAATGTTTAACTCATGATAAATAATCTGAGAACCCATATGTCAGGTACCACTCAGTGGTATATCAGTTACTTATCCTGGAGTTTTACTAGACCTCCAACCACCAGGAGCCTGGCTGGTTCTTCCTTGGACTGCCATGGGAACGGGCAGCAGGGCACTTGCTGGCTCTGCTTGGTATTCACATTATATTTCAGCTTCAATAAAATGTTCTTTACTTCATTAAGAGAAAAATGAAATTAGACTTTATTTATTTTTTAAAATCTTTTGGCTGTACCTCTATATTGGCAGGGTGGAGTCTTACCCACTGGACTGCCAGGGAAGTCCGGGCCCACTTTTAACTGTTACCATATTCTATTTTAAGATAGTATTTGACAGTGTTGGGAAAAATCAAATATGCCTTATCAGGGGACGACAAAAGGCGTCGCTGATGGTTAAATGTACTGCTTTCCAGGGAGAATATCTTGAAAGGAGCAACTCTTGGTTCTGGTATATTTGTTAGAAAAACAAAATAGATCCCATTTACTGATTGCAGAGGAGAATACATGACAAATATACTTATTTCTTAGTAATTGTGTTAACTTTTTATATGCCACACCTCTAAAAGCAGTTTAAATCTTGATTTTGCACTTAAGTTGCTAAGTAATGTTAAATCTTATTTCACTGATAGAACTTAAAATACATTATATATGTATAAATAAAAAATACATATATTTTGTTATATAAGTGTGTATAATAAATACACTTTATTATACATGTCTGCTTATATTTCTCTTTGGTATTTTCCTCCTGATCATGTGAGATAGTAATAATGTTTGTTGGCAGTCATCAGCTTTATAAATAATTGAATGTTTGTGCAGAGACTTAAATAGCAGATTTATCAAAAGGACCAGCTGTGTTACAATTAGCCAGATTCTACGTCTCCTGCTCTCATCATCATCTCTCACTGCTGGGATCAGGAAGCAGGATGAAGGGCCCTTCAGATTTTAAACATATAAGGAGAACAAAATATTCCTTCTCTGCTCAGGATTTTAAAAACAATAGCAACGATTAATGTTCTATTTAAATAATGCTATTTTAGTTGTGTTTGTGAGGAAATCTCACTAATTAAGCTGTTTTCTCATAACTGAGCTAATAGTTTTGCCAAGAAGATGAAAGGCTAATCATAGGCTTAACTCCTTCGAATTGCTATGTAATAAGGTAGGGTGCATTCACGGTTGGCTAATAAATAAGCTGTTTAAGAGTAACAGTACAGGAGATGGGATTTATTCTGTAAATGAATGGATGGAATTTGACAAAGTTTTTTATGATTAATTGGCTTTATGTTGGCATGTGCTTCATTCGCTTCAGAACCCCAAAAATTATTATTCAAGAGTAAATTGTTTATTATCCTGCTTATAAATTTAGGAAATTTGAAGGCAAACTTGTTTTCACTCTTGTCCCTTTTGTGTGCAGTTTATGCTGTTTTCATCCACTGTTGGGTAGGGATCATTCTAAGAAAAACTTGGCACCAGTATTTATTTACTAAGGCCACAATCCAAACATTCATGAAATTCTTTTTCACAGTCCTATAAATGGTACGGTCTTACATAGAAGCTTTCAAATAATTCTTAAAACAGTAAATGGTTAGGATGGATTATACTAAATCCCTTACCTTCCTGGGACCTGTAATTGGTCCTTGGTAAATTACCCCTTAAATTGTGTTGTTTGTGTAAGACATCCAGTCAAACACCTGTCCTAGTTAAAGAGGGTGAACTTTCTCTTTTAAGAAAGGCTGCCAAAGTACTGGATTATAAGATATCATGGTTTGAGTGCATGTTCCTTGAAAAGATGAGTAAGGTTGGCTTTTAAATGAGCTGCACATCTCCTTTTCTCGAGACATTGATACTTTTTGTGTAATTCCTAAGAACTATGTTGTTGAAAATTTAAAGAAAAATCTTACTGTGTTTCTTCTGGTCATTCTTGGCAGAGAAAGACAAGTCAGATCAGCCTCACGTTGAGGGTGGACTGGTACAAATGGACAGAAGGAAGCAGGATGAGAGCACTTAGGTTCTTACTGCACAGGAAAGGAGGTGTGAGGAGAAAGTGTCTCAGCAAAGTGGTGTTTCTGAACAGAAGACCAAGCAAATATTAATAGTACCGAAATAGCTTAGAAATATATAGTCTCTGAATGCTGTTTAGCCTAATTTTAAGAAGTTTTACAAAGCACCCACCAATGTACAGGGATGAACATGCTTGGGAAGCTGCCCTAATTATTTCGTGTGTTTTGATGTTTTATTTGCAGTTTCCTACAGCTTTTGAATTCAACGAATATTTTCTCATTACCATTTTGGACCACCTATATAGCTGTTTATTCGGAACATTCCTCTGTAACAGTGAACAGCAGAGAGGCAAAGAGGTAACACACGATCCCTGCCTGTCCTGCCTCTGTCTATATATACACGCTTTCTCGACCGAGTGCAGCCTGGGATGGCTTTCAGCTGAACAGTTGTTCTTTTGGATGATGCCTTTGGCCATGTGTTCTTTTATATGCTGTAATATGCTCACTTCTTTCCACACCTCTGAGCTTGATCTGTCTTAAACTACCTCTGTCATGAGGATGGGTGGGAGGCAGCGTCTGCGAAGGGAACTGAAGTGTGTGGTGTCTTAGGAGCACTCGTGTGCCTGTCACCACACTTCCTGCAGGAGGGAAGCGCATCAGAAGCAGGTGCAGCAAGATACAATAAGCAAAAAATAAACATTTGAATGAATGCACAGCTCAGTTCCCAAATACATTCTCATACATATGAACCATTTTAGTTTTTTTTTAATTGTAAAATAATAGAAAACATTCAAACACTGAGAAAATATTAAGTAGAAAGTTAAAATTTGTTACCCCACGTGCCCAGAGATATCACTGTTCAGTGGTTGGTATTATTTATAAGAAATGTATAATGATTACATTTTAAGTTTTACTTCTGTGTTCCTCAGAACACTTCTGCCTTATGTATGAAGTTCTAAATTATCTTGATTAGTGTCTCACTCTGCTTCAGTTTTCATTCTAAAAAATGGGACTCTCAAATAGTTTCTTCATGCTTTTCTGTAAAGCCTAGTGGCAAAGAATGCTTGCTCTGGAGCTAGGCTTCCTGGGTTCAAATCTTGGATCTTTCACTTACTGTGTGAAGTTGAGCAAGTTAATTTCAGCTTCTGTAAAAGTAGGGATAATAGTACTTAACTTACGTACTTAATAGTGCTTACTATTGTAAGGATTAAATAAAATAAACCATACAAAACCACTGTGATAATGGTTATATAGTAAGTGCTTCCTGTACTAGAAGTTCCTTGAAGATAGATGTTAAAATTTTTAAAATCACCCTTACATCTTCAGTATCTAGCATGCAGTAAATATTTCTATGCACACAAGCCAATCAAGAATTTATTGAATGTTAGATAATCAGTGGATAACTTCCAAAGAGACTTTCAGTTTTTGGGAGCCTCAAGTAGGATTTACTATATCTTAAAAAAAAAAGAAGAAATGTTTTTAAAACTGAACTATAATTTGCATTCCATAATATTCACTTTTAAAGTGTATAATTCAGTGCAGCATATCTAGAATTATATAGTCATCACCACCATTAATTTCAGAACATTGGAAAGAAACCCCATGCCTGTTAGTAGTTACTACCTACCTATTCCCTTCTCCTCTCAGACCCTAGCAGACACTGTAATCTCTGTTGGTTTGCCTCTTCCGGACACTTCATATAAATGGAATCACTCTGGGTGTGGCCTTTGTGTCTGGCTTCTTTCAATTACTATAATGTTTTCAAGGTTCAGTTTGTAGCATGTATCATTATTTCAGTTCCTTTTTATTAATGATATTCCATTGTGTCGTTACATTTCATCCATCTATCGGGTGATGGACTTGGCGTTGTTTCTACTTTTTGGTCATTGCAGCTGATTGCTACTTTCAGCATTGTGCACAAGGCTGTCCATGCCTGTGTTTTCCCTTGTCTTGGGTGTATATCTAAGAGTGGAATTGCTGGTATGGTAATTCTGTTTACCTCTTCGGAGAACTGCACTGTTTTCCACTGCTCTCTTATTTTAATCAAAGTGGTGCTGTTGCCAAAGTGTCTGAGTTCTCTCCCTCGAAAACTGTTCAAATGATCACAAATGCCTTTTTACAGATTTCATCTAGTGTACGATCAGCTTGTGTAGTGGAGACCCTTCACCCGTTTTCCCTTCTTACAGAACCTCCCCAGGCGGACGGTGTCGCTGTGGTCTTACATCAACAGCCAGCTGGAGGACTTCACCAATCCGCTCTACGGGAGCTATTCCAACCACGTCCTCTACCCAGTGGCCAGCATGCGCCACCTGGAGCTCTGGGTGGGGTACTACGTGAGGTGGAACCCCCGGATGAAGCCCCAGGTGTGCATGCCCTGCAGGATCCAGTGAGAGGTTTCATCCATGCAGTTGTGTGAATTACTCTTGTCCCTTTAAAGTGGCTAGAAAAGTTATCTGTGCATATTTAAAATTTCCTTTTTTTCCTGTTAACAGTTACAGTGGGATAGTAGAAAAAGCACTGCGGTAGGGATGAGTAGTGCCCTGACTCTTGTCATGACTTGCTTGTTTGGCCTTGCACAGATCACTTCTGCTCTTTCTCGTCTTTTCTCCTCCGTCAGATGAGGGTGCTGGGCTGGATAACTTCTAGAGGTTGGGGGAAATGGCTTTAGGAGAGTTAAAAGCCTCACCAAATTCTAGTCCATTTTTTAAAACGTTACAGAATATTTGCTGCCTAGAACTGTTTAAAGGACTAAAAGTCTGCAACTAAATAACAGGAAATCTTTAAGTATTGGCTTTTAGATTATGTTGTTATTTAATTATTTGTTGTATTTGGCCAAGCACCAGTCTCAGGGTGTCCTGTGGAAACACCTGGGGAGACCAAGGAGGCCAGTGAAAGAGCTGCGGGTCAGTGGAGTCATTGAAGTTAATTTTCACTGATGTTCGGGAAAGGTGGGCATGGTCCCATAGCTGAAAGCACGCACTGAACATTTAGGGACGAAGCTAAATACCAGAATGATTTGACTTCGGGTTTGTTCCGGATTGCTTAGTTAAGTAATTTTATGGTGTATTGCTCTTGTAGGAGCCCATTCACAACAGATATAAAGAACTTCTCGCTAAACGGGCAGAGCTTCAGAAGAAGGTAGAGGAGCTCCAGAGAGAGATTTCCAACCGATCAACCTCATCGTCAGAGAGAGCTGGCTCTCCGGCACAGTGCGGGACGCCTGTGCAGACGGTCGTGTGAGAGGCGCTCCATGGGGCGCCGTCGCTGTGAACCCTGCTGACAGTGGCAGCTTCGTGAGGAGGAGGGCTTCCGAACGGAGAACCCGTCTGTGAGAGAACTTCAGTCACTTTATTTATTTCACATCTCTCTAGGATGAGTTCATAACTGTAGCAGTGCAGATGGTTTAAGGGAAGTAACCTCACGTGTAATTACATGATTACAACACTAATCTTCTAAGTCGCCCAAAGAATATTAAAATGCTTGAATCTTGGCTCCACAGTGGGAAGAAGTTTCTGATTTTCAAAGGAAAATACTGTCTCAGAAGTTTTGGTGTCTGCTAAAATCAAAACACAAACCACTTGAGAACAGCACTTCTTGATGAAAGAGCGCTCACTGCACAGAAGTTGGGAGCGTTAGTCTTCAGACCAGTCCCCACATTCCTTGGACTTGGACGTACTGGGCCCCATGTAGATAAATCAAGATGGGTTGATGCTCCTTTCTCAACATCATGGGTTTTTCTTTTTTGTAGTAAGTAATTTACTTTTACCATTCAAAGCTTGTGTTCTTCATATGTAATAGGGTATATGATATCAAGGATATTATGATGTAGTAGTAGTTGAAAATTATTGCTGTCATTATTTATGTGCTTAATTTAAGATATATTAGGTAGCTATTCCAAAACGATGCCTTACAGTTGTGCTTTGGAGGAGACTGCAGAGGAGAAAGTGGCAGCCGTCCAGGATTTCAGAGTTCCATATCCTTCAGATCAGTTACTGGCAACATCATGAAACGTATTTTAAAAACTCATTATCTGCCCTTCTTTATCTTATTTACTTTTTTGTATGGGTTTGAAGACAAGTTAATGGGTGAGTTTTGAGGTTCTACTTAAAAGTTTAGGAGGATTGACATTTTTATGAAGTCTGTATAAAGAGCATATGATGAGAAGTACTGTGCTCAAATTTTACATGAAATATTTTACTGCTACTTTCCTTTGCAAATTCTGTAATTCCACCAAATGATTAAGTCTACCAAAGAACTTATTGCATGTAAAGATGTATTACAATCTCCATGCCAGTAAGGGAAATCCTGCCTCACTTTTTGCCTGCTACAGTAAGAGTCTAGCGCTGGTATAAACAGTCGACTCCCTGGTGTCTATTTTACTCTGTATAAGAGCCATATGTCATGTACTGTAACACAAAGGAGCTTCTTGTCCCTTGGGTCTTTAATTAAAAGAAAATTTCAGCTGACTTTTAAACTTTGTCCTTGTTCTATGTTGTCTTAAGTTTCATATGCAGAAATGTTTGAAGTTTTTTTGGTTTTTTTTTTTTGAGAAAAGGATGTTTCATAGCAGCTGCTTTAAGAGAAATGTTCAATTTGAACTGATAAGGAATTCCCTGGTGGTCCAGGGATTAGGACTCTGCCCTTCCACTGCAGGGGGCATAGGTTCCATCCCTGATCAGGGAACTAAGATCCTACATGCTGCAGCCAAAAAAAAGAGATATGTACAATTTGAACCGATAAATAATACTCAAAAATAGAATTTTTTTACTCGTTAACTCAGTAGACTGAACCTATGCCCTGCTCTTGATTTTGCAATGAGTATAATTTGTTATTAATATATCCAATATTAGCAATAAAGGACAGAAATGGTGTGGACCTAACAGAAGCAGAAAATTTTAAAAACAGATAGCAAAAATACACCAAAAAACTATACAAAAAAAGTCTTAATGACTGGGATAACCACAATGGTGTCATCACTCAACTAGAGCCAGACACCCTGGAGTGCGAAGTCAAGTGGGCCTTAGGAAGCATTACTACAAACAAAGGTAGTGGAGGAGATGGAATTCTAGCTGAGCTCTTTAAAATACTAAAAGATGATGCTGTGAAAGTGCTGCACTCAATCTGTGAGCAAATCTGGAAAATTCAGCACTGGCCACAGGACTGGAAAAGGTCAGTTTTCATTCCATCCCAAAGAAGGCAGTGCCAAAGAATGTTCAAACTACTGCCCAAGTGCACTCATTTCACATGCTAGTAAAGTAATGCTCAAAATTCTTTAAGCTAGGCTTCAATAGTACATGACCCGAGAACTCCAGATGTACAAGCTGGATTTAGAAAAGGAAGAGGAACCAGAGATCAAATTGCCAACATCCGTTGGATCATAGAAAACAAAGAAATTCCAGAAAAAACCTCTACTTCTGTTTCATTGACTACACTAAAGCCTTTGACTGTGTGGATGACAACAAACTGTGGAAAATTCTTCAAGAGATAGGAATACCAGACCACCTGACCTGCCTCTTGAGAAACCTATATGCAGGTCAGGAAGCAAACTTCAGTGGTGAATTCTACCAGTCATATAAACAATCAACACAGTCTTCCTCCAAACACTTGCAAATACTGAGGAGGAGGGAACAATTGCAAACTCATCTTCAAAGCCAGCAATACATTGATACCAAAACCAGATGAGGATACAAGAAAACTAGACTCCTATCTCTGCTGAATATAGATACAGAAATTCTCAACCAAACATTAGCAAACCAAACTCAAGAACACATAAAAAGGATTATATACTAGAACCAAATTGGACTGATCTGTAGTATGCAAGAATGGTTTAACATATGCAAATCAATAAATGTAATATAGCACGTCAATAAAGTGAAAGAAACACTACATGGCCATTTTAGTAGATGCAAAAAAAGATAAACATCTTTCATGACAAAATACAACATCCTTTCATGATAAGAACCTTTAGCAGATTGGGTAAAAAAAGAACATACCTCAGTAAAGGCTGTATACCCCAAACCGACAGCTATCAATGGAGAGATGCTGAAAGTTTTCCTTCTAAGATCAAGAAGACGACTGTGAGGCCCACTCTCACCACGCTTGTTCATTACAGTACTGGAATTCCTAGCTAGAGCAGCCAGGCAAGACAGAGAGAAGGCATCCAAATCAGGAAAGAAAGAGTAAACTTCTCTATTTGCTGATGATTTGATTTTATATGGATCTAATTGTGGTGTCAACCAAAAAACTGTTGGAACTAAGCAATAATTTCAATAAAGTTATATCATGCAGAAGTCAGTTGTATTCCTTTACACTAATGATGAAGTACCTGGAAACTATCCCACTCAAAATAGCATTAAAAGCAATAAACTATCAAGGAAAAGTTTAACCTAGGAAGGGAAAGATCTGTACAATGAAAATGACAAGACTTTGTTGAAGGAAATCAAAGAGGACACAAATGGAAACACATCCTATGCCCTTAGACTGGAAGAATTAAAATTGTTTAGATGACCATTACTCCTCAAAGCTATCTATAGATTGAATGCAGTTCCCATGAAAATACCAAATGCATTCTTTACAGACACAGAAGAAACAATCCAAAAATTTTTGTGGAACCACAAAACCAAACCCCAAATAGCCAAAACAATCCTGGGTAAAAACAACTAAGCTGTGGGAATCATACTTTCAGATTTCAAACTATACTATTAATACAAAACCACAGTAATAAAAACAGTATGTTACTGGCACAAAAAATAGACACACTGCCCACTGGAATAGAAAGACCAGAATTAAATCCCACTGAGAGAAAAGTGAAAGTGTTAGTAGCTCAGTCCTGTCCAACTCTTTCTGACCCCATGGGCTGTAGCCCGCCAGGCTCCTCTGTCCATGGGACTCTCCAGGCAGGAACACTGGACTGGGCTTCCCCTCCCTTCTCCAGAGGATCTTCCTGACCCAGGGATCGAACTCAGGTCTCTTGCATCACAGGCAGATTGTTTACCATCTGAGTCACCAGGCTCTGCTGTCTATGAGGATACTCCGGGCAAGAAGACTGCAGTGGGTTGCCACGCCCTCCTCCACGGGATCTTCCCAACCCAGGGATCGAACCCAGGTCTCCTGCATCGCAGGAAGATTCTTTACCGTCTGAGCCACCAGGGAAGCCCAAGCATACTGGAGTGGATAGCCTATCTGTTCTCCAGGGGAACTTTCTGACCCAGGAATCAAACCAGGGTCTCCTGCATTGCACGTGGATTCTTTACCAGATGAGACATCAGGGAAGCCCAAATTGAATGCCTATCTAACACCATTCACAAAACTTAAATAGTGCTAAGTGTTGTGAATAAAACAGCCTAGTGTGATATTAATAAGGCATCGAGGGGAAATTTTTGAAGTGTAATCAAAGAAGGCCTGCTTTGAATATATTAACATAAATCATACATTAATTAACTTGAAGTGGATCAAAGCCTTAAACATAAGACCTGATGCCATAAAACTTCTAGAAGGGAAGATGCTCAATATTGGTCTTGGCAATGACTTTTTCAGACATGATGCCAAAGGCACAAGCAACAGAAGCAGAAAACAAAGGAGACTACATCAAACTCAGAAGCTTCTGCACAGCAAGAGAGGCAAAAGATGAAAAAATAGCCTAGTGAATGGGAGAAAATTTTCACACACCACATACAGTAAGTCTCCTCTATAACAGACCTTCAAGCTGGGAACTCTCACAGATGCAAACAGGCCTTCACAGGTCCAGTCATGTAAGTTCACGTGTCTGGCCTGCATAATCATGTGCCTGCACCCTCTACAAGTGGCCATGCGTTTGTGTGCTTTGCTGCATGTCACCGTTCAGTGTACAGTGCTTTATTTCAAGCCCAGGATGTGCAGAAGCAAGCATAAAAGCAGTGGGGTATAACCAGTTCTGTAAGTTGGGTACTTAGGCTAACTTCGTCGTACTTACAAATTGGACTTACGAATGTGCTCTTGGAATGGAACTAGTTCATACGTACGGGACTTACACTGTATTAAATTAGAGGTTAATATCCAAAATATGTTTAAACAAACACACAACTTGGTAACAATGAAAAAAATCCAAAAAAAAAATGGACGAAACTAAATGGACATTTTTCCAAAGAGGACATGAGTGGCCCATGGTACATGAAGGGATGTTCAGCATGCCTAATCTGCAGGGAAATGGAACTAAAAACCAGGAGGGACCACTTCATACCTGTTAGAATGGTCTCATCAAGAAGATACATAACAGGTGCTGGTGAGGATGTGGAGAAAAGGGAACCCTTATATAGCTGCCAGTTAAACAGAGGTTTGAACTGTGCGGGTCCACTTGGATGTTTTCAGTAATTAGGTACTACAGCACTACATGGTCTGAGGGTGAATCTGTGGACGCAGAAATGCTGTTCAAAGGTTAACTGTACACTGTTGATGAGAATGTAAACCGGTCCCACTATTATGTAAAATACAGAGGCTCATCAAAAAATTAAAAATAGATCTCATACTTCCAGGTAAAGAACCAAAGTAAATGAAAATAGGATTTCAAAGAAAATAATGCATTATTCCCACGGTTACTGCAGCATTATTCACAGCAGCCAAGATATGGAAGCAACCTAAATCCGTCAGTGGATGAATGGATACAAATAGTGGATATATACACACAGAATATTATTCAGCCTTGAGAAAGGATTCCAGTCATTTGCAACAACATGGAGGAGCCCTGAGCACATTACGCGGAGATAAGTCAGAGAAAGACACTGTATGGTCTCATATGTTGAATCTAAAAACGTCAAACTTATAAAAATCAATAAAATAGTGGTTGCCAGGAGATGGAGTTTAGAGGGACAAGATTGATGTTAAGGGTACAAACTTGCAACAGGTAGTAAATAACCCATAGAGATAATGCACAATATAGTGAATGCAGACAATACTGAACTATAGTTATATGATGTGATAAATGGCACTGCAGCAGCAACTGGATTACAATATATAAATGTATCAAAGTAACACGCTATATACCTTGAATTTGTACAATGTTACATGTCAAATTTGTTCAATGTGAAAACCTTACAATAAAGATGTTTCTAACAAAGCTATTCACAAGCTGTGTTCCAGAAGTGTCATTTCAGGGATTGGAAGTGATATTCACCCATTTTGAAATGCATGTAGTTATAGTTAAGTATTTAGGAAGACATAATAAAGATTGTTTCTAACAAAGCTACTTGACGCAGTGTTATTTCAGTGCATGCAAGTGCTACCCACTCTGTAACGCATGTAATGAAGTGTTAAACAACAAACAAAAAACACTTGTAATAAAGATATTCTTAACAGAATAAAAGATAATCCATTGGGGTGTGTTTGGAAGCTGGGGAGAGCAGTCTTAGCAACTTTTATATCTACAGTTATGTTTTCTAACTTTATCTATTGGTTGCATAGGTGTACTTTTTCCTTTGTGATTAGGGATATGAAATTTACAGACAAACCTGTGTAGTTAAGTCAAAGCTCCTGAGTCTCCTGGCACTTGTCCGCTTACCCTTCTGTTCTCATTGGCATCAACTCAACTTTTATGTACAAGTACTACTCAACTGGTCCCAATTCTCCCAGATGCCTGCCATCCTTGTTCATTTTTGTTCTTGTTGACCTGAAACTGTTCTCCCTGAAGGTCATTCCTGTTGTGTAGGCTAGGCATCACTGCCTTCTCCAGGAAATGATCCTTGTTTCATCACTCCCTTCTCTGCCAGGCCCCGCCTCCCTCTGCACCACCACAGTACTGTACAGACACCACCCACCGCTGTCCCGAAATGCAGTCAATGCAGTAAAAGGCCTAATACGCTTAGTGACCACACAGCCACTGCATTTCATGCTGCTTGTCTAGATAAAATCCTGGAACTCGATTTCAATCCCAGGCAAAAAGAAATCTCTTTAATGTCTAGTCAATGTGTTCACTAGCACAAAATTGGGAAAGGAGTACGTCAAGGCTGTATATTGTCACCCTGCTTATTTAACTTATATGCAGAGTACATCATGAGAAATGCTGGGCTGGATGAAGCACAAGCTGGAATCAAGATTGCTAGGAGAAATATCAATAACCTCAGATATGCAGATGACACCACCCTTATGGCAGAAAGTAGGAACTAAAGAGCCTCTTGATGAAAGAGGAGAGTGAAAAAGCTGGCTTAAAGCTCAACATTCAGAAAACCAAGATCATGGCATCCGGTTACATCACTTCATAATAGATAGGGAAACAATGGAAACCATGACATTTTATTTTCTTGGGCTCCAAAATCTGCAACCATGAAATTAAAAGATGCTTGCTCCTTGGAAGGAAAGTTATGACCAACCTAGACAGCATAAGAAAAAGCAGAGACATTACTTTGCCAACAAAGGTCCATCTGGTCAAGGCTATGGTTTTTCCAGTGGTCATGTATGGATGTGAGAGTTGGACTGTGAAGAAAGCTGAGCGCCGAAGAATGGATGCTTTTGAACTGTGGTGCTGGAGAAGACTCTTGAGAGTCCCTTGGACTGCAAGGAGATCCAACCAGTCCATCCTGAAGGAGATAAGTCCTGGGTGTTCGTTGGAAGGACTGATGCTGAAGCTCCAATACTTTGGCCACCTGATGCGAAGAGTTGACTCATTGGAAAAGACCCTGATGCTGGGAGGAATTGAAGGCAGGGGGAGAAAGGGGTGAGAGAGAATGAGATGGCTGGATGGCATCATTGACTCAACAGACAAGAGTTTAAGGAAACTCGGGAGATAGTGAAGGACAGGGAGGCCTGGCGTGCTGCAGGTTCATGGGGTTGCAAAAAGTTAGACGTGACTGAGACTTAACAATAACAGAGTATCTTATATAATGTGAGATACTTCAGTTTTGCTGGACTTGGTTTCTATGTAAGCATGAAAAAGGCAAATTATGTATTAAATAACATATATTCTTACTGTTTCTCGTAAGAGATTAATGGTCTATTTAAAAATGTATTTTTTTGAGAGATTACAACAAATAAAGCCTTTATTAACAGGCTGCTAAGGAAAATTTCAGTGTTTCCTTAAAAAAGCTGTTTTATTGATTTCAGTGGCAAATTTATAAAGTTAACATGTCTTGAACTATTCAAAACTATGATTCACATTATTAACAATGACAATTACATGTGTACAGTTAATACTGCACTCACACTGTACACAAAATAATCAAGGGATTTTGAGTTTAAGATTAAAAACAATAATGCCTTGAAATGAATAGCATGATTACAAACAGGTATTATCTAAAAATACATATGTATATCTACTTTACAACACCTCCCTTTCTCTCTTCATTCCAAAACCTCATTTACGTCATTAACAATTTGTTTATAGTTTTAAAAATGCTTTTGTGATTTTCACATTTAACTGATTTAAAATGAATGCATCTTTAAAAATTTTAATGGTGAATTAACATCAATGCAAGTGTATTTAATACTGACCAATGTCTGTAATGTCAAAAAGCAAAACAAAGCAATCGTCTTAAATACTTATAAATATTTAAATACAGAAAACCTCCATCAGTAGTCGAAATGGAGCATATTATTTAATGGTTGTATTGAAAAGCAAAAGCAGGCGATTCATGCCAAGATTTAAAAATGAGAGTTTTCAAACAAACACTGCCTATGGGATGGCCTCATACTTTGATCAAATTTAAACCTAATTTTACTTATAGAATTATTAAAAAAAATCACACCCACAAGTAAAAAATTGGTAATTTGTTTACAAAGTGCAATATCTCAGTACAGCAAATTCATCTCAAACAAAGGAACAGTATGTGTGGCTTCTTGGCCTTTGAAACTACCCCCAGTTTCCGTTTAGATGGCTTAACATTTAGTTGTGATGTGTGGCAAAAGAAGCCTGTGTAATGAAGCCTGGGTCCCTAAATGTCTGCTATTTAATTTCAACATAAGAGTATGAGACCTGGAAAGTCAATATCTGATTGATGAGGTACAGATTATGTGAATAAAATTTATGACCTGGTAACAGTCAGTAATCCCAACACAAACTATTGCTTTGTAATGAATTCTGTATGGATTGCATATCTTTCAATAACTGAAGATTTTTCCTGCTTTTTTCTCCAGGTCTCGGTTTGGCAAAGTCCTTCTTATTTGTGGTCCCCGTGGTTGTAGAACGGCTGCTGCTGTTTGCTTCCTCATCAAGAGTCTTTTTGGTGGCTTTTAATTCCTTCTTTTGCTTCTCCAACTTTTGTTTCTCCAGCTATACCAAAAAACCAATGTGAGGAAGAAAAAGGAAAAATTAATTAAAACATATGCTTGCAAAAAACTGGTATTTTTAACTCTCATACTAACTAAAACGCATATATATATATATTTTCTGGGTTTTTTTTTTTTAAGCCTTCAAAAACCTATTGTACTAGTATATAGTGACATAAAAACATGTAAACAAGAGGAAAAACATCAATTCTGGTGCTATACCAGAAGTTAAGATAATGCTGCCAAATGCAGAACAGGGTATGTAAGAAGCAAGAGGGTTTGGGGGGGGAAAGTTCTCGAGGAGGAGGCAAAAAACTCCCACACAGGTAATGGAAGACAAGAAGGATTTTAAATAAATGAGGAGGAGAAAGGCATTCTCCAAACTAGTCTGAGCAGAGAGAAGCATGTTCTGGATAGATGGAATGTAATGGTTATGTATGAATACTATGAAAAGGATTTTTAATTTTATTATCTTTTACAATAATTTCAAAGAGGGAGCTTTATTTTTACTTTAGCTGTTGGCTAAAATAAATTGCTGCTGGTGTTTAGTTAGAAAAAGGTAAGTCTAATGTACAGAAAACGGACTTCCCTGGTAGTCCAGTGGTTAAGAATCTGCCTGCCAGTGCACGGAACACGGTTCCCAGAAGATCCCACATGTCTCGGGGCAACTAAGCCTGTGTACCGCAGCTAGTGAGCCTGCAGGCTGTAATGACCGAGCCCACGCGCCACACCCACCAAAAGCAATGAAGACCCAGAGCAGCCAAACAGATAAATCTCATTCATGGAAGAACATGAAATATATTCAGTACCTGGAAGATGTATTTCAGATGATAAAATCTACTCGAAGAGACTACAAGACAGTGTCTTCCTAGCCTGCTTAACACCAACTCTTAATAACTAATGAACTGAATTAATAAGTACCTACAATAAGGAAATGTTTCTTATAGCTACCTATGATACAATGTCATCAATATATTTGATGGAAAGGGTTTTTTGTCTTTTTTACTCTTGTTTTTTAATCATTAGAAATGAATAAAGGAAAACAGTTACCTGGGCTTGGTATTTTCGAACTTTAGTTATTTGATTGGCTTTTGCCTCCATCCTTCCCACTAATGCCTCCAGTTCACACTCTAGGTTGTCTTTCAGTTCAACAGTTGGTGATTCTTGGATAAGTTTTGCAAGCTGCTGGTGATCACTATATAAAAAACAGAAAAAGGTCTTAGTTAGGTTTCCTATGTTACATGGCTAAGTCTACTACATCTCCCTCACCATGGGATCCCTGCTTTGCCGATTAAAAAGTGACTCAATTTTTTCAAATAGAGCAAATTTCCCCATTAAGTCCAAAAAGGGTACCAGAGGCAAAGGAAAAAGAGTTTAAAGCACTAATTATCTATCTCCCCCACAGAGCATTACATAATATAGAAAAGGAAAGTCTAGAGAAGGATTCTTGTCCTTCACTCACTCATTTCCTAACTTATCAGTTATGTTTAGCTAAACTCAATGTATAACAAGCTCCCAAACAAGGAAAAAAAACTTGAATATAAACCTTGGTCTTCAAAACATTTAACAGTAATAGAAAAAGGAGATACTTCGCCCAGAAGAGCTGTTATTTGTTAAAGTCCTAGTAACTTGTTGAGTGGTTGGTAAAATGATTGTATTCAGTAAATATTTCTTGAAGTATTTAAATATGATAGAATTATTAAAGTCACCAAGAAGTTAAAATGAGGTTTTAGAATTAAATGAAATTAAAAAAAAAACAAAACCAAAACACCAAAACTCACAAGCTCATTTGCCCAAATTCATCTTGTAAAGTCTGCAGGACTTCAGACAGCTCTTCATTAACACTGCTAGAGGAGGGAGGCGTTGCTGACTTCTTGCTCTTCCCATTTCGTGAAGACACTTGTTTTGCCAAAGGAATACTGCTGACTACTCGATCATTGCACAAGACTTTACTGTGTTGCTTCATTAGATGCAGGACATGCTGAACATTGGCTACCACCGCATGGCTGGGGCTGGTGGACTGAAGAAAAGAGAAGTAATTGAAGCCACATCTTCTGGAAAAATGTTTTACCTACTAACCTGGGTAAAAAGACTCTTTCCTCCCCCACAAAAAACCCTATGATACAAACTTCCGACATTACAAGTGCATTTCCAGCCTGCCTCTTACTCTCCACCCTACTGTCACGCACGTGGCTTATGTGCCCATCTCTGTCAGTTACAGAAGAACATCCCAACTGTCTGTCCCCATGTTCCCTGTCTCTTGACTCCATAATGCTATCAGTTGTCCTCCTAAAATATTATCCTGGTCATGTTCTTCTGAGGTTAGGCCTGCTGACTCTAAATGTACAAACTCCTCAGCACAGAAATCAAGGCCCTGTGGACACTAAGCTGCAGCTTCTACACCTCAGCCTTATGTCCCACTGTCTCCTACCTGCTCGCCACTCTTTCAATGAACTGTACTTGCACATGCCATTTCTCTCATGTGCCAATTTTTATATCATTAAAGAGAAAAATACACCATTCAAATATATGATTTGTAAAGACTTTCTTAAAACCTCCAGTTAATTAATTGGTCTAATCTCAGATGACCTATGGCATTTCTATCACAGCATTTATCACAGTAGATTGTTAACTGTATTTGCATGTCTATCTCACCTATTAAACAGTGCTTCCAGGTGACAGAGGCTGTTACCATATTCATTTTACCCTCTAGTAGGAAGCACTCAGTTCATGTCTGTCATATAAACAACAGGGAAAACCTGACAGCCCTCTCAAAACTTTCTTGTTTTGAATACTAAACAACTGTCTCAATGTGCAATTTCAATGTATAAACAGATAGTTGGGCCAACTTGGCTCCATAAGCATCAGCTAGACAGACTGTTTAAAATGCAGATTCCTGGGCAGCACTCCCTACTCAATCACTGCAGGGTCAAGGCTTAGAAATGTACATTTAAAGTTTGCATTTAAATGTACATTTAAATTGATTCTGATCAGCCAGGTTTGCAAACCACTCTGCTAAGTTAAACAGATGCTTTGTTTACCCTAGTTTTTATGGTTAGGTAGCAAATCGAATTTAGTAATGTATATATATAGCTTTCCTGGTGGCTCAGGTGGTAAAGAATTTGCCTGCAATGCAGGAGACCTGGGCTCGATACCTAGGTTGGGAAGATTCTCTGGAGGAGGGCATGGCTACCCACTCCAGCATTATTGCCAAGAGAATTCCATGGACACAGACAGGAGCCTGGCAGGCTGCTGTCGATGGGGTCACAAAGAGTCAGACACAACTGAGTGTACATATATACATACAAAGATGCATGTACCACATCCAAGTGGGGTTTATTCTAGGGATGCAAGGATAGTTCAGTATTTGAAAATGAATCCATGTAATCCAGCATATCAATAAGGTGAGGAAAAAAACCACATAACCATTATCACTTGATGGAAAAAAGCATGTGAAAAACTCCAAAACCCATTAAGGGTATAAACTTTCAGCAAACTAGGAACAGAGAAAAATTTCCTCAAGCTGATGAAGAGCACAGGCAAAGAGCCTAAACCTAATATCATACTTATTGGTGAAAGACTGAATGCTTTCCCCTGAAGATCAGAAAAAGGCAAGGATGTCCACTCTCATCTTTGTTACTTACAACATGATACAGGAAATCCTAGCCAGTGCAGTAATGCAAGAGAGAAGTAAAAAGGTACACAAATTAGAAAGGAAGAAATAAACTATCCTCATTTACATATGACATTTTTTACATAGAAAAGCTTCAGTTCAGTCAGTTCAGTTGCTCAGTTGTGTCCGACTCTTTCAGCCCATGGATGCAGCACGCCAGGCCTCCCTGCCCAACACCAACTCCTGGAGTTTACTCAAACTCATGTCCATTGAGTCAGTGATGCCACAGAAAAGCTTAAGTAAATAATAATATAAAAAAAAATTCCTAGGACTAATAAGTGTTTTCAGCAAGGTAACAGAATGTAAGATTAACATACAAAGCCCAAATATACTACTAACGATCATGTAGAAACAAGTTGAAACTCAACACAATTCACAACTGCTCAAAAAAAATTGAATACAAACATAAGAAAACTGGTATGGGACTAATATGTTGAAAGTAAGAGTTGTAAGTAAGAGATACACCATTCTCACAGCTATCAACAAGGATGTCAGTTCTCCCAGACTAAAACAGTTCCTATCAAAATCCCAGCAAGACATATTTTTGGTAGAGAAGTTTATTCTAAAATTCACATGCAAAGACAAAGGAACTAGAAGAGCTTAAAGAATTCTGAAATTCTTTTTTCTGTTACTTTTCTGACTCTCCTTAAGATATTTTATGTCTATTGAATTTAGAAATGAAAAAACTAGAACTTGTATTTTGTCTTAAATTTCATTTTTTTCTAGCAATTAACTTTTATTGCATTTTACAAGTGTATTAGTTTATGACAATGTATAAATAAAAGTAACTGGCCCTCACACTAGACAGTTTGGGACATACTCAAATTGACAGCTGTCTGTCAGTATCTGAGCTGTCTGAGCAGTATCTCACAGAAAGCACAAATTATAACTTCTGAAGACCTCAGGGCACCTGAGACTCTCACAACACTGTCACACTGGCTCTGTGGAGAAGCCAAGGGTGGGATGATTTCAGAGAACAGCACTGAAACGTGTGTGTTACCATTTGTGAAAGAGAGCGCCAGTCCAAGTTCGATGCAGGAACAGGGCATGCAAAGCCGGTGCACTGGGACGACCCAGAGGGATGGGAGGAGGAGTGAGGGGGGTTTGGGATGGGGGACACATGTACACCCATGGCTGATTCATGTCAACAACGTATGGCAAAAACCACCACAGTACTGTAATTAGCCTCCAATTAAAATTTTAAAAGCTGAAAAAAGACAAGACGACCTTGTGTTGAAAAACCCTATCTTTGAACCTGCCCTGTTCAATCTCTGTATTAATGACTTCAATGGAAATTACCAAAGATAAGCAAATTAAATTTGGGGATAATACAAATATAACATAAGACTGAACTAGATTCTAATCTAACATGGGTTAGGGTGAATCGGTTTCTATAGTGCTTCATTTAATTAAAAATTCTGTGTAAAAAAATCAATTCCACAAATACAGGACCTAGAAAGGCTGATGCTAAGACTAGGTAAAAGACCTGAGTAAAGTCAACTTTAGTTGACTCTGGAATTAATGAGTCAAAGGGATGCTATGGCTTCCCTGTAACATGAATTCAATACTAAGCTGAATTCCCAGACCTCCAGAACATGACACTGTTCTGTGCTAGTCACACACTGAGAGGCCTATATTCGATTTAGGAAGGAACGAAGTGATGAAGTGGTTAAGAAACTCACAAAGCACATCTTATCATGAATTGCTGAAGAAAAAGATTTAGTAACCTAGAAGAAGGAGGTAAGAATAAAAATAAAGCTATCTTCAAAAGTTTCAAAATTTTCATATAGTTAAGCCTTCATTTGGGTCATCTACATCATCATCTATGTGGATCCCTGAGAGCAGAATAAACCCCACTGAATAGAATTTACAGCAACAGATTTCATGTCATTTAAGCATTTCCAAGTAAAGCCGTATAGAAACGTGAAGGGCTGTCTGAGGTATAATGAGGTTTCATAAGTAGGGTGTTTGGACAGAGTCCAGGACCATTATGCTGAATGTTTACATAATGAAAACATTGGACAGGGAACTGTTATTAAATGGGTTCCAAATATAACTGAACATCAGATATTGAGACTGGGCACCAATTAAATATACTTTCTAGGCCCCACACCTACACAATTCTGATTTAGTAGAATTGTGGCAAGGCTTCATAATCTGCTTTTTCAAGTGCATAGTCAATGATTCTGATACAGCTGGTCATCCTTTGAGAAACTGTTTCAAACCCAACTCAGAGATTCTATGGCAAAGCAGAACCATGGTTAGAAGCAAAAGATACAAGAAAAAATGTAGGTCAAAAGATACCTGCAATCCAAGAAGAGATTAAATTTAGGGTAAAGAATAGCCAATGGCAAAATTTTTAAAGAATGATTTGTGCCACACAGATCTACAAAGGACAAGTGGAAAAGCTAGGAAATTGTTCCTTCCCCAAGCTTTCACTGAGAATTTACTGTGGGTTAAAATAAATAAATAAAACTTATTCCTCAAGCCTCTCAAACTCACTATCTAGAGTTGGGTGTTCAAGGTATTGAAATAGCCAGCAACACAAACATCAATGAAAAAAGTGGTATAAACTAACACAATGTTGAGCACTTCTTAGAAATCACCCTGTACTTGCTGATATTTGACAAAATTACCATCTCCACATTTTTAAGCACTAAAGGAACTTAAGATTCAAGTCTATGTATGGCTGCTTCTTGGAGAATCAATCCTTAAGTAATAAGCATGTGAGGACAAAGAGGACGTGACTTCTTTTCATTTAAATATCTTCAGTCTATACCTAGATACAAATCAACAGGGCTGATATGAAAATTCCAGTGTTACAAATATACAGTTTCCCATTTCCTTTCCTATCCATAACCATACCTTCACCAAACCAGGGGCTCTGCTTTTGTTCATTACTTCCTTCCACATACACTTCACCAGCTTTAAAGTGTCCCACCAAGGTTTCCCCCTGCACCCTAGTCCTATAAAACTTTCTTCCATCTCTTTCTTACAACACTAGGATCCCTTGGTAAAAAAGCAGAATAATGTTTTCACCATTTATAGGTATATGGGCAAATGAGTGGATTTAATTCGAAGATCTAAGTTGTACAAAAAAATTCAGAGTTCAACCAACTCACCTTTCCAGCTACAAATGGCATATCACCCAAGCATAATCGATAATGTGGCTGTATAGCAAAATAGTTCCTAGAACCCTTCTGCAAGGAAAAGAAAAAAGGAAAGCAATTTTACTCACATGCCGGTAAGAGCTGCCTATGCAAGACTAACCTGAAATTTCAGGTAACTGCTGGGCTCCTGCTTGTTTTATCTCTATTGGCATTACGGCCAGTGCTCCTAATAATACTTGTCAACACACATCTTACCCTAAAGAAAGGCTAAGAAAGAAAAAAAATAGTACCTGACAAAATAGCAGTTACAGTCTCAGTAAAGAAATTCTCTGTGTCTATATGCATGTACATATGTATATACACACACACAAACTTTTAAGAGCAAGGGTAATTAATGCAATACTGAATAATAACTAGTATTTGTGCAGTGCTATGTAGTTCTAAAATGTTTTCATATTAATTAGCTCACTGTTAGGGTTAAAATTTAGAAGTAGGTATTACTTATCCCCATTTTCCCAATGAAGAAACTTAGAATGAAACAGATTTACTCATCCAAGATTGAAGGACCAGATGGTTTATGAGTACTTTCACATAAACTATGTCAAGCAATAACCAGTACCTTATGGTTCTTTTTTCATACCTTTTCTGGTGGTTTTGACTTCTTTTTTTTAATTCTTTTTGTATTGGGAACACATGAAGTTGCCTTATCTTGATAGATAAGTCTATTTACTTCTAGACCAGTCTGCAACTAGGAAAAATATGAGAACCTAAAGTTAAATACTGAAGAAATAAAAGTTATGATTCAATGCCATGTAAAGCCCTATACAAAACCTACAGTAGTATCATACAGTACAGATTAAAAAACATATCACAGCTATGTAACTGTGTCTAGTCATAGCTATGTACTATGTCTTGAGTCAATCTGTGAACACTTGTCCAATATTTTAAATCAATACCACTCTCTCATTTCATCTTGAAGTACTGTCCTATATTTGTCCTTTCACTTAGCCTGGCTCCTTTTAGTTCCTTATTTGAGGTTGGTCCTTAAATTTTATCTAACGAGTTAAAGCCAATATTTCTAACTCAACCAATGCTTCAGCATTTTCTTCTTTTCACACACAGCATGTATAACAATGCTAGACACAAAGCACAATCTTCCTCTTTTAAAAGCTCACACACTTAATGCAAGAAAAAGGAACTGGAAATCCATGTCCAAAAGAACTGGAAGGTGTGTCAGAGAATGTAATTAAGTCCTTTTCCCTAGAAGATTAGTAACTACATTAATTTAATATAGTAGAAATTCCACAAGCAACTACTAAGGGTTTCAAAAAGGGCTGCTGTTTTCAACTTTTCCTTAAAAATATAATTATATACATATGTATATACATATATGTGTGTGTGTGTGTTGTCTACAACAGTGGTTTTCAAACCTGCCTATGAAACAAAATTGTCTTGAGTTTGTGAGAAACACTCAGATCATCACACTGCCTCACCTATCCCACCTGGTGACCACTGCATGGGATAAAAATCCAGGGCTACGAATGAGCAGAGTTCATTTTCCTCATATGGTGGCTTCAGTGAATTAGTACAGGTCACCAACTATTAGGCAGCCCACTACCTTCACTACTGACCTGGCATCTGGAGGCCACCAAAAAAGAGAAGCACTTATAAGACGGGATACTGAATGACGGATACTGAATGACTGATTCATGGGATACTTTCAAACATTTCCAATAGTGACTATTATGTGAAAAGTTTTATACAACTCTAAAGTTTTACATGATTATGTGTATAGATTCTGATATTTTTTAGTCTATTGATAAAAAAAAAAAGCTGGCTGAAAGCCCACAACTGGAAAAACCCTAAAGAATTGCTCCGTTTTTACTATCTGCCTATAAAAACATCTAAATTTTTCACAATAAGCTAAGTCAGCAAATTTATATCCTGGACCATTCTGAAATATCAATTATCAAAGCAGTCCACATCTACATCTATTTATATATAAAGAATAGCAGGAAATGTGAGGAGCCCACCTGCTCACATTTCAACTTACCTGGGCTGCCTTAGCTTGCATTCGTTTCCTTTCTTGTTCTTCCTGACGGAGTTTTGCTTCCAACTCTTGCATTTTTTTCTAGTGATAAAAATATTAAAAGTGGTAACAGTGAAAAGAGTTTGAATGTGTATTTGTAAAATTTTAATATAAGCAACATAGGAAAGTATAAAATTTTCGCATGGTAAATATAAGCCTGTGAGTTCACCCTAGTAACAGCTCTGGGCTTGCCAGCATCCATGACTCTGCCTTAAGATTTAACAGAATTATGAGCGAAATCCAAGGCCAAAAACACAGCTTCTGTATGAAGGCCTGTAGGCTACATGGAAGTTGGATCTGGAACCTTACAGTCTCAGTGGTATTAAGTACTTCCAAATGAATCAATTAAAACTAATATTAGTTCAGAGAAAAACTTAAAAGTGATACAAAGCCTTAAGGATACTGAAAAACATTTCATCTGTCAATATTTTCAAAAATAACTCCTTCCTTAGGTACGCTACTATTGTAAAATGTGAACTTTCTCTCCAAATTTATGTTTCCTCCTTAAAAAAAAAAAAATCCTATATGTTTCTTTACTGTAAGGTCACTTTTTTCCTATAAAATATTTAGTATTATAAAACGACCACTTTTACAAAAGAACCAATATTATTCACAGGTGAGGAAGAAATTTTCACTGACTTCTGCAAGGGCTTGCATTGTGGTAAGCTTGTTATACTCCTGTTCAAGAAGATCCAATTTTTCAAGTTGGTTTTGAACATGTGTTTGATCATGTTGTCGTTCTCTTTCTAGGGAGACCTGGGAAACAGTATTAAATATAGCATGATAATCTGACAAAAAACTGAAAAAAACTAATACGGATAATAATAGGCTACTTGTCTTGCTTTTCACAGAACTACTTAGATACTGCAGAGAAATTCTAGGAAAACATAAGATGAAACCATAGGAATATTAACAAATACAAGTGAAATGTCCTTATCATATACTATCATAACATGTGGTTCTTTACAGTGATACTTAATACTATGACAGTACTCATGCAACACACAGGCTGCACACAAATACTAGTTATTAGTCTGGTTTTCTTAAAGAGTTTTAATTAAGGCAATAATCATGGCTTTGGTATCTACCATTTACACTTCCTCTGAATTCTACGCAAAGCATCCACCATTTTCTCTTTTTCTCAGGTTTACAGTTAAGGATTTGAAGACTGCCACCTATCAGATTTAATGACTGACAGTCACAGGATAAACTAGAGTAAGAATAATTAAACTAGAATAAGAAGTAGAAATATGCTAAATTGAAGTATACACATAAAAGGTCAAAACACTAAGCATTTGAACTTGTAAACAGTGTATCTTCATATACCAAGTCTACATCATACTAACAGAAATTTGAATATGACAAAGTAATACAAAGCAATACATTTCTCAAGAATTTGTGTAAACAGTTACTGTCCTTAAAAGAATACGTTAAGTTAAAAATTGGCACAAATCACATTTTTTCAGTACTGGAACCATTCTTGTTAAATGAATTATTCAAAGTTTACTGATGAAAACAGAGCTTAATTCAAAGACATATTTATGTATAATAGATGTATTAGTCAAGACATCTCACTACTGTTTTTTTTTTTTTCATTTATTTTTATTAGTTGGACGTTAATTACTTTACAATATTGTAGTGGGTTTTGTCATACATTGACATGAATGAGCCCTGGAGTTACATGTATTCCCCATCCCAACCCCCCCCACCCCCCCCCCACCCCCCCCACCCAATCCCTCTGAGTCTTCTCAGTGTCCCAGGCCTGAGCACTTGTCTCATGCATCCAACCTGGGCTGGTGATCTGTTTCACTATAGATAACATACATGTTTCGATGCTGTTCTCTCGAAACATCCCACCCTCGCCTTCTCCCAGAGAGTCCAAAACTCTGTTCTGTACATCTGTGTCTCTTTTTCTGTTTTGCATATAGGGTTATCATTACCATCTTTCTAAATTCCATATATATGTGTTAGTATGCTGTAATGTTCTTTATCTTTCTGGCTTACTTCACTCTGTATAATGGGCTCCAGTTTCATCCATCTCATTAGCACTGATTCAAATGAATTCTTTTTAACGGCTGAGTAATATTCCATGGTGTATATGTACCACAGCTTCCTTATCCATTCGTCTGCTGATGGGCATCTAGGTTGCTTCCATGTCCTGGCTATTATAAACAGTGCTGCGATGAACATTGGGGTGCACGTGACTCTTTCAGATCTGGTTTCCTCAGTGTGTATGCCCAGAAGTGGGATTGCTGGGTCATATGGCAGTTCTATTTCCAGTTTTTTAAGAAATCTCCACCCTGTTCTCCATAGTGGCTGTACTAGTTTGCATTCCCACCAACAGTGTAAGAGGGTTCCCTTTTCTCCACACCCTCTCCAGCATTTATTGCTTGTAGACTTTTGGATGGCAGCCATCCTGACTGGCGTGTAACGGCACCTCATTGTGGTTTTGATTTGCATTTCTCTGATAATGAGTGATGTTGAGCATCTTTTCATGTGTTTGTTAGCCATCTGTATGTCTTTTTTGGAGAAATGTCTGTTTAGTTCTTTGGCCCATTTTTTGATCGGGTCATTTATTTTTCTGGAATTGAGCTGCAGGAGTTGCTTGTATATTTTTGAGATTAATCCTTTGTCTGTTGCTTCATTTGCTATTATTTTCTCCCAATCTGAGGACTGTCTTTTCACCTTGCTTATAGTTTCCTTTGTTGTGCAAAAACTTTTAAGTTTCATTAGGTCCCATTTGTTTAGTTTTGCTTTTATTTCCAATATTCTGGGAGGTGGGTCATAGAGGATCCTGCTGTGATTCATGTAGGAGAGTGTTTTGCCTATGTTCTCCTCTAGGAGTTTTATAGTTTCTGTTCTTACATTTCGATCTTTAATCCATTTTGAGTTTATTTATTTATTTTTTTTTCTTATTTTTATTATTATTATTATTATTTTTTTTTTCCAGTGGGTTTTGTCATACATTGATATGAATCAGCCATGGATTTACATGTATTCCCAATCCCGATCCCCCCTCCCACCTCCCTCTCCACCCGATTCCTCTGGGTCTTCCCAGTGCACCAGGCCCGAGCACTTGTCTCATGCATCCCACTTGGGCTGGTGATCTGTTTCACCATAGATAGTATACATGCTGTTCTTTTGAAATATCCCACCCTCACATTCTCCCACAAAGTTCAAAAGTCTGTTCTGTGTTTCTGTGTCTCTTTTTCTGTTCTGCATATAGGGTTATCATTATCACCTTTCTAAATTCCATATACATGTGTCAGTATGCTGTAATGTTCTTTATCTTTCTGGCTTACTTCACTCTGTATAATGGGCTCCAGCTTCATCCATCTCATTAGGACTGGTTCAATTGAATTCTTTTTAATGGCTGAGTAATATTCCATGGTGTATATGTACCACAGCTTCCTTATCCATTCGTCTGCTGATGGGCATCTAGGTTGCTTCCATGTCCTGGCTATTATAAACAGTGCTGCGATGAACATTGGGGTGCACGTGTCTCTTTCAGATCTGGTTTCCTCAGTGTGTATGCCCAGAAGTGGGATTGCTGGGTCATATGGCAGTTCTATTTCCAGTTTTTTAAGAAATCTCCACACTGTTTTCCATAGTGGCTGTACTAGTTTGCATTCCCACCAACAGTGTAAGAGGGTTCCCTTTTCTCCACACCCTCTCCAGCATTTATTGCTTGTAGACTTTTGGATAGCAGCCATCCTGACTGGCGTGTAATGGTACCTCATTGTGGTTTTGATTTGCATTTCTCTAATAATGAGTGATGTTGAGCATCTTTTCATGTGTTTGTTAGCCATCTGTATGTCTTCTTTGGAGAAATGTCTGTTTAGTTCTTTGGCCCATTTTTTGATTGGGTCATTTATTTTTCTGGAATTGAGCTGCAGGAGTTGCTTGTATATTTTTGAGATTAATCCTTTGTCTGTTGCTTCATTTGCTATTATTTTCTCCCAATCTGAGGGCTGTCTTTTCACCTTACTTATAGTTTCCTTTGTAGTGCAAAAGCTTTTAAGTTTCATTAGGTCCCATTTGTTTAGTTTTGCTTTTATTTCCAATATTCTGGGAGGTGGGTCATAGAGGATCTTGCTTTGATTTATGTCGGAGAGTGTTTTGCCTATGTTCTCCTCTAGGAGTTTTATAGTTTCTGGTCTTACATTTAGATCTTTAATCCATTTTGAGTTTATTTTTGTGTATGGTGTTAGAAAGTGTTCTAGTTTCATTCTTTTACAAGTGGTTGACCAGTTTTCCCAGCACCACTTGTTAAAGAGGTTGTCTTTTTTCCATTGTATATCCTTGCCTCCTTTGTTGAAGATAAGGTGTCCATAGGTCCGTGGACTTATCTCTGGGCTTTCTATTCTGTTCCATTGATCTATATTTCTGTCTTTGTGCCAGTACCATACTGTCTTGATGACTGTGGCTTTGTAGAAGAGTCTGAAGTCAGGCAGGTTGATTCCTCCAGTTCCATTCTTCTTTCTCAAGATTACTTTGGCTCTTCGAGGTTTTTTGTATTTCCATACAAATTGTGAAATTATTTGTTCTAGTTCTGTGAAAAATACCGTTGGTAGCTTGATAGGGATTACATTGAATCTATAGATTGCTTTGGGTAGTATAGCCATTTGACAATATTGATTCTTCCAATCCATGAACACGGTATGTTTCTCCATCTGTTTGTGTCCTCTTTGATTTCTTTCATCAGTGTTTTATAGTTTTCTATGTATAGGTCTTTTGTTTCTTTAGGCAGATATACTCCTCTAAGTATTTTATTTTTTTGTTGCAATGGTGAATGGTATTGTTTCCTTAATTTCTCTGTTTTCTCATTGTTAGTGTATAGGAATGCAAGGGATTTCTGTGTGTTAATTTTATATCCTGCAACTTTACTATATTCATTGATTAGCTCTAGTAATTTTCTGGTAGAGTCTTTAGGGTTTTCTATGTAGAGGATCATGTCATCTGCAAACAGCGAGAGTTTCATTTCTTCTTTTCCTATCTGGATTCCTTTTACTTCTTTTTCTGCTCTGACTGCTGTGGCCAACACTTCCAAAACTATGTTGAATAGTAGTGGTAAGAGTGGGCACCCTTGTCTTGTTTCTGATTTCAGGGGAAATGCTTTCAATTTTTCACCATTGAGGGTAATGCCTGCTGTTGGATTGTCATATATAGCTTTTATTATGTTGAGGTATGTTCCTTCTATTCCTGCTTTTTGGAGAGTTTTAATCATAAATGGGTGTTGAATTTTGTCAAAGGCTTTCTCTGCATCTATTGAGATAATCATATGGTTTTTATTTTTCAATTTGTTAATGTGGTGTATCACATTGATTGATTTGCGGATATTAAAGAATCCTTGCATTCCTGGGATAAAGCCCACTTGGTCATGGTGTATGATTTTTTTTTAATATGTTGTTAGATTCTGTTTGCTAGAATCTTGTTAAGGATTTTTGCAGCCATGTTCATCAGTGATATTGGCCTGTAGTTTTCTTTTTTTGTGGCATCTTTGTCTGGTTTTGGAATTAGGGTGATGGTGGCCTCATAGAATGAGTTTGGAAGTTTAGCTTCTTCTGCAATTTTCTGGAAGAGTTTGAGTAAGATAGGTGTTAGCTCTTCTCTAAATTTTTGGTAGAATTCAGCTGTGAAGCCATCTGGTCCTGGGCTTTTGTTTGCTGGAAGATTTCTGATTACAATTTCTATTTCCTTGCTTGTGATGGGTCTGTTAAGATCTTCTATTTCTTCCTGGTTCAGTTTTGGAAAGTTATACTTTTCTAGGCATTTGTCCATTTCTTCCAAGTTGTCCATTTTATTGGCATAGAGCGCTGCTGGTAGTAGTCTCTTATGATCCTTTGTATTTCAGTGTTGTCTGTTGTGATCTCTCCATTTTCATTTCTAATTATGTTAATTTGGTTCTTCTCCCTTTGTTTCTTAATGAGTCTTGCTAATGGTTTGTCAATTTTGTTTATTTTTTCAAAAAACCAGCTTTTAGCTTTGCTGATTTTTGCTATGGTCTCTTTAGTTTCTTTTGCATTTATTTCTGCCCTGATTTTTAAGATTTCTTTCCTTCTGCTAACCCTGGGGTTCTTCATTTCTTCCTTCTCTAATTGCTTTAGGTGTAGAGTTAGGTTATTTATTTGACTTTTTTCTTGTTTCTTGAGGTAAGCCTGTAATGCTATGAAGCTTCCCCTTAGCACTGCTTTTACAGTGTCCCATAGGTTTTGGGTTGTTGTGTTTTCATTTTCATTCATTTCTATGCATATTTTGATTTCTTTTTTATTTCTTCTATGATTTGTTGGTTATTCAGAAGCATGTTATTTAGCCTCCATATGTTTGAATTTTTAACATTTTTTTTCCTGTAATTGAGATCTAATCTCACTGCACTGTAGTCAGAAAAGATGACTGGAGTGATTTCAATTCTTTTGAATTTTCCAAGACCAGATTTATGGCCCAGGATGTGATCTATTCTGAAGAAGGTTCCGTGTGCACTTGAGAAAAAGGTGAAGTTGATTGTTTTGGGGTGAAATGTCCTATAGATATCAATTAGGTCTAGCTGGTCCATTGTTTCATTTAAAGTTTGTGTTTCCTTGTTAATTTTCTGTTTAGTTGATCTATCCATAGTTGTGAGTGGGGTATTAAAGTCTCCCACTATTATTGTGTTACTATTAATTTCCTCTTTCATACTCGTTAGCGTTTGCCGTACATATTGCGGTGCTCCTATGTTGGGTGCATATATATTTATAATTGTTATATCTTCTTCTTGGATTGATCCTTTTATCATTATGTAGTGTCCTTCTTTGTCTCTTTTCACAGCCTTTATTTGAAAGTCTATCTTATCTGAGTATTGCGACTCCTGCTTTCTTTTGTTCTCCGTTTGCGTGAAATATTTTTTTCCAGCTCTTCACTTTTAGTCTGTATGTGTCTCTTGTTTTGAGGTGGGTCTCTTGTAGACAGCATATATAGGGGTCTTGTTTTTGTATCCATTCAGCCAGTCTTTGTCTTTTGGTTGGGGCATTCAACCCATTTACATTTAAGGAAATTATTGATAGGTATGGTCCCATTACCATTTACTTTGTTGTTTTGGGTTCACGTTTATACAACCTTTCTGCATTTCCTGTCTAGAGAAGATCCTTTAGCATTTGTTGAAGAGCTGGTTTGGTGGTGCTGAATTCTCTCAGCTTTTGCTTGTCTGTAAAGCTTTTGAATTCTCCTTCATATCTGAATGAGATGCTTGCTGGATACAGTAATCTAGGTTGTAGGTTATTCTCTTTCATTACTTTAAGTATGTCCTGCCATTCCCTTCTGGCCTGGAGGGTTTCTATTGATAGAGCAGCTGTTATCCTTATGGGAATCCCTTTGTGTGTCATTTGTTGTTTCTCCCTTCCTGCTTTTAATATTTGTTCTTGTGTTTGATCTTTGTTAATTTGATTAATATGTGTCTTGGAGTGTTTCGTCCTGGGTTTATCCTGTTTGGGACTCTCTGGGTTTCCTGGACTTGGGTGGCTATTTCCTTCCCCATTTTAGGGAAGTTTTCAGCTATTATCTCCTCGAGTATTTTCTCATGGCCTTTCTTTTTGTCTTCTTCTTCTGGGACTCCTATAATTCAAATGTTGGGGCGTTTCACAGTGTCCCAGAGGTCCCTGAGGTTGTCCTCATTTCTTTTGATTCTTTTTTCTTTTGTCCTCTCTGCTTCATTTATTTCCACCATTTTATCTTCTACCTCACTTATCCTATCTTCTGTCTCCATTATTCTACTCTTGGTTCCCTCCAGAGTGTTTTTGATCTCATTTATTGCATTATTCATTTTTAATTGACTTTTTTATTTCTTCTAGGTCTTTATTAAACATTTCTTGCATCTTCTCAATCTTTGTCTCCAGGCTATTTATCTGTAACTCCATTTTGTTTTCAAGATTTTGGATCATTTTTATTATCATTATTCTTAATTCTTTTTCAGGTAGATTCCCTATCTCCTCCTCTTTTGTTTGACTTGGTGGGCATTTTTCATGTTCCTTTACCTGTTGGGTATTTCTCTGCCTTTTCATCTTGTTTAGATTGCTGTGTCTGGAGTGGGGTTTCTGTATTCTGGTAGTCTGTGGTTCCTTTTTATTGTGGAGGTTTTACCCAGTGGGTGGGGTTGGACGATTGGCTTGTCAAGGTTTCCTGGTTAGGGAAGCTTGCGTCGGTGTTCTGGTGCGTGGAACTAGGTTTCTTCTCTCTGGAGTGCAATGGAGTGCCAGTAATGAGTTTTGAGATGGGTCTATGTGTTAGGTGTGACTTTGGGCAGCCTGTATGTTGACGCTGAGGGCTATGTTCCTGCGTTGCTGGAGAATTTGCGTGGTATGTCTTGCTCTGAAACTTACTGGCTCTTGGGTGATGGTTGGTTTCAGTGTAGGTATGGAGGCTTTTGGACGGTCTCTTATTACTTAACGTTCCGTGGAGTCAGGAGTTTTCTGGTGTTCTCAAGTTTTGGGCTTAAGTCTCCTGCCTCTGGATTTCAGTTTTATTCTTCTAGTAGTCTCAAGACTTCTCCAACTATACAGCACTGATAATAAAACTTCTAGGTTAATGGTGAAAAGATTCTCCCCCGTGAGGGACACCCAGAGAGGTTCACAGAGTTACATGAAAAAGAGGAGAGGGAGGAGGGAGATAGAGATGAGTAGGAGGAGAAAAAGGGGGACTCAAGAGGAGAAAGACAGATCTACACAGTTGTCTGTTCCCAGAGTGTTCTCCGTAGCCCAGACACCCACAGAGATTCACAGAATTGGACTGGGAAGAGAAGGAGAAAGGAGGAAATAGAGGTGTTGTGAGGTAGAAAAAGGAGAGTCAAAATTGGGAGAGAGTCATCAACACACTCCTGAATAAAAATGGGAATTGAATATTGGATTCTTAAATGTCCAAAATTTATATCACATACTGAAAAACAAAGATTAAAAATCTAGAGTAGAGGTTAGACTCTTAAACATACAATATTAAAAACAAAAACACAAAAAATTTTACAAATATATATGAAGTTTGGTTTAAAAATAGGGCTTCTCTTTTTTTTTTGCAAGGTTATAGTGAAATGAAAATGAAAATTAAGGAATAGTAGAGGAGTATTAGCGGACTTTAAAAGGAAATAAGAGAAAAAGAAAAAAAAAGAAAAAAGAAAAGAAAAAAGAAAAAAAAAAGAGGAAAAAAAAATTTTTTTCCTAATTAAAAAAATCATAAAAATCTATGAAAATGAAAGTTAAGGAGTAAAGGGGGAGTAATAGGGAATTTTAAAAGAAAGGAAAAGAGGAAAAATAAAAAAGAAAAAAGGAAGAAAAAAATTTTTTTTAATTAAAAAAAAAAAAGTAAAAATATATCTAGGAATTTCTCTGGAGCTGTTGCGGTCAGTGTGGGTTCGGTTCAGTTTCAGATAGCTCCTTGTTCCAGCTTACACTTCTCGATATCTATAGGCCCCTTCCAGTGTAGTCGGTGTTACCTACAGGGGTTTTAATCTGTTGCATCAGTCCCTTCTGAAGTGGTTCCCTTTGTTTATCTGGCTTCTGTTTGCCAGTCTGTTCAGTGCCTAATTTCCGCCCTGACACAGGCGGGCGGAGGTGGTCTCTTGTTCAGGTTGCTAGTTCCGTCGCGCTGCGGGGAGGGACTGGCGCTGCTTTCCTCTCTATGCTGCTCAGGCTCCCGGCTGCTCTATATGGAGCGTGCCCTGCGCTGTGCGCGGTTCCAGCACTTGGGTGTTCCACAAAAGCGCGGATTCGGCTGCGCCTGTGTTTTGTGCCTTCCCCGGTCCAAGCAGCTCAGGCAGCCAGGAGCTTCACGGGCGCTCTCTCTCCAGGTGCGGCGCACCTTCTCCCCTCCGCGGTCCCAGCCTCAGTTTCAGCCCGAGCCAGTCAGGTGCGGTGCACCTTCTCCCCTCTGTGTCCCCAGCCCCAGTCCACACTCGCGCCGGTCAGGTGTGTGCGCCCTGTGTCTAGCCACGACCCTCCTAGCAGATGTTGACCATCCAGAATCTCAGGAAGTCTTTGGTTAGAAACTGGAGGCCTGTTTGCAGTGTGGTAGGGGATGTAGTCCTTGGGGCTGAGCCTGCCCCTTTCCCCTCCCCCCCTGCCTCCGGCGGGGCTGGGCCGGTCCGGTCTGCAGCCGTCTGGCTCCTCTGGACTTGCTTGGTCCCTTTGTTCTGTGAACGGCCGGCAGTGTGTTCAGGCCAGTTAATTTTCTCTCTTTCTTTTGCTGTCCCACAGTTTAAGTTGGTAACTCACAAAGGATCCCTCCGATTGCCCTCAGGGCACTCTGGCCCTGTCCTTACACTAAGCAATGACACCCGCTCCTCTCCGTTCTGCCCCTACTTGCTGGTGGCGGATGCAGGCATCTGGGGTACTTTTCTGCTGGGAGTTGCTTTTAGGCACATAATCTGTGGGTTTTATTTATTTTTCCCCTCCCAGTTAGGTTGCCCTCCGAGATTTAAAAACTTCCCCCAGACCCGCCAGTGCGAGGGTTTCCTGGTGTTTGGAAACTTCCTCTATTAAAACTCCCTTCCCAGGATGGATCTCCGTCCCTAGCTCTTTTGTCTCTCTTTTTATCTTTTATATTTTGTCCTACCTCCTTTCGAAGACAATGGGCTGCTTTTCTGGGTGCCTGATGACCTCAGCTAGCAATCAGAAGTTGTTTTGTGAAGTTTGCTCTGCATTCAATTGTTCTTTCGATGAATTTGTAGGGGAGAAAGTGTAGGTCTCCCCGTCCTATTCCTCCACCATCTTGGCTCTTCCTCCCCCTCACTACTGTTTTAAAAGGTGCTTCTAACCTGTGAACTGAAATATCCTAATAAAGAGAATTACTATAGTGCTTACTGAACATGCTTGGCTATTTCCAATCATGTGGCAGATCACCTCCTTCCCCACTCCAACTATCACATAAAAATGTTAGACCCAACTGGAAACAAGAATATAAGGTCACAATAAACTCATTGGCACAGTAAAGAGAACTATAATATAATTTACACTAAAGAACTGCTGAAGCATTCTCTTAAATACTGTCATGCAATCAAGTATTCCTTTTAGGTCTAATATCTCCAACTGTGACTGAAGGCTAACTGAGGTGGAAAGCATTCAATTTCTCTCACGTTGCAGAGTGTCCAACAAAATATTCAACTTCTGTATAACAAAATCAAGATGCTAAAAAAGTATTCATAATGAATTCAAATTCTAGATTTACAATAGGAAAATGAGGTATCACTATAACTGATCCCAAGTAATTTCAGTCCTGGGCTGTTATACTGTCCCAAAGCAGAAGCTGTAGAGGATATGACAGTGTCTATGAGGGTCATCCAAAAAACAAACTCTTCTTTACAGCTTTGCTGAAAGGAAAAAAACAAACCACTTTTCTCTCAAAGCTTTCACTAGCAGTTTTTCAAAATGATGGGTACTATTACCTTTTAAGATAGAGGGAGAACTGATTATTTGTAACAGCACCATTAGTCCTCACTGAGTAAAAAGGTCTTTATATCTACCTGATTTTCTCTATAGCTAACTTTTCTTGAGAATGATTCTGTGAAGGAACAAACCTGTTTCTCTAATACAGATGTCCTCTCCATTTCTGCATGCTTTATCATGTTCCGCATGTATTCCAATTGTTTTTCTAAAAGATTACATTTATTTTCTGCAGCTAACAACTGAGATGTCAGTTCTAAAAAGAAAAACAGAGATTAGCTCACTCACAAAACAGTTTAACAATCTGTTTAACATGAATCTACAGTATATATAATAAACATTTTCCAGTACCTCTAGAAGCGTTTATCAGAGGACCTAAGTCATTCACTTTCTGTATGTTAGTCTAATCTGCCTTGCATTCAGACAATAATTTTAATGCAGGACATCAGCACTTGCTCCTCAAAACCCACTCAAATATAATGCAATCTTGTAGTGCTGGAAGACACTAAGCACTAGAAAACACTAACGTGGAATTTCTTTTAAGGTAGTTTTTTAAAGAGTAATCTTATAATATTTATGTTGATAGTATTTTATTTCCCTCACAATTAAACAAACCTTGATTGTGCTTTGATTCCTCATTCTTTGAATTCTCCCTTTCTTGTATCTGTTCATCCAATACTTTCTTATATTCAATTGTTTCTTTAGACAAGGTTTTCACACTTTCTTCTGCCTGAATCCTTTCAAGTTCTAAACGTCGAATTTTATCTTGAAGATTCTTCAGAGCAGAAAATATAGCTGTCAAATACAAATATGGATACTGTAAGATACCGTCCATGGAAAAGTTTACTGAAAAAGAATAAATTCATCTAAATAAAAAATAAAATTGATGGAGGATCACTCTTTGGGAATTATGATCACATGATAATTGTTTTAAAAAATCTATTTAAAGACATCATGTCAATCTCTGAAATGAGCCAGGTATTCAAGTAAAAAGCACACTGTGATGGTAAAAACATTGCAAGGATTTGGTAAAATTGCAAAAATATTTAGCTAATCATACAAAAGCCACAAACTGTGCTAAGGCATAACTGTCAATCTTTTGTTCTACTAATAAGATTACATGCAGAATCCAATTATAAAGTAAAAAACAGTTAAGCACAAAAACTGGAGAAGGCAATGGCAAACCACTCCAGTATTCTTATCTGGAAAATCCCGTGATAGAGGAGGCCTCACGGGCTACTGTCCATAGGGATGCAGAGAGTCAGATATGACTGAGCACACATATACAAGCACAAAAAGGACTATTTTTTTGATCTCCAAAAAACCCTAAGCACTCAAAAAGCTTCTAATTATAATACATATTCACTGTAGAAGGCAAATACAACAAAGAGAAGAACTACTACCAAGAGATAATGACTATCAATTTTGGTCATTACTTAAAGAGATTATTTCCCTGTGATCAGTTAGGAATTGAAAAACAAACTTATTAGATCAAAGAATATTCATATTTAAAGGTTCCTGAATAGAGCAAAATACCTTAAAAAAAAAAAAAAAAAGGCTGTATCAATTTACACTTTTATCAGAAGTACCTGCCTTTGCCAATACAGACCATTATTAACTACAATGTCACTGCCATTCTGATTAAGAAACCCAGGGTACTCCAATTATTTTGCATTTCTATTAAAAATATTTTGATATATGAATTTCATATAACTGTAAGTTCCTATATCTATCATACAGCAGTGTTAACAATATTCAATTATTTTCATTCTTTTCTTGCTTGATAATTAAAGTATTTAAGATTATATGAATTTCCTTCCAACTACTACAATCCGTAAGTTTAGTACTTCTCCATGTCAATCTATAGGTACATTTCTAGAACTCCATCTTTATACTTACTTGTCTATGAACTTTCTATTCCACTAATGTCTATTTCTGTACCAGCTCCACACTTCCTATTTGTATAGCTCTACAATCTGTTATTGATATGGTGAGACCATCCTTTATCTGAGTGAAGCCTTCTATTAAAAGAAAAGGTGCAGTTCTCACACATTATTCTTTAAGTGATATTCACAATGTTAAAGTTCCCACTGAGGAACACTGCACAGCTCTATTCAGGTCTTCAAGTATTCTCGTAGCAGAGCACACAGAACGAGCCTAGTCGCTGACCACAGGCGACTCTTCCACCACAGCCTCCTTCCCAGGCCAGGGGGCTGGGTTATTCCAGTTCCTTTTCTCCAGTTAGACTTCCAAAGGAAGTCACTTCACCTGGGCCTAAAGTTTTTATCTCCAGTTGCTACCTGGATTTAAAATCCCAACTTCTCCCCTACCGTACCCTAATACCTAAGGCTTTTATATGATATCAAGACTCCTAATAGTCTCTGAGGCTTTCAGTCTTAAATTCATTGTATTTCTGGCACCTAAGTGTTTCCCTTTCTTGCTTTAAAGCTGGGTTTTATTTACTTCTTTTGTTATACAAAACTGCTATTTGTCTATGACACTGTTCTGTCTGACAGTAATACTGCCATCATCCTTTTTATTTGCTATGTTCCTTACTTGTCTCTGCCAACTTTTCACTTTTAATCTGTGTCATTTTGTTCGAGCATAAATTGACTTTTGAGTTGTTTTTTCAAACAGTCACACTTGTCATATGTGATAAAGGTCGCCCTATTTTTTCACTGTATTTTATATTTTCTAATTTTGTTTCCTTGGCTTTCTCATTATTTTATTTTACTATAAGTATAGTGAACTGTTTGTCTGTCTTATTCACCTCTTTTCCTGGTAACTTCCTCTTACATCAACCTGGCTATAACTATTACTGATGTGTTTGTTTAGTATCCTCTCACAAACCTGGTCAGAGCTGACTGACCCACAACGGCACTCAAACAAAGCCCAGACAATGGCTCTCTTCTTGGGACTTTTGGACTCCGGTCCAAAAAGGTGAAGTCAACGTAAAACTCAAGTATTAGTAGCCATGTTTCCCGATACGTGGAAAAAGCGAGTCTGTGGCTAGGTAGAATGAAGTTAGCTAGAAGAATCAAAAAACAAACAAACAGATGGAGAGAAACTAGTGGCCACGTCTGAGTCCCTGGTTTCCAATATTTGTAAAGCCCATCTGTATATCTGCCATTCTTTTCTTGGTTGTTCAATCCTTCCTTGCATGTTTGTAAACCAAGATTCCTCCTTTGCCAAAGCTAATTTCATACTGGGAATTTCTTATAACCAAGTTTTTACTGGCTGCTCTTTCCATTCTAAGTTTTTACTAAATAAATCTAGTACTGGGAAGACAAAAAATGACTTTATTCTACCAATGACCTGTATGTGAAAATACATAAAAACCTAAGTTCATAGGCACATGCATCCCTGAAAACATTTTCAATGTCAAAAATGAAATTTTACACAAAAATAGTTCATGTAAGAAATATGACAAACTTTTATTCCATCCACTTATTTTCCGGTTTTTTAACTGGGATTTTTTGATCCAGATGACTAAATAACATACATTATATCTTCACTTTAAGAGTTAAAAGAAAAACATTCTAGGTGATGAAATGATTGGTCTTGTTTTTCTTTTCTCTTAGAAAAGTATAAGTGAACTCTTGTACCACTGCATCATTTATGTTCAAATAACGACATTACCTAGAAAGACCCTTGAGTGAAAAATATTTTATGTAGAAATGAATAATGAAAAATTCAGAGATTTTTAACTTCATATATTTACTGGGAAGGTATACAGTGGGAAATACATTTCTAGAAGTATATTCAAATACTGAAAGATAGAAAAGAGTGACATTGAAATATAATATCATACATATCTGCTTTATTTTCACAAACAGACCTTTCACAGAAAACACTAGATTTAAATTTTGTATCCTCTTCACCCTCAGCAACCTTGAACACACATCTGTAGTATTAAATAATTTTGGATAGTTGAGTATGAGAGAAAACTGGAAACCTTAGCATTAAAGACAGATATTGAGTTTTCCTTAAACTTTACTAACATCTCTGAAATGTGAACTCCATATTGGAAAGAGAGAACCTATTATTCATAATTGAAACTCCAATGGTACATACTGTGTATGGCATAGGTGGTACGCAGATAATGTTCAATAAGCATATCTAGGAAAGTCTCCATGATTAATTTAAAATTAGAAACAAATGGCAGCAACCTCTTGAATTCTTTACCTAACAAGATTAAACCTCCTTTCAGTAATTTATAATTCATTCCGTTTGCCTAAGACAGTCAGTGATTCCCGTCCTCTGCTGCATTTTCACCCGTATTATTGGTGAGCTTTAAAAAATCCTAATGTCCAGAACATAACCCATAAAAACAAGTAAACTAAAAATATCAAAGAACATTTGGAATGAAAGCCATGGATCCAAGAAGATCCTCAGGTGATTCGAACATAACAAAAGTTTGAAAACTCTCTAGTAACATGTAGCAGCACTAAAAAAAAACACAAAGACTTTCTCCTCTTTACAATCCCAGTTCGTCATTCATTCATAACTTGGGGTGCATTAAGCCTAGCAGATCTCAGCATCACCTCATTAACAACAAAGTTGGGTCTGTTTGTTACCTAGAATATTTCTATCACTAATGTATCAGCATGTTTGCTATAGATTAAGTAGGGTGAGGGGGAGACCCAAATCACTAGTACAAATTTTTCAATTTCCCTAGCATTTTTCTGTCTTGGTGTCTCTCTACCCTTTTGGCTATCTCCACTTTTTAGTTCACAATTTAAACTGTGCTATTTTCCAGTATTCTTTTCCCTCTCTACTCTCTCTCCAGAGAAATCCTTCCACACACATGGCTTCATTCACTATTGTATACCTGTTCACGTCTGAGTTCATCAGTGCAGAGTTCTCTCTTACACTTCACTTTTATTTTCCTTTGCTTACTAGTCACCTCCACTTAACATAGGCATCTCAAATTTGATATAGCCAAAATTAAATTATCCTCCTTGGAAAGATCCTAGTTTTCCTATAATCTGTCTTAATCATACCACCCTTTATCCACAATAGAAATCTTGGATTCAAAGATTGCTCGTTCTTCACTGCCCACATCAAAAATATGGATAAATCTCCCAGTGTCCTATTCTCCATCCCAACAGGCATTGCTTCAGTTTAATTTCTGATCAAAATTTCAGTCCAACAAACATTTATAGAGCACTCTGTAAGGTAAAGGAAAAAATTACAAGTCCTTGCTTTCAAGGAGCTTCTATCTAATTTCTGGAAAGAGAAGCTATTATCTACTCTTCCTAAATCTGGTAAAAAATATTTACAGAAACGAACATTACTCTGCATGTACTCATCGTCTTTATTATGTTGGTTCTCAAGGCACAGCATATGGCCCTATGGTGGGGGTCACTTATTACCAGGTCTGTGAGATCACTGTACTTGTGAGATCTGTGAGATGACTAGTATTTCCATTGTACTAATAATCCTGAGATTTTAATATTTACTCTTCTCACTGTGTTGATATTTGTAAAGATGATGCAAAAGCAACGCTGCATAAAATTGCTAATTTTAGCACAAATCAAGGTCCTGGCACTATAGTGTTGGCATTGTACTCTTCACCACTACTCCCAGTAACAAAAAACAAAGTCGTGTGTTCGTTGCCCTTGATAAAGCAGTAAAAATCAAATCTTAAGCCTTGAGTACACATCCACTTAATATTGTGTAAAATACGTAACACATCTGTAAAGTACATAACAAAGGCCGATTGTCTTGATGTACGCATGTTTGACTTGTGAACTGAACAAAATCCATTTCCTTCAAGGAAACACCAATTTTATTTTGAAAGCATTTTTGTTAGACCAAGACTGTTCAGATATAAGGAATTCAGTAGTCATTCTGAGAATCCAATGAGCTTGTCCTGAATTTCTGGAATGACCTGGGCCTTCAAAGATCTGACAATAATTGCCGTGATAAAATTCAAGTGAAAGTTAAAATCCTAAAAAATTATCTGTTCTGAGTTAGTTTCCCAATATCAAGATTTTCTTCTACTGAGATCAGTGATATTAGCAAATTAATTTTTTGATATTGTATAATGAAACATCAGATTTTCAAAGTGTGGATAAGTCAATACAATTAAAAATATCACGCATGACTAAAGAGCAATGCAATGTTCAAAACAAAACCAATGGAATTCAGTGGAAAAGCACTAAAAAAAAAAAAAGTTTACAGGCTTGAACATTTAACTTCTAGGAATTCACTTTTGGAATGTTCTCTAGGTTACTAACTGATAAGGTAGTTTTGTATGCCAGGGCACTGAATCCCGCCGTACAGTCTGCCTAGGCTGTATAAACAATGTCTTTATGGTAAATATCGTGATTGGCCGAGCAGGCACAGAGTGTTCGCGGAACCGGCTCCAGCCTCTAAGCCTAGTGGTGCAGTTTACTGCTGTAGGAAGACGTGTGTTTTGTGTGACCACGAGAAAAAACTTCAGACTTCCGAATGTGGACTTCTCCAGAGGCCACTGTAATAAACAACAGTTGTAATTACAACTGCTCCTGAATCCTAATTTAATCTGCAACAATGTAGATAGTCCCAAGGTCCCAGAGTATGAAAAACTTTGTTTCCATAACCCACATTGCAACAAAATTTTAAGAAACTATTATTTGCCAAGTTGCGATGAAGTATCCAAGAAGAATAGCTACAAATTGTTAGAACGGTATTAAAATTTTACTCCTTATCCAACTGCATGCCTGTGCAAGGCCAGATTTTCTTTCTCACACACTTTAATCAAAATAATTTATCATCATAAGTGGAATGCAAAAGAAGATATGCGAGTCAAGCCATCTTCTATTAAGCCAGAAATAAGACATTTACACAGTGTAAAATAAAATGTTACTCTTTGTAGTATGTTTTTTAAATTTGGGAAAATAGTCTTCACTGAAAAACTTACATACACATGTAATGGGTTTCCTAGACCAAAAATAAATAAAAATCTGAGAACCAACACTTTAAAAGAGAACAATCAGATGCACAGTAAATTGTTATCAATATCTAACAGAACAGCTATAATTTGACTCCTTTATTGGTCCCAATATTGCTGAATTTGTAAAAGATACATCAAAATGGGTTTTCTCTCAGTTTTTAAGGGGAATAACAACAAAAAGGTCTTTTGTTTTGGGACAACAAAAGACCTCAGATTAGCTGCCATCAGCCCTACCAGTTTATCTCAGCTGCTGTACACATATTACCATTTTACTGTCCATAGGTACTATGGTATGTGAAAGGTCAGAAGGCACTGGCCTAGTAGAACTGTCTTATAGCTACTTATCTAGCTTCAAGCATCTAAGCCATTGGTCACATTACTATCACTTGAAACGTACTGAATAACATGAGCTATTAAGTTATACTGAAGTCTTTGGAATGATGTTGTCATAGTACATTTTTTGATGTCAGTAATAATTTTGAATTTGTTCATTTCTTTTCTAACTAAAGTTTAAAATTAATGTGAGAATTACAAGACAGTTTAATTATGTCTTTCCATGGCATTAGTCAAATTATACTTTCAAAGTGATTTTCAGATAGCAAAGTGAAATGGTCATTTATTAATGAAAATGCTAAACCATAACTAAACTAAAAAAGGTTTAGTTTCCCCCCTCTCAAGTATTAGTGAGGAAAAAAACATTTACTAAGTAGAAAAGAAAAAGTTTATCATAGTGAGTATCCATTAAAATAAGCCTTCACTCTTTCAGTAAGTATCTGAAGGTTCGTTCTACAAACTGGCGAAAAAGTGGGAAGAAAAATGGTTGTGACACTGCCTATGTGAAAGTGACCAGCTTTGAGATGTTTTTTCATCAGTCATTTTCAATATACCCACCTTATATAGTTTTTCTGAGAGGTTTAAATGAAATATACTTGCTTTGTCTGAAATGTTACTGCATTTTATTCTTTTCATGCTTTTAAATTGTGTTTAATCATTTGTATCGTGGCAAAATTATACTTACTAATGATTTTCTAGATAAAAGAAGTGTTATATTTTACTCACATATGGGTTAAACAGGTGTTTGCAAATTAGTTTAGGTACCCTTTTGTTTCAACTGAGAAATGCATTGCAAATATCTTAAAAATTAATCTCACAATAACACCATTTTGTAAACTATGCACTGACTGTATAATGGAGTATGAGGTAGATAACAGTATCCAAGTATGGTTATGAATGTAAATTCTAGCCCATAATGAGGCCTTGAAACTGTTTGCTGAAATAAATTTAATCTGAGGTCTTTTAAGAATTTTAAAAATATAAGTGTTTTTTAAGGATTTCTACCCAGAAACATCTTAAAAGACACTGTATCTCAATGATGATGATAAAGAAATTGCTAATTTAATGGTTGATAAAACAACTGATAAAGTCCTACTCATCAAAATACAGCAGATAAAGACTGGCAATTTAGAAAAATAACAGAAGTTGTATAACTTTCAAACACCCCAAAAAGCAAAAAACAAATAGCTGAAATCCACAGTGGAGCAAAAATCAATTAAATTTTAGTAATAATTTCTTTAAAAAAATAAGCACACACAAAAACATGCCAGAGTTCTCGCAGGAACACAAAGTCTAAGAATAAGATGTCACGATATTATCATGACATTACATCATGATGTTACATATAATTCTGATCTTTACATTCGTATTAAAAAGAAAGCAACCTTTTTTTTTTTAAAGTTCAGAGAAAAGCAAATTACTGAGAATAAGAAAAATTAAATGGGGCAAATTTTCTTAAGAGTGAAGAGTTAGTAAGGGTTTTATCCAGTGTGTTCACAATGAAGCTAAATTCTGCTTGTGAGTACTAAGTGGCTTTCAGGAATGAGAGAGAGGGCAGGAAGAAGGAGAGGAAGAAGGAAGGAAACAAGAGAAAAAAGAACATGGAAGGGAGCAAGTTTCTGTTATTCCTTAGGAATGTGGTGTTATGAACTATTTAGCAATGCCCCAGGATCATCAGTAAGATCCATTATAGTTTTACTGTTGTTTTTGGTATCGATCCAATGATACCGACTTTTAACACAGGATGGTTAGAGACAGAGACCATCACCCCCAACACAAAGGTGAAGGCTATGAGACATGAACAAAGGCCCAAGAGGGTTCAGAGGAGACATCTGAGGGGACAGAGAGAGACATGTGTTGAGGACGCTGGTAGAGAAGACTTCTCAGAAGAAATATATAACCTCGGTTTCAGAGAAAGAGTATAATTCTACAACAGAAAATTTCACTAGAGGGTACAGCGTGAGAAACGCTTGTCAACTTAATGTGGCTGGCATGGCAAGCAGAAAAGGACACCCAAGGAGGCCTATGTCCTAATCCAAGAAGCCTTGAATACCTGTTATATGGCAAAACAGACTGTGGGAGAGGTAATTAAAGTTACGGACCTTTCACATAGCGAAATTATTTGATGATTTGAGTGGGCTCAATGTAACTAAACACATGAACCCTTAAAAGCGGACAGGAGATGTCAGAGAGATCTGAAGTATGAGAGCCTTGATCCACCATTCCTACAGGGAACCTTAAGAAAAGTGCGAGAATGCAGACAGTAAGGACTGGCCCTGATCGAAAGTCAGCAAGACAGTGGAACCTCAGTTCTACAACAACAAGGAGCTGAACTTGCTCAGAACATGAATGAGCTAGCAGAAGATGCACCTTAGACTCTGCAGTAAGGAACACAAGCCAGTCAACACCATGATTTCTGCGTCACAGGACCCTAAAAAGAGGACCCTTCTGAGCTCATTCAAGTTTCTGACCTACAGAAACTGTGAGACAATACATTTTGGTTACTCAAAGCTGCTAAATTTGTGGTAATTTGTTAAGGCAGCAAGAAAACTAATACAGATGGTAAGTTTCAGGAAAAAAATATATTTCAAAGTAGAGCAAAGGATGTGTGGGTAAGGAAGAATGGAGGAGCTGACAGGGATGAAACTGGTAAAGCAGGCACAGTCCAGGTTATAAGAAATCTACAAGTGTTATTTAATTATTTAAGGCATGGAGAGATGCTGAAACTTTTAAAGCGGGAGATGATGAAAAACAGCAAGTGGCAGCAATGTTGTTCACTGGGGATGAGTAAAGGCTGTATCACAATCATCAGTGCAATAAATGATGAAAACCTGAACCAAACCAATGAGAAAGAAGAGACAGGACCAGTAAGTTTGGGGGGCATTTCAGAAGCAAAACACAAGTCTTGGCTCCTAAGTGGTGCTGGAAATGAAAAGAACAGTCCTAGATAATTCATAACTTAGTCCTAATGAATAGATGATGTTTACTCAGGGAACAAAAGAAACACAAAATATTTTGAGGAAGTTAAAAACAGGAATGGGTAGGGCTTCCCTGGTGGTACAGCAGCTAAGACTCCATGCCCCCAGTGTAGGGGCCTAGGTCTCAAAGAGTCGGACACAACTGAGCGACTAAGCACACATGCCCGCGCATACACAAACACACACACACACACTCTAACAGAGAACTAGATTCCACACGCCCTAACAAAGAGTTTGTATGCTGCAACGATCCCACATGCCGCAACTAAGACCTATTGCAACTAAATAGATTAAAAAACACAAAACAGGAAGAGGGACATTTACTTTCCACTAATTTTAAAATAAATTGAAAACATAAATAAAGAGGTTTAAGCACTGAGTAAACACACAAAGGGCTTCCATGGTGGCTCTGTGGTAAAGAATCTGCCTGCCAATGCAGGAGACGTAGGTTCTATCCCTGTGTTGGGAAGATCCCCTGGAGAAGGAAATGGCAATCCACTCCACTATTCTGGCCTGGGAAATCTCATGGGCAGAGAAGCCTGGTGGGCTATAGTCCATGGGGTCGTAAGAGTTGGACATGACTGAGCACCTAAACAACATCAAACACACAAAGGCAGCACCTGCTTTGTTAGGCTCTATTACCTCTGCTGTTGCTTTCCGGATAGGCAAATGTAGGCTTATTTGGGGAGCGTCGCAGATCACTGTTAAGGAAAGGCTTATCGGGTGGATATACTACATATGGAGATGAGGAATGGCGAACCATACTTCCATTAGACTTTGATGGTTCTGCTAAGATGTTCTGAAAAATAAAAATGTGAAATTACCTTTCAAAATTTTAAATCACATATATTATGCATATATACGTATGTTCCACTGATAGCGACAAAAGAAGAAATAAAAGTCAATGATCATACACAACAGAATTCAATCATTACTCGAAAATAATAAAACTTTTAAAGTACGTCAATGTCTAAATGTAGCCATATGCCAAATACTATAAAAAAGAAATAATGTTCACATAACTTGAATACAACTGCTCCACAGAAATACTTAAACGTGGTACTCACAATGAATTTAATAGTTTCTTTCAAAAATACGTACTGTAAGATATATATTCAGAAAAGTAAATACTATCTTCTTATAGTATCAGGAACTGCTACAAAGTGACTAAATTAATCTATTCCCAGTCAACTACATACTTCCTAAGTATCTATCAAATATCCAAAATTCTGGGGGTACAAAGAAAATAAGGTACAGTCCTTATCTAAAAAATTTTACATTCAATTAGGGTGGAAAAAAGGGAGGAGCCACTAGAAAACATTAAGTCTTATCAAACACCTAAATATAAAACTTTATTTCCACATTTACATCATTTTGTCACATTGTTTAATTTGGGATTATGTTTTATATGATGATTTTCAGTGCATAATTTTTTGCTTGTTGTAGGTGAAGTGTTGGTTGAAAGACCCAGAGTGGGAAAAGCTCAAGTGGAAGATATGACTCCTAGCTGCTCAAAACTCTGACATCCACTTTTTTTACTCAAATAGCCACAGGAAACCAGGTTCTCAACTCTTACCTTTGGGGAACTATGATTATAAAGTATACTCACAATAGCCTGTGTCCAGAAAAGTAAAAAGGAACAACGAATATTTACGATACAGTACAATGCCTCCTGGGATAAACAGAGGCCATCAAAATAACCATATTTTATCTAATTATTATTAAAAATGGTGGACTGTATTTCTACGATAAAAGCCATGCAATTTTGCAGCTGATTTAAGAAAGCAAATACAAAACACACTCTATGGCTGTGAAAACTAAAAGTGAGGGAAAAGGGCTTGGAAAGGCTAGGAGACAAATCTCAGCAAGTTCTCAGATCAGTGTTACTCTGCTGTGCAAAGCCTGTTCACACACAACTAGGGCTAACAGCTTGCATTTTTCAAACGTTTGGTCAAAGTGACATCAAGTTTTGGAGGTGGCTGGAAAATAGGGTGTCTTTCAATTCTTAAAATATGTAATACCGCCAGAGCTTTCACAAAAGACCATGAATATTCACATAACTTTAAGTATTATTCTTCACAGAGAGCCTTTTATCTCCATACAACCTAGGAGAATCCTATCATTTAAGTACTATTCAAAGAACAATGGTTAGGAAGCATTTTAATTAACATATAAACCATGAGCAAATAAACTTATGATTTTCAAAACAAATTTTATTAGTACTACCAAACACAGTACAGATATTAATGGAAGGATTGTGTATAAATAATTTACCAAAAACCAAAGCAAAAAGTAAACACTCAAATCAAAAAACGAGAACCACCTTTGCTAAATTCATTGCCTACTAGACCTTGTAAAGTGAACAGTTCAAAATTTGTATTTCTCACTCCAATAAAAGTAATTCCAACCTCAAAAAAAATCTGTTACATACATATCATCAAAATACTGCTTGGGTTGGGTCAATTGACAAAAATTATGAAAAATCTTTTAATATAAAAAGGCAAGTTTTAATGAAAATTTTTTGACTAGTAATTCTAAATATATTCCATTTTCTAAGTCTGTCACCTCATTTTGAACATCAGGGTTTAAGCAATGAAAGTCAGTGTTACTATGAATGCTTTGGATCACTGTCCTCATCTGCTGCCAGAAGTCTGAAGCAAAGAATCGGGAGTCACCCCAAAACAAAAGGAAGACAGAAAACAAAACAGCTTTATAAAAATTAATTATAAGAACTATTCTGAAATAAAATTAAATGAAGAAATAAGAAACTGATAATTACATATACAAAGTATCTATTAAAAATTATAAAGAATAAACTGTGGTACTTCAGTCTTAGAAGTGAAATCCCATCACATGCTACATAGTGATGAACCTTGAGAATTTATGCTTAGTGAAATAAACCTGTTACAAAAAGACAAATATTTTATGATTCCATTTACATGAGATATTTAAAGTAATTAAATTTATAGCAACCAAGTAGAAATGGTTATTAGTAAGACTGAGGAAGGTTGCAAAGGGGAGTTGTTTAATAGATTACAGTTTCTGTTTTGCAAGATGAAAAAGTTCTGAAGATCTGTTTCACAACAATGTGAATATATTTAATATTATTGAACTGTACTTTACAAATGATTAAGACGGTAAGGTTGGAGAAGGAAATGGCAACCCACCCCAGTATTCTTGCCTGGAAAATCCCATGGACAGAGGAGCCTGGCGGGTTATAGTCCATGGCGTCACAGAGTCGGACACGACTGAGCAACTAAATAACAAAGATGGTAAGGAAGTAGATAAACACCTAAGATAATAATACTTTGGCTACCTGATGTGAAGATCTGACTCATCGGATCATTCGCAGATGCCGGGAAAGATTGAGGGCAGGAGGAGAAGGGGGTGACAGAGAATGAGATGGCTGGATGGCATCGCCGACTCAATGGACATGACTTTGAGCAAGCTCCAGGAGATGGTGAAGGACAGGGAAGCCTGGTGTGCTGCAGTCCCTGGGGTTGCAGAGTCAGACACAACTTAGCAATTCAACAATAATCAGACTCAAGTCCTCACTAATTCAGAAAAACACTTTCAAGCTCACCCACGACTCACAGTGCTGAACTCACTGATCTCCCACATGACACAGCAGATCACTTCATCCCAACACTTTCTTCAGCGGAAGGAACACCACAATCTGATTTTCCTTCTAACACCCCAGTGTCTCCATTAGAATCTTCCGGCTCTCTCTCTCACCTTCCTCTTTCTAACTTTAATGCTGGAGTTCTCTAAAGCTTAATCTTTCCTCCTCTTGTTTCCATCTACATGGATACCTTTGATGATATCATCAACTCTCAGGGCTTTCAAAAAGCCTCTATTTGCTGATAACTTCCAAGTTTAAATATGGAATACATACTTCTCCCTCTTGAAATTCCATACTCAAATCAATCTTCTTACGTGCTTCCTCTACTTGGATGTCAGTATGAGTATCCCAAACAATGTGTCTATAACTGAATTCTTGAATCTACTTCTCAAACCAACTCCTCTCATAAACACAGCACAATAATTGGTACCACTGCCTACCCAGCTGATCGGGCCAAAACCCTTGGATGAGTCATTTCTCCTAAATATTCCACATCCAGGCTTTCAGTAAATCTTGCTGGGTCTCTGTCTTCACAATATAGCCAGAAACTCTGCAACTTGTCATCAATTCCACTACTAATTCTCTGTGATCTTTCTGTCTGGACTACCATAACAGCCTCCCCGAACCATTCTTGCCTGCAATCTCCCCAACTCCATTTTCCAGATAGTAGTTGTTATGATTAAGAAAATTAATTCAAGTAATGTCCTTAATCAAAACCCTCCCAATGGCTTTCTGTCACAAAATAAAATCCAAAATTCTTACCACAGCCCCACATTATCTGACACCAGGCTGACACTGACCTCATTCCTCACAAGTCTCTCTCTAAACTACCTACCCGCAACCCCCGCCTCGGCCGCCCAGATTTTCCAACCATACTGGATTTCTATACTGCACAGGACACTCCATTTTCATTTGCGGCATTTACTCTGCTCAGAAAGCTCCCTTCCACACACCATTCAGTTATCCATTCGAAAGTCTGTTAGTGAGGTAAGGGGAGATTGGCTCAAGATGGTGGAATAGATGGATGTGAGTTCATCTCTTCCTGTGAAAGCACTAAACTGCAACTAGCTGTTGAATCACCATGGACAGGAGGATGCAGGAACCCACCAAAAAGATACCAAAGGCAAGGGAGAAGCCACAAGATGGAAGGAGGGACGCAACCATGATAAAATCAAATCCCATACCCACCGGGGGGCAACACACAAACTGGAGAACAACTACACCGCAGAGGTTCTCCCACTGTTGTGAAGGTTCCAAGCCCCACATCAGGCTTCCCAACCTGGGGATCTCACAAAGGGATCTGACAAAGTCAGTCCCCAGGGAATCTGACTTTGAAGGCCAGCGGGATTTGACTGCAGGACTTCCACAGGACTGGAGGAAACAGACTCCACTCTTGGAGGACACAAACAAAATCTTGTGCACACTAGTGCACAGGGAAAGGAGCAGAGATCCCCCAGGAGACTGAACCAGACCTACCTGCTAGCGTTGGAGGGTCTCCTGGGGAGATGTGGGCCGGCAGGGGCTCACAGAGGGGGCAAGGGCACTGGCTGCAGCAGGCCTGGGAGTGCCCCTTGGCGTAAGCTCTCTCGGAGGTGAGTCCTACCTACAGTCTGTAGACTCCAGGGCTGGGTCCCTCAGGCAAAACAACCGACAGGGGTGGAGCAGACCCCACCCACCAGCAGACACTGGGATTCAAGTTTTACCGAATGTTTGCCCTACCCACTAGAGTCAGATCCAGTCTTTTCCACTACCAGTCCCTCCATCAGGAAGCTTGCCCAAGTCTCTTGGCCTCATCCACCAGAGAGCAGACAGAAGAAGCTAGAACTACCTTCCCACAGCCTCCAGAATGAAAACCACAATCACAGAAAGGAAATCAAAATGAAAAGGCCTTTTTTCTAGATTCCATACATATCCATTAATATGCTATACTCATTTTTCTCTTTCTGACTCACTTCACTCTGTATAACAGGCTCTAGGTTCATCCACCTCATTAGAACTCACGCAAACTCATTCTTTTTTATGGCTGAGTAATATTCCATTGTATATATACCACAACTTCTTTATCCATTCATCTGTCAGTGGACATCTAGGTTGCTTCCAGGTCCTGGCTATTGTAAATAGTGCTGCAGTGAACACTGAAGTGCCTGTGTCTTTTTCAATTATGGTTTTCTCAGGGTATATGCCCAGCAGTGGGATTGCTGGGTCATATGGTAGTTTTACTCGTAGGTTTCTTTCTTTCTTTTTTTTTTTTTTACAGAAATCTCCACACTGTTCTCCATAGTGGCTGTATCAATTTACATTCCCACCAACAGTGAAGGAGGGTTCTCTTTTCTCCACACCCTCTCTAGCATTTACTGTGTAGATTTTTTTGATGATGGCCATTCTGTCCATCATCTGTCAATGAGGCCATTCTCTCCAATGAGGTGATACTTCACTGTAGTTTTGATTTGCATTTCTCTAGTAATGAAAAATGTTGAGCATCTTTTCATGTGTTTATTAGCTATCTGTATGTCTTCTTAAGCTACCTGTATATTTTGGAGATTAATCCTTTGTCAGTTAGTTCATTTACAATTCTTCTCTCCCACTCTTAGGGCTGTCTTTTGGATAACTTTTCAAAAGTCTTTTCACCTTGTTTAGTTTCCTTTGCTGTGCAAAAGCTTTAAAGTTTAATTAGGTCTCACTTGGTTACTCCTGTTTTTATTTCTAATACTCTAGGAGGTGGGTCATAGAGGATCTTGCTGTCATTTATGTCAGAATGTTCTGTCTATGTCTTCCTCTAAGAGTTTTACAGTTTCCGGTCAGGAGAGGTTGGGACGAATTGAGAGAGCAGCACCGAAACATATACATTACCATACGTAAATCAGATGGTATGAATTTGCTGTATGATGCAAGAAGCTCAAAGCTGGTGTTCTGAGACAACCTAGAGAAGATGTGGGAAGGAGGTTCATGAGGGAGAGGACATATGCATACCTATGGCTAATTCACGCTGATGTAGGGCAGAAACCAACCCAATATGATACAGCAAACATGCTCCATATTAAAAATAAATTTAAAAAAGTTAAAAGGCAGAAGATTCTGTCCCAGATAAAGGAGCAAGAGAAAGCCCCAGAAAAGTCTGTCAGTGACTTTTTCCCTGCCTACGTATCTAAAGTAGCACCCTTTGTCATTCTATCTTCTTACCCTTTTAAAAACACTTATTCCTACATGATATATTTATCATTTCTATGTCCTGTGGAAAAATAAAAACTATATATTTAGTCCCTGACAGAGGTTTTAAAAACTCTTAGAATTCTCAAGTGATGGACTGTCTTTGTTATAGTGGGGCCTCTGGATAGCTTTAGGCTGAGAGCAGATAGTCAAAAAAAAAAAAACAAAAAACAAAAACCTACCAGGCAATCAGCCCTCAAGAGAAGGGGCTAGAGATTGAGTTCAATCACCAATGGCTGATGGTTTAATTAATCATACCCACATAATGAAACCTCCATTAAAAAACTCTTGAACAATGAGGCCCCAGGAATGTCCAGATTGGTCACAGAAGCTCATTTACATCTTACCCTGTGTGTCTCTCCATTTGGCTGTTCTGGAGTTGTATCCTTTATTTAAAAAGAAAAAAGGTTTTAACTGTAAGTGTAGTGTTCTCCTGAACTCTGTGAGTCATTCTAGCAAATTACTGAATGTGATGGGGAGAGTTAGGAGAACTCCTTAATCTGCAGTTGGCTGGGAAGAAATGGATTCCATGGGGACATCCGGAACCTGCAGGTGGCAACTAAAATGGGGCCAGTCTTGTGGGACTTGGTGTCTTAACCTCCATGTTTGCACTGAACTATCTCCAGTAGTGTCAGAACTGACTGATGGGACACCCGGATGGCATAGAAAAATAGGATGTTGAAAAAACATAGTCATCTTATTAAGAGTTTAAGTTCCAAATGCTTAATCTGCTCAATGAATTATATAAATATTTTTCAAAATAGGAAAACTTCACAATGTTTATAACACTGAATTATCCTCTTCAATAAAGTTCTAGAATTTCCACTGAAGAACAACAGAAGACCAAGAATAGCTGCATTTCTCTTGAAGAACAAGGCAGGTAGTTACACTCTCAGATTAAAAAAAAAAAGAATAAAAAAAAAAAGAATCAAAATCATTAGGAGAGTGAGTAGAGACACAGAGACAAATACAACAATGGGACAAAGAGCCCAGTAACACAGCCACATTATATGGAAATTAATATACTGACAGCTGGAATTGTAAACCACTAGGGAGAGAATGAGTTTCAACAAGCGATGCTGAAATAATTGTGCATCTTAAATAAAACATGAAATTGGATCCCTACCTCACAGCACACTAATTTCAAACAAATAAAAGACAATAGGCCCCAACTTTAAAATACCTAGAGAAAAATATGGAAGACTATCATTAAGGCTTTAGAAGAACTTAACCAAGGAAGAATTTAACCAAAAAATAATAATCCTAAAAGAAAGAGTAAGTTTTATTACATTAAAACAATGAACTCTTGTTAATCAAAACATATCATAGAAACACAAACCAAAGAGTACTGGAATACTCCTGATAGATAATAAACACCTAGAATACATAAAGAATGACTATAAATCAGTTTAAAAAAAAGAAAAACCAATTGAAAGCAGGCAAAAGTTACCAAGGGGCATTTCAGAGAATAACAAAACCCACAAGACTAGTAAAATTATGAGGAAAAAAAAAAAAAATGCATCTTCATCAATGAAGAGGGAGCACAAAGGACAGGATATCACTTCACACAACCTCTCAACAACAACAACAAAAAAAACACAACATTATCTGTTAAAACAGGATACACCTATTAAAATAGACTAAAGGGGATTGTTGATGGGAATGCAAACAGTAACAATCACTTTGGGAAGCAATTCAGCATTTCCAAATAAAGCCAAAGATGCACCTACTCTATGACCCAGTATTTCATTAAACTATTAACTGAATTATTTTCTCTGTTTTCTCTTAAAAAAAAAAAGTGTTCTAAGTTTCTGAACATATACTACAACCTATTATTGAGCTGCAATTTGCAGCCCAACCATCACTTGTAAAATCACTGCTTCTCAGATCTTCTGGTGTCAGGCAGCCCTTACACTCAAAAATTGCTTAAGACCCCCCACAAACTTTACCTTTTAAGTGGATTACATCAGTTTCTATTTATCACATGAAAAATTAAAACTGAGGAAATTTAAAGATATTTACTACCTTAAAAATAATAAACCCATATTAGCATAAATATAATTTTTGAATAAAAATTAACTGTATCATCCAAAAAATTAAGTGGCACTGTTTTACATTTTTGCAAATCTCTTTAATTCTTGACTTAAAAGAAGGCTGCTAGATTTTAGTTGCTTCTGTATTCATCCTGTTTTGGTCAATGTACATAAAGAATCTGGTGTCCCACAAAGTGGCTGGGTAAGGAAGGATTCTTCAGACCATTCTGAAAACTACCATTCTAGAGAAAATTTTGCACATGTGGAACATACAGAGATGATCACAACAAGACAGCTCATTACAGCTGGCAAACATGAACAAACCCTAAAAACTCTAAAGCCCATCAAGATACTATACTACACAGAAATATGAAAGCACTGACATTTGCTAGTTGTATAATTTTGAATTAACCTTTCTGTACCTTCTTCTGCTCATTTGAAAATGGAGATACTAAAGCCAATCTCATAAAATTACTGTAAGGATTAGCTACGTTAATATATGAAAAGTATTTAAAATGCCTGCCAGATAATGAGTGCTACACAAGTATTACACATTATTATAAGCTCAAAATGTGTGTGTGTGAAAGAGAGTAAAAGACAGAAGCAGGAAGATGCACAAAGGGGCATGAATGTACTCATTTTATGATTCCCCAAAATGAATCTCATATGAAATCTATGAAACAATCATAAAACACTTTTAAGAAAAACAAATAAACAGCAATAACAATGGGCCTGGATAAAAGCCAGAGAGACCAATTAGGAGACCAGTTTAAGTCCAAAGTGACACAAAAGTGTGTTGACCAGACTATTCAGTCTATGAATTCTCAGGCCAGAATACTGGAGTGGGTAGCCTTTCCCGTCTCCAGATCTTCCCAACCCAAGGATCGAAACCAGGTCTCCCTCATTGCAGGCAGATTCTTTACCAGCTGAGCCACAAGGGAAGCCCAAGAATACTGGAGTGGGTAGCCTATCCCTTCTCCAGGGGATCTTCCTGACCTAAGAATCAAACTGGGGTCTCCTGCATTACAGGAGGATTCTTTACCAGCTGAGCCAAAAAGGAAAGACTGACCATTATTAATGGGAAAAATGTAAAACAAATAAATAAAAACCACAGGAAAGATACTGTTACAACACTATGCCGACTATATACTTTTGTATCATTATGCCTGATCATACTTACTAATATTTTCCTGAGGCTCTCCACTAGTGAGTTAACACATAGCAGTTATTCAATAAATGTTAGCTGCTAGCTGTCACTCTTCCTGCTGCTGTTGCAGTGAAAGGCTTATAAGAACAATTCAAATGTATCACCTACTTCCACACTGTTCACATTTGAGATTTACACCTCAACTGCTACTTACAGATTGTATTATCTGTGAATTTATCTAAGAAAAACCCTTGCCTGCTAAAAGCATCTTCATTTTATTACACCTAAACTGTGTCTGGGGCATCCCCCTTGGCTCTGCAGTAAAGAATCTGCCTGCAACACAGGAGCCCTGAGTTCAAACCCTGGGTCAGGAAGATCCCCTGGAGGAGGGCATGGCAACCCACTCCAGTATTCTTACCTGGAGAATTCCATGGACAGAGGAGCCTGGCAGGCTACAGTCCACAGGGCTGCAAAGAGTCGGACACAACTAAAGCAACTGAGCACGCATGCTGGGTTTATCAATGTTAAATACACAGAAACGGTTAATGTTCACAACTCTGAAATCTCATTATGAGTAGCCTGCTGAGTTCATGTTGTAGGTTTAAAAGGTCTTTTGTTGTCTTATTTTATGAGCAGTTGTCTGTTAAGGTAAAGCGCTTTATAAATTCTGCTATAAATGCCAGGCTTATTTTTGATACGACAGTTAAAGTATCAAAGCACAGCCATTATACATTGATAAATTGTCAATTTTGTTTTGAGACATAGTGACTTCCAAATTAGACATTTTGATTTAAATGGTCAAGTTAAAAGAGTTACACTTTGATGTATAAAGCATTCCAGATATTCTTAAGAGTATTCTGGAAGCTGAGAATCCACTTAAAGCTGAGCTTAGCATATAAAAATATATGTTTTCCTATTAAAAACTCTATAGAACTTCTGTCCCCTGGAGAAGAAAATGGCAGCCCACTCCAGTATTTTTGCCTGGAAAAACCCACGGGTGGAGGAGCCCAGCAGGCTACAGTCCACGGGGTCGCAAAAAGTCGGACACAACTGAGCGACTTCACTTTCAAGATTTCTGTCCAGGTTACCTTAAAAGATTAAGGGTTGACCACACCCCAGTAACTACTTCGGCTAGATGGCCTTGGCAGACTTCAGTTCAAGTCAACATTTATAGGCGTTTTCCTTTCTCAGTCTCCAAAAAACGTTTTGAGAGTGGTGAAAAACACTTCTCTCCTAATTTTTTAAATTTTTTCTCCCAATTAAACTTAATTAATCACAACTCCTATATAATCTCAAAACCACAATCACAGAAAACCACAATCACAGAAAACTAACCAATCTAATCATATGGACCACAGCCTTGTCTAACTCAAAGAAACTATGAGCCATGCCATGTAGGGCCATCCAAGACAGGTCATGGTGGACAGTTCTGACAAAATGTCCACTGGAGGTCCACTGGAGAAGGGAACGGCAAACCACTTCAGTATTCTTGTCTTGAGAACCCCATGAACAGTATGAAAAGGCAAAAAGATAAGACACTGAAAGATGAACTCCCTAGGTTGGTAGGTGCCCAATATGCTACTGGAGATCAGTGGAGAAATAACTCCAGAAAGACGAAAGCCAAAGCAATAAAGAGATGGAGCCAAAGCAAAAACAACACACAGCTGTCGATGTGACAGGTGATGGAAGCAAGGTTCAAAGCTGTAAAGACCAATATAGCATAGGAACCTCGAATGTTGGGTCCATGAATCAAGGCAAATTGGAAGTGGTCAAACAGGAGATGGCAAGAGTGAACATCGACATTATAGGAATCAGAGAACTAAAATGGACTGGAATGGGTGAATTTAACTCAGATGACCATTATATCTACTACTGTGGGCAGGAATCCCTTAGAAGAAATGGAGTAGCCATCATACTCAACAAGAGAGTCTGAAATGCAGTACTTGGATGCAATATCAAAAACAACAGAATGATCTCTGTTTGTTTCCAAGGCAAACCATTCAATATCATGGTAATCCAAGTCTAAGCCCCGACCAGTAACACTGAAGAAGCTGAAGATGAACAGTTCAATGAAGACCTACAAGACCTTCTAGAACTAACACCCAAAAAAGATGTCCTTTTCATTACGGGGCACTGGAATACAGAAGTAGTAAATCAAGAGATACCTGGAGTAACACGCAAATTTGGCCTTGGAGTACAGAATGAAGCAGGGCAAAGGCTAATAGAGTTCTTCCAAGAGAATGCATTGGTAATAGCAAACACCCTCTTCCAATAACACAAGAGAAGGCTCTACACATGGACATCACCAGGTGGTCCATAACAAAATCAGACTGATTATATTCTTTGCAACTGAAGATGGAGAAGCTCTATACGGTTGGCAAAAACAAAACCAGGAGCTGACTGTGGCTCAGATCATGAACTCCTCAATGCCAAATTCAGACTTAAATTTGAAGAAAGTAGGGAAAACCACTAGACCATTCACGTATGACTTAAATCCCTTATGATTATATAGTGGAAGTGAGAAATAGATTTAAGGGACTAGATCTGATAGAATGCCTGATGAACAAGGACAGAGGTTCATGACATTGTACAGGAGACAGGGAGCAAGGCCATCCCCAAGAAAAAGGAATGGAAAAAAGCAAAATGGCCGTCTGAGGAGGCCTTACAAATAGCTGTGAAAAGAAGAGAAGCAAAAAGCAAAAAAGAAAAGGAAAGATATTCCCATCTGAATGCAGAGTTCCAAAGAATAGCAAGGAGAGATAAGAGAGCCTTCCTCAGTGATCAGTGCAAAGAAATAGAGGAAAACAACAGAATGGGAAAGACTAGAGATCTCTTCAAGAAAATCAGAGATACCAAGGGAACATTTCATACAAAGATGTGCTCAATAAAGGACAGAAATGGTATGAACCTAACAGAAGCAGAAGATATTAAGAAGTGGCAAGAATACATAGAACTGTACAAAAAAGATTTTCACGACCCACATAATCATGATGGTGTGATCACTCACCTAGAACCAGACATCCTAGAATGTGAAGTCAAGTGGGCCTGTGGAGGTGATGGAATTCCAGTTGAGCTATTTCAAATCCTAAAAGATGATGCTGTGAAAGTGCTGCACTCAATATGCCAGCAAATTTGGAAAACTCAGCAGTGGCCACAGGACTGGAAAGGTCAATTTTCATTCCAATCCCAAAGAAAGGCAATGCCAAAGAATGCTCAAACTACTGCACAATTGCACTCATCTCACACATTAGCAAAGTAATGCTCAAAATTCTCCAAGCCAGGCTTCAACAATACATGAACCGTGAACTTCCAGATGTTCAAGCTGGATTTAGAAAACGCAGAGGAACCAGAGATCAAATTGCCAACATCCACTGGATCATTGAAAAAGCAAGAGAGTTCCAGAAAAACATCTATTTCTGCTTTATTGACTATGCCAAAGCCTTTGACAGTGTGGATCACAATAAACTGTAGAAAATTCTGAAAGAGACGGGACTCCTGAGAAATCTGTATGCAGGTCAAGAAGCAATAGTGAGAACCGAACTTGGAACAACAGACTGGTTCCAAATAGGAAAAGGAGTACGTCAAGGTAGTATATTATCACCCTGCTTATTTAACTTACACGCAAAGTACATCATGAGAAATGCTGGGCAGGATGAAGCACAATCTGGAATCAAGATTGCCACGAGAAATATCAATAACCTCAGATATGCAGATGACACCACCCTCATGGCAGAAAGTGAAGAACTAAAGAGTCTCTTGATGAAAGTGAAAGAGGAGAGTGAAAAAGTTGGCTTAAAGCTAAACATTCAGAAAACTAAGATCATGGCATCTGGTCCCATCACCTCATGGTAAATAGATGGGGAAACAGTGACAGACTTTATTTTTGGGGGTCCAAAATCACTGCAGATGGTGACTGCAGCCATGAAATTAAAAGATGCTTACTCCTTGGCAGGAAAGTTATGACCAACCTAGAGAGCATATTAAAAAACAGAGACATTACTTTGCCCACAAAGGTCCATCTACTCAAGGCTATGATTTTTCCAGTGGTAATGTATGGATGTGAGTTGGACTATAAAGAAAGCTGAGCGTCGAGGAATTGATGCTTTTGAACTGTGGTGATGGAGATGACTCTTGAGAGTCCCTTGGACAGCAAGGAGATCCAACTTATCCATCCTACAATCAGTCCTGAGTGTTTATTGGAAGGACTGATGTTGAAGCTGAAATTTCAATACTTTGGCCACCTGATGCAAAGAGCTGACTCATCTGAAAAGACCCTCATGCTGGGAAAGATTGAAGGTGGGAGAAAAAGGGACAACAGTAGATGAGATGGTTGGATGGCATCACCGACTCAATGGACATGAGTTTTGGTGGACTCCAGGAGCTGGTGATGGGCAGGGAGGGCTGGTGTGCTGTAGTCCATGGGGTTGCAAACAGTCGGAAACTACTGAGCAACTGAACTGAACTGACTGATATAATCTCATCCATCAAGTTACACTTAATAGTCTAAGCTTGTCTTTCATCTTCCCTTTTACTGACTTAGATCCTGGATATCTCCAATTGTTACTTTCCTTCTTTCCTGTTAATCTTCTCTGACCTCTCCACACACTTGCTACCTTTATTGTGCTGAAACCTTGAATATCACTTCTGGCCTCAGTAAAACAAATGTTAGCAACAGTCACCAAAAGCTGAAACTGGGAAAAGGGAGTATTTTCGGTAAGGTGATACTGCTGTTACTGTCTCCCTATACTTCTTCCGATTAACTTCTATTAAACTTTACCCTAATATTTTCCCTCTTTTCTCATATTTTAACAATTCACCTAACCGAACTCTACCTTCACACTATCACTGCTCATTTCAAATTATTTAAAGTTTCCTGAAAGCACTTGTCTTGGCACATATTCCAAATTGCTGCGGTGCCTTTTTATCCTCCCTTTTCGGCTCCTGGGACAAGCACTTTCTAGTCCTTCACCACTCAGCTAGGTCCATCTCCCCTACCCCAAGAACTGCTAATCACTTTCACGTAGGTTTTTCTAGCAGAGTGGTATTTATCAAATCGTACTGTGTAACAACCTACTGTGTAGATTCTCTTTAGTGCTTTCTTCCTTAGCAGCAAGGATTCTCCCCTATCCATCTGTGTAATCCTAGAGCCTGTCTGTATGCCAGACACTCAGGTTTGCTCGTGAAGAGCTAACGGCTCCAACGTGAGCTTCTTCACATTCATTTACTGCCTATCTACTACCAATGCGAGGGGTCCCGCTCCAACAAAATACTAGTACCTCAACAGGCTAGCTATTCTTCTAGAGGCCAATACAGTAATTAAGATAAGCTCTCCCTGCTGATTTGCAACCTGGGGTCACCGTAATATGGTGGGAAGCAGGAAGAGCGCGCGCGCGCTCAGGGTAGGCTAAGCACAAATCGAAGTTACTGGGAGGGTGGGAGGAGGCACTGAAGGCAAAGAAATCGCAGAAGCACTCGACTGCGTATAATTCAACAGCCGCCAATCAAGTCGACGAACTAGAGCGCCCACCTGGTCTCGGACAGTTTCCAAGAGGGGCCGTTACACCCACGTGACCCGGGAACGCGGTTTTCGCGGGCCAAGGTGTAGGTGGCCATCCCTGCGAGTCCAGGCAACGTTCTGCAAGCCAGGGCGGCTACGCCGAAAGGTGACGGGGGCAGGCGGGGAGAGACAGACCTAGGCCGTCTCAATTGCAGGGTGCAGCCTCAAACGAAGCAGTGGGCGCCGAAGCAGCAACGGAGCCATCGAGGTGTCCCCCGCGGCTCCCCAGGACTGGGGAGACGCGAGACCGAGAGCGCTCTGAAAAGTGAGATAATGCACAGGGGGCGCTGGGACCGACCCAGGGTCTATTTGAAGGTCAACGGCTTCTTACCGAGAACTGAGAAGCCGAAGTCTCAGAGACCGATGCTGCCGCCATCTTCCAGCCCGCCCAGGGGACCTCCGCAGCCCCGGGACGCTCCGGGTTTGCGTGGCTGTTCTTCAAGATTCGCGAGCCGCCCGCCAGGGGCGACCCTGGGCCGAACCCCTGATGGAAGGGGCTAGGGTGCAGGTGCCGGGTCTGGAAACCCCTGCCACACACCCCCAGCGGGACGCCCACGCTCGGAGCGCACAAGGAAAGGACCACACGCCCTAACCGACGTCCTGACCAGCCAATCAAAAGAGCAGGCGTCTTCCGGTGGCGGGAGAACCCGCCTCTTCCCTCGGTGACGTCACAAGGTAGCTGGTCGCCGACGGAGCGCCGCCGGGACGCGGCGGGCGACCGGGCGGCGTTCCTGAGGGGCTTCTGCGCAGAGGCGGGCATTCTCAAGGGGGAAACCTGGGCGAGGGGTTATGGTGTCTCCAGTGGCGAGTGAGTTGAATGGGATAAAATAAAACCGAATTCGAAGCTCAAAACCCTCCATCACTTCCCTCGGGCTAAACGCCGGAGAGAGCTTGAGTTTGACCCGGGGACGCCTCTCCAGGTGAGGTACTTCCCTTTCGGCCAGTAACAAATAGGATAAGGAGGGGCCTAGAGATTTGGTCCAATGGAAGTCAAGGGGAGAAAAAAAAAAAAGAGTCGGGGCAGAGAGTAAACCTCTACAAACAACTGCCCAATTAGATTGGGGAGCTCCCACGCAAACCTGGGACTGGCTGCTGGAAATAGCCGCGACCGGGGCCTCGGGGCGGGGCGAGTTTAAAGCAGCTTTCGCGCGCTGAGGGCGTCGGGCTGTTATTGGCCAGCGACTTCCTCCCTTTGTGGGCGCGCCCGGCGTACCGGGGGTCAGAAGCTAGGCGGGGCGGCCGAGTGACGCAGTCGCCTCCTCAGCCAATCAGGGGTGCGGAAGGGGAGGCAGAGGAGGAAGCGGATCTGCCGCCGCGCAGCTAAACCGCAGCGAAACTCCCCGCTTCGTCTCCCTCCGCCGCTCTCGGGGCCTAAGCTGGAGCGGCTGGGACGGCGTCACTGGGTGGGCTGGGGCGGAAGTGGAGGCGGAGGGAGACGGCTGCGGCCGCGGGGCCTCGGGCTCTGGCGGCGAGGGTCTGGTGGGCGCGAGGCCGAGGGCGGGGGAGGAGGAGGAGCCCGCGCGGCCCGGGCGGCGGCGGCGGCGGCGCCAGAGTTCCCCGTGGGGCCCCGCCTCGGAGCGGGCGGCGGTAGAGGAGGAGGCTGAGGAGCAGGATGGCGGCCTCGGCCCTGTATGCCTGCACCAAGTGCACCCAGCGCTATCCCTTCGAGGAGCTCTCCCAGGGCCAGCAGCTCTGCAAGGTCCGTGGGCGCTGGGTGGCGGGCGGGCGGGGTTTCCTCGGCCGTGGCCCGAGGGAGCTGGGTGCCCGTGTGGCACTGCAGCCCCCCCACCCCCTCTGTCTCTCCTCGCTGGTGTCTTGGGGGTTTGGAGTTCTCGCCTCCTCACCCAGAGACCCGGTTCTCCGAGGACCTGGGCATCCGCTGGGAAAGCCCCTGAGAGGAGGACAGAGCCCTGCCTTCTTCCAGGCGGCCCGAGAGGGGTCCGGGCCCCAGCAGCGTTGAGGGGGTCTCGGGGTGGGGCTGCGTTGAGGCAGCCACCTGTCTATGCCGCAGAGACCCCGGGATGGAGACGTTTTCCTCTCGGTTTTCTGTCTGGTCTGTCCTCTCCTTCCACCGGGAGGCAGAGGACGGTGTTTGCACTTTCTTGCTAGGAACCCGAAGCCGCAGAGCTGATGGCATCCTCCTTCCCTGTCCGGGAAAGCGAAGCGTCTGGCTTGGGAACAGAATGCTCTAAGATTTGGAGCTCCTCCCATCCCATTAAAGCCGGGATGCTGTCTGTGAGCGACGGTGCAAAATAACAAGTAGTTTCACATTTAACCAGTCCTTGGGGGCGGCCCTGACAGCTTTCTGTAATTTTAATCTGTTGAGTACCCCCCATATCTAATAAAGACAAAGACATCTAAGCCTTCCCTAAGGAATTATGCTGTAATTGGCTACTTATTTGATAAAATCACTCAATTGTCTTCGTTGGGGGACAGATTTTATTGACGTTTCAGGCATTTGACTAGGTTGAGTAATAATTTTCCACCAGAAAAGTGAAATATGGGACTTCGAGATACTGACTAATATATTGTCTTATTACAGGAATGTCGGATTGCACATCCTATTGTAAAATGTACTTACTGCAGATCAGAATTTCAACAAGAGAGGTTTGTATATTGAACAGTTTTTGATTGTTAAAGGCAAAGTATTGTCTGTAAGGAATACTTGAGGCTAGTAACCCGGTATATATATTAAAGCTTTTTTTAAATAAAGTGCTTTAGTTTCTCAAAATGATAGTTGTAAGCACTTTCTACATGTTTCTACATAGTAGGAGAGAGAATATTCACCAAAAATTAATGGGTATTTTACAGCTATACTTTATACCTGAGGAAATAAAAAATAAATTATTGCAAGGAAAATATACAGCCTTGCTAATGAACAGTGCAAATATCAATTGTTGTTAAGATGTGAGAGAAAAAAACGACAGCATCATCTTTTGTAGTTCGGAGGTTAAGTGCCTTCCAATGCAGAGGGTGCAGGTTCCATCCCTGGTGAAGGAGCTAAGATACAACATGCCTTGAGGCCATCGAAAACCAAAACACAAAAAATTTAACAAATATTGTTTGTTTAAAGTCCGAGTAAGGACTTTAAAAATGGCCCACATCAAAAAAACTTAAAAAGGTAGAACATTAGTGCTGACATGGACTTGAGGAAAGGTCTATAGCAAAGTCTAGTAACTTTTCACCAGTGAAAGAAAAACATATCTTATAATGGAGTGATTCCTGTTAGAGCCTCAGTACCCATAGAAGAGTTTATAAAAAGAGGAATGAACAATAATAATTTCTTCACAGGTATAAGCGTCATAATAGTGAAGAGCGAACAGTGGAAGGTTATGTAGGCACTGATGCTGTGCATACATAGTGGCAAGTGTGAAGATTTTGGAACTAAATAGGAAACGATAGAATTTTAGTTTTGTTTCCATTTAAAATATGAAATAAGAACATTTCTCTTAATTAAGAGGAGTAAACTTAGATAAAAAAATACAGCCCTGAAAAGATCTTATGTTGTCATTTTTGAAAAATTCTTGCTCTGTGTTAGAATAAGTTTTAAGTACTATTATAGCAGAGAGTATACTTTTACTGATAGTACACTTTGACTGCTTGCTTTAGTTCAACATTGTGCTGCATAAGTTTCATCATCTATATACAATTTCCTTTTCAGCAAAACAAATACAATTTGTAAGAAGTGTGCTCAAAATGTGAAGCAATTTGGCACTGTAAGTATATTTATATTTTCATCTTATTGCCACTGATCTGTTAATGTTTTCACGAAGATTCACCTTTTAGAAAAAATATATTGCTGTGTTCTTAAATGTTTCGAAGTAGCAAAATATTTCAGGAAAGAAACTTTCTATAGAGGGTCAGCTGGGAAAACAACATTTTAAATTAGTCATATTATGTGCATGTTTATATATATTGAATTTCAGTGTGACGTTTATGGTCTTATTCTCTAAAGAGACAAATATAACAAACTCCTGATGTTAGAGAACCTACATATTCATAATTTGCATAATTGTATTTTTCCCCTTCCTCAGAACCTCTGACAGTTCTTATATACAGCACAGTGTTCAGGCATTTAGTCTCAAAAGTCAAGAAGTTATCATAGTATAATTCTTTTCTTTTGTGTATATTGCACTCATTATTGGTATATTACAGTCATGATTAGTAAAATTGCTGGCCTTAAGGCTTTCTAAAATCTGACTTGTCTTGGATATCAAAGAAAATCAAGGTATGTTTGTTACAGTTGAATATGCTTGTGCCAAATTTTTTTAGTTGAAAACTCATCTGTTCGTTGCATCATCTGTACTTAGATATGATAAAAACTGCTAAATGTATGCTGAATAAATGATAAAGTAATTAACAGGATATTGAGTTGGTAGAAATTCTTTCCCTCAAATATGGATATATGAAACTTTTCTATCAGTGTGTGCCTTTGATTGGAACTTTTTTACATGTAGCTTTTGTATTATATAACATACTATGTGAATCATAAGTACATTTCTCATGGTCTTATTTAGCTATTTAATAGAGTAAAAAGTTTCATGAGTCTCGAAATAAGTGTTACTATATGAATAAAATAAATGTCTTTGACTATGATAGAGCAACATAATTAACAAATTTTTTCACCCATTATGACATTTCCTTAATTAACTCATGAAATATGCCCTGTACACTGAGATTAGGTCATGCACCAAAATTTTAGTATTTTTAAATGTCTCAGTTAAAGAAAATACGTATCTGTTTTTTTCAGCCTAAGCCCTGTCAGTACTGTAACATAATTGCAGCATTTATTGGTACAAAGTGTCAGCGTTGCACAAATTCAGAAAAAAAATATGGACCACCTCAGACTTGTGAACAGTGCAAACAACAATGTGCTTTTGATCGGAAGGAGGAAGGAAGAAGAAAGGTATGTTTTATTTATGTTATGACATCCTCTGGAAATTAAGTACATCACAAACAAGTTGGAAGTTTTTAATGATTAATACATTACTGAAACTTGATGTAGTCTTTGAGTCCCTAAAAGCTGGTGGTTAGATGATAGTGCACAAACAGTACGTTTTCTCCTTGTTGGCATCATACGTAGATTCATCTTGATCAGTCAAGGTTACTACATTTTAAAAAGGGGGCTTCCCTGTTAGCTCAGCTGGTAAAGAACCCACCTGCATTGCAGGAGACCCTGGTTTGCTTCCTGGGTTGGGAAGATCCCCAGGAGAAGGGATAGGCTACCCACTCCAGTAGTCTTGAGCTTTCCTGGTGGCTCAGACAATAAAGAATCTGCCTGCAATGTGGGAGACATGGGTTCCATCACTGGTTGGGAAGATCCCCTGGAGGAGGGCATGTCAACTCACTCCAGTGTTCTTGCCTGGAGACTCCTCATGGACAGAGGAGCCTGGCGGGCTACAGTCCACGGGGTCGCAAAAAGTTGAACATAACTGAGTGACTAAGCACAGCATACATACTGTAAAAAATATTCTGTGATGAGTATTATGTACTATTTGGCTATCCAACATTTTGTGTGAAAAAATTGCTGACTGCTTTTAAATCCTTTCAGCTACTTAACCTTTTGCTGGTTACTTGATGTTGCTAGTGTGAAAAAATAGCTGATGGTGCTTCAACATATATATATATTTCTAAGTCATGTGCCTTTTGATTTGAGGCTCATATTTTATATCATTTTTTTTCCTCTACCTATAGTAACTTAAAAAGTATGTGTATGTGTGTGACATTGCTCTGCTGTGCATTCACACAGGCTTCCTGATGTCTGTCAGTGTCAATTGATTTGGAGGATGACTGTCACTTTGAGGGCCTCTCCCAGGTCCCTCCACAGCAATATGTGTATCCTAGTTGGAAAACGTGTCCCTTCAGCACTTCTTGTGTGAACAAATAGAAGATAGAAACCTAATTTTTATAGATTTAGTCTTAATAATTTTGGAAAGAAATCTCCTTTCCACCCCATTGATACGCATACAGTGGACTTCCATTGTTTGTCATAGTTTTGTTCTATAAAGTTGCTGCGAACACTGAGTGAGTGAATAGTGAACTGTGGCCCCTAGGGCAATACAGGATTAGGTTCCTGCCTCTGGTCACAACGTGGTAGAGTTAATGCCTAATCCTGTTTTGTATATGTCTCTGTTTAAAGATACCTTACTTAATATACATTGTTGATTGATTACATTGAACTCATAGCAAACAGCACTATAACTGCCTGATTGAGTCTTACCTAACACAGGTGTTTTCCACATAAGGGCTTCCCGAGTGGCTCAGTGATAAAGAATCTACATACCAGTGCAGGAGACATGGGTTTGATCCCTGGGTTGGGAAGATCCCCTGGAGGAGGAAATTGCAGCGCACTGCAGTGTTCTTCCCTAGGAAATCCATAGACAGAGGAGCCTGGTGGGCTGCAGTCCATGGGTCACAGAGGTGTCAGACACGACTTAGCCACTGAACAGCAGTCTTCCACATAGGGTACACGGCCACCTGTGCTTGGGAACACTGCATCACTTAGCATTACACTTGGGGACAATTGTAACAGTGAGATCACCAATAAAAAACAGTACAAAAACAACAAAACAATAAAAATAAATACAATACAAATAAAACAATAAAAAACACTAAGTAGACTGTAAAAAGGATACTTGTTTATAATGTGAGAGCTGAGAAAAGGTGGCAGAACATCACCTTGTTCAACCTCATCTGGGAACATTTGCAGTCCAGCTACACAAATTTTGTGCTGCTCTGTGCATGTGGGTTCCCACTGCAATATTCTTGCCTGGAGAGTTCCATGGACAGAAGAGCCTGGCAGGCTATACAGTCCATGGGGTCGTGAGAGTGACTAAAGAGAGAAAGAGAGATGCATGTGGGTGAATGATCACACAAGTGCTGCAAGTTGATTTAGGGGTGACATAGGTTTTAGCTTGTAGGTGGTGAATTTGCAAATGAAAATTGGTTCTGTGTGTCATTCAATCTCTTCTTTTTTCTATAAATTAACAGTTTTGCTGTCATGATAGATACTTTGTCTTTTTAGTAATAACAGTGATTTAAGAATTCAGGTTAATGCTTAGATAAGGTTTCTCTGAAATATATCTGTCATCAATTTATGTTTATTTTCCAGTAATAAAACAAATTTCTCTCTATAAATTCAAATTCATCAAACTAATGGATGTCCGTATATCATCCTTTGCCATTTTGTGAACCTCTAAAGAAGCATTTCCCCAAGATTCAAAAAGTCTAATTTTACTTCCATTTTGCAAAAATCTGTGTGTGCAAGAGAGTCAGAAGTTGAACAGCTTATCTTCACCTGGTTTCACTTATAGCCAGTTACAGGTACATTTAATCTAATATAAGTATTGTCTTTTAAAAGGTTGATGGGAAGTTATTATGCTGGCTTTGTACTTTATCATACAAGAGAGTTTTACAGAAGACAAAAGAACAAAGGAAGAGCCTTGGATCTTCACATTCAAATTCATCATCTTCATCTCTTACTGAGAAAGACCAGCATCATGCAAAACACCACCACCACCACCACCATCATCACCACCGTCACAGCAGTAGCCATCATAAGTAAGTACTCTGAAAGCGTGTTTTCCAAAGTTCTCTGTGGCATTTTAATACCTGATTTTGGTGTTTCACTTTTTGTAAATGCTAGCTGTGTACTAGTTTAGTATCTGGTAAGCTTGAGTGTCTAGGGCTATTTCCTCACTTTATTCAGCATACAGAATTACACATAGTGAGTGTGTTTAGTTATTTACCATAAATGTGAAGATCGGACATTTTGGGAATTACAGTATAATATGATCTTGTAATGAAGTCAAAATACAAGTACATAGTTAATACTTAATTGATTCATGTTATCAAAAACCTCACTACTCAAAGAATCGTTAGGATTTTACTTGTAAAAATTACATTTGCCTCAGTTACTATTTGGAGAAGGACATGGCAACCCATTCTAGCACTCTTGCCTGGAAAATCCCATGGACAGAGGGGCCTGGTAGGCTGCATCCATGCGGTCGCGAAGAGTCAGACATGACTGAGCGACTTCACTTTCACTTTTTACTTTCATGCATTGGAGGAGGAAATAAATGGTAACCCACTCCAGTGTTCTTGCCTGGAGAATCCCAGAGACGGGGGAGCCTGGTGGGCTGCTGTCTATGGGGTCGCACAGAGTCGGACACAACTGAAGTGACTTAGCAGCAGCAGCAGCAGCAGCAGTTACTATTAACTTGTTTTAGTTAAAGTAAATTTTAACCAGTGACTAGGAAATGTATTTTTGGAGAACAGATTGTAACACTATTATTTGTGACCATGATAGAAGCATTCTAAACATTGAAGATTCCCTAAATGTGAGAAAAAAATCTTTCTGACTAGTGGTACTTTGCTATTTTAAAAAACAGGAACTCTTCAAATATCAGCTACTTGATTTTTAAATTGCCTTGGGAAGAAAAGTTAAATAGTAGTAATATAGTAACCCGTAATGTGTGTAAACGTTTTTTTTTTAAGTGTGGCTTTAGTCTTCATGGAAAATCAAGACTATTAAAATGCAAATTAAACACAAAAATTAAAATGTAGTAAAAAGGGACATGATACACACTGAGTTTCAGGAGAATTTATTATATTTTCGCAAATTTCTCTGAATGTTTTTCAGGTGCTAGGGAGTCAAAACATAGTTTCATGTACAGAAAACTGATGTCTGCCACAGTTAGGAACACAGATGATACTTTTGGAGTATTTTATAGGTCTGTCTAATAAACACCATTTGACTCTAAACTTTAGGCAAGCACATATATTAGATTATGGGAGTTTATTGAGGCGCTGATACTGTTTGCTTCTCTAGCCATTTTTCATTTGTTACTGTGCTGTAGTGCTTTCTGAGTTTAACAGTGGTAGATTACATAGTGTCTTCTAACCTGGCTACTTTGAAGAAATGTTCTGATCTCTGTATCGGAGAATTACAAGGAGCAAAGGAACATAAATCTTCCTTATTTTCACTTCTTGCTTTAGGGAAAAGTACGAAAAAATAACTACCATGATGGTAACTGGCAGACCTACATCTCAGACTCAGCTGAAATATCTCTTTTCCTTGTCCTTCACGGATAATGGTGAACGGACACATGCACATTGTTTGTTAAGATCTAATATTGTCACAGTAACTTAATCTTTTGAAAGAATGACAGGTTTCAAAGATAAAGGGAAAGAGAATGGATTTTTTATTTTCCTTTTGATTATTTAAGAAATGTAAATATTATTTTGTATGTGATGAGTAGGCAACCAGTTGGTGGAGCCATATCTGAAAATCAGTGGATGAGGTTGATTAGAGACAGTTTACATATTGTGATATAAATTGATTGGGGTTGGAGGAAGGAAGAAACTCAGGTTAATATGGATACAAGAAAAGCCTACCTCAGAAAGCTGAGATTCCAAGTGTTTCTATTAAGTCACTATTATGATTTTTCTCATTTCAAGGTCTGGACTTTGCCAGTGCATATGACTTGCCAATGCTTTTAATGAAGTTTGTAAGAGAAAATGGCAACTGAATTCCTCAGTAGGGTTGCTGTTTCCCACCACAAGTAGAGAATAGCTGAGGTTGATAGAATTTCAGCTGTTGTTTCCCTGGCGTATTTATTTATAGCTGATTCTTAAGAACATGGCTAAAAAACTTCTACAGCTACAATAGCAATAAATTTTATACACACAAACACATGTACATATTTCTATTGTGTATGTAGCACTGTACTGTTTTACATACATAACTCATTTAATCCTCATATTCCCTATAAGCTATGTATCATATCCATTTTACAGATGAGGTAACTGAGGCTCAGGGATTTTCAGTAAGTTGCAAAAGGTCGCACAGCCCAGGTCATCTAACACCTGTTATATTGTACAAGGTTCAAGTGGACCCTTGAACAACAAGTTTAAACTGCATAGATCCACTTATATACTCAGATTTTGTTTTACTAAATATTTACTACAGTTCATGATCTGTGGTTGATTGAGTCTAGATGCAGAACCTCCTAAATGGAGGACTGACTGCAAAGATTTTCAACTGCTTGGAGGATCAGTGCCCTCAAAGCCCCATATTGTTCAAGGGTCAGCATTTTATGTGGTGTCTGATACATACATAGGAGATGCTCTGCCCGTGTTGAATGAATAAACTAGAGGTTAGTGAAGGATTAGCTAATGTGAAAATACGGGAGAAAGGTATGGTCATTTCATAGTGAATTATTAAGTGGTTATTAGCATTGTGGCATAATGCAAAAGAAGTAGTACTGTGGTAGTAGTTATAAGGGGCTTACCAGGTGGCTAAGTGATAGAGAGTCCATCCGCCTGCCAAGCAGGAGACCACAAGTTCGATCCCTGAGTTAGGAAGATCCCCTGGAGAAGGAAATGGCAACACATTCCAGTATTCTTGCCTGAGAAATCCCATGGACAGAGGAGCGTGGCAGGCTAGTCCATGGAGTCGCAAAAGTTGGACATGATTTAGTGACTAAACAGCAGCAGTAATTATAAGGAAAAGTAAAATCACTTGTTTCCATGAGATTTCCCAATATTTGCAGCTTGACTGCTCTAGAGTACAATCTAATGAAAGACTGGAGGAGAGGATTCTTAGGAAAACTAGGAAAGAAAGAAATTCAGATATTTCCTGGTTTAGCCTGACAACACTATTCTGAGCTACCTGAGTCACTCCAGTTCATCTCCATGTAGGATTATTAGGAAGGGCTTAACTTTAAGATAAAATATCTTCTGTCCAAAATAGGGTAGCCTGAGTAGGATGATTTTCAGACTTTATCATTATAGAACCCTGTTAGATTCGTTTTCATGCTCATATACCCTAACTCTTAATATGATATTAAGTTGAATTATAAAAATCCTAATTAAAAAGAAAATTCAGTTCCTGTCATTGTACTTTTCTTAAGCAAGATAGCCAGTAATCGTTTGATTAGAATTTATTTTATTAAAATGTGATTTATTCAATATATATTAACTTAGTCTGAAAACTTAGTTGAATATGCCTTTCATTGAACAAAAGAGTATAAACATGTATCATTTGATTCCATTGGGAAGAATGCTATTAAAATGTTGATGTTTTAAATAAATGTTATTAGATGTCATTTGTGTATTTTTCAGAATCAGCAATCTGAGTCCAGAACAAGAACAGGGACTGTGGAAACAGAGGTAAATATGTTAATATATTTCCTGAAATACTTTGACATATATTTTTAAAAATGTGACATTTCTTTAACTTTGTTACTTAGGCTTTAAAAAAATTGATGTTCAGTAATGCTTTAGGGGAAGAAAAATAAATTTTCCTTTGGTGCCTCTTCCCTTTTTACTCTAATTATTTTTATTAATGTTTGGTTTCAGCCATAAATCCTCTGCAGCAATTCAGAATGAAACTCCAAAGAAAAAGCCCAAATTGGAATCTAAGCCATCTAATGGAGATAGGTAAAAATGAATTCCTTTAGTGCTGTGAAAATTCAACTTAGTTGAATGAACAATTATGACTGGTTGCCAATTATTATTAGGTAAAAGAATAGAAACATGTATCTTCTACATTGACTTCTTTGAGTGACATCAAAGAGTAAACATAATCAGTTAAAATTTTTAACTTAATTTTAGTAATAAGAAAGTGGCACTGAACTATGTTATTCTATTTGGGGCATAAATTTGGGTTTTGAAAAGAAGTCTGAATTCTCTTTATCTTAATTATTCTTCAGTGAAACACAAAACTAATTGTGGTATTTGAGATTGACCTGCTTGGAAAATGTTTTTAGATTTAAAGTATTATGAGAGTGACTTTGTTTTAGTTCATTAGCCAAAAGTTTGCTGATGTTACTGTACAAATTGGCTGCCTATTGCTTTACACTAGAAGTATTGACCCCCTAAAAGCTAATACTGAATTATATTTCTGCAGGTGTATGTAATGTGTGCCATTAGTAAGGTAATTTGCCAGTTGCATCCATTTCTGTCAGGTACATATTTTTTTGCATTAGCCTTAAGGATGTTTGTGGAATTGTCTAATTTATGCAATTTGAACACCTGCTAATTTTCCTTCTACTTCATTTAACTGTGTTTTACTTTTTTCTTTTTAGTAGCTCTATAAATCAGTCAGCAGATAGTGGGGGAACAGACAATTTTGTCCTTATAAGTCAACTGAAAGAAGAAGTGATGTCACTTAAACGTCTCTTACAGCAGAGAGACCAGACCATTTTAGAAAAAGATAAAAAGGTAAGTACATGGTTCACTGAAGCCTGGTAAGATTTACATCTTGACTGTTGCTTGATAACTGCAAATGTTATTAGACTTCCTTTAATAACTTGGTAATGTGTGTTGTGCATGATTCTTACAAGACACAGAAGTGCAAATTGGAGCCTAAGCCATCTAATGATGATACATAAAAGCAGTATTTCAGAGTTTTAGTTCTCAGAATTAGTTGAGGGCTATAAAATTCTAATAATTTCTGGATATTAGTTTCACTAAGCCAGAAATCTAAAGTTAAGTCTACTGTCCTAATTTGAAAACGAGATATAAATGAATATAGTGTCAATTCTTTTGATAAAAGAAAGGAATTGAATGCAGTCTTTTATATACCAATTGTTTATTTCAATCAGGATCAAATAACTGGTGAAAATGCTGTGGGAATTTCCTATGTGAGTGATTAGCTATATATAAGGTGGAAAGTAAGTCTACTTATTGGAACTTTATAAGTTAGATTAAGAGGAATATCAAATACATAGTCTGTTTAGTAAAAAGTTGTAATACTTTCTCTGCGCACTTGAGCTGAATTTTACCTCTTTGGGCCTCAATTTTCTCATTTTAAAAATGAGAGTATTAACACCATGTCATGGGATGATTGTAATTAAATGAAAATGTAAAGTCCATGTATAAGTGCTCATAGCTGCTATTACTGGGGTTTGGTCATCTTTAAGGGTAGAACCTACTTCTGTACTTATTTTATGGTCCTGGACTATCTAGTTTGACCTACTTCAAACATTATTGCAATAGGAAAACATACTCTTCTTAAAATTACGAACAAGACATAATTGTGAATATGGCTGTCTCTGAGTATCCACGGTAATGCTTGAATCTGAGTTGGCTTGCACTTCTGACATTCATGTAAAAAAATACCTTTTACTTTACATTTTTCCTCACCTTGATGGTTAACAGATATAAATTTCTTTTAATACATTTGTACCATAGCTTAAGCAAATTCAGTATATGAAATTTAGAATTGACATAAAAGTAGCAAAATTATGAGTGTCTTTTTTTTATGGTTCTTTTTGCTTAGCAACAGAATATTTTAGGTTAGTTTTAGTGAAAATTTGTTTTACACTCAAAATTTTAGAGAGACTTCTCTTACACAAAGACAGGTCTATCTTTACTAACCTAGATAAAAGTTGAGTAAAATGGTAAGTGTACTATAAAATAGCAATGATTCCAAAACCAAGTAGTAATGAATTGGCTTCCTTTAGATTTTGTTTTTTTTTCTAGCATGACTAGTCTGTGTTAGTGCATTTAGGTGAAAGTTTTCTGTTTTTGTTAGTGTTCCCTTTTTCTTAAACACTAATGAGCGTGGAAATTTGCAGTATTTTGAGGAAAATAATTGTAAGCCTAAAATAGCTACATATTTACACCTTTTTCTTACAATGTAAGTGTAAGACAGTTGTGTTTTCTTGAATTTAGTTCACTTCATTCAGTGACTTCTACAGCCAGCCACATACTAGATCAGAAGGATAAAAAAGAATAATTTAAAAAAAAGACATATTCTTATCTTTCAGAAATTAATAATATGGAGGCAACTCATGATATAGAGATGAGAATATCATAGTTTATCTAATGTGAACTGGCATTTCAGAACAGGAGTTCCTCTGTAATATAGAAAGCAGAATTCAGTTATTCTTTGAATTTGACAAAAGCGAGAGCTTTTATTTAGAAAATCAGAATATAAGACACCATGACTTCCTTTCTCTCTTTTTGGTGTACTACTTTGTTTAGTGATTACTGGGTAATTACAGAAAAGAACCTGCAAACCTTTAAAACTTACATAATGAAAACCATTTAAAAATAACCGGAAGCATATAAAATCTACCAAAGTGGTAAAGATGATCTTATTTGCAAAGCAGAAGTAGGCTTGCAGACGTAAAGAACAAACATGGATACCAAGGGGAAAGGTGGGAGTGGGATTGACATTGCTGTACCATACTGCTGTGTATAAAGTAGATAACTAACGAGAACCTGTAGCCCCGGGACGTCTGCTTGGTGCTTTGTGATGCCCTAAGTGAAACGAAATCCAGAAAAGGGGGTGCACATGTGTCAGGCTGATTTACTCTGTTGTACAGCAGAAACTGACACAGCCGTGAAAGGCAACTATATTCCAGTTTAAAAACATAATAAAAATCAATCAATCAATAAAAATGACCAGAAGCTTTCTTCTACCTGGTTCATTTATTGAAATTATGTAATACCAACTTATTTTTTAGTGTGAAGTCATGAGATTTTTTTTATATCTCTAGACCATCTATATTTATGAAGAAAAATTGTCATGTAGTAGCTGTCTTTCTCAAATCACTGTTTTAGGTTGTCTAAGCGCAAATTTTAAAGTAACCCTTTCCTTTCTCCTTCCACGTTGTATTTCTGTGCTTTGTTCTCCGTCTTTACCTCAGCTCTTAGGTGGTATCAGATACAGAGTTCTGGACGTAAAGTTTAAGGGAAAAGCAATATAGCTTTCAGTTGATAAAACTGTTTCTCTGTTTTTCATACTTGTCCAGTGTGAACCTTTTTTCTTCTGTCATTGGAAGATTATTTTAACCTGAAGCCAGTTGTACTGTTTACTTTGTTTTTATATGTGAAGTATGTTTTAATCGAAGCATTTTCCAGAGCATTAACCACTAAGCTTTCCTGTTGGCACACCAGTTGCCAAATTCTGTGTCCAGTGAAACTACCTTAAAAAAAAACAGAAACAGCAACTTCTCGAAAGTTTTACTGATGTTTCAATATTATCTTAATATTAGTGTTAAACTAGTAAATTAGATACAATTCATTTCACAAAACAAATTTTAGATAAGTTATAAAACACAGGAATCTGTTAACATTCTCCATTTTATGATGAATTGTGAGTTTACTGTGAAAAATTTTTAAAATGATGTGTGTTTGTATATTAGGTTGTATATATACATACATATGGATATTTATATATCTATGTTTTTTTTAACCTTTCAGTTAACTGAACTTAAGGCAGATTTTCAGTACCAAGAGTCAAACTTGAGAACAAAAATGAACAGTATGGAAAAAGCTCACAAAGAAACAGTGGAACAACTCCAGGTAAATGAGAGAATTTATGTAAATGTTAAGCAAGGATGGCTAAACTTGGTTAATAGTATTCTTTCTCTTAGAGTCATATTGGTATCCCTCCTTTATGCATATCCAGAGGACTTTCAGCTTTGATTTGACTTTATAATAGTTTTTAATCCTGCTCCCATTAAAAGTTGTTGCTTGAAATCACTTGATAAAGGGGATTCAGTAGATTAAATCTGAAAACTTGTGCCTGAAATTTAGATGGAGTTTTCAGATTCATGAAACTAAGGTGAAAATTAAGTTTAGTGTGTAGAAATTCTTCTGTTTCCTCCCAGATAATGGGAGAAGTAGAGGTACAAACCAATTTTCAGGGACCTCAAGTGAAGGAAATTCATGCTGCATGCAGAGGTGCAAGGCCCAAGAGTGCACTTTCACCTTTGGACTGTGATTTCCAAAGTGCCAAGCAGAGCTCTGGGCTGCCCTGGTGGCTCAGACGGTAAAGAATCCGCCTGCAAAGTGGGAGACCTGGGTCGGGAAGACCCCCTAGAGCAGGGAATGATAACCCGCTCCAGTATTCCTGGCTGGACAGAGGAGCCTGGCGGGCTACAGTCGATGGGGTCGCAAAGAGTTGGACAGGACTGAGACAGCTGAGCAGCAGCAGCAGCAGATAGGGCTCTGAGTCTCCACAGGAGGGATCCTGTGCAAGCCAGCCTCCGAGTGCTGCAGCGTGCGCTCGGCAGGCTTCTGTGTGCAGGACAGCTGGACGGTGACGCCGGGAGTCACCGCAGTGACACGGAGGGTGCTGTCTGAGGTCTGGCACGCAGAGGTGGAGAGCGTCCAACACAGGCATGGGTTATCCCCTTCCGCAAGCCTTTTTCCACCTAGGTCTCATGAATTTAGAAGTCAGACGCACTAAGTTAATTACATCTTCTGTCAATTTATACATTCTGACGTTTGTTGTTTTAAAAGCATAGAAGATGGCAGCGCGCTGACTTCAGGCTATTGGTTGGGAGAGTGCAACTTGGGAAGGAAGGAGTTAATACTGCCCTACTTTTTTTGTTTTTTTTAACACTGTAACGCCAAGGGATATTTGCTGTTCCTATCTTTTGGTTTTGTGTTCTTCAGTCTTTGAACATAGCTTACATTAAGTAAGATTGTAAAGTGGGTTTAGGAACTTGTTGAAATTCAGGGTAGAGGTTGTCTAGTCCTAATGCTGATCTTACTGTTACAAAGAATTGTGAAGAGAATTAGAACCTGACACATAGTAGACATTCAGATAGGTTGCCAAATGAGTGGTGATTTATGGAAATACCCATCAGCCCTTTTTTCTGAGAGATTTGCTCATTTTATATACTAGGCTTCTTGTACATTATCATTTCTCATCCATCCGGAAAGTAGTAGTTTTATTTTGTTTTACTCATTTGGTTGTTAGTGCTGAGTGATTACTGGAAATAAAATCTTCTGCATGGTGATCTCCAGTTTAATGCAGTGTAGCCAAAACATGAATAAATTCAGAATGATACAGCAAAAAACCTGTGAGCAGTACTTAAATTTGATAAACCTTAGTACAACTTACTGTTCAGAAGAGCAGTTCGTTGTTTTTTTTTGTAGCTGTAAGCACAGGGGACTTCTCTTTGACGTTTTAGTCTGTTTAGTATGCTTAGCCCACCTCTTCTTGGTTGGTAGCTGAAATTTCGTAGAATAAATAGCTAATAATTACATAGAAGTGTACGTTTTCAACATAATTTTACATAGGCTGTCTTATTTGCACCTTAGTGTAACCTTCAGTTATGTGGTATCCCCATTTTACACATGAAACTGGAAACATAGTCAGAAGTGGTGTAGAAACCGACATCTTCTAACTCAGGTTCAGCTCTCCTTTCTCCTGTTCTGCACTGTCTCCCACCTCAGGTTACTCAGGCTTTGTGTTTCATTCTTGCTGTTAGACCACTTCCATATTTGTGGTATTATTGGTGACCTCCTGTCACAGTTAAGTATCCCTTTTTAACCCCATTCCCCTTAGCAGCCATGTACTAGTACGGTTCTCTACCTGAGTAAATATAGTGAACTGTTTCTCTCATCTTTTTGTGATAAGAAACTGAACACTGAAGCAGAAAATTTACCTTCTTCTAATAGCTCTCAAAACGTTTGAAATTACCAAACGTGAAAAATAATCACTGAGCAACACAAGAAGAAAACTGTCCAAAAAAAACAAACCCCTTAACAAAACCCAACCAACCAAAACAGTAACCAGATTGTCTGAAATATCAGGAGTACCCAGTAAAAAATACAGCTTCATTTAGGGGATAAGGTGATAGCGGGGAAAAGGGAAATAGCATTTGAGTGCCTACTGTATGCCAGCCGTTGTGTTAGGCCAGGTGTTGTGTATGTTTGATCAGTTCTTTAAACCCCTGTTGAGGTAGATGGTGAGAGTTCTGTTTTACATATGAGAAAATAAATTTCAAATTACATAGCAGATAAATGGCAGAACCAGGAATCAGAGAAGGATCTGTGATTCTTAATCCACATATTTCCTTTAGGCCAGCATTTCTAAAAATTTTTAAGTTGCTTAAGAGTTCTTAAATGATTGATCTTTGCATGGTGTGTAATAAAGAAGTAATAAATACCAGGATAAAACATTTTTAATGCATATATTAAATATTACTATAAAATATATTGTATCAGAATAAGACAGATTTAGACTTGTCTCCTTTTAGCAACTGACCGTTTATTTTTCTTAAAGGTTTTTTTCTTACATAATTTATCAGCAAATTTAGTGATGTGATTAGGATACTAAATAATACATGCAGATTGAAAATTAGCTGCTAACTTCTTTCAATACCAACTTCTTTCAATACCTAATGTTTTTTTAATATTTATTTTTAATTGATTGATGATTGCTTTACAGTATTCGTTTGATTTCTGTCATCAACGTAAATTAACCATAGGTGTACATATGTCCCCTCCCTCTTGAGTCTCCTTTCTACCTGCCGCCCATCCCCACCCCTGTAGGTATCACAGGGCCCCACTTTGAGGTCCCTGAGTCATAGAACAAACTCCCGTTGGCTGTCTGTTTACACATGTTAGTGTGTGCGCCTCCATGCTACTCTCCATTCATCTCTCCCTCTCCCTCTTCTCCCCTACCCTTGTAATACCTAACGTTTGAGTTCTTATATTTCATACTTAGAATATGACAATTATAGACTCATTGATATTTTATTTTAATCATGAATGAGAAAAGGTAGTTTAAAAGTTAACTTTAATGATTTGCTATGTCATTGTAAACACTTCTGCATAATGTAGCTTACAGATCTGACAGATCTCTTTGGAGCAACTTTACAAACATTTCCTTTTTCTTCATTAGTTTGTATTTTAAAATTTGCTTCTTAAGATTTCTTGTTTTAGCCAGTGAGTCTATTATAAATTAAGTAATATATGTAGCTAACAGTGAAAAGAAAACAATTTATGACTATCGTATTTACTTGGATGGTCAACTGAGGGATATACCAATTGATAATGAGTGTGTGTGTTTGACTTTCACTAACTGCCAGGCATTCTCATTGATTTGTCCTCTGAGTTTCTCAAACTAGTTCTAAAGGGAAAATAAAAATCCTTTTAGATCCTTGGTGGTTTTCTGAAATTGAATTTGAAACTGAAACTCCTAATTATAACCTTAATTATTTAATAATCATGAAATAGAGAAATGCTGTTAATCATGCAGTAGAACATTAAAAAATGATTTGACTTGCAAATATAAGATAGCTAGGTTATTTGCATTTTGGGGGTCGTCATGGGTATTAATTAGGGAGAATTTGATTGGAGAAGGGTGAGGGAGATGCTTCCAAGTACAAAGCCTGAGACAGGTTTGTATTTCATCAAACTGTTTTAAGATCGTAAACTGAGAAGGCACTTTTACCTTGCCATACAAAGGCTAAACTTAGAAGATAAAGCTCTGAGGTTAAAAAAGTCTAGATAATAAAAAATCTTGAGACCTGTGAAGGAAAATGATTTTCAAACATAAGCCACAGTGACAATGTATAACTGCTCAAATTATATCAAAGCCCATACCAAATAACTGTATGCCAGTTAAAGGAACAACAAAAAAAGACCAGAAAGGTGTGGTTCTGATGGGTGCTTCAAAAAAAATTATTTAAGTATCATTAACAGAGTAGTCTGTTTGGCAAAGCAATAAAGTCTGTATATTTTTGCAAAAAGGACTTCTTATGCATATTTTATAAATAAGTATACACATCAAAATGAAGGACTTTGTGGTTGTTCTAGAAATGGTCCTCTCAAATTATCACTTGAATTATTTGATCTTATTCATTATAAAATAATACTTATATTCATAGCTTTTGCTTCATGTTTTTACAGTAAAGCTGAAATATTTTCCCCGTTTTTAAAAACTTGACCATCTTTTAAATGGATTCACTTTAAGTTGCATTTTTTGTAACCAGTTGTATCTTTGGACAACAATCACCTTAATACGGACATTTACAAAGGGGGCTGACAAACCAATCTAGAGTTTTCTTTCTACACATCAGACATTAAAGAGATGAGCCTGAGTATAGCACCTCTTTCATTCTGATAGTGTGTATTCTTCAGCATGACCTAATATTTGACATATTTTTAATGGTAAATGTTTTTGTCTCCCACAGGCCAAAAACAGAGAGCTACTCAAACAGGTTGCAGCATTGTCAAAGGGTAAAAAGTTTGACAAAAGTGGAAGCATATTAACATCCCCTTGAGAAAGTGGTTATTCGTTAAGTGTTTCTACTAAAAATGTAAAATTTGAAAAAAATTCTGTGAAGCCCTTAAATTCTGTGTAGTGAAAAAATATTTTTGCACACCAAATGAATTGGCGTGTTTCCTATTCACTTTTGTAATTGATATACAGCATTTTTTAAGTTGTAAAACATTCAAATAAAACTTCAACTGGTTTGAAGTAACTTTTTAATTATTTGATATCCAGGAACTTTTTTGCCAGCAATAGTATTAAACAGTTGTAAAGGAGTGCATGACTAGTGCTCTTTATAAAATGCAACATGCAATAATAGAGTAGGTATGGTTTTCAGAAGTCAGAACAGCAGGGCTTTTTGTTTGTTTTTTGTTTTACACTATGCTGATTTCATATAAACAGTTTTCAATTCAGAAATAACAAAAACTTTTGAACAAGAAAAATTGTGAACACTGGTTTTTTGGTAATTGTGTTTATACTTCTCATCAACATGAAATAGGAGAGAATCATGGTGCTTTTATTAAATGGACTTCAGAGTATATGTAAATATGTTTTTAAAAGTTACATTGTTAACATTAGTTAGTAAACTAGTATTTTCATTATTGGTATAGGAATTAATGTTTATTGTACAGTATCCAAGGTAAAATGTGTTTGTTTTGTAAAAACTACTGTAGATTTTTACTTACAAGTGCCTTTTTGCCACCTAATGTTTTTATTTATAGGAATGCTGATCTTTTGTACATACGGTTTGTTTTAAAATCATGTTTAATAAATGTTTGTATATAAATGCATATGTACAGAAGCCTACTTCAAAAGGAAAAGTTGCTAGTAAAATGTTTGAGGTTGCATTAAGAACTGACAATGCATTAGACTTGAGATGATTTCGTGGTTTGTTTCTGTGTGATATGGGAAACTATTGGTCATTGAATTCATTGAATTATGTTAAAATAGTTCCCAAAAGATTTAATTTTAAATCAGTATGGGTAGAATAATTTTATTTTTTATGTCATATGGCTTCATGTTCATATTTTGTGAGTTACATGTTTTATTTTTCTTTTATTAAAATTAAAAAAAATTTTTCTTCAGTGGTCCATATATCTGCTTTCTCTATAATATGTGGTTATCTAAGTTAATATTTATGTATACCATACTTAAATTGTAAGTTTAAAGCAAATCTGGAAAAATTAAATATCTTTTAAATCATTCTGTGATTATCTTTGAATAAATTGGAATCTACTGTAAGATTCAGGCACTATTTATAAGAAAATTATATCAGAGTCTTTAAAATTGTCTATAAAAGGTTAAGGGTAGGGTGGGATAGGTTAGGAGAAATTATTGACTAATTACATTCTGATCTAGTGGTTTTCAGCCTGTAATAGAATTGATCTCCTACTTAGCAAATGCCAATTCAGACTTTTCAGTTCATTTTTAAAGTATCAAACATTGCCAGGTATACTGTACAGAGTAGAAAGTCTCCTTCTCTTAGGAATTTATGGGCAAAGATAAATTTGTTTCTAGTAAATTGTTGTTAAATTTATCAGTTTTGAAGATTGGTTTCTAAGAATGTCCTATCCTCTTTCCTCGGAACACAGGATGATTTTATTAATTGTTCTTAACATGATTCATGTTTCAGTAGATTGTTCCTAAAGTTTCATTTTAAACTGATTTCAAATAATGTTTTATCCAGTTTGAAAACATATAATCTAGGGTAATTTTCAAGTGATAGTAAAATACTGAGTCAGTCAGACTTGGAAAAAGTAAACCGGTTTGTTTTTATGAGACCTCATGCAATAATTTTCCTAAATTTAGTACTCTCCACAATGATAGCTAATGCTTTCTTAACACAGATTTTAATGTTTTCAGGATTTGCTAAATTCATAATACAGTCATTACCTTTCTTTAAAATTTATACTGTTTGTATTCTGGATTCATAGCCATTTGTCAATCCACAGTGGTCATTGTGGTTTTAAAATAAACTGTGTAATAGTTCTTACACCTTGTTGGAGCTGCTACAAAAGAAAGGTGCCCCTTCCCCTTTTTTGTAGGTAAGCGGTTAAAAATTGAAATCAGTCTAAATAATTAAGCTTTGTAAATTCAGAGGCTAAAATATTTTAGGGGCTTCACAGTATTTAGTCCTAATTAAATGCCTCTCTTTATTCCATGACCTGGTTTTATAACTTAATTATTTGCAATTGTATAAATTAGTAATGAGTCCCAGTCCTGGATCTGTAGTGTATTGACCTAATGACCTAATATCCTCTCAATGTGGACCTGTAAGGAGATACTATGGTGTGCCGTATATTGTGCTTTTTTAGGCTGCTTTCAGCTATTGATTAGCATTTACCAGTGAGGGTCATTTTGGCTCCAGTTATTTATGTATTAATAGCCTGTGAATATTGCAGTCCTTTTTAGATTGTATTGGTCTAAATATGCATTCTGCAGTGAACCTGTTAAGCTGTTCACATGTATAGACTATTGAAATACTGTACTTGTACACATCTGACCGTTGACATTTTGTACTTTTTTCTAAATCCAATATTTCACAATAAAATCTCATCAAAAACTTTGTATTGGTTTTTTGTTGCTGCAGTTAACATCTTTCCACAGATTCAGTGGCTTAAAACAGCACAAATGGAGTGGGTTGCCATTTCCTTTTCCGGGGGGTAACCTGTGTCTCTTGCATTGCCTGCGTTGGCAGGCAGCTTCTTCACCATTTTGCCACCTGGGAATAGGTTTCCAATATCCCAAATCTGACAAAATACTTGTTGAAAAAGTTTTGGGAAAATATTCTGCTACATTCCTATTTGTCATTACAAAACAGTCACTATGAAGGTATATTTCAATAACTAGCGAAATTATATATGCAATTGTTTACTTAGCGATACAATTCCTAAAAATCTGTCTCGAACACACATATGTATTTGTGTTTGAATATATAATATATGTTCAAAGAATTGGTTAAAAACTATAGTATGTCCATGTAATGAACATTATATATATACATATATATATATATGTATGTATCTAATGGAGCTATAAAAATAACTCAGCTGTTTCTCCAGAAGCTATTTCTCTCAATTGTTAATTGAGAAAAGCAAACTAGAAGAAAGTATGTTAAAAGCAGGTTACAATTTAAGAAGGATAGGGCTCTACACATGCCCTCTTGTACACATACAAGTGTCTGCTTATATTTTTTAAAACCAAAGATTTTAAAAACCAACAGTTTTTAAAACCATAATTTTTTTAAAATGGTTATCAATAAGGAACGGGTGTAGGAATAAGCTGGAAGGGACAATACAATGTTGGAAGCCGAAAATCTTTGATTATACCATGTTTTGTTGATTTGACTTTGTAGTCATTTAAGTATTTTTACAAAGTTACAAAACATAAATGAAACAAATGTACCCAAGTATATAGCGAGTTGGTTCCAAAACCTCGCAGATAACTATAATAATTGCTATAAATGCAGTAATTTGTACCTCCCTAGTGGGGTGTGTCCTAAAGTAAAAAAGAACTCCAAAATCATCTTAGACCCTTGACAATCCTATTGTTGGTGACAGTGTCAGCATTCTGAGATTATTGTGTGGGATAAAACATTGTGGAATAAGGCAAGAGAATAATAATGCAATTTTCTAATTCTTTATTCCTTTCATTGTTTAGGATTAGGATTCTTGGCTAAAGAGAAAGGAGATAGAAGTTTGATATAAATATGTTTAATATCCTGTTTTTAATTAGAATTATCAGCATAAACTCAAGTTACTTTAAGAAGAAATAGGGATGACCCAGAGGGATGGGATGCGGAGGGAGGTGGGAGGGGGGTTCAGGATGGGAACACATGTAAATCCATGGCTGATTCATGTCAATGTATGGCAAAAACCACTACAATATTGTAATTAGCCTCCAACTAATAAAAATAAATGAAAAAAAAGACATTCAGTAGGAAAAGTATAAAAAGAGCCTACAAATCTTGTCAGATAGCAAGGAAACTATCAAGAACAATTTAGTGGACTCACAAAACATGAGCCAGGCAGAAGATAGCACAATTTGAACATCAGTAGAGAAAATAATATTTGTAGTGGGTGGAAATACTGAGTATGTTTAAAACACAAGGATTCAAATGAGACTAAATGAAGAGACAAACACCCTGTGCAATAACCGAAGCAACAATTGCTCACATTGGAGGATGCTAGCAGGCTAGCTCATCATTCTGAAAAGTTGTAAATAAAGTAGTTCAGTATTTCCTACAGTTCCCATACAAACTCCCATACCTCTGGGTATGCAAACAGTAAATGAGGGACACTTTTTCTTAAAAAACAGAAAACAAGTTCCACTTAATGAGTGAAAAGGGAATGATGGAATTGCAATATCATTTTGCACCTTCCGAAGAATTAACGAAGATCATAAACATTGATCATGCTTAAAATTGGTGAGCTGCTTAAAATGCACAGAGATGCTTTCTTTGCATCACATGCTTTCTGAGGGAGGCATGTACTACTGCCCATAGAGTCATTTTGCCAAAAAGAATCAAACCTAAATTTGATTGAGCATCTACCAATTTACAGGAAAGAGAACAACGTATATTGTTAAATGACACCAAAGAGATGGTACTGGCACAGTTATTTCTTCAGTAATTTATAAGGAGGAAAAAACCGATGGAGGGAAGTTGAAGGGGAGACATATAAGGTGAGAGGTACCAAGAAGGCATCAACCAATCACAATGGGTGAACCTGATCTATAGATCTTAAATCAAAAAAACAAAAATTGAAAACAAAGTTTGTAACATTTATGACACAATTGGAAATTTGAATACTGACTGGTTATTTAATAACAGGAAGGAATTATGTTTACTTTTTAGGCTTTATTGCAGCTATGTTTAAGACACCTACTAAAATACAGTGAAATGACATGTTTGATATTTGATTCAGAACAATATAGGGAGGGAGATGGATGGCAATATAAATGAAACAGGATTGACTGTAGTTGATAATTATCAGAAATGAGCAATTGGTGTATGGCAGTTCATTATATTCTTCAGTTCAATTTTAGTGTGTTATTTTTTTATAATAAAAAATACCACCACCACTACCACCACCATCAATTCTGCTGAATTATGGTGCACCTTAAACAATACACCTTTATTGAAAAACTCAGGGACAATACCAAGAAAAGAGTAGAAATAAGGGAAAACAGACCATCCACAATTCCACTGCTGGGACATTCGTGTTTCTGTTTCACACGTATTCTAGCATTATCTGCGAGGGCTATGATCATGTTACAATATAATTTTAATTCCTTATTTTCATTCTTCCTTTCTCCCCTCACCTTCATCATAAAGGCAGTTCCTACATTATAAAACCATTTGTCGTCATTTCTTAGGCATACATGTACGGCAGTAGAGCCCACTGTTTTTGTTTTTGTTTTTTTTTTTTTTTCTTTTTTTTTTTTTAATTATTATTATTTTTTTTTTTCCCAGTGGGTTTTGTCATACATTGATATGAATCAGCCATGGATTTACATGTATTCCCAATCCCGATCCCCCCTCCCACCTCCCTCTCCACCCGATTCCTCTGGGTCTTCCCAGTGCACCAGGCCGGAGCACTTGTCTCGTGCATCCCACCTGGGCTGGTGATCTGTTTCACCATAGATAGTATACATGCTGTTCTTTTGAAATATCCCACCCTCACATTCTCCCACAAAGTTCAAAAGTCTGTTCTGTATTTCTGTGTCTCTTTTTCTGTTCTGCATATAGGGTTATCGTTATCACCTTTCTAAATTCCATATACATGTGTCAATATGCTGTAATGTTCTTTATCTTTCTGGCTTACTTCACTCTGTATAAGGGGCTCCAGCTTCATCCATCTCATTAGGACTGGTTCAAATGAATTCTTTTTAATGGCTGAGTAATATTCCATGGTGTATATGTACCACAGCTTCCTTATCCATTCATCTGCTGATGGAGCCCACTGTTTTTGGAATCAAATCTGGTTTCAAAGCCAACTCTGCCATTTATTAACTAGATATCTTGGGAGTATATCACTATCCCTGAGTCTCAGTTTCCTCATCTGTATCACTAAGAATTTATAGCATTGTTACATTTAAATAAGATAAAGCATTAATATACAAAGCCCTTTACATAGTCTCTGGCACATAGTAGACATATAACATGATTAGGCAAATTTTACTTAATCAACTAAAACTATTTATTTATCTTTTCAACTAAAACTTTTAAAAGATAACATGAAAACTGTGCCTTTTCAGTTTTCAAGCACATCTTTTGATGAATCAGATGACAACAAGATTACTGGGATTGATTCATGACTTCATAGTTTTTAACCATAGAACTAATTTTCTTTTATCAAGTAAAATCTTATCAAGCACATCTTTTGATGAATCAGATGACAACAAGATTACTGGGATTGATTCATGACTTCATAGTTTTTAACCATAGAACTAATTTTCTTTTATCAAGTAAAATCTTATCAAGAGTCCCAATATGTAAAACAAATAAAAGCTGAGACTCTTTGGTTGAAGTCAAGGCAAAAATGATATCCCTTTCATCGTAGGATTCCCTACGGCACGTGTTGGTGGCTAAGAGTCCTTGATAATGCCACATAATCTAAAGATCTTAGTAACTAGAATTATGTCTGAGTTATTGCTAATTTTGAATTAACCGAGACTCTCGATGACTGTCATCTTACTGTACAGGTATTTTCCTTTCAGAGGAGTGAATTTCCTATTATAAACATCTTTTATGTACTAGATGCCAGGCACTGTGCCAGTTGCTACAAAGATGCAAGATAGATCTTCATTCTCAGGAGCTCACAATCTAGAAGAAACAACCAGGTAATTAAGTTATTGCAGAAAGTATGATAAATTACAGATATTCACTAATGATAACATTAAGAAAGGATAACATTAAGAAACATTAAGATAAAACCATTTTTTTAAAAGAAAAACATCTGCATACAAAGACACACGACTTCCAGAACATCACCCTTTTTAATAAATACATATAATTTTTTTCATTTCTTACATAAGCTCATTAAACATTATCTATAATATTATCTGTAAGCTACTGACTCCCAAACTTAGAGCAACAGTCTCTCCTGGTTCTAGACTGTCTAATAATATCATCTCCATCTGGGTGTCTACAATGCCTCTCAAAGCTAACATCCAGAGATGTGTGCTCCTGATCTGGGTCCTCAAGTCCAGACAACTCCAGATCCAGGTCTTCTGCTGTTTTCCCACCTCAGTTAATGGCAACGTAATTCTAGTTGTTCAGGCCAAAATCTTGGGTGTCATCCTTGATTCTTTTCCCCTCTCACTCCATATCTGTCCTTCAAAATTTCTATCAGCTCTAACTTCAGAATAAATCTAGAATCTGACCACTTTTTACCATCTCCATGCCTAGCTGTCGCCTGCCTCAACAGAGAAGCAGAGAGTGATCTTATTAAATGATATCATATCATATTATATTGTGTCATCCTTCTACCACTCCAGTGGCCCTCAACTAGGGGTTATTTGTAATGTTAGCAATGCGTGTGTGTGTGTGTGTGTGTGTGTGTGTATGTGTGTGTGGTGTAGTACTACTAACATAGGCTTGTAGAGGCCGGGGATCGGCTGAACATCCTATAATGCCCAGAACAGATAAAGAATTGTCAAACTCAAAATGTCAATCGTGCCAAGATTGAGAGACCCTGTCCATTCCAAACCCTAAAATGGCTTTTCATCTCAACCCTTACAAAGGCCTAAAAAGCCTTGACATTAACATAAAGCTTTCTACAATCCTACAGCACTTATGGCCCACCAAATGAAGCAGCTATCCCCTCTTCATTTTTAATTCTTTGATTTAAACATTAAATAAGAATGAAATTTATGTAAAGGTTTTACTGATTTTAAATTCCTACTTAGATCCACCAGGGGGTGCGCTTCACTGCTAAATAATACCACCCAATTTTGCTGTGCAGAGGCGTCACCCTGGTAAGAGCAGGCATTCTCATAGCCACTCTTTGTGAAAAATAGTTTCAGCAGGTATGAGCACACCCTGGTGGCTCTGTCAGTAAAGAACCCGCTTGCAATGCAGGCAGGAGACCTGGGTTCGATCCCTGGGTCCGGAAGATTTCCTGGAGAGGAAAATGTCAACCCTCTCCAGTATTCTTGCCTGGGAAATCTCATGGAGAGAGGAGACTGGCAGGCTTCAGTCCTAAGGGTTGCAAAGAGTCAGACTTGCTTTAAGTGGGATAACCCATTTGCAGAAGCAATTGGTTTTGCACAATTTCCACAACTTTTCAATTCACTCAGCCGATGAGCTCACAAAAAAAAGAGTTTTAAAATGTTTGTCTTTGGATGAATTATTTTTGAACTCAGAAGCACTATTTTATTTTATTTATTTATTTATTTATTTTTTTTTTAGAAGCACTATTTTAAAAAGAGTTACTCAAAAGATTTGTCTTGATGTTTTGTGTTTATGTCTTCCTCTAAAGCCAGTCCTGCTAAAGCACTATGGTCATCTGTTTGAGTCTTCCTCCTCCTACCTGGGAGGGACTCCCTGGAGACCAGACACTTACTTAGGGGCGACCTAATGGATCAGGGAGTCGGCAGTCCTAAGTCAGCAGCCCCTGTGTCTCCAGAGAGGCAAGACACGGCCTCTGCATCACTGACCAGGAACGTCAGCGTACCCTGGAGTCCTGGTTGTATGACACACGGCCTGTGGAGCCATCAACAGTGGCCTGCGATCCTGGGGCTGGAGTGCTGTCCTTTGAGTCAAGCTATGAATGTATTGGACGGCTGGTAGCTGACATTTCTTTGTAGAGTTTTTGTCATTTTTGCACATTTCATGTGGCATGGATTTTTTTTTGAGAGGGTAGTTAGGCCTCCCTTAATCATTAGTAATGGGACAGGTCTGCCAAGATATCGGGAACTCATATAGACTGGGCCATTCAGCTTCTATTTTTTTAACTATTATTATTATTATTTATTTTTTTTGGCCACATGGTGAGGCATGTGGGATCTTAGTTTCCTATGCCCCCTGCCATAGAAGTGTAAAATCTTAACCACTGCACCGCCAGGGACGTCCTTTCAGCTTCTCTTGAAAGTCCCTCTTTTTAATAATCTTTAACAGTCAGTGCAGCCAGAAAATTGTTTCTCTTTGCCCGGAGAATAACCAACCAAGTACTAGTTCTTGTAACCAGGACGGGGCTGTGAATTTTCTTAGTGGGGTAAAACCACCAGCTTATATTTTGAGGCTCTAGATCAAATATATTACATGCATTAGCATTCGGAATAATAAATCTGGCATGTGGCATGTTATTTCAGGGTACAGTTTTAGAGATGCCCTGGAAAGTAATGAGTGAAACTGGAAGTCATGATGGAGCAGAACAAGTGTGCGGAGGGAATATGAGAGCCTAGAGTGTAGCTGGAAGGAAAGTGGCGTGTTAGGAAAAGCAGAGTTCAAGCAGAAATCAGTAAACACCATCGGCCAGCCTAACTACTGCATCCAACTTGTGTTTACATGCAATGATTTTATACAAGTCTGATTGAGTCTGGGGTGATGGCATAGCCACCCTACAGCTGGGTGCCTTTATAGTCAAACTAAAAGCCAAAACTAACAATTGGTTTAAAGACAATGTATGTGCTGGTGCTGAGACACTTGTCATGTCCGACTCTTTGCGAACCCATGGACTGTGGCCCTCCAGGCTTCTCTGTCCATGGGATTTTCCAGGCAAGAATACTGGGGTGGATTGCCATTACCTCCTCCAGGGATCTTCCCGACCCACGGATTGAACACATGTCTCTTAGGTCTCCTGCATTGGCAGTCGGGTTCTTTACCACTGAGCCACCTGGGAAGCCTATATATACATATATACATACATATGTGTGTGTGTATATATATATATATTATATATGTATAATATAATCAAAAACAGAAAGTAGATCTATTTGAATCTGCTTTCTTATTGCTTTACATCACTTTCGAATTGTCAAGTTCTTTTCTACTATACCTTTTATTAATGCAAGTTGAAGGTTAAAAATGGCTGCGGGGATTCAGAAACTTCCTTGAGAAACCATTCCCAAGCACCTCTCAACAGGAATGAAAGGCTTTTTGTATAATGTTTTCCTTACACCACCTTGTGATTTCCTCCAGCGCAGCAGCACTAGGCAAACAGAAGTCACGATGCTGGCTTCTGATGTCGCTGCCTGCCTGCTCCTGTGGTTACCACGGTGGCCCTGATTCTGGATCACCTCTGTCAGTGGAGTGGCCTGGCTCCAGACTGTGAATATCTGTGTAGCCGTACAAACCAGGAGGAGAAAAGGGTGTTTGTTAGTGTTTAGTCTCTCCTTTGGGTAAATCAATTTGAGGATGTTGTGATATAAATATTTTTGAAATATAAAGCACTCCACATTCTCTGTGATTTCTTTTTTTTTTTTTCTCTCTGTGATTTCTAAATCAGCAGTCCCCAACATTTTTGGCACCAGGGGCCGGTTTCATAGAAGATGATTTTTTTTCTGGATTGGGGTGGGAGGTGTGGGTTGGGTGCACTTTATTTCTATTACTATTGTATTAATATCAGCTCCACTTCAGATCATCAGGCATTAGATCCTGGAGGTTGGGGACCTTTACTCTAAATAACTGTTCCTAATCCACTTGTCTCAAAGCATTTGAAAGGAAGTGCAAAACAAACATTTGAATTAGAAATCAGGCTATGAATTTGGCAAGTGCAAACATCATTTGTATTAGGATGTGAGATTAAAAATCATGATTGAGATGGCAAGATACAGTAGATGGTAGATTCTACAGTGAGATGAGCCATCCTTGGGGACTTGGAAAAGGAGGTAACTGAAAACTCAGGACATAATTCTTTTTTTTTTCTGAATTGAAGTATAGTTGATTTACAATGTTATGTTAATTTATGCTCTACAGCAGAGTGATTCAATTACATACATACACATTCTTTTTCCTATTCATTCCATCATGGTTGTCACAGGACATTGCGTACAGTTGCCTGTGCTATGCAGTAGGACCTAATGTTTATCCTTTCTACAGATGATACTTTGCATCTGCTAATCCCAAACTCCCAATCCATCCCTCTCTCACCTTCTGCCTGCTTGGCAACCACAAGTCTGTTCCCTATATAGGACACAAATTTTAAACCTCTCCCTACACTGAGGATCTAAAAGGTTGAGAGTCGTACCGAGGAGAAGATTTGTTTGGAGAGAGCAAAGCTGTAAACCCTTCTGTCCACTCAAGGAGGTAGATTTGGGGTGTGAACTCCATGAAAGGAGAGGATCTTCAGTGAATTTACTTCGAGAGCTTGGTTTGTTCCCTGCCTCTGGGGAGATAAAACTTCTCCCTGGGAAATTAAATCTGGGAGAGTTGACTGGCTTGGCTAGTTTCTCTGGTGGTACCAACTGAGAACGTGTTCCCGCCTTGAGATTGATTTCTGCTCTCAGAGGTTATTGCATCAAGTGTCTGTGTAGGGTTTCCAACTGTGGGAATGTGACTTAGTCAACTCGGAGTTGGTCTGAACCTTGCTTTGGATGAGTAGGAGATGAGCAGAGGGGATCCCAGTGAAGGGTCTTCAGTGAAGAGTCAGAAGACACACCTGGGCTTTAAGGCATCCAGTAAGCCACGGGAAACTCTCTTGTTCGTGTTGTGGGACATGCCACATGAAGACCCCTGTGGGCTGATGAAGATGGCAGAAGAGCTCATGAGAGCACCAGCCCACAGGCGCCCATCCTGGCACAAGAGAAGGCGTCAGTTGTAAACATTTGCCAGATTCAAAGAGCGAAGCCATCTTAGACAAGCAATATTAGAGTGAAAACTCCCGCTCTGTTCCCTGCTCTTGCATCTCCCTGCTTTGGTGCCAGCTGGGTCAGAGACACTGGCAAGCTGGCAGAAGACAATAAGAGGTAAGTGAGGGAAGAGAAGGCTGGGACCGCTCTCCCCACCGCAGTGGCTAGTCCACAGTGGCCCTCAGCTGGAGAGGAGAATGCGTCTCAACATTACAATTTTATAAAAATTTTAAAGACTTTTTTGATGTGGACCATCTTGTAAAGTCTTTGTTGAATTTGTTACAATACTGCTTCTGTTTTGTGTTTTGATTTTTGGCCACGAGGCATGTGTGACCTTAACTCCTTGACAGAAGATTGAACCCACACCCCCTTCTTTGGAAGGCAAAGTCTCAACCACTGGACCATCAGGAAAGTCTCTTAATATTACAGTCTTTGTTTTAATTAACACATGAAGTGATAGTCACTCAGTCGTGTCTGACTCTGTGACCCAATGGGCTGTAGTCTGCCAGGCTCCTCTGTTCATGGACTTCTCCAGGCAAGAATACTGGAGTGGGTTGCCATTTCCTCTTCCAGAAGATATTCCCGACCCAGGGATCGAACCCGGGTCTCTTGCATTGCAGGCAGATTTATTACCAGTGAGCCATTAGAGAAGCCCCAGTGAGAATCTTACAGCAGTGAATTCTGAGAGATTCAGTGATCCAGCCACTGCTTGGGGTCCCCAAAAACCCACCTCAGCTCCTGGGAGCTCACGAAGGACTTGCTTCCAGTGAACAGGGCCCAGAATTTAGAGAAGGAAGATCAGCTGGAACAAATAACACTGCACAATGAACTAGTTGCTGACAGGGAGAGAGGAACATTCGAACAGAAGGATCATAAAATACACCCGAAGAACAGCCAGCATGCGGAGAGGGAAGAGAATTTCTTGACCCCAAAAAGATGATTTCCTAAACCAAACATTTGCTGATTGGGACTAATGGGTCTGGAAGAATAATAACAAGAAATAAATCCAAAATGCAAAGTAGAAATGATGAGAAAATAAATTTTTTTCCTAAGACGTATTTAGGAGTCCTGACATGAAAAGTAGTAGTAGTAGTAATTTTAAAAGAAGTCCTAGAAGAAAAAAAATCAATAAGAAAGAGGAGCGGAGAATTTATCATATTAGAGTAGAAAACTTCCCAGAATTATGAAGGACTTGAGTCTGCGTATTGAAAGGAGTCAATGAGTTTCTGGTAGTATTGATTTTTTTAAAAAAAGAAGACATGTCTTGGTAATTCTAAGGCTGGGGAGAAAAATCTCACAGACTTCCAGACAAAAAGACTTTCCAGAAAAAAAAAAATAAAAGAAGTGAGATTTCCTGCACAGGATGAGGAATCAGCCTTTTTATTCATAATAGTATAAGCAACAGCAAACTAACATCCCAAAAAACTGCTTAAAAAAAAGCCTGCAATCTAGGAACCCCACACTAACCAATGATCATTCTCCTGTCAAGATGAAAGGAATTTAATTGTGGTCATGCTAGTAATCAGAGACTTTAGCATCTATCTTCTCCATATGAAGAAATGATTCTAGAAATGATACTAAACAAAGGAATGGAAAAATAAATCAGTATGGAAATGTCGAGGAGAGGAAACAGTGGTGAGAAACCAAGCTTGCAAGATATATTTATTTTAAATCTAATAGATAATATTAGCCTGGGGGGTTTTAATATGTTTAATATAAAAATGAAAATGTTAGTTTCTCACTTGTATCCAACTCTTTGTGACCTCATGGACTGTACAGGCTCCTCTGTCCATGGGATTCTCCAGGCAAGATACTGGAGTGGGTTGCCATTCCCTTTTCCAAGGGACCTTCCTGACATTGGGATCTAACCAGAGTCTCCTGCATGGTAGGCAGATTCTTTACCATCTGGGCCATTAGGGAAGCCCATTTTAATAATAGGAAGTGATAAATATGAGCTCTTGAAAAGACAAACCAATGATTCTAACTATCTCAGCAAAGTCTAAAAGTTGGAGATAGGAAGAAGGACTAAATTATTCCATTCCTGAAGTTCCATGGTGAGGAGGCAGGCTGTTAAGGACAGGAAGTGAAAGGGGAATGAGTGTATTTTAAAACTTGGTATCATTAGGATCAGGAGAAAATGGAAAAAACAGAACACCTAGGGTAGAGGAGAAATCAATGGTATCTCTTCTTCAAATAAAATAGAAAAGCAGGAGCATGACTGAGAACACAGGAAAGGGACTGCAGCCATCAGTGAAATGAAGGGGAGGTGAGACTTGCAAATTAACAGGGGAAAGACTGGACTGAAAGCAGCTTGATCACACCAGCAAAACAATGAAAAGGCAAAAGGGAAGCCTTATTCAAAACATAACCACAGGAAGGTAGAAATAACAGCAATGTGGAATGGGTCAAAGAAGAGGAAGTCACAAAGAAAAGGACTGTGCCATAAGCATCCAGTATGAATATATCACATTTATTCATATGCAAAAAATTATGTGGGTATGTACTTTAAATTTTTTTTAACTACTGATCAAGAGATTTTTTTAATTTTTAGAAGAAAATTCTTTTGCTTTCTGTACATAAAGATAATAGTGCAATCAAAATATTAATAATAAAGATAAGGGTTTGGAAGATCCCCTGGAGAAGGAAATGGCAACCCACTCCAGTATTCTTGCCTAGAAAATCACGTACAGAGGAACCTGGTGGGCTACAGTCCAAAGGGCCACAAAGAGTTGGACAGAATTGAACATGAGCATATATACAAAGTAAATGTGGAATAACAACTTGTGTGCACTGAACTGCAAGGAAAAATGTAATTTGGAAAAGTAATTCCTCTAGACCACTAAAGCTTAATTAAGTCAAAACATTTAAACTAGATTTTGATGATGCTCCTCTTCCCTCCCCACCACCCCTGCCAATATTTTTACATATAACACTTCCTGGCATTCTTTGATGGTGATTGCTGGAAAGAATTTAACTTTCTCTTAACTCAAAGGTAAGACAAATCACATGTGACTTAGCACATTGTTACCTACCAAGGCATTAAGATGTGGTCTTTAAGAACCAAGGCTTTAACTATTTACAATAGCCAAGACACGGGAACAACCTAGATGTCCATATACAGATGAATGGGTAAAGAAAATGTGGGATATACACAATGGTCTATTACTCAGCCATCAAAAAGGATGAAACAAAGCCATCTGCAGCAACATGGATGGACCTAGAGATTATCATACTAAGCAAAGTGAGTCAGAAAGAGGATGACAGATACCATATGATATAACTTATGTGTAGAAGCTAAAATATGGTATAATTCAATATATCTATGAAATGAAAACAGACTCAAAGATAGAGAAGAGACCTGTGGTTGCCAAGGGGGAGGGGGTGTAGGGGAGGGAAGGATTGGGAGTTTGGGATTAGTGGAGGTAAACTAATATATATAGGATGGATAAACAACAAGATCATACTGTATGCACGAGGAATTATATTTAATATTTTGTGACAAACCTTAATGGAAAAGACTGAAAAAATATGTACATATATCTGAGTTACTTCACTGTACAGAGGAAATTTACACAACATTGTAAATCAGCTCTTAATACTTAATAATACCAAAAAAAGCACCAAGACTTTAGACTCAGGCACTTGTTCAAATTCAAACTCTGTTATTATCTGACTGTGCAACACTGGGTGAGTTACTTAGCTTCTCTGAACCTCAGTCTTGTTGTTAAAATGAAGGTCAGTCACACTTGTCAGGTTTAAATAAAACATCTAAGATGCTGATCCCATCAAATGCTTGATAAACGGGCTATGATTATTCCTTATAAAGGTAAATGTAGAGGGAAGTAAGCCAGAAAGATAAAGACCATTACAGTATACTAACACATATATATGGAATTTAGAAAGATGGTAATGATAACCCTATATGCAAAACAGAAAAAGAGACACAGATGTACAGAACAGACTTTTGGACTCTGTGGGAGAAGGCGAGGGTGGGATGTTTCGAGAGAACAGCATCAAAACATGTATATTATCTAGGGTGAAACAGATCACCAGCCCAGGTTGGATGCATGAGACAAGTGCTCAGGCCTGGTGCACTGGGAAGACCCAGAGGGATCGGGTAGAGAGGGAGGTGTGAGGGGGGATCGGGATGGGGAATACATGTAAATCCATGGCTGATGCATGTCAATGTAGGACAAAAAACACTACAATATTGTAAAGTAATTAGCCTCCAACTAATAAAAATAAATAGAAAAAAAAAGGTGAATGTAGGACTGAGTAAGATAAGACACTGGAACTTGCTCACTTGGAAAATCCTTGATAGCCACTTTCTTGTTAATTATTTGTCTCTTCTGAATAAAGAAGAGTGATATCTCTGTCACTGCATAACTTCCAGAGCTAAGTTTCTAGTCAATTGATTATTGAATCAAAGACTGTTGTGATGTATAGAAAGACATGTGAAATAGGGCATCCTTGAAAAGATAACTTTCTTGTTTTCATCTTAGTTTCCTCAATTTTAAAATGCAATAATACAGCTCTAGCTGTCAGTGCCTGGGCCTGTAAAGATCAAATAAGATCGTGATCATGAAAATTCCTATAAATTTCATAAGCTGCCATAAATGTTATTGTTCTTTAAATTTTAGTTTTTTGACTGTGCTGGGTCTTCGCTGCTACAGGGGCTTTGTCTAGTGGTAAAGAACCCGCCAGCTGATGAAGGTTAGATGTATGAGACGCTGGTTTGATCCTTGGGTTGGGAAGATCCCCTGGGGAAGGGAATGGCAACCCACTCCAGTATTCTTGCCTGGAGAATCTCATGGACAGAGGACTCTGGAGAGCTACAGTCCGTAGGATCACACAGAGTCGGACACAGCTGGAGCAGCTTAGCATGGTACAGGCCCTAGAGTGTGGGTTTCCGTAGTCGCTGCACACGGGCTCAATAGTTGCCACTCGTGGGCCGCAGGACACAGGCTCAGTAGTTGTGGCCCGTGGGCTTAGTTGCATTTCAGCATGTGGGGTCTTCCCAGACCAGGGAGTGAACCCGTGTCTCCGGCACTGGCAGCTGGATTCTTTACCACTGAGCCACCAGGAAAGCCCAAGTGTTATTGTTATTAAAGACCAAGTAATACATGCTCCCTGGGCAGCTGAGCTGAACCCATTGGCGTACCTTGAACTTGACACGCTATGAATTCTGCGTGTTCTATGGACTGCAACAAGTAACAAGTCAGATGCCCTTTCAGTGAGCGTCCCTCTGGACCACAAGTTCTCAGGGAGCTCTGGAGATAGTTGTTTTCTTTGACTGCCAGCATCTGCTACTCCAACTCTTCTTCAGTCTTTCTCCCTCCTGTCTTTCTCCCTAGTAATTTTTGTTTTGTTATTTTTGCTTGCTTACTGTTGCCTTGTTTTAATTTTGCTGTGCTAGTGAGTTTCCTGACCTTCCTGGCCAACAGGGGACAAAGAAAGTGCTTTTGGCAATTTTAATATCCTAACCAGTCAGCCAACAGATTCAATTCAATAAATGGGGCTTTGAGCCAAGATGATCGTGAATATGACTGAAAATCGCAGATTTAGGAAGATCCAGTATGTACCAAATTACTTTGTTGAGGCCATGAACCGTATAACACCCTGCTGTGGGGAAAGGCTTTCCCCTGAAGGCAATGGATATTCCCACTGTCGTGACCCGAGATAAGTGAGGACCATGGTCTGGGGGAGGGAGGCCTTTGATTCCTTTCTGGGGCACCGTGTCAGTTTGGTACTGAAAGTGAAGTCCAACTGCTTGCCTGCTCAAAAGCCAATACTCAAGAGGCAAGGCTGGTGGAAAGTTTGCTTTATTTTGGAGGCCAGGAACCAAAGGCCGATTCCCCACTGACAATCAGTGAACAAGAGCTTTTAAGGGGGAGTTTCAAGGGTGCGTAGACAGAGGGAGGATGCTCCGTGCAAAGCAGCACTGTCAGTTCTGACAGTATCTTGAAACTGATCATGAGGTGGTCTAATCAGCATCATCTTTATTGCTCCCATTTCCTTGAGGCCAGTTCTTGGAATTGTGGCAAGCTTATATCATGACTACAGTCTTCTCATCATGTAGTCAACTTCTTTCACCTAGTAGGGGTTTCGGTATATACAAAACAGCTCAAAGGAGATGGCTCAGAATATTATTTATAGCCCTTGAGGAAGAAATAAAGATCTTTGATTTTGTTTAATGCCTAATGGATGTGAGAGTTGGACTGTATAGAAAGCTGAGTGCCGAAGAATTGATGCTTTTGAACTGTGGTGCTGGAGAAGACTCTTGAGAGGCCCTTGGACTTCAAGGAGATCAAACCAGTCAATCCTTAAGAAAATCAACCCTGAATATCTATTGGAAGGACTGAAGGTGAAGCTCCAATACTTTGGCCACCTGATGCAAAGAGCCAACTCATTGGAAAAGACCTTGATGCTGGGAAAGATTGAAGGCAGGAGGAGAAGGGGATGACAGAGGACTAGATGGTTGGATGGTATCACCGACTCAATGGACATGAGTTTGAGCAAGCTCCAGGAGATGGTGAAGGACAGGGAGGCCTGGTGTGCTGCAGTCCATGGGGTCACAAAGAGTCGGACACAACCGAACAACAACAACAAATGCATAAACTATTATTTGGTCTTGTTTGATTGCTGCTATTGCATTTTCTCATTTCCCTGATTAAACTTATTCTTTGGGTAAAGCTTTTCTACAGACAAAAGTCAGGTGAAGGACATGAGGCAGGGGTCTATCCTGGGTGGGGGGAAGGCCCTGTAGGGTCCTGCTCTATTTCAAGTTGGCATGGTCTCTGAGGGGTGGGGGACCTGGAGCATAATGAGCTGCACCAGCAACAAGAACAACAGGTAAGGAGAGACCTGTGCAAACAAATAACCTCTTTCTCACGGCAAAAGTTTCCCGTGTGGTTCAGATGGTAAAGAATCTGCCTGTCGTGCAAGAGACATGGGTTTGAGCCTTGAGCCAGGAAGACCCCCTGGAGAAGGGAATGGCAACCCACTCCAGTATTCTTGCCTGGAGGATACCATGGACAGAGGAGCCTGGAGGGCTACTGTCCATTCAGTCGCAAAGAGCTGGACATGACTGAAGCTGCCTAGCACACACACACACATGTGATATACACATAGCATCTCACTCCCTGATGGCTCAGACGGTAAAGAATCTACCTGCAATGCAGGAGACCCACCTCCAATCCCTAGGGTGGGAAGATCCCCTGGAGAAGGGGATGGCTACCCAACTCCAGTATTCTTGCCTGGGAAATGGACAGAAGATGGAATCGCAAAGAGCGGTACACGACTGAGCAGCCACGACTGTCACCTTCAATGCTCTAAGGAAACAGGCATGCAAGGAACAGGGTGGTTATTAGTGATATATGTCACAAATTACCACAAAATTTAGTGACAAAAGCATTCACCGTTTAATTATTCTGAATCCGCTATTCTGTGGGTAAGGATTTCAGATGGGACACTCTCTAATAAAAATCAAGTGGAGATGATTCATCTCTGCTTTGTAATACCTCAAGTCTCAGCTGAGAAGACTCAGATTTCTGGAATGACTCAAGTGGTAATGGACTGGAATCAGCTGGAAACTTCTTCAACCGCAGGTGTGGTGCCTGCTGAGGTGGTATAAAGACTGGGTTCGACTGGGATTCTCAACTGGAATGTCTACATGTGATGTCTCCATGTGGCCTGTGACTTCTCCATGCCTCGCATGTTGTGGACCAGCACAGCCACAGTGACTGGAGCTCCCTGGCCATTTATGACCCGGCCTTGTAAGTCACGTTGTATCACTTCGACTATATGGATCAGCAGTCCAAACTCACCCTGATTCAACTGGGGCACTGACATCATTTCTCAACAGAAGATGTGTCGAAGAATTTGTAGCTAGGTTTAGACCCACCACAGATAGTCACAGGGGCAGTAGTCAAATGGTCAGAAACATCAGGGTAGCAAAGCAGAAGCACAAAGGAGACTGACTCAGCTATAGCTGATAAGAGCTAGTAATTAAAGTCGCTCAGTCATGTCTGACTCTCTGTGATCCCATAGACTGTAGCCTACCAGGCTCCTCTGTCCACGGAATTCTCCAGGCAAGAATACTGGAGTGGGCTGCCATTTCCTTCTCCAGGGATCTTCCTGACCCAGGGATTGAACCTGGGTCTCCAGCACTGCAGACAGACACTTTACCTTCTAAGCCACCAGGGAAGCCTGATAAGAGCTATGGCAAGGAAAATAATTTCCAGATCCCCCTGCTGGTCATTAACACTGCTGCAATCCTGGCCCGATCAGCCTGGGCTCAGGAGCTTCAGGGGAAGGGTGTTGAGGGCCCCTGAGAGGAAGCTTTGGACAGGTCACCATGGAGCGAACTTCGGGAGCCCTCTCGACCCAAAGCGGACTTTGGGCTCTTATGCAGGGAAATTTGTGCAGTGATTATACTGAGGATTTACTTCAATTTGTGAGGTGAAATAATGACACTGTTGTTATGTTAAAAATGGCAATACCTTTTTTTTTTTCATTTATTTTTATTAGTTGGAGGCTAATTACTTTACAGTATTGTAGTGGGTTTTGTACCTTGACATGAATCAGCCATGGAGTTAACATGTATTCCCCATCCCGATCCCCCCTCCCACCTCCCTCTCCACCCGATTCCTCTGGGTCTTCCTTTTGTTTTTATAAAGAATCCTTTTTTTTTTTTTTTTTTAAAGAAACATGCTAAGGTGTATATAGATAAAATAATATGATATTATATTTACCTTAAAATAATCCAGTGAGAAGATGGGGTATAGGTGAAACAAGATTGGCTATATGTTGATAATATGGAAACTATAAATAGTACCTGGGGGTTTACTATACTATTTTCTCTCCTCTTGTGTTACTTCCCCTTATATTTCTTACCACATATCCAGTTCAAGACTGGCTCAATTCTGAGAGGTTCAGATATATTGACCATAATCATTGCTGAAATGGTAACCCCTTGGGAGTTCTTGCCAGGCATAGAGAATGACTCCTTCTGTACTGCTGTAGCTCTGAGCACATCTCCTTAAAATGACTTCATTATATTATAATGATACAGTTACACGTCTTGCTCCTTCAGGAGACTGAGAATCTTGGGAACAGCCACCATCTCCAGCCACCAATAGGGAACGACTAGGATAAGGCATGACATGTAATAAGAGTGTAATAAATAATTCAGTGTTTCTGAATTAATAAATAAATTAAAATGCCATTTAACAAATTAATTAAAATAGTAAAAACAAAATAAAATAAGCATCTAGCCTGTAACTGCCTGGCGGGTAACTGTATTATCCCTTGGAAGTCAATTAAGAAGGAATTGTTTTGAATGCTTCCTTCTATTGCTCTTCTAGAGACTGGAGGGAGAGAAATAAATTTTGGTTAAATGTCATTGAAAGTTCTCTTGTTTTATTAACTGCCCACCTGGAGACATTTAAAGACCTCATTTAATTAAAATGTTCACTTCCAATGATTGGCCAAGAGGCCTTTGTTCTTCCTGGATTGATTAGATGCACCCTTTTGGGTTAAACAACAAAGGCAGAAGTGTTTCTTCAGAAGGTGTCTGCTGATAATAATAGATGTTGCCTTGGTCAAAGGCAATAAACCCTGAGTCTCCCACCACCACTGAAGTGTGGCCCACATAGATGGTCCCTGCATGGGGAGCTGGACTCTGAAGAGATGGATAATTAGGCAAGAAATTCTGCTGAGAGACATTTTGAACAAAGTGGGGGACATGGTGTACTACATGGGGGAATCCAGAATCAAGAATGCAAATGAACAAAAGCAGTGAGGCAGAGGGTTGTTGCTAAGTGAAGAGGTGCGTACATTTATTTAATGGAAATCCTGACAAAGTAACCATTTAGGATTTCTTTGACTATTTGTTCTTTTCTCTTTCCCAAATCTTTTCAATGATGGAAAGGGATTACTGTGATCTTTGAAGGGGAAGGTTAAGTCTTTTGTAGTTTAATGTGAATTTTACTTAAATCAGAAAACCATTTTGTCTAAAGTATAACGGAAAAAACAGCATTTGACTTCCACTTCCAGATATGATGATGTAACTGAGATTGGGCTTGTTCTCCCACCAAAATCACTAGAAAATTAGACAAAAGTCATTAAACAACTGTCTTCAGACTCTAGGCTTCCCAGCTGGCTCAATGCAGGAGAGGTGGGTTTGATCCCTGGGTCGGGAAAACTCCCTGGAGAAGGAAATGGCAACCAACTCTATTGTTCTTGCCTCGCAAATCCCATGGACAGAGGAGCCTGATGGGCTATGGTCCATGGGGTTGCCTAAGACTCAGACACGACTTAGAGACTAAACGAAATAGCAGCTTCAGATTTTGGATAATAGGCAGTGCAGGACTGTGATCTTTAAGAGATGGCAAGAAAGCAATGTGGAGTCACTCTTTCAATGACCTCAGCTCATAGAGGGAGAGTCTAGGCAGAATGCAGTGATCCTTTTGCATTGAGGACCCAGAAACCAGTAGCTGGGAAGGCTCAGACAGCTGCAGTTTCTAGGTCAGGGAATTGGACCATAGGGAACCATGCAGAGAAACAGCACCTGAAACTTGCCCAGAGGTCCACTGGAGCCTATAAATGAATTGTAAGCTTTGCATGCAGAGGATGAAAACCCCTCAAAGCCAGTTAAGGAACCACTGCTGCTGCTGCTAAGTCGCTTCAGTCGTGTCTGACTCTGTGCAGTCCCATAGAGGGCAGCCCACTAGGCTCCTCTGTCCCTGGGATTCTCCAGGCAAGAATACTGGATTGAGTGACAATTTCCTTCTCCAATGTATGAAAGTGAAAAATGAAAGTGAAGTCGCTCAGTCATGCCCGACTCTTAGCGATCCCATGGACACAAGCCTACCAGGCTCCTCCATCCATGGGATTTTCCAGGCAAGACTACTGGAGTGGGGTGCCATTACCTTCTCTGAAGGAACCACTCGGGAGGTGTAAAACAAGCAATTCTCAGAGATCATACTTGACTAGAATCTTTTTGAGTTCCAAGTAGCCAAAGTAGTAAGATATTGAACATTAAATGGGGACTCCAGAAGGCTCACACTTTAGTACTAAATGTAGACTAACCCTAGAGTAAAGGCTACTCTAGACATTCCTAAAAACTTGAAAGCAAACCTCAAAAAGATCAAACTGATCCACAGATAAATTAATTTCCTGCCAAAACAAACTTTCAGTTCAGTTCAGTTCAGTTCAGTTGCTCAGTCGCGTCTGACTCTTTGTGATCCCATGGACTGCAGCACACCAGGCTTCCCTGTCTTATCACCAACTCCTGAAGCTTGCTCAAACTCAAGTCCATTGAGTTGGTGATGCCATTCAACCAGCTCATCCTCTGTCATCCCTTTCTCTTCCTGCCTTCAATCTTTCCCTGACTTTTCCAAAGAGTCAGTTCTTCACATCAGGTGGCCAAAGTATTGGAGCTTCAGCTTCAGCATCAGTCCTTCCAAGGAATATTCAGGACTGACTTCCTTTAGGATTGACTGGTTTGATCTCCTTGCAGTCTAAGGGACTCTCAAGAGTCTTCTCCAACACCACAGCTCAAAAGCATCAATTATTCGGGGCTCAGCTTTCTTTACAGTCCAACTTTCATGTCCATACATCACTACTGGAAAAACAAACTTAAACACACTTTAATGAAAACCAATAAAATCTAGGCCTTCAAAGTGTAACAGTCACAATCCCCAGTATCCAGTACAAGTTATTACATGTGTAAAAAAGCAGGACAATGTGACCCATAACCAGGAAAAAGTCAATCAGTAAACCTAGAAATGACAAGAGAAAATTAACATGTAACTGCTTTATAATTGCTATAAAAAATATGCTCAGGTATTTAAAGAGAAACGTGAAGTTAGTGTGTGTGTGTGTGTGTGTGTGTGTGTGTGTGTGTGTGTGTTAGCCAGTCAGTCATGTCTGACGCTGTGCAACCATGGTCTGTCCATGGACTTCTCCAGGTAAGAATACTGGAGTGGGTTGCCATTTCCTTCTCCAGGGGATCTTCCAGACCCGGGGATTGAACCCGGTTCTCCTGCATTGCATATAGATTCTTTACTGAAGTTAGTGAGGGAAGAAATAAAACATTTAAAAAGAAGAAAATGGAACTTCCAGGAATGAAAAAATCAATATCTAACATAAGCATGTTAAAGAATGAAAATACAGAAGATTAGATTGTGTAGAAGAACAGATCAGTTAAGTTGAAGATGCAGGAGTAGAAACTATCCAAATGGAAGCACACAAGAAAAAGTAAATGAACAGCTCCTCTGTGATCTTTCCAAGAATTTCAAGTGCTCTACATATGTGTAACTGGTATCTAATAAGAAAGGAAAGGGTAGAAAAAGTATTTGGTGAAATAAAGAAAAAAATTCCAAGTTTGATATAAACCATAAAACTATATGGTCAAGAAACTCAACAAACCCCAACCAAAATGAACAATCACATAAACAAGCAAAACCCCCCAAACTCACCAAGGCTTATCTTAATCAAATTGCTAAAAATCAATGATAAAGAGATGATCTTAAAACAGCCAGAGGATAAGAGAATATCATATTATATAAGAGAACAGATAAGAAATGTATCAGACTTCTTATTAGAAAGAGTGTGAGCTAATACATAATGGAAAACATTTAAAACGCTGATAAAAGTAAAAAGAAAACAGCAAACTTGCTAACCTAGAATTCTATATTAAGCAAAAACATCCTTCAGAAAATAAAGATGAGAAAAAACATATTCAGACAAATACAAACAGCATATGACAAGATTATGGACTTAAACCCAACTATATCAATAATTTATGAAATGTAAATGAACGAAGGATCCTAAATTAAAAGACCAAGATTGCCAAACTGGATTAAAAAAAAGCAATACTCAACTCTGTGATACCTGCAAGAAACCTATTTTAAGTATCAAAAACCAGGTTAAAAGTAAAAGAATGAAAAAAAATACCAAGGAAAAACTAATCAAAAGAAAGAGTGACTGTATTAATATTAGATAAAGTAGACTCAGAACAAGGAATATTATCAGGATAAAAAAGGGCATTATGATCGAGGCTTCTACTTTATGAATCTGCGTGTTGTACACTACAGAGGAAATGAAACCCAAAATAAGCAGAAGAAAAAGAATAATAAAGATAAGGACAAAAATTATTAAATACAAAGTGAGAGAAAATAAAACTGAGAAAATAAAACCAAAAGCTGATCCTTTGAAAAAATAAAAGCAATAAAATAGATAAGCCTTTAGGCAGGCTGATCAGGAAAATAAAGAAAAAAAGATAACATCTTACCAAATATCAAGAATAAAAGGATTGGGACTTCCCTGGTGTCCAGTGGTTGAGAATCTGACCTGCAATGCAGGGACTGGGGTCTGATCCCTGGTTGGGGGAGCCAAGGTCCCACGTGCAGTGCGGCAACTAAGCGCATGCGCAAGTACTGAGCCCAAGCACCACAATCAGAGAGCCCACGCACCATATGGAAAGAGTCTGCATGCTGCAACTAAGACTAGATGCAGCCAAATCAATCAATAAACAATAAGAAGAATAAAAGAATTTTAAATCCTGCCGCATTGAAAGGAAAATTAGGAAGTATTGTGAACAACTTTATGCCAAAAAATTGACAACTTAAATGAAATAAGCATTTCTTGAAAAGCACAAATTATCAAAACCAACTTAGGTAAAATAGAATATCTATATAGTCCTAAATCTATAGAAGATATTGCATTCAAAATTAAAAGATTTCCTTTAAAGACTACTGATGATTTGCTAGATTGCTTCATTGGTGAATTCCATCAAATATTTACTGAAGAAACGACATGTTTTACACAAACTTTTTTGGAAAGCAGCAGAAATGTAAGTACTTCTTACTTGTTTTATAAGGCCAGCCTTAGATAAAAAAACCAGACTGAGGCTTCACAAGAAAACTATTGACACATGTTCCTCATAAACATTGAAACAAAATTACAAATGATCAGAAAATGGAATCCAGCCATACATGAAAGAAATAATACAAAATGAACAAATAAGATTTATTCTAGGAATGCAAAGCTGGTTTATATTAAAAAATCAATATCAATCACCATGTCAACAGAATAAAGAAGAAAAACAATATGAGCAACATTACCTGCAGAAAAGCATTGAACACACTTCAACATATATTCATGGTAAAATATCTCAGCAAACTAAGAATAAAAAGAAACTTTCCAATCTGATGAAGGGAATCTACAAAAAAAAAAAAAAATCACAGCTAACATCAGACTTAATGGTGAAGGACTCAACATAAGATTGGGAACAAAACAAGGAGGTCTGTTTTGTCAATTCTATTCAATACTTCACCGGTCCTAGTACATGGTCAGCATCTGTGCAATAAAGGCAGACAAATAACAAAGCATACAAATTACAATGGAAGAAGTAAAACTGCCTTTATTCATGTATGACATGATCATATATGTACAAAAACCCTAAGGAATCTATAAGACATCTATTAGAATTACGTGGAAAAGTCATAGGATAAAAGATAGTATGCAAAAAATTGTATTTTTATATACTAGCCATGAACTGGAGGATCCAAGGAAAAAAAAGTGATTCCAAAGTGTAGGGTAAAATGCATGATGTAATCAAGGATGAACTTAACACTAGATATTAAGACTGTACACTATGAAACTTGAAAACTACAAAATGTTGCTGAGAGAAATGAAAGGACACTTAAATAAGTGGTAAGATAGTGTTCATGAACTGGAAGACTCCATATCAAGATATCAATTCTCACTGACATAGAATTTTACCTCAATCATAGCATAATTTTTGGGGGGGCAGGGGAGAAATTATCAAGTTGATTCTACAATTTATATGAAAATACAAAGGACCTAGAAGGTCAGAACAATTTTGAAGAACAACAAGAGTGGAGAACTTAAACTACCTGCTTTCAAGATTTTTAAAAGCTATGGTAATCAAGATAACATGGTACTGATGTAAGGCTACACATACTGATCAATAGAACAGAAGATTGTGTGTGTGTGTGTGTGTGTGTGTGTGTGTGTGCACTGAACTGACTTTGAAGAAAGTCGTTTTTGCAAATGATGCTGGAACAACTGGGTGTCCACTTAGGAAAAAAGTGAACATTGTACTTCACGTCATTCTCATACAGTACTTTGAAATGTTGAATAGACATAAATGTAAATGCCTAAACTATGACATTTTTAAAGGAAAAATATAAGAAAATCCCTGTGAACACGTATTGGCATTTATTAGGAACAAAAAAAACATGAAATGTGAAGAAAAAGTTGAAAAATTTAACTTTATCATAATGAAAATTTTCTGATCTTCCTAAGAGAACACTAAGAAAATGAAAAGGCAAGCACAGAAAAAAAGTATTTTCAAAATATTTTTGAAATATGTATTTCAATATATATGCATACATATGTATATATATATATGTAATGGAATAAAAAGGAACAAATGTGAACCAGTTGAACTGAGAGGCATAAAGCTAGAGCCTGTTATACAGAGTGAAGTAAGTCAGAAAGAGGGAAACAGTTATTGTATATTAACACGTATGTATGGAATATAGAAAAGTGGTACTGCTGAACCAATTTGCAGGGCAGGAACAGAGGTGCAGGTGTAGAGAACGGACTCAGGGACACAGTAGGGGAAGGAGAGGGTGGGGCAAAGTGAGAAAGTAGCACTGACATCTATACACTGTCCTGTGTAAAATAGATAACTGGTGGGAAGCTGCTGTGTAATGACATGGGGAGCCCAGCCTGAACTCTGTGACGCCCGAGAGGGGTGGGATATGGGGATGCTGGGAGGGAGGCTTGGAAGGGAGGGGGTGTAGGCTGATCTGCATTGTTGTACAGCAGAAACCAACACAACACGATTGTAAAGCAATTATCCTCCAATTAAAAAAATGTGTATATAAATATATACACACACATGCATATATATGTGTATATATATGGCAAAAACTTGTATCTTTAATGTATAAAGAACTCTTAGAATTCAATAATAAGGAGACAAAAGAAACCAAAGTAGAAAATGGGCAAAAGAGTTAACAGATACTCTACCAAAGACATACAAATGGCCAGTAGCACATGAAAAGACGCTAGCCATCACTAATCATCAGAGAGTGAAAGTTAAAACACAATAAGATATAATCACATATCTACTGGAATTACTAAAATTTTTAAAAAATTGATAATATCAAGAATTGACAATAATGTGGAGTAACTGGAACTCTTGTACATTACTTATAGGAACATAAAATGGTAAGACACTTTGGAAACCAATCTGGCCAATTTTTGTAAAGTTAAATACAGATTTACCACAGGACCAGGATTCATGCCTAGGAATCTATCCAAGAGAAATCAAAAGCATATGTCACACCAAAAATTGTACATGAACATTCACAAAAACTTTATTCATCAGAGCCAAAAGCTGCAAATAATTCAAATGTCCATCAACAGTTGAATAAAACAAATTATATCTATTCACAGGACTACTAGTTTGCAATAGAAAGGAGCAAACCACTGCAATATGTAAAAACATGAGTAACTCTCAGAAGCATGTTGAATAAAAGAGAATACACAAAAGTGAATTTATAGGAAATTCTAGCAAAGGCAAAACTCATCTGTAGTGGGAAATGAGTGATTGCTTGGGGACTGGTGTGGGAATAATTTACTACCAAGGGGCACACAGGAAATTTTGGAGAAATGGAAATACATTCATGATGGTAGTAGTTACACAGGTGTATACATTTGTCAAATCTCATTATATTGATTGTACTGAATGTTTAAAATGGAAGCATTTTACTACATATAATTTATACTTCAATTAAGTTGATTTTTTCTTCTTTTGTGTGTGTATGTGTGTGACTGTACTGGGTATTTGCTGTCCCATGTGGGCTCTAGTTCCCTTCACCAGAATGAACCCAGGCCCTCTGTTTTGGGAGCATGGAGTCTTAAGCACTGGATGACCAGGGAAGTCCTGACGTTAATTTTTAAAAAAGCACTTTTCATTGTGAAAGAGGAAGGCCACTATGAAGCATGAGTCCCTGAGATGATGCCTAGTCAGCCAGCGACTGTCATCCTGCTAGCTGTATGCATTGACGTTACACTGACTCAGTATCCAAGGCAGGATGAATATAGCTCCCCGGGCGAGGCTGTGGGGGTTTTGCGTGGCTGCAATTCATCCTGGTCTCTGTGAATGGAAGGTGTGAATGAGATACCCCCAGGAGCGAGAAGAGGGGAGGCCAAAGGGCACAGTCTACCAGGTGGTAAACCTCATCTGCCTAGTCGCCCCTTCCACTAGGTCCCAGGGAGATCTGAGTAGGGGGCAAGCGCCAGACAAACCTGTGTGTGTGTGTATGTGTATGTGTGTGTGCTCAGTCGTGTCCGGCTCTTTGCAAACCCCATGGACTGTAGCCTGCCAGGCTCCTCTATCCATGGAATTTTCCAGGCAAGAACTCTGGAGCGGGTTGCCATTTCCTTCTCCAGGCAAACGTGTACATACTATTAATTTTTTGGTAGACTCTTGGCTGGGGCTTCACAGGTGGCACTAGTGGTAAAGAACCCGCCTGCCAATGCAGGAGACCGAAGAGATGTGGGTTTGATCCCCAGGTCAGGAAGATCCCCAGGAGAAGGGCATGGCAACTCAGTCCAGTGTTCTTGCCTGGAGAATCCCATGGACAGAGGAGCCTGGTGGGCTACAGTCCATGGGGTTGCAAAGAGTCAAACACAACTGAAGTGACTGAGCATGCACACGCACACTTTTCACTGCCTCTGCCTGTTGAGAAAGGAAATCGAAGAGATGCAGAAAAGGGAACAGTGTGTTACATTAAGAGAGAGCCATTGACTTGGAAACAAGGATCATAAGCTCATTACTGCTGTGCTCCTAGCCCTTCAGGCTTTCTTGATGTTTACCACGTACCAGACATTCTCCGTAGACAGATAGATAAACAGAGACACACAGATAGATAGTACAGAGATTATATAAACTATATTCAGCCCTCTTGCTCACCCTCGTTATCATCCCTGTCTGATAGTTTAAAAACTAAGATACAGAGAGGGTGAATAATTGGCCCAGAGTCACACAGCTACCAAGAGACATCCAAGATTTAAACCCACACAGGATGGTCCACAGTCCACTTTGAGTTGTTGCATAACTCTACCAGGGGTACTGTGAAGTTATCAGTGCTTTCGAATTTCAGATTCACAAGTAGAATCAAGAGGGCCTTCACCTCAGCCCTCAGACTGAGAAATGTGAAAAAAAATATACCATTCTCTCTTCCCTTGCTCCTTCTCTCCCTCCCTCCCCCCTTTCCTTCCTCCTTTCCTTCTTTCTCTTTTCCTCTCTTTCCTGAGGGTAAATGCCTGTCACTTTTTCACTTAACAAATACATTTCGTGCAAACTCTATGGGCTTGACGTTATACCCACTACAGGGCATTCAGAAGTAAATAAAATGCAATCTTGGATTTCAAAGGACCGGACATTCCCCTGAGGTGACTTTGTGAAAGACCTATAATCAAAGGAGAGTGTTGCACACCTGCTACCCCAGTGCAAAGCAGGTATCGAGGCTGCATGACTTGCACACATGTTATCAGAAGCCTGTCTGCACATGATCAACTGACGGTCACACCTGGTCCTCCCTGGGTGGTCCTCTCAGCTTTACCATTAAAGCAATCTGAAGCCATAAAATCATCAGGGTTGGCAAGCTTTTAGAGGATTAGTGTTCTAACAAATTGGGTGATTTTGCCCAGCGTGGCTATCGAGGATAACATACTGTGAATTTACTAAGCTCATCTGTGACCAGATTCCTCTGCAGGGTAATTGAAAGTGAATGGAAATGGCTATTTATGTATTCGATGCCATTAGATGTTGCTTTCATCTCTTGATTTTGTCGGATGATGAGTCAAAATAGACACTGAGATCGTTGCCTGCGGGTGGCACTTTGAATGTTCAATTAACTAGGGCCTGAGCGTAGCACTGGTCTTGAAAAGGCAGATGGTGGGGGATGCTGCACTGTTAGGCCTCAGAGCTGCCCCACCAGCTGGATGGGGATATATGCCTGCCTTGTGTCTCCTTTTTTAAGGGTTTGATGACCGCTAGGCTGTTTGTGGCTCTTAGCTATATTCACAATCCTATGGTAGTGGTGCATAAAGTTTTCACATGTATGTTAAGAAATAATTTTAAAACCACACACACACACACACACAAGAGTTCATGGTGAAGTACATTTAGGAAGTCAATGCATATTGCAGTGTATTTCAGAGCCCTTACGATACTTCCAGTAAATGTGAATCTCTAACAGAGGGAAGTAATAAAGTTATCAAAGGTATGCAAGAAAGTCAGCATTTACCAAGCCTCCTGGGCTTCCTAGGTGGCGCTAGTGGTAAGGAATCTGCTTGCCAATGCTGGAGACGTGGGTTTGAACCCTGGGTCAGGAAGATCCGCTGGAGTAGGAAATGGCAACCCACTCCAGTATTCTTGCCTGGTGGACCACAATGGGGTCGCAAAGTGTTGGATGTGGCTGAGCATGCACACACCTATGTACTGTTTATTACGTGAAATGCTTTACATAGGTTACTTCATTTAATCCATATAATAATTCTATGGCACATCTTTGTTTTTCTGGCGTTATGGTCCCGAGGCCAGGAATGCTTTAATATCTTTGCCAAGGGCATTATGAGTGAGTGGCTTTGCTGTGATATGAACCAAAGTAGTTTGGCGGCAGAATCCATGGTATTGACCACAATGCTCTATTTTCTTCCTTTAAAAATGTTTTTTTTTTTTTTTTTTTTTCCCCCAAACAGTGTCTTCCTCAAGCAGAATCCCACAGGACACACTTTGAGAAGGGCATCCCCAGGATAAAGACAGCAAGTATTGCCGCAGCTCAGGCTGAAGACGTTAATGACACAATGATATAGTAATAAGGAAACACAGAGCTGAGGTCAGACATTCTGCATCTCCCCCTATTTTGCACCTTTCCTCTTAGTACCAATTAAATGAATGAGTACTGAACTTTGGAATCAGACCTGACTCTCCATTTTCCTGAGCATCAGAGTTGCCTTGTGCTTATCTGGCTCATCCTTCACATATCTTGTCAAGTATCACAAAGACCCCGACAATATTATTTCTTTAAACACCCCCATTTTTGAGCACATGTGATGAGCCAGGCCCTCTGGCAGTTGTGGCATTCAGCGGATTCAGACACAGCTGCAGGAATTTCACAGAGTGACAAAACTGGCTTTGCTGGTAAGCCTGGTTGGGGAACATGGTTTAGAAACAGCATTTCCAGTGGGCCACCTAAGAGTTAACTCCTGGGTGAGGCAGACTTACCCACCCAGGGCTGAAAGGACAGTACAAGCCCTCACTCTCCAGCCTACCTCGTACATTTACCCCAGGGCAGTGACAGAATACCGATGTCTGAGGGCAGTCAGTCTGAACAGGGGGGCAGATGGCGCTGAAGTGAGCGTGTGTGGTTTCTTCCCCTGCACTTCCCAAAGGAACAAGCAGTCTAAACAGAGTGAGGGAGGGCTGTGAGAGACATTAGAAGTTCCTCCTGTGCTTTTCCTATAAGGAAAAATAGACATTCCTGCTCCTCTCTGGCTGGAAACAAGTAGTGGGGAAAGAAATTTTCTCCCATCCTGGATGTTGCTGACAGGAGACAAAACAGCTAAATGCACAGAGTCTCTCAAGGAGCTCAGAATCCAGTGAAAGAGACAGGCAGACAAAGAGACAAAGCAAATATTGTGAAATGAAAATATGCATGAATAGGGGATAAAGCAGAATATAGGAGAGGTGTGGTCTCAATTTCAACCACTTAAAATTTGCATTGTTTCCTTCTCTCCAACAGGATTACATTTTCATGTATTAGTGTTAATCATTCATTCATTTATCCAACTGTTCATTAATCAAACACACATTGAGTACTAAGCTGCATTGAGCCCAGGAGATACAAGGCTGAATAAGATGAAGTCAGAAACCACTTCCCCCCCGTAAAATTTTTTTACTGTAGTTGGATTATGTAATGGTGAGTTAACTCATACCAACCACTGGTGCACAGGTTATGTGGAAAGTCTGGAAGGAAGTGCCATGCGCCAGGTAAACTTGGGGAGAGTTGTACTATAGAGTTGGGCCACCATCAGAACACTATACTTTGGAAGGGAGGGGAGACAGAAAGTACAGTAATAAATGAGTGAAGAACCTCAGAATTGAGTTTTGGAGGGTCTTCCTTCCAGTTTTCAACTACTCCACAATTTTGCCACATAAGAAAATGTCTCTTATTAAGATAGGTTGGTACCTGTAGAAGTTCAAATGAGGTCCCAGGAAAGTCTTAGAACTGAATTGCTAAAGCACTGACTGATTGAACTATTCTGATGTCAAAAGATGTGAACTGGTAATTATTCTATTTGTGAAGGGAAAATGGAAGGATCAAGAACTTGGAGATGGAGAAGCTAAATTAGCCTTAATGAAAGATAATGGATGTAGAAACTAGGGTATCCTAGTTTCCATAAAATCAGATCTGGAAATTAAGAGTGAAAATGACTATAGAAAATTTCCATTACTTGCTTGAACTGAAAGGGAACAAAGCTATTACTTGCCAGTATGAAGCATAGTTTTAGAGGAAAGGATGTGGGTCTTTAAAGAATCCTCACTCTTTAAAAAAAATTAATTTATTTATTTTAATTGGAGGATAATTACTTTACAATATTATGATGGTTTTTGCCATAGATCAACATGAATCAGCCGTGGGTTCACACGTCTCCCCATCCTGAACTGCCCTCTCACCTCCCTCCCTGCCCCATCCCTCTGGGTTGTCCCAGAGCACTGGCTTTGAGTGCCCTGCTTCATGCATCGAATTTGCACTGGTCATCTATTTTACATATGGTAATGTACATGTTTCAGTGCTATTCCCTCAAATCATCCCACCCTTGCCTGCTCCTACAGAGTCAAAAGTATGTTCTTTACATCTGTGTCTCTTTTGCTGTCTTGCATATAAGATCATTGTTACCATCTTTCTAAATTCCATATATATGCATTAATTTAGAGTTTTGGTATTTCTCTTTCTGACTTACTTCTCTCTGTATAATAGGCTCCAGTTTCATCTGTCTCATTAGAACTGATTCAAATGCATTCCTTCTTATAGCTGAGTAATATTCCATTGCGTATATGTACCACAACTTCCTTATGCATTTGTTTGCCAATGGATGTCTAGGTTGCTTCCATATCCTAGCTATTGTAAACAGTGCTGCAATGAACACTGGGGTACATGTGTCTCTTTCAATTTTGGTTTCCTCAGTGTGTATGCCCAGCAGTGGGATTGATGCATTGTATGGCAGTTCTATTTCCAGTTTTTAAAGGAATCTCCATACTGTTCCCATAGTGACTGTACCAGTTTGCATTCCCACCAACAGTGTAGGAGTGTTCTCTTTTCTCCACACCCTGTCTAGCAGTTATTGTTGGTAGACTTTTTGATGGTGGCCATTCTAACCAGCGTGAGATGATTCCACATTGTGGTTCTGATTTGCATTTCTAAGCTCTGGGAGTTGGTGGTGGACAGGGAGGCCTGGCGTGCTGCGATACATGGGGTCGCAAAGACTCGGACACGACTGAGCAACTGAACTGAACTGAACTGAATAATGAGTGATGTTGAACATCTTTTCACGTGTTTATTAGCCATCTGTATGTCCTCTTTGGAGAACTGTCTGTTTAGTTCTTTGGCCCACTGTTTGATTGGGGTTCATTTTTCTGGTATTGAGCTGCATGAGCTGCTTGTATATTTTGGAGATTAATTCTTTGTCAGTTGTTTCATTTGCTATTATTTTCTCCCATTCTGAAGGCTACCTTTTCACCTTGCTTATTGTTTTCTTCATTGTGCAAAGCTTTTAAGTTTACTTAGGTCCCTTTTGCTTATTTTTACTTCCATTACTCTGGGAGGTGGATCATGGAGGATCTTGCTCTGATTTATGTTAGAGTGTTCTGCCTATGTTTTACTCAAAGATTTTTATAGTTTCTGGTCTTGCATTTAGATCTTTAATTCACTTTGAGTTTATTTTTGTGTATGGTGTTAGAAAGTGTTTTAGTTTCACTTTTTACACATGGTTGACCAGTTTTCCCAGCACTGCTTGTTAAAAAGACTGTCTTTTCTCCATTGTACTTTTTTGCTTCCTTTGTCAAAGATAAGGTGTCCATAGGTGTGTGGATTTAACTCTGGGCTTTCTATTTTGTTCCACTGGCCTGTATTTCTGTCTTTGTGCCAGTACCATACTATCTTGATGACTGTAGCTTTATAGTATAGTTTGAAGTCAGGAATGTTGATTTGTCCAGTTTCATTCTTCTTTCTCAAGATTTCTTTGGCTATTCAAGATTTTTTTGTGTTTCCATACAAATTGTTAAATTATTTGTTCTAGTTCTGTGAAAAATACCATTGGTAGACTGATAGGGATTTTGCTGAACCTATAGATTGCTTTGGATAGTATACTTATTTTCATGATATTGATTCTTCCAATCCACGAACATGGTATAGTTCTCCATCTATTTGTATTATCTTTAATTTCTTTCATCAGTGTTTTATAGTTTTCTACATGTAGGTCTTTTGTTTCTTTAGGTAAATTTATCCTGAAGTATTTTATTCTTTTATATCCTGCAACTTTATTATATTCATTGATTAGCTCTAGTAATTTTTTAGCAGTTTCTTTAGGGTTTTCTATGTACAGGATCATGCCATCTGCAAACAATGAGAGTTTTACTTCTTCTTTTCCAATCTAGATTCCTTTTATTTATTTTTCTTTTCAGATTGCTATGGCTAGGACTTCCAAAACTATGTGGAATAGTAATGGAGAGAGTGGGCACCCTTGACTTATTCCTGATTTTAGAGGAAATGCTATTAATTTTTCCCCATTGAGGATAATGTTTGCTGTAGGTTTGTCATATATGGCTTTTATTATGTTGAGGTATGTTCCTTCTGTGCCTGCTTTCTGGAGAGGTTTTTTTTTTTTTTTTTTTTTTAAACCATAAATGGGTGTTGAATTTTATCAATGGCTTTCTTTGCATCTATTGAGATAATCATATGTTTTTTTATCTTTCAATTTGTTAATATGGTCTATCACATTGATTGATTTGGAAATACTGAAGAATCCTTGTATCCCTGAAATAAAGTCCACTTGGTCATGATGCATGATCTTTTTAATATATTGTTGGAGAATCCCCACTCTTTAAATGCTATGGTTGAGAGGGCAGGGGAGAACCATCTGCCCTTTTCCCAAACCCAACTCCGCAGTTTTGATCATGCTCTACCATTTGTAACACTAACACACCTAACACTAACCATCTAACACTAACCACATAACACATTATATAGCTTACTTCTTTACTATAGCTCTTGTTTATTGTCTGTATCCCCCACTAGAATATAAGCTCCACAAAGGAATAGACCTTTATTTATTTCTTAATGTATACCAACAGCCTACCTGAGGGCATGGCAACTGGAGGTTTTTAATTATTTGTTGCATGATGAATTCTTTGTCATACTCCATCAAGTAACTAAACTGGAGGTAATTTTGTGAAAAAAAGAAAAAGTACTTTTATGGAGAAAAAAAAAGCATCCTTTGAAAAGAGTGAGTGAGTTGTAATAGAGCAATTCTCAGGGTCTGAATTAGGAATACAAAGCCAGGAAGTGGAAACCAATTTGTTGATTTGGCTTGACAAACAGCTTCCCACAAGGTATTTAAATAAGAAAACTGCTGCAAGAAACTTTGACATATAAAATAATATTTTTCCTACCCCTGTGTCAATTATTTTAAGACAAAAATGTTCAGGTGATCTTCATGTCTTATGATTATTTAATCCTCTGTCTTGTGGGAAATCATTGGTTACCATGTTTCATGGCCTACCAGACCCAGGTAAGTCCTATACATCTGGACTATTTAGGAATAGTCCAGGAGATGTGGGAGATGTGGGAGATGTGGTTTTGATCCCTGGGTTGGGAAGATCCCCTGGAGGAGGAAATGGCAACTCGCTCCCATATTCTTGCCTGGGAGGTTCCATGAACAGAGGAGCCTCGTGGTCTACAGTCCTTAGGGTCACAAAGAGTTGCACACGACAAGCAACTGAATGCAAAGATTCAGTAAAATAGATGGAGGCCATCAGTGAGCTTGAAGGTCTTCATTCAGCTGCTGCAGTGGATAAGGCATAGAAAATTGTGCTTTTCCTTCTCTATTCCTATGATCTTTTTCTCTTCTGGAGACTGGGTTAATTATGTCATGGCTATTTTAGATTGCTTCTGACTACATAATGTGTGTGCTCCATGTTTTTACATGCAATAAAAGGAAGGTTCATTCTTGGGCCCCTGAAATAAAAAAGAAAACAACAATAGCCAACATTTGTGCAATCATAGTCACCAACTTTATTTCTTTAGGTCATCACCACCAAGTGGTGCTGTGATTGTACTATTATTTGCAAAGACCCAAGACTCAGAATTGTCAAGTTCTTTGTCTAAAAATACACAGCTAGGAAAGTATTCCAGGTGACACTCAGACCCGTGTGTTGGAACTCAAAAGGCTGGGCACTCACTCTCTACTGCTCCTAAGTTATCATAGTCTTTATGCAATAATAGTCTGATTATTATTCTTGTCATAACATTCTGCCTAACAAATTATAGACTATGGACTCTTGAACTTTATGACACAATCTTTTTTCAGAGTAAAAATTTTTAATTGTTAAAATAATATTACAATGTCCAATAGAAGAAAAAGAAACTTTATCTTCCAATTTTATTTACTAGTTTCATTTCTCTAAAAATATACAAAACTTTGAGTTTAGTATCAAGATCAAATCTGAACCATTACTGTTTTTTTTTTTTTTTCCCTATGCTGCAACTGGAGTAGCCAGAAATAACATGTAAACTTCTAACCTTTTTTCACCTCACCGCTACCAGTCTCTAATGCCATAAAGGCCAACAGAATAGGAATATTGTGTGATGTAATCCAACAAGACTTCCCTTTATAAGCTCTGCTTGAGTAGTTATCTATTCTAATAATGTTTTACCATTAGGTAGCTTTAATTTTTTGGAAACTAAGGAAGCATAAGTCATTTAATCTTTCATATGTTAAAACATGCATTTTGAAATGATCTGAAAGCGCATCTATTCTGATAGGAATTATTGTACATTTTTCAAATTCTGCTGTATGTATTTATTCTTGCTTTGTTGCAGTGCTGATTGCTGCCCTCAGATCCAATCCTTGCCCTGCCCCTGCTTCGGTGGGCTGATCCCTGTTGGCTATTTCCTAGGTTCATGTGTCAGCTGGCTTTTGTCTTGGTGTGGTCAGTGGCATGCCCTGAAGGAGATGGAAGGATGAGAGAAATGGAGATGTCAGAGTTTAATAGGGATCTATTAATGAAACTATTGAGTTTCCCAGATGGCACTAGTGGTAAAGAACCCGCTTGCCAGTGCAGAAGACATAAGATGCGTGGGTTTGATCCCTGGGTCAGGAAGACTCCCTGGAGGACAGCATGGCAATTCACTCAGTATTCTTGCCTGGAGAATCCCCATGGACAGAGGAGCCTAGTGGGCAACAGTCCATGGGTTCATAAAAATTTGGACAGAACAACTGAAGTGACTTAGCACACATGCAATTAAACTCTTATGGTTTATCATAGGATATTGAATATAGTTCTCTGTGCTACACAGTAGGAACTTGTTGTTTATCCATCCTATATATACTAGTCTGCCTCTGCTAATCCCAAACTCCCATTCCTTCCCTTTCCACCTCCCTGCTTCATAACCACAAGTCTGTTCTCTATATCTATGTGTCTTTTTCTGTTTCATAGATATGTTCATGTTGTTTTAGACACCAAATATATGTGATATGATCTGATATATGTTTTAACAGGATCAACTCTGGTTGCTGTGTTGAGAAAAACTGTGGGAAGCAAGGCAGAGCCATTAAAAGATCTCTGTTACACCCCTGACATCTCCATTTCTCTCACCCTCCCAATCTCCTTCAGGGCTTCCCATTGACCACACTGAGCCAGAAGCTGGAAATCCATTGCTATGGATTGCAATCAGGGTCAGTGATGGCTTAGATGAGGGTGTCAGCAGGGGAGGCAGTAAGAAGAGGTGGATTCTGGATGTAATTTCAAAGGAGAGATGATGAAATTTGTGGAAAGATTGAATGTGGGATAAGAAAAGAATAAAAGCGATTCCAAATTTTGGCTTATGCAACGAGAAGTATGGAGCTGCTGTCAGCTGAGTGGGAGAGATAGCAGGTGGAGCAGGCTTTGTGCACGTGTTCAGTGTGAGACACCTGTTGAGCATCCAAGTAGAGATGAGGATCAGACAGTTGGACTTTGCGGGTTTTTGGTATAAAGTTACCAGACTGGGTGACATTACCAGTGAAGCAAGGGAGAATAGATGAAAGGAGAGGTTCAGGGACATCTGCATGTCAGTCATACTGCATGGATTGCTAGCCTGCCCATGCAAGACAGAAAGGAGAAACCACCAACAGGAAGAAGAAGATGGAAACCTCATGGTGGGCAGATCAGAATAGGAGCCTTGTTCACTTGTCACTTCCTTTCCTCCCTGACTCAACATCAGAGAAGGACAGGAAGCCAAAAGAGGTGGGGTGAAAGGGGGAAAAGTCAACCAATGTGCCCCTCACCCTCCTCCAAGTTTCTAGAGTCTAGTCTAGCCTACCAGGGCAGAGAGAAAGAGGACTGAGAATCAAAGTTGAGACTGAAATCAAAGGAACAGCACTCAGTTTTTAAATCCACAATGTGACTATTTGAATAACTGAAAGTGGCTACAAAGTTATGGAGTGGGAATGAGATACCTGAAGGGAGCCTGCTCCCTAGCTTGGAAACTGATGTGTGCTTTTGTGACTAATCCAAACTTGGGTCCACTTGCCTGCCCGCGGTAAACCTAATCTACTGACATCAGGTTGTAATGAAGGAAAGTTCAGTGTTTAGTGCAGGGTGCAAAGCACGGAGTCCAGGTAGCTAGTGCTTATAAGGCCCGAACTCCCCAAAGGCCTTCAGGGAAAGGGTTTAAAGACAGAGTAGGGGAGGGTGGTTGTGGAGTGTGTGATTTTTATCTCGTGGACAGTCTTCTGATTGGTTGGTGATGAGCTAATCATGAATCAACATCATCAACCTTCTGGTTCTGGCCGTCTGGGGTCCCCGTACTTGTGGGCAACATTCAGTTAACTTCTTCCACCTGGTGGGGGTTTCAGTAGGATATGGCTCAGAATATTATCAATAGCCCTTGAGGAGGAGCTAAAGGTCCTTGACTTTTATTAATGGTTAAACTGCTATTATTTTGTCTTGCTCAACTGTTTTCCTTTCTTTCTGCATTTTCTCTCTCCTCTGATTAAATTTACTCTTCAGAATTTGGGGGAGGTCTAGGAGGGTAAAGTTTTTCTACAGAAAAGAGGCAGGTGGAGGACTTTGGGAAGGTGTCTGTTACAGGAAGTCCCCATAGGGTCCCTGCTTGGTTACAGGGTGAGAACACAGTAAGTATTAAGACTTACTAGGGAAAAACCTTTCAGTGTTCACAACCTGCGAGAGACTACTCATGGAACAGGCATTTCAGTGTCTGATGCTATGAGATCAACAAGAGATACAGCTATGGACTTAAATTCACTCACCTATAAAAAGAAGTAGGTTGGACAACATGATAATCTCTAAGGTCATTCTCAAATCTCAAATTCTGTCATTTGATTTGAAGCATCTAATGTCAGTGTTAGCACATTGGCTGGTGTGAACCAATATTTTGCTAGTGATTTTTTTTTTTTTTTCTCTGAAACTACATTTATGATAACAGGGTCTGAGCACTTGAGTAAGAGTGAAACTAAAGAGCTTTTTAAATTCAGTTACTAAAATACTTTTAAGATTCTGCTTTTAAGGCAAACATTACCAATAATAAGGAGCAATGTAATTTCTACCCATATGCATCTCAAGCATATCAATGAAATTTTAGTTTATGCAGACACTTACTTTACTGGGTTTAATGAGAATCTAAAAATAAGAACTAATGTCCTATGTGGAGATAAACACAATAACAGATTTCTTTGACACAGAGTTCCCAACATTGAGGAACACATTTTTCTAACTCATACTTTGGCCTCCTTAAGCCCTCAGGTTACTCTCTTCTAGCAAACTCAATGACGGATGTGTTCCAGAAATTATTCCTGTAATTCTTCCATATTAGTGTAGAAATCAGCTAAGGTCGCAGAATGCAAATCGATGATTTTACCATACAAAATTTATTCCAGTTTTCCTCCTGGGAAAAACCTTGTGGTTGAAATACACCAGTTTTTGAGCATATTTGAAGCCCATTTTTCAGCTGCAAATATACAAATATTAAAACTGGGCAGCAACTAATAGTCATGGTATCTGAGGGACTATGTTATATATAAAACATGGCATCTGGGTGACTAAATTATAAAAGAAGAAAAGCTATCTGAAATTGACTCTTGGAATTCATTGCTATTTTGAACAAACTTTTCCCCTAAAATTTAGAGGATAGATAAAATTACCAACAATAAGATTTTGGGGAAGCTACGTGTATCATTTCAGTGCAAAACAAACAAACAAAAATCTGATCTGAGATACTTATACAGTCTTGTTTATTTGGCAGGTGCGGACTGACCACCTGATTGGAATTTTCATAGAGATGGAGGGATGTAGAAAAGTGCATCTCAACATTTATTCTTTCATTTAATAGGAACTGAGGTGAAATTTTCAACTTTAGTCAAAAGTCGTAATAAAATGGTAAGGCAAGCTGCTTATTTCAGTAAATTAGAAATGGTTAAAAAGTATAAATTTAATAGTTTTCATCCAGAATATTGAGGTGTTGTGATGTTTTTCCTGTCTTGTATGGTTTTTAAACTTTTATTTCTGTATATATTACTTAAAAATTCTAAAAATGTTATTTTATTTGGAAACAAAAAATGTGAATATTATATATATTACATATTAATAGTGGTAGTAGCAGTGAAAGTCACTCAGTTGTGTTCGACTCTGTAACCCCCATGGACTCCAGCCTGCCAAGTTTGTCTGTCCATCAAATTCTCCAGGCAAGAATACTGAAGTGTGTTGCCATTTCCTTCTCCAATCCCAGGGAGCAAACCCGGGTCTCCTGCATTGCAGGCAAATTCTTTATCATGTGAACCATTAGAGTAACCCCATAGCTTATATATGTGTATATACATATTATATATACATAGGTATATGTGATATTAGAGGAGGGAAAGTGGAAGCAGTGACAGATTTTATTTTCTCGGGCTCCAAAATCACTGCCGATGGTAACTGCAGCCATGAAAATGAAAGATGCTTGCTCCTTGAAAGAGAAGCTATGACAAACCTCAGTTCAGTTCAGTTGTCACTCGGTCATGTCCAACTCTTTGCAACCCCATGGACTGCAGCATGCCAGGCTTCCCTGTCCATGACCAGCTCCTGGAGTTTGCTCAAACTCAAGTCCATCAAGTTGGTGATGCCATCCAACCATCTCATCCTCTGTTGTCCCCTTCTCCTCCTGCCATCAGTCTTTCCCAGTATCAGGGTCTTTTCCAGTGAGTTAATTCTTTGCATCAGGTGGCCAACATATTGGAATTTCAGCTTTAGCATCAGTCCTTCCAATGAATATTCAGGACAGATTTCCTTTAGGATTTACTGATTGGATCTCCTTGCAGTCCAAGGGATTCTCAAGAGTCTTCTCCAGCCCCACAGTTCAAAAGCATCAATTCTTTGGTATTCAGCTTTCTTTATGTTCCAACTCTCACATCCATGCATTACTATTGGAAAAACCATAGCTTTGATTAGATGGACCTTTGTCTAGAAAGTAATGTCTCTGCTTTTTGATATGCCATCTGGATTGGTCATAGCTTTTCTTCCAAGGAGCAAGCATCTTTTAATTTCATGGCTGCAGTCACCATCTGCAGTGATTTTGGAGCCCAAGAAAATAAAGTGTGTCACTCTTTCCATTGTTTCCCCATCTGTTTGCCATGAAGTGATGGGACCGGATGTCATGATCTTCGTTTTTTGAATGTTGAGTTTAAACCAGCCTTTTCACTCTCCTCTTTCATTTTCATCAAGAGACTCTTTAGTTCCTCTTTGCTTTCTGCCATAAGGGTGGTGGTATCTGCATATCTGAGGTTATTGACATTTCTTCTGGTTGATTCCAGCTCTTGATTCCAGCTTGGGCTTCATCCAGCCTGGCATTTTGCATGATGTACTCTGCACATAAGTTAAATAAGAAAGGTGACAGTATACAGCCTTGATGTGTTCCTTTCCCAATTTAGAACCGTCCATTGTTCCATGTCTGGTTCTAGCTGTTGCTTCTTGACCTGCATACAGATTTCTCAGGAGGTGGGTAAGTTGGTCTGGTATTCCCCTCTCTTTAAGAATTTTCTAAAGTTTGTTGTGATCCACACAGTTAAAGGCTTTAGTGTAGTCAATAAAGCAGAAGTAGATTTTTTTTTGAATTCTCTTTTTTGTGTGTGCATACTGAGTGCAGCACTTTCATAGCATCTTCTTCTAGGATTTGAAATAGCTCACCTGGAATTCCATCCCCTCCACTAGCTTTGTTCATAGTGATGCTTCCTAAGGTACACTTGACTTCCCACTCCAGGATATCTGGCTCTAGGTGAGTGATCACACCATCGTCGTTATCTGGGTCATTAAGATCTTTTCTGTGTAGTCCAATGCTGTAAAGAACAATTTTGCATAGGAACCTGGAATTGACAAACCTAGACAGTGTATTAAAAAGCAGAGGCATTGCTTTGCTGACAAAGGTCCAGTAGTCATGTACGGATGTGAGCGTTGGACCATAAAGAAGGCTGAGTGCCGAAGAATTGATGCTTTTGGATTATGGTGTTGGAGAAGACTCTTGAGAGTCCCTTGGACAACAAGGAGATCAGACCAGTGAATCCTAAAGGCAATCAACCCTGAATATTCATTGGAAGGACTGATGCTGACATTGAAGCTCCAGTGCTTTGGCCACCTGATGCAAAGAGCTGACTCATTGGAAAAGACCCTGATGCTGGGAAAGATTGAAGGCAAAAGGAGAAGAGGGTGAGAGAGGATGAGATGGTTAGATGGTATCACCGACTCAATGGACTTGAATTGAGCAGACTCCGGGAGATAGGAGACAGTAAAGGACAGGGATGCCTGGCATGCTGCAGTCCATGGGGTCACAAAGAGTCAGAGATGACTTAGCAACTGAACAACAACAACAAAATACATATGCATATATTTTTATCTCCATATAAATATATATATTTATGGAGATAGAGAAAGAAACAAAATATGACATATATGAGCATCTAATGTGTACAACTTCCTTATATGTTTCCTCACAGTAAACTGTGAGATTATAACTTTACTTACAGATGAGGAAGCATGCTCAACAAATCTTAGAAAGTTGTTTGAGATCACGCAGCTAGTTAACGGTAGATAAAGATTGATTTTTTGTCTATTTCATTTTAATCTCATGCTCTTTTCACACTGCTGTGTCATCCCCTTTCTGCAAACCTGCTAAGGAAGCAAGACAAATCTACAAAAGAAATGAATAAGTGATTATTTCTTTTACAAATGAATTCTCACTCTGGATTTTTTTTTCAGTGATTAGTGTTTAAAATAGTATTTGCTTTTATATGCAATTCACTGCATAGAGTTTTCAGGAATGTAAGTATTACATGTATTCTATGGAGTATTACAAGTATTATTTGTATATATATAGTGTCACCCAATACTTATATATGTGTGTGTGTGTGTGTGTGTGTATGTGTGTGTGTGTATTACGAGCATTGGGTTTTCCAGGTGATGCTAGTGGTAAAGAACCTGCCTGCCAATGTGGAGATGCAAGAGACATGGGTTCCTTCCCTGGGTCAGAAAGATCCCCTGAAGGACGTCATGGCAACTCACTCCAGTATTCTTGCCTGGAGAATCCCATGGACTCTGGAAGGAGTCTGGCGGGCCACAGTCCATGGGATCACAGAAGAGTCAGACATCTTAGTGACTGAACGGCAAAGTATTACATACTATGAGACATGTCCTTTAAAATGTATATAATAGGGCTCCCTGGTTGTCCAGTGGTTAAGGATCTGCCTACCAATGCAGGGAACTTGGGTTAAAACCCAGGTCTGGGAAGATCGAACGTGTCGTGAGGCAACTAAGCCCATGTGCCACCACTTTTGGCTCCATGTTCTTGAGCCCACGAGCGGAAACTACTGAGCCCGCACACCACAGCTGCTGAAGTCTGAGCGCCCAAGAGCCCATGCTCCGCAAAGGAGAAGCCACCGAGAGAAGCCCGCATGCCACAGCTAGAGGGTAGCCCCCTTTGGCCGCAACTAGAGAAAGCCTGCACGCAGCCGTGAAGACCCAGGGCAGCCAAAAGGAATTCTTTCATTAATTAATAAAATGAATGTAATAGACGTGTTCTGGGTTTCAAAAGCTCCATGTTGCTATATTACATTTGTATTACTTACTGACATTGCGACTAATCCTTTGAAGAGAACAGAAATGATGCTGAAAGGAGACCATATATGTGAGGCATCAGGCTTGTCATAAACACCAAGGTTTATTAAATCCGTCCAGTGCGTCAAACAGTGCTCAGGCCAGGGCAGACAAATGTACAAAACAACATCTATACCGTCAAGTCCCATGAATAGCATGGCTGCAAGGTAATAATCAGAGATTTCTATAGATACAGAGATAGAGAGATTAAAGTCACACATTTCTAGTGATGTATTATACGTCATGTTTCCCCAAGTCACATTGTGTAAGAGGTAAGAGGATCAGAATATCAGTACAAATATATTTCTTTCTCTCTGCCTATTCACTTGACTCCTTTAAAACTGTTACCGATTATTTCTGAGCTGTCCTTAGAGAGAGTCTCACCATAATGGACACGCACAAACACCATTCTACTTTTTTCCAGTCAAGCTTCTCTGCCTAGGGTAGGGTCTGCTGCCAAGTTTACCAATGCCAAAGAGCAGATGCTACTGCCCAGGGCGATTGCCTTGGCTCCCTCCTACCTCCTGCCCCCAGCCTTTCCCGATACTAAAGTCATTTCATTGTGCAAAAGTCACCGATGGGGACAGCTTTGGTGCAGAAATCTCATGCTGTGTTCTTCTCTGGCCTGTGGAGAATCCCTCTCCCTCTTTTGTATCTCATTCCTAGCCTCTGTGTAACTCATGTCCTCAGGCTTCTTCTGTGGATAGAAATAAAGCTACCTTAGCGCTTAGTGTGTGCTTCGCTCAGTCGTGTCTGACTCTGCAAACCCGTGGACTGTAGCCCGCCAGGCTCCTCTGTCTGTGGGGTTCTCCAGGCAAGAAAATTGGAGTGGGTTGCCATGTGCTCCTCCAGGGGATCTTCCTAACCCAGGGATCGAACCCCGGTCTCCTGCATGGCAGGCAGATTCTTTACCATCTGAGCCAACAATGTCCAAAATTTTCCTTTGTCTTCATTTATTGAACTTTAGTAACTTGGTAGTCCCCACCCATGTCTGAATATCTTAAGTATGGGAATCTGAGAGTGTTTCTGTACATGCAGAAACAAGTCTGTTCAGATTTTTCTACACTTTGAGTCCTCTCTAGACTTGTGTTTTTATTCTCCAGTCTCTTCCCTCCAAGCAAAGAATGCTTAAAAATAGAGCCTTCAGAATCAGGAGCCCCAGACACACAACTGGATTCTGTGCAGCTCCGAGTCCTTATAATAAAAATGTCCATGTTTGGCTTAAACAAAGCTACGTTAGTGTCTCTTACTTTCAACAAAAGAGTCTCAACTGAAACAGACAGAGAAATTAAGGAAACAATACCATTCACCATTGCAACAAAAAGAATAAAATACTTAGGAGTATATCTACCTAAAGAAACAAAGGACCTATACATAGAAAACTATAAAACACTGATGAAAGAAATCAAAGAGGACACAAACAGATGGAGAAACATACCGTGTTCATGGATTGGAAGAATTAATATTGTCAAAATGGCTATTCTACCCAAAGCAGTCTATAGATTCAATGCAATCCCTATCAAGCTACCAACGGTATTTTTCACAGAACTAGAACAAATAATTTCACAATTTGTATGGAAATACAAAAAACCTCGAATAGCCAAAGTAATCTTGAGAAAGAAGAATGGAACTGGAGGAATCAACCTGCCTGACTTCAGACTCTACTACAAAGCCACAGTCATCAAGACAGTATGGTACTGGCACAAAGACAGAAATATAGATCAATGGAACAGAATAGAAAGCCCAGAGATAAATCCACGAACCTATGGACACCTTATCTTTGACAAAGGAGGCAAGGATATACAATGGAAAAAAGACAACCTCTTTAACAAGTGGTGCTGGGAAAACTGGTCAACCACTTGTAAAAGAATGAAACTAGAACACTGTCTAACACCATACACAAAAATAAACTCAAAATGGATTAAAGATCTAAATGTAAGACCAGAAACTATAAAACTCCTAGAGGAGAACATAGGCAAAACACTCTCCGACATAAATCAAAGCAAGATCCTCTATGACCCACCTCCCAGAATATTGGAAATAAAAGCAAAACTAAACAAATGGGACCTAATGAAACTTAAAAGCTTTTGCACTACAAAGGAAACTATAAGTAAGGTGAAAAGACAGCCCTCAGATTGGGAGAAAATAATAGCAAATGAAGCAACAGACAAAGGATTAATCTCAAAAATATACAAGCAACTCCTGAAGCTCAATTCCAGAAAAATAAATGACCCAATCAAAAAATGGGCCAAAGAACTAAACAGACATTTCTCCAAAGAAGACATACAGATGGCTAACAAACACATGAAAAGATGCTCAACATCACTCATTATTAGAGAAATGCAAATCAAAACCACAATGAGGTACCATTACACGCCAGTCAGGATGGCTGCTATCCAAAAGTCTACAAGCAATAAATGCTGGAGAGGGTGTGGAGAAAAGGGAACCCTCTTACACTGTTGGTGGGAATGCAAACTAGTACAGCCGCTTTGGAAAACAGTGTGGAGATTTCTTAAAAAACTGGACATAGAACTGCCATATGACCCAGCAATCCCACTTCTGGGCATACACACTGAGGAAACCAGATCTGAAAGAGACACGTGCACCCCAATGTTCATCGCAGCACTGTTTATAATAGCCAGGACATGGAAGCAACCTAGATGCCCATCAGCAGATGAATGGATAAGGAAGCTGTGGTACATATACACCATGGAATATTACTCAGCCATTAAAAAGAATTCATTTGAACCAGTCCTAATGAGATGGATGAAGCTGGAGCCCCTTATACAGAGTGAAGTAAGCCAGAAAGATAAAGAACATTACAGCATACTGACACATGTATATGGAATTTAGAAAGGTGACAACGATAACCCTATATGCAGAACAGAAAAAGAGACACAGAAATACAGAACAGACTTTTGAACTTTGTGGGAGAATGTGAGGGTGGGATATTTCAAAAGAACAGCATGTATACTATCTATGGTAAAACAGATCACCAGCCCAGGTGGGATGCACGAGACAAGTGCTCCGGCCTGGTGCACTGGGAAGACCCAGAGGAATCGGGTGGAGAGGGAGGTGGGAGGGGGGATCGGGATTGGGAATACATGTAAATCCATGGCTGATTCATATCAATGTATGACAAAACCCACTGGGAAAAAAAAAAATAATAATAATAAAAAAAAAAATAAATTAAAAAAAAAAAAAAAAAAGAAACAAGTGTGGAAGGGAGGAGTGGTTTGTTTCTCTCTGAACACGGTTACTTTTTCTGCTCTGAATCCTTCCAGTTCTTCAGAATTCCCAAGATTATCCCCAAGCTCTCCATTACTAGTTATATCCTACAAAATGAGTCTCTCTCAGATGAATTAATGTTGAGGGCTTAACTCATTTTTCTGATGTGATTTGTTGTCAGCATTAATTAACAGAACAGATTGTTGGGTAATTTCCTTTTCCTCTGATACTACAAAGTTTAACATTCTCAGTCTCATTAATATATTTATGTGTTTTATAAACAGTTAAATTGAAACATGTTCTTTTAATAAACAACTCTCCGTGCAGCTGTAGTGCAAAGAGTATGGACTTATAAAGCCTAGTCCTGGCTATACACTGGGAGGTCTGTAATTTGGTCCCAGGCAAGGAGGTCCATCATTTATTTGTTGCAAGCCATTAAATCAGGCATTTAGTATCCCCAAAATTATTTCACCACCTTTAAAACAGATGACAGATGTTGTGAAAAGGGCACTGTTATGAAAAGGCAAAGTGCAGGGTATTAATAGCAGAAATAGTAAACAGAAGACTTTGAGAATACTTTCCCAGTTTCTTTGTAGAAGATGTGTACAACTTTTTCTTACTTGAGACCTTTTCATAATACTTTTGGAAGTACTACAAGAAAAATATTTCAAATAGTATTCAAGCTAAAATTAGTAGAGAAATAATGATATATTTGAATGAATAAATATTTTTGGCAGTTGTTCAGTCACTAAATCATGTCCGACTATCTGCAACCCCATGAACTGCAGCATGCCAGGCTTCTCTGTCCTTCACCATCTCCCTGAGTTTGTGCAAACTCACATCCACTGAGTCAGTGATGCCATCCAACCGTCTCATCCTCTGTCACCCCCTTCTCCTCTTGCCCTCAATCTTTCCCATCTTCAGGGTCTTTTCTAATGAGTAAGTTTTTCTCATCAGGTGGCCAAAGTATTGGAGCTTCAACTTCAGCAACAGTCCTTCCAATGAGTATTCAGGGTTGATTTACTTTAAGATTGACTGGTCTGATCTCCTTGCTGTCCAAGGGCCTCTCAAGATTCTTCTCCAGCTTCCAGATGGAAGCTGGAAGGTACAAGCTGGAAGGCAGAGGAACCAGAGATCAAATTGCCAGCACATGCTGGATCCTAGAAAAAGCAGGGGAATTTCAAAAGAATATTTGCTTCTGTTTCATTGACTACACTAAAGCCTTTGACTAGTGTGGATCACACCAAACTGTGGAATATTCTTAAAGAGGTATATTTGAATGAATAATTATTTTTGACAGTATATAATATATGTTTCAGGCTTCCCAGGTGGCACTAGTTGTAGTGAACCTACCTGCCAATGTAGGAGTCATAAGAGAAGTGGGTTTGTTCCCTGGGTTGGGAACATCCCTTGGAAGAGGGCATGGAAGCCCACTTCAGTATTCTTGCCTGGAGAATCCCATGGACTGAGGAGCCTGGCAGACTGCAGTCCATAGGGTCACAAAGAGTCAAACATGACTGAAGTGAATTAGCACATGTGCATGCAATACATATTTATGAATTTATTAGAATGAACTAAGAATATGTATTTGTCAAAATCTTCTTTGTAGTGCTTCTTGTGCTTCTTTGCAGTGCTTTTTTTAAGTGCTTGTTGCAGGTGATATCTTCTTTAAATTTATTATAATCAACCTACCTAAACAGTTGTTAACTCAATCACATTTTAGGATGGGGAGAGGGGAGGCAGGGATAAAGTTTAATTCTGTGTTTACTTCAGGGCTGATGATGATATTAATATGTCCAATTTTTCAATAGGTGCTAGACACCATCATCTGAATTAGATTAAAAATTAAGATTAACCAGGCAATGGATTTGGTACTTCTGATGATTGTTCACCTGAGAACATTTTCTTATTTGACATTCCAAGTATAGCTTTCTCCTTTCACTCCTATCCTAACAACACCTTTTTTGTCATCATTTTACACACAGCTATTGTATGTTTGTTGAGCCCTTTAGTTTGGTTTTAGCATCCTTGGAATTACTAATGCAATACAACATCACGTATCCAGGATATGATTGTGACTCAATTATCTAATACATGTAAAATGACTAGAAGAGTGTGCTCATATAACATCAATGTAATTTAGCATGGGTTTCTTTCTATCAAGTCAATTAATTTCAATAGAATATACCACTAAACATATTGCACTGCAGCTACTAGCCTTTATTTTTATTCAATAGAAACACATGGATTCTTCTAATTATCAAAAAGTCTGAGTTAGTGGTATACAAGTCAATGAGGTAATGTCTCTTACATGCAATTTTGCCCTCTAATTTTTTCTCTTTCTCTGTAACATATTCCCTGCTTCCAGAAATAAATTGGAAGAAACTTCCTTTTGCCCTCTACAAGATAAATTGAGCTTCCTTGTGTGAAAGCAAAGCAAGTAGAAAAAATAATTTTTTCCATTTTGGGCAGATCTGTTGAGTTATAGTGTCATTGCACAGCAGGCTTTTATAGATAAGAAAGTCAGGTGAGGAGGAACAGGAGTTCTCAAGGAGAGAGAAGCATATTTGGGGAGAAAGGAGACAGCATACCTGGCAAGACTGTGATTTGTGATCTACTTGAGGAAAAGGAAGACAGCATTTGGGGACAGAACATGGACTAAGGGAGCTGACTTGTGTAAGGTTTTAGTTGAGCCTGAAAGTAGACATCAAGTGTGCCTGGCAGCTTATAAAATCACATTTAATCTTCATACCAACTCTGAAAGGTAGGTATTATTATCTAAATTTTACTCATGAGGAAATTGTAGCTCAGGGAATTAAATGACTAATAAGGGACAGGATGAGGAATTTGCTGCCAGATCTTCTGATTCTGTTAGATCCGTTCAAGTCCTGCCTACTCCTGCCTTTCATAGAGTCTTCTTTGTCATCAGCAGAAAATGTTCGCTAGCTGAATTAAAAGTCAGCCTGTAGCTCTGGGGCCAGAGTAAAGGATAAAGGGCATGGCAACCCACCCCAGTATTCTTGCCTGGAAAATTCCATGGACAGAGGATGATGCTTCCTCCTCTGGGATCAGTCTTAGGACATCTATACACATCGGTAACCATTAGACTTTATAAAATGCTCACAGCATAGTCTCTGTCTCTCTATTTGAGTATTTGCTTAATGTCATCACGTCAAATTAGACAATAAGTTCCTGAAAGCATGAAGTAGGTTTGTTTTGCTCACCACTTTATAGGCAATGCAGCCCAATACAATGCGGAAGCATAGTAACATTTGGATAAATTTAAAATTATCCAATTATCCAGCTATGGATAATTTTAGAAATAAATGTTCTTTTTAGAACAGTTTTATTGATATACAGATTTATTGTGAAGATGGTACAGTCTTCTCACATATTACACTTTCAGTTTCCACAATTATTAATGCCTTACATTAGTGTGGAACATTTGTCACAGTTAATGAACCAATATTGATACTATGGGCCTCCCTAGTGGCTCAGATGATAAAGAAACTGCCTTCAATGCAGGAGACCTGGGTTCAGTCTCTGGGTGAGGAAGATCCCCTGCAGAAGGGAATGGTATCCACTCCAGTATTCTTGCCTGGAGAATTCCATGGACAGAGGAACCTTGTGGGCTATAGTCCATGGAGTCACAAGGAGTTGGACATGACTGAGCCACTAACACTCACTTTCAATTTTCATTGATTTCATTCAGAAATCCTGTGAACTCTAGTTTTCTTAAAATCCAATATCTGTTTAATTTCCAGAATCTCATCTGGAAATTGCTTGCTGCAATCCATGTTCAGTCAGACATGACTGAACGACTGAACAATAACATCTAGGATACAACATTACACTCAGTAGTCAAGTCTCTTTATGGCTGTGGCAACTTCTCAGACATCTCTGTTTTGAGGACCTTGAAAATTTTGTGGAACACTAGTCATATATTTTGTAGAATATTCCTCAGTTGAGTTTTGTCTGATTTTTTTTTTTCCCTCATGCTTGGATTGGGTTATGTGTTTTGGGGAGGATGACCACTTATGTAGAGTGTCTCACTATATCATATCAAGGGTACATACTATCCATGTGACACTGTTGATGTTATCTTTGATCACCTGGCTTGAGGCAGTGTTTTTCAGGCTTCTTCACTATAATGTTACTCTTTTGTTTCTCCCCTTCCATTGTACTATTTGGAAGAAAATCATTATGTGAAGCCCACCTTTAAGTAGTGGAAATATGCTGCATTTTCTTTAGGGTGGATTATCTACAAACATTATTTGGGATTTTTCTGCTCAGGAGATTTGTTTCTACTCTACTTACTTATTGATCTAATCATTTACATCAGTGTGAACTCACGGATACTTCATGCTTTGGGTTAGAATCCAATGCAACATTTTTGTTTTCTGAAATTATTCCAATGTTTGTCATTCGGAACTCTTTCAGTTGGCTCCTGTATACCTTTGACACCCCCCCCCCCCACCCCTCATCAGTGCAGGGCTTTGTTTTGTTTTGGATGCTTTCTGACACTACAAGTTGCTCTAGGCTCATTTTTTTTGTATTTTCTGTGGAAGTCCTAGAATCATCTATTTCTGCAAGGAGTTCTCATTCCTTTCATTGGAGAATGGTATTAGAAACCAAGATCTGAACACTAGAAGTATGCATTGCTGTTGGGGTGTTATTGCTTCTAAGTCCTCTCAGATGACAAAGCAAGGAGATATGTGTGTGGATTCTTACCAGTATTTATATACATATCTATAAATATTTTTATATGCAACCATTTGTATCCACGTTAAGCTAAATATTAGCTTATAACTGATGCCTCCAACTCTAACTTGTTACCACATGGACTGTTCTAGACTTTTCCCATTGTCTGTAATCTTCCACTCCAATAGTGAGAAACCTGGCTTCCATCATTTGCTATCCATTGACATGCTGATTCAGTTCCAATATCCATTAGTGGTTTTAGAATTGTTAACCTATATTTCATGGGAAACAAGTCTATCAACTATAGAACATGTAGAACTCTTTTAGACTTACAGACTCCAGTGATTTCCAATGTTTTTTTTTGGGACAGCACCTTAATTCTTTGCTGTCTTCATTGAGGTTGTTTCATAAATCTGTAATATATTTAGATTCCTTTGTCACATTCTAAATTCAATCCTGGGATCTTCTGACCTCCAAAATGATTTTTAAAGTATTTGCATACATTAAGGTTGAACATTGTGTTGTAATGTTCTGTGGGCTTTGACAGATGTGTAGTGTCACATATCTACTGTGTCAGTATCATACAGAATATTTTCATCACCCTAAAAATCTTTTGCATTTCACCTATTCAATCCTATCCACTCACCTCCCACCTGAATATCTGGCAACCACTGATCTGTTTAATGTCTCCATAGTTTAGCCTTTTCCAAAAAGTCATATAATTGGAAGCATACAGCATTTTTTTAAACCACTAAATGATATTTCATTGTATTAACAAGTAATGTTTGTTTATCCTTTCCTATTGAAGAGTATTTTTGTTGCTTCCAGTTTTTGGCAATTATGAATAGAGCTGATATAAACATTAATGTGCAGGTTCTTATGGACATTGTTTGCACATAAATGGGGTAAACACGTAGAAGCACATCTGTTAGTAAGACTATTAGTTTTATAAGCAACTGTCTTCCAAAGTGTATGTCCCATTTTGTATTCCCACCAGCTTTAAATGAGAGTTCCTATTGCTTCACTTACTTCTGTGCACTTAGTATTGTCAGTATGTTGGATTTTAGTCATTTGAATAGGTATATAGTGTTATCTCTTTGTTGTTAAATTAACGAATTTTTCACAGGGAAGGGTACTATTTACTCATATTTCCTCCAAATATACAATTCTGGACCAAACCCTTGTTTTACAAATCAGCAATTCGAGGACCAGTTACTTTTCAAAGTCCCAGTGTCATCTGGTAGAAGAGAAATCACACCAACCAAGGCTGTTAGTGGGGCCATTTTCTACAATCAAAAAACAAACAAAACAAAAATTGCTCTTTTGTAAATAAGATGGGGAAACAGTGGAAACAGTGGCTGACTTTATTTTTCTGGGCTCCAAAATCACTGTGGATGTTGATTGCAGCCATGAAATTAAAAGACGCTTGCTCCTTGGAAGGAAAGTTATGACCAACTTAGACAGCATATTAAAAAGCAGAGACATTACTTTGCCAACAAAGGTCCATCTAGTCAAGGCTATGGTTTTTCCAGTGGTCATGTATGGATGTGAGAGTTCGACTATAAAGAAAGCTGAGTGCTGAAGAACGGATGGTTTTGAACTGTGGTGTTTGAGAAGACCCTTGAGAGTCCCTTGGACTGCAAGGAGATCCAACCAGTCCATCCTAAAGGAGATCAGTCCTGGGTGTCCATTGGAAGGACTGATGTTGAAGCTGAAACTCCAATACTTTGGCCACCTGATGTGAAGAGCTGACTCATTGGAAAAGACCCTGATGCTGGGAAAGATTGAGGGCAGGAGGGGAAGGGGACGACAGGGGATGAGATGGTTGGATAGCATCACCAACTCAATGAACATAAGTTTGAGTAAACTCTGGGAGTTGGTGATGGACAGGGAGGCCTGGCGTGCTGTGGTTCATGGGGTCACAAAGAGTTGGACACAACTGAGCAACTGAACTGAACTGACCTGAACTGAATAATGTAGTTAAGTTTGTTGGATAGAGTTTGAAGAAGTCACATGGAAAGAGATGTTTTTTTGAGAAACAGAAACATGAACTGTGAGCATGAGCAGATCCCTTGTGCCAGGCATTACAGGGGCTCAGGTGATATGGGGCCATGTTTCTGAGGCTAAGATGGAGAGTCATTGAGTATCTGATTCTGTTAACTTTTTACTGAGAACAATTCTAGTTCCTGACTCTATGATTGCATCTCTTTTTAAACCTAGAAGGATTATTGCAAGTCCATGGGACACTGGAAGGGGAAATATATCCCTCAATCCTTTATATTTCCTGTTTGTAAAACAAAAATATGGAATAAGAACACCTGCTGTTTACCTAGAATTTTTGTCTGGATATGAGAATCTTGACTGCAAAGTTCAGTGAAGCTTCATTCCAGTCCAGAAGTCTTGATGTAACAATATATGAGGAAATTCTTTATCTTGGATTTTATTAAGAAAATAGAAGAATTAATCTGTGGTTAGTGAGTCTATATTATAAAATGAAAATTATATGAACTTGACTATACAGCTAATATGAACAAAATAGTAGTATATAACAAACTAAAAACCCTGTTCTGGAAATAATTCTGATTCCTCCATCCCAAGGTACTGGTGAAACCCTCTGGTAGACATGACCAAAAAAACCATTTTTGTTTTAGTTCTTTATCCAGGGCCTACCTTGCTACTCATCTGTGCCTCACACTCTTATGTCCCAGACTCCATGTGCAGATAGATTACTTTCTTCACTGGATTTACATCTAATTGCATAGAATTTTCTGTATTTGTATTTGCAATTGCCCAAAGTGCAGATGCAGTGTTCTGAGTGAAAGATGTTTATTATCCCTAGCTATTTTTTTCATGTAATTGCTCAGCCATAATCAAATCTCTGCAAGACACTGGATTCAGCTTTCCCTATTGCTTTGCACATGCATGTTCTGATGTGCGCTGACCTGGTGATTTTTGCTTTGTGGAGGGAGAGAGCTGCTGCTTAAGTAGGGATGACCTAAGAATGTTCCCCAAAGGTAGAGAATTTGTGGATTCTTTAGACTGATCAAGTGGGCATTAGTAATTACCTAGTGTGGCAGTTGGAATGGGAGCTCCCAGTGTTATTTTTCCCTACCCAGAATTGGCTGGGGGGTGGCCCTGTGTGTCAACCTACTTTTAACAGCAACACTTCCTAGAGGCAAAGAATGCCAACTGTGTTGAATCATTTTGGGATCTGTAATTTTTGTATACTTGTCTGACCCGAAGACATGAGATGGATCTCAGGAGCTTGGCTATAAAATTTGCTGATTTTATTCTCTTCTCTTTCAACAGATGGAAGATTGGGGTGGTAGAAGCCCAAGGGTTCTCCCCCAAGACCTCACTCTTGCTTCAAGATTCTCAGGTCCTTTGTCTTTTATTCCCCCAAAGATCTTCAGAGTCAGGCAATTTAGAGTCACATTGATGTTGCCGCATACCCGCAATGGTGTAGGATGGATAGAGTGCCAAGAAGAAATTTCCTGAAGGAGGAGGCAGTTCTTACTTACAAGGTGTGGTTTTAAGAGACTCTAAAAATCATTTCTGACTCCTTTACTCAAGCATTTCCTTTCCTGATCCTGCCAAAGTTCTTGGAATGTCCCCAAATCACCTGCTCCTTTGGGTTTGGGTGCTAAAGTCTTGTGAAGTACATGTGCTGTGTGGGTGCAGGAACCATGAAAAATTGAACTCAGATTAATTTATCAGTTAAGCCATAGTAATTTAGCAAGGGGATAGGATATGCCTGAGGGAAAAGGATGTGAGAGAGGTGAGATTTGATATGGGAAGAGAAGTGATTCTTACCTTGGGTGGTTTTAAACTCCTTAGAGAGTATTTCAAAGACCTTCTCCCCAGAAAAAAAATACACACAATGGAAGTGACTTTTGCAGCTGGGCATGTTCAAAAGTCAAAACTTAGAGGCAATGTTTTGCTTGAAAAGCCCTTAGTTAATCTATGAAGAATCGTATAAGTGGTTTTGAGGTATTTTGCTTTTCAGTAGTTTTTACGCATATTGGAATTTGATTATCATTGATCTAGACCAGAAGTGGTATAAAAAGAATACATATATTCTGATATCTGGCCCTACACAACATTCCGCCTTTGAAGTACCTATTAAACTTCAAAAGGAGAAAGGGAGTGTCAATTCTTGCCTGCAGGGTATATTCCGTTCTGGTTTGGACTATTGAGCCACTATAACCTTAATGCATGCTAATAGGTTTGTTTGTGGTTGAAAGTTAAAAGTGATTAGTTGCAGGTCTAGATTCTAACACCAGAATAGAAGTTAAATTTGCTGTTCACCTGAAACCAACACAAAACTGTAAATCAACTATACTCCAATAAAATTTTTAAAAAAAAGGAAAAAAGTCTGTGTACTCTAGAACCCATAAAAATGAAACTGATTTGCTAACGTTGCATTCAAAGGGAAACGTGAGTACAGTGTCCAATGTTTTAATATAAAATAAAAAGCATTCATCGCCCCCCAAATTTTTGGACAAAATGAGGCTCCACTGCACACACACGGCTAACTCCTGTTTCAGAGCATTTGTTGTTTCAGGTGCTTGAGGGGATAGAAAACAGAGCGGCTGGGAAGGGAGTGGGAACGGAAGGTGATGAGAACAGGGCAGAGAACAGAGAGACAGCGGGGAAGAGAGAGAGGTGCAGAGGATTGTATTAAAACCCCTCTGCTGACCTTGGATTTTTCCTTGGACCAGCCCCAGCTGGAGACCTTTCTCCTTTGTAAAATTCCCTTTGCTCTCTTTTCTTTGCTTCTCTCCACCCACCCCACCCCCCTTCCACTGCCTAGAGTTCTCCCCTGGCTTCTTAGCACTCAGCAAGTGAAGCCCAAAGGAAGTTCCCAGCTGAATCAAGGAAAAGCATCAAGCAATCTTATCGCAACTTCCCTGATTCCTCTGGGTTTTCTTGTTATTAATTTTCTCATGCAGTGTTTCTGTGAGACAGCTGTGTTTTCAGCTGGAGAAAAGCTTGTGACCTAAAGGACAGGGAAAAAAATTGCCATTAAAAAAGGGAGCGGAGAATCTGAAAAGTCAGGATTTCTTTAAATAGCATCAACTGTAGCCAGTTTCCATATTTTCTACAGCATCTTGCCTGGCTGAACAGAAACTAGATGGCCATTCTCTCTAGTCTGATGGTTTCCCATTTCTTTTTTTGGAACAGGGTCATGAACAACAAATTTCTTAGTGTCTGGAGAGACCATTCATTTATTCACTCTTTAAGCAAGTTCCTAAATGTGTTAGTTGGGAAGTTAATAAGTGATTTAGGAGCTCTGGTCACTGCAAAAGCTATAATCTCTCTATTGATATGTAAAGACACAGCTCTGCTTCTGACCCTATTTCCTCATTTGATAGGAAATAAAAGGGAGCCCATATGATTTAATTTATTGTTTATTTATTGTCCAGATTAAATGAGATGATGTAGTATGTGAAAATGTCAATCATAATTTAGCACCTGCAAACAGCTTGGTACATGTTAGTTTCACCTTCCTTCCCTGGACATATATCTCTGCACTTGATAAGTTTCTATTCCCATCAGAACCTAGGGCCCATTACTCAGAACCTTAATATGTGGCAAGAAACCATAGGACGCATGTATTCGTGCTAAAGTCACTGGGGAATATTCTAATGTTGCACACAGAAGCATGGCCCTGGCTGGCTTTGATAGTCATTACAATACATTTCTATCCCTTTAAGTTACTTCTCAGGTTAAAACTCTCCTGGTTTTATGGACACATATCTCCACCTGATCAAGATGGAAAATTTGTGAGATCCTTTGCCACATATGTAATCTGCAAACTAAAGGATTTTGTAGGCAAATTGCTGTATTTTAAAATTTCTATCACAATTATGGGGCTTCCCTTGTGGCTCAGCTGGTAAAGAATCTGCCTGCAATGTGGGAGACCTGGGTTCGACCCCTGGGTTGGGAAGATTCCCTAGAGAAGGGAAAGGCTACCCACTCCAGTGTTCTGGCCTGGAGAATTCCATGGACTATACAGTCCATGGGTACAAAGTTTTTGTCCCTTTTCTTCTTTTCATTGTAGAATCCCAATCTCCCAATCACTTAGTGCAGAGTCTGACACATAGTGTGAGCTAAAAATTATTTGTTGAATAAATGAATGAATGATTTTGTCTAAGCAGCCTAATGAAAGAACCAATCCAGACTCTGCCTCTCTGGAATGTCTGAGACTATTTAGAGATATTCTCAGGAGTGCTGAGAAAAAATGCTTTTGAGCACCTGCTATGTGTCTGGCATTGTGTTGGGCCCTTGGGGTTTTAGTAAGGCAGCCATATCCCCTGCCATAAAATGAGCATATAGCTTAGCTGTGAGGAGATATTATATTACAAAGTGACTACTAGAGGACTGGTTTATGAGGAAAAGAAGGTCCAGAGTGTTGTGGGGGCACTGTAGAGGGTCACAGTCTGTGAGCAAAGGCAAAGTTTCTAAAGCAAGTGTTAGAAAACATGAAAACATCTTGAAAACTTAAAGAAGTATTTCAGGTGGAAGGTACTATTATTCAAGTTCTTATGATTATTAGCTATCTGCTCTTTACTGGTGCTCTGTCTATTTCTTGGGATACAGAGGGAGGAGCATAGTTTTTCCAATGTATATATGACCCTGAGATGCAGCTAAAGAACCAAGCCTGAATAGGACTGCAAGCTTGTTCTAAAATTCTTCTTTTGAGGAAACATCTGTCTCTCTTTCGGGATGCCAACGATCACGTGGGCCTTCCAGCATTAGCATCTTTTCCAGCCATCTGCAGTGTTTGCCTCCCCCCCCCCCCCCCCCACAGGCTTCATCACCGCACACAAACACTCCTCTTTGCCCAAACTTCAGCACCAGGCTTAACTGTGAAAGATTCTGCAATATCTCCTTGAGACCACCTCAAAGTTTCATAATCCATGCATCTGTTCCCACGGCATTGCAGTTACTTTATTTACAATATATTTATCACCTTTTTAGTTCATGTGAACGCAAGGGAAAACACAGGAGAAAGACACTATTGTTTGTAGATGTTTTTATTTTTTGGTTGTCATTGTTTTTCTTTAGTCAGAGGCTGGAAGACAGCCTGAGATGACATTTGGTTTCATTCCCTATTAAGCAATCACATAGGCCCACTTTTAAATCAAATCTCCTACTTTTAAGTCACTTAGAGACGATGAAATTCTGTAGGTTTCTCTGGTAAATTATTTCAGGGTAAATAAAGCTTGTTTTCAAAAATGCCTTTTACATTTAGTTCAGGTATTTCTCATCACCTCTGAGGATAAGTGCTAAGTTTCAGAGGTGTAGTAAAGAGCTAAGTTCTTGGAATCAGGCGGATCTTGGTTCAAACATGTCCCCTGCTTCAGATGAATTGTGTGACTTGAGACAATTACATGACCATTTTGTATCCTGGTTTTCCCATATGTTACCTGAAGAAAATAACACTTAGATAAAGAAATAATATCTGTAATCCTGACATTGACCTAATTTCTCTTACATGATGAATGTTTGATAAATAGTGCTCATCATTTTTTTTCTGTGTCAGTGTCTAATTATAATATATTTGGGAGCAGGAATCATGACTTGTCTGGGTTTATATGCTGCACAGCCCTAGACAGCACTGTGGATACAATAGATACTCAGGAATTACATATAAATGATTTAAAAAAAAGATAGTAAGTGGAAGAAACTACTTGCTCTTCTCTTAGTTAGGTCCATGACAGGGCAAATCATTTGTACTTTTGGAATCCTAATTTCTTCATTTGTAAAATTGTTGCTTCATAAATGACCTTTAGCAATTGAATATTTCTGAGGAGTATTTATTCTGTTTTATCAGCACTCCAGAGAAGGATGTTGTTTAGGCAAAATTTCTGAGCCTAAGAATGATTTTTTATTGCTAATATGATTTTAAATACTTTCATGTATTTTATATAGCTACATTTTAAAACATCTTTCAGGGGAAGTGTTAGAACTTTTGTCATATTTTCTTGATTAGATTTGAGATAAATGGAGGTAAATGTTAAGTTCCTGTTCCCTTCAGTATTATTTCACGAACAGAGTAGAACCAGTATTTAATATTGGTTGCCAAAGTGAAAGTGAAGGTGGAGGAAGGAGGTCTAGGAGCAAATTCTAGAACAATCCACTTTATCTGTTGTTCCGGTGACTAATGGCTTCAGCTTTCTCCCTAGAGTGTTTCGAAAGCTCTTTACAGGATGTTCACCTTGACTCTGCCCAATATTCTCAACCTCAGCTAAATGAAACTACATTTTATGACAGCTTAGAAGCTGCAGAAATGTAGCTTGTAAAGCCTGGGCACAGTTCTTCTTAGACAATGATAAATTCACACATATTCATTTAACTGTATTGATTTCTCAGTATTTTAGATGGACAGAGGATCGAGGTGTGTGATGGGGAGGAAGGGGAAAATTCCTCCCCATTGCTTCTTAAATAGCCTTTGGAGTTTCTTTCTACACTTGACTCTTTTCTTAAATGTTGAAGGTTCCAAAATGAATATTAACTACATCACAAAATTCTAAGAAAATGAATTATTTTGTCAGTTTTACCTAAAACTCTTATCAATTCCCAAAGAGAATCCCAAACCTTTAGTTAAGTGGATAAACCATTAGGTGAAGAAAGGAGCATGTTGGTCTCAGCATAATCTCATCTGATCCACCAAATTGCAAATCTCATGGAGTTAACAGTATATACACCCATGTTGACTGAGATACATATCAGTAATACAGAAGTATTAGTGATACATAAATAGGAACAGGTAAATAAGACTTTATCCTTATGTGTGTAGACTTACATAAATCTAGTTTTGTGATATTCTACAATGGAATTATGCTTGTATTTATTTCTTTGACAGGTAGGTGGCATTCCGTAGACTTTTGGATGGACTAACTTGTAATCTGGGAAAATTATTTGTCCAACTTCACATTAATTGATAACACCAGTGAGAATAAAATGTAGGTTACTTGATAGAATTTCACAGTTTTGTTCCATAAACACTAGATCATATCTTTATATTCAGCAGTTTGACTTTATGCCAATGAAATCAACAGAAAGAAATCCAAACTTAAGGAAATTTCCATGTTGAATCAAACAATTGTAAACAAGTGATTTTTTCTTAACTTTCTAAATACTATGCCAGTGATTTCATTGGATATAGAGTAGAGTCTTTCCTTTGAGAACTTCCTTTCCCACAAACTGATTAAAAATATACAATCCAGGAAATCCTTCTGGTATAAACTGGGGAAAGTTGATATAAATGAAAATAGGTAACATGAAAACAGTGGGTAGAATAAGACAAATTTATTTGATAAAATATCATAAATAGTTATGAAAGGCACAATATAATTCAGAGCCCACTAACATTTGTTTTGATATCATTATTGCATATATTATCTTGTTTAGTGTTTACGTTAAACTAGTAAAGTAGCTTTTACTACCCCTCAATGCTCTTTTTTGAAGATAAGGAAATGGATTCAGGGAGAAGTTACTTCATAGCCCTAAACAAGTATTTGGTGCGTGTGGGAACCCAAATTCAATTCTTGTTCCATCCAGCTCAGTGGTTTTCCTCTTTTTACTGATGACTGCCAACATTTTCTCAGTCAACAGACCTGATGATTTTGGTCCATCCATAGCAGTTTTCCTTTCTGAGGTGGGAAGGTAAGAGTTTTCCCTTGAGATTCCATCAGAAACTGTGTATGGGTAGATGTACGTAGTTTGGAAAAGATGCCAGCAATAATTCTACTTCCCTACCACACACTTCAATTGACATTCTCTGTGTTCTCTTACACCTTATACCATGATGGTTTTATTTAAATCTATTGATTTCAAAATAAAGTGTCTTACAGATCTCTTATTTAATAACTCTGCATTTTTTTTTTTTTGTATAAATTTACCAGGCAATAAGTTTCATAGACTATTTTTGGGTTAACATATTTCCTTCTCCCAGAAGTAAATCTTGAAATATGTGGGGCAAGAAACTCTTAACATATAGTTATGTTAAGGCTTAAATACGGGAAAAAACCCTGTCAATTCAGAGGTTATAATATGAAACTGGAAATCTCTGCTTATTTCTCATCTAGTGAGAGTCTTTGACCTTGCCTAGGATGCATTAACTAGCAGGAATCTTTCCACTGATGTTCACTCTGATACTCACATGCTCGCTAACATGCTTACAGGATTGGGGTATAATTCCCTTCCCCACCCCTGTACACACAGGGCCTTTATTTCCTGGCCATGGTCATCAGTGGTCCCCCTTGAGGCTCTCCACCCCAGCCACGTGCTGCATTGCCCACAATCCCCTCCCTTCCTCTGTGGCATGTTGGCCAAGTTACATCCATACTTAATGTTCTGTTGTGTTTTTTACTGGCTGCCTTGGGATTCCGTCACAGTTTCCTCCAAATGTTGTTTTTTCTTTTTTTCAACTTGTTAGCAAAATGAAGTGGTGAGCTTTATGCTGTTGAACTGGGCATAGGAAGAATACAACACTAGAGGATTAGGACTATGTTGTTCATTGAATGTAGGTACCCTGAGCCATCTGGAGGGCTTCCCAGGTGGCTCAGTGGATAGAGAACCCACCTGCAATGCAAGAGATATGGGTTCAGTCTCTGGGTGGGAAAGATCCCCTGGAGGAGGGCACGGCAACCCACTCCAGTATTCTCGCCTGGAGAATCCCGTACAGAGGAGCCTGGTGGGCTACAGTCCATGGGGTCGCAGAGTCAGACACAACCGAAGTGACTGAGCATGCGCACACGCCAGCCGTCCGGAAATAATGTCAAGTAGGTTGAGTTCTATAGCTTTATCTTCAGTCTTTATGACTCAAACTGCCTGCTAAAAGGAACATTTCTACTTTCTCTCCATGTTGCTGGTTTCAGTATCAAAATTATATCCTTTCAAAATCTTTGGCCAATTTGGATTTCACGGAAAGCATAGCCATTTCAGGTTTTACCTGAGGGAAGAGAGCTGTTAACTTTTCTTAAAAAGAGCTGCTGTTTGTCAGGAGCCAAACCAGGGGAGGGGGTTTTTCACAGCTGGCCTTGATTGTTCTAAAACTCATGTTGGAGCAGCTGTGAGTCAATGGCTCTGCTTCTAACCTCAGAAATCAAATGAAAGAAGGGAGTCCTATATTTTATATATTCATCACTATCTGTTTGTTGTTTACTGTCTGTTCTGTCTGGGCTCTAATGTTAGTGGGATGATGGAGTGACTGAGCCCACAAATGATGTAATTTCAGGAACCGATGTAATTTCCAACCTTTTTCAAGGTATCTGAAATCTTACGCTGAGAGCCCTTCTCCTGGGACTCACCTCAAGAGTTCCATATAAAAGTGCAAATACCACTGGGAGGTATTGTATTTTAAGACTTATACATCTTTGCACTTAAAACACCTTAAGGCAATGTCAATCCACACCTGAGGGATATTCATTGACAACTAGCTGAAAGCAAAATAACAGGAAAAACAGTGCATCTCACAATTTGCCAGGAAATGGTGCTAAAACAAACCAAGGACAAACTTTGTCAAGTTCACACATTCTTGGCCCTCCATATGTGTGCAATAATGATCCTATTGCAAGAGGTTTTGGCACATCACATTTGCAGGACACATATTTATAGTTTATTATAAAAATTAACAGTGGTAAGCATTAATCTCGAACAGCAGACAGGCTAATGTACAATGTTAAAATGTGGAATACATTATTTTCCTGCAACTGGTCAAAATGTAATTGAAAAATTGAGAGTATATTCATCTTTCAAGTAAATGACTGATATTGTTGCTTTTGTTAGTTACTCATTCAAATAATGGTGGCCCATCTTCCTCCCTTGATGAGGTCAGAAGGGATTCCCTGGAAGGATGGGAAGCAGAAACAACCTTTACTGAGTAGAGAGTATGTGTACCCAGACTATGCTGCTCAGCTGGGTCAGAGAGCATGTGGGTCAGCTCATAGGGGCGCATCCCCCTGGGTCATCTGCACAGAAGGGCCAGAAGTAGAAACTGGGAGAAGAGTTCAGAGGTTCAGAGGAGACGGGGGCAGAAAGAGAAGACTGTCATAAATGAACTGCTTGGACAAGTACTGGATGCTGAAGACAGGGCCAAGAGTGGATCTTTATGGATTTGCATCACCTAGTGCCTGGCCAGATGTCTAGGGTACTTGCTCATAGAGTCTGGGATAGGCTGAATCTATTCTCTGTTCTGTTTAATTTGATGTGTATGTGTGTGTGGTGTGTTGAGCACTTCCTGTGGGCCAGGTTCCTATTAGACCTTGTGAGTATAAACACCATCACCACCAACACTTACTCTTACACACCGCAATAAGTGATTTATGTATATTACACATTTAATTCTCATAAAAATCCCATTAGATGAATGTTATCTTCTTTTACATTTGGGGGAGCAAGTTCAATGATATAAAAAAATATGTCTAGGGTTACATGGGATACAACTGATAGAGCTGGAAATTGAGCTTAGTTTACACATTTTCTAAAATTTATGATCTTAGCTACTATGCTTCAGAGCGGGTTACATACATTAATCTGTTTATAAATCTTAATGAAAACAAGGCATTCAAGAATTTCCATAGCATTGGCTGGGTAATTAAAATTAAGCTTGTTAGGTTATTGGGTCATGAGGAACCCCTACAGCAAAGAAAAAATTATTCACTCTTCAGCTTTGCAGGTACTTCTTTTCCACTTTTGCCCATCCTCACTCCATCCTCTTGTCCACCATGTTGTACATGGTTAACAACTGGATTCAGAACTCTGTCACAAAGATAAGTTCTTATGAAGAAATACACAGAGCACAGTGAAAGAAGTTCTGAAGAAGAAGGCATAAGATCAAAAGAAAGCGCCTATCTGGTTTAAGGCCCTGCTCTGGGTGCTGTGTAATATGAATGAATATCTTGCATCACCACTGCCCTCCAGGAGCTTAAAAACTTGTTGAGATGTTACCCCAAAGCACATGACACCTGATGAACCAGCAAAGAATTAAATAAAAAAACCTCTAAGAGATGTCATTAAGCAGTTTAATTGAGAAATAGAATTTTTGTGCACGGTATCAGGAATCATAGAGACTGGAAAGAAAGCTTGCATGAAGTGAAAAGAAGTTCTTAACTAGTAATCAAAAGATACACAGGGTTTGACTTGGAGGTGAGGCTGAGGCAGTAAGAATGGAATGAATGAAGCCATGGAAAACAACTTAAGAGATGAGGAGGATTTCAGTTTCGTGCAGACTTGGATCCAAGGACTGGTGGCAGGTAAGGCCAAGAAAGTGGGCTGGTGTAGAGCGGGTCAGACCAGGTGTGTGGGTTGTAAGAAATCTAAAGCTATCCTTCCACACTCCAAAGTATTCCTGTTTCTAATCTTCAGAGCTAGCCCTTCCTTCCTCTTTCTTTATCCTGCAGTCCAAGACACATGTGTCCGAATGATGCTTTTAAATATTAGTATTGACCCCGGGCTTTCAAAGCCTTGGGTGTTTGGGATACTGACCAGGGGCCCTTGTGAGAAGTGTGGTGGGGCAGATACACTAGGTGGAGCTCTGCAACCAAGCCAGGAAGAGCCTCCACTGACTAGGCAAAGTCTGACTGAGGTCTGCCCTCCCCTAAATCTGAAGTGAGTCGCTTTCCTACTCAGTAAAGGAATTACCATGACTTGCTTTAGTGAATCCCTCATCGCTTTAATTTTAACTATTTAACTTTTTCATGATATTTTTGAGGTGTGGGGGCTGGGAGATTTATTTCTTAAAGATGTTTTTGAAGCTCATTTTGGCAGAGGGAATTGAGAGCTGCATTACGAGCTGGTGCTATTCTGCCCAGATATCAGGTAGATGATGATCTTTTAAACTCAAACAACTTTCATGCCATTGAGAATTTGTTTTGTCTCTTTCCTAGTGCTTAAAGTTTTCATATTATTGCTAAGCTTTATGGCAATAAAGAAATAACTGATCAGTAATTACAGTCCTTTCTCAGAAGTGTGGAGGAAACTCTATTTCTGTGTGAGATAAGCCTTAAGAATATTCAGAACAGAAGCTCAGTGTAAGTGGGGCATGAGGAGTTTGCAGTTGTGGGTCACTAAGGAAGCATGCATTCCAGCACCTGCTCCTTGGCCCAGTGGGGAGAGTCAGCGGTTGGCACAGAGTAGGGACTCAGGAAACCGTGAATTGAGCATCCACTCTATCCATATTTCCTGTTCAAGAAGTGGAATAGTTTATCCTTGCCCACTTTTGCTTCTTCTTTCCATGAAGACTAGAGCAAAAATTTCATGGGCCAAGTGGAAACATTAGGGCCACTCAGAGCTACCCTGTGACTTTGATTTTTCAGAGCTGGCGATTCCCGTTCCTTTCCCATCTTCCCCTTCCTCTTGTGAGCACTGTGATGTTCTCTGAGACTGATGGCCCTACACTCTTCCATTCCACCTGGACCTATTGCCCTGTCTTTCTCTTCCTCAATTAAAATGACCCTATTCCATGCTTGTGATGACTTAATAGCTTAGTCCTTATAGTACTGTTATGATTTCAAAAATTTTAAATTTCACAACTATACTTATACTTTTATAACCCCTTGACCCAGCTTTAGACTTGTAAAAATATACTCACTGTATTTGAGACCCCTTGCTAGTTAATCTGAAGCAATGGCCTTAGCAGTGCCTGGGTAGAAGCAAAGCATGTCAATCACCCTTTCCCCTCAACTACATGTTAATATCATGCTTGCCTTAACAAAAGGAGTGAAGAATTTCAGGCACATGTCAAGCTGGTGAAGGAGATGGCTTGTGGGTGACCAGGTCATCAAGTTCTGTCAAATCATACCTCTATGGGGAGAGTTTTATACCACACAAAATCTCTTGGACACCTTCTTCTGCAGCTCTGTACCCTGCCAGTATGTTGGCATGGCATATCCAGATAGGAATAAGCTTGCTGGAGCAACATTCTAGAAGGCTTGTTGCTAATGTCTGCTCACTCAGATCACCAGAATCTGATTATGATTGTCCACGGGGCACGGCCATTCCAGGTAATTATTTATGATATTTTCTGTGGAGTTTCACACTGGGTCTAGTAATGAACACAAGAAGGATGAAATGAGAATCATTAAACACATGCCCTAGAATGTACTAGGTCCCACTTACTAAGTAGTTAACAAGCAAATATACATACACATAGGTGCACACCAAATTGCCAAAACTTACACATTCAAGCAATCATAAAATTCCCCATCTTAACTTCTTAGAGAACTGGTAAAGTTTTGGTCAGGAATGCCTAAGGGAAATATCTATGCCTGGTTCCCCTCCCCATTTTCATCTCATTCTAGGATGTGATTTTGTTATCTTCTGTATGCCACACTATTCCTTATTCCTCACAGGTCTGTGTTGGAATGATTTACTTCTTGAGTCAGAGCTCTTATACTACTTTAGAATTCTCTCTGCAGCTGCTCAGAATTCACACTTTAAGTTGAGTTTCTATCAGCTGTGTTTCAGCAGTTAAAGATCCGCCTGCTAGTGCAGGGGACGCAGGAGCTGCGGGTTCAATCCCTGGGTCGGGAAGATCCCCTGGAGGACGGCATGGCAACACACTCCAGTATTCTTGCCTGGAGAGTCCCATGGACAGAGGAGCCTGGTGGGCTACAGTCCAGAGGGTTGCACAGAGTTGAAGCATTCATGCACTCACGTGTTTCTTTAATGACCCACTTCCAAAGTGCTACTGCCCAGGTCTGTGTAATGTTGGAACTTCTGGAGATTTTCCCGTTTTTTTTTCCATCAGTGTACAGTGCTGGAAATGATGTAACGGTCTCCTATGCTTCACTTCATTTTTTTCTTCAGCCCTCTCATTTACTGGAGGCATTGTGACTAGTTGTAGACATAACTGGCTGTTAATTGAAAAGAGAACAACTTGTAGACCAGCTACTACCTTTTATAATGATCAAACCAAAGTCTTGACTGTTATGAAAGTATCATTAATTTTAGACTACTTCTCCCATTAATCTGAAACATGTAGAGGTATTTAATGATTTTTTTGCCTATTCGGTTATGAAAATCCAAGTCTGATACTTGGGTTCGCACCTTCACCCTTGTCTTAGGGCCAAAATAGCAAGCAGTGCAGCCTGGGGCACTTGTGCTGAATGTCTCCAGCCTTCTTCCACAGCAAAACCAGTCTAAAGGAAAAAGACAGTGTTACTAAAAGCCACCAGCTGTGATTGATTGGTGGGGCAGGTCGTGGGAAGGAGAGCAGCTTTGGTGCTCCTCCTCTCCAGCAGAAAGGATGCAAGCCCTGAGACTCTCCCAGCCTTATAAACCCTTCACTGCCTTAATGGCTGGTTGCTGGGTGCTCTGGTTGTAGAACCTGGTGAGCTTTCAGTAACCAAGCTGCACCCCGTTTTCCTACTTTCTCTCTTTCAAAACAGTGGCAGAAACCTCAGTGGTCAGTGTGTTGGTTAGGAGGTTAATTTCTGGACTGAACTGGGGATCACAGAGACTTTTTCATATTCTTTTCCATGATGGTTTATCCCTAGATATTAGATATAGTTCTCTGCTAAACAGTAGGACCTTGTTGTTTATCCATTTATATAACAGTTTGCATTGACTGGCCCCAGACCCCCAATTCATACCTTCCCTTTCTTCTCCACGTGGGTGACCACCCGGGTGTTCCTTATGGATAGACTGTAAGTTTTTAATTGAACTGTAAAACAACTTTATCATTTGAACACTATTGTTTAGAAAATGCCATGATTCAAGCTGATGTGAAAATTGTGTGTGTGTGTGTATTTGTGTGTGTGTATTCGCATGGATCCTTTCCTAGATCCTAAAGTCTTACAGTGACTCACTGCTTTCTTTCCTCCCAACAAATAATTATCATTATGGATTGAATTAACTGGAAATGACAGAGAGCAATGTTTGATTTTATGATTACTATAAATCAGTAGTACCAGAAAAATACTGGCTTGATAGATCTGGACTCTTTTGTCTGAGTTCCCTGAAGGTCAGAGTTTCTTCAGCATCAGTAGTGTATGTAGTCTGTCTTCAAGTCGCTTTTCTGTTTGGAGCAGAATAGACAAGGGAGAATACTTTTAAAGCCCTCTTATAAAAATGCTTCTGCTGGTTACTGCCTGAATGAGTGGCTTAACCATTTGGATTCTTTTTATGGGGAAGTGTTTCTTAAGGAAGTTAACATGCTTTGAGAACAGAGGCTGCTTTATGCAACTCTTAACACAGTGGTAAGAAGGTACTCAGGATGCATTTGCTGATTAAGTGATTGCAAAGTCAACTCTAATCTGCTGCTCGACTCCTCTCTCTATTAATGAAAACAAATGTAATCCTGGCACACAAACTTTAATCTGGAAATGGCTTTTAGAAATCCACTCGAATGAATAAATGGTCCATTAGAGCCCATCAACATTAAGGTTAAGAAGGTACATTAGACTAGATGGAAGTGGGAGTCAAAGGGGGTGAGGTATATTTATTTCAAGATATTAATAGAGAAAAAATTGACATCTAAATTTTTATTTGTTTTCTATTCTTACTGTCAGTCTAAAATATTATAATGTCTAGAAATTATTAAGAGCTCCAAAGGGTTAAGGATTTACCCTACCTATAATTTAATACATTAGTCTGCTACAGTTCAATCCCTGGGTTGGGAAGATCCCCTGGAGAAGGGCATGGCAACCCATTCCAGTATTCTTGCCTGGAGAATCCCATGGACAGAGGAGCCTGGTGGGCTGCAGTCCTTGGGGTTGCAGAGAGTCGGACATGACTGAAACGACTTAGCACACAGAGTTTCATAGATACTGGCAGAAGACACAAGACTCCTGGGCCAGAGGCAAAAGACTTTATTACTCAGTGACATAGAAGTAGAGTATCAGGATTTTCTTGTGGCAGTTCCTTGAGTCCCAATTCTCACAGGGTGATACAAAGAGGTCTAGATGACAGTTGCACATGCAGAGTGCTGCATGACAGGAGAGCTACCCACAGCTTGGGGAACTCAAATCCATTACAATGATCAATGAGGAAGCCTGCCCTTTGCTCCAGAGGAAAATGCTCTATCTTCCAAGGCTGCTTTCTGTACAGATATCCTTGAAAAGCTACTTCAAAACCGAGGAAGTCAGTGCCTTTGCTCATGAGACGTGCAGAAAAATGAGTCCAGTGGAGAAACTGTCCTGGAAGAACGTGATCTCTGTGCCCACTGCCCATCTCCATCCCTTTTGCACTGCTATCTTTAAGCTACCATCTCAACTGGAATGTAGTGGTCCTCTCTGCCTCTAGTTTCTGCTCTCAAACTGGCCTGAGAATGATGCTGGGTATTTTTATTTTCCTTGGCTCTGAACACCTGAGGTTTCCCAGGGATCTTTGTAATCCATAAAGATGATTGAAACACACACATTACCATATGTAGAACAGATAGCCAGGGGAAATTTATTGTATGATGCAGAGAACCCAAAGCGGATGCTTTCTGACCACCTAGAGGGGTGGAATGGGGTGGGAGGTGGGAGGGAGGTTCAAGAGAGAGGGGACATATGTATACCTATGGCTGATTCGTGTTGCTGTATGGTAGAAACCAGCACAATATTGTAATTATCCTCCAAAAATATAATTTTAAAAATTAATAAAACTAATATTAAAAAATTGAAAATAAGGTGACAAATCAACTAGATCTCTGGCAGGAGGAAGTAATGTTTCTGGGGCCAATGCTGATACCTGCTTGGCCTAGGCAGAGGGAAGGAGGAGAAAATGAAAAAGAGAGGAAAAAAATACAGTGCAGGGGAGAATGGACAAATGAAGGATAAGAGGGAAAGAAAGGAGAGGACTAGAGATGTCCCCTACCCCCATTTTAATTAAAGGGCTATGCATCCAGAGGAATGAGAAATTTGACAGCCACTGATTATGACAGGCTGATGAGTAGAAAACCCAAGAGAAAGAGAAGGCGAGAAAAGAGAAGAGAGGGCGGAATCCATGGCATAGTTCAAATCTAACTGCATTCATTAAGCTTTTTTTTTTTTTTGAGTATTTTTATCTGCCATTTCCAATAGAACCAGGGACAGTATTTAGCATCTATTTATGAAAAGTAAAGCAGTGAGTCATAGAATGATGGTAAGGCTAAGGCCCCAGAGGAAACTGTGGGTAGCAAAGAAATCAAGCTTTCACATATTGAACTTGCTGCAAAAGATAAAGATGCTTTTTAAAAAGTTCCTTTCTTTGGTAGAGTGAAAATTTTAAGGGAAATTTGAAGAAAACATGTTATGTAAGTTAAAGGCGAATGTTTGATGGTTACAGCTTACAGAGAAACTTAAATTAATCCAGAGTTCTCTAAAGCTGGGAATGTGGAGTCCACTAGTACCAACGGCCTTTGATTGTGAAGTGTGTCTCTGCCTGTAAGGTACCATCTTGATCGAGCTTCTTAATCTCCTAACAACCATCCATGGCTTTACTAAATCTTTTTAATAGCAGATGAAACACTGGCACAAAGCTTAAATGACCTGTCCATTAGTGGACCAAAAACATGAACTGAGTCACCTGACTCCAAGCCCAGAGTTTGGTCCACAGTGTTAGACTGTAATGGAAACTAATAAAGTTAAAAAGCAAGGAAGAAAGCATGCCATTTCTTCCTCTTTCTTTTTGCTTAGAGTTGATCCTCCTCTCTAAGACAGACAGTATGGCAGGCTGCTGTTTGCCACACTCTGCTCAAGCAATGAACAGCAGCAGGGGCAAACGGACGCCTGAGTCAGGGGATGTGCTGGTCCAGTGGGCAGAGATGGCAGCTGCCTCCTGGGACCATTCGTGCAGAAGGGCCTCAGTTTCTAAAAGGTAGAGAAGGAGAGCCTTCTAGAGCAGCTGCCATCAACAACAATGTTTTTGGGTTCTTATGTTCAGATTTTTTTTTTTTTCTTTCAGAAAACAGTTGAATTTCCTCATGAAATACTGTAGTCTTTCTCATCATCATTAAAGTGGTTCAACCTGCTGGGCTGGAAATTTGTTTTGTTTGAGCCCAGCTTTTTTTGGAACTGCTGTCTTGCACAAGTCCTGGAATCCATGGAGACAAGGAGATAATGGGTACAAAGTGTTAAGTCCTAGGTGAATGAAAATTACAGCTATCATTCAAGCAGCATCCTAAATCTATGTTTCTTTCCTAAGGAGATGATGACTTATGTTAGCCTTATCCAGAAAAGAAATTACAGCCAGTTTTCTCTTTTACCTCCCCACCAGTTTCCTACCTGGTCTTGTCTAGCCCAGTGCCCTTCTTCTTCCCTTATTTCCTCCTGTAGAGCATAAGTACTGCTTTTAATCTCAGGGAGGTATTGTTCAATGATTACTACTCTAGTCTGTGTGTTCTCTATGTATCGATCCTATAAAATATTGTCTGTCATAGAGTGAAATTGTCTCAAGGGCATGGAGTCTGTTATGGTGAACTCTGTCTACAAAAGTGACAAACACAAGTTTGTGTTGAATAATACTTCATGTTAACGTGAAGACAAAGTTGACAATGATATGGGTGACAAACTTTTTCATGGTTTACTGAAAGTAAGTGTAAAGTGAAGTCACTCAGTCGTGTCTGATTCTTTGCGACCCCATGGACTGTAGCCTACCAGGCTCCTCCATCCATGTAATTCTCCAGGCAAGAGTACTGGAGTGCGTTGTCATTTCCTTCTCCAGGGGATCTTGCCAACCCAGGGATGGAACCCAGGTCTCCCGCATTGCATGCAGATGCTTTACTGTCTGAGCCACCAGAGAAGCCCAAGGGAAGTGCTAAATGTATTCCCAAAAGTCTTCAGAAAAAGAGCCTCAGATGCACTGAAAATCATGGAGAGTGAACAAAAAAGGAGGAAGAAGAAGGAGGAGGAGAAGAAGGCAAGAAATAAGGGGAAAAGAAAAGGAAGAATGTTGCTCTAGTCTTGCCCTTTCAAATCTGTGGAGAGCATTTCCACTTACACATTCTGTCATGATGTGAAATTCAACACGCCTTCACCCAAACTCTGTCTTCCCTCTCAAAGCAGCCCTCTTGATTAGCATCACCATTTCAGATTTATTCTCATAGCTTCCAAGCTCAAAATCCCTGAGTCATTTATTATTGCCGCCTCTCTCATACACTCATGTCCAATCAGTAATCAAGTCCTGTTGTTTCTGCCTTCAAAATAATTTCCCTATCTTTCCCTTTCTGTTTCCATGGATACCATCAAATCTCCCTTTTTGCTTCATGCCTGGACAACTACAGTAACTTCCTGAGTCTCTTGGCTCCAATCCACCATGCATACAGCTGCTATGGAATAATTTGTTTGGTCATATCACACCACTGTCCAAAAACTCTCAGTGGCTCCTCACTGATCATCCTTCAAGTCTAAATCCTTTAAGGTAGCTTGCATGGTCTTTAATCTGACCATATTTCAAGGATTTCTGCTCATTTACGTGATGCTTTTGTGCAAAATTGAGGAGGCACCTGCTGCAGGCATAGAAAGCCTGGTGATGTAAGCTTACAAAGAGAAGCAAGCGTTTGTGTGAACACCCTCTGAAGGGTGGTCGCATCTCAGGGAGCATGCCTTTTGAAGGTACATAGAGCACTTGGAGAGTAAAGGACATGAAGTGTTTCAACCCCCAAACTCTCTAGGTCCCTTGCAGGTACAATCTCCACAACCATTGACAGAGCAGCCTTGCAGTCTACCTGTTCCAGCTGACTTCCCTTTGCTCCTGACTTCACACAACTTTGATTTCCTTGAGCAAGCTGTACTTAGTTTGACCAAAGTACCCTGACTCATGTGTTTTTTGCATTTCCTGAAATACACTTCTGTTTCCTCATAGCTGGGTCATTCTTGCTTGCCCTTCAAAATTCTCCTTTAGAGGTTATTCTTCTGGGAAGCGTTTTCTAATTCCACAGTCTGAAAAAAAAAACCTGACCTCCTAGATTCCCAGGCCATGATGCATAATCAATCATAGTGCAGAAGGATCAAGAGTGATGGACCACAACTCAGATTGTGGGCCAAAGCAAACACTTTTCAATTCTGTGATAACTGACTTTATCTTGCCCTGGACTTCTAGTTTCTGGAATGTTGGAAATCTTTAAACTGGCTCCTTGTGAAGTAATTCTGTCCCTTTTGGTTAATCAGACAATGCAGTTCCCTTCTCAAGGGAGTTGGTGTGCGAGCAGGCGAATGTGTGCGTGGACCAATATGTCCAGGAAGAGGAGAATGATTTCTGTGTTGTCCTTTCTGCTTCCTTCTGATTCTCTGTTAAGCTCATCTCACCTAGTATATGGGAGGCAGCCTCTGTGCACATTTAAGCTGCTACTGAGCATCTGATTGTTAACTCAGAGTCTGTTATCCCAAGGTGAGTGATGCATGGTGATCCTCCCGAAAAGCTCAGTACTGTCACCTCCTGCCAATTGGCGACCACATGGTCTTTAAATTCCCAGGGACTCCATCTCATATCCTGCTTGGCCTGCCTTCGCCTCTAGCCAGTTCACAGCCAGCATGCAAGGTTCATGTCCCAGGAGGCATCCAGGAGCTTTGGGATTCCTTCCACATCTGGTAAGTACCAAGGCAGAGTCAAGGGCACCACACAGCCCCATCTCTGCAGATAACCTCCTCCACTGTTTGCTGCTTAAGGTCAGCTTGGACAGCCGGGGAGAACACAGCCCTAGCAGGGATGCTCTAAATTTCTCCCTCAATCTGTCTGGGGTTTTTGTGGCAAACTCTCTTACCAAAAACCCCTCCCATCTCCCTGTTCTGGGGATAGACTCAGGGACCCACGACCATGCTCTCTGTGCCCTGACCTCCTTAATTTTTTTTTTTTTTTAGTTGATAAAAATGTTAATCAAGCACTTTTAGCTGAACCACAAGTTGGTAAATTTACTTTCTCATTAAGACCACTCAAGAAATACTTTCTCTCAAAACACGTGTCCTCATAGCACAACCTCTAACTAAAAAAGAGAAATTAAGCATGAAAAACACCAGCATCTCTCATACGCAGAAAGTCTTCTTTGAAAACTCTCATATATGACAATAAGAAGTATTTTCTGTAGAATCTGACCTCTGTTCCTCAGGTCAGGAGTTCTTTCTTTCCCCTTCCTACTCCTTAGGTGGATGGTAACTTCCCTTTAGTTATAAGCTTAAATTTATCTCTATTTAGAGCTTATAATAAAATCATATGTTTAACACTTCCCTTTTTTTTTTGCTCCTTGTATGGAAAGGTCAAGTTACTGAACTTCAGAGATACCTTTATTATTTAGCAAGCTCTGGCTTATATCATTGCAATCTTGCCATAGGCTTCAAGATCCTCTCTTACAAATCAAAAGCTGAACAGTGACTCTTTCTTTGCATTCAGCTATAACAACAACAACAAAAATCCTCCTAGAAGTAACAATGCATCTGGTTTTGTAGAGGAGAGTCTCACTCAAGGAAGAATGAAAAAGGAAACCATTAGTATGTTGCAGAAATGTTATCTACTGCTGCACAAACACCTATACTGTAATCACAGGTTCCCTGGTCTGTCTTCCCTTCAGTACTAAAACTCTACCATGGGGATGTGTCCTATTCAATTTTGCATCCTACTATAAATAAAACAAAAGCAAGGTTCAGGACTACCTCCTAGCCATCCCTGGTCCACTGGGAATGACAGGGGAGAATCTCAAAGGAAAATAAATTGTTACAATTTCAACTCTCAAGCATGGAGTAGCACATGTATGGTGGAGAAGATGAATTAGCATCATTCTGGACATTTCTGGGTTCTTAACTAACTAGATCCTACATTGATTGGCTGGTCAGGTGAGAATTTTGCAATCTTGTCAATGGGTCTTCATAGGGAAAAAAAAATACTAGATATATGCTGTGTTGTTTTAGGCTTCCTTTAAGAGAATACCATAGGTGACTCAGATGATAAAGAATCTGCCTGCAATGCGGGAGACCTGGGTTCGATCTCTGGGTTGGGAAGATCCCCTAGAGAAGGGTGTGGCAACCCACTCCAGTATTCTTGCCTGGAGAATCCCATGGAAGAGGAGCCTGGTGGGTTACAGTCCACGAGGTCACAGAGAGTTGGAAATGACTGAGAAACTGAGAATATTTTATATTTCAGGCTTACACTCTTCAACAAAGGTAGAGTAGAATCTGTTGACCAAAAGGAGGAAGATATGTTTCAAGTAGAAGATGTGAAACATCATCCAAAAGGAAATTCTCCCAAAGAAAAATTTCCTGGGGAAATCCACTAACACAGAGTCATAGAAAATTTACTTTCATAATCTAAATGTTTTTCAAACTTCATTTGATGTAAAAATTTTTTTTCCAAATAAAGTCTTACAAGTTTAATAAGTAAGATAAATCAAAGTGAAGCTACAAAGTTTGCATTATCTCAGAGATTTAAATGCTCATCAGTCTTTGGCCTCTCCCCCCACCACTCCTTTTTCACCTGCACACAACACTGAGGACAGATGGAGCTTGGTAGAGCATCTGATAAATTCATCATACCCCTTCTATGTAGCAGGAGCTTTGTTACCTTCTGCTGCAAGCTTTTATGAACTCAAATGTGGTTAAAAGAAAGAACTACTTTTCAAAATACATCTAGTCAATCTGCAACTTGCTTTCTGATGAGCTATTTGACCACACACATGTGTTAGAAGAGCTGTGAGGATAGCTATTTGCTTACATGACCAGGTATGTGCATCAATTTTGGTTGAGGAAAAAAGAAAGAAAAAAAATTGACTTCATTTTTTATTATGACTTTGTTTTCATATATTCACTGTATACAGATATCATGACTGAATTTTCTGAACTAGAATTTGGACTTGGTATCTATTGCTGCTTTATTGACTATGCCAAAGCCTTTGACTGTGTGGATCACAATAAACTGTGGAAAATTCTGAAAGAGATGGGAATACCAGACCACCTGACCTGCCTCTTGAGAAACCTGTATGCAGATCAGGAAGCAACAGTTAGAACTGGACATGGAACAACAGACTGATTCCAAATAGGAAAAGGATTATGTCAAGGCTGTATATTGTCACCCTGCTTATTTAACTTACATGCAGAGTACATCATGAGAAATGCTGGACTGGAAGAAGCACAAGCGGGAACCAAGATTGCTGGGAGAAATATCAATAACCTCAGATATGCAGATGACACCACCCTTATGGCAGAAAGTGAAGAAGAACTAAAGAGCCTCTTGATGAAAGTGAAAGAGGAGAGTGAAAAAGTTGGCTTAAAACTCAACATTCAGAAAACTAAGATCATGGCATCTGGTCCCATCACTTCATGGGAAATAGATGGGGAAACAGTGGAAAGAGTGGCTGACTTTATTTTTCTGGGCTCCAAAATCACTGCAGATGGTGATTGCAGCCATGAAGTTAAAAGACACTTACTCCTTGGAAGGAAAATTATGACCAACCTAGACAGCATATTGAAAAGCAGAGACATTACTTTGTCAACAAAGGTCTGTCTAGTCAAGGCTATGGTTTTTCCAGTGGTCATTTATGAATGTGAGAGTTGGACTATAAATAAAGCTGAGTGCAGAAGAATTGATCATTTTGAACTGTGGTGTTGGAGAAGACTCTTGAGAGTCCCTTGGACTGAAAGGAGAGCCAACCAGTGTATCCTAAAGGAGATCAGTCCTGGGTGTTCATTGGAAGGACTGATGTTGAAGCTGAAACTCCAGTACTTTGGCCACCTGGTGTGAAGAGTTGACTCATTGGAAAAGATCCTGACACTGGGAAAGATTGAGCGCAGGAGGAGAAGGGGACGACAGAGGATGAGATGGTTGGATGGCATCACCAACTCAATGGACATGGGTTTGGGTGGACTCCAGGAGTTGGTGATGGACAGGGAGGCCTGGCACGCTGCAGTTCATGGAGTCACAAAGAGTCAGACACGACTGAGCAACTGAATTGAACATTATGTGACAATGGGAATGAGTCTTTCAAAATCTAGGCCATCTATACAGTTCATTATATGGTGGCAGTTTAATGTAGTTGGGTCAGAAAGGCCTGGTTTTGAATCCTGATTTCGTATATTTTGAACAAATCTCTTGACTTCCCTATGCCTCCATTCCCTCACCTAAATATGGGATAACTATAATATTTACAACTCTTAAAGATGTTCTAAATGCAAATGAAATCACAAAGGTAAAGTGGCATTGTACCCTGAATGTAGTAAATGTTAGCTATTATTACTAATATCAGGCTGGCAAAAATAATATTTTTGTGTCGGTATCAGTTTTTGAATATGGTCAGCTCTTGATAAGTAACAAACAAAGGACAATTCATTCCTGTATACAGTTGTATATTAAAATATACTTGTGGTACTGGTTGGCGCTAGAAACTGTGGTAGACACTAGGAGTACAAGGCTAGTAAGACCCATCCTCCATCCTCAAGGAGTGTGTCTTCTCATGATGGAGCCAGAGAAGGCCAATGACCACTCTCAGTAGACCTGTGGAAAACATAGTACTACTGATTTACACAGCGTGTGATATGTACATGGATAAAAGGAAGATACCTCAATGCAAGTGTGGCATTATAACAGGTTTTCAAGAAGGTTGGAAGTGAGCTAAGATTTGAAGAATGAGTTGCAGAATTGTAGACACAAGGAACAACATGTCCAAAAGGACTAGAGATGAAAAACGTCTTGACATATTACTGAATTTGTAATTATTTAGTATGAACTGAAACGGAAGGTATGTAGAGAGAGGATGAGTTGGGGAGTTGAGTTAAGCAGTGGCAAGATCTTGTGGGGTGTTGCACACTAAGAAAAGGAATTTGGACTTTATCAAGAAAAAATGAAGAATTGTTAAGGGAGTGTAGTCAAGGGAAATAATATCAGCTTTGCCTTTTAAGAAGTCATTATGGAGTGAAGAATGACTTGTGTGGGGATGAACTGTTAAAAGGATGATCAGTTGGGATAGGAAAGCAAATAGGAAGGTATTGCTATAATTAAGTAAGAGGAGGTTAAAGAAAGAACTAAGGAATGACAGTAGTTATAGAGAAAGGTGTGTGGTGGGGGCAGATTCAAGAGATATTTAGGAGGTAGAATCTACTAGGACTCGGTGAGTGTTTGGACTGTGGCCCTGTTGGCGGGGGAGGAAAGAAAGTATAGACAACATCTATCCAATTCTACTTTGGGTGATATTTATCTAGATGGCAACTGGAAGAAAAAGGGACTGATTTGGTAAGGAAGGAATTTATTGGACATAATGAATCTGAAGACTTTTTGGGTTTTAAAGAGTAGCTGTCCCATAAGCAGTTGGGTATAGAGATCTCAAGTTTAACCAAGAGGTAAAGCTGGAGAAGTGGGCTTCCCAGGTGACACTAGTGGTAAAAACCTGCCTGCAATGCAGGAGCCTGAGAGAAGTGGGTTTGACCCCCAGGTTGGGAAGATTCCCTGCATGGGGGCCTGAAAACCTACTCCAGTATTCTTGCCTGGAGAATCCCTTGGACGGAGGAGCCTGGCAGGCTATAGTCCACAGGGCCTCAAAAAATCTGACATGACTCAAATGACTTAGCATACATGCACAGGCCGGAGAAATATGTTTGGAGTCAATGATACATGCATAAGAAAGAGGTAATATTCTCAAGGAGAGTACATAGAGTAGAGAAACTAGGGTAAAAACCCCAGGAGGCAATAAATTTAAGATTTGATTAGAGACAGTAGATTCTACAAGGGAGATTGGAAAGAAACAATAACAGGGAAACCAGGCAAGGACAGGGATTTAGAATCCACAGGAGGGAATGGTTTCTTAAAAGAGAAAGTAGGAGCATCAAAACCCACAAAAGTCAAGAGAGAAAACTTTTGGAATGTCCACTGAAACTTGGAACTAAGGGAAGTCACTGGCATTTTGTGGGAAAGTAGAGTCAGTGGAAAAGTCAAGTAGATATTGAATGTCTAGTTGTATGGCTCTAAAGGAAAGAAGACAGAGTGGGATCTTATGGAAATGGGAGCTTGAGGTTAAAAAGGTAATTTGTTTTGGCACTTAAACCAGTCGTTCACTTTCTCCCAGATTTGTATATGAGAAGTCTGGCATGACTCAATGGGTCCTCTGTTTGGGATCTCCAAAAAATGCAATCAAAGTGTCAATGAGGCTGGCTCTTATAAAGAGGATTTGGGGAAGAATCCACTCTCAAGTTCTTTCAAGTTGTTGGCAGAATTCAGTTCCTTATGGTTATAGGACTTAGGTTTCTATTTTCTGGCTGAGTCCTTCCAGTAGAGACTACCTAAATTCCTCATTAGGTGGTCTCCTCCAGCTTCAAAGTGACAGCAAATCGAATCATTTTTATGCTTTATATATCTTTTTATTTTCTGACCACTAACTTAAATTTCTTAAAATTCTTAATTGTAAAATACACACAATATAAAATTTACCATTGTAAACATTTTTAAGTGTACAATTCAGTAATGTTGAGTATATTCACAGGGTGCAACTAATCTCCAGAACTTTTTCATCTTGTGAAACTGAAACTGTACCAATTAAACAGAAACTCATTTCCCCCTCTTCTCAGCCCCTGGAAACCACCATTCTACTTTCTGTTTCTATGAATTTGGCTATTCTAGATATTTCATGTAAGTAGAACTGTACAATATTTGTGTCTTTGTGACTGGCTTACTTTGCTTAGCATAATAGTCCCAAAGTTCATCCACGTCATAACGTGTGTCAGAATTTCATGGAGAAAGAAACATTTAAGGTGGAAAATATGAGAAAATAAATTGATGGAACAGGCCTTAGGAAAGGAAACAACTCATGTTTTAAGATTGGAGAAATCTTGCTTGAATTCTTACCACCTGAGAATTTTTGTTTGTTCTTCAAGATCTTTCAACCTCACGGGTAAAAAGCAAATATATCTGGAGATGAGAAAGCCATTAGATAGTCAATAATTGATTAGTTGGCAATTGGTTGAAATCTAGAAACTACAAGAAATGAGAAGACAGTGTCCAAGGATCAGATTGGTGGTCAGAAGTCATCCTTCCTAAGAATCCTACAAAAGTCTTCTAGATTGTCTTGGAATGGAAAGAAGTGTCTTACTGAAGATTTGCAATTTAATTTAGTTTGGCTTAGGTGAGTGTTATTCTTGCTTATAATTCAAGAAGACATTGTTGACAAAAGAACAGAGACCAGGAAGGCCTCAGTGATTGGGAAATCAGACTAAACTAGATATTTCCATGGAGAATCATTTTTTCAGAGCAAATCAATTGTACATGGAGACTTGGGAATGACTATATTGCAAAGGGTTCAGCTCTCAGAGGCCTTATGAGACACTTTATATCTCCAGCTATGGCCCCCTCCTCTGACCTCTTGTATACCCAGCTGCTACTTGACAAATGGACTGGAGCCTGCCAGATTCCTCCTTCAATGGAATTTTCCATGCAAGAATACTGGAACAGTTTGCCATTTCCTACTCCAGGGGATCTTCCTAGCCGAGGGATCAAACCTGCATCTCTGGTGTCTCCTGAATTGGCAGGAAGATTCTTTACCACTAGCATCACCTGGGAAGCCCTTAGATGACTAAAAGGAATCTCAAAGTTAACATGTCCAACACTGTACCCTGGATTTCCCATTTCTCTCCCAATTCTATGCCTCTCCTACTTTCTCCCAGTTCAGAAAATGTCTTCAGTATCAATCCATTTGTTTAGGCAAAATTCTGGAGGTTTTTCCCATTTTCTTCATGCAGTCTATCAGCAAATTCTGGCAGTTCTATTCTAAGAAACTTTTACTTCTTCCCATCTTCCCCGAATCATCCAGTTCAAACATCAGTACTTCTCATCTATACTGAAAGACCTATTAGATCTATTGCAGTTGACCTAACAGGTCTTTCTGCCCCATTTCTGCCAGTCTTAAATCAATTCTCCAGACAGCAGCCTCAAAATCTCTCAGTGTCTTTTCACTGCATTTGGAGTGAAATCTAAGGTTTCTATCATGGACCCTGGAGCCTGTTAACATGCTGATCTCATCTACTATTTTCTCTTTTCTAACCATTCTGCCCCTGCTTCTGCCTCCTTTCTATTCCTCAAGCTCTCAAGTTTTGTTCTCCTCTGAAGGCTCTTCTTTCCACCTGGAAACACTCTTCCTCCAAATCATGTCATCACTGTCTCCTTATGGGTATTCTGCTCTCAGCTCAAATGTTGCCTCCTTAGAAAGTCTATCTAAATCTACATAAACCTTTCACTCAGTCACTCTGTGGCACACCACCCTCTTCATAGATATTTTCTGTATCTGGAAAGATCATTTTTGTCTATAAGCTTATCATGAGCATACAACCAACCACCAAGGAGAGAAGATCTAGTCTGTCTGACCACTACCTTCCCAGAATGTAGAACAATGTCTGGTACAAAGTAAGTGTTCAATAAATGTGTGTTGACTGAATAGGTGAATGCTTTGCACTCCTTTACAAAAATCCTTTGAAAATGCTGGTGGATTAAACAGATGGCAAGCAGGGCACCCTGTTTTCAGAATGGATTTCTGCTCTTGTGAAAGATGAAACAAGAACATATTATTCAACGAATTAACAATAACAGTTCTGGATTCTTCCGGTTACAGGGTAAATGTGTTTGAAGGTGAAAACAATGTGGTGTTGATCTCCCTTCCTGGCTTTGCAGAGAACCAGGAAGATGAAATCAGTGATTTCAAAATGAGTCACTGGAAACAGCGGTTTTCAAAGAACACACCTTGAAGTTTAAACCAGGTGACACAGAGGGAGGAAGAAAAACATGACAATCATTTAGACTTTGTAACTTTTCAGCAGTTCAGTATAGGTTCATCAGTTAAAATATGTGCACTAAAGCATGGGCTTTGGCACCCTCAAGCAGTGAGTGATCCTGGATCCTCATGGGTGGCTGTTTTCCTGATAGTTGATGGTTAACTTGTAATTGCTGTAACTGATCTTTTAAAAAAGGGAAACATTCTAAAATTTTCCCCTAATTAAAGGAGGCAATGGAAAAAAACATGGGCTTTAGAAAAGCAGGATAGACTTGGTCTCTGTCCAAGTTCTGCAACTAAAAAATTCTGTGACGTTGGCACTTAACCCTGAGCTGCAGATTCGTTATCTGGAAGATGAAACTAACAATCTCTCATGGATATGTTATGTGGATGAAATGAAGCAATGGTTATAAATATGTCCTTATACAAGATAGGAATTTCAGAAATGATAAATAGTTTGAAGACTATTAGTAAAACATATTCTTTAAAAATATCCAACAACTTGTATTCTTTTCTAATGCCTCATTGTTAATACTATGAGCAGAATAATTGTGATGTTAAAATAACTACAAATGTATGTGGTTTGTATATTTGTATAGGAATGTATGTGGTATATTTGTATAGGTATGTATGTGGTATGTATATTTGTATAGGAACACAAATATATGTCAATACTTCCTGCAGCATTAAAATTCTCCTTTTCTGAAGATGTTCCTGATTTCAGATTACTTTGACTTGTTTGACCCCATCTCGGCAAAGAAATGAAATAGGGCAAATTTGTAAGTTCCAGGGAAGACTAACATGGCCACTTTCCTGAAAAATGAATTAGTTCAGTAAAGGCTACTCTTCCACAAGTGGACCTCAGATCTTCCAGAAGCCCTCCCTTCTTCGGCTGTAAGGCAGTGTTTTCTAAGTTTCTTCCATAAGACTCTGAAGCCTAGAGATGTCCCTCTGAAAAAGGTTCTATGGTGAAATACATTTGGGAATGAGAGACACAGCACACAGTGATTATCTTCAAGACTGTAGAGGAAGAAAGTGTCCTAGGGGAAGAAAAAGGGCATTCAAATCTATTTAAACTATTGTTTGTTAAACTATTGGACTATACTTTTTTTTAAAATGATGTAACACTCATTAACAGGAAGTTTGCTTGCTATAGAATATATTGGTAGTAATACTGCTATAGGAGAGGGCTATGTTTATTAATAAAATAAAACTACCAAGACCTTCATAATGGTCCCTGTAGGGAAAGAAGAGACATCATTCCCACCCCAAAGTTTTACCACCTTTCATGGTAACAGTTCCCTGGGGAACATTTTGAAAATGTGGGGGCACTTTTGTCTTCCAATGTGATCATACTTGAGCACTTACCTGGGAAAAACATTATTCTTATTTTATTTTTCTTTTATATTATAGTTTGAGGATTATATTTATTTTTAATTTATATATGCAGATCAGTTATATTACCACTGAATTGTATTTTAGGGTAGCAAAGAGAGGACTACAAAAAATTTGTTCTAGAAAGATGTCACTGGTTTGGTAGCTATGGGAAACATTCACTGAAGGATTTCTCACTTATTTTGATTGTCATGTCCATTTAGGTGTAGAACTATCAGAAGGTCCTTTTCTCAGTTTTGTCTCAAGCATGGATAAAGATACTTGCCTCCACTCCCTTCGAGCCTGACAAAGTCTCAAATGAAAAGGAACAAAACGAAGCAAAATACTGATAGCAGGGAAATAAGCAAGGAAAGTTGGAAGGATCCAAAGTAGGAGAAATCTGCACAATCTGGTTTATAAAATATAACTGTGCAGGGTCTTGCAGACTCTGTCCCACCCCTTTGGTGGGCTAGAGAGAAAGAAATGACTGACCTGAGTCTTTATCTTTTTAGCACCTCAGCTCCATGATAAACAGGTCATGGTGGAGAATTCTAACAAAATGTGGTCCACTGGAGAAGGCAATGGCAAACAGTATTCTTGCCTTGAGAACCCCATGAACAGTATGAAAAGGCAAAAAGATAGGCATTGAAAGATTAACTCCCCAGGTCGGTAGGTTCCCAATATGCTATTGGAGAAGACTGGAGAAATAACTTCAGAAAGAATGAAGAGATGGAGCCAAAGCAAAAACAATGCCTAGTTGTGGATGTGACTGGTGATGGAAGTAAAGTCTGATGCTGTAAAAAGTAATATTGCATAGGAACCTGGAATGTTAGGTCCATGAATCAAGGTAAATTGGAAGTGGTCAGACAGGAGACGGCGAGAGTGAACATCTACATTTTAGGAATCAATGAACTAAAATCGACTGGAATGGGTGAATTTAATACAGATGACCATCATATCTACTACTGTGGGCAAGAATCCCTTAGAAGAAATGAAACTGACTCATAGTCAACAAAAGCAAATGAAATGCAGCACTTGGGTGCAATCTCAAAAACAACAAATGATCTCTGTCTGCTTCCAGGGAAACCATTCAGTATCACAGTAATCCAAGTCCATGCTCCAATCAGTAATGCTGAAGAAACTGAAGTTGAACAGTTCTATGAAGACCTACAAGGCCTTCTAGAACTAACACCCCCAAAAGATGTCCTTTCATCATAGGGGACTGGAATGCAAAAGTAGGAAGTCAAGAGATACCTGGAGTAACAGGCAAATTTGGCCTTGGAGTACAAAATGAAGCAGGGCAAAGATTAACAGAGTTTTGCCATAATAATGCACTCGTCATAGCAAACACTCTTTTCTAACAACACAAGAGAACACTCTACACATGGACATCACCAGATAGTCAATACTGAAATCAGATTGATTATATTCTTTGCAGCCAAAGATGGAGAAGCTCTATACAGTCAGCAAAAACAAGACTAGGAGCTGACTGTAGCTCAGATCATGAATTCCTTATTGTCAAATTCAGACTTAAATTGAAGAAAGTAGGGGAAACCACTAGATCATTCAGGTGTGACCTAAATCAAATCCCTTATGATTATACAGTGGAAGTGAGAAATAGACTCAAGGGATTAGATCTGATAGACAGAGTGCCTGATGAACTATGGACGGACGTTCGTGACCTTGTACAGGAGACAGTGATCAAGACCATCCCCAAGAAAAAGAAATGCAAAAAGGCAAAATGGTTGTCTGAGGAGGCCTTAAAAATAGCTGAGAAAGAAGAGAAGCTAAAAGCAGAGGAGACAAGGAAAGATAAACCCATCTCAATGCAGAGTTCCAAAGAATAGCAAGGAGAGATAAGAAAGCCTTCCTCGGTGATCAATCCAAAGAAATAGAGGAAAACAATAGACTTGGAAAGACTAGAGATCTCTTCAAGAAAATTAGAGATACCCAGGGAACATTTCATGCAAAGATGGGCACAAAAAAGGACAGAAATGGTACGGACCTAACAGAAGCAGAAAATATTAAGAAGAGGTGGCAAGAATACACAGAAGAACTGTACAAAAAAGATCTTCATGACCCAGATAATCACAATGGTGTCATCACTCACTGAGAGCCTGACATCCTGGAATGTGAAGTCAAGTGGGCCTTAGAAAGCATCACTACAAGCAAAGCTACAGGAGGTGATGAAATTCCAGTTGAGCTATTTCAAATCCTAAAAGATGATGCTGTGAAAGTGCTGCACTCAATATGCCAGCAAATTTGGAAAATTCATCCGTGGCCACAGGACTGGAAAAGGTCAGCTTTCATTCCAATCCCAAAGATAGGCAATCCCAAAGAATGCTCAAACTACTGCACAATTGCACTCATCTCACATGTTAGTAAGTAATGCTCAAAAATCTCCAAGCCAGGATTCAACAGTATGTGAACCAGAAACTTCCAGATGTTCAAGCTGGATTTAGAAAAGACAGAGGAACCAGAGATCAAACTGCCAACATCCATTGGATCATCAAAAAAGCAAGAGTTCCAGAAAAAACATCTACTTCTGCTTTATTGACTATGCCAAAGTCTTTGACTATGGATCACAACAAACTGTGGAGAATTCTTCAAGAGATGGGAATACCAGACCACCTTATCTGTCTCCTGAGAAATCTTTACGTAAGTCAAGAAGCAACAGTTAGAACCGGACATGGAACAACAGACTGGTTCCAAATCGGGAAAGGAGAACGTCAAGGCTGTATATTGTCAACCTGCTCATTTAACTTCTATGCAGAGTACTTCATGTGAAATGCCAGGCTGGATGAAGCCAAGCTGGAATCAAGATTGTTGGGAGAAATATTCACAACCTCAGATACACAGATGACACCACCTTTATGACAGAAAGCAAAGACGAACTAGAGAGCCTCTTGATGAAGGTGAAAGAGGAGACTGAAAAAGCTGGCTTAAAACTCAACATTCAAAAAATGAAGATCGTGGCATCTGGTCCCATCACTTTATGGGAAATAGATGGGGAAACAATGTAAACAGTGACAGGCTTAATTTTCTTGGGCTCCAAAATGGCTGCAGATGGTGACTGCAACCATGAAATTAAAAGACGCTTGCTCCTTGGAAGAAAATCTATGACCAACCTAGACAGCATATTAAAAAGCAGAGACATCACTTTGCTGACAAAGGTCCATCTAGTCAAAGCTATGGTTTTTCCAGTAGTCATATATGGATGTGAGAGTTGGACTATAAAGAAAGCTGAGCACTGAAGAACTGGTGCTTTTGAACTGTGGTGTTGGAGAAGACTCTTGAGAGTCCCTTGCACTGCAAGGAGATCCAACCAGTCCATCCTAAAGGAAAGCGGTCTGAATATTTATTGGAAGGACTGATGCTGAAGCTGAAACTCCAATACTTTGGCCATGTCATGCAAAGAACTGACTCATTTGAAAAGACCCTGATGCTGGGAAAGATTGCAGGTGGGAGGAGAAGGGGATGACAGAGGATGAGATGGTTGGATGGCATCACCGACTCAATGGACATGAGTTTGAGTAAGCTCTCGGAACTGGTGATGGACAGGGAAGCCTGGCGTGCTGCAGTCAGTGGGGTCTCAAAAAGTCGGATAAAACTGAGTGACTGAACTCTCTCAGCTCCATGAGTTTACTAGCAGTTATTAAACTTTTGACTCAATAAACACTTTCTTAGGAATCTAGATACTACAAAGCCCAGGTTACAAAAGAAAGTAATTTAGTTTTCCTCTTGAATTTGTCGGAATCATGTTCAGCGTCTTGTGGAAGAAAAACCAAACATGTTGTCTTAACCCAGAATGTTTCATTACCTCGTGTAACCACTCTAGATGTTTTTACTTGAGAGGTCAGCATCCAGGGTTGACATGAATTTGTCAGGAATGTGGCATCCTCCAGTTTTCTTCTCTGCTGTCTCTTAGGAGCATTGAGTATTATCCATGATGGCTACCAAAGTCCCAGTTATCATCTGCCCACATCAGTCATCAGAGAGGAGAAAAGGAAGAAGAATCATGTTTTATCCCTTTTAGGATACTTTGTAGAGTTGTGTACACCATTTCCATCCCATTGGCAGGAACTTGGTCATATGGTTGCATCTTGCTGCAAAAGTGACTAGAAAATAGAATCTTCATTCGGAAACCCCTGCCTAGCTAAAATCAGTGGATTCTTCATTAGTTATTAATAACATCATACACTTTGGATGTGACCTTATGATGACATCATACACTTTGAATGTGACCAGCTGCTTTTACAGATCTCACAGTCATGCATCTCTTATTTTAATACAATGATGATATTCATATGATAGAAAATTTTCACATATCATTAATGGGGAAATGTTTTCTATGAGGAAATGTTTTCTCAGGTGTGTACAATTAATTTTTTTCTCTGATTTCTGCATCAGTGGTACTAAAACACCTTCAAAATACTTTCCTTCCACTCGCAGTTTTTCTTATGAGGTGTAATTTAATGATTCTCTTTTTCCAACTATATTTAGCTTTGTGATATCAGTTTGGTCTGAAACCTTAAAATTATCCCTTATAAAAATACACATGATTCAGTCAGCTTCAATTATTCGTATATCATTATGATTTGTTATTGAGCCAGAAATATGATAATTATGATGTTACATGGTTGAGAACTAGAGAAAGTAGTGTGAATTCTTCAGTTTACAAAGGGGCATCTTATTCTATCTCTGTAGGCTTATATGAAACCTGTTCATCAGTATCACAGAGAGTAGATACGTAATTTTGTCCAGATTAACTGGTATGTTTCCCCTTGCTTTTCTTTCTCTTGTTGTTTAGGTTTGGTGTGGGACCTGGGATCCTGCATTCTAAACTCACAGGTGGATGTCAGTGGTGTGGTGCACCTCATTTTGAGTAGAAAAATATCAGAGGTACTATTTCTGAGCTTAAGTATTTTTCCTTACTTTTTTGCGACTTTATTTATTTTTTATTACTGAATTTTGTAGTTTTCTGTCCAACATCAACAAGAATCAGCCGGGTGAGATGGATGGGGAGAGCAACATGGAAACTTACAATATTATATGTAAAATAGACAGCCAGCGGGAATTTGCCGTGTGACTCAGGGCACTCAAACAGGGACTCTGTGACAATCTATAAGTTTAGATTTTTCAATTTAACTTTTAATTTTATATTGGAGTATAGTTGATTTACAACGTTACGTTCATTTCGCGTGTATGGCAAAGTGATTCAGTTATACATATACATGTACCCATTCTTTTTTAGTTCCTTTGCTTGTCAATGTAAACTTTGTGTCCTCATGTTCTATAGCCTGGAGGAGCCCCTTACTCTGAATAATAACTGTGAATAATAGTAATAATTAGAGAGGAAGAAGAGGCAGAGAGGGAGGGCAAGGGGCAGAAAGAGGGGGATGAATAGTGTAAGGGTTCTTTCCATGGGCACAGAAAATGTAGTATTTTAATTTTTTTGTAACTTTAAACCTTTTATTTTGAATTGGGGTACAGCCAATTAGCAATATTGTGGCAGTTTCAGGTGAATGGTGAAGGGACTCAGTCATACATATGCATGTATCCATTCTCCCCCAAACCCCACTCCCATCCAGGCTGGCACATAATATTGAACAGGGTTCCATGTGCTATACAATAGGTCTTTGTCAGTTACCCATTGAAAATGCAGTATTTTGTTGTAACCCCTCCCCAAGTGTTACTGAGAATCCCCAAGGAATGCTCACATGCCCCACAAATCTATCCAGTTTGCGACTTGTCCTCTTAGCTGGTCATTCTGCTCCAGATGACTCCTCTGTGCTCTGGGCCTCCCTTGCTAGCTCATAAACAACCTGTCAAAGCAGCTGCTGCTTTCACTGCACTGATCCGAGAAGGAAATGGCTACTCACCCCGGCATTGTTTCCTGGGGACTCCCATGGACAGAGGAGCCTAGTGGGCTACAGTCCCTGGGGTCGCAAGAGTTGGACCCAACTGAGCGACTGAGCACACAGACCCCCTCACAAGCCCATCCTTAATTCCCGAAAGCACTGGTGGGGCTGAGCGGCGATGGTTAACAAAAGTGACTCTTGGCTTGGAAAGCAAAGGACAGGCAAAAAGGGGGAGCTTAAGCTTTTTCACCAGATGCTGATACTCCTGGAGCCTCCTGCTCATTGACAATCGGGGGGGGGGGGGGGGGGGAAATCCCGTCTTGAGTCACTTTCTCAAGAGAACTTCAGGAGTTCTTTCTTTCCCACAACATTGCCTTTGCCCACGTCCCTCGGTTTCGCTCCTCCCATGGCAAACCATGAGGTCCGGTGCTGGTTAAAGCAACTGGGAACATGGAGTCTATTTATTTTCTCTTTTTAAGATTATCAACTGCATTTTACATTTGCAGACTTCTGCCTTTCATTTAAAAATGAGGAGATTTAAATCAAGGAATGGGTTCACTGAGATGCCACACTTCTGCTTACAATCCAGTGCCAGCCAAGTGAGTGTTATGGCCAGTTTTGCCTCGATACAGTGAGCAGGGAACACCTCCACTTCCTGCGAAACTACATACCAGGCGTCATGGCTTAGATGGAGCCCCTGGGTGTTTCAGGGAGAACGGGCACAGGGCAGGACGGGGCACAGAGCTGGTGGCTGTTGGTGTCTCCTCTCTGCCCGCTCCGTGTGGGCGAAGCTCGGCTGTGTCCCCCCGACAGTGCCGGGGAGCTGCCGCTCATCACTGCTGGTCCAGCCCCCGAAACGCAACTCCACCACCTCTAAGTGGATTTACAGTTGTCATTCTCTTCCTTTGTTCCCACTTTCCATCTTTCTAGCCTCTTACATTTCCTATCCTTTTACTCATGTATCTTACAGAATGAGATATATAGATTTTGCCATCTAATGAGAATTTTTTTCCCTTCTATCTCACAGCCAGGTGGCGCTAGTGGTAAAGAACCCACTTGCCAATGCAGGCGACAAAAGAAACTCAGGTTCCATCCCTGGGTCGGGAAGATCCCCCGGAGGAAGAAACGGCAAACCATTCCAGGATTCTTGCCTGGAAAATTCCAGAGACAGAGGAGTCTGGCGGGCTACAGTCGATGGGGTCACAAACAGTGGGACGTGACTGAGCAACTTAGCACACATGCGTAGCACAGAAAGTCAGCATCCTGTGTCTCCCTCATTGGGTGTGGAGTGTTCTCAGAAACTGCTTCTCTATTGCTGAGAGCTGCTCACTTTGTTTTGTTCGAGTTTCTCAGGCATTTTTGCACCTGTTCCACATGTCTAATGGCTCCCAAGGACTTCAGGTAGGACAGCCAGGGTGTCCTGTTCCTGGATTATTGAAATGCTCCTCAGGATTTCCCAGGCACTGCATACTAGAACGTACAGACCTAAAACAGAGACTGTATTTTCCAGGAAGGCCCATTTCAGCCTTGGTATATCTTCCCGTTCTTGATGCTCTAGAAAGATACAGTTCTAGTCTACCCATTATAGGTTTGAAGGGATTGTGAGTTGCTTAAAAGATGATTTGGGTTTCAAAATTAGCTGTGAAGAAGACATTGCTCCAGGATGATATATTATGGATATGGGGCTCCCAGGTGGTAAAGTATCTGCCTACCAGTGCAGGAGATACAGGAGACATGGGGTGATCCCTAGCTCAGGAAGATCCCCTGGAGAAGCAAATGGCAATCCACTCCAGTATTCTTGCCTGGGAAATCTGTGGACAGAGGAGCCTGGGGGACTACAGTCCCTGGGGTTGCAAAGAGCTGGACACGCCTGAGCAACTGGGCACACACACAATATGGACATAATATGAGAAAACGATAAGGAGGGGGAGAAAAGGGTTCTATCAGCTGGGCACTTTTTGATTGTAAGTAACGAAAACCCTACTAACATTAACTTAAAGAAGCAGGGGATTTATTGGTCCATGAATTAGAGAGAATGGGGTGGACCTGGCCTTCAGCTCGGCTGGTATCAGGGCTCTCTCTGCTTCACCTGGTGGTGCTATTCTCTCCTGTGGCAGAGAGATTTCCCCCCCCCCCCCCATACAACATGGCTAAGGGGGCACACATGATTTATTCATTGCTCCAGGTTCTTGGCTTGAAGAAAATCTTCCCAGCTCAGTGACCATAGAGGATCAGGCGGACCTTTCTCCCCCTGCTTCAGTGCATATAAACCACAGTGAAAGATTTTGCATAGCTCAGTCACAGCCCTGGGCCTGTCACATTGCTGTAACAGGCTCTATCTGCCCTGCTCCTAGTCCCTGGCCCAGGCCTGCGACAATTGGGGTGTGTGTGTGTGTGTGTGGTGATCAGGGTGGCAGAGGCTGTAACTGGCAACCCCCTCCCAGGATCACGTTAATTTTTGAGGGCAGTAGCAACAGTTACTCCCAAAGAAGCAGTTACCTGGAAAAGGAATAACTATCAGACGAAACAACTGACATTCACTACAGGGATGAAGAAAGTAATTAAGATTTTCCAACTTTGGAGAGAAAGTAAACAGAAAGTAGAATACTAACAGAAAAAATACAGGGAAAAAAGGACAAATTTGTAGAGAGGATATGAAATAAAAACTATAATGGCAATGAAAAAAAACTATAATGGCAATGATAAAGTATTTGACAGTAAATATTTGAAGTTTTTAGGCATTGTAGAATAGTTAACAGTAGGATGTATGATTTTGCTGTTCAGTTTCTCAGTTGTGTTGACTCTTTGTGACCCCATGGACTGCAGCATGCCAGGCTTCCTTGGCCTTCACCATCTCCCTGAGCTTGCTCAGACTCATGTCCATGGAGTCCGTGATGCCATCCAACCATCTCATCTCTGTCATCCCCTTCTCCTCCTGCCTTCCCAGCATCAGGGTCTTTCCCAGTGAATTGGCTCTTCACATCAGGTGGCCAAAGTATTGGAGCTTCATCTTCAGCATCAGTCCTTCCAGTGAATATTCAGGGTTGATTTCCTATAGGATTGACTGGTTTGATCTTGCTGTCCAAGGGACTCTTAAGAGTCTTCTCCAGCACCACAGGTCAAAGGCATCAATTCTTTGGCTCTCAGCCTTTTTTATTGTCCAGCTCTCACATCCTTATTGCAAAATTTGGACTCAAATTGAAGCATGTGGGAAAAGCCACTAGGCCATTCGGGTATGACCTAAATCAAATCCCTTATGATTATACAGTGGAATTGACAAATAGATTCATGGGATTGGATCTGGTAGACAGAGTGTCTGAAGAACTATGGACGGAGGTTTCTAACATTGTACAGGAGGTGGTGATCAAAATCACCCCCAAGAAAAAGAAATGCAAAAAGTTTGTCTGAGGAAGCCTTACAAATAGCTGAGAAAAGAAGAGACACAAAGGCAAAGGAGAAAAGGAAAGATATACCCACCTGAATGCAGAGTTCCAAAGAATAGCAAGGAGAGGTAAGAAAGCCTTCCTAAGAGAACAATGCAAAGAAATAGAGGAAAACATAGAATGGGAAAGACTAGACATCTCTTCAAGAAAATTATAGATGCCAAGGGAACATTTCATGCAAGGATGTATGATTAAAAGTAAGATAAACTAAAGATTGGAAATGATTTGAGGACTATTGATAGAAAGATAAGTGGACTCAGTTACTTGGTTTAAGTTTCATTTACTTGTTGGTTTAGAAAGGCACTGGGTGAATTCCCTGGAAGACTTGGACTTCAAAGTGGATTTGTAGTGAGGAAGAAAGAAGGAACAGAGGTGGGAATTTTATCTGGAGTGAGAGGCGAGTGTGCTTTCAAAACTTGAAAGAGCAGGAAAGTGTAATAGTGACCTCAGCCAGAATTCCCATCTGTGAACCAACACGGCCAAGCCCAGGCAGCCTGAGCACCAGAGGAAATTTCCAGCGGGAACACGAAACAGTCTCATCTGGATGGAGGCTTGTGCCAATGTCAGGAGGGACAGAAGCAGTACAATACTGGGAAGTGTGGCCTGTGTTTGGCCCTGTAAGGTCCATGAGTTCATGGATTATTCTTTCCTTAGGAAATAAACAGTTGGAAGTCAAATGAGGTAGAAGGAAAATTACTCGGTAAGAGCAAGGCATCACCTCCTTAGGGTTCCTGATTGAGTAAATCCACACACGTAATCTCAGGAGAAGCACCGTTACAAACACCTACTCCCTCCAATCCTTCCATCAGCTGTGTGAGGCTGGTCAGAAACCTCATATAGTAAAACACCCTGTGTCTAGGTTGACGATTTAGTGTTAATGTGAAAAGAGTAGCTTTACCACTTGGGTATGACAGTCCTTTAACTGTTTGAGTCTTGATTTGACCATTTGGAAATGGGGAATCTGGAACTAAGAACCTTGACCTTTTATTTCTAATTTAGTGTGGCACTCTCCCCTAAAAATCAACATTCCCCTCCTCAAAGCATGTAGTTGTGCAAACTGAATGAAAAGAGAATACATAAAAGCACAGTACAAAGTGCAGACAGAGAAAATAATGAATGTTTATTAGGCACAGACTATGCTCTGGGAATTTGGGATACAGAGATGACAGACATAGATTCGCTGTTGAAGGGTGAGGTAGAGAGAATAAAAGCCTGCCCCAAATTCCACATCCTGATCTTCTCAGTCTGTGAATATGCTACCTTCCTTGGGAAAAGAGATTTTGCAGATGTGGTTAAGTTAAAGATCTGAAAATAGAAAGGTTACCCAAATTAACTGGCAGGTCTGATGTAATTGCAAGGGTCTTTATAGTGGGTCTTCCCTTATAATGGTGACTCAGATGGTAAACGATCTGCCTGCAATGCAGGAGACCCTTGAGATCAATCCCGGGTCAGGAAGATCCTCTGGAGAAGTAATGGCTACCCACTTCAGTATTCTTGCCTGGAGAATTCCATGGGCAGTCCATGGGGCTGCAAAGAGTTGGACATCACTGAGTGACAAACACTTTCAATTTTTTTTTTTTTTTTAATAATGGAAAGATGCAGCAGTAAAATCAGAGTCCGAGGGGGAGGAGATGTTATAATGGAAGCAGAGATCCTGGTGATGTGAAGACCCAGAGTCAAAGGTGAAGTCAAGGAGTGCGGGCAGCCTCTAGAAGCTGAAAAGCAATGAGATGGATTCTCCCTTAGATCCTCCAGAGGAACCATTTTGCCAACTTGATTTTAGCCCTTAAGACCCATTTTTGGGCTTCTGATGCCCAGAACTGTAAGATAAAAAAGTTTTGTTTGAAGCCACTAATTTTGTGATCACTTATAATAGCAGCAATAGTAAGCTCATTTAAGAGCCTTACAGTGTATGTGATGAGAAGATCCATGAACAAAGACTTTCAGTCTAGAAAGTTCGTTGCTGTGATACGGGTGTGCACAGCATTCTGTGTGCCAGGCAGGGCCCTCTCACCTAGTTTGAGTGTGTGTGGAGGGTTGCTCAAAGAGGGATTTCTCATGTAGATGAGCTTGGTCTTAAAGATGGCATATCCCTTGCCTATGTTGTCAGTGTCTCTATTGTTCCCTGCCCCTCCCCCCATCAAACACTATCCTAAATATTTAACTTCCTAAAAACTTTCTTTGTTTATTTTGGCTTTCTCTTGAAAGCCAAAGTATTGCTTCTTTTCATCTAATGATTAAGTTACTCGACAGTTGTCTGCTGAGCTGTCTCTGCTCTCCATTTCTGCTTCATTCCTCTATACTATCAGAATTCTTTGAGCTTTTGCCACCATAATTCTTTGAACTGTTCTCTTTGAGGCCACTGGTGTGCCCTAACTATCAAAGCATTAAGAAAAAAAAGAAGGTATTTCTTGGCCCTACTGAGCACTTCCTCAATCTGACATTCTTTTTTCTTCTGTTTCCTTCTGTTAGCCCCTCTCTCCTCTTTCTCCTTGTACTTCACAATGTATTTAGGGAGAATCACAAATGGGCTGGGGTTGCTAAAACACTACTTATAGGGAGAAGCAGTGGGTAAGAGGCTGAGCGGGTGGTAGTAGAGTTTTCCAGGCCATGAGAAGGTTCTTGGGGTTTATTTTGTAAGCAACAGGAGCCATTGGAAGTTTTGGGTAAGAGATGGATATAGTTATCCCTTGGACTTTTCTCAGTATGCCGGGGCTTCTCAGGCTGTTTAGCTCAGGTGGTAAAGAACCCACTGCCAATATATGCTAGATGTGAGATGCGAGTTTGATCACTGGGTTGGGAATATCACCTAGAGGAGGGCATGGCAACTCATTTCAGTATTCTTGCTAGGAAAATCCCACAGACAGAAGAGCCTGGTGGGCTACAGTCCAAGGGGTTGCAAAGAGTTGGACATGATGGAAGTGATTTAGCTCATAAGATTTTTGTTGTCCAGTTACTCAGTCATGTCCAACTTTTTTGTGACCCCATGGACTGTAGCATGCCAAGTTTCCCTGTGCTTCAACAAGAGATAATGATGGAGTGGAGGGAGATTCCATTGTCAAAGACTTGGGGAACATAAAAAAAGAAAATGAAAAAAATTGAGAAAATGCAAAATGTTGTATTTTACTTTCTGTGCACTTTGGCATCTTAAAGTTCCTAGGAAATCCTGGCGTAGAGAAATTTGTTGACCTTTGTTAACTTACTATTTCTCAAATTTATTTGACCATCGAAAACCCCCTCTTTATTTCCATATAAGGTCTATTGGTAGGTTCTAGTGTTACTCTTTGGGTAATCCCTTTTTCCCTTCCTCCATGATTTCCTAATCTTCTCTCTTTTTTCTCTTTCATTCTTTATAACTGTTTATAATCCCCAACAGGGATTATGCTTCTGTAGTTTGTTCTTCAAAGAACCTAAGTGAGGAAGATACACATCTACTTATAGTGTTTATTAATCTCATTTTACTAAAGTGAACTTTAGTTCTAATTTGTTTTTTTAAAAAAAAATCAGTGTTGATTATTCTCACTTTTCTCTCTTCAGGCACAGTGCTGGATTTTCCATTGATCAGTTAGCTGGAAAAACACTTACCAGTCAGAAACTGATACTCTTAAGAATCAGATTGGACAACTCTTTCAGGCCATACTCAGAAATAAGTTAAAAATGGATTAAAGACTTAACTGTAAGACCTGAAATCATAAAACTTCTAGAAGAAACCACAGGCAGTATTTGACATCAGTCTTGAGCAGGTTTCCTCAGGCAAAGGAAACAAAAGCAAAAACAAATAGGACTATATCAAACTGAAAAGTTTTACCATGGCAAAGCAAATTGTCTACAAAATGGAAAAGTCATCTACTGAATGGGAGAAAATATTTGAAAACAATATATCTGATGAAGGGTTAAAATAAAAAAATATACAAAGAACTCACACAACTCAACATCAAAAACCAAACAACCAAACTGAAAAATGGGCAGAGGACCTGAATAGTATTTTTCTAAAAAGGACATAGAGATGGCCATCAGGCACATAAAAAGATGTTCAATGTTACTAATCAAGGAAATGCAACTCAGAAGCATAATGAGCTATCACCTTGCGCCTGTCAGAATGGCTATTACCAAACAGACAACAAATAACAAGTACTAGCAAGGATGTGGAGAAAAAGAAACCCTTGGGCACTGTTGGTAGGAATGTAAACTAGTACAGCATTTTGGAAAAGAGTATGGAGCTTCCAAAACAGCTAAAAATAGAACTATCATAGGATACAGCAGCTCTACTCCTGGGTATTTATTGGAAGAAAATAACAACACTAATTAGAAAACATACATGCTAAAGCCTTTGACTATATGGATCACAACAAATTGTGGAAAATTCTTAAAGAGATATGAATATCAGACTACCTTATCTGCCTCCTGAGAAATATGTATGTAGGTCAAGAAGCAACTGTTAGAACTGGACATGGACAGACAGGTTCCAAACTGGGAAAGGAGCACGTCAAGGCTATATATTGTCACCCTGCTTACTTAACTTAAACACAGAGTACATCATGCAAAATGCTGGGCTGGATGAAGCACAAGCTAGAATTGAGATTGCTGGGACAAATATCAATAACCTCAGATATGCAGGTAACATACCCTTATGGGAGAAAGGGAAGAAGAACTAAAGAATCTCTTGATGAAGGTGAAAGAGGAGAGTGAAAAAGCTGGCTTAAAACTCAACATTCAAAAAACAAAGATCATGGCATCCCGTCCCATCACTTCATGACAAATAGATGGGGAAACAATGGAAACAGTGACAGACTTTATTTTCCTGGGCCCCAAAATGACTTCAGATGGTGACTGCAGCCATGAAATTAAAAGACCTTTGCTCCTTGAAAGCTATGATCAACCTATACAGCATATTAAAAAGCAGAGATGTTACTTTGCTGACAGAAGTCTGTCTAGTCAAAGCTATGGTTTTTCTAGTGGTCATGTATGGATGTGAGAGTTGAACCATAAAGAAAGCTGAGCACCGAAGAATTGATGCTTTTTTTTTTTTAAATTTTATTTTTTTATATTTTATTTTATTTTATTTTTTCTAGTTTTTTTTTTTTTAATTATTATTTTTTTTTTCCAGTGGGTTTTGTCATACATTGATATGAATCAGCCATGGAATGGATTTACATGTATTCCCAATCCCGATCCCCCCTCCCACCTCCCTCTTCACCTGATTCCTCTGGGTCTTCCCAGTGCACCAGGCCGGAGCACTTGTCTCGTGCATCCCACCTGGGCTGGTGATCTGTTTCACCATAGATAGTATACATGCTGTTCTTTTGAAATATCCCACCTTCACATTCTCCCACAAAGTTCAAAAGTCTGTTCTGTATTTCTGTGTCTCTTTTTCTGTTTTGCATATAGGGTTATCGTTATCACCTTTCTAAATTCCATATATATGTGTTAGTATGCTGTAATGTTCTTTATCTTTCTGGCTTACTTCACTCTGTATAATGGGCTCCAGCTTCATCCATCTCATTAGGACTGGTTCAAATGAATTCTTTTTAATGGCTGAGTAATATTCCATGGTGTATATGTACCACAGCTTCCTTATCCATTCATCTGCTGATGGGCATCTAGGTTGCTTCCATGTCCTGGCTATTATAAACAGTGCTGCGATGAACATTGGGGTGCACGTGTCTCTTTCAGATCTGGTTTCCTCAGTGTGTATGCCCAGAAGTGGGATTGCTGGGTCATATGGCAGTTCTATTTCCAGTTTTTTAAGAAATCTCCACACTGTTTTCCAAAGCGGCTGTACTAGTTTGCATTCCCACCAACAGTGTAAGAGGGTTCCCTTTTCTCCACACCCTCTCCAGCATTTATTGCTTGTAGACTTTTGGATAGCAGCCATCCTGACTGGCGTGTAATGGTACCTCATTGTGGTTTTGATTTGCATTTCTCTAATAATGAGTGATGTTGAGCATCTTTTCATGTGTTTGTTAGCCATCTGTATGTCTTCTTTGGAGAAATGTCTGTTTAGTTCTTTGGCCCATTTTTTGATTGGGTCATTTATTTTTCTGGAATTGAGCTTCAGGAGTTGCTTGTATATTTTTGAGATTAATCCTTTGTCTGTTGCTTCATTTGCTATTATTTTCTCCCAATCTGAGGGCTGTCTTTTCACCTTACTTATAGTTTCCTTTGTAGTGCAAAAGCTTTTAAGTTTCATTAGGTCCCATTTGTTTAGTTTTGCTTTTATTTCCAATATTCTGGGAGGTGGGTCATAGAGGATCTTGCTTTGATTTATGTCGGAGAGTGTTTTGCCTATGTTCTCCTCTAGGAGTTTTATAGTTTCTGGTCTTACATTTAGATCTTTAATCCATTTTGAGTTTATTTTTGTGTATGGTGTTAGAAAGTGTTCTAGTTTCATTCTTTTACAAGTGGTTGACCAGTTCTCCCAGCACCACTTGTTAAAGAGGTTGTCTTTTTTCCATTGTATATCCTTGCCTCCTTTGTCAAAGATAAGGTGTCCATAGGTTCGTGGATTTATCTCTGGGCTTTCTATTCTGTTCCATTGATCTATATTTCTGTCTTTGTGCCAGTACCATACTGTCTTGATGACTGTGGCTTTGTAGTAGAGTCTGAAGTCAGGCAGGTTGATTCCTCCAGCTCCATTCTTCTTTCTCAAGATTACTTTGGCTATTCGAGGTTTTTTGTATTTCCATACAAATTGTGAAATTCTTTGGTCTAGTTCTGTGAAAAATATCGTTGGTAGCTTGATAGGGATTGCATTGAATCTATAGACTGCTTTGGGTAGAATAGCCATTTTGACAATATTGATTCTTCCAATCCATGAACACGGTATGTTTCTCCATCTGTTTGTGTCCTCTTTGATTTCTTTCATCAGTGTTTTATAGTTTTCTATGTATAGGTCTTTTGTTTCTTTAGGTAGATATACTCCTAAGTATTTTATTCTTTTTGTTGCAATGGTAAATGGTATTGTTTCCTTAATTTCTCTTTCTGTTTTTTCATTGTTAGTATATAGGAATGCAAGGGATTTCTGTGTGTTAATTTTATATCCTGCAACTTTACTATATTCATTGATTAGCTCTAGTAATTTTCTGGTAGAGTCTTTAGGGTTTTCTATGTAGAGGATCATGTCATCTGCAAACAGTGAGAGTTTCACTTCTTCTTTTCCTATCTGGATTCCTTTTACTTCTTTTTCTGCTCTGATTGCTGTGGCCAGAACTTCCAACACTATGTTGAATAGTAGTGGTGAGAGTGGGCACCCTTGTCTTGTTCCTGATTTCAGGGGAAATGCCTTCAATTTTTCACCATTGAGGGTGATGCTTGCTGTGGGTTTGTCATATATAGCTTTTATTATGTTGAGGTATGTTCCTTCTATTCCTGCTTTTTGGAGAGTTTTAATCATAAATGAGTGTTGAATATTGTCAAAGGCTTTCTCTGCATCTATTGAGATAATCATATGGTTTTTATCTTTCAATTTGTTAATGCGGTGTATTACATTGATTGATTTGCGGATATTAAAGAATCCTTGCATTCCTGGGATAAAGCCCACTTGGTCATGGTGTATGATTTTTTTAATATGTTGTTGGATTCTGTTTGCTAGAATTTTGTTAAGGATTTTTGCATCTATGTTCATCAGTGATATTGGCCTGTAGTTTTCTTTTTTTGTGGCATCTTTGTTTGGTTTTGGAATTAGGGTGATGGTGGCCTCATAGAATGAGTTTGGAAGCTTACCTTCATCTGCAATTTTCTGGAAGAATTTGAGTAAGATAGGTGTTAGCTCTTCTCTAAATTTTTGGTAGAATTCAGCTGTGAAGCCATCTGGTCCTGGGCTTTTGTTTGCTGGAAGATTTCTGATTACAATTTCTATTTCCTTGCTTGTGATGGGTCTGTTAAGATCTTCTATTTCTTCCTGGTTCAGTTTTGGAAAGTTATACTTTTCTAAGAATTTGTCCATTTCATCCAAGTTGTCCATTTTATTGGCATAGAGCTGCTGGTAGTAGTCTCTTATGATCCTTTGTATTTCAGTGTTGTCTGTTGTGATCTCTCCATTTTCATTTCTAATCTTGTTAATTTGGTTTTTCTCTCTTTGTTTCTTAATGAGTCTTGCTAATGGTTTGTCAATTTTGTTTATTTTTTCAAAAAACCAGCTTTTAGCTTTGTTGATTTTTGCTATGGTCTCTTTAGTTTCTTTTGCATTTATTTCTGCCCTGATTTTTAAGATTTCTTTCCTTCTGCTAACTCTGGGGTTCTTCATTTCTTCCTTCTCTAATTGCTTTAGGTGTAGAGTTAGGTTATTTATTTGGTTTTTTTCTTGTTTCTTGATGTAAGCCTGTAATGCTATGAACCTTCCCCTTAGCACTGCTTTTACAGTGTCCCATAGGTTTTGGGTTGTTGTGTTTTCATTTTCATTCATTTCTATACATATTTTGATTTCTTTTTTGATTTCTTCTATGATTTGTTGGTTATTCAGAAGCGTGTTATTTAGCCTCCATATGTTTGAAGTTTTAACAATTTTTTTCCTGTAATTGAGATCTAATCTTACTGCACTGTGGTCAGAAAAGATGACTGGAATGATTTCAATTTTTTTGAATTTTCCAAGACCAGATTTATGGCCCAGGATGTGATCTATTCTGGAGAATGTTCCATGTGCACTTGAGAAAAAGGTGAAGTTGATTGTTTTGGGGTGAAATGTCCTATAGATATCAATTAGGTCTAGCTGGTCCATTGTGTCATTTAAGGTTTGTGTTTCCTTGTTAATTTTCTGTTTAGTTGATCTATCCATAGTTGTGAGTGGGGTATTAAAGTCTCCCACTATTATTGTGTTACTATTAATTTCCTCTTTCATACTCGTTAGCGTTTGCCTTACATATTGCGGTGCTCCTATGTTGGGTGCATATATATTTATAATTGTTATATCTTCTTCTTGGATTGATCCTTTGATCATTATGTAGTGTCCTTCTTTGTCTCTTTTCACAGCCTTTATTTGAAAGTCTATTTTATCTGATATGAGTATTGCGACTCCTGCTTTCTTTTGGTCTCTGTTTGCATGAAATATTTTTTTCCAGCCCTTCACTTTTAGTCTGTATGTGTCTCTTGTTTTGAGGTGGGTCTCTTGTAGACAGCATATATAGGGGTCTTGTTTTTGTATCCATTCAGCCAATCTTTGTCTTTTGGTTGGGGCTTTCAACCCATTTACATTTAGGGTAATTATTGATAGGTGTGGTCCCGTTGCCATTTACTTTGTTGTTTTGGGTTCACGTTTATACAACCTTTCTGCATTTCCTGTCTAGAGGAGATCCTTTAGCATTTGTTGAAGAGCTGGTTTGGTGGTGCTGAATTCTCTCAGCTTTTGCTTATCTGTAAAGCTTTTGAATTCTCCTTCATATCTGAATGAGATCCTTGCTGGATACAGTAATCTAGGTTGTAGGTTATTCTCTTTCATTACTTTCAGTACGTCCTGCCATTCCCTTCTGGCCTGGAGGGTTTCTATTGATAGATCAGCTGTTATCCTTATGGGAATCCCTTTGTGTGTTATTTGTTGTTTTTCCCTTGCTGCTTTTAATATTTGTTCTTTGTGTTTGATCTTTGTTAATTTGATTAATATGTGTCTTGGGGTGTTTCGCCTTGGGTTTATCCTGTTTGGGACTCTCTGGGTTTCTTGGATTTGGGTGGCTATTTCCTTCCCCATTTTAGGGAAGTTTTCAGCTATTATCTCCTCGAGTATTTTCTCATGGCCTTTCTTTTTGTCTTCTTCTTCTGGAACTCCTATCATTCGAATGTTGGGGCATTTCACAGTGTCCCAGAGGTCCCTGAGGTTGTCCTCATTTCTTTTGATCCTTTTTTCTTTTTTCCTCTCTGCTTCATTTATTTCCACCATTTTATCTTCTACCTCACTTATCCTATCTTCTGCCTCCGTTATTCTACTCTTGGTTCCCTCCAAAGTGTTTTTGATCTCATTCATTGCATTATTCATTTGTAATTGACTCTTTTTTATTTCTTCTAGGTCTTTATTAAACAGTTCTTGAATCTTTTCAATCTTAGTTTCCAGGCTATTTATCTGTAACTCCATTTTGTTTTCAAGATTTTGGATCATTTTTATTATCATTATTCTAAATTCTTTTTCAGGTAGATTCCCTATCTCCTCCTCTTTTGTTTGACTTGGTGGGCATTTTTCATGTTCCTTTACCTGTTGGGTATTTCTTTGCCTTTTCATCTTGTTTAGATTGCTGTATCTGGAGTGGGCTTTCTGTATTCTGGAGGTCTGTGGTTCCTTTTTGTTGTGGAGGATTAACCCAGTGGGTGGGGTTAGACGATTGGCTTGTCAAGATTTCCTGGTTAGGGAAGCTTGCGTCAGTGTTCTGGTGCATGGAACTTGATTTCTTCTCTTTGGAGAGCAATGGAGTGCCCAGTAATGAGTTTTGAGATGGGTCTATGTGTTAGGTGTGACCTTGGGCAGCCTGTATGTTGATGTTCAGGGCTATGTTCCTGCGTTGCTGGAGAATTTGCGTGGTATGTCTTGCTCTAAACCTTATTGGCTCTTGTGTGGTGGTTGGTTTCAGTGTAGGTATGGAGGCTTTTGGACAGTCACTTATTACTTAAAGTTCCATGTAGTCAGGAGTTTTCTGGTGTTCTCAGGTTTTGGGCTTAAGTCTCCTGCCTCTGGATTTCAGTTTTATTCTTCCTGTAGTCTCAGGACTTCTCCAACTATACAGCCCTGATAAGAAAACTTCTAGGTTAATGGCTAAAAGATTCTCCCCCGTTAGGGACACCCAGAGAGGTTCACAGAGTCACATGAAGAAGAGGAGAGGGAGGAGGGAGATAGAGATGAACAGGAGGAGAAAAAGGGGGACTCAAGAGGAGAGAGACAGATCTACGCAGCTGTCTGTTCCCAGAGTGTTCTCCGTAGCCCAGTCACCTACAAAGATTCACAGAATTGGATTGGGAAGAGAAGGGGAAAGGAGGAAATAGAGGTGTTCTGAGGTAGAAAACAGAGAGTCAAGATTGGGAGAGAATAATCTTCGGTTTAAAAATAGGGCTTCTCTTCTTTTTTTTTTTTGTAAGGTTATAGTGTATTGAAAATGAAAATTAAGGAGTAGTAGAGGAGTACTAGAGGACTTTAAAAGAAATAAGAGAAAAAGAAAAATAGAAAATAGAAGAGAAAAAGGAAAGAAAAAAAAGAAAAAAAAAGAAAGAAAAAGAAAAAAAAAAGAAAAAAGAATTTTTTTCCCCCCCTAATTAAAAAATCGTAAAAGTCTATGGAAATGAAAGTTAAGGAGTAATGGGGGAGTAATAGGGGATTTTAAAGGAAAATAAAAGAGAAAAAATAAAAAAGAAAAAAGAAAAAAAAGAAAAAATAAAAAAATAAAAAATAAATTAAAAAAAAAAAGAGAAAAAAGTAAAATTATATCTAGGAGTTTCTCTGGAGCTGTTGCGGTCAGTGTGGGTTCGGCTCAGTTTCAGATAGCTCCTCATTCCAGCTTACGCTTCTCGATATCTACAGGCTCCTCCGGTGTAGTCAATGTTTCCTAGAGGGATTTTAACCTGTTGCACCAGTCCCTTCTGAAGCGGTTCCCTTTGTTTATTTGGCTTCTGTTTGCCGGTCTCTTCAGAGCCTCATTTCCGCCCTGACACAGGCGGGCGGAGGTGGACTCTTATTCAGGTAGCTAGTTCCGTAGCTCTGCGGGGAGGGGCTTGCGCTGCAGGGAGAGGCTGGCGCTGTGGGGACAGGCTTGCGCCGCGGGGATGGGCTGGGGCTACCGGGAGGGGCTGACGCTGCTCTCTCCGTCTGTGCTGCTCAGGCTCCCGGCTGGAATTGATGCTTTTGAACTGTGGTGTTGGAGAAGCCTCTTGAGAGTGCCTTGGACTGCAAGGAGATCCAATAGTCCATCCTAAAGGACATCAGTCCTGAATATTCATTAGAAGGACTGATGCTGAAGCTGAAGCTCCAACATTTTGGCCACCTGATGTGAAGAACTGACTCATTGGAAAAGACCCTGATGCGGGGAAAGATTGAAGGCAGGAGGAGAAGGAGATGACAGAGGATGAGGTAGTTGGATGGCATCACCCACTTGGTGGACATGAGTTTGAGCAAGCTCCAGGAGTTGGTGATGGACAGGGAAGCCTGGTGTGCTGCCGTCGTTGAGGTCACAAAGAATCAGGTACAGTTGAGTGATTGAACTGAACTGAACTGAACATGCATACTGTGTTCATTGCAGCATTTTTTACAATAACTAATGGAAACAACCCAAGTGCCTATCAATAAATGCATGGATAAAGAAGCAGTCATAAATATAATGTGATACAACTAATATATACAATGCCATATGATTTTGCTCATTTCACACGCTAGCAAGGTTATGATCAAAATCCTTCAAGTTAGGCTTCAGCAGTGAATCATGAAGTTCTAGATGTACAAGCTGGGTTTCTAAGAGGTAGAGGAACCAGAGATCAAATTGCCAACATTCCTTGCATCATGGAAAAAGCAAAGGATTTTCAGAAAAACATCTACTTCTGCTTCATTGACTACACCAAAACCTTTTACTGTGTGGATCATAATAAACTGTGGGAAAATTATTAAACAGATAGGAATACCAGACCACTTTACCTGTATCCTGAGAAACCTGTATGCAGGTCAAGAGGCAACAGTTAGAACTGGACATGGAACAATGGACTGGTTTCAAATTGGGAAAAGAGTACGTCAAGGCTGTATACTGTCATCCTGCTTATTTAACTTCTTTGCAGAGTACATCATGTGAAATGCCAGGATGGACAAATCACAAGCTGGAATCAAGACTGCAGGGAGAAATATCAACAACCTTAGACATGCAGATGATACCACTCTAATGGCAGAAAGCAAAGAGGAACTAAAGAGCCTCTTGATTAGGTGAAAGAGGAACATGCATAAGCTGATTTGAAACTCAACATTAAAAAACTAAGATCATGGCATCCAGTCCCTTCACTTCATGGCAAATAGAAGGGAAAAAATTGGAAGCATTGACAGATTATATTTTCTTGAACTCCCAAATTGCTGTGGACATAGATTTTAGCCATGAAGTTAAAATATGCTTGCTCCTCAGAAGAAAAGCTATGACAATCCTTAGACAGCATATTAAAAAGCAGAGACATCACTTGTCCCACAAGGGTCTTTAGAGTCAAAGTTATGCTTTTTCCAGTAGTCATGAATGGATGTGCTTCCCTGGTGGCTCAGATGGCAAAGAATCTGCCTGCAGTACAGGAGACCCAGGTTTGATTCCTGGTTCAGGAAGATCCCCTGGAGAAGGGAATGGCAACCCATTCCACTATTCTTGTCTGGAGAAATCCATGGACAGAGTAGCCTTCCAGGTTACAGTCCATGGGGTTGCAAACAGTCAGACACAACTGAGTAACTAACACTTCTGCTTTCATGTACAGATGTGAGAGTAGGACCATAAAGAAGGCTTAGTGCTGAAGAACCTATGTTTTCAAATTTTGCTGGAGAAGACTCCTGAGAGTCCCTTGGACTGCAAGGAGATCAAACCAGTCAGTCCTAAAGGAAATCAGCCTTAATATTCATTGGAAAGATTGATGCTGAAGCTGAAACTCTAAGACTTTGGCTACCTGGTGTGAAGAGCCAACTCATTAGAAAAGACTCTGATTCCAGGAAAGTTTGAGGGCAGGAAAAGAAGCGGGTGACAGAAGATGAGATGATCAGATAGCATCACTGATTCAATGGACATGACTATGAGAAAACTCTGGAAGTAGTGGAGGACAGAGGGGCCTGGGGTACTGCAGTCCATGGGGTCACAAAGAGTCAGACACAAGTTAACAACTAAACAACAATAACAGCATAGTATACAGTATGTATAATATAATACAATATTCCATAGCATATATGTGTATGTATATGTGTGAACAAGGATGGACCTATATGGTATTATGCTAAGTGAAATGTCAGAGAAAAACAAATGCTGTATGACTACATTTAAATGTGGAGTCTAAAGCACAAAGCAAATGGACTAATGTAACAAAATAGAAATAAGGGGTGTAAATACAGAAAACAAACAGGCAGTTGCCAGAGGGGAGAGGGGTGAGTGTAGATAAGAAATAGATAAAGGAGATTGAGTGGGACAAACTTCTAGTTGCACAATCAATGAATCACTGGTATGAACTGTATGTGTTGGGAAATATAGTCAATAATTGTGTAATATCTTTGTATGGTGACATTTCATAACTAAACTTATCATAGTGATCATTTTGAAATGTGTATCAAGTTATGAGGTTGTGTAAGAGGAGCTAACATAGGGTTGTAGGTTATTTATACTTCAGAAACAAACAACCAACTCATAGAAAAAGAAATAAAATTTCTACTTACTAGAGGTGAGGGGTTGTGGGGAGAAGGAACAGGAGGAAGACAGTCAAAAGGTACAAACTTCCAGTTATAAGATAAGTATGTACCAGGGATGTAATGTACACCAGGAGGATACACACACACATACATGATATGACTCTTTCAAACTAGACCAACTGATGTATCTGCTAAGGGCTGGAGTTACACTCTTTCCAAGTATGGAACTAGAAGAGGGGAAGACATAGGTGGACAGTGAATTGAGCAGAGAGAGGCTTCTCATTATGAAAGCTTGGTTCAGAGTAGTCTACCAGATCTTTTATTTCAAAGAGGCCAAGTCTTTCCCAGGGAGACTGATTACATCCCAGTCTTAAAGACCGTCAGAGCCGGATTAGACCTTACTGTTCTCTAGTTTTGCTCCTTCAGCAGAAAGACAGAGGGTGAAGGGACTGGCCCTAAGCCAAGGGCCTGTCTGTAGAAAGTTCTGAGAGAGGGAATTAGGTCTTCTAAGTCATTATCCAAGGCAGCTAATTTTACAATGCCTTTATAAAAGGCTGAATTCTTTGGGCTCTTAAATGACATTCTCAGGGTGGGGACTGTGGGCCATTCAGCCCAGTCTGGCAGACATCAGTGGAAGGTGAGCCATTAGAAGTTTTTAGTTAATTAGTATTTGAATGAACAACAATGTCCTCAGTTAGAAGAGCAGTGAGAGGCAGGGGGTTTAGGGAAGTGTTTGGGTGAACCATATTTTGGGTTCAGCCTAAAATGAGATTTTTCTTTAAATGTTTAGTTATTTTACCAGAATCATATTTCATGTGGCAATTTAAAATGTCACTAAATAGGAGCTAAACTGAAATGTTCATAGTTGAGGAGTTAAGGAAGGAGTGGTAGAAGTCTAGATATGATTTTTAGTGATATCTGGAGTGAAAAAATACTTTAAAAAACTTGTCACAAACTAATATTTTTGAATCTAAGACAGCTGACTTTAACTCTATCTTATATCACTTAACAATACTGGTTTTCCTTCCTTAATCCCTCCCTTCCTTTCCTTTCCTTTTTAAAATTTCTTGAACACACCTAACCTGCTCCCACTTTAGATTCTCTGTACACACTTCCTCCTTTGCCTAGAACCCACTTCTGATTTCTTTTTGTTCTCAAGTACTTGGCCAAAATGTCACTTCCATCCTATCTAACTTATTGATAGATTCCAACCTGTTATTCTCCTTGATGACATCCATTGATGAGATCCTGCCCAGAGCTCATCACAACTTGTAACTATATGTTTGTTGCCTGTACCCTCCCACTAATCACTAAGCCCAGAGAAGAGGTACTCCATCAGTCAGAGTCCCATGTGGGATAGATGGCAAGCTGTCAAAGGACACTTTGAGCAGGGCTTGCAATTGAGGCTAGTTGCATTAGTCAGGGCAGGATGTAGAAAAACCACAAGGGATAGTTCAGTACCCCAGAGCTAAGGGCAGGGTTGTGGACATCCTCGGCCTGGAGGGGTAAGAGAGAAGGGAGCAGCCACTGGAGCTGAAGGGAGAGAAAGCTGTGGACAAACCCCTGGAGTGGAGTGGTGTCCTTCGATTGAGGGAGACAGCCAACCCAAGCTGACTCCGCCTAAAGGGAGCCAGGGTCATAGATACTCCCTGCTTCACTCTCCTTTCCCCCTCCAAATCTTCTGAGAAGTCAGGGTCAGGGATGTCCACTGATGTCATCTGGCAGAGAGGAACATGGAGAAAGATGGAGATCAGATTAGATGTGGAAGATATCCAGTCCAGGAACCAGGCCTGCCTAATTCACCTCAGTCCCAGCACCCAGCACAGAGCCCATGAATAATAAAGAAAGCGAATTTGTTACTAAACGTCTTTTTATTCTACTCTCCTCTAACTCTCTTTGTTTTCAAATGGATGATATGGAGATTTGCCTAATTCAGATGAGTATGAGCACCTTGAAATAGGTGAGTCTTCCAGGCATCCCTTTGCTTGAGGAATGAGAACTTGATGAGGTCAAGGGCAGTGACAATAATCAGGCTTGTGTGTGTGCCCAGTTATGTCCGACTCTTTGCAACTCCATGGACTGGAGCCCACCAGGCTGTTCTGTCTGTGGAATTCTCCATGCAAAAATACTGGAGTCAGGAGACATGTCCTCCTCTAGCGAATCTTTCTGACCCAGGGTTCAAACCTGGGTCTCCTGCATTGCAAGCAGATTCTTTACTGTCTGAGCCCCCAGGGAAGCCCAATACATCAGTGGGCAAGGGTAAAGCAGCATCTGCCCCTTCAGAGAACAGTAGCTGGCTTTGAACTATTATGGTGTTACATTAGCTAGGGAAGGAACCTGCCAGACTGGATACACAGTCGGGAGGCGCTGTGTGGAAGGAGGTAAGGAAACAGCAGCCATCACCCCACTCACACCTCCCCATCCCTTTCCTCCTTCCCAGCGGTGAGGAGATGGTGAGAACTGGAGCAATCTCCTGTCCCAGATATGAACCCAAGTGTTCAGGTTGGCAGTTCTGCTTTCTCTGGGCTATTCCATGACAGAAGTCAACTTTTATCTTCTCTAGCCATTGTTTGTCTCTTTGAAACAGCAGCTCAACTTCATCCTAACTAAAGCAGAAAGATTTCCAGAGGACGAGGAGATAGGCTCCTAGAGGTATATTTTTTGCATGACTCTGACAGTCTTTGGAAGAAGGATTCAAAATAAAAAGTGAATGACATAATAACTGTGTCACTGGGAACTTTAATATGAAGTGAAAGGAATGCAAATAACTCTTGCTCTCAAATATACAGGGAGGAAGCATTTCACAGTGAAGGTGGCATGTGGATCTTCCATGCAAAATCTAAACATCATCAGAGCAGTCTGGGATGTCACCTTGGTGAGCTGGCATCAGGAGCTGGGATGGGGGTTGGGATGTAGAAGAAGGTGGCAGATGGTGGGACATTGAAGGTGGTTTATTTTGAGTAGGAAGCTCTGTTTGGATATTCAATGAACAGTTTTGAATTTAACAATGACTATAATTACTATACTGTTAATTTTCTGACCCCTCTGTGCCCCAGAGAGGTAGCCCTGGGAAATTATTATTCTGCTTACTTATGATAGTAGAGTTTGAAGCTAAAATCGAAATGATCATGATTTGGTTAGAGAAGGGTGACACTGAGGGAGAAAGAAGGAAGTTTGGGTGCCCAGAGAGAACTTACTGCTAGGTGGGGGAAGCAGAGTATAAGTTACTAGGAACTCAGTTTTCTCAGTGCCTCAGAATTGACCAGCTCTTGGGGGCTTAATCAAGATAATAGAACTCACAGGATCTGGGTACGTAAATTAGAATTTGAAGTATTCGTTTATAAAGTAGCTTTTCTTTGCAGTGTCTGAATTTTATAGAACTAACATCTATGCCCTCTGCTTCTAGTGTCAGCATATGAAAGAAGATGAGTTACTACTGTATTTAAAATGTTCAGTTTAGTTCAGTTCAGTCACTGTCATGTCCAACTCTTTTTGACCCCATGGACTGCAGCATGCCAGGCTTCCCTGTCCATCACCAACTCCTGGAGCTTACTCAAGCTCATGTCCACCAAGTCGGCGATGCCATCCAACTACCTCATCCTCTGTTGTCCCCTTCTCCTCCCACCTTCAATCTTTCCCAGCATCAGGGTCTTTTCCAGTGAGTCAGTTCTTCACATCAGGTGACCAAAGTATTGGAGTTTCAGCTTCAGTGACAGTCCTTTCAATGAATATTCAAGACTGATTTCCTTTAGGATTGACTGGTTTTTTTTTTTTTTAGGATTGACTGGCTTTATCTCCTTGCAGTCCAAGGGACTCTTCAACACCACAGTTCAAAAGCTCCAATTCGTCGGTGCTCAGATCCATACATGACTACTGGAAAAACCATAGCTTTGACTAGACAAACCTTTGTTGGCAAAGTAATGTCTCTGCTTTTTAATATGCTGTCTAGGCTTGTCATAGCTTTTCTTTCAAGGAGCAAGCATCTTTTAATTTCATGGCTGCAAGTCACCATCAGCAGTGATTTTGGAGCCCAAGAAAATAAAGTCTGTCACTGTTTCCATTGTTTTCCCATGTATTTGCCATGAAGTGATGGGACTGGATGTCATGATCTTTGTTTTTTGAATGTTGAGCTTTAAGCCAACTTTTTCACTCTCCTCTTTCACTTTCATGAAGAGGCTCTTTAGTTCTTCTTCACTTTCTGCCGTAAGGGTGGTGTCATCTGCGTATCTGAGATTGTTGATATTTCTCCCGGCAATCTTGATTCCAATTTGTGCTTCATCCAGCCTGGCATTTCATATGATGTACTCTGCATATAAGTTAAATAAGCAGGGTGACAATATGCAGCCTTGACATAATCCTTTCCCAATTTGGCACCAGTCTGTTGTTCCATGTCCGGTTCTAACTGTTGCTTCTTGACATGCATACAGATTTCTCAGGAGGTAGATAAAGTGGTCTGCTACCCCCATCTCTTGAAGAATTTTCCACAGTTTGCTGTGATCCACACAGTCAAAGGCTTTGGCATAGTCAATAAAGCAGAATTAGATGTTTTTCTGGAACTCTCTTGCTTTTTCGATGATCCAAAAGATGTTGGCAGCTTGATCTCTGGTTCCTCTACCTTTTCCAAATACAGCTTGAACATCTGGAAGTTCCTGGTTCATGTACTGTTGAAGCCTGTCTTGGAGAATTTTGAGCATTACTTTGCTAGTGTGTGAGATGAGTGCAATTGTGTGGTAGTTTGAACATTCTTTGGATTGCCTTTCTTTGGGATTGCAATGAAAACTGACCTTTTCCAGTCCTGTGGCCACTGCTGAGTTTTCCACATTTGCTTACATATTGGAGCAGCACTTTAGCAACATCATCTTTTAGGATTTGAAATGGCTTAACTAGAATTCCATAACCTCCACTAACTTTGTTCATAGTGATGCTTCCTAAGGCCCACTTGATTTCACATTCCAAGATCTCTGGCTCTAGGTGAGTGATCACACCATCATGATTATCTGGGTCATGAAGATTGTTTTTGTACAGTTCTTTTGCGTATTGTTGCCACCTTTTCTTAGTATCTTCTGCTTTTGTTAGGTCCATACCATTTCTATCTTTTGTTGTGCCTATCTTTGCATGCAAATATTACTGATCTGTGCCCATCTTTGCATTTAAAATATTACTAATAAGTAATAATATTAAGTGAAGTAAATCAGACAGAAAAAGGCAAATATCATATGATATCATTTATATGTTCAGTTCAGTTCAGTCACTGTCATGTCCAACTCTTTTTGACCCCATGGACTGCAGCACGCTAGGCTTCCCTGTCCATCACCAACTCCTGGAGCTTGCTCAAACTCATGTCCATTGAGTTGGTGATGCCATCCAACCATCTCATCCTCTGTCATCCCCTTCTCCTCCCACCTTCAATGTTTCCCAGTATCAGGATCTTTTCCAGTGAGTCAGTTCTTCACATCAGGTGGTCAAAATATTGGAGCTTCAGCTTCAGCATCAGTCCTTTCAGTGAATATTCAGGACTGATTTCATTTAGGATTGACTGGCTTGATCTCCTTTCAGTCCAAGGGACCCTCAAGAGTCTTCTCCAACTCCACAGTTCCACATTTATATGTGGTGTCAAAAAGAAAAGATACAAACAAACTCATTTACAAAGCAGAACGAAGAATCACAGACATGGAAAACAAGCTTATGGTTCCCAAAGGGGAAAGTACCTGGAGGGATAAGTTAGGAGTTTGGCATTAACATACACACACTACTGTATATAAAATAGTTAAAAAAACAAGGTCCCACTCCATAGCACAGGGACTATATTCCTTATGTTATAATAGCATAATCTGAAAAAGAATATATATATGCTTATATATATATATAATATATATATATATAGGTACATATATATGGGTTTCTCTGGTGCCTCAGATGATAAAGAATCTGCCTGCAGTGCAGGAGACCTAACTTTGATCCCTGGGTCAGGAAGATCCCCTGGAGAAGAGAATGGCTATGCACTCTAGTATTCTTGTCTGGAGAATTCCATGGACAGAGGAGCCTGCCAGGCTATAGTAGTCCATGGGGTCTCAAAGAGTCAGACACAACTGAGCAACTACCACTTTTCTATATGTATATATCTCAATCACTTTGCTGTGTGCCTAAAATGAATACAATATTATAAATCAATTATACTTCAGCAAAAAAAACCTAAAAAATAAAACATTACTGATAACTAGACTATACCATTGATTAATTACCATATTTTTTGAAACAAGACCAATACCACATTAACTGTGTTCATTTCACGTTGCTTCCAAGAGCTATAAACATAAAAATGTGGAAATACATACATCATCTCTTAGAAGTGACAGAATACTATAATGATCTTTAGGTTTTTGGATGAGCAGAGGCTCAAAGGAGAGCAGGTAGCCCATCAGATCTTTGATTTGGCTCCCAAACCAAAGGACCTGGAGTGGCATTTGGAAAAGGAAGTGAGAGGCCTGCCTTCCTTGGAGAGCAAGTAAAACTTTCCAGATGAAAGAGGCAGGATGTAGAATATTGAAAAAACATGGTTGATTTCTACTTATTTGGATTTGCCTTTAGTCACATAATTAAGTTTTAATTACCCTAAAGGAGAGTGAAGTTTTAATATTTAAACAAGAAACATTCATTAATTCAGTAAATATCTGAGTACCTGTCACACGCCAGGCACCATGATAGACGCCAAGGACACCGTGATGAACTAGACAGCGTCTTTCTGCCTGGGGCTGACAGCTAAGTGATGACAACTGAGACAATGTAGTCCAGCGCTGGGGCAGCTCAATGAACAGCGACACTACCACTTCAAAGAACGTTCTAGTGGCCTGTTCAGTTCCTCCACTCAGAGCAACGCTGGGCCAACAAACAGTTCTTGCTCTCTGGTCCTCCGTCTGCTCCGTCTTATCCACATTTTCCCCTCTGGAAACCAGTTAAAACAGCAGCATTGATTAGGCATCAGGTTTTTCCTTTTCTTTTTTTCCCTAAGTGTAGACATTTTCTTTTCTGGCCATGATCTTTTGCTTGCAGAATACACTACTTTATAAAGCACTTTCTGGAGATAAGAGAATCATATCCATTAAGAACTGATTTACTAGCTTAACTTTCAGAGAGAAGCCTTATTTCCAAGTTCTGGTGGGCACCTCAGTGTTACCTCAACTTCAAGGACACAATATGCCAGTTACCAACAACTACCGCATTTACTGAGCACTTACAATGTAGCCAGCACTGTGTTAGACATGCAGCTACAAAGATCAAAAGGATATGGTTCTTGATCTCTAACAGCTTATGGCTGATGTATAAAATGATAACTTGTCCAATGAGACAGCTTGTGCTAAATCAGGGCTGTAGACAGGAAGTGCTAAAGAGTTCTGTAGAGGAAAGATGTGGGTTGCCAAGATTTCAGCAAAGATAGGCTCCTAGCTCTCCTCATTGAATTCCTTCCTGTTACCACCAAGACAAGTTAAAAGTCCATCCAATCCTAAGCATTTGGGCCAAGCCTACTTTTATAAACTCATCTTGTTATCTTTACCACTATATGATGAATTCTTTTAGTTTGGGTTAAACTTAATCTCTACCCAAATTGGCTCTCAGTAAAGTAAAAAAAAAGTGAATTATTGAATACACTGTACTAGCCACAACATGAGAATATAAACATATAAGGCCTCTCTTCCTTCTGAGTGGTTTGCAGTCTGATTTAAGGCAAAGTGATAAAAATCCTAAAGTTAAGATACAGAATAATATTATATAAAACCTAGAGTTAAATATTAAAACTATGCAGTGCAATTAAGGAAACTCTACCACCTTGTTATTGGAAGGTTTTCATTCACCTAGTAAAGTCAATTTTTTTCTAGCACCAATGGAATGAAAGTCACAGGAAAGTGACTCAGAAAGTGGGACTCCCATGGGAAAGTAGGACTCAGAACTGAGTGAGCTGGGGCAGAGAAAGGTGGGCTTAGTCATTTTAAGTGGTGACTGATGGCAGCTGAGGAATAAGAAGTAGCTTTTTCAAGACTTAGGCCATGCTGGGGATTGGCTGCTCTCCTGAGGTTCAAACAGTGCAGGTGCCTCGGGTGGGAGGGTGCCCTTCTCAGGTTGTGTTTTGTGAGTCCTTCACACCCCGTTCTCAGAGCTCGGGTGTGTCTCCTCTCAGGCTGGACAGGAATCCAGGCAGGGACTGAAACGACAGGAAGTGACAGCGGAAGTCCTATTTGTTGGATATGCCTGTGTTCTAGGCATACTCCTTGCATGCATGCTAAGTCACTTCAGTCATGTCTGACTTTGTGGCCTTATGCACTGTAACCCACCATGCTCCTCTGTCCATGGGATTCTCCAGGCAAGAATACTAGAGTGGGATGCCATGCCCTTCTCCAGTCTAGGCATAGTACATGGTAAATATTTTACTTCCAATGTCTCATCTTATTTTCAAAAAGTTTGATGTGGTATGTGTTGTTATTCCCCTTTTACTAGTGGAAAAAGTGAACCTCAGGGAATTTGATGGTTTGTCTAAGATCAAATGCCACGTCACTGGTACAGCTGGGATTTCAACACTTATCAGACTCTTAAGCCTGTGCTGTTCCTACACCTTAGTCATAGGGGATGCTGAGAAGACATGCATCTCTCTGGCAGCAACTACACAGGCCTCACCCCCTTAGCAAGGTAGTGGTCTTGCCTTTAGCAGTGTAGAAGAGAGAAGGAGGGAAATCATGTTTCTGAATGCTTCCTTATGCCCTGGACTGTAGTTTTAGCTATAGGTTTCTGCCAACAGAGATTACCACCCACATGCACCATATGTGTAATTGTTGTTTAGTCGCTAAGTCGTGTCCAACTCTTTTTGACCCCATAGACTGTAGTCTGCCAGGGTCCTATGTCCATGGGATTTCGCAGGCAAGAATACTGGAGTGGGTTGCCATTTCCTACTCCAGGGGATCTTCCTGACCCAAGGATCAGACCCATTGTGTCTCCTGCATTGCAGGCAGATTCTTTGCCACTTGGGAAGCCCTGTTTATAAATTAGAAAATATGAATTTAACTCTAGGGAAGGCAGTGAGGCAGCAAAATGCAACATCCCCTTGTATGCTGTATGCATGCAGTAAACATTGAGCAGAAAAAAAAATTTAACATGCCCAGATAATGAAACAGCTGATGTTCATCAAGGCATTCCAGTGGAAAACTCATGAAACTATAAAAATTCTGTTTAATCCTCACTGTCACCTCTTGCCCTTTGTCAGTAATTCTTGAAGAATAATGACATGAAAGATATTCCCAGTTTAGAGTTCTCTTCACTTTTTAACAACCCTCCCCAGTGAAGAGTTTTCCTGCCCTTCTACTTCGTTCAGACACAGGGTAGGGGCAGAGATGTGCAGTGGAATAAAACATAGGTAGAGGAATTAGGAGGCCTGGACTCTAGACCTAGTTTGCTGATAATAGTTACATGATTTAGGGCAAGTAACTTTGGATTCTTTGCTGCCATTACCTTACTGGAGGCAATGGACTACTATAATACTTCAGTGAGGGGACTGTTCTATTAAAACTAGCACCAATATTCAATGGTGTAGAAACTGAAGCTGAGTTTGGGTGACCTCATCCAATAGGAAAGATGTAGAGGTGAAAAGGATTTGGGCACAGATGAATGAGTTATACAGAAACACAAAGAAGGAGAAGGTAATTTTTTCTTTCCATAGGAATTATTTTGTGTATCATACCTAATTCCTTGTGTGGTTTGAGACCAGTGATCTAATTATTAAAGAATAAAGTTAAAGAGATTTCAGAAGAGGAGAGCATCCATTTTTGGGAGACGACAAGGAAATCTTTTACTCTGGATATTTAATAGAGATTTAAAAAATACAGAAAAAGTAGAAATTCAACATCAGTAAGATGCAAACTTGTCGTTGTAACATTGCTTTGGAAAACTCCTTCTTGATTATGATGATTAGAAAAATGCAAAAGCATTGCAAACATTAGCACTGAATTAAAGAAATCTATCCCATCTTTGGTCCACATAGTTTTAGCCACAGAAGAGCTGCCTTTTTGTGTTTGTGTTTGTTCAGTTCAGTTCAGTTCAGTTGCTCAGTCGTGTCTGACTCTTTGCGACCCCATGAATCGCAGCACGCTAGGCCTCCCTGTCCATCACCAACTCCCAGAGTTTACCCAAACCCATGTCCATTGAGTCGGTGATACCATCCAGCCATCTCATGCTCTGTCGTCCCCTTCTCCTCCTGCCCTCAATCCCTCTCAGCATCAGGGTCTTTTCCAATGGGTCAATTCTTCGCATGAGGTGGCCAAAGTATTGGAGTTTCAGCTTCAGCATCAGTCCTTCTAAAGAACACCCAGGACTGATCTCCTTTAGGATGGACTGGTTGGATCTCCTTGCAGTCCAAGGGACTCTCAAGAGTCTTCTCCAACGCCACAGTTCAAAAGCATCAATTCAAAAAAAAACAACAACAACAACAAAAGCATCAATTCTTTGGCAGTCAGCTTTCTTCACAGTCCAACTCTCACATCCACACATGACCACTGGAAAAACCATAGCCTTGACTAGATGGTCCTTTGTGAGCAAAGAAATGTCTCTGCTTTTTAATATGCTATCTAGGTTGATCATAACTTTCCTTCCAAGGAGCAAGTGTCTTTTAATTTCATGGCTGCAATCACCATATGCAGTGATTTTGGAGCCCCCCAAAATAAAGTCTGACACTGTTTCCCCATCTATTTCCCATGAAGTGATGGGACCAGATGCCATGATCTTAGTTTGCTGAATGTCATATCTATCATATGACCCAGCAATTCTACTCCTTGGTATATAACCAATATAAACCAAATGAAACCACATACTCAAGTACCTGTACATGAATGTTCATAGCAGCGTTATTCACAATAGCCAAAATGTGGAAATAACCCAAATGTTCATCATTGGATGAATGGATATAAACAAATTGTGGCTTATATATACAATGAATTTTATTTGGCTACAAAAGGAATGAAGTATTGAAACCCGCTACAGTGAAGATGAATCTGGAAAACATTATGTTAAATAAAAGAATCTAGACAAAAAAGGTTACCTACTGTATGTTTTCACTTATGTGAAATATTCAGAGAAGGTAAACACATAGAAACAGCAGATTGACGGTTGTCAGGAGTAGGAGGGAGGGAAAATTGGGGAGTAACAGCTTCATGGGTGACAAGGAAAAATGAAAGTATTAGTCACTTAGTCATGTCTGACTGTCTGTGACCTGCCAGGCTCCTCTGTCCATGGAATTCTCCAGGTTAGAATATTGGAGGAGCCATTCCCTTCTCCAGGGGATTCTCCCTCCCCAGGGATAGAACCAAGGTCTCCTGCACTGCAGGCAGATTCTTTACTGGAAACAGCAGATTGATGGTTACCAAAGGCTGCAGGCAGGGGAGATTGAGGAGTAACCATTTAGTATGGGTACAAGGCTTTATTTTGGGATGATAAAAATGTTTGGAAAGAAGCAGAGGTGGTGTTTTCACAGCATTTGGAATGTAGTAAATGCTAGTCAAGGCTATGGTTTTTCCAGTGGTCATGTATGGATGTGAGAGTTGGACTGTGAAGAAAGCTGACCGCTGAAGAATGGATGCTTTCGAACTGTGGTGTTGGAGAAGACTCTTGAGAGTCCCTTGGACTGTAAGGAGATCCAACCAGTCCATCTTAAAGGAGATCAGTCCTGGGTGTTCATTGGAAGGACTGATGCTGAAGCTGAAACTCCAATACTTTGGCCACCTCATGCGAAGAGTTGACTCATTTGAAAAGACCCTGATGTTGGGAGGGATTGAGGGCAGGAGGAGAAGGGGACGACAGAGGATGAGATGGCTGGATGGTATCACCAACTCGATGGACATGGGTTTGGGTAAACTCCAGGAGCTGGTGACAGACAGGGAGGCCTGGCGTGCTGTGGTTCATGGGGTCGTAAAGGGTTGGACACGACTGAGGGACTGAACTGAACTGAACTCACTGAAATGCCTCTAATTGTTCTTTTAAAAATGATACATTTTCTATTATGTGACTTTCACCTGAGGAAGTCTGGTAAGAAATGAACATGTTTTCACCAAGGTAGTTCTTTATTAGAGCAAATCTGCTTTGTTATAATCCCATATGCTTTAAAATCCCTGCTTTGTATAATTTCAGGAACTCAAAAGTTGAAACTCTTAAACTGAAGTTTGCCACCACTCCATATAGCTGAGAGAATCTCAGAATTTACCAAGACCATGTGGATTCTTTTTTTTTTTTCATTTATTTTTATTAGTCATGTGGATTTTTTGATACATACATACCTGCTCATCATATTCACCTATCATTGAACACCTGTTTCAACAATCAAACCTGTGGCTTTTCAATTCTATCATCCCCCACTGGTCTGATCTAAGTTCCCTCTTGTTTCTGCATTATTATTTTTCCTTTAGGGTTGTTTTTTCCCTCCTATGCAAAGTTGTGGTTTGTAAGACTGAAGCAAAACAAAACAAAACAAAACAAAACAAAGAAAATCCCCAATAACAACAAAAAACCCTGTGATGATGAGCCAGAAAATAGTTTCTGGAAAGGAACTGGAGTTGGAAAGCCCATGGAACAGTGTCCAACACTTGACATCGAAGAAGATGATTGCTCATGTGGTCCTGAGTGTGTAAAAAGCTCTGCTAAGCAACACCCATTCTAATTTATTTAGCCTAAGAGTTTATTTCCATTTCATGCCACAGTGAATTTACAACATGATGAAAAAATCCAATCTCGCTATGCTACCAAAAATTGAGCCATTCTCAGCTTGGGAACAGTCAGTCCAAAGTGCAGCCAGTTTGGTCACAGTCTTGGTTCATCCCCTCAAGCTGACCTCTTGGTGTGTTTAAACTGTAAAGCACTTTCCTTTGTGACGTTTTCAGTGGCCACATCAACTGACTCCCAGCAGCGTGCAGTGTTGAGACATGTTTTTCTCTCAAGTTTGCATCTTCTTGTAAAGTGCAATAAACTTGCCCAGAAAATGCTTCTATCAAACCTTATCTTTGATTCTCTGGGGTTTCCGTGCAGTACACTGTGTTGCTCCTGACATCACAATCTCCATGGCAACTCCCCAGTGAGACTTTTCATGGTCAAAAAAAGAAAAAAAATAGATGCAAAGAAATTTCTCTTCAATCTTAATAGACTTGGTCATTTATTATTGAGAGGAGAGGGAATGGGAAGGATTGAATTGTATTACTTGAGGCTTACCACAGAAATTTCAAGTCACACTCTTAAGCCTCTCAATCAGGAATCTCCATCTTTCCAATTTCTTGTTCATGCTCTCCATAAAAGGTATGGTAATATAACTCTTATGAGGCTAACTTAAATAGGTATTCTGGGTATTAAATGAAAGAAGACTTGATGAAAATGTGGAAGAGGTCCTATTGACAAGTCCCAGGTTTAAGACCCCCTTGTCATGGTAAACAATTTTCTGACTCTGTGATCTTCATCTAGTCAATCAACTTCTCTAGAAGTTTCCTCAGTTGCTGAAGAGAAGGCAGTACTCATTTTGCCACCCCTAGAGGGTACATTGTAAGGATAAAATATCTGATTTTTGTATGTTTCAGGCTATCCATTTTAGGAAACCAGCTAGAAAAAAATGTAGTTTTTAAATAATCATTTATATAACATATTTCAACTATAATAACTAACACACCCATAATTCTTTCTAAGAAAATATGCCTCCATTAAAAAGAATTCATTCATTTGAATCAGTTCTAAGGAGATGGATGAAACTGGAGCCCATTATACAGAGTGAAGTAAGCCAGAAAGATAGAGACCAATACAGTATACTAATGCATATATATGGAATTTAGAAAGATGGTAATGATAACCCTATATGCAAAACAGAAAAAGAGACACAGATGTACAGAACAGAATTTTGGACTCTGTGGGAGAAGGCAAGAGTGGGATGTTTCGAGAGAACAGCATTGAAACATGTATATTATCTAGGGTGAAACAGATCACCAGCCCAGGCTGGATGCATGAGACAAGTGCTCAGGCCTGGTGCACTGGGAAGACCCAGAGGAATCAGGTGGAGAGGGAGGTGTGAGGGGGGATCGGGATGGGGAATACATGTAAATCCATGGCTGATTCATGTCAATGTATGACAAAAACCACTACAATATTGTAATTAGCCTCCAGCTAACAAAAATAAATGGAAAAAAAGAAAACATTAAAAAAAAAATGCCTCCCGATTAAGAAGGAAGGTTTAGATAACCACGTTTAGTGCTATGTAACTCCGCCTCACCACAGCCTAGAAGTTGGCATGTAAAAAATCCATAATACAGCCTGGTATGAAAAGAGAAGGTGAACAAATGAGATTCTCTCTGAAATTTACACTGGAAAAATGATAAGAATCAGTATCCCAAACTGAGAGATATAGATAGAGAACAGTCACACGAGGAAGAACCAGAGCCAATGGAGACTGTGAAATTTATGAGAAAAAGAATACTGGCAAAGTAGATATTATAAAGCAGCAGATACTATTAATATGAGCTCAGTAAAAAGTCCAGAGGAAAAATGAAAAGGTTAAGTCAGTTGTGGTGGCAAGAGAAAAATAATTTATGTTTCCAGAACAAAGTACTAATAGAGACTTTAGAGATACCACTTATTAAACATTAGTTTGGTGCCTATTGCACAATGTAGAGCATTGGGGATTCAACAGTATGACAATTCTGATTTCATGGTGCCAACAAATGAACAGGTTATTATATTGAGTAATATGTTCTTAGTACCAAGATAGAGAATATATTAGATACTGTGGGCAGTTTAAGACTTCCAAAAAAACCAGCAATTTAAAATTTGATCAAGTCTGGCCTATTGGACAAGTAGGAGTAATTCTTGTGAAAGTTATAGTAAAAGATATTTTAAACTATTGAAAAAATATATGAAAAGGCTTGGTGGTGAGACATCGGCAGTTTTCCAGCACCAAGACACATATATTTCTATAATTAGTTTCATTCTTCTAAGCTTTGCTTTGAGCCAAACTTTGTTCCTCCTAACCTACAGGGTCTAACTAAAGCAAATGGCTACAAGACTTAAGACAGTTCATATGAAGCTAAGGTGTATGGAGACATATGACATTGTCCTGCTCTTAAGAAGTTTATGCTGTATATGAGCAGATGGACTATCAGTAAGAAATAAATATGAGAACTAATAATAAAATATATTATGTTCTAAATTCCAAGTTATAAATATTTAAGTACATATAGGACAGTAAATGGTATATGAATTCAAAGATGACAAGCCATAATTTAAAATTATTAAAAATAAGCTTCTCTTAAAAAAAGATCTTTTCTTTGTGTTTACCATGGGGCTTTACATAAAACATCTTATAGCAGTCTATTTTAAGCCGATAACAAGTTAACTTCAATTGCATAAACAACTTTATAGCTTTACTTCCCCCACTTCCTTTATGTTATTAACATCATGATTGATATTTTTCATATTGTGTATCCATTCACATATTTTTATACTTATAAGTATTTTAAATAAATTTTTCTTTTAACTTTTATATTAGAATCAAAACTGATTTACATACTGCCATTACAATATTCTAGTATTCTGTTTTGTATATAAATATGCAAATACATATATACATATATACTTACCTTTAAGGCTTCCCTTAAAGGTAGGAGAAGGCAGGAGGAGAAGGGGACAACAGAGAATGAGATGGTTGGATAGTGTTACTGATTCAATGAGTTTGAGCAAGCTCCAGAAGATGGTCAAGGACAGGGAAGCCTGGTGTGCTACAGTCCATGGGGTTGCAAAGAGTTGGACATGACTGAGCCACTGATCAACAACAAAAGCCTTCCCTAATGGCTCAGATTGTTGAGAATCTGCCTGCAATGAAGGAAACCTGGGTTTAATCTCTGGGTCAGGAAGATCCCCTGGAGAAGGGAATGGCAACCCACTCCAGTATTCTTGCCTGGGAAATCCCATGGACAGAAGAGCTGGAAGGCAACATTCCATGGGGTCACAAAGAGTCAGATATGACTGAGTGAGTAACACACTTCCATTTTCTTTTCCACTTTATTTTTTTAATTGAAGGATATTTGCTTTACAGAATTTTGTGGTTTTCTGTCATTACATCAACAAGAATCAGTCATAGGTACACCCATGTCCCCTCCCTCCCATCTCCCTCTCTATCGCACCCTTCTACATTGTCACAGAGATCCTGTTTGAGTTTCCAGGGTCATACATTTGATATTATAAATTTCCATATCATTCTCTCCTTACATCTCACCCTCTCCCTCCTCCCCTCCCACCATGTCCTTAGGTCTGTTTTCTATGTCTGTTTCTCCATTACTGCCCTGAAAATAAATTCATCAGACAATTCTTTCTAGATTCCATATATATGCGTCAGTATATGATATTTATATTTCTATTTCTGACTTACTTCACTCTGTATAATAGGCTCTAGGTTAGTCCACCTCATTAGAACTGACTTAAATGTGTTCCTTTTTATGGCTGAGTAGTATTCCATTGTATATATGTACCACAGCTTCTTTATCCATTCATCTGTTGATGGACATTTAGGTTGCTTCCATGTTCTAGTCACTGTAAATAGTGCTGCAATGAACAATGGGATACATGTGTCTTTTTCAATTTTGGATTCCTCAGGGTTTATTCCTTAGTAGTGGGATTGCTGGGTCATATGGTCATTTTATTCCTACTGTTTTAAGGAATCTCCATACCGTCTTCCACAGCGGTGTATCAATTTACATTCCCACCAGCAATGCAAGAGGGTTCCCTTTTCTCCACACCCTCTTCATTGTTATTATTTATAGACTCTGATGACGGCATTCTGACTGGTGTGAGATGATATCTCATTGTAGTTTTGACTTGCATTTCTCTAATAATGAGCAATGTTGAGCATCTTTTCATGTGTTTGTTAGCCATCCATATGTATTCTTTGGAGAAATGTCTGTTTAGGTCTTTTCCCCACTTTTTGATTGGGTTGTTTGTCTTTCTGGCATTGAGTTGTATGAGATGCTTGTATATTTTGGAAATTAATTCTTTGTCAGCTGTTTCCTTTGCTATTATTTTCTCCCATTCTGAGGGCTGTCTTTTCACTTGTTTGTAGTTTCTTTTTTTGTGCAAAAGATTTTAAGTTTAATCAGGTCCCACTTGTTTATTTTTGTTTTTATTTCCATTGCTTTAGAAGGTGGGTCATGGAAGATCTTGTTTTGATTTATGTCATCAAGTGTTCTGCCAATGTTTTCCTCTAAGAGTTTTATAGTTTCTGGTCTTACACTTAGGTCTTTAATTCATTTTGAATTTATCTTTATATGGCATTAAGAAGTACCCTAATTTCATTCTTTTGCACATAGTTGTCCAATTTCCCCAGCACCATCTATTGAAGAGGCTGTCTTTGCCCCATTGTATATATATGCCTCCTTTGTCATAAATAAGGTACCTGTAGGTGTGTGGGTTTTTCTCTGGGCTCTCTATCTTGTTCCACTTGTCTATATTTCTGTTTTTGTGCCAATACTATACTGTCTTGATGACTGTAGCTTTGTAGTACAGTCTGAAGTCAAGAAGCTTGATTCCTCCAGCTCCATTCTTCTTTCTCAAGGCTGCTTTGGCTATTTGGGGTCTTTGTGTTTCCATATGAATTGTGAAATTTTTTGTTCTAGTTCTGTGAAAAATGCCATTGGTAATTTGATAGGGATCACATTGAATCTGTAGATTGCATTTGGTAGTATAGTCATTTTCACAATATTGATTCTTCCTATTTAGGCGTGTGGAATATCTCTCCACCTGTTTATGTCATCTTTGATTTCTTTCATCAGTGTCTTGTAATTTTATGTATACAGTTCTTTTGTCTGTTTAGGTAGGTTTATTCCTAGATATTTTATTCTTTTTGTTGCAATGGTGAATGGGATTGATTCCTTAATTTCTCTTTCTGATTTTTCATGGAAGTGCTTTCTGTGTATTGACCTTGTATCCCACAAATTTGCTGAATTCACTGATTAGCTCTAATAATTTTCTGATAGTTTCCTTTAGGTTTTCTATGTACAGTATCATGTCATCTGCAAACAGTGAGAGTTTTACTTCTTCTTTCCCAATATGGATTCCTTTTATTTCTTTTTCTTCTCTAATTGCCATAGCTAGGATTTCCAAAACTATGTTGAATAATAGTGGTGAGAGTGGACACTCTTGTCTTGTTCCTAATTTTAGAGGAAATGTATTTAGTTTTTCACCATTGAGAGTAATGTTTGCCATAGGCTTATCTTATATGGCCTTTTCTATGTTGAGGTGGGTTCCTTCTATGCCCATTTTTTGAAGTTTTTTTTTTTTTTTATCATAAATGGGTGCTGAATTTTTTCAAAGGCTTTTTCTGCATCTATTGAGATGATCATACTATACCCGGCAAAGATCTCATTCAAAATTTATGGATAAATCAAAAGCTGTACAGACAAACAAATGTTAAGAGAATTTAGCACCACCAAACTAACCTTACAACAAATACTAAAGGGAATTACATAGCCAGTAAACACAAGAGAAAGGAAAGACCTACAAAAGTAAATTCAAAACAATCTAGAAAATGCCCATAGGAACATATATATCAATAATTACCTTAAGTGTAAATGGATTAAAGGCACCAACCAAAAGATGCAGACTGAATGAATGAATACAAAAACAAGACCCATATATATGCTGCCTACAAGGGACACACTTCAGACCTAAAGACACATACAAACTGAAAGTAAAAGATGGAAAAAGATGTTTCATGCAAATGGAAACCAAAAGAAAGCCAGAGTGACAATCCCTATTTCAAACAAAATAGACTTTAAAATAAAGAATATTATAAGAGATAAAGAAGGATACTACATAATGATCAAGGAATCAATCAAAGAAGAAGACATAGCAATTGTAAATATTTATGCACCCAACATAGGAGCATCTCAATACATAAGGCAAACACTAACAGGCATAAGAAGGGATACTGACAGTAACACAATAATAGTAGGGGACTTTACCACCCCACTTACATGAATGGACAGATCATCAAAACAGAGAAACAATAAGAAAACACAAACATTAAATGAAATATTAGGTCAAATGGACCTAATTGTTATCTTCAAAATTTTCCATCCAAATGCAGAAGAATACACTTTCTTCTCAAGTGCACATGGGACATTCTCCAGGCTAGACCACATCTTGGGTGACAAATCAAGCCTTAGTAAACTGAAGAAAATTGAAATTGTATCAAGCATCTTCTCTGACCACAATGCTATGAGACTAGATATCAGCTACAGGAAAAAACTGCAAAAAACAAACTCATGGATATTAAATAATACATTACTAAATAACAAAGATGTTACTGAAGATATAAGAAAAGAAATCCAAAGATTCCTAAAAACAAATGAGACTGAAAACATGACAACCCAAAACCTATGGGATTGAGAAGAAGCAGTTCTAACAGGGAAGTTTATAGCAATACAATCTTACCTCAAGAAACAAGAAAAGCATTGAATAGGCAACCTAACTCTATATCTAAAGCAGCTAGAAAAAGAAAGCAGCTAAAAAATATCCAAAGTCAGCAGAAAGAAAGAAATACTAAAATCAGCGCAGAAATAAATGAAAAAGAAATGAAGGAAACAATAGCAAAGATTAATAAAACTAAAAGCTGGTTCTTTGAGATGATAAACAAAATTGACAAACCACTAGCCAGAGTCATCAAGAAAATAGGGAGAAAAATCAAATCAACAAAATTAAAAATGAAAAAGGAGTGTTGACAACAGACAACACAGAAGGATCATAAGAGAATATTATGAGCAACTATATGCTAATAAAATGGACAATCTAAAGGAAATGGACAGATTCTTAGGAAAGTTCAACTTCCCAAGACTGAACCAGGAAGAAATAGAGATTAAGAACAAGCTAATCACACACACTGAAAAAAACAAAAGCCCAGGGCCAGATGGCTTCACAGGGGAATTCTATCAAACATTTAGAGACAAGCTAATGCCTACTTTTCTGAAACTCTTCCAAAAAACTGCAGAGGAAGGAACACTTCCAAACTCATTCTATGAGGCCACCATCACCCTGATACCAAAACCAGGCAAAGACAGCACAAAAAAGAAAATTACAGGCCAATATCACTGATGAACACAAATGCAAAAATCCTCAAAAAGATTCCAGAAAACAGAATTCAACAACACACTAAAAAGCTCATTCACCATGATCAAGTTGGGTTTATTCCAGGGATGCCAGAATTCCTCAACATGTGAAAATCAATGTGATACACTATATTAACAAATCGAGAGAAATGATCATCTCAATAGATGCAGAAAAAACACACTTTCTTTAACAGTAAGTTTTTAACTTCCATATGCTTCAAATTTCTGTTCACCACCTTTTTTGGTTCAATTTGAAGAAGTCCCTTTAGCATTTCTTATAAGGCATTTCTAGGGGCTACTCACTCCCTCAGATTTTGTCAGTGAGTCTTTATCACTCCTTCATTTTTGAAGGAGAATTTTGCTATGTGTAGTATTCTTGATGATAGGTTTTTTCTTTCAGTACTTTGAGAATATTATATAGTATCTTCTGGCCTACAAGGTTACTGCTGAGAAATCTTCTGTAGTTTATCTCCCCACCAAAATAACAAATTGCTTTTCTCCTGCTGCTTTCTAAATTCTGTCTTTGACTTTTGACAACTTGATTACAATATTCTCAGTGTAGATGTCTCTGTTTCACCTTTTTTATAGGAATCCTTTGGGCTTCTTGGATCTGGCTATCATTTCCTTCCTCAGATTTGGAAAGTTTTTGACTATTATTTCCTTGAATAAGATTTCTGACTCACTCTTCCTCTCTTGTCCTTTTAGGATATGCATATATTGGTCTAATTGATAATGTTGCCTAAGTCCCTTAAGCTTTCTTCACTCCATTTCAATTTTTTCACCTTTTCTGTTTCTCTGGATAATTTCAAAACTTTTCTGTTTAAACACATTGATTCTTTCTTCTGCTTGATCTAACCTGCCACTGAACTCCTCTACTGAAATTTTCAGTTCATTTATTCTTCAGGCTTCTTCAGTGCTAAGATTTCTGTTTGGTTCTTTTTCTTTGGGAGGAGGGTATTTTCTGTCTCTTAGTTAAAATTCACACTCTTTTTATGCTTTCTTCTCCTGATCTCATGAATATCTTCCTCTTTATCCTTAATTCATTGAGTATTTTGAATTCTGTGCTAGGTAATTCATATATTTCCTTATTAGTAAGGTCAGTTTCTGGAACATCTTGTTCTTCTGTTTAAGGCATGGTTCCCTGTTTCTTCATTTTCCTTGAGTCTTTGTGTTTGTATCTGCAATTAGAAAATACAGACATCTCTCATAGTCTAGAACTAATACAAAAAAAAAAAAAAGGAAAAGTATATCAAAACAAAAAAAAATTAGGCAAAATACAAAGAAAGCAGAAGAGGTAAAGGAAAACAAAAGAACTATAAGATAGAAAATAAAAATTAACAAAATCACAACAGTAAGTCCTTCTCTATCAGTAATTACTTTAAGTGTAAATGGATTAAACTCCCTGATCAAAAGGCATGGAGTGGCTGAATGCATTAAAAAATCACAGTATTCAACTAAGTGCATTCTATAAGAGACTCATTTTAGTTTTAAGTATCACACATAGGCTGAAAGTAAAAGGAGGAAAAAAGATATCCCATGTAAATGGTAAACAAAGAGAAGAGGCTATGGTTACATCAGACAAAATAGACTTTAAGACAAAAACTGTCACAAGAGACAAAGATGGAATTATATATAGACTTATATAATGATAAAAGGGTCAATTAACCAGAAATATAAAACAGTAATAGATACATATGCACCCAACATCAGAGCACCTGAATATATAAAGCAAACTTTAAGGAACTGAAGAAAGAAATAGTAACATAATATAGTAGGAGACTTAAATACATCATTTTTTAATAATGAACATCAGAAAATCAATAAGGTAATAGTGGACTTGAAGAACACCATAGTTGAAATGAACTTTACAGACATATGCAGAACATTCCACCAACAACAGAATATAGTTGGCACTTGAACAACAAGTGTTTGAACTGTGTGGGCCCACTTACATGTGGACTTTTTTCAATAGTAAATGCTACAGTATAACATGATTCATAGCTGGTTGAATCTGTGGATGTGGAACTGTGGATAAGGAAGAACCATGGAGTTCATACCTTAAGGAAATGAGACCAAGAAGAATGAACTAAGCCCAAAGTAGTAGAAGGAAAAACTAATAAAATATTGGAGCAGAAATAAATCAAATACAGAATAGACACACAATAGAAAAAAATTAGTAAGAAAATAAATATTTTTAAAAAATGATTAACAAAATTGAGAAAACTTTAGCTTGACTAAGTAAAAAAAGATGAGAGAAAACTCAAATAAATAAATGACAGAGATAAAAAGGATCATAAGAGACATAAAAAGAAATAAATCATAAGAGAAATAAAAAGAATCATAAGAGCAAAACATTGCATCATCTGAAGAAACAGGTACAATTACAGCAACCTATAATTTACTAAGATTGAATCATGAAGAAATAGAAAATCCGATCAGACCTATAACTAGTGAGGAGATTGAATTAGAAATCTCAACACTCCCAAGGGGCTTCCCAGGTGGTGCAGTGGTAAAGAATCTGCCTGCCAATGCAGGAGATGCAAGAGACATAGGTTCTATTCCTGGGTAGAGAAGATGCCCCTGGAGTAGAAAATGGCAACCCAGTATTCTTGCCTGGAAAACTCCATGGACAGAGAAGCCTGGCAGGTTACAGTCGGTGGAGTCCGAAAGAGTTGGACACGACTGAGCGCGTGCGCACGCGCACACACACACACACACACACACACACACACACACACACTCCCAATAAAGAAAAGCCTAGGCCTAGAAGGCTTTAATGGTAAAGTCTACCAAAAATTTGTAGAAGAATTAATACCAACACTTTTCAAACTCTTCCAAATATTAAAAAAGGCAGTAACACTTTGAAACTCATTATATAAGGCTAGCAACACCCTGATGCCAAAACCTGACTTAGACAGTGCAAGAAAAGAAAACTATGGGTCAACATTCCTGATGAATGTTGATGTAAAAAATCCTCAGCAAAACACTACCAAACTGAACCCAACAGCACATTAAAAGAATTACACACCATGACTAAGTGGGATTTATCCCTGAGATTCAAGGATGGTTCAACATATGAAAATTAATTGATGTGATATACCACATTAACAGAACAAAGGATAAAAATTTCCTGTGGTGCCTATCAATGGAGGCATTTGACAGATTCAACATTCTTTCATAATAAAAACTTGCAGCAAACTAGGAATAGAAGAATTTACTTCCACATAATCAAGGCCATGTATAAGAAGCCCGCAGCTAACATCTTATTCAATGGTGAAAAATGGAGAGCTTTTCCTCTAATATTAAGAACATGGCAAGGACGCCCTACTCTTGCCATTTGTATTCAACATAGTATGGAAGCCCTAGCCAAACCAATCAGGGAAGTAAAAGAAATAAAAGGCATTCAAATCAGAAAGGAAGAAGTAAAGTTATCTCTGTTTGGAGATGACAGAATCTTATATATAGAAAACCCTAAAGACTGTACAAAATGCTGTTAGAACTAATAAGTGAACTCAATAAAATTGTAGGATACGAAGTCAACATAAAAAATCAGTTGTGTTTCTATACACTAAAAACAAACTACTTGAAAGAAAATTAATAAAACAATTTCATTTACAATAACATAAAAATACTTAGGAGAAAACCAAGGATATAAAAGATCTATACACTGAAAACTATAAAACACTGATGGATGAAATTAAAGAATACAGAAATAAAAGGAAAGACATCCTGTGTTTATCTTTTTAAGATTTAAAATTGTTAAATAGACCAAATTACCCAAAGAAATCTACAGATTCAATGTAATCTCCATCACAGTCTCAATGGCCTGTTTTACAGACTTAGGAAAAAAATCACCATATTCACTTGGAATCACAAAGGACCCCGAGTACTCAAAAGCAATTTTGAGAAAGAATAGAGCTAGAGACATCACACACTTCCTGACTTCAAAATATATTATAGAGAGGCACGATTGCAATGAGGGAAGTCATGAACTCCCTGTCTTCCCACACCTAAGATACTCACTAAACACTGGTGGGGGATCTCCAATGACCAGACTATTGGGAGGAGCTCCAGGGGCAACCAGCTTGTGGGATCCTGGTTCTCAGGCCAGAGATCAGGCTTGAGTGCCCACTCTTGCCACTGTTATTCAATATATTTTTGGAAATCCTAGCCACAGCAAACAGAGAAGAAAAAGAAATAAAAGGAATCCAGATTGGAAAAGAAGTGAAACTCACACTGTTTGCAGATGACATGATATGGTACATATAAAACCCTAAAGATGTCACCAGAAAATTTCTAAAGCTAATCAATGAATTTAGTAAAATTGCAGGATACAAAATTAACACACTGAAACACTTGTATTCCTAGATACTAACAATGAAGAATCAGAAAGAGAAATTAAGGAAACAATTCCACTCACCAATGCAACAAAAAGAATAAAAAACCTAGGAATAAATTTACCTAAGGAGACGACCTTTTGTCTATTCAATCTCCTTACTGGTTATAGGTCTGCTCAGATTTTCTATTTCTTCATCATTCACTCTTGGTAAATTATAGGTTGCTACAATTTTACCTATTTTTTCTGATGATCCCAGTGTTTGGTTGTATAATGGTTCATAGTAATTTCTTATGGTCCTTTTTATTTCTTTGTCATTTATTTATTCAAGTCTTCTCATTTTTTCTTACTTAGTCAAATGAAAGTTTTGTTAATTTTGTTAATCTTTTTTCAAGACCTGTATACAGCAAACTATAAGACACAGATGAAAGAAATCAAAATCAACAGAAACAGATGAAAAGATATATCATGTTCTTGGAGTGGAAAAATCAATATTGTGCAAATAACTATGCTACCCAAAGCAATCTACAGATTCAATGCAATCCCTATCAAATTATTAATACCAATGGCATTTTTTCACAGACCTATGACAAAAAATTTCAAAATTTGTATGGAAACACAAAAGGCCACAAATAGCCAAAGCAATCTTAAGAAAGAAGAATGGAACTGGAGGAATCAACCATCCTGACTTCAGACTATACTACAAAGCTACAGTCATCAAGACAGTATGGTCCTGGCACAAAGACAGACATACACGATCAATGGAACAAGACAGGAAGCCCAGAGATTAAACCCTTGCACCTATGGGTACCTTATCTTTGACAAAATGCAATATACAATGGAGAAAAGAAAAGCCCTTTCACTAAGTGGTGCTGGAAAAATTAGACAGCTATGTGTAAAAGAATGAATTTAGAACACTTCCTAACACCATACACAAAGATAAACTCAAAATGGGTTAAACACCCAAATGTAAGATCAGAAACTATAAAACTCTTAGAGGAAAATATAGGTGGAACACTCTGACATAAATCACAGCAAGATCCTCTATGATCCACTTCCTAGAGTAACAGAAATAAAAACAAAAATAAAGAAGTGGGATCTAGTTAAACTTAAAAGCTTTTGCATAACAAAAGGAACTATACACTGGATGAAAAGACAGCTCTCAGAATAGGAGAAAATAATTGCAAATGAAACAACTGGCAAAGGATTAATCTCCAAAATATATAAGCAACTCATGCAGCTTAATACCAAAAAGACATATAACCCAGTAAAAAATGGGCAGAAGACCTAAACAGACATTTCTCCAAAGACATACAGATGGCCAACAAACATGAAAAGATGCTCAATAGTGCTCATTATTAAAGAAGTGTACATCAAAAGTACAATGAGATATTACCTCACACTGGTCAGAATGGCCATCATCAAAAAATCTACAAACAATAAATGCTGGAGAGGGTATGGAGGAAAGGAAACCCTCTTGCACTATTGGTGGGAATGTAAATTGATACAGCCACTATGTAGGACAATATGGAGATTTCTTTAAAAACTAGGAATAAGACTATCATATGACCCAGCAATCCCATTTCTGGGCATATATCCTAAGAAAACCATAATTGAAAAAGACACAAGTACCCCTATGTTCATTGCAGCGCTACTTACAATAGCTAGGACACAGAAGCAACCTAGATAACCACTGATAGATAAACGGATAAAGAAGTTGCGGTACATATATATAATGGAGTATTTACACAGCCATAAAAAGGAACACATTTGAGTCAGTTCTAGAGAGATGGATGAACGTAGAGCATTTTATGCAGAGTGAAGTAAGTCAGAAAAACAAATATCATATATTAATGCATATATGTCTATAGATATATATATGGAATCTAGAAAAATGGTACTGATGAACTTATTTGCAAGGCAAGAATAGAGGTTAGACATAGAGAACAGATTTTTGGACATACCAGGGGAAGGAAAGGGTGGGACACATTGAGAATGTAGCATTGAAACATATATATTTTCATATGTAAAACAGATAGCTAACGGAAACTTGCTGAAAACACAGGGAGCTCACTGTGGTCCTCTGTGGCGACCTAGAGGGGTGGAATGGGGTGGAGAATGGGGAGGAGGTTCAAGAGCAAGGGGACATATGTATACTTATGGCTGAATCATGTTTTGTATAGCAGAAGTGAACACAATAATGTAAAGCAATTATCCTCCAGTTAAAAACAAATTGAAAAAATATTATATAGCCACAGTAATTCATATAATATGGAACTGACATAAAGATAGGTATATAGACAATTGGAACAGAATAGAGTGCCAAGAAATAAATCCATGTACATCTGGTTAACTGGTCTTCAACAAGGATGCTAAGAACAGAAATGAAGACAATTTCTTCAACAAGTGATGTTGAGAAAACTATATATCTGTATGCAAAAGAATAAAATAGGACTCTTATGACACACACAAAAATCAACTCCATATGAATTAAAGGCCTAAACAGAAGACTTCAAGCTGTAGAAGTTTTAGACAAAAATATGGGGGTTGGGGAGGATGTGGATAAATTGTGTTTTTGTTGGGAATGTGAAATGGTACACCCATTATGGAAAGCAGTATGGAAGTTCATAGAGAAATTAAAATAGAATTACCATATGATCCAGCAATCCCACTATTTGTTACCTACCCAAAAGAACTGAAGTCAAGATTTTGAAGAGCTATTTGCACTCCCATGTTTAATGCAGTGTTACTCACAATGGTCAAGATGTGAGAACAACCTAAATTTCTATGAATAGATGAATAGATAATGTGGTGCATACATACAGTGGAATATTGTTTATCCTTGAAAAAGAAGGAAATCCTGCCACATGTGACAATATGGATGAACCTAGAGAAAGTTAAGTGAAAGAAGTCAATTACAAAAGCATGAGTACTGCATGGCTCCACTTATATGAGCTATCTAAAAAGGTCAGACTCACAGAAACAGAGGAGAATAGTCCGTTCCTGGGGCTGAAGGGAGAGGAAAGTGTGAAGTGGTTATTCAACTGGTATAAAGTTTCAGTTATTCAAGATGGATACATTCTAGAGGTCTGTTGTAAAATATTGTGTCTACAGGATTAAATTGAACATTTAAAATTTTCTTAAGAGGACAGATTTCGCATTGAGTGCTCTTAACACAATTAAAAAAAGAAAGATATTTTGCATGTGTCAAAATTTTATTTAAATGATTAACGGAGGGGCCATCAGAATGACAAAGCTAGTTCAACAAGGGTATGAGAATCTGGGATTTATATACTCAGTGGAAATAAGAGTGGTGAAATGAGATTACTAAACTAGATAGAATGAATCTGGACCCTAATCAATTGTTAGCCAAAGTGACATTTCTCTAAAGACTCAGATCAATCTCAGATGGCCCTAGTATGACATTAAAAGATCACAGAATCATCTCTTTGCCTTATTTACAAGTTCTAGATACATTTCCCTGAATATTGCCTCTGCTATCACAAGCAAAGGGCTTCCCAGGTGGTGCTAGTGGTAAATAATCTGCCTGCCAATGCAGGAGGTGTAAGAGATGCAACTTTGGCAGAGGTGGATGGCCCTCCACTCTAGCATTCTTGCCTGGAGAATCCCATGGACAGAGGAGCCTGGTGAGCTATAGTCCACGGGGTTGCAAACAGTTGGATGCATCTAAACACATTACATTGAGTCTCATTCTAGGTAATGCATGTCCTCACACTCACATAAAAGCTGACCTCATATATTTTTGTGCTAAGATTGTTAATTGAACTTTCTGCTTAGTTAACTGCCTCCGATAGTTTTTAAAGGTTGTTGAAGTTAGATATAAACAATATATAGCACACACAGAGTCGTGAGGGCTTCCTTGTGGCTCAGATGGTAAAGAATCCGCCTGCAATGCGGGAGACCTGGGTTTGATCTCTGTGTTGGGAAGATCCCCTGGAGGAGGGCATGGCAACCCACTCCAGTATTCTTGCCTGGAGAATCCCCACGGACAGAGGAGCCTGGCGGGCCGTAGTCCACGGGGTCGCAAAGAGTCGGACGCGACCGAGAGACGAAGCGCAGCACAACACGTAGAGCCATGAAAGTGAAAGTGAAAATGTTGGTCGCTCAGTCGTGTTTGGCTCTTTGCGACCCCATGGACTGTAGCCCGCCAGGCTCCTCTGTCCATGAGATCCTCCAGGCAAGAATACTGGAGTGGGTTGCCATGCCCTTCTCCAGGGAATCTTCCCGACCCAGGGATGGAACCCGGGTCTCTCGCATTGCAGGCAGATTCTTTACCATCTGAGCCCGCAGACATGCCTCATACACTAATGGTACAATAGTTTATATTACTGTGCCGATTCAGTGATAGCTATTACATGTAATTTCAGAAACTATGTTTTCCGATTGTGTACATTTTGTTCTATTCGGCCTGATTCATTTACATAAGTGTAGCAAGAAGTGTTTTTTCATAAACCTTTTTATTGTATTGTCAGCAAAACTAGAGAAAAGCTCACCTAATTAATTTCTGTCTGGAGGTTATGGAGGAATCTAGGGTTGTATTTTCAATAGCCTTCATTAAACAAGAGTTTTTTTTTTTTCTTTTTTTTAACTGCTCTTAGCTTATCTATCCTGAAGGCGAAGAAACTGAAACTAAGAAGTTAATCTCCATCAGGTTTTAACTATAGTACCCATAATCTCTAATGAATTTCTTCTTCTGCAGTGCTCTTCAATTCAGTGAGATTCCTGGCCTGACAGGAAGCGATCTTTACTACCAGCTGCAAGCCATAGACCTCCCAAGAAGGCTTTGTAGATATTGATTCCACATAAAAAGTATAGATTTTTTGAGACAGACAGAGATTTGCTCCTTCATGGTGGGCCCTTCATACATAGTGAAATGGAATTTATTTTCTAACATGACATTGCCAGCATAGCCTTCGTTACACAATAGATCTGTCCAATTATATCCTGGCTTAAATACTGATTCCTAAAAACCACACATGCATAATTATTGCCATTAAATGTGAAGCGTCTCAGTTCAGGTAGTTGCAATATCTGCTCACTGTCCTAAGTATTTTGTAAACAGGGCAAACAATATCTTACATATTTTCTGTAGAATCTTGCTAATTACTCTAGAGATAACTAATGTCTAAGTATAGTTTGCTCATTTAAATATGAATTATAATGAAAAACTGTAAAGTGTGAACTTAGTAGTGTTTTATCTCCTTTTGTCAAAGGTCGATTGTGACTTTTGTAAGTTTAACTAAACGTGAAAACAGCCTTTTGGATTCCTTTTGGATTCTTATCATCATCCTTATATTCCTTTGATGATTCATTAGTTTATAATCTATATTAAGATTTCCCAGAGGATATTTTCACTTAATTCGGAGGTGTCAGTGGGAATAAAAAGCATTCAGAGTGTGGCCTTTCAGTTTTCACAAGTATAGCCTGTTAAACTGAGTGTTAGAAACAGAATAAGAGGGAAGAAAAAGGAAAATCTTCTACATTTATCAAACAGCAGAACATTAAAAACATTACCAGCAATATTTTAAAACAAATGACTGTATGTAGGTTTTTGCTATGGCATCCCAGGTGTCTCAGACAGTAAAGAGTCTGCCTGCAATGCAGGAGACATGGGTTCAATCACTGGATCAGGAAGATCCCCTGGAGAAGGAAATGGCAGCCCGCTCCCGTACTCTTGCCTGGAGAATTCCATGGACAGAGGAGCCTGGTGGGCTACAGTCCGTGGGTCCAAAGAGTCGGACAGGACTGAGGACAGGACTGAGTGACTAACACTTTACTTTATGGTATCCCAGGTGATGAAGTGATAAAGAATCCGCTTGCCAACGCAGGAGACATGGTGACTTGGGTTCCATCCCTGGGTTGGGAAGATCCCCTGGAGTAGGAAATGGCAAGCCACTCCAGTATTCTTACCTGAAAAATACCATGGACAGAGGAGGCTGGAGGGCTATAGTCCATGAGGTCAGACATGACCGAGTGCACATGCAACTTCTTTACATTCTGTTGGATCTTGGGTCAACTACTATCTACTTTCATAAGGTCTTCTCTTGGATTGAAGTGGTTCCTGGGAATCCCGAGTCAGGTCTCTTGTAAGAGTTGATAAGTGCTGCTCACAGTGTTGATGTCAACTCATCCTGCCAAGACTACACTCATGAATCTTTTCCTTGTGGTATTGGTAGTTAAAAGTGCCTGTTATAGTCCTTTCCTCCAACACTCTAAGATGATCCTTCTTTGCTATTTCTTCTAGAAGATTTAATTTCTGGCCTATAGCTAAAAGCAGAGGCCTTCATGCAAGGTAAGAGAAGAAGAAATCATCTGTTAATGACAAAAATGAAAGTCTGGTGTAATTTTTTGTCAATAAGGGAATGAGAAAAATTATGAGAAAACTAGTGAGTAATCTGTCAACCAAGAAAGGTATTAATAGTGTCCATCCTAACCAATAAAAAGATAAGGACTCTAAGTGGTAACAGTAGTGTAGTCACTCAGTCATGTCTGACTGTTTGTGACCCCATGGACTGTAGCCTGCCATGTTCCTCTGTCCGTGGGATTCTCCAGCCATTCCCTTCTCGAGGGGATCTTCCCAACCCAGAGACTGAACCTGGGTCTCCTGCATTGCAGGCAGATGTTTTCACCCTCTGAGCCACCAAGAAAGCTCTAAGTACTCTAAAAATTACCCCCAAAACTGAAACCTCAAGTATAAATTGAGAATTATGGCTAACAAAATGGAAATTAAAAAAAAAAAGAAGAAAAGTAATACATTGAATCCATCGTACTTAGAAGCAATGGGGTTATAGTTTGTGATAACAGTTTTGGATTTGTTGGACAAGTAATTATAAATATATCAGCTAAGGAAGACATTATATACTCAGAGATATGCTGAGAGCATCAGTGAGATTAAAAAATATTGGAAAGAAAAAAAAAAAATATTGGAAAGGGGACTGACTATTCAAAAACAGGTGCCAGGCCGACAAGGGTAATTCTATTGATTTCTGTAGTTCTCAAACAATTCCAAAGAGCTGTTTATTCACTGTGCTGGTGTCAATTTGTAAATTACTATGAAAAAAGGGAAAAAGAGGAAAAACCATGTCAAAAATTACTGTTAAATAAAGCCACCTGTACTGTTTTGTTTTTTTTTTTTTTTTTTTTTTTTTAAGGAATCTCATTAGTTCCCAAGGTAGCTTTTTCAGCTATTTGAAAAAAATATTTTCTGAGGACTTCCCCGGTTGTCCAGTGACTGGGAGTCTGTGCTCCCAGCGCAGGGGACCTGGGTTCAATCCCTGGTCAGGGAGCTAGATCCTACATGCTGCAACTAAGACGCAGCACAACTAAATAAATAAATAAATAGATATTTAAAAAAATATTTTCTCTATCCACTGTTCATTTGGCTGTTTAGCTACAAGGATAAGTCTGTATAAGTATCCAATTTTTATTTTTCTAGGTGAAAATCAATGGTCTTAAAGCCAGTTTTAGTTTTCTAAAACAAGGTCAAATTTGGAAGAAACTTAAATATGAAAGACATGTTTGTCTTTTTGTGTGTGTGGAGTATGATTTTATTTATTTATTTATTTTTTCCATTTATTTTTATTAGTTGGAGGCTAATTACTTTATGTTTGTCTTTTCTACTCAGGAGTCCCCTCAGCTTTGTGTCTGGTGAAGGCAGGCGCCCCACCTCCCATCTTTTCTTCTTGTAGAAATTCCACAAGGCAGGTAACCTCACACCTGCTCATCCCATCCTAAGTCTACTCATTGCCATGTTGGCACATTTACTTTTCTTTCAGTAGCCCTCATTTCACTCTGTGCTATCCTAAATGCCACCAAAGTGCCAAGATATAACCCCACTCTCCATGGAGTCAGTTGTACTTCTAGTTTTTATTTACCTCCCTTTTATGAACCAAACACAGTGCCCAGAGGGTATTTCATGGTGCCCAGCATTTCTGAGCAGAATTATGCTTTTCTGTAATGTAAAACACCATAAACTCTCACATGGTAGTGATTATAATTTTATGTGATGGAAAGGATTCATAGAATGAGTATTCCCAGTCTTTACCTCCTTCTGCCTACTCAACAGATTGTGACTTTGTTTGGTTACTTCTCTCCAACCCTCCAAATTTCCTAATGAGTTTTTTGGGCTTTTCGTGGAAAATCAAGATGCAGAGAGGAGAGAGGAAGAAATAAATGCCTCGATCTTGGAGAAGTGTGTGCCTGGAAGGATGAGAATTTTGGATGCAATGACTAAAAAAATGATGAAAAATTATAACTTCAGACTATAAATCTTATTTATGGTGGTCAAGAAATTTTAGTAAAGGTATTAAATAATTTTGAAATTATTTCCTTATTTGGCTGTATTCTTTTGACTACAGCAAAATTTGGGGACTAAACTTCATGGTTAGATTTCATAACTGTTCCATTTCATATCAATTTATTGAGAAATTGTGTGCTAACTAAAAAGAAGAGTCCTCTTTTGGAGTGGATAGAGGTGATATAGTATGGATTTTTGAGACAGACAGGCTTGGTCAAATTCTACAGTTTATAACTTGTACAACTTTGGGCCAATTGTCTAAATAATCTAAGCTTCGAATATCTCATTCTGTTACTTTTAAAGAGGAAAACAGTAAATAAAAATGGTGATGATGATGATGATGATGGTAGTACCTAACTTATAGATGCCTGACACCAAGTAAATGCTCATTAATATTACCAACTATTGTTATTATTTCAATCCATATATGATTAGTACCTTTGGAAAAAATGATGGGAAAGGTATTAATTATCATGGCTAGAGTGGTTCAAGAAGGACTCTTCATGGGGTTATTTCTCATTGTATTAAACTTTCATCCATGCATGCTTTCAAAAATTACATGAAATATACATATTCACTGTGGAATAATCATAAAATACAATAAGTAAAAGGAAGGAAAAAGTCATCCAAAACATCGTCTCTAAAAAAATTGCTATTAATGCTTTAGAATTTGTGTGTGCATACTTTTTGATCAATATTTGTTTAAAAAAAAAAGTAGGATACAATTATATGTTTTGCAAACTGCTTCCTACAACTTGAGTGAGTGAGTGAGTGAAGTCACTCAGTCGTGTCTGACTCTTTGCGACCCCATGGACTGTAGGCTTACCAGGGTCCTCTGTCCTTGGGATTTTTCAGGCAAGAATACTGGAGTGGGTTGCCATTTCCTTCTCCAACTTAGTATGTTGCAAATATTCTTCCATGTCAATATCTATATTATATTTTCAATTGAAATTTCTGTATAGTATTTTCTTTTATGGATGTTTCATAATTTATTTCACTAATACTGAAGGTATAGTTTTGAATTTAGGAAAGGTCCTAAATGGTGAGTAAGAGGCAGGAGTGAAACTAAAGGCAGTTAGAACAGCAGTTTCCAATGTTCTCCTATGGTTATAAACTTTTTCATTGTGGAAGAGGGCCAGTGTGATGCCTGGTTAAAGAGCAGATATCAGAGGATTCTGAGTAACAGACTGGTGCAATCTACTTATTCATTATTTTTTCAAACAATTCAGTAGCCACATGTAGATTAGAATGAAGGCAGGGAGTTAGGAAGAGTGGAAGCAGGAAGACCAGTTTTCTAGGAAGAGAGTGATGGGAACTGGACTAGGGTAGAAACTGCTGCTGTCATCTTGAAATTCTGAGTAATTTATCTTTGCACTTGAGTTTTTAAGTGGAAGTTTGATGGGAAAATGGACCATGTACATGAGCAAAGGAGATGCATGCCGTATGTGTGCCTGTCACGCCTTGCTGTCCCATTTGCGTACAGAATTTGCAGCACCCCACAAAGTTCTAGTGGGCGCATAAAACATGAGAGTTTAGCAAAACTTGGACCAAGTATAAGGTAAGTATGTGACATCTAAGACTGCGTAAGCAGGGGCACTGACAAGAACACCTTCCTTTTGAACCAGAACTTGGTTTGAAGTGCAAAAAGAAGGCAGTGGTGTTCTAAGAAAGATGAAGTACCGAAAAGCTCTATCATAACCTCTCAATCATGTTACTTCCTGTATCAGCCAACCACTTACACTGAAAATGATGACATTGAAAAAATGAGAAAGATAAGGCAGCTCATAATTCCTTTTGTTTTTCATCCCTCCTCACTTATCAATAAACTGAGGGTACAGAGCATTAGTAGAAGGTGCTTGTATCAAGAAGTGAAATAGAAATAATTGAGCTAGTTTTGTGCAACTTTCCCACTCTTCTGATAAGAGTGAGATACATATAAACTATGAACCATGACTTGTCTCATTTTGGTGATTTTTGCATGCAAGTTAAGTGCTCTTTTGTACTTAAAACCAACTTTGCCCTATGTATGTGAGCAATAAATTTTAAATCTTTCTTTACATAGAATGACTTTAATTGCTATGGGGAAAAATTAAACAAGAAAAGAGAGTGAGATGAGAATGTGAGCTTCACAAAGACTTTAAAATTTGAGCTAAGAAATACAGGAGGTGAAGGAGGGAATCATGTGCAAATCTGAGAGGATGGCATTGCAGGAGGATGGAATCAGGGCTCCTGAGCTCTAATTGCAGAGCATTTTGAGGAGCCCTGGAGAAATTAGGACTGTGAGGGCCCTGAGGAATTTGAATGACATTCCTGAAAATTACAAGGAGACATGTGCATTGTAGCAGAGTGAGCTGGAGGGAGTATGGTTAAGAGGTAATGGGACGTGGGAGTGGAGTGGACACGGATATCTTGCAGGCCCTTGACGTGACAGTAAGATGTTTGGCTTTTGCTTCAAGTGAAATTGGCTTTTACATTGCAAGTTTTGAGACAGAGTGGTAAAAGAAATGAATAGAGACATGAATTGAAGTGCTGGCTCTGTTATTTATCAGTCAAGTATGTTTCTGACTATTTTTTTTTTCTGAGGTTTACTTTCTTTCCCTTTCACTTGGGATTAATAATTCACCTAACTCAGAGGATTGTGAGAAATAAAAAATGATACTCTACATGAAGTGCTTAGCACAGTTTTCAGTTCAGTTCAGTCGCTCAGTTGTGTCCAACTTTTTGTGACCCCATGACTGCAGCACACCAGGCTTCCCTGTCCATCAACAACTCCCGAAGCTTGCTCAAACTCATGTCCATCGAGTTGGTGATGCCATCCAACCATCTCATCCTCTGTCATCCCCTTCTCCTCCCACCTTCAATCTTTCTCAGCATCAGGGTCTTCTTCTATGAGTCAATTCTTCGCGTCAGGTGGCCAAAGTATTGTAGTTTCAGCTTCAGTATCAGTCCTTACAATGAACATTCAGGACTGATTTCCTTTAGGATGGACTGGTTGGATCTCCTTGCAGCCCAAGGGACTCCCAAGAGTCTTCTCCAACACCATAGTTCAAAAGCATAAATTCTTCGGTGCTCAGTTTTCTTTATAGTCCAACTCTCACATCCATACATGACTACTGGAAAAACCGTAGCTTTGACTAGACGGACCTTTGTTGGCAAAGTAATGTCTCTGCTTTTTAATATGCTGCCTAGGTTGGTCATAACTTTGCTTCCAAGGAGCAAGCATCTTTTAATTTCATGGCCACAGTCACCATCTGCAGTCATTTTGGAGCCCCAAAAGATAAAGTCTCTCACTGCTTCCATTGTTTCCCCATCTTCCCCATCTATTTGCCATGAAATGATGGGACCAGATGCAATGATCTTAGTTTTGTGAATGTTGAGTTTTAAGCCAACTTTTTCACTCTCCTCTTTTCACTTTCATCAAGAGGCTCTGTAGTTCCTCTTTGCTTTCTGCCATAAGGGTTGTATCATCTGCATATCTGAGGTCATTGGTATTTCTCCCCACAATCTTGATTCCAGCTTGTGCTTCCTCCAGCCCAGCATTTCTCATGATGTACTCTGCATATAAGTCAAATAAGCACAGTGACAAGATACAGCCTTGATGTTCTCCTCTCCCAATTTGGAACCAGTCTGTTGTTCCACGTCCAGTTCTAACTGTTGCTTCTTGACCTGCATACAGATTTCTCAGGAAGCAGGTCAGGTGGTCTGGTATTCCCATCTCTTGAAGAATTTTCTGCAGTTTGTTGTGATCTACACAGTCAAAGGTTTTGGCGTACTCAATAAAGCAGAAGTAGATGTTTTTCTGAAACTCTCTTGCTTTTTCAATGATCCAATGGATGTTGACAATTTGATCTCTGGTTCCTCTGCCTTTTCTAAATCCAGCTTGAACATCTGGAAATTCATGGTTCATGTACTATTGAAGCATGGCTTGGAGGATTTTGAGCATTACTTTTTAGTGTGTGAGATGAGTACAATAGTGCGGTAGTTTGAACATTCTTTGGCATTGCCTTTCATTGGGATTGGAATGAAAATTGACCTTTTCCAGTCCTGTGGCCACTGCTGAGTTTTTCAAATTTGCTGGCGTATTGAGTGCAGCAGTTTCACAACATCATCTTTTAGGATTTGAAATAGCTCAACTGAAATTTCATTACCTCCACTAGCTTTGGTCGTAGTGATGCTACTTAAGGCCCGCTTGACTTTGCATTCTAGGATGTATGGCTTTAGGTGAGTTATCATGCCATAGTGGTTATCTTGGTCATGAGGATCTTTTTTGTATAGTTTTTCTGTGTATTCTTGCCACTTCTTCTTAATATCTTCTTCTTCTCTTAGGTCCATGCCATTTCTGTCCTTTATTGTGCCCATCTTTGCATGAAATTCTCCCTTGGTATCTCTAATTTTCTTGAAGAGATTTCTAGTCTTTCCCATTCTATTGTTTTCCTCCATTTCTTTGCATTGATCACTGAGGAAGGTTTTCTTATCTCCCCTTGCTATTCTTTGGAACTCTGCATTCAAATGGGTATATCTTTCCTTTTTTTCCCTTGCCTTTAGCTTCTCTTCTTTTCTCAGCTATTTGTAATGCCTCCTCAGACAGCCATTTTGCCTTTTTGCATTTCTTATCTTGGGGATAAGATCACTGCCTCCTGTAAAATGTCATGAACCTCCATCCATAGTTCTTCAGGCACTCTCTCTATCAGATCTAATCCCTGAAATCTATTTGTTATGTCCACTGTATAATCATAAGGGATTTTATTTAGGTCATACCTGAATGACCTAGTGGTTTTCCCTATTTTCTTCAGCTTAAGTCTGAATTTTGCAATAAGGAGTTCATGATCTGAACCACAGTCAGCTCCTGGTCCTGTTTTTGCTGACTGTATAGAGCTTCTCCATCTTTGGCTGCAAAGAATATTATCAATCTGATTTCAGTATTGACTATCTGGTATGTCTGTGTGTAGTCTTCTCTTGTGTTGTTGGAAGAGGGTGTTTGCTATGACCAGTGCATTCTCTTGGCAAAACTCTGTTATCCTTTGCCCTGCTTCATTCTGTACTCCAAGGCCAAATTTGCCTGTTACTCCAGGTATCTCTTGACTTCTTACTTTTTCATTCCAGTCCCCTATAATGAAAAGGACATCTTTTTGGGGTGTTAGTTCTAGAAGGTCTTGTAGGTCCTTATAGAACCATTCAACTTCAGCTTCTTCAGCATTACTGGTTGGGGCATACACTTGGATTACCGTGATATTGGATGGTTTGCCTTGGAAACGAACAGAGATCATTCTGTCATTTTTGAGATTGCACCCAAGTACTGCATTTTGGACTCTTTTTTTTTTTGGACTATGAGGGTGCCTTCATTTCTTCTAAGGGATTCTTTCCCACAGTAGTATATATGATTGTCATCTGAGTTAAATTCACCCATTCCAGTCCATTCTAGTTCTCTGATTCCTAAAACATTGATGTTCACTCTTGCCGTCTCCTGTTTAACCACTTCTAATTTACCCTGATTTTTGGACCTAACATGAATCCTATGTTAGGTTCCTATGCAATATTGTTCTTTACAGCATCGGACTTTACTTCCATCACCAGCCACATCCATAACTGGGTGTTGTTTTTGGTTGGCTCCATCTCTTCATTTTTCTGGAGTAATTTTTCTACTCTTCGCCAGTAGCATATTGGGCACCAACCTGGGGAGTTCATCTTTCAGTGTCCTGTCTTTTTGCCTTTTCATACTGTTTATGGGGTTCTCAAGACAAGAATACTGAAGTGGTTTGCCATTCCCTTCACCAGTGAACCACATTTTGTCAGAACTCTCCACCATGACCTGTCCATCTTGGGTGGCCTTACGTGGCATGGCTCACAGTTTCATTGAATTAGACAAGCTGTGGTCCACGTGCAGTAATTTGAGCATTCTTTGGGATTGCCTTTCTTAGGGATTGGAATGAAAGCTGACCTTTTCCAGTCCTGTGGCCACTGCTGAGTTTTCCAAATTTGCTGGCATATTGAGTGCAGCACTTTCACAGCATCATCTTTCAGGATTTGAAATAGCTCAACTGGAATTCCATCACATCCACTAGCTTTGTTCGTAGTGATGCTTTCTAAGGCCCACTTGACTTCACATTCCAGGATGTCTGGTTCTAGGTGAGCAATCACACCATTGTGATTATCTGGGTCGTGAAGATCTTTTTTGTACAGTATTCTTGCCATCTCTTCTTAATATCTTCTGCTTCTGTTAGGTCCATACCATTATCTGTCCGTTATTGAGCCCATTTTTGCATGAAATTTTCCCTTGGTATCTCTAATTTTCTTGAAGAGATCTCTAGTCTTTCCCATTCTGTTGTTTTCCTCTATTTCTTTGCATTGACCGCTGAGGAAGGCTTTCTTATCTCCCCTTGCTATTCTTTGGAACTCTGCATTCAAATAGGAATATCTTTCCTTTTCTCTTTTGCTTTTTGCTTCCCTTCTTTTCACAGCTATTTGTAAGGCCTCCTCAGACAACCATTTTGCCCTTTGCATTTCTTTTCCGTGGGAATGGTCTTGATCCCTGTCTCCTGTACAATGTCACGAACCTCCATCCATAGTTCATCAGGCTCTCTGTATATCAGATTTAGTCCCTTAAATCTATTTCTCAGTTCCAGATGTTCAAGCTGGTTTTAGAAAAGGCAGAGGAACCAGAGATCAAATTGCCAACATCTGCTGGATCATCAAAAAAGCAAGAGAATTCCAGAAAAACATCTACTTCTGCTTTGTTGATTATGCCAAAGCCTTCGACTGTGTCAATCACAATAAACTGTGGAAAATTCTGAAGGAGATGGGAATACCAGACCACCTGACCTGCCTTTTGAGAAACCTGTATGCAGGTCAGGAAGCAACAGTTAGAACTGGACATGGAACAACAGACTGGTTCCAAATAGGAAAAGGAGTACGTCAAGGCTGTATATTGTCACCGTGCTTATTTAACTTATATGCAGAGTACATCATGAGAAATGCTGGGCTGGAAGAAGCACAAGCTGGAATCAAGATTGCCAGGAGAAATAGCAATGACCTCAGATATGCAGATGACACCACCCTTATGGCAGAAAGTGAAGAGGAACTAAAAAGCCTCTTGATGAAAGTGAAAGAGGAGAGTGAAAAAGTTGGCTTAAAGCACAACATTCAGAAAACTAAGATCATGGCATCTGGTCCCATCACCTCATGGGAAATAGATGGGGAGACAGTGGAAACAGTGTCAGACTTCATTTTTTTTGGCTCCAAAATGACTGCAGATGGTGACTGCAGCCATGAAATTAAAAGACGCTTACTCCTTGGAAGGAAAGTTATGACCAACCTAGATAGCATATTAAAAAGCAGAGACATTACTTTGCCAACAAAGGTCCATCTGGTCAAGGCTATGGTTTTTCCAGTGGTCAGATATGGATTTGAGAGTTGGACTGGAAGAAAGCTGAGCACAGAAGAATTGATGCTTTTGAACTGTGGTGTTGGAGAAGACTCTTGAGAGTCCCTTGGACTGCAAGGAGATCCAACCAGTGCATCCTAAAGGAGATCAGTCCTGGGTGTTCATTGGAAGGACTGATGCTGAAGCTGAAACTCCAATACTTTGGCCACCTCATGCAAAGAGCTGACTCATTGGAAAAGACCCTGATGCTGGGAGGGATTGGGGGCAGGCAGAGAAGGAACGACAGAGGATGAAATGGCTGGATGGCATCACCGACTAGATGGGCATGAGTTTGAGTAAACTCCAGGAGTTGGTGATGGACAGGGAGGCCTGGCGCGTTGTGATTCATGGGGTCGCAAAGAGTCGGACATGACTGAGCGACTGAACTGAACTGAACTGTGGTCCATGTGATCAGTTTCATTAGTTTTCTGTGACTGTGGTTTTCATTCTTGTGCCCTCTGAGGGATAAGGAGAGGAGGCTTATGGAAGGTTCCTGGTGGAAGTGATTGACTGGCAAGGAAACTGGGTCTTGTTTTGATGGGTGGGGCCATGCTCAGTAAATCTTTAATCCAGTTTTCTGGCGATGGGTGGGGCTATGTCCCCTCACAGTTGTTTGACCTGAGGCCAAAACTATGGTGGAGGTAATGAAGATAATCACTTTCTTCAAAAGGTCCAGTGCATGCACTGCCTCACTCAGTGCCCCCGACCCTGTACCAGGACACCGCCGACCCAAGCCTCTGTCGGAGACTCCTGGACACTCATGGGCAAGTCTGGGTCATTCTTTTGTGGGGTCACTGCTCCTTTCTCCTGGGCCCTGGTGCACATAAGGTTCTGTTTGTGCCCTCCCAGAGTCTGTTTCCCAGTCCTGTGTAAGTTCTGGTGGCTCCATGTTGGGGTTAATGGTGACATCCTCCAAGAGGGCTTATACCATACCCAGGTCTCTTGCACCCAGAGCCCCTGCCCCTGCAGCAGGCCACTTCTGACCCGTACCTCCGCAAGAGATGCTCAAACACTCAGGGGCAGGTCTGGCTCACTCTCAGTGGAGTTTCCTGGTGTGCATGAGGTTTTGTTTGAGCCCTCTGAACACCTCTGGTGGTTATGGGGTTTGATTCTAACCGAGCATCTCTGGCAGGTATGAGGTTTGATTCTAAATGTGATTTTCCCCCTACTACCATCTTGCTGGGACTTCTCCTTTGCCTTTGGATGTGGGGTATATTTTTTTTGTGGGATCCAACATTCTCCTGTCAACGGTAGTTCAGCAGTGAGTTGTTATTTTGGAGTTCTCACAGGAGATGAGTACATGTCCTTCTACTTTGCCATATAGCACAGTGTTTGATTTGTGCTAAATGCCCAATAGATAAATTTATTAATAATTTTATTGTAATAAAAGGAGCTCATAAATATTAGCACTTTCCTTACTGGGCATTAAAAAATTTCTCAAGAATCAGAAAGAGTAATCTTTTTAAAGTTGTTCTTACTTAGATAAGAATGACCAATATATTTTAACCATATAGAGTTATTTCCCATTATAAATGAGATTTCTAATTAATCCACTCAGAATAAAAATAGCTTTTGCAAGTAAAGCAAAAATGTTAACAATTCTTTGCCTTTAGGATTGTTATATCCTCTTGATGAATTGACCCTTATTATGAAATAATCTGGTTTTTTTTTTTTAACCACTAGTAATATTCTTTACTCTCAAGTTTTGCATGCATGCATGCTCAGTCATGTCTGACTTTTTGTGGCCCCGTGAACTGTAGTATGCCAGGCTCCTCTGTCCGTGAGGTTTCCCAGGCAAGAATATTGGAGTGAGTTGCCATTTCTTCCTCCTGGGAATCTTCCTGACACAGGAATGGAACCTGTGTCTCGTTCATCTCCTGCTCTGACAGGTGAATTGTTTACCACTGCACCATCTGGGAAGCCCAGCACTTAGATGTGTCTTGCTTTTTTCCCCTCTTTTTCAAATATCTAATCAGGCTTTATCAGTCTTTATTTGGGGTGTTTAGAACATTTATGGTTAGTTGATTATTGATAAGGTTAATGTGAGTCTATCATCTTCCTTTTTATTTTCTATTAATCTTTACCCCATTAGTTTTTTGTTCTCCTTTTCCTGTTTTTCTGTTTTCCTATGATTTAATCTTTTTTGTGTTATTCTATTTTTTCTCTTTCGTTGGCTTATTAATGATTGCTTTTTGTTTTTGTTATTTTAATGGTTGCTTTAGTGTTTATGGCTTATATCTTTAATTTGTCACAATCTACCATCAAGTGATGTTGCATCTATTTTAAATATTTGACAAGAACCTTTCAACAGTGTATTTCTAATATTTTCCTCTTGGCCTTTATATTGCTGCTGTTGGACATTTTCTTATTCCATATGTTATAAGCCCTACACTACATTGTTACTGTTCTTGTTTAAACAATTGTGTTTTTAAAAGATAATTATTTTTAAAAGATTGAAATAATAAGAAAAGGATCTTATATTTTAGCCAAGTAATTACTATTTCTGCTGCATAACAGTGAATCTAGATAACACAGGAGAAAACCTAGATGACTTTGGACATGGTGATGACTTTTTAAATACAACAAAAAAGGCATAAGCCCTGAATGAAATAATTGATAAGCTGGACCTCATTAAAATTAAAAACATCTGCTCTGTGAAAGCCAATGTCAAGAGATTAAGAAGAGAAGCCACAGACTGGGAGAAAATATTTGCAAACAATGCAGCTGATAAAGGCCTGTTATTCAAAATACACAAATAATTCTTAAAACACAAAAATTAGCAAAGAAACAACCTGATTAAAATATAGGCCAAAGACTTTAACATCCAGCTCACCAAAGAAGATAAATAGATGGAAAATAAGTATCTGAAAAGATGCTTCACATCATATGTCACTAGAGAAATGCAAATTAAAACAATGAGATGCTACTGCATAACTGTTAGAATGGCCAAAAATCCATAAACTGATAACATGAAATATTGGTGACAGTACAGAGCAACAGAAACTTTCATACATTGCTGTGGGACTGTGAAATGGTACAAACACTTTGGAAGACAGTTTGGTGATTCTTACAAAATTAAATGTACAATTACCATACAATTTGGCAATTATATTCCTTGATATGTACCCAAAGGAGGTGAGAACTTATGTCAAGACAAAAAGCCTGAACCTTATGCTTATTGCAGCTTTATTTATAATTGTCAAAAGCTGGAAACAATTAAGATGTCCTTCAGTGGGTGAATGAATAAATAAACTGGTACATGCAGGTAATGGAATATTATTCAGTGCTAAAAACAAGCTATTAAGCCATGAAAATATATGTAGGCAATAAATATGCATATTGCTAAATAAAGGAAGCAAATCTGAAAACACTACACACTGTAGGATTCCAACCAGATGACATTCTAGAAAGGAGACTATAAGAAGATCTGGGTTGAGGAGGGAAGGATGAATGGACAGAGCGCAGAAAATTTTTAGGGCAGTGAAAATACTTTGTATGATATTATAATAATGGGTACATGTTATTATACATTTTCCCAAATTCATAGAATATGTAAACACCAGGAGTAAAATATAATGTAGACTTTGAATAATTAGTATGTGTCAGTGTGGATTCATCAGTTTAACAAAGGTACTGGTCTGGTTCGGTTCAGTTCAGTTCAGTCGCTTAGTCATGTCCGACTCTTTGCTACCCCACAGACTGCAGCACGCCAGGCTTCCGTGTATATCACCAACTCCTGGAGCTTGCTCAAACACACATGCATCGAGTCAGTGATGTCATCCAGCCATCTCATCCTCTGTTGTCCCCTCCTCCTGCCTTCAATCTTTCCCAGCATCAGGGTCTTTTCCAATGAGTCAGTTCTTCTCATCAGGTGGCCACAGTCCTGGAGCTTCAGCTTCAGCATCAGTCCTTCCAATGAATATTCAGGACTGATTTCCTTTAGGATTGACTGATTTCCTTTAGGATTGACTGATTTGATCTCTTTGCAATCCAAGAGATTCTCAAGGCTCTTCTCCAACAACACAGTTCAAAAGCATCATTTCTTTGGCACTCAGCTTTCTTTATGGTCCAACTCTCACATCCATACATGACTACTGGAAAAACCATAGCTTTGACTAGATGGACCTTTGTTAGCAAAGTAATGTGTCTGCTTTTCAGTATGCTGTCTAGGTTGGTCATAGCTTTTCTTCCAAGGAGCAAGCGTATTTTAGTTTTATGGCTGCAGTCACCATCTGCAGTGATTTTAGAGCCCAAGAAAATAAAGTCTGTCACTGTTTCCACTATTTCTCCATCTATTTGCCATGAAGTGATGGGACCTAATGTCATGATCTTTGTTTTTTGAATGTTGAGTTGTAAGCCAGCTTTTTCACTCTCCTCTTTCATTTTCATCAAGAGGCTCTTTAGTTCTTCTTCACTTTCTGCCATAAGGATGGTGTCATCTGCATATCTGAGGTTATTGATATCTCTCCTGGCAATCTTGATTTCCAGCCCAGCATTTCTCATGATGTACTCTGAATAGAAGTTAAATAAGCAGGGTGACAATACACAGCCTTGGCATTCTCCTTTCCCAATTTGGAACCATTCTGTTTATCAACGTCTGATTTTAACTGTTGCTTCTTGACCTGCCTACAGATTTCTCTGCAAAATTATAGATACTATCTACGGTAAGAAATGGGTTTCCCTGGTGGCTCAGACAGGCAGAATCTGCCTGAAATGCAGGAGACCTGTGTTCAATCCTTAGGTTGGGCGGGTCCCCTGGAGGAGGACGTGGCAACCCACTTCAGTATTCTTGCCTGGAGAATCCCATGGATAGACGAGCTGGGTGGGCTGCAGTCCATGGGGTCGCAAAGAGTGGGACATGACTGAGTGACTAAACACAATATGTAGTAAAAAATGACAGCAAAAAGAGTTACCTTCTCTAGTCCGTAAGCATGAATTTAGGGGACCATAGTAGTAGCAAAAAAAATCACAAAGAATCATAATTGGAGAATTGTGAGTTCAAATCCTCATAAGTGGAGGCACTGATGTTCGAAAGGGAAGAGTGACTTGATCAGGGTCCTGAAGAAAACTGGAGAGGTGTGTTAGGGGAGAACAGAGCTAAGTAGATCAGGGTAACTGAACCGATACATTTGATGGTCCTCAGATTAACTGACCTAAACTGTATTTCCCTAGTTGCTCAGATGGTAAAGCGTCTGCTTACAATGCAGGAGACCTGGATTCGATCCCTGGGTCAGGAAGATCCCCTGGAGAAGGAAATGGCAACCCACTCCAGTAGTCTTGCCTGGAAAATCCCGTAGATGGAGGAACCTGGCAGGCTACAGTCCATGTGGTTGCAAAGAGTCGGACACAACTGAGCGATTTCACTTCACTTCAAATTAATTAATACCAATGATGTTCTTAAGTGAATCCTCATGTTGAGTCCTATACTTATGTTAAGATAGTATTTATGGAGCTAAAATTGGGGGAAAAAATGAAGATATTGGGACCAATTCCATCCTTTTCCTCGTTCCTAATAATCTATGACTCCTTGGGTAAAAAAGTTCAGGCAAGCTTTGATTTCAGATAGAATTCTTGCTGTGTGCTTTTTGAGCAGCCCATCTATTTAACCCTTACCATTAGCTGTGCCTAATTCTATGGTGTAAAGCTGGTATTGAAGATAAGTGGGTAGCAGATATACAAAAGCTGTGCCCATATGTTGTGCCACAGGAGTGGGCAAATGGTAGTTAGGGGAGGAATGATGAACTCTAGTGTCAGACAGCCTTGATAGAAATCAGGCCATTGATATCTTATGACTGTGTTGTTCCTTTGAGTTGATCCCTGGGATCAGCGCCAGAAAAATAAATGAGAACCAGAGACCAAATTAAGTGTTGCCTGATCATTATGTCAAGGACAAAAGCAGGAAGATAAAAATTGCAAAGCCAAATAGATACCGGACAAAGGGGAAATAATGGCAGCTGTAACCATAGTTTGGAAATAAGAAGTGGAACAAATGAGCCTGAACTTACTCACCATCTGTTCGGAAACAGGAGGAGCCTCAGAAAGTACCCTGCCTTGGGCTTCTGGTGAGGGTCTTTCACATCTTTGCCCAGCTTCTTACGGACAGGGTAACTTGGGAAAGGTAGCCTGTTTTTTTGTTTTGCTTTGTTTTTTTCCTGAATTTCAGTTTCCTCATCTGTTAGGTGGAGATAATGACACCCCTCTGTCTCCAAGATCAGCACATATTCGTTCTCCAAGAGCTCCGCTTCCTCTAACATCTGCCTCCCGTCTCCAGAACCCAACTTCCGGCGTAGGTGTCTTCCTATGATCTACTGTCCTTGCTATAACCACGGGCGTGACAAACGCTGTTACCCTATGTGAGCAGGAAAATACAGTGCAATAGCAAGAATGTGGGACTCTTACTATATAACTCTGACTTCCAATCCTTCTTCTGTTCCTGGGTGACCTTGAAAAATTACTCATCTTTTCTGGGTCTCAGTTCCCTCAAACTCATATGGTTGTTGTGAGGTGCTCACAAAGTACTTAATACAGTGTCCTGGAGCATAAATAATCTTTAGCATCCATCCTACAGACTGCTGAACTGTATCATTACCGTTGCTGTTAACATTGTCAAAGTATGCATTTTAAACCTTAAAAACATATGCAAATCTACATTGAGTACATCTTAAAGGTTAGTTGAAATCATGAAAGAGGGAAGTAGCAGGATGGTAAAAGAGACTCAGAAAAAAAGAAGTATGTATAGTTGGTGAAGGAGAGCATGATGATATATGGTTAAATCGCATATGGAACTGTCAATGTCTTAAGAGGCCAGTAAAATTGTAAACTCTAAAGTTATGCTTTTTACTGGGAATTTATTAACTTCTTTCTCCACTGGACAAAGATATCTCACAATTTATCAATCTTCTATAAGTTAATACTTAATCTTATGCAGGTCTGAGCCTTAATGAATAATAAATATGACATCAAGTTAAACGATCATTGTAGATAATGAGGAGTCTCAATAGCAGGCTTGTTAGCAAATACCTTACCATGATCATCAAAGATCTGGCATCTCCTCACTTCACTTCCAAGCTTTAGGTAATTATTTTCTCTTTGAGTTTGGTCAATGAATTATTGTCCTGTCTAAGACCATGGTTTTCTGGGACCCAGGCTTTGGAGCGGGGGGTGTCAAGCTAAAACATCCCACCTTTTGACCTTTTGTAACCAAATTAAATCATCATAAATATCTTCATGTTTGAAAATTTGAGAACATTCGGTAATGAGGAAAGGAAAAGAAACCAGAGCCTGGAACTGAAACAAGTTTAATATTTATTTTCACGAGTGTGACCTCTTTTTGGGTGGGGTATTTAGAAATGGGCACGTTTCACATCCGCAGCAGCCAACTGCATGGGGGCATCGGACAGTTAACGTCTGTATCTGAGCAGCATTTCCCTCAAACCTCAGCAGTCATCCCTTTCTCTCTGTCCTCCTGCATCGGAGCATCAGACAATTATGTCCGTATCTGAGCAGCATTTCCCTTAAACCTCAGCAGTCATCCCTTTCTCCCTGTCCTCTGCAGACAAAGGTCCTGTTTGTTTTTTCAAGTCATTTCATTTTCCTTTATTCTTTATCTCTCTCCCTAATCTTTCCCTCTTTTTTTCTCCTACTCTTCCTGGGTCTTTATATTTACTTAGAGCAATTTTTCCTCCTTTCTTTTTTATTTTTTGACTCTTTCCTCTTGGAGTGATTGAAAGCCCAAATGATCTGTTTTCTCTCCTTCTCTGATTCCTTTCTTTAGCTTGCTTTTATGAGCCCTCAGCTGTTTCTTTGCTTGTCACAACCCAGGCCCTTTGATCCCTATTTGTCCTTTCAACTCTTTCACATATTTTTGAGCTTTTAGAGGAAGGACAAGAGAAGAAGAGAAATTTTTTAAGACACATCAACATAAATTTTGGAGAAAAATCTCTAATTAGTCTTTAATCCAAGATGTCTTCTTTGATCACATTGTTAAATTAGATAAACAAAAATTGCTTTAAGAAACTGTAAAGTAATAAAAAAAATAAATAAAATAAAACTGTAACTGCCAATACTGCCATAAATTTTCAAGGAAGAGTTATTTTGTAAGCCTTCCTCATATACATAAACATTTTCATTTCTGTATTTTCCTTCTGTCTTTGTCTTCTTTGAAAGATTGCATTTAAGAATCTCTTTATTTAAGCTTGCACCATAGATATGTGAGCATATCTTGCAGGTGTATTAAGGAGTAGACAAAATCTGGCAGTTTAAAGCCTGGGGGGCACTGTAATCTTTTGGGGTGGGAAACAAAGCCAGACCTTCAGAGATCTGTGTCCATTGCCATGCTGTATGCCATAATGTTTGAATCACCTTGCTCTGAACACATGGTCAGGCAGATACAGTTCTGCCTTCCACAAGTAGACAGTCAGTCATGACCTTGTTTTCTAAGTCACTTGGAGCAAAGGACAAGCTAGTTAATAAAGGACATTTTAGAAAATGAAAAAAGAACCCCCATTATGTGAATGAAAAGTGGCCTTACTATATAGAAGGTAAGAATCTGAGATCTGCATTCAAGTTCTGCTACTTGCTGGTTGCATGATCTTGAGTAAGTACATAAGTTCTTCAGGTTTTAGTTTCTTTTTCTATAAAATAGAGATATTAATGGAGACATTAAACACTGTTTTCAAAGACATCATATGAATATAATATCAGTGGAGATATTGCGTATTATACCGTAGTTCTCCTTCATCCAGTTTCAGTAGCCCATGGTCAACCATAGTTCAAAAATATTAAATAGAAAATTCCAGGAATAGTTCATAAATTTCTGAGTAGTATGGTAAAATCTTGCACTGCTTTGTCCCACCTGGGCTATGAATCATCCCTTTTTCTAGTGTATCTATGCTCTATACTCTACCCATTTGTTAGTATGGGAAAAAAATTGTATATATAGGATTTGGGCTTCCCTGGAAGCTCAGCTGCTAAAGAATCCACCTGCAATGCAGGAGACCCTGGTTCGATTACTGGGTTGGGAAGATCCACTGGAGAAGGAATAGGCTACCCACTCCAGTATTCTGGCTAGGAGAATTCCATGGACTATACAGTCCATGGGGTCGCAAAGAATAGAACATGACTCAGCAACTTTCACACATAAGATTCAGTGCTATCCTCAATTTCAGACATCCACTAGTGGTCTTGAAACATAACCTCCATAAATAAGAGGGGATTACTCTATACCCTTTGATACAGTTAAGATACACATTATCATAAATGCTGAGGAAATGTTACAAACCTCATATTATCATTTGCTTTTCTGTTCATCAAGATTGCTTGTAAAGAGGAAATGAACTTTCAAGGTTAATTATAGATCTGTATTATTACTATTTTTCAAAATCTATTCCAACTTACAAATGGATATTCACTGGAAAAATGGGAGTAATTAGGGCAGTAACTATTTAAAAGTAGTGTTCTGAGAATCAGTTGATAGATCAATGAGGTAGCATGAAGTTCAGAAATAAGCCTACATCTATAAAGAAGTTTAATGTATAATAAAAATGACATTTTAGATCAGTGAGCATTTTTATGAAAATATACCCTTGCATGAAATATGAAATATCTACATTTCCTGACTCAGCTTAATCTTTTACATAAAGAAGTGCCTTGAATTTTGTTTTAAATTTTTACTAAATTATTCAAGATAGTGAATTAAATTTTATTCCCCAATTTTCAAAGAAATAAGAGAAATGAAAAAAAAAGAGAGAAATGATAGTTTAAAATCAGTATGTCCTTAACAACATTGTAAAAAGATTGCTATAGGAAATAGACATTTTAAAGAAATTTTGGATAATAGAAAGTGCAATCAGATTAATGAAGATAACCAAAAATATCTAGATATTTTAGGGAAAATATTAGCAAAAAAGTACCTAGAGGTGGAGGTAAAAATCAGAACCATTGACTTGGGAAACAAAAAAGAACTTTAGAGAATTCTAATTTGTTACTGTTATAGACATTCATGAGAATACTTCAGACTCAAAATAAGAACAGGCTGCAGTGAAAAAGGAAAAATAAGAAATAGTTTTTACAAATAATAACCCTGCTTGCTAAATTTTTTCAACAGAAAGCATGAAAACCAAATTATAGATCTAAAAGATGAAGATGAAATCTCCAAAAATGTAGAGAAAAAAGAAAAATGGAATTGAAAAAGAAAAATTAGAATGCAAGGAAATCAGATACAGAAGCTCATTATCTGTTTATAGTATTTGAAACACACTGATGCTCCTGGAAATTAAAAAAAAAAAAAAAGTTTAGAATGGCAGCCCGATGTTCACCAATTGACCTGAATTTGTACGGAAATTTAAACATGGTAGATGGCATTTTAAATCAGTGGGCATTTGGGGAAAAAGTGTTACTGATCTCTGGGAGCATTGTCAAATCCTTTGCTTTACTCCCAAATTATTTTATTAGATGCAGAACTGATGTAGATGTGCCAGAAGCTCTTGTAACCAATGTTTCAAATTTGTGAAGTTTTATATGTTTATTTTCTTTCATTCTAAAAGTATACTTCATCTCCTAAGGGAAGGCAGAAATGGAGTAGGAGCAAAAGCAGGGTGTAACTCTGCTTTAGCAGGTATGAGCAGGGTAAAAAGAAACAGTTTGGGGGGTTTTTCCAGTCCTGCCCATGTTGTGCTCTGTTAAAAAACGCTGTTGCTCTTTTACAAAACTGAGAAAGAATAGACAGCAAGTAACACTCAAATCTTACTCTTTTTCAAGCTTTTATTTTTCCTTGAGAAGAAAATGGGTCTGGCTATGTACATATTCCCCCAGACAACTTACATAACCTTAAAGAGAAAAATCAAAGAAATGGACATATGGCTGCCTTAACCATTTTGTGAGCTGAGAGCAGAAAGGAAACTTTGATTATAAGTCTTAGGTATCTCACACACATTGGAAGGAGGGAGTGAAAACGTTATGTGGTACTAAGTCAGGGTGGTCAGTCACTTTCCCAAACTAGAGTGTGAACATTTTCTTGACTCTCCATAGCAATTAAAAAAAATTGTGTTTAATTTGAAAGTAACCTATATACATGAATATGAAGTTTTCCTGGGCCATCAGATGACTACCTAAGTACTGCCACATAATTTCTGTATTGGAGTTGACTTTTATGTTTGCAACTTTACTGGCCTCAAGTTGAAGGGAAAAGAACAGAGAAAAAATTAATGCCTTAATAGAGGCCAGTGACATCAAGATGCAGGCTGTGAACACAAGTGTTATAGGAGTTAAATGTAGAACTGTGTCGGGAACACCAAGCTTTTAGTGCCTGGAAGCTCTGGCTGCCAAATCTAAAAATCCGTGCTCTGGCATCCAGGACCACAGTCACTGAGTAAAGAGAGATTTTATTTCAGCAAAGTAACATACGTCATCTGTCACCCTCAATTAATAGATTTAATTTGAATTGTCTTGGTTTTAGAAATTTATAGTCATGTGAGCATAAAGAATTTATACCCAGGTTTATGTTTGCATGGATTTAAAGAGCATGCCAATAAAAAGTTAAAGTTAGAGCTGTGGGTGCTAGGGTTTTTATTAGCCAGGAGACACACATCACATCTGATCCAAGCTAGCTGACCCTAGTGGGTCCTCCAGCCCGCAAAGCTTATTGCATGTGGTTGGACTGGAATAGAATCAAGGGCTCACGTGACTTGGCCCCTGTGTTTTTTCCAGAGACAAGTCCCTCTAGGGCGTCTTCTTCAGTTTCTAGCCAGTTTTTTTTTCATGTTTTAATTTTCCATTCATGAATAAGTCTCTTTCCTTAATGCCTACTTAGTCATGCATACTTCACGCAAACAAGAGAATGGGATGTTTTGGAAGATCCGGGCTTGGGTTCCTTCTGAGAAAAAAGTCTTTGGTGGTGGACAGTTTGTAGCTCACACAAACAAGATAGCCCTGTTGGGGGGCATGAACACTATCCCAGACCATCTGAGAAGTCTTTGAAATCATCCCAGCCTTCCTATGGGCAAGACTAGTGCCCTGGTGGAAATTAAACCACTCGCACTCAGCCAAGAGCTGACCAGATCCTTCTTTTTAAGACAAAGAGTTTAGGGCTCCTGGAGCTCTTTGGGGTAGGTGTTAATTAGGTGGAAAGATGATGTGTAGTTCAAATTAAACTAGAAAAACAGTATATGAGTTTATGATATGAACATAGCCATCTCAAGCAGATAAAGTGCTCCTGATTGCTGACAGTTGCCTTCTCTCCCTATAGTCACATTGTGAATGCTGTGGTCTGAATGTACACGGCCACCTCCTCCCACCAACCAAATTCTTATATTGAAACCCTAACCCCCAAAAGATGATGCATCAGAGGGGAGTCTTTGGGAGATGCTTAGGTCATGAGGGTGGTACTCTCATAAATGGATTAGTGTTCTTATAAAAGAGACCCCCCAGAGATCTTTTGCCCCTTATTCCATGTGCAGACACAAGAAAAAGTCACCAGTTTTGAACTCAGAAGGAGGGCTTTGCTAGAAGGTGAGTGGGCTGGGGCCAGATCTTGGACTTTCCAGTCTTCAGAACGGTAAGAAATAAATGTTTGTTGTTTATAAGCTACCCAGTCTGTGATATTTTGCTATAGTGGCCCAAATGGATTAAAATAATGATCAAAAGATTACTTGATAAACATGTAATCAGAACCAAGGGAGTCAGCTGGATTGTCTATCTGGTCTGATCAGAACGTGATTGACTTCTGCAGCCCTCTTCCTCCCAGGGAGGCGGACCAGGCATACACACTTCACAGACCTCCCTCCTTCACGATGGTGGAGTGAGACCAGCCGGCGTTTGCTTCTGTCATTTTTCTGGATGCTTTTCTTTCTGTTTTGATGCATTGTTTCTTTAAATGTGTGAATAACTTAAATCTGCTTCTAACCAGGACTTGCAGGTTAAGCAAGTTAAGCCTTTTTTTTTTTTTTTTAAACTTTTAATTTTGTATTGGGAAATAGCCAATTAACAATTTGTGATAGTTTCAGGTGAACAGGGAAGGGACTCAGCCATATGTATGCTTGTATCCATTCTCCCTCAAACTCCCCTCCCATCCAGGCTGCCACAGAAGACTGAGCAGAGTTCCACTATACAGTAAAGGCTTCGCGTTTAAGACAACCTTATACCAGGTCAGTTTATTTCCTTTCCTCCATACTTGTCACAACAAAAATTTGGAGGGATGGACTAAAGGGTTTAAAACAACAAAGTTACAATTGCAAGTTATTTAACAGCAGGCTCTGTTGTGTATGTCTTCCCATAATTTAATCTATTATAATAAGACGTATATATGTTTAGAATATTTATGAACCTTTAATAGGCTCCTGGCTGCCTAAGGTTACTTGGAGAAGCCCCTGTGGTTAGCTTGAGGCAGCATGTGCAAGAGTTGGAAGTCTCTGTGGTTATTCTGTAGCATAAATGTGAACTCTCCTGGGTGTGTCTGGGATGGAGTTTAGAGATGAGCCGGAATCCTTTCCAGCTAGGCCACCTCTCATTGCTCATGCCTATCCTCCTACCTAGTGCTTAGATGTCAGCTTTGAACCACTGTGTGTTGATTTTACTTTTTTCCCAGAAGCTAATCTTGTTAATTTTGTTTCCTAGTTCCTTGTATCTCATGGTTACGGCTTGTTTCTTTCTTTTACTTCCTGTTGATTAAATAAAAGAAAACTGCCACTATGTATCCTATATATAGGAAGGGCATGGGCCTGTGATCTCCTGGGAGTGGGAAGTGTAGAGGACTCCTCTGAAGCTGTTTTTAGGATCATGGGCGTTACTTTTATGTAGAAACTGTTTATTTGATGGTAGCTGAAGCTGTGTTTACATAGTAATCGATTTTACTTGGGTTAGGTGCCTAGAGTGATTTGGGTGAAGGGGTCAAGGAGAATTGTGGGTATTTTTGCTTCCCTAAGGCACCTCTTAGCCCTCTGTACATGGTTTAGCTCTTCAACTTAGATCATAGACTGGCTTTGCAATATTCCTGGATATGAACTTAATGAACTGGCTCTCTCCCAGAAACCTCCTTACTTGTTTCACTCGTAACTCAAGTCACTTGTTATTTTATATGTACAGACATCTGTATGCCCCTGTGTGTTTTATGCCCTAGTTTTGCAAATCTGCAAATCACTAACTTTGTCAGCAAAAGGACCACTTTCTTTTGCAGATAGCCTCTTTTCCAGAGAGTAAACAGGCTTTTCCCTCTCCATTTGCACAATTCTATTTTGACCCCAAGCAACAGAGACAGTGCTTGTGCAACCATTCTGGTGTCTGTCATTAACCCATGGTAATTTCAGCCAGTCCGTTGCTGCCCAGTTTCCTCCTTGAATTCCGATACCAAGGTCACATTAGAAGGGGAATGTCATGGGAAGAAATGGAAATGACTAAATGTTGCAAGTGTGTGTGTTGGCAAGGGGAGGGTTGGGTGCAAGTATATTCCCTTTAATTATACTTAAAAGTCAAATGTAAACTATATTACTGGTTGTTTGGAGATCCGTGGTTTTTCTTCCACCCATTAATATAGTGTATGAGTTCCTATTGCTGCTACAACAAATGATGACAAACTCAGTGGCTTAAAAATAACACAACTTTATTACCTAACAGATCTGAACATCAGAAATCCAAAATTATTCTCACTGAGTTAAAATCAAAGTGTTAATAGGGCTGCATTTCTTCTGAAGGCTGTAGGGGAGAATCTTTTTCCTTGACTTTTCTGCCTTCTGCCCACATTCTTTGGCTTATAGCTCTCTTCCTCAACTGCAAAGCCAGTGATGTTGGGCTGAATCCTAATGCTGTCATCTTCCTGATTCTCTTCTGCCTTCTTCCTCTTCTTTTAAGGATGCCCGTGACTACACTGGGCCCAACTGAAAAATCCAGGATTATTTCTCTGCTTAAAAGTCAGCTGATTAGGAGTTTGGGATTAAAATGCACACACTACTATATATAAAATAGATAATCAACAAGGACTTACTGTGTAACACAAGAAGCTTTACTTAATATTCTAAACCTACATGTGAAAAGAATGGATATAACTGTATGTGTAACTGAGTCACTTTGCACTTGAAATGAATATAACATTGTAAATCAACCAGACCCTCCAATAAAACAAAGGTTAAATTTAAAAAAGATAACATTCCTGATTGATCTTGTAAGAGGTCACGTGATCCATCACAGTGACTCTCAAATCTGGAATTGTGTCAATTGTCAATAACACATCATTTAATGGGTAGCCATCTGTCTCAAAAAAGCTTATATAAAATAAATAAATACATTAAAATGTATTTTTTACACATTTAAACATTAACATTAATTCCCTTTACAATCCTAATTTCCTTTTGCCATGTAACCTAATAAATCACATGTGCCGGAAATGAGGACATGGACACCTTTCAGGGATGGGAGAGAGCCTTGTTCTGTTTACCACACATGGAAAATCAAAACAATCTGTAAAAATTTCTGCATGAGTACTTCTGCTTCACGCTCTTTGCATTAAATGTAGGTTGACATCTTTAGATCTATTAAGACTCCATAAATGTGTGATAACCTCTCATGAGTTCCTTCCTATCATAAGTTCCTACCAAGCAGAGACCTTTTTAGTCTTTGATTCTGTGTCACTGAAACATCTCTTTGCCCTTCTTTATTTTTCTCCCTCATAGGCCTCACAAACACATGGACTTTCTAGCATCAGTTACTTCTTTGGATTAGAAACTGTCTCTTCAGTTCTTTTAAAATTAAATTATAAAACCTAGTAACACATCAATCAACTGTCTACACAATTAAAACCTTGGCATATATAAAGGTATCACAGAGTTTAGATGGCTACCTGGTAGGATGCAGGGCAAGTAAACTAGATAAATTTTGAGTTGAGGGAAAATAAAGGAAACATTTAAGTCTTGGGACATTGGAGAGACAAAGAGTAGGAGGCGTTACTGTATTAGAGGATAGCGCACATGATTTGGAGGGCCTCAGGGAGACATGGTCATTCATAAGTCCAACAAATAGTGTTTATTCTATATAGTAACTATATAGTAACACATTGGAGTTTCAAATATGAACCAAATGCATGTGAACAAAATATCCAGTAGCTTCCCTCCTAGATTTTATTAATAGTTTAGCAGCACTCAATGGGACACCATGAAAATAAATGCATTTATTTGTCCATTTTTTTTTTTTCTGTCTTTAAATCCTTGTTCCTTTACTAAGCATGTGACTTCTCCACAGTTACATAGAACTTTGAATCTTGGTTATGGACTTCCCACATATTGTAGTGATCTGATTTATACAGCTCACATGGACACAGTATACAGGGACCTTAGCATCAGTAAGGAATGTGTTATACTGGTGTTGTGTAAGCACAACATGGACAATACATAGACCACAAGTGACAGCTTTAGCAATTTTTAAGAAGCGGTTACCCTCATGTAACTTCCATCCGGATTCAGGAAGAGAAGATCACTAGCACCCAAGCATCTCCCCTTTTAACTCCTTTCAGTTATTCCTCAGTCAATACATAATCACAATTCAGACTTCATTTCCTATGGATCAGTTTTGCTTACTTTTAGACTTTACATAATCACATAATATCTAATCTTTGGGTCTATGAGACTTATCCCTTGTGCTATATGTTTTAATGGTTTGTTTATTTTCAATGGCTTATACAATTCCATTGTAGTAATACCATCCTGTTTTTTATCCCTTCTAAACTTTTGAAAAACATCTGAATTGTTTCCAGTTTTTGACTGCTCTGAATAATGCTGCGATGAGCATACCTATGAGCACTTTTTAGTAGATTTCATTGGCCTCCACATTAAATCGCCTGGATTGGGGTATGTGCAATTTCAGTTTTAGTAGCTACTATCAAACGTTTTCCAAGCTGGCGCTACACATCTTTATCCTCACCAGCAGTGCTTGAGAGTCCACTCGATCTATCATTGCCAATGACTGAGTAATTTTAGCCATTCTTTTGGTGGGTGTGCAGTCTCACTGCATTGTGGTTTAAGTTTGCATTTCCCAGGTGATTGATAAGATGAAGTGTGTTTTCATACAGTTATTGTCCATTTTCATATCTTCTTTTGTGAAAGAATGTATTCAAGTCTTTTGTCCATTTTTGTTTGCATTTGGGTAGAAAATAATGCCATTTGCTCTTGCGATAATTGATTTCTTTAGAATGTTTATCTCTCAGCTTAAGCTAATAAAGAAATAGCCTAGTTTTGTTCATCTCTCTGTTGTGTGTTTCATTGGTATGAGTCCATTCACCAGTCAGCGCTCCCCTGGTTGAACTGATCAAATGGACGCTGTGAGCTGGCCAGCCTAAGGATGAGCCTGGGGGCTTGACCATCCTGCCAAGGCCAGTCTTAACTGAAATAACACTGCAGTCCTTCCTCCAGTCTTCCTCCTTCTTTTTCTTCTGTTCCTCCTTCTTTTAACTACTGAGTCAACAGGCAGATGGCCACAGATAGAGATTTTTCATTTCATGATACAGTTTAATATGTACGATGCTGCTGTAAATGTTTTCCAGGATGCCTATTTATTGGATTATTTTATGAATCAATTTGCTGCCTGGGATGACTGCTTAGTGATGAAAGAGTTTAACTTTAAGGAGTCTCACAGACACATGGACAAAGGCATAGACCTATTCTTTCCCTCCATGCCAACAATAAGAGCTGTATTTTCCTTCCACGGGGGTTTTTGGCCACCTTTGCTGGCATGACATCACTAGCAAAGTAAGCCTAAATCACCTTTCTTGCTGTCAGCCTTCCTCACAAAACCAGACCCACCCCTGGAATGCTCTCTCTCCACATTCTCGCACACCTCCTCCTCTTTCCCTTATTACATAACCTTCCAGAACCCTGTGTGCTTCTTCCACCTCAGGCTAAGATGTCATCACCTCCAGCTTTGGATGCACTCTGTGTTTGGATGGACAGACTCCAAGCAGCATTTCATCAGCCCATGCTGTGCTCAGGACCGCCAAAGCTACGGCCCCTGCCAGTGACGCTCCTTAGGCTAATGGCCTGTGGGCTTCTGGGAAACCAAAGGGCAGGTGATGGCAAACAGCCATCAGAAGGCAGGAAACTCAGCTCTTTTTGTGCAAAACCATTAAGAAGAACATGAATCAAGTAGAAAGAGACTCAGAGGCTCTGGAAATACGGTTGTGTTCTCATCTGTATCTTTCAAGGAGCAAGAAATTGAAAGAGTTGGCTAGGATCCCAAATTCCCAAGTCTTTGACCTCTACTCTCTCAGGAACAGGAGGAAGAGATGAAGCAGGGACACAGAACAAATGCATTCTGTTACTCACCCTAAAGCTTTAGTCCAAGTTTTATGTTCTGACGCAATAAAGAGTAAGCCAATTCTTCTCTCTACATGACAGCACTTTATGAATTTAAAGGTGGTGATCCTGACTGCCCTGAGTCTGCTGATGAAAGTGTGGAGGTTGAATCAGGAATAAGGTCTGAGCTTCTTTGGCCAATCGATGAGTCAGTTAAATGTATGAGGTGTCTAGTAAGTTTATGGCATTACGTAGATGCCAAAGGGGATACAGAATCACAGCCAACACTTGTATAGTTCTTTCTTTGTGCCAACTGCTGTTCTAAAGGCTTAATCCACACAACTTTCTAATGAATGCACCATTGCGAATCCCGTTTTGCAGATGAGGAAACTGAGGCTCAGAAAGGGTAAGTAACAAAATCCAAGGCCACATGCTAAGTCACAGAGGTAGGATTTACATCCAGGCATTCTGGCTCTCTACTATATGGTCTTCTCTGCTAAACAAATGCTGCCTCTTTATAGAAAAAGTAAGAGATAAGAATTGTCCTCCTGGGATGTTACTCATGAAAGAATATTAAATATACATGTCTGTAGTCATATCTTCGGAGAGATCATGGTCTGGGCTGAAATGGATAAAGAAGATAAAGTATAAAGGAGCCAATCCTTGGAAATTTGTGCAGGATTTCAACAGGTGCAGAGGGAGGTGAAGGTTTAGGATGTTTTTGGGTACTTTTAGAATTTCTGCCCCTACTAATTGCCAGTTGGGGTTATCAAGCCTTGTGACAATAAAAAGCTCCTCCATAGGTTTGCAAAAGCCTACGTGTTGAGAAGAGCTAAGTCACAAGTACTACAGCTCAGGGCAGTAATCCTCATGTGTATCAGAGTCAGCAGGAGGGTTTGTTACAACACAGACTGATGGGCCCTGCCTCTTGAGTTCCTCATTCAGTATGTCTGGGCTGGGGACTTCCCTGGTGGCTCAGTGGTAAAAGAATCTGCCTGCAGTGCAGGAGATGCAGGAGGCATGGGTTTGATCCCTGAGTTGGGAAGTTCTCCTGGAGGACAAAATGGCAACCTACTCCAATATGCTTGCCTGCAGAATCCCACGGACAGAGGATCTGTAGTGTCAGACAGACAGTCCATAGTGTCTCAAAGAGTCGGACACTGCTGAAGTGACGGACACATTCACACAGATCTGGGGTGAGACCCAAATATTTGAATTTCTAACTAATTTCTAGGTGATGCCGAGAATGTGGGGACCTCACTTTGAGAACTGTTGGCCTTGAAGCAGAAGCCAGCAGCACATAAGAGTAAAGAGACGGGTATGGGATGAGTGCAGTAGAAAATAAAAATGAAGAAATAGCATGACTGTCAAATAGTAACAGCCAATTCTAGTGGCAATTTATTTTGAGACAGTACTGTGCAAAGCACTTGACATATGTTATTTCTCTTAATCCTTACCACAAATTGTAGATGCCATTATTTCCAGTTTACAAGCTGAGAAAACTTAAATATATTAGGAAAATTTCCAGGTCATATATCTATAACTTTAAATTCATATCCAGCTACTTCTAGGGTGCAACTAATGATGAGCCAATACTGCTGATCCATAACTCTGAGAGGTGTTTCAATGTGATGTGCTAGGAAGTACATATTCTTTCAAAGTTTCTAATTACTGATGTAGCAAGACAAATGTGATAATTAGGATAAATTATTCTGGTGGAATTGTGCAATGTTTAAAGTCTGAGAGGATGGCTGTAGATCTTTACAGAAATACAGGCATGATCAAAATTTCAGGACCAGCACTTTGAATCATTTCCTACCTATTTGCAAAGTGAGTGACATGTCAAATGCCACTATCAGGATTTTCATGAACGCTAAATTTCTTTTTATTTCATAGCTGATTTTAAAAACACAGATTTTGAAATCAGAAGACTTTCACGTTGGATCTGTTGCTTATAATTTACTCATTTATTCAAAAATATTACTGAAATATTGCTAAAAATGGCAATAACTTTTTCCTTTTGCAAACTTTAATTGGCCGTCTTTTTGTTTTGGGACAACTAACCAAATCTGGGTTAAACTTTTCTCGCTGACTGCTTTTTAAATCTCTTTGTCTATGGTGTCTACAATTCCTTTAGGATATGTCTAGGTGTGGATTAATGCATAAATTTCTTGGATCTGAGCTGGTGTCTTTCTGAAAATACCCCATTCTTATTTCTTCAAACAGTGCTTCTTCCTCACTCACACTTTTATTCTCTTATGGAATTCTAATTACAGCAAGTTGAATATTTCAATTTTCTCTGCTTAGTTTATTAATCTCTTTCATATTTTCAATATGTCCACTTCCGAAACAGTCTATGTAATTTATTTGGACCTATTTTTCTTTTACTAAGTTTCTCCTCACGTATTTCTAATCTGTTTTTTAATCCATTCATTGTTAAATTTCATTAAATTTATTGCCACATTAATTTTCAAATTATATTTCTTTCAGATCTGTCTTTTATAAATAGTCTTTTGTTTGTTACTTATGTTTTCACATTTCACTCTTTGAAATATAACAAACATTCTAATTTTATATCCAAAATCTGTAATTCTAGCATCTGGAATTTTCTGTATGATTCAAGAATGTTATATTTTCAAGCTCTTACTCCTGGTTCTTTGTTTACCTGTGCATTTGCAATTTTTGGCTTTTATCTCATATCCCTTGGATTATTATCTGAGAGAATTTTTTCAGGTCATGTTGAAATTAAAGTCCTTTATAAAAGACTTTATTTTGCTTTTTCTTATCATCTGGAGGAAGGCAGTAAAATCGAGAACAATTTTACATAAAAATATCTATTTGAATTTTTTTGTATTGCCCACAAAATTTTATCTTGGGCCAAAAAGCTGTTTTCGGACTGTCTTATAGTTCCACATTCCTAAGAGGAATTTTTTTCCTTTACACTTAGTGCCAAAGTGAAGAAAAATGTTTCCTTGCTGTCTACTTCTAAGAGGAAACTGCATTCCGATGAAGTCTCAACTCTATATGTAGGCCTAAATTAAAAGACGCTTACCCCTTGGAAGGAAAGTTATGACCAACCTAGAGAGCATATTAAAAAGCAGAGACATTACTTTGCCAACAACGGTGTGTCTGGTCAAGGCTATGGTTTTTCCAGGGGTCATGTATGGATGTGAGAGTTGGACTGTGAAGAAAGCTGAACACTGAAGAATTGATGCTTTTGAACTGTGGTGTTGGAGAAGACTCTTGAGAGTCCCTTGGACTGCAAGGAGATCCAACCAGTCCATCCTGAAGGAGATCAGTCCTGGGTGTTCACTGGAAGGACTGATGCTGAAGCTGAAACTCCAATACTTTGGCCACCTCATGCGAAGAGCTGACTCATTTGAAAAGACCCTGATGCTTGGAAAGATTGAAGGCAGGAGGAGAAGGGGACGACAGAGGATGAGGTGGTTGGATGGAATTACCGACTCGATGGACATGAGTTTAAGTAAACTCTGGGAGTTGGTGATGGACAGAGAGGCCTGGTGTGCTGTGGTTCATGGGGTCACAAAGAGTCAGACATGACTGAGCGACTGAACTGAACTGAACCATTAGACGTGTTACTTTAGCTGTGTTCTAGGGTTCATCACTTTCCTCTGTGCGTTATATGGTCTAACAACGTATGTTCAAGTTCACCAGTGTTCAACAGATTCTCTTAGGGCCAAAGCTGGATTTTGCACTTACTTGTCTTCTACCTATCCATATACTTTGCTTTCTTGCCAGTATTGTGATGCAATTAAAATGTTCTAAATGCACACACACACACACACACACCCCAACATCTTAGCCATTTTTATCACAGAAGTTGTTCAGGATATCTGATTATCTAGTCTAATACATTGCAGAAAATGCAAACCTCAAGTTAAACTGAAAACATATTGCAAATTTTATCATAAAATGAGAAAAGGCAATGATTTTCACTGAAAGACATCATTAGGTAAAAATGGTAAGTGAACTACCTGAAAATGGAAATAATATATATTTTATTTGGATCTTTAGAGGTTCCTCTTATGTCCAAGACATAATATTTGTTGTTGTTTAGTCACTAAGTTGTGTCTGACTCTTTTTTGAGCCTATGGACTGTAGTCACCAGGCTCTTTTGTTCATGATTTTCCAGGCCAGGATACTGGAGTGGGTTGCCATTTCCTTCTCCAGGGGATCATCCTAACTCAGGGGTTGAACCCACATCTCCTGCATTATAGGCAGATTCTTTACCTCTGAACTGCCAGGGAAGCCCAAGACATAATAAGAGTTCCATAAATAACAAATGAATAAAATAAACATTTATGTTGCATGCTGCTGCTGCTGCTGCTGCTAAGTCTCTTCAGTCGTGTCCGACTCTGTGCGACCCCATAGATGGCAGCTCACCAGGCTCCCCCGTCCCTGGTATTCTCCAGGCAACAGTACTGGAGTGGGTTGCCATTGCCTTTTCCTTATATTGCATAGGAGGCTTCAAATAATTTGATCAATATAACACATTATTAAATGTACATATACCTAACTGGTTCCTAAATATTCAGACACCAATATATACATATATTGCATATGTCGTATGTATATAATGCATATTATATGTATAAAAATATGCAAATGCATATACATCTATACATACATCTCTTTCTATATATATGTCTCACATTTACTTTACTAAGTGGTTCTACCATTCTACCATAGTCACAGTTATTGGTAAGTTTTGCATACCTCTGATAAGCTAGCTGGCAGTTCATATTAACAGGCAGGAACATATTTCAGCAAATTTGATAAGAGCTAACACATTTCAGGTTTTGAATTCAAAACATGTCCGTCTAGATGGTGATCCATTTACATGTGTAAAAAATGTACATGGCTCTGCTTCTGAGCTCAGAGAAGAGCGGCTATTGAACACAGAATCAGCAAGTAGGACTGGGACAAGGAGGGTCCCTGCCAAAGCTATTCCTCTTACAACTAGCAGCTCTTCAAAACCCGACAGAAAAGAGAGGTATGGAAACAGTAAGAGTTTTACATTTCTGTCAGCTCAGGTTCTGAAGTATATAGCTAATTCTGACTGGCTGGCAATATGTGGTGTAGCTAACTAACAATTGCTTTGCGATCAGGAACTGTTTCATCTCTTTAAAAGGAGTTAAACAAAACTAGTTTCAAATCCGGCATTGTCACTTTTTTGTCAGCAAGCCTCTGTTTCATCAACTGGGAAATGCAAATAATAACACGTATAAGATTTTAAAAAAGCCTTGCACAGTGCCTTATATATAAACATACAATAAAATTTTGCTGTTAGTAACTGGTGCTGCTTTCCTTCTCAATGAAGCCTAGTGTAGTGAGTTTTTTGCACAGTAGGACAAATTAACTTAAAAAACCAGCTATCTTCACTTAAGTGTCTGCCCACATTTCTGTGCCTTTGGCTTTCAGCATAGTGAAAAAAAAAAAAAAAGAAAGAAACAGGAATCAGGGTGATTCTTTGTTCAGCGAAAACAAAGCCATATAGAGACCTACTCACTTCCACTGTTAAAGAACTTGTGAAGAGGTTTTTCAAAGAAGGAGGCAAGCGTTTGTTCCTTGCCAAAAGGTAAAAAAGTCCCCAGCACCTGACACCAGCTTCTCCTTGGAACCAGCAGCCTCCACTCTGCTCTGCTTTGGCAAAGCTTGTGTACTTCCATTGACTCAATCTGCTGACACACAGCTCTGATGCCCCTGCAGCCGCTACCCACGTAATCTCTCTCAAGGAGTACTATGTATTCTTGCCAACCTCTGCAAAGAGATTAGAGATAAAGACTGATTTTCTGGAAGACCTGCTTTGGGGCCTTGGTGAGGGTCCCTTCAATTATTTCCTATGTTTGTTTGAGGAACTCCCACCTGGCCCCTAACAATTCAGCTTGTTCTCAGAAAGAAATACGGAGTCCTAAAAGGAGCCTTTCCTTCTGATTCAAGGAAGCTCTGCAAAACTGGCGCAGGTTGTCAAATAGCAAGCAGAGGGATATTTCTATGGCGAGGGTTAGGGAGGGACAGAGGTTTTGTGGTCAGAACACAGAACCATTAATAGAGCTGCAGAATGTCTTTCAAAACCCACCATCTCCTTCTCCCTCTCACTTTACAACTTGATTTGTGACTGTAAGCTAATTACTTAGAGGTCCTGAACTTCAAGTTCTCCTCTGTTGATTGAAAGCAAGATACTTTGCAGGGGCATTTTGGTTTTCCTGCTAGATACATTCATGTCATGCGCCTTGCTTAGTCTATCGGATGGGCTTTTGCTGCATTCACTTTTCGAGCTTCCTTCCGATACAGCTGAGTGACTGAACAACAGCAAAACCCTTATATCCAAAAGAGCGGTTATGAAGTGAGCTGCTTACTCAAGAGTGTGTTGTCAGCTTGGTGACTTAGTTGTACCCGACTCTTTGCGACCCCACTGACTGCAGCTCCCCAGGCTCCCCGGTCCATGGGATTCTCCAGGCAAGGATACTGGAGTGGGTTGCCATGCCCGCCTCCAGGGGATCGTCCCAACCCAGAGATCAAACCCGGGTCTCCCACATTGCAGGCAGATTCTTTACTGTCTGAGCCACCAGAGAAACTCGCTTAATTAGAGGGGGACCTTTAATAGTGTTGTGTAGAGAATAGGGTGGCATCCATGATTCTGCCCAATGGGTGAAACTGTTTTGAACTACATCTTCAATTACAAGTATGAAATAACTCTTTCAGCAAGAATAGAATAAAATAAAACTATTCTTCTCACTGTTTTACTGGAGTAGGAGGCGGTACTCAGATGAAGAATCCAGTGTCACCAGGGCAAACTAGGGTCAAGGACACTTGACTTGCTGACTTGTCTATTTTCTAGTTATGAGAAGTTGAATACTCAACTTGTCTAGTCCCATGCCCTTGTTTTTAAATGCCTTATTGTACTAGCTGGGACATCCAGTACAATGTTGAATAGAAATTGTGAAAGCAAGTATCTTTTGCCTCATTCCCAAATTTAGGAAGAAAGGATTTTGAATACATCTTTTATCATATTGGGCTGCCCTGGTGGCTCAGACAGGAAAGAATCCACCTGCAGTGTGGGAGACCTGGGTTTGATCCCTGGGTTGGGAAGATCATTTGAAGGAGGGCATAGCAACCCACTCCAGTATCCTTGCCTAGAGAATCCCCATGGACAGAGGAACCTGGCAGGCTACAGTCCTTGTGGTATTTCCCTTCCATTTCTTGTTTCCTGAGAATGAATGATAAATTTTGTTAAATACTCTTTATGCATTTATTGATATGATTACTTAGTTTTTCTTTTTAGTTTATTAATAAGGAAATATGTTGATGAACATTGAGTATTAAGCAACCTTGCATTTCTAGGATACACTTCAGTTGGTCAAATGTATTTCATTTTGTATATTGGTAGATTTGATTTGCTACCATTTTTGCTAAGGATGTTTGTATTTATATTTATGAGATGCATTGATTTGTTTCCCCTTCTTAGAGTTTCTATGGCTGGTATCAATGTAATGCTTTTATTTTCTGCAAAAGTTTGTATAGAGGTGGTATTATTTCTTCCTTAAATGTTTGGTAGAATTTATAATCTCCAGTGCTGCCACCTAGGACCTAATGTTTTCTTTGTTAGAAAAGTTATTAAATTGCATTTTCTTTAATATATATGCTACTATTGAGATAATCTGTTTTATCTTGAATGAATTTTGGAAATTTTGACTTTCAAGAAAATTTCCATTTCAGGGGCCAGATATATTGGTGTAAAGCTGTTCATAATATAATATCTATTTGTTTTAATTTTAATGCATCTAGATTTGTGGCAATGCCCCTGTTTCATTCCTGATTCTGATGGTTTGTATTATTTCTTTTTTCTCCTGATGAATATCACTAGAAATTTACCAATATTACTGACCTATTTAAGGAACTAGATTTTTGTGTTAATTTTCTCTCTTTTTTGATTTCTTTAATGTTTGCTTGTATCTTTAATCTCACTTTATGTTATTTTTTTCTTTTTCAAATTTCTTACCATGGAAGCTTAGATTAGTGGTTTAAGATCATTCTTGGTTTCTAATATAAGTACTTAAAGTTACAAATTTCACTCTAAGCACCTTATTGATTTTTTGTGGAGTTTTAATCTTAATTGAATCCAAGATATTTAAAAATTTCCTTTGTCATTTTTTGTTTGACCTGTAACAGAATCCCATGGACAGAGGAACCTGGCAGGCTACAGTCTATAGGTTTGCAAAGAGTCAGACATGACTGAAGCAACTTAGCATGTAGGCATAAGTTATTTGGATGTGTGAAGTGAAAGAAAAGAGTGAAAAAGTTGGCTAAAAACTCAACATTCAGAAAACTAAGATCATGGCATCTGGTCCCATCACTTCATGGCAAACAGATGGGGAAACAATGGAAATAGTGAGAGACTTTGTTTTCTTGGGCTCCAAAATCACTGCAGATGGTGACTGCAGCCATGAAATTAAAAGACACTTTCTCCTTGGAAGAAAAGTTGTGACCAACCTAGAGAGCAGATTAAAAAGCAGACATTACTTTGCAACAAAGGTCCATCTAGTCAAAGCTATGGTGTTTCCAATAGTCATGTATGGATGTGAGAGGTGGACTATAAAGAAAGCTGAGTGCAGAAGAATTGATGCTTTTGAACTGTGGTGTTGGAGAAGGCTCTTTAGAGTCCCTTGGAGTGCAAGGAGATCCAGCCAGTCCATCCTAAAAGGAAATTAGTCCTGAATATTCATTGGAACGACTGTTGCTGAAGCTCAAACTCCAATACTTTGGCCACCTGATGTGAAGAGCTGACTCATTTGAAAAGACCCTGATGCTGGGAAAGACTGAGGGCAGGAGGAGAAGGGACGACAGAGGATGAGATGGTTGGATGGCATCACTGACTCCACAGACATGAATCTGAGCAAGCTCCAGGAGTTAGTGATAGACAGGGAAGCCTGGTGTGCTGCAGTTCATGAGGTCTCAAAGAGTCGGACACAACTGAGTGACTGAACCTACTGACTAATGACTCTATGACAAACTGACACCTCAACACTATAAAATATGCTTCATAATGACCTTGATGGAGAGTAGGAAATACAGTTACACAAGCTTTGTTGTGTTTAGTGTTTTTATGATTTTTTCCCCATTTTTTTCCTTTTAAACTCTATTTTATACTTGTAACAGTATTTAGTTGGGTCTTGCTTTTTAATCCAACATAACAATAAATTATTGTTACATTTTACAATTAAATTGTTAACAATTAAAATTATTTCCAATTTTGCAATTGTAAATTAAAATTTTAATTTTGCAATTAAATTATTTAATATAATTATTAATTTTAATATAACTATCACTAGGTCTAGGATTTAAATCTATAGTCTTGTTATTTGTTTTCCGTTTATTCTGTTTTATTAGTTTTTGGTTTTAAGTAATATTTTATGACTACTTTCTAACTGCACTTATAACTTTCCCAGCCAAATCCCTTTGTTTTATTTATGTACTTATTTAATTTTAGTATTTGCTCTATGGTTTACAAAATATATCTCCAATTTGCCAGAGTCTACCTTTAAGTAATATTATATCACCTCGTGTATAGTCTGAGACTCTTATAGCAGTGTGCTTCCATTTTCACTGTCCCTTTCCTTTGTGCTGTTTCTGTTATACAGTTTACATGTTATAAATTCAATAATATATTACTATTATCACTTCTACTTAAACAAAATTCTTCTAAAGAAATTTTATTTTATTTATTTTTATTTATTTATTTATTTTTATTAGTTGGAGACTAATTACTTCACAACATTTCAGTGGGTTTTGTCATACATTGATATGAATCAGCCATAGAGTTACACGTATTCCCCATCCCGATCCCCCCTCCCACCTCCCTCTCCACCCGATTCCTCTGGGTCTTCCCAGTGCACCAGGCCCGAGCACTTGTCTCATGCATCCCACCTGGGCTGGTGATCTGTTTCACCATAGATAATATACATGCTGTTCTTTTGAAACATCCCACCCTCACCTTCTCCCACAGAGTTCAAAAGTCTGTTCTGTATTTCTGTGTCTCTTTTTCTGTTTTGCATATAGGGTTATCGTTACCATCTTTCTAAATTCCATATATATGTGTTAGTATGCTGTAATGTTCTTTATCTTTCTGGCTTACTTCACTCTGTATAATGGGCTCCAGTTTCATCCATCTCATTAGAACTGATTCAAATGAATTCTTTTTAACGGCTGAGTAATATTCCATGGTGTATATGTACCACAGCTTCCTTATTAAAGAAATTTTAAAATGGGAAGGAATACCATATATTTACCCATAAGTTTATCATTTCCAATGTTCTTCTGTTTTTGTGAGGGTCAAAGTTAGCATCTAATATCAATTTCTTTATGCGTGAAGAACTTCCTTTAATGTTTCTTATAATGCATATAAGAGCATCCATACCATTTTTCTATATCAGACCACCTTACCTACCTTCTGTATGCAAGTCAAGAAGCAATAGTTAGAACTGGACATGGAGCAGCAGACTGGTTCCAAGTTGGCAAGAAGTATGTCAAGGCAGTACATTGTCACCCTACTTATTTACCTTATATGCAGAGTAATATAACATCATATGAAATGGGGAGCTGGGTGAAGCACAAACTGGAATCAAGATTGCCAGGAGAAATAGCAACAACCTCAGATATGCAGATGATACCACTCTAATGGCAGAAAGTGAAGAGGAACAAAAGAGCCCCTTGATGAAGGTCAAAGTGGACAGTGAAAAAGCTGGCTTAAAAGTCAACATTCAAAAAACAAAGATCATGGCATCTGGTTCCATCACTTCATGGCAAATAGATGGGTAAAAAGTGGAAACAGTGTCAGAATTCATTTTCTTGGACTCCAAAATCACTGTGGATGGTGACTACAGCCATGGAATTAAAAGACACTTGGGCTTCCCTGATAGCCCAGTTGGTATAGACTATCCACTCCAGTATTCTTGGGCTTCCCTTGTGGCTCAGCTGGTAAAGAATCCACCTGCGAGGCAGGAGATCCCGGTTTGATCCCTGGGTTGGGAAGATCCGCTACAGAAGGGAAAGGCTACCCACTCCAGTATTCTGGCCTGGAGAATTCCATGGACTGTATAGTCTATGGTATGTGACCATAGGGTCACAAAGAGTTGGACACGACTGAGTGACTCACTTTCACTACTCCTTAGAAGAAAAGCTATGACAAATGTAGATAGCATGTTAAAAAGCAGAGACATTACTTTACCAACAAAGGTCCATATAGTCAAAGCTATGGTTTTTTCAGTAATCACGTACACATGTGAGAGTTGGACCATAAAGAAGGTTGAGAGTCGAAGAGTTATGCTTTTGAACTGTGGTGCTGGAGAAGATTATTGAGAGTCCCTTGGACTGCAAGGAGATGAAATCTGTCAATCCTAGAGGAAATTGGTCCTGAATATTCATTGGAAGGACTGATGCTGAAGCTGAAACTCCAGTACTTTGGCCACCTCATGTGAAAAGCCAACTCATTGGAAAAGACCCTGATGCTAGAAAGATTGAAGGCAGGAAGAGAAGGGGAAGACAGAGGATGAGATGGCTGGATGACTTCACTGACTCAGTGGACCTGAGTTTGAACAAACTCCGGGAGATGGTGATGGACAGGGAAGCTTAGCATGCTTCAGTCCCCGGGTTGCAAAGAGTCAGATATGACTGAGCAACTGAACAATAACAATGCATATCTACTGGTAATAAATCCTCTTAGGTTCTGATTGCCTGAAAAATTATTTACTTTCTAAGATATTTTCCCTAGGAATAGATTTCTAAGCTGGCAGTTTATTTTCCTTCAGCACTCTAAAAAGGCAGTTCATTTGTCTTTTAGCTTGCATAGTGGCTCATACTTTTTGTTTCTCTTTATATAATGTGTCTCTTTGGGTGCTTTTAATTTTTCTTTTTATTGCTGCTTTTCAGTAATTTGATCATGTTGCTTTGGTATAGTTTTTTATTTTGCTTGGGATTCATTGAGCTTCCTGGGTTTACAGTTTTCATCAGATTTGGAATATATTTGAGCATGATTCCTACAAATATGTTTTTGAATCATATGCATTTTAACTCCAGGATATTATCCCACAGATTGTAAATATTCTGTTTATTTTCTTTTTCTGCTTCTTTCTGGATTAATTTTTGCTATGCTTTCAGGTTTGCTAATCATTTCTTTTTCAGTGCCTAATCTGTGAATCCCTCTAAAATGTATGTTTAATTTAACTTATTTCCAAGTTTTTTGGATCATTTGTGATATCTTTCATTTAGCTCTTAATTCTCCTCATGTCTCCTTTATTTTCTTGAACTTGTGAAGCTCACTTATCATGCCTGTTTTTATGTCCTTGTCTACTAATCTTATCACCTTTTTTGGTGTCTATTTCTACTGAATAATTCTCCTCCTGATTATATGTTACATTTTCCTGCATTACTGGCAAATTTTTATTATGAATTTTACACTGTTTGTTGTAGGTTTTTTCATCTCTTTGAACAGTGTTGGATTTTTTTCTGGCACCCAGATAAATTGCTTTAAATCAATTTTTATTCCTTTGAGACTTGACTTTATGCTTTATTTATTGTCTTTTCAGAGTAGCTTTTAGCCTGGGGATTATGTAACTCCTATGTTAAGGCAATACCCTTCTAAGGATTCTTTTCCATAATATCTTTCCATCCTGGCTGGTGGAAACACAAACTCTTCTCAGTTTTGAATGAGGGGAATTCAGTGCCCTGCTTAGTGGTGATTCTTTTCCCGTGGGTTTCTTCTCGTGTCTGTGCAGATAGGAGCTCAGCTCAAGGTTCAAGGACACTTCTCAGCAGATCTCCAGAGCTCTCTCTCTCTGACACTACAGCTCCTTCCTCTATCATAACTACTACTCAAATGGGAATTTCTTTCTTCTCAACTGTGTGAGTCCTCAAAACTCTGGGTTCTTCCTTCCTTGAACTATAGCCTGAAGATCTGCTCCAGTGGCAACCTGGGGTTTGTAGGGCTCAGTTCACTTGTTTCACTGTTCTCAAGGGTCATGGTCTTCTACCACTTTGACCAATGTCCAAAAGCCACTGTTTCATGTATTTAGTCCATATGGCCTGTTACCTATGGTTTATGAATATTTGTTTCACAGTTGCCATATTAGTCTCTGTTCAAAGGAATCGCAAAGAGTCAGACATGACTGAGTGACTAACACTTTCACAATTTCAAGGTTGTTTTATCCTGAAAGCCCCAAATGAATCTTTATTATTCATTTATTCTTTGCATTATTGCTGAAAAACTGTGTGAGGCACAAGGGGAAATGGGTGAGTGAGACTCCATTACTATCCCAGAGAGCTACCTGAGCATGTGGGAAACACAATTTTCAATAATAATTTGTCTATAGGGCTTCAATGTGCACAAGATGGCTATTATAAGAAGAGGAATGAAGTTTCATGGGAAGAAATTAATAATAACTGGGATGGATTAGAAGGGAGGAAAAGGTAGACTTTTCTAAGGCGGTGACTCAACTGTGGTGCAATTCAGCAATCTATGTCCCATTAAAAAGTGAAAAAGAGGAAGACCATTTTCTGAGGCACAGGTTATAACTCTTTTGGTATTTTTTGTGAACTTAACAGATTGAATACTTAAAATTCATTTGGTAATAATAGAAAGATTTAACCTCACTATGTTAAGATGACAGAACAAAGCAGCTGAGAGGTGAAGTACTATGGAAGAATTTAAAACTACAATTCAATGGTAATTAATAATTTTTGCTTTTTTACCCTTATACAATTATTCCATTGAATCTTTATGACAGCTGTATGAGATAGTGCCATTATTATCAGCTTTCTTTTGTGATAAAGAAACTGATGTATAAACAGGTTAAGTGAATCGCCATAGGCTGTGAGAATTGATGCTTTCAAAGTGTGGTGCTGGAGAAGACTCTTAAGAGTCCCTTGAAGATGAAACCTGTCAATCCTAAAGGAAATCAATACTGAATATTCTTTGGAAGGACTGACGCCGAAGCTCCAATACTTTGGTCACCTGATGCAAAGAGCCGGCACATTGGAAAAGATCCTGATCTTCGGAAAGATTGAGGGAAGGAGGAAAAGGGGGTGACAGAGGATGAGATGATTGAATGGCATCACCAACTCAATGGACATAAGTTTGAGCAAACTCTAGGAGATAGCAAAGGACAGGGAAGCCTGGCATGCTGCAGTCCATGGGGTTGCGAATAGTTGGACACAGCTTAGTGACTGAAAAACAACAGCAGCAGTGTGTACTATGTGATGGAACTACTATTCAAGCTGAAGATGTCAGGAACTAGAGTTGTGTTCTTAACTGGTACACTAGTGGTTTTTGCTCTCCAAATCAATAACTGTTCATGTCTTCTCTCACGGACATCTGATAAAAATTCTTAAAAGTAATAAACTCAATATTTAACATTTGTAGCTATATAATTATCTATTATATGAATTCTATGAATAATCTTATTTAAAATACTTTATAGAGTAGATTTTTGGAAATTAGACACAGGATAGATGAGTAGTCAAAGAAATTATAATTGGATCAGGATCACTATTTTTCCGTTTGTCTAACTGATGAATATCAAAAGCAATATTGATAACTAATGCTAAAAGGGTAGAAAGGGTATGGACAGATACTTTTTTTAACCCATGGTGAGATACTAATCTAGGAAGGAGGGACTTGAAAAAGTTTCACTTTCAAGTCATGTAGGCTCAGTTTAAGCATAATCACTATGCTTTATGCTTTTTGTGAAATTGTTGATTTTTTTTATATTTAAGTTTTCAAAAAATATGATATTCTCTATCTAATTTCATTGGTTTTTAAATTTTCCAGTCCATAATTTTCTAAGGATAACCAAAAATTGAGCCAAAAGTATATCTTTCATCAGGTTTCATTTGTAGCTGAAGTTTTACACATTTTGAAATATATCAAATTCCCAGAGGACTATTGTTTAAAAATTATGGATTGGCAAGTTATAAACATAGAGCTTTCTTTGTGAATGTTTCTGAAAATGAATTCAATTTGTTTAATGGAAATAGGGCTATTCAGATGTTTGCTCTATTTTATGTCAGTTTGATAAATCATTATGTAATAATATCCCCATTTCAATTAGATTGTCAAATTTATTGACCTTAAACTCTTCAAATAGTCTTCTATTTTCCTTTTAATGTGTGAATAATCTGTAGTAATATACTTTCATTCAGTCCTACTATTAATAAATTGCATTTTCTATTTTTTGTTAGTCTTGCTCGAAGCTCAGTCATTGTATTAATTTCTTTTGCCTTTGTTAATTTTCTCCACTGTTAAACTATTTTTCATGTCATTGATTAGTGTTGTTACCTTTATTATTTACTTCCTTCCACTAGCTTTGAGTTTACTTTTCTTTTCTTTTTCTACTTTTGCTGGATGGGACCATAAAGCATTAATAAAGAGAAGAAAAGGAAAAAGAGAAGGCAAAGAAAGACATAATACTAAGGGAGAAATGCAGTTGTTTCTGTTCACAGAAGATATGATTGTTTTCATAGAAATTCTTAGGTTAAAAATAATAAAAGTTTAAAAGAATAAATAAGTGTGCTAAAACATACATAAAAGGGTTAGAAAATAAGATTGATGGACTCTTCCAGGAAATTTCAACATAAAGGTTAAAAAAATGGAAACTAAGTGAGGAAAGAAAAATTCAAAGATCAGTTCAGGGGGTCTTTCAACCATCTGTAGTTTGAAGAAGAGAGAATAAAGAAAATAAAAATGATATTATCATGGAAATAATACAAAAACTAGCCCAAGAAATGTTGTGTGTAAGTCTTCAGAAAGGTTCTACTGAATGCTGAGCACTGTTATAACTGAAAAAATGTTAAAAACCAAATATATATATATTCAATTAGATCTTTAATACTTTTTCAACTAATTTTATGAAAATAAAATCCAACTTTTTCTACTTTTCCATTAATTTTAAAGAGCTTATATATGTGTGTGATATTTAAACAAGCATAAAAGCACATTTACATAAAAAGATAGTTGATTTAAAAAATTTTCATACCCTTCCAATTAACTTGAAAGATTATATATTTGTATTTATGTGTCTATTAAAGAAGAAGACATTATTGCTTGATGAAAGACCAGACAAATTTAGAAGTAAGCTGATTAATCAGAGAATGGAAAGAGGGAACATACTAATGTTTATTGAGCAGCAGGAATTTTATATATAAATATAAATATATATGTGTATCTTATATTACCTTCTCAATAATTGTATGAGGCAGGCATTGTTATCATCATTTTAGAAATATTAACACACATGTTAGTGGAACAATGGAACAATGTAACAATGGAAATAGTGAGAGACTTTATTTTTTTGGACTCCAAAATGACTGCAGATGGTGACTGCAGCCATGAAATTAAAATACTCTTGCTCCTTGGAAGAAAAGCTATGACCAACCTAGACAGCATATTAAAAAGCAGAGACATTACTATGCCAACAAAGGTCCATCTAGTGAAAGCGATGGTTTTTCCAGTAGTCATGTATGGGTGTGAGAGCTGGATTATTAAGAAAGCTGAGCGCCAAAGAATTGTTGCTTTTGAACTGTGGCATTGAAGAAGACTCTTGAGAGTCTTTTGGACTGCAGGAGATCCAACCAGTCCATCCTAAAGGAAATTAGTCCTGAATATTCTTTGGAAGGACTGATGCTGAAACTGAAACTCCAACACTTTGGCCACCTGATGTGAAGAACTGACTCATTGGAAAAGACCCTGGTGCTGGGAAAGATTGAAGGCAGGAGGAGAAGGGGACAACAGAGGATGAGATGGTTGGATGGCATCACTGACTCCATGGACATGAGTTTGAGTAAGCTCCAGGAGCTGGTGATGGACAGGGAAGTCTGGCGAGCAGCAGTCCATGGGGTCGCAAAGAGTTGGACATGACTGAGTGACTGAACTGAACTGAACTGAACTGAACACTCATGTGGTTAACAATCACCTGGTTAACAATCTGAATTATATAAATTCAGATCTATATGATTCCAAACCGCTTTCTCATCCTACTTTAGCAAGACTTGAAAAGTACATTTAAGAATGGTTAGATGTAAGCAGTATTTAAATACTTTTGGATATTATTTAGCACAGCTTAAGGCATTTCAGGCTTCCCTGGTGGCACAGATGGTAAAGAGTCTGCCTGCAATGCAGGGGACCTAGGTTCAATCCCTGGATTGGGAAGATCCCCTGGAGAAAGGAATGGCTACCCACTCTAGTATTCTTGCCTGGAGAATCCCATGGACAGAGGAGCCTGGAGGGCTACAGTCCATGGGGTCACAAAGAGTTGGATAGGACTGAGTGACTAACACACACACTACAAGGTATTTCATATATAAGAGGCAAATGGGAATTTCCTTCAGTAATCCATTCACCCAGCAGATAGGTATTGAATGTCTACCTTATGCCAGGCACAGAGGTGATAGAATTCAACTCTGCCCTTGCACCTAGGCTGGTGCTTCCAGGACTGTGGGGTGGGGAGAGAGGGTGCATGGTGTGGCAGCATAGTGTAGTGGGAGAGTTTGGTGTACAAAGATGCACCCAGAACAGATACCTAAAGGAAGCCTTCGAGAACAACTTGCTGATACAGGAAGGATGAGTCTGTGGGGTTAGACAAGTGATTAGAGGTGAGGAGCCAAGGAGGGGAGTGGGGAGGGGCATGGGTTGATGAAAGTATTTAGTCAGAGGGATCTGGTTGTATGGACATAGCTGATGTTGCAGAAGCTTCAAATGATCTGACATGTTGTCGAATACTTGTTGGAACAGGGGTGGGTAGGCAGAGAAGCAGTTAGTGGCTGGAGGAATAATTGGGGAACATAATCCAGTAATTACTGGAGGAGCATGAGAGGAGAGTTATTGACCCAGAAATTCCCTGTAAAAGGGCTTTCTCTGTCCTTTCAATTCCCAGAGACAGATTGTGCTCATGTCGGAGGGAAAATGTGTGCTTTTATCCCTCCTATCTAAGTAGGTCAGTATTTGCTAACACTCAAGGAGTCTGTATTATTTCCCCGTCGGCTAGAACACTGTGCTAATGAGGAGTGGGTCACAGGTTTAATCCCCTTACGGGGCCTCTTAGCTTGGCTCTGTTCTGCAGCCACAGACAGCACCCCTCACCCTGGGCTGTGCTTTCTCAAACGCCAGTCGCTGGCAGGAGAAGCCTGGTAAGACCTTTTGGACAGATTAGAGAAAACTCATCACCACTCAGGGCCCCAGAGGGGGACTGCTTCCAGTGAATGTTCCACTGACAGCACATAATCAATGTAATTGTGGTTTTCTAAGAATTCAGAAAGCATTTCGTGTTACTCCCACTAAATCTCTAAGCTCAGCTCCTGTGGAAAATTTGCAGCCAAAGAGCTGCAATCAGCTAATATTCTCTCTCCTCTCTTCTGAGTAAACAAAGAATATTTGTTAAATGTCTAGTGAAGTTTAGAGGTTCGATGATCCTGTCACAAGAGGAACAAAGATACAGTCCCTCATGCCCAGAAGTTTAAGCCCAAAATATCACAATATTCATTCGGCAGTGACTTTAGAGTCAAAATCCATAGATCCAGCTCCGTGCCTGACATTTAGAAGAAAAGACGCACTAATTAACAGCTATTGCATATGGCCTGTGTGCCAAGCACATAGCTAAGTACTTTACAGTGATTATTTCATTTAGTGTTCAAAAATAGCATGTCAAAACTCAAGTGGGGCAAGTCCTTCCCCACCTACCTCCTTCCTCTTTCTTGGGAGAAGAGGTGATAACATATGAAAATGTGTGGCCATAAGAAAAACCACAATGACTGGAAATTCTCCCCAAAGGAATTTTCAGGCAGAGAGGTCTGAATAAGTACAACTATAACTAATGTTTATTGTACACTTCCTAGGTGGTGGTTTAGTCGCTAAGTTGTGTTCTGACTCTTGTGACCCCACGGACTGTAGCCTGCCAGGCTCCTCTGTCCATGGGATTTTCCAGGCACGAATACAGGAGTGGGTCGCCATTTTCTTCTCCAACACTTCCTAGGTGGCAGGCATTTTTCTGAGCACGTCATATCATTCAAGCTCTTTAACCCTCAACTCAATTCTATAACGTTAGGTTCTATTATTACTGATGTTTTGTCTGTGAAGAAATGAACACAAAGTAGGACAAGGAAGTAAGCCTTTCCAAGTTGACATAGGAAGTAAGTGACTTCTTCTTAGAGTCAGGTTGTACCCAAGTTACACTGTTACCTTAGTTACACTGAGCAATTTTGGTGTGCTGATTTTCCATTACATGCATTCTTCAGTGATGTATCTATGCAAGCCTTTTTTTCCCCCTCCTTTTAAAATCAGGTCGAGGTCTTACTGTTGAGTTGTAGGGGCTTCTCTGGTAGCTCAGTTGGTAAAGAATCCACCTGCAAATGCAGGAGACCATGGTTCGATTCCTGGGTCTGGAAGTAACCCTGGAGATGGGATAGGCAATGCTCTCCAGTATTCCTGGGCTTCCCGGGTGGCTCAGCTGGTAAAGAATCCACCTGCAATGCAGGAGACCTGGGTTTGGTCCCTGGGTTGGGAAGATCCCCTGGTAGAGGGCTTGGCAACCCACTTCAGTATTCTTGCCTGGAGAATGCCCATGGACAGAGGAGCCCGGCGGGCTACAATCTACGGTGTCACAAAGAGTCAGATATGACTGAATGACTAAGGACAGCACATTGAGTAGTGGAGGTTTTTTTAAAATAACTTTTTTATTCTGGATATAATTGATTTATCAGAAAAATAATTTGCAGATATTTTCTCCAAGTCTTTTTAGTATCTTTGAAAGGCAAAACTTTTAAATTTTGTTGAAAGCTAATTAATCAAAATTTTCTTTTATTGTTCCTGCTTTTCTATATGTCCTAGCTAAATAATCTGTCTTGAGATCACAAAGCTTTCCCTTTATTTTTCTTTTTGGAGTTTTATAATTTTTACTCTTATATTTAGGTCTCTATTTCATTATCAGTTAATTTTGATATGATGTGAGAAAAAGGTTAAAGGTTTTTTTCCCCTATAGATACCCAGTTTTTCCAGCATCATTTTTTTCAAATGGCAGATTTGTTGACAAAGTGTGTGGGATACATGTGTATACAATAATATTTTTATTTCAATTGCCAAATAATTTTTCTGCTAGGATATAGAAACACAGTGGACTTTTATTACCATGACCATCTTCAAATTGCTTAGCATCTCTATTGAAAAATAATTGGCAAGTCAGAAAAGAATCACTTCCCACTACATATGTGAGTCTAGATTTGAATTGATTGTTCTGTTCTTACCAAGCTGTCTTGATTGTTAGAGTTTTGGAGTAAATTTTGAAATCAGGCCGGGTAAGACTTCAAACTTTGTTCCCTTTAAAAAAAGTTGCTTTGGTTATTCTAGATCATTTGTTTCTCCCCATAAAGTTGAGGTCAATGTGCAAATTTCTACAACAAATCCTTGCTGAAATATTTTGATTGGAATTGTCTTAAATCTATATATCATTTTGGTCAGATATACAGATTCAAGATATATCATTATTTCTAATAATCCATTATCTGATTTATCTCATTATTTTTCTAATATCTGTAAGACCTGTGGTGATAATGCCATTCTGATTCCTGATACTGGCAATTTGTATTCTCCTTTCTTTCCCTCCCTTAATTTCTTCCTTCCTTCCTTCTTTTCTTTCTTCTCCCCTTCCTTCCTTCCATCCTTCCATCTAACTAGATGTTTGACAATTTTACTGATGTTTTAAAAGAACAGCTTTTGATGTTAATTTTCTGCAATGTTGGTGTTATATCTTATTTATTTCTAGCTTTATCTTTCTTTTCTTCTATTTATTTTGCTCTTTCGTTGTAGTTTCCTCAGGTAAAAACTAGTTCACTGATTTTCTTTTTATTGGGGTAAAATGGATTTACAATGTTACATTAGTTTCAGATGTACAGCAGTGAATCTCCACTCTTTCTTTTTTTGAGGGGCTGGGGTACTTTCCCCATCTAGCCCACTATGGAGCATTGACTAGAGTTTCCTGTGCTATACAGTAGGTCCTTAATTAGCCACCTATTTTATATATAGTGGTGTGTATGTGTCAGTCTTCCAACTGGAAAACCCCAATCTTCCAACTTATTCCTGTCCCCCTTCAGTTCAGTTCAGTTCAGTTCAGTCGCTCAGTCGTGTCCGACTCTTTGCGACCCCATGAATCGCATCATGCCAGGCCTCCCTGTCTATCACAAACTCCCAGAGTTTACTCAAACTCATGTCCATCGAGTCGGTGACTCCATCCAACCATCTCATCCTCTGTCGTCCCCTTCTCCTCCTGTTTTCAATCTTTTCCATCATCAGGGTCCTTTCAAATGAGTCAGCTCTTCACATCAAGTGGCCAAAGTATTGGGGTTTCAGCTTCAGCATCAGTCCTTCCAATGAACACCTGGGACTGATCTCCTTTAGGATGGACTGGTTGGATCTCCTTGCAGTCCAAGGGACTCACAAGAGTCTTCTCCAACACCACAGTTGAAAAGCATCAATTCTTTGGCGCTCAGCTTTCTTTATAGTCGAACTCTCACATCCATACATGACCACTGAAAAATCATAGCGTTGACTAGATGGACCTTTGTTGGCAAAGTAATGTCTCTGCTTTTTAATATGCTATCTAGGTTGGTCATAACTTTCCTTCCAAGGAGTAAGCGTCTTTTAATTTCATGGCTGCAATCACCATCTGCAGTGATTTTGAAGCCCCCCCAAATAAAGTCTGACACTGTTTCCACTGTTTCTACATCTATTTCCTGTCCCCCTTACACCACAGTAACCATGAGATTATTTTTTACATCTGTAACTCTATTTCTCCTTTGTAATTAAGTTCATTTGTAGCCTTTTTTAAAGATTCCACATATAAGTGATACATGATATTTGTCTTTTGCTGTCTGACTTACTTTATCAATATGGGATCTCTAGGTCCATGCATGTTGCTTCAAATGGCATTATTTTGTTCTTTTTAACGGCTGAGTAATATTCCATAAAGAAAGCTGAGTGCTAAAGAATTGATGCTTTTGAACTGTGGTGTTGGAGAAGACTCTTGAGAGTCCCTTGGACTGCAAGGAGATCAAATGGGTCAATCCTAAAAGAAATCAGTCCTGAATATTCATTGGAAGGACTGATGCTGGAGCTGAAACTCCAATACTTTGGCCACCTGAAGTGAAGAACTGACTCATTGGAAAAGACCCTGATGCTGGGAAAGATTGAGGGCAGGAGGAGAAGGGGATGACAGAGGATGAGATGGTTGGGTGGAGTCACCGACTCGATGGACATGAGTTTGAGTAAACTCTGGGAGTTGGTGATAGACAGGGAAGCCTGGTGTGCTGTAGTCCATGGGGTCACAAAGAGTCAGACACAACTGAGTGACTAAACTAAACTGAATATTCCATTGCATATTTGTACCACAGCTTCTTTATCCATTCTTCGGCTGATGGACATTTAGGCTGCTTCTGCATCCTGTCTATTGTAAATAGTTGCTGCTGTAGACATTGGGGTGCATGTATCTTTTTGAATTATGGATTTCTCCAGATACATGTCCAGGAGTATGATTTCTGGATCCTATGGCAGCTCTATTTTCAGCTTTTTAAAGAACCTCCACACGGTTCTCCATAGTGGCTAATTTGTTGTTCAGTCACTAAGTCATGTCCAACTCTGTGACCCCATGGACTGTAGCAGGCCAGGCTTCTTTGTCCTCCCCATCTCCCAGAGTTTGCTTAAATTCATGTCCATTGAGTCAGTGATGCTATCCAACCATCTCATCTTCTGTTGTCCCCTTCTCCTCCTGCCCTGAATCTTTCCCAGCATCTATGTCTTTTCCAGTTAGTCAGCTCTTCGCATCAGGTGGTCAAAGTATTGGAGGTGCAACTTCAGCATCAGTCAATGAATATTCAAAATTCATTGTCTTTAGAATTGACTGGTTCATCTCCTTGCTGTCCAAGGGACTCTCAAGAGTCTTCTCCAGCACCACAATTTGAAAGCAACAATTCTTTGGCTATACTTGTTTTCAGTCCCACTAATAGTGTAGGAGGTTTCCCTTTTCTCTACACCCTCTCCAGCATTTATTGTTTCTGACTGCTATGAAGTGATATCTCATTGTGGCTTTGATTTGCATTTCTCTAATAATTAGTGATTTTGAGCATCTTTTCATGTGCTTTAAATCATCTGTATGTCTTCTTTGGAGAAATGCCTGTTTAGATCTTTTGCCCATTGTATTTTGATTGAGCTGTTTGGTTTTTGATAATGAGGTCCATGAGCTGTTTGTATATTTTTGAGATTAATCTCTTGTCAGTTGTTTCATTTGCAAATATTTTCCCCCATTCTTCAGGCTGTTTTTTTTTTCATCCTGTTTATGATTTCCCTCACTGCTCAAAAGCTTTTAAGTTCGAGTCCCATTTTTGTTTTATCTTCATTACTCTAGGATATGGATTGAAAAAAATCTTGCTGTGATTTACATCAAAGAGTGTTTGCCTGTTTTCCTCTATGAGTTTGTAGTATCTGGCCTTACGTTTATGTCTTTAATCCATTCTGAGTTTATTTTTGTATGTGGTATTAGAGTATATTCTAATTTCACTCTTTTACATGTAGCTGTCCAGTTTTCCCTATAGCACTTATTGAAGAAACTCTTTTCTCCATTGTATGTTCCTGTCTCCTTGTTATAGATCACATGACCATAAGTGTAAGGGTTATTCTCTGGGACTTTCTACCCTGTTCCATTGATCTATATTTCTGTTTTTATGCTAGCATACAGTTTTGATGACTGTAGCTTTGTGGTATGGTAAGTTCCCTACCTACAAACCTTCAAGTAGTGAACTTTCAAAGATGCAAACATGAGTTCACAGTCCAGTCATATAAGTCAGTTCAAGTGACTGGGATGAACTACTGTATTTTCAAGGTACTATACTATAAAACTAAAAATTGTTTTTGCTTTTTGTGTTTGTTTTTTATGTATTATTTGTGTGAAAACTGTTATAAGCCTATTTCAGTACACTACTACATAGGCAATTGCATTAGTTTGGTACCTAGGCTAACTTTGTAGGACTTAGGAACAAATTAAACTGAGGAACACACTCTTGGGATGCAACTCATTTGTATGTGGGAAACTTACATATAGTCTGAGCTCAGGGAGTCTGATTCTTCCAGCTCCATTTTCCTTTCTCCCTTTGGCTGGTCCTGATCGTTTGTGTTTCCATACAGATTTAAAATTTTTTCTGTTCAAGTTTTATGAAAATGCCATTGGTAGTTTGATCAGATTGCATTGAGTCTGTAGATTGCTTTGGGTAATAGAGTCATTTTTACAATATTGATTCTTCCAAGCCAAGAACATTGTATATCTCTCCATCTGTGTCATCTTTTATTTCTTTCATCAGCATCTTACAGCTTTCTGAATACGGATCTTTTGCTTCCTTAGGTAGGTTTATTCCTAGGTACTTATTCTTTTTCATGCAATGGTAAATGTGGTTGTTTCCTTAATCTCTCTTTCTGATCTTTCCTTATTAGTGTATAGAAATGGCAAGTGACTTTTGTGTACTAATTTTGTATCCTGCAACTTTACAAAAATCATTGATAACCTCTACTAGTTTTCTAGTAGCATCTTTAGGATTTACTATGTATAGTATCATGTCATCTACAAACAGTAGCAATTTTGCTTCTTTTTCATTTTGGATCCCTTTTATTTCTTTTTCTACTCTGATCACTGTGGCTAGGACTTCCCAAACTATGTTGAATGAAAGTGGCAAGAGTGGACACCTTTGTCTTGATCTTGATCTTAATGAAAATGTTTTCAGCTTTTCAACATGAAGTATGATGTTAGCTGCTAAAACATTTCATTTGTCATGCATGGCCTTTATCATGTGGGGGTAGGTTCCCTCTAAGCCCACTTTCTGGAGAGGTGGTTTTTTTTTTTTTTTTTTTTTTGTCGTAAATGAGTATTGAATCCTGTGAGATTTTTTTCTGCATCTATTGAGATGATCATATGATTTTTATCTTTCATTTTGTTCATGTGTGTATCACATTGATTTCTTTGCATATAACAAAGAATCATTGTGCTCCTGGTATAAATCCCACTTGATCAGCATGTGTGATCCTTTTAATGTGGTGTTGGATTTGGTTTGCTAGTATTTTATTAAGGATTTTTTAATCTATATTTATCAGTAATATTGGCCTGTAATTGTCTTAGTTCACTGATTTTAGATATTGTTTTCTAATACAAACATTTAAAGCTATATATTTTCTTCCATATACTGCTTTAACTACATCCCACAGATTTTGGTGTGTCTTGTTTTTATTGACATTCACTTAAAAATATTTGATAATTTCTTTTATGATTTTTTTCCTGTTATGAATGATTTTGAACTGCTTTAATTTCCAGATATTTAGGGTTTCCTAGATGTCTTATTGGGCTTCCCAGGTAGCACTAGCTAGCTAGCTGGTAAAGAACCTGTCTACCAATGCAGGAGACAAGAGATATGCATGCAATCCCTGGGTCAGGAAGATCCCCTGGAGGAGGGCACAGCAACCCACTCCAGTATTCTTGCCTGGAGAATCCTATGGATAGAGGAGCCAGGGGAGGCCGCAGTCCTTAGAGTCGCAAAGAGTCAGACACAACTGAAGCACCTTAGCGCACACACACAGATGTCTTATTAATTATTATTGTTTTCCCTTTCAACTGTTGTAGATTGTGATGGCTAATTTTATATGTCACTTGGCTACACTGCCCTACCCAGAACATCATTCTAAACATTGCCATAAATATTTTTTAGATGTGATTAGCATTTAAATTAGTAAACTCTGAGTAAAGCACATTACCCTCATAATGCAGGTAGAATTTGTCTAAATAGTTGAAGGTCTGGAGAGAAAACAGGTCCCCTGAGTAAGAAGGATTCTGCTTCCAAGAAGCCTTAAGACCTGATCCTATAATTTTAACTCTTCCCTTGTCTCCAGGCTATTGGACTGTCCTGTAGATTCTGGATTTGCCAGCCCCCACAGTTATGTGAACTGATTCTTTAAAATCTCTCTCTCTCTAATGTGCTACCTAGCTAGCTAGCTAGATGTGTATGTATATGCTTATATATATTTGTGTGTGCATGCTCAGGTGCTTCAGTCATGTGTGACTTTTTTGCAACCCTATGGACTGTAGCCCACCAGGCTCCTTTGTCCATGGGATTCTCCAGGCAAGAATACTGGAGTGGGTTGCCGTTTCTTCCCCCAGGGGATCTTCCCAACCTAGGGATTGAACTCACTTCTCCTGCATTGCAGGCAGATTCTTTACTGCTGAGTCACAGGGGAAGCCAATATATATATATATACACACACACATACATATATCATTAGATATAGATATTCACACACATTCTGTTGGTTCTGTTTCTCTGGAAAATTCTAATACACAGGTAGAAAACACACTCTTTTAAATTTTAACCCATACTAAATTTATTGAGATTTGTTTTATGACCCCCAAATAAGATCTATCTTGATGAATGACCATCTACTCCTTAAATTCATGTATATTCAGCTGTTGCTTGACGCAATGTTCTATAAATGCTAATTTGGTAGAGGTAGTTTACAGTGATGTTCACATCTTCTTGGTCATTACAAATCATTTTATCTAGCTGTTATAAAAATTTCTGTGACAGAGATGTTAACAGAATCTTATTGTGATTATGTATGTCTGTCTATGACTCCTTCACATTCTGTGAAAATTCACATATTCTGAGTTTCCATTGTTAAGTATATATTTGTTATACTTTATATGTCATCCTCATGATTCATCTTTTTTATCATTTTGAAATATCTCTTTATTTCCAGTAATTCTCTTTGCCTTAAAAACTCTACTGTATATAACATTGCTATAGCCACTTCAAGCTTGGTAGGCTTGTGGGTCATGTGGTATATAATTTTCCACCCATTTACTTTCCATTTATCTGTGTTTTATATTTAAAATGTCTGTTGTAGGAGGCATATAGCGAGTCTCAGTTCTTTATGAACTCTGTCATAATTAGACTGCTTACACCGTTAACATTCAATATGCTTTTGTGTTGTTTAAGTCTATTATCTTACCTTTTTTTTCTGATTGCTACTTCATTTTTTGTTCCTCTGTTCCATGTTTTCTTACTTTTATTGGGTTATTTAATTTTTTACTGCTTCTTTTTAATTTATATCTTGATTCTTAGACATTTTTCAAGTGTAAATTTTTATTGGTTTGCTCTAGGGATATACATTCTTAAACTTTCACATCTGCTTAGAGTTAATATTATATTACATCATATAAAGTATAGAAACTTGGCAATCATATATATCCCTTTATAACCCCCCACTGATCTTCATGTTACAGTAGTCATATGTATTACTCCTACATAAACTGAACACTCCAACAGACAATGTTATAACTTTTGCCTTAAACACATGTATTTTAAAGGACTGAAGAGGAAAACAGTCTTTTTTAAAGACCGTTTTTTAAGAGCAGTTTTGGGTTCACAGAAAATTGAGGAGAACATACAGAGCTTCCCCATATACCTCCTGCCCCCATGGGTACAGTCTCCCCATTTACCAACATCTGCCGTCAGAGTGGTAGATTCATAAAAGTGATGAATATACATTGATACATTCTACTTACCCAAAGTCCATAGTTTACATCACAGTTCACTCTTGGTGTTGTATTTTCTGAGTTTAGACTAGTGGACAATGACTTTGAGCCACCAGGGAAGCCCCAAAGGGTAAAGAATCTGCCTGCAGCACAGGAGACGTAGGTTCAGTCCCTCGGTCAGGAAGATCCCCTGGAAAAGAGGATGGCTCCCTGCTCCGGTATTCTTGCCTGGAGAATTGCATGGATAGAGGAGCCTGGTGGGCTACAGTTCATGGGGTCCCAAAGAGTCAGACACATAACATGTATCCATCATTATTGTGCCATGCAGAGTGTTTTCCCAGCCTAAAAATCCTCTGTGTGCCACCTACTCATCCTTCCTCTCAACCTGGATCTTTTTACTGTCTCAGTTTTGCCTTTTCTAGAGAGTCATCTAGTTGGAATCATTTAGTATGTAGCCTTTTCAGATTTCCTTATTTCACTTAGTTAGTTATTTCATTTAAGTTACCTGTATGTCCTTTCATGACTTGATTACCCACTGCTTTTTAACACCACATCATGTTCCATTGTTTGGATATACACAGTTTGTTTATCTATTAACTTACTGAGGTGTGTCTTATTTGTTTTGGCAGTTATGAACAATGCTGCTATAAACATCCAAGTGCAGACTTTTGTATGGACCTGAGTTTTCAGCTCCTTTGGGTAAATATCAAAGAATGCAATTGTTGGATTGTAACGTATGTTAAATTTTGTAAGCAATTACCACTCTGTCTTCCAAAGTTTCTGTACCATTTCACATTCCCACAGCAGTGTATTAAAATTCCATTGCTCCACACCTTTACCAGTATTTGATGTTATCAGTGTTCTGCATTTTCGCCATCCTAAAAGGTGGGTAGTGATATCTCATTGTTTCTTAATTTACATTTTCCTGATGACATATGATGTGAAGTATCTTTTCACACGTTCGTTTGTCATCCATCTATCTTCTTTGGTCAGGTTTTTGTTAAAGTCTGGCCCATTTCTAAATCAAGTTGTTTCTTTTCTTATTATTGAGTTTTAAGAGTTCTTTGTATATTTTGGATAACAGATGTATCTTTAATAAATATTTTCTCCCAGTGGGTGGTTCTTATCTCATTCACTTGACATTGTCTTTCACAAAGCAGAAATTTTATATTTTAATGAAGTCCAGCTTATCAGTTCTTTCTTGGATGATGCCTTTGATGCTTTATCTAAAAAGTCTCTCCATATAAACTCTAGAATTAATTTGAAATCAATATCCACAAAATAAATTTGCCTTGAATCTATAGATCAACTTGAAAATAACTAACATCTTGTCAATACTGAGTCTTCCTTATCCATATACGTGGAGTATCTCTCCATTCATTTAGTTCTTCGATTTCATTTGTCAGAATTCTGTAGTTCCTCATATAGATCTTAAAAGCATTTTGTTAGATTTATACCTATTTCATATTTATACCTAAGTATTTCATATTTTGGAGTACTAATGTAAATGATACTGTGTTTGCTATTTGAAATTCCGCTTGTTCATTGCTGGTATATAGAAAATTGACTGACTTGTATATATATCCTGTATCCTACATCCTTGCTATAATTACTTACTGGTTCTGGGTTGGGGAGGAAGGTATTTGTTTTTTGTCTGTTCTTTTGGGCTTTCTATGTAGATGATCATGTCATCTGTGAACAAAGATAGTCTTTCCCTGCTATCTGATTTCTCACCATTAAGTATGTTTAAAATGTTTTGCACACCTGAGATAAATCCCACTTGGTCATGTTATATAATTCTTTTTGTATATTGTTGGATTTGGCTTTCTAAGATTTCATTGAGAATCTTTGCATCCATGCTTATGGGAGATATTGGTCTGTAATTTTCTTATTTTATCTTTGTCTGTTTTTTGGTATTAAAGTAATGCTGACCTCACAGGTTGAGTGTGAAATTATTCCTTCTGCTTCTGTCCTCTGAAAGAAATTGCAGAGAATTAGTATAAATACTTCCTTAAATGTTTGGTAAAATCCACTATTTAGCTCATCTAAACTGGTATTGTTTTGGAAGGTTATTAACCATTGATTCAATTTCTTTAATAGGTATTGGGCTTACTCAGATTGTCTTATTTCTTCTTGTGTGAGTTTTGGCAAAATGTGCCTTTAAAAAAATTGATCCATTTCATGTATGCTATTAAGTTATGGGCATAGAAATGTTCATTATATTCCTTTATTATCCTTTGAATGACCATGGGATCTGTAGTGAGATCTAATTAAAAGAGTTGTCCCTCCTTTCATTTCTGATGTCAGAAATCTGCTCCTTTTTGTTAGCTAGCCTGGTTTTATATATATATATATATATATATATATATATATATATATTTGACATTTTCAAACAACTAGTTTTTGGTTTCATTAATTTTCTCTATTGATTTCCTATTTTCAGTTTCTGCTCTGTTTTTTATTTCTTTTTATCTGCTTACTTTGGATTTAATTTGCTCTTCTATTTCTAGTTTTCTAAGGTGGAAGCTTAGAATATTGGTTTCAGATCTTTCTTCTTTTCTAGTATATACATTAAATACTATAAATTTCAAACTAAGCACTGCTTTTAATGCATCCCACAGAGTTTGATAAGTTGTATTTTAATTTTCACTTAGCTCAAAATGTTTTTAAGGTGCTGTTGGAATTCCTTTTTTGACCCAAGTGTTTGTCTCTTCAAATTATGTTTTCTGGCTTTCAGCATGCCTTGTAACTTTTTCTTGATAGCTGAACATGACATACCCAGTAAAATGAGCTTCTGTAAATAGATCTTTAGTAAGGAGGTGGTGAGGTGTAGTGGGCAAAGTGTTCTATAGTCCTATGATTAGGTCTCAGTCATTTAGTGAATCCGTGCTTCTGCTCTGTGACCTTCACAAGTGTTTCTCCCCTGTCAGGTGGAACAGGGTTGCTAGAGATAGATGGCTAGGGCTAGGTATTTCCCTACCCCCAGGTGAATTAGATTCTGGTAATACCCAAGCAAATCCCATCACTTCATGGCAAATAGATGGGGAAACAGTGGAAACAGTGACAGACTTTATTTTCTTGGGTTCCAAAACCACTGCAGATGGTGACTGCAGCCATGAAATTAAAAGACAATTTCTCCTTGGAAGAAAAGCTATGACCAACCTAGACAGAATATTAAAAATCAGAGACATGACATTACTTCAACAAAAGTCCATCTAGTCAAAGCTATGGTTTTTCCCGTAGTCATGTATTGATGTGAGAGTTGGACTATAAAGAAAGCTGAGCACTGAAGAACTAATGCTTTTAAACTGTGGTGTTGGAGAAGACTTGACAGTCTCTTGGACTGCAAGGAGGTCCCACCAGTCAATCCTAAAGGAAATTAGTCCTGAATATTCATTGGAAGGACTGATGCTGAAGCTGAAATTCCAATACTTTGGCCACCTGATGCAAAAAACTGACTCATTTGAAAAGACCATGATGCTGGGAAAGATTGAGGGTGGGAGGAGAAGGGGACGACAGAGGATGAGATGGTTGGATGGCATCACCGACTCCATAGACATGAGTCTGAGTAAGCTCTGGGAGTTGGCAATGGACAGGGAAGCCTGGCATGCTGTGGTCCATGGGGTCACAAAGAGTTGGACATGACTGAGCAACTGAACTGAACTTAGTATCCAAGCAGGTAAGGCTCTGGTTAACTAGTTTTGCCTGAGGGCAGGCCTTGTTAAGAAAAACAGAGTGCTCTATCTTATTTCAAAATAGGTCCTTTTTCTCTCCCCCTGCCAGAAGCTGGAGGGGATTTTCCTTGAATATTTACTGTAGGAAGCTGATTGAGCACATGAAAATGAATCTCACAACACAGTTTTTGATTTTTCATTCTGTTTAGCCTTTTATTTGCTGTTAAGACAGAGTGGTGACTTGTAAGCTCCTTATCTGAAGATCCAAATTTCCCTCTGATAATATTTTATTTTTTTCAACTGGAAGAGTTTCCTTTAGCACTTAAAAAAAAAAAAAAGAATACATTGTCTGGTGACAAATTCTTTTTTGTTTATTAATAACTCATGTGAAAATGTCTTTATTTCTGAAGAATCATTTTGCTGAATTTAGAATTACAGGTTTATGGATTTTCTTCCTCCAGTACCTTAAAGATGTTGGTCCTTTGCTTTTTGTTCCTAATGAAAATATGCAGTCATGCGTATTGTTGTTCCTCTGTATTTTATGTGTTATTTTTTTCTAGCTGCCCCTGGGTTTTTTTTTTTTTTCCCCTTTACTTTTGATTTTTAAAATTTCAAATTATGATGTAACTAGGCATGATTTTCTTGAATTATTCTGTTTAGCTTTTGCCAAGCTTCTAGAATATGTAAGTTCTTGTCTTGTCTATGTCTTGAATCAAATTGGGAAATTGTTGTGGGCTGAATTATCTTCTCCCAGAGAATTTGCTAAAGTCCTAACCCAGGTACCTGTGAATGTGACCTTAGCTGGAAATAGGGCTGATGTAATTAAGGTGAGATGAGGGCATTTGAGTAGGTCCTGCTCCTGTGTGCCCTTATAAGCCCTTATAAGCATAAAGAGCAGTGCCCTTATAAGAATAAAGAAATGTGTGTGCAAACACACCCAGGGAGAGCACCAGCTGATGACAGTGTCTGAGGGTAGAGCCATGCAGTTATGAGCCAAGGACACCTAGAACCTATGAACATCACAGGAAACTAGAGCGAGGCAGGAAAAGATTCCACCTAGTCTTAGAGAAAGCATGGCCCCGCTGATGCCTTGATTTCATATTTCTAACTTCCAGAATTGTGACAGGGTATATTTCTATTGTTTTAAGTCACTCAGTTTGTAGTACTCTAATACAACAGCTCTAGGAAACCAACACAGAGAGTTTTCAGCAGTTATTCCTTAATGTTTTTTCTTTTTCTTCTTTTTCTGGAACTCTAATTCTATGTATGTGTGATCATATGATATACAGATCTTAGAAGTTCTGTTCTTTAAAATAATTTTTCTCTTTAGTTTTTAGATTGTATATCCTACTGATCTATTTTAAATTTTATTCTCTTTACTCTGTAATCTCTGTCTTGGTACTGAGTCCATATAGTGTCATTTTATTTCAGAGGTTGTAGTTTTGGGTTCTACAACTTCCATTTGGTTATGTTTGTATAATTTCTATTTCTCCTGTTATGTTTCCTGTGTTTGTATTTATTTCAAATAAGTATTCCCTTTGTCTGGTTTCTTGCCTCTTGGAAGGAAAGCTATGACCAACCTAGACAGCATATTAAAAAGCAAAGACATCACTTTGCTGACAAAGGTCTGTATAGTCAAAGCTATGGTTTTTCCAGTGGTCATATACAGATGAGAGAGTTGGACCATAAAAAAGGATGAGTGCTGAATAATTGATGCTTTTGAACTGTGGTTCGGGAGAAGGCTTGAGAGTCCCTTGGACAGCAAGGAGATCAACCAGTCAATCCCAGGAAATTAACCCTAAGCATTCATCAGAAGGACTGATGCTTAAGCAGAAGCTCCAATACTTTGGCCACCTGATACAAACAGCTGGCTCATTGGAAAAGACCCTGATGCTGGGAAACATTGAAGGCAAAAGAAGATGAGGGTGGCAGAGGCAGCCATCACCATCACCATCTCAATAGATATGAACTTAAGCAAACTCTGGGATATAGTAGAGGACAGGGAAATCTGGTGTGCTGCCATCCATAGGGTCACAAAGAGTTAGACACACTTAGTGGCTGAACAACAATTAAGTATTCCCTTAGCACATTAAACATAGCTATAGCTTCTACTTTAAAGTATATTAATCCAAATTTCTGGATCATCTCAAGGTTGATGTTTATTGATTGCCTTTCCCTTAAGTTATGTTTTTCTGGTTCTTTAACTATTGGTATATTACGCATGCTACATTACTTAGAGTCTGGTTTTTATAATATTCCTCTGGAGAGTATTGATAGTTTTGTTTTAGCTGGCAATTAACCCAGTTGGAATAAGACCATCAAGCCTATCTCACCTTCAGTGGGTGACATTCAATTCTAAATTCAGTTCTCATAGCCCTTCTAAGTTGGTTTCAGTTTATTTCACACATGCACAGTTCAGGGCTTAAGCTGAGACTTGCAGAGGTGGTTCAAATATCAGTTCAATTCTCAAAGGCCTTGCTATGTTGATTTCCTTCTGCCCCACCTATGTGTTGTAGAGGAGAGAAGCTGAGATATGTGATTTCTTTAACATAATTAGGGAATAGCATTTTCCTGACCTGGAGAAGAAAATGGCATCCCACTCCAGTACTCTTGCCTGGAAAATCCCATGGTTGGAGGAGCCTGGTAGGCTGCTGCCCATGGGATTGAGAAGAGTCGGATACGACTGAGCGACTTCACTTTCACTTTTCACTTTCATGCATTGGAGAAGGAAATGGCAACTCACTCCAGTATTCTTGCCTGAAGAACCCCAGGGACAGGGGAGCCTGGTGGGCTGCCGTCTATGGGGTTGCACAGAGTCGGACATGACTGAAGCGACTTAGCAGCATTTTCCTGACCTCTCCTTTATCAGATTCTCCCCTTTCACTCTAGCTTCCATAGCCTGCTTTTCCTAGTTCCTCTAGCTGAAAAGGCATTAGGGTTCCTGTTAGATTTTAGTTGCCATTGCTGTGCTGCTTGGTGACTGGTTCTGACCCTCAGAGAAAAGAATTGGGAGAAAATTAGAACAGGAAATACACCACCATGCTGATTCTTTTCCAAGTTTTGATTTTTCTTTATAGTCTTTCTGCTTTTAATTTTCTTCAACTTTATATTTTAAAATAATTATGATTTCTAGGAAGTTGCAAAAATAATACAGAGCCGTCGCAAGTACCTTCATCCAACTTCTCCCCAAAAGTTACATTTTACATAATTATAATACAATATCAAAGCCAGGAATTTCATATTGGGACAGTGTGTATGTATAGTTCTGTCATTTTGTCAAAGGTATAAATTCACATAACCATGACTCCAAGATATAGAGCTATTCAATCAGCACAAAAATGTCCCTAATGGTACCCCTTTATAGTCACATTCAAACCCTCTCCCGATCGTCCTTAATTGGTTAAGTGGCAACTATTAACCTGCTTTCCATGTCTATAATTTTGTCTCTTCAATAACCTTATGTAAATGAACCGTACAGTTTGTGAACTTTGACTTTTATCACTCAGCATAGTAATCTTGAGATCAATTCAAACTGTTGCATGGATCAATAATTAATTCTATTTGATTGATGAATAGTATTCCATGGTATGTATATGTTTTTTCTTTTACAATCACAGAAAACTAACCAATCTAATCACATGGACCACAACCTTGTCTAATTCAATGAAACTATGAGCCATGCCATGTAAAGCCACCCAAGATGGATGGGTCATGGTGGAGAGTTCTGACAAAATGTGGTCCACTGGGGAAGCGAATGGCAAACCACTTCAGTATTCTTGCCTTGAGAACCCCATGAACAGTATGAAAAGGCAAAAAGATAGGACACTGAAAGATGAACTCCCCAGGTCAGTAGGTGCCCAATATGCTACTGGAGATCAGGGGAAAATTACTCCAGAAAGAATGAAGGGATGGAGCCAAAGCAAAAACAACACCCAGTTGTGGATGTGACTGGTGATGGAAACAAGGTTCAATGCTCTAAAGAGCAATATTGAATAGGAACCTGAAATGTTAGGTTCATGAATCAAGGCAAATTGGAAGTGGTCAAACAGGAGATGGCAAGAGTGAGCATCAACATTTTAAGAATCAGCAAACTAAAATGGACTGGAATGGGTGAATTTAACTCAGATGACCATTATATCTACTACTGTGGGCAAGAATACCTTAGAAGAAATGGAGTAGCCATCACAGTCAACGAAAAAGTCCGAAATGCAGTACTTGGATGAAATCTCAAAAACAACAGAATGATCTCTGTTCGTTTCCAAGACAAACCATTAAATATCACAGTAATCCAAGTCTATGCCCCGACCAGTAAAGCTGAAGAAGCTGAAGTTGAATGGTTCTATAAGGACCTACAAGACCTTTTAGAACTAACACCCCAAAAAGATGGTCTTTTCATTATAGGGGACTGGAATGCAAAAGTGGGAAGTCAAGAAACACATGGAATAACAGGCAGATTTGGCCTTGGAGTACAGAATGAAGCAAGGCAAAGGCTAATAGAATTTTGCCAAGAGAATGCGGTGGTCATGCAAACACCCTCTTCCAACAACACAAGAGAAGACTCTACACATGGACATCACGAGATGGTCAACACTGAAATCAGATTGATTATATTCTTTGCAGCCAAAGATGGAGGAGCTCAATACAATCAGCAAAAACAAGACCAGGAGCTGACTGTGGCTCAGATCATAAACTCCTTGTTGCCAAATTCAGACTTAAATTGAAGAAAGTAGGGGAAACCACTAGGCCATTCACGTATGACCCAAATCAAATCCCTTATGATCATACAGTGGAAGTGAGAAATAGATTTAAGGGACTAGATCTGATAGACAGAGAGCCTGATGAACTATGGATGGAGGTCTGTGACACTGTACAGGAGACAGGGATCAAGACCATCCCCAAGAAAAAGAAATATAATAAAGCAAAATGGTTGTCTGAGGAGGCCTTACAAATAGCTGTGAAAAGAATAGAAGCAAAAAGCAAAGGAGAAAAGGAAAGATATACCCATCTGAATGCAGAGTTCTAAAGAATAGCCAGGAGAGATAAGAAAGCCTTCCTCAGTGATCAGTGCAAAGAAAGAGAGGAAAACAACAGAATGGGCAAGACTAGAGATCTCTTCAAGAAAATTAGAGATACCAAAGGAATATTACATGCAAAGATGGGCTCAAAAAGGACAGAAATGTTATGGACCTAATAGAACCAGAAGATATTAAGATGAGGTGGCAAGAATACATGGAAGAACTGTACAAAAAAGATCTTCATGACCCAGATAATCACGATGATGTGATAACTCACCTAGAGTCAGACATCCTGGAATGCCAACTCAACTGGGCCTTAGGAATCATCACTTCGAACAAAGGTAGTGGAAGTGATATAATTGTAGTTGAGCTATTTCAAATTCTAAAAGATGATGCTGTGAAAGTGCTGCACTCAATATGCCAGCAAATTTGGAAAACTCAGCAGTGGCCATGGGTCTGAAAAAGGTCTGTTTTCATTCCAATCCCAAAGAAAGGCAATGCCAAAGAAGGCTCAAACTACCACACAATTGCACTTATCTCACACACTAGTAAAATAATGCTCAAAATTCTCCAAGCCAGGCTTCAACAATACATGAATTGTGAACTTCCAGATGTTCAAGCTGATTTTAGAAAAGACAGAGGAACCAGAAATCAAATTGCCAACACCCACTGGATCATCAAAAAAGCACGAGAGTTCCAGAAAAACACCTACTTCTGCTTTATTGATTGTGCCATGCCAAAGCCTTTGCCTGTGTGGATCACAATAAACTGTGAAAAATTCTGAGAGAGATGGGAATACCAGACTACCTGACCTGCCTCCTGAGAAATCTGTATGCAGGTCAGGAAGCAACTAGAACTGGACATGGAACAACAGACTGGTTCCAAATAGGAGAAGGAATACGTCAAGACTGTATATTGTCACCAGGCTTATTTAACTTATATGCAGAGTACACCATGAGAAATGCTGGGCTGGAGGAAGCACAAGCTGGTATCAAGATTGTTGGGAGAAATATCAATAACCTCAGATATGCAGATGACACCACCCTTATGGTAGAAAGTGAAGAAGAACTAAAGAGCCTCTTGATGAAAATGGAAGAGGAGAGTGAGAAAGTTGGCTTAAAACTCAACATTCAGAAAACAAAGATCATGGCATCTGGTCCCATCACTTCATGGCAAATAGAATGAGAAACAGTGTAAACAGTGACAGACTCTATTTTTTGGGGCTCGAAAATGACTGCAGATGGTGACTGCAGCCATGAAATTAAAAGACGCTTATTGCTTGGAAGAAAAGTGATGACTTACCTAGACAGCATATTAAAAAGCAGAGACATTACTTTGCTAACAAAGGTCCATCTGGTCAAAGCTATGGTTTTTCCAGTAGTCTTGTATTGATGTGAGAGTTGGACTATAAAGAAACCTGGGCGCTGAAGAATTGATGCTTTTGAACTGTAGTATTGGAGAAGACTCTTGAGAGTCCCTTGTGCTGCAAGGAGATCCAACCAGTCCATCCTAAAGGAAATTAGTCCTGAATATTCATTGAAAGGACTGATGTTGAAGCTGAAATTCCAGTATTTTGACCACCTGATGCGAAGAGCTGACTCATTTGAAAAGACCCTGATGCTGGGAAAGATTGAAGTTGGGAGGAGAAGGGGAAGACAGAGGATGGGATGGTAGGATGGCATCACCGACTATGGGCATGAGTTTGAGTAAACTCTGGGAGTTGGTGATGGACAGGGAGGCCTGGAGTGCAGCAGTCCATGGGGTTGCAAAGAGTCAGACATGTCTGAGCAACTTAACTGGACTGAATTTATTTATTTTAGTTGGAGGCTAATTACTTTACAATATTGTGTTTAACACAATTTGTTAAACTATTTACTCGTGAGAAACACTTTAATTGTTTCCAGCTTTAGGCTATTACAAATAAAGCTGTTGTGAACAATCATATGTGGAGTTTTGTGAAAATGAGAGTTTTCATTTCTATGAGATAAATGGCCTAAAGCTCATGGGTCAAGTGCTTTTGTATATTTAGTTTCCTAAGAAATTGCCAAAATATTTCTCAGATTGGATATACCATTTTGTCTTTCCCCCATCAATAAATGAGAGACTCAGTTTTTTCCATATCTTAACCACCCTTATGGCAGAAAGTGAAGATGAATTAAAAAGTCTCTTGATGAAAGTGAAAGAGGTGAGTGAAAAAGTTGGCTTAAAGCTCAACATTCAGAAAACTAAGATCATGGCACCTGGTCTCATCACTTCATGGGAAATAGATGGGGAAACAGTGGCTGACTTTATTTTTCTGGGATCCAAAATCGCTGCAGATGGTAATTGCAGCCAAGAAACTAAAAGACGCTTGCTGCTTGGAAGGAAAGTTATGACCAACCTAGAGAGCATATTAAAAAGCAGAGACATTACTTTGCCAACACAGGTCCATCTAGTCAAGGCTACGGTTTTTCCAGTGGTCATGTATGGATGTGAGAGTTGGACTGGAAGAAAGCTTAGCACTGAAGAATTGATGCTTTTGAGCTGTGGTATTGGAGAAGACTCTTGAGACTCCCTTGGACTGCAAGGAGATCCAACCAGTCCATCCTGAAGGAGATCAGTCCTGGGTGTTCACTGGAAGGACTGATGCTGAAGCTGCAGCTCCAATACTTTGGCCACCTCATGTGAAGAGTTGACTCATTGGAAAAGACACTGATGCTGGGAGGGATTGGGGGCAGGTGGAGAAGGGGACAACAGAGGATGAAATGGCTGGATGGTATCACCGACTAGATGGGCATGAGTTTGAGTAAATTCTGGGAGTTTGTGATGGACAGGGAGGCCTGGCATGCTGCGATTCATGGGGTCCCAAAGAGTCAGACACGACTGAGAGACTGAACTGAAATGAACTGAACTGAACCATCATTTTAGCTGTTTCAATAACAGTGAGTGATAGCTCACTGCGGTCTTAATTTGCATTCCCCTGAGATGTTGAACATCTTTTCATTTGCTTATTTGACATCTGTACATGCTCTTCAGTGAAATAGCTCTTCACGTCCTTGGCTCATTTGCTAATTGCATCATTTTTAGTTTGGATAATGCTTTATATACTCTGAAAAAAAAGTGAAAAGTGAAAGTTAAGTCTCTTAGTAGTAAGTCTCTTTGCCACCCCATGGGCTACAGTCCATGGGATTTTCCAGGCAAGAATACTGGAGTGGGTTTCCATTTCCTTCTCCAGAGGCTTCTCCCGACCCACGGATCGAACTCAGGTCTACCGCATTGCAGGCAGACTCTTTACCGGCTGAGCCAGCATGGAATCCCTTTTATACTCTAGATTTGTCAGATATATGCTTTATAAATATTTTTCCCATTCTGTAGCTTGTATTTTGATCTTTCTAACTGAGTCTTTTTCAAAGCAAATGTTTTAAACTTTGGTAAAGTCCAATATTTAATTTTTCTATTGTGGATGGTGCTTTGGGTAATAATCTAGGAAGTCTTTACCAAGCCCTGAGTCCTGAAGATTTTCTCGTATGTAGTTTTCTAAAAGTTTTATAGTTGCATGTTTTACATGTAAATCTGTGATCTTGTCTGAGTTAATTTTGGTGAAAGATGTGAGGTTTATATTAAGGTTCATTTTTTTTTTTTTTTTTTTTTGCCTATGGATAAAATGCCAATTGATCCAGCATCATCCATTGAAAATATTATCCTTCTTCCATTGAATTTTCCCCCATAATTTTGTCAAAAGTCACTTGGCTTTAATTGTGTAGGAGTTATTTATGGTTTCCCTATTGTATTCCACTGATCTATCTGTCTATTCTTCCATCAATATCACACAGTCCTGTTATATAACTATATAATAAATCTTGAAATCAAGAAAAGAGATTCTTTCCACTTTATTATTCTTTTCAGAATGATTTTCAGCAAATCTAGATCACTTGTCTTTTTGTAAATTTTAAAATAAGCTTGTTTATATCTAATAAAAAATATTGCTGGGATTTTGATAGGAATTGCACTAAAGCTGTGTGTCAATGTGGGGAGAGTTAACACTAAACTATAGTGAATCTTCTAATATTTACATGAAGATAGATGAGTGTCCCATTTATTTGGGTCCTTTTTGACTTCTTTCAACAATATTTTGTAGTTTTCAGCATAGAAGTCCTGTGTGTTTTTGTTAGATTTACTCTGACAACCAAATATTTATTTTAGAGTGACTGTATATGCCATTGTATTTTTAATTTCTGTTTTTACATGCTTGTTTATGTTTCTATGGAAATACAATTGCTTTTTGTATTTTTATTTTTTATCCTGCATGCTTACTGAACTCACTCATTAGTTCTCAAAATTTTTAGTAGGTTCCTTGGTATTTTTCTCCTTAGACCATCAGTCTGTATCATTCTTCCTTTTCTGATGTTCCAAGATTCCTTATTCTGTGATTTCCACTATGCTCAGATAACATTCTTAAGCTATTCTTTGAGGTTTGCTGGTGAGAAATTTTGTCAGTTTTCTGCATGTTTTATTCCAGTCTGGTGAGGATGAAAAACCCACATGCCCACTTGGCCCTCTCAGACATCACTCAACTGGGGGGTTCTGTGCCTCTTTAGAGCCTGATATGTGTGCAAGTTTAAGGTTTTCATCTCGCCTTTGCTGGCAGAGATAAGGTAGGGTCATAGTCTTTTTTGTGATATTTGGCTTAAGTAAAATTTTGATCGAAAATTTTCTGTTTTCCTGAACTTCCCTATTCCTGATCTTTTGACTGAAGACTATAGGCTTTTCTGAGCTTTTTTTGTTTGTGTCTCCTGTTTTTCCAAATTGCCAATTTCTGCAGTATACAATCTGGGCTGTATGAGACAAAAGAAAGTCCAAAGAACTTCTCTCTGTGTCGTTGCTGGGGCCCCAGGTTCTCTAGTTGGTCTGCCTTTTTCTGTCCACTTTTCAGTCTTCTTATATTTGCTTTATATGCAATATCCAGAGGTTTTTCAAATGTACTCAGCAGGAAGAATAGGGTAGATATGTCTACCCTATATTCCCAGAAATAGAAGAGTTCTTAAGTACTTTTGAGGGTTTCCCTGATAGCTCAGTTGATAAAGAATCTACCCACAGTGCAGGAGAACCCAGTTCGATTCCTGGATCAGGGAGATCCACTGGAGAAGGGATAGGTTACCCACTCCAGTGTTCTTGGGCTTCCCTTGTGGTTCAGCTGGTAAAGAATCCACCTGCAATGTGGGAGACCTGGGTTTGATCCCTGGGTTGTGACGATCCTCTGGAGAAGGGAAAGGCTACCCACTCCAGTATTCTGGCCTAGAGAATTCCATGGACTGAATTGTCTATGGGGTCACAAAGAGTCGGACACGACTGAGTGACTTTCACTAAGTACTTTTGAGAGTTCTCAAAATAGTTGATTTGTATAGTTTGATTAGATAGTTGATTTTGTATAGTTGTAATGAATGCAAAGGATAGACTATGGGGATTTTACACTGCCAGAGAATTTGGAATTCTCCATTTTTTAAAAAATAGTTTGAAACATGTAAAGGGAACATGTTTTATATTAACCAATACACTTACCATTTGCAACACTGTTTACTCATGTTAATCCAAATTTCTCTCTGATATCATTCCCTTCTGCCTATAGAATTTCAGACTTTAAGATTTTGCATAGTGAAGATCTACTGTCAATAAATTATCTCAGTGCTGGTGTCATAAAGTTTTTATTTTGCCTTCATTTTTGAAAGATATTCCTACTAAGCACAGAATTTCAGATTGACAAATTTTTCTATCATCACTTTCAAAGATGTGGTTCTATTATCTTCAAATTATGTGGTTTCTTGTAAGAAACCTGCTCTCATTCTTTTGTTCTACTCTAAGTAATGTATGTGTGTATTTTTCCCTCTAGATGCTTTTGTGACTTTCCCTTTGTCACTGATTTTCAGCAACTAAGTTATGATGTGCCTTGGTGTGAATTTCTTTATGTTTATTTGATTTGGTGCTTGATGACCTTTGTAGATGTATGGATTTGCAGTTTTCTTCTCATTTGAACATTTATTATTATTATTTCTTCAAGTATATTTCCTTTTCTGGAACCACAATTACATGTATTATATTGTACGATTGCTTGATACTAGCCCCCAGCTTACTGAGGATCTTTTCATTCATTTCAGGTTATTTTTCTCTCTGTGTGTTTCATGTAGTATAATTTTTATAGCTTTGTTCTCAAATTACTATTCATTTTTTCTTCAATTTCTAATCCTCTGTTAATCCCATCATCTGGTGTATGTTTTGTTTTGCATACTGTATTTTTCATTTCTAGAAGTTTCATTTACATTTCACATATCTATCATTTTTCTACCCATTGTATTCATGTTTTCTTTTAAATTCTTGAACTTATTTAGGATTTAGAATAGCTCTTTTGAGGTACTTCTTTAATAATTTGGCTAGCTGTTTTACATAAGTCATTGATTAATTTTTACTTCAATGAGCATTATTATTTCTACTTTGTAATTAAGGAAACTAAAGCTCAGAGAGGCAAATTAACTTGCCCCTGTAATTTAGCTAATAAGTAGAAAATTAGAGCCCAGGGTCATTTAATTCTAGTCTTCATCCTCATAGCTACCATGCTATGCAATATTAACTCTCTAAACTGGTTGTTTGAACAAGTATTCTACTTTTGTAAACCTCAGTTTCCATGTCTATAAAACTAAAGATCGTGAAGATACCTACTTCACAGCATTGTATATTAAAAAAACTTTTCCTCTTAAGTTATTTTTGCTGCAGTTGGGATAAGAAACTTGTTTCATTTCAGAGGACAAAACAATAACAGAGCTAAGCATGCATTTGGATGGGTGTGGGTAGGGGGACAACACTTTGTGGAAGGCTTATATAAATAAGGAAGCTTGAAGACATAGGATCATTCCCTGTGGAGGTCCTTGGATAAGAAACAAAAAGCATTAGTGCTCCACTCCATAAATATTTCTGGTACTGCCTGAGTATGTCAGAGAAGTTATAGTTTTAACCATTTTTAAAATGTGAACTTGCCTTCTGACATAAATATAGCGTGGAAAAGAAAGATGTTATATACTGGCCATCTCAATAACCTCTTCCAACAATCCAGGTGGTGACAATGATTGAGATGGCATCTACTGGAAGGAGTTTTTATTGTTTTAGATAATTACTTCTTCCTAGATTTATATGCCTTTGCAGAACCTTATCTATGAATGGAGAGCTCAGTTTATTTGCCCTGTGTATCCAGGGTAGATAAATGAGTTCCATGATAGATATGTTTCTTCTTTTATTAATTTTTTTTTTGTCCTTTGAGCTACTACTACTAAACAGAAACCATTCTAGGCAACAATCTCAAAAATTCATTCAGAGTTCCCTATTGATGCTTCTGAATTGATGCTTCCATATTGTGGTGCTGGAGAAGACTCTTGAGAGCCCCATGGGCTGCAAGGAGATCAAACCAGTCAATCTCAATACACATTGGAAGGGCTGATGCTGAAGCTGAAACTCCAATTCTTTGGCCACCTGATGCAAAGAGCTGACTCATTGGTAAAGATCCTGATGCTGGGAAAGATTGAAGGCAAAAGGAAAAGGGGATGACAGAGGATGAGATGGTTGGATGGCATCATCAAATCAATGGATGTGAGTTTGAACAAACTCTAGGAGATAGTGAAGGACAGGGGAGGCCTGGCATGCTGCAATCCATGGGGTCACAAAGAGTCTGACATGACTTAGTGATGGAACAATAACAACAACGCACTCTGTACTAGGGATACAGAGTTACATGACATGAAATATCTGCAGCTATGGAATTCGTAGACTAGTGAGGAAGATAAAATAAATGTTAAACATGATGTAATCACAGGTCTATCTCAGAAGGTGTGGGAAAATCCAAAACCGAGTATCCCTTAGTCATCTGGCAAATGGACAGACAGACAAGACTCTGAAGGGATCATAGGGAGGGTTCAGTTCAGTTCAGTTCAGTTCAGTCGTTCAGTTGTGTCTGACTCTTTGTGACCACATGAATTGCAGCACGCCAGGTCTCCCTGTCCATCACCAACTCCCAGAGTTTACTCAAACTCATGTCCATTGAGTCAGTGATGCCATCCAGCCATCTCATCCTCTGTCTTCCCCTTCTCTCCCTGTCCCCAATCCCTCCCAGCATCAGGGTCTTTTCCAGTGAGTCAACTCTTCACATGAGGTGGCCAAAGTATTGGAGTTTCAGCTTCAGCATCAGTCCTTCCAATGAACACCCAAGACTGATCTCCTTTAGGATGGACTGGTTGGTTCTCCTTGCAGTCCAAGGGACTCTCAAGAGTCTTCTCCAACACCACAGTTCAAAACCATCAATTTTTCGATGCTCAGCTTTCTTCACAGTCCAACTCTCACATACATCCATACATGTATGGATGTGGTCATCCATACATGACCACTGGAAAAACCATAACCTTGACTAGATAGACCTTTGTTGGCAAAGTAATGTCTCTGCTTTTTAATATGCTGTCTAGGTTGGTCATAACTTTCCTTCCAAGAAGTAAGCGTCTTTTAGTTTCATGGCTGCAATTACCATCTGCAGTGATTTTGGAGCCCAAAAAAATAAAGTCTGCCACTGTTTCCACTGTTTCCCCATCTATTTCCCATTAAGTGATGGGACCAGATGCCATGATCTTAGTTTTCTGAATGTTGAACTTTAGGGAGTGTTAGGCTTGACTAATTTCTGAAAGGTGAGGATGAGTTTATCAGGAGTGGAAGTCACAGCAGGGAAGGAGGTTCTCAGCAAAGGTAGGGAAGCATGTCTGAAGCTTTGCAAGAGTGGGGAGTGTAGCGTCTCTCTTATCTGTAATTTGTTTTGACGGGGGTTGGGGGGAGATAAGACAGGACAGGTAGCCAGGGCTCAGACCATGAAGGGGCTATTATGTTTCTTGGTCACAAGGGAGTCTGAAGGTGTGAGCGTGGGTGAGGTGGTATTAATTCATATCCACACTGGAAAAACAACTCAAAGTACAGGCTGGTTGCTGACAAATCAGTTGCCTCAGATTTGTGTCTGATCCCACACGGGGGTTGACACAGAAATACCGACGGCTGACTGGCTCTAAGCTCGCAGACAGCGAGGAAATCTGCTGAGTGGAAGCCTTTGGGGTCTGACTATGGGATAAACAGCTTTGCTCAGAGCTCTGCCCTCTGGGTAAACAGTGGCTTGTTTCTGAGGGGAGGCAACTCCACTGGGGGTGGGTGGTGTTGGCTCTCGAGGCAGAAATAGTACTGCCTGGGCTTGTGCAGGCTCTGGAGCTCGCAGGCAGACCACAGGAAGCTGACAGACCCAAAGAGGCATGGACGTGGTGAAAAGAGCACTGTCAAAGACTGAGAAAATGTTAAAAACCAAGCGCAGAGTAAGGAGAGGAATGCCCCACTGTTAGTACCATCCTTACCGCAGAGACCTAGGGCTTGCTGTTCCCTCCTCGGCTCTGTAACTAAGGCTACCAGGTACCAGGCTTTGACCTAAGTGCTTTCTTCACAGAATAATAACAATAGCTGATATATTTTGAGTGCTTGCTGATATATTTTGTCGCCATGTACTGTTCTAGATACTTCCCATACTGTGACTCATTTAATTCTTACCTCTACACTATGGAAGCTAAAAATACTATTTCATGTTACAGATGAGGAAACTGAGTCTCAGAGATGAGGTATGCCTAATATTACACACGTAGGAACTAACTGCGGACTTCCCATGTGGCTCAGCGATAAAGAATCCACCTAAAACGCAGGAGCTGCAGGAAATGCAGGTTCAATGCCTGGGTCAGAAAGATCTGCTGGAGAAGGAACTGGCAGGCTCCACTGGCAAGCCACTTCAGTATTCTTGCCTGGAGAATCCCATGGACAGAGGAGGCTGGCAGGCAACAGTCCACAGGGTCTCAAAGAGTCGGACATGACTTAGAGACTAAACAACAAGGAAATAAATAGTGGATCTGGGGTTTGGGCCCATGCAGTGGGACTTCACAAACCCCTGGTTCATTTCTCTATAACTCTCTAGCATCATTTTTCCATATGTATGGGCGGGAAAACTGAGAATAAGAGTAGGTAAGAAAATAGTGGAGCTGGAATGGACCTTAGTCCTTGACTTCAGTTCTAGTTGCTTTCACCACTGCACTCCATTGGAAACAGGGGTACTTTCTGTCTCTATGAGACTCTTGCCTGATTGGAGCAATATCTGAACCTGAATTCAGGAAACAGGTCTGTGGGGAGGTCCAGCAAGACCCTCTTGCATAAGGGTGGCCCCCAGAGAGCAAAATGAAAGAATCGGCAACCAAAGAATTGGCAACGTCCATCAGGCAGGGACCATCACCAAAGGTCTTTCCTCCCCCCACTCTCACAATCTCAAAAAGCAGAGAACTTAAGCCTTGGAAAGAGAAGTTGGGAAAATATTCCAGACCCAGACATGGACCACACTCTCCTTCACTCTCCAAGGAGCTGGAGTAGAAAAGGACATAGAAGAACAGCCCTCCTCCCTACCCCCCAACGCCATCTTACTCTAACCCCTCAAGCTGCACAGGAGATGTAGGGAGGAGTAAATTGGTGTGAGCTGGAAATTTTCAACTGGACAACATAGACTTTTTGCTAAAAAATTAAAGAGCAATTATGTAACCACGGAAGTTTTGGAATCTGTTCAAGGCGTCATTAAAGGAAAGGAAGGGAAGAATCCTGAAGAATCCAGGGCTCATAGGCAGTGACAGAAAGATATAAAACTGTTTTATGAGACTGTTTAATCAACTGGATATGTCAGCCACCTACCAACACAGGCATTCCAACGCAGGCTGCCCATCCTCTCATCATTTTACTCCTCATTTTACTTCATTCCTCCTTAGAAGACCTCTCACTACAATCCCAGTGCTGGCTACCATGGCAGTGCTCTCTCAGTTCATGGTTACAAGCTGACAGTTGTTTATTCTGTAGGATTCATACCATGTTCTCTTCCCAAACCAGATGTTGAAACCATCTAAGGCCAAGTACAGTGGTTGTGCAAAGTTTAGTCCAAGTTTTAATAAAGCATCAATGGTATCATGAATCAGGCTTTAAACACATCCGGTAAATGGATGCTATAACCCTGTTAAGCTCACTCCCTAAGACCTTTCAAACTCGTCATTGATACTGCAGAGACAAAGTATGAGCCTTAGGTCTATTGGGGAAAATAAGCTGTATGTCCTTCTACAGTAAGTCTGGATGTCCCAGGGATAAAAATCTGCATCTTAGAGGGCTGGGGACAGAGGTGGTTTAAGGCACCTAAAAGGCACAGCCCTGGTGAAGATAGAGTTGACTTGTCTGAGATCATCCTGCCTCAGTGGTTGAAGCATAAATACTTGGGAAGACCTTGGGATATGGAAAGGGAAGAGCATAGCTCTAAGTTTTCAAACTGAGATATTAATTGGAAGTTTAATTTTTCTGAGAAAGTTTGACTCCTGCCAGGCCTCAGGTGTCTCTCTAAGGAGAGAAAACTTAGCTTACAACGTCAAGTCAATGCTCAAGGGATGTCAGAAATTCCTAAAAGAAGAGTGAAGGACAGAGGGTAGGCATCCTCTATGACGCTCCCCATGCCATAAACACATTTAAGAGTTTCTCTTCATGGCCTAGAATTTTTTTTCTATCTTATTTTCACTTTTAAAATCAATTTTTTGGAGTATAGTTACAAGGAGATCAGACCAGTCAATCCTAAAGGATCAGTTCAGTTCAGTCACTCAGTCATGTCCAAATCTTTGTGACCCCGGGGACTGTAGCATGCCAGGCCTCTCCGTCCATCACCAACTCTAGGATTTTATTCAAACTCATGTCTATCGAGTTGGTGATGCCATCCAACCATCTCATCCTCTGTCATCCCCTTCTCCTCCTGCCCTCAATCTTTCCCAGCATCAGGGACTTTTTCAATGAGTCAGTTTTTCTCATCAGGTGACCGAAGTATTGGAGTTTCAGCTTCAGCATCAGTCCTTCCAATGAACACCCAGGACTGATCTCCTTTAGGATGGACTGGTTGGATCTCTTTGCAGTTCAAGGGACTCTCAAGAGTCTTCTCCAACACCAGAGTTCAGCAGTATCAATTCTTTGACCTGAATTTTCATTGGAAGGATTGATGCTGAAGCTGAAGCTCCAATACTATGGCCACCTGATGCGAAGAGTTGACTCATTGGAAAAAGACCCTGGTGCTGGGAAAGACTGAAGGCAGAAGGAGAAGAGGCAACAGAGGATGAGACGGTTGGATGGCACCACTGAGTCCATGGACATGAACTTGAGCACACTCCGGGAGACGGTGAGGGACAAAGAAGCCTGGTAAGCTGCAGTCCATGGGGTCACAAAGAGTCGAAAACAACTTGGTAACTGAACAACAGCAGCAGTAGTTGCATTACAATGCTGTTAGAGTCTGCTGTATCTTCATGGTCGAGAATGGATCTATCATCTTCAGGATACTTCTAAGACCACCTTTAGATTATTTTAAATTTTAGTCTATGCCTCATCTCAGGGAAGGAAAACTTCATGTAATTATGGCTTGTCATTATCTTGAAATATTCCAGATGGTTAATTCAGGCATTCATGCATTCATTTGTTGAATAAATAATTATGGAATACCAACATATGCTAGGTACCTTGTTTAAGTCTCCAAGTTCTCAATGTTTCCGGGCCACTTGGGAGGCCCAGAAAAAAGATATCTCAGAAAAACAGAGGCCTTTACTCAAACTGAAAAAAGGTGGGTTTGAGAAGGATGATGGGAAAAGTCACAAATTTTAGGACAACCAAAGCCTTTCTGGAGAAAATAATATGAAAAAAGATAAGACTTTCACTTTGTGCTCTTATTTTTTTGGGTACTGCAATCACAGAAGCGTGTCAGGTTTTGATGGGGCCACCTTGACATGAAGCAGGTACCATCCACTCTGTTTAACCCTTGTTGGGAATAGTACATCTCAGTGGAACTTTCCACATGCTTGATGGAACTGAACAAGCTGCTTGTATTTTACAGCGATAGCTGTCTGTATTTTCTGTCCAGATGAAAAATTTGTCATCTTTGTGTTGTTTCAGTAGAAGATAGAAGTGGGATTTGAGAAGCAATTACAGCTTTAAGGAGGGAATTGCTTCCCCTCATGTTTTCTCCGCCTATTCAGTGAAACGATTTGGATTGCATTTTGCTTTTAGCTCCACTCTTGTGTAGGTAAAGAAATTACTGCATGAGCTCACCCTTGGCCCTCAGCCCTGGGCTATCATGCCAGTAAATCTATGATAGCAGAGTCAGCATACCAAATGCCTATATCTTTATTCTAATCTCAACATGAACTGGACTCAGAAAAATTCCTTTTTCTATATCATTTTTATCCTGAATCTTTCAGGCCATGGGGCCTTGCTCTGAGGCGTTTAGTTTTTGGGTAAGGGATGGGAAAGAAATTTAAAATCTACCCTAAGACACTCACACTGCCTTTTTCACATGGGGTGGGAGGCAGGCAGCATACTTGGGTGGCCGCCTGGATGATACTGTACGGATGTGGGTGGACCTTTCTAAGGATGTTTTATGGTATTATTCCCTGGTGGCTTAGATGGTAAAGAATCTGCTTGCAATGCAGGACACCTGGGTTTGATTCCTGGGTCGGGAAGATCCCCTGGAGAAAAGAATGGCAACCGACTTCAGTATTCTTGCCTGGAGGATCCCAAGGACAGAGGAATTCCATGGAATTACAGAGTCAGATATGACTGAGCAACACACACATGTGCGTGCGCACACACACACACACACACACACACTCTCACACATCCATAAGGGGGCACAGCAAAGATTTGCTAGGGCTTTGAGCAAAACACAAACCAAAGCCTCTTCCCATTTTTTTTAAATGAGATTTGAAATTCTTTCTTTGCATTGCTCTACTCTTTTGTGACCAAAGAATCCCATGCTCTTGATATAACATGTGGAAACTACAAATAAATTTTAAAAAGCCAAAAAGTGGCATTTACAGCCCCACATCTTACTGCTAAGACACATTGAAATCAATATTCCCAGTGATAAACAGAAGCCCTTTTAATGATGCTTCCTGTGCTTTGGGACCTTGGCAGAGTCTCTGGCCTGTTATTCCACTTGCTGGAATTGGCGGTTGATTCTGCAAAACAGCCCTACAACCCTCGTCCTTGTTCTCCCTCCAGCAAAAGTGCCAGGCAGCATGTTTGCTTTGCCCACGGCCTCCCCACAGGTCAGCAGCTCCGGCTCTGTGCTCAGTTCAAGCGTCTTAAATGAAACTTGAGCACTCAGCAGGGCCCCACAGGGTCACACAGGAGGAATCTGGACGGGGTCCTAGCCTGACCCCTCCCTCATCCCCCCACGCTCAGCCCTCCCATTGGCAGAGGCAACGAAAAGGCCCGGCGGGAACCACAAACTCTCCTTTATCCACAGTCTTGGAGTGGAATCAGGTGGCTGACACCAGGGACAGCTCTCCTGAGGGAAGCACTTGGGAGACCCTGCTCTTGGCCGGCAGCAAACATCACTCCAGTGCCCTTTTAAAATCAGGACAGCACAAGATCACTTCTAATTGTGGAGGTGAGACTTGAGAAGAGCATTATAAGTGAGGCATGATTAAGATGACTGGAGAAGATAAGAGAAACTTGGATAGAACTGGAGACTCAGGACAGGAATAATCTTCTGAGACACTCCAAATGGCTGAGGCCCCTCTCCTGAGGACTTTGGTCAAAGTGCTTATCTTCAGGACTGGAATTTATTGTAAACTCTTTGGACACAGGATGAGAGAGTTAAGTCCTCATCCTTATCTGTTCAACTGCATATGGTCAGACCTAACACAAGTGGATCACTGAGTTGTTCACTCAGTTGTGTCCAACTCTTTGCGACCCCATGGACTGCAGCACACCAGGCTTCCCTGTCCTTCACCATCTCCTGGAGTTTACTCAGACTGATGTCCATTAAGTCAGTGATACTATCCAACCATCTCATCCTCTGTTGCCCGCTTCTCCTACAGGCTTCAATCTTTCCTAGACCAGGGTCGTTTCCAATGAGTCGGCTCTTTAAATCAGATGGCCAAAGCATCAGAGCTTCAGCTTCATCATCAGTCTTTCCAATGAATATTCAGGGTTGATGTCCTTTAGGATTCACTGCTTTGATCTCCTTCCTGTCCAAGGGACTTTCAAGAGTCTTCTCCAGCACCACAGTTTGAAAGTGCCAATTCTTCAGCACTGAGAAAAGCCACTAAGAAAGCACTTAATAAACACTTATTGGCCTCAACTGAAATGTTGTCAGTGTGAGCAAAGCTCGGCAGGTGCAAGAAAGAGTAAGGCAGGGGAGAGGTGGAAATACAGCTGGAGAGGAAGTGGGCATTTTCTCTTCCCACAGGTCTTGTCGCTGAACTCTTTTGTGTAGTCAACTGAGATTTCTGAGAACTTTGCGTAGGCTCTGCTCAGGGGTGAGAAGTAAAATGGCAAATGTGACCCTGCAGTCTCCTCCCTCTCAGCACATCGTATTTCCTGAGCAGATGGAAGCCAGGGGACTTCTCTCATCTCCCCATCACCATCATCTACCCTGCCTGCATTCAGACCCACATATTCTGCCCACCTTCCTGTTATGCACAGAAATGGGTCCTGCTGCTACCAGGCCCCAGCCCTCCCCCTGGGTGCTGCTTCTTCTCTTCTTTCATTTACTCAGGGATTTTGCTTTATCCCCCTCTTTCTCCAGCATTGACAATTTCCCCCTCTTTGCAGAATCATTCTCATCTACATAACAGTTTGCTTTATTATCTCCCATCTTAGTTTTTGACCCATTTCTCTGCCTTCATTGATAGCAAAACTCTTCAAAAGAGTTATAATATGTTACATCAGTCATACCATGTTGCTGTTGTTGAGTCTCTCAGTTGCATCCAACTGTTTGCAATCCCATGGACTGCAGCACGCCAGGCTTCCCAGTCCTTCACCAACTCCCAGAGTGTCCTCAAACTCATGTCCATTGAGTCAGTGACACCATCCAACCATCTCGTCCTCTGTCACCCCCTTCTCTTCCTGTCCTCAATCTTTCCCAGCATTGGGGTTTTTTTTTCAATGAGTTGGCTCTTCACATTGATGGCCAAAGTATTGGAACTTTAGCATCAGTCCTTCCAATGATTATTCAGGGTTGATTTCCTGTAGAATTGACTGATTTGATCTCCTTTCTCTCCAAGAGACTCTCAAGAGTCTTCTCCAACACCACAGTTCAAAAGCATCAGTTCTTCAGTGCTCAGCTTTCTTTTGGGTCCAGCTCTCACATCCATATATGACTACTGGAAAAACTATAGCTTTAACTAGATGGACCTTTGTTGGCAAAGTAATGTCTCTGCTTTTTAATATGCTGTCAAGATTTGTCATAACTTTTCTTCCAAGAGCAAGAGTCTTTTAATTTTATATCATATCATATTATTTGTCTCTAACTCTTAGCCTCTGATATTCCCTTTAACCCACTCAAGTTACATTGATATCTCTGCACTCTACTGAAAAATGCTCTGGTGAAGATTTCCATCTTGCCAAAACTAACAATCTGCTCAAATAATACATTGTCCAAAGTTTTCAACCCCTCTGTTAAATCTTACTGTTCTTCAAAATCCCATGCTCTTTCCTCTGCAAACTTTGCTGCTTCCTTTCCCTGGAACATGCTTCCTTCAGACTTTTACCAGTTTCCATTCCTAACTTCAATAAAATCTTTGCTCAGGGAAGCCACCTTGACACCCTAGCTGAACATCACTCCCTCATGATCCCCTGTTCCACCCTCTACTCCCTTACCCCGTGTCTTCCCTCTTAGCCTTTATCATGCTGAAAAAAGATATATTTGCAAACTAGTTTAGGTATGATTTCTTGTGGAATTATAAACTCCAAGAGCTTAGGAACTTTGTCAGTCTTCTCCTTTTCAAATCCCCAGAACCCAGAAAAGGGCTGGTACACAATCAGCCCTGAATGGATAGTTGTTGAATGATGAATAGATAAAGGCACAACCCTGTCCCTAAGGAACTCACAGTCTAGCTAAAGATAGTAATGATTATCATGATGATGATAATGGTACATAATACTAAGTGCCATATATATACATGGGCTTCCCAGGTAGCTCTGGTGGTAAAGAATCCACCTGCCAATGCAGGAGATGCAAGAGATGTGGGTTTGATTCCTGGATCAGGAAGATATATATAATCATTGCATCTTTATAATAATAAATGAAGTTATGAAACTACTGCAGTGGGTGGTATCATGTTTACTATACAGATAAGGAGACGGAGGCTTTGAAGTCACCTCTATAGCCTGCATGGGGCTAGTCATCAGGAAGAGCCATGACTCAAACAACCTCTGACTCCAGAGCCGTGGTCTTCAACTTTCAGCTCTTTGATCTTGCAGTCTGACAGTCTGTGAAAAGTTCACCCCATCTGCTCAGCTTGTCTTAATGTGGATATGGCAGTTCCGCCTACTTGTGAACAGCGAACACCCATTTATGCTTGCTTAGTAGAAAAGAGTGCTGACTACTCATTTTGCTATGAAAGCACTCTCTATGCCAGAAGCCAAAATACACAGAGTTGGTAAATATTTTGTACTTGGTTACAAGCAAAGACCCAAATCCAATTAATGTTGGCTCGGTGTGATATGGTTGTTCACTAGTTTTAGGAAATATGTAGGTAGGTTTGATTCCAATTTGAATACATTCCTTGGTCATATTTCAGCTGAGTGTTTTAGGAAATTAAAACCTTTTGATCCACGGAGCTTGTTTCTGAGTTCAGCACAGTTTGTTCCCCGTCATAGTTTATAGTCCAATTTGGTGCAAGGCCCTGGCTGTTGGGTTTCCCGTAGGCCCATAACCTGTCCTAATGAATATGGAGAAGCCAAAGAAAAGCTCTGCCCAAAGACTGTGTGTGTGGATCTTAACTTGCATCAAGCTAGGATCGACAGCCTTCTTCTTGGCCAGCCACGTATGTAATTTTAAAGTTTCTAGTAATCACACACACACAAAAGAAATAAGTGAAATTAATTTCAATAATAGATTTTATTTAACAAAGTATATCTAAAATATTATTTCAACATGAAATCTATATAAAGAATTATTAAATCTATTCTGTATTTTGGGCTTCCCCACTGGCTAAGTGGTAAAGAATTTGCCTGCAGTGCAGGAGATGGGGGTTCAATCCTGGGTCAGGAAGATCCCCTGGAGGAGGGCATGGTAACCCACCCCAGTATTCTTGCCGGGAAAGTCCCATGGACAAAGGAGCCTGGCGGGCTACAGTCCATAGGGTTGCAAAGAGTGGGACACGACTGAAGCAATTGAGTGCAAGCGCAAGCACAAGTCTGTATTTTATACTTACAGCACATCTCAAATTAAACTAGCTACATTTCAAGTGCTCATTAGCCACATGTGGCTAGAGTGTCTATCATATTGAACAGTGTATCTCCAGAGTGTAAGAACAGATTTTGATTTTGTTGCTGTTGAAAATAATGGTAATGATGCAATTATTATTAACTTTGAATGTGCCAGACATAAAGCATCATTACCTGTTAAGAGAACTTAGGGTTTGTATAATCTAAGTTATCCATTCAATGATTGACTCTTTTCTAAAGTTATCACCTACAAGAGGTTATTCAATATCTACTTACCCAGGAATAGGGAACCCATCCCCTTTGAAGTAACTTATTACATCTCCACCCAGCTTTATTTATGGCAGTATCCCTTTTATGGAGCTGGAAAATGGCCCATTAGTATTTCTGCACTTTGTGGCTCTGCACTTTGAAGCCAGAGAGAGTACACCTGATTCCATTTACGTGACTTTTTGTATTTGAAGATAACTAGCCTGTCTTGTTGAGTCAACCTTTTCTAAATAAACTGTTTTATTGTTCCCATCATTACTCCTGCTATTTTCAAGTATTCTCCACATTCTGTCCTGTGAACAATTTTCAGATGATCAATGTCCATCTTTAGGTTTGATGCCCAAGTGGAATATATTGTTCACAGATGGCCCCACTACCCTTTATTATAGTGAGACTATGAACTCTTGGCCTTATACATTGCATTTCTGCTGCACCGTGGTCACAAATTGCTGTCACCTATACTGAGCTGTTTGGCTCCAGAATACCTAAACCTGCCCCCGTGCACACCTTCCTGCTGTTTTTATGTGTACACTTCTATGTGGACCCAAGGCAATGCCATCAGCTAGGCATGGGTCACATCTCATCCAACTCTGGGGATATAGAGAGAACAAAATTAAGGAAAATTATACAGGTAATGACATGAGAGATTTAAAAACATTATTATTTGCATAGTGGTTGTTTAGTCTCTAAACCATGTCCGACTCTTTGTGACCCCATGGACTATAGCCCACAAGACTCCTCTCTCCATGGGATTTCCCAGGCAAGAATAGTGGAGCAGGTGGCCATTTCCTTCTCCAATTATTTACATAATACATATGAATTATTATACAGGAAACATTGTATTCCTTTAGATATAAATTATGTGCATTTTCTTTTTTTTTTTTCATTTTCAATTTTCAATGTGAAAAAAAGAAAAGTTAGTCGCTTAACCATGCTGACTCTTTATGATCCCATGGATTGTAGCCCACCATGCTCCTCTGTCCATAGAATTCTTCAGACAAGAATACTGGAGTGGGTAGCCATTACCTTCTCCAGGGGATCTTCCCAACCTAGGGACTGAACTGGGTCTCCTTTGCAGGCAGAATCTTTACTGTAAGCGCTGATTGTTTGCTTATAGTAGGAAAAATTGTCATCATTATTTCTTACAATCTGAAATGCTAAGATATTTTTGGATACATTATTGAGTGTATTAGTGGGTGCTTTCAACTAACTACCCATCATTAGCAAATTTTGATGAGAGAACTCTGTATTTTTATATGTCATCAGTAAAAAATATTGAGTATGTTATTTCCTAATGCAAAGGCTTACAGCATGAGGTCTTCACTAAGTAGTACACTTCAGGTGAAAGTGTTCAACCAATTTAAAACTACCCAATTTTCATTAGACTGGTTGATATTTCTCAATTTTAGAAATATTTTGGCTATGCTTCTAGGCCTTAGAACATATTTTCTGGCCCTCTTGGGACTCTCTTATCCTCATTTCTGCCTGGAAAATTTCTGCTTGACCTTTTGTGTTTTATTTTTGTTATCCCCATTTGTTCTGGTTTTTAGGTACCATTCTTATGAGCCCCCACAGTGTTATATGCTGCCCTGTTAGAGCAATCACCACACTCCTTTGTAATTTTCTGTGTATCTGCCTCTATCTCTACTAGACTGTAAACAGTGTTAGAAGAGGAGTTGGCACTCATTTCTTAAATGTCTAGCAAAGTACAAAGTACATGCTCATTAAATACTTTTGGGTAAAATCCTCATGATCACATGTGGAGGTAGTTATTATCCTCATTTTATAGATGAAGCAATTGAAACTCAGAGAGTAAGCTTATTAAGGCACAGAGTAGCTGGCAAAGCTGTGGACAAGGCCCGGGATTCTGAATCTGGACTTCAGGCTCTCATCATAAAACCAGTTACACGTGCCTTTGATACCCTCATGGATATCTGAAGTTCCTTAACAGATGGCAGTGCCTTTATGATCTTACTGAAGATAAGACTTATAATGAAAGCATCAGAAGGAGAGAAGGCACAATAGACTGACTTCTGATAACACTAGAGTATTCAGTACTGAGGCCAGATCATCTCTTAGGCACAGGTTCTGACTTGAAGGGAGAGTGAACCTAGGGTTCTTGTCATGCAAGTCTGTGCAATCACTTTCTGTCAGCCTCTCAGTTTCTCAGAGTAAATGCTTGCTAATCATTTGGCTTTGTTAGCAGTTAGATAAGAACAGGCCTCCATGCTTCATTCTTTTTCATGTGAACAACTGTAATCAAAACTGATTTATTACAAAAGTACTGTTTTATTGTTTATAAAAATTAGACATGTTTATTATTAAAAAATTGAAAAGATAACTTTAAATATACCTAATGTCATGCTTTTTTTCCCTTCTTTTACAAATACATGTGTGCCTTCTCTAATTTGGGATCAATTGTTATGTGTTCTTTTATCCCTAATACATTAAGAATTTTCCTATATCTAAAATTCCCTGCCACATGTGTGCATAGATTCACTCTGTGCACAGTCCACAAATACATCTAACCAATCCTTACTGTAGATATTTAGGGCTATTTCCAGTTTCAAATTCTATAAATAATATGTCAAGAGTCATCCTTGAATGTTAATCTTTATACACATGGCCAATTAAGGAGAGATTTTTTTTTCTCTCGTCTAGTTAGTCATATGCTATTCTGAGTATTAGGATATGAATTCCCCAGAACTGGGCCCTCACCTTAATGTGCTTATAGGATTTGGACCCTCAGCAGTAATCAGATTGAATCAAGGATTAGAATTCCTGCTCCCCAGTACCTAGATTGGGAGGCTTGAGGCCCTCCATTGCACTCCCCATTTTGTTGTGGCGTCCCATGCGCTGATTTCCAGGGTGGGGCTAGAGGCCTCCTTGTTTCCTGCCTGGGCTCCTTATCTCTGTCCCTGTGTCTCAATGCCAAGCTAGAGAAGGAGAGTTAGCATGGAGAATGAGGACAGCAGGAAGTGTCTCTGCCCAAAGGCAGGAGAGAGACAGAGAGGGACAGAGAGCCCAACTGAGCAAAGGCACGTGTAACTGGTTTTATGATGAACACGTATTCTCTTTCCTTTTTTTCTAGTCTTTCTTTCTCTCTCTCTCTTTCTTCTTCTTCTTTTTAACCCAGGGAAGTAAAGAAAAACAACTGCCTAAATTAATACTGCCCTGAGGGCAGCCTGAATGGGCCTGACTTGAACGGAGTAGCTTGTTACCCTGCTGCCATAATGACCCTTACAGGGTCCAAGAAAATGCATGGATGAACTCACTGGGTTGAACAACACACTCAGTGTCTTGAGAACAAACAGACTTTTCTTTGGTGTTAGTTACAAACATCTTTTTCTTTCTGCTCGTTCAGTTCAGTTCTCCAAGAAGCAAGAGCTAATCTCCTGTGAAAGTTCAGGGAAAGGCATGTGACACAGCTCCGCGCTGCCTTAACCACATGTTGGGGGAAGGCCCCTGATTGGCTCTGGGGGGGCTCTGCCTTCTGTGCCAGCCACCCTACCCTGTGTCTAAGGGAAGAATCATCATGCAGAGCCTGAGCCTTAGTTTTCTCATCTTCAGAATGGAAATAGGAGTAGTCCATCCAATTGACCAAGCTAACTTATAGATTTTTTTATTTTATGGATTCATTAACCTATATAGCACTGAGCAGCTGTGCACCAAGCCAGAGACTGAGGACACAAAGGCCCAAGTTCTGCCTTTGAAGAACTCAAAGTTAATGGGAATCCTAGACAATAATAGGTCAATTACAATGCAATATTAAAGGGGCAGGAGAAGTAACAGTATAGTAATAATATCACTGTATAGTAATAGTATCACTTAGAATGGTCACTAACCCAAGCTCAAACAGGAAACCACTCAGAAAAAGCATCCTTATAGAACTGGTATTGACATTGAATCTTAGTGGATGAGTGTGTTAACCAGTCAAGAGCAGGGACAGAAAAGTTCCAAAGAGCTTACAATCAAGAGAAAGCCTGTTTCCTCTGGAAAACAAGATGGGTATGAATGAGTGAAGCCTCCTGGGAAGAGTAAGAGATGATGCTGAGAAGGGTAGATGCCAAAAGAGGTAGGGCTACTCTAGATTGAGCTGATTTTAATTTACACATAATGTTTTGGTAAAATTTTACTTACCAGTAAAGTCTACATTATAACACACTGTCAAAGGTTGCAATGAAGATCTTAGGCCAAAATCCATGTGCTCTATCTTTCTCATATGTTTCCTTTTCTTGAATCGCAAACACAAAATCTCTACCACTGTATGGTTTAATGTGTTTTTGCAATAGTATTTAAGATTTGATCACTGGAAACCCAAATACAGACCATTTCAAAATACAAGTGATTTTGGAGATTTTCTATTTTCCAGAGGCAGTTTAACCCCCAGAGATACAGTATATAATGTAGTGTATAGTTCTGTTGGTGACTTAGTTATGTTTGGAACTACATTTCCCAGAATCCCTTTTCTTACACGACCTGAGTTAGAGTTGCCAAAGGTGAAATTCCACACTACTCTCAGAACCGAAATTCCATGACAAACCTGGACAGTGTTTTAAAAAGCAGAGACATTACTTTGCCAACAAAAGTCTGTCTATTCAAAGCTATGGTTTTTCCAGTAGTCATGTATGGATGTGAGGGTTGGACTATAAAGAAAGCTGAGCACTAAAGAATTGATGCTTTTGAACTGTGGTGTTGAAGAAGACTCTTGAGAGCCCCTGGATTGCAAAGAGATCAAACCAGTCCATCCTAAAGTAAATCAACGCTGAATATTCATTGGAAGGACTGATGCTGAAGCTGAAGCTCCAATACTATGGCCACCTGATGCGAAGAGTTAACTCATTAGAAAAGACCCTGATGCTGGGAAGGATTGAAAGCAGGAGGAGAAGGGGATGACAGAGGACGAGATGGTTGGATGGCATCACTGATTCAATGAACTTGAGTTTGAGCAAGTTCCAGGAAATGATAAAGGACAGGGAAGCCTAGCGTGCTGCAGTCCATGGAGTTGCAGAGAGTCAGACATGACTGAGCGACTGAACAAAAACAACTCAGAACGTAACACGCACTCCTTAGCTTTGCCTAGGCAGTCCTCAGGGCTCTTGAAGGGCCCAGGCTAAGTCTATACTGATCTCTGTCTTCATCTCTGCCTTGAACATCCTTTCCCCTTCACCTCTATTCCCTTCTTTTTAACTCTCAGATTATGTCTCTTTTTCTGTGAAGATTTTTTCTTGTGGTTTTAAAGAAGCCTATGAACACTTCCAAATCCTTTCCCTTTAAATCTCAATGTTTTTCGACTACTTTGACCACTAGAAAACAGTGAAAGTGACACTATGTGACTTGTGAGTTTAAGTCATAAAAAGCTATGTATTTCTACATCATTTACTGGGATACCTTCTCTTGGAATCCCGATTTACATGTAAGAAATCTGGCTACTTTGAATCCTCCATAATGGACACACCATGTGTATGTATTTGGGACAATAGCTATAGTTAAGACTTCAAGAAATTTCTACCAAGCCAGCAGCAAGTGAATGAAGCTATCTGGGATCCTACATTCTAGGTCAGTCCCTAAATGAATAAGGGATGTTAACTTGTGTCATGACTCACATTTCCTCCTAATTTAGTAAAAAGTTCTCTAAGTATCTTAAGGATGTATCTCATAGGCCTTCTTAGTAAAAGTATTGTTTCCAAGACTCATAAAGGCATTTCTCCACAATAGCCTCACAGGTGGCCCAAAGTTGAAAAGAACTCATCTTTAAGGGATTTACGACAGCGACTTTTTATTTATTGAAATAAATTTTATTAATTGTGACATTAGAAACCCACAAACTTTTAAGAGAAATTATATCAATAGGGACTGAAAGGGACAGAAACAATATAAAAAGAAAAGATGTCTTTTCTATGAGCAAGAAGCCCACTGAGAAAATTACTCAGCTGAAAACACAGGCAGGGAGTGGAATCAAGAGAGCAGAGAATGGACCTGGGAGTCATGGAGAATTCCTAGGAGCCTGACTCAGGCCTACTCACAGAATAGAAAACATATTCTTGATTCAGTTTCAGAATTGTTATGAATCAGTGACTGCGATGTGCCTTCTATTGCCCTCTTTTTGGAACAAGATGATATATTTCCATTTTCCTATTCCTTATCACTACCTTGGGGGTGAAGATAGAAAAATGAGGAGCTGTATCTAGAGAACTGGACCTGAGGAGACTCATCTATTTCTTGATATAATTTGGGCAATGACATGTTGGTTCTCAGGCCTGAACACAATGCCACAAGATGAGACTTTTAAAGGAGGAAGAAGTGAAAGTATTTTTCATATATGAGAAATTTAGATGACTTTTGGTAACAGAGATGACTGTGACAATTTTAAAACATAGCTACAGATTCTTTAATGCTCCTATGAAAAGAAGTTATCTAAATCCTCTCCACTTGAACCTACAAAGTCTTGTGACTGCTTTGACCCACAGAGTCCCATTATCCCCAGCAAGGTCACAGACAAGTTAGTGAAGTCATGTTGGATTTTTCAGAATAATCTGACCCCAAAGCTGAATATCACCAAGTAACCTCCATCAATAACATGCAAAAGAAATGAATCACCTAGCTGACCCCTGCCTAAATTCCTGAATTACAAACAAATGAGCTCTAAATAAATGGCTGTAGTTTTTAGTGACTAATTTTTGGGATAGTTATACAGCAGAAAGTAACTGGAATATCACTCAAGACCAGCTAAAAATGCCCTGTGTCTATGCCTCTATGAAACTCTATCCTCTTTAAACTATGTAGTATAATTATCTGTGAAAGACCTATATTCTGACAAATATAGAATACGGATGAAGGAAACTGAAGATGATATAAAGTGAAAAGATATACTGTGCTCTTGGATTGGAAGAATGTATGTTATTAAAATGGCCATACTACTCAAAGCTATCTACAGATTTAATGCAATCCCTATCAAATACCCCTTAAATTTTTCAAAGAACTAGAGCAAATTATCCTAAGTTTTAGATGGAATTACAAAAGATCCAGAATTACCAAAGTGATCTTGAGGAAAAAAGTTCAAAGCTAAAAGTATCATCCACATTTCAGATTGTACTACAAGGCTACAGTAATCAAAACAGCACCAAATATGCACAAAAACAGACACATAAATTAATGGAATAGAATAGAGAGCTGAGAATTAAACCCAGGCATCTATGGTTAATTAATCTATGACAAATGAGACAAGAGTACATAATGGAGAAAAGACAGTCTCTTCAGTAAGTGATACCAGTAAAACTGGATAGCTACATGTAAAAGATTGGGAGTAGAACATTTCTACACACCATATACAAGAATAAAGTCAAAATGGATTAAAGACTTAAATGTAAGACCTTAAATCATAACATTCCTAGAAGAGAACATAGAACACTCTTTGACATAAATCAAAGCATTATTTTTGTGGATCTGTCTCCTAAGGCAAAAGAAATAAAAGCAAAAATAAACAAATGGACCTAATTAAATTTAAAAGCTTTTGCACAGCAAAATAAACCATCAACAGAACAAAAAGACAATCTACAGAATGGGAGAAAGTATTTGCAAGTGATACAACAGACAGGGGATTAATATTAAAAGTATATTAACAGTCATAAAACTTGATATCAAAAAACAAGCAATCACAATAAAAAAATGGGCAGCTATGTTCCCCAGAAAGACATACAGGAGGCTAACAGGCAGATGAGAAAATACCCAATATCACTAATAATCATATAAATGCAAATCAAAACTATAATGAGATGTCACCCCATTCCTGTTAGGATGGCTATTATCAAAGAGTTCATAAATAACAAATGTTGATGAAGATGTGGAGAAAAGGGAATCCTCCTACCCTGTTGGTGGGAATGTAAACTGATACAACCACAGTGGAAAACATGGAGGTTCCTCAAAAAACTAAAAATAAAGCTGTCATTTGACCTAAAATCCAGGATATATATTCAAAGGAAGGAAAGTACTAATTTGAAATGATACACATATCCCCATTTTCATAGCAGCACTAATTACAATAGCCAAGACTTGGAAGCAACCCAAGTATCCATCTACAGATGAATGGATAAAAAAGTTGTAACAGGTAATACAGTGAACTATTGTTGCTGCTGCTGTTTAGTCACTCAGTCATGTCCAACTCTTTGCAACCCTGTGGACTGTAGCCTGCCAGGCTCCTCTGTCCATGGAATTTCCCAGGCAAAAATACTGAAGAAGTTTGCCATTTCCTTCTGCAAGGGATTGACAGGCCCAGGGATCAAACCCGAGTCTCCTGCATTGGCAGGCAGTTTCTTTACCACTGAGCCACCAGGGAAGCCCAAACCACCATAAAAAAGAATGAAATTCTGCCATTTGTAGCAATGTGGATGAAACTACAGAACACTATTCTTAGTGAAATAAGTTAGAACAAAAAATACAAATGCTCTATGACAATCACTTATATGTGGAATCTAAAAAATGAAACAAATGAAAGTATATAGCAAAACAGAAACAGACTCACAGATATAGAAAACAAATGAGTGGTGCCCAGAAGGGAGGAGGGGCAAGATAGGGGTATGGGATTAGGAGGTACAGTCTACTATGTATAAAATAGACACAAAGATTATACAGCACGGGGAGTTATAGCCACTATTTTATAATAACTTTAAATAGAGTATAATCTATAAAAATGCTGAGTCACTATGCCATATCCCTAAAACTGCTACTGCTACTGCTGCTAAGTCACCTCAGTCATGTCTGACTCTGTGCAAACCCTTAGACGGCAGCCCACCAGACTCCCCCATCCCTGAGATTCTCCAGGCAAGAACACTGGAGTGGGTTGCCATTTCCTTCTCCAATGCATGAAAGTGAAAAGCGAGAGTGAAGTCGCTCAGTCGTGTCCAACTCTTAGCGACCCCATGGACTGCAGCCTACCAGGCTCCTTCGTCCATGGGATTTTCCAGGCAAGAGGACTGGAGTGGGGTGCTATTGCCTTCTCCGATCCCTAAAACTAGTATAACGTAAATCCACTACGTGTGTGTGCATGTGTGCTAAGTCACTTCAGTTGTGTCCCACTCTATGTTCCCATGAACTGTAGCCTGCCAGGCTCCTCTGTCCATGGAATTCTCCAGGCAAGAATCCTGGAGTGGGTTGCCATATCCTTCTCCAGGGGATCTTCCCAGCCCTGGGATCAAACCCAAATCTCTCACATTGCAGGCAGATTCTTTACTGTTTGAGATACCTGGGAAGTTCCACGACTCTCCTTAGATTAAAAAAAAAAAACAAAAAAAACCCCTGTAGTATAATTGTCTATTCACCTTGGTGAGTGCTTCTTGAGGATGAGGGTGGTCCCTAGCATCAAGAACATTAGCTTGCATAGTAGGTACCCAATATATTATTATTTTTTCTTTTTCTTACCCTGACATATATATGCATGTAAATGCATTACATATATATATATATACATACAATATATTAATATATAAATAATAATAAATAAATTAATAATAATAATTAAGTTTGGATTAATGATATATATATATGTAGAGAGAGAGAGTGATCTATCTATTTTTTCTCTACGGTTAGAGTGTGGATGAAGATTTTTAAACATGTTCCTTTGTTGTTGTGGTTCTGGTCTCACTAGATTGAGTTTGGGTCTTCTGACTTCTACCATGTCCTATAGGACTATAGGCTTGGTCTGTTTGTGAATATTTCTATGAGGGGCATCCACCAAAATAAAAAAAAAAACAAAAAACAGGCCCAGAGTAGTTAGTTCCTCTGGAAATGTATGTGGATTTGAAACCAAAGGGGATAATTGCTCTGCAGGAACATGTTTTGAGTTTTGCCTCTCCCAGAACCTTTGAAAAATAGAACATAATGTGTAGCCAAACCTCAAACACCCCTGGGTTTGCACATCTCTAATAATCCCATCCAGATACATTTACTTTCATATAATAGATTTCTGGGTCCAAGGTTTTTCCAGTATGAAAAACAACTCCTAGAGAGAATTGGTCTTCTGAGAGCAGCAGCCTGCCTGATTCTCCCACAGCTGCAAAGTTACCCCAGAAATTTCAGACCTGACTCTCAACCTTCCTGTTTCAAAAATAATCACTTTACTTAAATGTGCGAAGAGTTTAACACTGAAAAGAGTTGGGATCCAAGCCAGGCTTGAATCTCAGCTCTGTCTCTCACCAGCCATGTGACTGTCAGCAAGTTACTTAATCTTTCTGAGCCCGTTACCATATAAGCAAAAGGAAGGAATACTAGTGTTTGCTTATAGGGTGGTTGCAAGTAATGACTTGTTGGTACTATTCTTCCCTTCCCTTCTCCACTTTTTCAATAAAAAATTATCCAACTGGAGGGACCAAAATCTCCTCTAGACTGTCTGACTCTGTTCAGAGATACTGGATTGGTCACAGTCACCCTGGAAACCTATTATCTTGCCTCTTTTCTTGAGAGAAAAGTGCCTGGCATAAAGTGTGAGGGAATCAATATCACAAAGGCGTATATGTATATATATATATATATATTCCAGTTTATTTTTCTTTAGTTCATGACCTGCCCCATTTTTCTGTGATTTCTACTCTTAAGCTGTCAAGGGCAGACTTCTTTTGTTACATGACTGTATTTTCTGAACTACAAATAAGAATTCATGGGTTCACAAATACAAATGTTCTTAAGGGGGCAACATGACTCAGTATTTTAAATAGAGACTGCCTTTAAAAAATGTAGGACATATGGTGACCATACCCATAATTCTCAAAGCCAGATGCTGACTGGCTCCAAGAGAAGAAAAACAAAACAGTCAGAAATCTCTTCTATTTGCCAAAACAAATCTTGTGTCTCTCCCAATGTTATTCCTGTAGATATCTTTGTTTGAATTGGGCCTGTTCACCAGTTCCATTTCTGGTACCATCTCTGGTGATGGGGGAAAGAAAACACCTTCATATCCACTCATGTTAGCAAGGAATATGTTTTTGGATGGATTTTAGAAGCAAAGAAAATTAGAAAATTGATTTGTGTGTATACAAAGCTAGTGGAGGTGATGGAATTCTAGTTGAGCTCTTTCAAATCCTAAAAGATGATGCTGTTAAGGTGCTGCACTCAATTTGCCAGTAAATTTGGAAAACTCAGCAGTGGCCACAGGACTGGAAAAGGTCAGTTTTCATTCCAATCCCAAAGAAAGGCAATGCCAAATAGGCTCAAACTACTGCATGACTGCACTCATCTCACATGCTAGCAAAGCAATGCTCTAAATTCTCCAAGCCAGGCTTCAGTAGTACATGAACTGTGAACTTCCAGATGTTCAACCTGGATTTAGAAAAGGCAGAGGAAGCAGAGATCAAATTGCCAACATCCGTTGGATCATTGAAAAAGCAAGAGAGTTCCAGAAAAACATCTACTTCTGCTTTATTGACTATGCCAAAGCCTTTGACTGTGTGGATCACAATAAACTGTGGGAAATTATTCAAGCAATGGGAACCCCAGACCACCTGACCTGTCTCCTGAGAAATCTGTATTCAGGTCAAGAAGCAACAGTTAGAATTGGACATGGAACAACAGACTGGTTCCAAATCAGGGAAGGAGTACGTCAAGGCTGTATATTGTCACCCTGCTTATTTAACTTATATGCAGAGTACATCATGAGAAACGCTGGTCTGGGTAAAGCACAAGCTGGAATCAAGATTGCCGGGAGAAATACCAGTAACCTCAGATATGCAGATGACACCACCCTTATGGCAGAAAGTGAAGAAGAACTAAAGAGTCTCTTGATGAAAGTGAAAAAGGAGAGTGAAAAAGTTGGCTTAAAACTCAACACTCACAAAACTAAGATCATTGCATCTGGCCCTATCACTTCATGGCAAATAGATGGGGAAACAATGGAAACAGTGACAGACTTTATTTTGGGGGGCTCCAAAAGGACTGCAGATGGTGACTGCAACCATGAAATTAAAAGACACTTGCTCCTTGGAAGAAAAGCTATGACAAACCCAGGCAGCATATTTAAAAGGCAGAGACACTACTTTGTCAACAAAGGTCTGTATAGTCAATGCTATGGTTTTTCCAGTAGTCATGTATAGATGTGAGAGTTGGACTATAAAGAAAACTGAGCACTGAAGAATTGATGCTTTTGAACTGTGATTTGGAGAAGACCCTTGAGAGTCCCTTGTGCTGCAAGGAGATCCAACCAGTCCATCCTAAAGGAAATCAGTCGTGAATATTCATTGGAAGGACTGATGCTGAAGCTGAAACTCTAATACTTTGGCCACCTGATGCAAAGAGCTGACTCATTTGAAAAGACCCTGATGCTGGGAAAGATTGAAGGCGAGAGGAGAAGGGGACGACAGAGGATGAGATGGTTGGATGGCATCACCAACTCGATGGCCATGAGTTCGAATAAGCTCTGGGTGTTGGTGATGGACAGGGAATCCTAGCGTGCTGCAGTCCATGGGGTTGCAAAGAGTCGGACATGACTTAGAGACTAAATCACCATCAAGTAGTGGGAACAAAGCTGGTGAGTACAGAGGAGAGTTTAAGAAGTGGAATTAAGTTAGAAAAAGGAACATCAGAAGTTGAGTCTCAGCACTGTGTAGGGCTAGATTTTGTAATTTTAAATCATCTTTATTTCGACCAAAAATATTTATTAGAAAAGGCTTCAAATTACAGAGTAGAATGAAGAAGCAGAAAAAATTGGTGTCAAAAGGGTAAATGTCAGAGAATAAAGTCATTTTGATTTTGGTTGAAGAAACAGGATACTTCTTTTAAGTGATTCTGCTGTGAGAAAAAGAGAAAAGCATTTTAAGTTATCATCTTAAATATTTTCCAGTTGAGATTATCAAGCTATTTCATCCACCCTTCTCATTTACCTCCTACAACATTTAGCTGCCCAAATACATTTGACTTGATGTGGAAAAAGCATGGGGGAAACACTAACATTCCCTGTGTTCATTTTGACCTTAAGGTTCTCAATTTTTATTTTCTGAATGAATTTCCACTAATCCCAGTGATAGAACTCTAAATATTTGTGCTTATGAGAGTCAATATGGAATATACAGAAAAATCAAAAGATCAAAATAAAATTTCCTGTAGTCCTACTATTCTGATATTGTTAACATTTTGACATATTTCTAATTTATTTTTCTATTTTTTATTTTAAAGATGAGATTATAAAAATACTCTCATTTTACTCAAAGTATATCTTAAGCATTTGCCCATGTCATTAGTGTTTGAGGACATATATTTTAATCACAGTCTAAATGTGTATCTACATATTGTAGTGTATTTAAGCCATTCTCTGTTGTTGGATATTTAGATTGATATCAGGTTTCCACCATTACAAATATGGTGTCCATTTTTGTACATGATCATTCCATGGCCCATAGATCTGTTCAGTGTGTCTCAGCATTTTTTCTTTCATAGACATGATTGATAGTATTCACGCTTGAGACTTTTCCTACAGTCGTGTTTTAGACTTACCTAAGGTTATATCCAATTTCTTGTGTTTTAGTTAAATGTAATACCTATACATTTTTCTTTCCCTCCATGCAGAAGGGTTGTGATGAGTAAAAAGTGATGTAAGGGATTTCCATGAGTCTACTATATTTTGTAAATAAACACTGTATGAATTTCAGTACTGTATGACTAGTGATAATTTATTTCAAACATATCCTATAGCTGATTGTGCCACCTAACTGGAAAAGCACTGTTTAGCTGACCTAAGCAAGCACTCTTGTACTCCTGAGTGGCTTGAGCATACATTCACATTGAAGACAATAGCTAGGATTTCTGCCCTTAGAAATAAATGCACTAGTATTTATTTACATAGTATTACATAGTAGTAAATTACAAGCTGTAGACAGAATTAGATCTTCATGTGAGAAGGGAGAAGCTTAGGCTTTGAAGGGCTGAATAAGCATAAATGGATACTTCTTGGGTGCCTCCCCATCCCACTCAGTCCAAAGGTTCTGATGAAACTTTCCTGAGGGTTAGCCCCTCCCCATGCCCCCAACTCTGAATCATTGCTTCAGAGAGAGCATAACTAAGCCTTTTTGTTCTCTTGGGACAACATCTGTGGTCTGAAATCCTAGCTAATTCAGCTGCCTATTTCTTCATCTTTGAGTATGGTAAGGTCAAGATGATTCTTTTTTTTTTTTAGGTTGGGAGATGCATGAACGGTTTACCAGAACTGAAAAGCACATGGGTTGAGGCATGTGGGTGGTAACTTGATATTATCTCCTCCAGGGGCAGTGTTCTACCTGAAACATTTGTAGGATGTGACCTTTTCACAGCTGAGAAGGGCAAGCCATCTAGGTTTGGTATTGACAGAGTGGCCCAACTTGATGGGTCTGAATGTTGTGTCTCAGAATAATCTAATCATAGGTAAAAGACATTTACTTACTGGAAGAATTTTAGTGCTGTATTAGTTGACCTTTTTGTCTGCAAGGAAAGCACTAAAACTAGAACTAGTTTTCTTTTTTCTTTAAGGGAATTAATTTTGTTCATTACAACAAAGAAATTGTTTAACAACCAAATTATGGGAAGAATTTCTTTTCGGGTAAAGAAACAAGAAACTCTCTCTCCTTGCCCCCCGCCCCCCTCTCTTTCCAAATCTGGCCTGGTCTTCTTCCCTCATAGGAAATTCATTCTGTGTCACTGCAAATTAGTTTTGTCCACATTACTGAAAATGTGGGGTGGGGTGGGAGTGATAGCTCCAAGCTTTTTACAAATTTCTTTTAGTCTTACACTTTCTACCCCTTGGGAGGACCAACAGACTTTTCCACCACCTCAAGTCCAAAACTATACCAAAAGATTTCTTGGCTGGTTTGGGTCAGGTGAACAAAGAGGTGTCCTAAGAAAAACAGAGACATTAACAAGGAAAGTTTCTCCTAAAAAAAGTGCTTACTCCATTAGGCTGACTGAAAGCCTTCTGTTTCAGATGATTTACTGAAGAAGGGAGTGGAAAGGGGAGGGAGAAGACAAGGAAAGAGTATTGTGTGTGTGTGTGTGTGTGCACTCCGTCATGTCTGACTCTTCGCAACCCCAGGCTCCTCTGTCCACGGAATTTTCCAGCAAGAATACTGGAGTGGGTTGCCATTTCCTTCTCCAGGGGATCTTCCTGACCCATGGTTCGAACCTGCATCTCCTGCGTCTCCTGCATTGGCAGGCACATTCTCTACCAGCTGAGCCACTAGGGGAAATCCCCTGAGTGTCACAGGACACATACCCAAGTCGCCTATTTTTCCTGGTGCTCATGATTCTGTTTCTCCCCTCAATTCTCTGGCACTAAGGTTCACAAAGCAAGGCTGGAAGTCATCTTCTCCAGCTTAGGGAGCAGGAGCTGGGTGTTTTTTGCAGGGTGTCAATTTCCCTGGTGAGTTCTAGCTGTAAAACAGTAGAGCTGTGTGCTCTTTCCCACACCCTGGCATTCAGCTGCCTTCCTCTGCGGCCAGCTGAAAACTGTATGCTAATGGAAAATGCATATGGTAAACCCGGAAAAGCCACAACGTCAAAAGCAATAGGCAGTGGACCAGGCAAGTATGAGATAAGTCTCTACTGGCCTCTACCACCATTTCTACCTGAAGTTTCAACATGAGAAGTAGTTTTTGACAGGCATGATTTTTCCTTCAAAATTTCCCTGCCCAAGTCCACACAAAGGACAGGTAGTATGATATAGGTACATGGCCTTGAGCAGCTGACTTTGGATCTGTGCCTAAATTACAAATGTAATTTTATATATATATATATATATATATATATATATATATATATATATATATATCCATTGGAGATATCAAACTTAAAAGTCTAGATGCCAGGCAAGTTACATTAAAAAAATGTTGTAGAAAGGATGAAAGGAAAGATTATAATTTTCTTCTAGCAGGTTATTGTTATAGGGCTTACTACTATCCAAACATCTCTCTTTTTTTCTTTTAAGAGAACGTGTAAATCCAGCCTTTTCAAGAATGATTGAACATGGCCCACCCAAATGCATAAATGGACTGTTTTCAGGCCCTTTCACTCTGTAGGACTGACTTTCAGCTCATTTTCCTGTTTTTGGAGATCTGGCCTTTAGACACCCTTTGGCATTGTATGTTTCTGTTCTTCATTTGGTGGCCAGAGAAGTCGTCTTGTTTTTTTGAGCAAGGCTACATCTTTTTATCTTTCACTTCTCATTTTACCTTGCTTGTCTGTCTTTGAGTGGGGAAGGAACTCACAGCAACATTTTGACAAGAAACTGGCTCGTGCTCTTTCAATTGTACCATATACAATGGTTAGGATGCTTTATTCTGTTATAATTCAATCCATCTCAACTAAAAGGATTGGATTTATTAAATTCCCTGCTGAAATTCACATAACATATGTCTACAGCACCATGAAAGGAAAAATCAAATTAGTTTGGTATATTTTTTCTTAGTAGATTTATGCTGTTTTCAAGCAATTGGTACTTTCTTTGCTCAGTGCTATCCAAACATCTATTTAGCAATTTATTTTAGCATTTTGCTAGGAATGAATAGGCAATCGCAGTGATATAGCTTTTCTGAGACATTTCTTTCTCCTCCTTTTCAAAGTTAGGACAGCATGTGCCTATAAGTTTTTGAAACCTTACTTATTCTCATACTTATTAAAACTACAGCCCTGTATCAATGGCACAAAACTGGAGGAGAAGCCAAAGTATTTAAGAATAATATCCAAACTCAGAAGATCTTGACAAGTTACAGCAATGAACTCAGTTTCATGAAATACATATTAAGAAGTAGCAGCTATACTTAAGGAAACAAAACAACAAAACCCCCAAGAAATATGAGCAGAAATCAAAGATTTTGGTTGACTGCCAACTCAGTGGGAGTCCTAAGGGTGATGTGGTTAACAAAGCCAGAAACAAAAAACAAGCAAAAGCAAAAACAGAAGAACACTAATTGAGAAGTAGTACAGTGTTCAGAAATGTGGGCGGCAGTGATATTTTTTCAAAACTGAAGCTTGGACTTCCCTGGTGGTGCAGGGGACCCGGGTTTGACCCCTGCCCCAGGAAGATTCTACCTGCCATGGAGCAGCTGCGCCCACGTGCCACAGCTACTGACCCCGACTGCAATTCCAGATGCCCCGTGTGCCTAGCGCCCGTGCTCTGCAACACGAGGAGCTGCTGCCGCGCGAAGCCTGTGCACCAAAAGGAAGAGTAGCCCTGCTCGCCGCAACTAGAGAAACCCACGCGTAGCAATGAAGACCCAACACAGCCAGAAATAAGGAGAAAGAAACAAATGTGAAGCTCGGTAGAAGAGCACCTAGCTTAGTTGATAGAATTAAGTTTACCACTGGCTGGAATTACAGAGTTTACCCATATTATAAAATATGTGAACAAAGTATCTTTAAGATCCTATATCTGCTGCCCCTCATAAACTGCACATAAAAACTAAGGAGAGTAGATTATATGAAGTCCCAAAGCAACTTAATTTCCAAATCAAGCCACCTTCTTCCCCATTCCTCTTCTTGAGTGTCCTCTCCCTCTCTGAAGGCACCTCAACACCCAGGTGTCCTGCCAAACACACACATAGACACACACACACACATGATAATACTGTTTCCCTCCCTTTCTCAATGACTGTCAGTATCCAGTCTATAACCAGACGTAGTCACATTCCAACCCCCACTGGTCCAGGGTAATTGTACCTTGCAGAGTTTTCCATCAGGCCTGTGCAGACCTGTATCTCAATGGCCATCACACAGCATGCCCTGTTTCCTGTTTCTGTCCCACCCTCCACCTGTCCCTGCTCTTCCTGGTTCATAAGCATCTTGAGACCAAAGGCCCTGTTTTTTCCATCAGCCCAAATACTTGTCACACTGCTCAGCACTTAGTGCTTTCTCAATAAATATTTGTAGAGATAAATGCTTAGTTAAACCTGGAGGAGAGAAGTCACAAAACACTCTGCAAGAAACCTGCAAATATTTCCAAGCAGACTGATCAAAGGGGTGTTAGACCACAGGGTGAGCCTGATAAACAGGGCAGTGCAGTGATGAAAAGTGCAGACTGTGGAGTCAACCGCCTATGTTCAAGTCCTACCTCCTCTGCTTAACAGCTGCAGAGCCTTGGACAAGTTATTCATCCTTCCATGCCTCACACGTAAAAGAACACCTATTTCACTGACTTGTTGTGAGAACTGAACAAGTCAAAGCAAGTAGCACATGTCAAAGAACACCTGGTGTGAGTAAGGCTTCAGTACACACTAACCATGGCACTTACCATGAGTCTTCATTTACATCTCAGCCTGTAACAGTCATGTTCAGTGGTCATCCATCTCAAAGCAGGCTCTAAAGCAAGGTTTCAGCCAGTCAGTCAGGTCAGTCACTCAGTCGTGTCCGACTCTTTGCAATCCCATGGACTGCAGTACGCCAGGCCTCCCTGTCCATCACCAACTCCCAGAGTTTACTCAAACTCATGTCCATTGAGTCAGTGATGCCATCCAACCATCTCATCCTCTGTCGTCCCCTTCTCCTCCTGCCTTCAATCTTTCCCAGCATCAGGGTCTTTTCAAATGAGTCAGCTCTTCGCATCAGGTGGCCAAAGTATTGGAGTTTCAGCTTCAGCATCAGTCCTTCCAATGAATATTCAGGATTGATTTCCTTTAGGATGGACTGGTTGGATCTCCTTGCAGTCCAAGGGACTCTCAAGAGTCTTCTCCAACACCACAGTTCAAAAGCATCAATTCTTCAGTGCTCAGCTTTCTTCATAGTCCAATTCTCACATCAGTACATGACTACTGGAAAAACCATAGCTTTGACTAGATGGATTTTTGTTGGCATAGTAATGCCTCTGCTTTTTAATATACTGTCTAGGTTGGTCATAGCTTTTCTTCCAAGGAACAAGCGTCTTTTAATTTCATGGCTGCAGTTATCATCTGCAGTGATTTTGGAGCCCCCCAAAATAAAGCCTGTCACTGTTTCCATTGTTTTCCCATCTATTTGCCATGAAGTGATAAGACCGGATGCCATGATCTTTGTTTTCTGAATGCTGTTTTAAGCCAACTTTTTCACTCTCTTCTTTCACTTTCATCAAGAGGCTCTTTAGTTCCTCTTCACTTTCTGCCATAAGGGTGGTGTCATCTGCATATCTGAGGTTATTGATATTTCTCCCGGCAATCTTGATTCCAGCTTGTGCTTCCTCCAGCCCAGCATTTCTCATGATGTACTCTGCATATAAGTTAAATAAGCAGGGTGACAATATACAGCCTTGACGTACTCCTTTTCCTGTTTGGAACCAGTCTGTTGTTCCATGTCCAGTTCTAACTGTTGCTTCCTGACCTGCACACAGGTGTCTTAAGAGGCAGGTCAGGTGGTCTGGGATTCCATCTCTTTCAGAATTTTATACAGTTTGTTGTGATCCACACAGTCAAAGGCTTTGGCATAGTCAATAAAGCAGAAATAGATGTTTTTCTCGAAAATAGATGTTTTCTCTTGCTTTATCAATGATCCAACGGATGTTGGCAATTTGATCTCTGGTTCCTCTGCCTTTTCTAAAACCAGCTTGAACATCTGGAAGTTCATGGTTCATGTATTGCTGAAGCCTGGCTTGGAGAATTTTCAGCATTACTTTGCTAGCGTGTGAGATGAGTGCAATTGTGTGGTAGTTTGAGCATTCTTTGGCTTTGCCTTTCTTTGGGATTGGAATGAAAACTGACCTTTTCCAATCCTCTGGCCACTGCTGAGTTTTCCAAATTTGCTGGCATATTGAGTGCAGCACTTTCATAGCATCATCTTTTAGAATTTGAAATATCTCAGCTGGAATTCCATCACCTCCACCAGCTTTGTTCGTAGAGATGCTTCCTAAGGCCCACTTGTGTAAAGAAAGGTTTACACACAAGTAATTTATTTTGAGGACTATTCTCAAAGAACAGGAGTGTAAGCCAGTGAGGACTAATATGAAGGAGAATGAAACCTCCATCCTGCTAGAAACCTCCTGAGGAACGATGTAGAGTGCACCTTGAAATGGAAGAGAAGAGGCTGCATGAATCCACTGACTCAGTGAAGGCCAGTGTCTTCACCGGTCAAGGGCTGTCCATAGAGTAAATCTCTTTCACCTCCTATTTGCACCTTCATGAGAACAGCTGGGGCTTCCCAGGTGGTGCTAGTGGTAAGGATACTGCCTGCCAATGCAGGAAACAGAGGAGATGCGGGTTTGATCCTTTTGTTGGAAAGATCCCCTGGATGAGGAAATGGTAACACACTCCAGTATTCTTGCCTGAAGAATCCCATGGACAGAGGAACCTGGCAAGCTACGGTCCACAGGGTCGCAAAGAGACACATGACTGAAGATACTTAGCACACCCACACCCACACAGAACAGCTGAGTAAACCTCACTAGTGGAGAAGAGATCTTAGGAAAGACTGATGTATACTAAGTATGTATAACAATGTAATGTATTATATAAAGAGATACATAATGTAAGATGTATATGCATATTATATATATATAAATATACACATATTTTTATGTGTATAAATACACATCATATATATATATATATATACATGCATATATATGGACTTCCCTCCTAGCTCAGTTGGTAAAGAATCTGCCTGCAATGCAGGAGATCCGAGTTCAACCCCTGGGTTGGGAAGATCGCCTGGAGAGGGAAATAGCAACCCACTCCAGTATTCTTGCCTGGGAAATCCCATGGACAAAGGAACCTTGCAGGCTACATTTGCCTTGCCTGGGAAATCCCATGGACAAAGGAGCCTGGCAGGCTACAGTCCATGGGATCGCAAGAGTCAGACATGACTTAGCGACTAAACCATCATATATATATATGGTAGTTTATATATATATATAATATATAAAATATATAATATATGGTAGTATATATATATACGCACACACACACACACATATATATATATGTATATACAGGGCTTCCCAGGTGGGGCAGTGGTAAAGAATCTGCCTGCCAGTGCAGGAGACACAAGAAATGTGGGTTCAATCCCTGGGTCAGGAAGATCCCCTGGAACAGGAAATGGCAAAATACATATGCATACTTCCTTTGTATGCCACACACACACACACATACAAGGCACACCGTACCTAAGGTAAAATGCTGTCATTTATGTCTGGGTGCTGCAAGTGGCTGGAATAAACAAGTAACCAGAGTGGATGTCAGGTGGGCATAAGGAGTGGTGGGCATAAGAGGTCCTTTCTCTGTGGTAGAGATAAACTGATTCGGCTCCCAGGAGGGGGAACATGGCTCAGCCTGACCAATCCGAGTTCTCCACCCACCTGCCACAGATAGAGTTTCAGGAATGGATGTGCAAGCCTGGGCTGTTTTATTGCTAAAAGAGAACATATCTGTCTTTGCCCAGAAATGCAAAGTAGCTGAGCATCATATAGTTATGCTCTTTGCAAGGCTGGAAATCTGAATCCTCTACCTCAGACAAATGTTGGTGGGAGCAAGACAGATGTTGGTGGGAGGTGGGGAAATAGTATGTAATACTATGAGGACCCAGGTGGATCCAGAGAATATACAAACACCTCCTGCTGTGGATTTCACTGACAGTCCCTGTGCTTACCTCTTACTGCTATAGTCTGTGGTTCTGAGGTGCCCTGAGGCATAGTTAAAAATACAAGCAGTTCTTTGAGAGCAAGAATGATGATAAAGAGCCAAGCATATTCCTAAGACACAGAAACTATGAAACAGGGTACATGTTCAAAGACCATGACTCAGTAAGATATACGGTTGTGTTTATTAACAAGCTGGCCAGTTGCTGATTGAGTTTTTAAGGGGATTGTACTGCCAGAGAAACCCTAATCCGGCAACTTCTCAACCCTAAAAAAACCCTAAAATTCCATATCTGCATCCAGAGCCAATACAGTTCGATTTAACAGAGACAGGGCCATTCCCCAAAGAGGTATCATGTGACACTGGGCCCCTGGAGCAGAACCTGGCATCAGCCAGGATGGCCATCCACTGTCTTACTGCACTGCAAGCAGGGATTCCTTGCTAATTCTGTCCACCTGTGTGAGATCTGTTGTGATCTAGTAATCTTGGCATATTGTCTTAATTTCTCTCCTTTTCCAACTGGGAATTTGAATTGCAAATATTTTATTTCCCCCTCCGTACTGCATGTTCTTTTTTTGAGGGAGACTGCTTTAATATATCACTTAGTAATGTATTATAAAGCCTACATCTGGCCCTGCCCTAGAAGAATGCTTGTCAGTTGGACAACCTCAGTTCACAACTAAGTGCAGGACTTAGGGGCAGTGGAATATATCTCTTGGCAGAGAATGTCTTTTCTTTCCTGTTGTATATGGAGCAATTGACATCATGTGGGGAGATGCGTATATGCGAAATGATCTGTGCACCAAGAATGAGGTTTTGTCTATGCAGTATCATTCTTCACTCCTTCTTTTGTGTAATTCTCTTTCTCTTGTTTTATGGGGATTCTATTCAGCCTATGTGGTTCAAGAGGGACTGACTTCTCTTCCCCCAGCCCTTGGTCCCAAGAGATGGATGTTTGACTTAGAGCTGATGGACCAGGATCCTCTAAGCTCACAACTACAGTTACTGGCACACAGACGAGTGGGAGACAGTTCAATCAAGCTTCTCAGGGCCTTGGAACCTCTGGATCCAGCTAAGCCTAAACAACTCTGGGGGGCTCTTCAATTAGCCCACTCTTAAAAAACCAAGATAATTTGAGTTAGGAGTTATGACTTGCAACTAAGATATTTATGGCTAGTCCTCAGCTTCTTATATAGAAAATATTTCCTAACATTCAGACTTAGCCAAGAATGGAAAAGACTATTTTGAGTTCCCTTTCCCTGGAGGTTATCTAGTAAGTGGATGGTAACCACATCTACGAAATGCATTCAGTCACTACCCGAAGAGAGACAACTTAAAATCTCATCTAGGACTGTATTCAGCTCTCAGTCCATAAGCTCTAGATGATGAGTTGATCTATCAAGGCTTGATGTGACTTCTCTTCATGCTGAGATGTATTCCCAAGGGTTAATGAAAGAGAAAGATGCTTGGGAATGGTTCTCGGGTAGACAGTCAATCCCATGTGCCTTACCAGTCAGCAGAGATTTTTGTTGAGTATCTCATATATTCTCCAAGGCCTCATTCAAATCTGACATGCCCTTATCCTATGAAATAAAAATAGAACAAAATCAACTTAAAAAAATGCTTTTCCTAGTCTGTTTTGTTTAAATTATATCCTCTGGTCTATTCCATCTCTAGTGTTAGTAGGTAGTTGCTCAACCCTCCTTTCTCATTAGACATTAATTTAATTTACTTTCACTTTATAAGTGGGAAATGAGTGTTGAAATTTCTCAAGCCTGATATAACTTCATAGAGCTTGAGTTATCTAATTTTGATGAGGATTACTGCCATAGAGTACAGATTTTTGTTGTGAGGCATCTGTATAAAGACATTGTAATTCTTGGAGCAACTTAGATTGAGAGAAGTTGAACATTTCCTTCTGTTACTGTTTTAAAAAATAATAGTCATAGTGCCTGTGGCTTGCGAAGTTTTATGGGAAGCCATGAAGAGAAGCTGTTGTATGAAAGGATGCTTATTAAAATCCTACATACATTATGTATGAATCTGCACTTTTTTTGACCTCCTCTCTTGGAACTATCCCAATCCAGATTACACCAGGCTGAACTCAGAGAAAATGGAAAGCCTCTTTAATTGGGGCATTAGGAAGTTTCAAAACAGCAGTTCAAGAAAGCCTCTCAAGGATTTAAGTTTATCAAAATATATATGCCAGGTTCTTGTGCGAATGTCATGTTCTACCCCGAGAAAGATAGTTCCAGCCAACACGGAGCACAGCAGGCTGGCGGCCAGTGAAAAACAGGCATTGCAACCCTTATTTTAGAGTCTTTGTGGGACCAGCAAAATTAGGGACATAGTAAGTGCATGACAGAGGGTTCTGCTTTATATTTACAAACTAGAGATTCTCCACTTCTCAGCCTTAGCAGACATAAATGAATAGGTTTAGTGTAAAGGGAAGGTAGAAGTAACATGAAAAGAGCAGATGCTTTTTTCAGGCACATTTAAAATGCTCAGAACCAGCTGGTATGGAATTCTGGAAGGAACCTTAATCTTTTGATCTGGGGAAAAGCATCTTTGGAGCTTGAAAGGCAGAGAAACAAAAAGGGGCTGCCTGAAAGGGGGCTATCTTCTCTAACAGCTGAAATCTCCCATTTGATGAGGAGGGCACGGTTGAAATCAGGCATGCAAAAATAAACGACAGAGCCACCCACCTCTTCTCCTACTCAACTGTCTGAGTTAGGAGTTCAGGAGTCCTGGCACCCTGACCCTCAGAACAACTCAGAGGGGATGCAGCTATGGTCAGGGTTAATGGTGGCAGGAGAGGAAGGGCAGTGAGGGGGCCAAGACTTGTTGTATATAAATATGCCCTATGCATGCGTGCTAAGTCATTTCAGCCATGCCTGACTCCGTATGACCCTATGGACTGTAGCCCACCAGGCTCCTCTGTCCATGGGATTCTCCAGGCAAGAATACTGGAGTGGAATGCCATGCCCTCCTCCAGGGGATCTTCCCAACCCAGGGATCGAACCTGTGTCTCTTATGTCTCCTGAATTGGCAGGTAGGTTTTTTACCACTAGCACCACATGGGAAACTGCACATCCGGGCAATAGGAAAACTTCTTTTGGAAACCTGAATAATACATATGAGTCAAAGACAACTATCAAATCTCTGAAAACACCATTTAGGAAAATGCATTTTAACTTTTCTGTAGATCCCAAAGTATGTTTGACACATTTTCTAATATCATTATCTGCTATGTAACCACTATCTGTTTGAACTTTTAGGTATAGCTTATATCTAGTTGTAGGCATGAGCATAGCAAAACAACTCTTGGAGACATTCATTCCATCTTTTTCCCTTTTTTTCTTAAGCATGACTGAAAATGCCAACTGTTCACTGTGTGAAGTAGTTGGGAGAGAAATTAATAAACCCAGTTTTGCCTTGAAGGAATTTAGTGGCAGAAACATAAATACGAAAATAATTAAGGGTTCTGGTTAAATGTTAGTGACTGACACTCCTGGTTTACCTTCTCTCCTTCCCCAGACCTTATAAAACATCATAGTAAAGGAATAGAAAGATGTGGTAATCCATAAGAGCAAAAAGAATAGCAGAGATGGTGACAAGAGAGCAAATTTTTGGACAAAAATTGCAGATAGAAGAGAAGTACACATTGAGAGGAATGGAAGAAGGTAATAGCCCAAAGCTCTCCTGATGGGGATGTAGAATGAAGTGAGAGATTCACCAGCAGTTTCCACAACTGACACCATAAAAAAGATGCCCTTTCCCTCATAGAGGACTGGAATGCAAAAGTAGGAAGTCAAGAGATACCTGGAGTAACAGGCAAGTTTGGCCTTGGGGTATAGAATGAAGCAGGGCAAAGGCTAACAGAGTTTTGCCAAGAGAACGCACTGGTCATAGCAAACACCCTCTTCCAACAAGACAAGAGAAGACTCTACACATGGACATCACCAGATGGTCAATTCTGAAATCAGATTGATTACATTCTTTTCAGCCTAAAACAGAGAAGCTCTATACAGTCAGCAAAAACAAGACCTGGAACTGACTATGGTTCAGATAATGAATTCTGTACTGCAAAACTCAGACTTAAATTGAAGAAAGTAGGGAAAACCACTAGGCCATTGAGGAATGACCTAAATCAAATCCCTTATGATTATACAGTGCAAGTGACATAGTAGATTCAAGGGTTTAGATCTGATAGACAGAATGCCTGAAAACTATGGATGGATGTTGTTAACACTGTACAGGAGGCAGTGATGAAAACCATTCCAAAGAAAAATAAATGCAAGAAGGCATAATGGTTGTCTGAGGAGTCCTTACAAATAGCTGAGGAAAGAAGAGAAGGAAAAGGCAAAGGAGAAAGGGAAAGATATACCCAAATGAATGCAGAATTGTAGAGAATAGCAAGGAGAGAGGAGAAAGACTTCTTAAGTGATCAATGAAAAGAAATAGAGGAAAATAATAGAATGGGAAAGACTAGATATTTCTTCAAGAAAACTGGAGATACCAAGGGAACATTTCATGCAAAGATAGGCACAATAAAGGACAGAAACAGCAAAGACCTAACAGAAACAGAAGAGATTGGGAAGTGGTGGCAAAACTACACAAAAGAATTGTGCAAAAAAAGTCTTAATGACTTGATAACTATGACGGTGTGGTCACTCACCTAAAGCCAGATATCCTGGAGTGTGAAGTCAAATGGGCCTTAAGAAGCTTTACTACAAACAAAGTTAGTGGAAGTGATGGAATTCTTACTGAGCTATTTCAAATCCTAAAAGATGATGCTGTGAAAGTGCTGCACTCCATATGCCAGCAAATTTGGAAAACTCAGCAATGGCCACAGGACTGGAAAAGATCAGTTTCATTCCAATCCCAAAGAAGGGCAGTGCCAAAGAATGCTCAAACTACTGCACAGTTGCCCTTGTTTCACATACCAGCAAGGTTATGCTCAAAATCCTTCAAGTTAGGCTTCAACAGTATGTGAGCCAAGAACTTCCAGATGTACAAGTTGGATTTAGAGAAGACAAGGGAACCAGAGATCAAATTGCCGACATCCATTGGATAGTAGAAAAAGTAAGGGAATTCCATGAAAACATCTATTTATGCTTCGTTGACTACACTAAAGTCTTTTACTATGTGGATCACAACAAACTGGAAAATTCTTCAAGAGATGGGAATACCAGACCACCTGATCTGCTTCCATGCAGATCAAGAAGCAACAGTTAGAACAGCCATGAAACAGTGGATTGGTTCAAAATTGGGAAAGAAGTACATCAAGGCTGTATATTATCACTCTGCTTATTTAACTTATATGCAGAGTACATCATGTGAAATGCCAGGCTGGATGACTCACAAGGAGTCAAGATTGCCGGGAAAAATATCAACACCTTCAGATATGCAGATGATACTACTCTAATGGCAGAAAGTGAAGAGAAACTAAACAGCCTCTTGATGAAGGCAAAAAGGGAGAGTGAAACAGCTGGCTTAAAACTCAATATTCAAAATACTAAGATCATGGCATCCAGTTCCATCACTTCATTGCAAATTGATGGGGAAAAAATGGAAACAGTGGCAGATTTTATTTTTTTGGACTCCAAAATCACTGCAAAAGGTGACTTCTGCCATGAAATTAAAAGATGCTTCTTGTAGGAAAAGCTATGACAAACCTAGACAGTGTATGAAAAAGCAGAGACATCACTTTGCTGACAAAGGCCTGTATAGTCAAAGCTACAGTTTTTCCAGTAGTCACTTACACATGTGAGAGTTGAACCATAAAGAAGGCTAAGCACCAAAGAATTGATGCTTCAAATGAACTGTGGTTCTGGAGAAGACTCTTGAGAGTCCTTTGGACCTCAAGGAGAGCATACCAGTAATCCTAAAGAAAAACGACCCTGAATATTCATTCACTGGAAGGGTGGATGCTGAAGCTGAATCTCCAATACTTCGGTCAGCTGATGTGAACAGCTGACTCACTGGAAAAGACCTTGATGCTGGGGAAGATTGATCACAGAAGAGTGTGACAGAAAATGAGACAGTTGGATGGCATCATCAACTCAAAGGACGTGAGTTTGAGCAAACTCCGGGAGATAGTGAAGGACAGGGAAGCCTGGCATGCTGCAGTTCATGGGGTCACAAAGAGTGGGACACAACTTAGCGACTGAACAACAACTGCTGCTTTCAGTACTGCTAGCCTTGGATGATGGCTAATCACATCCCAAATGAATTCCATCCCTTTTAGGTACCATGGAACAGAGAGAGCAGGGAAGCAGATGAGAAAGTTCATTCATTGGTTTGCACAGCAGAAGACAACTGGCTCCATTTGTGTGTAAACTTGTAAATGGAAAGTGAACTGATTTCATCTTCCAAGTGTCCCATGATTGCAGCCAACCTTAAAAAAAAAAAAAAAAAAGACTGTGGAGAAACATGCTCTCTTGTTAGCATAAAATAATTAGCTAAGTACAAACGGGAAAGAAACCAAGTGGTGAGGGAGTTTCTGTTGTTTCCCTCCTTCCCAATTCTGGACTGCAGTTTCCAAAAGCAACAGGAAGGCAGTTTTGCCCCAAGAATTTTCAAACCACATAAACCATTCCAAGCTCCCTTTGATATGTCCCAGCCATCCAGCATTTCCCAAGAAATCAGTCCAACTTGCTTTCCTTTTAGAAGTCATGATGTGCAGCAGCTCTAAATGGAGAGGTACACAGTCAGCCCATGAGCCCATGAAAGACTCTGACACAATAAGATAAAGGACCCATAATTTTTCTTTGAATTTTCTCCTGTGGCCCCAACCATAAAATGTGAGAATGTTGACTTATGCAACCAGGGCTGGTCAGTGGGTGGGGTTTCCATTTCTGTTTTTTTGGATAATTCAATGAGAAACAGATTAAATATTCATAGCTCTGCCCTCAGTCTCTTTTTGCAGAAGCCAAAAACTGCTAGGCTGTTTGTAGAGAGAAAAAAACAATTTTGCCAAATGTTTGTGGTAAGTTTCCCAAGAGTGTGGAGGTGATCTGAGCACCAGTGTCAACTTGACATTAAAAAATATTTCTTTAATTAAGAGTTTTCTGATTAAATATCTATTGCCAGTAATTTTGGAAATTCAGAAAAATATCAAGAAGGTAGAATTGATGGTTGTTTGCTGATTGATTAATAGGATATATGTGACAATGAAAGGGGGAATTGAGTATAGTGGTTCAGATGGTAAAGAGTCTGCCTGCAATGCAGGAGACCCAGATTCAATCCTTGGGTCAGGAAGACCCCCTGGAGAAGGAAATGGCAACCCACTCCAGTATTCTTGCCTGGAAAATTCCAGGGGCAGAGAAGCGTGGTGGGCTACAGTCTATGAGGTTGCAAAGAGTCAGACATGACTGAGCAACTTTCACTTCACTTCTTCAGGTTTCTGACTCGAACCACTGAGGTAGAGAGGAACATTAGCTCTAAGAGCTATACATTAGGAAAAAGATAATAAATCATTTAGTACATTTGAACTTGTGATGTGCGAATAACATCTGAATGGTTAACCACAGAAGGAGTGGGAGAGGCTGCTCAGAGCTCAAAGAGAGATAAGAACTGAAGACACAGATTTGGAAGTGCCTGTAAGCATATGGCATGAAAACTGTGGAAGGAGGGGAGAGAGCCCAGGGATAATGGGAAGCGTCGAAAGGCATGCAGAGATGAACACGTGGAAACAAATTCACAAAGAAGACTGGAAGAGATGTCCAGAGAAGTAAGGTGAAAACTCAGTGGGATGCAAAACAATGAAGCCAGTTGGTGTGGACAACATTTTCAAGAGATTTAGTTGTGAACAGGAGGAGCAAGATGTCAGGAGCCTGTATGCAAAATTGATTTAAGAGATAGGGTGAGACTTGCTCTATCCAATCTTTTTAAAATTGTTTATTTGTTTATTTATTTGGTTGTGCTGGGTCTTAGTTGCTGCATGTGAACTCTTAGTTGTGGCTTCTGGGATCTAATTCCTTGACCGGAGATTGGACCTGGGCGCCTTGTTTTGGGAGCATGGAATCTTAGCCACTGGACCACCAGGGAAGTCCCTCAGTCTTCTTTTACAACACAGAGTATGGAAACACTATCTGTACGTAGAAGTATAGATACTTCTATGACATCAGACCTTAACTTCTCATTCACATCTACTTGGAAAAAAGCACAACTTTGTCTAAATCCAACACTCTCCCTACTGCACACCAGCACTCAGGGGGCTCAGCATTGACAGAGGAAAAACACAGGATCATACTGATGAGTTTCACTTCCATCTCATGATAATTAACCTCCATGGGTTCTTAGCGTTCCCCAGAAACCCTGCAAATCCTTCTTATTCATTCTCCCTTCCACGTGATTATTTGAGACCTTCTCATCCCTCAACAAATCTCCAGCCCCTTCTGCTCCATCCTGAAGCTTAGCTGATGGCCTGGCTTCCTATTTCACTGGGAAAAGCCAAACAATTAGAAAAGAATTTCCACAAGCTCCAGACCACATCTCCTCTTGGCATACATACCATGGTTACTCTAGATGAACTGTCTAGGCCCCCGTCCAGCTCCCCGTCTTGAGCTCAACATCTCATTCCACTCATCCCTGCCCCACCTCCAAGCTTTCTGGGCTTTCTTCCATAATCAAGCATCTAAAGGGTAACGCCTGTCCACACAGGTTGACGCCCAGACCAGTGTCTGATAGCTTGGTGACTGTAGCGTGCTTGTTGTCAGCTGCATCTAATGTGACCTCTGAATATGTCCCAGGCTTATTTCCCTTGCTCCATCTTGATTTGCTTTCATTTGCTCATTTTATGCTGCAGCAGTCAGACTAGTTACATAGTCTCTACCCAAGCTGTCTGGTTTCTTTCCTACATGCCTTTACTTCTGCCGGGTCCTCTGCTTAGAATGATATTCTCTGTGCTCCACTCTCTGAGCACAACTTCCCAAACTTTCCCTTCTGTCTGGCTAATTCCACACCAAGTGTAACACTGAAGATGTGCAATTTTTACCACCAACAGTGAACACCTTTTTTGAAAAAATAATTTATTTTTTATTGAAGGATAATAGCTTTACAGAATTTTGTTTTCTGTCAAGCCTCAACGTGAGTCAACCATAGGTATACATACACCCCCTCCCTTTTGAACCTCCCTCCCATCTCCCTCCCCATCCCACCCTCTAGGTTGATACAGAGCCCCTGTTTGAGTTTCCTGAGCCATACAGCAAATTCCCATTGCTTATCTATTTTACATATGGTAATGTAAGTTTCCATGTTACTTTTTCCATACATCTCACCCTCTGCTCCCCTCTCCCCATGTCCATAAGCCTATTCTCTTTGTTTCTCCATTGCTGCCCTGTAGATAAATTCTTTAATACCATTTTTCTAGATTCCGTATATGTGCATTAGCATACAATATTTATCTTTCTCTTTCTGACTTACTTCACTCCGTATTACAGGCTCTAGGTTCATCCATCTCATTAGGACTGACTAAAATATGTTCCTTTTTATGGCTGAGTAATATTCCATGTATCTTTATTCATTCATCTGTTGATGGATATCTAGATTGCTTCCATGTTCTAGCTATTGTAAACAGTGCTGCAATGAACAATGGGATACATGCATATTTTTCAATTTTGGTTTCCTAAGGGTATATGCCTAGGAGTGGGATTGCTGGGTCATATGGTGCTTTTATTCCTAGTTTTTAAAGGAATCTCCATACCATCTTCCATGGAGGCTGCATCAATTTACATTCCCACCAACAGTGCCAGATCGTTCCCTTTTCTCCACACCATCTCCAGCATTTATTGTTTGTAGACTTTTTAATGATGGCCATTTGGACTGGTATGAGATGATATCTCATTGTAATTTTGATTTCCATTTCTCTAATAATGAGTGATGTTGAGCATCTTTTCATGTGTTTGTTAGCCATCTGTATGTCTTCTTTGGAAAAATGTCTGTCTAGGTCTTTTCCCCACTTGTTGGTTGGGTTGTTTATTTTTCTGGTATTGAGTTGTATGAGCTGCTTGTATATTTTGGAAATGAATCCTTTGTCAGTTATTTCATTTGCTATTATTTTCTCCCATTTTGAGGGTTGTCTTTCCACTTTGTTTATACTTTCCTTTGCTGTGCAAAAGCTTTTAAGTTTAATCAGGTCCCATTTGTTTACTTTTGTTTTATTTCCATTACTCTAAGAGGTGGATCATAGAGGATCTTGCTTTGATTTATGGCATAGCGTGTTCTGCCTATGTTTTCCTCTAAGAGTTTTGCAGTTTCTGGTCTTACCTTTAGGTCTTTAATCCATTTTGAGTTTATCTTTGTGTAAGGTGTTAGGAAGTGTTCTAATTTCATTCTTTTACATATAGCTGTTCAGTCTTCCCAGCACCATTTATTGAAGAGGCTGTCTTTGCCCCCATTGTATATTTTTGCCTCCTTTGTCAAAAATAAAGTACCCAGAAGTGCATGGGTTTAGGTCTGGGCTTTCTGTCTTGTTCCATTGGTCCATATTTCTGTTTTTGTGTCAGGACAATACTGTCTTGATGACTGTAGCTTTGTAGTATAATCTGAAGTCAGGAAGGTTGATTCCTCTAGCCCCCTTCTTTCTCAAGACTGCTTTGGCTATTTGGGTCTTTTGTGTTTCCATATGAATTGTGAAATTTTTTGTTCTAGCTCTGTGAAAAATGCCACTGGTAATTTGATAAGGATCACACTGAATCTGTAGATGGCATTTGATAGTATAGTCATTTTCACAATATTGATTCTTCCTACCCAGGAACATGGACTCTCTCTCCATCTGTTAATGTCATCTTTGATTTCTTTCATCAGTGTCTTATAATTTTCTGTGTGCAGTTCTTTTGTCTCCCTAGTAAGATTATTCCTAGATATTTAATCCTTTTTGTTGCAGTGGTGAATGGGATTGATTCCTTAATTTCTCCTTCTGATTTTTCATTGTATATTTCATTCTTAGTATAAAGAAACACAAGTGATTTCTGTGTATTGATTTTGTATCCTTAAACTTTTGCTAAATTCACTGATTAGTTCTAATAATTTTCTGATACTATCTTTAGGGTTTTCTATGTACAGTATCATGTCATCTGCAGTGAGAGCTTTACTTCTTATTTTCTGATATGGATTCCTTTTAATTCTTTCTCTTCTCTGATTGCTGTAGCTAGGACTTCCAGAACTATGTTGAATAATAGGGGTGAAGATGGACACCCTTGTCTTGTTCCTAATCTTAGGGGGAATGATTTCAGTTTGTTACCATTGAGAATAATGTTTGCCATAAGCTTATCATATATGGCCTTTACTATGTTGAGGTAGGTTCCTTCTCTGCCCATTTTTTGAAGAGCTTTAATCAAAAATGGGTGTTGAATTTTGTCAAAGGCTGTTTCTGCATCTATTGAGATGATCTATGGTTTTTATCTTTCAATTTGTTAATAGGGTGTATCACATTAATTGATTTGCATATATTGAACAATCCTTGCATCCCTGGAAAAAGCCCAACTTGATCACAGTATATGAACTTTTTGTTGTGTTGCTGAAATCTGTTTGCTAAAATTTTGTTGAGGATTTTTGAATCTATGTTCATCAGTGATATTGGCCTGGAGTTTTCTATTTTTGTGTTGTCTTTGTCTGGTTTTGGTATCAGGGTGATGGTGGCCTCATAGAATGAGTTTGGAAGTGTTCCTTCCTCTGCAATGTTTTGAAAGAGTTTTAGAAGGAAAGGCATTAGCTCTTCTCTAAATGTTTGGGAGAATTCTCCTGTGAAGTCGTCTGGCTTTTGTTTTTGGGGAGATTTCTTATCACAGCTTCAATTTCAGTGCCTGTAATTGGGTTGTTCATAATTTCTATTTCTTCCTGGTTCAGTCTTGGAAGATTGAACTTTTCTAAGAATCTGTCCATTTCTTCCAGGTTATCCATTTTATTGCCATATAGTTGTTCATAATAGTCTCTTATAATCTTTTATATTTCTGCATTGTCTGTTGTAACCTCTTCTTTTTCATTTCTAATTTTGTTGATTTGATTCTTCTCTGTTTTATTCTTGACGAGTCTGGCCAGAGGTTTGTCATTTTGTTTATCTTCTCAGAGAACCAGCTTTTCATTTTATTAATCATTACTATTGTTTCTTTCATTTCTTTTTCATTTATTTTTGCTCAGATCTGTATGATTTCTTTCCTTCTACTAATTTTTTTTTCCTTCTTCTTTTCCCAGTTGTTCCAGGTGTAAAGTTAGGTTGTCTATTTGGTGTTTTTCTTGTTTCTTGAGATAGGATTGTATTGTTATAAACCTCCCTTAGAACTGCTTTTGCTCCACATCATAGGTTTGAGTTGTCGTGTTTTCATTGTCATTTGTTTCTAGAAATTTTTTTATTTCCCTTTTGATTTCTTCAGTAACCTGTTGGTTATTTAGAAACATGTAGTTTAATCTCCATGTGTTTGTGCTTTCTTACACCTTTCTCTTATAATTGATATCTAGTCTCATAGCATTGTGGTCAGAGAAGATGCTTGATACGATTTCAATTTTCTTAAATTTACTGAATTTTGATTTGTGACCCAAGATGTGGTTTATTCTGGAGAATGTTCCATGTGCACCTGAGAAGGTGTATTCTTCTGCATTTGAATGGAAGCTCTGAAGATATCAATGAGATCCTTCCCATCTAATGTATCATTTAAGACTTGTGTTTCCTTATTAATTTTCTGTTTTGATGATCTGTCCATTGGTGTGAGTGGGGTGTTAAAGTTTCCTACTCTTATTGTGTTGCTGTCAATTTCTCCTTTTATGTCTGTTGGTGTTTGTCTTATGTATTGAGGTGCTCCTATGTTGGGTGCATCAATATTTACAATTGTTATGTCTTCCTCTTGGATTGATCCCTTGATCATTATGTAGTGTCCTTCCTTATCTCTTGGAATCGTCTTTATTTTAAGGTCTATTTGGTCTGATATGAAAATTGCTACTCCAGCTTTTGCTTCCCATTTGCATGGAATATATACATTTCATCCTCTCACTTTCAGTATATATGTGTCTTTAGGTCTGAAGTGCGTTTCTTGTAGACAACATATATATGGGTCTTGTTTTTGATTCATTCAGCCAGTTTGTCTCTTTTGGTTGGAGAATTTAATCCATTTGCATTTGAAGTAATTATTGACATGTATGTTCCTATTGCCATTTTCTTAATTGTTTGGGGTTGATTTTGTAGATCTTTTTTCTTCTCTTGTATTTCTTGACTATATAAATCCCTTTAACATTTATTGTAAAGCTGGTTTGGTGGTACTGAATTTTCTTAGCTTTTGCTTGCCTGAAAAGCTTTTAATTTTCTCATTAATTTTGAATGAGAATGGTATTGTTTCCTTAATTTCTCTTTCTGTTTTTTCATTGTTAGTATATAGGAATGCAAGGGATTTCTGTGTGTTAATTTTATATCCTGCAACTTTACTATATTCATTGATTAGCTCTAGTAATTTTTTGGTAGAGTCTTTAGGGTTTTCTATGTAGAGGATCATGTCATCTGCAAACAGTGAGAGTTTCACTTCTTCTTTTCCTATCTGGATTCCTTTTACTTCTTTTTCTGCTCTGATTGCTGTGGCCAAAACTTCCAACACTATGTTGAATAGTAGTGGTGAGAGTGGGCACCCTTGTCTTGTTCCTGATTTCAGGGGAAATGCCTTCAATTTTTCACCATTGAGGGTGATGCTTGCTGTGGGTTTGTCATATATAGCTTTTATTATGTTGAGGTATGTTCCTTCTATTCCTGCTTTTTGGAGAGTTTTAATCATAAATGAGTGTTGAATTTTGTCAAAGGCTTTCTCTGCATCTATTGAGATAATCATATGGTTTTTATCTTTCAATTTGTTAATGTGGTGTATTACATTGATTGATTTGCGGATATTAAAGAATCCTTGCATTCCTGGGATAAAACCCACTTGGTCATGGTGTATGATTTTTTTAATATGTTGTTGGATTCTGTTTGCTAGAATTTTGTTAAGGATTTTTGCATCTATGTTCATCAGTGATATTGGCCTGTAGTTTTCTTTTTTTGTGGCATCTTTGTCTGGTTTTGGAATTAGGGTGATGGTGGCCTCATAGAATGAGTTTGGAAGCTTACCTTCATCTGCAATTTTCTGGAAGAGTTTGAGTAAGGTAGGTGTTAGGTCTTCTCTAAATTTTTGGTAGAATTCAGCTGTGAAGCCATCTGGTCCTGGGCTTTTGTTTGCTGGAAGATTTCTGATTACAGTTTCGATTTCCTTGCTTGTGATGGGTCTGTTAAGATCTTCTATTTCTTCCTGGTTCAGTTTTGGAAAGTTATACTTTTCTAAGAATTTGTCCATTTCATCCAAGTTGTCCATTTTATTGGCATAGAGCTGCTGGTAGTAGTCTCTTATGATCCTTTGTATTTCAGTGTTGTCTGTTGTGATCTCTCCATTTTCATTTCTAATTTTGCTAATTTGGTTCTTCTCTCTTTGTTTCTTAATGAGTCTTGCTAATGGTTTGTCAATTTTGTTTATTTTTTCAAAAAACCAGCTTTTAGCTTTGTTGATTTTTGCTATGGTCTCTTTAGTTTCTTTTGCATTTATTTCTGCCCTGATTTTTAAGATTTCTTTCCTTCTGCTAACCCTGGGGTTCTTCATTTCTTCCTTCTCTAATTGCTTTAGGTGTAGAGTTAGGTTATTTATTTGGCTTTTTTCTTGTTTCTTGATGTAAGCCTGTAATGCTATGAACCTTCCCCTTAGCACTGCTTTTACAGTGTCCCATAGGTTTTGGGTTGTTGTGTTTTCATTTTCATTCATTTCTATACATATTTTGATTTCTTTTTTGATTTCTTCTATGATTTGTTGGTTATTCAGAAGCGTGTTATTTAGCCTCCATATGTTTGAAGTTTTAACAATTTTTTTCCTGTAATTGAGATCTAATCTTACTGCACTGTGGTCAGAAAAGATGACTGGAATGATTTCAATTTTTTTGAATTTTCCAAGACCAGATTTATGGCCCAGGATGTGATCTATTCTGGAGAATGTTCCGTGTGCACTTGAGAAAAAGGTGAAGTTGATTGTTTTGGGGTGAAATGTCCTATAGATATCAGTTAGGTCTAGCTGGTCCATTGTGTCATTTAAGGTTTGTGCTTCCTTGTTAATTTTCTGTTTAGTTGATCTATCCATAGTTGTGAGTGGGGTATTAAAGTCTCCCACTATTATTGTGTTACTATTAATTTCCTCTTTCATACTCATTAGTGTTTGCCGTACATATTGCAGTGCTCCTATGTTGGGTGCATATATATTTATAATTGTTATATAATACCATTCACCATTGCAACAAAAAGAATAAAATACTTAGGAGTATATCTACCTAAAGAAACAAAAGACCTATACATAGAAAACTATAAAACACTGATGAAAGAAATCAAAGAGGACACAAACAGATGGAGAAACATACCATGTTCATGGATTGGAAGAATCAATATTGTCAAAATGGCTATTCTACCCAAAGCAATCTATAGATTCAATGCAATCCTTATCAAGCTACCAACGGTATTTTTCACAGAACTAGACCAAATAATTTCACAATTTGTATGGAAATACAAAAAACCTCGAATAGCCAAAGTAATCTTGAGAAAGAAGAATGGAGCTGGAGGAATCAACCTGCCTGACTTCAGACTCTACTACAAAGCCACAGTCATCAAGACAGTATGGTACTGGCACAAAGACAGAAATATAGATCAATGGAACAGAATAGAAAGCCCAGAGATAAATCCACGAACCTATGGACACCTTATCTTTGACAAAGGAGGCAAGGATATACAATGGAAAAAAGACAACCTCTTTAACAAGTGGTGCTGGGAGAACTGGTCAACCACTTGTAAAAGAATGAAACTAGAACACTTTCTAACACCATACACAAAAATAAACTCAAAATGGATTAAAGATCTAAATGTAAGACCAGAAACTATAAAACTCCTAGAGGAGAACATAGGCAAAACACTCTCTGACATAAATCACAGCAAGATCCTCTATGACCCACCTCCCAGAATATTGGAAATAAAAGCAAAACTAAACAAATGGGACCTAATGAAACTTAAAAGCTTTTGCACTACAAAGGAAACTATAAGTAAGGTGAAAAGACAGCCCTCAGATTGGGAGAAAATAATAGCAAATGAAGCAACTGACAAAGGATTAATCTCAAAAATATACAAGCAACTCCTGAAGCTCAATTCCAGAAAAATAAATGACCCAATCAAAAAATGGGGCAAAGAACTAAACAGACATTTCTCCAAAGAAGATGTACAGATGGCTAACAAACACATGAAAAGATGCTCAACATCACTCATTATTAGAGAAATGCAAATCAAAACCACAATGAGGTACCATTACACGCCAGTCAGGATGGCTGCTATCCAAAAGTCTACAAGCAATAAATGCTGGAGAGGGTGTGGAGAAAAGGGAACCCTCTTACACTGTTGGTGGGAATGCAAACTAGTACAGCCGCTTTGGAAAACAGTGTGGAGATTTCTTAAAAAACTGGAAATAGAACTGCCATATGACCCAGCAATCCCACTTCTGGGCATACACACTGAGGAAACCAGATCTGAAAGAGACACGTGCACCCCAATGTTCATCGCAGCACTGTTTATAATAGCCAGGACATGGAAGCAACCTAGATGCCCATCAGCAGATGAATGGATAAGGAAGCTGTGGTACATATACACCATGGAATATTACTCAGCCATTGAAAAGAATTCATTTGAACCAGTCCTAATGAGATGGATGAAGTTGGAGCCCCTTATACAGAGTGAAGTAAGCTAGAAAGATAAAGAACATTACAGCATACTAACACATGTATATGGAATTTAGAAAGATGGTAACGATAACCCTATATGCAAAACAGAAAAAGAGACACAGAAATACAGAACAGACTTTTGAACCCTGTGGGATAATGTGAGGGTGGGATATTTCAAAAGAACAGCATGTATACTATCTATGGTGAAACAGATCACCAGCCCAGGTGGGATGCATGAGACAAGTGCTCGGGCCTGGTGCACTGGGAAGACCCAGAGGAATCGGGTGGAGAGGGAGGTGGGAGCGGGGATCGGGATGGGGAATACGTGTAAATCCATGGCTGATTCATATCAATGTATGACAAAACCCACTGAAATGTTGTGAAGTAATTAGCCTCCAACTAATAAAAAAAAAAAAAAAAATTTGAATGAGATCCTTGCCAGGTAAAGTAATTTTGGTTGTAGATTTTTCCCTTTCAGTACTTTAAATATATCCTGCCATTCCCTTCTGACCTGCAGAGTTTCTGCTGAAAGATCAACAGTTAAGCATATGGGGTTTCCCTTGTATGTTACTTGCTGCTTTTCCCTTGCTGCTTTTAATATTCTTTTTTAGTTTTTAGTCTTTGGTAGTTTGATTAGTACGTGTCTTGGCATGTTTCTCCTTTGATTTATCTTGTATGGGACTCTTTGTGCCTCTTGGACTTGATTGACTATTTCCTTTTCCATTTTGGGGACATTTTCAACTATAATCTCTTCAAAAACTTTCTCATACCTTTTCTTTTTCTCTTCTTCTTCTGGGACCCCTATAATTTGAATGTTGGTGTGTTTGATATAGTCTCTTTTCTTTTTACTTTATTCTGCTCTTCAGAATTTATCTCCACCATTTTATCTTCCAGCTCACTGATTGGTTCTTCTGCTTCAGATATTCTGCTATTAATTGTTTCTAGAGTATTTTTAATTTCATTAATTGTGTCATTTGTCTCTTTATATTTATTCTTTAATTTCTCTAGGTCTTTGTTAATTGATTCTTCCATTTTCTCCATTTGTTTTCAAAGTTTTTGATCATCTTTACTATCATTATTCTGAATTCTTTTTCAGGTAGTTTTCCTATTCTTCTTCATTTATTTGGACTTTTGTGTTTCTACTTTGTTCCTTCATTTGTGCATTATTATTCTGCCTTTTCATCATTGTTTTTTAAAACTCATTGTGTTTAAGGTCTCCTTTTCCCAGGCTTCGAGGTTGAATTCTTTCTTCTTTTTGGTTTCTGCCCAAGTTTGGTCCAGTGGTTTGTGTAAGCTTCATATAGGGAGAGATTTGTGCTGAATTTTTGTTGTTGTTTGCTTGTTTGTTTTTCCTCTGATGGGCAAGGCTGAGTGAGGTTGGTAATCCTGTCTTCTCTTGATTGGGTGTGTGTTTTTGTTTTGTTTGTTTGTTGTTTATATGAGATGTCCTGCACAGGGTGCTACTTGTGGTTACTGGGTGATGCTGGGTCTTATCTTCAAGTGATTTCCTTTGTGTGAGTTCTCATTACTTGATACTCCCTAAGGTCAGTTCTAGAGTCTTGGAGCCAGTGCTCCAACTCCACAAGCTCAGGGCTTGATCTCTTCAGAGATTCAATGGTGGCCTGCTTGTAAATCTTTCCTCCAGGATCTTTGTTCTGAGAACTATTCTGGGTTCTGCAAATTTATCCATGCCTAGGGGACTCCAACTACCTTCATGTGCTTGTACCATGTTGAGGAAAAGCAACCTGCCAAGCAGCTGGGCCTCTCTGGTACACCCCCTCTGAGGGCCCATGCCTGGGCCTTAAGGGATCAGAATAACTTTCAGGGTGGCAGTTTCTCAGAAAAGGCTCCACCAGTTGGCTGAACTCCCAGACCAGCCAGTGGAGCGGGGCTGCCATGGGCAACAGTGAGTATCTTTTGGAGAGTGAGTAAGGACAATGAATGGGAATTTAAATATATATACATATATATATATATATATATATATATATATATATATATATACATATATATATATATTACATATGGACACAACCTAAGTGTCTATGCATGAGTGAATCAATAAAGAAAATGTGCTATATGTGCAATGGAACATTATTAAGTCATGAAAAAGGAAATCCTGACATTGGCAACAATAAGAGTGAAACTGGAAGGTAGTATGCTCTGGGGTATAAACCAGACAGAGAAAGACAAATACTGTATGGTTTCACTTACATGTGGAATCTGAAAGGAAAAAAGTCAAACTCATAGAAACAGTGAGTTGAATGGTATTTGCCAGAGCTGACAAGTGAGGAAAATGGGAAATGTTAGTCAAGTCTGCAAAGTTTAAGTTACAAGATGAATAAGTTCTGAGCATCTGATGTACAGCATGTCACTGTCAATATTAAATATTGTATACTTCAAATTTGCTGAGAGTAAGTCTTAGTCATTCTCAGTAGATACATGTACACAAATAACTATATTAGGTGATGGATTGTTAATTAACTTGATTTGGTAATTATTCCACAGTGTATACATATGTCAAATTATCACATTGTATACTTTAAATATGTATAATTTATTTGTCAATTATATTTCCATGAATCTGGAAAAAAGAAGTCTTGTTGGTAAGAATAAAGTAATAAATATATTCTCATATATATATTAAATTCTTACATTCTTGAAGTTGCCACATTTTTAAAATTTTTCATAGTAATTATGATTAAATTATTCTCTTTTCATCCATTATCCTAATATGGAACTTATCAAATATATTGAACCTCAGAAAATATGATGTCTTATATAGCTCAAGTTCTCTGTGGGATTTCTCTAAGTACTGCCATTCTTTCTGGGTATCTTTATTACTGTGTGTGTGAGTGCTCAGTTGATCAGCTGTGTCCAACTGTTTGTGACCCTATGGACTGTAGCCCACTAGGTTCTTCTGTCCATGGAATGTTCCAGGCAAGAATACTGGAGTGGGTTGCCATACCCTCCTCCAAGGGATCATCCTGATCCAGGGATTGAACCCCTCATGTCTCTTGTGTCTCCTGCTTTGGCAGGTGGACTCTTTATCACTGCACCACCTAATCAAGTCTATAAGTCCTCTGAACTTCAGTTTCTGAGCCTGTAAAACAGGGATGATAACACTTACCTCAAAATTCTGCTGCAAGCATTAAATTAGATAAAGTGTGTACAGCACTTGACACAGTGCCCGACACACAGCTATTGCTGTGTAAGTGTTATTTCCTCCCCCACATACTCAGCAGCTAAATTATTTGTCCAAAACTCATTTGCCAATAAGTGGGCAATTTAATTTCCTCTGGCTGGAACTGTGGAAGTTATGGATACAGAAGAACCCATTAAGATCCTTTATGATCTTACTGGAAAGCCTTAAGACAAATAGAGGGCAAGTGAATGCTGAATTGACTGGGATGATGAAGAGTCTCAAATAGGATTTAGAGAGGAGATATATTAGAGAATCATGAAATTTGGCTAGAGTAGGAAAAGGTGTTACTAGAACTCACTGGGAAGCCATAGAAAAGTATACTAGAAAAGAATGAGTTTCATTTCAGGTGCCTCTTCTAAGTATTTGTTTGTGATGATGAAACGGAGCAAGACCCTGCACTCCTTGTCCCCCAAGTCCTTTACCTGCTTTTTGTCTGTGGATATACTTTAGCCAAAGAATAAGTTTAATCAGAGAAGTGAGAAAATGCACAAACAAAGAAAAACAGCCAAAGGAGACCAAATGATAATAATGTAGTCACTAACCTTTAGTTGCTTCTCAAGGGCTATAGATAATATTCTGAGCCATATCCTGTGAGCTGCCTTATAGATACTGAAACCACCACCGGGTGGTAGAAGTTAACCACACAATGACCGGAGTGTAGCTATGACATAAACTGCCTCAATTCCAAGAACTGGCCTCAAGGAAATGGGAACAAACCAACCCTGGAATCGAAGATTCACTGTGCTTGAAACAATCAAGATGACATTAGTCGGACAACTGATAATGAATTACAAGATTACTTTCAGAGCTGACTGTACTATTTCTGCTGTAGCCCCTTCCCTTAGCCTATGAAAGCTCTTGCCCACTCCCACTGATTGTCAGTGGGTGGGGGTAGGGGGCAGTCAACCTTTGGACAGGCATCTGCACTCCCTCTTTGTTGCCAGCTTGCAAAATAAAGCAAACTTTCCTTTCCACCAACCCTGTCCCTCTTTTGGCTTTTGAGAGGCAAGCAGCTGGGCCCCACTTTCAGTTATAAGAAGGACCAGCTTAGGTCATGAGAGCGAGAATGCCCTGCTTGATCACTAATGTCTGCTGTGACTATGCATGCAATGGACTTTCCCAAGATGAATGCAGCCACCTACTTACCAAGACCATCCCAGAGCATCATGGGAAGGTGAAGAATGAAAATTATTCTTAGCTGCCCCCTTCAGAGGCTTTCCCTTCTTTTTTTTCCTTTTGGTGCCTCAGACTTTGGCTTATCAATCACCTCGCTCTGACCGGGCTGGTTGGGCAGGACCTGCTGCATTCTGGTATCTTGGCAAGCTCACCATTACAGTTCTCACAACTTAAAAAATGTGAAAGTTCTGCCCTCTGAAGAACTAAGGTTTGCCAGTGGCCTCCAGGGAAGCACCATTATAAAATGCCTGACAGTTCCTGTCCTAAATATTCCATATTGTGAAAAATGATGGCAAGAATGTTAATCCCAAGTAGGCTTCCCTGGGGTTCTTCACATGGAATAAACTGGGTTACCTGAAGATGAATGGTGGTCCTGTCATCAAATATGGAATATTCTGCCATCTTTCATCTGTCCTAACGGTCTCTCAAATTGTGATATCTTTTAGGAAGCCTCTGTGGGAAGGATCAGGCCACTTCACACATGACTAGAAGGGACCTCAAAGGTTTATCTAGCACTGAGTCACAGCAGTAAAGGAAGGATCTAAATTACTCTCTTAGAAAGTTCTAGAAGATTTTCTATTTTGATGTCTCCTTAAAAGACATCTATGTTCTGTGAGGAAGGCAGAGTTGGCTCTCTGTAATGCTCAGCAGAAAACGCATCATGCCTTTGCTGAGGGTTGATATTAAGTGACATATGATATTAAGACATACATGTCCTACGTGTATGTCAGCTGTGAGGGTTCCTTTGCCCCCTCAAAGACAGCAATTAGCAAGCAATTTTTTCAGGAAACTCTTAGGGCTTATCAAGGTGGCATACTATATGTCACTGTTCCCAAGGGAAGCTCATAACATGAAATGGCCACTGCCTACTCCATCACCCCACTCCCCCTCCAGGAAAATTGAATTGCCATGGGAACAGACGGAAAAGAATGTCTGATGTGTTGCTGGGAGGTATGCTCAAGGATGTGAAAATACAGACTTATGAGGAGGATGTCGGGGTGCGTCTGCATTCCAGACAGACAACCAGTCCTTGCAGAGGCCTGGATGCATGACGGGGCCCAGCTTGTTTGGCAAGTCCAGAGCAAAGGGCGTGGCAAGGAAGTTGTGAGAGACGGGAGGCACAGACTTCCCACAGAAATGGGAAGCTTAGACGCCAGTCTACTTCATCACAGTGGTAGATGGCTCTTTTCTCCTATCCCTTTGGCCTGTCTCCACTCCTTATATCAGTGGAACCTTCAACACTACTGTGAAGCTGCCCAGCAACCCTTGCTTATCTTTTAGTAATGGCAACCCCATTCCCCCTGGAGAATCATCCATTTCCCAGTTTCATAGGGGGAAGCTTTGTGAGCCAGGACTAGCCAATCAGAGCATGGCATCTTCTGGTTGCTGTAATAGGTTAAGGAATGAGCATGTGACTCAAGCTAGGTCCTTAAGACCTAGTGTTAGGAATTTTGTTGCATTTTTGGAAAGAGAAACACTCCACTTTTACCCCTGGGCTTCCCAAGTGACACTAGTGATAAAGTACCTGCCTGCCAATGCAGGAGACATAAGAGACACAGATTCGATACCTGGGTTGAGAAGATCCCCTGGAGGAGGGCATGGCAACCCACTCCAGTATGCTTGCCTGGAGAATCCTATGGACAGAGGAGCCTGGCGGGCTGCAGTCCATAGGGTCACAAAGAGTCAGACATGACTGAAATGACTTAGCAGGCATGCATGGTCACCTTATCCTCATTCCCTTGGATTATGTGAACTTTTAGTGATTTTTTACCACCACGTGGAGAAATGATCCTAGAATGAAACCATTATTGAGAATAACAAAGCTAAGAGGTGGTAAGATGAATCACATATCTTTTCTGAGCACCTGGATCTATTAATAGCTATACTTGTAGTCAACTCAGCTCTTTGTTTTTCACAGTGACATGAAACAATAAGCCCTTTGTACAATTAGATATGTTGCTTGCAAGCAAAGTGACTTCAGAGTCCCTAGCCTCTGTCACTTCAGTGACTCACACTGCCTTGGGATATTTATTAACTGGATTCAACTCAAGGACCTGAGTCTTGGAAATCCTTTAATTCTCCAAGGAGGACAATTATTCAAATAGGAAATGTTGGATGGCTATTGATCCAAACACCCTTAGCTTCTATGACTCCCTACACAATATAGGCTTCTTAATGAATGAATGTGCTTCCATTCATACACAGTGTTGGAAGGAGGACTGTCCTACTCTGAGGTTAGGAAGTCTAGCCTTCAATGATGAAGTCCCTCTTGAAGATTCATACAGGGCCCAGTAGCTCTAGGGGTCTTGCCACTTCCACAATGCTTATTTTCCTCTTGGTCTAAGCAGTTGATATTTAATTTACACATTCTATTTCTTGGCCTTGACATAAAATAGCACTTCCTAAAATAGGAGTTTATGCTGGAATTCTGTACCCATTGGCCAACAGTAATTATACTCAAGTCTGCTCAACCATTGTAGGTAAAGAGATTAAGAGGATTTGGAATCAACTAGACCTCAGTTCTTTTTGCCTTTTCATACTGTTCATGGGGTTCTCAAGGCAAGAATACTGAAGTGGTTTGTCATTTCCTTCTCCTGTGGACCACATTATATAAAAAGACCTTCATGATCCAGATATCCACAGTGCTGTGATCACTCATCTAGAGCCAGACTACCTGGAATGTGAAGTCAAGTGGGCCTTAGGAAGCATCATCACTTCAAACAAAGCTAGTGGAGGTGATGGAATTCCAGCTGGGCTATTTCAAATCCTAAAAGATGATGCTGTGAAAGTGTTGCACTCAATATGCCAGCAAATTTGGAAAACTCAATAGTGGCCAGAGGACTGGAAAAGGTCAGTTTTCATTCCAATCCCAAAGAAGGCCAATGCCAAAAAATGTTCAAACTACTGCAGACTTGCACTCATCTCACACACTAGCAAAGTAATGCTCAAAATTCTCCAAGCCAGGCTTCAACAGTATGTGAAATATGAATTTCCAGATGTTCAAGCTGGATTTAGAAAAGGCAGCAGAACCAGAGGTCAAATTGCCAACATCTGTTGGATCATAGAAAAAACAAGAGAATACCAGCAAAGCATCTACTTCTGCTTTATTGACTATGCCAAAGCCTTTGACTGTGTGGATCACCACAGACTGTTGAAAATTCTTAAAGAGATGGGAATACCAGATCACCTTACCTGCCTCCTGAGAAATCTGTATGCAGGTCAAGAAGCAACAGTTAGAACTAGACAAGGAACAATAGACTGGTTCCAAATTGGAGTATGTCAATTTGGAGTACTCAAAAGGAGTATGTCAAGGCTGTATATTGTCACCTTCCTTATTTAATTTATATGCAGAGTACATCACGAGAAATGCTGGGCTGGATGAAGCACAAACTGGAATCAAGATCGCCAGGAGAAATATCAACAACCTCAGATACACAGATGACACCACCCTTAAGACAGAAAGTGAAGAAGAACTAAAGAGCCTCTTGATGAAAGTGAAAGAGGAGAGTGAAAAAACTGGCTTAAAGCTCAACCTGCAGAAAACAAAGATCATGGCATCCGGTCCCATCACTTCATGGCAAATAGATGGGGAAACAATGGAAACATTGACAGACTTTATTTTCCTGGGCTCCAGAATCACTGCAGATGGTGACTGCGGCCATAAAATTAAAAGACACTTTCTCCTTGGAAGAAAAGCTATGACAAACCTAGATAGCATATTAAAAAGCAGAGATAGTACTTTGCTGACAAAGGTCTGTCTAGTCAAAGCTTTGGTTTTTCCAGTAGTCATGTATGGATGTGAGAGTTGTACTATAAAGAAAGCTGAGTGCCGAAGAATTGATGCTTTTGAACTGGAGAAAACTCTTGAGAGTCCCTTGGACTGAAAGGACATCAAACCAGTCAGTCCTAAAAGAAATCAGTCCTGAATATTCTTTGAAAGGACTGATGCTGAAGCTGAAACTACAATACTTTGGCAACCTGATGCTAAGAATTGACTTATTAGAAAAGACCCTGATGCTGGGAAAGATTGAAGGCGGAAGGAGAAGGGGACGACAGAGGATGAGATGGTTGGATAGCATCACCAGCTCGATGGATATGAGTTTGAGCAAGCTCTGGGTGTTGGTAATGGACGGGGAAGCCTAGCGTGCTGTAGCCCATGGGGTTGCACAGAGTCGGACATGACTGAGCAACTGAATGAGACCTCAGTTCCAGTCTGGTTTCAGCAAATTTTCACTATTTGACTCTGGACAGTTACTACTTAGCTTTTATGAGCTTCAGTTTCTTTGTCTATAAAATGGGGCTAATAAGTAACACTTAACTCAAGAATTGTTTGGATTCAATAAAATTTACTTGTCTTTCAAGTTTGCCATATTCTGATTTCCGCTTACTTTTCCAATCTTTTCTCCAGTCTCCCTTCTCCACCCCCACACAAACTCAGTTGCAGCTGCACAGACTCAGTGACCACACCTGAATGTGCTTTGCACATCCATCCTTGTGACTTTGGCCCTAGTGTCTCTCATCTGGAATATTCCATTGTCCATCTTTAAGACTCAGTTCACATCTTACCTCTTCTATGAATCCTTCTTTCACAATCCTTACTTTGATCTCCTGGAGAATTTCTGGTTGAATACACATACCATCTTTTATTGGCTTTTTGCTTTTTCTCATATCTTGTGTCCCCAACTACATCACATTTAAACCTCTTTGCCCCCCTCACCCATCCAGTACCATACTGGAGTATATGGTACCATCATTGAGTATATGGTACTCAATGAATATTTGCTGAATGCTTTATCTTCTTTCTGCTTCCCCCATAGCTCAGTTGATAAAGATCTGCCTGCAGTGCAGGAGACCTGGTTTCGATCCCTGGGTAAGGAAGATCCCCTGGGGGAAGGAAATGGCAATCACTCCAGTATCCTTGCCTGGAAAATCCCATGGGCAGAGGAGACTGGTGGGCTGCAGTCCATGGGGTCGCAAAGAGTTGGGCACGACTGAGCAACTAACACTTTATCTTCTTCCTAATCACTTGTTATTGGGTAACACTGAAATCCTACTAGCAAAATTTTAAAAGAGGACCTAGATTTCTAGCTCTCTAACTCCCACAAAAGTCTGTACAGCTGGAGTTCAGGCCTGTCTTCTGCTTTTAAATTTGCAATTGGAAACATATGGTGATTTGGAAGCCAGCCATTTTTTTCTTCTTTCTTTTTCTCCCCTCTCTCTCTAAAGAAACCTTTGAAACCTCACTAAATATGTCAAGAAACAGCAATGAAAATGTCAAAAAATTGTAATACTGCTTATTGCAAAACACACATACACACACACCCTTGCTGGTCTGTTTACAAAGTTCCAAGTTGAAAAAAACAAGTGCTAATTTTAGGTTTTGGTTTTTTCCTTTAAGTCATAATAAGAAAAAAAACACAAACATCAACTGAAACCTCAGTGAACAAAACCTCTTAGTCATACCCACCAGGCACTTTCAAAAACCAATTTTCAAGAGAAAAGATTCTAATTCTTAGTTCATTGAATCATGAATCCTGCCACCCTGATGAATAGAAAGAATTGAGACCCCCACTGATGGAATCTTGTGGTCTAGCCTTGGATGAGAAAGTGAAAAATGGGAGCTATGTCTTGCATGTTGTTTTCCTCCCCTCACGGAAACCGTACAGTGCTTGACTCTATAGATCATAACCCCAAAGGGAATGACCCACTTTATTTCTCATTGACAGCAATGCCAATCTTTTGACATCTCAAAAATCATCAAAGCGATCAGTATTGAATCATGTATTGAAATTTTGACTTCCCTTGGGAGATCACCACCCACCACAAATGAGTTGTTCTTAACAAAGTTCTGACTTTCTAAATATTTTGGTAATAATAGCTCAGTTTTCACTGCAGTGATGGGAGACAGAATGGAGGAAAGAGGGTGAGTGTTTCTCAATTGTCTGGCTTTCTCCAGGGGACTGACTCCTGGGAACTGGGGTCCCCAAAGCAGTGATGTCTCCCCCAGAATATCTCAGGAGACTGACATCTTCAGGCCATTTCATTTTGTTTCCTCTGTTCCCTGATTGATTATAAGCATCAGTAAATGTTTTGAAGCCAAGGCAAACAGAACCTTCAAAAAGATGTTTATGTGTCATGTAGTCACTGTCCTTTATGTCTTTATTGGAATCACTGGGACTTCAGTGACAGATATCTATCACTAGTCAAACCATTATTCAAGAACCAGCCAAATTTCAGATTCTTTTTGAGACCTTCCTTGACCATCTCAGTCCTCCAGGAGACTTCTCTCCTCTCAGCCCTTAGAAAACTTGATCATCCCTCCTTTGTTATTCACTAGCAGCTTCACTATTTTTCATGTGGGTGAGACGTCTTTTCCCAAACAATCTGGTGGTGTCTTGTCTTATTTTAGTATGGTGTTTAAGGAAACCACCCTGCCCTAGTCATGACATTGAGCTAGTTACATAAACTCCTGTGCCTCAGTTTCTTCACCTGTAAGATGAGGATAATAATAGTATCTACTTTATAAAAATATAATGAATATTAAAGGGCTGAATGGCTGCGAAGTGCTTGAAACAGGCCTGGGAAATAGTAAACACTAAATAATGTTTATATGATCTTCCTCAGTACCTCTTACAGTAGTCTATACCATAATTTATTAGTTCATCTAAATATCTATGGTTTGATCCCTGGGTTGGGAAGATCCTCTGGAGAAGGGAAAGGCTACCCACTCCAGTATTCTGGCTTGGAGAATTCCATGGACTGTGTAGACCATGGGGTTGCAAAGAGTAGGACATGACTGAGTGACTTTCACTTTCACTTTTCACTGTGTACCTACTACATTTTAGAGACTGTTTTAGGAGCTGGCAATGCAGGGATGAAGACAACTAACGAATTCATGGAATTTACTGTCTTGACAGAGAGACATGATAAACAGGGAAATACTGTAACATAAAGAAATAAACTATAACATAATTGAGTGTGATTTGGGGTAATGATATTGGTTTTGGAGAGGGATAATCAGGATAGAAGACAAAGTGTGGTGGGGGATCGGTGTGGGCTGGTGGATAAAGGCTTAATTTAAATGATTGTTTGGAGAGGGAAATGGCAACCCACTCCAGTACTCTTGCCAGGAAAATTTCATGGATGGAAAAGCCTGGGGGGCTACAGTTCATGGGATCGCGAAGAGTCAGACACAACTGAGCAACTTCATTTTCACTTTAAATGATTGATAAACACTCAGTTATCAGATCTGGAAAGGGAGTTTCATTGATCTTCCATTAGAAAGCTTGAAGCTGTACATGGCAAATTTCTGAAAGCCAAATTAAAAAGAAGACTGTAAAGAACAAAGCAAAGTGATAAAAATTGACCAAATCTGTGCTGGATAGCACATCTCTTGACTTTACCTGCCTTCTTCCTTTAATTCTACTTTCTCAAAGTAGGCTCACTTGTCATAGCTTCCCAGAAATGTACAGTGAAATTTAATCAGTGATTCAATACCCAGAACTTTCCTTTCATTCCCCCACCACAATGTACCAGTACTATGGAATTGGATTTTAGAAGAGAATGGATACATGTATATGTTTGGCTGTCTACTTGAAACCTTTACAACATTGTTAATAAGCTATGTTCCAATATAAAATAAAAACTTTTTAAAAAGCAAATAAGAAATTTTTAAAAGTTTCCTAAAAATAAACTGAAATTTGAAAAATTAAAAAAAAGTACCAGTCCTAAAGCTCCTTTTCCAAGGCTTCCTGTTCTCTGGTTTTCAACATTGGAGCAGATTATCTCCTAAAATAGTTCAGAAATGCTTTCTAGTGGTGCTTATGTGTAAAAGAGGAAAAGGTCTGTTGTTTTTAGGCTATATTCTGGCTTTAATGATGGTTTTCTGAAAATATGTTCTCAAATCAAGAATTTGTCTCATGATAGGAATTTTATGGTAGCAGAACTAGGGGAAGACATCCTAGGGGCAGGTAGGACCTCATGATATAGACTGCCCTGGAAAGTGTATTTTTGTGCTTAATTATGATTCTCAGTACAAATCCTGGCTCTGCCAATTCTTGCTCTGTGATCATCAAAAATTAACTTTTCCCTCAGCTTTCTCAGGCAGAACCCACCTGCCAATGCAGGAGACATAAGAGATGCAGGTTTGATCCCTGGGTTGGGAAGATCCCCTGGAGGATGGCATGGCAACCCACTCTAGTATTCTTGCCTGGAGAATCCCATGGACAGAGGAGCCTGGTGGGCTACAGTCCATAGGGTCACAGAGTCGGACATGACTGAAGTGACTTAGCACACACACACAGTAAGCTTTCCTATCTGTAAAATGGAGACACTAACAATACTACCATCTTGGGTTTTTAATGAGGCTTAAATGAGTTGGTAGGCTTCCCTGATTGTTCAATGGTAAAGAATCTGCCTGCCAATGCAGGAGACGTGAGTTTGATCCCTGTGTCGGGAAGATCCCCTGGAGAAAGGAATGTCAACCCACTTCAGTATTCTTGCCTGGGAAATCCCATGGACAGAGGAGTCTGGAAGGCTACAGTCTATGGGATCAAAAAGAGCTGCACATGATTTAGTGACTAAACAACAACAAGATGAGTTAATACAGGTACTATGTTGGGTACAGTATTTGGTGTATTTCAAGGGCATAATCCCATCTTCCAAAAATCTGCTTATGCAAGCGTAAAGTCTTTGACCTAAAGAAGGGTTAATTTACACAGCTGGTTTTCAGAACAGAGCTTTTGATAGCAAATATGAATATGGTTTCTTTCCTGACCCTGGGAAGCAAACAGCTTCTTTAGGTTGGGCACCTTGTAATTGCGGGAGATGTGTGTAAGTTGATTCATAACCATAACATGTTGTGTTTTGTTTGGTGGTTTTAAAATAGTCCAAAGAAAAGAGTCTGAGCCATCAGAGGAGGTAGGTTATCAATTAGAGGATACTTTCTCTAACTGAGAGAAGTTCAAGGGAGGGGCTTATGAGAAAGACAATGCTAAGGAATGCTCCTTGCCTCCCATAAAGGTGTAGTTTAGCATTATATGAAAGAGTTGACAGCCAGGGTTCAAGATAGCTCTAGAGAGTAATTAAGAAAAGATTGTGCTTTGGGTAACATGGTATGGACGGGAGTAAGAAACTTTCTTTCTCTGAAGGGCACCTGAGAATTAACTGAAGCCCCCAGGACTGGAGCTGGGAGAAGGCTTGTTACTTTCCAGATGAGCGAGAGCCATCCTTGCCCTTCTCTGAAAGGAAACCAGAGTTTGCAGGAATTGAGTGAGGACCTAGGCCTGCCACTCATCCTGAGATGGTTGTATTTCCTTTAACAGAGCCATCTCTCAAATCAGTTTGCACGCACTGCTCACAGAGAGGAGATTGCAACATGAACAATGGAGTTCTGGGAGCATAACCCAACTGTGCTTTGTGTGAACGGAGTTCCCTGAAGTTGTGCAAGACAATAGGCTGTCTTTAAGTTCTTTTTCAAATTACATTGCTTGTATCGCTCCTAAGAATCAGTCAGTGCAAGTACTATTTCATTAGTTACATAGTGTTTGCCATGAAATGAGTTAGTGCTTCTCAAAGGGTGATGTCTGGGCCACCTGCATCAGAAATCACCTGGAGTACTTTTTTAAATGCAGATTCCTGGGTCCCACTTGGGTCTTCTGACTCCATGGGAAGGAAGCCCAACAATATGTTTTTCGTAAGCACACCAGCTTATTTTAGGACGCATTATAGTTTGAGGTCTAAGGAGACAGACATTGTTAACATCAGGGACGTTAAAGTGAATTAAAAACAAAATGAAGCAGAAAACATGAGTAAGACAGTTTGGCACAATTACCCCTCTTTTTTGGAACTTTAGACATTTACTCATCATAGATTTTTTTCTTAGGTCAACTCCTCCCACTAGTTTTTGGTCACTATGGGATTTAGCAAAGTATTTCTTTCAAATGCACCCTTCTATGACCTAGAAGCTGGTATGGAGGGAAGAGAGTCATTAAAAGAGGAGGCTCCATTGCAAAGGCAGGAGTTTAGATCTACAAGAGCTTAGCCACAGGCTGACACAGAGCAGAGCAGAAAGATTTTCCATTTCTTAAGTAGGAAATAAACAAACAAAAAAGAACAAGACTCTTTTTTAAAAGCAGCTGCTGAATGTCATGCTTAAGAATGCCCCACATTGCCCGCTCTGTGATATTGGTTCAAGGCAGAGAGCATAAGTTCCTTACATTCCTTCTCTGGTAAGGAAGGGTCAACTTCAGTCCTCGCTGGACTCTGGGTCTGTGGTGATGCTGTGATGCATCACCTAGATTCCCTTTGGGGATGATGGACTTACTCTCCCAGCTGATGGGGTGTATGGCTAGTGGAGAGCCCCAGCATCTCTGATTCCCTTATGGTGATTCCCTCTGCTAAAGAGAGCTGCCTGGCTGAAAACCATGCCCTTCTCCAGAGTGTCTCACATTCCATGATGGATCCCAGTGGAAATATTAAAGCTCAGCCTCCCTGCTCCAACTTGGGACAAAAGAAAGGTAATTCCAGCTTCAGAACTCCCCACAGGATTGACTGAGACTTCCAGGGAGACTGAATCACAGCTCAACTTTTCCCTCCTTCAATGCTTCCTTCTCTTCCTTTCTACAGGTATTGATTCCAATAATACTCCGTAATAAACCTCCTGCATGCTAAGCTCCATCTCAGAATGTGTTTCCTGGGGAATCCATCCAAGGCTTCTCTCCTGTGTGGTCAGAGAAGGATTAGGTCAAAAGTAAGGGGGTAAAGACTTCCCTGGTGGCTCAGTGGTAAAGAATCTGCCGGCCAGTGCAGGAGACTTGGGTTCGATCCCTGATCTGGGGAGATCCCACGTGCTACGGGGCCTGTGTGCCACAAGTATTGACCCTGTGTGCTAGAGCCCAGGAGCTTCAATAACTGAGTCCACAGGCTGCAGCTACTGAAATCTGAACTCCTAGAGCCAATACTCACCAGCAAGAGACGCCGCTGCAATGAGAGGTCTATGCACCACAAATGGAGCATCACCCTTGCTTGCCACAACTGAAGAAAAGACCTCACAGCAACAAAGACCAGCACAGCCAGAAATAAATAAGATAAATACAATTATTTTTTAAAAAAGAGTAAACAGGTTAAAGGAACTCATTTATATTATTCTTTTCCCACAGCAGTCTCTGATCCTGGAATACCTAGCATTCAAAGTTCTTTGGTCAATGGAAGGTTCTATCCTATGAAGGAAGTTTGATTTAAATTTCATTCTTAACATCAAATTATCTGAATGCTATCTTTAATCACAAAAAAACCTTACCATAAAAGACTTGCCTTATGAATTTCACCCAATCATCAAGCAAATGCCCCAGAAAAATTTAGGTATTTGTTAGGGCTACTAAATTAAAGGTGGCAGGGTTCCTTTTTACTGGGAAGAAAACATAGTTTCCATTGGTTGATTGTTCAGTTGATTGATCCATACATTCAAAAGATGTGTTTTATATGTCTACGATGTGACAGGCACTGATGTAAGCTTTGGAAACCAAAAGTGTTGTCTTGGAGTCTGTTTTCTACGTGGGAAGAGTCAGAAAATAAATACACATGCAAATAAATAAGATGATTTGAATTAGCAATAAATGCTATGAAGATAATAAAAGAGGATGATATAACAGCAAACTATTCTGAGCAAGGTTTGGCAATAGGGAGAGGTACTTTAGACATATTCATCAATAAAGTCTAGGGTGGGGAGGCAATATTTGAGCAAAGTCCTAAGTGGGAAGATTTGGGCAGAAACAAGTGCAAAGGTGCTCAGGTGAGACTAAACTTAAAAGAAAAAAAACATGCCCAAAATAGGGCAAAAATTGGGGACTAAGATGATGTCAGTGAAGAGGGCAAAGTCATGGTGAGAATTCTGGGTTTTATTTGAAGGTCAGTATGAGACCGATAAAATCTTAAGCAGAAGAGTGGTGATCTGATTTACATTTCAAAATCAGATAACCAGCTTCTGTGAGGAAGATGTATGATAAGGGAGCAAGAAAGAATCGGAGCCACCAACGAAGATAGCGTTCCAGGAGCCTGGTGTGAAATGACGGCTTGCACCACGGTAAGATCTGCAGACGTAAAGACAAGTGGGTGGGTTCAGGATGGTTTCAGAACTACAACAGACAAGCCAGTGGTTTGGAAATAGTGTGCGAGGGAGAAAAAGTTAAAAAGAATCATGACTGTTAGGTTTTCAGCCCCAGTGACTGGGTGGGTTCTGGTGCCATTTTCTGAGACGTAAAGACTGCATTTGAATTCTCCTCTGAATGATGAATGTGTTTCGCCCTGAGCAGACACTGTCTTTTTCTGCCAGAAGCACGGAGAGAGACAATTCTGGATGTTTCATCCTTATAACAGCCTCACCTGCTGCCCCAGGGGCATTGTATATACACCACAGAGAGCCAATCTGCACACTTGCCAGAATCTCTCCCCAAATTCGTTATGCTTCAGTGTTCCAGGACACTTTATTATAAGTGAATAGCTAAAGGCAAAGTATAATTAGGGACAAGCATAGTGGGGCATGCAGAGTTGGCACCACTTTGAGCGCAGCATCTCTGTCCAGGTGCCAGGTCCTTGTAACACTGGCTTTACTGCCCAGCTGCCAAGAGGTAACCCCTCCCACCACTCGTCCTGATGGGTGGGGGCAGGCAGGCCAAACAAGTAGGATAGTTTCAAGATCCCAAACTGAGTGATATGTGTGCCAATCATGGACCCAACTTTCAGCAGGCATTGATAAAGGAATAGAGAGTTAATTGATCCAGTCAGATTCAAATGTTTCTTCTAAAGACAGTGGCGAAAAATAGCATTTCAATTGGAATTTCATTAGATTGATGGACTAGTAGAGATTTCAGAGTCCCCAGTGTTTATTTAACATTAAGGCATTTTATCTCATGGAATTTACTACCTTCACTGTGGGAAATTTTAGGTTTTGTGGCTGCTTTTTCTTGTGGTGGTTCATAGATGTACTTTTCCTCTAGGCTAGAGTTACTGGGAATCTCTTTTCTATTTTCCTCTTACCCTTCACATTTTGTGCAGCACTGGGTTTGATTAAGTTTTCTCTTGTTCCATTGGGGTTCAAGCCTGTGCATAAGGCTTGGGGATATACTAATTTCATTGTTTTTTCTTTATAACCTGATACCCTTGTTTCATGCTACCCCCTGCTTTTTTAAACCATTTTTCTCTTCATTTTACCTTTACATGTAAATCTTTGGGAACTGCTTAAACATAGCAGAGTTTACATCATGCATACATTTATATTCATATATGCATTCATATCACTGCTCTCAAGAATTCACTTTCTTTTCGAACCCTACAGGTCATGGGGGTCTTTCTAACGGAAAGCCACAATTCTCAAGCTGGGCTGGGCAGCAGTATTCAGTGAAAACATATGAATTCTTATGAGAACAAATCAGATTTCCCAGCATGTCAATTTTCACTGCTGATTTTGAGGATATCAATTCATATTTTAAAAGAAATAATATATTAAAATGAAAGGTTTTCAAGAATTTTGAAAGTTTAATATAAGCCCTATTAGGGTTTGTGGGGAAAATATATTGCTTCATTCCTCACTCCTTAAAGTTTTGTCTTACTTAGATTCTTTTATTCACAATAAAACGGAAATTTCATGATCTCAAGAGACAGAGAACAACTCTGCCCTTTACCAAAGGTGGAATTTTTTTTGGAAATGAAAGTGGTCTGGATTGCTGAACTGGCATAGTTCCTTTGGTCCTCAGAGGTGTTCAAAAAGGCTTGTCACCACCTGCCGGCCAGCACCATGGATGTAACTGAACAATGACTTTAAAGAGCAACGAGGTTCTGACCCCTGTTTAAACTTTCTTTGAGGTAAGAGAGGTCATTTTAAATGACATCCAATCATAACTTACCATAACTCTAAAAGAAGCACACATCAGAAAATAAAGATGATTGCTAAATAAAAAAGATTTTAGCAAATAAACATTTTTGTAAATCATTTATTCCCTTTATGTAGCTACACTTTAAGAGAGAGATAGTCTTAGTTTGGGTTCCTCCGAAAGTCATCTCTGATGCAAGCATTTGGATGCTAGTAGTTTATTTGACCACTCCAGTACTCTTGTCTGGAAAATCCCATGGACAGAGGAGCCTGGTAGGCTGTAGTCCATGGAGTCACGAAGAGTAGGACACCACTTTCACTTTTCACTGTCATGCATTGGAGAGGGAAATGGCAACCCACTCCAGTGTTCTTGCCTGGAGAATCCCCGGGACGGGGGAGCCTGGTGGGCTGCCGTCTGTGGGGTCGCACAGAGTCGGACACGACTGAAGTGACAGCGGCAGCAGCAGCAGTTTATTTGAAAGGAGATCTTGGGAAACACGTAAGAGAGCTGGGGAGTTAGGCAATGAAGACAGAAAAGCCAAAAAGGGGTATGCTAATGAGCAAGTTTCCACTAGTTCAGCTGGGGCTGACACACTGGGGTTCTCTAAAGGACTGTATGTTAATTTGATTCTGCAAGAAGCAGATTTCAAGGTGGAATCAGATGTACCAGAAGGAGAAAATGCAGTACCACTGGGATAGGATTTTGAGGGTACTTGATCAAGAGGACTGGAGTGAGAGATTGGGAAAATAAGAATTATTGATTTGGGAACACTTCCTTGGAACCTGGGGTTTAACATCTTCAAGAACCTCAGGGAATGGAACAACTTTGCTGCTAGGTTGGCCCTCGGAAGCTTAGAGAAAAATGATCAGTGACATATTGAGTGAAGCACCAGTGCCTGTTTTAACCTGGTCAAGGGTAGAGGAAGAAGCAAAGAGGCGTGGATGTATTTTATGAAGTTAGAAAGCCCCAGAGGATTATGCTTCTCAGAAGTGACCAGAGGACACAATTTCTATCAAGGCCATCAGGAATGTACAGGTGAAGGGGCGGCAGAACCTCTGAGAAGGGGTGGCTGTCTTCTGCGGGCCAGGGCTGATAGTAGACAGACAATCACAGAGCTTTAACAGCCATGGGAACTATGTGGTCTCCAAATAAGAAGGGCCAGGTGGCAGCACTTAATTAACAGAAGCTAGGTCACACAGAGTCGGACACAACTGACACGATTTAGCAGCAGCAGGAGGACATTTTCATGGAAGTTTGAGACCCAAGAAGTTGTGGAAATATTTAAAAGAGCTTGGGATTCCTAGGGGCAAAATAGGTGGGCAGCCTACAAAGATGTTGGTAAACATATAATCAAAAACAAAAAGAAAGAAGGAAGGAAGAAAGGAAGGAAGGGAGAGAAGATGAGGGAGGGAAAGAGAGGATGAATGAATGAGTGAATAAATGAATGAATGGGAGAGCGGAAGACTTACTGACGGTGTTCACCCCAATAAAAAGTCATGACCCCAGAGCTGAACCAGTTTTCATTTAGAAGCTCATTAGTTGAAGAGGAGACCAGGTCCCCAGGAAGGAATGCCCTGTGATATCATGGCAAATATAAATTTTAATGATTCTCCAAATCATCCTCCTTAGTGACTGGTGGCTATTTGTTCAGGTGACTGTACACTGAAGAAATGGAAGTACCTAGACATTCTGAGGACTATTGGGCACAGAACCTGAACTGGTATCTATAGCTGGTGACCCAAAATACATCATGGCCCCTCTGTAAGAGTGGGGACTTAGGAGAGCCAGGTAATAAGAAGTCCTGGTTAAAATCTGACCTCCAGTGGACTCACTGGAATCAGGAGCCCACCTAGGGATTGTTTTCCCTGTTCTGGAATGTATAATGGAAACTGATACACTGAGAAGTTGGAATAATCTCTACATTGGTCTTTGGCAGCAGTCCCTAACCCTCAGGCCATGGACCACTATTGGTCCATGTTAGAAATGGGGCTGCACAGAAAGAGGGGAGAAATGGGGTGAGCTAGTAAAGCTTCATCTGCTGCTCCCCATTTCTTCCCATCACTTGCATTACCTCCTGAACCATCCTCACCCTCCGCACCACTCCCCATCCGCAGAACAATTGTCTTCCATGAAACTGGTCCATGATGCCAAAAATGTTGGGGACCACTGGCTTGTAGGATAAGAGCTACTATGGTGGATAAAACAAACAGATACCTCCGAAACTGCCCTTGACCATGGTCAAGACAATAAGTCAAAAACAATAACACCTCCCCCGTTGCATGGTAGAAATGAAAATGAAAGTGTGCTCCTCAGTCATGTCCGACTCTTTGCAACCCCCTGGACTGTAGCCCTCCAGACTCTTCTGTCCATGGAATTCTCCAGGTAAGAAAACTGGAGTGGGTAGCCTTTCCCTTCTCCAGGGGATCTTTCCAACCCAGGGATCAAACCCCTAGTCTCCTGCATTGTAGGCGGATTCCTTACCATCTAGGCCACCAAGGAAGTTCATGGTGGAGATAATGCTACCATTAAATAAAGACCCAGAAGATGCAAGATAAAAGATGGTAATCATATGTGTTTCATACACCAGTCTGGCTCCTGCAGGAATCAGATGTATCCTGAAGAATGAATGACTTCACTAGCATAGTCAATTCACTGAAGGCATAACCAAGTGTTATAGAAGCCCCAGTTGCAGCTGCTATGCCAGACATGTATCAGCGTTAGAGCAGTTTAATAAGCCTTCAAATCCATGGTATGTAAGATTGATTTGACAGATGTGTTGTTTTCCATTCCAATTAGAAAAGAAGATTAGAAAGACTTTGCATTCATTCATGTAGGACAGAAAACAATATTCATAAAGTCTGTTGGATCATCTGGCTGAAGGGGGAAGATTTTGCCTCAGGGCTGTGTTATCTCTCCCATCCTCTGTCATCATATTTTCATAAGAGATCAGAATGACCTGAACGTCCATCCTACGGATTGTCATGGATATAATATATGGATGACCTCATGCTGTTCAGATGGGATGAAGAAAAGTTGACTAATTTGTTTGGAAGACTCATAAGCTGCAGAGGATGTGAGATAAGCCTTATGAAGATTCAGGAAAACTGTCACCAGCTAAGCTTTTAGTGGTCCAGGCATAAGGAGTATAACCTCCAAAGTGAGAGGAAAATAAGTGCGTCTTCTCTCCATTACCACCACGCAGACACACACACACACACACACACACACACACACACACACACACACAAAAGTAGCACAATATCTATTAGACTTCTTTGGAATAAGAAGACATAACATTCCATACCTGGGATACTGTTCTAGCCCATTTGCTGAGACAGCTTTGAGTGGGGCCCGCAGCAGGAAGGGACTCTGCAGCCAACTCTAACAGCAATGCAAGCAGTCCAGCCACTTCCGCCATATGATAGAGAAGACTCCCTGGTGTTGGAGGTGTCTGTGGTGGGAAAAGACCTCATACAGCGTCTATGGCAGCCTCAGGGCAAGAATCACAAGTCAGGCCCCTGGGATTCTGGAGGGAGGCCATGCCATCTGCAGCAGAGAATTATATGCTTTTTGAGAAACAGCATCTGGAATAGTGCCCTGGTAAAGAAAGAACACTTGGCTATGTGGTGCCAAGTGGCCATGCCACTGGAACTGTCCATTGTAAGTTCAGTCCTGTTGAACCCGCCCAGACACAAAGTCAGATGGGCATAATGGTAGCTCCTTGGAAGATGGGAGGAGTACATTCAGGCTGAGACTGAGCAAGATCCGTGGATATGAGTAACTACACCAGTAGATGGTCCAGACTCCCATGTTACTCGCCTCAACTGCACCAACTGACTCCTATGATCATACTGGGGCAGGATATCCCACAGAAGCAGTTGATGGAATAGGAAAAATCTCAAGCTTAGTTTACAGAAGGGTCAGTGTGGTACATGGGTGCAAGCCAAAAATGGATGGCAACTCCATTATAGACATTCTAGGGGCCTTGAAAGACAGGGAAGCGGGGACTAATCGTCTCAGTGAGTGGAGCTAGGAGCAATGTATCTGGTCTTCCACTTTATGTGAAAAGAGAAATAGCCCAAAGGGAGACCGTGTGCAGATTTTTAGACAGTGGTCAATGACTTTGCTGTTTGGTCAGGGGCTTGGAATAAAAAGAATTAGAAGACTGGAGACAAGGAAGTCTGGTTAGATGCAATGGACTTGGAACAGATTATTTTTTTCATCATTATCCATCATTGAAGACATAGTGAACAACTGAGTAGAAAAAATGAGCAACCAAGTAGACTTAGCTAGTGGATACTAGCCAGCCTTGGTTATCAGTAACTCCAGATTGGCACTTAGTACCCATGAGTACAGTGGTTTGTAACACAGACCACTCAACAATGTGGGTACCAACTTTCCAAGACTACTAGTTCCTATTACCTCTTGATTACCAACCTGCCAGCAAAAGTGAGCAGCTCTGAATCCTTGATATGGCCCTGTTTCTTGAGGAAGCCACCTCAGTGTGAAACTGATCACATGGGACCCTTTCATTCTGAAATGGATAGATTCAGTTTCTGGATATGGGTTTGCCATTCCAGCCTCCTGAATCTCAGCTAGCACCATTAACCAAGGCTTATGGAATGCTTATGATTTGGCAACCCGTGCCTGTATTCTTGCCTGTAAAATTCCAGGGACAGAGGGCGTGGTGGGTCCATGGGGTCACAAAGAGTCAGACACGATGAAGTGACTGAGCACATGGAATGCTTTATCCACAGGCGTGGACACCCACACAGCAGAGTGTCCACCCAGCGTCCTCTGTCATAGCAAAGGAGACTCAGAGGCAGAGATCGAGGGCTATGTTATCATGATAGCCAGAAGGACATGATTCAGAACTAACCCACTGTGGGAAGAAAAAGTTGGGGCATTTTCCACCAACCACAGTCCCTCACTGGCTCACAGTTGCTCCTGGCCCATCAGCTCACCCTGTCCTGTTTTCAGACTGAGCACACATTCATAGCTATTTGAATGCTCTCAACAAAGAGACACACAGAAAGTGATCTGTATGCCTGAAAGCCTGTGACTTCTAAGGAAGGTCGGGGTATATGAGCAGGGCATCACAAGATGGAACACACTTTGTATATGTTCATAAAATTTTGAAGTAATTTATTATGTTCTGGGATGGCAAATTCAGCCATATTCCAAGTTGGATGTGCAGGGAAAATATATCCATTTTTGGCTGCATACTCTTTAACTGCCTCTCCATGAGACAACCAACTGTGTCATATTATTTTCTATAGAAAGAACAGAAAAGTAATTCAGCCTCCCCTGTGGCAGGGTTTGCTTAGGAGGGCTTGGGAGGGGAGTAACATGCAGTTGGGAGGACCCAAGATCATTCTGTCATGAAACATGCCCTTTGGTATGGAAGTATATGGACAGGAGACACGCAAGGAGGAGACGATAAATCGTAAAATTTATCCCATCTGGTGCAAAATAAAGGTATCACCAACTCAGCTTCTCCTAGACTGGATCTCAGAAATGACTTGCAGCCACTCTGATAGCCCAACTGGGGGGAAAATCATAGTGGAAAGGGAGAAACAGGATTCTTAATCTTTTGGAGCTATGAATCTACTTGCTAAAATTTTACAAAACAAATGACCATGGATCCATTTCTAGGATTCCTCCATGGGCCTTGGAGGGGGCCTGTGCAATAAGGTAAGTAAATACCCTTGACTTTTAGCTTCCTCATCTTCCTCTAAACCCAACTGCTTTCTGGAGGTGTATTTGACATATCCAATTTGCTCAGTTTCTTTATTCCTAGTTCAGGGCCCACTTTGAGTGTTAGCTCTTTGTAAGTCTTTCCTGATCCTCAAAGCTGGGATAGATTCCTTACTAGAGGAGATTGGGCAGCAGTCTGTCCTTGATGATGGTATCCTGAACTTGCCTGTTCAATTTTGTGTCTTCATCTGCATCTCTTACTCTCCCTCCCCTTTTTCCCAGAGGCCACAAATCTTTGAGGTCAGGACCCATGTTTTATTCATCAGGTAGCAAACAGCTTAGCATATAGGAGATGATAAAAAAAATTGATGAATTAATAAATAAATGGAGCCATAGCAAGAGGGACAGGTATCTATTTTAATGACTTCCTCAGAAAGAACTCATTTCTTGACAATAGGAAAAATCCTTTTAGAATACACAAAGCCCTTCTCTATGATTTTCCTTTTCCAGAGTTCCTCCTGTAACTGTTTCTGACAAGTATTCCTCTAGAGCTGCCAGTATAGAAAACTCATGATTGTCCCCAAAGAAGAATCTTTTAAATCTTAAAAAAAATTAACCACATAGCCTCTTTTATTTTCCAACCATTATGAATTACGTGGAGAAACAAATTCACCTCTGTCTGTCATCACGTAGCATGTTTTTGAAGACTCTAAGTGTAATTAGGGAGATAGGAGAGCATAGGAATGGTGTCTATCTCTGGAATCAGTTGTTGTTCAGTTGCTCAGCCATGTCCAACTCTTTGCAACCCCATGGACTGCAGCACACCAGTCTTCCAGTCTTCCCTGTCCTACATTATCTCCCAGAGTTTGCTCAAATTCATGTCCATCGAGTCGGTGATGCCATCCAACCATCTCATCCTCTGTCGTCCCCTTCTCCTCCTGCCCCCAATCCCTCCCAGCATCAGGGTCTTTTCAAATGAGTCAACTCTTCGCATCAGGTGGCCAAAGTACTGGAGCTTCAGCCTCAGCATCAGTCCTTCCAATGAATATTTAAGGTTGATTTCCTTTAGGATTGACTGGTTTGCTCTCCTTGCTGTCCAAAGAACTCTCAACAGTCTTCTCCAGCACCACAGTTGAGAGTTGAACCATAAAGAAGGCTGAACACTGAAGAACTGATGCTTCTGAACTGTGATGCTGGAATCAGAGATTTGGATTAAAAACATGGCTTCACTGTTTACTGTCTGGCAACGGGGACTGAGAAGCTCTGGAGGAGCAAACCAAACTCAGCTCTTCTTACTAATGTTACTTTCCACTACCTGTCTGGCCATGCAAGGCTGACTATCTTTCATGCTGACCATCCTTTGTGGACATTACATTCACAAATGTCTCCAGACTGTCTTTGAAACTTTCCTTTTGTTCTTGATATATTTCCATGGTCAACAACAGCTTATGGGAGAAAGTCTATGAGCAACTTTGACTTTCAGCGACAAATATTGACATTTTGTAAACAAAGCACAAAAGGGGGAAATGTTGGTGTAGGAAAGTATTTGAAGTCAGTGGACCTGAATTTGGATCTTGATTGTGTCGCCTTAGGTACATTTCTGAGCCCTAATTTCCTCATCTATGTAGTTTAGATAATAAAAATAACTCATTATGAAGTTGTGAAAATTGTCAAATAATGAAAGTGAACGCTGACGTATAAAATATAAAGTGCAGAAAAGAAAAAAATGTTAGCCCTGATTTCTGATGTAATATTTTGTGTTGTACATTATGTGCCCAGAAAAGCTACATAAAGGTTTATTTGGAAGTTTTCATTATTTAGAACATGTAACCATTTTGTGAGATAAAAGGGGATGTCTGATGGGTCTTGTACTGATTAAGGTCAAGATATACTCAGAAAGAGTGTCTCCAATTAATTAAAAGGAAGAAGGCCTTTGAATGATGAAAATGATTGAGTTAAATATGAAAAACAAGATGCCCTTAAAGAACAAATGAGTATACAATTTGAGAAAAAGTCTATAAGAAAAAAAAAATGAGAAAAAGAAAGATCTACTTAACTTTATCAGAAATCTGCCAAGTGGATAGATTAAATAAATGAACATTACATGTTTCTTGTTAGCCATCAATGCGGTATTTGTTGTTAATGCAATAGCACAGTAAACTTAATGTGGTTTATTTGTCTGAAAGGGAACAGCTTATCTTTTGTTTGGAACACAGAAGCAAGCTGAATCCTGACCTATGTTATTTCAGTGTCTACGTGGTTTGCTCTTGAGGTTTCTGGAGCAAAAACTTAGTTACTAAATACCTGGCAGAACTGTACTGCAGGGGCTAATGAGGAAAATGGTGGAGTAAAACCCCCTGTCTGGTATCTCAGGAGACTAACTCAGAATTATCTTTGCTCTTAAAAAATATAATTCACTTCAGGAAACATTTCTTAAAACTTACTACATGTCAGTTACTGTTCTGGGGTCTGAGAATATAAAGACGCATAAAGTATATACTCGTAAATTTATTGTTAATTTCCTTCTAGCAATTTTCTATTATCCCTCTGGCCCACCCTTCTTTTATTCAGTTTCCCAGTCTGTATTTTTACCTTATGGAAGGAAGACCAGAGCTAAAAAACCAGAGCAGAGGAAGTTAGACTTTGAATTTTAGAAAATGAGGTCTCAGGGGAATGGAAGGACTTGGGATAAACATCAGAAGAGCATACAGTGGAGGGAACTCCATTTAAGCTTTACCTTTCTCATTGGTTCCTCTTCCCATCCATGTCCTGTGAAGGCTATAATAACTTTCAGAGCACAGATTGACTGATTGGTACCAACTTTATCCTGAGACTCTGCTCTGTCCCTATTGACTGACTCATATGGAGATCTTAACATCTTAGGATACAAATATACTTCTGAGTTGGAATGTGGGACATCTAGGGGAATGGTGGTGAGATGGGAAATGTGGACGAGATGCTGACTGTCCCCTCAGTAACTACTGCCTCTTGCTTTCTTTTGAGGATGGACATCCACACCAACTACCCTCCATTTAACCTAGGATACATGACTGCCCAGCTCAAGAGCCAGAGCCTGTATTTTATAGATTCCCTATATCTGGATAAATCCATGTGTTTAGGATGTGAGCAGTCAAACCAGACTTTGATATGGAATTGTAACACTAGATACACTCTCAGCAAAACTTGCCCTTTCCACAGGCTATAAAATGTTAACTTCGCAAGACCCAGATCCAAGCCTGTGGCTAGAACAACTGAGGATAGCATAGCAACAAGAAAGAGGAAACCTGTATTCTTGAAGCATCTCCTCCAATTGCACTTCTCACTGTTGGACTATTACTTCCTCATTTATTTAGGCCACAATGATTTATGGCCTTGTTTTTTTAATATATAAAAATCTAGTCTTTACCCTAAAACATAAAGAAAAGCTCACTTTACTTGTACTTGCTTGGGTTATAATGAATGATACCAGCTTGAGGTCTCTTCTAAACATACTGACAATTTATTAGAGGAAAGACACAAGAGAAGCAGAGAGTCTTCTCCCGTGGCTGAAAAACACGAAGACAGGTAAGGATCAGAGATCCTGAGGGTAAAAGGCCAGCATGCGGCTGGGCTGAGCGAGACTCATTGTCTCTACCATTTTTACAGTTCTGGGCAAAGGCTGACAAATCCCTGCGGCCTGGTCTTTCTTTTCATTATTATTCTTTTCTTTCTTTTTATTTCATTAGCACTCTTCCTTCAGGCAAAAGACAATATAATTAATTCAATATGACTGCAATCTAGGCATGCCCCATTACCGCACAAGATTATATGATTACACATGGATGTTCCGAGACAATTTTAGCCACAGCGTTGCACCCGCTCTTGTTTCACCCTTGGAAGGTAATCGAATCTCCATGTTCATGTGAAGGAGAAAAAAAGTAAAATAAAAAGAAACCCTCAGCTGTGTAAAGTGCTGAAGGTTTTACTATCCAAAACTGGATCTCAAACCTGAATGTTGTTGTTGGCAGATCATGAGAACATACTCAGTCACCAAAAAACGGGGCCTGTCTTGTGTGAAAATGTGCCATACTCCTTGTCTCCCTTTTCACCCTCTCCTGACCCCAGCATTGAACTTCATCTAGTGATACATTTGACTGGTGGCTGAAACTTTCTGCCTGATGATGTTTAGAGGCTTAATCTGGCTAAAGCTGGAGACAGACTGCTAGCCTTTGACAAGTTTTTACTTTCAACTACAAGTAACCTCACATTTTAGCAGTCAACGGAAGGCATCGAATCCTCCATTCTCAATACAAGATTTAAAAAAATGAACTGAAGTGAAACCTAGAGGGAATAAAAAGTGTTCAAAATCTCACTCCCAATCCCGACTTGCCTGAGAATTTTGAGGGGGGATGCTAAACAAGCTATTTCCCTTGCTGCTTTCTGGGCTTACTTAAGACAAAGCAAAGTAATAAACTTTTCAAATAGAAAAGTTTCACAGCAAGCTGTAAAGATAGTACAAAGTGGTCCCTCCTATCCCTCATCTATTTCCCCCACTAGTTACATCTACATTATTAGAACTAGGAAACTGACATTGATACAATGTGTGTATAGTTTAATGTCATTTTTTCAGGTGTAGTTTCATGTAACCACCACTGGGATTAAGACACAGGACCTTTCCATCACTACAAAACACCCGTTTCCAGTTACATCTACTCATCTTTCCCAACTTTCTGAAACCCTGACAGCCATTAATTTGTTCCCTATCTCTTTAATTTTATCATATCAAAAATGTCATACAAATAGAACCACAGGCCATTTACATTTAATATAACTACTGATCTATGAGGGCTTAAGCTTGCTGTTTATTTTTCTGTTTTTTTTTTTTTTTTATTTCTATTTTTAATTTCTCTTCTTTCTCCTGCCTCCCTATGGGTTACTGGAACAAATTTTAGAATTCCCTTTTGATTTATCTACAGTATTTTTGGATATATTTCTTTGTATAGATTTTTTAAATGATGCCTGTAGCATTATATTATGTGCATATAACTTGTCACAGCTGACTGATGTCAACATTTTACTTGTTTGAATAAAGTGTAGAAATATTACCTTCCTTGAACTCCCTTTTCCTCCTTGCATTAACAATTTAAGTATTTTTTTAATATATATATTGAACACCATATCAATGTGATAATTTTTGTTTCAGTCATCAAATATAAATTAGAAAACTCAACAGAAGAAAGTTTATTGAATTTATCCATATTTTAAATCTTTCTGTTGTTGCTTATTTCTTCTTGTGTCCAGACATATGAATATTTTAATCTTTTTTTTCTTTCCTATTTCAAGACCTTTCTTTAGCCATTCTTTTAGGATAGATCTGTGGTGAAAATTCTCTTAGATTTTTCTTATCTGAGAAAGTCTTGATTTCTCATTCATTTCCAAAGAATATTCTCCCTAGATATAAAATTCTGGGTTTACAATTCTTCTGTTTCAGTACTTGAAGACTATTGTGCCACTTTCTTCCATCCTCAATGGTTTCTGATGAGAAATCCATTATCATTGAAATGGTTTTTCCCCTACAGGTTATGTATCATTTGTCTATGGGTGCTTCTAATACTCTTTCCTTGTCTTCAGCATTCAGAAGTTTGAGTTAATCCATACCATCTTATGGATTTCTTTAAATGCATCCTGTTTAGTGTTTGTTCAGCTTATTGAATATGTAAGTTTATGTTTTTTGCCAAATTTGTGAAATTTTCAGTCATTCTTTTGTTTCAATATCTTAATTTTGTTAAGTTAGCCTTTTAGGTTTTTTCCTATGAGTTGGAACTTTTTATTTATTTTTTACTATTTTGAGATATAATTGACATAAAACATTGTGTAACTTTAAGTTGCTGTTGTTGTTGTTTAGTTACTAAGTTATTTCTGACTCTTTGTGACCCCATGGACTGTAGCCTGCCAGGCTTCTCTGTTCATGGGATTTCCCAGGCAAGAATACTGGAGTGGGTTGCCATTTCCTTCTCCAGGGGATCTTCCTGACCCAGGGATTGAGTCCACGTTTCCTGTATTGGTGGTGGGTTCTTTACCACTGAGCCACCCAATTTTAAGATGTACAGCCAGTTGATTTGATGCACTTATATATCACACTATGATTACCACCGTAGTGTGATCATTATTTCTTTGAATAGTTTTTCATCCCTGTGTCTTTACTGCCCTCCTCGTGTCTAAAAACACAAATGCTAGATCTCCCAGGTCTCTCAAGTCTTTTGATCCTCTCTCTGGATATTTCCCTTCTGTAGTTCAGACTGAGTATTTTATATTGTCTTCAACTCCATTGTTTCTTTCCTTCGTCCTCTCCTTTCTGCTATTGAGCCCATTTGTTGTTTTTATTGTATTTTGCAATTTAAAATTTTCTGTTTGGTTCTTTTATGTATCTTTTGTTTCTTTACTGATATTTTCTGTTTCTTCATTTGTTTCAAGCATGTTCATAACTCCTCACTGAAGCATTTTTAGGATATCTTCTTTAGTATTCTATTCAGATAATCCCAACATCTATTTTACCTTGGTGTTGGTGGAGGTTGAATACTTTTTCTCCTTTAAGTTGATGTTTTCCTGGGTTTTGATATGTATGAGTATTTTTCTTATTGAAATATGGACATTTTGAGTATTTGTCACGAAAGTCTGCATCTTCTTTAAATCTTCTGCTGTAATAGGCATCTTCTGTCCCTACTCTGGCAGAAGAAGGTGGGAACACTCATCTTTACTGCCATGTGGAAGTGAAAGTCCAAGTTCCCCCCTTGGCCTCCTCTGTCATTGCCCCTGCAGGAAGAGGTAGGAGAGCCTTATTACCCCTGGATGCGGTCCTCCAGTGGGCTTCTACGCGGAGCACATTTTCACCAGATGGGTTTGGAAGTCCTGGCTCCCCACTCTGTCTTCTCTGACACCACTGGGCAGGAGGTGGGGTTAAGAACTTTGTTGTAACTTTGTTATCCAAGCTAATGGGGCTGTAAATAACCAAGCCAGGTTCCCCATTCAGCCTTGGCTAATGCAGGGGAGGCTGTGGGAGAATCATTTTTCCCTAAAAGTTTTCTGTCTTGCTAGGGTGCCCCAATCCTGATCTTTGGCTTGAGACAGCAGGCTTTTGTTGGAGCTTTTGTTATTTCTCCTACAGACATTTCCAGGCTGCTGGGCCCTTCAGCTTGGTGTCTGGGACATGTGAGGCACAAAGAAAAGCCCAAAAAACTCATTGCCATGGTTCAAGGTGCCCAGCAAGATTGTCTTCATCACTCTATCTTTGAGTCTTTTTATATTTGTTTTATATACAATGTCCAGGGTTTGGAACTATACTTAGCAGGAGGAAAAGAGAAGTGTATCTACCCACTCACTTGTATTCACCCTTAGTTTTTCTATAGCTAATGATAACAATGATGGCTGCCTTGTTTTGAGTTGTATGTACATAACTAGCACCATTTAATTCATTTGATTCTCACAGTAATCCTACGAGGAAAGCATAATAGTTATGCTTTTCATTTCATACACAAAGAAACTGAAACTCAGAAATAATCATGTAACCCTTTAGAACAGGGTCTAGCACATATACTAATAAAGGCTATGGAAAATAGTAATAATAATAAATTATTTTGGAGTTGCTCATGTGTCTGAAGGACACAACTCTCACGTGGAGACTTAGAACTCCAATACAGGACAAGTTAACCTGGTGCTCATAAACTCTAGGTTGTAATTTCTCTGAATCTAAGTGCAACCATTTAGATTAAGCCATTTCTGCTGCATCCCAATGTATATCTTTAGCCCTCTCCCTATTTCACTTCCACTATTTTCTTCTCTTTACCTTCTCTAGAGCTACAGTTTCCAAATTTCTCTCCATTTATAGTTCAAAAATAAAATAACTAACTTGCCTATACTTATATAAAAGGTTGAAGAGGTGATGTTATATTTATTCCGTTTAATATTTATTTAAAACCACAGAATAACTAGTAGGAAGGTATTATCACTCTACTTCAAAGCTGAAGTTCGGAGGAGTTCAGGGACTGGCTCAAGGTCACAAGGTTAGGGAGTGGTTGAGATAGGACTCCACCTCAGTGCTTCTTCTACCACCTGATGCTGCATCTGCACCCACAGGACACTTTCACATCCTCCATGTAGCTCTGTCTGCTCATAGGTTACCTCCCTGTGAACCACCTAGCAGAACGTAAAGGACTTCGAGGAGAGGAGAAGGGCACCTCCAGCAAATGAAGAGGTGCCTCGATACTTATAGATCTCCTCTAAGGACCGTTGGCCCATGAAGACATGTTGGAATTACTGCCATATAATAACACGCTTTTCTTCATCTAGTGAAGAATGGGATGGGTGGGAGCATGGAGGAAAAATAGATGGTTTCGAAACAAGTTGTCCACACAGGGGACTCCAGCAATGCATTCTAGTCAACAGAAGATAAACAAAGCCAGAGACAGTGAAGATCCAGAACGGGGGGTTAGAAGGATGTTTAAAAAGGCATATTTGTTAGCTGTGTGCTCAGTTGTTTCAGTCATGTCCGACTCTCTGCAATCCTGTGGACATTAGCCCATCAGGCTCCTCTGTCCATGGGATTCTCCAGGCAAGAGTACTGGAGTGGGTTGCGATGCCGTCCTCCTGGGGATCTTCCTGACCCAGGGATCAAACCTGGGTCTCCTGCATCTCCTGTATTGCCAGGCAGGTTCTTTACCACTAGTACCACCTGGGAAACCCATATTTGCTAGGTATTAGTTACCGAAATCCAGTGTGTGGTATTTGTGTGTGTGTGAGAAAGAAAGATAGTTAAAGAAAGGAGAGGGGATTACTAATGACAGTGATGCTGCCTAGGTTTCTAATCTGAAAACTGGATGGGTCATTCGGTTCACAATTGAGGTCAAGGAAAAACAGTTTCAAGGTGGATAGAGGGCATGGTGGAACACTAAAGAGAGGGCAAGGAAAATAAAGATTGTATCAAAGTAATTGGATTTGAAAATTAAGAGGTGATTAATGGCTTAGAACAACCCCTGCCATAGGTGAAGACAGGAGCAAACAGAATAGTGGGGTGGGATGTGCACATTGAGAACTCACTTGGAAGCTGGGAGAAAATCTTCCTGCAGTGACCCTGTGGCATGCTGTTGGGATTTGGAATCTGAAGATCCGACTTTGAAACCTGGAGCTTCTTCCTTGCTGTGTGACCTTTGGAAATCTCCTTGCCCATCTGAGTCTTGTTTCCTAAAGAGGAGCAACAGTTTGTTCTCTGCAATTTCCCACAATCTATTTCCTGACAGTGTGTCTCAGGATAAACCATGTCACGAAACTGAGGCTTTTCTTCCGGCTCTCTTCAATGAATCCATGCACCCAACAATGGCAGCTTCTAGTCCAGATGAACTGGGATTGATGTGACTCTTGATTAAATTGTGGTTAAATGCCGTGACAGTAGATGGAGTTTTCTGTAACTCTATTATGGTTATACATGGAGAGACTGCAAATAATATAGCCTTATTTCTGATTGGCCCCTGCTAGATGTTAAACCTTGTCACTCAATAAGTCAATGCACATAATTAGTAGATGTGATGTATTTTCTACTTTTGCATCTTTAAAAAAAAATTGAAAAGCCTTTGTGATTCCTTCCAAAGATGTTAAATTAATGTAATGTCTCTTACATCACATTTTCTTACACAGTAAACATTTATTGAGTACTGGCAATGTGCCAAACCCCATGGATAATAAGAACTTACTTTATCTTGTGAAGAAATATAGGATCAGCTCCCATTAACTTCAGGCCAACACACTGCACTCTGAAGAGACTATATTTTGTCTTTCTTCCATAGCCTTGTTTCAAGGATAATAAAACTTGCCACCTTGCCATCTGGATCACCACCTTAGACTTAATTATCCCCATTTTAACAGATGAGAAACCTAGCTTTAAAAACATAGCAAAACAAATCTAAATGCCCACTCTAGAGCTAAGTATAGTAGCTGCTAAATAAACGTGTGATCATCCTGCAACAGGGGTCTTCACTATTTTAAGCTCAGTAGGGAACCAAGTGCCCAAGTGTGCTCTCACCACAGATATGCAAATAAGTGAAAACCAGCAACCATGCAAAAAGAGTTTCCTGGACTGTCCTATATCTCTGTCCTATTTTTTCCATTTGTTCACTTATTCATACATTTACTTATTCAGCAATGAGAACAAGCTAGTCACTACTGTAGTTCACATGTCTGTTACTCCACATGCATTATGACTACAAATGTACATCCTGACTGTACGTACAAGCCTCTAAATTCTGGCTGCCAACACATAACTGCAAACAATAGTAGGCACACCTAACGAAACTGTGTCAGTAGACAGCAGGCCTGAGATACCCTGGAATCCTCTGAATGACTTGGGTAATTAATACTTGGGTATTAATACTTGGGTAATTAATACTTGGGTAATAGAAGAAGATCCATGTTGCTAATTAGATCCTGGTCTATTACATCTTCAGAGTATCAGACTTTTTCTTTAGGATCTCAAGTGCTGTAGAAGGCTCTTCTCCCTCTCCTTGGGAGCCGCACATCAGGGTACCTCCAAAGTGTTACCCCTTTGCAAGGGTCTGGCAACCTGTATTGGAACCTGAAGTAAGAGGAAAAAAATCTGTGATACTGATTTTGTCTTTCTTTATGTTTAAGGCTGGGTTTGGGCAGACATTAACTAGATTCTGAATTTAAGATGCCTCCTTAAATTTGTACCCAAAGTTGGTGCCTCACTTGCCTCACCTTTGTCCCCACCTTGCCCTTCTGCAAGAGGATTAAAAAGGATATGGGCCACATGAGCACAGGAAATGGCACTGTTCCAAACCTGTTCTCGAACTGAGCCTCGCAGTCTAGTTTGCATAGGAGATAAACTCCATCTTGGCTCATTCTTTGCTCAATGTGCTCAACCTTCAGAAATATATATTCCTCTCCTTTGAGTTTCAAAACCCCTCTTAATCGTTATAGATAGAGATTGATATTGTCCAGAGGAAATAATGTCAAATGGCCTCACTGGTTTAAGTATTGAGAAAATAAATCTTGACAATTAATGTGCGGCACTGGCTTCTAGAGGCTGGCTAGAGGCAGATCTACGCAAAGATGCCATCCTAGGAAGAACTAACTCTTTCTAAGGCTTTGCGCCTATAACATTCCTTTAAGAAGCAACATCCAAACATGTTGAAATGTCCACCTGAAACCCCCAATAATTTCTTCCCGTCCTCCCTGGAAGTGACCCAATGTCTTTCTGGGTCTGCTACACAACCAACAGCTGAGCATGGGATGAAAAGGCTTTTTCATCCTAGGCTCAGTTTTCCTTTTAATGCTACAAAACAACAGACCAACAGAACCTTGAAAGGGGGCCCCCGCCCCTCTTTTGTGAGTTTCCATCTACCCAGAAAACAGGAAAGTTGGCTCACAGACTGCTTGCCTGCGGGCGCTAAGTCACTTCAGTCGTGTCAGACCCTAGGGACAGTAGCTCCCCCAGGCTCCTCTGCCCATGGGATTCTCCAGGCGAGAATACTGGAGTGGGTTGCCATGCCCTCCTCCAAAGGATCTTCCCAACCCAGGGGATTTTCCCAACCCAGGAATCGAACCTACATCTCCTGTGTCTCCAGCATTGCAGGTGGATTTGTGGCCTTCTGAGCCATCTGGGAAGCCCAATTATTGGAGAGAAGAGATCTGAATTTTCTAATCAGTGATCAATTATCACTCCAGTGGGAAGATGGGTAGACAGAAGAATCTCAAAGATACTTCAAAATTCCCAACTGTATCAGAAAATTTGCTTTTAAAATAATTCTCTCCATTTTGCCCAGTTCCTTGTTGGATCTGATGACAGGTAGCACAAGAAAATTGATTGATTTGGACTTGACCTTCCCAACATGAAGACGCCCTTGGAACATTTCCACATCTCAGTTCTTACACTCAGGTCTCAATTAAAAAACTAAGTCCTTTATGAATGATTCCTCAATCAAACCTCATTTGAATTATTTCCCCCTTCCTTAGTGCTCACATAGCACTTTTGTTTGATATGCTAAAACATTTATTTCTGCTTTGGTTTATGGTTCTATTTTACCACTTTTTAACAGCTGAACTTAGACAATTTGTTTAATCACTCTACCTCAGTTTTCTTATTCATAAGTGGGGAAAACAATTATTTTGTCAAGTTATTGTGAGGAATCTGGACTCAAATTATTCATCATCAGTCTCCAAGTCTGCCTTGGAGATGTTAACTTCTTTACACACAGTTTATGAAGCTGTGATATGGAAATAAAGATTGCATCTCCCACAGAAGTTTCTATGAAAATTCAGAGATAAAGCATGTTTTAAAAAAGTAATTATTAACATTTTATTGTCTGTTGTTTTCTTGATTAGATTGTATACTCTTAAAGGAAAGAAGTCTCATTTCCTTCATCTTCTTATCACCTATAGATAATCTTAGCTCGTGGTTGATAAGTGTTTGAAATATGCTGAATATTTTCTGTACTTCTACCTCAATAAGTTTATATTAACTGTAAGGCCTTTAGCATGTTCAGCTTTGTACGGGAAATTATTTATCTTCTCTTTGGTGATGTGCTTTATGCAAAAGAGGTACTCAGAAAATACCACTTAAATAAATGGAACGATATCAATGAATTCAAGGGTGCTTCACAACACAGCACCAGAAAATCTTTCCTGATACCTCACTGAAATGCTATATTTAAGATCAACAAGTTAAATTCCCCCTTTTGAAAAGTGATACTTTAAAAAATTTTTTTTGCAATCACCAAATGAGCCAATCATGAACAGAAGCCTTTTTCTGTCTAACACGGACATATGTCCTTATGCTGCACTGACAAGCCGTGTGCACGCTGCGTCTTTGAATGCCGTAGTCCTGCCCTCTCTGCCCAAGGAAACAAAGCAGGCAGTTAGAAACAGGTTTCTCTTTGTTTCAGATGATGTCATTCAGGTCCAGCACGAAGGATCTGCTGTCTGTTCTCATTTTTTCTGCTCTGAGGGGCTCTCTTTGCTCCCCTTGACATTGGCACGACAGAACAGGCTGAGGACTGGGAGGGAGATTGAAGGGGCTGATATACCACCAGCTCTAAAAACACATGACAGCAGAAAGCTGAGCTATTACTAATGCTGATCAGCTAACAGGCAATGCAATCAAAACCTTCAATTACACCTGGGTGATTTAATCAACTCCCTGTCAAATTCGGGCTGGAACTCCTCTGGTACTGTACAAATACAGTAATTACCATGCCAGCTTGCAGTAGGATATCATTTCAGTGGATTAGAAAACACATTCTGTTGTCAATTACCAACAGTCAATTTATAGGCCCTGAAATAAGCAATACTTTTTAATTGCTGCCTTTGTGTCATTATCACAAAATTACTTCTGTTATGAGGCATTAAATCATGTCGGTAATGTTGGGAGTGGGGCAGGGGGGAAATTCAAAAGTTTTCGCTCTGTTCTTTCCTGATAAAATGGGAATAGAAGCATAAAACTTGGATCCTGCTGTGTTGGATTTTGAAAGAAGAAGCAATCAAAAAGCCCCAGAGATTCTCAACTGTGCAAACAATCATAAGCAAATCCATAAGCTACATGAATGGATCAGAGAGTCGGAAACCAGAAGTTAGATTTACTTTGCCCTGTGTGTTTTCTCTACCACTGGCCTCATTTGTCTCCCATTTGCCTATCTTCCAAGCTTCATTTTGTAGAGGTATTTCTTTTGAGGATATGTTCCATTTGATACCAGATGACGCCACTGTCAGGAGAGATCTTCAGACTTAAGAGATTTAAACTTTTCTATTGTATCCAACTCCTCCCAAGCCCATTTGCCCAGTCTAAAGAGTAACAGCCATTCGGCTTTGCCAGGTCCCCTAAGCTCTGCCCTCTGATTCTTCTTGTCTTCTACAAAGGGAACATCTGGCACACACTTGCTCACTTTCTCCACTTACCCCATTCTGGCCTCCAGCCTCCACAAAGCTCGCCTGAGTTAGTTCTAAAAGGAGGCAATTTTGGCCATCTGTGTGTCTTCTTTGTAGAAATGTCTGTTTAGATCTTCTGCCCATATGTTGATAGTCAAAAGGCATACGTCAACCTATGGTCAACGTCACTAAACTACAGTGAGGTATTGCCTCTCACTGGTTAGAAGGGCCATCATCAAAAAATCTACAAATAATAATAAATGATAAATGCTGGAGAGGATGTTGCTGTTTTCATTATTATTGTTAATAGCAATTTTATGGCACTTATCATATTCCAGGCTCCTCTGTCCATGGGATTCTCCAGGCAAGAATACTAGAGTGGGTTGCAATGCCTTCCTCCAGGGGGTCTTCCTGATCCAGGGATGGAACCCATGTCTCTTCTGCATTGGCAGGTGGGTTCTTTACCACCAGCACCACCAAGGAAGCCCACGGTATACTAGGTTATGCTATATTTACTATATCATGCTATACTACAACTATCCTATTGGAGAAGGAAATGGCAACCCACTCCAGTACTCTTGCCTGGAAAATCCCATGGACGGAGGAGCCTGGCAGGCTACAGCCCATGGGGTTGCAAAGAGTCGGGCACAACCAAGCGACTTCACTTCACTCACTTCACTCACTTCATACTTTATCACTGGAGAAGGAAATGGCAGCCCACTCCAGTGTTCTCGCCTGGAGAATCCCATGGACAGAGGAGCCTGGTGGGCCATGGTCCATGGGGTCGCAGAGAGTTGGACATGGATGAAGTGACTGAGCACGCACGCACAACTATCCTATATTATATTATACCATTAGAGAAGGAAATGGCACCTTATTCCAGTATCCTTGCCTAGGAAATCCCAAGGTCAGAGGAGCCTGGTGGGCTACAGTCCATGGGGTTGCAAAGGATAGACTAGACTGAGCCACTAACACCTTCACTTTCCTACTATATTCTGCTATACCACCTCCAGTCATGTTCTCTCTGTTAAGATTCAGATCTAAATTCCCAACTTCCTACCATACATCACCACTTGGACAAGGTTATAGCCACCTCAAAATCTACAGGTCCCAAGTTGAAGACATCATTATATTGATCCCACCCTCCAAACTGCCTATTTTTCTATCCCTCCTGTTTCCTAGAATGAACATCTCCCTCTAGCTAGTTGTCTAAGTCAAAAACCTGGGCATAATCCTCTGCCAGCCTCTCTCACTTGAATAATTGCTATTATTTCCAAGAGGTATTTCTGATCTGTTCATGTCACTTTCAATTACACACTTATACTTCCCCAGCCACTCTCTAGAGACTCCTGGTCTGTCAGTGATCCTACTACTTCTCTGTCTTCAGGGGCTCAAAATTATGATCAACATAAACTCATAATTTAAAGGCCTTGCAGACCAATTTAGTTACTAAAAAAAAAAAAAAAAAGATTTTACCCTGTCTTCCGGCTTCTGCATCAACTTCTTAGTTTGGTACCGCATATGTCTACCACATGTTCTTGGGTTTCCCTTGTGGTTCAGCTGGTAAAGAATCCTCCTGCAATGCAGGAGACCTGGGTTCGATCCCTGGGCTGGGAAGATCCCCTGGAGAAGCTACCCACTCCATTATTCTGGCCTGGAGAATTCCATGGATTGTATAGTCCACGGGGTTGCAAAGAGTCGGACATGAGTGAGCGACTTTCACTTCCACTTTTCACGTCTCTCAGGGGACTTTCTAGGTGCTGCTAGTGGTAGAGAATCCACCTGCAATGTAGGAGACACAGGAGAGGTGGGTTTGATCCCTGGGTCAGAAAGATCCCCTGGAGGAGGGCATGAAAGCCCACTCCAGTATTCTTGTCTGGAGAATCCCGTGAACAAGGAGACTTGCAGGCTCCATAGGGTCACATGGAGTTGAACACAGCTGAAGCAACTTAGCACACACGCTTGTCCCTCAGGATCATATCATTCTTTTCATGGTCTACTTTCCTTTCTTACAGGCAGGAAGCACTCGGGGAAGTAGAAAGCTACCATCCACAGGAATCTCAGCTAACTTTCCAACTTATTCAGGCACTATCCAACTGAAAAGCAGGAAATTGAAAGATTAGAGTCAAAGAATGGATTGTAGGATTTTAAACCTGGAGAAGACCATATAGTTCATCTTAACAATTTCCCTTTTTTTCCAAAGGAGAAACAATATCACTAAAGTCAGTGTAGGGTGAAGTGTGTTAGTCACCCAGTTGTGTCCGACTCTTTAAGACCTCAAGGACTATATAGCCTGGCAGGCTCCTCTGTCCATAGGATTCTCCAGGCACCAATACTGGAGTGGGTTGCCATTTCCTTCTCCAAGTATAAGGTAAAAGTGACAGATAAAGACACAAAAGATGTCAAATTTCACAAAAACAGTATGAATGTATACATAACAAAGAAATTATAGTAAGTTTTACCATCCTGCAGTTCACACTCCAGGATCTGCTTTTGGGACACACCTTCTTTCATTAAAGGCATAGAGCTCTGTCTGGAATATTATTTCTGGGTTCTATCCATGAAGAGTGTCAGTTCCTAAATGGTATTCCTTGAGATACACTTTGGAAAGAGACAAAAATCTCTCCTGTGGTTAGATATTGTTGTAAAAGTGGCCTATAGCATCCTTTTCTGAGAAAGACATCATGAATATTGATATGTTGAAGACTGTTAGAAATTGTGCTATAGAAAAGAAGTTTAACTTTTCAAAAGTCAGATTTCTCAGACTCACTGAGCATGGATCCCACTTTGGTTTTGGAGTCTTATACTAATCAAAATCTCACAAAATTGAAATTAAGTAGACTGTGATGATTTAGTTAACTAGTCATATTTCAAGCTCTCAATAACTATATGTGGGCTAGTGGTCATTGTATTGGGCAACACAGATTTAGTAATTAAGCCAAATAATCTAGTTAGATGATAAAATAACACTGTTTTGCTTGCTACTATCTCCACATAGCAAGTTTGCTTATTTATAGTTCTTTCAGTGCCATATCCCACAGAATGAATCATCATGGAGGATGGTTCAGACAGTGGGCCATGTTGGAAATATTTGGGATAGAGCCTGTGGGTGAATTTTCAATTCTACCAGATAGGTCCTCAGCAAACATATGGGTCTGGACATCCCAGCATGGCTTATTTATGTTAGAAAAATAGCATCTCACTTGCCCACACCAATTTCTGCAGTCTGCCCTTGTTACTGGTTGTGCAAATAGCTGACTCCATCAGTCATGTTAACATCATGCCAGGGAGCTGGCAAAAGCAAAACATGCTACTCCTTGCCCCAGGATGATGGAGTTAGATTTGTCACTGTGGCCCCTGGCCAATTCTGTGAACGATGCCCTTGAAAGAATGCCTCCCTATAGGGAAGGAATGGGAGAGAACGAAAATAAATAGCACTAGGTGGACTCATAAAACTTGTCAAAATCTTTCGAGCATGGTATATGTGATGATTCATGGGGTTTGCAAAGCATTAAAAGAGTCAAACAAGAAACACCATGCAGAGCAGCCATTCCATAGCTTCAGAAACCTGTGTGGTAACGTAATGCTAATGTGGACAGCATAGTTGGGGGACAATATGCTCCTCACTCCCCACCGCCACAGCTCACACTGTTTCAAGACAGGGCAGTGCTCATCAGTGAATGTTATTGGTTCCACCTTATTCTTTCTCCAGAAACAAAGACCTTATAAACTCCCTCTGGAAATCTGTTGAGAAATTATTTGCTCAAATTTCTCTCCCTGTGGATTTCTCTCATGCAGTCATCAATAGGGAGTGAGGCTGCAGAAGAGAAGCCCTGATTCATCCGCCCGCTTATTCTAACCCTTCACAGTTTCAGAGACAGTTGTGATAAAGCAATTTTCCCTGTGTCGTCTCCTTTCTGTGATTTGAATGTTAACCACTTTATCCATAATATGGCTAAAATTCACTGCCTTTCCATTCTCTGCATGTTCTCACTCAATATGATACCTTCACCTTTCTGATCTGTGACCAGTCACTGCACATAATTAGTAATAACCAATGGGGGAAAACTAGGAAACAAAAATAACAAATAAACATAAAAAACAAGACTGAGATGATTCCTGGAGAAAAGGATTCATCAGCCCCTGAATTCAGCCTAAACAGCTGCTAGAGGAAGACATCACTTTGATGTTTTCCAGGGCTGTCTTCCAGGCTGTCCAGGGTTGCCAGAAGGAGAGATTATTCATATACAACTACATGCTTGACTATAGTATGTGCTGGTACCCTGGGTACAAGCTTGAGTCCTGCCTACAATCTAGTCCCCCTACCCCAAATGATCCTCTGTGTTGTCACAGAAAAAAAAAAGATTTTCTAGTTTGCTTTGCATAAGTATTTACAGCATGCCTACAATATGCCAGGCACTGTGGTAAGAGCTGGAGAGAAAATGATGAACAAAACAGAGTCCTTGCTCTTGACTGTATCTTAGCAAAAGAGACAAAAAGTAGGAGTCACAGATACACATGGGAACATACTAGAGGATTAGATCTGTGGGAGAAGGGATCAGGAAAAGCTTTCTCAAAGAAACAGTGATTCAGCGGAGATCTGAAGGTAGAGAATTAAGCAAAGGGGAAAGGGTTTCATGGAAGAGGAAACAAAGTGTACAAAGACCCTGTGGTGGGTTGTAGTGTGTGGTGATCATGGGAGATCAGTGAGGCCCACATGCTCCAAGTGGGGATGAGAGATTTAAGATAAGACTGAAGAGATAGGTGGGGGCCAGACATTGCAAATCTTTAAATCAATGCTGAAAACTTTCTTCTTTATCTCATGAGTAATGAAGAACCTCTGAAGTGTTTTAGGCAACAGGAAGCCAGTGAAATACTTTCAGCTAAAATAGAAATTAATCATGCCCCGTTTCAGCTCAAAACTGCTAGTGACTTATCATAGCATACAGAATAATTTGCACCTTCTACGGTAGTATTAAAATCCTCTGTGTTTGGTCTCCAGCCTTTTTTCCTGCCTCTTCCTCCCCTGTACTTTCTTCCTGATCCCTAACACAGTGGACCTCAGTCTCAATCACGCTCTTCTCTGAATTTGTCACATGCATTGTGGATGTCTGTCTGTGCCTTTGCTCACGCTGTCTCTTCAGCCAGCAAGGAGGATTCTGCGTGCTCTCTGGAGGCAAGAACAACACCCTATTTAATGTATGTTCCTAGGGCCTAAAGTAGAGCCAGCCAATGGAATCTCAGTAAATGCTTGTGGAATGGGTGAATGAATGAATGCCTTTAGTGCTTATTCATCTGCTGAAATTTTGCCCAGTGTTTAAAAGACCTTAATCCAAATTTAACCTCTTTCATGAAATCTTATCTGATCTCCCAGTTGGAATGAATTGTTTTTACCTTGTTCTTACCCCAGGCCATTGCTTATGCTGGTTGCATCACTGTCTTTTTTTTTTAATTATGTGCTCTATCAAAAAGAAGATGCCAGGAAACACAATCTGCATGCCCACTTCAAGAACTCTGAGAAGTCAAGGCATACACTTTGAATGAGGGTCTCTCAGATCACTTGAGAGAGAACAGCATGGTTTAGGGACTTTGGAACTAGCAGACAGATCCTTTGACATGAATGTTGTGGTTCAGTTGCTAAGTCATATCTTACTCTTTGTGACCCCATGAACTGCAGCATCCCAAATTTCCCTGTCCTTCATTATCTCCAGGAGTTTTCTCCAACTCATGTCCATTGAGTCGGTGATGCCATCCAACCATCTCATCCTCTGTCATCCTTTTCTCCTCCCGCCTTCAACCTTTTCCAGCATCTGGGTCTTTTCCAATGAGTCACTATTTGCATCAGGTGGCCAAAGTATTGGAGCTTCAGTTTGACATTAGGTTGTGTGTAATCTAACTAGTCTCCTTAACCTTGACCCAAACAATGTTTGCTGAGACTAAGATACATCAGACTGCATTGGATAGGTTGGGTGGATGACAGTGCCAACAATCTGTTTGCATTAGATTGTTAGTGGTCTCCAATCTTTTTGGCACCAGGGATCAGTTTTGTGGGAGACAATTCTTCCATAGACTGGGTGGGGGAGAGAGGCATGATCTGGGGATGATTCAAATGCATTACATTTATTGTGTACTTTATTTCTATTATTGTTATGTTCTGGTTCAGTTCAGCCACTCAGTCATGTCCAACTGTTTGTGACTGCAGCATGCCAGGCCTCCCTGTCCATCACCAACTCCCGGAGCTTGCTCAAACTCATGTCCATTAAGTCAGTGATGCGATCCAGCCATCTCATCCTCTGTCATCCCCTTCTCCTCCCGCCTTCCCTCTTTCCCAGCATCAGGGTCTTTTCCAATGAATCAGTTCTTCACATTAGATGGCCAAAGTACTGGAGTTTCAGCTTTAGCATCAGTCTTTCTGGGACTGATTTCCTTTAGGATTTAACTGATTTGATCTCCTTGCAGTCCAAGGAACTGTCAAGAGTCTTCTCCAACACCACACTTCAAAAGCATCAATTGTTGTGTCTGCTCCACTTCAAATCACCAGGCATTAGATCAAGAGGTTGGGGACTCTTGCATTAGAGATAATGAGAGAATTAACCTAAGAGAGAAATCAGACTGTCAAACTTCAGCCCTAGAAGAAATTGTCCTTCTTCTCCATCCATAGGGTCATATTTCTTCTAATAATTTGTCTTCTGATCCAGTCTCTATGGCTCCTTTTTGAGTCCTATGGTGGTGAAAGGAGATGTCAGAGGTTAGCAAATTATAGTTCAGTTCAGTTCAGTCAGTCAGTCGTGTCTGACTCTTCATGACCCCATGGACCACAGCATGCCAGGCCTCCCTGTCCATCACCAACTGCCAGAGTTTACTCAAGCTCATGTCCATTGAGTCAGTGATGCCATCCAACCATCTCATCCTCTGTCGTCCCCTTCTCCTCCTGCCCCCAATCCCTCCCAGCATCAGGTTCTTTTCAAATGAGTCAGCCCTTCACATCAGGTGGCCAAAGTATTGGAGTTTCGGCTTCAACATCAGTCCTTCCAATGAGCACCCAGGACTGATCTCCTTTAGGATGGACTGGTTGGATCTCCTTGCAGTCCAAGGGACTCTCAAGAGTCTTCTCCAACACCACAGTTCAAAAAAGCATCAATTCTTCTGCGCTCAGCTTTCTTTATAGTCCCACTCTCACATCCATACATGACTACTGGAAAAAACCATAGCCTTGACCAGACGGACCTTTGTTGGCAAAGTAATGTCTCTGCTTTTTAATATGCTCTCTAGGTTGGTCATAACTTTCCTTCCAAGGAGCAAGCATCTTTTAATTTCATGGCTGCAATCACCATCTGCAGTGGTTTTGGAACCCCCCAAAATAAAGTCTGACACTGCTTCCACTGTTTCCCCATCTATTTCCCATGAAGTGATGGGACCAGATGCCATGGTCTTAGTTTTCTGAATGTTGAGCTTTAAACCAACTTTTTCACTGTCCTCTTTCACTTTCATCAGGAGGCTCTTCAGTTCTAGGAAGAGTAATTTCTTATGACTGTCCTTATTACCAGGAGAAAAGGTCTAAGATAGGATGCTGAGGCTGAGGGTGATTTTGGTGTTGGGGCACAGGCAACAAACTTGTGGGACTGGAGTTAAATTTCTTTGATTGTTACTTTGGGCCTGATAGGAACCTTGGTTTCTCCCATGATCAATGTGCATTGGGGAAAATAAGTTATGTATTGCTCTTGGATATTTGATGGATATTCCCTCCACCAGAGGAGCCACCTCATCTTATCAAGGTAAGGAAGTCTGCACAGTCCAAATATCTACAAACCTGACAGCTCTCATCTGAGCAAGACCCCAATCAACCTCTACAGAGTACCCTCTGCCCCTTACCCTTCAATAATAACAGATCCCCTGAAGGAGGTTTTTGCAATTTTCCTTAAACCATTCTTAAAGCTGTGGCCAGCACATGGCCTCAGGTCAGCCTCTCTCTCACTTTACTTCCCCTTTGTCCCCAGCAGCTACCTGCAAAGCAGCAAAGAAAAATGCTTTCCGCAACCACTATCCACCTAAGAGCCACTCCCTCCAGACACTGTCAATGTCCCCGTCTCAAGGTGCAGGAGTTGATGGCATCCACAGCCAAGAAGAGTGATGGGAGGAGACAGAAGATGCTCCTTCCAGAATCAATGCCACGATTTGTTGCCTGGGCCTCAAAACAACTGTACTTGCACTTAGTTTCAAGGTGAAATTTCTCTTGAACAGTCAAGCCAGTTTCTTTTTCTGGCTTCTCCCCACATGAGGCTCAGAAGCACCCATAAGGAACCAAGGAAAACTCCTTTTGGGAGGGCTGCTACATTGAATCCACTAGCAATGTGGCTAATTACTCCTTAGATTATTTCTTCTAGGTGTTTAAAACAATTGTTCTAGATTACATGACATAAAAATGGAAGGAAAATGCTCTATGAAATTCCCTTCCCTAGTAGAGAATTTCATGGTCAGGTCATCACTCCACCATAGGATCTAATGGTGGAGTTACACTACGTGTTTTTAAGGTGACTAGGGTTGTCCACCTGTGTCCAGGCTTCTTCATACATTGAAAGTGTACTTACACATACACATGCACATACATGCACACCACCTTGCCTTCAACACAGAAATAAAATGGGCATTAGTCTATTTCCTTAATACTTTGCATCCTTTTTCTTTCCTCTGATATATGAAAGAGTGGTCCTTCTTGCAGACATCTAAACAGAGGAGACTGGCAGGCTCTATAGTCCACGGGGTCACAAAGAGCTGGACATGACTGAATATAATTCTTTTTAAAGAAAGAGATTACTTTTAAAAAAACAACAAAAAACCACCACAGTTGTTTTAGAAAACAGTCTTGGCACTTCTTCAAATGCAAGCATAAAGCTACCATAAGACCCACCAATTCCACTTGAACAAGTTTTATATTTTTGATTGCACAAAGCATGTATTAGCATGGTTATATTATATTAGCATGGTTGCACAAAATAGAGATAAGCAGATAGTGGAGTAAACATGTGTTGGGGAGTGGTACTTTTTAGTTCCTAATGATCCATATCGGATACTTTGCACCTCATTGTGCTTATGTGTAGGAGTGAGTGGGGACATGGGGTAGCTGGAGGTAGTCCATAGAGCTTTGTTACATTATTACAGTTAAGGAATGGGTTAGGGTGACTAAAAGTTAGGCAAATGTGGCTCAGTACAAAAGGCACTCTTTCGTATCCTTCAGAGTGTTTGGGGATTATATATGATGGTAAAATTATATACATTGGTAAAATCCCAGAACTTTGCCTGGCATAAGGCAAGGACTCAGTGGACATCAGTCCCCTTTCCCTTCTAATCTTCTCTCTTTTATAGATAGACTTTATCTACATCACAGCATTTCCATTCTGTTCACTTTTTCAACTCCCCATACTTCAAGGCCTCTGGGATTACTTTTTCCTGTAGAAAAAAAAATAGCTATTAAGAAAAAAGATATCATACTAATTCACATCTGAATGTAAATGTATGAATATATACTACCCATGCTCCCTCTCTTGGACAGAATTTTAAGCCCTACATCAAACTGTAGAATAGAGGATTAAATCAGACTTTTCAGGAGTCAGAATGAAATTGGAAATGTTATTGTGGAAAGAAAAAGACTCTTCCTCCATGTTCCTAAATTATGCCAGTTTAATTGTTTGCCTCTTCCTCCACGCATAAGAGAGAGATTCTTCTGTGTGGTGGGTTTGGGTGTTTATGTGTGCATTCCATTTGGGGACGAGGCCTAGACACCACTGGTTGACATACAGCTGAAAAGCATGTGGTATGCATCTCTTTTTAGAAGCTAATAAATAGCTTGGCCACAATCCTTCTTCCTACGGAAAGAAATATCACAGAGCCCTTCCATCCATCCTGGTGCCAAGTAGAAAGAAGAACAACTTAGAATTCTTTCATTAAAATAGTCTGGAAATCCAAAATAAGAATTTTTCACATTTCCTGTGGTTTCAACATATCAATCTTCTAAATAGTGAACTTTCCTCAAATTAAGATTGGAGTCATTTTTTCAGCGAACTTTTGTACAACTCCAGAGCATATTTGTAAAAGTTTTGAAAACCACTATTATCTTAGCAGCTTTCTTCAAAATTTCTTCTTTGGAAAGGAACTGGTTTTATACAGAAAAGTACCTTAGGAAGTCCTGGGTGTTGAAAGGTTGAAAGTATGGTGCTCTGTGTGCATACATAAGCAGGAGACAATCCAAAGGAGATGAGGAAGAAGAAAAAAAGAATGAAAGAAAAAGCGAGAGAGGGAGCTTGATAAATTTCCACTAGGAATGAGTAGGATAGGGGACAAGAGACAGGAAGCCCATCAGCTTGGGGGGAGGCTGTTGCCCAAGCTGGGATGTATCTAAAGCACATCTTCAAAGACAGATTTGGCTAATAAGCAAATGGTGCCTATGTCACTTCATGGGCTTCCCATGTGTCTCAGTAGTAAAGAATCTGCTTGCCAATACAGGATACACAAGAGATGTGGGTTCGATCCCTGGATCAGGAAGATCCCCCTGGGGGAGGAAATGGCAACCCACTCCAGTACTCCTGCCTGGAAAATCTCATGGACTGATGAGCCTGGTGGGCTACAGTCCATGGGGTCTCAGAGTCAGACATGACTGAGCGACTGAGCACACACACATGCATGTTGCTTTCTAATTACTCCTCTGCTTTTACAAATCTCCAAAACAGGCCCATGAGAGCAGTGTTTTGTAAACATCAGGGATTGTTCCATATCTAGTTCAAAAGAGGGTCAGCTTAAAATTCATGGAATTAATTGAAATTCAGTGTAAATTGCTCAGTTCAAAGGTTATCATGGGCATGTAAGTCCCCTGGGGATTTGCAGAAATCTTGGGAAGGATTGGACTTTCCACAGAACGCAAATGGGGAAATCGAGTCAGTCATATCTACATTACCTAAGTCATATCTTAAGTTGTCATTTCAGTTACAAATCTTTTGTGCAGATGAGGCCCACATGTGATGTTCTGAGCTTCCTGGCTCATAATTTGCATTTTCAGACTGACTCTCAGTGAGTCAGTCTCAAGGAGGCTCTTGGGAGGGCCATGTGATTTTTTGAAAATAGTCTCTTTAATATATACTGGAAAGGTGTGCCTTTGAATGCATTTCTATGAATAAAATATATTTTTCCAAAGCTCCTGAGGTTGGGGAATGGTTCTCTTTCTCTCTGGCTCCTTTCAACTTTGCACATAACAGAACAATTCAGGACTTGTCTTCTTCACAGCACAAATCCTTGAATGAAGATTGATTTGAAGAGAGTGGGGGAGGGAAGACAGTAAAAAGAGAACTGGATACTAACTTATTCTTGCTTTCAAGATAAAAAAGCTCTACTCATCCCCCAAAATTCCACAGGGAATTGAAAAAGGGGAGAGAAACAAGATCATATTGTTAGCACAGAGCTGTTTGCAAAAGTCATATCATGGGGCCACATTCATATGATGGCTGAATATTAAAGAAAAATATCCCAAGAGATTCCATAGGGTGTGGAAGCAGGCCAAAAACTTGACTTATTTTTTTTCTCCCCCTGTGAGACCTTTTAAACATTTTAAAAACAGGCCCGGGAAGAGAGTTAGCACACCTTGAAAAGCTACCATGATATCTAGATCCAAAAAATTCATCCACAGATCTCTGTGACTATTTCTGTCTTCTTATTCAGGACTTTGGGGTCTTAAATATGACACAGATCCAACTTTAGGGAGGTGTTCAAGACCCAGTAGAAACTCTAGAAGTGTGCATGAGTCCCTGTTAGCCTGCTCCTCTCCCTAAGTCAGAGTGTGCTGTGATGTGTGTGCCTTACTTTTCACAGCTCAAGAAAGGACATGAAAACCCAGGATCAAATAGAACTGAATCTAGCTAGGCAGCAGCTAACTGGTAACAGATGATTTATGCTCAGAGGTCACACCTACGAGGACCAGATGATGATGGTGACGGTGACAATGTCCACAGTTTTTTGAGTGTTTACTCCAGGCACTACCAAAAAACCTTAATATGTATGGTTTCATCAAATTCTCACCATAATCCTAGGAGGTAGCTGTTATCATTTCCATTGTTAAGATGAAGAAACTGAGGCTCAAGTTTAAATAAATTGTTTAAGGTGTTAAGCTAGTTAGTAAATAAGCCTGAAATTTGAATTCAGGAGTGTCTGGCTTGACCACTGTGCTACACTTTAAGGAACCGTTGACTGAAACCACCCCACCTTGGCCAAGCACAATAATAACCCTTTGCACGAGTTGTCTCACAACTCGAGGTCCCAGTAAGAAACATGATGCTGCCACAGAAAACTAACTGGAATAATTTGGGAGGGGCCAAACGGAGGGCTTCCCGGGGGGCTCAGGTGGTAAGTAATCTGCCTGCAATGCAGGAAACCCAGGTTCAATCCCTGAATCAGGAAGATCCTCTGGAGAAAGAAATAGCAACCCACTCCAGTATTCTTGCCCAGAGAACCCCATGGTCAGAGGGGCCTGGTGGGCTACAGTCCATGGGGTGGCAAAGAGTCAGACACGACTGAGTGACTAACACACCAGAAAGGAGGGAGGAGTTGCCAGCCCTTAACAAGCCCTGCCAACCTCCCCAGAGCTCTCAGTCTGGAATCCATCTTGGCTGAGAGATGTGCCCACCACCAAGAATGGCCTTGAGTCAGGCCAGATATGAGCATAAGCAAGAGGATTGGCCAGAGACAACCCGGAAATTAACTCCATCACCGTACAACCTGACAGTGCAAGTCATGTGACCGAGCAGTTCTCTTAGTCACATGAGCAGTTCTCACTGCTGCATCCACCCAGGTGCCCCTTTCCAAAAAAGTCTTTTGCTGTCAGTACAAGAGTCTCCTTGGTCAATTCCTTTCCCACTGTTAGACAAGAACCCACTCTTGGGCTCTCGGGCTCCTTTCCAGCAACAACAGTGCCTCTCTATTAGTATCCTGAATGGTGGTTCCTAGTGGAAAGCGAAGTAAGTTTCTGTCTCAACAAAGGGATGCAATAAATAAGGAAAGAACTGGTAATTCCCCTTTCCACCAAGATCCCTCCTCACAGAGGACCAAGGATTCTCTTATCTCCATTTATGACTTTTCATCAAAACCAGCTCTCAAGTAAAAGTTTAGTTTACTCAGTCAAATTATGCAAGCTACAATAAAAATGATTAACTGACTCATGATGAGGTTTGGAATTTCTATGAGGAGCAAAATCTTGAGCCCAGCAAATTAATCTGAAGCAGCAGATTTTTCAGACTTAAGTAGAACTGAAATGTTTTCCAATTGGAATATGGGGAGAAGGAAGGATTTTTTTCCCCCCATCAAATCAACTCAATCAATGCATTTTTCATGCACCCATTCTGAGATGGAAACCTTTAAAAATATTGATAGGCCCACTCTGAGCTTTCAGTGGACCTACTATAAACGTTGCCCAACTTGTTTGCCAAAAGGCAAAAATTATTTCAGATACATCTGGATACTGTTCAGCCCCACAACCTCTCCAAAACAGCTTTTGAAATCTATTAGAAGGCATGAAAAATGATCTTTGGGATATTTGGGAATTTGTCTTGCAGATTTCCTCCCCAAACATCCTGAAGGGGGTGGGGAAATGGTTTAGTCATCTAGAGTTCTTATGCCCTTGGAATTCTAGTATTTTGGGGGGATTTTAAAGAAATTTTTTAGATATTTGTTTTAGATTTCTTTCAAGATCAGAAACCAAATGAAATTGGAAAGTTTTGAAATACTATTTGCAATCTATTCTGTATGTCTTGACCAGGCTGAAAGAACTTTGCTTGCAAAATTGCTATATTTCTTTTTCTTCCAGGTTTTTTAGTGACTTGTTTAGTTTGAGGTCATCAGCCAGAGAGGAGGTAAATGCCCTGTGGACTTAATATGCAAAGGATGCTCGCTTTTGTTCTTTATCTCCTCAACCTCCAGAGAAATCTCCAACCTAAAAGAAAACAAAAGAAAAAAAAGACGATTTTTGTGGGGTAAGATAAAATGACTGTGAATTCCTAATGCTTTCAACAAAATTTAGGTTCAATATATTTGTTTAGAAGTTAAAACTTAGAACATTGGTTGTACCATTCCACTGCTTTGTAAATAACTTTAATCCACTTTCCAACTCTTCTGGTTATTCTAAATTTATGTTCCTGTATTTCAAGGCCCATCATTTTCATGAGTCACCCAGTCATGTAGAGTGCAAGTGTTTAAAGGCTGGGATCAAGCCAAACAGTTTCTGGGTTCTTCAATGCCTTCATAGACCATCTAGCCAGTATGGTAACCACTGTCTTATTTCCCTGTGGGACAATCTGTAAAGATGGAGTAAAGAGGGACAGTAACTAACATATACTGAAAATCTGTTCTGTGCCAAGCATACTGCTTCACACCTTAAACTTCAATCCTCACCAAAACCTTATATGGTAAATATTATTAATCATGTTTTTCAAGTGAGGAAGCTAAATCTTAGAGGGTTGATATAAATAGCTGAAGAACACAAATGCTAAGGTAAGGTCAAGGTTAAATATGGGTCTTCATCTCCTAAACTTTGCTCATCCTACCCCAACACATAGCTTCCCCAAGCTGCAGAGCCTCAGCAAAAGTCAGTTTCAGGAAAAAATGAATCATAGGGAAGGCCTCTGCCTGGTCATGATCTTCATATTTTTCAAGACCCAGCTAGCTGATGATGCCCAGAGTATGTGTCAACCTAGCCCTGCCTTGGTATAATGTTTCTGGGCTTATTTACAGTATGGAGTTCATTCCTGACTCATGAGCTGACTCTGGGCTGTGTTCTCCAGGCTGAAGTCACCTCTGGCCCCATGGAGTCTCTACTCCTTCTTTTAAGGAATGAACTTGGGTTCACTGGATATTGACTCCTTCTAAATGAAGTCTAGTAAATTTTTTTCCTAAAACCAGTAACTGAAAAATCCATTAGCTGCTCAAGATATGGGAAGAGAATTCTTCTATTACCTAACTGGAGTTCAAGTAATACAAGCAAGAAAATAATAATAAACAAATGATAGCAACCAAAGCTACTGAATGCTCAACTTTCTTTAGTCTACTATTTGCAATAACCAAAAAGGAATCAGCAACCCTACATTCAAATTGCTAGCAGAACGCCCTGTAATTATGCCGAATGCATGTAAAATTTTTGGCTGCTACAGGGCAGAAGTTGGGGTGAGATGATATCAATAATTCAATTAAAAATTAATAGTTATTTTAAGCTAGCACACACATGGCAGGTGACAGGGGAGAGGAGAAAGAACTAGTTTTAATTTAGTCCCTTCCATGATCTATGAATTTTGCTAAGCATGTTCAAAATAAATAAATATATTATTTACATATATGTATATATTGTTCTTACATTCTCATAAAAATCACATAAGGTAGGTGCTATGGCTCGCACTTATAGAAGACATAGATGCTCACAATATTTTTCAACTAACTTATTCTGCTGTGAGTCCAATCATTTAAAGCTTTGTTGATATCATATAGATCTGAGTTAAAAAACAAAAACCAAAAAACAGCCCAGAACGCACTATCCTCACACAAATTCCTGAAAGAGACAAATTGAAGACAAAATTCTCCTTCTGATTTCTAATTCAGGATCATGGAATGAGCATATGTGTTTATTGCCTCTTTTTACTAAGAATCCATTAGAGGATTTTTTTTTCTTTTTTAATTTATCTATTTTTAAATGAAGGAAAATTGCTTTATAGAATTTTGTTGTTTTCTTGCAAATCAAAACCTCAATGAGATACCATTACACGCCAGTCAGGATGGCTGCTATCCAAAAGTCTACAAGCAATAAATGCTGGAGAGGGTGTGGAGAAAAGGGAACCCTCTTACACTGTTGGTGGGAATGCAAACTAGTACAGCCGCTATGGAAAACAGTGTGGAGATTTCTTAAAAAACTGGACATAGAACTGCCATATGACCCAGCAATCCCACTCCTGGGCATACACACCAAGGAAACCAGATCTGAAAGAGACACGTGCACCCCAATGTTCATCGCAGCACTGTTTATAATAGCCAGGACATGGAAGCAACCTAGATGCCCATCAGCAGATGAATGGATAAGGAAGCTGTGGTACATATCACCACGGAATATTACTCAGCCATTAAAAAGAATTCATTTGAATCAGTTCTAATGAGATGGATGAAACTGGAGCCCATTTTACAGAGTGAAGTAAGCCAGAAAGATAAAGACCAATACAGTATACTAACGCATATATATGGAATTTAGAAAGATGGTAATGATAACCCTATATGCAAAACAGAAAAAGAGACACAGATGTACCGAACAGACTTTTAGACTCTGTGGGAGAAGGCGAAGGTGGGATGTTCAGAGAGAACAGCATTGAAATAAGTATACTATCAAGGGTGAAACAGATCACCAGCCCAGGTTGGATGCATGAGACAAGTGCTCAGGCCTGGTGCACTGGGAAGACCCAGAGGGATGGGATGGGGAGGGAGGTGGCAGGGGGGATCAGGATGGGGAACACATGCAAATCCATGGCTGATTCATGTCAATGTATGGCAAAACCCACTATAATATTGTAAAATAATTAGCCTCCAACGAGTAAAAATAAATGGAGAAAAAAAAAAAAGATACACAGTTTTCATTTCAATCCCTAAGAAAGGCAATGCCAAAGAATGCTCAAACTACCCCACAATTGTACTCATCTCACATGCTAGTAAAGTGATGTTCAAAATTCTCCAAGCCAGGCTTCAGCAATATGTGAACAGTGAACTTCCAGATGTCCAAGCTGGTTTTAGAAAAGGCAGAGGAACCAGAGATCAAATTGCCAACTTCCGCTGGATCATCAAAAAAGCAAGAGAGTTCCAGAAAAACATCTATTTCTGCTTTATTGGCTATGCCAAAGCCTTTGACTGGGTGGATCACAATAAACTGTGGAAAATTCTGAAAGAGATGGGAATACCAGACCACCTGACCTGCCTCTTGAGAAACCTGTATGCAGATCAGGAAGCAACAGTTAGAACTGGACATGAACAGACTGGTTCCAAATAGGAAAAGGAGTATGTCAAGGCTGTGTATTGTCACTCTGCTTATTTATCTTATATGCAGAGTACATCATGAGAAACACTGGGCTGGAAGAAGCACAAGCTGGAATCAAGACTGCTGGGAGAAATATCAATAACCTCAGATATGCAGATGACACCACTCTTATGGCAGCAAGTGAAGAAGAACTAAAGAGTCTCTTGATGAAAGTGAAAGAGGAGAGTGAAAAAGTTGGCTTAAAGCTCAACATTCAGAAAACCAAGATCATGGCATCCAGTCCCATCACGTCATGGTGAATAGATGGGGAAACAGTGGCTGACTTTATTTTGGGGGGTTCCAAAACCACTGCAGATGGTGATTGCAGCCATGAAATTAAAAGACGCTTGCTCCTTGGAAGGAAAGTTATGACCAACCTAGACAGCATATTAAAAAGCAGAGACATTACTTTGTCAACAAAGGTTCATCTAGTCAAGGCTATGGTTTTTCCAGTAGTCATGTATGGATGTGAGAGTTGGACTATAAAGAAAGCTGAGCGCAGAAGAATTGATGCTTTTTTGAACTGTGGTGTTGGAGAAGACTCTTGAGAGTCCCTTGGACTGCAAGGAGATCCAACCAGTCCATCCTAAAGAAGATCAGTCCCGGGTGTTCATTGGAAGGACTGATGTTGAAGCTGAAACTCCAATTCTTTGGCCACCTGATGCAAAGAGCTAACTCATTGGAAAAGACCCTGAGGCTGGGAAGAATTGAGCACAGGAGGAAAAGGGGACGACAGAGGATGAGATGGTTGGATGGCATCACTGACTCAATGGACATGAGCTTGAGTAAACTCTGGGAGTTGGTGATGGACAGGGAGGCCTGGCATGCCGTGGTCCGTGGGGTCATGAAGAGTCGGACACGACTGAGCGACTGAACTGAACTGAAAGATACACAGATGGTACCAATTTTAACTACAAATAATATCAAAGTATCAGTCAAACTAGAATTAACTTACTTAGGAAAATAAAAGAAACTTGAGACATAATAAATTTTCATCAAATTTACCTGGTACTGATAAAAAAAAAAATGTATCTTCATCCTTCTCTACATAGCTCTCTTGAAAATCCAACACTGATACCATATCTGATTTAATGTAACTTTACATACAACTGTAAAAAATAATGAAAATTAAAGACATCACAAAAGCCAAAAAAAAAAAAATAAATAAATAAAAAGAATTTTGTTGTTTTCTGTCAAACATCAACATGAATCAGCCATAGGTCTACATATATCCCCTCCCTTCTGAACCTCCCTCCCCTTACCACCCCTTCTAGGTTGATACAGAGCCCGTGTTTGAGTTTCCTGAGACATATAGCAAATCCCGTTGGCTATCTATTTTACATGTGGTAATATAAATTTCCATCTTACTCTCTCCATACATCTCCTCTCCTCTCCCCATGTCCATAAGTCTATTCTCCAGGTCTGTTTTTCCATTGCTGCCCTGAAAATAAATTCTTCAGTACCATTGTTCTAGATTCAGTATATATGTGTTAGTCTACTATATTTATCTTTTTCTTTCTGACTTACTTCACTCTGTATAATAGGCTCCAGGTTCATCCACTTTATTAGAAATGTCTCAAATGTGTTCCCTTTTATGGCTGAGTAATATTCCACTGTGTATATGTACCACAACTTCTTTATTCATTCATCTCGCAATGGACATCTAGGTTGCTTCCATGTTCTAGCTACTGTAAATAGTGCTGCAATGAACAATGGGGTAAATGTGTCTTTTTCAATTTTGGTTTCCTCAGGGTATGCCAAGGAGTGGGATTGCTGAGTCATATGGTGATTTTATTCCTAGTTTTTAAAGGAACTTCCATACCGTCTTCCATAGTGACTGTATCAATTTAATTCCCACCCACAGTGCAAGAGCGTTCCTTTTCTCCACACCATCTCCGGCATTTATTGTTTGTAGATTTTTTGATGATGGCCATTCGGACTGGTGTGAGGTGATAACTCATTGTAGTTTTGATTTGCATTTCTCTAATAATGAGCAATGTTGAACATCTTTTCATGTGTTTGTTAGCCGTCGGCATGTCTTCTTTGGAGAAATGTCTGTCTAGGTCTTTCCCCCACTTTTTGATTGGGTTGTTTATTTTTCTGGTATTGAGTTGTATGAGCTGCTTGTATATTTTGGAAATGAATCCTTTGTCAGCTGTTTAATTTGCTATTATTTTCTCCCATTTGGAGGGTTGTCTTTTCACTTTGCTTGTAGTTTCCTTTGCTGTGCAAAAGCTTTTAAGTTTAATCAGGTCCCACTTGTTTACTTTTGTTTTTATTTCTGTTACTTTAAGAGGTGGATCATAGAGGATCTTGTTTTGATTTATGTCATTGAGTGTTCTGCCTATGTTTTCTGCTAAGGGTTTCATAGTTTCTGGTCTTACATTTAGATCTTTAATCCATTTTGTGTTTGTCTTTGTGTATGGTGTTAGGAATGCTCTAATTTCATTCTTTTACATGTAGCTCTCCAGTTTTCCCAGCACCATCTATTGAAGAGGCTATCTTTGTCCCATTGTATATTCTTGCCTCCTTTGTCAAAAATAACCCGTAGGTGCATGGGTTTAAGTCTGGGCTTTCTATCTTGTTCCATAGATCTATATTTCTGTTTTTCTTCCAGTACCATACTGTCTTGATGACTGTAGCTTTGCAATATAATCTGAAGTCAGGAAGGTTGATACCTCCAGCTCCATTCTTTTTTCTCAAGACTGCTTTAGCTATTTGGGTCTTTTGTGTTTCCATATGAATTGTGAAATTTTTTGTTCTAGTTCTATGTAAAATGCCATTGGTAATTTGATAAGGATCACATTGAATCTGTAGATTGAGTTTGGTAGTATAGTCATTTTCACAATATTGATTCTTTCTACCCAGGAAGATGGACTCTCTCTCCATCTGTTTATGTCATCTTTTATTTCTTTCATTAGTGTCTTATAATTTTCTGGGTACAGTTCTTTTGTCTCCTTAGGTAAGTTTATCCCTAGATATTTTTTGTTGTTGTTGCAATGGTGAATGGGATTAATTTCTCCTTCTGATTTTTCATTGTTAGTATATAGAAATGCAAGTGATTTCTGTGTATTGATTTTGTATCCTTCAACTTTTCTAAATTCACTGGTTAGCTCGAGTAATTTTCTGATACTATCTTTAAGGTTTTCTATGTACAGTGTCATGTCATCTGCAAACAGTGAGCATTTTACTTCTTCTTTTCTGATCTGTATTCATTTCTTTTTCTTCTCTGATTGCTGTAGCTAGGACTTCCAGAACTATGTCAAATAATAGTGGTAAAAGTGGACACCCTAGTCTTGTTCCTGACCTTAGGGGGAATGCTTTTAATTTTTTCACCATTGAGAATAATGTTTGCCATAGGTTTGTCATATATAGCCATATATGTTGAGGTAGGTTCCTTCTCTGCCCATTTTTTGAAGAGTTTTAATCATAAATGGGTGCTGAATTTTGTCAAAGGCTTTTTCTGCATCTGTTGAGATTATTATGTGGTTTTAATCTTTCAATTGGTTAATATGTGTATCACATTGATTGATTTGCATGTATTGAAGAATCCTGGTGTCCTTGGAATAAACCCAACTTGATCATGGGGTGAGCTTTTTGATGTGTTGCTGGATTCTGTTTACTAAAATTTTGTTGAGAATTTCTGCATCTATGTTCATCAATGATATTGGCCTGTAGTTTTCTTTTTTTGTGTTGTCTTTGTCTGGTTTTGGTATCAGACTGATGGTGACCTCGTAGAATGAGTTCAGAAGTGTTCCTTCCTCTGCAATTTTTTGAAAGAATTTAAGAAGGGTAGTCATTAGCTCTTCTCTAAATGTTCAATAGAACTCTCCTGTGATGTCACCTGGCCCTGGGCTTTCATTTTTTGGGAGACTTTTGATCACAGCTTCATTTTCAGTGCTTGTAATTGGGTTGTTCATAATTTCTGTTCTTCCTGATTCAGTCTTGGAAGATTGAACTTTTCTAAGAATATGTCCATTTCTTCAAGGTTATCCATTTTATTGCCATATAGTTGTTCATAATAGTCTCTTGTAATCCTTTGTATTTCTACATTGTCTGTTGTAACCTCTCCTTTTTCATTTCTAATTTTGTTGATTTGATTCTTCTCTCTTTTATTCTTGATGAGTCTGGCTAAAGATTTGCCAGTTTTTTTTTTATCTTCTCAAAGACCCAGCTTTTAGTTGTATTAATATTTACTGTTGTTTCTTTCATTTCTTTTTTATTTACTTCTGCTCGGATCTTTATGATTTCTTTCCTTCTGCTAATTTTTGTTGTTGTTGTTGTTGTTCTGTTTTCAGTAGTTTTAGGTGTAAAGTTAGGTGGTCTATTCAATGTTTTTCTTGTTTCTTGAGGTAGGATTCTATTGTTATAAACTTCCCTCTTTATCTTTTCGCTGCATCCCATAGGTTTTGAGTTGTCATGTTTTCATTGTCATTTGTTTCTAGAAATTTTTTGATTTCTTCAGTAACCTGTTGGTTATTTAGAAATGTATTGCTTAATCTCCATGTTTGTGCTGTTTACAGTTTTTTTTCTTGTAATTGATATCTAGTTTCATAGTGTTGTGGTCAGAGAAGATGCTTGATATGATTTCAATTTTCTTAAATTTACAGAGGTTTGATTTGTGACCCAAGATGTGGTCTACCCTGGAGAATGTTCCATGTGCACTTGAGAAGAAGATGTATTCTTCTGCATTTGGATGGAATGCCCTGAAGATACCAATGAGATCCATCCCATCTCATGTATCATTTAAGATTTGTGTTTCATTATTAATTTTCTGTTTTGAAGATCTGTCCATTGGTGTAAGTGGGGTGTTAAGGTCTCCTACTATTACTGTGTTACTGTCAATTTCCCCTTTTATGTCTGTTAGTGTTTGTCTTATGTATTGAGGTGCTCCTATGTTGGGTGCATCAATATTTACAATTGTTATGTCTTCTTCTTGGGTTGATACCTTGATCATTATGTAGTGTCCTTCCTTATCTCTTGTAATTTTCTTTATTTTAAGGTCTATTTTGTCTGATATGAGGATTGCTACTCCAGCTTTCTTTTCTTTCCCATTCACATGGAATATATTTTTTTATCCTCTCACTTCCAGGCTCTATGTGTCTTTACGTCTGAAGTGGGTGTCTTGTAGAAAGCACATACATGGGTCTTGTTTTTGTATCCATTCAGCCAGTCTGTGTCTTTTGGTTGGGGAATTAATCCATTTACATTTAAAGCAATTATTGATATATATGTTACTATTACCATTTTCTTAATTGTTTGGGGTTTTATTTTGTAGATCTTTTTCTTCACTTGTATTTCTTGACTATATAAGTCCTTTAACATTTGTTGTAAAGTTGGTTTGGTGGTACTGAATTCTCTTAACTTTTGCTTGTCTGAAAAGCTTTTTATTTCTCCATCCATTTTGAATGAGATCCTTGCCGGGTACAGTAATCTTGGTTGTAGATTTTTCCTTTTCAGTACTTTAAATATATCCTCCCATTCCCTTCTGGCCTGCAAAGTTTCTGCTGAAAGATCAGCTGTTAAACATATGGATATGTTACTCGTTGTTTTTCCCTTGCTGCTTTTAATATTCTTTCTTTCTGTTTAGTCTTTGCTAGTTTGATTAGTACATGTCTTGGCATGTTTTTTCTTGGATTTATCCTGTATGGGACTCTTTGTGCCTCTTGGGCTTGATCGACTATTTCCTTTTCCATATTGGGGAAATTTTCAACTATAATCTCTTCAAAAAATTTCTCATACCCTTTCCTTTTCTCTTTTTCTTCTGGGACTCCTGTAATTCCAATGTTGACATGTTTGACATTGTCCCAGAGGTCTCTGAGACTATCCTCAGCTCTTTTCATTCTTTTTACTTTGTTCTGCTCTTCAGAAGTTATTTCTGCCATTTTATCTTCCAGCTCACTGATTCATTTTTCTGCTTCAGATATTCTGCTATTGATTCCTTCCAGAGTGTTTTTAATTTCAGTAGTGTTGTTTGTCTCTGTATATTTATTCTTTAATTCTTCCAGGTCTTTGTTAACTGATTCTTGAATTTTATCCATTCTGTTTTCAAGGTCTTTGGTCATCTTTACTATCATTAATCTGAATTCTTTTTCCAGTAGCTTTCCTATTTCCTCTTCATTTATTTGGACTTCTGCGTTTCTAGTTTGTTCCTTCATTTGTGCACTATTCCTCTGCCTTTTCATTAAAAAAAAAATTTATTGTGTTTGAGGTGTCCTTTTCCCAGGCCTAAAGGTTGAATTCTTTCTTTCTTTTGGTTTCTGGCCCCCTAACGTTGGTGCAGTGGTTTGTGTAAGTTTTGAATAGGGTGAGATTCTTGCTGAGCATGTTGTTTGTTTGCTTGCTTGCTTGTTTTGTTTTTCCTCTGACGGGCAAGGCTGACTGAGGTGGTAATCCTGTCTGTTGATGATTTGGTTTGTATTTTTGTTTTGTTTGTTGTTGTTTGGCTGAGGCAACTTGCACAGGGTCCTTCCTACTGGTGGTTGGGTGACGCCCGGTCTTGTATTCAAGTGGTTTCATTTGTGGGAGTTCTCACTATTTGATACTCCCTAAAGTTAATTGTCTGGTAGTCTGGGGTCTTGGAGTCAGTACTCCTACTCCAAAGGCTCAGGGCTTGATCTCTGTTCAGGAATGAAGATTCCACAAGTGGTTTGTTATTGTGTTAAGTGAGATTAACACAAATACCCAAAAACAAGAAACCAAAGATGAACCCCAGATAAATGGCAGTTACAAAATCAGGTGAATAATAATTAAAATCATGGAATATACATATACATCCATAAGCAAAATTTAAGCAGTCCAAGAAAAATAAAATACAATAGATTGACCCAGTGAACAAATAAAACCAAAAATTATATCTACCAGTTAAGAACAAAACTAACTTAAGCACAAACTAGAAACAAAACTAAAGCAATGTGCCAACTGGGGCATAAAGCAATTAAAGCAAAACTAACAAATATGTTGAGGGGAAAGAAAAGAAAGTAAGAATAGATATGCAAAGCTAAATAGAGGTAGATGAAGATTTATATACATTAAAGATTAACTGCAAGGGGAAAAGAACAGTAGGAGAAACAAAGTAATGTAGAAAAATAATAATGTAGAAAATAATGTAGAAAAATAGTAATTAAAATAATTAAAATATTAAAAATTAAAAAGAAAAAAAATGGAAGAGGAAAGAAAAAAAAAAAAAAAGAAAGCTCCACAGAACTGCAAAAGCCCAATGTAGAGACAGAGGTTTATAACAACAATAAAAAGTGAGATTGGAAAAAAAAACTCAAAAGCTTAATTAGATTTCATTGTGCCAATAAAATCAACAACTGAAACGGGGAGCTGGCGGGGGTTGGGGGGGGGTTGTGTGGAAATAAAGAAAAAGAAAAGAAAAAAAAATCAAGGACTATCTACAGAACAAATCAAAACTTACGAATAATAAATGCTTTTCTTGAGTCACTGCTGTCAGGATCCTTTCTCTCACTGGGAGTCGCAGTCCACCTCTCCTCCCTAGGATGCCCTCCAACACAGTGCTGATCTCTGGACCTGTTGTGGTGGCAGCTCAGACTCTAATCTGGTCCTTCTCCTGTGTGTTCTTGCCTCCAGTGTCCACAGATATCAGAACTAGTGCGTTTTCTTTTGTGGGAGCTCTCAATGACCTTTTATATATTCCATAGACACAGAGTCTGCCTAGCTGATCGTGGATTTAATCCCCAGCTGGTACAGCTGGTGGGAAGGTTTGGGGTCTTCTTCCTCAGCCACACTGGCCCTGGGTTTCAACTGTGGTTTTATTTCCACCTCTGCATGTGGGTCGTCCACTGGGGTTTGCTCCCGAGGCTGCCCTGAGGACTTGGGTTTGCCCCTGTGAGGGCCAGGGGTGGCGGGGGTGCAGCTGCCTGGGTCGCAGGGGTTCTGGCAGCACCAGGTAGTCAGAGGAGTTGGCAGCTAGGGCAGCAGGAAATATATTGCTCTAGAAGGGTATGGCAACCACTGTTGGCCAATACACTCCAGTATTCTTGCCTGAAGAACCCCCTGACTGAGAAGCCTGGCAGGCCACAGTCCACAAGGTCTCAAAGAGTTGGACATGCCCAAACTGACTCCCACTTGCATAGACGCAATAATTTTTTTTTTTTTTTTTTTTGCCTGTGGCAGCTCTGCCCCAGTGAGGGCTGAACGTGAAGATGGTGCAGCTGCATGGGTGACGGGGACTATGGCGGCCCCAAGTGTGCAGGGACATGGACTGCATCAACCACTGGAGCGATGGCCCTATCAGTCCTTCCTTGAGCCTCTGGTAGCTGGTGATCAGAAGGCCTCTTGGACTAGTCTTTCTCCATAGATCTGCCCATTCTTGCACTGAGAGGGCTCCCTGGCCTGGGGTCCTTCCCTGTGGTTTTGCACGTCAGGCACATAGTGGCCCCCCGCCCCACCCCCCGGCTGGGGTCCTACTCTGTAGTTCTGCATCTGTCACTTAAAGGAGCACCCTGGGTGGCATCCTACTCTGTAGTTCAGTTCATCAGGTGTTTGGTGGACCAGGCTCTCTACTGTTCAGCTGCAGATGCTGGCGTGTGGGGAGAGATGCTATGGTGATGGCTCCACCCCCTACGCATGATTCAGCAATATTGCCTTGCTTCCATGACTGCCTGACTTTCCTCCACAGGCATTTCCCACCACAGTCTCCTCCCTCGCATCTCCTTGATCCATCTCTCCACAGTCAACAGCAGCCCTCACCCTGGGATTGCTCTACAATCCCCAAACTCCAGCTCCCAGCCACTGCACCTTCCAGGGGACCTGCGTCCCTGCCCGGGGTATGCATGGCTGTGGCAAGCACTGTCTGGTTCTCATTCCATTTAGGCTGCCACAGATCAGCTGTTTCACTCTCAGCCTTAAATGTTTCTCCTCTGACTCAGACAGTTGCCCCAATTTGGGGATTGGACTCCTGCTTTGGTTCTCCCACCCACCAAAGACAGGTCCAATCCAATCCAATCCTCCTGTTTTTCCCACTAGTTCCTTCATCCTGCTGAGTGTTGCATGGTCCTATATATTCCCTTCCACTGGTCAGGTTCTCCTCTCCACTCCCAGCTGGTGTTCTGCATGCACTTCTGTGTCTGAAGATGTGTTCCTGATGTATCCCTGGAGACAGATGTATTCCACATCCACCTACTCCTCCACCATCTTGTTCTCCCAACCAGGATTTTTTTTTTTTAAGCAATAAATCTTCAACAATGAAATGAATAGGAGGAGGATGAGAAATTTCAATGAATTTGTAGGCTACCAAAAGTGGAAGGAAGACCATCAACTAAGGAGCCAATGGAAGAAAGACACAGCCTTGAATGTGAGGGAAATGCTGCGACACATCAGGTTGGGGGCCAGCAAATCAAGAGAGACTCTGGATTCAAAATCTGGGAGTGGAAAACTCACTTTTCACTGTAAAAATAGAAGGCCTATACATAGAACAGGTGATCCCAGACATAACTTTCCTTCAACTCCACATGCAATACAAATGCAGGTCCTTGCTCACAAGGACAATCATCAGAGAGTTCTTTTCAAAACAGGGCAGCATGAACTGTGGGGGGAAGAACTAAGTGGTGGTGTCAATATTAATGACACAGAGTAAGACCCTCCTCATTCATTCCTTGGGGCTCTCTGCCTTCATCAAAGTACTCAGAGCATCCAGCTTGGAGAAAGCCTGCTAGCTGATGCAACCTGAGGGCTTATCCAGAGCTCCTGGGAGGTGGGCTTATTGGTAATTCTTACATCTAGAGAAATAATAAAAAATCACTAGATATTTGAGAAAGTCTGCAACAAGAAAGAGAAACACCAAGATAAACAGACATGTTGGTCATTTCCAAGAGGAATAAGAGAGCTTAGGGAACAGATGAGAAATTACAGAACAAGACTAATTTGGTATACACAGGAGTATTCAGGAATATTTGGCATGGATAAAATAAGAATTGGAAGTTACATTTTAAAAATAAAGATTTTTTTGAAGTTAAAAATGTTATGTCAAAATTGAACATTCAGTAGATGGAGTGTAAGGCCAGGTTGAAGAAAACTCCTAGAAAACAGAATAAAAGGTACCTAGGAAGAAAATGTGAGCAAAAATTAAAACACATTAGAGATCAGTATTAAGAGACCTGACATTTTATTTTTAAGAACTTTAGAGAAAATAGAGATGAAAGAGGGCAGGAAATTATCAGAAACAGAAAACATTTTACAGTTTGAGGTTAGCAGGTACAGACTGCTACATATAAGGTAAATAAAAAACAGGGTCTTACTGTCTAGCACAAGGCACTATATTCAATGTCTTGTCATAAACCATAATGGAAAAGAATTATATATGTTTGCATGTGTGAGACTGAATCACTCTGTTATATACCAAGAACTAACAGAATTTTGTGAATAAACTGTATTTCAATGAAAAAAAGTTCCCCAAATTGATGGGAGAGTATCTTTAAATACAAAGGGCTCATCAGTGCCCAGACTAATAAACAGACAGTTACCCCTCAACACAATATAGTGAAATTTCAGAACATTGAAGATTAACAGAATATCCTAAAATTTTCCTTAGAGAGGGACAGAGAAAAACAGTAGCTAAACTAAATAAATCATAGTATGAAGCAAAGAGCTAAAGGTTTAAAGCCTACAAAGCCAGAATCAAGAATATAAGCATATTATTTAGGATAACCATCAGAGAACCCTAAAACTAAAGTCATTAAAAATTGGTTTTCTCTGAGGAACAGCACTGATCGAGGTGAATCAGGAACCGTGGATGGGATTGTGACATTTTATTGTTAGCATGAAAGTATTACTTTGGACAGAATACACACACACATACAAGTCACATTTATTATACATATTAGTCATAATCAATATACACTAGAGTCAAAGTATACTATAATCTATGTATTACATGAAATACTATGCATGCATGCTAAGTTGCTTCAGTCGAGTCTGACTCTTTGCAACCCTAGGGACTGTAGCCTGCCAGACTCCTCTGTTCATGGGATTCTCCAGGCAAGAGTACTAGAGAGGGTTGCCATGCCCTTCTGCAAGGGATCTTCATGTTCCCAAGGACTGAACCCAAGTCTCTTATATCTCCTGCATTGGCAGGCCACTTCTTTACACTAGCACCACCTGAGAAACCCCATAAAATATCACATGTAGTTAATAAATATATTATCACTTCATGTGTATGAAGCTAATACTTGCAGGCTGTAGTTTATTACCCTTTGAGGACAAACCCATCAAGCAATGTCTCTTACACAGTAACACCTAAACAAGGTTTATTCTTGTCTGTATGTATTACAGTGCACACATAATTACTGATGGATCTGATACAGAGCCATAAAATCATATCCCACAAGGTCTCCTAGTGGCCTGGAAAATAAACAAGCTTCCTACCAACACAACTTCCAAATAGTCAGTGGCTTAGGCTGAGCCAACAGGATATAAAAACAGTTGGTTGAAAAGTGGAAACTTCAAGCTGAAAAACATTTGGGATTTTCTGATCTCAATTGAATGTTTTTTTAAAAACTGAATTTCGTCAAACCTGTTTGTGTATATGGGGAGTGAGCCATAGGCACTAAGGAACATTTGACTCTTCATGCTGCTAAACATGCTGGGAGAGAGAAACTTCTGGAAGCTGGTTGAATTATTTTGAGCCGCAGTGAATTCCTTTAGGGAAAGCGAAATAGTTTCCTAACTGATCCCTCTGCAGCATAACGGATTGGTCTCAGGTGGGAGATGGCCACCAAGTAATGGAGTCCTTGCTTCATGGGGGAGACTAGAAAAAGGCAGGTCTGTGGAATCTAAAACATTTGGCAAACTGAAGTCTAGAGGTAATGTGAAAAGAAGAGAGAGTTCAAGTGAATGTACAAGAGAGGACAGAAAAGTAAGAAAGAGGAGATGTGAGAAATACATACACAGAAATGTGGTCCAGTTCTGAGAAGCAATGGATTCATTAGGCTACACCAGCACCTGTTTGGGGCTTAGGCTGCCACTGGTAGTGTTTTTCTCAGCCTGGTACCTTTTCAGTTGACTATGCAGAAAGCATTCCTCAGAGTTAGGGCATGGTGTAGGCTGTACTGTTTCACTCACAGTTGATAATTTCCCTAGAGGCAGGTGAGATGCAGGAAGACAAAACCAAGGACTCACAAGAAAAATTGCATTAGTGGAGAAGTGGAGAGTACAAGGGGATTGAGTAGGTGAAGCTGGCCAGTAATAGAATAATTCAAAGACCGCAGGTAAAAACAGGCCCCCGGGATGGGGCAGTTTGTCAAGCACTCAGTCAAGGAAGGAAAACAAGAAGCCAAAAATTGTGGTGAAATTGTTTTCCTGAAAGAGGAGCTGCTATAAATAGAGATACCATGGGCTAGAAAGAACAGAAAAACATCACAGCAAGCCTGCATTCAGAATGAGATGCAGATTCGAGCTCCAAGTAGGAAGGTCTCAGATACGACTCTCCCAGGTATTGAGATGGGAGCCACCAAGGTGATGGGAGCTTCAGAAATTCTAAATGCCTTGATAGTCTATGATTAATTCAAGTTTATGTGTCAGGTAGAATCATAGACTCAGTGATGCCAATGTCTTTTTGATCTGAAGATTTTCCCCTAGGAGTGGAGGATAAGGATGTTAATTTAGAGGAGGATGTTAGGGGCAGTTACCCAGGCACAATATTGAAAAGGGGTTTCTGAACAGGCATTGAAGGTACCCTCCTGTGCTTCATATCACTTTGTGTCCCTCTCGCTGAGTATAGGTGGGACACACTCTCACTTGCGACTTGTTTCTAGGCAATGGACATGGGAAAGGTGATGGAGTGTCACTCCCAGGATTGCTTTAGACTCCGTTTTAGCAGACTGGGTCTTAACCCTCTTTGCTGGCTTGATAAAGTAAATGGCCATATTGATGAAGTCCATGTGGCAAGGAATGGTGGCTGACCCCTGGAAGATGTGGGGAAGCTGTGAGGTCAGCCCTTAGCCTACAGCCAGTAGAAGGTGGTGTCACTTGGTCATATGACCACAAGAAAATGAATTCTGCCAACAACCTGAATGGGCTTGGAAGTGAACTCTTCCCCAATCAAGCTCCAGGTGAGAATGCAGCCCAGCCAACACCCTGACGTCAGTTTTGTGAGACCCCCAAGAGGAGGACTCAGTTCAGCCCAATGTCCGAATTCCTGACCCATGGGAACTGTGAGATAATAAATATGTGTTGTCTCAAGTTGCTAAATCTGTGATAATTTGTTTCACAGCTATAGGAAATAAATACAGTGGTGGTGGTGGGGGGGGGGGGGGGGTGATGTCAGATAACTTCTCCTAAACAGGAAATAACAAGGCAGCCATGATGCCAAGGGTCCATCTCATCACCAATAAGTAACATTTACTCTTTCTCGGTGTCCACTGCCCCTTGGTCTAACAGTACGTTTTTGTCACCTCTGAGTTGTCCCCTCTTCCCTTGAGACAGAACTCTTATGTTGTACTACTGACCAAAGGATGACAAAAGGTATTCCTCCTAGTTTTTCATGTAGGTAGTCTGAGCCCATGCAAAGGTGTGAGGTAGGAGAGTGTGTTCCTCTATTCTTTGGATAGCTTCTCTTCCCATGCAGAACCCTTCTCCAAAAGAGTACAAATAGCCTCTTGCTACTACCCTTCACATGCCCTACCCATGCCCCATACCTTTTTAAATTTCCTTCTTTCCATTAAATTTTGTCTGTTCTATTCTTTAGATGTTGCTTGGTATCATTGAATTCATGCTAAGTTCAATCACCTGATATCAATTTAGAGAATCATCTCACTGCAATAACATTTATGCTTTTTAAAAAATACCTTAAAAAAAAAAAAAAAAAAGACTTGAACCAGTGGGAAACTCAAGAAACTGGTGAACAGATATATTGCCCAGTCAAGACTCCCAAGGCCTCATAAACCACATCACTTAGGGGCAATGGGAAACAGCTTTCCTGTCTGCTCCAGAAGACTGCCTCACATTTCCTTCCCACTGGGGGCCTCTTGTTCATTGGGCCTATATTAAGTGGCCATATTATGTTTATTCCAGAAGCAGCAGCAGCATCTGTCGAGTGTCTGGAAAGTGTCAGAATCCACTCACCCACCATGTGGAAATGTGGATGGACAGCTTGCCATATGCTCGTCACAGATATACCACTTGTATCTTCTAAAGGTTTTTAGCAGACACTCTTACTCCATGTATCTCTGAGCTGTAGAGAAATGTACCTTTCTTATTGGAGCAATGGGAGAGAAGCCAGGAGATGGAACTCAGCGTAGGTTTGAACAAGTGGAGTCACCCTTTCAGGGAAGGTACCCAGTGTCCTACTACACGGAAGATTCAGAAAAGCTCCATATCGCCAAGGAGACTAAAGACCCTCTCCACCTATACCTCACTGTCTTGGTCTCTAAGCCCTTGTGCAACATGCCATCTGCCCGGAATGCCTTCTCTTACTCTACTTGAATCTGTGGTTAGTTTAGGGATAAGTACACGTGCACTGCTGCCTTAACTGACTTTAGGGTGATGAGACTGCCTACCCTGGGCCCTCATAAGAGCAGCAAGATGACATTTAAGATGTTGTCCAGAAATTGTCTGAATTGTCTGTCTCCCTGACCAGACAGTAGGCTTCTTGAAGATATGGGTCGGGTCTGTTGTCTTTTGTCTTCAGAGTCTAGCTCAGTGTCTAGCCCTAAATAACTGAGTAGATTATTTAGATTAGAGATTATGAATAATTAGAATTATTAATAGAGAATAATTAAATCTAATAATTTAGATTATTAGATTATGTAGATTAGAGAATGAATGAATGTCCAGATAAGAAGCAAGAAACTGATCTGTTCAAGCTGCAATTGAGTAAAAGAAAGAAAAAGGAGATGATGATTCTACAAGAGCAAGAGCTGAGAAGAAGGTGAAGTTGATAGGTGTTCTGTATTAAAATGAGGCCACAAGTTCTTTGTCCCATCCTGCCCTGTGTAATTATTGGGCAGCCAAGGTACTTCATGACATTTCCAAAAGGGCATCTGTGAAAACCACTCAGCTGAGGGCAGGAAGCCAGGGCTTTATTAACAGAAATTTTGTGGTTGAGAAAGTATTGCAAAGCAGTGCAATAAGTAGGTTTTACTTTCATGGCAGTTTCTGATTATTTCTTACAGTCAAAGTATTTCATAAACACTTATCTATTATATGTTTACAAGTTGATGTTATGAGATCTAATTTTTTTTCCCATATTAGACTTTGGACAGGAGATAGAAACTCCTTTTAAAAAAAAAAAAAATAAGTGAACGTGTTTACTTGTATTAGTCATATTGACTTGTGTTAGAAAGAGGTGACGTTACAAGGTGTTCTACATTAAATAGACCTACAAATAATCTGTTCCATCCTGTCCTATATAATTATTGGACAGCAAAGTCACTTTATGACATTTTCTAAAAGGGTGTCTTAGTTATATGTATTTTACTATAACTCAAATATTCATTGAAAATACGTGTCATGACACAGTTAATCAAATAATACCATTTTTATAAATAGCTATGAATGACATATTGATCCTCTCTCCTTCAAGTTTTTGCCAGCTACCTTCTATGCTGCTGCTACCTTCTATGGCAGTGTGACCCACCGTTGCTTACATACTGAGCTACAGTCCCCTGATCTAATCCAGTCCTGTTAGTTAGTGTTAGTCACTCAATCATGTCCAACTCTTTGTGATCCCTATGTAGCCTACCAGGCTCCTCTCTCCATGGAATTCTCCAGACAAAAATACTGGAATGGGTAGCCATTCCTCTCTCCAGAGGATCTTCCTGATCCAGGGAGTGAACCTAGGTCTCCTTCATTGCAGGCAGATTCTTTACCATCTGAGGCACCGGGGATCTTTTAGGATGTGCTCACTATTCCCATTGTGCTGAGAGCTCCCTTTCTACTTTTGAGAACAACTATACCTATTTTTTATTAATTAGAAAAATCTCTTCTATCATTTCTATAAACTTGGTGTGTACAGGAGTTTTCCATCTTGAGAACTGGGAAAATCTCTATGAATAACTATGCAGATATCTAAAGGGAGAACATTCCAGACAGAAGAAACAACTGATGCAAAGGTCCTGGGGTGAGAGTGTACTTGGCAAGAATAGGCGAGAGCCCAAGATGGCTGGATCGTAGCTGAGCAGAGTCGGCAAGTGAGAACATAATAGAAGATGAGCAGCAAGATATAAGGAGGGCTGCAGCTTGTGGAGTTGTGAGGCCATTTTATGGACCTTGGGTTTCCTCTGAGGAAGATGGTGAAGTATTGGAGGTTTTTGAGCAGGGAAGTAAGATAATCTACCAATATTTTAAAACAGCTACTCTAGCTGTCTTCACTACCTGGATAGGGAGGTCTGGCATGCTGCAGTCCTGGGGGTCGCAAAGAGTCAAACACAACTGAGTGACTGAACTGAACTGAACTGAACTCCAGTTGTCATGGTGAGAACAGACTCAAAGGAGAAGAATCAGTATGCTAGTGCAAAAACCCAGGTTGGAGATGATGGCTCAGACCATGGTGGTAAGATGGGTGGCTGGATTGTAGATATACTTTGAAGGTACAGTCAACAGGATTTCCTGATTTACGAAATGAAGAGAAAGAGAAGAAGACAGGCATCCATGATGACTCCAAGGCTTTTGGTCTGAACACAGAAAGGAAGTGCTGGCATCAAAGATTTGGGATGACTATGAGTGGAACAGATTTACAAGAGGAAATCAAGAGTTCTGTTTCTGATGTATTGAGTTGAAGATGTTGACTGGGCAAGTCCAGATTTCAACAGGGATATGCTTGGAATGGCACTTAAGGACTTGAGATTGGGTGGGTTCACCAAGGTAATGAGTTTGGTTACAGAGGGATAGAGGGGCAGTGGTCAAGCTTGGGGCACTCCAATGTTAAGCAGTCTGGAGAAGAGGATCTAGATCAGGAGACTTAGAAGAAGCAGTCAGTGAAGGAAGAGAGAAAAAAGAAAATTCAGTTGATACATGTGCTGTACCTTAATTCAGTACATTATGTAACAATCTAGATTGAGAAATTGGAACTAAATTGAGATCGTTCTTCACTTTGAGGAAAACAATATGATGCAATGGATAAATAATGGGTCTAGCCTATGATGCAAGTACTTTTAAAATTACACCCTCTACACCTCACCCCCACAACCTCAGGGCAGTACCTGACAGTCTGTGTAGAAAGCTATCTTGGATCTTTCCAGTTTTTGCTGAAAAGAAAGTTCACTATATTATCAGTATTTTCAGCCATTTTTAAAGAAAACTACTAAATTATTTTTAAATGAATGAAAATCAGTTGGGTTTGTTGGTGAGAATAGTGACTATAGGCAAGTGATGAGCACCTTAGGATCTGGCACTTTCTGTGACTCAGACAAGGAAGTGTCTGCCTAGAGAGAATTCAGGGTGGCTAGGTACAGGTTCTAGCTAAAAAATAATAATAATAATAATAATAAATTAATTTTTTTAAAGCAGCAAAAATAGAATAGAAAGTAGAGTCTCCAAACACCTCCTGTCCAGGTTCTACCATTTTTCCTTAGACTTACTCTGTGCCACAGGCAATTTGCTTGATTGAGGTTTCCATTTTCCCACCTGTAATTGAGGGTGCTCAGTTGCCTCTGACTCTTTGTGACCCCATGAACTGTAGCCACCAGGCTCCTTTGTCCATGGAATTTCCCAGGCAAGAATACTGGAGTGGGTAGCCATTTCCTCCTCCAGGGGTTCTTCCCAACCCAGCGATCGAACCTACACCTCCTGTGGCTCCTGCATCGGGAGGCGAGTTCTTTACCACTGAGCCACCTGGGAAGCCCAAACTGAGGGCAGGATGAATCATTTTAAAACTTTTTTCAGGAAGGTGTTCTTAATGTCAAGGTCTTATTAGAGACCTTAAGAAGAAGGTAGGTTTCTCCTATTGAGTTCTTGGGAGCCAGCTGAAAATGACTGGGATTGAATGAGTTATAGAGACACTGTGTTATTTAAAAAGCAATGAGATCAGTGCTTCCACATCCATAAATATGTGTGATTGCCCCAGGGGAGATGTGCCTGCCTACCATCGCCAGCTCATAAAGGTGACCATACAAACACTGGGCTGGAGCTCGGTTTCCCCATGAGGCAGCCAGCCAAGTCTCATAATTTGTGACACAGCTGTCAGAGCTCCCAAGACTGTCTCTTGGCCCCTTGACCTCGGGGCAGGTGGGCCATGCGGGAGCCCTTCCACCAGCTCCCGTACTCCTGCTTGGGCCCATGAATCTCATGAGAGGCAGTGAGGTAATGGCTAGGTCAGCATACCAGGCTTCCTGACATGACCCCAGGCAGTGGGTCCATTCTGTCCAGAGAGGGCAGGGAGCTCACCGTGTCAGAAGGCACTCCAGCCTACTGACTGATGTCTATAGAGCAGGATGGATTCAGTTCCTAGACTCACATTTTCCATGGCTTCTCTGGCCAAACTCTTGAGGCTTTGAAAGAAGAGGGAGTTCAACTAAGCTAACTGCCTTTAAGAACTATCCCCATACTGCCCGCTGAAAGGAATTTCAAACCTCAAGGCCACAAGCTCTCCAAGTCCCAGTGTGACTCCAATCAGATTCCTGAAAGGTGGCTACAGCTGGAGAGAGCCAGGCAGACAGATTCAATAAGCTCTGGACCTGATTGGAAATCTGATGCTCCAATCAAAACATACCTGGAGCTGAGGAATCCATCTTGAAGGCAAAGTCTCATTATCAGCAAAGGTTCCAAAAACTATCCCTCAGCATGCTTATCTTTATTAGGGTAGCAACACAGGTTGCTGTCTTCTAATACTTGGTACATGAAGATGGAAAAAGATGTGGCCTTTGCTTTCAGGAAAGTTACGGCGGGTATCATGGAAAGATCACCAGCTGAAAGTCCAGGGAGGAAGTTCTCTTTGTCATTTAACTGATTTGATATTCTTGGCAACTTATTTCAACATTCCTGACCCTAGTTTATTTATGTGCAAAACATAAAACAAATGAATCTATATACCAAACAGAAACACACTCACAGACATAGAAAACAAGTTTATGGTTCGTTACCAAAAGGGAGAGGAAGCAGGAGAAGGACAAATGAGGAGTATGGGATTAACAAGTAGAAGCAACTATTCAGAAATTAGATAAATAACAAGGATTTACTGTATAGCACAAGAAATTATGAGGCTTCCCAGGTGACTCATTGGTAAAGAATCTGCCTGCCAATTCAGGAGACGTAGGAGATGTGGGTTTGATCACTGGGTCAGGAAGGAGGAAGGAGGAAATGGCAACCCACTCCAGTATTCTTGCCTGTGAAATTCCGTGGACAGAGGAGCCTGGTGGGTTGTAGTCCACAGGGTCACAAAGAGTTGGATGTGACTGACAGACTGAGAACACGTACACACACACAGGAATTATACCCAGTACTTGTGATAGGGGTTTTCCTGGGAGCTCAGCTGGTGAAGAATCTGCCAGCAATGCCAGAGACCCCTGTTCAATTCCTGGGTTGGGAAGATTCCCCTGGAGAAGGGATAACCTACCCACTCCGGTATTCATGGGCTTCCCTGGTAGTTCAGAGAGTAAAGAATCTGCCTGCAATGTGGGAGGCCAGGATTCAATCCCTGGGTTGGGAAGATCCCCTGGAGGAAAGCATGGCAACCCACTCCAGTATTCATGCCTGGAGAATCCCCAAGGACAGAAAAGCCTGGTGGGCTACAGTCCATGGAGTTGCAAAGAGTTGGACACGATTGAGCGACTAAGCACAACACATATTGTGATAACCTATAATGGAAAATAATCTGCAAAGAAACTTAATCACACACAAAAAATGAATCACTATGCCAAAAACCTGAAACTAACACAGTATTGTAAATCAACTATACTTCAAGAGCCAAAAACAAAAACCCAGTATGTGAACTGCAGGTCATGATAAGATCTGTAAAGTGCTGGTTCAAACTGGGTCTCCTAAGTGAGAGAGAGTGTTAGTCGCTCAGCTGTGTCTGACTCTTCACAATCCCATGGACTATAACCCACAGGTTATATATGGAATTTCTCAGGCAGGAATACTGGAGTGGGTTGCCATTCCCTTCTCCAAGGGATCTTCCTGATCCAAGGATCGAATCCGAGTCTCCTGCATTGCAGGCAGGTTCTTTACCACCTTGCTTTGCATGTAGGAAATGCTCAACAAAAAGAAAATGGTAGCTACTTGTACTAGAAGCACTTGACACTGTGCAAGGCCATTCAGCTCACCTTCTTCCTCAAGTCATAACATTTATCACTTACTCCCCCCCAAACCATATAGTTCTGATCTTGTCTCTGAAAATAAGACCTATTTTTAGTGTCTATGTAGACCACAAAGAGGTTATGCTGTCTAACTATATACCCTAGGCATGAGTACCCAGAGGTGAAGAACTTCGTACCTTGTTCTCCAATAAGACGTTTCCTCCCACTCTCTGAATGTTCTTTCCTCAAAGCAGAGACTTTCTAAGTGCAAAGTCAAAGCTACCAGCTCTAGTGATGTCTACCAATAAATGCAGGCATTATCAGTAGAAGAAATTCCAGTAACCTGGCACTGGGTATTCTGGAGGCTGATGTGGAACTATTAGAAGCATCTGACAAGTTCTTCCCCTGGGATGCAATCACAAACCTAAGCTCTAGGAGACTTCTGCTCCCCTTGTTGCCACACAGAACTCCCAGGACATATTTGCTTTCCCAAAACAAGGACTGAGAACCAGAGTCAGGAGAGTGAGGTCCCTGTCCTGTGATCATCAATCTCATCTCTGTTTCTATGGAGTAGACTGGTTTGTGCTTGAACCTAAGGTATGTATCTTTGTTCTGTATTCTTCTACTACTTATGCCTAGTTTGATCTTTTCACCCAAACGTTTGACTTACTAACCAAACTCCTACATACATCCTCTTGCTTGGGCTAGCAAAGCACCAGCTCCTGGTGACCAACTTCAAGTTTCCTTACTTCTGCATGTTGCCTTGGTATTTCACATTGCTGTTCAGTCGCTCAGTCCTGTCCGACTCTTTGAGACCCTATGAACTGCAGCACTCCAGGCTTCCTTGCTCTTCACCGTCTCATAGAGATTGTTCAAACTTATGTCCATAGAGTCACTGATGTCATTCAACCATTACATCCTCTTTCATCCCCTTCTCTGCATGCCGTCAATTTTTCCCAGCATAAGGGTGTTTTCTAATGAGTCAGTTCTTCGCATCAGGTGGCCAAAGTATTGGAACTTCAGCTCCAGCATCAGTCCTTCCAATGAATATTCAGGAATGATTTCCTTTAAGATCGACTGGTTTGATCTCCTTGCTGTCCAAGGGATTCTCAAGCGTCTTCTCCAACACCACAGTTCAAAAGCATCAATTTTTCAGCATTCAGCCTTCTTTATGCTCCAACTCTCACATCCACGCATGACTATTGGAAAAACTGTAGCTTTGACTATACGAACCTTTGTTGGCAAAGTAATGTCTCTGCTTTTTTATATGCTGTCTAGGTTGGTCATAGCTTTTATTCCAAGGAGCAAGTGTCTTTTAATTCATGGCTGCAGTCACTGTTCACAGTGATTTTTGAGCCCAAGAAAATAAAGTCTGTCACTGTTTCCATTTATTCCCCATCTATTTGCTATGAAGTGTTGGGACCTGATGCCATGATCTTCATTTTTTTGAATGTTGAATTTTAAGCCAGGTTTTTTTCATTCTCCTCTTTCACATTCATCAAGAGGCTCTTTAGTTCCTCTTCGCTTTCTTCCATAAGGGTGGTGTCATCTGCATACCTGAGGTTGTTGATATTATCCCAGCAATCTTGACTGCAACTTGGGCCTCCTCCAGCCTGACATTTCACATGAGGTATTCTGTAAATAAGTTAAATAAGGAGGGTGCCAGTATACAACCTTGACGTACTCCTTTCCCAATTTTGAACCAGTCCATTTTTCCATGTCTGGTTCTAACTGTTGCTTCTTGATTTGTACACAGGTTTATCAGGAGGCAGGAAAAGTGGTCTGATATTCCCATCTCTTTAAGAATTTTCCAGTGTGCTGTGATCCACACAGTCAAAGGCTTTGGCATAGTCAATAAAGCAGAAGTAGATGTCCTTCTGGAATTCTCTTGCTTTTTCTATGATCCAACAGATGTTGGCAATTTGATCTCTGGTTCCTCTATTTTTTCTAAATCCAGTTTGTATATATGGAAGTTCTCAGTTCATGTAGTGTTGAAGCCTAGCTTGGAAGATTTTGAGTATTACTTTTCTAGCATGTGAAATTAGTGCAATTGTGTGGTAGTTTGTACATTCTTTGGCATTTCCTTTCTTTGGAATTGGAATGAAAACTGACCTTTTCCAGTCCTGTGGCCACTGCTGAGTTTTCCAAATTTGCTTGCATGTTCAGTGCAGCACTTTCACAGCATTATCTTTTAGGATTTGAAATAGCTCAGCTGAAATTCCATCACCTCCACTAGTTTTGTTCATAGTGATGCTTCCTAAGGCCCACTTGACTTCACACTCTAAGATCTCTGGCTCTAGGTGAGTGATCACACCATCATGGTTATCTGGGTCATAAAGATCTTTTTTGCATAGTTCTTCTGTGTATTCTTGTCACCTCTTCTTAATATCTTCTGCTTCTGTTAGGTCTATACCATTTTTGTTCTTTATTGTGCCCATCTTTGCATGAAATGTTCCCTTGGAATTTCTAATTTTCCTAAAGAGATCTCTAGTATTTCCTATTACATTGTTTTCCTCTGTTTCTTTGCACTGATCACTGAGGAAAGCTTTCTTATCTTTCTGTGCTATTCTTTGGAACTCTGCATTCAAATAGGTATATCTTTCCTTTTCTCCTTTGCCTTTTGCTTTTTTTTCTTTTCTCAGCTGTCTATAAGGCCTCCTCAGGCAGCCATTTTGCCTTTTTGCATTTGTTTTCTTGGGGATGATTTTGATCACTACCTCCTGTACAATGTCACGAACCTCCAGCCATAGTTTTTCAGGCACTTTGTCTATCAGATCTAATCCCTTGAATCTATTTGTCACTTCCACTGTATAATCATAAAGGATTTGATTTAGGTCATACCTGAATGGCCAAGTGACTTTTCCTACTTTCTTCAATTTAAGTCTGAATTTGGCAATAAGGAGTTCATGATCTGAACCACAGTCAGCTCCCAGTCTTGTTTGTGCTGACTGTATAGAGCTTCTCCAGGGCTTCCCTGAGAGCTCAGTTGGTAAATAATCTATCTGCAATGTGGGAGACCCTGGTTTGATTCCTGGGTCGGAAAGATCTGCTGGAGTATGGGTAGGCTCCCCACTCCACTATTCTTGGCCTTCCCTTGTGGCTCAGCTGGTAAAGAATCTGCCTGTAATGTGGGAGACCTGGGTTCAATCTCTGGGTTGTGAAGGTCCCCTGGAGAAAGGAAGGGCTACCCACTCCAGCAAGAATTGCCTGGAGAATTCCATGGACTGTATAGTCCATGGGGGTCTCAAAGAGTTGGGCAATACTGAGCAACTTTCACATTCACATTCATTCACATTCATATAGAGCTTCTCCATGTTTGACTGCAAAGAATATAATCAATCTGATTTTGGTATTGACCATCTGGTGCCATGTGTAGAGCTATCTCCTGTGTTGTTGGAAGAGGGTGTTTGCTATGGCCAGCATGTCCTCTTGGCAAAGCTCTGTTAATCTTTGCCCTGCTTCATTTTGTAATCTAAGGCCAAACTTGCCTGTTACTCCAGGTATCTCTTCCTACTTTTGCCTTCCAGTCCTTTATGATGAAAAGGGCATCTTTTTCTGGTGCTAGTTCTAGATGGTCTTGTAGTTCTTCACAGAACCATTCAACTTCAGCTTCTTTGGCATTAGAGTTAGGAGAAGAGACTTGCATTATTGTGATATTGAATGGTTTGTCTCGGAAATGAACTGAGATCATTCTGTTGATTCGAGATTGCACCCAAGTACTGCATTTCAGTGGAGAAGGCAATGGCACCCCACTCCAGTACTCTTGCCTGGAAAATCCCATGGACGGACGAGCCTGGTAGGCTGCAGTCCATGGGGTCACTAAGAGTCGGACACGACTGAGCGACTTCACTTTCACTTTTCACTTTCATGCATTGGAGAAGGAAATGGCAACCCACTCCAGTTTTCTTGCCTTGAGAATCCCAAGGACGGGGGAGCCTGGTGGGCTGCTGTCTATGGGGTTGCACAGAGTCGGACACGACTGAAGCGACTTAGCAATAGTAGCAGCCACAAGTGCATTTCAGACTCTTTTGTTGACTATGAGGGCAACTCCGTTTCTTCTAAGGGATTCTTGCCCACAGTAGTAGATATAATAGTCATCTGAATTAAATTTGCCCATTCCAGTCCATTTTAGTTCACTGATTCCTAAAACGTCAATGTTCACTCTTGCCATCTCCTATTTGACCACTTCCAGTTTACTTTCATTCATGGACCTAACATTCCAGGTTCCTATGCAATATTGTTTATTACAACATTAGACATTACTTTCACCACCAGACCCATCTACAATTGGTTGTTGTTTCCTCTTTGGCTCTACCTCTTCTTTCCTTTTGGAGCCATTTCTCTGCTCTTCTCCAGTAACATATTGGGCACCTACCGACCTGGGGAGTTCATCTCTCAGTGTCATATCTTTTTGCCTTTTCATACTGTTCATGGGGTTCTCAAGGCATGAATGCAGAAGTGATTTGCCATTCCCTTCTCCAGTGGATCATATTTTATCATGGACGGACCATGACCTGTCCATCCTGGGTGGCTCTACACAGCATGGCTCATAGTTTCACTGAGTTAGATAAGTCTGTGATCCATGTGATCAGTTTGGTTAGTTTTCTGTGACTGTGGTTTCCAGTCTGTCTGCCCTCTGATGGATGAGGATAAGAGACTTGTGAAAGCTTCCTGATGGGAGGGACTGGCTGTGGGGAAAATTGGGTGTTACTCTGGTGAGCAAGGCCAAGCTCAGTAAATCTTCAATCCAATCTTCTGCTGATGGGTGGGGGCCAAACTATGGTAGGGGTAATGTCGACCTCCTTTCCAAAAGGACTTATGCCAGCATGTCATGGCTCCCAGGAATGTTGCAGTCAGTGCCCCTGACCCCACGGCAGGCCACTTTTGACCCACACCTCCACCAGAGACTCCTGGACACTCTCAGGCAAGTGTGACTCAGTCTTTTGTGGGGTCACTACTTCTTTCTCCTGGGTCCTGGTGCACATAAGGTATTTTGTGCCTTGCAAGAGTCTGTTTACCCAGTCCTATGGAAGTTCTGTAATCAAATCCTGCTAACCTTCAAAGTCAAATTGCCCTGGGACACTCAGTTCCTTTGTTGGATCCCCAGGTTGGGAAATCTCTTGTGGGCCCTGTAACTTTTGCAGCAGTGTGAGAACTTCTTTGGTATAATTATTCTCCAGTTTGTGGGTCATCTGCTTGGTGGCTCTATAATGGAGCTCATGGTGACCACCTCCAAGAGGACTTAGGTCACAGGCTGTGCCTCCCAGCTCTGCTGCAGCCAGTGCCCCATCCCTGTGGCAGGCTACTGCTGACCCTTGCCTGTGCAGGAGACCCTCTGACACTCCAAGGCCGGTCTGGCTCAGTCTTTTGTGGAGTTCACTGCTCCTTTCTCTGGGTCCTGGTGCGCACAAGGTTTTGTTTACACCCTCCAAGCATCTCTGTCATGTATGAGATTTGATTTCAAATGCAATTGCACCCATCCTACCATCTTTTTGGGGCTTCTCCTTTGCCCTTGGACAAGGGTATCTTTTTTTGGTGGGATACAATCTGTCGATTGTTGTTCAGCAGCTAGTCACGATTTCGGTGTTCTTACAGGAAAAGATGAGCACATGTCCTTCAACTCTGCCATCTTGAGTCAAGATGATACTTCATAATGCATCTCAATTTCATTGCCAGACTGCACCATGGTGTTCTTACCTTGCATGCCTTTCTAGTCATTCTTAGTCACTCAATTGTGTTTAATTCTTGCAACCCCATGGACTGTAGCCTGCTAGGCTCTTCTGTCCAAGGGATTTTCCAGTAAGAGTACTGGAGTGGGCTGCCATTTCCTCCTCCAGGGTATTTCCCAGACCCATGGATCAAAACCTCATCTCCTGTGTCTCCTGTATTGCAGGTGGATTCTTTACCCACTAAGCCATCGGGGTATTTTTTGCACACTAGACTACCCGCCATGGTTCATCAACCTCTTTTTCTCCAGGCCTCTCCCATTCTTGAAGCCCCTTATACCCCATCTCTATTTGATACCTATTTCAAGTAGTAACTGCTTTACATGTTAGATCTTCCCTGTGAGATTAAAAGAGAGAACTGTATCAGTTGTTTCTCTTCTATGTTTTATATAAACGGGTGCAGGACCGAGCAAATATGAGCTATTCCTTTATTTCAATGCCAAATGTTCTTTAAAACTGGTTCTTAACATGACTCATCATAAAGTGAAACAGTAATGATGCATATGTTGTTCTGTTCATCTCTCTCATGTTTGATCTCCTTGACAGAAACCATTAAATAACTAGGAAAAGGGAAGGAGAGAGGAGGTATGGGTGTTTATTGAGCAAAGGACAAGTGGAGCAGGAAACAGAAGGGATTGTTGCTAGCAGGTGTCTAACCAACTCTTTTTGAGTTAAAATATTCCTGACCTGGGGGGAGAAACTTACTCCTTTCTCTCCATTCATTTGATGGCACTGAGTTCAAAACTGTTTCTCTACACCTGCTGTGATTGTCAGGCTTGCAGCTACTGAAGTTCTTGAGAATCTCATTCCCTACTTGAAGCTTATACTCTCCTTGATGCTTGATACACTTCTGTTAGCTAGCTTTCTAGAAAGCTTATATCTAGGGATCTGGAAAAGAAGTAGAAGTTGGCTATTATAGTGGAAAAGATGCCTTACTCTGTGCTCTATTCCCAGACTTCTAACAACAGATGTGCTCTTGAGACTTTAGAAGCCCAGTTAAGCTTGATTTCATTTTCTCTGACAGCAGATTGGGTTTCTCTGGTAGCTCAGTGCATTCCCCCCTACCAATGCAAAAGCTGTGGGTTTGATCCCTGGGTCAGGAAAATCCTTTGGAGAAATAAATGGCAACTCACTCCAGTATACTTGCCTGGGAAATCCCATGGACAGAAGAACTGGATGGCTACATACCCACCCAGAGTTGGACATGACAGAAACTAAACCATGAAAGCTTGATTACTAACACAGAGAGTTAGGCAATTGTGCTGAGATTCACCTACCTAGCCATTCTCTTCTTTTTTTTTTCTTTTTCTTTTTCTTTCTTTCCTGAAAGAAGCCTGATTTTATTCCAGGTGGACATTGTTGTTGTTGTTCAGTTACTCAGTTGTGTCCAACTCTTTGTGACTCCATGCCAAGCTTTCCTGTCTTTCGTTATCTCCCAGAGTTCATTCAAACTCATGTCTATTAAGCTGGTGATGCCATGCAACCATCTCTTCCTCTGTCATCCCCTTCTCTTCCTGCCTTCAATCTTTCCAAGCATCAGGATCTTTTCCAATGAGTCAGTTCTTCGCATCAGATGGCTGAAGTATTGGAGCCTCAGCCTCAACATCAGTCCTTCCAATGAATATTCAGGAATGGTCTCGTTTAGGGTTGACAGATTTGATCTTCTTGCAGTCCAAGTAACTCTCAAGAGTCTTCACCAGCACCACAGTTCAAAAGCATCAGTTCTTTGGTGTTCAGCCTTCTTTATGGTCCAACTCTCACATCCATACATGACTACTTGAAAAACCATAGCATTGATGAGATGGACCTTTGTTGGCAAAGTGATATCTCGGCTTTCTAATATGCTGTCTACGTTTGTCATAGATTTTCTTTCAAGGAGCAAGCAACTTTTAATTTCATGGCTAAAGTGACCATCTGTAGTGATTTTGGAGCCCAAAGAAATAAAGTCTGTCACTATTTCCATTTATTCCCCATCTATTTGCCATGAAGTGATGAGATCTGATGCCATGATCTTTGTTTTTTGAATGTTGAGTTTTAAGCTAGTTTTTTCACTCTCCTCTTTCACCTTCATCAAGAGGCTCTTTAGTTCCTCTTCAATTTCTGCTATTAGGGTGATGTCAGCTGCATACATGAGGTCATTGATATTTCTCCTGGCAATCTTGATTCCAGCTTGAGCTTCATCCAGCCCAGCATTTCATATAAGTTAAATAAACAGAGTGACAGTATACAGACTTGACACTCCTTTTCCAGTTTTGAACCAGTTCCATGTCCAGCTCTAACTGTTGCTTCTTGACCTGCACAGAGGTTTATTAAGAGGCAGGTAAGGTGGTCTGATAGTCCCATCTCTAAGAATTTTCAACAGTTTGCTGTGATCCACACAGTCAAAGGCTTTAGCGTCCTCAATAAAGCAGAAGTAGATGTTTTTCTGGAACTCTCTTGCTTTTTCGATGATCCAATGGATGTTGGCAATTTGATCTCTGGTTCCTCTATCTTTTCTAAATCAGCTTGTATGTCTGAAAGTTCTTGGTTCACATACTGTTGAAATCTAGCTTGAAGGGTTTTGAGCATTACCTTGCTAGTATGTGAAATGAATGCAATTGTGTGGCAGTTTGGTATTGCCCTTCTTTGGGGTTGGAATGAAAACTGACCTTTTCCAGTCCTGTGGCCACTGCTGAGTTTTCCAAAGTTGCTGGCATGTTGAGTGCAGCACTTTAACAGCATCATCTATTACGGTTTGAAATTCTGTCACTTCTGTCACCTTCACTAGCTTTGTTCATAGTAAAGCTTCCTAAAGCCCACTTGACTTCTCACTGCAGGATGCTTGGCTCTAGGTGAGTGACCACATTCTCATGGTTAGCTGGGTCATTGAGACCTTTTTTGTATAGTCCTTCTGTGTGGAGATATGCCCAATTAAAGAATGTACTTATCTTTTCTTGCAGTGAGGGGTGGTCAATACCATGGAAGTGAAAATTTCTGGGTGGGATTCCTTGAAAAGTGCCTCAAAAGGGGGCAGGCAATAGGCAGGAAATTTAAATTTGCTATTCCTCCCTCCCTTCTACTTTTGGAGTGAAGTTTTGAAGCCATCTTAAAACACAAGTTGAACTTGAAAAGGGAAGATGCACAGTGAGGATGGTGGGCCAATGATGGGAGAAGCATGGCTCTAGATGACTGTGGGGCCCTCCATGGCTCCCTGTATGCCTGCCTTACATTTTCTTAACAGGAGGAATGAGCGTCTGGCCTTTTTTTAAGTCATTTATTTGAATTTACTTTATAAGCAGCCAAATCTGCTCCTGACACAATCTTTCCACCCCATCCACTCTAAGCCCATTCATTATCTCCACTTGAGGGTCTATGTCAAAGATTGTTTCCAAAGGGATTTAGCAACCTAAATTTTCTGTGGCTCTAGATGAAAGATGAAGACCTGGAACTTAGTGAATGGAGCCCCAATACATGCTTAGAATTGTGCCATAGCTGTAGGAACATAAAAGGCAATCCACCTTACTTAGCTAAGGTGTATCAAGCAGAATCTGTCAAGCTCCATGGGGCTGAATTAAAGGAAGGGAAAGTTCTCGTTACTCCTGTTGCCATCACTGCTGGTTACATTGTTTTGTTATTTATTAGGTGAAGATGACTGTAGAATGGGGAATATATTCAAAAAAGCAGGGAGGCTTCCTCTGGACCTGGGAAAAATGGTGGTTAAATGGTTCTAAAAGTCAGAAGAAGACTCAGAGAGTCCTGAGCAGGTTAAAAAATTATTCAGACCAAGGTTGTTCAACTACTTGTTCTTTAACACATCACTCGTAACTGGTGGGAAAAATTTCTGTAAATATAATTTGTGCTGTGCTGTGCTTAGTCACTCAGTCATGTCTGACTCCTTGTGACCCCATGGACTGTAGCCCACCAGGCTCCTCTGTTGATGAGGATTCTCTAGGCAAGAATACTGGAGTGGGTTGCCATGCCTTCCTCCATGGGATCTTCCCAACCCAGGGATGAATCCAGGTCTCCCACATTGCAGGCAGATTCTTCACCATCTGAGCCACCAGGGAAGCCCAGGAAAACTGGAATGGGTAGTTCCAGGGGAACTTTCCAACCCAGGAATCGAACTGGGGTCTCCTGCATTGCAGGCTGATTCTTTATCAGGCGAGCTGCCAGGGAAGCCCAAATATAACTTGCAGTAAGACACAAAATAAAGACATAAAGTATAAAACTCTTGGTAAGTGCCTAGTGCATTGTAGATGTTAGATAAATATTAATTGAATGAACATGTGAATTAGTCGATGAATGAATAAACACACTATGTTCTGGAAACGGAACTATGTTCTTCCAAGTACATGTGCCCTTGCATGTGCAAGTGCTTCTACTTAGCCCATCTCTTTTCTTTATCTGATTAAATTCGACACATTCTTCAAGATCCAACTCAAATATTACAAACAGCATATTTATGACTGTCTCTGTCATGCCACCAATTAACTGGTCACTTCCACCATGATGTTCATTCTTTTATACTACAGAAATAACACTGCCTTCCATATTGCACTTATAAAAAGACCTGAAATATGAAAAACATCCCACTTGCATTTTATGATAATTGTTTGTGCACATATTTCTCCCTTAAAATCAGAGAAGAAAAGGTACCCAACATATCCAGAGTACTACTCTATACCAGATACTGGGCAAGGGTCTATTTCTTCACCTGTTCTCTGGAGCCAACCTGGGTAGCAGGTAATAGTCACGATTCCTAGATAACAGAGGAGGGATATCTGAGCCATCTTTTGCAAGGGTTTTATTTCTTGGGGCTTTTCTGCGCTGAACAATAAACATAAACTCCAGTTCCTTACCATAAACAAAAAGACATCAGCAGCTCCTTTTAGAAAAGCCCCTTATCCTAATCTATCCCATCACCTCCTAAGGAAATAAATAAGAAAAATTATTTTCTAGGGCCTTCAGAGAAAGCAAAGAGGTCACTGAGACCAAAAGTTAGAAACAGAAGCCAATAGAGCCTTCCTATTAGAGATTTGATCTCTGGTATCCATTGTATCCAATAGACCCCATGCATGGCTTAATGAATTCAAGATCAAAGTTTGAAGGACTTGCTCCATGCTCTACTTGTGTATCCCCTTGTCTCGCATCTCCCCACTGCAAGAATGTAACTTCTATAGGGCAAGAACTTGGCCTGATTCACCTTTTTATCCTCAGCAACCAGAATAGTAACATCTCTTATTTTCTGATTGAAGAATCACTTTGATTAAATATTTTTTTCTCTTAATTAGAAAGAAAGCCAAGGGTTAAAGATTTATCAGTCATTCCTAAATCATTCTAAATTACACAATGAAATAGTTTGACCTCTAACAGAAACTGCCCAGTGGGGACACAGATATGTTGAGGGTGAGGAGGAGGAGAGAAACTTTGGCATGTAGATAATCTAAACAGGAAAGGTAACACTTTGAACTGTAAAGGATATCATCTGTTTCTTAGATGGCAAAGGACATGATGACTCAGCACACAGGATGGGAGCCCAGAAAGAGATGGACGAGACCAAAAATCAACTTTTCCTCCTTTGCTATTTTGCTTAAGGTCCTGGGAGGGGCTAAAGGATGCCGTTAAAATCATCCCACCTGCTGCCTTCAAAAGTGTGACCCCTCCTTTATCATTCTTAGGTGTGTGATAAATATTTTTCAAACTGTTTTTAATAAGAAGAAAGGGCTATACCTGATGGTTGAAGAAAGGAGACTGTTTCATAGAAGGAAACATAGTAATTAGTATGCTGCATACAGGTTGATTGGCAGTATCAGCACTTAAAAGCCATAAGCCTGATGTCAGATTGCATGTGCGCAAAAAACAATTCCTTTATTCATTTATTCTTTCATCAAGCATGTTTAGAGCACCTATTTGTTCTAGGAAACATGCTCAGCATAAGGCACAAACCAATAAAGCCCAGTCCTGGCTTCCAGGAACTGGTAGTATCAAGGACTGTTTGAGAGAAAAGAAATGAGATACAGTGAGTGAATTGCAAAAGAGTCTCCAACATCTTGCACTCAGATTTATTCACTTTCTCCAAACATCCTATTCAACATTCCAAAGCAACACAGGCTCTTTGACAAGGGCACCCAGGAAGGTAAGAAATCCAGATATTATTCTTAATGGTTAAGGATTCAGGATTCTTGCCTGGAAAATCACATAGACAGAGGAGCCTGGCAGGCTACAGTTCATAGGCTTGCAAAGAGTTGGACACAACTGAGTGAGTGAGCATGCACGCCTGCACAAGAGTCAGAGAGAGCTGGCTTAAAATTCCAGTTCTGCCACTTGGTTGTGTGACCTTAGGCAAATCAACACTTCTGCAACCTGTTTTTGCTTCTATAATAAAATGTAGGTTCTTGTGAGGTGTAAGTAAAACAATGGATATAAAGAAACAAGTATAGGGACTGACCTACGGAAGGATCCTAGAATTTCCATCTATTGTCCCCTGTTCTTCAGCTCTGAGGAGCTGAGTCTATTGGGACCCTGCACATAGCCAGCCTTTGAGAGAGCTGATGATGTCCTCTGCGTCCAGCAGGTCATTTGCCAGCAGGGACTTAAGAGAACAGTGGTGGGGGATGGTAAGGAAACCTGGGCAGAGCTCACTGATCTGGGTTCCGAGGAACGCAGCGTAGATTGGGGTATTGGGACTTAAGGGCACCAGGTATGAAGACTGACAGGCAGCCCCAGGAAGCCTGAGAAACATTTATTCTGTGACAGTGTGGGTAACCTGGAGACTGAGGCTGAAGTTCAATAACTATCAACAAATGCTGGGTGCTGACAAAATAAAGGTGAAGAGGTCTCTGTTCCTCAGCTCCTGGTCCACTGTGGGAGGGGATCCAGATACAGATTTGTTTATGCAGTGTGGGAAGCCTAGTGATGGAAGAGACACAAGGGGTTATGAGCAAGTTCACTCAACCCATGTTTTTTACACCTGTAGAATGGAATAAGAATTATACCACTTACCCTAGAGGGTTGCTGTGAGAATCAAATAAGAGAAGAAATTCATACAAATATATGTGTATATGTAGACATATTGGTATATGTATTATGTATATATAAATAGATATATTTATTTATATAAAAATATATAATACATTCACATATACAAACAATTGCAAATTATATGTAATGCTATGGGAAAATTAATTTATTTCATAATTAACCATTCATGTTTTCTCTAGGCTTTCTGAGGGAAATGATGTCTTACATTTTTCTTTACCCTTGAATTACTGCTAGGAATAGTACTAAACACATTTTTGTTGGTGTTGTTTAGTCACTAAGTCATGTCCAGCTCTTTTGCAACCCCATGGACTGTAGCCTGCTAGGCTACTCTGTCCATGGGATTTCCAGGCTACGATACCGGCGTGGATTTCTGTTTCCTTTTCCAGGGGACCTTCCTGATTCAGGGATTGAACCTGTGGTTCCTGCATCAGCCACCAGGGAAACCTGGTACTAAACACATAGTGAGAAATTTTTGTTAAAGTAAATATAATCAAAGGTCAAACTCTCAAGAATTAAAATCCCTCTCTTTCCCACTGCTGCAGTCCATGGGGTTGCAAAGAGTGGGACACGACTGAGCAACTGAACGCACATTTTACACAGCTCATGCATCTTGAGAGCAATTCTTTGCCCCTTCCTCCTCCCCCACAAAAATGGTATGGGAAACCTGGTTTTCTGTATGCATGGATGAGTGCCTTTCCCACTGGCTTCAGCAAAAGCAATAAGTTCATCCAAAGACAGAATTTGGCCTGGGGCGGTTGAAGTGGGCCAAGTGTCTGTTCCAAAGTTCTGCTGTGACCAGCGGATTACCTGGGTATTAATGACTGGTTGTGAGAAGCTGACTACCAGACCCAGCCTGAGAAATACAAGGCACTGTAATTCTCACTCACACGGGAAAAAGGACAACTGTGTGAAAAGGACAGCTCTCTGAAACGGTAATATTTTTTCCCTTGAACTGGCTATATGAAGAATCAGAAAACATATATAAAGAGAAATCCATATAATTGGCCAAGGTTCCTGGAGATATGTTAGAGGAATCCCACAAAAATAAGCTCTGCTTTTTATAGTGTCTGCATGTAGCCATTAAGGTCTTTATAATCAGCTTATCTGGACTGCATAGTTAACAGCTATATGAAGGAAAACTGCTCTCACTTAAAACTAATCATTAGACACATGTATATGGAATTTAGAAAGGTGATAACGATAACCCTATATGCAGAACAGAAAAAGAGACACAGAAATACAGAACAGACTTTTGAACTTTGTGGGAGAATGTGAGGGTGGGATATTTCAAAAGAACAGCATGTATACTATCTATGGTGAAACAGATCACCAGCCCAGGTGGGATGCACGAGACAAGTGCTCCGGCCTGGTGCACTGGGAAGACACAGAGGAATCGGGTGGAGAGGGAGGTGGGAGCGGGGATCGGGATTGGGAATACATGTAAATCCATGGCTGATTCATATCAATGTATGACAAAACCCACTGGAAAAAATAAAAATAAAAATAATAAAAAAAAAAAGAAAAAAAACAAAACAAAACAAAAAAAAACTAATCATTATAGTTATATTACAACCAAGTTCTGATTATCTACTCCTAGATTTCTAAACACTGCGGACATCTTGAGATTGTTTTGTATCTGTAGCCCCATGGCTACTTTTCTTAATTAAATCAAGGCTCTCTTGACATATTCAGTTTATTTCAAAGAATGGGAAATTTTCTGTAAGGCTATATCTGCATGGGTCCCTGAAAACGATAACACTTTACTCTCAAGAAGAAGAGGTCCTGTTTATTCAGTTGGGCCTCATGTGAACAAGAGCAGAGATGTCATCAATAGCCTAGGAAGCTTTAAGGACTGGCTACTCTTTCCATTGCTCTCCAACGGCATCTCTATTCTCTCACAAATCAACTTCCTTATTAGGGAGTCATCTGTAATTCAAGGCATCACACACAGTTTCAAGCATCTTATCAGCTGCCTTGTCCTTCTGAGAAGATCTGGTCAACCAGGTTTACCTTTTATCCCATGGAACACTAGCTATCCTACAGACTGGTAGGTAGCCTTTGGGTCAGATGCTCATGTCTGAAAACACAGATATAATGGCCAAAATATAGCAAGCAAAATGTGACAAGGTCAAAATATGGCTATCCAAAGGCTGCCTTCTCAAGAAGGACTATGTATAGGTTTCTCAGGAAGTGTTCAGTGGGGTTGAGCCCTATATGACCAAAGTGGTAACATATTCATTTGATCACAATTTATTGGTTTCTTTCCTTTCTCTGTTTTATTTTCCCTGTGTTCTCATTCATGCTTCCTGGAATCACCTCCTAAATAAACAACCTATAAGCACATTTTTGTCTTGGATCTGCTTCTGGAGGAACTCAAACTAAGATAAAAGAATTGTAAATCTGGGAGACAATCCACTGGCCATATAGTAGTTCATCTTCAGATTCACTTTGAAAACTTTACAAAAGTGAAAACTGAGGATCCTGGCCTCCACAACATAAATCTGAGGCTTTAGAGGTGAAGCCCAGTGTTCTCCCCTTAAAAAAGAAGTTCAAGGAAATTCTTAGAGTAAGCCAGCTTAAAAATCAAAGTAAAGCACATTCATAGAGTCCCAAAGTTATTTTGTTCTTTTATTACTTCTATTGCTCCTTATCAGCAAACTAACCATCATTCATAGATAACTAGTGTTAAGGAACTCATTTTTGATTAAAAAAAAAAAAAGAGAAATATTACTTGTTGGTGGTGGCAATGGTAGTCGGTTGATAAATCTGAATGTTTTCCTTCTTTTCTTAGCAACTCATTTTTGCCTAGATATAAGTGATAAGAAATTAAACTAATGTTATTTAGAAAGCAAATTACAAGAAAACCTTAGACATTAATTTTACTTACTCAAATTTCCTCTGAAAACATTGTTGTTCACTTGCCAAGTCATGTTTAACTTTTTGCAACTCCATGGACTATAGCACTCCAGGCTTCCTTGTCCCTCACCATCTCCCAGAGTTTGCCCAAGTTTATGTCCATTGAATCGGTGATGCCATCCAACCATCTCCTCCTCTGTCATCCTCTTCTCCTGCCTTCAATTTTTCCTAGCATCAGGGTCTTTTCCAAAGAGTCAGCTGTTCATATTAGGTAGCCAAAATATTGGAGCTTCAGCTTCAGCATCAGTCCTTCAAATCAATATTCAGTGTTGATTTCCTTTAGCATTGACTGGTTTGATCTCCTTGCTGTCCAAGGGACTCTCAAGAGTCTTCTCCAGCACCACAGTCTGAAAGCATCAGTTCTTTGGTGCTCACCTTTCTTCACAGTCCAACTCTCACATCCATACATGACTATTGGAAAGACCATAGCCTTGACTAAATGGATCTTTGCTGGCAAAGTGATGTCTTTTCTTTTTAATATTCTGTCTAGGTTTGTCATAGGTTTACTTCCAAGAAGCAATCATCTAATTTCATGGCTGCAGTCACCATCCGCAGTGATTTTAGAGCTCAAGAAGAGGAAATCTCTCACTGCTTCCACATTTTCCCCTTCTATTTGCCATTAAGTGATGGGACCAGATGCCATGCTTTTAATTTCTTTAATATTGAGTTTTAAGCCAGCTTTTTCATTCTTTTCTTTCACCTTCATCAAGAGTTTCTTTAGTTCCTCTTCACTTTCTGCCATCAGGGTGGTATCATCTGCATGTCTGAGGTGGTTGATATTCCCCCCAGCAATCTTTATTCCAGCTTGTAACTCATCCAGCCCAGCATTTTACATGATATGTACTCTGCATATATGTTAAATAAACAGAGTGACACTATACAGCCTTGTCATACTTCTTTCTCAATTTTGAACCAGTCAGTTGTTCCATATAAGGTTATAACTGTTGCTTCTTGATTCATATACAGGTTTCTCAGGAGACAGGTAAGATGGTCTGGTAGTCCCATGTTTTGAAGAGTTTTCCACAGCTTGTTGTGATCCACACAGTCAAAGGCTTTAGTATAGTCGGTGAAACAGAAGTAGATATTTTTATTGGAATTCTCTTGATTTCTCTATGATCCAGTGAATATTGGCAATTTAATCTCTGGTTCCTCTGCTTTTTCTGAACCTAACTTGTGCATCTGGAAGTTCTCAATTCAAGTACTACTGAAGCCTAGCTTGAAGGATTTTGAGCATAACCTTGAACTGAACTGAACTGAAGTCACTCAGTCATGTCCGACTCTTTGTGACCCCGTGGACTGTAGCCCACCAGGCTCCTCCATCCATGGGATTCTCCAGGCAAGAATACTGGAGTGGGTTGCCATTTCCTTCTCCAGAGCACAACCTTACTAGCATGCAAAATGAGTTCAGTTGTCTAGTAGTTTGAGCATTCTTTAGTACTGCCCTTCTTGGGAACTGGGATGAAGATTGAAACCATATCCTACTTAAATTTCAGGATGGAATTCAAATGTTATCATCTACCACCTCTACCTCTCTATGCCAAAGTTAAATTCTCCCACCTCAAATTCTCCTAGAGGTCTCTGCTTGGACATTTATTTATAGCATTTGCATTGACATTTTTTAAAGAACTATTTGTTAGAGTCAGCAAAATTTATATTCTTGGTTATGGACTCTTTGCATTTTTCTTGCTATTTAAAAATTTTATCTTAGAAACTTCTGCTTCTGACATGTAGCAGATGTCCAATAAATATAAAACATGTGATCTTTTAAAAATATAAATCCAGACTAGCTAATCCTCTGCTTTAACCCTTCTATGGATCCCTACTGCTTTTGAGATAAAGCAGAAGCTTCTTAATATGACTTAAAAGTTAAAACATGAAGGCTTCTGGCTTCCACTTATGATGTAGAAAACTGGAGATTCACTCCAACACTTACCAAGAAGAAAAGAATAACTGGATAATCTATAGAGTTATAACTTCTCTTGAACCCATCAAAAAGCTTAAGTTATAAGTTATAAGGCAATCAACTACCCTGAAATCTAAAAAAAGACAGGTATCTCCAAGGAGGGATGAGGAATGTGCTCTTAATTATCAGATCCTGAATACCACACATGCTAGTATGAAAAAGCTGGTTCATCGAAATTTTTGACAAACTGTGAAAGGCCAAGCATGAACTATCACTAGAGTATAGAACCCCTAGTAGTTACGGATATGATAGCAGGTTTTTCCCCACGGACCTCACTGACTGTTCATATGAGAGATGGGATCAAAGCAAGAGATTGGAGAAAATCTCCCTTGTGGTGAAGATTTGTGGAAAGGGGACAACAGCTACTTCAGAAAAAGCACAAAGCCCCTCCAGACTGTTCTAACCTGTCTCCTCCATGGAACAAAGGCCTTAAACTCCCAGTGAAAGCACTGCAAACTTGTCACCCTCAGGGCACAGGTGAAGAACCATTGCAGCTGGGAATGTACACAGAAAATAATTCTATCTCTGGGGATTGGCAGGAAAATAGCCCTGAACAGTAGACATCCTTTTCCACTGAGCTAGGCAGGGTCATTGAGAAGCCCCCACTACTGAGACCCAGAAACACAGTGCCTGCCAAAGATGGCGGCTAAACCAGGACAACAGAAAACACCTTCATCCTGTTACCAAAACCGAAGCAGGAGGCACTGAGTAGCATATAACAGCAGCCTACGTCTAAGTATAGTGCAAGAGCGTGAGAAAGACTCTTTCTAAGGGTCACAGCTAATGTCCAAAGTTGTAAGTTGAACAGAGACAATGAGGGAGTTTGGGGGAGAATGAATACATGTATGTGTATGGCCAAGTCCCTTACCTTTTCACCTGAAACTGTTACAACATTGTTATAATTTGGTTATACCCCAATACAAAATAAAAAGTTTAAAAAAGAACAGAGACATTGAGAAAAATCTTTCTGAAACCATACTTGGTCCTAAACACAAAGTAATTCTAGAAGAATTTGAATCCATGAGGTGTTGAGGATAAACATAACAACAGCAAAGCCCAAGGCCAGCTCAACCTCTGACAGACTGACTCAACACTTGATGTGTAATATCTAACAAAAGAGGAGGCATGCTCATTTCCAGGAGTAAACAGTATGTATCTCAGTCTCTACTGTCCTACATAAGATGTCAGGACTTTAACCACAAATTATGATTAACACAAGGAAACAAGAAATGATACACTGTTAAGAGACAAAACCATCAATAAAATCATACTCAGATATAGTCTAGATATTTAAACTATCAGATAGAAATATAAAAATAGATATTATTAGCATGATAAAAACTGTTATATATGAGGTAGATGATATCATAAATAGATGGATAATATCAACCAAGAACTGGGAGTCATAAGAGAGACTCAAATGGAGATGCTAACAATGATAAAAATGGTAACAGACATGAAGACTGCCTTTGATGGGCTCATCAGTCTAATGACCTTGAAGACAGGTCTTTAGAAATTACCAAACTGAAACACAAAGGGAAAAGATATTCTTTAGAAATAGAATATGGTATTCAATAGCTATGGTACATGAAAAACCAAAAAGGAAAAAAAAAAAAAGAAAGAGAAAAAGCAAGTGAAATATGGTATAATATTAAATAGTCTATATATTTGGAATCTCAAAAGAAGAGAAAGACTGAAGTATTTGAAGATATAAAGGCTGAGAGGTTTCCAAAATCAATGAAAGATATGAAACTACAAATCCAAGAAGTTCAGAGACCATCAAGCAGGATAAATTAGAATAAAAAATAAAATGATACACATAGACACATCATATTCAAACTTCTAGAAACCAAAAGCAAAGTGTTAACCAACTATGCAGAAACACACACACACACACACAAACACATGCATACATTACATGCAGAGGAAAAAAGATGAAAATTATGGTAAATTTCTTGTCAGAACAATTGCAGCCAGGAAACAATGGAGCAGCATCTTTAAAGTATAGCAGTATGTGAGAAAAAAAGACAATCTAGACAGTTTCATACACAAAGAAAAAATATAAAGACTTTTACTGATGATAATTGAAATAATTTATTCCCAAAAGACCTGTAGTAGAAGAAATGTTAAAAGAAATTCTTGAGGCAGAGTAAATGCAATAATAGACAGAAATTTGAGCCAACATGAAGAAATGAAGAGTACTCTAAACAGAATTAATGAAACTAAATATAATTTTTTTCTCATTTTAATTACTCTAAAAAATATTGGACTATTCAAAACAAAGACAGTGGCCATGTACTGTTTATCTATATACTATATCTAAACAAAATATACCATAGTGTACCTGAAAGTAGCACAAAGGGTGGGAGGGAGAAATGAGAATTATACAGTTGTAATATTTGTATGCTATACTTGAAGTGGTAAAGAATTATTCAAAGGTAGACTGTGATTAACTAAAGTGCTATATTGTAAATTCTAGGGCAACCACTAAAAATGTCATTAAAGGTTATAAGCCTTACTGGACATAAAATCAAACCATAAAATACTCAACTAAAAGAAGTTAGTATGAAAGGAATAATAATTTCTAAAATGGATCAAATAAAAATCAACTGACAAAAAAACTGAAATTAGTGTTTTGAAAGAAAAAAAATCAACTGACAAGATAGTCAATTTTTTTCAAGTATATTAGTAATTGCATAAACAGTCTATATGTGCCAATTAAAATTCAGAGATTATCAGATTGGATTAAAAAGCTATCTATATAAAATACTGTCTTTAAATAAAAAAATTAAATAAGTTGAAAATAAAGGTTGACAAATAAAGACATATAAATCTATACATACATAGAAACTATTCAAAAGAAATTGAAGTGGCTACATTAGCATCAAACAAAAAAAAAAACAGACTTCAAATCAAAGAATATTAATATAAAGAAGAGTACTGGGGTTTCCATGGTGGCTCATTGGTAAAGAATGCACCTCCCAATGCAGGAAACATAGAATTGATCCCTGATCTGGTAAGATCCCACTTGTCAAGGAGCAGCTAAACTTGTGTTCCACAGCTACTGAGTCTGTGTTCTAGAATCCAAGAGCTGCAGCTACTAAGCCCACATGCCGCAACTACTGAAGCTCTCAGGCCCTAGAGCCCATGCTCTGCAACAGAAGAAGCCACTGCAATGAGAAGCTCACGCATCACAACTAGAGAGTAGCCCTCACTTGCCACAACTAGAGAAAAACCCACACAGCAACAAAGACCCAGCACAGCAAAAAAAAAAAGAGTGCTACATAATGTATATAAAGTTAAAAAGGATCAGTTTGCCAAAAAGATATAACAATCCTAAATGTATATGTCTAGCAACAAAACTTCAAGCAACATCAGGTAAAATCTTACAGAATGAGAAGAAGAAATAGTTGTTGTTCAGTCACTAAGTTGTATCCAACTCGTTGCAACCCCATGGACTTTAGCACACCAGGTTTCCCTGTTCTTCACAATCTGCAGGAGTTTGCTCAAACTCATGTCCATTGAATCAGGGATGTCATCCAACAATCCTCTAGTGTCCCCTTCTCCTCCTGCCTTCAATTTTTCCTAGCATCAGGGTCTTTTCTAATGAGTTGGCTCTTCACATCACGTGGCCAAAGCACTGGAGCTTCAGCTTCAGCATCAGTCTTTCCAATGAATATTCAGGGTTGATTTCCTTTAGGATTGACTGGTTTGATCTCCTTGCTGTCCAAAGGACTCTCAAGAATCTTCTCCAGCATCACAGTTTGAAAGCATCAGTTCTTTGACTCTCGGCTTTGTTTATGGTCTCTCATATCTGTCCATGACTACTGGAAAAATCAGCTTTGACTATATGGACATTTGTCAGCAAAGTGATGTCTCTGCTTTTTAATATGCTGTCTGTGTTTGTCATAGCTTTTCTTCCAAGGAGCAAGCATCTTTTAATTTCATGGCTGCAGTCACTGTTCACAGTGATTTTGTAGCCCAAGAAAGTAAATTCTGTCAGATTCCATCTTTCCCCATCTATTTGCTATGAAGTGATGGGACCAGATGCCATAATCTTATTGTTTTGAATTTTGAGTTTTAAGCCAGCTTTTTCAGTCTCCTCTTTCACCTGCATCAAAAAACTCTTTAGTTCCTCTTGGCTTTCTGCCATTGGGCTTCCCTGGAGGCACATGTGGTAAAGAATCTGCCTTCAATGCAGGAGACCAGGCTTTGATCCCTGGATCAGGAAGATCCCCTGGAGAAGGAAATGACAACCTACTCCAGCATTCTTGCCTGGAGAATTTCATGGACAGAGGAGCCTGGTGGCCTATAATCCATGGGGTTGCAAAGAGTCAGATATGACTGAGCAACTTCCACTACTATTACTTCTGCCATTAGGGTGGTATCATTTGCATATCTGAGATTGTTGATATTTCTCCTGGCAATCTTGATTCCAGCTTGTGATTCATCCAGCCTGGCATTTCACATGATGTACTCTGCATGTAAGTTCAATAAGCAGGGTGACAATATACAGCTTTGTCTTACTACTTTTTCTATTTTGAACCAGTCCATTGTTCCATGTGTGGCTCTAACTGTTTTAACCTACAGAATGAGAAGAAAAAATAGACTAAGGGACAAATCCAAAGAGCTGGAGACTTCAAGGTTACCTTATACCTTATAGTAATCAGTAGAACAAGTAGACTGAGAATTGATAAGGATGTAGAAAATCTGAATGACACTATCAAATAAGTACCTGAAAAGATGTCAATATCGTTAGTGATCAGAGAAATGGAAATTAAAAGCACAGTGAGATACCACTAATACCCATTAGAATGGCTAAAATTAGAGAAGAAGAACTGATAATAACTAACATGAGTAAGGCTGTGAAGCAAGTAGAACTTTGAGGCATTGCTATAGGTATGCAGAATGGCACAGAAACTTTGAAATACAGTTTGAAAGTTTCTTGTAAAGTTAATCATACACTTATCACATGGCCCAGCAATTCTACTCCCAAGTGTTTACCCATGTGAAATGAAAATTTACATGCACAATTAAATTTGCATGTGAATATTTATGGTACCTTTATTCATAATAACCCCAAACTGGAAACAACACAGACATCCTTCAGCTGCTGTGTGAATAAATTAATCTGTGGTACTATGGAATACTGCTCAGCAACTAAAAGCCGCAAACTACTGATACACACAACATGATGAATCTCAAATGCATTAAGGTAAGAGAAGCAAGCCAGACTCAAAAAACCACCTATGACATGCCCCGTTTCTGTAACGTTCTTATAAAGGTCAAAACCGAGGGTCAGAAAACACATCAGTGGGTGATCAAGGAAGGAAGGGTAGTTGACTACAAAGGGGCAATAGAAGATTTTCTGAGATTCACAAAACTGTTCTTTATCTTGATTGTCATGGTGATTACATGACTGTGTATGTATCAGTGTATACATATATAGGTGTGTGTATTAGAAATATACACTACAACAGGTTAATTTTGTTCTAAGTAAATTATGTCATAATTTTAAAAAGAGAAGGAAAAAAGTTCCACATGATCTGTTTAGCTCCCCAGCCTCGTGTGCTATGAATGTCCTCTTATTCACTACACTCATAGGTCATCTTCCACTTCTTCAAATGCACCAGGTATTATGACCTTCACCCATGCTATTCTTCATCTGATAAACTACACAGTCTTCATCGGTTAAATTCTACTTATCTTTCAATCTCAACTTAAATCCTAGGTTCAAATCCAGGACCCACTGCTTAAAGGTTGTGTGAGATATTAATGAATATATCTGTAGGTTTCCATGTCTATAAAATTAGCAATGTGAATAGTAGTTATTTTATAAAGTTTCTTAGAGGATTATATGAGAAAATACGTATTTGTTGTTGTTTAGTTGCTAAGTCATGTCAGACTCTTATGCAACCCCGAGGGCTGTAGCCCACCAGTATCCTCTGTCCATGGGATTTCCCAAGCAAGAAGACTGAAGCAGGTTGCCACTTCCTTTTCCAGGGAATCTTCCCTACCCAGGTATCAAATCCATGTCTCCTGCATTGGCAGGTGGGTTTTTTACCACTGGGCCACCAGGGAAGCCTGGCACAAAATAACATAAGATACATTATAATTTTATATGATATGATTATCTCTCCTCAAGATCTTCCCTAACTCCCTTGTTACACTATCTCCTATCATTTTCCTTCATAACCATAATAAAATCTGTGTTAGTACATTCATGTGCATGTTCGTTTACTATCCAGCTCCATGGAAATTAGAATAATACCTGCTTCATGGACTCTACCTACTTGCCTATCTATCCATTCATCCACACTATATGTGTGTCTGACACAATGTAGATACTTATTAAATATCTGTTGAATGAATGAACAGTTAGGAGAATGGTGTCATAGATGAGCAGGATTCTCATAACTTGATCTCTCTCTGGGAGGCAAGTGCCATTGTGATCCTGACTACACTCACAAAGTGGATGGATCATGAATATTACGTGGTGGTTCTTTTTAGTCGGAGCTCAGCCTCCACTCCGTAAAGTTACGTGGCACTTCTTTTTCTCCTTACCCTACCCTGCTGCTTCCCCCAGCACTGTGTCTGAACTCTCAGCTTCCTCAAGACAGAGTGGATAAGTCAGGCTGTGATGTGTAGACTCAGCCATCTTCAGTTGATGAAGGAGATACTGAGAAGCCACACGTTAGCCTCAGAAGCCAATCCCATTCACCACTCCACCTTGACCAGAAAGCCCTGTGTTTTCTTGAAAAGTACACACAAGCCTCGGTAGTACTCATCCTCTGATCCCGTTGGGATCTGAATCTGAGTGTTGGGGGGATTGGTTCACATATGGGATGAGAGTGTGTCCTGTGAAGAAGACTTCTTAAATGAAAGAAATTTGTCAGCCAGAGCCCTAAACTTCTCTGCTCTGAGACTGTTCCCTGACAGTGGGACTCAAGAAGCAGAAGTCAGTTCTCTTACTGGTGGAGAAAGTATTACCAGAAACCCAGATGAAGACGGCACAGACATTGGTGGCCCAGAGGAAGCTGACCGAAGCTGGACTATGGTGCGTCAGGACACAGAACTCGGGGCTCCAGAGGAAGCTGGCAAGCAGTGGGTACAACACAAATAAACAATAAAGATCAGCATGGATATCGGCTGTCCCTTCAACAAAAGCCCAGGAATGCAAGGAGTGACTCAGCTCTGACGGGAGGCAGTCTACTCCTCCTTCCCTGAAAGGCTCTTGGAGAAAAGTGATCTTTTCAAAGTCTATAAATTGATGGGGACCAGGGAGCTTTCAGGCTCCACCTATAAACCCTTTTCTGGGAGCTCAGATGGTAAAGAATCTGCCTGCAATTCAGGAGACCCAGGTTTGATCCCTGGGTGGGGACGATCCCCTGGAGAAGGGAATGGCTACCACTCCAGTATTCTTGCCTGGAGAATTCCATGGACAGAGGAGCCTGGTGGGCTACATTCCATGGGGTCGCAAAGAGTCGGACATGACTGAGAGACTAACACTAAATAAGATTCAGAAATAAAATTTAAGAAATAGAATATCTGAGAGAACTGGACTATCTATGCAAACAGGTGGGAGTAGGGGATGCAGAGCTATTGAAATTTAGGAAACATTATTGTAAATGTTAATACTTTTTCTCACTCGCCAGCTGGTGAAGCTGGATAGATGTCAGTTATACTTGCTGATTGATTGAGCTGTGATCCCATCATCATGGCCACTGTACCATTCCATCTGGCATTTAGACTCGTGATTGGGATTGTTTGGGAAGAAGGCCAAGATAATCCTATCTGGCTCACTGCAGTCTGCTTCAGCAGCTGCATGTAAACCCAATCCATGGTCCAAAATTTATCCATCTATACAATATACATTTTACTTGGGGTTTGATTTAGAAGTGATAATAACAATAGGAACATTTTACATGAATGAGTGAACAAAATCAGTGTACTGAATGATAAAGTTCAACTTATGCTATTTAACAGAAGGCTATTAAGAGTTACAGAAATTCCATATGGAATCATATCTCATGATTATCATACATACATATAAAACCAAATTACAGTTCATGCTGATAAATCCCGGGTTAGCTAAAGACACTCCAAGGTCATAAAACTTAGTAATGTGTGAAATTTGCCAAGGTTACAATGAGGCAGTGGATTACTTTTGTTTCTTTGAAAAAATAACCTTTACAGACCATGTCACCAAATGAGCAATTAATAAGAAGAACACATCATTAAACTCTGCTCTTGGGTAATTTATATGCCACAGTGTTCATTGTTCATAACCCAGCCATTTTTTCGTGAATCATAACATTGTCTTAATTATCACTACCATTCTCTGGTAATTGGTTTCCTTCTCTCTTATCCAGGAATAGTTTTAAAACCTTTGAAGCCTTTTGCAAAGCACGTACCTAGATGTCAGGTGGGTTGTCATTTTAGGAGCAAATTAACTTAAGTTTTCCTTCACAATGTTCTTAGGTAATAAGATATTCTTAGGTTTCCAGATGCCAGGAACAACAATGAAAAAGAAAATTACTTCTTTTACCACAATAACCATAAACTCTATACATGTTTAGCAATGAACAGCCTTTTGTTCTGGATTTTGTAGAGACATTATTCAAAGCTTAACATTTCTGGAGCCTTCGGTAATGTAGTCTCTTGTGAATATGATCTGTCTTGGAATTGTTTCCTTAGACAAATAAGCAGAAACCAGCTGATGCAAGGCTGACTTCATGCTGAGCTAAGTTATGGTAGTGGAGGGCCAGAGAGGCATGGAGTGATCCTTCTGGCCTTGTCTTAAAGAAAGATGATGGCTGTAGCTATTCACACAACTACAGTGCATGAGGTCATTTCTTTTAAAATGCAGACTTTTTCTTAAAAGAATCCTTTGGGCAAGCGTAGTATCAGATCATTGGTCCGCCTGAATTGTGCACTTTTCAACCAATTGTTCTGATGTCATATAAATCCAGTCAAAAAGAGAATGGAATAAATTTTTCTTTAGCTAGTTTCTTCCTCAAAGCTGTGAGATGGCCGTAGACAATGGATTTATTGTGTTTTTATACCAAGTGAATATATTGAAAAGGTATGTGGGCAGAGAAGGTGGATATAGAGTAGAATCGTGCTTCCCCAAACTTCATATGTATACAAATTGCCTGGCAATCTTGTTTAAATGCAGATTCTAAATCAGTGGGTTTGGGGTGAGACCAGAGATGCTTCATTTTTGATAAGAAGTTCTCAAATAGTACCAATCCTCCCAGTCTAAAGCCCTAGATGTGATGTGAGCTCAGTTATCAACACTTTAACTGCAATCAAACACAGTATTGATATAGGTGAGAAACACTAGATATGGATTTGGAGTACAGGTTTATAGGTGGAAAGACGTGAGTTTGCATTTCCACGTTATTCAACAACCAAAGACTTAAGTCACTTAAGCCTTCAGAGCTCCATCTGTATGGGGATAATTACACCCACCCCAGAGGGCTATTGTTGCATATAGAAATGTATAAATGACATTTTTTATTTCAAATACATGGCTCAGAGCTTAGCATAGAGCAATTGCTCGATAAATGGAATTGAGATCAGTTCTCCTGGGGCTAAGCCTGCTTATGTGCCCAAGGTGTGACTCAGGGTCCTTGTCTACATCATCTACCTGAGCTGACACCTCAACTCCAAATGAACAATTCTTCATTTCATTTTTAGCTTTCAACTTAGGGAATGTGAATATTTAACCCTTGCCTTTCAGAATTTCCAGTTGTTTTATCAATCACAAAAGTAAATGAACTTCAGGGGTATACGATGTTGATAAACATGCTCCCATAAGAAATTTTTTAAATTGTGAGTTGCAATAATTTCTCAATATCATTTGGTGAGTATCTTCATGCCCAAAAAAGTGATAAAATGATTTAAAGCTTACACACAGTTGTAGTTTGGAGGTCTCTGTCTCTCACATGCAGCTGGACACAGAGGTCCTCATTCCTGCTCAGAGAAGCGGCTGCTCCCTGTATTCTGGACACCCTGGACCTTTCTGTTCCTTGTCCAGTTGGCCACACCTTAGTAGACCCGTCACTGCTGATCCTCCATGTCTGTTGGGCCCCCAGAGCTCCACCAGCCCTACCACTAACTCTCAGTTCTAATGGTACCAGGGCTGAGCCATGGGGGAAATGAGAGGGGGCATTTGGAGAACAGAGAATGCGTTCAATCTTCCCACTGCATGTTGTTTAAGGTATCTCCAAGTAGCATGCCCGACTCCAGATGAGTCATTGAAAATGACTCACTGAATTACTGGAAAAGTGTTTTTTTGCATTTTTACAGGTTCTATGTCCTAGGATTCAGACGTTGACTGGGAAACCTGAACAAAACAAAACTGTGATCAACATTTACTGCGTCATCCTTCCCTCTGATCAGCTCCGTGCAGATCCACCATGCCTCCACCAAACTGCCCAGAGGCATAGCAGTTCCTGACCGGGGCTGTACCCCAGACATGCTCGGTTGTGTCTGGTCCCAAAGGCAGAACCAGAAGGCTCCTGCCCTCTTCCCCAGGAGACTTACTGCTAAGTCACTTCAGTCGTGTCTGACCCTGTGTGATCCCATAGACGGCAGCCCACCAGGCTCCCCCGTCCCCGGGATTCTCCAGGCAAGAACACTGGAGTGGGTTGTCATTTCCCTCTCCAATGTGTGCAAGTGAAAAGTGAAAGTGAAGTCGCTCAGTTATGTCCAACTCTTCACGACCCCATGGACTGAAGCCCACCAGGCTCCTCCATCCATGGGATTTTCCAGGCAAGAGTACTGGAGTGGGGTGCCATTGCCTTCTCCGAGGAGGCTCACAGAGCCGTGTAAATAGGCCTCTGAGGGCCAGTCTCATCAACTTACCTGACATTTATAGATGTTTCTGAATATCCTTTCACTCTGGTCACACTTAGGTTCCCTCTTATACTCTGAACATCAAGGTGCTGAGAAGCTCTAATGAGGAAACTCAGAAGAAAGGAAAGAAAGAAAAATAATATGTATGGGTTACTTAATATCTGAAGGCACATTGTTAATTTATTTACAGATAAATTCTTTCCACACAAAAATCTAATGAAATAGTTTGGTTTTCTGTCCCTATTGCCTAAATAAAGAAATTGAAGCTTAGAGGCAGCAAGTGACTTGACCAAAGTTGCCACATTAGTAAGTTCCAAGTTGGGATTTCAGCCCAAGCTTGGCCTCAAAGAACATGCTATTCCCACTGTACCACACCACAAAGAACTATAAATTGAGAACAGAAGTGCCCACAAAGAGCTAATCTATTAATGTGTTGAATGCTAATGAACATTAGTCAATTGATAGGCATTAGCTGTGACACATTTGCCAGGAATATGACCCTCCTTTTGCAAATAGTCTCATTATTTATAGGGCATTGAAAATTGCTTCACTGATGTATTAATCATGTTTTAGTACAATATTACTACTTATTAAATTCTGATGCTATAATACCCTATTTGTATGATGCCGCACAACTGGTTAGAAAGTGAAACAATGAAGCCATTTAAAGCACTGCTTACCTTGTGATAGCTAAAATGTTTACCATCTCTAAATATACTAAAGAATTAACTGATTTTTTTAACTATACCAAAACTCTTCTCAGCTTTTATGATGCATACAAGAAAGACTAATATCTACACGGGTCATCTTTAACCCTTATGAAAAACAAAACAAAACTAAGGACCTTTAAAATTTTTTATTTTAATCAAAATAGTACAAATACATGACATTAAAAAAAAATCAGATGGTTCAGAGAAGATTACAGTGAGAACCAGTAGTCTCCCATCTCACTCTTCAGAGTCAGAGTACATTTGGCTTTAAGTGAGAAACATAATTAAAAGTGGCTTCAGGACTTCCCTGGCAGTCCAGTGGTTAAGACTCCAAGCTTCCACTGCAAGGGGTGTGGGTTCAATCCCTGGTGGGGGAGCTAAGATCCTACATGCTTTGCAGTGCAGCCCCCCCAAAAGTATTTAAAAAATGAAATGGCTTAATTAAGAAATATAGTATCTCACATACCAAGGTCCCTGTACAGGGTGGGCTTCAAATGTGTGGCTCAAGATTTTTGACCTGACTGCTCACAAACACTTGGCATGTAGCTCTGTCCCCTCACAGTCACAAGATGGCTGCAAGCTCTGTCTGTACAAAGCAGTGATTATGCTCCTCCCTCCACTATGACTGAAAGTAACCAATTAAACCTCAGGCACTGTTTGTCCAGATCAATAATTCTCTACCTGATCAGATCCAATGCCCTTTTTGAAAACAAATTTTTCATAATCCCCTCTTCCCTAGGCTGGTTACATGCGATTGATACCACAACCCATCTACACACACACTCTCAGAAAATACTTACACCAACAAGGTTTCTCTTAGGCTGAGATTCTTGGCTTAAAGCTGAATAGACACACTCCTTCCCAGGCCCAGATCCACCCAGTATATATAAGCTTGTGACCTGAATATCCTAACTACCTGTCTCAGCTTGGGCTTTGTTTTCTATCTGCCTTGACCCCTGCTGGGAGGGTCTGGGCTGTCATCAGTGTTCACCCAAGCCTTAGGGAAGGGGATATGCTGTTGAAGAGAGGATCCTGAGTCCCCAGTTCTTCCTTTCTGTGTGACACAATAGAACTACCTGCCTCTTACCGATTTAAATTCAGGCCATTGTGATGGTTGGAGAATGCTGTTCAAGTGACTGAGATCTCAGGGGTCTCAGGTTCAAGATACAAAGTTCAACATCATCTTCTTTGTGAGAGTATATCTCAAAGACATATCTTACAGACCCCATAGGTCTGGATTTCCTAAATTCAGCCTTTCCCTGGGTCAAATTCACTCTTCTTTACTAAAAGGGAGAGAGGGGGACAGATAATGAACATTTATTAAACTCCTACTACATGTCAGGATCAATTTCCATGTGAGGCACCTTCACTAGGAGACTATGAGACAGCTGTTTCTGCACTTAATCTACAGATACCGAGTGTATCTCCACCTCTGATAGATAGATGGGGTAGAGAGCAGGAGGGAAATGTGCAACTGCAAATTGAGCTGGGTCTTGTTTGAGTCCAGGGTCCCTGGTGGCTCAGACGGTAAAAAGTCTGCTGCAATGGGGGAGACCCAGGTTCATTCCCTGTGTTGGGAAGATCCCTTGGAGAAGAGAATGGCTACCCACTCCAGTACTCTTGCCTGGAGAATTCCATGGACAGAGGATTCTGGAGGGCTACAGTCCACAGAGTCGCAAAGAGTCAGACATGACTGACCCGACTATTTCTTTCAGTGCTCTCATTTGAGTCCAAAGTCCAGCCTCTTGACCGACATCAGTGAAGTTATTCTTACCTTGTCTGCCATCTTGTTTCTACTCTTATTTTAAATTAAAGTGTTCTTGGGTTTCCCTAGTCCCAGAAGAATTCAGAGTAGTCTAATCTGCCTGCCTCCATGTCTAGCCTCCACATTAGTTGCTTAAATGCCCTTCCCAGGGGTCACTTGATTCTAATTAGACAATTTCAGTATTAGGAAAGTTCCTGCCTTAGAGGCAGTGCAGTCCATCTTCATATGCAATGTTGTTACAAAGCTCTTTCAGAACTCCCCTCCCTGAAACTTGGCCCAGGCCCACTGGAGCCAGTTCTGTTCTCCACAGTTTCTTTAGAAAAATTTAATTCCATTTCAATTGGGTGCCCTACAAATATTTGAGCCAAATTTCATGCAATTGTTTTTCATGCACAATGAATGGGTCTAATTCAATATTGATCAGTTCATCAATCCTTGAGGCATCATTTTATTCTTTGGTTCCAAAATCTTTCTGCTTTCCTTGCTAACAGCTAGCCTTGTCTCACGTATCACTTTACGGGAAATGGTTCCCGTTTTCTATCTTCATGTAACCTACTCCATCTTTATCCTGGCCTCTGACTAATTCTTTTCTCATATTCCTAAGTTCAGTTTTTCTCTCGATTAGTGTTAAACTCCATGCTGATTCTGGTCCAGTGATTACACATTCATGTTTATCAACACGAACATTTCATCGAATATGCAAGAATGGAGGCTTGAGGGTGGCAGAAAAATACCTACAAAAATCAGTCTGATTTTCTTTTCCTGCCTAAAATTTATTTGCTAGAGATAATGCAGAAAAAAAAAAGTATTTTACAAATTATTTTTGAGCCTTAGAACCAATGCAGAAGAGAAATTTCATGGTAAACATGCTTGTGTTCAGGTATGCAACAAACCAGGTGTTCTCAAAGTGTGATATTCATGGAGCAGCAGCACCAACATTACATGAGAATTTGTTAGATATGCAAATTCTTGGATTGGCCCTTTAAACCTACTATTAATATGTTAGAAACTCTGAGGCAGCCCCAGAAATCTATTTTAACAAGCTTTCCAGGTAATTCTGATACACAACACCATCTAAAAATTGCTCTAAACCAGGGGTCCCCAAATTCCCAGGGGTTGGGGACTGGCAACCCCTGTCAGATTAGCAGTAGCATTAGGTTAGAAATAAAGTGCATGATATATGTAATGTCTTTGAGCCATTTCCTAATCATTCCCCACCCCCCAGTCTGTGGAAAATTGTCTTCCGTGAAATCAATCCCTGGTACCAAAAAGGTGGGGGACTGCACTTATACTAATTGGGATTGTGTCTTTGATTTAAAAAAAAAAAAACAAAACTATTAACATATTTGGCTTTCTTTAGAAATTTGCAAGACACTTTCAACTATATTATTCAAACTATCCCAACTCTTATCACCTTTCATGAAAAATAATGAGGGTAAACTAGATCATGGATGGCAAATACATTTCATACTAGTTGCCAACTCTGATCAATTGGTAGTGGTTCCCTGGATAATAATAGCTTTAGAGTCAAAAGAGACAAAGCTATTTAACTTCTAAATTTCTGTTTCTTCCTCTGTGAAATAGAAATTATATTATTACCTACACATATCTAGTCTCAATAGGAAAATGTGCTTATTTGGTGGGGTCTGCTATGAGCAAGAGAGAAGGAAGTAGAAGCATTTGTTGACCATATAGTTGCTTGCCTTACTGGAAATTCTCCACCCTAAATTCTCTAGCTATTCCAAGGAGTTCACTTAAGGAAATAAGTCCTTTTTTTTTTTTTTTTTTTAAGTCACCCAGTTTAGAACAGAGAAGAGTTTCTAAGGAAATATTTCATTATATCTGGACCCCAAGAAGATATTGAACAAACTTGAGGGGGGAAAAAAAAATCTCCTTTTATCATTTCCTTCCTTGGATCTTAGAAAAAACTAAGAAAAATGAAACAAACAGCATGTAAGTTACTATTTCTTAAAAATACAATTTTGTGATTTCTCAAGATTCCAGCAAATGAAGGAAAGAATTTCATCGTATCTCAAATATTATGACATTAAGATAACAATTCAGATTTGAAGGTCACTAACCATGGTCCAGTTTAGACAGATAGATGTAAACGTGGAGGCACTTCCCCAGGGATCCTTTCCTTTGGCTTCCTGTATGTCTTCTGGGGTCATCTATCCCACACCTGGGATCTGGTCTAGCTAAAATCTTGTCCTCTAAGTGAAAACACCCCAAACTTAAATACTTTTCTCACCCACTTGGACCCTCCTCCTTATTCTTTTCCAGTCTGAGTGATGAGCTTAGCTCATTGTTGACACAAAGTGAGGTGATAATTGACATCTTTGAGCTCCAGTGGGTGATTTGAGTTTCCCTGGCTCAGATGATCAGGTCCACTGTACACTTGTTGAATGACTCAACTAATGAGTCATTCTTTATAGTCATACTCCATGGAACCACACACAGAGATACAAAGAAAGGGAAGCAGTTTTACAGGCATCTACATATTATACTTTTTCAATACAATGATAGATGCATGAGATAATAAAGAGAGAACAAATAAGTTCACATATAGTAGGAGACTGGGCGTTGTTTAATAGTTCCTGTTAGTAACTGATCCAAATAAGACTCTGCAGAGCATCCTGGCAGTTTTGAACCCATTCTCAAAGGCCCTAAATGAGTTATTTTCAATATAAAATCCCTGACTCCTAGTGAACCATAAGAAACCTCTGTATTTTCATGGTCTGACTTCCCCAACTGAGCAGCATTGTTAGCTAGGTAGGTGAGATCATTGTGTTTGAATTTGACCCAAACATCTATCTTCAGTAATTTACTTAATTGCTTAGAGCCTTAGTTTTCTCATACCTTGATTCTCAAAGTTGGTATAGGAGAATGGTTCAAGATGGTGACATAGAAGGATCCTGAACTCATCTCCCACACCAAAATTACAGCTACAAGTGGAAAAATTTCCTCTGCAAAACAAAAAACCTCAAAAAAATCACTGAGCAGCACTTACACATCAAAAGAATGGGGAAAAAAAAAAACCACACTAAAATAGATGGAAGAGGCTGAGACACCATCTCACCATAAACCCTACTCCTGGTGTGGCAACCTACAGTTAGGAGTGAACTCATAACCCCTACCTGCTCCCTAAGGAGCAAAGGATTTGAACCCCATATCTGACACCCCGACTTTTAAGACATGCATCTGAGAGATGAGCCTCCAAAACATTTAACTTTGAAAGTCAAAGTTGCTATAGTGTGCATGTATGCTCAGTTGTGTCTGACTCTTGCTGACCCCATGGACTGTGGCCCACCAGGCTCCTTGTGCACGGGATTTTCCAGGCAAGAATACTGGAGTGAGTTGCCATTTCCTCCTCCAGGGGATCTTCCTGACCCAGGAATCAAACCCAAGTCTCCTGCGTCCCCTGTATTGGCAGGCAGATTCTTTACCACTGAGCCTCTGGGGAAGCCCCTGCTATAGTGTGCCGCTCTTTAAATCATGAGGTGCCATGCAGATGATGGTGTTTCCATATTGGATCTTTTGCTGTAGATATTAATAAGCCCTAAAATAATCTTTTCAAACCAGAGCTACAATAATGGCACTATAAAAGATTATGAGATATGAATTTTTTGACAGCTGGTTTTTGATAGTTGTCCTCTTTTGTTTTCGCTCTGACAAAGCAGGAAAATGAGTCCTAAGGCAATATGTGGATGGGTAGAAAATCATGAGAAATTCTACAACAAGTGTCTCTTTTCTAGGCTCTTCTCCACGTAAGTTACACATGGTGTCCTATATCCCAGCTATTGCTCCCCAAGTCATTAGCAAACAATGCATTTCAGAACACTGGAATACCCAGTGTTAGTCTTCCAGCTCTAGGAATCCTGTCTAGAAGAGCAGCTCTAGTAATCCCGCCCAGGCAGCAGTTTTCATTGCCTGGACATTCAGCAGAGAACACAGAGGACTCACTGGGCAGAGACGGAAGGAACTGGAAGCGAAGGCAGACTCCTCTCATCTTTTGACCCCATGCCCAGAGCATCAGGCTACTGTCTGAATGATATCACCAAAAAGGGGGTAGGATAACCCCACCTGTCTCTAAATATATCATTCTCTGGGCTTGTCCCTTATAATTCATTACCCAAATGAGATAATGACATAATGCACATGATATCCATGACATAATTTATATAAAATCCTTAAGCACAGTGTCTGGCACATAGTGAGATGTCAATAAATTTAACTGTTCAAGATATTATGAATAGTCATTCATATGAAGTGAGGCATTAAAACTACTTTAGACACAAGACAATATATTGAGCCCAGAAGAGGCATTCATACTCAGTCCACCAGTGGCTCTCTAGATTCAACCTTTAGCCCTGATAGGACCCCTAGGAATAGGACATTGGATGGGGCTCTTTGATTTGAAAGATTTTAAGGAGTTGATGAGGGAAAGCAGAGTCAGGAGGACACTCTGATGGGACGAGATGAGGATGCTAGGGGTCCTGTTGGGAAAATTAAGATGTAAAGTGGAAGAGAAAGATGAAAGCTTATATTGGAGTAATATAAAGAATCCTGCTCAAGAATCAGGAGGCATGATCCCCATCCAAGCTCAGCCCCCAACCAGCTGTGTGGCTTTTCCAAGTCACTCAGTCTCTCAAAGTGTTAAGTGATGGGGTGGGGTTAGTCCTTCCTTAGCACCTTCAAGGGTACCAAAGACAAAGCTTTTCTAGTTTCCATAAGCCAAGCTCTATATGTAATGAGTTCATAATAAAGAGGAAAACTTGGAAGAGTTCTATAAATGTAGCAACTGTTCAGTTCAGTTCAGTTCAGTCGCTCAGTCCTGTCTGACTCTTTGCGACCCCATGAATCGCAGCACGCCAGGCCTCCCTGTCCATCACCAGCTCCTGGAGTTTACTCAAACTCATGCCCTTTGAGTCGGTGATGCCATCCAGCCATCTCATCCTCTGTTGTCCCCTTCTCCTCCTGCCCCCAATCCCTCCCAGCATCAGGGTCTTTTCCAATAAGTCACTTTTCACATGAGGTGGCCAAAGTACTAGAGTTTCAGCTTCAGCATCAGTCCTTCCAATGAACACCCAGGACTGATCTCCTTTAGGATGGACTGGTTGGATCTCCTTGCAGTCCAAGGAACCCTCAAGAGTCTTCTCCAACACCACAGTTCAAAAGCATCAATTCTTCAGTGCTCAGCTTTCCTCACAGTCCAACTCTCACATCCATACATAACCACTGGAAAAACCATAGCCTTGACCAGATGGACCTTTGTTGGCAAAGTAAATGTCTCTGCTTTTTAATATGCTATCTAGGTTGGTCATAACTTTCCTGCCAAGGAGTAAGTGTCTTTTAATTTCATGGCTGCAATCACCATCTGCAGTGATTTTGAGCCCCCCCAAAAAAAGTCTGCCACTGTTTCCACTGTCTCCCCATCTGTTTCCCATGAGGTGATGGGACCAGATGCCATGGTCTTAGTTTTCTGAATGTTAAGCTTTAAGCCAACTTTTTCACTCTCCTCTTTCACTTTCAGCAAGAGGCTTTTTAGTTCCTCTTCACTCTCTGCCATAAGGGTGGTGTCATCTGCATATCTGAGGTTATTGATATTTGTCCCAGCAATCTTGATTCCAGCTTGTGCTGCTTCCAGCCCAGTGTTTCTCATGATGTACTCTGCATATAAGTTAAATAAGCAGGGTGACAATATACAGCCTTGACATACTCCTTTTCCTGTTTGGAACCAGTCTGTTGTTCCATGTCCAGTTCTAACTGTTGCTTCCTGACCTGCATACAGGTTTCTCAAGAGGCAGGTCAGGTGGTCTGGTATTCCCATCTCTTTCAGAATTTTCCACAGTTTATTGTGGTCCACACAGTTGAAGGCTTTGACATAGTCAATAAAGCAGAAATAGATGTTTTTCTGGAACTCTCTTGCTTTTTTGATGATCCAGTGGATATTGGCAATTTGATCTCTGGATCCTCTGTCTTTTCTAAAACCAGCTTGAACATCTGGAAGTTCTTGGTTCATGTATTGCTGAAGCCTGGCTTGGAGAATTTTGAGCATTACTTTACTAGCGTGGGAGATGAGTGCAATTGTGCGGTAGTTTGAGCATTCTTTGGGATTGCCTTTCTTAGGGATTGGAATGAAAACTGACCTTTTCCAGTCCTGTGGCCACTGCTGAGTTCTCCAAATTTGCTGGCATATTGAGTGCAGCACTTTCACAGCATCATCATTCAGGATTTGAAACAGCTCAACTGGAATTCCATCACATCCACTAGCTTTGTTCATAGTGATGCTTTCTAAGGCCCACTTGACTTCACATTCCAGGATGTCTGGCTCTAGGTGAGTGATCACACCATTGTGATTATCTGAGTCATGAAGATCTGTTTTGTACAGTTCTTCTGTGTATTCTTGCCACCTCTTCTTAATATCTTCTGCTTCTGTTAGGTCCATAACATTTCTGTCCTTTATCGAACCCATCTTTGCCTGAAATTTTCCCTTGCTATCTCTAATTTTCTTGAAGAGCTCTCTAGTCTCCCGTTCTGTTGTTTTCCTCTATTTCTTTGCATTGATCACTGAGGAAGGCTTTCTTATCTCTCCTGGCTATTCTTTGGAACTCTGCATTCAAATGGGTATATCTTTCCTTTTCTCCTTTGCTTTTCACTTCTCTTCTTTTCACAGCTATTTGTAAGGCCTCTTCAGACAACCATTTTGCCTTTTTGCATTTCTTTTTCTTGGGGATGGTCTTGATCCCCGTCTCCTGTACAGTGTCACGAACCTCCGTCCATAGTTCATCAGGCTCTCTGTCTATCAGATCTAGTCCCTTAAATCTATTTCTCACTTCCACTGTATAGTCATAAGGGATTTGATTTAGGTCATACCTCAATGGTCTAGTGGTTTTCCCTGCTTTCTTCAATTTAAGTCTGAATTTGGCAATAAGGAGTTCATCATCTGAGCCACAGTCAGCTCCTGGTCTTGTTTTTGCTGACTGTATAGAGCGTCTCCATCTTTGGCTGCAAAGAATATAATCAATCTGATTTCGGTTTTGACCATCTGGTGATGTCCATGTGGAGAGTCTTCTCTTGTGTTGTTGGAAGAGTGTTTTCGCTATGACCATTGTGTTCTCTTGGCAAAACTCTATTAGCCTTTGTCCTGCTTCATTCCGTACTCCAAGGCCAAATTTGCCTGTGACTCCAGGTGTTTCTTGACTTCCTACTTTTGCATTCCAGTCCCCTATAATAAAAAGGACATCTTTTTTTGGTGTTAGTTCTAAAAAGTCTTGTAGGTCTTCATAGAACAGTTCAGCTTCTTCAGCATTACTGGTTAGGGCATAGTGATGGATTACTGTGATGTTGAATGGCTTGCCTTGGAAATGAACAGAGATCATTCTGTCGTTGAGACTACATCCAAGTACTGCATTTCGGATTCTTTTGTTGACCATGATGGCCACTCCATTTCTTCCAAGGGATTCCTGCCCACAGTAGTAGATATCATGGTCATCTGAGTTAAATTCACCCATTCCAGTCCATTTTAGTTTGCTGATTCCTAGAATGTCGACATTCACTCTTGCCATCTCCTGCTTGACCACTTCCAATTTGCCTTGATTCATGGACCTAACATTCCAGGTTCCTATGCAATATTGCTCTTTACAGCATCAGACCTTGATTCTATCACCAGTCACATCCACAACTGGGTATTGTTTTTGCTCTGGCTCCATCCCTTCATTCTTTCTGGAGTTATTTCTCCACTGATCTCCAGTAGCATATTGGGCACCTACCGACCTGGGGAGTTCCTCTTTCAGTATCCTATCATTTTGCCTTCTCATACTGTTCATGGGGTCCTCAAGGCAAGAATAGTGAAGTGGTTTGCCATTCCTTCTCCAGTGGACCACATTCTGTCAGACCTCTCCACCATGACCCGTCCATCTTGGGTGGCCCCACACGACATGGCTTAATTTCACTGAGTTAGTTACAAGGCTGTGGTCCTGTGATCAGATTGGCTAGTTTTCTGTGATTATGGTTTTAGTGTGTCTGCCCTCTGATGCCCTCTCACAACACCTACTGTCTTACTTGGGTTTCTCTTACTTTGGACGAGGGGTATCTCTTCACGGCTGCTCCAGCAAAGCGCAGCCGCTGCTCCTTACCTTGACTGAGGGGTATGTCCTCACGGCCGCCCCTCCTGACCTTGAACGTGGAGTAGCTCCTCTCGGCCCTCCTGCACCCCACAGCAGCTCCATGGAGGTGGGCTTGCTCCTCTCGGCCGCCGCCCCTGACCTCGGGCGTGGGTTCCTTAGCAACTGTTAGAGCTATATCAAGTGACAGATGAGTCTGGGGCTGGCATGCTGCAGTCCATGTGGTTGCAAAGAGTCGGACACGACTGAGCAACTGAATTGAACAAATGAGTCAGGATTAAAAATCTACACTTTATAAAACACAGTACAGGGACTTCTCTGGTGGTCCGGTGGTTAAGACTTGGCTCTCCAACGTGCAGGTTCAATCCTTGGTCAGGGACCTAAAATCCTACATGCCTCACAGCCAAAAACCGAAAACATAAAAGAGAAATAAAATTGTAACAAACTCAATATAGACTTTAAAAACGGCCCACGCTAAAAAACAAAACAAAAAAATCTTACAAAAAATAAAATAAAACTTGGTACAGTGTTTATTGTCTCAAGACTCCAGTAAATCTTATCCACATCTTACATTTTTTTTTTCAGTGTAAAATCAGTAAAGATACCCTGAAAAAACACTTTTTAAACAATTATGTTTCAATAGGTAGAGAACAGGCATGTCAGAACCTCTGCAATTGTTAAGAGTTCAGAAATATATATGTTCTAACATTGGTTTGCTTCCAATCATGGTATATTATTTATTTTGAAATTACGAAGAATGTTGAAGAAAAGCATGAGATTATTATATTTATCAAAATAACAAGGTGAGTCACCAGACAGAAATAAAGAACTGGATGTTAAAGTGAGGATGTTTTTATTTTTCTCCTACTATTTTCTAAGGAAATTAAAAGCTTTCTATTAACCTTCTTGTTTTAGTAAAATAACAGGCTTAACGTTTTGGAATGTTTGCACAATGGAGAAGTAACGGGGATTTTGAAAGTTCTCCCAACTCAGCCCAATGATTTATGAAGATAGAAATAGAAAATGATATAAGGTTATAAGGACCTCAAATAGATTCCCAAGCCAGTGGTAGATGGTTGGGATGAGAAAATGAGCAGGTGATGAGAAATTTGTATATAAATTAATAGCCTCAGAATTCAATTGAGCTCCAAAAAAACAAACAGTCAACATTCACTCAGCAACTACCATCAATTTACACGCAAGGAAGCTTTGGCATGGGGTGTAATTTAATAGCCGTGTTCAACTAAACTTCACAAATCAAGAGGATAGTGCTACACTTCCATGTCTAAAGAATGTGCTTTGAGCTGCTTTGCCAGCTAGGGAGATGGATAGGTTTGCAACCATCTACCCACATTCTTTGGCCCAAAGCAAACACATTTGACTCTGAGCACAAATGTCCAGGCAGCTGTTCAAGGTCAGAAGTATGATCTGTTGTCCTGGCTCAGATTAAGGTTTATGAATCTTCATAGGCTGGATTCAAACAATATGTAGTGAGCAATTCTTCTGATTATTCTTTCTAAAAATACTTCTTTGATTATTTCATTGCACTAGTCAAAAACTTTCCATGGTCATAGATTAAAAGATCAATATACAAAAGTAAAATGTATTCTTTATCCATTCTGCTACCTCAGTTACTCTACTGTTGCTTTCCTTCAGTATGTTTTTAATCACAGCTATGGCATTGTTCATTGTTGAATGCTTATTCTTTCATTCTTCTAGGTCCTTGTTTTTTTGTTTGTTTCCATTTATTTTTATTAGTTGGAGGCTAATTACTTTACAATATTGTAGTGGTTTTTGCCATACATTGACATGAATCAGCCATGGATTTACTTGTGTTCCCCATCCCGAACCCCCTGCCGCCTCCCTCTCCATCCCATCCCTCTGGGTCTTCCCAGTGCACCAGCCCTGAGCACTTGTCTCATGCATCCAACCTGGGCTGGTGATCTGTTTCACCCTTGATAGTATACTTGTTTCAATGCTGTTCTCTCAGAACACCCCACACTCGCCTTCTCCCACAGAGTCCAAAAGTCTGTTCTGTACATCTGTGTCTCTTTTTCTGTTTTGCGTATAGGGTTATTGTTACCATCTTTCTAAATTCCATATATATGCGTTAGTATACTGTACTGGTCTTTATCTTTCTGGCTTACTTCACTCTGTATAATGGACTCCAGTTTCATCCATCTCATTAGAACTGATTCAAATGTATTCTTTTTAATGGCTGAGTAGTATTCCATAGTGTATATGTACCACAGCTTCCTTATCCATTCGTCTGCTGATGGGCATCTAGGTTGCTTCCATGTCCTGGCTATTATAAACAGTGCTGCGATGAACATTGGGGTGCACATGTCTCTTTCAGATCTGGTTTCCTTGGTGTGTATGCTCAGGAGTGGGATTGCTGGGTCATATGGCAGTTCTATTTCCAGTTTTTTAAGGAATCTCCACACTCTTCTCCATAGTGGCTATACTAGTTTGCATTCTAGGTCCTTGTTAAACATTTCTTGCATCTCCTTGATCCATGCCTTCAGTCTATTTACCTGTACCTCCATTTTGATTTCAAGATTTTGCTGCATCAAACAATTTAAAAATTAAAGTTTAAAAATTTTTATTTTCAGTAACATAAAAAAACTGCTTATTGTTTGGGAATTAGTTTTTAAAAAGACATCCAAGACCTGAAAATTATAAAATATGCTGAGAGACAATAAAGAGAACCTAAGTAAATGAAATGACATATGTATAAATTAGAAGATTAAATATTGTTAACATGTCAGGTCTATACAAATTGATCTATAGATTTGTATTAGCTTTAGTCCTCCAAAGAAATAGAATCAATAGAATAGAATCAACCATAGATAGATAGATGCCTCCAGAAATAATGTTTAACTGATTATCTAGACACCATGTAGCCCAATCAAGTTGACTCATAAAATTAACCATTACAAGACTCAATGTGAATCCAGCAAAATTTTAGAGCTAATTCTGAAGTTTATATAGAAATGTAATGAACCTGAATACAGGTAAACCTCATTTTTTTGCACTTTGCTGATTGATGTTTCACAGCTACTATGCATTTTACAAACTGAAGGTGTATGGCAGCCATGTAATGAGCATGTCAATTGACACTATTTTCCCAATAGGATTTGCTCAGTTCATGTCCCTGTGTCACATTTTAGTAATTCTCTCAAATTTCAAACATTTTCACTGTTATTATTTTTACTATGGTGATCTGTGACCAGTGATTTTTACATATTTTTATGATAATTGTTTTGGGGCACCATGAACCACACTCACATAAGATGGCAAACTTAATAATTGTTATATATGTTCTGACTACTCTGGCAACCACCTGTCTCTCTGTTTCATAGGCCTCTCTATTCCCTCGGAGACAACAATACTGAAATTAGACCAATTAATAACCCTACAATGGCCTCTAAGTGTTCAAGTGATAGGAAGAGTTGCATGTCTCTTGTTTTAAATGAAAAGCTAGAGATGATTAAGCTTAGTGAGAAGGCATGTCAAAAGCTGAAATTGGCCAAAAACTAAGCCTCTTGTGCCAAACAGCCAAACGAAAAGTTCATGAAGGGAGTTAAAAGTGTTACTCCAGTGAACACACAAATGATAAGAAGGCAAAACAAAATGATTGCTCTATAAATAAAGTTTTAGTGGTCTGGATAGAAAATCAAATGTAGCACAACATTCTCTTAAGCCAAAGGTGAATCCAGAGCAAGGCCCTAACTTGCTTCAATTTTATGAAGGCTAAGAGAAGTGAAGAAGCTAGCAGAGGTTGGCTCATGATATTTAAGGAGAGAAGCCATCTGCATTACATAAAAGTGCAAGGTGAAACCACAAGTACTGAGGTATTGGGTTGGCCAAAAGTTTGGGTTTTTCCCACAAAAGTTTTTGGCCAATCCAATAGAAGCTGCAGCAAGTTATCCAGAAGATCTAGCTAAAATAGTCAATGAAGGTGGATGTAACAAACAACAGATTTTCAATGTAGACTAAACAGCTTCATGTTGGAAGAAGATGCCATCTAGGACCTTCATAGCTAGAGACAAGTCTATGCTTGGTTTCAAAGCTTCAAAGGACAAGCTGACTCTCTTATGAGGGGCTAATGCAGCTGGTGACTTAAAGGTGGTACAATGCTCATTTACCATTCTGGAAATCCTAGGTAACCTATTCTGCCTTTGCTTTACAAATGGAACACATAAGTCTAATGCCAGCACATTGGTTTACAGCATAGTTTACTGATTATTTTATGCCCACTATTGAGACCTACTGCTCAGGAAAAAAGATTTCTTTCAAAATATTACTGCTCACACCCAGTCACCCAAGAGGTCCCATGGAGATGTACGATGAATTTTAAGTTGTATTCTTGCTTGCTAGCACAGCATCCAGGGGCTTCCCAGGTAGAGCAGGGGTAAAAAATACACCTGCCAATACAGGAGACCCCATAGACATTCGTTTGATCCCTGGGTCAGGAAGATCCTCTGGAGCAGGAAATGGTAACCCACTCCAGTATTCTTGCCTGGAAAATTCCATGGACAGAGGAGTCTGGTGGGCTACAGTCCATGGGGTCGCAAAGTGTGGGACACAACAGTCACAGAGTGAGAGACTGAGCACACACACAGTGCAACATCCATTCTGCAGCTCATAGATCAAGGAGTCATTACAACTTACTAGTATTATTATTTAGTAAATAATATTATTTAATATGACTTAATATTTAATGCTATTCAATATTAATTATTAACAATCATTTAATATTTCAAGTGTTATTAGTTAATAAATCCATTTTGCAAGCCCATCTGTTCCATAGATAGTGGTTCCTCTGGTGGATCTGGCAAAAGTCAACTGAAAACTTTCCAGAAGGGATTCACTTTTCTAGGTGCCATTAAGAATATTCACAGTTCATAGGAAGTGGTGGAAATATCAAATTAATAGCAATTTGGAAGAAGTTCATCCCAACTTTCCTGGATGACTTTAAGGGTTTCAAGACTTCAGTGGTAAAAGTAACTACAGATGTGGTAGAAATAGCAAGAGAACTAAAATTAGAAGTGAGCCTAAAGGTGTAACTGAATGCTGCAATTTCATGTTACAACTTTAATGGATGGAAGTGGTTTCTTGAGATTGCATCCACTCCTGGTGAAGATGCTCTGAAGATTGTTGAAATGACAACAAAGAATTGAGAACATTACATAAACTCAGCTGATAAAGCAATAGCAGGGTTTGAGAGAACTGACTGATTTTGGAAGAATTCTAATGTGGGTAAAGTGTTATCAAATAGCATTGCATGCTACAAAGAAACATTCATGAAATGAAGAATCAATCAATGCAGCAAACTTCATTGCTGTCTTATTTTAAAAAAATTTGCAGCGTTCCCAACCTCATCAACCATCAGTCAGCAGCAATCAATACTGAGGCAAGACCTTCCTCCAGCAAAAAGTTTACAGCTGGCTGAGGGCTCAGATGATGGTTAGCATTTTCTAGCAATAAGGGATTTTTCAACTGAAGTATGTACATTTTCAGACATAATGCTGTCGCACATTTAATAGACTAAAATATAAAATAAATAGACTCACCTTTTCCCACACAGTCCAAAAGTCTGTTATGTACATCTGTGTCTCTTTTTCTGTTTTGCATATAGGGTTATCATTACCATCTTTCTAAATTCCATATATATGTGTTAGTATACTGTATTGGTCTTTATCTTTCTGGCTTACTTCACTCTGTATAATGGGCTCCAGTTTCATCCATCTCATTAGAACTGATTCAAATGAATTCTTTTTAATGGCTGAGTAGTATTTGGACTCTGTGGGAGAAGGCGAGGGTGTAATGTTTCGAGAGAACAGCATTGAAACATGTATATTATCTAGGGTGAAACAGATCACCAGCCCAGGTTGGATGCATGAGACAAGTGCTCGGGCCTGGTGCACTGGGAAGACCCAGAGGGATCGGGTAGAGAGGGAGGTGGGAGTGGGGATCGGGATGGGGAATACACGTAAATCCATGGCTAATTCATGTCAATGTAAGACAAAACCCACTACAATATTGTAAAGTAATTAGCCTCCAACTAATAAAAATAAATGAAAAAAAAAGAAATAAAAGGCAAAAATTAAAATAAAATAAATAGACTAAAATATAGGGTAAACATAATTTTATATGCACTGGGAAACCAAAAAATTCATATGAGTTGCTCTATTGTGATACAAAGGTCTGTCTAGTCAAAGCTATGGTTCCAGCAGTCATGTATGGATGTCAGAGTTGAACTATAAAGAAATCTGAGTGCCAAATTGATGCTTTTAAACTGTGGTGTTGGAGAAGACTCTTGAGAGTCCCTTGGACTGCAAGGAGATCCAACCAGTCCATCCTAAAGGAGATCAGTCCTGGGTGTTCACTGGAAGGACTGATGCTGAAGCTGAACCTCCAATACTTTGGCCACCTGATGAGAAGAACTGACTCATTTGAAAAGACCCTGATGCTGGGAAAGATTGAAGGCGGGAGGAGAAGGGGATGACAGAGCATGAGATGGTTGGATGGCATCACCGACTCGATGGGCATGAGTTTGAGTAAACTCCGGGAGTTGGTAATGGACAGGGAAGCCTGTGGTGCAGCAGTCCATGGGGTCGCAAAGAATTGGACATGACTGAGTGACTGAACTGAACTGATTGTGATACCCGCTTTATTGCAGTGGTCTGGAACTGACCTCGCAATATCCCCAAGGGATGCCTGTAGCCAAAACAATTTTGTAAATGAATGACAAGTTTGGGGACTCACTACCTGAATCTAAGAGAAATTACAGTACTGTGGAAATCAAGCAGGTTTGGAAGTAGTGTGAGTCTAGACAAATATGTCAATGGAAAGAATTAAGAGTGCAGAATTAGATCCAAACATTAATTTTACTTTCAACAAACCTGCAAGTAATTCAATGGAGAAAGGAATGTCATCCTAACAAATACTGCTGGGAAAACTGGATACACATATGGGGGGAAAATAAGTAAATAGTCACCTATCTTTACCTTACACAAGACATAAAAATTAATTCTAAATGAACTACAGGTCTAAACTTAAGAGCTATATCTATAAAACTTCCAAATGAAAAGAATCTCAAATTAGAAGCAGTTTAAATGCTCAACAGGAGAATGAATACATAAAGCATATTATAGTCTTACAATGAAGTACTAGTCAGCAATACAAAGGGCAAAGTACTTACCTACACAAAACACGGAAGAACCCAAAATTATTATGCTGAATAAAAAATGATGAATTTGAGAAAATATGTAAATACTCATACAAGCAATGCTCCAAATCAAATGTTGAGAGTTTTCCCACCATCCCATATCCCTTTCCAAGCCAAACTCAAACTCCAAATAGGCAGCTAGTTTTGTGTTTTCTATCACCATAGATAAATTTCATCAGTTCTGGGACAGCATATAAATGGAATCATATAATAAATACTTTTCATGTCTTTGTCTGATAAAAGTTTAATATATTAATGTGTATGTCCTATGTGTGACTATGCAATGTGTATATATATATGTGTGTGTGTGTGTGTTTATATATATTTACATACATATGTGTGTGTATGTGTGTGTGTATATATATATACATCCCATATCCTATAAAGCATGTATGTCACTTTGGTGAAACTAAAAAATATTTTTATAAATGAAATAATCCAAATTTTTGTTTGAAAGTTCAAAACTGTCCTATCTAGGTACTTCAACTTTTCAATAATTAATTAGTATACTAATGGAGCACAAAAATGTTTTAGGTTGTTCTGGAGGTAGCAAGCATGGTAGAAAGCACACTGGTAGGAAGTTGAGAAACATTTTCCAATGTTCTGGCCCTGTACTAACTACTAATAGTAACTTAGACAAGTCATTCAGTCTCTTTGAGCCTCACTTGCTTCAAGGGTTACACTCGTTGATCTTCCACCTTCAAAGTTTCATGATAGAACTTCCACTCTATTGTATATTACTGACTAGACTAATGAGTAACCTACTGCTGCTAACAATAAATATCAAAAGACATATCATTTAGATCTAGTTCTTTGACCAAAGAGCAATTAAGTAAGAGATTAAGGACCAAAGATTACCTGAAAAAGATCATATATTTGGAAATTAAGAAATGTAAGGGTGAAAAAAATAAAGAGTAAAATATTTCAAATATTTAGAATGAACTGTGGTGTTGGAGAAGACTCTTGAGAGTCCCTTGGACTGCAAGGAGATCCAACCAGTCCATCCTAAAGGAGATCAGTCCTGGGTGTTCACTGGAAGGACTGATGTTGAAGCTGAAACTCCAATACTTTGGCCAGCTGATGCAAAGAGCTGATTCATTTGTAAAGACCCTGATGCTGGGAAAGATTGAGGGCAGGAGGAGAAGGGGACAACAGAGGATGAGATGGTTGGATGGCATCATCTGTTGGTCCTTTAATGGACCGGAACCTGGTGGTCTGGAGTCGACGATAAGAAAGTAAGAGAGAGAAAGAGGCTGATATCCCCTGGTTTATGTGGAAAGCCAATAGAGCCCTGTTCTTAGGGCTCGCGCCGCTGCACGTAGGCACCAGGCGCCCTCTCGAGTGGGTGAAGGCACAGTGCGCCTTCTCCAGAGGGTCTTAGAGGCCCGGGCAAGAAAGTGAGCTCAGCGGGCCTCCGCGCTCCAAGGAATTAGCCAGAAATAGAGAGGTAGAGAGAGAAAGACAGAAAGAATAGAAAGAAAGACACAGGGACCCAAGCTCTGATGGAGCAAAGGTGTTTTAATCAACATGGTGTGTGCATATACACTGCCTTACAAGGTGGCTATTCTCAGCAAAGATAAAGATTAAAATTCCAGACTTACAAAACATAAGATGATCCCTATCAAAGAGAGAGTTGCAAACAATCACCTTTTACCATATGGCTCATAAAAAGGAAGAGGGTACTTATCACTGTAGTGAGAAATGCCTGGATTCCTCAGCCCCGGGAAAGGCGTGCCTCTCCTCTTAATTCCTGAATATTCAGGAATCAATAAGGGCCAGAGGATTCCTGACAGATCCAAAACAGCACACAGGAAGCCTCTTGTTAAATGCTTCTTTTTGTTTATTTTTGCTTTTATTTCCAATATTCTGGGAGGTGGGTCATAGAGGATCTTGCTGTGATTTATGTCGGAGAGTGTTTTGCCTATGCTCTCCTCTAGGAGTTTCATGGTTTCTGGTCTTACATTTAGATCTTTAATCCATTTTGAGTTTATTTTTGTGTATGGTGTTAGAAAGTGTTCTAGTTTCATTCTTTACAAGTGGTTGACCAGTTTTTCCTGCACCACTTGTTAAAGAGGTTGTCTTTTTTCCATTGTATATTCTAAAACTTAAAAGCTTTTGCACAACAAAAGAAACTATAAGCAAGGTGAAAAGAAAGCCTTCAGAATGGGAGAAAATAATAGCAAATGAAGAAACAGACAAAGGATTAATCTCAAAAATTTACAAGCAACTCCTGCAGCTCAATTCCAGAAAAATAAATGACCCAATCAAAAAATGGACCAAAGATCTAAACAGACATTTCTCCAAAGAAGACATACAGATGGCTAACAAACACATGAAAAAATGCTCAACATCACTCATTATCAGAGAAATGCAAATCAAAACCTCAATGAGGTACCATTACACGCCAGTCAGAATGGCTGCTATCCAAAAGTGTACAAGCAATAAATGCTGGAGAGGGTGTGGAGAAAAGGGAACCCTCTTACACTGTTGGTGGGAATGCAAACTAGTACAGCCACTATGGAAAACAGTGTGGAGATTTCTTAAAAAACTGGAAATAGAACTGCCATATGACCCAGCAATCCCACTCCTGAGCATACACACCAAGGAAACCAGATCTGAAAGAGACACGTGCACCCCAATGTTCATCGCAGCACTGTTTATAATAGCCAGGACATGGAAGCAACCTAGATGCCCATCAGCAGATGAATGGATAAGAAAGCTGTGGTACATATACACAATGGAATACTACTCAGCCATTAAAAAGAATTCATCTGAATTATTTCTAATGAGATGGATGAAACTGGAGCCCATTATACAGAGTGAAGTAAGCCAGAAAGATAAAGACCAATACAGTACACTAACGCATATATATGGAATTTAAAAAGATGGTAATGATAACTCTATACGCAAAACAGAAAAAGAAACACAGATGTACAGAACAGACTTTTAGACTCTGTGGGAGAAGGCGAGGGTGGGATGTTCTGGGAGAACATCATTGAAACAAGTGTACTATCAAGGGTGAAACAGATCACCAGCCCAGGTTGGATGCCTGAGACAAGTGCTCAGAGCTGGTGCACTAGGAAGACCCAGAGGGATGGGATAGAGAGGGAAGCGGGAGGGGGGATCGGGAAGGGGAACACAAGTAAATCCATGGCTGATTCATGTCAATGTATGGCAAGAACCACTACAATATTGTAAAGTAATTAGCCTCCAACTAATAAAAATAAATGGGGGAAAAAAATAAAATAAATGCTTCCTGACAATCACCAACTGGATGGACATGAGTTTGAGTAAACTCTGGGAGTTGGTGATGGACAGGGAGGCCTGAGGTGCTTCAGTCCATGGGTTTGCAAAGAGTTGTACACAACTGAGCGACTCAATTGAATAATAAAAACATTTTTTTCAGGATGATTTGAGGGCAGTAATTTGTAGCCTTAAAATCATTTATTATAAAGGAAAATCTCTGAAAATTCATGAACTAAGCCTCAAAATTCAAAATTAGAAAAGGGAAGTCAGAATAAACACAAAGAAAATAGAAGAATGAAAATAATAAGGATGAGAATAGAAATGAAGACGGGAGCTACAAAGAAAATATTTAGCCTTTCTGGGCAAATCATTGCCAACACTGATCAATAAAAGAAGAAGCTACTTAAGATAAAGGAGTCCACCCACAGATTTCATCGGATTAAAAATGTAAGATGATTTTTTGTGTCAAAAATTTGAAAATTTGGAGAAAAAGGAAAAGTTCTCAGAAAAAAAAAATCTAATTTACTGAAACTTGCTTCAGAGGAATTAAAAATATGAGCCTATAACAATTAAAAATCATTTTAAAAAATTTCCCACACAAATAAAGCAGACTGGAAAAAGTTTCCAAACATTAAAAGAAAAAATTATTAGAAACATATGCAAACTAGTCTAGTGAACATGAAAGAGGGACACTCCCTAACTCGGTGTATTGTGTTAGCACAGTCTGGAGAGTTAAACTTGACAATGACAAAATGAAAAAGATAATATGATGAGCCAATCTCCTTCATGCAATTCGTTCCAAGAAATCCTAAATAAAATACTGGCAAAGTCTATTTAGCAATGTATAATGTATAACAATGTTTAAGGGCGTCCCAGGTGGCTCAGTGGTAAAGAACGTGCCTGCAGTGTAGGAAAGACAGGAGATTCGGGTTTGATTCCTGGCTCAGGAAAATCCCTTGGAGCAGGGCATGGCAACTCACTACAGTTTTCTTGCGGGAAAAATCCCATTGACAGAGGAGCTGGGCAGGCTACAGTCCGTGGGGTCTTAGGAGAGTTGGACATGACTGAAGCAACCGAGCTCGAGCACTAAGGAAGCTTAAAAAGATGATGTGTGTGTTAGTTGCTCAGTCGTGTCCAACTCTTTGTGACCCCACAAACTGTAGCCCGCCAGGCTTCTCTGTCCCTGTAATTCTCCAGACAAGAATACTGGAGTGGGTGGCCATTCCCTTCTCCAGAGGATCTTCCTGACCCAGGGACTGAACCCTGGTCTCCTGCATTGCAGGCAGATTCTTTACCCTTTGAGCTACAGGGAAGTCCTTAAAAAGATGATACATCAAGACTAATTTTGATTTTTCCTACTTATTGTCTGTGTTCTGTGTGCACGCTCAGTTGCTCAGTCATGCCCGACTCTTTGCCACCCCATGGACTGTAGCCTGCCAGGCTCTTCTGTCCATGGAATTTTCCAGGCAAGAATACTGGAGTGGGTTGCCGTCTCCTATTCCAGGGGATTTTCCCAACACGGAAATCAAATCTGTGTCTCCTACACTGGCAGATGGATTCTTTACTGCTGAGACAACAGGGAAGCCCTTAGTAGGTGTTTAAATTGGTACTATCACCCTGGAATGCTGTGTGGCATTATCTAGAGAAATTGAATATGTCATATGCTGAAACATGGTAGTTTCATTCCTGAGACTAAACCCTAGAAGAACCCTTGCTCATATTTACCAGAAAACATGAGCAGAAATGTTTAAAACAGCTGCCCTGGTGGCTCAATGGTAAAGAATCTGCCTGCAATGCAGGAGAGGAAGGAGATGCAGGTTCAGTCCCTGGGTCAGGAAAATCCCCTGGAGGAGGAAATGGCAACACACTCCAGTATTCTTGCCTGGAAAGTCCCATTGACAGAGAAGCCTGGTGGGCTACAGTCTGTGGTGTCACAAAGAGTGGTACACAATTGACTGACTAACACTTTCACTTTCATTTCTGATGGTTAAAATGGAAAACAGCCCGGACTTTCACCAAAGAGAAGGGGTAACCAAATTGTGCTGCAGTCATATAACATGGTGCTGTACAAAATTCAAAGTTGTCCACACAGGGAGCTCAAATCCGGTGCTCTGGGACAGCCTAAAGGGGTGGGAAAGGGTGGGAGGTGGGAAGGAGAGAAGTTCAGGGAACTTATGTGCACCTATGGCTGAATCATGTAGACATATCATAGAAACAAACACAATATTGTAAAGCAATTATCCTACAATTAAAAATATATATTTTTTAAAGTGTCTGGAATCAGTTTACATGCATCCACATAGACAAACTTCACAAATGTGAAACCGCACATAACAAGCAGGTTGCAGAATTATACCCTCAGCCTGATTCCACTTAGGAAAAGCTAAGGGATATTGTCAGATGTGGTTTTAAAATAAGCCCTGGGAGAGATAAACACAGTGTCCACCATAATGGTTAAGTCTGGGGAGGGAGATGGATTGCAATAGGAGAGCCTAATGAGGCCTTCTGATAACCCTCTGACAATAAACTCTTTCTTTCTTACACTGCGGTGGTAAGTGTGTGGTTGTTCATTTTTGCATTTAAAAAAAAAATGCATTAAAAAACTGGAAATAGAACTGCCATATGACCCAGCAATCCCACTTCTGGGCATACACACTGAGGAAACCAGATCTGAAAGAGACACGTGCACCCCAATGTTCATCGCAGCACTGTTTATAATAGCCAGGACATGGAAGCAACCTAGATGCCCATCAGCAGACGAATGGATAAGGAAGCTGTGGTACATATACACCATGGAATATTACTCAGCTGTTAAAAAGAATTCATTTGAATCAGTTCTAATGAGATGGATGAAACTGGAGCCCATTATACAGAGTGAAGTAAGCCAGAAAGATAAAGAACATTACAGCATACTAACACATATATATATGGAATTTAGAAAGATGGTAATGATAACCCTATATGCAAAACAGAAAAAGAGACACAGATGTACAGAACAGACTTTTGGACTCTGTGGGAGACGGCGAGGGTGGGATGTTTCGAGAAAACAATATCGAAACATGTATACTATCTATGGTGAAACAGATCACCAGCCCAGGCTGGATGCATGAGACAAGTGCTCGGGCCTGGTGCACTGGGAAGACCCAGAGGGATCGGGTAGAGAGGGAGGCGGGAAGGGGGATCGGGATGGGGAATACATGTAAATCCATGGCTGATTCATGTCAATGTATGACAAAAAACATTACAATATTGTAAAGTAATTAGCCTCCAACTAATAAAAATAAATTAAAAAAATGCAAAAACTCCATAAATATGCTTATATGTTATAAAAATTCTTTGTTGTTGTTGTTTAGTAGCTAAGCCATGTCTCTTTTGTGACCCCGTGGACTGTAGCCTACCAGGCTCCTCTGTCCATAGGATTTTCCAGGCAAGAATACTGGAGTGGGTTGCCATTTCCTTCTCCAGGGGATCTTCCCAACCCAGGAATTGAACCTGTAGCTGCTGCCATATCTCCTGCATTGTAGGCAAATTCTTTACTGCTGAGCCACTGGGGAAGCCCATTATACTCTTGGGTGTGTGAACATATTTAATTTTTAAACATTTTTAAACATTTCCTGATTTTCTATGCCTAATATGCTGGTGACATCAAGGAATTACCTAGCCCTTGCCTCATAGTTTTACAACAAAAAAAGAACATTCCTTTCAGCATATGTCCCCGGTGATTAGAAATTTCTTCTCATTTACTTCCTTGCTTTGACAAGGGATAAAACAAATGTCCTTTAAGGAAAGTGAGGGATCATTCTAGAAATCCCTTCTATATTTTGAGACATGCTTGCTCTTTATTTAAATGGTAAATCACCAATTACTATTGGGCCTTTCTCTGAATTAAAAGAAAGTAGGTTGCAAAGCACAGGATCAAGGTCCAATCACGAGGACACAAGAACCAGCAGCAAAATGCCTCTTACTGTTTTAAGAGGCTTTACACTGTTAGGACAATGATTATTATATACATTTACCAGTGGGGTTTATGAGGAACTGGGAAGAGAAAAAACATGGACAGAATTAAAAGTTTTCATGTGAGAACCAAGGTGGAGATTCAATTTTCCTCCTTCCTAGTCCTGCATTCTTTTTTTTTTTTTTACAAAGTACATTACATTATATATGAAGGATAAATCCATAAAATAGCAAAAAGAAATTTTTTTAGACAATTGACAAGCAAAAAGAGACTTTTTTAGATTTTTAATTGAAATATAGTTGATTTACAATGTTTTATGTATATACATCAAAGTGATTCAGTTATACACACACATATATATATTCTTTTTCAAATTATTTTTCATTATACTGTATTACAAGATTTTGAATACACCTACCTATATTATACAGTAGGATCTTGTTGGTTATCTATTTTATAGATTGCATATCTGTTAATCACAAATTCCAAATTTATCCCTCCCCATTTCCCCTTTGGTGACCATAAGTTTGTTTTTCTCTGTCTGTGAGTCTATTTCTGTTTTGTTTATAGGTTCATTTGTATCATTTTTTAGATTTTACATATAAGTAATATCATATTTGTCTTTGCCTGACTTACTTCATTTAGTATGATAATCTCTAGGTCCATCCATGTTTCCGCAAATGGCATTATTTCATTCTTTTTATGGCTGAACAATATTCCATTATATATATGTACCACATCTTCTTTATCCACTCCTCTGATGGTGGACATTTAGGTTGCTTCCATGTCCTGCCTATTGTAAATATTGATTCTATGAACATAGGGGTGCAGGTACCTTTTCAAGTTGGAGTTTTCTCCAGATACATGCCCAGGAGTGGGCTTGCAGGATCATACAGTAACTCTGAGAAATATTTTTAGATAAGAGATATTTGCCAAGCCCATCCAAGTGTAAATATTATTTCTCTCTCTTTTTCTCTTTTTCTTCTCTTCTTTCTCCTCCCTCTCTTCACACACATAGTGGAGGCATTTCTGTCCACACATCATTTTGACATAGAGAAAAGGAACTTTAATTACTAGACATAGATGGTCACTTGAATTTCTACAACTGTACAGAACCCATGCTTCACATGGCCTGTGAGGGCCCCTGCCTGCCTCTGCCAGCAGAAGACCACATCCGTTTTGTACCACCAGCCCTTTCTGACACAGCCTAATGGCTCTTTCTCTAGTCTTTTAAGCAAGCTAATACTTCTCTTTCCCCTTTTTTCTTTGAAAAATAATTCAATATAAGCCTCATTTATGCTTTCTGGGAAAACAACAACAACAACAACATAATAATAATATCACAGAGCTTCCCAGGTGGCTCAGTGGTAAAGAATTTGCCTGCAGTACCGGAGATTCTGTGGGTTCAGTCCTTGTGTCAGGAAGATCCCCTGGAGAAGGGAACGGTGAGCCACTCCTGTATTCTTGCCTGGGAAATCCCATGGATGGGGGAGCCTGGCGGGCTACAGTCTGTGGAGCTGCAAAGAGTCAGACACGACTCAGAGACTGAAGAACAACAAAATAATATCACAAGATTGTTAAAAATGGTATAGGATGCTGAGTGTCCCAATAGGGACAATGAGAGGCCATAAAGGGGAAAAGCAGAGAGAGGCTGAGATGAAGCACCAGGGAAGTTTGGTGGGTAAAGGAAATGTTTTATATTTTGACTATGGCAGGGCCACACAGGCATATATATTTTCAAATGCACCCAAACATTTACTTAAAATGAGTTCATTTGATTGCATATAAATTACTCCCAAATTATGTTGGATAAAAAGGAAGAGTATTTCTTGAATAATTCATGTTTTATTTTATAAACTGTGAACCGTCTATTCTTCTACTCACAGAGCAACTGTTTATTAAGCACCCAGTATGTTCTGGAGCTGCAAGAGAAAGGTCCCTGCTTCATGGAACATGCCGTATGCCAGGCCCCATAAGGCTCCTTGAGGTCCCACAAGGACCCACAACTGACCAGTGTCAACAGCGTCATCTCTCAGCGCCAACCTCCCTCTTCCCACCTCACCACTGGGATTCCTTCCATCCACTTTCCTTGGCTCAGGCTTCAACAATGCTTCCCATTTTAAATAATGCTTTGGCAACATAAACCTTCTCCTGGATATTGGAAAGGGCATGGGAATCCAGTTCAGACTGGGTTCTGAGTAGGCACTTGGTCCCTGTCCTGGTGGCACCTCTTTCCAGATAAATGATTCGACAGTGGGCTGGCACCTGCCCGCAGCTTCAGTGTTCCTGGGGAGAATCACATCTCTATCTGACATAGGGCTGTGAGCTTTAAATGAGATAATTTAAGCACTCTATAAATGCACAGCACTTAAGCACTTTGTAAGTGATACTTATTATTATCATAACACACATGTGTTTGAGCAAATCACTTAACCTCACTGAACCTTGGTGCCCTCACTTTTAAAACAAAGTTATTAATAACAGGCTTGTCTACCTCATAAGGTTGGTGTCAGACCCACTGAGATAATAGATGTGAAAGACATTTTATGTATTATAAAGAGCTATTCAGTGGTAGGCTATTGTTAACATTTTCAATGATACTCTGAGCTGAAAGCTTCTTTTTAAGAGACTCCAAAGAAAAGTGAAAAAAACAGGGAATACAACCTTCATGTTGTCAGTGCCTTTCTATGACATTTATAAGCAATCTGGAACTCATTCAACTCCATGAGTTAATTTGGTTCCCCTTTGACTCACACAGTCACGGTTGGCACATTGTATTCTGGTCTGCCTGCCTCATCCTCAGCCTTTACTGGACATGCTCAGAGTCAACCAAGAAGACACCTAATTTGAAACAGATTAGAGGCTCCTCATCCATGATCTCTGCAGCAGAGCTTCTGCTAGCTTTCCTTGGACCTACCCTGGAAGATTCCATCTCTTTCCAAGTTTTTCAAATCCTCCCATGGGAGAAACATCAGCTCTCAGATAATAAGACCAGGGTGTGAGCATCTTCTACTGGATTTGGGAAATGGTCCTGTGGGAGCCAGTCAATCCTGTCAAACCAGTCAGTCCTGAAGGAAATCAACCCTGAATACTCACTGGAAGGACTGATTCTGAGCTGAAGGTCTTTGGCCACTTGATACAAAGAGCTGATTCATTGGGAAAGACTCTGATGCTGGGAAAGACTGAGGGCAGGAGGAGAAGGGGGCAACAGAGGACGAGATGGTTTGATGGCATTACCGACTCAACGGACAGGAGCTTGAACAAAGTCTGAGAGAGAGTGAAAGACGGGGAAGGCTGATGTGCTGCAGTCCATGGGGTCTCAAAGAGTCGGAAACGACTGTGGGACTGAAAAACAACAGCAGCCCGTAAGAGCAGACATGGTGCCTTTGCCCTGGAAATTGTCAGACTACTGCTTATTCAAGAGAGAAGCAATATCCACTATGAAAAAGACTCTTCCCCGTTAGGGCCTCCTTTCCAATGGAAACATCTTTCAGGAGGTGTGAGGAGGGGCCCAGTCTGTGTTATATTCCTGGAAGCCTTGTTTACCCAGTCACTGTCCGTATCTAAACCTGTTGGTCCCCAGGAAAGTAGACCAGTCCTTCAGCCTCTCGGATTCTAGGGTGAGTGGAGGTAATATTTGCCTTAAAGGTTACAAGGTGTAAATGTAAAAAAAACATGTGAAATTCTTAGAATGAAGCCTGATGAATAATGAGAACTCACAAAGAGTAGGATAACCAGACAACTCATCAATATCTGTAATTTATCAGGATGCTTTTGAGAGCTAAAGGGGCACTGCACAGACTGGGTGTTGGAAGAGCAGTGTGAAAAGGCCTCTCACAAGCAAACAGTAAAATGCAGTAGAGTCAGGCTAAACAATACTGCACAGTACTGTACTGGCTAGTACAGTGAGGCTATGATATGAGCTAGACTTGGCTGCAGGGATGGGTGTGCAGGCAACAGTGACTGGGAACTGCTTGCTGTGTGTGTCCTTGGAATTGTTCCTTGGATCCCTAAGAGTTACTGAGCCCTACCTGAGGCTCAGGTAAGGATGTGTCTCTCTGATGATCTGCCATAGTGACAGTGGGAAGAACGGTCCTCATATGTGGGCTTTCTCCGTTGTCCTTGGGAAGTCATCCTCCAGCATCTGAGCCCTATCACAGCCACCGCTAAAGACTGGTGCTGAACGCCCCAGTGTCACTGAGTTCTTCTGTCCCCCATTGAAATTCCAGAAGGACAGGCCAAAGGAAACCTCTTATTAGGCCCAGCCCATTTGCCAACTGGCTGAGGGGAGAGTGAAAAATTAGTGCACTGTGGTTCAGGTAAGGAATCGTTCCCCTCTCGGTGCATACTGCCAAACTGAGAGCCTGATATGGAGAGTAGGCGAGAAGCTACTATGTCCCCAAAACCACATCCATCATGGCCACAACCTTCAATGGGCTTTCAACTTTTGGGTGTGAATACCTCCTTTTGCTTTGTGAATACAAAGCAGGTATTTGTGAATACCTCTACTGCCCTCCCCACCCACCATATTAATTGGCTTGCTCATTCATTCATTCACCAGCTCTTACAGGACACTTTGAATTCTAAGCATTGAGGATACAGTAGTGAATAAGTTACAAAAGTCCTTAGTCTTATTACATTCTAGAGTTGTGTTGTTCAGTATGATAGACAATAACTACGTGAGACTGTTTACATTTAAAGTAATTAACATTAAATTTTAAACAAAATTAGAAATTCAGTTTTCTAAGTTGCCATTGCCACATTTCAGATGCTTGATGGTCACATGTGGCTTGTGAATATATACTGAATGCCTTCAAAAAAGAACATTTCCTCCATTAGAGAAACTTCTATTGGACGACACTGTTCTAGAGGGAGGAGTACAGCAGAAATGTAATAAACAAGTGAACAGCCAACTAGATCAGATGGTGATAATAGTGCTTTGGAGGAATATTTAGTAAAACAAGGTGTCTACAGTGTGTGCTGGCGAAAGGTGGTTAGTGGCTAGAGTGGGGAGGTGATATCTTCCTGATAATCAGAGCTGATCTCTTTCTTAAAATATTAAAATAGTGCCTTCCACTGTTTATAATAGCCAGGACATGGAAGCAACCTAGATGCCCATCAGCAGATGAATGGATAAGGAAGCTGTGGTACATATACACCATGGAATATTACTCAGCCATTAAAAAGAATTCATTTGAACCAGTCCTAATGAGATGGATGAAGCTGGAGCCCATTATACAGAGTGAAGTAAGCCAGAAAGATAAAGAACATTACAGCATACTGACACATGTATATGGAATTTAGAAAGGTGATAACGATAACCCTATATGCAGAACAGAAAAAGAGACACAGAAATACAGAACAGACTTTTGAACTTTGTGGGAGAATGTGAGGGTGGGATATTTCAAAAGAACAGCATGTATACTATCTATGGTGAAACAGATCACCAGCCCAGGAGGGATGCACGAGACAAGTGCTCCGGCCTGGTGCACTGGGAAGACCCAGAGGAATCAGGTGGAGCGGGAGGTGGGAGGGGGGATCGGGATTGGGAATACATGTAAATCCATGGCTGATTCATATCAATGTATGACAAAACCCACTGGAAAAAAATAATAATAATAATTAAAAAAAATTTAAAAAAAAAATAAATAAATAAAATAAAATAAAATAGTGCCTTCCAATCAGTAAACAAACATGGCCTGAAGCCTCTCTGCTGTTGTTCATGCCACCAAGTTGGCTATCCTGGCCTCTCTTTTGGAATCCTCCCTACAATTAAGTTATTAAAAGATGAATTCATAGCTCAACTGTGGACAACCAAGACCCTGATCTTTGCTCTGTGCCCTTGACTATTCTGATTGGTTCAGTATTCATCCTATAATGTTTAAAAAACATTTTGAATATCACCCTTGTTTAGATGTAACTCAAGCAGGTCTTGAGACAAATGAAGGAAGGAGCCACCGGGATATGGAGAGAAAAGCATTCTAGGCAGAGGAAATAGCAAGCGCAAAGGCTGTGAGGCTGGAACAGAGTGATTATCATCCAGGAAAAGCCGGGAGATCACTGTGGCTGGGGACATGGTGAACAAGACTTCCAGAAAGTAGTAGAGGTTGAAGTCAGAAAAATAAAGGAAGTTGTGGATCATGAAAGGCCTTGTGGGTCATTTGTACCATTTTTTTTTTTTTTTACAACTGCAAAACCCAGTGGCTTAAATCAATAAGCTTCTTCTACTGCTCATGAGTCTATGGCTCAGCTGGGCTCTGATGACCTTGGCCAGTCTGGGCTTATCTCAGCTGGACTCGCTGAGGGTGGTAGCTTGGCCCAAGGCTGGCTATTCTGGGATGGCCCCATTCTCATGCCTGACTGTTGACTGGCTGCCAGCTGGGGCAAGGAGGCGCCTGGACCACACATCTCTCGCCAGCCTGCAGGCTAGCCTGGGCTTGTTTACATGGGCAGAGCAGGGTTCCAAGAAAGCCTCAGGCTCAGGGGTGGCACGTCATCCTGTACAGTGCATTCTGCCAAAGCAAATCACAGGGCCAGTCCAGATTCAAGGGGTAGGGAATAGATTCCACCTCTTAATGGGATGAGTTGCATAGTTGCTTTGCAAAGGAGGCAGATACAGGGAGAGCTGGAGAACTGTGATCATTCATGCAGTCAACTTACCACCGCACTGTAAAGACTGACTTTGTCTCTGAGGGATGCCATTAAGGTTTGTAGGGAGAAAGGTCACATCATTCAATTTATGTCTTAAAGTGATTCCTCTGGTAGTAGTCTTGAGAATAGACTGTAGGAGACAAGGGCAGATGCAGAAAGACCAGGTAGAAAGTTTTGCAAGAAACTAAGAGAGAGATAATCATGACCTGGGAAATGATGCTGGTGGTGAAATTGTAAGAAACGGGAGATTCTGAATTAGATTCATCATCAGATCAATGGATTACATGTGAATTAGACAAAGGGTATCAAAGATGGCTTCAAGTTTATTGACCAACCAAAGCAGCTGGAAAAGTAGAGAAAGTTGTAGAAAATGCAGGTTTGTGAAGAAAGATTAGGAGTCTCTGCTAGAGGTTGAAGTTTGATGTATCCATTCAATATTAGAGTTATGATGCTGATTATACAATTAGATACACTAGCCTGGAGTTGGGATGGATAAATAAATGTGGGGATTATTGGCATATAGATGGTATTTAATTTTTTTATTGAAGTACAGTTGACTTACAACATTGTGTTAATTATGGCTGAACAGAAAAGTGATTCAGGTATACACACACACACACACACACACACACACACACACACACACACACACACTACATCTTCTTTAGCCATTCATATAAATGGTATGGCATTGGTTGAGCCCACCATGAGAGTAAGTATAGTTAAAGAAGAAAAGAAGACAAAGGACTGACTGCAGAAACCCAAAGAGGACCAACCAGTGAATCAGAAAAAAAACCAAGTGTCCTGGGAGCCTTGTGTGAGAAGCACATAAAGGAGGAGGGGGCAGATTAGCTGGGTCACCACCAACCCCAGCTTCCAGCTGAGAAGTTCTTGGAAGATGGAAGAGTTTGAAGTATTTCTCTGGAATGGGTAATTGTTTCCTCAATCTTATGCATATTAAAAGATAAATATGTGGCCTTGGTCTTTGCCTGAGGCTCTCAGTGTCAATAGGCAGCCTGAGCTATTGCAGGGCAGGGGTTCATTTACCTCCTGTTGCTAGAATTCTCCAAGAAGCTGTCTCTGGCCCCCACAACAGAAACATCTGCCCTATGACTCTGCTGAGGGCAGTATTTCTCAACAGAAGCACCACTGCCTAGAATGTTGTGCACACCAAGAAATGTTGGGTAAGCAGTGAGTAAAGGAATGAGGAAACAAATGGGCAAGTGAAGAATGAAGTTAGAAACTAGTTAGTGAACAATAAAACGAAAGTGACAGGCAAATCCTGAGGCCTGGGAAAGAAAAAGCATGAGGGACTTGACCCACGAGGTTTCCTGTGAGATTTGCATTGATCGTACCCCTGGCTGCCCCCTCCTTAAAGTGTTTCACCCTCCCCTCGCCCTACCAGACACAGCTCCCTACTTCCCCTTTCTCATTTTACAAAGTTCCTGGCTCTACCCGAGAGGTAGAGGGACACAGGACCGAATATTAGCTACCGAATATTAGCTGAATTAATATCTGAGTTTCATAGGATCCTAGTGAAGATTTTTTTTTTTTTTTTTTAATGAAGCGCGTAAAGCGCTATCCATATGGAAGGAAATTTATTTTCCATAGAACCGGGTAAATGCACACTATCAAATAGTGTCAGAGGAAAAAGAGAGAGTTACACGACAGCTCCACGCAGAAGGAAACGCGGGAAGGCGGCAGCACAGGCCTAAGTGAAGGTGGCAAAGCAAAAGGAGGGCAGGGAAGTCCAAGATGGCGGCCGGAAGTTGTCTTAGGATCACGGATCACGTCATTCCCCGCCCCCCACCCCCCAAGGGTTTAGTGCTGCTGCTGCTAAGTCGCTTCAGTCGTGTCCAACTCTGTGCGACCCCGTAGATGGCAGCCCATCAGGCTCCCCCGTCCCTGGGATTCTCCAGGCGAGAACACTGGAGTGGGTTGCCATTTCCTTCTCCAATGCATGAAAGTGAAAAGTGAAAGTGAAGTCGCTCAGTCATGTCCGACTCTTAGTGACCCCATGGACCGCAGCCTACCAGGCTCCTCCATCCATGAGATTGTCCAGGCAAGAGTGCTGGAGTGGGTTGCCATTGCTTTCTCCGAGGTTTTTTTTAGTGAGCTCTCTGCATTCCTGAGATTCTTTGCACGAGTGAATTTTATTTCCCTACGAGGCAATCAGCAGTTTTGAGGTAGATGATATGGGATAGAGAAGGCCACCTTCTCCTGAGTGGAGACACTGAGAAACCTGAGGAAGTAGGCTTGGGAGAGGATGCAGACAGCAACAGCAAAGGGCTTTTGATGGGCTCTTGCTGAAGAGTGGAATTCAAGCCTGAGAGTAGGAAAATCTCTGAGGGAAAAGCAAGCTTGGAGTAGCATTTAGGAAACTCACTTTTGTACAGTGTGAGGTGAATTATTTGGTATAAATAATGGAGTCTATGGAACCTCAAAGGAGGCTGAAGTAAGCTAGTAATGATCTATTGTTGTTGTTCAGTCACTCAGTCGTGTCCAACTCTTTGCAGCCCCACGGACTGGAGCACACCAGGCTTCCCTGTTCTTCACCATGTCCCAGAGTTTGTTCAAACTCGTGTCCATTGAGTCAGTGACACCATCCAACCATCTTGTCCTCTGTCATCCCCTTCTCCCCCTGCCTTCGATCTTTCCCAGCATCAGGGTCTTTTCTAATGAGTGGGCTCTTCACATCAGGTGGCCAAAGTACTAGAGTTTCATCTTTAGCATCAGTCCTTTCAATGAATAGTCAGGATTGATTTCCTTTAGGATTGACTAGTTTGATCTCCTTGTAGTCCAAGAGACTCTCAAGAGTCTTCTCCAACACCACAGTTCAAAGATACCAATTCTTTGGCACTCAACCTTCTTTATGGTCCAACTCTCACATACATACATGACTTCTGGTAAAACCATAGCTTTGACTATATGGACCTTAGTTGGCAAAGTAATGTCTCTGCTTTTAAATACACTGTCCAGGTTTGTCATAGCTTTTCTTCCAAGGAGCAAGAGTCTTTTAATTTCGTGGCTGCAGTCACCATCTGCAGTGATTTTGGAGCCCAAGAAAATAAAGTCTGTCACTGTTTCCATTGTTCCCCCATCTATTTGCCATGAAGTGATGAGACTGGATGCTAAGATCTTAGGTTTTTGAATGTATCTTTCACCTTCATCAAGAGGCTCTTTAGTTCCTCTTTGCTTTCTGCCATAAGGGTGGTGTCATCTGCATACCTGAGATTATTGATATTTCTCCCAGCAATCTTGGTTCCAGTTTGTAATGATCAATTGCCACCATTTATTTTCCTTTTATTATGCCTGTCTCTTTCCCCTCTCCCTGCCCATGCTTGAGAGTGGCTTGGCAGTTTCAATGATCTAGTCTAAACAGTTGTCTCCCCACCCCATCACTGGCAACCTCTCTCTCCCCTTGTGCCACCAGGAGCATTCATGTTGCTGGGAAAGGGGCCTCTGTGACACAGTGCAGACTGCATGAACTTGCACATGACCCCTTCCCAGCTCACTCCCATGCTGGAGTATTCACCCTGGCAGACAAAAAGGAAAAATGCAGGCACCATGAGGATAACCCAGAACAATGTACACAGTTTCCAACATAAACTCTGTAACTCAGGGCTCCCACTGCAGAACAGCCAATAACTTTTGCTGAACCATCCAAGCCCAAGGAAAAAGCAACCCACTGTGAAAGAACAAAGGTGGCCTCAGCCCAGGCCTGTACCCACCAGTCAGGAGAGGCAGGAGACAGCACCTCTGGGTAAGCTTGGTCCTTGGACGGCTGCCAACTGAGCTGTCCTGAGCATGACAAGGCAAAGGAGAGGCCAAACCAGCCCAATCAATGAGAAACAGATCTGCCCTAAAAATATTAATGAAGCAAAAGGTACAGTTAAATATCCATGGTCAGGGTTTGGAATCCTTTGAGTCAACTAGTCATAAGAAGACAGGTTTCAAGACCTGTTGTTGTACCAAGACCTTTGGTTGTACCAGCAGACATTCCAAGAAAGGACTGTCCTTCTCCCATAGAATCTGCACTTGATCACACTGGAATAACTGTGAGGAAGCCTATTTGGGAGCAGAGGGATGGACTAGATGAACCCATGAGGTCATATATTCCAGGTCAGACAGGCCGTGCTGGTGAGACTCGTAGCTGTGATGAGAAGAAATCTGATGGTGAGGAAACAGAAGCAAAGATCAGGAGAAGAAAATCGGAGGAGAAGAGGCCTTCTCAGTTCTCAAGTATTTGTCGAGGTCTCCCTGAGAGCTGAGCACAGTGAGGGAAGGGTACAAAATAACATAGACCATCCTACCCCTCAAGGTACTTGTGTATATATATGTATCAGTTCAGTTCAGTTCAGTCACTCAGTCATGTCTGACTCTTTGCAACCCCATGAATCGCAGCACGCCAGGCCTCCCTGTCCATCACAAACTCCCCGAGTTTACTCAAACTCATGCCTATCAAGTCGGTGATGCCATACAGCCATCTCATCCTCTGTCGTCCCCTTCTCCTCCTGCCCTCAATCCCTCCCAGCATCAGGGTCTTTTCCAATGAGTCAACTCTTCGCATGAGGGGGCCAAAGTATTGGAGTTTCAGCTTCAGTATCAGTCCTTCCAATGAACACCCAGGACTGATCTCCTTCAGGATGGACTGGTTGGATCTCCTTGCAGTCCAAGGGACTCTCAAGAGTCTTCTCCAGCACCACAGTTCAAAGCATCAATTCTTCAGCGCTCAGCTTTCTTCACAGTCCAACTCTCACATCCATACATGACCACTGGGAAAACCATAGCCTTGACCAGACAGACCTTTGTTGGCAAAGTAATGTTTCTGCTTTTTAATATGCTATCTAGGTTGGTCATAACTTTCCTTCTAAGGAGTAAGTGTCTTTTAATTTCATGGCTGCAGTGACCATCTGCAGTGATTTTGGAGCCCCCAAAAACAAAGTCTGACACTGTTTCCACTGTCTCCCCATCTATTTCCCATGAGGGGATGGGACCAGATGCCATGATCTTAGTTTTCTGAATGTTGAGTTTTAAGTCAACTTTTTCACTCTCCTCTTTCACCTTCATCAAGAGGCTCTTTAATATATGTATGTATGTGTGTGTGTGTGTGTGTGTGTATACATATATTAGTGTGTATATCTATGTGTGTGCTGTGTGTGCTAAGTCACTTCAGTCGTGTCTGACTCTTTGTGATCCTGTGGACTGTAGCCCACTAGGATCCTCTGTCCACGGGATTCTCCAGGCAAGAATACTGGAGTGGGTTGCCATTTCCTTCTCCAGGGGATATTGCCAACCCAGGGATCGAACCTGCATCTCTTATGGCTCCTGCATTGGCAGGCAGGTTCTTTACCACTAGAGCCACCTGGGTCTTACATATATGCTTATGGATTGGATAAATGAGTGAAGGAATGAATTATTTACTTTCTTTGAAGGTAAATCCAGAACTTTGGGAGTCAATGCTCTCACCAGGGGACCGAACAAAAATATGCTTGTAGTATTAAGCCTGATTTAAGTGTGATGGGCTTAGAACTGCCCACTCAGTCAATGCAGTCATGAAAGAAATAATAATAGTAAAAGTTATATTTATTGGGGAATTATTATAGGCTTTACAAGGATGAATAGATCAGGATACATTAAATGTTTTAAGAAACAACTCTAAAAATCTCAGTAGTTCAAGCCATAATCCAATGCAAATTGGTGTGAGCAGAGAAAGGAGTGCTATATTCTATATAATCACTCATAGACCCAGGCACTTTCCATATTGTGGCCTTGCTAAGCCTCGGCATCCTCCCCTGGATCCTCTGCACCCGGCAGCCAAGGAAAGAAAGAGGATAGAGAATCACAGGGTTGTAGGGGAAAGGCTTAGACCATATAGCGTATATCACTTCCAACCACATTACATTCACCAGAATTTCATTCACAGCCTCATTTAGATGCAAGGAGGCTAGGAAATATATTCATTTGGTGACTCATGAAGTAGAGGAAACAGATTTGTTGTGTTTCTAGAAAGTGTCTTCTACAGTGCATTATCTCATTTAGTTCTCAAGTGAGTGAAAGTTGCTCAGTCGTGTCTGGCTCTTTGGACCCCATGGACTATACAGTACTCTAGGCCAGAATACTGGAGTGGGTAGCCTGTCCCTTCTCCAGGGTATCTTCCCAACCCAGGAATCTAACCAGGGTGTCCCGCATTGCAGGTAGATTCCTTACCAACTGAGCTATCAGGGAAGCCCAAGACAACCTTACAAAGGTTCTCAAGACAACCCTATAAAGCAAACACAATTAATGCTACAGTTTTGCAAAAGAGCAAACTCAGCCTCAGAGATGAAAGTACTGCCCATGCAACAAATGATAGAACTGGGAGTTAGTCTTAGATTTGACTCTAAAACTTGTGTTCCAGACCCACTAAACTATGATTTTTCATAATTAAGATTCAGTTATGTTATACTATTCCTCCCTCTTCCTTCCTGCCACACCAATCCTCACTATGCTGATTTTGGCTCTCCTGGATATAAAATCCAGGGGATAAGTGGCTATTTGGCACCAAAACATTCATTATCTTATCTATTCTCCATTGTACTCCCATGTGGTAGGTATTATTATTGTTAGCTCTACTTTACCAGGGAGGAAACTGAGATTAGATAGGTTATATAACTTGGCCATGAACATGAACAGCTAATGAGAGGCACATTTGAACACTGTATCTCACTCTTTGGCCTGGAACTTTGGAAGACTTTTCCTTGAAAAAAAATTTAAATGACAACAACAAAAAAATTGAATCCTAAAAAAAAAAAAAAAAAATGCAACAAACCACTTTCCCATGAACTATCCCAAAGTGTTTAGCGTTGATGTCACCAAGGTCAGGTAGCTTCTTCCTCCTCAAGCCTAACACCATCTTTAAGGTTAGGAAAATCAAGAGCATGCAGCAGCTTCTGGTCTTATGATTGATAGTGAGGTTGGCACATCAAGTCTTAAAGAAGGTCTTCTAGCCAAAACCATCCAGGAAGTGAAGAATCAGATAAATAAGAAGGCTGATGCAAGGCTAGGGAAGCATTCCAAACTCAGCTTGGGGTGGTCTCTCCAGGCCAACAGCATGATTCACAGCTGGGTTGCCGGGTGCTGACTGGGAAGCAGCAGCCAGAGCAGGCTTTGTCCGCTGGGCCCTCTTCCTTTCTCTCCCATCCTCACCCAAACCTGACCAGGCCTCCCTCTCCCTGATTCACTAGTTCATGGTTTGTTCCTTCATCACACTTTCCTTAAGCATCCAAGTGCCATCAGATGTCATGCTAAGGGGAGAAAACAGGAAACAAAGAAATCAAAACTGTTGCACTGCAAAGAAAGAATTCCTGATCATAAAAATAATGCCATCAGAGGACTTGGGCAGATTGGCAGATGAAAGGGAAAAACCAACAGTGGATTGGGAGCCTCTGGGGTGTTTGACCTTCCAGTATCTTTCATTATGCAAGCCACAGTGGTCTTAGAAGCACGGGGTCGCATCCCAAACCCTGTGGAATGGATGCCAGCTCCCTGATTTCTTTCCCACAACTACAGTCCCAGATTTTCCTTCCTGAGATCTCATTCACCCTCCTTATATAGTCTCTCAAGTCTGGCTTCGTGAGATTGAGTGCCACCAGCAGAGATCGCTTTTAAAGATGGAAATAATCTTTCCTTTTGGAAACTTTAAGCTTGTTTACTCCCATAACCAATGAGGCAACCGGGGTGAGATGGATGAGAACACTGACCCAGTTCACGCTGATGGTTGGGAGGAGCCCAGGCACCCAGGATTCTAACCTAGAGAGTCTTTTTTGTTTAGTTTCATTTTAACTATTTATTTTATAGTGGAATGTAGCTGATTAACAGTGTAAGAGTTTCAGGTGGACAGCAAAGGGACTCAGCCATACACATACATGTATCCATTCTCCTCCAAACGCCCACACCACCTAAGTGTGGTGCAGAAAGTATATATGGTTATATATTGTAATCTACTCCTATGAACAAACAACAAGAGCAACAGAAAAACACCCTATCAAAAGACAAAGAGGCAAAGACTTTCCACACTGTTCCTTGTTGGATTGGGGTGCTTGAGAAGCTGGTGGTATCTGTCCCTAAGCTGCACTCTAGCCCTCCTCTCTCTCCCTCTCAAGCTCTTTTGGAAACCCAAGTCATAACTTTCTACTTCTGTCCATCCAAGCTGAATTTATTTGCCACCTACCTCAGGAGTCTATATTCTGTCCTAACTCCCACATCAATGAGCTCAGGGTACCCACTCCCCACCCACTCCATACGTCACTCACACCCTGCCAGAAATCTAAGATCTTTATATTTACTAGTCCTCTGTGGCCTTTATACATTAAAAAAAATTTATAGGCATATAGTTGCTTTACATGTTAGTTTCTATTATGCAGCAAAGTGAATCAACTATGGATATACATATATCCCTTCTCCCCCATTTTCAAATTTCTGTCTCTAACAGTGGAAGAAATTCATCCTTTATCCACACACTTAAAATTTTTCAAACTCTAAATAAAGTCACAGATGGCTTCAGCGGGTCTTGCGTAAATAGACCTGTGCCAACCTCTGCCCTCTTCCCCAAAATTTTGCCCAGCTGTCTTATACCCATGCTGGCCTCTGTTCAGATTTTCAGAAGATGGCAAGTTCTCTCTTGCCTTGTGCCCTTTGACATTCCATTTCCTCTGACAGTATCTCACTCACAGCCCACCAACCTCCCACCTGCTAGTGGCAAACTTCTACACATACATCAAGACTCAGTTTATGTGTCACTTCCCCAAGGAAATCTTCCCTGATGCCTGTCATCAGGTTAGGTCCCCCGCTATATGCTGTCAGATAATCCTGTACTTTTCCTTTATGCCCTTTATCATAAATGTGATTGCAAAATTATTTTTATAATTTTAACTTATTGTCTGTGTCCCCAACAGACCATAGGTAAGATCTGTGAGCAAATGACCAGAAAGGGCTGATACTGTACACACACACATTTTAAATATTACTCTCAGGAAACTTAGCTGCTATGCCTTATCATATAATTACTTGGATATATATGGAAACACCTGGAGGGAATATAAATCCTGTTGTGGCAGACACCCCTACAGTGATGGATACATAGTAAATGTTTATTGAATGAATGAATAGATGGATGGATGTTGGTAAAGCCTTCATAAATACTTGAAGGGACAGAGGGGTGCTACTTTGCTAGCAAACTGTTGACAACAGATAAAAAACATAGCTATTGTACAAGTATAATGCTAACTTTTTTCTTTTCTTACAAAAACATGCTCTGTTTTCCTTTCTTTCAAGGAACTTCTGTATTAACTTTCTATTTTATGGAACCAAAACACAGTGGGTTAAATAAAACAACACATGCTTATTACTGCTAAGTTTCTGTGCACAGGTCCAGTGGTCCAGGCACAGTTTAGTTAGATCTTTCACTTGGGGTCTCAGAAGACTGCAATTAAGGGGATGGTCAGGGCTGGATGTGTATCAGAGGCTCAACTGGAGAAGGAGTTGTTTCCAAGATCTCTCAAGTTGTGGTAGGATTTATTTTCTTGTAACTGTCAGATTCATAGCAGCTTGTTTCTTCAAAGCCAGTAACAGCCTGAGAAAGAAGCTCTAGAAAGATGAGTGCTGTATTTTTATTTAATTACCTACATGGAATCACATCACCTTTGCTACATTCCACTGCTTAGAAACAAGTTACAGGTGCCTCCCACAATCAAGGATGCAAGGAGATTACACAAAAGTGTGAATTCTAGAAAGTGGAACCAGAGAGTTTATACTACAGTCTGTCTGACATAGTGTTAACTCTGGCCCCCAAGGATTCATATCCGTCTTACATTCAAATTACATTCTCCTCTGCTCCAATATTTCCAGGAGTTTCATCCCATGATAGAATTAGCTTCACAATTTCATTATCTAAGCCAGATCCAGGCGAGGATGAGGTACCCAGGTATAGTCTGCTAAGTCTTGTGGCACAGTTCCTCTCCTTCTGTGGAACTATGAACCTAACAAGACAGGTTATGTATTTCAGAATATTCAAAATATGATGATGGGACAGGCGTTGGATAGTAGTACAGAAGTTCTAGCTCAAGGCTAAAATGAAAGATTAAAAAGGTCCATAGTAGTTTTATAATCCAGTTAGTCAAATGCTCAAAGATGGTTGATAATATTTCAAGATGCAGGGGATAATTCTTTATGGTTCTTGGCTCTGACTTCTGGGCTCTTGATTCCACTTTCTGTGTCCTTTTTTCGTAGCAGGTAGCACATGTTTGCAGCTGAATAATTTATCAGCCTGCTTCTTGCCAGAAAAACTGGGTAAGGGGGGTGTTTCAGCAGCCTTCTTTCATTGTGTACTCTCTCTGTCCCTCTCAGTTCATTCTGGCAGTGTTTCTACTGAAATAATTTTCTCAATAATTGTGTGGGTCTCCCTTGGACTTCATTGGCATCCACTCATCCACTTTAAGAGACAAAAGCTACACCCACAGATATTTTCAAGATAATCCTTCCTCCATCTTTATTTCCTGCAGAGATTGCTGAGATACAATACCACTTATGTTTCTAGAAGCCCTATAATTTAAGAAGATCCATGAGGTACATCCTTAATATCTTGAAATGACCGTTTGGGTGATTGAATAGTCTGACCTTTGGATTTTTTTTTTTTTTTTTGAAGTTTTAGCAAAAGATTGTGTCATTGAACACTCAGTGTTTTCTCTATGCCACACTTTTGACAGCCATTTCTCACTTTTAACATTTTTTTACCATCTGGAGAGGCGAAAAATTTTGAAATCAATTTCTGGCTCCTTTTTGTTGAACAGCTCTTTCCTCAATGTATCCCTTCTCTCACATTTTACTACAAGAAGCAAGAAGAAACCAGACAGCATCTTCAACACTTTGCTTGGAAACTCCTTCACTCAATTACCAAGTTCATCAATCACAAGTTGCACTTTCCACATAATTGCAGTAGACAATTTTGCTACATTTTCTCCCTACTACAAAGCAAGGATCCCACTTCCTTCAGTTTTCAATAACTCATTCTTCATTTTCTTCTGAGCCTTTCTTGACAGCACACTCAAAGCCCGAATTTACACTAACAGTTCAAAGCAATGTATGGCTTTCTCTACCATGTTCCTCAAAATCCATCTAGCCATCAACTGCTACCTAGTTCCAAGGCTACTCCCACATTTGTGGATATCTGTACAGCAAGACTCACTTTCAGGTACCAAAATATGTATTAGTTGTCTATTGCTATGTAACAAATTACCACAAAACTTAGGAGCCTAAAACAATACACATTTGTTATACCACAGTTTCTCTGGATCGGGAGTCTTGGTGTAGCTTACCTAGGTCTTCTGCTTGTTGCTGTCGTTCAGTCCATCTGTCGTGTCTGACCCTTTGTGACCCCATGGACTGCAGCACGCCAGGCTTCCCTGTCCATCACCATCTCCTGGAGCCTGCTCAAATTCAGTTCCATTGAGTCGGTGGTGCCATCCCACCATCTCATCCTCTGCCGCCCCCTTCTCCTCCCGTCAATCTTTCCCAGCATCAGGGTCTTCTCTAATGAGTTCGCTCTTCGCATCAGGTGGCCATAGGACTGGAGCTTCACCTTCAGCATCAGTCCTTCCAATGAATATTCAGGTTTGATTTCCTCTATGATTGATTGGATTGAACAATGATATAATACACTGGTAAATGTGTTTCCCTGATTTCTGTGAGTCATTCGAGTAAATTGTCAAACCTACGAAGTGGGTTGTGGGAATCCCTACTGATACTCAAGTAGTCAGAAGCGTGGGACTTGTGACTGGCATCTGCAGTTGGGGAGTGGACGTCTTGTGGGACTGAGACTTTAACCTATGGGATCTGATGCTATCTCCAGGTGGAGAGTGTCAGAATTGAATTCAATTGTAGGACACCCAGCTGGTGTCACAGAGAACCGCTTGATGTGTGGAGAGCCCTCACATCTGGTGTCAGAAGTGAAGTGAAGTGTAGTAGTAAAGGAGAAACCCAGAGGAGTTTTTATTTTACGAGAAGGATCTGCTTCCAAGCTTCTTCAGCTTGTTGGCAGAATTAATTTCCTTGCAGCTGTAGGTTTCATGGCAGCTTGCTTCTTTAAAGTCAGACAGAGTGAAAGAGAGAGGCTCTAGAAAGATGGACACTACACTTTTATGTAATTACCTGCAAAGAATCACATACATCCATCACCTTTGCCACATTTCACTATTCAGAAACAAATCACAGGCCCAGCCAACAGCTGAGGGAAAGGGATTACACAAAGGCATGAATACCAGATCGCTGGCTACACAAGTCTACCTGCCACAGCACGCTAAGACAAGGGGATGATATATACATGTGTATATCCGTGTGTGCGTGTGTGTGTGTGTGTGAGTCACTCAGTTGTGTTTGACTCTTTGCGACCCCATGGACCAGGCTCCTCTGTCCATGGGATTCTCCAGGCAAGAATACTGGATTGTATTGCCCTGTCCTCCTCCAGGGGATCTTCCTGACCCAGGGATCGAACCTGTGTCTCCTGCATTGGCAGACAGGTTCTTTATCACTGAGGCACCAGAGAAGTTAAACAGCAAAACAGGACATCCAGAAGGAGAAGGTCCAGAGTTCTGCCTCAGGCCTAGGAAGATTTGTACGTATTGTTCTTAATGGAGGTGACCTCTAGATAATTTAGGAAACTTACCTTAAGCCAGTCGGATAAAACCAGAGATAGCCTGGACTCGAACTTGCTCACTGGAGTCTTAATTAATTTCTGCTGTTCTTTTTACATTTTAAAACCTCACTTTTTCAGTACTAAGGTTTTTGTTGTTGTTTTTAATTTACTTATTTATTTAGCTGTGTTGGATCTTAGTTGCAGTACTTGGGATCTTTGCTGCTCTCAGAGTGCTTAGGCTTAACTGCCCAGTGGCATGTGGGATCTTAGTTCCTAGACCAGGGACCAAACTCCCAACCCCCATATTGGAAGGTGATTCCCAGCCACTGGACCACCAAGTGCAACCTTGAATTTTTGATATTACCCATATTATGTATTTTATTATATTATCACTATCAATTTTGTTACACAGGGATTAGCATACATGTCTAAGCCTCTGTGCTAGCTGGTACACTTCTTGAGGACAAGCTTTCCTTTTTAATTAATCTGTCTCTCTCTCTCCAAATTGCTCAACACAGTGAAATGCCCTAGGAGAAAGCTCACTATTTTTTGCTATTGGTGTACAAACAATAAATGTACTGTTTAATCAAATAATCTACGTCCCAGTAAGACATTTATACTTTACTTCCCCCAGTTTCCCTGTTATCTTTAAAATGGAAAAATAAATTGAATGAATTTTAAATTCATGTTTGGCTGTAGACCCTAGATTCTAAGAAGGAGAGGTCTTGCTAAACAAAGGAGTGTAAAGGAAAGGGAAGAATGTTTGTAACCTGTCTTAAGAGAACACAGTATTTTCAAGTGCTGTAGAGGTGGTGGGGGTGTTGTTCAGTGGCTCAGTTGTATCCAGCTCTTTGCAACCCCATGGATGCAGTACGCCAGGCCTCCCTGTCTGTTATGAACTCCTGGAGTTTACTCAAACTCATGTCCATCGAGTCAGTGATGCCATCCAACCATGTCATCCTCTGTCATCTCCTTCTCCTCCTGCCTTCAGTCTTTCTCAGAATCAGGGTCTTTTCCAATCAGTCAGCTCTTCCAATCAGGTGGCCCAAGTATTGGAGTTTCAACTTCAGCATCAGTCCTTCCAAGGAATATTCAGGGTTGATTTCCTTTAGGATTGATTGGTTTGATCTTCTTAAAGTCCAAGGAACTCTCAAGAGTCTTCTCCAACATCACAGCTTTAGAGGTACTATCTATTTTTATACAGAAGGGATTGTTGACGTATCAGGAGAGCCAGCTGTCAGAAGGCAAGTGCTTCCCAAGAGGTTCTCCTTGCAAACCCTTCTTGCCCACCATATTTAGCCCATTTTCTGGCCAAGAGAGATTCTCCGTGGAGTAGGTAACTTCAAAGAGGTAGCACAGTGAACAGGAATCTCAAGTATCTTACCTGAAAAACCAGTATATGAATCTGATGACACTCAGTCTAAAAAGTAATAGGAGTACCTCTGACTTATTGTACCTTTATCAAATATTCTGTTTGATCTCCAAGGAATACTGCAGTTCTATCTGTTGTGATGGGGAACATCAGGAGGAAGGGCCAGCAGGTCTGGATTTAAGTGTTCCTTTCCTCTGTCACTTCCTAGCTGTCTGTCTTGCAGTAATTAACCTGCTCCCTCTGACCTTCAGTTTCCACCTAGATCCATCCTTCCATCTTGACATGCACACTGCAAAACTCAAAGGAGGAAATGAGGGAATGGCTAGGCAAGCTCTTTGTGAATTGTAAAGAGATATGAAGATGTTAGTTCTATATTTTAAAGTATTCCCTCAATCATATTATTTCATTAGCATAGGCCATTTCCCACAAGCTAGTACATAGCAGAGGAATTTGGCTGAATTATGTTAGCACATCAAATACATATCTGATCACTGGGTCTGTGTGCAGGCACTCTGCGAAGCCATCTACTATAATAGTTTATAGTATGCCGTCAGAAGCAGCTAGACTTGAATTTGAATCACACTTACATAAGCTAGGATTTGAAGAAAGACAGTTTAATTTCCTGGTTTTCCCTGGTGGCTAAGTGGTAAAGAAACCACCCGTTAAGCAAGGAGACATGAGTTCGGTTCCTGGGTTGGGAATATCCCCAAGAGAAGGAAATGGCAACCACTCCAATATTCTTGCCTGGATTCTTCCCATGGACAGAGGAGCCTGGTGAGTTACAGTCTATGGGGTCACAAAAGAGTTGGATGCAACTTAGCAAGAAAGCAACAAGAGCAACTTTAACTTCGTAGTCTCAATTTCCTCATCTGCAAGGCAGAATTATGTATTAAAAAAAAATAACAGTACCTATGTTATGGATTGAATGCTGCATCCCCTCAAATTCATAGGTTGAAGTCCTATGCCCAGAGTGATGATATTTGGAGATGGGGTCCTGGATTAGGTGAGCTCATGAAGGTGACATTCTCATGATGGTACTAGTGTCCCCATTAGGAGAGACACTGGTGGACTCCACCACTGTTCTAGTCCTTGACTTGATTTCCTCAAACCCAATCCTCACTCCCCTGTTCTGCTGTGTATCTCAGGGTATTATCATCAGGGAGTCTGTGTTTCCCAGGTTCCAGTGTCCCTTAGACTGGCCGGATTCAGCTAACATAAGGCACTGGGAGAAGGCTGAAGAGAGGAAAATAGGGGTGTTTGTCTCTCTTTGTTCCCAAGAGCAACTGTGTCTCTCTAAGCTCAACTTCCCCAGGCAGCTCACTAAGGTTTCAGCTTCCAATGGGCAACCTGGCCCCTGGTGTCTCCTAACACCACCTCTGCCCTTGCAGTCCTGGGGGATCAGCAGCTTCTCCTATCATTCATCTCTGAGGTGACTCACTGTTTCCTGCTGGCTCTTCAGTTTTTCTAACACTCATGCAGTGACTCTCTTGGTTTAAATCTCTCTGGTTTCTATATTCAGTGTCTTCCATCTCTCAGTGAGTGTCTCCTCTAGCAGGCTGTCTTAGTCTGCTCAGGCTGCTGCAAAGAATGCCATCGACCAGGAGGCTCAAACAACACAAACTCATTTTCTTACAGTTCTGGTGAATGGTAGTCCAAGATCAGAGTGCCAGCATGGTCCAGTTGAGACTATTTTCCTGGTTTGCATCTGTTTGCATTTTTGCAGAATGTCTAGTGGCAGAGAGAAAGGGAGAGAGAGAGAGAAAATAAGGAGGGAGGGAGAGAGGGTGTGTGTATGCTCTCCACTGGGATTAATGTTAATTAATTGAGGATTAATTTTAATTATATGAGAGGTCCCAGTTAATTAAATATTTTGTACAAAACTGTTTAAGTTAATGATGAGTTATGGTTCTGTTAGTGGCAGATCTTACTCATTGTAAGACCTCCTGAGTGTCATCACATGTCTAATATACATATCACATAAATATCCTCATTTCATTCCAAATAATTTATACCATTTTCCATTTTTTCCTGTCTACTTAATGGCCTTTGCCCCTAACAACTGAGGTTGCCAGGATGTGGGGTTCAGAATATCATAATCTAGTTTCTACCAAGCTGTCCAGGGGCATGCCCGGCCACCTCTCCACTGTAAACCCTTTGCCACAAGTGCAGAGGACCACCCACCAGTTCCCAGTTGCCCACCCTTTCATCAGTCACACTGCCTCTTGCAGGGAACGTCCTCCAACCCAGGACCAGCTGAGGGTGGTCATCTCCTCTGCAAAGCCTTGAGCCCAGCTCCCTAACAGAACTAATCACTTCCTCCTCCATGCCCTTAATATTCCCTTGGTTCCTAAGATTACCTTGAGGATTATGAGGCCACATCCTTGCTCACAGGGTGAACATCCTCTTGCCCCACCAGCCACGGTCAGTGGCTCAGAAGCACAGAATCTGAAGGCTGAATCCTAAAGGGAAGAGGCTCCATGCAGTGGGGGGGTGGGGGGGGGGTGGGGGGGTGGGGGGTGAAGGTTTAGAGCCTCTCAAGAGACCTAAGTCTCAGCTGTGAATTTAGACAAGCAAAATCATCGTTTTGAGTCTCAGGTTTCCTTCTGGCAAGAATGGGGACAGCGAGCACAAACCAAGACTTAGAGTCACCTTAAGAGTTAAATTAAATCATCCGTATCACATGTTGGTGGCAGTGGGAGATTTTTACCCAAGGCTGCTCTCTGCCCTTTCCTTCTTTCCTGCAGTTGACCTCAGGCCAACGAGTCCCAGGAGTCATGTCAGACCCAGTGCAGGGGCAAAGGGCCAGAGAGGAAATATTTTAGGTTTTATGGGCATATTTGGTCATTTTTGCTTATTGTTTATCTATTTAACAACTCTCTGAAGATGTTAAAAAATCACTGGGCAAGTTACAAACACGTCCTTGGGCGGATTTGAGCTACTGGCCAAAGTCTTCTGACCCTTAGCCTGAAGCTGCCCCTTACTGCTTCTTTTCTTATTTTACTTTCCTTCTTTTTCCATTCCTTTCATTTCCCCCATGTCCCTGCAGTGTAGGAGTTAAAGACCAGAAGTGTGCGATCATACAGGCCTGGATCCAAATCTTCGCCCCGCTGCCAACTAGTGGGAGCAAGTTACTTAATGCATCTGAGTTTCTGTTCCGGCACCTTTCACACAGCCCTGTGCAAACCTCCTGCTAGAGCTGGTGCGAAGGCTGTGCTGTGGATTGATGGAGCCACGTGTGACTATCTATGGTGAGCAAACACCACAGGTCCACCTCCCCACTCTCCCACGCCGGTCATTAAGCACTTGCCAGCACACCACTGCGCCAAGTGCCTTTGTTCCCTCATTCCCCTTGCTTCCTTGGCTCTCCCTGTTTCTAGTTTCACACTGTATGGAACTCATGATGTACCCAGAGGAATCCTGAGAAAGGAAACGTTCTCTCCCAGGAAAATCTCAACAGTAAGATCTCCACAATTCACACACCCACTTAGCTACTGTTGTGTGTTCAGGCTCCACTCCAGTTCTGCTGAAAAGCATTTGCATTTCACAAGGAGGACTCCAGGCTTTCCCATAAGGACTAACGTAGGAAAGATAGATTGCTCTGGGGGTTACCAAAATGCTCAGAACATCACCAGATGAGAGCAGCTGGAGTTTCTGAAGATGTCATGTATTAGTGAAGTCAACAGGTTCTGTTAATCCACTCAAGAGGAAGAAAGATTTGTTGAGTGGGAAATACTCAGCTGAGCTGGATGGGCATTTCAGACTGAAAAATCCCTGGGAAATTTTCTTCTTCCTAATGTGTGTTAGTTGATCAGTCATGTCCGACTCTTTGTGACCCCATGGACTATAGCCAGCCAGGCTCCTCTGTCCATGGAACTCTCCAGGCAAGAATACTAGAGTGAGTTGCCATTCCCTTCTTCAGGGGATCTTTCCGACCCATGGATCAAACCTGGGTCTCCTGCACTGCAGGCAGATTGTTTAACTGTTTGGGCCACCAGAGCCTTTCTTCCTAATAGTGGGGCATTAAAGTTGTAATTATCCATTGGTTGGGGGTAGAGAGAGGCATAGAATGAAATATTCTTTTCCTCCTTGATTACTAATCTTTTGGGTTCACTATTTGATCCAAAAGGTAAAGATGCAAGACTTAGATTATCTTTGGAAAATCCTTTGCTTTTTAAAATTTCATTTAATTCACTTTAACAAGTTGTTGAATGCTCTGTCAGCTAGGACTTGTATCTGTCTTCTAGTCTCAGAGATCAGAAAGGAGAGTGGTTTTAAGCAGATATAACTTTATTTCTCTGTCTTGTGGAAGAAGCCTGGGCAGTCTAGGGCTGGTGTGATGGCTCTTTCTGTTTTTGTCTTCCTCAAACCATAGCTCATGGATTCATCCTCAAAGTTTCCTCTAGCCAAGATGACTTACCAAAGCTTTATACGATACGCACTTTCTCGAGAGAAAGGAAGAAAAAGGAAAGGGGAAACTGTATAGGTGCTTCTTTGGAGATTTGTTTAGAATTCTCACCCAACACCTTCTGCTTTAGTCCCTTTGAGCATCCCCAGACGTAACAGAAGCTGGGAATCAGGCAGCCTTGGAGCTGAGCGCATCACTGCCCACAGTAAAGTCTGGGCTCACTCTCTAACAAAGGGTGACAAGAGTTATTGACTGATCATAAATGACTTCTTTGTTCAAATCTCTCTGTATGGGGTAAGGGAGACGTGTGTGTGTGTGTGTGTGTGTGTGTGTGTGTTTGGAGTGAGAGTATTTTTCAAATTAATAAAGGGATTAAGACATCCTCTAGCTCGGAGAATGTTCAGTCTAGCCAACAAAACTCACTCCAGGGCTTCCCTGATGGCTCAGTGGTAGAGAATCCGCCTGCCAGTGAAGGAGAGTCAGGTTTGATCCCCGATCCAGGAGGATCCCTCCTGCCAAGGAGCAACTAAGCCCGTGTGCCACAGGTACTGAGCTTGTGCTCTAGGGCCTGGGAGCTGCAAGTAGTGAGCCCGCGTGTTGAAACTACAGACGCCTGTGCACCCGAGAGCCTGTGCTCTGCAACGAGAGAGCCCACTGTGATGAGAAGTCTGCCCATCACAGCTAGACAGGAGCCCCCACCAGTGACAGTGAGAGAAAAGCTCGCATGGCAATAAAGACCCAGCACGGCCCAAAATAAATAAATAACATTATTTTAAAAAATCTTACTCCAAATACACATATGCTCACATGCACACACATGCATGGGCTTATACACAGCAAGCCTGTAAGAGGTGAAGTAAATGAATTAAAGGCGCAAAAACAGACCCCTGGAAATACTATGTTAATTCATGCTGCCAGTGGTCAAAGGCAAACTGTGACTACACTGTCTGCTTGGATTCTCCCAGATGGGTCTAGAATTTGTGTGAATGTGGTTGTGTGCATGTTTGTGAATATGCTCACAGTTGCTGTAAAGATAGAAGTGAGTTGAAAGTGAAATGAAGGACTTTCTCAATTTCTTTCTAATCCTCTCCTTCGTGCTCTGATTGTGTGCGCGTGCTCAGCCACTTCAGTCAAGTGTGACTCTCTGCGACCCTGTGGATTGTAGCCTGTCAGGCTCCTCTGTCCATGGGATTCTCCAGGCAAGAATACTGGAGTGGGTTGCTGTGCCCACCTCCAGGGGATCTCCCTGACCCAGGGATTGAACCCGAGTAACTTGTGTCTCCTGCATTGCAGATGAATTCTTTACCACTGAGCCACCAGGTAAACCCTATACTCTGATTACATTGAATAAAAAAATAAAAAGCATTGCTATGCCATCATATATGTATATTCTATTATCATCATCATCATTATTGTTATCATTCTCTGGGTGTTTCTTTAAAAAAATATTTGAGACATACAATCAAGTTTTAAAAATCATGAAATGGAAGTGAACAGGAAATAATTGGGGAAAAAGGCCACATAGAAAGAGGTTAAGAACCCAGAGTCTAAGACTTTATTTGGTTCAATCCTCTTCCCTCCTCTTGTTAGCTGCATAACTTGAGCAAATAACTTGGCATTTCTGTGCTTTAATTACCCCGCCTGTAGAATGGGGATTATAATACCTGTCTAACCAGATTAAACGAATTTGTACCTATAAAACTTAGAATAGTACCTGCCATATAGTAAGAGACAAATGAATGTTTAGTTGTTGGCTGTTACTATTATTACTATAGGAAAATAAGTTGAAGCTAAGATAGGGACAGTATTTAGCAAATGTACCATAAAGTCATGTATTATTGTTTCATTGAAGCCAAAGTGCTACCGCTGAATTCCACTTTTTCATTTGTCTCTCCATACATCTGTAAGCTCAGGAGAGCTTTGCCTACCCAGACGGGTTCATGAAGATCCAATGGGCAGCGTCCAGCATGATGCCTCGTGCATTGTAGGTGCTCATTACATGTTTTCTCTCTTCCACTTTTTCCCCTTGGCCTCTACTCTTGGTTTAGGACTAGTCTCGTCTTTTACCCTGAACCTCCCAGACCTCTGTCTCCCATCTCATGATATGGATCAGGAGGCCACAGGGGCAGACTTCGTCTGGCTTACTTGATATCTACATACCAATCCTGACATCCCTGATGCCTAACAGGACCCTGATGGAGAGTCGAATGAGTGTATATTTGATAAAGGCAAACACCAGGTAAACTGGAAGAACACTGTACCAAGTTAAGCACAGGAGTGGAAAGGAAGATATTGCTTGAAATTTAGGTTTTCCATAGTTTATCTCATTTCACTTGTCTTCTGTAAAAAGTGGGAGCCAGACACCTTCTTTTCTGTGTTTGATGAGAGGTCTCATAGACAAAATTCTTTCTCCTCACTTTTTTGGTATAATTATTAAATTGTATGGCAGCAAAGAATAAAAGAATGATCCCTCTCTAAACTTTTGGCTAAAGGAAAATTCTTAACAATTCAGTGACTGGGTTGAATTTTTTGACATTTGGAGCCCATCTGATACCCTGCAAGAGGTTGTCTACAGTTTGCATCAGCGCGTGGTCCCAAAGAGACTGAGAAATAAGATCTGCCCTTCTTCCATCTTCAACTAGAAGCTGAGAGGCTCCTGAAGCTCTGAGATGGGGAGAACTCTGTCTGGGACTGTTAACACCTTCCCCAGAAACTCTCAGCCTGTCCAGGAATGCTGTTCATTGCTGGAACAACATGGTAACAATAATCACAAAAGTTCATCATTGGGAATTTACTCCATCCCTGTCATGGGATTGAATAACTCTAGACTTTATCTCATTTAGTTGTCCCAATAGCTATGAAGTAGGTAATACTATTATCACCATTTTGCCAGCAACAAAAATTAGACTCAGAGAGGGTGAGTCACCTGCCCAAATTCACTGTAGTGAAATGCTAGATTGAGGATTTGAACCAGGGTTGGGATTTTTTTTTCTCTGTCTGGAGCCTGAAAGCCACGAATGACAGGTCTTCTTTGAGTGGTCAGAATATGCAGGGGGTACTTGTTAGGTAGGTCTGATCTTAATTCTCAGAGGGAGGCTGTGGGGAGTGGTTCAACTCTTAGGAAACCCATGAGAGAAGTAGGCTGGGATGGCAGCTAAGAGACAAGAGAGTGTGAAAAGCTGCTGGGCAGTCAACAGCCTAAGCGGAGAAGTGAAGACATTCATCATTGCTGTAATTCACAAGAACTATCCACAGAAGTCTCATGTGCTGGAGTTAGTGATGAGTGGGAGGGGAAGGCATGCTCTCCACCTTCACAAAGCTTGTAGTCCAGTGTTCAAAGAAATGCATCTTTTACAGAAACATACAACTGTAGAATTACAGCTGTGAAATGTATGTGCTTTCAAGGAGGAGGCACATAGGATAGGACCATGAGATCCATACATAAAGGACTTCGGAGAGTGGGCTTTGTTGTTGCTGTTCACTGGCTAAGTTGTGTTTGACTCTTTGTGACCCCATGGACTAAAGCACGCCAAGTTTTCTTGTCCTTCACCATCTCCCAGAGTTTGCTCAAATTCATGTCCACTGAGTCAGTGATGCCATCCAATCATTTCATCCTCTGTTGCCCCCTTCACCTATAACCCCTCAAACTTTCCAGTAATAGGGTCTTTTCCAATGAGTCAACTCTTCACATCAGGTGACCAAAGTATTACAACTTCAGCATCAGTCCTTCCAGTGCATATTCAGGACTGATTTCCTTTAGGATTGATTGGTTTGATCTCCTTGCTGTCCAAGGGAATCTTAAGAGTCTTCTCTAGCCCCACAGTTCAGAAGCATCGATTCTTTGGCACTCAGATTTCTTTATGGTCCAACTCTTACATCCATACATGACTACTGGGAAAACCATAGATTGGACTATATGGACCTTAGTTGGCAAAGCAATGTCTCTGCTTTTGAATTCTTAGTCTAGGTTTGTCATAGCTTTTCTTTCAAAGAATAAGCATCTTTTAATTTCATGGCTGCAGTCACCATCTGCAGTGATTTTGGAGCCCAAGAATATAAACTCGGCCACTGTTTTCATTTTTCCCCCATCTATTTGCCATGAAGTGATGGGACCGGATGCCAAGATCTTAGTTTTTTGAATGTTGAGTTTTAAGTCAACTTTTTCACTCTCCTCTTTCACTTTCATCAAGAGGGTCTTTAGTTTCTATTCACTTTCTGCCATTAATGTGGTATCACCTGCATATCTAAGGTTCTTATTTCTCCTGGCAAGCTTGATTCCAGCTTGTGATTCATCCGGCCTGGTATTTTGCATGATGTATTTTGCATATAGGTTAAATAAGGAGGGTAACAATATACAGCTTTGATGTACTCCTTTCCCAGTTTTGAACCAGTCCCATTCAGTCTGGTTCTAACTGCTGCTTATTGACCTGCATACAGGTTTCCCAGGAGGCAGGTAAGGTGGTCTGGTATTTCTATCTCTTTAAGAATTCTCCACAGTTTGTTGTGATCCACACAGTCAAAGGCTTTAGTGTAGTCAATAAAGCAGAAGTAGATGTTTTTCTATAATTCCCTTGTTTTTTTCTATGATCCAGTGGATGTTGGCAATTGGATCTCTGGTTCCTGTGCCTTTTCTAAATCCAGCTTGTACATGTGGAAGTTCTTGGTTCACATACTGTTGAAGCCTAGCTTGAAAGATTTTGAACATGACCTTGCTAGCATGTGAAATGAGGGCAATTGTACAGTAATTTGAACATTCTTTGGCATTGCTCTTCTTTGGGATTGGAATGGAAACTGACTTTTTCCAGTCCCATGACCATTGCTGAGTTTTCCAAACTTGCTGGCATATTCCAAAAGTCGCTCAGTCATGTCTGATTCTTTGCGACCCCCTGAACTATAACAGTTCATGGAATTCTCCAGGCCAGAACACTGAAGTGGGTAGCTGTTCCCTTCTCCAGGGGATCTGCCCAACTGAGGGATCAAACCAAGGTCTCCCACACTGCAGGCAGATTCTTTACCAGCTGAGACACAGGGGAAACCCAAGTATACTGAAGTGGGTAACCTATTCCTTCTCCAGCGGATCTTCCCAACCTAGGAATTAAACCTGGGTCTCCTGCATCGCAGGCAGATTCTTTACCAACTGAGCTGTCAGGGAAGCCCATATTGAACCTGGCATATTGAGTGCAGCACATTAACAGCATCATCTTTTAGAATTTTAAGTAGCTCAACTGGAATTCCATCACCTCCACTAACTTTGTTCACAGTAACGTAATAAGGCTTTCTAAGGCTCACTTGATTTCACACTCCAGGACGTCTGGCTCTACGTGAGTGATCACACCATTGTGGTTATCCAGGTCATTAAGACGTTTTTCCTACAGTTCCTCTGTGTTTTCTTGCCATTTCTTTATACTTTATCAATTCAACAACCTGTACCTCATTCACAGGGGTTTCCAAAGCAGGTAAATGTCATTTACCAGGACACTTTGGTGATTTAAAAAATTCCAAAATTAGTCACCACCTCTGGAAAGAAAGGAAATGTACTCTATTTACTGGAGTCACAAACTCTGTGAATTCTTCTCACGGAATTCTTTGCGGGATAAGCTCACATAGAAAGACCCATGGACTAGTAATAGGAGAAATATTCAAGAAAATAATGTTGGAGACAACTGTGCCCACCATAGGCAGCTGAGCATTTATTCAAGTCGACTGATCTCTTTTATGCTTCCAGATGCAGGTGGAAGAATAGCAATGGCCAGAAATCATGTGAATTTCCCTGGCCTCGCTGTTCCAGGGAGATTGTCTGCCTCCAAAACACCTGCACTCAAATTATTTCAGGCTGTTTCTAACCAAAGATAGAGTGCTGGAGATAAAGTGTCTCCAATCCCATGAATGTAAACCCCATCAACAAAGAATCCTGGGAAAATTATGCCAAATAGCACAAATGGTTTAGGAATCTAGTTCAATCTGTGAATGAAGTGAATGTGAATGAAGCTTGTGGAGCTCAAACTTCCCAGGCTATCCATAACCCACTGGGCCCTCCTTTCCTCCTGGCATCTCTGTTTACCTGTGAATTTGACACTCTCACCCCTTCCACTGGGCCCTCAGACACTCAAGTGGTGTTACCGGACAACGCCCCTATGTCTTCAACTTCTCTGAATTTTCCCTTTGGACAGTGGTTGTGGCTCACAGCTTGGTCAAGTGCCGTTCACATCACCTCCTGGGTCAGCCCTGTCTCCATCTGCTGTCTTACTGAATCCTGCCACTCATAAGTGAAGGCTGTATTTTTTCCTCTCTCTCTCATCTAGTTCTTGCTTTCCACTGTTACTTCAAGATCATTTTCTTCCCACTTTCAAAATCCCCAGGTCTTGTAACTATCCCATCACTTCTCCTTGTTACTATTAACTACTAACTCTTGAGAGTACCTCCCGTCTTCAGGGATGACTCTAGCACCAGAATGTCTCCTATTTCACCACTAGTCTGATCCTTATACTTTGCATCTCCAATAGCCATGTGTATAATCTATCACTCTAGCCTTTTCACTCCTCAGCTTTATTACTTCCAGTGATCTGCTCCTTCACCCTATCTCATATATCCACTCTCCAAATCGTGCTCTTGACCTTGTGGTCTTCTCTGACAGTCAAATTTCTTCAAGTACCTTGTTTTTTTATGACCAGGTCTTGTATGTCTAGCTCACTTCCTGTAAATACACCTACTCATAGATATCCTACAACCTCATCAAGATGATCAATCCACAGGACTGCAATTAGTCGACTTATTCATTGCCTTCTTCCCCCCTTACCTAGTGAAGAGCTCATGATCTATTATTATAATCATTCCTTTGTAAACACTCTTAAATGGCTAGCCCTTTCTTCCTTTTGCAGCACCAGCCAGGCAAAGTCCCAACCTGATTAAACACTACTGACATCTTTTCTTGCCCTGCAAAGCCCACAGCTGCATGTTTCTAGAGGAAGAAAACACATATGATGTAACCACAAATCTCAGATAGACCCTCAAATAGGCAATCTACAATTTTCCACTCTTCAAAAGTGTTTCTCATTTTTTTCTCTCTCCTCAAATTTCATGCACCTGTGCCCTTCCACCCTTGACCTTGTATGATGTTTCACTAAGAAAATAGAAGCAGATGCTAAACAAAGAGCTCCCTTTTCTTTCCACTGCTAAACTCTCAATCTGTCTGCGCTGGAGACAGTTTCCTGCAAGGTTAGTTTGGATAAAGGGTTCCCCACTCCGGGCAAAGTTGATAGCTTTGCTTTTGCCCTGCATCTCAACTTTGCAACTTCTAGAATCTACTCCTGTAATTTCTCCTTTGTTGTGCATTTGGGGTCTTTATTATTTGTCCCAGTAATCACATGAACACTCTTTAAGATGGAGTAAAACGAAGAACAGAAAAGCTCGACCCCATAGTCTTTCCAATTCCTTCTGCATCCCCGTGCTCTCCTGGGCAAACTTCTTGGAAGAGTTCACTGCAGTCACTGCGCCTGTTACACTGTCTCTTCCATTTACTGCACTAGGGTTTCTATCCTCACCAGGCTACCATGTCTGCTCTTGTCCAGGTCAGCAATGACTCTGTGTCCCAAACCCAGCAATGACTTGTCTATTCTTACCTGACTGTTTCATATCAAAAAATGATGGACATAGTGGCCACTATCTTCTGCTTGAAGCACTTCCTGCTTTTGGCTTCTGCAGTTCTACCCTCACAAAATAACACTACAGGTAACCCAAGTTAACAATCTAGGCACCATTCTTGATTGTCTCCTCTCTCCCTACCTCCAAGCCATCAGCAAATCCTGTTGATTCTACCTTCAAAACACATCCTGAATCCATCTGTATCTCCCCCTCTCCATGACTATGATCTAATACAAGCCCTCTGCCTCTCTCCCTAAACTTGGGACTCATTTCTCTGTTTCTCCTTCTGCCCCTTTCCACTCTGCACACATTAGTCAGAGCAGCATTTTGTAAACATACATTATGTGTATCTCTGTATAAAGCTTTTTGGCGGCTTTCCATTACACTCAGAAATTAGCACCGAGCTCCTCACATGGCTTCCAGAACCCTGGGTGATCTGGACCTACCTCCCCCTCTGAGTTGATTTCATCCTTCCCTCCCCTTCACCCACACCCACTAAGTTTCTACTACTTGACCATCTTTCAGTTCCTTTAATGGGCCAAGTTTTCTCCTGCCTCGAGGCCTTTGCACTAGATGGTTCCTTGCCTGCCCTGTGCCTCCCCTAATGTACCCCCTCGTTTGCATAACTGGTTCCTCTTATTCTTCACAGCTTAAATGCCAAAGCTTTAGAGAAACCTTCCTCAAGCACTCAAGCTGAGATAGTTGCTGCTGTATCCCTGCACTTCTCTGAACAGTTCTTACTACTCCTTGATATTTCCTTGTAATTTCATTTATTTCTATGTCGTCCTTCTTTTCCTACTAGCATAGAGGCATCAGGAGCTTCTTTCCTATTGTTCACTCCTGCATGCCCAGGACCTGGAACTCTGCCTGGTACTTAGTAGGCCTCCTCATCAAAAGTGTGTCAATTGAATGAGCCTAATGACCATGCGGCACTGTGATCAGATACTAACAGGATAGAGAAGACGTCCCTTTAGAAGCTTAAACACTGTCTCAAACTCTTCCCTGAAATTCTCTCATGTTCTCCACCACCTCTTCCTGAAAGGAGAGGCCTTCCCTTTCCTTTTTCTGTTATATAACCTCTGTGCTGCGCTGTGCTTAGTCACTCAATCCTGTCCGACTCTTTGAGACCCTAGAGACTGTTGCTCGCCAGGCTCCTCTGTCCATGAGATTCTCCAGGCAAGAATACTAGAGTGGGTTGCCATGCCCTCCTCCAGGGGATCTTCCCAACCCAGGGATCAAACCCGGGTCTCCCACACTGTAGGAGGATTCTACTGTCTGAGTCACCGGGAAGCCCAAGAATACTGGAGTGTGTAACCTATCCCTTTTCCAGGGGAACTTCCCGACCCAGGAATTGAAACACGGTCTCCTGCATTGCAGGTGGATTCTTCACCAGCTGAGCTACCAGGGAAACCCTATATAACCTCTGCCATGTTATAAAGCTTACAGCTGGTACTTAGTAAATAACATTGATTGTGCAGTGTGAAATAATTACCAAACAATGCAAGGTACTGCTGCCACACTTATCCTGTTTGGAACTGTGTATCTGATGGATTTATTTAGTGGTTACATAACCAGGGACCAGATAGTTATCAAGAAGGGAACAAAAAGCACCCAGAAAACTCAAAAAAGATGTCACAAATTCCATGTATATTACAAAGAGCAAAACTTTTTACTCATTACCCTCTGATTTTTCCGTTGTGGAAAGTCTAAGATGATGAGTTCATTTCCAGGTCTGCCTGAAACTATTCCTTCATTAATTCAACAAGTATTTATTGAGTTGCTTCTAGGTGCTAAGCATTTGTGTTAGGCACTGGTAAAAATCCTATGATGAAAAAACCAATAAAATCTTTGCCTTCATGAAGGCTATAATCTAGGAGGGAAGAGAGACATAAGTATATTAAAACATGTCAACTAATGTATATAAAACAAGGTAAATGCCACCACAGTGTACATATTATTATTAATCTTTGTCTTCTTTATCACATGTTTCTCATTGTAGAAACATATGATTTTGTGAGAAGTTATAAACCAAGGAAGTTTAAGAAAAAGTTTATAATCTGCCCAACTCTGCCTTCCAGGGTAGATTTTGCAATCTAAGACAGAAATTATAACAAGTGACAATTGGCATTTTAATGGGTACTTTTTAAAAAATCAGATATAGAAAGTAAAACAAGACAAACAGGGAAAACAAAACATCTCGTTCTCAACTTACTTTTAAGCAAATAGTTTCATCATACCTATTAGGTTTCAAGGACAATATCATGCTGGAGGCCAGTACTGTATCTAAGGCCTATAATGATGCTGAACCATCTGAAAAAGTAAAATATAATCTAGAATCTGTTTAAAAAAGAAATAACAGAAATAAAAAGAAATAAAGAAATGTCAGAAAGATACTCATCTAAAAGTTTCAACAGTTTTAAAATTGTGACTTCTGCTTTTAAAATTTGTAACTACACAAAGGTAGGAAAGATATGTTCCTAGAAACTTTATAGTTTTTTTCTTTGAAACTGAGGTTTCTAATCAATCTCAAACTATTTTTGTGAATGGAATGAGGTAGTGGTTGAGCTTCTTTTCACTTCAGATAGATATCCAGTTGCTGCAAAAAATTTGTTTTAAAAAGACTTTCTCTTTTCCCCCCATTGAATTGTCTTGCCATCCTTGCCTCTCACTTTTACTGGCGAGTGAGACATTAAAAAAAGTGGATGAAATTCCCTGTGCACTGATATGGTTTTTTTTGACCACTAGGCTTAACTGGAGAGTAATTGGGTCTTAAGTTAGCATTTTAATTGATGAATGTCGTAAACGTCAAATCCATAGGTCTTAATTCTGGGTCATGGGCTTCCCTGGTGGCCCAGGTGGTAAAGCATCTGCCCACAATGCGAGAGACCTGGGTTTGATCCCTGGGTTGGGAAGATCCCCTGGAGAAGGAAATGGCAACCCACTCTAGTACTCTTGCCTGGAAAATCCCATGGACAGAGAAGCCTGGTGGGTTACAGTCCATGGGATCACAAAGAATTGGACACAACTGAGCAACTTCACTGGTCCACTAGTTTCTCCAGATGAAGATCCAACTCTTCTTGCCTATTAGACAAGGTTGGTTTTGGGCATTCTAAGGGCTGGTTGGGGAGAGGAATATTGAGACTTTCATCATCTAATATGAGCTCTCTTTTTAGGCTACAAACTTTTCTCTTCTCTATGTCTGATGAGTTAGATTTGGTTCAGTTTACCAATGAATAATTGTCCATTTCTCTTAGGGTTAGCTGAAGGAAAGAGTGGCATCCAACTATAAGGTGGCAAGTAGTGTTTTCACTCTTTGATAGGTTTCTAGCCAATGCCTCTGTTTTTAGTCCATATTATTATTTCCACCTAATTCTTCAGCCTTTTTGAGGATCCTAAAGATCGCAAACTTTGCTTATTCTTGGCATTTCACTTTGTAGTCACGGCTTACTCCACTCTGAAGTTTTTGCCATTCTACTGTGTCTTCAGATATTATGCATTTGTGTTACCCAAGTCTCCTCATTTCCTTGAAGATGAAATTTCTATTATTATTTCTTATTGTCTTTCTTAATTTGTGTGATGTCTGTGAGGGCAGTGGAAAATGGTCTTTAGTTCACCACTTGAAACAAAAAACAATCACAATTTCACATTTACAGAGGTTATTGGGTTTGTAGAGTGATGAACAGGAAGACAGAGTTGTGTTTCAGGTGAGTGTAAAGACATTAAAAGCAGCCAATATGTTTTTGATCTATATAAGAAGTCCAATTCACTTTAAGTATGCCCTTGAAACTTAAAAGAGTATTGCAATGTTGTCAGCTGGGTCAGGCCTACTCATTTCCTGCATGGGCTTTCTGAACTCCTGTCCTTAACCCGCCTTTAAGTAATTATCTCTTACCTTTCATTTAGTATGTATTTTTTTAGCATGTATTATATGCTGGTCACAGTACTGGAAAACAGATGCAATGATAAACCCAGTAGACATGCTTACAGCACTTGAATGACTTGGTCTAGTACTGGATGGGAATACTAATCAGGCAATCACCACATGCTGAGGTAAACACTATGATCAAGACATTACTGACTCTTACAGGAATACCTGGTAGGTACACTTAATCCCAGACTTGAAGGCTTGCATTTCAAGGAAGTCACCCAGGGAGAGTGACATCTGTGAGACCTGAAGGACAAGTGACATTCGCCCAGCCTGGAAGAGCCAAGTGTGGGTAGAGAACTGGTCGGGAGAATGATTCAGCCTGAGAAAACCACCTGGGCAAAGATTCAGAGATCGGAATACGATCAGTTTGTAAGAGCACCATAAGGGTAAATACATCAGCTCCAGTACTTCATTTTCTTCAAGTCATTTCTCAAGAAGTGGCCTGTGTAACACTGCCTTAAAATCTCCCGAAGACACTTCTTATTAAAATGCAAATTCCTGGGTCCTACTCCAGAAGTTCTGAATCCTAATCTTGAGGAAGAGGCCTGGGAATCTAATATCGGTATCTTGCACTAAAACTAAAAGGTGAGCAACTGTGGGAGCTGGGCCTGGAAATGGGAAACAAGATCTAGACAGAAGAGGAGCTGAAGCATCATTCTAGAAGTGCAGAGTCATTAGAAACATCTTCTGATTAGTTATTAGACATGTGACCTTGGCACATTCTTTGCCTGGATGTGCACCAAGTAACCTAAAGCCTTTCATTAACTCAGCTTGCTTCATAACACAAAAGCACCAGTATGATTAAAAAAGAAATCAAGAGGCTTGCCTGGTGGAGCCGTGGCAGGAGACATGGGTTTGATTCCTGACCCAGGAAGGTCCCACACGTCATAGAACAACGAAGTCTGAGCACCATGGCTATTGACCTGTGCTCTAGAGCCTGGGAGCCTCAAGCACTGACCCGCGAGCCCTAGAGCCCGTGCCCTGAAGCAAGAGAAGCCACTGCAGTGAGAAGCCTGTGCACCACAGCTAGGGAGTAGCCCCTGCTCACTGCAACTAGAAAAAAGACAGCATGGCAACGAAGACCCAGCACAGACAGAAATTAATTAACTAATTTAAAAAATTAAAAAAGAAGTCAGGAAGTATTATTCAGAAAGAGAAAAAGAAGTGAGGTCTGAAAAAAAGAGGAAGGGGAGAGGGAGAAATATTAATAAAAGTCCTAGCTTCTGTCCATCTTTCCTTTTGCCCTAGTGAAAATCATTGCCTCATATCACAGGTTCCCAGAAACACTTCCCACTGTGATTGAGCACCTGGAGTGAAGATTTCTAAGGCTCCCATCTTGCTTCCTCACCTACGGGGCCCACTGGATATTTACATTTCCTGACACTCAATCCTGCCCCACAATTGGGCAAGGCCATGTGACTACTTCTGGCCAGTGGGTATGGAAAAGGGCATCAAATTACCAGTCTGACTGTTTCACTCTTTTGTTGTTGTGTTGATCATGAAGAAATCTTCATGTAAAAATGATGAAACCCACAATCAGAACAGACTGGAATGCTGAGTCCATATGTCAGTAATGGTTCCCTTGAAGAGCCTCCTGAAAGTTGAATGGGCTATGCATGTGTGAGAAGTAAACTTACCTTGCCTCGTGAAACTGAAAATTGAGGATATTTGTTGCTATAGCATAGCCTGACCTATCTGAATGGTATAACATCTACCCTTTGTTTTGTACCTTTGTTTACAACAGTTCTCTACTGATTATGACCACCCACCCATACCCCAGCTGAAACTCATTGGTGCTAAGTCAGGGTGGGGAAATGTTCAATTTCCATTTATCCAATATTTCTTGATTATTCTCCAAACTTCCCCACCATACCAATTCCATGCCAAGCCCAACTATTTAATTTCAGTGAAATGGCTAGTTAATTGTGTCAGAGTCACTTGAAAAGATGTATGAAATAGAAAACTGTTATCTGACAATAAATAATAAAATGTTTGAAAAACAAGAAACAGAGGTATAAATGCAAGCAAATACAGCCTAAATTCTGGGAAAACCAAGGCACATTCAATCAGCTTCACTGCATTGAATTCATCCAGATCCCATTACCCTTCCCTTAGAAGAGTGATTCCCAAATTCGGTATGCATATGTCACAATAGAATGGGAAAGACTAGAGATCTCTTCAAGAAAATTAGAGATACCAAGGGGACATTCCATGCAAAGATGGGCTCAATAAAGGACAGAAATGTTATGGACCTAACTGAAGCAGAAGATATAAAGAGGTGGCAAGAATACACAGAAGAACTGTACAAAAAAGATCTTCATGACCCAGATAACCATGATGTTATGATCACTCACCTAGAGCCAGACATCCTGGAATGTGAAGTCAAGTGGGCCTTAGGAAGCATCACTACAAACAAAGCTAGTGGATGTGATGGAATTCCAGTTGAGCTATTTCAAGTCCTGAAAGATGATGCTGTGAAAGTGCTGCACTCAATATGCCAGCAAATTTGGAAAACTCAGCAGTGGCCACAGGACTGGAAAAGGTCAGTTTTCATTCCAATCCCAAAGAAAAGCAATGCCAAATAATGCTCAAACTACCACACAATTGCACTGATCTCACACGCTAGCAAAGTAATGCTCAAAATTCTCCAAGCCAAACTTCAACAGTATGTGAACCATGATCTTCCAGATGTTCAAGCAAGATTTAGAAAAGGTAGAGGAACCAGAGACCAAACTGCTAACATCCGTTGGGTCATTGAAAAAGCAAGAGAGTTCCAGAAAAACATCTATTTCTGCTTTATTGACTATGCCAAAGCCTTTGACTGTGTGGATCACAATAAACTGTGGAAAATTCTGAAAGAGATGGGAATAGCTGACCACCTGACCTGTCTCTTGAGAAATCTGTATGCAGGTCGGGAAGCAACAGTTAGAACTGGACATGGAACAACATATTGGTTCCAAATCAGGAAAGGAGTATGTCAAGGCTGTATATTGTCACCCTGCTTATTTAACTTATATGCAGAGTACATCATGTGAAATGCTGGACTGGATGAAGCACAAGCCAGAATCAAGATTGCAGGAGAAATATCAATAACCTCAGATATGCAGATACCACCACCCTTATGCAAAAAGCAAAGAAGAACTAAAGAGCTTCTTGATGAAAGGGAAAAAGGAGAGTGAAAAGTTGGCTTAAAGCTCAACATTCAGAAAACTAAGATCATGGCATCTGGTCCCATCACTTCATGGCAAATAGATGGGGAAATGAAGTGACAGATTTTATTTTGGGGGGCTCCAAAATCACTCCAGATGGTGACTGCAGCCAAGAAATTAAAAGACACTTGCTCCTTGGAAGAAAAGTTAGACAGCATATTAAACCAACCTAGGCAGCATATTAAAAAGCAGAGACATTACTTTGCCAACAAAAGTCCATCTAGTCAAAGCTTTGGTTTTTCCAGTAGTCATATATAGATGTGAGAGTTGGACTATAAAGAAAGCTGAGCACCAAAGAGTTGATGCTTTTGAACTGTGGTGTTAGAGAAGACTCTTGAGATTCCCTTGGACTGCAAGGAGATCAAACCAGTCAATCCTAAAGGAAATCAGTCCTGAATATTCATTTGAAGGACTAATGCTGAAGCTGAAACTCCAGTGGCCAAAGGGCCACCTGATGTGAAGAACTGACTCATTTGAAAAGACCCTGATGCTGGGAATGATTGAAGGTGGAAGGAGAAGGGGACAACAGGATGAGATGGTTGGATGGCATCACTGACTCAATGGACATGAGTCTGAGTAAGCTCCGGGAGTTGGTGATGGACAGGAAGGCCTGGTGTGCTGTAGTTCATGGGGGTCACAAAGAGTCGGACACGACTGAGCAACTGAACTGAATTGAACTCATGCCATTTCCTCCAGGGGATTTTCCCAATCCAGGGATCAAAGGTGCATCACCTGTGGCTCCTGCCTTGGCAGGTGGATTCTTTACCATTGAGCCACCTGGGAAGCCCAAGAATCACGTGGAGAGTTTGTTAGATGCACAGGCCCCATCCTAAGAGGTTGGGATTCAGTACATCTTGGGTGGAACCCAGGAATTTACATTTTAATAAGTGACCTCAAGAGAGTCTAAAGCACAGGTCTATAGAAAATGCTCTACAGGATGTGAAGTACTAAAGCCTAGACATTTACTCAGAATGTGTTCTTATGTAGCAAACCCAAAGAGGCTTAATATTCTCTAGGTTTTAACTCTTATTGATCTGTGAAGCTTCGGCAAAACAAAATGACTGTCTCCGAGGGTTCCAGAGAGTTAGCGTCTGCACAGTGACTAACTGCTGTGGTCCCAACCCTATGTCCTGGAGAAGTTCAGAGAAGGGAGATTAAATTTGGCGGCCAGGACTATTCAGAGAAAACTGTACCATGAAAACTCTGGGATATAAAATATCTTTAGCTTTACAGTCCAAGCCACCAGGGAAGCCCAAAATATCTTTAATAACATTTAAAAAGTAAGGGAATTTTCATCAAGATGGGACAGAGAACTGAGTGGCCAGAGAATCCACTTAGATGACCCAATGATCTTGGCCAGGACATGAAAACCAATAGAAGGAGAAATGCAAGATGATAACTACCAAGGAAAAGGAATGTGTTCATTTGTTTCCCTAATATTTTTCTTCCTCATAGTGTGAAAGTATGAAGGGGCATCCCCAGTGGCTCAGATGGAAAAAAAATCTGCCTACAATGCAGGAGACCAGGGTTCAATCCCTGGGCCAGGAAGATCCCCTGGAGAAGGGAATGGCTACCTGCTCCAGTTTTCTTGCCTGGAGAATTTCATGCACAGAGCAGCCTGGTGGGCTATAGTATTTGTTTCCCTAATTTTCTCTTCCTGATACAAAAGCTATTATTCCTCTGCCAGGTGGTGGGACTTGGATGAGAAGCAGGCTGCAAGTCAGGCTAGTGACTTGACAGAAGATAGAGTGAAAGGATCTCAGTCCAGTATAACCCATGGATCAGATCCAGCATCAGTACAGATAAGACAGGATGGTGCGACAGGAGACTGGTGGGAAGAGAACACCAAGAGTCAGGTCCTACAGTAGATTTGCAAGCATTCTGGAAGAAAATGTGACCCAAGGCTCCACTTGCATGTCCATTTGCTTAGAGTATAAAATAATCAATGTTTGCAGGTGAAATTACCACAGCAGTAGTCTCTGGTGATAAAAGCCTCCTAGAAATTCTCTTTGTAAAATACTGTTGTTCCCACTTAATATTTGATACGGATAAACTTAATATTATTTGTCATGAGAATACTTGTTTAGTGTGCCAGATATGTCCAGGAAGGTTTAATGCTGATTAGATTCTTTTAAGACAGAAACATTTACACCAGTGAAGAGTAACCTCTGTAATAATCAATTTATTAAATATATATAATTTAATACATAAGCATACATGCATATATACATATAATGAATGAAGGAACCTTTTTTCTTAAAAACGTTAATAATTACAAATTTAAATTTCTTTGATGTGTTTAAACAACAGATACACATTTAATATGACTGATACTTTTTCTTTTTTATTGAATGAAAGATCTTTAAATTCTATAGTGCTTTATAATTTTCAGAAGTTTCAATACATTATTTTGTATAATCCCATAATAATCTTCTTCTACCCCCACTTCTAGATTGCCTCTCTGCCCTTCCCTCTGCCCACCGCTAACCACTAGTTTATTCTCTATACCTGTGGGTCAGCTTCTTTTTGGTTTTATTTACTTGCCTTTTGTATTTTTCAGATTCCACAGATAAGTGATATCATACAGTATTGTTTTTTTCTGCCTGACATTGCACTCAGCATAATAGCCTCCAAGTCCAACCATATTGTTGCAAATGGCAATTCCACTGTGTATGTATACACTTATATATCTTTGTATGGGGCTTCCCAGGCGGCACTAGTGGTAAAGAACCTGCCTGCCAATGCAGGAGACATAAGAGACGCAGGTTCGACCCCTGGGTCGGGAATATCCCCTGGAGGAGGGCATGGCAACCCACTCCAGTATTCTTGCCTTGAGAATCCCTTTGAACACAGAAGCCTGGCAGACTACAGTCCATGGGGTCAAAAAGAGTCAGACACTACTGAAGTGACTTACAGCACAGCATGCATCTTTTTGTAAATCCTTTTCAAGCATTTATCTGTTGATGGACACTTAGGATGATTTCATACTTGGCAATCATATAGAATCCTGCTATGAACATTGGGGTATATGTACCTTTTCAAATTAGTGTTTTTGTTTATTTTGGATATATATCCAGGTGTGGAGTTGCTGGGTTGTATGGTGGTTCTATTTTTAGTTTCTTGGAAGCCTCCATGCTGTTTTCTATAATGGCGACACCAATTTACATTCCCACCAACAGTGTAGGAGGGTTCCCTTTTCTCCACATTCTAACCATCACTTGTTACTTGTCTTCTTTTCGATGATGATGGTGACATCCCATTGTGGTTTTGATTTGCAGTTTCCTGATGATTAGCAATGTTGAGTCTATTTTCATGTATCTATTGGCCATCTGCATTTCCTCTTTGTAAAAAAGTCTATTTAGTTCTTCTGCTCATTTTTTGATCAGGTTGTTTTTTTTCATGTTTGTTTGTTGTTTGTTTTTTATTTTTATTTTTTTGGTGTTAAGTTGTATGTACCTGTGTTAGTTGCTCAGTTTTGTCCGACTCTTTGCGACCCCATGAACTATAGCCCTCCAGGCTCTTTTGTCCACGGAATTCTCCAGGCAAGAATACTGGAGTGGGTTGCCATTCCCTCCCCCAGGGGATCTTTTGAACCTGGGTGTCCAGCACTGTGGGCAGACTCCTTACCATCTGAGCCGCCAGAGAAGCCCCATTAAGTTGTATGAGCTGTTATATATTGGGTTTTCAAAAAATGTCCTTCACTTTCTAAGTTAAAAATAAAGACATTGTTCATTTTCACCAAGAACTCTATTGAACAACATATTCACATTTTATTCCACTACCTTCTGCCATTTTTCAGGCAACTTCATAATTCCATCTTCCCAAAACTTTTTATCTTTTTGAGTAAAGAACTCTTCCAGGAGCCTTTTACAGTCTTCCAGGGAATTGGAATTTTTTTTCCATTAAGAGAATTTGGTAAAGACTGAAATAAATGGACTTCAAAGGTGCAGTGCCTGGAACAGATGGTGGATAAATCAGAACTTCCCAGCCAAGCTGTAACAGCTTTTGCTTGGTCAGCAAAGAAACACGTGGTTTCAAGTTATCCTAATGGGCTTCCCAGGAGCTGCTAGTGGTAAAGAACCTGCCTGCCAATGCAGGATACATAAGAGATGTGGGTTCGATCCCTGGGTCAGGAAGATCCCCTGGAGGAGGGCACGGCAACCCACTCCAGTATTCTTGCCTGGAGAATCCCATGGACAGACGAGCCTGGTGGGTTACAGTTCATAGGGTTGCAAAGAGTCAGACATGACTGAAGTGACTTATCACCCCCGCATGATAGAAGATGAAGTGTTTTCTGTTAACTAATTTCAGATACTTTTCGCCCAGTGCTGCTTTTATTTGGTCTAACTGGCAGCAGTACTTGTTGGAAATAATTGGTTTTCTAGAAGGAGCTCATAACAGAGGACTCCCAGTCTCACCAAATGCACATCAGCTTCTTTGGATGAAGACCAGCCTTTGGTATGATTGGCAGTGATTCATTTTGCTTGTCCCACAATCTCTTCCATTCCACCTTATTGTACAGTATCCACTTTTCATTGCTGTCACAATTGTTTTTAAAAATGGAACATTTTTGTTACATTTCAGTAGAGAATTGTAAGCGGAAATACGGTCAAGAAGGTTTTTTTGCTAAACTTATACGTAACCCAAGCATCAAAGTGATTAACATAACTAAGCTTGTGCAAACGATTTTCAACACTTGATTTGGATATTTTGAGTATGTTGACTATCTCTCCCATGGTATAACATTGATTGTTCTCAATTAATGTCTCGATTTGATTGCTATCAACTTCACCTGATCTACCTGATCAAGGAGCATCTTCCAGCCTGAAATCTCCTAGCCCATCCATACACTGCTCAGCTTCTTTTTTTTTTTTTGCTTTTCAGTTTCATTCTTATCTTTCTTGAAGTAATAAAGCATAATATGCCAAAATGTTGCTTTTTTCAGTCCATCATCAATATTAAAATGACTACACATTTTCACCAATTTTGGTAAGTTTTTAAAAAAATACACATTGATGTGACAGCTGTCAAAATACAGTCTAACAAAATTGTTTTGAACAAAGTAGAAGACAACTAAGCATTACTAGAGCCCTTTATGGAAAAAAAAATGAGCAAAACTTTTGGCCAACCCCTTATGTTTGATATTAACTCCTTATTGGTCATATAATTTGCAAATATCTTCTCCCATTCAATAGATTGCTTCTGTTTTGTCAACAATTTCCTTTGCTGTGCAAAACTTTTAAGTTTAACTAGGTCCTACTTGCTTATTTTGGTAAAGCTCTTGATAAAATTCAAAATTCACCTATAATAAAAATTCCCCAGGAAGTGGGCATAGAAGGAACATACAGTGACAGAAAAAAGGGCCTTATATGACAAGCTTACACCTAACATCATACTCAACAGTGAAAAGCTGAAAGCATTTCCTCTAAGATCAAGAAGAAGACAAGGATGCCTACTCTTACCACTTTCATTTAACATAGCTTTGGATATCTCATCATAGCAATCAGAGAAGAAAGAAATTAAAGGAATCCAAATTGGAAAGGAAGAAGCAACAAAGTAAACTATATAAAAATGCAATTATCACAGAACATATAATACTAATTTTTAATCCCGTTCTAAAAAAATCAACACTAAGGATTTCATTAATTTCATTATTTTAATATTAATATTTTTCTACCTTCCTGGGTTATAATTCTATTTGTTCAGATGCCTTCCTAGCATTTCAATAAGTAGTTTGACACTTTCTCAGCCTGGCAGGAATCATTCCAGATATAAAGAAAAAGAAAACAAGCTTATAGGATCTTGCTTATCGCCCAAGATTCAGGGTTTTTTGTTTCTCCTGAGGGCATTCAAACCCAAGTCACTACTCATCAAGCTGAGTTTTTTGTTTGTTTGTTTGTTTTCTTCTTCTTTTCTTAGCTAAATTTAACTTGTTACATCAATGACACTTTTTAGGTCCAAACTTTGCCATGGGTTCTATTGTTTTTAACTTGTGTCTCATCATGAAATAATACATTATTGAAGTCTCGTTTGGCTACTGTTACAAAATCTGTTGTTCTATCCTTGCAATATATAGCTCGGATTTTTACCAGTATAAAAACACTTATACCCTTTATTAATATTTTATTATAATTTAATAGGATCCATTAAGAGTCTTTATCTCCTATAAGATGAGAAGTAAAGTCAGCATATTTATCTTTTCTCTGAGGACATGTGGTTAATTTTATCTTCCTGGAACACAATGCTAAATCTGCTTCCTATTTGGTTGTGGTATGTGGCCACAGGCTCTGTCCAACCCTTTTTTACTTGACCGTTAGGTGTAACCACTGATGCATGTAAGTCTCTCCTGTTCTTCATATAGGTCTTTCATTTGCTCAGTGTACCCAATAGTACACTCTTTCCTGTTTGCACAAATAGAAACTTTAGAAACAGCCACATACTTAAAAGATGACAGAATATCTATTTTCTATTCCATTAGACCTTTGTCATTTCAATAGCAACTCTGACAACTTCAAAATGTTTAAACCAAAAACATTAAAATATTCTAATCTTGTAAGTAAAAAACATTTCAGACCCTCCCTGATGTTTTTCTGGCCCTCAAGAAAGGGAATCAACCATGTACTACATAGAATAGGCTAGGCTGTGATAATAGAAAAAAATGGAATAGCTGAAATACAGTAGAGGTTTATTTCTATTCATATGTTGGTACAAGGCAATTATTTCTGGTTGGGATCACTCTCCTCCATGTGGCAATATGAATCCAAGGTGCTCCTGCCTTAGACTTTGCCATCTTCAAGGCCTCAGCCTCGTTGTCTTTTTCTTCCATTTGGAAGAAAACATGTAGGGGGAAAAATGCCTGCTTTATGCTTGCAAGAAATGTGCATGGTGTCTGCCCACACCCTTTAGCACAGATGAGTCATATGTCTACCTCTAACTCAAAAGAGGCTGGGAAATGTACAGGCATACCTCATTTTATTATGCTTCACTTTATTGCATTTTGAAAATACTGTGTTTTTTGCAAATTGATGGCTCATGGCAACCCTGCGTCAAGCAAGCCTAGCAGCACCATTTCTCTAACAGCGTTGGCTCAGCTTATATCTCTGTGTCACATCTTGGTAATTCTCACAAATATTTCAAGCTTTTTACTGTTATTATTATATTTTTTATGATGATCTGTGATTAGTGATCTTTGATGTTACTATTGTAACTGTTTTGCGGTGCCACAAACCACACTCATATAAGATGGTGAACTTAATTGGTAAATGCGAATGTTCTGACTGCTCCACTAACTGTCTGTTCCCCTGTCTCCCTGTCTCTCTCCCTCTCCTCAGGCCTCCCTGGTCCCTGGGAAGCAGTAATATTTAAATTAGGCCAATTAATAATCCTACAATGGCCTGTAAGTGTTTAAATGAAAGGAAGAGCCATGTATCTCTCCCTTTAAATAAAACACTAGGAATGACTAAACTGAGTGAAAAAGGCATGTCAAAAGCTGAGACAGGCTGGAAGCTAGACCTCTGACACCAGTCAGCCAAGTTCTGAATGCAAAGGAGAGGGGCTTGAAGGAACTTAAAAATGCTACTTCAGTGAACAAATGATAAGAAAGCAAAACAGCCCGTTGCTGATATGTAGGAAGTTTTTGTGGTCCAGATAGATTGCATCAACCACAGCATTCCCTTAAGCCAAAGCCAAAGCCACAGCAAAGCCGTGACTCTCTTCAATTCTATGAAGACTGAGAGCTGAGGAAGCTTACAGAAGAAAAAATCCGAAGTTAGAGCAGTATAGTTCTTGAGGTTCAAGGAAAGAAATTGTCTCCAAAGCATAAAAGTGCAAGGTGTTTTAGAGCAGTATAGTTCTTGAGGTTCAAGGAAAGAAATTGTCTCCAAAGCATAAAAGTGCAAGGTGAAGGAGTAAGCACTGATGTAGAAACTTCATCAAGTTATCCAGAAGGTCCAGCTAAGATAATCAATGAAGGTGGCTACAGTCAGTAACAAATTTTAGTGTAGACAAAACAGCTTCATATTGAAACAAGGTGTCATCTAGGACTTTCATAGCTACAGAGGAGAAGTCAATCAGTTTCAAAGCTTTGAAGGACAGGCTGACTCCCTTGTTAGGGGCTAATACAGCTGGTGACTTGAAGTTGAAACCAACACTCATTTACTATTCGGAAAGTCCTAAGGCCCCTAAGAATTATGCTAAATCTACACTGCCTGTGCTCTAGAAATGGAACGACAACCACAGACTAACTATATCCATTCACAAGATGGTTTACTGAATATTTTAAGCCCACTGTTGAAGCCTATTAGATAAGATAAGAAAAAATGACCCCTTTCAAAATATTACTGCTCATTAACAATGTGCCAACAGTTCTGATGACAATGTACAAAAAGACTTAGGTTGTTTTCATGCTTTCTAACACAACATCTATTCTGCAGCCCATGGATCAAGAAGTAATCTCGACTTTCAAGTCATTACTTTAGAGATTCACTTTGTAAGGCTATAGCTACTATAGATAGTGATTCCTTTGATGGATCTGGACAAAGTCTATTGAAAATCTTCTGGAAAGGATTCACCATTCTAGATGCCATTAAGAACGTTCATGATTTGTGGGTAGAGGTCAAAATATCAACATTCACAGGAGTTAAAAGAAGTTGATTCCAACTTCCCTGAATGACTGTGAGGTGTTAAAGACTTCAGTGGAGGAGGTAACTGAAGACGTGGTGGGAATAGCAAAATAGCTAGAATTAGAAGTGGGGTCCAAAGACGTGACTAAACTGCTGTAATCTCCTGAATAAACTTTAACGTATGATGGGTTGCTTCTTATCGATGAGCAAAGAAAGAGATTTCTTGAAGTGAAATCTACTGGTGAAGATGTTGTGAAGTTTGTTGAAATGACAACAAAGGATTGAGAATATTACATAAACTTAATTGATAAAGCAGCAGCAGGGTTTGAGAGGACTCCAAGTTTGAGAGAAGTTCTACTTGGGTAAAATGCTAACAAACAGCATTGCATGTTACAGAGAATTCATTTGTGAAAGGTAGAGTCAATGGATGTGGCAACCTTCACTGCGTCTGACTTTAAGAAGTTGCCACAGACATCCCCATCTTCAGCAGCTCCCACCCTGATCAGTCAGCAGGCATCAACAGCAAGGCAAGACCCTCCACTGTCAAAAAGATCATAACCCACTGAAGGCTAACATGATGGTTAGCATTTTTTTTTTTAGAAATAAACTATTTTTAAATTAAGGCATATACAGTTTTTAGACATGATGCTATTACACACTTAATAAACTACAGTATGTGAGAGTTGGACTATAAAGAAAGCTGAGCGCCGAAGAATTGGTCCTTTTGAACTGTGGTGTTGGAAAAGGCTCTTAAGAGTCCCTTGGACTGCAAGGAGATCCAACCAGTCCATCCTAAGGGAGATCAGTCCTGGGTGTTCATTGGAAGGACTGATGTTGAAGCTGAAACTCCAATACTTTGGCCACCTGATGTGGAAACCTGACTCATTTGAAAAGACGCTGATGCTGGGAAAGATTGAAGGAAGGAGGAGAAGGGGACGACAGAGGATGAGATGGCTGGATGGCATCACCGACTTGATGGACATGGGTTTGAGTCAACTCTGAGACTTGGTGATGGACAGGGAGGCCTGGCGTGCTGCAGTCCATGGGGTCGCAAAGAGTCGGACACGACTGAGGGACTGAACTGAACTGATGGTATAAACATAACTTCTTATGCAATAGGAAACAGAAAGCAATGTGTGCTCCTTCCTTTGTTTCTGTGGTCTGGAACTGAATGCATTCTGTCTCTGAGTACACTCGCAGCCTGGTCATGGCCCTGACTGCAATACTGTTAACAAGAGAGGAACCAGGGGATTGAGGTAGGCAGCCAGTGGTCTCCACAGCTACCTCCCGGTCCCTGTTAGAAGCACCCTGCACTGGGGACTAAACTCTGAGTATTAACAGATAAACATAAGAATTGACGGTGAATTGGGCTGGGGGGTGTTGTTTACTTATACTTCACAATTTTAAAACCTGGAAATTTTTAGTTTTATTTTATTTATTTATTTATATTTATTTATTTTTTAATTGAAGGATAATTCCTTTACAGAATTGTGTTGGTTTCTGCCAAACATCAACATGAATCAGCCATAGATATGCATATGTCTCCTCCCTCTTGAACCTCACTACCTCCCTCCCCATCTCACCCTCTAGGTTGTTACATTGCCCCAGTTTTTGTTTTGTTTTGTTTTGCTGTGTTTTTTTTTTTTTTCCCACTCCATAGCATGTGGGACTTCCCTGACCAGGGATCAAACTGGTACCGCCTGCAAGTGGGAGCATGAAGTCATAACCACTGGACCACTGGGGAAATCCCCCCAATTTTTATTTTTAATACTAAGAATTCACCCTGGCTTTTACTATTTAACCCCACATGTCTTTTTTCCCCTCTGTTTTCTGCAGTAAAGCTTTCATCAACCACTAACACAAACCACTAAGACATTGAAAAAGGGAAATCAGGTGTCCTGTAATATGACAGAACACAGTGCACAGAGCAGGGTCCTCTATAACTTATAAGAAAAGACCATAATTGGGGTCTAGAGACCTTATGGCACCACTTGGTAATCGAATATCATGCTTACTATGCTTAAAGTTCCTTACCTGTAAACTGAGAATATGAACATAGACCATCCACATGAGGATACTGAACACAAGAGGAGGAGGAAATGGTGCTAATTCTGGAGACAAGATCCAAGAATAAAGTAGATGATAATGCCTAAAATGCAATTCCATTTTGTTTCACATTCCATGAACTTCTCCCACATACCCAGCATTCAAACTACCTAAATCGGCTAACATCCAACCCAGAAAGCCCTCAAAGACAGTGAACCAAAACCTAGAATTCACTAGGCTGCTCTGGAGGGAGGAACGGCGTTGTCTGCCTTTATTCGGCACACCAGGCTGGACACCCCCTGGAAGGACTGTCTGGCAGTTTATTTCTGTATTCATCATTTTCCGGCTCCAGGACCTATAACAGTGCAAGTCAGTCCCCAAAGAGCATTTCCTCCTTGAGAGTTTCTCAACCATCAGAGTTACAACACTGGGCCTAGATCCTCCAGTGCCTTCCCATTTCACTTGGAGTGCGAATTAATGTCCTTACAACGCCCTTCAGAGCTGGTTAAGCCCTGGCGCTGGAGCCCTCTGACCTCACTTCCTACCACCAGCACCTGGCACCCCAGCCTTGACCATGGGACTCCAGTCACTCTAGTCTCCTTGCTGTTTCTCAAATGCTCCAGGGCACTCCCAGCTCAGGGTCTCGGCCCCGCTATTGCCTCTGACTGGAATGCACTGGTTTTGAGTATTTGTACAAGTGTTATCTTCTTAAGGAGGCCCACCCTGAGCATCCCATTTGAAGCTGAGCCAAGCCTCCCACGCTCTGCACCCCCGATCCTCTTTACCTTGCCGATAGCAGCAGACACCGTGGAGATCCTGTCCGTGACCTCCTCAGCCCAACTTTGGCTTTAATGGACAGTCTCTACAAGCTGACAGATTTCCCCCTTTAGCACCTCATGCTTCTCTTTCACTTTTGGGGGTCCCTCTACCACTGAAGCTTGCTGGGCCTGCCAGGGGCACCTCTGAAGGCTGAGGATTTAATTCCCCCAAGGGTAGCTCTCAACCCAAGAAGGACCAAGTTGGAGGAGGAGTAATCCAGGTTTCGCAGCCCTCAGCAGGACAATCCTGAGACGTTCTTCACAATAAGATCTCATACGGCTTCCAGCATCAGTGAGCTCCCTGCTGATACAATAGTTGCTTACTCACTACTCACTGACAGACAGTTCATTGGCTTTCCTTCCTACCCTGTCCCTATTTCTCTTCTGTCTCCCTGGTGCTCTCCAAAATGAGCTAATTACACCAAAACTCTTATCTTTGGGCTTTCTTCTGGGTGAACCCACGTTGAGACACCGCTCCCCATTTTTCTTTCTTCATGGCACTTACCATCTCCTAACAAACTATGCCATTTACTTTACACATCCTTTGTTTATTGTCTATTTCTCCCTGCTAGTATGTAAGCCCTGGGAAGACAGTGACCTTTGTTCATTTTGTTCATTGATATTATGCTTCCCTGGTGCCTTAGACGCCTGCAAGCAGGAGACATGGGTTCGATCCCTGGTTCAGGAAGATCCCCTGGAGAAGGGAATGGCAACCCACTCCAGTATTCTTACCTGGAGAATTCTATGGGCAGAGGAGCCTGGTGGGCTACAGTCCTTGGGGTTGCAAAGAGTTGTATATAACTGAGTGACCAACATGCAAATACATTTTAAGACCTAGACGAGCATCTGGTATAAAGGAAGGGCTCAAAAAATGTTTGTTGAAAGAATTAGTGCAGGAGTAAGGCCTAGACAGAGGACCCTGGCAGGCTACAGTCCAGGGGGTCTCAAAGAGTTGGACTCGACTGAGTGACTAAGTAAAGCACAACACTAGTCTTACTTAAGTCTACTCTTGAAGCAGTACCTGTACCACTTTGGGTGTTTTAGCAGCAAGTAGTAGAAAAGCCAATTCAAAATACCTAAGGAATACAACTTTTTTTACCTGAGTAGAAGCCTCAGCTTACCATGGACTCAGGAAAGAGGAGGGTGGAAGAGGATGCTGAGTGGACAATCAGCATGTCCACTGAGGTCTTATGGACATCATGAGCCTGTCTTCTGCACAGGAACCTGGGGTGGGGGTGGGGGGGGAATAAAGTAGCCTTCTGGGCAGTTCTGTAACTTATAATAAAAGAAACAGAGTAACCCTCTGGCCAAGTATAAATCTGTCATCAGCTGTAGATCAAAAATGTAAGCACATTGAAGATAAAATTTGTCCTCAGAGAGAGAATGGCTAGCAGTGGAGGGGTTAGGGGTGCTGGGAGTCTGGCTGGGCCTGGAGACGGTCTCTGACTCTATCCCCACAGAGGCGTAGGCTTCCCTATGGACACGAGTGCCCACTTTACCTTCTCAGTCCTTCTCACCAAATGATTTCCTGATTGCCAGTTACGCCTGAGATATACCTCAATGCTCCTATGGGCAGCTGGCATTCTGGTCACTGGAGAGTTAAAGAAATGAGCCATGTACTTTATTCAGCTGTCTCTTGGGAGTTCTGTAATTCTTGTCTTTCAGCAAAAGTCTAATTGTCTCTGAGTATATTAATTGCTCCAATTTGGGGCCCTGCAAGGAGAGATAGTGTTGCATGGTAATTAAACATACCAGCTTTGGTGTCAGAAGATATATGTCTGAATCCAGCCCTACCAGGTATTAGCCATAGATCTTGAAGCAAGTTGCTTAACCTACTCAGTCTCATGTTAAGATGGAGCTAATTATACCTGCTGTGGATTTTAAATAAAATAGCATCTGGAAGTTCTTGGCCTGGGTGCTGGCATGGGATAGGAGGTACTGAATGAATAGTAGCTCTCCTGATCAACATTGGGAACCAAGACCTAGGTCCATTATAAATTCACTATCCTACTAGACCAGCCAGTCAATCGACCTTCCCTTGTCAATTGTCCTACTCCATCACGAGGTATCTTTTCCACTAACTTCAGCCTCCTGAAAAAATAGAGTCCCTTTAAGGATGCCATATCCTTACAACTCCAACACCATATTTGTCTTGATGACTAAACTCACTTCTGCAGCAACAGTTTCTGTGCTGCTTTCTCCACTCATCACAGGCACACACACACACACACACACACACACACACACACACACACACTTGTCCACAAGCATAGTACCCTGTTGTCCACATAGATAATCCATGCAGTCTCCCTGTGGACAAGGACCTATTTGGCACCAACGTAAGAGATGGATCCTCGACAGCAAGCAAAGGGAACTGACTTCATTTTAGGTGCTGACTCCAGCATGCCGTTGCTGATTCAGAATGAAGAGATAGTTGTCCAGAAACCTATGGAGGTTCTCTCCAGCCTGTGAAGAACAAATCGTAATTCCACAGCATCCTATATATGATACTGAACAGCTGCAGTTGCTCTGAGATTTTTAGACACAGTGATAAACTGTGTGCAGTTCCCCAAAAGCAGCCATCCTTGCTGACAGGTAACAGAAGCGGGGAAGAAGACCGGAGAGAAGAGAAGGGCCATGGAATATTCTCCCCTCTGCCTCTCAGAATTCATGCTGAACTCCCGAATACCTACCGTGCAGGTCGGTCTGGAGCTGGCACACCCGCTATTTCTACAGTGTTGTAACAAAAATGTTAGGTATCAAAATCACTATTGGTAGCTTTCTGACTAAAACTTAAATATAGGAGTACCTTGAAGAAGCAAGACTTCTTTCCTCTTCTCTCACCTCTCAGATAATATCATCCACCCTCTTCTTCTCCTTTCAGTCTTTCTTCTATTTTGACCAATCTGTCACTCAAGCTCCTAAGTTGATAGGAGGATTTAAGAATATCACACTTTCCTAACTTCATTTGAAACTAGGCTTCTGAAAGCCCTGGAATCTTTGGAAAAATCACCCACTCTGACTGGGATTCCCTGGCCTCAGAAACTGCAAAAGGACCTTCCAGCTCTCAGGGAGCGCCCTGTGGAGGGAGCATGACTACGAGGGTGACCGAGGAGGAATAAGAGCAGGGGAAACGGAAAACTAAAGTCTGAGTCAGGAGGCTGAGTTTTGGCAGAGACAAGGCAAGTTTAAAGGCAAAAACAGAGTCAGGGGCCAAACTTGAAGACTGAGGTGAGACTGAATATGGGAGAATAAGAAAGAACGTGAAGAATTCACTGGTGGTCCAGTGGTTAGGATTCTGGGCTTTCACTGTTTGCCGGGGGCCCTGGGTTCAAACCCTGGTTGGGAAAATAAGATCTTGCAAGCAGCATGAAGTGGCCAAAAAAGAAAGAAAGAAAGAACACGATGAGCTGGCACATGTAGACAGCATAAAGAATCAGGGGTGGGAAATGGACATATGCAGACCTTTTATTGGGTTTATTTGTCTGGAGAGGCCAGGTCTGTTTCAGGGAGCCAGGTAGGACAGAACAGCATCCCCTCTGACCATCCACCTCTTCAGTCCAAGCAGATTAATCTTTGTGTTTTAATGACACGGATCTATATTCTCCGACCTGGGGCAGAGCAAGTCCAACAGTTGGCCCAGAATGAAATTTCCCACAGGCTGGGACTGATGAAAGGTGTGTGTTCCCTGAAAATGGAGAGAGGATGGGGTGAAGGCAGCTTGGAAATCCCAGAAATAAACAGGATCTGAGCCCAATACTCTTGAGAATGAAGTTTGGGCAGATCTCCAAGCCAAGGAGCCAGAAGCAAATATTGGAAATCTGTGGTCAGAGGCCACAGGAGGAGCCAAGAGCAGAGTGTGGTGCTGGGAACTTATTTGAATCACCTGGCCAGGTGTGGGGTGGTCTCTGGGGCTCTAACATAGCTCAAAGTGAAGAAGGGTCTGCCTCAGCAAAAGGGCCATAGTGTAAGTCATCTTTCACCTTCTCCACCATCTGTTTTAAAGGTAAGGAATCAGGCTTAGAGCGTTTATGTAATCTTCAGGTCACTGGGGTTTCAGAAGAGGCTTGACTCCTAACCAGTACCTGCAGTGTGAGGCTGAGGGGACAACATGTGTTCCTGAAACTAATCAAAGCTTTTTGTTTCTATCTGAAAAGTAGTAACCATGGAAATATCAATATTAAGCCTGAAGCTTTAGAGGGTGGTGTCATTGTGAATTGTTTTTTCAGAAGGGCATGGAGAATAGAGTTTGTCTCTCATCTGATGCTCCAAGGATGCTGTTTGTTCTTTAGGTCACCGGGAGGGGTCCATCAGGCTGATTGTTATTAACAGAGAGCAGCAATCTTGAATGCTGCGGACACAGGACAATGTCATCTGTACACAGCCCATAAATGAGGTCTCTAAACAAACCATTCCTTCATCAGCAAGTATTTACTAAAAAGTTATCAGGTTCTGGAAAGGGACTGAATACTGAAGTGTAATTCTCTGTCTTCAGGATATTAACACACTCAGGTAAAGCAATAGGCAGCCCTTAGTTCGACTGTTAAGTAGTGACAATAAATCCAAGAGTTCAAAGGTCAAGATAGTATGGATTAGTACAGTTTCTTTCTCTCTTTCTTCCACCTTTCCTTCCACAATATCCATGGAGATCCCATACAAAGGGCTGGGACATTCAGCAAACAAGGCAAAGAGGGTTCTCTGCCCTTTTGGAGCTTGCAATCTAGTTGAGAAAGCATCATTGCTCTGAAGAACAGGTAGAGTTTAAAATGCCTAATAGGAGTGGGGAGGGCTTTATGCCAGGGTCAACTGTAAGAACACAGTCCTGTCTGGGGATCAAGGGAGGAAGGTAAGGAATAATTGGACAGTCAAAGGGATGCTTGGCAATATTGTTCTGGTATAAAGGAGCTCTTTTATAAGGCAGGTGAGCCAAAGGGGCGATTTAAATTTATAAATCCACTGACTTTCTTTTCATTTTCATTTCTACGTTTCTCAAGAGAATGGCTTCTTTCTCATAGATTTGAATTTCCAGCTTGGATTTGACCTTCCTTACACTATCTGATCGGAGAAGGCAATGACACCCCACTCCAGTACTCTTGCCTGGAAAATCCCATGGACGGAGGAGCCTGGTAGGTTGCAGTCCATGGGGTCGCGAAGAGTCAGACATGACTGAGCGACTTCACTTTCACTTTTCACTTTTATGCATTGGAGAAGGAAATGGCAACCCACTCCAGTGTTCTTGCCTGGAGAATCCCAGGGATGGGGTCACACAGAGTCAGACATAACTGAAGTGACTTAGCAGTAGCAGCATACTATCTGATTTCTGTTACTTGCTTACAGGAAACCATTGTAGTTCAAGATGCAGCCAGCCATAGTGGAAACATGGTCAACCTGGGTAGATGTCAGTGAGTGTGGAAATGTGGAAATGCAGGGAGGCAGGGTCACCACTCAAAAGCCAAGGCTTCAGGAGAACTACAGTTCAAACCCTGGCACTGTAATCCATACTTGGAGGCACAGCCATTAGGCAACAATTGCCAGTGAGAAGGCAGCCCCATCGAGCTGTATTGATTAATCTGTTCTATATGGCAGGTGCAGGCTTCCCAGGTGGCTCAGTGGGTAACAAATCCACCTGCAATGCAGGAGACTCAGGAGATGCAGGTTCAATCCCCGGGTTGGGAAGATCCCCTGGAAAGAGCATGGCAACCCACTCCAGTATTCGTGCCTGAACAATTCCATGGACAGAAGAGCCTGGTGGGCCACAGTCCCTGGGGTCACAAAGAGTCAGCACGTATGCAGGCATGTACCAGCTGTGCTCCTGGTGAGTAAAGGAGAGTCATTGGAGAATGGTTCCAGGCTCCGATCTTTGCACGGCATAAACACCTGAAGAGACAATTGGAATAATGCTAATAACATTCTAGAATTAGATGGTCCTGTGGGAGAGTAGAGAAAAGGAAAGCTAACCACTTTAATCAACTTACAGAAAGCTTGGAAGGAAGAAAAGGATTAAGTGGTGTGGGCCAGGCTGATATCTGGACTGTCCTGGAATTCTAGCCATTCTGTGAGCACACCATGCATTGTAGCAACACAGAAGCTAGGCCATGTATTCGGCAAAGCTCTATCCTATGTAGGGTGGCTTACATGTGTAACCCAAATGTCAGCTGGGGTCATCTAGCCACTCCAGACCTAGCTTAAATCAGTTAGAATGATGATTACACATCTTAGGGAAGTTCAAAGTCTTTAAAAAAAATCTATCCCTGCCAATTCTTGATGAATTTGTTACCTTTAATGTATTCTCTGTTCTACATGACAGCAACCCAGAAAAATTTTGTCTCCTTCCTTTATTTAGAAGGCAAAAGCAAAACAAAATAAACAAACCCTTTCAACATTGAAAACATTTATGAGTATAATAATTATGATTCTAATATCCCAACTAAAGAGCCAAGAAAAACAATTTTAAGTTAAACATTAGTCATCTCCCTTTTAAAATTGTTCTTCAGCCTTCCTGACTTGGGAATTTTCACTGGCCATTTGCCCCTGTGTCCATGGTACTACCCTCTCTCAATAATCTTCTCCACCCCGCTCTCTTTCCCCTTATCTCTTTCCCCCCTCCCAGAAAAATTCAGCATTGAAAGCCTTGGCCATTTAGAAAAACAGATTAGAAGAAAAAAGAGGGTCTTAGGGTCAGAGTGAGGGTAGCTGATGAATAATCTCTAAGATGTTGACTTTTCATTGCAGTCTAGTCTCTGGCATGCTTACCAGGGTTAGGAGAAGGGTTTGAATAAAGAGGCTGTTGTTGGACAGAAATCTAAGACATAGCCATGCTTTCACTATTTCCTTCCTTCAAATCAAAATCTTATTGTCCTGGATCTCATTCCCTGTTCTCTTTTTCCTGAGAATGGATGAATAGGCCAATGGGTCAATCAGACACTGAATCATGGAGCGAAAATCTGAGGGGAAGAAAGGAGGAGCAAAGACCAAGTGCTTATCATCAAACACCTGCTATTTGCCAAGTGTTTTATTAAATAGCTATGTTTAAGGGAACTTATACACTCTCATCTGAGTCCTTGGTTTTATACTTCAGAAAACGAGATTTTCCAAAGTGAGAGGGTTGCTCTACATCTTGTATCAAAGGCAATGCCAGACACATTTCAAGCTTGACTCAGCCTAGTGTTCTAAAGAGCTTCATCCTTTCTTCATCCTTTGAGAAAATTCCTAAGATGGACATTCAAAGTATAACTTTCAGACAGTATAGTAGGGTAACATGGGTAGTTTAGTGGAAGGCAGGGAAATAATTTGGTGTGGTGATGGTGGGGAGCTGAAAGGCAGATCAGATCTAGCCCAGTCTTGTAAGAAAACTCCAGAAGCTTACTGCTGCCATAATTCACTTGCCAGTGCTGATGAGGTGTTGGTGTTTTATAACATTTCTCCTCCGTCTAGTGTTAAGGCTGGTACATTTGACTTCTGACCCAAGGGAACTCAGCTCAATAGATTTAGATGGACTACTCAACAGTCAAGTCTTCAGCTTTTACCATTGTAGACTTCCTACAACAAAGTATCCTTAAGACCAGTGGCCTCACTTAAGTTTGGAGTATCAGTGAGGCTTTGTGTGGTCTCAAGAGTCCAGGGCCTTCTCCAAGAGAGTTTCAACTCTCTAAAACAGCACACGGTCCACCAGGTGGAACTGGCTCAGTGAAATCACTGTTGTGTTTGGCCATTCAACAACAGACAAAGACCCAACATGCCTTTGGCCAAAGACATTGGTTCAGTGACATGCACGTGACCCATATTGGAAAAGCCCAAAGCTCCTTCCTCAAGTACAAGTAATACTCTGCTACATGCAATACTTGACTTAAGCTGATTTGAGTTGATTCCTCTCATTTTCACTAAGAGTCATAAAAAGTATAGTAATCTCCTAGTTTAAAACATAGAGAGTGGGACATCCCAGGTAGCTCAGTGGTAAAAAATCTTCCTGCCAGTGTAGGAGACTCAGGTTCAATCCTTAGGTTGGGAAGAGCCCCTGGAGAAGGAAGTGGCAACCCACTCCAGTATTCTTCGCTGGGAAATCCCATAGATAGAGGAGGCTGGTAGGCTACAGTCCATAGGGGTTGCAAACAAGTTGAGCACAATTTAGCAACTAAACAACAACCGCACTTAGCACAGAATATGTGAGCCACAGATCCTTATTAAATTAAATGGAAAATCAGAGCAATTTTGTGAATGGGTAAAAAAATCACAATCATAAAGACAGCAGCTTCCAAAGCAATATAAATTGGGTTCCAATTATTTTAGGTGTGCTAGCCTTGTTTTTCCAACCAATGAGAAAACTCTAGAACACCAAATCCCTGATTATATAGTCTGGTATTTCCAAAAGTGTATTGTATACACAGTAGGTATTCAGAAAATTTTATTTAATTGAAGGGCTCTGAATGCAATTGGAACCCCAAATGTTGGGTGATACAATCCCTTAATAAAGGCTATCCAGAGGTCACAATCTGGAGCACCATCGTTAAACTCAGCAAAGAAGAATACAAAGTTCTGCTTAGCCCACTCCATCACTAATGAGGAAGGTACTGATCTTTAGCGAGTCATGCAATTAATGGAGATTTCAACAGATCCTTAGGCATATAACAAACCTTCTCTGTCACATGCCTGCCAAGGCCTGTTTCCTAACCCGGAGGCTATTGTTTCACTTACCATTTGATATTAAACATTGATGACTTCACCAGCTATTGAGAACTTGGGCTCAGGTCTCAACAGGTAGGAAGGCTTTGAACTTGCCATCTGTGTATAGCACTGTAGACTCCAGAATTTTCAGGCACTTCAACTTTCTGGCTGCAGGGGCTTAATTACAGATTCGAGTGGAAGAGAAGGAGGATACCTGCAATAGCAGGAAGTGGGAGAGGTCGGCAAGTTGCTGTTGGAATGTTGAGAATGTCCAACCCCTTGGGAGGAGTCTAGCTTACCATCTTACCGTTAACCAACACAATAAATCTCTAATTCCCCAATGCCCTCTTGATGTCAGTCTACATATTGATTGGATAGCTGGGTGGCAAGAGGTGGACGCAGTGGAGTGAGGAAGGGGGAAAGTGATTTTAAGATGAATGGATAATCAGCCAAGTAAAAGGAAGAACAGAAGAAGGAGACAAGGGAGGAGGAGGAGAAGGAGAGGAAAGGGAGAAGGAAATGAAGCAGAATTCCTCTTTGAATCTGAATTCTGTGACCATTATCTCTTTCTTTAAAGAAAATTAATTTTTTTGGAGTATAGTGACTTTATAATATTGGGTCAGTTTCTACCGCACAGCAGTGAATCATCTGCACAGTTTACACTCATCTCTTCTTTTGTGAATTTCCCTCCCATTTAGTGTGACAGTGATCTCTTGGTGAGATTTTTTTAGTGCCAAAAATAGAACCCCAGAGGTAGTGGTCATGTGCTCAAGGGAGTTCAGCAACCCGAAGACCTAGATCCTGCTTAACCACTAAGTAGCCAACCTGGGTGGTCACTTCCTCTCTTTGGGCCTTGGTTTTTGCCTACTGTGTGAAAGAATAGGACCACACCAGCTCTCTGCAAACTTTGTCTTTCAGGTTGCAGCATTGTATTTTGTGCAGAAGCACAAATGAAGCAAGCAAAAACAGAATGGTTTTTACAGAAGTAGTTGTGGCAGGCTGATATTACCCTGAGTTTCCTATCCTCATAAAAGCCTCCAAATGCCATTGCACAAGAGTTCTTGAAGGTTCCCAAAGAGGAGTTTGAAAACTCCTTTAATGACATCTTATACCTCTTCCAGCATTAATATTCTATGGCCAGTGATCTACATCTAGGTTCTCACAGATCTTTGAGGAGGTGTTGTCTGAGGGTGGTACTTAGAAGAACCTGCACTCCCTGCCCTGACCCAGTGAAGAAACTACCATTGCTGAGAAGTAGGTGGGAAATAAGCCAGATGAACAGGCTTATCTCCAATATTGGAACATGCATTTCCATTTTCACCCTGCAGACCCATCACACAGATTATACACTGATCATAGTTGCTTTTTCACTGAGGATGCCTAAAGATTCAGGGTCTGGCCTATGAGTATCTTAAAAAGAGTGAACACATTGCAATGAATTTATCCCAAGGGCATGCACATTTGCCAATGCTCTTTGTGAGCAGTGAGAAGCATTGGTCTATGAAGTGACTTGGCTGAGTATGTCTATGTGTGAGTGCGTGCTGTGTGTGTGCTAAGTCGCTCAGTCATGTCCAACTCTTTGTGACCCCATGGACTGTAGCCTGACAGGCTCCTCTGTCCATAGGATTCTCCAGACAAGAATACTGGAATGGGATGTCATGCCCTGCTCTGACCCAGGGACCGAACTTGCATCTCTTGTGTCTCCTGCCTTGGCGGGTGAGTTCTTTACCACTAAGGCCTCCTGGGAAGCCCATGTGTGTGCATATGTGTAAGACAGAACTTGTATTTCATCTCATAAATGCTCTCTTCAATCACCTCTACTTCACCTTGCAATTCTCTTCAGATGTCTAATAAATTCTAGCAAATTCTTCAAATATCTAGCAAGTTCTCCAAAATGCATCCTTGCAGAGCACCTTAGGCCTTGTATCTCCCATGAAACTTTCTTTAGATATTCTGTGCTCTGTCCTGTAAATCTAGTGGTTGCCAATCACCATACACTTAATGTAATCTTTCAGTGTTGTTTAATCTTCCATCAGAGTCAGCCTCATCACCCCAGCAAAATTAAGCCTATGTGAAATCAGGGACAGATCATGTTTCTCTGTACCCTACAATGCTGTACATGAGTAAATACTAGGTACGGTATAGTGGATGGAGCACAGTCTGTGAATCTGGTAAACCTGGCCCTGTTATATTCTAGCGGTATGACTTTGACTTAAACTATCCTTACCTGACTCATCTAATACCCACCTTATAGGGGTCATGTGGCAATAAATGATAATGCACATAAAGTGGCTGACACAGTGCCTGGCAAGTAGACCCTGTTAGTGTCATCCTGGAATCAATATATTTATAGTGATAGGTAAGTAATGATCCAAAATCACTGCAGATGGTGACTGCAGCCATGAAATTAAAAGACGCTTGCTCTTTGGAAGAAAAGTTATGACCAACCTAGACTGCATATTAAAAAGCAGAGACATTTCTTTGCTGGCAAAGGTCTGTCTAGTCAAGGCTATGGTTTTTCCACTGGTCATGTATGGACATGAGAGTTGGACTATAAAGAAAGCTGAGCGTTGAAGAATTGATGCTTTTGAAGTGTGGTGTTGGAGAAGACTCTTGAGAGTCCCTTGGACTGCAAGGAGATCCAACCAGCCCAACCTAAAGGAAATCAGTCTTGAATATTCAAGACTGACTGATGCTGAAACTGAAACTCCAATACTTTGGCCACCTGGTCTGAAGAGCTGACTCATTGGAAAAGACCCTGATGCTGGGAAAGATTGAAGGCAGGAGGAGAAGAGGATGACAGAGGATGAGATGATTGGATGGCATCACTGACTCAACAGACCTGAGTTTAAGCAAGCTCCGGGAGTTGGTGATGAACAGGGAAGTCTGGTGTGCTGCAGTCCATGGGGTCGCAAAGAGTCATACATGACTGAGCGACTGACCTGAACTGAACTGAAAGTAATGATGTGAGGGACCTGTAGGGAAAAAGCTGAGAAGGATGTGAGTTTTGTGACTGGCTTCCCTGAAATGACTTCCCTGGTGTCTCAGATGGTAAAGTATCTGCCTACAATGTGGGAGACCCAGGTTCAATCCCTGGGTTGGGAAGATCTCCTGGAGAAGGAGAAGTGATTTCACTTTCCCTGAAATGAATCTTTATTTCTTCCATGTAAAAAAGCAGGCTTCCGGGTATGTCACCAATGGGGAAAGTGAAGTGAAGGTGTTAGTCACTCAGTCATGTCCAACTCTTTGCAACCCCATGGACTGTAGCCTCTGTCCATGGAATTCTCCAGGCAAGAATACTGGAGTCTTGACCCAGGGATAAAACCTGGGTCTCCTACATTACACACAGATCCTTTACTGTCTGAGCCACCAGGGGAGTAGGAAGCACATAATGCGATGAGTCAGAAGAATCTGGAAAGGTATATCTTAGACAGGGCTGGAAATGGGATCTGGTCTAAAGGCTTATCCAGAAGAAACAGGGTATAGTTGAGATACATCCCAAGGAGGAAGGGTATCTTTGAATTTGTACATACAAATTGATAGAATTTCTTGAACTTCAAGAGTTTGTTGCAGATTGAAAGATGACAGGGAAACCATGATGGCTATGAGAGTTAAAGACATAACTGGTTTATCTAATGGTAAGTCAGAAAGTATGTGAAGAGTAATCTAAGGGGATTCCCTAACAGTCCAGTGGTTAAGATTGAACACTTTCACTTCTGAGGCTTCAATCATGGCCAGGGAACTAAGAATCTCGAGCCGCATGGTATAGCAAAAAAAAAAAAAGGTCATCTGATCTAACCTCCTTTCCTTGTTGCCTGGGCCATAGTACCTCTTTCCATCCTAATGAATGTAGCTATAGAATTTGAAGCTAAGCTGATGCTACCTCTAAAAGCTTTATACAGCCAATTGTCACCCTGTCATGAATCCAGGACTGACAAAATTCAGGGTCCTGCCAATCCCTTTGGCCACTGGTCTAGAAAACTACAAAAGTTCTAAATGATTTGCTATAACAGGTCTTAGCCCTAAAACGAATTTCAGTAATGATGGCAGCAGTTGTGGTCATCACTATTGTGAGGCCTAATGACTCAGAAGGCTGGGGATCATATGCATTGCTGATTTCTAGACATTGAGAAAGTCTCTCTCTTGGGAAAACGAGAGAGAAACTTTGCTTCCTTGTAGCCACCTGAAGTTGGTAACTGAAATAATTTGTACTGCTACAGTAATCCACAGGACCTCCGTGGTGGCTCAGCGGTAAAGAATCCACCCGCATTGCCAGACACGCAGGAGTCGCAGTTTCGATCCCTAGGTTGGGAAGATGCCCTGGAGGAAGGCATGGCAACCCGCTCCTATATTCTTGCCAGGAAAATCCTGTGGACAGAGGAGCCTGGCACGCTACAGTTCATGGGATTGCAAAGAGTCGGATACAACTGAAGCAACTGAGCACGCATGCTCAGTAATCCACAGATTAGTTTAGAAGGATAATGTCACTGGTTCCCAGAGAACTCAAGATCTAGAGATCCCTAGAAATTAGGAAATCTACTGCTAAGTGTGTGGCTGATGGAGATGAGCCATCAGTTAGACTGTAAACTGCAAGTTGTTACAAAAGTGGTCTGTATTTCTGAGTTGTCTGTCCACAGCACTATCTGGATGATAATGGGGAAACCAGCCAACAAACATGTAAAGAGATGCTAGGCTTCATTTGTGACTAAAGAAATGCAAATTAGGGCAACAATGAGATGTCATTTTTTTCACTTATCTGATTGGCAAAACTCTTACATTTGATAATACCCTTCTATGGCAAGGATGTGGGCCAAAAGTAATTTTCATACACTTTCCCTGAAGGGTAATTGATGCAACCTTCTGGAAAATAATTTAGTATTATCTATCATAATTAAACAGACATGCATTCAGCTAGTAACTTTCCTGCTAGGAAAGACTCCATGGAATGGTTGCATTTACAAGAATCTGTCAATATATATGCATGAGGACATTATTTGTTGTAGTTTATAAGACAATACCAATAGAATCAACCCAAGCACCTAACAATAGGAAACTGGTTAAATATAGTGCACAGTAATACTGGGTAGCTGAGTCAGAGAGATGAAGCTAAAAATCTGGGGAGACCCGTGCAGTTAGACATCACAGCACAGAGTGCAAGGGATGAGAGAGTTGTGCAGAGAGAGAACTCTGGAAACCAGCAGAAGTTTCCCCTCAAATATTCATCATAGTATGATCAGAACATGTGGTGAAAAAACTACCCAAAGCCTGGGGTAGAAACATACAAAAGGATTAGAGAAAACAGTACACAATGCTCACACAGAGCTAGGAATAGTGCTCATTCCCACCAACTGGACTGGAAAAATCTTATAACTCACAGGAAATTAGACAGAATGTTCAAGAAGGGGCTTGCAGTGGTGGGGGTTATTTAGCTCTAGACTAAACACAGCTCTGGTCCCACCCAAAGATCTTAAAAGCAAAGTCCAAATGGATCAAAAGTCTCCAAGTATTTCAAGAATGTCCCAGAACAAAGCTCAAAACTATTTATAGAAATACAAAATATGCAGCACCCATCGAGGTAAAATTTACAGTGTCTGGCAATTAATCAAAGATTACCAGGCATGAAAACATGAAGGAAAATACAATCCATAACAAAGAGAAAGACCGATCAATTGCAACAGACCCAGAACTGAAACAGATGTGAGAATTAGCAGACAAGAGCTTTAAAATGGTTATTATAATTGCTTTCCATATGTTAAAAATGTTAAAGATATTGAAAATATTTTAAAAATAAGTCAAATTTCTAGATGTATAAACAAAACATTGAGCTACCGTCGCTTTCATACACTGCTAGTGGAAATGTAGAATGAAACCCATTTTTGAAAGCAGTTTGACAATTTCTTAAAAAGTTAAACATATATTTATATGTTGTATTCCAACTATTCTACTCCTAGGTACTCACTCAAGACATATGTCCATATAGATGTTTGTATACAAATGTTCAAAGCAACTTTATCTGTAACAGTCAAAACCTAGAAACAGCTCAAATAGCCATCCCCAAGTGAATGGATAAACTGTGGCATAACCATATAATGGTATACCATCAGCAACAGAAAGAGTGAACTTGATGAAGTTCAAAAGGTTGATTCTAGCAGAAAGAATCCAAAGAAAAAAGAGTAATTAATGTGTGATCCCATTTATATAAAAATCTTGACCAAAAATATCTATCAAAGGATTGTGTGTAAATGAGGAAAAGAGACAAAGAAGGAGGAGAGGGAAAGACTGCAAAGAGGAACGGAGAACTTTTGAGGAGGGCTGACTATGTTCATTGACTTGATCGCAGTGATAGTTTCATGGGTGTATACATTTTTTTAAACTTATCAAATTGTATACTTTAAATATGTATAATTTATTCTATGTCCAGTATATGTCAGTAAAGCTGTTAAAAATAAAAGAACAGGTGGGACCATATTGCTCATATGCAAAGACCTCCAAAATACATGATTAATTGAAAAAATGCAATGGTCACTAGATGCATATCTAAAACATACAGTGATATATGCCTAAAATTTTTCTGGAAAGGTAAAAATAACCATTGTTAACAAGAAATGACAACCCACTCCACTGTTCTTACCTGGGAAATACTATAGACAGGGGAGACTGGTGGGCTGCAGTCCAAAGGGTCACAGAGAGTTGGACACGACTGAGTGACTAAGCACATTGTTAACATTGGTTATTTTAAGGAGATGACCTAGGGATAAAAGGAAAATTTTTTATTATCATTTTAAATCATTTAAATTGTCTTCCAGTAAGTACATGTTTTATTTAAAGTAAATGTCATCTAAGGTTTTATGAGTAGAATTGAGAAACACTTTTGTTTTCTTATTTTTCTATATTGAAATATTTATTTTTGAAAGAAAATTAGAGGAGCAGACTCTTTGGAAAACAGTTTGGCAGTTTCTTAAAAAAATGCTGTTGACCCTTGAACAATGCAGGAATCAGGGCCACCAACTCCTGCGCAGTAGAAAATCCATTTATAACTTTGTAATGGGTCCTTCCTTAGCCCCAGTTCCTTATCCACAGATTCAACCCACTGTAGATCTTGTCATGTAGTACTGTAGTACACACTTATTGAAAAACAGCCACATAAGTGGACCTGGGCAGTTCAAACCCAGGTTGTTCAAGGGTCAACTATATATATTTTCAATAAAATCCATTAATTTCATTCCTGTGAATGTACCCAACAGACATTAAAATGTATGTCCAAACAAAAGTATGAACGTGAATGTTCATAGCAGCTTTATTTATTACAGTGAAAAATATTCATCAATTGGTGACTAGATAAACAAAATACACCATATCCAAGCAATGGAATACCATGCCAGAGTTAAAAGAACAAACTATTAATACATGGTGCAACATGGATGAATCTCAAACACATAACATTAAGTTAAAGAAACTCGAAGCAGAAGACTACATATTGTGTGATTCCATTTATGTGAAATTCTAGAAGAAGTAAATATATAGAGACAGAATGCAAATCAATGGTTGCCTAAGATAGCAGGTGAGAACAGAAAGTAACTATAAACAGGCACAGCAGGAACTTTGGGGGATGATGGATATGTTCTCAAGCTGGTGATGAGTGCACAACTCTACAAATTTACAAGTCATTGAATTATAGTTGTACCAGGGCTGGAGTTTATGGTATGTAAATTATGCCATGTTAAAGACTTAAAAACCAAAACCAACAAATGTGAAATCAGGAATGAAGTCAGTTGTTGCAGGAGATTCTTGTTTTTCCCATGCAAGCAGATGGAGTTGTCTAAATGCTAAAATGCAATAAGACCTCTGTGCTCTTAGGGCTAAAGTGAACTGTTCCAGGATTTCTACAGGTATTAATAGATAAGGCTGCTTCAGCCACAAGGTGAGGATAACAGTTAGATATTGTCTTCTCTGGGTGGATTTCCATTTCAAATGTATAGGAGGGTCTGGCATAAAACCAGCATGAACGCAGATAGCCCAGAGTGGTAGCATGTAGCAGTGAAGAAGGCAGGCTCTGAAATCAGACAGATCTGGCTACAATCCCAGCTTTGTCACTCCCTACTTAATAGGGTTATTGTGAGGCTGAAGTGAGATCAGTTCAGTCACTTAGTCGTGTCCCCCCTGGACTGTGCCAGGCTTCCCTGTCCATCACCAACTCCTGGAGTCTACCCAAACTCATGTCCTTTGAGTCAGTGATGCCATCCAATCATCTCATCCTCTGTCATCCCCTTCTCCTCCTGCCCTCAATCTTTCCCAGCATCAGGGTCTTTTCCAATGAAGTGAGATGATACATGTGATATGTGTGACACATAGTTAGGTCACCAAGATCTTCAATCTGTATGTTCTTAAAGCAGTGGGGATTGTGCAGACGCATCCATACTCTTTCGCTGGGTCCTCTGTTACCAGATCATTGGTAAGCTGATGGGAAATGAGGAGCCGAAGTAGCAGATAAAGATGTCCACTCGGTTTTAAAGCAGGCCTCTTGAGCCAAGGTCACTTCTCTGCTTCATGTGCTTTAGGTCAGGGTTTCTAAATCTTCTGCATTCTAAGACTTGGTGGATCAACGAGGAGTTAAAGATAATTTGGAAAACTAAAAATATTGTTAATGTTTAAGTTTTTAATTGAACTTTTATTTTGAGATAATTGTGGATTCACATGAAGATGTAAGAAATAATACAGAGAGATGCCATGTATCCTTTACCCAGTTTCCTCAGTAATAATATCTTGAAAACTATAGTATTTTTTATATTAACTCTGTGATCTATCTTGAGTTAATTTTTTTATAGAGTGTAAGGTTTAGATCAAGGTTCATTTCCCATCCCTCACAATGGAAGGCCAATTGTTCTAGCACCATTTGTAAAAGCTCTATTCTGCCATTGAATTGCTTTTGCACTTTTTGTCAAAAACCAGTTCATATTTGTGTGAGTATTAATCTAGGTTGCCTTATCATTCCATCGATTTATGTGTCCAGCCCTCCATCAATACTATACTGTTTTGATTATTGTAGATATGTGTTAAGCTTTATTATCAAGTTGAATGATTCCTCCCACTAAATCCTTTTTAAAGATTATTTTAGCTATTCTTGGGTATGTGCCATTCCATATAACTTTTAGAATAAATTTGTCTGTTTTACACAAATTTTGCTGTGAATTTTATAGAAATTATGTTAAACCTATAGATCAACTTAGGGAGAATTAATATCTTTACCATGATGAGTCTTCCAATACATAAATATTCTATGTTTTTCTATTTATTTAGAGGTTCTTTGATTTCTTTAATAAGCATTTTGTAATTTTTAGTTTTATTAAGTTTTAGTTTTCTTTGGAGAAATTATAAATGGTATTGTGTTTTTAATATCAACCCCCACCATGTTCATTGTCAGTATATAGAAATGTAAAGAATTTTTGCTTGCTGATCTTATATCCTATAGCCTTACTAAACTCACATCAGTTCCAGAGTTCCTTGGCTTTTTTTTTTTTACATAGTCATTTTCTCATGTCACTTGTAAATAAGGACACTTTTATTTCTTCTTTTTCAATCTGAGTCTGTTTATTTCTTTTCCTTGCTTTATTGTTCTAGCTAGAACTGCCAGTACTATGTTGGATAAAAGGAATGAGAAGTATCCTTGCTTTGTTCCTGATCTTAGAAAGAATTCAGTCTTTCACCATTGTGTGTAATACTAGCTCTACGGTTTGGTTGTTTTTCTTTTTTTTTTTTTGTAGATGCTTTTTATCAAGTTGAGGTTCTCTCCATTCCTACCTTGTTGAGGGTTTTTATCACGAGATATTGGATTTGTTTTGCTTTCTCCATATCAACTGATATGACCTAATGATTCTTCTTTTTCTTTATCCTGTTGACATGGCAGATTGCATAAACCAGACCTGTACACCTAAAATAAATTCCACTTAGTTAACGTGTATAATTCGTTTTATGCATTGTTGGATTCAATTTGCTAATATTTTCTTGAGGAATTTTGAATCTACTTGGTAGAGATATTGGTGTACAGCTTACTTTTTTGGGCTGTTTTTGTCTGATCCTAGTATCAAGGTAAGCTGATCTCATATAATGAGGTGAAGTATTGCTTTTCCTTATTTTCTGGAGGATATTGTTACAATTGATGTTAATTCTTCTTTGTGCTCGCTTCGCTTCTTTAAATATTGGTAAAATCCTCCAGTGATGCCATCAGGCCTGAGAATTTCCTTTCAGGAGATCCTTAATCAAAAACTCAGTTTCGGGACTTCCCTGGTGGTGCAGTGATTAGGAGCCTGCCTGCCAATGCAGGGGACACGGGTTTGATCCCTGGTCTGGAAAGATCCCACTTGCTACGGGACAGCTAAGCCTGTGCACACAACTATGGAAGCTCAGATGCTCCAGAGCTCATGTGTGGTAACTACTGAGCCCACACACCCTGAAGTCTGTGCTCCACAACAAGAGAAGCCACTGCAATGAGAACCCCAACTAAATAGTAACCTCCACTCGCCACAGCTAGAGAAAGCCTGCCTGCAACAGCAAAGACCCGATGCAGTCAAAAATAAGTAAATAAATAAAATGTTAAAAAGATGTTGTTGTTTTAATTGCTAAGTCATGTCCGACTCTTTGGCAACCCCATGGACTATAGCCCGCCAGGCTCCTCTACCCTTGGGGTTGCCCAGGCAAGAGTGCTGGAGTGGGTTGCCATTTCCTTCTCCAGGGGATCATCTTGACCCAGGGATCAAACACAAGTCTACTGCATTGGCAGATGGATTCTTTACCACTGAACCAGGCTCTGTATATAATATACCCTAATGGTCATTGCAGCACTATTTAACCAAAACATCAAAGCAAACTAAATGTCCATCAACAGAGGAATGGACAAAGATGTGGTACATATATACAATGGAATATTACTCAGCCATAAAAAAAAAAAACAAAATAATGTCATTTACAACAAAATGGATGGATCTAGAGATTCTCATACTGAATGAAGTAAGCTGGACAGTTACAGACAAATATCATATGACACTGCTTATATAGGGCTTCCCTGGTGGTTGAGCAGAGGAAGGACAGGACACCCAGGTTCGATCCATGGGTCAGGAAGATCCCCTGAGGGAGGGCATGGCGAGCCATTCCAGTATCCTTGCCTGGAGAATCCCATGGTCAGAGGAGCCTGGCAGGCTATAGTCCATGGAGTCAGAAAGAGTTGGACACAGCTGAAACAACTGAGCATGCAGGCGCAAATTGTTTGTATATGGAATCTAAAAAAAGGTATTTAGAACTTATGTAAAAAACAGAAATAGAACCATAGATAGAAAAATAAACTTATGGTTACCGGGGTTAAAAGGGGGAGGAATAAGCTGAAAGGTTGGGACTGACATACCTGCTGTGCCATGCTGTGCTGAGCCACTCAGACACGTCCGGCTCTCCACAGCCCCATGACGGCAGCCCCCAGGCTCCTCTGTCCATGGAATTCTCCAGGCAAGAGTACTGGAGTGGGTTGCCATGCCCGCCTCCAGGGGATCTTCCCGACCCAGAGATTGAACCCAGGTCTCCCGAATTGCAGGTGGATTTTTTACATCTAAGCCACCAGGGAAGCCCAGGAATACTGGGGTGGGTAGCCTATCCCTTCTCCAGGGGATCTTCCCGACCTAGGAGTCGAACCAGGGTCTCCTGCATTGCAGGTGGATTCTTTACCAGCTGAGCTACCAGGGAAATCCTGACACATACATACTACTGTATACATAATAGATAGCTAATAAGGATCTGGCCTTCCCAGGTAACTGAGTGGTAAAGAATTTACCTGCCAGTGCAGAAGACACAAGTTCAATCCCTGGGTTGAGAAGATCCCTTGGCGAAGGAAATGGCAACTCACTGCAGTATTCTTGCCTGGAAAATTCCATGGACAGAGGAGCCTGGTGGACTCTAGTCCACGGGGTTGCAAATGAGTCAGCACGACTTAATAACTAAAACAACAACAGCAATAAGGATCTATAAAGCACACAGAACTGTAGTCAGTGTTCCGTAATGGCCTATATGAGAAAACCATCTTTAACAAAAGAGTAAAAGAGTGGATATATATATGCATTCACACACAATATAGATGATTCATTTTGCCATACACCTTAAACTAACACAGTATAAATCAACTCTACTCCAATAAAGTTTTTTTAAAAAATAAAAATTTAATTTCTTTAATGGTTAAAAAACTAATCAGACTATTCCATCTTGGTTGAGGTTTAGCAGTTTGTGGTCAATGAGGAATTAGACCATTTCTTCTAAATTGAAGAACTTATTGTGAGTCCAATGTTGTTCATTATATTCCCTTATTGTTCTTTCAGTGGCTGCAATATTTACAGTGATAGCCCCTTTTTCATTTTTGGTAATAATGATTTGTATCTTCTCTTTTTAGAAGATTATGTATTGATATTTGTTAATTTTATTCATATTTTTGAAGAACAAAGTTTTGGTTTCATTGACTTTTTCTATTGCCTTCTTATTTAGAATTTGGTTAATTTTTTGCTTTATTTTATTTTTTAAATGAAACAAAGATGAATATTTTTAATGAAAAAAGTACAGTTCACAAAGAAGATAGACATAAAACATTAGACACCTAACAACAGAAAAACAAAGATACATAGAGCAAAAATCAGAAGAAATATAAGAGAAAAGAAAAATACATATGATCATAGTGAGACATATTAACATTTCTCTGAGAATATTTTATCAAGTGCAGAAAAAATAGGAACAAGAGCATCTTGAATGATGTCATTAGTAATTTAAATATAATAGATAGTTAATTATGTTAATCTTATATCCTACACAAATATATTTAAAATTTTGTATCTCACTGTGTTGTTGTTAGACGTCCATAGGACCTTTAGAAAAACTGGCAGAAAGATAAACATTACTAAATTTCAAAACGCAGAATTCTTTGTATGTGTGTGTGATTCCATTATACACATACGTTATTGTTAAAATTATTTTCCATTGTTAGTTATTACAAGATGTTATTGGCTACAGTACCCTGCGCTGTGTCACTCAGTTATGTCCGACTCTTTGTGACCCCATGGACTGCAGCCCACGAGGCTCCTCTGTCCATGGGATTCTCCAGACAAGCATACTGGAGTGGGTTGTCACGCCCTCCTCCAGGGGATCTTCCCAACCCAGGGATCAAACCAAGTCTCCCACAATACAGATGGGTTCTTTACCGACAGAGCCACCAGGGAAGCCCAAGGATACTGGAGTGGGCAGCCTATCCCTTCTCCAGGGGATCTTCCCGACCCAGGAATCAAACCAGGGTCTCCTGCATTGCAGGCGGATTCTTTACCAGCTGAGCTACTGGGGAAGCATGGTTCCCTGTGCTATACAGTAAACCTTGGTTGCTTGTTGCACATCTGTTTTTTGTAAGTTAGAAATCTACCATTCTATTCATACTCTGTCAAACAAGTAGAATCAAATGTCATAAATTTTTTAGTTAGGCAAAATTTCATGTTTTCTAAAATATATATATTATACATATTATTTATATATATGTATACAAAAGTTTTTCTACTATGCTTGATAAAGGCTTGAGAAAGAACATGAAAAAAAATAGAATAGATGGAGAAATTGGAAAACAGACTATATGGAGTGGGAGCACTGAATATGAAATAGTAAAAGTGAAACAAGCTAGATAAAAGTAAAAGATCCTCATATAGTCCAATTGTTCTTAAACAAGGCTGCTGATTAGAAACATATCTAGAGCTCTGGGGAAAAAAAAAAAAAGAAGAAAAGAGAAAAAGCAGTACCTGGGCATATGTATTTTTTTCAAAAATTCCAAGTTAATTCTGATATGCATCTGTATTTAAAAAGTGATTACAGGTTTTTCTAGTAAATGGTAGTTTGGGCGATATAAAATTCTGTTATTTTTCTGTTGACTAATCATGATACAATGGTATTAAGTGAGTAATAGTTACATAATCATATAGTAAAAAGACATTTATCACTTTTTACAATCAGCAAGTTTTTTCTTTCCTTCAGGTTGCTTTGGATTTATTTTGCTTTTTATTTTCCAGTTTCTTAAAAAAGTAACTTAAATTATTGATTTGAGACTTTTCACCTTTTGTCATGTAATCATTTGGGTGCTGTAGATGTCCATCTCCACACTACTTTAGCTACATCAGACAAATTTTGGTATGTTGCATCTTCATTTTCATTCAGTTTATGTACTCCTTTTTTCTTTGAGTTTTTCTCTTTGACTCACAGATTGTTTAAAAGTGTATTGCGTATGTGAAGATTTTCTTGTTATCTTTCTGTTATTGATTTCTAGTTTCATTCCTTTATGGTGGCAGAAAAAAATCTATATGGCTGCAATTATATTAAATTGTTAGATTTATTTTATGATTCAGAATATGATATATCTTGGAAAATGTTCCATAGTCACTTGAAAAGAATGTGTATTCTGCTATAATTTGGTGTAGGCTTCTAATACATGTTAACTAGATCTTGTTTGTTAATGGCGTTGTTCAGTTCTTCTATATCTTTGGTAATTTTCTCACTTGTAGTTCTATCAGTTGCTGAGAGTACAGTGTTGACGTTTCCAGCTATAATTGTGGCTTTATCTATTCCTCTTTTCAGCTCTATCACTTTTTGTCTCGTGTATTTTGAAGCTCTCTTGTCTGGTACATATACTTTTAGGATTACTGTCTCTTTTTGGTAAATTGATCTGTTTATCATTATACAATCTCCCTCTTTGTTCTCAGCAATCTTCTTTGCTTTGAAATCAACTTTATCTGATACTATAGCCACTCTTCCTTTTTCAATTAAATTAACAAGATACATCTTTACCCTTTCTTTTGCTTTCATTCCAACTATGCTGTTGTGTTAATATTTGAAGTGAATTTCTTATAAACCGCATATAACTGGTGATTTTAAAATTTCCTCTGCCAATATCTGTTTTTTAATTGGTATATTTGAATGATTTACACTTATTATAAGATAACTAATTATTGATATGTTAGAGCTTGAATCTGCCATTTTATTATTTGTTTTCTGGGTACCCCGCCCCTATCCTTCTCTTTCTCTTTTCTAACTTTCCTTTGGGTTCTGTGAGCATTCATTGGAATTCCGTTAGTTGTATTTACACTGATTCTGAGTATAACCCTTTGAATCATTTTTCTTAATGGTTAAATATTACTATGTACACATAAAACTTTTCACTGTTTACTAGTATCCATGTTTTACTACTTCCAATAAAGTACTGTAACTTTACTTCCATTCAGATCTTTGCCCTCCTCCCATTTTAAACACACTTTATCAACCATTTCCTCAATGTATATTGAGCGCCACAGCAGACAGACAGCTTCTGTTTTAACCATCAAAAGTGATTTAAGAAACTCAGGAGGAGAAGCCTCATCTATTATATTTACTCCTATTTTCCCCATTTCATTGGTCTTTTTTCCTTTCTGAAGTTCCAGGTCTTCTGTAATAATTTCCTTTCTGTTAAAAGAACTTCCTTCAGCCAGTTACAGTTATAACTGTAAAGCTGCTAGACAAATTTTTTTAGTTTTCCTTTGTCTGAAAATGTCTTTATTTCCCCTTCATGCCTGAAGGATAGTTTCACCAGATATAGAGTTTGTAATTGACATTTCTTCCTTTTCAGGTCTTGAAAAATGTGCTACTTATTTTCTGAATGAGAAATTCATTATCATTCAGATTGACATTCCGGATAGATAATGTGTCATTCTTTGATTTTTTTTTTTTGAAAGAGTTTGTCTTTAAATTTCAAGACTTTTATGATTTATCTTGGCTTGAATTTCTTTGGGTTTATCTTAATTGGAGTTTTTTCACTTTCTTTAATGTCTTTGTCCAAATTTGAGAAGTTTTTAGCCATTATTTCTCTGAATATCTTTTCAGCCCCATATTCCTGCTCTCTTAGTCTGAGATTCTGATGATATCAAGAATCCCAAGGCTCTGTAAATTTTTTTTTCAGTCTATATTCTATTGTTCAGATTGAGTAAATTCTATTGATCTGTCTTCAATTCACAGATTCTGTCTTCTCCATATTATTACTGGACCCACTCAGTAGGTTTTTTATTTTTGTTACTGCACTTTTCACTTCTGTAATTTACATTTGGCATTTTCTACTTGAGGTTTTGTATTTTTTTTCAGGAGACTTGGTGGAGCACTTTTATAGTGGCTGCTTTAAAATCTTTAGTGGGAGAGTTTCAGCATTTGGTCAGTCTTGGTTTTGACACTGATTGTCTTTTCTCCTTCAGGTTGTGATTTTCCTGATTTTTGGTATGGCAAATTATTTTGAGTTGTATTCTGAACACTTTAGATATTATATTAGGGGATTCTTGATCCTGTTTAATGAGCTTCTCAGATGGCTCAGTGGTAAAGAAACCACCTGCAATGCAGGAGCCACAGGAAATGAGGGTTCGAGTCCTGGGTTGGGAAGATCCCCTGGAGGAGGGCATGGAACCCCCTCCAGTATTCTTGCCTGGGGTATCCCATGGACAGAGGAGCCTGGCAGGCTACAGTCCATGAGCTCACAAAGAGCTGATCATGACTGAAGCAACTTAGCACACACTCACAATCCTATTTAAATATTCCACTTTAGTAGGTAGTCACTCTATCTGGGTTTAGCCTATAGGTTACATTCTACTTTTATGGGCCATAGTTCCAAGGGCAATTTCATTTTCTGGAGTTCTTGCAATTCTATCCTGCTGCTGCTGCTACTAAGTTGCTTCAGTCCTGTCCGGCTCTGTGCGACCCCATAGACGGCAGCCCACCAGGCTCCCCCTTCCCTGGGATTCTCCAGGCAAGAACACTGGAGTGCGTTGCCATTTCCTTCACTAATGCATGAAAGTAAAAAGTGAAAGTGAAGTCGCTCAGTCATGTCCAACTCTTAGCTACCCCACGGACTGCAGCCCACCAGGCTCCTCTGCCCATGGGATTTTCCAGGCAAGAGTACTGGAGTGGGGTGCCATTGCCTTCTCCAATTCTATCCTGAACTGCTTCGTTCTTTTGGCCCAGTCTGAGCTTCCACTGGACCCCTGGGGGGGAAGATATCACCTGGGGGCCAGAAAGTGCTTCCCTGATGGCATTAGGTGGGGGTTCAGGGATACTGGACCCATGGGATGGAGAGTTTTCTCAGATGTGGCTTGTTCTCATATGCTGTGCTGTGTCAGCAGGAAAGGGATTAGCTTCCCTGAATCTTCTGGCACTGGGGGTCCAGGAACCATCAGGAGCCACCAAATCTGAATGGCCCTCTACAACTGGTGAGGGCCAAGAGTCCAGACCTGCTGGTGCATGCAGAGCTATGTCTGGTATGCGTTGCAGGAAACAGCCCCTGTATCCCGGTATACCACCACTGGATATGGGTCTCCACGATAAGTCTCTGCTGGTCTTCCCCTTTCTTGGTCCTCTGGCTTGAGAGAGCAGATTTTCTTGTTTTATTTTGCAATTTTTATTTATGCCTGTTGATTATTTCAGGTTTGGCCTCTCAGGTGCTTCATGTAAGTTATAGGAAAAAGAAAAGGAAATCCAGTGAATTCACTACAGCGCCTTTCTTCAAGTCCCGAAGTCCCCAGGCAGTCTCCCTTTTTTCTACTTTCATGATCGCATATTGAACTATTTCCACTGTATTTAATTGTATTTCGAGGAGAGAAGAGAAAAATTGAACCCAACATTTTATTTTTGAAGAACAAGTATCGTTTTTAAAGAGTTTTTCTTGTAAAAGTCCTCTTACTTTACATTATTAGGTATTTAACAAAAGAAGATGCAATTTAACGCCTAAAAAATTTGAAAGGGCTAATCTCAGAATAAAGGAAATATTTTAGGTTGAATAAATTTAATTTCTTGAAGAGCTCGCCATAGAGTTTTTATTTTTCTCAAGTCTCCTTGGATCTGTGAAAATTGCATTCCCTACTAACGCGTGTCAGCAGCAAGGTATCTGGAGATCAATGTCACTTTCGTCCTACTTGACTTGGAAGCAGCAGAACAATGGGGAAGAATGAGCATAGGTTTGGAATCCAAAGCTGTGGGTTCTAATCCTGAATCACCTACCAGCCAGGTGGGCGACTTCAGATAAGTCATCAGGTGGGTAGTGAAAAGGGCTGAGCTTTGAGCTTTGATGTCCACAGATCTAGAAACTCCAACTCTGTTATTAGTAGCTGCGTAACCTTAAACAGGAACCAGAGATCAAATTGGCAACATCCGCTGGATCATTGAAAAAGCAAGAGAGTTCCAGAAAAACATCTATTTCTGCTTTATTGACTATGCCAAAGCCTTTGACTGTGTGGATCACAATAAACTGTGGAAAATTCTGAAAGAGATGGGAATACCAGACCACCTGACCTGCCTCTTGAGAAACCTGTATGCAGGTCAGGAAGCAACAGTTAGAACTGGACATGGAACAACAGACTGGTTCCAAATAGCAAAAGGAGTACGTCAAGGCTGTATATTGTCACCCTGCTTATTTAACTTCTATGCAGAGTACATCATGAGAAACGCTGGGCTGGAAGAAGCACAAGCTGGAATCAAGATTGCCGGGAGAAATATCAATAATCTCAGATATGCAGATGATACCACCCTTATGGCAGAGAGTGAAGAGGAACTGAAAAGCCTCTTGATGAAAGTGAAAGAGGAGAGTGAAAAAGTTGGCTTAAAAGCTCAACCTTCAGAAAACTAAGATCATGGCATCTGGTGCCAACACTTCATGGGAAATAGACGGGGAAACAGTGGAAGCAGTGTCAGACTTTATTTTTCTGGGCTCCAAAATCACTGCAGATGGTGATTGCAGCCATGAAATTAAAAGACACTTACTCCTTGGCAGGAAAGTTATGACCAACCTAGATAGCATATTAAAAAGCAGAGACATTACTTTGTCAATAAAGGTCCGTCTAGTCAAGGCTATGGTTTTTCCAATGGTCATGTATGGATGTGCGAGTTGGACTGTGAAGAAAGCTGAGCACTGAAGAATTGATGCTTTTGAACTGTGGTGTTGGAGAAGACTCTTGAGAGTCCCTTGGACTGCAAGGAGATCCAACCAGTCCATCCTGAAGGAGATAAGTCCTGGGTGTTCATTGGAAGGACTGATGCTGAACCTGAAACTCCAGTACTTTGGCCACCTGATGGGAAGAGCTGAGTCATTTGAAAAGACTCTGATGCTGGGGAAGATTGACGGCAGGAGGAGAAGGGGACGACAGAGGATGAGATGGCTAGATGGTATCACTGACTCGATGGACACAGGTTTGGGTGGACTCCAGGAGTTGGTAATGGACGGGGAGGCCTGGTGTGTTGTTGTTCATGGGGTCGCAAAGAGTCGGACACGACTGAGTGACTGAACTGAACTGAACCTTAAATAAGTTATCAAACTTCTCAGTGGCTATTTTCTCATCAATAACATGGGAATAGTATGAGAGCCAAGGAGGTGTAATGGGAGAATGTTTATAAGACACTCAGCGGGGTGTTTCATATGAGATATAGCAAACACTCAACAGTTAGTAGCTCTCTCTCCATAGGTAAATATACTCACATGGATACCTATCCTTATGTCTTGGAAAGGTTGTGAGGATTTAATGAGATGATGTAGAAAAGCAGCTTGTAGTGCCTGGCACATAATACGCCCTTAAATAGCTTTGATTGCTCTTTCCCCACACCTTGCCTCAGTTTCCAAATCTGTAAACTAGATCCAGTAAGTCCTACTGCACAGAGCTGATGCACAGATTGGAGGGAACAATTACACATAACTGCTTTATAATCTGGGGCATTATGTGCACATGTCAGTTACAGTTATGGGCCCTGCCCATGTTTGTAATAATTGCACAGGCCTCTCAGAAGACCTGATGAATCACTATCATGACTTATCATGCTAAAGAGTCACCTCAAAGAGCAAGTTAACCCAAGGCTGAAGGCAAAAAGTAAATGGTCTGGGAACCAAAAAACAGAATTAATACATATTGAAACACAGCTCACAGTATTTGGACTGCATTCTCCCCTCCCTAGATCCCCATGCATTGTCTCATTGTGAGAAATGTTTGTGGGAAGCCACAGATCTTTGCAAACTGATCAAGTCAAAAAGGAGAATGGCAGGCCCAAACTAAAAATCCATCAGCCCCCTGCCATTACTCCTGTGTGCCTCTTCTGAAGCAGACACTCCTAGCCCAGCAATGTTGGGGTTTGGCCCAGGCTGTCTGGGAACTACACTAAGTCCTTAGGATATGTCAGGACAGCTGTCCTTGTTAAACTGGAATGTGACTTCCCAAAGGCCTGCACATGCTGGCTCTTGTCCTCCTCCCCCAAAATAGCTTTCAGAACGCATGAACGCTAGAAAAAGAGTAAGAGAAGAAGAGCCCAGCAAGGGCAATGGGCAGAGCAGCAATCAAGTCTGCATCTCAGGAGATGCTCCAGTGTCTTGGGATAGCTTGGTGGGCAGAGGCTGGTAGGAGGGAAGTCTGCTTAACTGTTACCACAGCAACTCAGGGAGACATTTCTGGCTTCAAGGTACAGGTCAGGGCTGTACTTTTTCACGGACCCTGGCCTCCAGCCTTAGCTGATTATATGCATGGCCACAATGTCTTGGAAAATACTGCTCGTTGATTCTTATAAGTACCTAATACAGTTTGATTGAGCACTGACCATATGCAATCAAAGGAAAGGAGTTGGGAAGAAATTCAAGTCCTCACCTTCACATGCTTCTCATGACCCACAGGAAGTAGCCTGAACTGTGAAAAGGTAGCCAACCTTATCATAATCTTTGCTCAGTAGAGACATACAAGTATAGAGGGGCTTCCGGACAGGGTGAAAATACTTCCTGTTGGTGGCTGGGGATGGTGGGTGTCTTCTGGCAGGAGAGGACAAACAAAGGGGGTCCTAGGAGAGAGGATGGCCCAGTCAAGGCCATGAAATAGGGATGCTCCCATGCGGTCTGCAGGTGGTGGGTAGACAGCTTGGCGTGGAGTGGAGACTTTGTATTGAAGATAACCGTGAACAACAGGAAGGAAGGGGTGGGAGAGGATCTTAAATGTCAAGCAAAGGAGTTGGGGTTGTATGTCACTGGCAGAAAAGAGCACTGAGGGTTTTAGGCGAGGTGGGGAGGGTAATAATTCAGAACACCATTTTAGGAAGATTCTTCTACAGTGTGGATTAAAAAGAGAGGCTGAGAAAGGAAGGCTGCAGAAGCACTTATTCAGTTATTTCAGGACTAAAGCCTGAACCAACGTGGTACCAGAAAAGGTGGGTTGGGATACAAAAAAAAAAAAATGCAGTGAAAGAAGAAGTACCAGGACTTTGCAAGTGGATGTGAGGATATTCACAGAGGAGGAGAGGTTTGGGAGCTGGATGACCAAAAGGGGAGTGGAGAAGACTGTACAGAAGTGGTCCGTTCATCTGGATGGGCTAGGAGACAGGGTGGCTTCAGAACTCAAATACCAGATCTACCTCTCTCTACCTGCAGGAGACTGAGCAGGTTATTTATTCTTCCTGAGCCTCTATTTGCTCCTACATCGAACAGATGTCAAAGCACACACATCAAAGGGACGTTATAAGGAGTAAGTGTGAGAATAAATATAAACTCTCTGGCAGAGTGGTTGGTCCATCATACTTGCTCAGTAACGAGGGGACCCCTTTGCCCTCTTCTCCTCCTTCAGCCCCAGGAGGATATGCACTGTCCCCTCCTCTTTCATTTCCCCAGCCCCTCTGAGGATTCTCAGCAGTCGAGGAGGGCTCACCAGTCCCGGCAACTCAAAACCTGCAGAGTGAACCAGAGAACTAGAGAAGACAGCAGTCATTTACACTCCAGGCCAGAATTTAAGTGAAATAATGTTTTGCTCATTGACCCCTCTTTCTAAAATATGGTCCTTGGCTGAAAAACTCAGTCATACATATTTCACCAGTGGAGCTGGGACTTAACTTACAAAACTTCAGGCTCCGGATCCCTGGGCTCCAATATCAGAAGCTAACAGAAAGAAAGCTGGTTGCTAAAAAGTTTTTTGTAAAAAAAAAAAAGAATGTGGCAAGCCTTTCAGGCCTCACAGATTGTAAGGGGAGATGAAGGAATCTAGACTTGAAATCCGAGATGCCTGCGATGGAAGAGCAGTCAGGCAGGTGGCAACAAGATACATTTCCAACAGCAAAAAAGAAAAGAACAGAAAAGGAAGCTAAACCTGAGGCCTAGGAGCAGGGGCTGGGAGGGACGTGTGCAGGCAAGGGTCACCTGACCCTTCTTGCTGGGAGGACGGGCTGACCCAGGTGAGTGGGAGATGGCTGAGCGTGTCTAGTGCAGCTCTGTCATCGATTCTAACACAGGAGTGAGCATTATGATGGCCAGGGCCTTCCTTACATGGGAAGGGCTGGGTGAAGGAGGAGGCAGGACCAGCCTGGTTGCAGAGGACAGCAGTCTACTTCCTCCTGGTCCCCACATAGAGAGGGGGTCACTGCCAAGGTCACCATCCCCCACTGAGCGCATGGGGAGAAATGTTGCTGGTGGAGAGGGGAGGGCACTGCTGATGCCCACATAGTCCAGGGGATCCATCTGAGGACCAGAGCAGCTTTTCTACCTACCTCCCCCACTGAGAGCAGATTGCAGGCACCCACCCCACAGGACCATAGAGGCCCTGGACATCAGGTTCCCCAGGGGTAGGCCTTGTGGTTCTCTGACTCCCGGAAAGAGATCAGAAAAGAGTTGGGCATACCAGGACTGCCTGAGCTGGCCAGCCTACATCTGCAAGTAACATGCTTGGGCGCAATGTGTCAGGCACTCTTCCAAGTGGTCTCTAGGTATGTGATGGAATTTCAACACCGTGAACCCCTGTGAGGCAGGTACCCCATTCTCCCCACTTTACAGGTGAAAAAATGGAGACCCAGACAGGTTACAAGCCTGCCTGAGGACGCAAAACTAGACAGTAGAGAGGTTTGAGCTCTAATCTATGTAGTCTGGACTCTTTACAGGCCTCCCCAAGGGGTGGAAGCCCGCCCTGAGGCTTGCTTATCTCATAGCCCCAGCGCACCCCCAGCTGGGAGCTGCCGCCTCTGTGCTTGACAGCACTTGTCACATCAAGCTGTGAGTCCTTCACTGGCCCCACCAGGCTGATGCTCCACGAGGCGGGGACCGTGTCTCTCTTGTTCACGCCTCTGGCCCCACTGCTTAGGACAGGTGGCCATGAAAAGGTACCGTGCACATTTCAGCTTTGCTGTTGCAGGAGTATGTTTGGCATATGTCTCCCCCCTGGGTAAGCCCACCACCGTGGATCTGTGCTTCCATGGGCTGCCCCCAACCAACAGCAGTGTGCTGCAGGGCAGTTAAGGCAGCCCACTCCTGAGAGAGGCAGGACTTCCTGTTGACCTTACCAAATATTTCTTAGAACTGCTCTAACGCCTAAGACCTTCCTCCTCCTCCTGACTCCTTCAAGGCATCAGACCTGCATCAGTCTAATGGCTCTCCCAACCTCCTCTAGACCCACCCCCATTCTTGCTCTGCTATTTCCTACAATAAATTTCTCGCATATCTTTTTTAAAACTAATTTGATTGGAGTGTAGTTGATTTACAATGTTGTTTAGTTTCTACTGTATAGCAAAGTGATTCAGCTATACTTATACATATATCTACTCCTTTTAGATTCATTTCTCATACAGATCACTAAGAGTATTGAGGAGAGTGCCAGGAGATCCGTATTAATTATCTCTTTTATATACAATGGGGTGTATTTGTCAATCCCCACCTCCCAATTTTTCCCTCCCCTGCACTTTTCTCCTTGGTAACTATAAGTTGTTTCCTACATCTGTGACCCTATTTCTGTTTTGTAAATCAGTTCATTTGCACCATTTTTTTTTTTTAGATTCCACATAGAAGCAATATGACATGTGGACTATGATCATATGATCTTTGATTTTCTCTGTCTGACTTACTTCAGTCAGTATGGTAATCTCTAGGTCCATCCATGTTGCTGCAGATGGCATTGTTTCATTCTTTTTTATGACAATAATATTCCACTGTATGTGCATACCACATCTTCTTTATCCATTCATGCATTAAATATCTAATCTCAGCTCATTGTCTGCGTCTAGGAAATTCTGGACTAATCCAAGTAGTAGGAGGAGTGGTGTGCTATCCCTCAGGATATAGTCTATGCATTGTCAGAAACTTTACATGATGCCATGACTCTAGTAGGAAGAAGCATAGGTCTGGGAACCAAGGGGTACAAATAATAGTGACCCACTCATCATCACTCTCAATTATCCACTTGGGGATTTTGTCCTTTACATCCTACAGCTCTGGGCTCTGCAGGATTGGAGGTCCTGGTCCCCAAAGGGGCACACACTTGCCAGCTAACACAAGGGTCTCCTTGAACTACAAGCTCCAACAGTGTGTTTCTAGACTCCTTGTGTCCAAGGACCAGCAGTAAAGGAGTCCTCATATTTCCAAGGTTAATTCACCTTGATCAGATGGAGGAGAAAGGGCTGATTATTGAATTAGGAAAAAGAGGAATAGATGTGCAACCCACGTAATACACTTGTGGCCTAAGGGACAAAAATGGACAGAGATTATGGAAAATGAAGATTGGAACGGAAAGAGCTATCTATGGTTCTTTTCTATTGAATTGTCAGCATCACTAGCCAGATAGGATGACTCTGTACTAGAGTTGGTATTCCTTGAAGTCATAGTTAATCTGTTCTTGGAGGATAGATAGTGTGTCTTACAAAAAATGCCTGGCATACATGTGGTCTATTAATGCTGGTTGAATAAGTGAAGGAAGGCTTTAAGAAGGATTGTATGTTTTCCTCTTTTTAAAGGCTACCCAATACATTTAGAACCAGCAATTTTCAGAGAAAACTGTATTGTTTATTGACATGCGACCATCTGAGACTTGTTGTTTTGTGTTGTCCCTACTTTCAGGGGAATGGAGCCCCCTTGCTTTCCACTTTCAGGTGGCAGTTGTTTCTGAGGCCACAGAGCTCTCCTGCTCTTGGGTCCTCTGTCTTGTCCCTGAATCCTTCTGGTTAGGACAGCTGAGCTTTGGCAGCTTGGGATGGAGAACAGGGATGGTCCAAGAAAGGTAACTGAGTCAACAAAGGCCTGGAGGTATAAGGGGAGAGATAATTCTCAGAAAACTGTGTAAATCATATGCTTTAAACACAAGGCAATTGAAGGAATTTCATGAAACATGAGCAGCTAAAGGCCAAACTTGATAGAGACTTGGTTCCAGCCTAGGTTTAAATTTTTCTTGTGTAGGCACTAGTGAAGGTCTCTCAGTTGTGTCCAACTCTCTGTGATTCCATGGATTGTAGCCCACCAGTCTCCTCTGCCCATGGAATTCTGCAGGCTAGAATACTGGACTGGGTTGCCATTCCCTTCTCCAGGGGATCTTCCTGACCCAGGGATCAAACCTGGGTCTCCTGCATTGCAGGCAGATTCTTTACTGTCTGAGCCACCAAGGAAGCCCATGTAGGCACTGGGAGGCCATAAGTATTTCTAAGCAGAGGGGATCCAGTGTCAGATACTCATTCTAGAAAGCTTTCTCTGGAGTGGAGTGGGTGAAGGGGCAGAGGCCAGCAAAAATCCAGCAGGGAGAATGTTTAACTTGGACAGGACAATGGAAAGTAGGATATTCAAGAGCTATTTATCAATGCAATTCAGCAGCCTTCAGCCTGGAGGTGGTGATATCATTGACTAAGTTATAGAAAAACTGAGATAGCCTATGTTAAATCTCAACAAGATGGGTACATAACAGGGGCATTGTCCTCTTATTTTGATGCTCATCCTCCTTCAGAACCTCTCTCTAAAGGGACAAGTGGTTTCTACTCCTAATGGCTTCCTCCCCTCCTGTGATATCTATTTCTTTTTCTTTATATGGAGCAGAAAAGTTTGAGAGAACTGCAGCTCTTTCACCCATCAAAGTGTCCATAAAGGCCAATCATTCAATTAAAAAAAAAGTTAGTATACTTCTACCACACTTTTCAAATGACTGACTTTGTGCACATTTTTGTGCATTTTCTACTCATATTCAAGCTATGTTTACATTAAATGAGTTATAATTGCTCCTTTTTGTATGACATGTACTAAAAATGTACCTCCTCTCCCTACTAGATTGTAAGGCCTTAAGGGAAGGTGTTGGTCCTTCCCTTCCCTTCTGTGTCTGCCACACTGCAGGCTCATGGGAAAGGCTGAACAAATACCTAATTGATAACTTAGCTCTGCCAAAAATCCCTGGCATAGGTGGATTGACTTTTGTCCCCTCCTTACTTTTGGAAAGATTCATCTCAACATTAGTGCTCTCAAAGCATCAGTTTGCATTGGGCAAGTAATCTCTTAGATATAGCAAGGTAGGAAGAAAATAATAAGTAAAGAGATTGACCCTGATTCAATGTAGAAATGGCATGTGAACAGAGAACCAAAGACAAGGGGAAAGAAAAAAAGAAGGAAAAGGATGACTTGGGAGCAGAAGGAATTAATTCTCTGGAGGGGTGGGAATTGAAATAAAATCACGGGATCACAGAGTCATGGAATGTTCCAGCTGTAAGGAGCTGTAGAGACCATCTTATCTGACTCCTTGTGTCATTGGACCCAAGACATTCTGGGTCTGGGAGCCAGGAAGGATAAAGAAAATGACTCAGATATCAGAAGACTAAAGAAATGCCCATTTTAACCTGATTTGGGGGGATTTTATACCTCTGGTATCATTTCTCACATCTCCACGACCTGACCTGGATTCACTTCTCAGTATTTCCCTTGTTGGCAAACTCTTCCTCTCTTCCAGCCTTATCTCATATGCCAACTCTTTGTCCAAGCTTCTCCCTCTCCTCAGGGCTGGTCACTAATCTCCTGGGTTCCCTGAGTATTTGTACACACATCTTATCATGTGCCTTATCATGACATGACATGCATGTGTGCTCAGTCGTGTCCAACTCTATGCAACCCCATGGACTGTAGCCTGCCAGGCTCCTCTGTTTATGGGATTATCCTAACAAGAATACAGGTGTGGGTTGCCATTTCCTCCTTCAGGGCATCTTCCCTACCCAGGGATTGAACCTGAGCTTCCTGCGGCTCCTGCATTGGCAGGCAGATTCTTTACCACGGAGGTACATGGGAAGCCCTTCCTTATCATACATTATTACAATTATAATTTCCTTGAAAGCACCTCCGTGAGAGCCTCAGAGGCAGAACTTGTGAGATGTCTTTTTTAATCTCTACTAATGTCTGACACAGTGCCTCCTGGCTTCTCCATAACTATTGAACTAATGAGTAGATGAATGAATGAGCCATTTGAAATTTTCTCTCTCCTCATGAATTATAAGATATGGGAAGAATATCAACTCATCTCTGAGTAGAGGATAGGTGAGTAGCCCAATTTACATTAGTGAAAAGTTTTAATTTTCTAAAACTAAATGAATCTGTAATATGCCTACGTGTGGGCCATTTAAGCTACAAATTCCTTTTACTCTATTGACAATACTCTACTGTCTCTCTTAACAGTGGTTACCTTATTTAAAATTGCTACCTACCCCCATGATGAACTCTTTGCCCCCTTTTTCCTTCTCTTTTTTCCTATAGAATTATCACCTTCTAACTCACTATCCACTAATTTGTAAGCTGTCTGAGGCCTGATATTTTTGTCTGTTCACTGCAGCATCCAGGACACCTGGAGAGGGACTTATTTAGCACTCAATAGTTGTTGAATGGATTAGAGACTGGATGAATGAATAAACATGGAAACTGTTTGGCATAGTCCACATATCTCCTGAGTTTTCTCCACCATCTCCTCTTGCTTCCTTCCCATGGTTCTTAACTGGGGCCAGTTTTTCCCTCCAGAAAATGTCTTGAACTATTTTTTATTGTTACAGCTCAGGGGGAAAAGAAATAACATCACAGTAATCTCACTACTGATATTTAGTAGGTGGAGGTTGGGGATACTGCTAAGCATTTTATAATGCACGGGACACCCCTCTGCCCAACAAAAAAGTATCCAGCCCCAAATTATCCAGTCCCTGGTGGCTCAGATGGTAAACAATCTGCCTGCAATGCAGGACACCTGGATTCAATCCCTGGATTGGGAAGATCCCCCTGGAGAAGGGAATAACTACCACTCTAGTATATGTCAATAGGACCCAAAATGAGAAATCCAGCTTTGCTCAATCCACTCCAACAATGCTGAATTACTTATAGTTCCCCAAATGCTCTCAGTTTTGAAAACTTGCACTACGCTCTTTGCTCTACTTAAAATGCTCTTCGGATTTTATTTCTCTGGTGAATATTCATATTTCGAGCGTCAGCTCAAATATCGCCCTTTTCTTTTTAATGTTATTTATTTATTCATTTTTGGCTCTTCACTGCAGCACATGGGCTTTCTCTAGTTGTAGCGAGCAGGGGCTACTCTGCATTGACGTGCGCAGGCTTCTAGTGGCGGTGGCTTTTCTTGTTGCAAAGCGCAGGTGCTAGGCAAGGGGGCTCAGTATTTGTGGTGATGGGCTTAGTTGCTCCGCCGTATGTGGGACCTTCCCACACCAAGGATCAGACCTTTGTCCCCTGCATTGGCAGGGAGATTCTTAACCACTGGACCACCTGAGAAGTTCTCGCCTTTTTCCAGAAGATTCCCTCACCCCTAAAAGCAGAGTGAAGTGCTTCATCTTTTTCTGTGTTTTCTGGACAAAATGAATAAATAAATAACATCTTGTTCATTCCTCTATTGTAGCATTTAACCATGTTCCTGCATTTGTAATTTCCTTTTAATCTTTCTGCTCTAAATGTGAACCACTGAAAAGCAGAAACTGACTACTTTCAGAATTCCCACGGACTATCGCAAGTCCTGGGTTTCCCTGGTGGCTCAGACGGTAAAGTACCCACCTGCAATGCAGGAGACCTGGGTTAGATCCCTAGGTTAGGAAGATCTCCTGGAGAAAGGAATGGGTACCCACTCCAGTATTCTTGCCTGGAGAATTCCACGGACAAAGAAGCCTGGTGGGCTACAGCCCATGGGGCTGCAAAAAGTCTGCACAACTGAGTGACTAACACTTTCACTTCTTTACTTATTTTGGAAAATAGAAGGTATTTAATAAAGCCTTATTGAATGAATAAATGAATCATTTAGGTGGAGACATTATAAAAAATTCCCCCCTCCATGTCTCTGTTTCAAATTATTTTCTCCCATCTCCAAACTACTATAAGCTCTTATCATCTGTGTCACAAAATGTGTGCATAATTACTCAGGGTTCATATTATTTTGTTTCCCAGAAAATTACCTACTGAGATGTTGGAATATTTGAGATTATAACTTTTTATTGGTCCTCTCCTTCATAATAGTAGAATGTAGTTGACACTAAGATAGAAATCCAATAAGGTACTTGATTTGCACTCACTAACTCTAACCACAAAACAACAGTAGAAGCATTAGAAATCAATCTAGTTTAACCTAGCCATGCAGGGAAACCTATCAAGCTGCCTAAACCTGGACCTATCACCTGGTGTCTGGTCGTCATTTCAAGTGTCTGTGGCTTTATCCAGCAAGACCATGAAGGGATGGACTCCCAGTCATGGGGGATTCCTTAGTCACTTCATTAGATCAGGTATGAAATAAGTTTTTCTCACACCAGCAGCATCAGTTTAAAAAAAAGAGTCCTGATTTTGTTAAAATTCAATAAAAGAGGTTCAAATTGAGCTTCTGAATTGAGCCTAACTCCCATTTGCATGAAATAAATGAAGCAATGAGCACTATATTGATACTTACAAAATATACATTTTTATAGTGAGCAGAAATATTCATTTGCCTTTGAACTGGACAAGGGAATTTTTCCAGCAATCAGATGCAATCAGTTAATCAACATTGACTGAAGCACACACTCAATGCAAAATGCTGTGCTAGGGATTGGAGAGAATGCCATTCAATTGAATCAGGTTATATTTCAAAGTCTAGCTGCCTTTCAAGATATTACATTTCCAGCATCAACCTGTTTATTTCCTAAGTGACCCACATGCCTTTGTGGCAAGATAAACAGCTGGCTCTATTATCACTCATAATTCAAACACATCACTTGGCCGTTGGCTACTCACTTCTCATAATGCTCTAGGTTTACTGCTGGGGGTTAGATTTATACATTATCTGGGCTGGTCTACTGTGTGTTTAACTGTTCTAAATCTTGGTAGATGGTCCAGCTTGCTAAAATCTCTGGTAAGAATTGCCTGATAATAAAAATGATTGTTACTAAACACTTCCTCTGTGCCAGGCACCATGTAAGGACTTTGAAGATGTGATTTCATGCAATCCTCACTTAGGTGTAAGGTCTGATTCTTCTGCTTAACATCTATGCCACCCTAGGCAATTTATTAAAGTTGTCTATGCCTCAACTTCCTCAACTACGAAGTGGAGCTAAAATTACTATTTCATAGATTTTTTATGAAGATAAGTGAAATAATGAATGAATGTTACCAGCACGGAATGCACTGCAATTTTTTTATTCATGAACTATTATGCAAGCAGAATGCAAAAGTCTTAGGTTGTGCTCCCTGGGAAATAGATCAAGATGTCAATTTGTAAGCAAGAGCTTTAGTAACACCCTGGGGGGAGAAAGTGCTTCAAAAATAAGCAGAAGGGAGGTAAAATTGCAATTCAATTACAACAAAAGCCTCAGTTCTACCCTCAGAGCATTTTAGAGCAGGAATAGCCTTTCAGAGTTGCTGTGGATTGAGTCAAGCTGGCTGTCCTTTGTGCCCCATGTCAACTGACCATTGCGTTCAGTCTGCCCACAGGGAGAGCACATAAATTTTGGATAAAGCATCTCCATTCCACCAACTGTAATTCCTCACTCAGTTAGGAGCAATCAAGAGGCAACCCTCTGACAGGGGGAATGAGTGCCATCCTGGAGGAGGAATCTTACTGGCACACTACAGCATCCACTACAGTCAAATTCGACAGAAACCGGGAGTAGAAGAAATATTAAATTTCCTGTTTTAAAAATCATATTAAATGCTTATTCATCATGTTTGTAAAGTCTTTATGGGGAGGGTTGGACTCTCTTCAATATACTAAAGTCGTTGATTTTATTTACTGCTCATTTTACATTTTTATAAATAAACTTGTCTACATAAGATGACTTCAGGCTAAAGGAAGCTGAGCTATCAATTTGATTGGGCTGTTGTACTTGTCCTATTTTCTCCTCTTCTTTTGCTTAGTGGCCTAGAAACTGCTCCTTGGAAAGCATTCATCCCTTTCTTTTTCAAATTGCCAAGCTGTCCTGCTAGGTGTCCTGTCTAATTTTGGAAATAGATGTGTTCAGGAATTTCAGGAGGCTGGATTTTGAGCAGAAAATGTGTTCTGGGGAGCCACTACACAACCCCCAGTGGATCACATTTCCCGGGGGAATATTGACATTTAAGGGATTTCCCATTTGGCTCATTAAAAGGTGGCTGATGAATTACCAACTCTTTAGGAGAATAAGTTTTACAGTGAGTGCTTCTTTTTCTAAGTAGGATTTGGAGTGTGATTTGAAAAATCAGGGTGAAGGGATCTATGGCTATTATGGCTATTCTTAAAACAGTAACTGCTTTCTGCACGCTATAAAAACTTGAATATAGTACGTGAAATACCTCAAGGGAAATGCAATTAGGTCGGTGACAGAAAGTGAGAGGTTAGTGACCACACATGTTGAAGACTTAGGAAAACATTTTTAGAAATGGTGATATTTAAAATAGGGCTTAAAAAAGAGAGATGATTTTATCAGGTAGAGATGGAAGAAGATGGGTGATATCTTTTCATGTATATCCTCTCTTTCTCTTTCTCTCTCTCACATACAAATATTCTCATATCCTTTCATACATCCAGCACAAATAATAATTCAAAGTCTGATCTATACCATATGACCAGAGAGAACTGCACTTTAAAAAAAAGAAAGAATAAGGAGGAGGAGAAATGGGTAATTGTGTAGATTATGGGGGCAAAGAGAAGGGAAAGAGGAAAGAAGAATCATAGCTTCTGTTCTGCTCCCTCAGAGCTTTGCTTGCAGTGCTATGTGACATCCCAGACAGAGCAAGAGCCTCAGGGACCAGAAGAGTTAGGATAGTGATACTGGACAGTTTGTGAGTGCCTTCTGGGTGCCAGCTACATCAAGTGCTTTTCATGCATTAACTTACTCCTCATAATGACCATATGGTGGTAAACACTGGTGGTTTTCTCATTTTTATAAATAAGGAAACTGTGTTGCAAAAAAGTTTAAGCTAAGATTGCATGGCCAGTAAGAGGCAGAACTGGGGCTCTCCTCCAGGCTGTTACTCCTTAGAATACAAACACTTATAACCACTTGCTACATTACATTGCACATAAACAAGAGAGAGCCAAAGATGGGTTGCAGCAAATTTAAAAAAAAGAAAGAAAGAAAGAAAGAAAAAGCCTCTTTTGTTCCTTTTTCAGTCCCTTGTTGGCACAAGAATTTGCCAATTAGGAGGGAGTGTTTTGAACCACCTCATTCTCTTAGCCACAAGTAAATGCCAGGGATCCATGAACAAGACTCTGGGTACCACAGATCTGACATCATGAAAGAAAAATTGTAGGAACATAGCAAATTGTGACCTGTGGATTCACAAATTTAAGTAGGGAAATTCAAGCTCTTCAGTCTCTGGAGGGCTTAGCCCAAGATAAACTGGACAAAACATCAGTGAGCCATGGATTTCTATAATTCACCTGAAATTTTACTAATATATACATAATTTGTGGTGATTTTGATGGCTCCTTGATGAATTGCCTTTGATGAAAGGAACAATAGCACTTCTTCCCAGCCAAATAAGTCTATAAGTCCTTACCTCTTTATAATTCAAGTCACTGGTGTGGGAGTCAGCTTTTAATATGGTCCCCAGGGTGGGAGAGATGAACTGGGAGATTGGGATTGACAATACATATCCTATTATGTGTAAAGTAGATAACTAATGAGAACCTGATGTAGAGCAGAGGGAACTCTATCCCTTGTTCTGCAGTGACCTAAATAGGAAGAAAAGCCAAAGAAAAGAGGACGTATGTACATGGAGAGCTGATTCATTTTGCTACACTGCAGAAACTAGCACAGCAGTGCAAAGCAACTGAACTCCAATAAAAATGAATTTAAAAATAAGTGAGATAAAACAGGAAAAATAAAATGGTCCCCAACGATCCTGACCTTCTGATATTCAGGTTCTTGTATAATCCCTCCCCCTTGGATTTATGGACTTGCTTCTAATGAACAGAGCAAGACAGAAGTAATGAGATGTCAGGTCTAAAGTTCGTTTCTACGAATACTGCAGATTCTCTGCTGGGTACCCCCCACTTGCCCCTCTTTCTCTTAGGTTGCCCACTTTGGGGGAAGCCAGCTGCCATATTGTGAAGCAGCCCTGCAGAGACGCCTATGTGAGTGAGCTCAGACGCAACCTGAGGCCTTCCAACAACCAGGAGATAACCTTGGAAGCAGTTGCCCCTCTAAGTGAGCTCATAACCCTAAACAACAGCTTGACTGCAATCCCATGAGAGACCTTGGGCTGGAAATACCCAGCTGAGCCACAACTGACCTGACCCACGAGAAACTGTAAGACAAAAAATGTTTGCTGTTTTAGGGTGCCAAATTTGGAAATATTTTTTTTAATGCACCAATTGATAACTAATATAATATTCAAGAGAAATCTAGGTTAAAAATAAAGACAGATCATTACATTGGACTACCATTCAACAAAGCTGCCTTTGGTAACTACTTCTAAGAATTCTTGACAGGTGTTTGTGACTTACTAGTCATATTCCAGGAGATACCTAGTTCCCAAAACTGTTCCCAACTCTGTAACCAGCTATTACTTTATTTGATCTTCAAATTAATAAACCCTAAAGTGACACAAATTCATATCCTTTTGTTTTCATCTAAAAACTAAGATATTCAAACGAAGCAAATTACCTAAGGTCACAGCTAATTAGCAGCAATCTATCACTAGTCCTGAATGTGTCTTGAAAATCTACCAGTATTTTTGGACTTAAGGTCTGTGATCCTTCTCACTGTTCCATGTTCTCCCTTGAGACGATGTGAACACATCTGATCTATCTTTAGAAATTTAATTGTCTTCTTTCTAAGTGACTGATGCCACCACCTGCTTCAACATGCACCCGGAAACTGAGAAGTCACCCTTAACACCTATCTCCTCCTCACAGCTCCATCTCTAAAACATCTTCAAAGCCTGCTAATGTGGCTTCGAAGATGCCTCTCAATCAACTCCATCCACTCCTCTCTGTCTTCATTATCTGCTATTTATATGAATCAAAAGAAGATGATCTATGCTTTGGTAACAAATTAACTCCAAAACATCAGTGTCTTCACACATCAGAAATTTACCTCACTACTACTGAACATAAATCAAGCTTCCACTCTCCACCTTGCAGCTCTGCCATCTGGCACCCAGGCTCAGCAGGGTCACCACGGCAAGAGAAAAGAGAGACAAAGACAGCTCACGCCCTGCCTCTGCCCAGAAGTGACACACAGCAGTCTGCTCAGGTGCCACCAGGGGCAACTAGTTACATGAAGTAATTTAACTACAGAGTATGCTGAAAAACACACAGAAGCAACCAGGTAATTTGTCAGTACCAAGTACTATACCGTACAAGTACTCTATCCTATCACCCTAGACAGAATGACCACCATCTCTGGCTTGGACCCCACAGTAACCTTTTTACTGGTATCTCATCTTACACCCTTACCTATCCCTTAGTTCTTCTTTCTAGAACAATGTTTTTGACTGAACATCTGAAGGATCTGAGGGGTTGTCGTTGGCTTCCTGCTGTTGCTTTTGGAATATGAACACACTCCCCCAGCACAGCACACACAGCCCATCTGGTGTGGCCCCTGCCTGTCCCATTTGACTGGTCTTAGTTTAAACCTCCCCTCACACCCTGTGACTTCCCCCCCCGAGAGCCACGCTGACCCTCTACTTCCAAATAGTGTTGCTGCCTCCTGGGGCAGGTCAGTCAATCAAGGTAGATCTGGGTTTGAAGACCAAGAAGGATGATGATGCCTTTTCTTAGCTGGGTCAGCCAATAGGCAAGGTGAAGGATATACGCAAGATAGAGGTAGAGAGACATTGTTACCCACACCTTCTAATTCCTCATAGGAGGCACAGAAGTTAGGTTGTCAATTTAGCCACTCACAGTGAAGAATATGCTAGATCACAGAAACTCACAGTTGAGGCTCTTGCATATCCTACCATCCAGCTGTGTGAGGACCACATTAGCACACACTTTCCTATTACCATGGAATGTCTTTTTTTTTTTTTTTTTTTGCTGCAGAGCAATTATATACATTCCTATTCTATTTTTTCCTATACTTTCAGGAATTCCATACCTTTCACCATGAGGTCTTTGCATAATTTCTTGTTTATTTCTAGAATATTCTTCCTTTGTCTCTTTAGTCAATTGATAAAGCTGGCTTAAAACTCAACATCCAAAAAACTAAGATCATGGCATTCTGGTCCCATCACTTCACGGCAAATAGATGGGAAAACCATGGAAACCGTGACAGACTTTGTTCTCCTGGGATCCAAAATCACTGTGGACGGTAACTGCAGCCATGAAATTAAATGACGCTTACTCCTTGGAAGAAAAGCTATGACAAACCTAGACAGCATATTAAAAAGCAGAGACATCACTTTGTCAACAAAGGTCTATATAGTCAAAGCTATGATTTTTTCAGTAGTCAAGTACAGTTGTGAGAGTCAGACCATAAAGAAGGATGAGTGCCAAAGAATTGATGCTTTTGAACTGTGGTGTTAGATAAGACTCTTGAGAGCCCCTTGGACAGCAGTGAGATCAAACCAGTCCATCCTAAAGGAAATCAACCCTGAATATTCATTGGAAGGACTGATGCTGAAGCTGACCACCTGATGTGAAGAGCCGATCAACTTGTTGGAAAAGACCCTGATGCTGGGAAAGACTGAAGGTAGGAGGAGAAGGGGGTGACAGAGGATGACATGGTTGGATGGCATCACCAACTCAATGGACATGAGTTTGAGCAAATTCTGGGAGATAGTGAAGGACAGGGAAGCCTGGTATACTGCCATTCATAGAGTCACGAAGGGTTGGACATGACTGAGCAACTGAACAACAACTCCTTTATCACCTCGCCATCCCCTAAGACATGTTCTTATGACATCGGTGACCTCCCCTTCATAGCGTCATCACATTTGCAGTTTCACAATTATTCCTGTGGTATTAGATTAGTCAACAGTCTTCTTCACACAACTGCAAACATCCCGAAGGCAGGAATCAATTATAGTTTTGTTCCTATTGGATGCCTAACCTTTGTATAGTGCCAAGACATGGCAGCTCTCGGGATTTCTTGAATAAATACATCTGGAGTATAGCGTTTTTCTTTGTCTTCTCCTTTCTTGACTTCACTACACATAAAATCTATTTTAATCTCAAATGTCATCATGTTAATTCTTTTCTGAAAACCAACAATGATTCCCCATCACTCAGTGAGGGAGTTTAAGCTGCCATGACTTTCAAGTAAGGCCTCTGAGTTTACCTATTTGTACCTGTTGTTCTATAATTATCAGAAGTGACCTCCTTTCTTTCTCAAAAGTGTTCTGGTTCAGTTGATAAATTTTATGGTCACCTTCTACAAGTGACTTCCCATATCTGATCCCCTACTGATTTCCCAAATCTCCTCACTTCACCATTAATGCACTAGCAACACCTAACTGCTCATAATTCTCTATCAACCCATGTGGCTTGTTACCTCCAGGCATTTACCACCACAATTCCCTGTGGCCAAATTTCATTCTCCTTCTCTCTGACTCATCCTGTGTGATTCAGCCTATTTCCTAACTGCTGCAGAAAGCTTCCTCTGACCCAGCAACCTCATCCCAACCCCATGGCCATGTTAGGATTCTCTTTGCTTGGATCTTGCCGGGTCCTCTAATCCCCTATACATTATCCCATCATTGCACTTTCACACTGAATTGTAAATGCTGGCCTGTGTCTGTCACCAACCTCTACCTGTACACACACACACACATGCCCTCAAGGGCCCGGACTCTGTGTAATTCATCTCTGTGTACCCACTGCATGCCACACAGCTGCCTCACAATAATTACTGGTTGAACAAATAAATGTTTTTGAAGATTTTATTTATTCAACGAACACAATTTAGTAAATAAACCATTTATTTTCCTAATTTTATTAACCCCAATCATTTATAACTTCTCATCTGATTTTCTATTCAGCATGAGCAAACCCATGATACCCTCACTGAGTTAATATTATTACAGCCAAAGCAAAGAAGTTTGATGTTGAAATATGCCTGTGTTTCTTTCTCCATGTTAGACTTTTTAAAACAATGAAAGTAGCTCTCATACCTCCAGGATTGCAAACTTGAGCTAGTCTAACTATCTCTGCTTTTCTCCCTGGGCTCTAACCGTCCCCTTTCCCCTCCCCCATCAGCCCCCACCCCACCCTTTCTGCTTTCCCTCAGTCCTGAGGTCTCCTGAATTTTATCCGAAAAGCACATGGGTCACAATATGATTCAAATAATTTTTTTTTTAATGCTTCAAACCTTTATACTAAATCTAATTCAGATGCTGCCTGCCTTGCTAAGCTTGCCGAAATAGGTTGAGAAACTCTCTGGGGAATTATTTTTAAAACCCTTAGGTTTGAATATCATTGTCCTAAGATGAGACATGTAACATATGATAAATAACATTTCTGCTGAATGTGCGAAATAAAGTCTCGTTGCTAAGAAGGAGAAGTTTCCAGGAAAGAGCTCTAGACTTTGAATCAAACCCTGGTTTGCATCTGGCCCTGTCACTTCCTGGATCTGTTCGCATGGGCTGTATATTTTTCTATTCAAGCCTGCATTTCTTATTCTATAAACTAGGATAAGAATGCAAGCTTCACAGGGCTGTGGGGAGGACCCAGTGTGAACCTGTGTATCAGTATTTCTCTAATGTGCTTGTAAAGGGAGAAGTTTTCATGGCTCCCTCAGTGTTGATGTAAATTGTTTTTATTATAGTATTACTTAAATAGGATCAAAAATAACACTCGGTATAAATTCTTTAAGCTTGTAAAATTATAAACTAAAATAAATGTGTAAATTAAAACAAGCCAAAGAAATTGAATGCCAACAAATTTACAAATTAAAACACAGGTCAAACTACCAACTAAAAGCACTAAAATGATTGACCATAATTTATTGTGATCATTGATGTTGTGTACCGTCTATACCTTCATTCTTGATATACATATTTTCATCTGTATCCTGCTCCCTTTCTTTTGCAAGCCCTCTGAGCTTTCAGGTATTCACCTGTAAAACAGGAATAATCAGACCACATAATAAAGGACTCGGTGACGATACCATATAACAAAGCACCAGAGGTCTGATAAAAAGGGAAACAGAAGACAACACGCTTCACCAAAGGAACTGTTCCAGGTTTGGGGTCAGGAATCCAGGGACGTGAGTGGACTAGGAACTCAGATGAGCCAAGATTTATAGTAGGATTTGCCCTTCCAGAAGATACATGATGACAATTAAGGGCTTGGACTATGGAGGAAAACCTGGGCTTGAATTTTGTCATTGTCACTAGTGTCTGCACAGTACACTTAGCTCTTCTCAGCCTCAGTCTCTTCATTAATAAAATGAAGAAGGGTAACCACCCTTACCTTACAGGGTTGTTATGAAGACTGAATCAGATCATGTATGTGACGTCCTTAATACATTGTACTGTTGGCATGGGTAACAGAAAGACTGGAGGCCCTGGACAGACATGGGAAAAAAGCAAGTCATTGTCTGCAGACAAGCTGTCATCTCAGGCTACGTGCTGTAGGGAAACTTCCTCCTGGCAGAGACTGCTGGGGAAGGGAAAATACACGGTACCACGGACATGCTGATATAAGCTCTTGGGAAAATTCAGATCTGTGAATTTCAAAACATTGAAGAGGATGATAGAAATAGAAGAAAACCATACTTTTAAACACCCTGCCTGTTTTTGGCTTTTTGTAATATGTAGACATTAAAATTCTCAGAGGACGATTTATTCTCTGATTTGGGAAACCCACCCAGAGAGATTTTTAAAGTTTTTTTCTAAAGAAGCAAAATGGCTTCCTGCTGAAATTCAGCTCGTTAGAGATGCTGAGGATTCAGAGAGTTAAAACACAGATGAGGGACAGAAAAAGTGACATCTGGGAGAAATGATGTTCCTTTGATTTCAGAAAGAGTGGATGTGAGCTGAGAGGAGGGTTTGTTTTGGCTCTGTGTCCTGTCCAGCTGGGAAGGCCTGGAGTGGTGCTGGGTGAGGAGTGAGGACCAGGAGCTGAGATTCCTGTGCAGCTGTGACTTGGGGAGATTCTGAGATGGAGCGGAGCCAACTGGGACCAAGTGATGAGTTGTGGCTTGGAGTTAGGGGAGAAGCCATTCTCCCTGCTTTTCAGGGGACCCAGCGCCACTCTGTCACCCTGAAGAGGGACTGCTTCAGGGATCCCTGGAGATCTTGGTCTGTCAAGGGCACCATCATACTTATCATGGTCCTTTGCCTTAGCAACAGGAAGTCTTCCCATCTCGTGGAGAACAGCACAGGAGAGCCGGAGCTTTGGGGAAGAAAGGCAGATGATTTCCGGCAACTGCGAGGACAAACAGGCCAGATAGAGAACACATATGAGTGTGTGTGAGTGACCGGGGAACCCTTAGAGAGGGGTAGAGCTCTGGTGTCATGTAGGGGAGACGTCAAGCCAATTTAGACATCAAGCCAACACCTACAATTTAGGCATTACAGTCAACTTGATAAGCTAACCATCCACAATATCAGTGAAAACTGCATGGCCTGTCAGTCACTTCAACCGTGTCCAGCTCTTTACGACCTTATGGACTGCAGCCCACCAGGCTCCTCTGTCCATGGGCTTCTCTAGGCAAGAGTACTAGACTGAGTTGTCATGCCCTCCTCCAGGGGACCTTCCCAACCCAGGGACTGAACCTTTATCTGTGACTAGATAAAGAAGATGTAGTATATATATACAATGGAATGTATATATGTGTATAATGTGTATATATACAGTGGAATCTCTGGGAATGGACCCAGAGAATAGGTCCATCTTATTGAAATGTCAGACAGATAAAGACAAATACTGCATAATATCACTTGTATGTAAAATCTAAAACACAATACATACGAATGTATACAGCAAAACAGAAACAGAGTCACAGACATACAGAACAAAGTAGAAGTGACCACTGGGGAGAAGCAAAGATAGACAAGGCAGAGATGTGGGATTAAGAGACACAAAATACTATGAATAAAAATGATAAGCAGCAAGGATTTATTGTACAGCACAGGAAAGTATAGTCATTATCTTATAATAAGATTTAATGGAGTGTAATCTATAAAAGTGTTAACTCACTATGCTGTACAACTGAGTCTAATATAATATCATAGATCAACTATTGTTAAATGTTAAAAAGTCAAGATACCATTGATACCCTGAGGGAAAATTTTCACAATGTACATGGTAGACATAGGATTAATCTCCCTAATGTACAAAAAGTTATTTTAATTTGTTAAAAAAAAAAGCAAAGAAAAGAAAGGAAAATCAACAATTTGAAAAGTAGACAAAGGATAGAAAATTCACAATAGCAGCAATCAAAAAGTTCATGGAAAGATGATCATCCTCAACTGTAATCAAAATATAAAATAAATTTAAAGAAAAATATCATTTTCTGTCTATCAGATTGGCAGAAATGAAAAAAGGGAGAAAACCCAAAGTTGGTAAAAATTGGGGGAAATTCTCACTGTTATGTATTCTGGGAAAGCTTGAATTGCTACCTTTTGAGAACATAAACTAGAAACATCTGTTAAATTAAGAAATATACAAACCCAATAATCCACTTCTGAAAATCCATCCTATAGGAATAAAATTGCCAGCGCATAAATATTTCTGTCACAGATGTTTATTGCCAGTGTTGTTTATTGTTAAATACTCATTGATAGGGAAATAACCCATTAAATCATGATATGTTAATATGAAATGTTATACAGCTATTAAAGTGAGATAGTCAATATCTATTAATCTAGAGAGAAGTTCACATTACCTTTCTAAGTAAGAAAAGCAAACCACAGAGCAATAAATGTAGCATGGTCCGTTTTCATAGAAACAGTTATCAATCATCTCCCTCTTCGGTATACGGGTGTGCATGTTTGTACCAACAAAGAGTATGGAGACAGTATAAGGATTAAACATCACCAGGGTTGAGGGGAGGTTTGGAGGGAGAGAAATAGGTGGAATACAGAGTATTTTTAGGGCAGTGAAAATACTGTGTCTGATATTATTCAATATATCAGTGATACACATCATTAGACATCTGTTCAAACCCACAGGGTGTGCAATACCAAGAATGAACCTTAATGTAAACTACAAACTTTGGGTGATGACGATGTGTTGATGTGGGTTTATTAATTGTAACAAATGCATCATTCTGGTTGGGGATGTTGATTGCAGGGTTGGTTATGCACCTGTTGGGGCAGGGGATACATGGGAAATCTCAGTACCTGCCTCTTAAATTTTTCTGTGAACCTAGAAATGTTCTAAACAAGATAAAGTATTTTTTCAAGTGTGGAAAGTGTATCCTAAGGGAGTGAGAAATGGAGGAAACGTTGAGAGCAGAAATCATTAACGGCCATTATGTATTTTTGGATTGTTTTATTGGATAGAATGGTCATGCAGTTTCTTTATCTAAGCACATTTACAAAGAGGACAATGTTTTCAAAGAGAAGGTGACCTCTTAGGCTGATTGGGCCTGAGCTGTGAGTCGGGTACTACTGTTCCTGCAGAGGAGCTTGGAGGAGAGTGACCAGAAGGGAGAGAAAGGGGAAAATTAGGGGGGAGTTTCTCACTCATACGTGATGCACGTCCATTTCTCCCTCTGAGAAGCCGTCCTAGGAACCCTCAGCCCTCTCTGGCTGGCTCCACGAGCTGCTGCCTCTCATTATCCAGTTCTTTTCTTCTAATGTCTAGGCTTTGGACACCGCCTTCTTCAGTGGTCTAATTTCAGCCATATGCACATTCTTGGGGTTGTCTCTGTTGCCGGTATGTGACATTTTCACACTTTGATCTCTTAATAGTCTTCATTCAAACAATAGTTCAGACAAATGAAAAAGTGACCACGTTTGCCTCCACATCTTTCAGCCAAAATCTACCACCCAGGAGCTAGCAGTGTCTGGGGGCACTGAGCCAGGCTGGACTCCAGCAAGAACACTGCCATTCTGACAACAGCCAAGCCTTCCCAGGCCTGCCTGAGGCAAATGTACATAGAATAAAGGTCCAATGGGGAAAATACTATCAGGGTGATGCTTAAAAAGTATTTACATTTGTTCATCTCCAACAGTTAAATAAAGTCCTAGGGGTACAGACCCAGAGACAGCATCTTCCCATTGGAATTAAAAAAGAAGCATTCTGATTTTATTACTGTTCCCAGATGTTCTAGAAGCCTATCTTGGCTTAGAGACAATGCAGAACTACTCTTGCTTTTAAAGATTGAATTAAGTTAATTTGGCTGCTCTTAGGGTTTGGAACTCTGAGTTTTTAGAAAGGCAGGTGAGGAAGTCAGGGCCTTCCTCAGTTATGACCAGGAAGGGATCTTGCTTTTCCTCTCTTAAGATCCAAGAAAGAAAGCTTAGTGGTTAATTTCTTAGTCTCAATGCCTACCTGGTCAGAAGGCCTTGTGTATCAGTCACATGTCCATACTGGAATTTAAATATCTCCTCCATTTCGGCAATAGGAGGTGGAAAGAGTTAACTGGCCACTTTGTTTTTGCCTCACTGAAATTTAAGCTAAGTGAGGAGTACCTGATTGTCAGTAAATCTGTAGAACTCATTTCACAGAAAAATACACTTGAAAATCAAGGAAGAGGGCATCATTTTCAAATGTAGGGACTCAAATCATTGAGACTTTCCAAGAGATCACTAAAAATGAATGGCATAGTCAGACCCAGAATCCCTGAGTGTCCCGAATTAGCCATGTTGGCTTAAAAAATTGTCACAACCTAGGGGTTGAGAGTTATGTTTTATTTGGTGGGAATTTTTAGAACTTAGGCCGGGGAGACAGCATCTCATGTAACCCTGGTGACCCTTAGAGAACTGCTCTGAGAAGTCAGGGGCAGGAATCAGGTTACAGAGAAGTTTGCAACAAAGGGCAGGTAGTCTGAAGCTCAAAAATATTTTTATGTGACTTTTCACCAGGTATCTCAAGTGAAGACATTTAGCACTTTTCTTTGTGTGGGAAGATGCAAGAGTCCAGGCTTACTGAAATCATTCCTTTCATGTGCATCTCAGCTAGCTGTGGCCAGTATCCCATGCTTTTCCTGTTCTGAGTCCTGAGTTCCTCAGTGCTCACCTGAGTTCCTCACCATAAGGAGTGGCTGCAGCCTCATGGCTGCATGATTGCAAGTATTGTTCTCCTTCCTGAGTGACCTGGAGGGGCTGGAATTGTGATGATTGTGACATCCTTGTTTATCAATATGGCAGGAATACTCCATGTCTCAGCTGCTTCTTTCTGCTCCTTAAAATCATCTTATCTGACTTTGCCAGGGGGAATGGAGAAGAGCATTCTGGACAGAAGGAACCTTTTACACACAGAAGCAAGGCTTGAAGCAGCAAGAATGTTTAGAGCTCTGGCAGTTTAACATGACAAAGAAATGGGAGTGTGAAGTGACACGTGAGAGGTGGAAAATCAGCCATGTCAACAGGTTACAGATTTTGGAGTTGGTATTACAGAGAACTCTCTCAATGGCAAGTTACAGAAACTCAAGACCAAACTCAGTTAAGTAATAACAATAACAACAACAACAGTAATACGTCACAGTTACTGAGCACTTCATTTTGTCCCAGGCAATGTTCTAAGTTCTCTGTATGCATTCACTCATTCAAACCTCATTAAAATCCTATGAGGTAAGTATTATTGTTATTATGCCCATTTTATAGATGAAGAAACTGATGATAGAAAGTTTGTTCAAGGTCACATGGTCAGTAAGCAGCAGCACTGGCATTCTAACATAGGAAATATATTGACTCTTGTCATTGGTAGAGTCATTGGGTAAAGCTTGCTTCATGTGCTACTAAATTCAGAAACCCAAACTTTATCCTGAGGCTCTGTCTTGGCTTTACCCTCAGCTCTGTTACCTTCAGCAGGTTGCCTTCATCTTTGGAGAGACTCTCTCCATGAAAAGGAAAACAGACTACACAGATTGCAGAGCAAGAGTGAGCCCATTGCCCTCCCAAACCCTAGGCATGACATTTCTGCCTGGCCCTGACTTGACCATTCTGGAATGGATTGCTGGGATGGGGAGTAGGGGGTGTAGAAGAAATGGGTGGGCCAGAGTCAACAGCATGGGAGGAACTTCCCAGACAGGGAAACCACGCATCCCTCCAAGAGGTAGGGCATTGCTGGATAGATGGCCCACCAGTGGCTGCAGAGAGGGCAGGGGCAAAACCAAGCTGCCTTTTAGAAAAATGGGTGCATGATGGATTGGAGGATTGTAGAACTGGAGATACATTGCACTCAATATGCCAGGAAATTTTGAAAACTCAGCAGTGGACACAGGACTGGAAAAGGTCAGTTTTCATTCCAGTCACAAAGAAAGGCAATCCCCAAATTGCTCAAACTACCACACAACTGTACTCATCTCACACTCTAGTAAAGTAATGCTCAAAATTCTCCAAGCCAGGCTTCAGCAATACGTGAACCAAGAACTTCCAGATGTTCAAGCTGGTTTTAGAAAAGGCAGAGGAACCAGAGATCAAATTGCCAATATCTGCTGGATCATAGAAACAGCTAGAGAGTTCCGGAAAAACATCTATTTCTGCTTTATTGACTACGCCAAAGCCTTCGACTGTGTGGATCACAATAAACTGTGGAAAATTCTGGAAGAGATGGGAATACCAGACCACCTGACTTGCCTCTTGAGAAACCTGTATGCAGGTCAGGAAGCAACAGTTAGAACTGGACATAGAACAACAGACTGGTTCCAAATAGGAAAAGGAGTCCGTCAAGGCTGTATATTGTCACCCTGCTTATTTAACTTCTATGCAGAGTACATCATGAGAAACGCTGGACTGGAAGAAGCACAAGCTGGAATCAAGATTGCCGGGAGAAATATCAATAACCTCAGATATGCAGATGACACCACCCTTATGGCAGAGAGTGAAGAGGAACTAAAAAGTCTCTTGATGAAAGTGAAAGAGGAGAGTGAAAAAGTTGGCTTAAAGCTCAACCTTCAGAAAACTAAGATCATGGCATCTGGTGCCAACACTTCATGGGAAATAGACGGGGAAACAGTGGAAGCAGTGTCAGACTTTATTTTGGGGGGCTCCAAAATCACTGCAGATTGTGACTGCAGCCATGAAATTAAAAGACACTTACTCCTTGGCAGGAAAGTTATGACCAACCTAGATAGCATATTAAAAAGTAGAGACATTACTTTGCCAACAAAGGTCCATCTAGTCAAAGCTATGGTTTTTCCAGTGGTCAGGTAAGGATGTGAGATTTGGACTGGGAAGAAAGCTGAGCACCGAAAAATTGATGCTTTTGAACTGTGGTGTTGGAGAAGACTCTTGAGAGTCCCTTGGACTGCAAGGAGATCCAACCAGTCCATCCTGAAGGAGATCAGTCCTGGGTGTTCATTGGAAGGACTGATGCTGAAGCTGAAACTCCAATGCTTTGGCCACCTCATGCGAAGAGTTGACTCATTGGAAAAGACCCTGATGCTGGGAGGAATTGGGGGCAGGAGGAGAAGGGGATGACAGAGGATGAGATGGCTGGATGGCATCACCGACTCGATGGGCATGAGTTTGAGTAAACTCTGGGAGTTTGTGATGAACAGGGAGGCCTGGCGTGCTGCGATTCATGGGGTCGCAAAGAGTTGGACACGACTGAGCGACTGAACTGGCTGAACTGACTGAGAACTGGAGATGGGGGCCAGCTGGAAAGCCAGCAGAGTTTTCCAGTTGAGCAGTGAACCTGAGGCAGTGGCCTTGATGAGCAGAGTAAGGAGGCAGAAAGTCTGTAGGAGACAGATTTGGACATGGGCCTGGAGAGGAAGTCAGAGGCAAAGACAACCCTAAGACTGTATGATTAATTGAAACTGAAAAGTTCGCAAATGATGAGTGCATTCACTCGTTTGGGGGTATGTCGTGTTTGCAATCAGGTTGTCTACCCAGCTAGATGGTAAACTCCACAAGCAGAGACCTCACCTGCTTTGTTCACTATAAGATCCACAGTCAGCACCCAGCGCCTGGCGCGCAGTAGGCACTCACTAGTTAAATGAACAAAAGAAAAGTGTCTACCCAACAGCCAAGTGCAGGCACCATTGTTCAGTCGCTTCAGTTGTGTCCGACTCTTTGCGACCCCATGGACTGTAGCCCACCAGGCTCCTCTGTCCATGGGCTTTTCCAAGCAAGAATATTGGAGTGGGTTGCCATTTCCTCCTCCAGGAGATCTTCCCAACCCAGGGATCGAACCTGCATCTCTCGCATTGGCAGATGAATTCTTTACTACTAGCACCACCGGGAAATCCCTTTCACCTAAGGCTGCACATCTCAGTTGCCTGAAAAGGGATTATTTGTGCTAACACTGGCCCCCAGGCCTCTCTCCCCATAACCCTCTGAACGGATGTCCCTGGTTGGAGGGGGAGGGGAATGAGGCCCAGAAAGATATTTTGTTTAAAGCTCCCCCAGTCACTGTGATAAACACCCCTGCCTCAGAACTACTAGGCTTTACCATAGTTCAATGTGTAATGTAATATGGAAATGAAAAGAAAAAAAATGATTCAAGACCTTAGTCATTGTTTCTCCCCTCGGGATCTGAATCAAATTAATTTTTTTCAAACATACTTAGAGTTGATATTTGAAAAATGTAATAAAAAATACCAAGGGAAGCAATTCAAAAAAGTTCTTCAACGAGGAAGTCCTGGGAGAAGGACAGGACTGGGCCCTGGGCAGAAAAGAAAATGCACAGCCCACAGGTCTTCCCTGCCACCATGTAAGGCAGGAGTCCGTCTGTCCACATCTGCCTTCCCACTCAGCACAGAGGAGCCCCCGAGAGGTGCCCGCACCCCCACAGAAGTGACAGGAACCGAGGCAAAGCGGGCCTGGGAAGGTAAGAAAAACACACAGACATGGCAGAGAGATAGACCAAACTGTCTAAGCAGCTAGCAGGGCATTCTCAAAAACATGAAGCTGCTGTTATTCTAAGAACATGCAGAACTTTGTAGTCAAAGAATGGCAAAAGTGGGAATGCTCAGAGAAGCAAAAGAAAACAATTTTACTGGAGGAAATCATGGAATCTGAAAATAGAACATTCTGGAATGGAATGGTTGCTGTCGTTGTTCAGTCTTTAAATTGTGCCCAGCTCTTTGCGACCCCATGGGCTGCAAAACATGAGGCTTCCCTGTATTGTACTACCTCCCAGAGTTTGCGCAAAATCATGTCCACTGAGATTAATAGATATACACTATACATGTAAGATAGGTAAACAATAAGTATTTATTGTATGTCACAGGGAACTATATTCAATATCATATAATAATCTACAATGGAAAATAAGCTGAAAAGAATATATATATTTATATTTATGTATACTTTTGTGTGTGTATATATAACTGAATCACTTTGCTGCCCACCTGAAATTAACACATTATAAGTCAACTATATTTCAGTTTTTTAGAAAGCATAGAACATTCTGGAATAGAATGAAATTTGCTCAGGAATTCTCTGTGTGCAGCCAGCCTGCAGAGGGGTGACCTAGCCCTCCAGCTTCCTCTCCCACTGTGTGTCCTCCCACATCCACTGCAGACATCCTGCACTCCCAATGCACTGACCTTACCTTCCTTCATATCTCTGTGCTTGAGAAAACCTTCCCCCTTGTCCATGAATCAGAAGCTTACTCATCCTTCCAGACTCACCTCCAACAGAGGCTGCCTCCTTTGGGGAGCCTTCCCTGATTCCCTAGGCCGAGAGGGTCAGTTCCTTGCTTTTCTCTGTGCTTCTGCTCCTTTGTTCAGTGTGATTTTTCATGCAATTTCAAAATCAATATCATGTTATGTTGTAATGATTTGTTTACACAAGTCCATCCTCCTTTAGGATGTGGCTTTTCAAGGATAAGAATTATGCATTAAGACCAAAAAAAAAAAGGAACGGGAACTGTCTATGTGCTAGAAAGCAATGGTTATTTCTATTCTACAACCCTACAAAGCAAGCACAAGATTCACCTTTTACAGATGAGAAAACTGATGCTCTGAGTGTCCCAATAAATTTCCCAAAGTCACAAAGCTGATTAGCAACAAGATGTAAGACTCCATAGTCAAGATGTAAGACTCCATAGTCAAGATGTAAGACTCCACCATCAAGACTCTCTCCATTAGACCACACTGCCTCTTCTTTGCCTCTGTATTTTGTGGCACATATTTGGTACTCAGTAAATGTCCAGCAAGTGGATCAGTGGTAGGCCTACTAACTATAAGTACCTTGAGAGTAAGACGGTACCTACTACCTCAAATTCATCTCTGGAGCTAGCTCCAAGTTTCCACCCTCTAACCTCTCCATAAATATGAGATGGCTCAAACTGTGAATAAACAGATTTCATGCTACAAAACCTATATAATTGTTATGTGCTTGCTAGAAATAAGTGGACCAATTAGCAAAAAGAGCAGAAAGAGCAACTGTGCATTAAACACTTTGAAAGGAAATCATCTTTCCTAACCCCACCACTAAGCCGCATAGTCAAAAAACAACCTTATCCTAAAGGCAAGCCATTCAGCATCTCATGCAGACACTTTTCAGGTATCAAATGCTGGCCAGCTTGTTAGGATATGGCTCTATTTCACATCAGGTGTTCATAGGCTTTACTAGATTCAGATAGAAAGAAAATAACATTAGGTAGCACCCACCTTAACAATTTTTCATACTAAAGTCATGTTTCTTCAGTTCAATTTAGTTCAATCACTCAGTCGTGTCCAACTCTTTGCAACTCCATGGACTGCAACACACCAGCCCTCCCTATCCATCACTAACTTCTGGAGCTTCCTCAAACTCATGTCCATTGAGTCAGTGGTGCCATCTAACCATCTTATCCTCTGTCATCCTCTTCTCCTCTTGCCTTCAATCTGTCCCAGCATCAGGGTCTTTTCCAGTGATTCAGTTTTTCTCATCAGGTGGCCAGAGTATTGGAGCTTCAGCTTCAGCATCAGTCCATCCAACGAATATTCAGGACTGATTCCCTTTGTGATTAACTGGTTTGATCTCCTTGCAGTTCAAGGGACTCTTAGAGTCTTCTCCAACACCACAGTTCAAAAATGTCAATTCTTCAGGGCTCAGCTTTCTTTATGGTCCAATTCCCACATCCATTCATGACTATTGGAAAAATCATAGCTTTGACTAGACTGACCTTTGTTGGCAAAGTAGTCTCTGCTTTTTAATACGCTGTCTAGGTTTGTCATAGCTTTTCTTCCAAGGAGCAAGTGTCTTTTAATTTCATGGCTGCAGTCATCATCTGCAGTGATTTTGGAGCTGAAGAAAATGAGGTCTGTCACTCTTTCCATTGTTTCCCCATTTATTTGCCATGAAGTGATGGGACTGGCTGCCATGATCTTAGTTTTTTGAATGTTGACTTCTAAACCAGCTTTTTCACTCTCCTTTCACTTTCATCAACAGGCTCTTTAGTTCCTCTTCGCTTTCTGCCATAAAGGAGTCATCTGCATATCTGAAGTTATTGATATTTCTCCTGGCAACCTTGATTCCAGTTTTGCTTCGCTGGAGAAGGGAATGGCACACCACTTCTGTATTCCTGCCTTGAGAACTCCATGAACAGTATGAAAAGGCCTGTTTCTTAGTTGTATTGTGTAAAACAGCAGAGTCTTTTCCCAGTTGCATGTGGGAGAGTGTAATAAGAGTCCTTTTGGGAGGAAAATATTGGCACTAGCTGTGATCCTATCTGCTGGTTACCAATGCTGAAGTTTATTTGCTATCAGTTCAGTAAACACTTGTCCAGCTCTACCTTCTATCTCTCTGGAAAAGAATGTAAGCCCAACTCTTAAAATTTCAAAGCAAAATGGCAGCTTAGCTGCCATACACCTGTGTAGACTTTAGATATGAGATTTTTGTGCCAGGCAAATAGCCCACCTTCCCCCTGACACCATGATCAGTTTTCAGACAATTCAGTCATTTTAATTGCCTGAGATTCTGCCCTGGCCTAGCGTTCCAATAAGTCACCACTCTGAGAGCTCAGAGAAGCTGTTTAATAGTCACACATGGGGTTCATTCTGAATCTTCAGGTCCTATTTGTATCTTAAGTTAGAAGATCAGAAGGCAAAATTCTTGGGTCATATTAACATTCAGAATTTATCCGTTCATTCATTTAGCAGATAGCTGTTGCCTAACAAGAGTCAGAGAACAGACATGAGGTTACCGAGGCTGGGGGGAAGGGGAGGGGGAGGGATGGATTGGGAGTTAAGGGTTGGTAAATACAAACTATTACATTTAGAATGGATGAGCAACAAGTCCTACTGTATAGCACAGGGAATTGTATCCCATCTCCTGGGATAAAGCATAATGGAAAAGCATATTAAAAAAGAATATATATATGTGCATAACTGAACCACTTTTCTGTATAGCAGAAATTAGCACAACACTGTAAATCAACTGTACCTCAATAAAAAAAATAATAATAATAAAAGAGCCAGACTGTCTAAGTTTACCTTCTAGCTTCTTAACTTACCAGCTCTGTGACCTTGGGCAATTTAACTCCAGAGTTCCACCTCTGTTCCTTCTCTGTTAAAGGTGGATAATATTAACAGCAGCCCCCACTCCAAAGGGTTATTTTGAGGCTCAAATGAATTATTAGATATAAGTGCTTGTAAGAGTTTCTGGCATTCCATAATTTTAGCTATTATTCTTATTATTATTACCATAAATCAGGCATGATGCCAGACGCTGGGAGACAGGACTACACAAAGCACATACAGTTCCTGCCCTCAAGGAACTTGTATCTGGTGGGGAAGACGGACACTCCTTGATGACACTAGCCAGAGAGGGAACAAACTACAGCAGCTCACCTAAGGTACAGGGTGCTCTGAAACCCTAGAGCCAGGGCCTGGCTTGGTCTGGTGGACAGAGGACGGCTTCCCCGATGGAAACGGAAAGGACGAGTGGAGTTAACAAAATGGTGCATGGACTTCGAGGAAGACTCTTCTAGGCAAATGGAACAGCATAGGCTAAGACACATGCTGAGTGAAAGGTCAGCCTGGCCCCAGGGCTGAGACGTTGCTGGCAGTAATTGTCCTGTATACAATTCTCTTGAGGTTGTTGAAAAGAATAGATGTATCTGAATCATGTTTTAACTTCCCAGTGGGGCTCAGAATCAGTCTGCCCATGCAGGAGATGTAGGATATGCAGGTTCTATCCCTGGGATCAGGAAGATCCTGGAGAAGGGAATGGCAACCCACTCCAGTATTCTTGCCTGGAGAATTCCATGGACAGAGGAGCCCGGTGAGCTACAGTCCATGGGGTCACCAAAGAGTCCGACATGACTAATCATGCAAGTGCACAGTGTCTTTTTAAGCTACAGCTTTAGAAAATAGTTTAGTTCCACTAATAATTTTTTACATTAGCTTTTTTTTTTTCTCATTTCAACCAGACAATGAGAACTAGGTAAGCAACGTGTGCTTCTTTCTAGTCTAACCACAAAGGTGGGGCTTAGTTTACTGAGAAACTGCAAGAATTAGGTCACCTCAGGTGCTTTGGAACATCTACCCCCTTACTCATTTTATGAAGTCTCTTTTCTTTTATTGGCCATTATTTTCTTTATTTTGAAATGTTTCAGAGCCCCTTGGAACTTTTTGGAAATTGGCAGGATATACACACTAAGTATGTAAAATCAAATATGTAGGTTATGAACATGAGTTATGAGTTAGATAGAGACTGATTCAGGAGAGAGAATGTGGGTGAAAGTGTGGTGGGCCCCCGCCAGGAGGTAGAACACTGAAAGAGATTGTTCACAGTCTTCTACTGGAATTGCTTCTCCTGTGAAATTGCTAGTGCCCTACCTCGAAGTTGGGGGTGGGGGGATCATTGTGGAAGAGGGAGTGTCCAGCATAACCCAGTTACCTTGACTCTCCTCATGGAATATGGCCAGATTTCAATATAAACAGTGTATTCATGCTTCGGAGCTTCTAGAAGAAAAGAATGCGTATGCCAAGCCTCCCAGATCTGTTTGGTTTGTCAGTTCTCTGGGGTTGCTTTTTCAAATAACTGATGCATTTGACTGTAAGACAAAGGCATGAAAAACACCAGTGAGTTTTGTTGCGGGGGCCCAGGAGCCCAGCCTCAGGGTTATAGCTTCAAGAACAGTCTGACAGTAGACTGCCTGGAAACAGCAGTGAGAACAGCAGACTTCTGTGGCCCCACTTCTTGCTTTTCCATCATCAATCCACACCTGCCCTTCTCTCTGCCACCAGGTCCCACAAGTATTCACTCCTACGACGCACCTCTTGTGATACACACCAAGGTTGTAACTAAGGGCGGGCGGGCAGTAGGAAATCAAACCTGCCCGACCCCGCCCCAACTCTCTCCTGCCTTCTTTCCACCTCCCCAAAATGAACCTTTAAAAACAAACATGCCCCTCTAGCCCCCTTCCTGCTCAAGCCAAGGCAGATGTAAGTGTATTTGTCCAGCTTGAAGAGAACTGTGCTAAATGCCCCCCAGTGAAATAACACCCCAATACATAAGGGCAAGAGGATGGTAGGGAGAAGCAAACCAGAAGTATGCCGATACCTCTAACTTTTCTTCCAATCTGGAAGGGCAGAAAAAAGAGACCTCAGGCTGAAGTGGGAAAGTGTAAATTGAGAGACTTGTCTTGGAAATAATGAGATTCATTCTAATAATGAGGAGGAACATTAGAACAGTGATTAAAATTCACAGAGAGAGCTTTCATATGTGCCATTGCAGAGAACCCTCAAAACACCCCTCAAGGAGGTGTGTTAGTATTGCAGGAAGGGGAACCCTTTCCCAGGTCCAAGAGTGGGCTCTTGTCTAACACTCAGAAATGAATGGTCCAGGAGACACACATGCTGACAAAGCAAGAGACTTTAAGGGAAGGGGTGCCTGAGAGGACAGTGGGAGGATAAGGGGAACCCAGGAGATCTGTTCTGCCATGTGACTCACAGTCTTGGGTATTACGGTGACAGGATTAGTTCCCCACTTGTCTCTGGCCAGTCCTCCTGATTCAAGGTCCTTCCTGGTGGTGCATGCCTTGCTTAGTCAAGATGGATGCCAGCAAGGAGGATTCTGGGAGCTTGGTAGGACATGTGGCCTCTCCTTTTGATCTTTCCCGAATTCTGCTTGGTGGTGGCTTGTTCCGTGTTTCTTACCAGAACCTCCTATCATAAAATAGCTCATGCAAATGGTTACTGTGGAGCTTGGCCAGGGTGGGTGGTTTTAGTCCAAGTTTCCCCTAACATTAGAACTGTCTTTTTCAAGACAAAGAAAGGAATGGGGCTCGGGAAGACATAGTCCCACTGCTGGAAAGGAATCGACTGGAGGCTTTCATTTAGATCTTTGGGGTGTGCGTGCCTGCTAAGTCACTTCAGTCATGTCTGACTCTTAGTGAACCTATGGACCAAAGCCTGCCAGGCTCCTCTGTCCATGGGATCCTCCAGCCAAGAATATTGGAGTGGGATCTTCTCCTCCAGGGGATTTTCCAGACCCAGGGATCAAACTCTTGTCTCTTACCTGCAATGGCGGGGAGGGGGGGGGGGGGGTCTTTACTACAAGTGCCACCTGAGAAGCCCATAGATGATTGGTTCTCCCTGTCAAATCCATTGACATTTCAGAAATTGGTGAACTAAAATGGAATGCAATGGGTGAAATTAATTCAGATGACCATTATGCCTGCTATTTAGTCAAGAATCCCTTAGAAGAAATGGACAGCCCTCATAGTCAACAAAAAAGTCTGAAATGCAGCACTTGGGTGCAATCTCAAAAATGACAGAATGATCTCTGTACATTTCTAAGGCAAACCATTCAACATCACACTAATCCAAGTCTATGCCCCAACTACTAATGTAGAAGAAGATGAAGTTGAATGGTTCTATGAAGATCTACAAGACCTTCTAGAACTAACACCGAAAAAAAAAAGATATCCTTTTCATCATAGGAGACTGGAATGCAAAAGTAGGAAGTCAAGAGATACCTGGAGTAACAGGAAAGTTTGGCCTTGGAGTACAAAATGAAGCAGGGCAAAGGCTAACAGAGTTAGGGTCATAGCAACCACCCTCTTCCAACAACACAAGAGATGACTCTACACATAGACATTAACAGACCACGAATACAGAAATCAGATTGATTATATTCATTGCAGCCAAAGATGGAGAAGCTCTATACAGCCAGCAAAAATAAGACCGGGAGCTGATTGTGGTTCAGATTATGAACTCTTTGTTACAAAATTGAAACAAATTGAAGAAAGTAGGGAAAACCATTAGGCCATTCAGCTATGACCTAAATCAAATCCCTTGCAATTATACAGTGGAAGTGACAAATAGACTCAAGGGATTAGATCTGATAGACAGAGTGCCTGATGAACTATGGATGGAGGTTCCTAACATTGTACAGGAGGTGGTGATCAAAACCATCCCCAAGAAAAGCAAATGCATAAAGGCAAAATGGTTGTCTGAGGAGGCCTTACAAAGAGCTGAGAAAAGAAGAGAAACAAAACGCAAGAGAGAGAGGAACGATAAACCCATTTGAATGCAGCGTTCCAAAGAATAGCAAGGAGAGATAAGAAAGGCTTCCTAAGTGAACAATGCAAAAAAATAGAGGAAAACTTTAGAATGGGAAAGACTAGATATCTCTTAAAGAACATTAAAGATACCAAGGGAACATTTCATGCAAAGATGGGCATAATAAAGGACAGAAGGGGTATGGACCTAACAGAAGCAGAAAATATTAAGAAGAGGTGGCAAGAATACACAGAAGAACTGTACAAAAGAGGTCTTAATGAACCAGATAACCACAATGGTGTGATCACTCACCTAGAGCCAGACATATTGGAGTATGAAGTCAAGTGGGCCTTAGGAAATGTCATTACGAACAAAGAGAGTGGAGGTGATAGAATTTCAGCTGAGTTATTTCAAATCCTAAAAGATGATCCCGTTAAAGTGCTGCACTCAGTATGCCAGCAAATTTGGAAAACTCAACAGTGGCCACAGAAATGGAAAAGGTCGATTTTAATTCCAATCCCAAAGAAAAGCAATGCCAAAGAGTGTTCAAACTACCACACAATTGCACTCATCTCACACATTAGCAAAATCATGATCAAAATTCTCCAAGCAGGGCTTCAACATTATGTGAACCATGAACTTTCAGATGTTCAAGCTGGATTTAGAAAAGGCAGAGGAACCAGAGATCAAATTGTCAACATCCAGTGGGTCATCGAAAGAGCAAGAGAGTTCCAGAAAAACATCTTCTTCTGCTTCATTGACTCCTCTAAACCTTTGACAGTGTGAATCACAACAAACTGTGGAAAATTCTTAAAGAGATAGGAATACCAGACCACCTTATCTGCCTCCTGAGAAACCTGTATTCAGGTCAAAAAGCAACAATTAGAAACAGACATGGACCAACAGACTGGTTCCAAATTGGTAAAAGAGTATATCAAGGCTGTATACTGTCAACTTGCTGATTTAACTTATATGCAGAGTACATCATAAGAAATGCCAGGCTGGATGAATCACAACCTAGAATCAAGATTGCTGGGAGAAATATCAATAACTTCAGATATGTAGATGACACCATCGTTATGGCAGAAAGTGAAGAGGAACTAAAGAGCCTCTTGATGAAAGTGAAAGAGAAGAGTGAAAAAGCTGGCTTAAGATTCAGCATTCAAAAAACAAAGATCATGCCATCCAATCCCATCACTTCATGGTAAATAGATGGGGAAACAACGGACACAGTGACAGACTTCATTTTCTTGGGCTCCAAAATCACTGTAGATGATGACTGCAGCCATGAAATTAAAATACACTTGCTCCTTGGAAGAAAAGCTATGACAAACCTAGATAGCATATTAAAAAGCAGAGACATTACTTTCCCGGCAAATGTCTGTCCAGTGAAAGCTATGGGTTTTCCAGTAGTCATGTATGGATGTGAGAGTTGTACCATAAAGAAGGCTGAGCGCTGAAGAATTGACGCTTTTGAACTTGGTGTTGGAGAAGACTCTTGAGAGTCCCTTGGACTGCAACGAGATCAAACCAGTCAGTCTTAAAAGAAATCAGTCCTGAATATTCACTGGAAGGACTAATGCTAAAGCTGAAGCTCTAATACTTTGCCTCCTGATGCAAAGAGCCAACTGATTGAAAAGAACCTGATGCTGGGACAGATTGAAGGCAGGAGGAGAAGGGGACGACAGACGATGAGATGGTTGGATGGCATTACCGATTCAATGGATCTGAGTTTGAGCAAGCTCTGGGAGTGGTGACAGACAGGGACACTTGGTGTGCTGCAGTCCATGGGGGTCACCAGGGGTTGGACACAACTGAGTGACTGAACAGCAATCAAATCCAGGACTCATCTCAGGAAACCATCAAAGCTACATTTGAGGTAAGGCTGCCATGTGGCAGACTTGCAAGTAATATTATCTTAACTCAGTCTGCCTATTCCACACACTCCAGACACTCTCATCTTTATTTCAGAGAGGGAACAGTCCTGTGAAAGGGAATTTTGATTCAAATCCACAGAGGAGAAAATGGAGATTGGGAAAAGTTAAGCAAGTTGCTTCAAGTTGGGTCACAGAGCTAGAAGCAGAGGACCTGGAATTAAACCCCAAGTGGGTCTGATGCCAAAGTGCTGAAGCAGGAATAGGCAGCAAAGATAGAATGTAGCCTAGGGTAGGTGTGGAGCCAAGGACAGAAACATATAGCTTAAGCAAAAGCCTCCAGTAGAAGTATCAATATGCCATCTTCTAGCTGTGTGTCCTTGGTCAAGTCAAACCTCTCTAATTCATCATCCCCAAAATGAAGAGAAGAGGATTGTAATGTGGATTAAGTAAAATACAGTGTGTGTTTGTGGTACGCATACTCTAAAACTCGACATGGGGCATGGAGGTTTCCAGGGGTCAGTGGGCCACTGTCCACAGAAAAAAATACAGCAGAAGTACAGAAAGCGGCAGACAACTGCCCTTTGTAATGGAGGAATATCGACTGAAGTGAACTGGATGCTTCAGTCCTGGGTCTCCTCAAACACCTTGGCCCTACGGTTCAATGGGGGTTGGGGGGTCAGGAGGAGCTCCAGGGCTGCAGGCAGACAACGATTCCTGAACCAAGTGCTAAGCGCTGAGGGTGAGACAGAGGGGCCTTCCCCCTCCCCTGGGAACATGAGCTGCCTGCACTCCCAACAGCTGCTTACCCTTTCCAAGTGCTGATATTTCAGCCTGCCCCTTATAACTCACTTGTACAAATTCTCTGATTCCCAAGTGTGTGTGTGCTCAGTCGTGCCCAACTCTTTGCAACCCACTGGACTGTAGCCGGCCAGGCTCTTCTGTCCATGGAATTCTCCAGGCAAGAATACTTGAGTGGGGTGCCATTTTTCTTCTCCAGAAGATCTTCCCCACCCAGGGATCGAACCCACGTCTCCCATGTCTCCTGCACTGGCAGGCAGATTATTTACCACTGAGCCACCTGGGAAGCCCTTTTCCCACATCCACTTATTTTCCCTATGAATCCACCTGAAGATTCTGATGCATCAGGAATGAACTCACCCCCTCAACAAAATATCTCTTGAGCACCTACTGTGTGCGGGAGAAATATAGAAGAAGGAGGGGCATGTGACACACGCTGAAACTCACAGAGGACTTACATTCTCTGAAGCGACAGAGCACCAAGCGCAGCTCTGACCCAGTTCATCTGGGTCATCTCTTTGCAAAAGCATAAACAATCCTTCCCTTGGGCTTGCATATTTTACATCTGGACTGACTTGATTATTTTCCCTGGCTTTTCTTTGGTCATCAACATTCTCAACTTTCCTAAAGTCTAAATTAAGCCCCTTTCAAAGAGGACATTGTTTACCTACTTCATTTTAGGGATTAGAGAGCTCTCAGGTTACTGCCCGCCCCCAAAATTTGGTACCTTTTTAGTATCAACAGAAATACATAGAATTAAATCACATTGGTCAAAACAGTTTAACAAAGTGCATTCTATCCTGTAGGTAACTTTGTTCTTGCATTCTTCTGCTTCTTTGGATAAATTCAAAACAGGATACTCAAAATTCAATTAGGGGTTTTCATTGAGAAAAGGCCTTGCAAAGTTCAAGCCGTACAGAATGCAGCTTCGGGAGTGGTGTACTATTTGATTTTAACAGCGGTGAGATTTGTTCCCTTGAGAATACATCTTGTACCATGTCTACTGTGCCTTCTAAGTAAATGAAAAAGGAGGAGGAAAAAAGAATAAGCAAAAATATTCTCTTCCAGAATTAGGCAAGCTAGAACATTCCAAAATGGCCACAGATCCTTCAGCGTTTCCCCAGGGGCTGGTATCTGGACCCAGGCTCCAGCACTCCACATGTGAACAAGTGGCCTCCTTACCAGCACCAGCTCAGATCATTCTTACGGTTGCCCTTCCAGGCACCGGAGCAAATGCACTGTCATCCTTATTCTCAAGTTCACTGCAGACGTTCAGATCATATCCCTCAAGAGCTGCTCTCGACACAGACCTTCAGAGTCCAGCTTCCCCAGTGTGATCCTCGCCAGCTCTCCTCTCCTCTAATTCCCTTCCCAGGGTTACTCAAATTTTGGTCCAGCTACACTGGGGAAAAAGTGGAAACAGTGACAGATTTTATTTTCTTGGGCTCCAAAATCACTACGGACGGTGGCTGCAGCCATGAAATTAAAAGATGCTTGCTCCTTGGGAGGAAAGCTATAACAAGCCTAGACAGTGTATTAAAAAGCAGAGACATCACTTTGCCAACAAAGGTCTATAGAGGCAAGGCTACAGTTTTTCCAGTAATTATATATGGATGTGAGAGTTGGACCATAAGGAAGGCTGAGTGCTGAAGAATTGATACTTTTGAATTACGGTGCTGAAGACTCTTGAGAGCCCCTTGTACTACAAGGAGATCAAACAAGTCCATCCTAAAAGAAATCAACCCTGAATATTCATAGGAAGGACTGATGCTGAAGCTGAAGCTCCAATACTTTGGCCATTTGATGCGAAAAGCCAACTCATTGGAAAAGACCCTGATGCCAGGAAGGATTGAAGGCAAAAGAAGAAGGGGTGGCAGAGGATGAGACGGTTGGATGGCATCACCAACTTAATGGGCTTGAGTCTGAGCAAACTGGGAGATAGTGAAGGACAAGCAAGCCTGGCGTGTGGCAGCCCACAGGGTTGCAAAGAGTCTGATGTGACTTAGCGACTCAGCAGCAACACTCTTCAGCATTTCTTGACCACAGACCAAGCTGTGCTGCTTCTGATCCTTGCTCTCGATCTTCTGTCTGCAGCATCCTTCTTCCACGTTTCTGGTCATTGAGCCTATAACATCCTATCCATCCTTCAGTGGCCATCTCAGTGCGCTGTTTTTTATGAAAGCACTTGGAATTTCCCCAACCTGATGAGATTTCTACATCTGTGTCACGCCACACCTCCCACAGCATTTTTGCCTTCTTATATCTCATTTCTGATTCTGGCTATGAGAGGTATTGTAATCTCCGTGGAGTAGAACTTGTGTCTATCCAAATTTTTAACCCCGAGATGCTGGCCCGTGCTAGAGGCTGTCCTATGAAGTCAGATATCCTGCTACAACACGTCTTTCCTTCTAGAACATATACAAGTATTTTCTCCCTTCTTTGTTCCTGTGGGAAAACTGAAGACCTCAGCAGAGCTAAAGGAGTTAATTCGATAGCCTTGGAAAAGGCAGCTTGGAGAACCGAGGGTGCCTGGAATCTGTTAGAGCCTCAGGGTAAGCTGCTGGCCATCCAGATGTCCCTACATCTTTACAGAGAGCGGAGTCGCTGAGGCATATGGTTCTGCTGGTGCTCAGTGAACGCAATACTTTCAAGATGGTCACATCCGGGTCTCTTGGCTGCACCAGGAATTTGCAATCCCTGCAGCTTCCAGGTGTTCTGACCAGGAACAGAACTGGGGGAAGTGATTTAATGCCATGCTTTGCTGAGAAATTCTACCAACCGTAATGCCTAAGAACAGACACACAGTAAGACACTGAAACCAGAATAACCTTGAAAGCCAAGCCCAGAAAACTGCCTAATCAGAGGAGAAAGAAACTATGACTCTGCCTGGATACAACGTGTTTATTTTCTAGAATATCTTCAAATCCCCAAATATCCTTGGGTACAGAGAATGGTAATCTGAACAGGAATATAGACAACCCAGTTTCCAGCTTGGGACCTTACATGAAACAGCTAGGCATGAGTGCATGCGTGCATGCATGCTCAGTTGCTTAGTCTTGTCTGACTCTTTGTGACCCCTTGGACCATAGTTCACTATGCCCATGAAATTTTCCAGGCAAGAATTTTGGAGTGGGTTGCCATTTCCATCTCTAGGGGATCTTCTTAAGCCAGGGATTGAACCTGTGTCTCCTGGGTCTCTTGGGCTTCCCTTGTAGCTCAGCTGGTAAAGAATCCCCCTGTAATGCAGGAGACCCCGGTTCGATTCCTGGGTCGGGAAGATCCACTGGAGAAGGGAACAGCTACCCACTCCAGTATTCTGGCCTGGAGAATTCCATGGACTGTATATTCCATGGGGTCGCAAAGAGTTGGACATGAGTGAGTGGCTTTCACTTTCACTTTTCTCCTGGGTCTCCTGCATTGGTAGGTGAATTCTTTACCACTAAGCCATCTGGAAAGCCCCAACCTTGGGTAAATCACTCAACCTCCCAGGGGCCCATTTTCCTAGTTCTAAATTCTAATGACATGAGATAAAATTTGGAAATGCTACAGTTTATGTCAGTTATATTGCCAACTCACATGGGGCCTGACATTGTCTCCTCCTGGCCACTCATTCCTCAAGTATTTCCTTCCTTTGGCTTTTTCCTTGTATCTAATACCACAACCACCCTCTTCTTATCAGTTTGCTAGAACCCTCTGGGGTTGTGACTGCCGACCCCATAAATTCTGTGCCCAGTTACAAACCCACTGAGAACGCTCATCCTTTTTGGGACTCTTCAGATTCATAGTCAGTACAATGAAGCTGCTTCTGTGTTTCAAAGGTACAAGAAGAGCAGGGATTCCATTCCCAGAAATCCCATATAAGTGAAAAAGTCCCACCACCCTTTATTCTGAATAACAAAATACAAGGAAGCTCGGTCCAGGAAGACACTTTTCACAGGCATCTAACAAAGGGGTAAAAATCCACCTGATTAAATAATGTCTCACTGAAATGTTACCATGAAACAAAGTTTCACAACCTCAGGACACAGATGATACTATGTTTTCTAAAGGTCCACCTTGATAAATTCCATTACAGGGATGTATTTAACTTTTAAATGAAACAACTGTTAGACAGGTGTCAACAAATAACTAGAAGAAAAAAAAGAAGTACAGGGATTCAGAAGAGTGAGATGTTTCCTTAAAGAAGCAATTGCTTTATTCCAGCTTTCAAATGTTGCTTTAAAAAAAAAAAGACAAGCACTAACATTTTTTCAAGGTCTAGTTACCTGCTCAATCTTGTGGTAATTGCTTTTGGTATGTCATGCTATTTAATAGCTGCAAGAACTGTATTTTAAACCCCATTTTGAAGTTGGAGAAACTAAAACTAAAATTAACATTCAAACCCATGCCTATCTAACTTCAGAATCACTGTTCTGTTTTCCACACCATATGATAAGTCCAGAGTGTAACCTTGAGAGATCTCAGTTTTCAACCAAGCTTCCTCCTTCATTAATGTTCACCCTTGCTCCAGGCATGGCTATTTTTACACCATCATGGAGGGAGCTCTGTCCTGAGTCTAGCATCCTGCTTGGAGGACTTTCTTTTACATTTGTTGATAACTCATTTCAAGGGCTAAAAGCCTTTATGATAAACAGGCATTTTTATAAAACCTAAATCCCCTTTGGTTCAGATTCAACTATTTCTTTCCTCCCAGGTGTAATTCATTTATACATTCATTCCTATCTGCTCCAAACATACTTTCCAACCTTAAATTTTACTGCTCCCTCTCATGAATGTTTTAATTAAGATTCTTTGGTCTTAAAATAACAAAGGAAACTCAAACTAGCTTCAGTGAAAAAGGGAAATGGCCCTCAGTACACAAAAGCAGGAATCGGTCAAACTTACAGAAGGTTCTGGATCCAGGCTGCGGAGTTAGCTAACTGTCTCCATTCTTTAGCTCTTCTTTCTTTCTATGCCTCTACTTCATTCTTCCACGTTTCTGCAGACCACCACTCCCACTCCCAAGTCCCCATAAGCAGAAAAAAAGTCAAAATATCCCTTGGACCAAGTTTTGTCTTCCAGAAATGAGGTTCTAAATGGCTCAGCATGATTTCCATCAACTGTGTCTAGGTAAGCGGACCTGTTCGGATGGAGCATCTTCAGAACAATGAGTGCTGGGCCCTCAGGTGGTCCAAGAAACTACCGGGAGCCACTCTGCTATGAGGTGACAGAGGGGTGCAGTTCAAAGGGTCATTCTTTCAAAACATGCCCTCTCTCGTGTCCTCTGTGCTGTGGACAATGTAAAGAGCTCACTCAGCCTGCAAGGCCCCCACCTCTCTCCACCCCCCGGAACCCCACCCACCACACCAGAATCCAGCCCTTGCAACCCTCCAGCTCCAATTACTGCAGCCTTGCAACTTCATCATTTTTCCCTTGGCTCTTTCCTCTTCTCTACCAGGCTGAAGGTTCTTTGAGAACTGAGCGCCAGTCTGACTCACCTCTGAGTGCCCATAAAATTCAGTAAAAATATTTAATGGATGCAAGATGTAGAAGTAAATCATTTCTCAGGGAAGAAGATGTTTTGTCTTCTGTTAAAAAAGAGAGTTTTTATTTTACTTTTCAGCTTAATTGCTTTCTCTTTCCTGAGATAAACATATTCTTTCCCCTTTAACTGTCTCTCTTGAGCTCAATTTTAAAGCAGTGTGATTATTTTCTGTGAAAATGAAGTGGCCTTATATTGTCCAAGTGGTTAGTCCTGGAGAAAAAATAAAAGATAGTGGGTAATTGGAGGAGACTTTTATAAAGGGAGCATTCATGAAACTGTGGACAGAGATTTAGGAACCCTCAGAGACTGAGGGTTTCCCTGGTGGCTCAGATGATAAAGAATCTGCCTGCAAGGCAAGAGACCCAGATTCAGTCCCTTAGTTAGGAAGATCCCCTGGAGGAGGGAATGGTTACTCACTCCAGTATTCTTCCCTGGAGAATCCATGGACAGAGGGGCCTGCGTCTAACAGTCCATGGGATTTTGAAGAATCAGACATGGCTGAGAGACTTTCACACACGAGGGATAGTGTGGTGCACCTGGGCTTGCCTGAGTGGGAAACCTTTGCTTTCCCATCCCAAAGGAGACTGCTGCGTAGTGAGAACCGAGAGGAGGTGGGTGTCCAGCGAGAACTGCCTGCCAGGAGCCCTCAGAGGGTGACGCCAGCTGCCGGTGACCCACCAGAGAGGAAGCCAGAGGAACACATACCATGATCCTAGCCTCCTCCTTCCTTCTGATCCCCTGCCAGAACTCGCCAGTGAGCGAAACCAAACCGGAAGACAGAGGACAGAGCACACACACAGGTCGGCTCTGAAGGCGAACGGAGCAGGTGCGAGATTAGATCTGGAGGGGAAGCCGGCCCGCTGCAGCTTCCTCATGGATGCACGCTCCCGTGAGCCACGGTCAGCGAGCTGGTGCAGCCCCTCATCTCAGCCATGGAGGAAAGATCAGTATGCTTCATGTGGGAACTGGACTCACGTCAAATTCTAGGAGGAGCTTCCCTGGTGGTACAGCTGTAAAGAATCTGCCTGCAACGCAGGAGATGCAGGTTCGACCCCTGGGTGGGGAAGATCCCCCGGAGAAGGAAATGGCAACCCACCCCAGTATTCTTGCCTGGGAAATCCCATGGTCAGGGGACCCTGGCGGCCTACAGTCCATGGGGTCGCAAGAGTTGGGCATGATTTGGCAACAACAACTTCTAGGGACTCCCATGTCCTTATTCAACCAGCCTGGTTATGAAATGTGAATTGTGTGTCACAACTACAAGAGATCAAGGGCAGCGGTGCCTATGACCCCACACTTTAACGTGTATCACATGTTCAGCCTCCAAGTCACAGCGGAACCTCGGGGTAAAGTGAGGGCCAGCAGACCTGGGTTCACGTCCTGGCTCCACAGCTTACCCCCAGGGAGGTGACTCGGGACAGGTCGCTCCACCTGCCTAGGACTCGGTGATCTTCCATCTGTAAGACTGCTGTGTCCATGGAAACAGACCTGTAATTGTCAAGGGGGAGGAGGCGGGGGAGGAATGGACTGGGAGTTTGGGTTAGCAGATGCAGGCTGTTGCATATACAAGATGGGTAAGCAACAAGGTCCTACTGCATAGCACAGAGAACTATATTCAGTATCCATGTACACCCATGGCTGATTCAGGTCAATGTATGGCAAAAACCACTACAATATTGTAAAGTAATTAGCCTCCAATTAAAATGAATAAATTACAAAATAAAAATAGTAATCTTCAATGATAAAAAAGAAAAATAATCTGAAATGATATATACCAACTGTTTACATGTTTGCATGTTTACAATTTCTGCATGCAGCATTTGGTGTGTGCATTTTAATTATTTTTCTTATCTGTATTTACTATTTTTTTCTAGCTACATCAAAAAGATTTTCAAATTCTTAAATTGCTTTTTTCTATTTTTACGATAATTAATAAGTGATTGAAACTTTAAAAAATATATACTATGATAAACCATGATGGAAGAGAATATGAAAAAGAAAGTATATATATATATGTGTGTGTGTGTGTGTGTGTGTGTGTGTGTGTATAATTGAGTCACTTTGCTATATAGCAGAAATTAGTACAGTGTTGTAAATCAACTATACTTCAATAAAACAGATTAAAAATAGAAGACTGTCATGCTGCTTCCAACTCCATCGTCCTGTGTTTCTAAGTCCTGGTCTCCTTTGCTTTAAAAGGAAACCAGACTTCACCACGTGGATAGTGACAGTAAGGTATCACAGCATCCTTCCATGCCCTCTGTTAGTACCAGAACTCTAGAATGAGAGAGTTTTTATGCTCGGGGTGATGGTTTTTCCCATCACTTCTCCACTCACTCAAATACAGTAGTTTGCCTGTTGAAGTGAGGTGCAGTGCCAGACACACAGTCATGTCTCTTTGCGACCCCGTGGACTGCAGCCCACCAAGCTCCTTTGTCCATGGGATTCTCCAGGCAAGAATGCTGGAGTGGGTCACCATGCCCTCCTCCAGGGGATCTTCCTGACCTGCCAAGATTTAATGATTTTTAGTATTTATTTACTTATTTATTTTTGGCTGCCTGGGGTCTTAGTTGCAGCACGTAGATTTTTCATGGCAGCAGATGGGCTTCTCTCTAGTTGTGGCACACAGGATTGCAGTGCACAGGCTTAGTTGCCCTATAGCTTGTGAGATCTTAGTTCCCCAACCAGGGATCGAACCTACGTCCCCTGCTTTAGAAGGCAAATTCTTAACCACTGGACTGCTAGGAAAGTCCTTCAATTTCTTTGATTTTTGATCCTTTATTTTGATTCTTTCTCCCAATTTCTCTGAGTGAACCACTAAAAGGAGAACAATGAACAAGGCCAACAGAGTAAAAAGTAATTGATTCTCAGGGGTGTGTTCATTGTTTTGGATGTTTCAGCACTTTTAAGCCTCACAGTAACCCATTAAGATGGGCTCAGTTTTATCCCCATTTCACCCACAAGGAAACTGAGACTCAGAGATGGTTACTTGCCCAAAGCTAGTGTTTGAACCACAGCTTAAACCTTGCTCTTGCTGCATTTAAAGCCCACACTGTTTCTCCTTCGTGACTCTGCACGTGTGCTTGATTTAGATATTCCTGGAACTAATTCTTGAACTTTAGCCTTTGTCTTGCCTGTCAGGACATCCCAGTAACTTAAAAAACCTGCATCAGTTCCAAACCGCTACCTGCTCCAACCCCCAGGGGAGCCTCCTCCTGCCTCCCCAGGTGCTCAGGCCCCACCTATCCTGTGTGCGTGGTTTGCACAACACACAGACAAGTGGATAGCTGGGCCTGGACACAGCCCTTCAGGTCTTAAAAGGGTTTTACTGGCTTTTTATTGGCATTTCCTCCCTAAACCTCAGTGCAGTAATTCACCCTTCTGATCCCCAGGGTACAGATTAGCACATGGAAGGAAGCCTAGAAAGGTTGTGACTTGCCCTTTTGTCAGAAGGTGAGGTGGTAGCCAAGCCTCCCATCAGCTTCTCCTCCCTCCCCTCCTTCCTTGTCTTTATATGTTGAAATGTTATATGTTATCTTATACAGGTTGAAATATGCCGACACTGGGGTGGAAATGTAGCTTGAGTGGGAAAACTAAGGCAAAAGGAAGGCAAGGTAAAGCAGGCAAGCACAGAAGACATCACTGAAAAGTGCTGGGTGATTCTTCAACAGGAAATAGCTAAGAAGGGAGACTAGAGAGTCTTTCAATGAAATAATCTGGAATCAACACGGGAGGAGCAGCTCAGTTGCCTTGGCCGATCACTCAGACTTCAGAGTACAGAGTGAAGTCAACAGCAACTGTGGACTCTGACAGTACAAGGGCTGGAATGGTTCAAAGCACAAGACTCTTAACTCAAACATTTCTTGATTGAAAACTAAGCCATTAAGTATCCCCTGGCATGGCATATTTTATATGCCAAGTATCTTCCACTTTGATATCTACCTGCATGACCGTGATATCCCACTGGCCCTCCTTATTCCTGAGAATCTCTGCTAGGATGTCTCACGCATCCCCAGCCAGCCTGCTGGCCTCAGTGTCCACAGTGATGTTCCTCTCTACTGTCCACGAAGTGCCCAAGAGAAGCTTTTCCTACCCCTGCCCATCTTGAGAACATCAGGGTCCATGCCAAGGGGCTGTGGCTGGAGGCGCCCAAAGCCTCTAGTCTTCTAGGCGCCAGACTGCATGTCCTCATTGACATTATCCTGCATTTTGTCACCCAAGCCCCAGAGGAAGTCTGCTTGGATCACAGTCTCATCAAGGCTGTCTTGAATAGCTTCCGTTGGCTTTTATGTCTACTGGCAAACTATGATACCAAGATCCTGTCTGCAAAAACTTACTGAAGAATGCAAGGAGATTCTGGAGACTTTCCAAGAAGAAGGCATTTCTTGAAGGCATTCCACATGTTTATTTAACAAATGTTTATTTAATAACAACTGTATTCTGGCCCTTAGCACATGTTACCCTGAAGAATGCAGAAGTTAAGAATGCAAAACCCACATATCTCAATTTTTTTCTCCCCCTTAATGCATTAAATAGCTAGCTTCAAACACTCCTAGTTGTAGTACCAGTTCATGATGGATGCATTGATTTTCAGCTGAAGAAACATTCCCCTCAGGAGAAAGGGAAAGGTATATACTAAAGATGAATAACAGGCAATTCTAATAAAAAGTTGTGCCCCTTTTCCAGCCTCAAAGCCTCTCCCACCCTCATAGGACTGAAATCACATTTCCCCAAACCAAAGACCACCTTCAAAGGGAGACTTTAGCTCCCCATTCATAAACAGAAAATAATGCAAAATCAACGAGAACTGGGGCACAGGCAACAAAACAGAATTCCTTCCTGCTCTTGCTCTCCATGAGAAATATTTAAGAAAATTCCACCTCTTTCAGAGGAAGCAGGGGGTTCCAGAAGCATATGTGATCACCCAAGCTCAGCCCTCCAAGGTCATGCAGCACACCCAGGTCTTTGCAGAGGGGAATGCTAGAAAGAGTGAAAGAGGCTTGAGTAGCCTCGCCTAGTCGTGCGTCCTTTTAGATGACTCTCGGTGTCTCCAGGATGCTGACAGTGGTCTTTATTTCCCCATACTCTGAGAGATTTTCAGGAGTGGCTGTGGTCCACCTGAAATAGAACCCCATCTTCTCATCCCACAACATAAAGTCCACATAGAGCCATCAGAAGTGAGGGTGATGATGCACCGCCACTATCAAACGAGAACACAGGCTCCTCCTCTGATCTCTCTTGGTTCTGACCTCATACACCGTGACATCATAAAACAAGTCTGGCCTACACAAGGGTCTTATCACCCAAAGCTAAATCATTACAGGCCTTTGGATTTTTTAGAATAATGTAACTCAAATTTCCCTTCAATTCTTAAATACATTTCAGATTGCCATTGTTACTTTCCTGATAGTGTGCTACTGGGACGTCAATTGTAGAGAGAGTGGGGTGGAGGCAATTTTTTCAGCCCCCCTCCAAAATAAAACACATCAGGGCAAGGGAGCAGGCTTTGGAGTTAGACAGATGTGTATTCAACCCTAGGTCACTCTCTAGCTGATGATCTTCAACAGTTTGTTTAGCTTTTCTATCACTCTGTTACTGATACCTATTTCACTGGCACACAGCAAGGACTAAATATGTTTTAGTAGTTCAAGGAGACAGAGAAGGAGTAATAGTAATAGAGAATCAACAGAAGCAGCTTACACTAGTAGTGGTAATTATCATTATCATTAACCTTACAAGACAGACAATGTCTAGAAGACATGAGATTTAAATGCAAAAGAAAAGCTGTATTTACCCTTAAATTTTCCGGGCTACATCCTGGAGAAGGAGGGAAATGATTCACCCAAGATTATACAGCCCAGAGTTGCATGGTGAAGATTTGAATTCAGGACTGTCTGACTCCAAAGCAAATATAGGTGCTGGCAAGTAATAAAGGTGTAGAACTAAGGGCATAGTAATGGAAAGATAGTATAGGACAGCACTCAGATCAGCTCAGGTATCAGTCTAGTTGACTTCAGATCCTAACTCTGCCATGAACTAGATGTGTAACTTTGTGGAAATTATTTAGTGTCTCTAAGCATCCATTTTTTTTCACCCCTAAAATCAGCTAAGTGACGGCTATGGACTGAATGCATGTGTTTGTTCCAAATTTATATGTTGAATTTCAAGTTTCCCATGTGATTATATTTGGAGTAAGGAAATAACAAGGCTAAATGAAGCCACAGGGGTGGGGCCCTGCTCCAATAGGATAAGCGTCCATGTAAGAAGAGGATCTGAGCTGAGCTAGCAGCATTCTCTCCCCCAGGTGCTCTCTGTCTCTCTCTGTGTCTGTCTGTGTATGTGTGGTTCTCCGTCTCTGCCTCTCCCTCCCTCTCTCCCTCTCCCATCTTCTCGCTCCCTCTCCTCCCACCCATGTGAAGAATCAGAGAGATGGCCGCTGCCTACAAGCTGAGAGACGAGGACTCAGAATGAAACCTACCTTGCTGGAGCCTTGATCTTGGACTTCCAGCCTCCAGAACTCTTAGAAATAAGTTTCTGTTATTCAGGCCACCCAGCATGAAGTATTTTGTTAAGACAATCCTAACAAATTGATACACTAACACATTACTCAAAGAACTTCTAAGATAATTAAACAAGATCTCCTAAAGTGTTTTTCACCAAGAGTTGACACATAGAAAGTATACAACACATGGCATATATTATAATCACCTCATGAGAAATAAGGCGAAGCAGCCAATCTGGTGCCTGCTAAAATAATGGTTCCATCAGGCACAAAAAGTCAGTGTGGAGTTGTGAGGGAGTGACAAGTTCTGTAGCCAAGGGACTTGTAGGAAACGTAGAGGAGGTGGGGGATGGGACGGTGTGAACAACCCAGTTACCCCTGGAGAGGGAAATCAGTGGGTCCAGGCTGGAAGGCCCAGCTTGTTTAACCCAGGACTGCTGAGCACACTGTGGTCAGAGAGAGAATCCTAATTGTGATCCAGGTAAGAAAGCAGAGGTCAAAACAAGAGGTCTTTGTAGAAGCTTAAGTGGAAAAACAGGACAAGGAGACGGACGACAGGAAGATGAGGAACGAGGCAGAGCGCAGAGTGTGAGGCAGATTGGGGGAGTTGTAAACCATTCAGCCCAGAGGCTCTGGCCCCTGTGGGTGTGTGAGAGCTGCATTTCCACACAGCTTAAAGACAGTGAGCCAGACAAGGCAGGGAAGGATCTGGTCACCAACAGTGCAGGTCAGAAGCACACACTTCCCAGCCTACATCACTGGGAATGATCTGTGGGCACCAGAAAAAAGGGCATTAGAGACGAGCATCAGCTGCTTAGATGGGAAAGCTAGTCGTTCAAGGTCAGAGAGCAGGAGTCATTCCAGGGAAAGAAAGGATTTGGGAGAAGCCAAGCTGTTAGCTTTTGACTTGTTTCTATTAATTGCTCCCTCCAGGCTTCTGTGATCAGGCAAAAGAGGGTTCTTCTACTTAGCTACTCAATACATCTCTACTGAATAACTTCTCTGTGCTATAGACACCAATATAAGCACTGAAGATACCACAATAAAAAGACAGACATAAAATACTTTATTTCAAAGAGGAAATGCAGATAATAAATAAGCAAACAGAAAGACAAAATCATTTCACATGGGGAAAAGCACTGTAAAGCCAATTAAGCAAGGGAATCTTAGAGAAAGTGATGAAACAGGTAGCAAGATAACTTTAGACAAAATAAGGAAAAGTTGTCTGAGAAGAAGATAATGGAGTTGAACCCAAATGACCACAAGCACATAGCCTTCCCTCTAAAATGCTCAAAATTAAGGTCAGGAAATGAAGCAGAAAGTAGCACCTCTGTGGCATTTCTTCCCTTCTTAGATTTTCTCCCAGCCTGAACATCCATTTGGAAACCATCCATTTGTCTTTTTATCCATTCAACATGTATTGAGTATCTACACATGCCAGGTACTGTGTTTGGCACAGGGAATGTAATATAATACAGGCACTGACATCTGACCACAGACCAACGGTGAGGCAGTGAATGAATCCAAATTTTAGACAAGAACAGGATTCTGCACTTACTGTTGACTCCATTTGGATCAAAATTCAACTAGGGGGACATGTGCACATGTGTGTTATGTGTGTGTTTATCCAGATAAACGTGTGCCTGGCAGCATATGAGTCCACAGTCAATAAAGCAAAGTCTGCACATATATTTGGCCGAAGCACACATAAGGTAAATCTTCTTTTAGCACAGTGAAAGTGACTTCCACACATTCAGCCAAAACCAGGCTTGTTACACTCTGAAAAGTAAAGGCTGGGTCTGAGACAGTCATCCTGCTGCAAGGTTCACACTGAGCTAAAAATACAGAGGAGAAAAACAATGATCTCAGCAAGGTAATTGCCAATAGGTGAACAAATGAAGCAGACAGAAAGCGAACAGCAACTTGGCCGACCTCCAGGGAAGGGATGAGCTTGCGTATGTGGTTAGCGCCAGGGTGGCACCAGCAGTGGTTACTGTCCCGCAAAACAGATTAAAACTGGTTATCCAGCCTTTCCTGACACTTCACACCCCTGGTCCCCGAAGGCATGCTTGGTGGGGAGGGGAAAGAGAGGTCAGCCTGGGAGAAAGGAGACAAGCGGCAGGAAGGGAGATGGAGGGTCTTGTTTTCCAAACCTTCAAATATCTCAATTGATCTGACTTAACTCACTTTCTTTTTTTTTTTCCCTGTGTGGATTTTATGCACCAGTGGCCAGCAATGTCCAAGGAAGCAAGAAACTTTATTTTTGTTTGGGCTTGGCCAGGATCTCTGGGCAGCCAGCTTGTTATTTTATTTTAAGAAAGCGGCTGTATTTTAGTTAGGGAGCCTGTTTAGGAGCATATTTGGAGCAGAGGTTTTAAAGTGCCATCTTCCAGAAAGATTTCGTCCAGACTGAAAGCAGAAGGGAACCGGATGAACGACTGGGGCACATCGCCCCTGATTCTGGTTCCATGGAAATAATCTAGGGGTTTGTCCCTTTGGGCATTTTTCATTCTTCACCTCCACAATGAGGGTGCTAACACCTGAAACCGCCACATCTTGCTGGGATCCTGAATGGATCGAGTTACCGTGAAAACCACACAGGTACAGGCCTGCAGGCTTGCAAAGGATTCTTCCCTCAGAAACCTCTCAGCTTGAGCCAGGAAAGAACACTACCACATTTTTCTTGGCTTTTTATAGGGTGTTGATCCAAGGATCTGTTTTTACATTCGAATGCAGCAGTCGGACTGGAGCATAATAGATTGCAGACCTTTGTGAGGAATCTCTGTGAGGCTTCGGCAGGCAACTGTGAGCTGTTGCAAAGAACTGCACTGTCAGCAGCTTAGCCCCTGGGCCCTCGGCCATGTTTTCCTTATTTTTAAAGGAGTCGTTGACCTTCCACAGGCCTGTATCAAAACGGGGCGAACAAAAATGCGGCCAGACATGGTGGGGTTGGAGGAGACTGCTTTCAGGGTCTGGAAAGGGCTTCATTTGGTCTATTTACTGTCATGGAAATTCTGAGTGTGACTTCGAGGCCCTCCTGGCTCAAAGCCAGATGGAAAGGTTTGGGGAAAAAAGAGCAGAGCCTCAGTCGGGGAGTGAGCGGGGTGGGAAAGCAGCTGCCCTGGCACGGCCCCAGAGGGATGCAAAGAGCCCCGGTGCCTATTGTGCAAAGGCAGATTCAGAGGGCCCCGCAAGTGTGGACGGAGCGGGCAGCCGGGGTCACTGCTCCAGGTGGCCGGGCTTGATGAGCACGCCGGGAACTTGCTCCAAGTTGTTCTTGCCAAGGGAGGGCCCGCCAATCATATCACTTGCTCATTCATTCATTCATTCATTCTGCGAACAGTTCTTAAGAGTCTGCTGGGTTTAGGACATGATGCTCAGCACTGAGAATATAGAAATGACCAACACAGTCTCTGCCTACTGTTCCGTAAGGGAAAAGAAAGTGAAAGTGTGAGTCACTCAGCCTTGTCCAACTCTTTGTGACCCCATGGACTGTAGCCAGGCTCCTCTGTCCATGGGATTCTCCAGGCAAAAAACCTGGAATGGGCAACCATTCCCTTCTCCAGGGGATCTTCCTGACCCAGGATCAAACCTGTGTCTCCTGCATTGCAGGCGGATTCCTTACCATCTGAGCCACCAGGGAAGCCCTCTGTAAGGAGACCGTCTAGCAAGAAACTGTGCCACTAAAGGAAGCCAGACCAGAGTCCCAGGGGAGGGTCAGATCACTTGCCTCGGCACTTCCCCATGTGCGCCATCCCCAGGGAATCTCAGTTCATTTCACCCAACACCACAGGAATTTCAGCGAACCCTGGGCCAGAAAGAGCTGTGTTCTCCGCCTCACAGGCCCAGAGCACCCACGGGTGAATGTGCACCGGCCAGGTTCAGAATCTCACTCCCCCTCAAGTACAAAGGATGGAGGAGCTGTCCATTGTCCCCTCTCCCAGGGGATTTGCATGTTAAGGAGGATTATCACTTCAGCTAAAGGCCAGGCTGCCCAGCACAGGCTTTCAGGCCTGAGCAGGAAGGGCAGGGCGTGTCAGTACGAAGAGAGACTTCCTAGAAACACAGATGTCACTCACGGTGGGCAGGCTGCCCACTCTGGCTTTAGGCTGATCTGGACCTGAAAGGGGGGTCGGAAACCATCTGCCAGGGGAGAAAGCAGCAAGCCCGAGCTGAGCAGCCACCAGGGCCTTCTCTCCTGCGCTCTGTCTCCTGGACTGGCCTCTCTAAGCTCCCTGCAAGCGTGGACTTGTTTTCTGCTGAGCTCCCAGGTTTGATGTGTGTGTTGTGTGTTGTGTGTGTGTGCATGGTCACAGCTCAAAGAGAAGCAGCTGGTGGGAAGCCTGTGAGATAAAGAGGTTAGAGAAAAGACCCAAAGCAAAGAAGAGAGTTGGGGCTGGCTAGCCTCCAGAACCGCTATTATTTTCTGTGGTCTATAATCGCAGAACAGAGCTGAGGATGAAGGATGTCTTCTGAGCTGGGGGAGGGGAGGGGCCTGGCTCCTTGGAACGGCTGATTAACACCAGGCTAACGGCACTGTCATTAATCATCAGGGTGAACTTGAGCCACTGGGGTTGAGCCTCCAACCAGCAGTATAAATGAGATCTTTATTTCGGGAAATACTGAAACTTAGATGTTCTTCTCAACAGGATTCCCATCACCATGGCTCTCTTTAATTCAAATGAAACTTCCGGAGTATAATTGTCACGTTTTCCACTTTACAGTTCTATTCTAGAGATTTCTAGATCTCTTTAACTTTGATGTATCTGCTCTGATAGAGATGAAAGAATTCAAAACATTGGACTATTTACGTTATGAATGTTGATGTAATCAGTCTGAATAGGTCTTTTTTTCTTCCCAACTGTGATACCTTTCTTATTACTGGGTTAGAGTTGCTAGAAACAATTCTTATGAAAAGGAAATCTATTACTTTACAAATATACTAATTCAGACACTTTCTGGAATGAAGTTTAGTTCTACACTATCTGTAGACAAAAGGTTTGCTAAGGAAATGAGGACAATAAACAAAATCTCTGTCCAATTTTGTTTAGCCTCCTTGAAGAAACACACACTTCAAGGACTGTAGCAGTGCTCACTTACATGTAAATATTTTTATGCTACTTCAAATAATTCTTATCTTAAAAGCTGATCCTTAAAGAATCTACTTGATTACCTTTTTAAAAGTCATTTTCATGACCCTACCCCCTATTTGAAATTCACAAAAATGCTTTTCTTTGCATATATTTCCCTCAGAGTTAATTTGAGTAAATGATGTTGGTATATGTTAGTCTATTAATATAATCCAGAACTGATAAATGGATGGGTGGGTAGATGAATCTAGAATAAAATAGATCTGATTTATTTATATTACGATTTCCCTCAGATATAGGCCTCTGGATCTCAGGAATTCCTCTGGGACCTAAAAAGTTTGTCCATTTCTCTGAAGAGTTGTTTCTTCACCATCCAAGATTTTCTCCCACCCATGAGAGAATGCCGTAAGCCACCAATTCCAGGACAACTCCAGGCCTGCTCCCTGGTCCTCTGAGCAACTTCTTTTCCATCCTACCGCTTGTGCCAACCTTGGCTTTTTGGCCAATTATCTATTTGGATTTTGCTCTGCTTTGGGTTCGCCTCCCCAGGATTTGGCAACCAAGATTTGCAGTGAACAAATCAGCCTGCAAACTGATTCATGCTTTAAATTCAGCCTTGAGTCGTAACTAACCCTTCTTGGCTTTGACATCTTTTTCTATAACTTTTGGCAAGTCGCGCTCCTGCCTCACTCCCCCAGCCCAGCCTTTCTCTCCCCTACCTTCCATCCCAGGCCCAGACTCGTGGGAGGGGGCAAAATCAGGCAGTCTCCTCCCAAACCCTCTCAGGAGTGCCTCATCTCTGGTGCAGGTAAACTACGATCTCAGATTTGGTTAGCTTTGGATTCAGCACAGCTTTACTTTCAAAAGATGAAATTAATGCTATTTAAGAAGATAATGGTACTCTGCCACTTGGTCGTGAAAATTTCCACTCCAGAGTAAAGTGATTGATGACTTCATACTGAAATCTTCCTATGTTCCCGTCTCTTTTTTCTCCTTTGAAATAGCAGCACTTCTTTTATTCAGCCAAGAAACATTTTTTTTTTCTCCACTTTTCAATAGACCCAAACATTCTTCACTAATTAAATTCTGTCTTTAATACTTTCCCCAAATTTCCAAAGGTTTCCCTTAAAATATTTGTTAAATGTTTTACTCACAAAATACACAACATATAAAAATCAAGCAAACAGATGTTACCATTTTTTAATATGAAAAAGAAGTATAACATAAATCATGCTTTTGTGTATAAAATATGAAATAATGGGACTTCCCTGGTGGTCCAGTGGTTAAGACTTCACCTTCCAAATGCAGGGGGGTGTGGGTTTGATCCCCAGTCAGGGAACTAAGATCCCACATGCCTGGAGCCAAAAAGCCAAAACAGAAAGCAGAAGCAATATTTTAACAAATTCAATAAAGACTTTTAAAAAATATGTGAAGTAAGGCCTCTGTTCTTACCATAGCTCCAGGTGACCTCTCAGTTAAGTCTTGATAAAAGTTTAGTGCCAGACTTTTTCTAGCTTTCCACAAATGGGCATAAGCATTTTCAAGCCAAATATCAAGTTTCCCTTGATTGCTCATTGCTTCTCACCACATGTGAATTATCAAGAAATTCTGATGACTCTCCCTCCAACACCATCTAAAATTCACTTCATGCACTTGTTTTCACCTGCACTGCACGCTCAACCAAGCTGCCATCTTACCTCACCCGCTAACTGGGCAAGCCTCCAAGAAGTCTCCCCACTCACCCCTTCCCTTTAAATGGATCAATACTCTTGACGGCAAGCAAACACTGCACACCAACTCTAGTTGAGCAGAAAGACGATTATTGGAAGTCTCTCAGGAAATTCACAGACAATGAGAAGGCAAGAGGACTAGCCTCAGAGAGATGCTGAGGAGCTGCTACAGTGAAGTCATGGTCCAGGATGAGCTTGGCCAAGATGCTAAGCTGCCCCTACTGGACCTAGACACCTTTCTAGCATGACCCCCTTGGGGGGGTACTAGGTTTTGGACTCCACTGGGCCCCTGGCCTGGCCACCTCAGCCTCTGCTGGAATTAATCTGCCTTGTCCCAGATCTTTGTCTCACTGGAACTGGATTTGCAGTGGCTGGTGGAGCACTCAGGTCCGTCCCTTAGCTGTCAGAGTTGGAAAAAGGGACTTTCGGCCAGTTCAGCTTCTGGAGGGGGAGGAGGTGGGAAAAGTTTCCCACCTTGCAGGGTCGGGGTGGGGGGTTCCTTGGTGGGGGGATTCCCCAAACACAGGCCGGAGGCTCAGAGGCTCATCAGCTGAAAACAGTAATGTCAGGACTACGAACACCTACATTCCATTTCCACACAACAGCCTAAGAAAAGCTGTAGAACTTAAATTAGATCAGGCTACTCCTCTATTTTAAACCTTTCAGTGGTTCCTCATCACCCTGAAAATACAGTCTGAGCCACATGCCCTGGGATGCCAGCTGCCCTGTGGCACGTCCCCAGGGCTGGAAACCCACCGCCACCGAGGAGAGATCTATGAGGAAGTCAGGCTCACGCCCTTACTGTCCCTGATGTCACCAGGAGCCTCTTCGTGGGCAGGGAGGTTCAGATAAGTGCATTTGGACCCTGCGGCTGCTCAATGACTTAATTAGGAACATTTTAAAACTTCATTTTAATTAACTAATTTAAATTCCAGTCAGTTTATCACATGCATACAATACACTCGCACAGGTCCAGGGTCTAATGACCATCTTCAACAAAATCACTAACATTTGCATAGTGGCCCACAGTTTGCAACGTGCTCTCATATGCTTTAAATCATCTGATTCTCAAGAGACTCCTGTGACTAGGTAAGACAGACATTATTATCTCATTTTTTTCCCTTTATTTTTACTATCTCATTTTAACAGGTGAAAAAATTCAGTCTCAGAGGTCAAAAGCACTTCTCAAGTGCACGAGAAGAGGAGAGACCTAGATTAAAACCTACCTCTCCTAAAAGGGACCCTCCTGCACTGTTGGTGGGCATGTGCATTGGTGCAGTTGCTATTGGAGAACAGTTTGGAGGGTCCTAAAAAAGCTGAAAATAGAGCTGCCTTATGATCCAGCAATCCCACTCCTGGGGACATATCTCAACAAAATTCTAATTCAAAAAGATACACACACCCCAGTGTTCACAGAAGCACTATTTACAATAGCCAAGACATAGAAGCAACCTAAATGTCCATCAACAGATGAATGGATTATATATATATATATATATATATATATATATATATATATGTAATATATACTATATACATATACAAAATGGAATATTGCTCAGCCTAAAAGAGAAAGAATGCCATTTTCAGCCACATGAACGGACCTAGAGATTATCACACTAAGCAAAGTAAGCCAGAAAGAGAAAGGCAAATACCACATGATATCACTTATATATGGGATCTAAAATATGACACAAATGAATTTATCTATGAAACAGAAACAGCCTTACAAGTACAGAGAACAGACTTGAGATTGCCAAGGGATAGAGGAATGAGGGAGGGCTGACTTGGGAGTTTGGGATTAGCAGACGCAGACTATTATATATAGGATAGATAAACAACAAGGTTCTACTGCATAGCATTGGGAACTATATTCTATATCCTGTAATAAACCCATAATGGAAAAGAATATGAAAAAAAGGGCTTCCCTGGTGGTCCAGTGGTTAAGAATCTGCCATGCAATGCAAGGGACACTGGTTCTGTCCTTGGTCCGGGAAGATCTCACATGCCGTGAAGCTAGACTACTGAGCCAGTGCTCTAGAGCCTGAGAGCTGCAACTACTGAAGCCCAAACACCTAGAGCCCATGCTCTGCAACAAGAGAAGCCCCCACAGTGAGAAGCCTGCACACCACAGGAAACAGAAGCCCCTGCTTGCCAGAACTAGAGAAAGCCCACATGCAGCAACGAAGACCCACAACAACCAAAAAATAAATAAATCTATTTTTCAAAGAACATAAAAAAGAATGCATATATACGTATAACTGAATCACTTTGCAGTACGGCAGAAACTACCTCGTAAATCAAATACTTGAGCTAAAAAAAGTAATAACCCCATTGTGTGCTGTGCTTAGTCGCTCAGTCGTGTCCGACTCTTTGTGACCCCATGGACTGCAGCCCGCTAGGTTCCTCTTTCCATAGAGATTCTCCAGGCGAGAATACCAGAGTGGAATGCCATGCCCTCCTCCAGGGGATCTTCCTGACCCAGGGGTCCTACCCAAGTCTCCCGCATTGCACGTGGGTTCTTTACCATCTGAGCCACCAGGAGAGGTAGGGTTATTTTTTTTTTTTTTTTCAATTTAAAATAAAATAACCCTTCCTCCTCCACTTAACTCTAAACGTCCCTCAGAACCATGGAACTCACCAGGCGTTCTGAGTAATCAAGGTTTGATCAGAGGGTGTGAGGAGGTGAATAAATGAAGGTCAAGGGATCTCGATTCAGAAGCAGGTGGGAGTTAAAAAGAAGATAGCTGACTTTTCAGGGACTTGGGACTATCCAGCAATTAGGGATGTGCCCAAGCAAGTTTTAGGGTCCAGAGCAAGCCAGTACTGGGCCACCCCCTACTAATAGCCCACCTTTCCATGGTGTCTGTGAGTAAATTAAAATGACCATCAGGGACAGCCTCAACAAGGACAGTAAATACCAAAGAGACTGAGAAATAAGGTGATGCAGGAGGTACTGGTGATTGCTTGAGGGCCCATGCCCTATGAAACTGACTGGATGGATCTCCCAGCCTCGCCTGGAGGTCATCACCGCAGGTGGAAGGGGGATTGGGAGGAGGCGGAGCAAGGCAAGGCTAGGTTATCACCTTCCCCACCAGCACTCCAAGGGAGAAGCTGCCCTCGGTCCAGTCTTGTTGCTTTGAGAATTTATTTTGCAAATCAGAGACAACCCACAGCTCCCAGACCCTTCAGTCTATCAGCAAGTCAATATCCAGGGCTGGGCTTTTCCTGAGGAGACAGACCACAGGTCCGTGCTCAGGGTAACGGGGTGGGGTGGGGAGGGGGCATGACATTCAGTGCCTCTAACGCCTCCCCTGCTGTCGCCCCCCACTCATTGTGCCTGCCAGGCTTGGCCTCAGAAGAGTCCAGAGTGGCTCCTGACCGAATGCACATCACCGAGTACAATGCCTCTTTGTAGTCTGTTCACACCTTTCATCCCAGAGTTTCAAAGCTCGGTGCAAATGTTAACTTGTCCTCAGACATCCCAGGAGAGGCAAGTAGGTGGCATACGCTATTATCATCTCCTGTTTTATAGATGCAAACCAAGCTCTGAGCCACGGCCCGTCTCGCTGGAGGCCTCATGGTGAATAATTGTACATCCCAGGGACCTACATCTAGTCATTATATCATGTTGCTGCCAGAATAACAAAATTATCGGCTCTCTAATTGACAGCCATTTTCTTCTCTCACTTTCTTCTTCCTCTGGAGTCTCTCCTCCAGCTTTATAAAGTAGAGAACTTTATAAGTAGGTCCCACAAATCACCAGCCCTCAGCTGCCCTTCACTTAAAAGAAGTCGGAAGATGAATTAGCATAAATGATCAGTTGCCTAGGGAAACAGTGTGGGCCAGGTCAGCGTGTTATTTAGAGTGGACAGTCACAGTGACCATAAGCCCCACTGGCCTCTCCTGAGATATCTGCCACCTTGGGCTGAGAACAGCGCTGGCGCTAACCCAAACGAGGAGACCATCTTCTGTACCATATGACTGAACCCCCAAGAGGCCACACCTGATTGAGCCAGAGGCAGGTCTGTGACTTATAAGGGGAGCTGGTAAGACAGTTGTATTCAAACTATTGGGACTGGGCAGGTGTGTGGGGGGGGGGGGGCAGAAATGGTGGGCTTCCATTAGGTGGTCAAACTGAGAGTAGTGGGCAAGTTTAGAAAGAAAAGACACCTAAAGAATAGGGAATCACATCAATGTGGAGAACCAGAGATCAGACCTTCTGCTGTTGTAAGAGTTTAAACAAGTCCTTGGAACTACTGTGGATTCTGAATGATCTTAAAGTTCCTCCTGTGAGTCTTGGCCATACCACGATCATGTTCTTTTTAAAATTTTTTTAATTGAACTATAGTTGACTTATAACGTTTGTTAGTTTCTTCCAATGTTTGTTAGTTTCTGATGTACAGCAAAGTGATTCAATTATACATACAAATATATGTATTTATATATATATACACATATATATGTATATATAAATATATTCTTTTCTATATTTTTCCATTACAGATTATTACAAGATATTGAATATTGTACCCTGTGCTGCACAAGTCCTTATTGTTATCTATTTTATATATAGTAGTGTCTATCTCTTAAAACTCCTAATTGACCCCTCCCTGCTGTCCTCCCCCCCACCTTGGAGAAGGCAATGGCACCCCACTCCAGTACTCTTGCCTGGAAAAATCCGATGAATGGAGGAGCCTGGTGGGCTGCAGTCCATGGGATCACTAAGAGTCGGACACGACTGAGTAACTTCACTTTCACTTTTCACTTTCATGCATTGGAGAAGGAAATGGCAACCCACTCCAGTGTTCTTGCCTGGAGAATCCCGGGGACAGGGGAGCCTGGTGGGCTGCCATCTATGGGGTCACACAGAGTCAAACACGACTGAAATGACTTAGCAGCAGCAGCTGTCCCCTTTGGTAACCAGAAGCTTGTTTTCTATGCCTGTGAGTCTATTTCTGTTTTGTAAATAAATTCATTTGTAGTTTCCACATATAAATTATATCATATGATATTTGCCTTTCTCTGACTTACATCCCTTAGTATGATAATGTCTAGGACCATTCATATTGTTGCAAGTGGCATTATTTCATTCTTTTTTATGACTGAGTAATATTCCATGGTATGTATATACCATAACTTCTTTACCCATTCATCTGTTGATGGACACTTAGGTTGCTTCCATGTCTTGTTGATCTTATTGTTTAGTCAACAAATTATGTCTGACTCTTTCTGACCCCATGGACTGCAGCATGCCAGGCTTCCTTGTCCTTCACTATCTCCAAGAGTTTGCTCAAACTCATGTCCATTGAGTCAAGGATGTCATCCAACAACCTCATCCTCTGGTGTCCCCTTCTCCTCCTGCCTTCAATCTTTCCCAGAATCAGGGTCTCTTCCAATGAGTTGACTCTTCACATCAGGTGGCCAAAGTATTGGAGTTCAGCTTCAGTATCAGTCCTTGCAATAAATATTCAGGGCTGATTTCCTTTAAGACTGATTGGTTTGATCTCCTTACAGTCCAAGAGACATGTCTTGGCTATTGCAAATAGTGCTGCTATGATCACATGTGTGCATGTATCTTTTAGAATTGCAGTTTTCTCTAGATATATGGCCAGGAGTGGGATTGCTGGATCATATGGTTACTTCCATACTGTTCTTCATAGTGACTACACCAATTTACATTCCCACCAACACCGTAAGAGTGTTCCCATTTCTCCACATCCTCTCCAGCATTTATTATTTGTAGATTTTTTGATGATGACCATTCTTACTGGTGTGAGATGATACCTCATTTTAGCTTAGATTTGCATTTCTCTAATAATTAGCAGTGTTAAGTACAGGGTCGCATTCCTTTTACATTCCTATCTCTATTGCTTTTCTTTATAATATGCTCCCATTCTTAGCCCGAGATCAGAAATGCCTAATAAAGATTTTCATTTAAATTCTATGACATACATGCTTGATTCAATATCAAGTTGAACAAGCCCCTTGTTCTTCGGGCTTCTAAGCTTTCATCAGCAAAATGGAGATAATTATTTCTTAGGCCATGCCTTCAGAGTTAAGTGGACTTCCTAAATATCTAGTTGATTTGAAGTGAGGTTTTTCTGGCAATCCTAACATCCAATCACTAAGCAATCAGTGAATGTCCACCTGATTTGATTATTTAGAATTTTGGAGTAATGACTAACCTTTTTGAGCCCTGTCACCAAGTCCTATTAAATAAAGGATGACATTTCATTGATGTATATCTGAAGAGTGGGAGCAGATACTATGAAGCCTGGGCAAACCACTCCCTGAACATTTGGCATTTCTTTGAAATTGTGTGTTTCATCTCTAAAGTTCAAGTAAATTTCATCTTCTACTTCAAAAAAAAGAAGAGGATAGTGTTGGCTCTGCCATCCAATGGATCCAGCCCATCTCTCAGTGGCAGACCAGGAAAGATACTCATCCTAGTGGCTTATAATCCCAGGCTTTTGGAAATGCTGAGATATAAATTGTGATGTAGAATATGGAAGACATCAATTATGCTGCCTGAATGGCACAAATAAATCTTATCTAGGAGAGGGAAATTCAAATAGACACTGTGTCCTTAGGAGAAAAAGCTCAACACACATAAAACATTTTCAAGAAATGAGAGAGTTGACATTTTGATCAATCAACCTAAGCTATTAAATACCACCATCTCTGCCAAGTTAATTCTCTGCAAATGAAAAGCCCAATCCTATCCAAGTGCAGTGCTGCCAACATCCAGCTCTGCAATCACATTATGGAAGGAAAAAAACCCCAGAACTAAAGGAGTTAGGGCAAAGCCCAAAGACATGAAAAATGCTAGGTGTGCAGAGTGGCACTTCCCTCAGGGATCTGCCCTGAGCTGTCTCAGCAGCTTTGCTGCCTGGGGGAGAGGAGCTGCTGTTGGAAGAACCACCACCTTCTCTTTGCATATCCAGTGCAGGTCAGCTCATCTCTCAGACGGCTGCTGGGCAAGTGGTAGCTCCCCCAGGGTCTCCCCCGCTCACACTTCACCCTGGCGGACATCCATCCTAGGCTCTGGCCCCATGTTCATTTCAGGGGTAACTGCTGAGACTCTGAAGCTGCTCCTCGCAGGAAACAGGAGGGGGTCCATTCCATGTGGATGCCAGCAGGCAGGCCGGGCAAAAGGAATAAATTCTGGCTTCACGGTGGGATCGGTGGTCAGGTGTTTCATTTAGGCAGGACTTTGGAGAGGAAAGCTGCCTTGAGTCTTTTCTTCCAAAGCATATGAAGGAACAGGAAAAGTTTTATATGCCATCTTGAGCCACAAAATCAAGAGGCAGAGCCGATCAAGGTTTGAATAGCCTGGATCTTTTATCATTTGAGGAAGAGTTCCTCTGTTAAAAAAAAAAAAAAAAAAAAAAGTTAAAAAATTATGCACAGGATCTTAAAAGAAAGCCCTGGCAGGGGCTGACTCATGGCAGCTTATATGTATATTCACCTGTGTCTTTTGGAATGTCCTTAGCATCTCTTTGTCGGAGACTCTCGAAGCCTTATCGGCACTAGGGCATGGGTTCAAGGAAGAGGGACAGACTTCACTGAAAACCCCATGCAGTTCTGTTACTCCAGCCAGGCTGGCTTTAGAACTCTGGGTTCTGAATTCAGTTGAGCTATCAACTCTCAGGGTCGCTAAGTATGGGTCTGTGACTTTCCAAAATTTGTGTGTTGAAGTCCTAACCCCCAGTACCTCAGAAAGTAAGTTTATTTGAAGATAGAGTTTTTTCCAGAAGCAATCAAGTTAAAATGAGGTCATTAGGGTGGACGCTGATGCAATATGACCATTGGTTGGTTTAGTCATTAAGTCATGTCTGACTCTTTGTGACTCCCTGGACGTAGCCCGCCTGGCTCCTCTGCCCCTGGAATTCTTCAGTCAAGAATACATTTCCTGCTCCAAGTGATCTTCCTGACCCAGGGATCAACCCCGTGTTTCCTTCATTGCAGGCAGTCTGCTATACTACTGCAGGGGGATTCTTGGCTGACTGAGCTAGCAGGGAAGCCCAAGAGTGACCGGTGTCCTTATTAAAAATGGGATATGAAGACAGACACATGCATAGAAGGAATGTCATGTGAACATGCAAGCAGGGGTGGAGCGTGATGCTACTACAAGTCAGGGATGCCAAAAATGGCCAGCAAGCCCCCAGAAGCTCGAGGAGAGGCCGGAAACTGAGCCTTCTTCACAGCCTGTGGAAGCAACCAACCCTGCAGACACCTTGCCCTTGGACTTCTAGCCTCCAGAACCGTGAGACAGTAATTTCGGTTGCTTAAGCCACTGAATTTGCGGTACTTTGTTAGTGCAGCCCTTTCAGTCTAATACAATCTAATCTAATGGCCAAGCGTGACTGAGTGACTACGCACAGCACAGTCTAATGGGTACTTCGCTGCTCTTCAGCATTTGCCAGAGGTGGCGTTATAGAGGTAAAGAACCTGCCCACCAATGCAGGAGACATAAGAGGGTCGGGATGATCCCCTGGAGGAGGGCATGGCAACCCACTCCAGTACTCTTGCCTGGAGAGTCCCCATGGACAGAGGAGCCTGGCGGGGTACGGTCCATAGGGTTGCATAGAATTGGACATGACTGAAGTGACTTGGCATGCACGCAAACACCAAAATCACACTCTTCATCATCTAAGGTGCAAGGTAGCTACCAGAACAGCAATATGAAAGGGCTCTTCTATTTATAAGGAATAACTCATAACCAGAGTTTCTCTAAGCATATCTGCCGAAAGGTCCTCTTTTATTTGCCTGATTGCATTTCTAATAATGTCATTTGAGTCATCAGTCATCATATGAAAGATGATTTCAATAATTTTTTTTTTAATGCACTCAGCTATTCTTGCAGTCTCAGGCCTTCATCCCAGGAGAGGATAGCCTTTGTTCACGAAATTTCAGCCAGCATTCCTTGAGCACATACTGTGCAACTGCTGGGCTGGAGACAGGGAGACAAAACTTCACAAGACAGAAACAGGCTTTCAAGGAATTGTAGTGTGGTGAGAAAACAAACGGAGCAAGACCTATGATACAGCTTGTTCATCACAAAGTGATGTTTATAAAGTGAGATGGCAACTCAGAGTAAGAAGAATCCCAGCAGGACTGTTTTAGAGAAGGTAAGATTTCAGTGGGGTTTTTAAGGATGAATAAGAGTTTTCCAGGCAGAGAAAGAGAGTCAGAAGGAAAACCAAGGAGAGTTTGAAGCATGTTGAATGCATCACTGAGAATGCAGTGCAGTGCTTAGATTAGAGAGAAGAATACCAAAGCAAAGGCAGAACAAGAGCTCTTGGTAGCAGTGAGTAGGAGAGGGCCAGGAGCTGGGGACAGTAGTTCTAAATTCAAAATCCATCTTCTTCATCTTCCTTGAGATCCATTGTTGACATGTGTCTCCAGGAAGCCTGACTCAGGTGGCCTCCTTGAGAAACCCTGCTGATTCCGCCAGTTTGGACTAGTCTAGAATGAAAAGCCACATGGGCACAGAGCAGGCAAAGGCACAGCAGAAGGAGGAGCCTGACCCCTGCCAAGCGCTGTGGTTACTTTTCACTTTGTAGCTTACATTTTCCCTTCTGCTCGGGTTCTCAGGAGACCAGAGAGCTGGCCCTGCCTGGCTCCAGGGCACCTGGAGGGGCTTTCCTGCTTTGGTAGCTTAACCTGGTCAAGTCGGCCGTGTCACTGACTCCGCAAACACTTCAGGCAGCGTGCGGGCCACCAGGCATACAACCGCAGCCCCCGCGAGCAAGAGTCACCTCTTCACCCCAAAGACAGTTGTTGACGGCTTGTGGCCCGGAAGGCAGAGTATGCACAATGGGGAACCAGGGGTCCTGGCTTCGAGGCCTGGCTGTGCAACCTCTAAGCTGTGTAACCTTTAGTGCATCGCCTGGCGTCTCTAGTCTTTTGTTTCTTCATATTTAAAATTCCTTTTGTGGTTTTTTTTCCCCCTCTGTTAAAAGCGTAGAATTAAATGATGGATGTGCAAATACTTTCTCATCAGAGACAACTCTTCTTTGTTACGGTCACCAGACCAGTTAGGTGAGAAGGAACCCAAGTGTATTCATCAAAACCCTCTCTGCGGAGAGTCACAGGAAGCCAAGCCAAGCTGGCCGAAGCAACAAAGGAGTTTATTGACTCGTTCACCTGGGAAGCTCCTGGAGAGGCTCAGGCTCAAAGGAAGAGCTGTGAGATCTGACTCTCCAGGAGCCGGAGACCTGGGCGCTCCGTGACTGCCCTGGGGGCCGCCTGCTACTGTCTCTCTCTGCACAGCAGCCTCCTGCTTTCTGCCCAAGACCATGGATGATGACAGCACAGGCCAGGAGAGCAAGAGAGGAGGGAAGGAGGCTACAGAGGGAGACGGGGGAGTGCTGGGCAGACACCCCCCTGCGGCCCACGGGCTTCTGCAGCAGGCAGCCCCTCACTCAGAAAACCTTGTTGGGGACGCTCATCTGTGCCAGACACATGCTTGCCCCCAGAACAAAGTCTGCTGCACTCCCTGTAGGGTCCCCAACTCTTCAGTGACTCACTTAATTTCCCAGGGACAAGAGACAGGGGCGAGGCCGCTCCACCAGGCAAGTACTTGTGGCATCACAGCAGTGAGCAAGACAGATGCAAACAAGGTCCTGCTCTTTTTTTCCACAGAGATGGACAGAAAAGCAAACATGAGGCTCAAACCCGAAACAAGCCAACCCAAATATGGGCTATCCATACGGCAAAACAGAACTTGGCACCAGAAAGGAGTGAAGAACCTGGTTCATAGTACCACATACATAAACCTCAAAAACATTCAGTCCAGATCAGTTCAGTTCAGTCGCTCAGTCGTGTCCGACTCTTTGCGACCCCATGAATCGCAGCACGCCAGACCTCCCTGTCCATCTCCAACTCCCGGAGTTGACTCAAACCCATGTCCATCGAGTCGGTGATGCCATCCAACCATCTCATCCTCTGTCGTCCCCTTCTCCTCCTGCCCCCAATCCCTCCTAGCGTCAGGGTCTTTTCAAATGAGTCAGCTCTTCGCATAAGGTGGCCAAAGTATTGGAGTTTCAGCTTCAGCATCAGTCCTTCCAATGAACACCCAGGACTGATCTCCTTCAGGATGGACTGGATGGATCTCCTTGCAGTCCAAGAGACTCTCAAGAGTCTTCTCCAACACCACAGTTCAAAAGCATCAATTTTCCAGTGCTCAGCTTTCTTCACAGTCCAACTCGCACATCCTTACATGACCACTGGAAAAACCATAGCCTTGACTAGATAGACCTTTGTCGGCAAAGTAATGTCTCTGCTTTTTAATATGCTGTCTAGGTTGGTCATAACTTTCCTTTCAAGGAGTAAGTGTCTTTTAATTTCATGGCTGCAATCACCATCTGCAGTGATTTTGGAGCCCCAAAAAATTAAGTCTGACACTTTCCGCTGTTTCACCATCTATTTCCCATGAAGTGATGGGACCAGATGCCATGATCTTAGTTTTCTGAATGTTGAGCTTGAAGCCAACTTTTTCACTCTTAAAAACATTACACTCAGTGAAAAACAATTTTAAAAATAAATAAGCAAGCAAATAAAGTGAAGGTGAAGTCACTCAGTCGTGTCCGACTCTTTGCAACCCCATGGACTGTAGCCCGCCAGGCTCCTCCACCCATGGGATTTTCCAGGCAAGGATACTGGACGGGGTTGCCATTTCCTTCTCCAGGGGATCTTCCCGACCCTGGGATCGAACCCTGGTCTTCCATACCGCAGGCAGACTCTTTCCTGTCTGAGCCACCAGGGAAGCCCAAGCAAATAAACAAAGAAGCAAATAAATCAACTGGCCTCCATTTTAGAAACAAACATGAGACTGAGTGAAAGAAGCCAGTCCCAAAGACCACGTGTTGGCTGAGCCCCCGTGCCCAAACGACCCAGCACAGACACAGCGACAGAGAGTCGTTCAGTGGTTTCCAGAGGCTGGAGGGTGAAGTGGTCGGGGGGGCGGGGGGAGGTGCTGCCTCACGACTCATGGGTGCCAAGTTTCTTTTGAGGGTGCTGGAAATGTTCTAAAATTAGACGCTTCTGACGTTTGCACAACTCTGGAAATGTACTAAAACCCATTGCATTGTGTAACTTAAACAGGGCATCTCATTTAAAGTGTATCTCAATAAAGCTGTTTTAGGAAAAGCATACAGAAATGCTACATAGACAAGGTAATAAAGTGGGGCGTGACTTGATGGCTACTCTAGACAGAGAGTCACAAAGGTCTCTCTGAAGAGGTGGCATGAAAGGTGTGGTCTGAACGACAGGAAGAAGTGAGCCCCACAGAGAGCTGAAGGAATCTAAGTCCAGACAGAGGACAGCCAGTCAAAGGCCCTCAGGCAGAAACAAGCTTAAGGTGGTCAGTGCGGGTGGGCGAGGCAGGTGGGGACCAGATCATTCGACTCTTGTGCACACTGGAAAGAGGGGTGAATTTGACTCCAATGCAGAGGAAAATCAGTGGAGGGTTTGGGTAGGGGGGTAGCATAATCTCAGTTATGTTTTTGAAAAAAATACCCTGGTTGCTGTGGGCAGAATGGATTGTAGGGGGCTGGGACTCATTTTTCTTTGAGGGAATAAAGCATTTTTTAAAATGGACAAAAATAAGTAGGATTGATCTCTGCCTTAAAGGAGGTACAATGTAGTGGAAGAAATGATGTATATATAGACACCCATCCACCTCCAAAGGAGCTGAACATAGAAAGTGCCCAGAGAGAGAGGTAGAAAGGGCTGTGGAAACACAGAGGCAGACACAGTGTGATCTGGTTGGGGAAGAAGCGTGTCAGTAAGGAAAACGCGTAATCAGAAAGTGTCAGACGAGTAGGAAAAGAAAGGAGCGTGGTCTTCCAGCAGCCAAAATAGCATCTTCAAGGCATGGTGGTGAGAACATACAGGAACCATGAAAAGAAAGTGCACCATCCAGGTAATCTACAAAGTAGAAGACAAAAGAAGAAGTCATGGGAGATGGCACAAATGAGTTAACATTTATTAAGAGCTTTCTATGGTCTAGGCACTATTTTAACATAAAGTGTATACTAAAATATTTAGCTTTCAAAATGGTTGTATGAGGTAGGGGAAAATTTGCATTTTGCTCTGTATCAGTCAAGGCTCCCAGAAGAATGGCACACAAAATTTAGGACGGTTCAAGAGAAGTTTATTTGAAAATGACTGTTTGGAACTTCCTTGGTGGCCCAGTGGGTGAAGAATCTGCCTTCCAATGCAGGGCATGCATGTTCGAGCCCTGCTCAGGGAACTAAGATCCCACGTGCTAGGGGCAACTAAGTCCCCGAGCCACAACTAAGACCCAACGCAGCCAAAAAATAAAATAAATATTAACTAATACTAATAATATCTAATCAAAAAAGAAAACATCCATTTACAACATCCTGGGCAGAAATTAGAGTGACTGCAGAGCAGAAGGCAGGAAGCATGGGGAGCCAAAATAGAACACTTGATAAAGTAAGGCCTAACAAACAAAGACAGAGAGAGGTTGGCAGAATCTGGGAGATAAAAAGTTGTATAGAGAGCACTTCAGGATAAGTGATGACCTTTGGCTGAGGGATCCACCACCCTGAAGGGTTCTTGAAGGGAGAGGACTAAGGGGGCGAACACCCTGTCTGCACCCTCCTCCCCTCTTGGCACCTTGTTCCAGAGCCTCCAACTGGGAGAACAAATCCTGAAACCAAACACAGAGGGGCTCTGGTGATGCAGTCCATGCAGGCTGACCTCCAAGGCTAGAAAGCCTATGCGAAGAATGGAAAGATAGGGAGTTAGGTACCTGCCCATCGAAGGTCTGGAATTTCAGGTGAGAAGTATGGTATTAAGTCAGTGTGTACAGAATAAGCACTGAAGATCTTTCATAGATTGGAAAAGAAAATGACAAGAAACAAAACCAATAAAGAGTCTCCTAACTATGAATAAGATGTAATAACCCAGATGCGATAGGAGGAATGGAAAAAAGAGACATATTCTAAAGCTTTTTTCTCCCCCCAAGAGCAATATTAAAGATCAACTCCATTGGATATGTCAAGTAATGGGATAGGATGGAGGAACTGGGATAAAAAAAAGGGAAGTGACAAAGATGATATGAGAGTTTTCAGCCTGGATACTGAGAGAAGAGAGTTCTTACAGTTTTTATATCTGCATGTGGATATTCACAGCAGTTTTATTTGTAACTATGCAAAGGTATCAAACACCCAATTGTTTCTCACGTGGGAAATAGATAAACTTTTGTGGGTCCACACACTGAATTTTACACAACAATAAAAAGGAATAAGCTGATAACACAACTATATAGATGAATCCTAAACTCAGTATTCTAAATGAAAGCAGCCAGACTCGAAATGCTATATACATTTGAATTTCCATTTTAGGAAACTCTGGAAAAGGGAAACGTTTAAGTTGAGAAACTGTATCCGTGGTTGCCAGGAGCTTGGACTGGAGGAAGCGCTGACAATAAAGCAGCGCGAAGGAAATGCTTGTTGTACTAGAACTGTTCAGATCATTGGAAACACGAGCTTGCCTTCCACTGCATACTTTTCTTATTAGGAGAATGAAAAGAAGAACAGTGTCAACCTCCCACAGCTAGCATAGGATTAAGTGACACAAACTAATTGCAAAATAGCAAGTATCAAATACATGATCAAGAAGTACAGTGTAAGGAAGTGAGTTCTCACTATTAGGGTGAAGGGTAACACAGTGGAGGTTCAGGTATGTGAGTGTTGCAGTTAAGGCTCTTTCATTTGAAGCCCACCTATGTGGACTTAAGTGGAAGAGGGAAAATTTATTATAAAAATACAGGATTATATCTCAAAACTTAAGGGCAGGAAGTATAGCTGAACATCATAAGGCAGGAGTCCCCCACTTCTGGACCACAGACTGGTACCTTCTGCCAGATCAGTGGTGGCACTAGATTAGAAATAAAGTACACAATAAATGTAACATGCTGGAATCATCCCCAAACCATCCCCCTCATGCCCAATCCATGGAAAAATTGTCTTCTATTAAATCGGTCCTTGGTGCTAAAAAGGTTGGGGACCACTCTCATTAAGGACTGGAATCAAGAATGGGCAATACATCAGAGGGCATGGTCATCCCAAGTCTACATGACTCACATCCCCACATCACTTTGTTCCATTTGTGCCTCTCTTCACGAACCAGATTTCTCTGCCTCTCCACACGCATGATTGAAGATGGCAACTTCACTGCTGAGTCTATATGACTTCCTAGTTCAGCCAGAGCAGTTTGGTGTCTGCCATCATTCCATATGCTGGGGAGACTAGATCCAACCAGCTAGGGCCAAGGGTACAGGATCAGGTAGTTCCAGCCCACCCTGGAGTGTAGGAAGGTCTCAGAGGAGGTCCATGTGCCAGAGGGGAAATGCCTGAGAGGTGAGGGAAAATGAGCTCACTGCTGGACATTTCCAGTGGGAAGTGCATGTGGAATGTATTGTCGGAATATCTAACATGCTATAATGATCCCAATCCAAACTAAGAGACCGAGTTGGCAGGAAGATAGTCAGGGCTAGTGAAATAGAGCTGACAAATGAAGGCAAATGCTGAAATAGAGAGAAAAGGACCAGGCAAAGAACCCTGGGGAATGCTTTAATTTTCAAAACAAGATAAAGGGTATCAGTGATGGTTACTAGGAAAGAATACAAAAGAGAGTCTGTAGGAGGGTAGAAAAAAAGACAGAGAATGGAGATTCATGATGTCAGAAAGGGAAGAAGAGCTGGCTGATCCATGAGCCACCTCCTCAGGACACTGTGAGCTTCTGGAAGGCAGCGGCTAAACCTGCTGCGCTACAGGGGGCACGATGCCCAGTGAGGAGCTAAACACATATCTGCTGATTTGAGCAAAGAAAAGGAATAACTATAAGATTAAGCAAGATTGAGGTCTTTAATGACCTGTAAGAAAGCAATTACATTAGAATGTAAAGGCAAAGTCAAGATAAAAGGAAGGGGTGGGGGCACACTAATCTTTTAGAAATTTGATGAAAAAAAGAGTGAAGTGTCTTGAAAAGGAAGCAGTGTTAAAGGAATGATTGATTACTATCATTACTATTTCTTATTTTCTGGATGGAAGAAACATCTACATATTTAGAAAAAGTAGTCAAGATATGTTCACTTGAATATATGTCTTGAATATATATATGTGAACATATATTCAACACACGAGCAATTAATGGAACAGTTTTAAAGAAGGTGGGAAGAGGTGAGAGAGACTTTAGAAATCAGACAGAACTCTTCTCAGAGACTAAAGAGAAGAAAGGGAGCTGAAGATACAAGGACAGTTTGAGATAAAGAAGCACAGCTCTGGGGAGGTTTCCCAGTGTACCTTCCATTTCTTGCTGAAGGAGGAGTCCTCTCATTGACTTGCCTGGGGCAGGGTTGGAGGCCGAGGATCCTGGAGAAGACTGGAACTCCAACTAAGCAAAACACTGTGAGTAGTCTTCAAGAAACAGGTCAAGGTATTCCCCAACAGTGAGGGAGCCAGCCAAAGCTAGTGTGACCCCATCTGTTAGGGCCTCAGTTCACAGAACTGCAGGACAGGCTTCAGTGAAATTCAGAGGTTTGGGAACTGAAGAAAAGTCCAGTGGTGATCCCTGGGAATAGAGAGCAACAGATTCCAAAGTAGTAGTAAAGTGCCTGTTGAAAAGAGCTTCGCCAGGAGTCAGGCTTCCCTGGTGGCTCTGAAGGTGAAGAAGCCACAAGCCACCAATGCAAGAGACCCAGGTTCGACTCCTGGGAGGGGAAGATCCCCTGCAGAAGGGAATGGCTATCCACTCCACTATTCTGGCCTGGAGGATTCCATAGACAGGACTGAATGACTAACACTTCACTTCAGCTAGGAGTAAGAGTGGCAGACAAGGAAGATGACTGGAGAGCCTGGGACCTTGGGAGAAACACAGAGAGGGGAAAAACTGGGAAGCTGTTTCAGAGGAGTAGATGTGAAGGTCACGATACCAACACGCCACGGGATGGCTCCAGCTCTGAAGAAACAGCTGAAAGCATAAAGGAATTAAGAAACATCTCGTGAGCTCCTACTTACCACTGTGGAGAGGCCCACACTTCCCAAAGGGCAGTCACCACAGAGATTTTTAATCTCCAGGGCTGTTGGTTCCCACAAAACCCAAGGGTAAGAAAGTAGACATTAAAGTTCACCCTAGCATGTGATGAAAGGTGAAAAGGAAATCATTACAAATCATACATACGGCATGATTACAACTATGGGGACGTACTTTATAGAAGGAAACAAGAAAGAAACGGGAGAATGGGGAAAATTACCAAAAGCTCATGCTTTTGATCCTGGGAGGATGCATCTATGAATGATTTAATGGTTTTCTTTCTTTTTGTCCCAACTCTTTGATTTCTGTGGGAGAAGTATTGTTGTTCCAAGGAAAGCTGGAAAGGTTTTGGAGTCAGGAGCACAATTATAGTCACTCACAGTTGTAGACCACCCACCAAGCAGGAGGCATTGTGCCTGGTGCTTTACATATATTACTTTTAATCCTTACGACAATCCTTGCAGTTACTATCATCCCCGGTTCAGATGTGAAAAGCAAAACTTGAAAATGATAAGGAACTTTGCCAAGTCCAAAATCCATCTGTATTCTGTCAACGTTAACTCACAGCCACTTCGATTCTACTCCGACTCTTTCTTATTAGATGCCTGACGTTGCTGCTGCTGCTAAGTCGCTTCAGACGTGTCCGACTCTGTGCGACCCCATAGACGGCAGCCCACCAGGCTCCGCTATCCCTGGGATTCTCCAGGCAAAAACACTGGAGTGGGTTGCCATTTCCTTCTCCAATGCATGTTGTCTGACATTAGGGGATATATTAAACCTCTCTGAGGCTCAGTTGCTTACTTGTAATCATTAAACACACATATCCAGGAGAGTGAATTTACCACCAGCTCAAAACCTGCGTCAGAGCCACCAAATCAGCTCATGGGAGTGGACTGCAAGGCAGTGGGCTTCCCAGGCAGTAGACAATGAGAAGGTCCTTGTTCTATGGACCTAGTTATGCTGCTTGACTAAAAAACCAGGAGAGCCCAACGTTTGGAAACAATCTCTTTACTAGAAATACAAAGGTTGTTAGTTTAGGTTTTTCTAGGACGATGTTTTAAGCCCAAACTTAAAAGGGCCACAGTGGAGCAAGAATTGAGCTGTTTTCCCAACTCGGACAGGCCCTCATGAATGCAGAGATAGTCACTGACAGCCCAACAGCCCGTGGGAACTTCAGGGCCAATGGAGCGCTCACTCAGCTAAGCCGCACCTCCTCCAGTGTTCAGCCCAGTTCTGCATCCAGGGTGAGTGAATCAGGCCTGACCGGGGAGGTGTGTGCAACAGCAGTGTTGGGGAAGAGGTGTCCTCTCACCAGCCTGCAACTCACCCGAAATACTACAAATGCCTACTTCAAAGAGTGCATGCTAGGTCGCTAAGTCGTGTCCGACTCTTTTGCAACTCCATGGATAGTAGCGTGCCAGGCTCCTCTGTCTGTGGGATTTTCCAAGCAAGAATACTGGATGATGTGGATGAAAAAGTATCCTTTTTCAAGTACTTGGTACAAAAGCCCTGCTGAAAATATGACTTCATTAAATGGCAATGGCTTTTTTTCTTGTGCTTTTCAAATTTTTAATATGGAGCCTATATTAGCTTTTATGGGTAAGAAAATGAATATTTAAATATGCCTGCATTTCAGCTGCAGTTATTGGCTCAGATTGGAACTGAGACTAGTTATTACATTGAATGAAAGATACTCACCTTGTATTGATACATTATACATTTTTGTTTAGCTACACATGGAGCACATATTAATTGTCATGGGCTTTTTTTTCCAAAATAATTTTTTCTTGAAACCTCATTATCAAGATCCTCTTTCTGAGGGTAAGGTGCCTTTTGGGCATTTCTTTCCATGAACCATTCTAGAGCAATCTGTTTAAAATAAAATGCAGGCAACAGAATTAGAAACCCAAACCTCAATCACAATAATAGGTAAAAGTGATGACAAGACAATAGCCAAGAGGTGGAAGCAATTCAAATGTCCCTCAATGGAAGAATGAACTATATATACATATATATATACACCACATATAAACAAAATGGGGTACATGTTTATAATGAAATATTATTCACTCTAAAAAAGGAATGAAATTCTGTCACATGCTACAATGTGGATGAACTTTAAGGGCATAATGCTAAGCAAAATCAGCCTGTCACGAAAAGACAAACACCATATGATATGATTTATGTGAGGTATCTAAAGTAGTCAGATTCACAGAAACGGAGGATAGAGTGGTGGTTACCAGGGGCTGGTGGCAGGGGAAGGGAAGTGAGTTGTTTAATGAGTATAGAGTTCCAGTTTTGCAGGAGGTATTAATTAGGGTTCTCCAAAGAGAGAGAGATTTATTAGGAAGAATTAGCTTGCACGATTACGGAATCTGGAAAGTTCCATGATTTGCCATCAGCAAGCTGGAGATCTAGGAATACCCATACTGTAATTCCAGTCCAAGGATAGTAGAAGACCAACATCCCAACTCAACAAGCCAGCAGGAAGGAGACAAACCCTCTTTTCTCTGCTTTCTGTTCTATCCAGGCCCTCAACAGATGAGGACACCCACCCACATTGGGGAGGGCAATCTACTTTACTGAATCCACCAATTCAAAGGAATCTCGTATAGAAATATCCTCACAGACACACCCAGAAGTGGTGTTTAATCTTGGCATCTCATGGCCCAGGGCCATTGACACATAAAATTATTACCATCACCCAAGATAAAAAGTTCAGGAGATCTGTTTCACAACAATGTGAATATCCTTAACACTACTGAAATTTACACTTACAAACAATTAAGATGGTTTTTAAAAAAGTTAATGGGTAAAATTACCAATAAAATCATGTCAAAAGATCTTTATAAAAAAGAAATTTCCTTGAATATGTATAAAATAAATTTGAATGATTCAAAAAAAAAGTGACACCAAAGAAATGAAACCACCAAAGGATAGAAGATGTTACTTCAGGCAAAAGGAGTGGGGTGGGATGAGAGTTGTCCAAGCAGCCAAGTTCTGCCCACATCACCCAGGAGACAGAGATGGAGAATGCGTGGGCACAGGCTGCCTGCCAGTCCTGCGTGAGAACTCAGGCCGTCTCCAGATCAGTCAGCAGAGCGAACCGCTTCTCCTCTGCCTTCCCCGCCTCCCTGAGTTCTGGCTGCCTGGCTGGTGTCTGCAGGAGGGCCCACCTGCCTCTCCTCAAGCAGACACATCCATCAGCCCACTAGAATGCAGGCCTGCAGAAGTCCCCATTTGCCTCTGCCAGAGGAGTCTTGGTCCTGCCTTGGGCATCACTAATACCCCACCTGCTGCCTCAAACATCTGAGCCCGGACCAACTCTTCCTGCACTCTGACAATCCAAATCATGAGCCTTGACCAAGAAAACGACTAACTCTGCGAGTGGAAATTTTTCATAAGAAGATTAAAGTAAGAAAATTCATTAGCCAGGATGCTTCTGACTGCAAATAACAAAAAAAGTCTGACTCAGACTAGTTAAAAGATAAGGAAATATATTATTACACAATAAGAAGTCAAAGTTAAGTCAATAAATAGGATAGGCTCCAGGTGCAGTTAATCAGAAACTCGGAGTCATCAAAGACCTACATTGCTCCAGCTTCTACTCTGCCATCTAGGTGTTAAGTTTGCTACTCAGGCTGGTGGCAAGGTGTCTCTACAGTTCGAGTTGTCATATTCAGAGAGAATATCACAGCAGCTGTCTCTTCCTCTGTTCTCTTTCTTGGGGTAGGAAACCTTTCCCCATAAGCCCTTAGCATACTTCCTCTCTTATTCTATTCGCCAGAAAATGGGGCCACGTGGCTATCGCTAACTTATTCACAAAAAGAAGAATGTTTTTACTGCACTTGGCTGAGTTTAATTATTTCGAGAGATCATAGCATCCACTCTACAGGGTAAATAAGGCCATCAAATAAACACAGCTCTTGTATCTAATGGTTTTCCCGGAACCTTTCAGAGCATAACTATGATGCTCCATCTCAACTGAGTTCCCATGCTGTAGATTCTCAGCAGTGAAGTCACTCATCTGGGAGAGATAAGGGGGAAAGAACGCTGTGGTCAAATATAATTGGGGAAAGTATATTCCATATCTCAGAGATTCATGGTTATCAGTACATTTATTAAAAATCCTGCAGAGTCCTATAGATTGCTTATTCTATTCTTTTCCAAATTTATTTTTTATATTTTTTGCCCCACCAAGGTGATTTAAAGTTCTCATTCTATGGAATTAATGCACCCCAAACTTTAAGAAATTTGAGTTAAGACATGATCTTTCTTAGAAACAGGCAATGGTTGATTTTTTGTTTGCTTGTTTTGGCCACAATGGGTCTCTGTGGCTTTCTCTAGTTGCGGCGAGCAGGGGCTACTCCTGCTTGCGATGCATCGGCTTCTCTTTGCAGGGGCTTTTCTTGTTGCTGAGCACAGATTCTAGGTACTCGGCCTCAGTAGTGGTGGTGCATGGGCTTAGTTGTCCTGTGGCATGTGGAATCTTCTTGGACCAGGGATCAAACTTGTGTGTCCTCCATTCACTGTGCCCCCAGGGAAGTCCCAATATTTGATTCTTTATGCCTGAAGTCTCAGCTTGAACAGCAACTCTTCCTGGAAGCCCAGCACCCACCCAGAGGAGGGAGACCTCAAGCGCGAAGCCCACTGTCTTGTGATCACCTGTTCTTGAGTTGTCTCCCCCACCATCTGTGAGCTCTCTGAGGTCAGGAAAGGTGTCTGGTTCGTGGCTGTGTATACAACACCCAGCATGGTGACCAGCCTAGCAAAGGCACTGGGTATTTCTCGGAAGAATCCATTAGCCTACCAATGGTTTTACCCAAAGGTAAGGACAGAAACTGGAATGAGGCCAAGATAAACAAACACTGATCTCAGCCTTTATAATCCACTCTGCGTCTGTGTAATCACTGAGCACCTCTCAAGACTGCTGAGGAGCTAACTTTTTCCAGAAACTCCAGTCAGCACAAAGGAAGCCTTTGTTCACAGACGCACCTCCGCACCCAGAGTCCTGCACAGGGAGTCTTGGCCCTTCCAGGCCCGTCACCCCCGTTGGAGGACCCAGGAGGGGACTGTGCCCTGCCTCCTGATTGGGCCTGTGGGGCTGCCTCATGACCCTCACACCACCTCCATAAATGGAGGATAATAGTCCGCTGGGCAGAGGTCATCAAGTCTGTAAAAGTGCCTAGAGCATGTTGGAAGAAAGGCCTTTCCTATGTGCAAAGTAAGATTACAACTAGCAAAACACAACAGCAGGACTTCAGCTGGCGTGGTCCAAAGGCATCCAATGTGGGGGCCTTAGTGTGGGGCTGAGTGAAGGGAAATAGAAAGGTGAATCACTCCTCTAATCAAGTAGGACAGATAATGCTGACCCCCGAGGAGCTAGGTGGTGAGCTGTTGAGGCAAGCACTCTTGGTTGTCCATCCAAGATTATCACCCACGTCTCTTCCTCCTTCCAACAGAAATGAGTTTGGGTTCAGACATCCACATCCTCTTTCAAGCATCCATTATTGCAGGGGATGCGGATGCCAATCCCAGCTCCAGGTGGTGACTCTGGTTTGTCTATGAGCCAACTGTGGTAAAAACCACTCCACCTGGCAAAGTTTTATTTAGCAATGGGCCTGTGACCCAGTTCTGACCAATGAAGTGTCAGGGTGAAATCCGCTAGGAACCTTCTGGGAAAGTTTTCTTGTTTCCAAAAAAAGGGAAAGGAAAAAAAAAATTTTTGTTTTTCCTCTGATCATTACTGGTGCAAGAGTGATGATGGCTGGGACTGCAGCAGCTGTTTTGTCACTAGTCTGAGGATAAAGCCAACATCAAGGTGGCAGAATGGAGAGAAGGGAACATCCTAAGTCTTTGATGATGTTACCCAGCCTGGGGTCACACTATAACTGCAAGTCACACCAGCCTTCTTACTGTGTGAGCAAACATTTTATCATTGTTTCACTTTGGTTTTATATATGCTGTGGCCAAAAGCTTCCTGACTAAGTTAAATGTACAGGCCTGCAAGGCCAGGCCTTGTGCATTCTATGTCCAATTGGTCTGGCTTTTCTTCCCAGCACTGGATAGTGGACATGACCAACCAGTGTGAACTGAGGCACTGACTCTAGAAGTTGGTTGAGAAATGCTATGTCATGGGTAATACCCTCAGAAGATATACACAGTGCAAAGTACAAAGTACACTCTCCTCTGCTCGAGGAGAGTGAGATAAAAATGCTCATCTTTTTTTCTTTTTTTGCTCATCTACCCTTGTTCCTCTTGAAAACAAACAAAGTTTCTACCCAAGTGTATAAACCAAATCTATCCTTTTCAGCTGAGTTGGGGGAGGGATGTGGTGAGAAAACTGTAAGCCAGTGAGTGGGACCAGAGCAGAGCCAGGTCTGATGTGAAGAGTGGGCAAGACTGATGCATATGGACTTAAGTTTAGTTGATATTATTTTGGCTTATTCCCAGGGCAGCTAATAAGTAGTACAAAATATATAAACTAGGGAAGGTTGACGGTGGATAGACATGGCTCTCTACTGCCCCTCTTATTTCTTACAGACTCTTGACTGAAACTAGAGATCTTCATAGTTAACCAGGAATGAGATGCCTGTCTGATTGGAGCTGTGCAGAACTGTGAGTGCAATGCCGGTCTGTCCCCAGTCATAGAAGCTCCCGGAAACTACATGCACTTTTGATCATTCAATAATTCTGTCCCTCGGGAAGATGCACCCTCTGTCCTCATATCCAAGATCTGGGCTACAGAATCTCACATGATGGCCCTGGGCAGTCTTCCCTCTTTTGTGCCTGCCTTGCAAGGGAGTATTCCATGGGTGTCTACTTGGGCTTGCTGTGAGCTTCACTCCAGCACTTTCCAGCTATGTGAATGGGCAGATATCTCATCTCACCAAGTTCCAGTGTGTTCATTTCCCTCTAAAAGGCAAATTCCACAATGGCAGGGTTTTTCTTTTGCCTTGTTTAGTTCACTGACATATCCCAGTAAAGTCATTCAATCATGTACAACTCTGCAATCCCATGGACTGTAGCCTTCAATGCTCCTCTGTCCATGGAATTTTCCAGGCTAGCATACTGGAGTGGGTAGCCTTTCCCTTCTCCAGGGAATCTTCCTGGCCCAGAGAGCGAATCTAGGTCTCCTGCATTGCAGGCAGACTCTTTACCATCTGGGCCACAAGGAAAACCTTTCAGGTGCCTAAAACAGTGCCCAATACTTTGTTGTTGTTGTTTAGTCACTAAGTCATGTCTGACTCTTTGTGACTCCATGAACTGCAACATGCCAGGCTTCCTGTCCTTCAATATCTCCCTGAGTTTGCTCAAACCCATGTCCATCAAGTCGGTGATGCCATCCAACCATCTCATCTTCTGCTTTCCCCTTCTCCTCCTGCCCTCAATCTTTAACAGCATCAGGGTCTTTTCCAGTGAGTCAGCTCTTCGCATCAGGTGGCCAAGGTATTGAAGTTTCAGCTTTAGCATCAGTCCTTCCAGTGAATATTCAGGGTTGATCTCCTTTAGAATTTACTTGTTCGATCTCCTTGCTTTCCAAGGGATTCTCAAGAGTCTTCTCTAGCACCACAGTTTGAAAGCATCAATTCTCTGTCACTCAACTTTCTTTATGGTCCAACTCTCACATCTGTACATGACTACTGGAAAAATCATAGCTTTCACTATATGGACTTTTGTCCAGCAAAGTGAGGCCTCTGCTTTTGAAAATGCTGTCTAGGTTTGTCACAGCTTTTCTTCTAAGAAACAAGCGTCTTTGAATTTCATGGCTGCAGTCACCTTTCACAGTGATTTTGCAGCTCAAGAAAATGCTTACACTGCTTACACTTTTTCCCCATTCATTTACCATGAAGTGATGGGACTGGATGCCCAAAACATAGTAGTCACTTAATAAATAGAGATGAATGAAATCATCTCTAAAGGGGGAATAAAAGTAGTATCTACCTCATAGGAGTAGTCAAATACCAAGTGAGACAGTGTGCAAAACTTCAGTGCAGTGCCTGGCACATAGTAAGTGCTAAATAAATGGCAGTTATTATTAACGTTGGGCTTCCCTGGTAGCTCAGACAGTAAAGAATCTGCCTGCAAGGCAAGACACCCAGGTACAACCCCTGGGTCGGGAAGATCCCCTGGAGAAGCAAATGGCAACCCATTCCAGTATTCTTGCCTGGAGAATTCCATGGACAGAGGAGGCAGGCTACAGTGCAAGGGGTTGCAAAGTTTTGTTGTTGTTGTTGTTGTTGTTGTTATTACTATTACTAGTAGCAGTAGTGGTATTCTAGCCTTTGTCTTTGCCCTACTGAACAGATAGAGATGACTTGTTCCACCTGAACCAATAACTGATAATTCAAGATCCATTTTTAAAAATTTTTATTGAGTGACTATTATGTGTCTATGGGATTCCCAGTCAGCTCAGTGATAAAGAAACCGCCTTCAAAGGCAGGAGATGCTATAGAATGTGGGTTCAATCCCTGGGCTGGGAAGATCCCCTGGACAAGGGAATGGCAACCCACTCCAGTCTTCTTGCCTGGGAAATCCCATGGACAGAGGAGCCTGGAGGGCTACAGTCCATGGAGTCTCAAAGAGTCAAACACTACTGAGCAATGGAGCACACACATACACACACACACACACACACACACACACACACACACACAGACACACACTATGTGTCTGCAGGGAGGCCCAGACAAGACCAGGGCTTCAGAATTCATTTTCAAAGGTCAGATCTGCTCCTCTTCCAAATCTCCTTATCTAAGTCAATGCTATGCTCTTTACTCCAAAATTTCCCTCTCACCCATCTGATTCCTCTCTGACTCACCAACCACATTCTGGTTGTCACCAAGTTTCCAACCTCCCTGCATAATGTCTCTTATGCCGGCCTCTCCTCTCCACTCTCCCTAAGTTTAGACCCCTTTTCGCTCCCACCTGGGCAGGTGCAGCCTCCAGTCTCCTGCCCTCACTCCCGCCCTGGTCCATGCCCATCTCTGTACCTCAGTCACATTCCCCCTTCCAAACCTCATTGCTCTCCTGATGCAAAAGTCCCAACTATTAGCAAAGCTGTTAGCAAGGATTTCAGCTTGGCTCTAAATGATTCTTCCAGCCTCTCCCATCACTACATCCCTCTCCTTATCTAACCCTGTGGCCACTATTCCCAACTGACCCAGGCGAAGTCTCACTTATTGTCAGACATGTGCTTTTCCCTCACCTCCAGCTGCTCAGGTGCCTCTCAACTAGGGACAATTTTGCCCCCAGAGGGACATCTGGCAATGTCTGGGGACAGTTTTGGTTGTCACAACCGGGGAGAGCACCCTACTGGCACCAAATGTTACTGAAATGCACAGGACAGCCCCCCACAACCGAAAATTAACCAGGCCCCAAAGTGTCGAGGTTGAGAAATAGCTAACGCTACTCCATGCTTCAAGACCTACCTCAATGCCATAGAGTTTCTCTGTGACAGTCTGAAATGGGGCCTAGAGATCTCTCCTCTCTAACTTCATTCCAGCCTTGGTGACCCCAGCAGTCCTCTCTTTCCAGAACCATGGGTGCATTCACTGTCTTTCAGAATTTCTCTTCCAGCCTAGAGGAAATGCCCCAAACTGACTCACATCCAGTCATAGCCAGATAAGACAGTCTCTGATTGCCATCGGTCAAAACTCAGTGTAATTCCAGTTTTATTCCCCCAAACCCTTTGTTGTTATTGTTGTTTTTCAGTCACTAAGTCGTGTCTGACTTTCTGCAACCCCGTGGACTGCAGCACACCAAACTCTTTATTTCCATTTATTTGATTCTACTTCATGCTAGTGATTACAGGATAAGACGATTGGATGCCATTACTGACTCAATGGACATGCGTTTGAGCAAAACCCTGGAAGACTGTGAAGGACAGGGAAGCCTGGCATGCTGCAGTCCATGGGGTTGGACACAACTGAACGACTGAACAAGTGGTTAACAACTTTGTCTCCAAATAAGGAAAGAACTGTTTGTCCCTTACCCCATGTACTGAGCACAACGTCTGAGCAAAGTAGAGGTAGGATAGGTGTTTTGCTGTTATTGTTTAATCACTAACTCATGTCTGACTTTTTGGAACTCTATGGACTATAGCCTGTCAGGCTCCTCTGTCCATGGAATTTCCCAGGCAAGAAGACTGGAGTGGGTTGCCATTTCCTTCTCCAATAACGGGCCTTTACTGAATAACTATTGACTCTATAGTCTGATCCTAGCTTTTGCAAAATAGGTTCTGGCAGAGAAACCTTTGTTTGTATTGTTTCTTTGTCCAAATCAACCTGCCAGTTATACCCTCCAGGACATAGCATGGGGAAGTATGAATCATTTCTTGGGCATGCTTTTTATTTTAAAGAAGATAATATAGGACAATCCAGTCAGTCCTACTGCTCTTTCAGGTAAGTCCTACTTCAGAGTTAACGTGTCCCCTCCCCTGGCTCCTGACCTTTGCAGGACCAGATGGACAGGATACCTTCATGAAAGTGGAAGCGTTAGTTGCTCAGTCATGTCCAGCTCTTTGTGAGCCCATGGACTGTAGCCCACCAGGCTCCTCTGTCTGTGAGATTCTCTAACTGAAAATTCTGGAGTGGGTAGCCATTCCCTTCTCCAGGGGATTTTCCTGATACAGGGATCGAACCCAGGTCTCCTGCATTGCAGGCAGGATCTTTACCGTCTGAGCCAGCAGGAAAGCCTACCTTTGTGAGAAATCCCCCGAATTTCAAAGCATGGAGTGTTCTAAAAGAGCCATTTACCTTTTTTGTTGTTCTAATTTTTTATTTTGTATACAATTTTTAAAGGTTATTTTCTATTTACAGTTATTACAAAATATTGGCTGTATTCCCTGTGTTGTCCTTCAACTTATTTACACTCAGTATTGTGTACCTCCATCTCCCCCACTGGTAATTACTAATTTGTTCTTTACATCTGTGAGACTGTTTCTTTTCTGTTATATTTACTAGTTTGTTGCATATTTTAGATTCCACATATAAGTGATATCATACAGTATTTGTCTTTCTTTGTCTGACATAGTTCACTTAGCATATCGCCCTCCAAGTCCATCTATGTTGCTGCAAATGGCCAAATTTCATTCTTTTTTATGACTAAGTAGTATTCCATTGTGTGTGTGTGTGTATCACATCTTCATATCCGTTCATCTGTCTGCGGACACTTAGCTTGCTTCCATATCTTAGTAATTGTTAATAATGCTGCTATGAACACTGGAGTGCATGTATCTTTTTCAATTAGTGCCTTTTTTCTGGATATCTACCCAGGAGTGGAATTGCAGGGTCATGTAATAGTTCTACTTTTAGTTTTCTGAGAAACTTGCATACAGTGGCTACACTAATTTACTTCCCACCAACACTGTATAAGCAAAGAGCCACTTACCTTTATACTGATGTCAATGCAGGAGATGCAGATTCGACCCTGCGTTGGAAAGGTCCCCTGGAGAAGGAAATGGCAACCCACTCCAGTATTGTTGCCTGGAGAATCCCATGGATGGAGGAGCCTGGTGGGCTACAGTCCATGGGGTCGCAAAAGAGTCGGACACGACTTAGCAACTAACCAAAGTCATAACCTCTAATTTGCTATAAAGTTAGCTGACAAGTATGGAGCTGAAATCTGACACCCCAACGTTTCCCCTAGGTGACACTGACCAAGACCACCCTTCACAAGGCCACTTTGGACTCTGGGGACCAGATCTCCCAGTACTCCCTCAGTCTCTAGTCCCTGATGACGGCTGGTACAATCTGCTTCTTTCTTTGGAGGTGTCATGTTGGGGTGGTGACTGGATGCTCTCCCTGGCCCTTTTCCTCCTGTTGCTCTGAATCTGTAAGGAGAATGCTCTCAGGATGCCATTAAGAGATGATTTACTTGACTACAAAATGGGCATTTCAGAGTACATGATGTTCACTAATATGATGGTGCCCCCAGGCTAGTCACCAGTTCCCATCTGGTGTGGGTCTGCCCAGCAACTAGCTCTGCCCGTTTCCCCCAGGCTGCCTGCCTTGGCTTTTGGGGCTTCCGACTGGTTCCAAATGCAATCTCCCTTCCAGACCCCAACTGCAGGTCATATAACAGCTCCTTTCTCTCCTGGATTCCATGTAGTCTACCCCTACACGAATGCCAATGCAGGAAACACAAGAGATGTGGGTTTGATCCATGAGTTGGAAATATCTCCTGGAGGAGGAAATGGTAACCTACTCCAGTATTCTTGCCTGGAAAATTCCATGGACAGAGGAGCTGGTGGGCTACAGTCCATGGAGTGGCAAAGAGTCAGACACGACTGAGCAAGCAGGGAAGCTCCCCCCTACACAGGTCTCAATTCCTGATCCCTGACTGGCCAGCTGAGCTTAATAAATGATTCTTTAAGTCCCTTTTACCTTCCCTCTAGTCCAAGGATGCTTAACTCAGGATTTAGGTTAAGAAAACAGCAGTATGAGCATATAAAGTTATTCAGAGAGTGAGTCTTTTGTTTTCATTAGATTCTCAAAACCACTCACTTTCTAGATTCTATGCTTTTTACTGTTCAATGTGTCTCCAATCCTTACTTTTAACCAACTTGTCTTCTCTCAAAACCTTCTTTTTCTACATCAGAATTCTGTGTCCACCACATGTGCCCCACCACTGCTCTGCCCCTTGTCCATTTATTCTCTGACTCTGACAACCCGCATTGCAAAATCATCCCGCACATTTACATATCTTCCATAAAGTATCATTGTCTTCAGTAGGAAGGGACACAATTACACGGTGCATAATTAGGGCAAGAGACTAGCCATTACAATCTTATGTCTTTATGGAAAAATAAACTCTTCACTTTGCATCAGTTTCCTACTGCAGACCTTCAATCCAGACAATTCAGGATAGCAAAGGAATCTTTGCCTTTCTTTCCAAGTTATTTTTCAATGCCCAGAAAAGTGAAATTAGCAAGAGCCCTGGACTTAGCACCAGAAGATTGTTTTGTAATCCAAGCTCTGCCACTTGGCAGCTGAGTGATGTTGGGAAAGAGGCTTAACCTCACTGAGGCTTAGTTTACCCACATGCAAAAATGGGGATGCTCACTCCTACCTTGCTCCATGACGGTGAGTTCTGAGTGATCTGTGTTACCTGTAGATATGCATCTGTGCTTACACAGTGATTAGTCTTGTAGGTCTCCATGATCAGATTTAAATTAAAAAAATATACTGGGGGACTTCCTTGGTGGCTCAGTGGTTAAGAATCTGCCTTTCAATGCAGAGAATGTGAGTTTGATCCCTGGTCTGGGAACCAAGATCCCACATGCCGCAGAGCAACTAAGCCTACATGCTACAACTAAAATAAGATGTAGCCAAGTAAATAAATAACTTTTCTTTTTTTTTTTTTAAGAGAAAGGAAGAAAGAGACACTGGATTTGGAGATTTCCGCTTGCCATGTAGTAGCTGAGTAATTCTGGGCAAGCAATTGCTTTATCTCTCATTAAAGATTAAATATGATTTCTTCATCAATAATGTCTCCCACCCTGCTTACCTTACATAGGACATTTTAATCTGAAATTGCTTTGTAAATTGAAGCACATCACAGTGTTTTGACAGTGCATCCCCTTCTCAGAGAAGTCTGAACCTAGGAATTTTAACCAGATTCTTTCATCTCCCCTAACCTCCACCAACCACCCCCACCCCCCAGCTTTCCCATGGTGAGTATATTCCCCAAGAGAAGATCAAAGAAGGAGCTCTTCCCTAGTCCCTGTCTCTGGGAAAGTAGGGCAGGCAGATCTAGTAGCCTGGAGGGAGTTGAGCCTAAATTAAACTCTGAGGCACTCCCAGGATCGGAGACACCAACTTATCAAAACTTCCATTGCTTGGCCTGAGTGACAACTAAGCTCCTTAAGTCTCCTAGACAAATTCAGTAAGAATGAGGATTATTCATACTATCATTTTAATAAGCATGTGTGCTTAAAAATAAACTTTTTATTCAATAATGTATTTAACCTGAGTCCATCCAGGAAAGCGCTTTGCATTAGTGCAGGTGATATTGGTCTGTCATACCCCCCATTAGGCTGTGGAGTCTCTAAGGTACAGTGTTTCATCCCAAAAGCTGACAGCAAACAACATTAGTGTCAGCCCTGTCCCCAGGAGACAAGCAAGTAGGTTGAATAACCAGGCATAATATCTGTCTTCAGGAATGTTTTTCTTTTGAGGAGGAAAGCAGAAAGAAAGAAGAAAAAAAAAAAAAAACACCTACAACTCTCCAGGACTCCTCCCAAAGCCTAGACTCTGACCTGGCTCTGCAAAAGTCCAATTCCCTAAAAGCTCCAGAACCGTCTATTAGCATGTTCTCTGAGGAAAACAGCCTAACTCCACACCCCCTCTATTTGGCCCAAAGAGACAAAGTCTTAGATGTCTCTGAAAAGTGCAGGAAGGGGTGGAAATAGGAAAGCATCACATTTTCTTTTCTGATAACTGTGAGTTTCCCTTGCTTCATCTGGCTTTCAACTTTCATCAAAACAAGTTGTTTACCAAGATTAATGTCGGATACAATCAAGGCCCCAGATCGTTCTACCTGTGGGTACAGAGGCTCAGGAACACTGGGCTCAGATTACACTCTCTGCTTCCGCAGGGCACTTCCCCACGTTATTGTGGGTTGCTTTCTGCTGATTTAAAGCGAGATGACACGGAGACAGATGAGTGCAAACCACAGACATTATAAATTGCAATTTGGCCTCAAAAGATGAATGAAGAAGCAATGCTTTGATCTGTGATTCAGAGCTGAGCTGCAGTATTTACAGAAAAACATGTCTTTGGGGAAAGGGAGAGAGAAAGACAGAAAGAGAGATTGAGGCAGAGAAAATAGCCTTTGTGTATTGAAAAAAAAATATTTTCTCAAATTACAGATGACTTGAAGGAACTTGAGGGTGTAGGCGGAGAGGGCAGGGGTTTTCTTGCAATTTTGTTCAGCCTGTAAGGGTTGATATAGAGGGGATGTACACGATGGGACATATGGTCTGATAAAACATTGTAGCACCGAACTCGGTTCATACCTGACTATCCTGTAATGCAAGGCTGCGGCCGTAGCTGCAGCTGTTTAGTCGCTTAGTCATGTCTGACTCTTTTGAGACCCCATGGTGGACTGTAGCCTGCCAGGCTCCTCTGTCCGTGGTATTTCCCAGGCACGAATATTGGAGTGGGCTGTCATTTCCTATGCAAGGGGATCTTCCTGACCCAGGGATCGAACCCACGTCTTCTGGCTGGCAGGCTATTCTTTACCACTGAGCCACCTGGGAAGCCCAATGCAGGGCTACAGAGAAACAGATGGCTCCACGGGGCATGAATGTCCTCTGGCTCCACTGTAGCTCTTTCCTGGACACTGTGTAACCAGAGCAGCTGCCCTTGGGGCCAACCCTCTCTCCACCTCTCCCCCAGTGCAGCGTCTACAGCCATCCCGGGGACTTCCAAGGATGGTGAGACTGGAGACCATGCCTGGGCAGCCCCTTGACTTCACACAGGTCTCAGATGTCCTTGATCAACCAAACTGGTCTTTGTAGCACCTGCCAGTGCCCACCTATCTCCCCACTCCCCTCTCGGCCCTTGACCAACTTAGAATCTGTGTCCTCATGGAGTGGAGAGAGCTACCAGAGATGAGGGAACATGACATCCCCAAATTCACACAGCTGACTACTGTGTTCCGCTTTAGGGAACAACAAAACTTCAAAACTTCATAACAGACTGGTCATATGACAGAACATCCCAAAGGAAAAAATGCCTAAGGGAATGTCTAATTCTCTCCCATCCAACTTCTCCCTTCTGCTCCCTCTGGAGTAAGGAATGCTCAAAGACCCTTTTGTAAGGAATGCTAAAAAAAAAACACAGAAAAACATGGACTCTGCTAGTGAAATGCCCAATGATATATTAGAAATAATTACTAGTACTGATATTTATTGAGCAATTACTAGGCTCAGGCCCTGCTTATCTGTATCAACTTAGTGAACTCTCATAAGCCCTCTAAGAGATGGGTACTTTGATTATCCCCACTGGACATTAGAAGGACCTGGAGATTTAGAGTCATCCCAAGCCCCCACATTTAATAAATGAAGGAGGCAGGCCCTCCCATCATGCAGCTCCCAGCTAGAACAAAGTCCCGCTTCTTTACCTGTTACGAGCCGATGTCAAACCTTGGTGTGTTTCCAGACCACCCTGGGTGATTGTGGGCAAGTAAACAGCCAGGCCTCACCCCTGGGTTCCTCAAAGGCCCTCTCGGTCCAATCCCCCCACCTCCCCGTTTTCTCTCCTCTTTGTCTCACTCTGAAAGCATTTCTTGGCCATTCATGCTGCTTATCGAACAGCGGACCATGCTCCTCCCCACAAACCACTCCCTCTCAAGCCCCCATCTCTCCTGTGACCTCCCTTTGAAGGCAGCTCAGGACCTTTCATCACGGTCTCCTCCTCCTTCCCTGCTTCCCCGTCTGGGCCTCCCAAGCTCCACATCCCTTTCTCCCATCCCTTGCCTCCGCCACCCCCAACAAATCTCCCCTTGATCTTAGACCTGGAGTGCCTTGCCTGCCCTCCCCTAGCTTTTGTTAATATACACAGTGATGTTTTGTAAACACCAGTGGATACTGACACCTGTCCTAGCAGTACACTTAGCTTACCTGGTTTATTTCTTCGGGAGGAGGGGAATTTGTGCCAAAGTCTATCTCTTTTCAGTTGCCTCTTATTCACCTAGCAAATATTCATGGTGCGATTTCTGTCTGCTGAGCGCCACACTGGGTGCTGCCTACAGGAAGCTGAACAAGACAGAGCCCCTGAGCTGACCATCTAACTCTGAAAAACAAGGATAATATCACCTCTCCTTCTATGCAGGTCTGTCTGTCCTTTGGTCACTCACTCACTCACGCAACAGTGGGGTGTTAAGCACCTTCCATCCTGCCAGGCACTTTGTAGGAGCTTTGAACAGAGACTCTGTTACTCAGGGCCTTACAGGGGAGAGACTCCGCAGAGAACTGTTACCCCATAAGGTCACTGTGTGGGCCAGAGGAAGACTTCTCAGGCTCGGTTGCTCAGTTGTGTCCAACTTTGCAACCCCGTGGACGTAGCCCGCCAGACTCCTCTGTCCATGAGATTCTCTAGGCAAGAGTACTGGAGTGGGTTGCCATTTTCCTTCTCCAGGGAATCTTCTCGACCCAGGGATTGAACCCATGTTTCCTGTACCACCAGCATTGGCAGGTGAATTCTTTACCGCTGAGCCACCTGGGCTTCCCAGAGGAAGGCTTGCCACTGCCTGAATGAGTCAGGAAAAAGACTCCATAGGGCCCCTGGAGCTAACTTCTGAAGTACTAAGTTGCCTGGTGAAGGATGGAGAAGGGTGTTCGCTTGGGCAACAACACATATACTAAAATTGGAATGATGCAGAGATTAGCATGGCCCCTGCACAAGAATGACACACAAATTCATAGAGCATTCCTTTTTTTTTTTTCATTAAATTTTTTTTTAAGAATGGAGAAGGGATGGGTACATAGGCAATATCACAGGCAAGGGTGCAGAGATGTGAAAAGGAGGCTGCTCAAAGAAGGCATATTGACCTCTGTGGCTCTAGGTGGGTATGTGAAGGGGAGGGGAGGAAGTGAAAAGTGAAAGGTGGGCTAGAGCCAGCAATGGGAAGACCCCCACTGTTTCCTGCTGGGCCTTCGTTCACTAATCTAGGATGCTACTACCACTTCTCACATGCTCCAGGGGGCCTGGGGTTTTCTGCTCCTCACCGTTTACCCTGAAAAATCTCCTTTCTGTGCCTTTGACCATATCCAACACTGTCCCTCAAGGATCCTTATCTTCAGACAGTGACCTTGGCACCACTTGGCCCCAGGACCTCGTATGAGTCATCAGCCCACCTCACAGACCACCAAACCATTATGGCAGGAAGAAATCTCAGGGCCCAAATGCTATACAAGTATTTAATTATGGGTCCACAGTTTAATTACTTAGTCTGGCTTTATATGACTTAATTTATAATTTACAGTTCCCTTGTTTCTTTCTCCAGCCATTTAGCTCATTAGGCTCTGAGCCAGTAGTGGAAAGATAAGGCAGAGAGGGCGTGTAACTGGGAGAAGTCTACCCCAGCAAGAAGCATTTTATCACCGGTACTGTTAAGAATTTCCAGTGGGAGATGATCATAAAAAGGAGATAGATTTGTAGTTGGTTTTATTATTGTTTTTAAATCTTATAAAGCCAGTACCCACCCCCCTCCACTTCTTCCCCATTTTCTGCACCCAGGAATGACCACACCTCCGTGTCTGCTTCAGGTACAACTTTTAGTTCCACATTAAGGCCAGCTCTCTGCAACAACCTGCTGGGTGTTTCCCAGAGGCCTTCTCAAAGAGCATTCATTTATTCCACCAGCATTTATTTCTATACCTACTATATGCAAGGCACTTTTGGCCAAGAAATGCAAAGCTGGCATAAAATGCAATAATTAACAGTTACTGCCTACTCAGTATGCAGCAAGCATAATGCCAAGCTGCTGCAAACATTGCATTTAATTTTTGGAATGAAGAAACCAGGCTCTGTTTGTTCAAAGCAGTGGCTCTGGACCCTGGCTGCATGTAGGAGTCACCTGGGGAACTCTTGATACTTGAAACCATCCTCTAGAGTTTCTAGTTTCATTGACTTGCAGTATGGCCTGGGCATCAGGTTATTAAACAAAACCTCCTCAGGTCACCTGATGTGCAGCTATGTTTAAGAACCACTGATTTAAGTAATTTTCCTAAGATCCCACAGATAGACCAGGGAAGGCAGGCAGGCTGGCCAGTCGGCCTCCTGAGCCCTACTATGTGCCAGACCCAGCTCTAAGTCCTTTCACTACTAAGTGATGAAACAGATGGCAAATGCCATAAAAAAGGACAACGAATGCAGGGAATCCTTTATGAAAGAGGTCACTTATGGGTGTTTTTTTTTTTTTTTTTTTCCCAAGAATTTGCAGGCTACACAGAAGTGGTGGAAAGAATCAGGCAAGACTTCCAGACAGAACGAACCATCGGAGCAAAGGTGTGTAGGCTGGGAAACATGGCAAATGGACAAGGAACAAGAAACAGATCCCGTGTGTGAAAAGACAGCTGAAGGAAATTTGGCAAGAAAGTCAGGGACAGGTTGTGAAGGACAAGGCTTCCCAAACCATTTCAGGTTGAGGCACATGTGGAATAATGATCACATTTGTAGTACAAACCAAGGTAAGTGGACAAGGCTGTCACCATCTGTCTTAGTCTGTTCGGGCTACAATAACAAAATTGTTGTTTACCTGCTAAGTCATTGACTTTTTGCGACCCCACAGACTGTAGCCCACCAGGCTCCCCTGTCCATGGGAGTGTGTTGCCATGCCCTTCTTCAGGGAATCTTCCGAACCCAGGGATCGAACCCAGGTCTCCTGCATTGCAGGAGGACTCTTTACCACTGAGCCATCTGGGAAGCCCCACAATAACAAAATACCAAAGGCCTAAAAACAACAGAAACTTATTCCTTCCAGTTCTGGAGGCTGGAAGTCTGAGAGGAAGTCTGAGAACATGGCTCCAGTAGATTCAGTGTCCGGTGAGGACCCACTTCCTCATCAAGAGCAATCTTCCCACTATAACCTCACATGACCAAAGGAACAAGACATGTCTCCAGTGTCTCTTTTATAAGGACACTAATCCCACTCCTGAGGACTCCAACCTGATTAGAGGCCCCACCTCCAAATACCATCTCACTGGGAATTGGGTTTGAACAATTCAGTCTACAGCCTCATCTCAGCAGATCTGACATACCTACTGAGAATCTTCGGCATAAAGCCTGGCAGAGGATCCAAGAAGTCTGAACTTCACTCTCTGGGTAATGGGAAGCCAATGAAAATACCATATTGAAATGAAGAGATTGTGATAGGATGGAAGTTGTGTCTTTTTAATATAAATCCAGGCATTGTCACAATGACTTCCTAAAGGCAAAACCTGACTTGAATTTTCCACCAAACACTACTAATAGAATACTGTCATGAATACCTCATGAAAGGTATCATGATTAGCTAGCTACCTGCATGGTATCTTTCCTACTAGACTTGGTTCTTCAACAAAAGGGATCAAGCCATACTCTTCTTCTTTTTTCTTTTTTTCATTTTGTCTAGCATAGATTTTGACAGAGAGAAGGTGTACAGTTAGAAACATAGATTTGACATAGATTTCATTGTGTCTAGCATAGATTTTGACAGAGAGAAGGTGTACAATTAGAAACAGACTTTGAACTACTAGGGCTTCCCTGGTGGCTCAGATGGTAAAGAATCTGCCTACAATGCAGGAGACCCGGGCTCAATCCTTTGGTTGGGAAGATCCCCTGAAGAAGGGAATGGCAATCCACTCCAGTATTCTTGCCTGGAGAATTACATGGACAGAGGAGCCTGGTAGACTATGGTCCATGGGGTCACAAAGAGTCAGGCACGACTGAGTGACTTACAGTTTGAACCATTCATTAAATCCCATTCAGCAGTCAGCCACCTATTCCAAGGTTAAGAGGCAAAAGTTGATGCCAAGGTATGTACATTAGAAAAAGCATGGATGTAAGAGTCAGAGGACCATGACATCCTATCTGTTAACTTTTGCCTTACGTATTGAGGTGCTCCTATGTTGGGTGATATATAAATATTTAAGATTGTTATATCTTCTTGGATTGATCCATTGATCATTATGTAGTGACCTTCTTTGTCTCTTGTAACAGTCTACTTTAAAGTCTATTTTGTCTGATGTAAGTATTGCTACTCCAGCTTTCTTTTGTTTTCTATTTGCTCGGAATACTTCATTTTCAGTCAGTATGTGTCTCTAGATCTGAAAAAGTAATATATATATATATATATATATATATGATAATATATATATCTTATATACATTATATATATATATATCTGAATCATTTTGCGGCACACCTGAAACTCACACAACATTGTAAAATCAACCATACTTCAAGTAAATAAATAAATAATAAAAATTGGGGAAAAAAAATTGCGCAACTTGGAGGTCCTGGGCAGACACATTTGGTTTCCAGGGATATCCCCCTTGCTCTGTGTCTCTTCTGTAACAGGAACAGTAAAACCTATCTAGCAGCACTGTTGTGAAACAGCACATCATCGAGTCCTGAGAAGGACATGGCAACCCACTCCAGCGTTCTTGCCTGGAGAATCCCGGGGACGGGGGAGCCTGGTGGGCTGCCATCTATGGGGTCGCACAGAGTCGGACATGACTGACGCGACTTAGCAGTAGCAGCAGCAGAGTCCTGACACACAGTGGGTCCTCAGAAAAGTCTGTTAGCCCCAATACCCTTGACCATATTTTATTTTCAAATTCTTTGCATCAAATAATGAGGATCACATTAATGATACTAATTTGTCCTGTTTATACTCTTTGTAAACATTTGTCCTATTGCATGTGTGTATGGCTGAGGAGCTGGAAGTCTTGAAAGTTCTGCTATTGCTTTTAGCTAGCCCTCTACACAGCCACCAGGTAGGAATCATTATACCTATCATTCACTGAGAATTTGCTATGTTTCAGGTTCAATCCGAAACATTTCTTATATTCTATCTGCTTTCATCTTCACAATAAGCCTAAACAGGAGTTGCCAAATCTGGCCCTGGCCTGTTTTTTTGTATAGCCCACAAGTTCAGAATAGTTCATACATTGTTGAAGGTTTGACATATATATATATATATATATATATATATATATATGTATATATATATATATACACTACATAGCTAGTGGGAACCGCCTGTATAGCACAGGGAGCCCAAGCTCGGTGCTCTGTAGTGACCTGGATGGGTGGGATGGGGGTGAGATGGGAGGGAGATCGGAGAGGGAAGGAATCTATGTGTACAAACAGCTGATTCACTTCCTTGTACTGCAGAAGCTAATGCAACATTGCAAAGCAATTGTGCTTCAATAAAACAAACAAACAAAAAAGGTATGCCACAAAGACTATATATGCTGCAAAGCCTGAGATATTTATTCTTTTTTAAATTTTATTTATTTTTTTAATTGATGGAAAATTGCTTTACAATTTCATGTTAGTTTCTGCCATACAACAATATCAGTCATAATTTTATATATATATATATCTTCTCCCTTGAGCCTCCCCCTCCCCTCCTCCATCCCACTCCTCTAGGTCATCACAGAGCTCCCTATGTTATTTAGCAATCTCCCACTAACTATCTAGTTAACACATGATCGTGTATATATGCCAGTGGTACTTTCTCAATTCATCCCACCCTCACCTTCCCCAACTGTGTCCACAGTATGTTCTCTACTAGATTCATCTGTATTATTTTTATAGATTCCATATATATATACATTAATATGTGATACCTACTTTTCCAACTGACTCACTTCACTTGTATAAGAGGCTCTAGGGTCACCCACCTTGCTACAACTGACTCAGATTTGTTCCTTTTTTTGTAGCCAAGCAATATTCCATTGTGTATATGTACCACAACTTCTTTGTCCATTCATCTGTTGATGGACATCCAGGTTGCTTCCATGTCCTGACTATTGTAAATATTGCTGCAATGAACACTGAGGTACATGTGTCTTTTAGAACTGTGATTTTCTCAGGGTATAGACTCAGCAGTGGGATTGCTGAATCGTGTGGTAGATTTATTCCTAATTTTTAAGGAATCTCCATACTGTTTTCCATAATGGCTGCATCAGTTTACATTCCCACCAACAGGAGGGCTCCCTTTTCTCCACACCCTCTCCAGCATTTACTATTTGTAGATTTTTTGATAATGGCCTTTCTGACTGGAGTGAGGTGATATCTCACTGTAGTTTTGATTTACATTTCTCTAAAAATGAATGATGTTGAGCATCTTTTCATGTGTTTTTTTGTGTGTGTGGTTTTTTTTTTTGGCCATCTGTATGTCTTCTTTGGAGAAATGTCTGTTTAGGTCTTCTGCCCATTTTTTGATTGGGTTGTTTGTTTTTCGGATATTGAGCTATATGAGCTGCTTATATATTTTGGAGATCAACCCTTTGTCAGTTGCTTCATTTGCAATTATTTTCTCCCATTGTGAGGGTTGTCTTTTCATCATGTTTATAGTTTCCTTTGCTGTGCAAATGCTTCTAAGTTTTATTAGGTTCCATTGTTTATTTTTGTTTATATTTCCATTAATCTAGGGGATGGGTCAGAGAGAATATTGCTGTGATGCATGCCAGAGTGTACTTTCTATGTTTTTCTCTAAGAGCTGTATAGGTTCTGGCCTTACTTTAATCCATTTTATCTTTAATCTATTTTTATTTTGGTTTTGTATATAGTGTTAGGAAGTGTTCTAATTTCACTCTTTTACACGTAGTTGTCCAGTTTTTCCAGCACCACTTATTGAAGAGGTCAATTCTCCATTGTATATTCTTGCCTCCTTTGTCAAAGATAAGGTGCCCATAGGGAGCATGGATTTTTCTCTGGGCTTTCTATCTTGTTCCATTGGTCTATATTTCTATCTTTATGCCAGTATCATACTGTCTTGATGACTGTGTACTAACTCATTCTTTACAAAAAAAAAAAATCTTGCTAATCCCTGGTCTATAAGACTATGGTCCCTTTACAGATGAGAAACTTAGTTTTTTTTAGAAAGGTGAAATAATTACCCAAGGCCACACAGAGAGTAACAAGTGACAAGTCTTGGTTCCAGGACTAATTTTCTACTCCTGGTCTTAAAACTAGCTCTGTTGCTTTACATTATATTTAGAAGGAACTTTCCCTTTGACTTAAGCATAAACTTGACCCATCCATAGCTTGTTCTAAGGGGTTTGTGACATGCCTTCTATATTGCCTACAACCCTGTATGTGCTGCATCTTGCCTCCCCTTATGCTTATAAAAAGACAAGGGTGAGGAATGGGGAGGTATCAGGTTCTTTGCCCACTCCCAAGTTTCCAAAGCAGCAGAGGGTCAAGGGCTGGGAGAAGTCTGACAATCCAAAGAGCCTGCTGAGGCGGAAACACGTTCTTTGTCTTGGAGCTTCCGGATTCCAGCTGTGGGGGAAGGGAGAGAACTCTGCGTTTTCTTTCCGGAGGAAAACATGGCCGGAGGTTTCCAGGTAAGCACACATCTGAGCAGCCTTGTTGTCACTCTGTCTGGACTTTGAGGGGAAAGACACCTGAACACCACACTGCTTCAGCTCCAGCGGCTCACCAGCTGAGAAGAGCAGCTGCTCCCCGTTTCATCTGTTTCATATTCAGCAGGAGGATTAGTTTAAGGTTCTGACCCTGGGAAAACAATGCCTACAGACTACAGTAAGCGCTCTGTTATCCTGTCCATCTGGGAGTGAGGTGCCCAGCTATGTCAAATGTGCTGGTTCCTGGAGAGCTAGTTGCCACATAGACCATCGGCCGGAGATTGGTATTCGAAGACGCAGAACGCATGAAATAGGCTTTGACCTAAAACTATCCGGAATATAATTCCATCTTTCTTAGATATTTCGGCAGGCATGGTGCCTTGGGGACATTGTCCGAATAGGAAGAAGGTAGAGGAAATTAAATTCACCGTTTATTGAGTTCTATGCTGCTAGCAAGCACTGAGCGGAAGCCTTAAATCAATAAAGGATTTAATGCTGACAATCTTCCAGTGAGGCATCTCCACTTTACAAAAGAAAAAACTGAGGCTCGATGGGTTCGTTCATTCGTATGGTATTTACTGAGCACCTTCGCTTGACCTCAGCACTGGGAATACCTATCTCTGCCCTCCTAGAGCTCCTATTCTTGGAGCGGAGCTTGAGTTAAACAAGTACAAGTAATTGATCAATTGTGGCAGGGATGAGAGTCACCAAGGGCAAGTCATGCTGCTATGACAACACCTAACGGAGGAAGCTGGCTCAGTTTGATCATCCAAGAAGACTTTCCTAGGGAAGTGAAATTGAAGCTGAGACCTGAGGTGTTCATAGGAGAGGGGCAAGAGAACGTACCCAGCAGGTGGAAAGAAGTATGGTCCTCCCAAAGAGTGACAACACGCCAGGCAGCTGGGGCAGAAAGTGAGGGCTGGGGAGTGACACAAGGTGAAGCTGGTGAGGTCAGGAGAGCCTAGACCAACAGGGCCAGCCTCGCGGTCCAAGCAAGGATGTTGGACTTTATTCCAGGAAGTCACAGCAGGGTGCAAGCCAAGCAGACAGGGCAGTCCTGCAGAAGGCCAAACTCTTAGAAGTAAGAAGCAAGCCAGAGGTCAAGTGCAGGTTCAACTCTAAAGTCTATGTTTTCTCCACGGTCACCAGCATATCATTAACATTTTTTTTCTGAAGCAAGCTGATTCAGTTAAGGGATAGGATCTTTCAAGAAAGACCAAAAGGGACTCCAGTGTAGAAAGAACACCCTGGATTAGGAATCAGAAATCTTGGGTTGCCTCAGATCATTCCTGATCAGGCCTCAGTTTCCTCTAAGAGGGAGACAGTGCTTAGACTAAGTGCTCAATGAGTTATCACATGGAAAACACTTCAAACCATGTAGAACCCATAGTAAATGATCAATAAATCTTAGGTGTTGGTTTTATCAACCTCTTTGAATGCCAGTATTTTCCGATTTTTAGTATAAATTCTGTGACTGTGTATGCACTTTTTCAGAACCCTCCCTGCCCAGACACAATCTTGGTTATTTCTAGAAAAAGTTAAGAAAATTGTCCTTTTGACATAATCCTAGAATTTTCCAGTAGCACTTCAGGAACTCTTGTCTTCCTGGACTTTATAGCCCACTTAAATGTTTGCATAATTGATTCACCCCTCTTACAGGATTTAGCCACATAACCCACAGGCAGAAATTTAATTACAGATCTGAAGGGACTTACTGTTGTAATACTGGCAGAGCTTTCCTAGGTTAAGTGATAATTAAGGTTTAAATTCCACTGGGATCAAGCAACTTTTAAAAGGGTCCTCTCCCTCTGCCAGCCCATATTGTACCAAAGGTAGTTTGGCTTTTGAAATGCAGGACAATACTAAACAAGAAATTACTTTGTGTGCTATATGCAAGGTTGGATCTGCTTTTCTTTGGTTTCTTGATTTAGAGATAACACATTTCCACATCCATGTTGTGTCCTGATAGCCTATTTCTGGAAGCTGGGAAGAGCTGGGAGGGCTACTCTTGATTATTATAGAAAATATTCAGTCCTTAGGCTGCTTCCCAAAAACCACCCCATCCCATCATATAGCAAGTTCTTGGGTCCTTGCCTTTCTTTTGCCCAGCTGGTGTGTGCTTTCTCTGGGAATGCAAACTCATTTTAATATTAGCTTAAGCAAGGCATAATTAGGAACACAAATCTGCAACAAAAAAAAAAAACAATATAATTCATTCAAAAGCTAAGATTTGATGACTTTTGGATTATCTGTCATTAGGCTTTTTTTTTTTTTTAACATCCCCATTGCTCTCCATTCCAGTAATTGAAAGCTGTCTTTATGTTTAAGTATGCAGCTGTAATTGGCCTGCTAATATGCTCTCCCAGGCAAGCTCTGTTGTTTTGCAAGAACAAGAAACAGGATAGCTCATCCTCCTTTTGCAAGCTTAGTAAAGGAAGAGGCAGAAGTTCTTTCTCGATTCCTCCTGTGACAGATGCAAGAATAGAACTCACTATGCACTGAAGCTGAGTCACACACTGAGGGTAATTTTTATTCTGGGTAATAGTTCTTATTTTCCATAATCATCTTTTCTTGAGCTTTGTCTTCAGGCTTAACCATCTGCCCTCTCCTTCAACAGATTCATTTTGTCTTGAGAGTGCATTCCTTTACCCCTTTGTCAAAACTGCAAAGCTCAAACAAACAAAAATAGCCACCCACCTCTGCATTATCAACTTTTTGTCGTCAGAAGACTTCATCGTCTGCACAAAAGTAACTGTGTCAAGCGCTCTTTTATATAACCATGTGTGTATCTGTGTGGGTGTGTAAATGTGCGTGTTAGCAAAACTTAAAATCAAAAATGCGCTTATATCACAATCAGAGAGTCACAACATGATGGGGCATTTTTTCAGGTAGAGGACCTTTGACTCACTCCTTAATATATAACACCCTCCTGGTAGGAAGGTGAACAAAATCCTGCATGATTTAGCTCCTAAACTATCCTTCTAGCCTCATCTCTCATCACTCCCCCACTGCGTGCTCTATGCTGTGGCCATGCTAGCAGAATCTGTGCCTTGAAATTCATACTCCTTGCCTCCTCCAGACTTTACCACATGTTTTCACTCTACCTGGAATCTTCCTCTGCTCCATCCCTGAGGTTTTTAGTCCTCATCCTCCACATCTCAAGTTAATTGTCACCTCTTGTGAAACTTGGCTATGGACCTGGATCCACATACAGTTGCACAGATTTTTCAATTACAGAAAACAATTTTTTAACTCTTTGTTCAGGCAAGGCTGTATACTAGGCATCTGGGGTAAAGGAAAACGAGGAAGAGGGCTTTGATGAAACATCCAAAGCTTTCCAGTATCCCCATCTCTAGCCCTTGAAAACAAAATGATCCCTAAGACTCTGAACTGCTAATATCCTTATACTATAGCCATATAATTTGCTGGTTCTCTATGCCATTTTACACAGGACTCTAATCATTTTTTATTCTAAATTCCTTATGAACAAGGTCTGTCCTACTTCTAAATGACCTACAAGGCCTAGCACCAGGATGAATATATAAGAAATACCAACAAACACAATTGATTAACTTCCTATTGACCTGTCCTTAGAGTGTCTTCCACAAGAATCATTGAGCAGCATGGCGAAATGCCCAGAAGACTATAAACGGCATAAAGACAGGGACTTGGTTTACCGTGTTCAGCATCTTCCCAAGTCCTAACACAATACCTGACACACCATAGACACTCAGTAAATATTTATGGAGTAAGTAGAGGAATGAACGATGACATAAAGGCAGCAGTGAACAAAAGTCTTGCCCTAAGGGACCCTCTAGACAATGAAAGAGACTTAAACTCACATTGTCCTCTCTCCTCCCAAACTTTTCATTGAAAATTAAGTTCATTTTTTTTTTCTGTCACTTCTTCTCAGAGATGTCTTGACATGGGGTCTTTCCTTTTTTCTTAGGTAACCCTTGAAAGGAAAATGAATAATCTTAGCAGAAACACATAGGCAGAAATCATCTTCTAAATAGCTTTGGACAATACCAGAAATGATGATTGGCATAACTTCTACTCTGGAAGGCTTCACAGAGGTAAGATAAATGACAGTTATTTCTGTTATGGCCTTCTTTTCACCATGAAGAGTCAATGATAATCATTACAAAATATAAAAGCAAAGTCTGAAGTACAAACCAACAAATCTTCATTCTGTGTATTTGAGATAAAACCTTAAAAGATGAATAATGCTGGAGTGAAGTGAGAGAGAATGCAAACAACTCCATACAACATGATAATCGCTATGCTGGAAGGATGGACAGAAAGTTGAGGAAATAATGAAGATGAAGCAATTAATTCTGTCTAGAGCATAGAGGAAAATGTCACAGAGAAATTGATCACTGACCTAGTCCTTCATGATGGTAGGATCAGCAGGTAGAAGTGAGATGAGCAGTCCAGGTACAGAGAGCAGCATAAAACATGAAGCATGCATCATGCTCCAAGTGATTAAGGCAGCTTGGCTAAGATAGGCTATCAACAATTTTAACACCAGTTTCATTTATCCCTAATGAAAACAGTTGTAGGTTTAGCTTACATTGATTGAGAAAGCACATCATAGCAAAATCTACTATGCATACAGTAGAGCAAATGTGTATTTTATCAATCACTATTGCAGCTATGTATAGATACAAAAAATAGTATCACATTGCCAAGGTATGAAAGCAGTCTAAGTGTCCATTAACAGATGAATGGATATATAAGTATATATATACTTTACATATATATATATATAGTCCTATGTATCACTTTGTGACTCCAACTCTTTGTGACCCCATGGACTGTGGCCCACCAGTCTCCTCTGTCTGTGGGGATTCTCCAGACAAGAATACTGGAGTGGGTTGCCATGCCCTCCTCCAGGGCATCTTCCCAATCCAGAGATTGAACCCACCACGTTGCAGGTGGATTCTTTATAGTCTGAGCCACCAGGGAAGCCCAAGAATACTGGAGTGGGTAGCCTATCCCTTCTCCAGGGATCTTCCTGACCCAGGAATCAACCCGGGGTCTCCTGCATTGCACGCAGATTCTTTACCAGCTGAGCTACCCGGGAAGCCCAGGACTACTATTCAACCATAAAAAAGAATGACATTTTGCCACTTGCAAGAACATGGATGGACTTGGAGGGTATTGTGCTAAGTGAAGTAAGTCAGACAGAGAAAGACAGATACTGTATGATATTACTTACATGTGGAATCTAAAACATAGAACGAACAAGTGAATAAGACTAGGAAAGAGCCAGACTCACAGATTCAGAGAACAAACTAATAGTTACCAGTGGGGAGAGGAAAGGGGGAGGGGCAATACAGGGGTGTGTGAATGTGTGCTTAGTCACTTCAGCTGTGTCTGACTCTTTGTGACCCCATGGACTGTAGCCCACCAGGCTCCTCTGTCCATGGGATTCTCCAGGCAAGAATACCAGAGTGGGTTACCATGCCCTTCTCCAGGGGATCTTCCTGGCCCAGGGATCAAACCCGTGTCTCTTGCATTGCAGGTGGATTCTTTATCCACTCAGTCACCTGGAAAGCCCAATATAGGGGTAGGGGATTTAAAAAAGGATAATCATGGGATTGTATGAAATCATGTTTGTGAAACTTTTATTTATTTTTTGTGTGTGAAACTTTTAAAAACGGTAAGCACTACAGAATTTTTAAAAAATTTTTCATTCAGTGTTTTAAAAAATTTAAAAAAGTCAACCCCATCTATAAATTTCAATGCAGTAGTCCTAAATAAAATGTTTGTTGATAGATTTTAAAAAGTAGTAACACATGATGTCAGACTTAAGGTTCACATCATCTTCCCTTTCTGTAAAAGTCCCACTGAAACTAAAACAGAAGATTTTTATCTAGAAAAAATAAGTGATCTTCCTAGAAAATCTTCCTGGTGAGGAAATCAGAGCTTGAGAAAGAAGACGACTAGGACTTTAGGCAGTTCCTTCCACCCACACAGAAGTGCAATAATGTGTCCGGGGGGGAGATGAGTTGGAAGAGGAGAGGGACAAGCAGAAAAGGAATGGCAACTCTGCCCAGGAGGGACATATAATAGGGAACCATCAGCCAAAAACAAAATAGTTCTTAGAAATTAAAAATGACACGAAATGCAATAGGTAGGATGAATAATACACTAAATACAGCAGACAACCAAACTGGCTACTCAGAAAAATGAAAACAAGAAAACTTCTCAAGATTTACATCAAAAACTTTAAAAATATGCATAAGATGAGAGAAAAAAATAGGAGACAAGGGGGAAAGGGAGTATGAGTAGGCAGTGAGGCAGTGTTTTTGACTTTCTCTAACAAAAACCCAATGATTCTCTTCAGCTTATAGAGACAAGAAATTAGAGGTTTGAGTATATTATTTAAGGTCATATGGTTACCAGTAGAACTAGAAACACAGCCTATTAGCAGTGATTGCCTCTAGGACATGACATTGAGTTCAGGAAGCTGCCTCTGGGATAAAAGAGCTTCTTTTGTGGACTCCTGTTTTCTTTGGAAAAGATAATTACTACAGAGATACACATTTATTCTAATATTTTTAATAAAGTTATCCTGAAAAAAAATATAACACATTGGCAGAATTGAGACACCATTTCCATCTCTGTCGAATCTATTCTCTGCCAATATGGGGATCCTGTGTATGCATCAAAAAGAAATCCCAGCAGGAAGAATATATTCTATTTATTTATTCATTCAATCATGCAACAAACATGAATTGAATGCCTGTTGTAGGTCAAGGGCTGTTCCTGCAAAAATAAAACAGTTCAGATAAAGCAGTTAATACACAACAAACATCCTTGCCTCACAGAGCTGTGTTCTTCCCTTATCACAATAATGTCAGGGTTATTTCTTTGCAATTAACAGGCTCAGTGTTAACTGGTTGATTCTACTCATATAAAGTTTTAAAATAGGTAAAGCTCATTTATGATGAAAAACATCAGAAAAACAGTTACCCCTTTCGGGGAATTGACTAGAAACAGGAGCATAAGGGAATTTCCCGGTGTGGTGGAAATGCTGTATATATTGACAGGATTTCAGGTTACACAGATATATGCATTTTTCTAAAAATCATGTATTGTACATTTCAGATTTGTACATTTCCCCTTATGTGAATTTAGCCAAAAAAAAAAAAAAAATTGACAACAAAATTTGAACTAAAAAAAAAATTGGGCTCAATGTTACTTTAACTAAGGAATGTGTTTCTCAGGTGAAAAATAAATGACATTATTTTCAGAAGAAAAAAATTAAATATTTCACAATGATGAGGTGTGTTTACCGTTAGGTAAATTCAGGAAGAACCCGATGTCCTCCCAACTTAACCCAAGAAGAGATCTTCCCAAGGAGGGGGCGGGGGGGAGATCAGATGTGAAAAATTTGAAGAGGAGAGTTTCTGGGAAAAAGGACAAGATAAGGAGATTAAGTTGGGGAAGGAGGCAGATACCATGAAAGACTAGAAGGTGAGGCTCTTTTGTACAGTGCCTGGGAACACGCTAACCAGAAGAGTCCCAACTCCTAGCCATCAAGCTCTGTGCTATTTGGGGAGGCTCCAGTGACCCTTGAGTAAAGAAATTGCTTGCCCCTCCCTCATGAGGCTTGGTCCTGGGGAGGATTAACCTGGGGGTACTCAAGAACAGACATGTTCCCTGACCAGAAGCCACTTTGTAGTTTCACAGAAAGAAAGACCAAGACCCCAAGCTTGAGAGCAAGTCAGTGCCAGGAAAATTCTGTTCTTTCCTTCAGCAGGTCTCCTGGGACAACCTCCATCTCCACCCCAGCAAATATGATCACAAAAGAAGGGTACTTCCGACATGAACTAATACTTACGCCTACTACCAGTAAGTGGAAAGACACTAGAGGGAATAACCGCAAAAGAAGCTAGATTAGACCCAGACAAAATTAAGAAATTCCATTTTCTCTGCGAATCCTGGGAGATGCATGAGTTAAGTTTTGTGAACCTACAGCATATGTTTCAGTCACATTACTTATTCAGGCTGCAGACTTCTTGATGTACATATGGTTCTTCTGATCTTTCCAAATAATTCCATAAGACCCCAGAGTGCACAAGTTGGAAACATTAGGGCTAGCAGGAAGGGCGCTTACTGGGGGGAAGTGAGAAAATGAGGCCAGGGAGGCAGATTTTTGAAAACCACCACTTGTGCCATACCACAAATTCAGAGGAGAGCCAAGAACCATACAAAGGTACAAAATGTCCAAAGAAGAAAGGAATGAAGGAAGAGACGGTTTTTAAGGAAGGGAGTGATAGAATCAGATCTGGGTTTTGGAAAGACGATGCTGGCAGTATCTAAAGAGTGAATTTACAGAGAAAGAGATTTGCAGACAGGGAGCAGACCTAGGAGGCTACAGTCCTTAATCAGACAAGAAGTGCCCTAAACTAAGTCACCATTTCTGCACAAACTTGAACTGGTTCTGTGTACGTGTGTGTGTCAGTCGCTCAGTCGTGTCCGATTCTTTGTGACCCCATGGACTGCAGCCCGCCAGGCTCCTCTGTCCATGGATTCTCCAGGCAAGAATGCTGGAGTATGCTGCCATGCCCTCCTCGAGGGGACCTTCCCGACCCAGGGATTCAAACCCGCGTCTCCTGCATTACAGGTGGATTCTCTAAATGCTGAGCCATCGGGGAAGCCCCAACTAACTCTGAGCAGGTGCAAATGGGAAGTGCATATGTCCACCCTGCTTCTCAACCCAAGTCTTCTCTGAAGTTGCTGCCCAAGCATCTATTCTGCAGTCTCACACAAACAATCCAGCAAGACGAAGGTGTGAATGCCTGGGGGCATCAGCTTGCACGTTGCCGGATGGGAGTGTCCCAAGTGGACAGTTCTGAGATGAGCCTCCTAAGGCTCCACAGAAGACCTCGCAGGATCGGGACCCCTCAGCGGTCCCCAGCCCGGGACCGCAACCCTGACTGGCCTTCTTTTCCTTCCAGATGTCCATGCCTCTCCCTCTCACAGCTCCCCGGGCCTGCCCTCGAACAAACCGCCGTCCGCAGCTCCCTGGGGCTGCCCTCAAACAAACCGCCATCCACAGCTCGCGTATTAGATCTTGTCCTTCCTGGAACCCAGGCTACCACAGGTACTCACAGCACCAGCTTCTCACATGAGGTTTGGTGCCAGATAGCAGAAGTTTCCCCAATGGCGGGGCTTTCCGGTGTGCGTGACGGAATGACGTGCGCTGGGCTACGTGACGTGACTGCCTCCGTCTGCGTCACGCACACGGCTCCCTTTTCATTCTGCATGGCTAGAGCCCGGCTCCTGGCCTGTGAGAAGCTGGCTCCGTGAAGCTCTGACTTCAAGACTGTTTGCTTCCCACCTTTCGTATATGTGGTTTCATTTCTACGTTGTCTTCTCTCCTGTTCTTCTTCCTCCTCATCACTCCATTCCTTTTGTCCCCTCATGTCTTTCTTTTTCACTCACATCACAGAGTCCATTTTCATGTTCTGAGGTAAAATTCTTTTCTAAAAGCTTTTATTGAAAAATAGTTGGTTTACCGCAATGTGATAGTTTCAGATGTATAGCAAAGTAATTCAGTTATACATATATATGTATATATATTCCTTTTGAAATAATTTTTATAATTCTCTTCCATTACAGTTATTACACGATAATGAGTAGAGTTCCCTGTGCTGTAGTAGGTCCTTGTTGATTATCTTTTTATACAGTTATTGCTGTTGTTTAGTCACTAAGTTGTGTCTGATCCTGCGACCTCATGAACTGTAGCCCGCTGGGCTCCTCTGTCCATGGGATTTCCCAGGCAAGAATATTGGAGTTGGTTGCCATTTTCTTCTCCAGGGGATCTTCCCGATCCAGAGATTAAACCCAAGTCTCCTACATTGGCAAGCAGGTTCTTTACCACTGAGCCACCTAGGAAGCCCATTTTATGCAGTAATAATATGTATATTTTAATCCCAAACTAACTGAGCCACATTTATGTACAGAGGGAACCAACAAGTAAATTGGTACTAAAGATAAGAAGCCAAGAGTGAAAGTAACCCATCACTTCACAGGGTGATTTGCTAGCAGGGTGGTCTGGTGATTAGGGGTCTCCTGGGCACCCTAACTAGGTTTTCGCAAAACGCAACCGTGACTGGGTTTGCTTCTGCACCCAAGGGTGCAGAGGATGCCTTTCTGTACAGGTGGAGCATAGAGGCAGCCTGCTCCCTCAGAGGCCTGGTGCAGGGTTGTATCAGGGCAGGGGCTGCTGCAGTGGTTAAGTTTGTCTGTTCCTGAGCCGTGTTGCAATGAGACTCTCTTTCACACTGTAAAGTCACCGTGACAAAAATATGAGTGTGAAAACATGAACAAATCTTTACTGAGCAATACTTCCTTACTCTGCCTAGTTAGACTTGTTGGAGTAAAATCCTAGACATTTTCGGTGATGCAAAGAACCTGTTTCATTGCTTTTCAACCCAGATGTTAGTGTGTGACAAATGACAGTGAAGCTTTGCACCCTATGTATAAGTTGCCAGAAGCTTACAGGTGACACAAAACTTTACCACTATGCCACCCCTGCCCTGCAGCCACACACCCACTCCTTTCTCAGAGAGAGAAATCCAGTTCCTTTTTTATAATCTACAGAGCGCATACCAAAAGAAGCTGCTATGTTAAGACCCAGTCTTAAAAACCTTTTTTCCTGTCTTTGTAGCAAGCTATCATTTTTCATTTCCTTCTAAGTCAGACACCACCTAGGAGATTTACCTCTTTTCATTGATGTCAGCAGGAACTGACCTCTTGTCTAGCTGTCCTGAATCCCTATTGTCAGTTTGCCTTTGACCAGAAATATCTATATAAGCAGAGAGGGAATGAGAGCATTTATCTCTTTAAAAAATTCCATGTTCTGTGTTCAAGGTCAGTTTCCCAAAGATTCACTTGAGGAGTGGGGGTGGGGGTTTTGGGGCAACCTGCCAATGGGCCTGGGTCAGAAGCAGCTGGATGAGATGCCATTTTTTCACATGCAAACAGTGGCAAAGAGATTTGTTTATGCCTTGTCATGACTGGACAACCCAAATACCATCAAGCCTGCATCAGCACTCGGGTCTGGGTTTTGTCATTGTCAGTCCCTCTGGTATTCAGAAGAGATGCTGGCTCAGGAGGGCCAACAGAGTTTAATTTCCAAATGCATCTGAAATCCTTTAAGCCTTTTGTTGGAGCCATTGCAAAATCATAGTGGCTATAAGCCTTTTTTTTTTTTCCCCTTCAGTGGTTGCATCAGTCACCGAGACAAGCACAACTGACTCTTTCTCCAGAGAGACGTTGGCATCTGTGGTCCAAAGGTTAAGCATGCTGGGGCCTGGCGGGGGGAATTGCACTTCATTGGAGAGTCCAAGTGGGTGCAGGCTGAGCTCAGCAGCCGCTTGGGAGCAAGAAGCAATTGCTGGCTGTTCTTTCTCCAGGGGAAGGCGAGCAGCATATGGTGTTCTGTGTGTGACACAAATGGTTAATTTCCACCAGCTTTTCTGTAGTTTCAGCAACTCTGGGATTAGAAGGGACAGGTTCTTTACAATTCCCTCCAATATCTCTCAAAGTTACTTTCCAAGTCTTTGCTTTTGTTCTGCTGTTTCTCTTTCAGCAGCTTTATTTTGCTTGGAGGTAAACACTTGGCTTGGGATTGAGGGGGGATTTAACTGCTTTGATTTTTTTTTTGCTTTTGCTTTTACCCAGGGTCACTGGAACAGTTATATCAAATCTTGAAATAGTCTTAAATGTTTCTACTCTACATCTGTGTGCAAACACTACACACACATACCCACACACACATGCTCACCCCCTTCCATATAATGTTTATTAATGATTGTGGAACTATATTGGTCCACATGGACTAAAGATTAGCTGGAACAAAGGCAAAATATTTGTAGATTTGAAGGTGGGGGGAGGGAAGAGCAAGGGCAAAAAGGTGGGAGGGAAAGAGAGAAAGAGAGAAACTAATAATAATAATAACTGCCATTTATTGACAACTTTCTGTGCACTGGGTGGTGGTGGTGGTTTAGTTGCTAAGTTATGTCTGACTCTTGTGACCCCATGGACTGTAGCCCGCCGGGTTCCTCTATCCACAGGATTTCCCAGGCAAGAATACTGAAGTGGGTTGCCATTTCCTTCTCTAGAGCATCTTCCTGACTCAGGGATTGAACCTAGGTCTCCTACATTGCAGGCGGATTCTTTACCCACTGTGCTGGGCACACACACATTCATATTCATTGAATTGTCTCGAAACCTATCAGACAAAGGGGTTATTACTATCCTCATTTTATAGATGAGAACACTGAGGTCTGAATTACTTGAGACATCATCCCAGATCCAAGCCAGGTTTTTCTAGCACAAAAGCTATTCCTAATCATGATATCATAATGCCTATCAATAGCACATGCCTGACTCATTTTCTTAGAATTCTGTTTTTGAAGAAGATAATTGTATCATTGCTTTTTCATAGCAACAAGTTCTGAGAGGAACAATAATAATGATTACAACAATAATTATTGGTACTTTTAGGGTTCAGTCACAACCACTGGAGCCTACATAGAGTATCTCACTTAATGTTCACACAAACTTGCATGTATGTAAATAATAATAATATATATTATTTCCACTTGACCAAGAGAAGTTAAGACTTTTTAAGTCAGCAGCCTATCCCAGGTCACCAACAAGCAAAGGGCAAACTGGAATTCCAAATCTCATCAGCTGATTCTGAAGTCCTAAAACTTCTTTTTTCTTACTGTTTTCTTAGGGGAAAAGTCCCAGAAGAGTGTAGTTGCAGGACTTCTCTGGTGATCCAGTGGTTAAGACTTCACCTTCCAGTGCATGGGTTGCAGGTTCGATCCTTGGTCAACATGCCTAGAAGCCAAAAAAAATAAAACAGAAGCAATATTGTAACAAATTCAATAAAGACCTTAAAAAAAAAGTCCACATCAAAAAAAATATTAAAAAAAAAAGAAGAGCATAGTTGTTTAGTCATTTTCCAGTTTATCTGTGAGTGCCAGCATCTTGTTTCTAATACACAGAGAAATTTATGCCTTGAACATATTGTATAAGTACATTTGGAGAGATAAATGTTTCATAAAATGAGAAACAAGCATTTACTGAACTTCAACTATATGCCAGGCCCTCCCTAGGAATACTAACATTCAAAGGAACCTTCAGTGCATAGACAAGGAGGCTCTTACATAAATGCTTTCAATAAAAAGTAGTGAGAACAGTGAGGGGCTATAGACTGCATGCCCAGATGCATGCAGTCTATAGCATTTAATGCAGTCGAGGCTCTGGGAGGCCCTGGTACCACACACTCATTGTTTGCAGATGCTTAAGTCTTCATGGCTAACACAATTTTAAAGGATAATCATGTTCTTGGCAATTCATGAAACTGATAAAGTAAAAGGCTCCCTACTGCCTCCTGAAGAATGGAACTGCACAGCAAGACCATCTCAACACAGATACCCCCACCCAGCCCTGCCTGCCCATCAGGACTCCCTTCTAAGGATGCTGAGTAGCCAGCAACACTGCGACACCTCCATTTCAGTGCCAGGTGACTTGACTAGGTGGATACCCTGCCTAAAGCCTCTCTCCCTCAAAACCTGTACCAGGATCAGATATACCATTGGTACTTCATTTCTTTTTTTTTTTTATTTTATTTTTTTTTTCATTTATTTTTATTAGTTGGAGGCTAATTACTTTACAGTATCGTAGTGGTTTTTGTTATACATTGACATGAATCAGCCATGGATTTACATGTATTCCCCATCCCGAACCCCCCTCACACCTCCCTCTCTACCCGATCCCTCTGGGTCTTGTAGTTCATTTCTGAATGTGTTTGCCACTTCGTGCTCTTTGGATTATTCCCTAGACTCTGTACTCCACTCCAAAAAAGACCTGAATTTTTCTTTTTGAAATGACTGATAATGATACAAAGTGATAGTGCCTCTAGGTTTGTATTTTTAAAAAGAAAAAAACAAATGTCCTGACCAAAAAGCAAACAAACGAAAAACACACAAAAAAACAAACAACAACAAAACCTTAAACCCCAAGACCTGGAGATGATTGTCTTTGCTCATCACCAGATTTGAAAGTTAAGTGGCTCCATCAGGCCAGGCCATGAGAAAAGTAAGTAAAATAGAGGAAATCAGTAAAGAAAGAGAAGAGTGAAGCAGATAAACAATGAGAAGTAGAGACAAGATTTCACAGCCCCTAGGAGATAGAAGCCCTTGAAACTTCCCAATTTCCTGCAAGTTTCAGTGGGGCCCACTTGTACTTCCCCTGAGTGCTGCCAATTTCTCTGTTTTATTTAATAAATCTTTTTCTGTGTTTTAGCTGGAGTGAGTTTCTCTTTCTTCCTACCAAAAGATGCTTGACAAGAAAACCTTCAAATCCTCCTCTGAATAATAAATTTATTGTTTTAGTCCCCCGTTTCACCTCAAGAATCAGACCCAATCAGAGCTACTTATGATCCATCAAATGCATTTAGCCTTTCGCTCCTGCTCTGTCTTGGTTGATAGAGCAGGCTTGGAATGCCCATCGCCTACAAGTTTAAGTGTCCACAGCCCACTCAGCCTTTGAGCCCCAGCTGGAAACTTCCTCCATATGGCTTCTTGGAACCTTTCTGTCTACAAGTAATTTCTCACTCCCCAATAGAGCCTTTTATGTAGGTTTCCTGGCTCTGGCACTTTCTCACTTACAATAGAGCTGTCAGGATACCCAGCTTATCTTTACTAGTAGAGTGTAAGCTCCTGGGGGCACAGACTTTTGTCTTATTCTTTCCAAACTCCAGCAGTGTTTATTTAGCACACACTAAACATTCAAATGTTATTTATAGAACTAGTGGGTTGGGGGGATGAATGAATTCAAATTACCATAAGGCATAATTAACTGAAAAATTTTGGAGGGGAAAAAAGAAAAGTAGAGAACTCAGATCATATCAACTATAATGTATAGTCAAAATACAAATTACAGGACTTCGGAGGTTACTACAAATTCAATCAGGTCTTAATCTCAATTGAACTTAATCTCTAAGGTTTCTTCCACAACCAAAAAAATCCATACTTATGTGATTCTATATTTCATACATCTATAGTGCTCCATAGGGAGACCTGAGGTTAGGGTTCGAGCCTTGAGATGCTGTACATTTGCGGTGACTAAAAGAAAATCCTGTTTAAAAAAAAAAAATGGAATTAAACAAAGAGTTAAATTTTATTTGACAAAAGAAGAAGGAGGAGGGCAGAAAGATGAAGAGGGGGAAAGTGGGAGAGGGGAGGAAGAGGGGGAGGGACAGTTCTGTTATCCATTTACTATATAACATTGTATGTAATTATTTCTTTTTTTTTTTTTTTTTTTTTATTTTTTTTTTCCAGTGGGTTTTGTCATACATTGATATGAATCAGCCATGGATTTACATGTATTCCCAATCCCGATCCCCCCTCCCACCTCCCTCTCCACCCGATTCCTCTGTGTCTTCCCAGTGCACCAGGCCGGAGCACTTGTCTCGTGCATCCCACCTGGGCTGGTGATCTGTTTCACCATAGATAATATACATGCTGTTCTTTTGAAATATCCCACCCTCACATTCTCCCACAAAGTTCAAAAGTCTGTTCTGTATTTCTGTGTCTCTTTCTCTGTTCTGCACATAGGGTCATCGTCATCACCCTTCTAAATTCCATATACATGTGTCAGTATGCTATAATGTTCTTTATCTTTCTGGCTTACTTCACTCTGTATAATGGGCTCCAGCTTCATCCATCTCATTAGGACTGGTTCAAATGAATTCTTTTTCATGGCTGAGTAATATTCCATGGTGTATATGTACCACAGCTTCCTTATCCATTCATCTGCTGATGGGCATCTAGGTTGCTTCCATGTCCTGGCTATTATAAACAGTGCTGCGATGAACATTGGGGTGCACGTGTCTCTTTCAGATCTGGTTTCCTCAGTGTGTATGCCCAGAAGTGGGATTGCTGGGTCATATGGCAGTTCTATTTCCAGTTTTTTAAGAAATCTCCACACTGTTTTCCATAGCGGCTGTACTAGTTTGCATTCCCACCAACAGTGTAAGAGGGTTCCCTTTTCTCCACACCCTCTCCAGCATTTATTGCTTGTAGACTTTTGGATAGGAGCCATCCTGACTGGTGTGTAATGGTACCTCATTGTGGTTTTGATTTGCATTTCTCTAATAATGAGTGATGTTGAGCATCTTTTCATGTGTTTGTTAGCCATCTGTATGTCTTCTTTGGAGAAATGTCTGTTTAGTTCTTTGGCCCATCTTTTGATTGGGTCATTTATTTTTCTGGAATTGAGCTGCAGGAGTTGCTTGTATATTTTTGAGATTAATCCTTTGTCTGTTTCTTCATTTGCTATTATTTTCTCCCAATCTGAGGGCTGTCTTTTCACCTTACTTATAGTTTCCTTTGTAGTGCAAAAGCTTTTAAGTTTCATTAGGTCCCATTTGTTTAGTTTTGCTTTTATTTCCAATATTCTGGGAGGTGGGTCATAGAGGATCTTGCTGTGATTTATGTCGGAGAGTGTTTTTCCTATGTTCTCCTCTAGGAGTTTTATAGTTTCTGGTCTTACATTTAGATCTTTAATCCTAATTATTTCTTTTATTACAGCTTCTCAGCTCAATTCTGGGCTTCCTCAGTGGCTCAGCAATAAAGAATCCGCCTGCAATGCAGGAGCCACAGGAGACATGAGTTCAATCCCTGAGTCGGGGAGATCCCCTGGAGGGCATGGCAACCCACTCCAGTATACTTGCCTGAAGAATTCCATGGACAGAGGGGCCTGGCGGGCTACAGGCCATAGGTTTGCAAAGAGTCAGACACTACTGAAAGCAACGTGGCACGCATGCAGCTCCCTTCTACTGAAATATGAGTGCCATGAGGGAATGATTTTTATTTCACTCACTGATGTATCCCTATATATGCCTATAAGAGTGCTTGGCATAGAGGTGATACACAGTAAATAATTGCTGAATGGATGACTAAACAATGAATGAATAGGAAATATTAAAATGGGTAAGATGAAGCCTTTGCCCTCAATATGCATCCAGGGTTTCCCTGGTGGCTCAGTGGTAAAGAATCCACCTGCAATGCAGGAGATGAGGGTTCGATCCCTGGGTCAGGAAGATTTCCTGGGGGAGGAAATGGCAACTCACTGCAGTTTTCTTGCCTGGAAGAGTCCATGGACAGAAGAGCCTGGCGAGCTATAGTCCATGGGATCGCAAAAGAGTGAGACACAACTGAGCTACTAAACAACAACAACATCTTCAAAGTAAAACACCTCTTGGGTCCCCTGCCCAGATCCCCTTAAGCAACCAACGCCCCCATGCCTCAGCTGTTGTTAGTGTCTGCAGATAGCTGGCAGCTGCCCGCTACTCCTGAGAACTGACTTAGTAGGCGGGAACACCTCTCCCAGAAAGACTTGGGAGGTTGCATGCTAATTCCAGAGGTGACCACTAGCCAATGGTTGACTAATAAAGGGATCCAAACAGTCCCTCCCTTACCTCAGCATGGGGAAGTTCTGTGGGGTTTTTACCATCTAGGGTTCTCCCATAAAATTGAGCTAAAGCTGGCCTTCAGCTAAGTATACATCTTCATCTGGCCCTTCTTATACTGCTTTTCTCACTTCCTCTCTTACAGATCGCCTGAGAGCATTCCCTCAGTAAATCAGGGAAGGGGACGACAGAGGATGAGATGGTTGGGTGGTATCACCAACTCAATGGATGTGAGTTTGAGCAAGCTGCAGGAGTTGGTGATGGACAGGGAAGCCTGGCATGCTGCAGTCCATGCGGTCGCAGAGAGTCGGACACAACTGAGTGACTGGACTGAATTGAGAGCATTCCCTCAGGAAATCACCACCAAAAAAATCCTTGTCTCGGGCTCCAAATCTCAAGAACTGGTGGAGAGACTGAAAGGAGAATTATTTGTTACATCTGATGTGCCAGGTACCACTTTTGGATATTATATCCATTTTGAAATTTAATTTAGTCCTACCTTCACAACCAATTTTCAAGACTATTATCATCCTTAAATTACTGATATAAGCTGAATAATTTACTTAATCATTGTATGTGGTCCAAGTAGGGTTTGAAGCCTGACCTACCTAGCTCCAGAATCTCTGCGCCTCATACTATACAACATTTTTGTTGTTGTTTATCACTAAGTCGTGTCTGACTTTTTGCAACCCCATGGACTGTAGCCTCCAGACTCCTGTGTCCATGGGATTTCCCAGGCAAGAATCCTGGAGTGGGTTGCCATTTCCTTCTCCAGGAGATCTTCCCAACACAGGGATTGAACTGGTGTCTTCTGCCTTGGCAGGCAGATTCTTTACCACTGAGGAATCAAATAGTCTCTCTCAGATAGGCTATCCCTTCACATTCTGATGAGAGTATGACTTAGGAATTGACATGTTAGGGAGTCTTTCAGTACTCTTCACTGCATCAGATCTTTAAGTAAATTCTTGGCCCTGTGGGAAAGTAGATATCTGTTGACCTATTCTGTTGACTGATGAAGGCATTCAGACATTGAGTGATGTTCCCCAAGGCCTTATAACACATCTTCATTAGAACCAAACATTTCAAATTCCTTACCCATGCCTCAGACTTTCAAACTGTTAGCTTGCACAAACCCACAGTGTTCACCATTACTGAGAGCGATGAGTCCCTGATAAAAATCTGTTTTGACTCAAGTCTGATTCTACTGGTCAAGAATGGGGCAAAAATATTTACACTTGAAGAATTATCTTTCCAAGGCAGAGCCTCCTTGGACCATATTAAATGGAATTGGGAGAGGATATTATGTAGAATTAATTCTTCAAATTATTTAAAACTAAGAGAAATAGACAATTCAGACATTTCTTTTCTACTTGAGATCCTTGGGCTGCTTTGTTTCCAGAGCCCACTTGTTTGGAAGTGTATTATATTTTTATAAAGGAAATTTTGAACTTCTAAATACTTGAGAAATAAATTTTGCAGGTCTGAAAAAGAAGAGATAAATAACCAGCAGAGGTATTATAGGCTAAATGTGGGCTAGAATAACAAAACACAAACATAATACCCATAGAATGGGAAATTATATTGAAACTGTGGCTCATGGATACTTCTGATGCTTTCAGGGGAATTACAATAAAAGGGATATAAGTTATATTATGGAGTTCTGTGTTCTTCTATCACTGGTATTTTTTTATTTAAATAAAAGCAATGCTCTAGATCTTCAGACCCTATCTAGATTTGATTTGCATTTGGCAACAATGGATTTTGTATCAAAGAAGAAAATACAAAAAGGAGATTTCATATAGGTCTCTAGTTTAAAAAAGAATTGCAATGTAATACCCAGTGCATAAAAAAACAAAATTTGTAACTTCATTTTGTTAATGAGTATGCTTTTTTACCTGTTTTTAGACAACTCCTTTCTCTAAAGCTGAATCTCCCAAAACAAAGATCAGCAAACATACAGTTTCATTGTAATAATGAGCACTTGGATATCAACATTTCAAATAATGATTATAATATGAAATTCAAAAATAGTGTCATTGATTGGAGAGCCTAATGTCCTGAGCCTGAGAGATCTGGATTCCAGCCCAACACAAAATAATTATATGATATTGAGCATTCACTTATTTTTTCTTGATTTCCTTTTCCTCATTTGCATATTGAGAAGATTGAACTAGACAATTTCTAAGATTTCTTCCAGATCTATATGTGAATTCACATTTGTAAAATTAGTTTAAGTACTTTAAAGAAAGACCTCAAAACCTTTATAATCATTTTCCCAAATTAAGTGAATTATATTTTTCAGAGCATTTCTTTCAAGGCTATGATGAATTGATGAAACATAGCTTTCTCCCCAAAAACATATGTCATATTGAGGCCTGCTCCTTTGAAATATATCAGTATTGTTACTGAAAGCATGTTGAGGTCAGGTATGTGAACAAGGAAAATATGATGGACATAGTGAAAGGAAATTATACAAGAGCAAAGATCTAGGTAGCAACTCCAAAGAAATACTCAAGACTAAAATGGGTGGACAGACAACATAAATCTAGATAAGTCAGAAGTCAAATGCATACAAATTGGCCAACACAAGAAGAACAGAGCAAATGTGGTAGGTCAGAGTCTGGGATCAGAGAGTGGATATTAATAGCACTGAAGAACAGAAAACATCAAAGAGAGATCAGATTTTAGGGCATAGCTTATTTCCTCTCTATGCTGTTTATATTATGGGTAGCTGTGCCCTTGTGTGCTCACTGTAGTCAGAATAATGTGAAAAGTAATACTGTTGAAGTAAGCTACTGGTTCAAGTAGGATGTTGACAGAGATTTAGAAGATTGCTTTTCATTAGAAAGTATCAGAAGATTCAGATGATTTAGGGATACTGGACACAGGACAGGAGATGAGATAAAGGAGAAAGCAGCATGTCTTTCTTAGACACTTGCTTTGTCCTCGCTCAGTATGAGGAGAAAACAAGCCGCTCCCTACTTCCCTTTCTCTCTCATACCAAGCTAAACCAGTACAGCCAGCACCAGGGAACATGATCTGGATAATGAAGGCAGGGACATAATCTCCACTTTTATGGAAGACTCCTCACAATAACTGGCATAACCTTCACCTCTTTCGCAGCAACCGCTTTGGGTTATCCACGAGAGAACAATGTAGAAAGCCACACTGTGTAAGGACTCTCTCATATCCATTTCTATCTGGCTTTGTATGAAAACACTCTGACTCATGCCTCATTCAAATAGAAAGATTCAAGAGAGCAGTTGTTATAGAAATGTATGGCAGCATAGAAGGTTCTGTGGACCCCATATAAGTTCCTTTTACCAGAGAGAATTCTTCTTCTGTATCTGTTAACTAGTTGAAAGGGGGTGTCCTGACTTTAAAGAAATCTTCTAATTGCTCTATGGAGAGTATACTACAGGGCAGCAAGAATGTAAGCAGAGAAACTAGCTAGGAGACATTTTAGGAGTCCAAATGAGAGATGGTAGTGACTTAGAATTCCAGCATTCATCTGTATATGGTTTCCTCACCATCCATACATGTGGAAGAATTATGTTTCCTTTTCTCCTTGCAGTTGGGTGATGCTCTGTGACTAGTTCTTGTCAGTGGATTGGTCGGGGAGCAGAAATGGTATGTGTTGCTTCCAGGGTGGAGCACTTGATTTCTGGGTAAGAATTTCCTGTGCTCTCTTATCCCCTGCAACTATGACTAGTAAAATTCCAGATTGTGGGGACATTTCAACAAGGGCCCTGGAATGAGGAAGAAGTTGAACAGAGCTCCCTGCTGATACACAATAGACTGAATGAAAAATTGGTTTGTTGTTTAAACCACAGAGATTTGAGTGATTATTTGTTTCTGCAGCATACCTTAACCACCATTGATACTAATAGTAGAAATGGTGAAAAGTAAGTAGATTTGGGATAAAGTCCAGAGGTTTGATTGACAGGACTTTCTGACAGATTGGAAACAAATGGCCAAAGAAAGAAGAACCAGGGCTTCCCTGGTGAATCAGTGGTAAAGAACCTACCTGCCAATGCAAGAGACTTGGATTCGATTCCTGGTCTGGGAAGATCCTACATACCACAAAGTGGCTAGGCCTGTGTGCCACAACTACTGAGCCTGTGTTCTAGAACCCAGGAACCACAACTGCTGAACCCATGTGCTGCAACTACTGAAGTTCTCTCATGTTAGAGCCCATGCTCTGCAACAGGAGAAGTCATCACAATGAAGGGCCTGCGTACCACAACTAGAGAGTAGCCCCAACTTGCTGCAACTAGAGAAAAGCCTATGCAGCAGTGAAGACCCAGTACAGTTAATAAATAAGTAAAATTATTTTTTAAAAAAAGAAAGAACAACCAAGGATGACCACAGCACTAAAATGAGCCTATAGCTGGCATTGCTAATAGTTACAGCTCTTTTTGCAATGAGCTCAACTAAGTCTTGCAAGCCTTATTAACACAAGCTCTAGAAATGTACTAGAGTAGATGGAAAAATGAATGATATGACTTGCCATACCTGGGAGAATATGGAGTCTTGTCTACTTCTTGTGGTCTTTGACTCTATGAGGGGCTTAGAGACAGATGGTTAGAATTTTTATCATTGCGTTGGGATAAAGTGGACACAACCAAATTCATTTCAACTTTCCCCAACATTAATACTGAGGACATTTCTATACCATAACTAACTTCAGCGGAAGTCAGGAAATAACTGAAGCATTAGAAAACACCTACCTTAAAAAACACCCTAATGGCAGGGAATGAAGAGGAACTAAAGAGCTTCTTGATGAAAGTGAAAGAGGAGAGTAAGAAAACTGGCTTAAAACTCAACATTCAAAAAACTAAGATTATGGCATCTGGTCCCATCACTCCATGGCAAATAGATGGAGAAACAATGGAAGCAGTGACAGATTTTATTTTCTTGGGTTCCAAAATCACTGCAGATGGTGACTTCAGCCATGAAATTAAAAGATGCTTGTTCCTTGGAAGAAAAGCTATGACTGACCTAGATAGTATATTAAAAAAGCAGAGACATTACTTTGCCAACAAAGTTCTGTCTTGTCAAAGCTGTGGTTTTTCCAGTAGTCATGTATGGATGTGAGAGTTGGGCTATAAAGAAAGCTGAGTGCTGAAGAATTGATGCTTTTAAACTGTGGTATTGGAGGTGATTCTTGAGAGTCCCTTAGACTGCAAGGAGTTCCAACTAGTCCATCCTAAAGGAAATCAGTCCTGAATATTCGTTGGAAGGACTGATGCTGAAACTGAAGCTCCAATACTTTGGCCACCTGATGTGAAGAACTGACTCTGATGCTGAGAAAGATTGCAGGCAGGAGGAGAAGGGGACAACAGAGGATGAGATGGTTGGATGGCATCACCAACTCATTGGACATGAGTTTAGCAAGCTCCAGGAGTTGGTGATGGACAGGGAAGCCTGGTGTGCTGCAGTCCATGGGGTTGCAAAGAGTCGGACACGACTGAGTGACTCAACTGAACTGAACTTCAAAAAATATTTTATGAAAACAAATATTTTAGAAATCAGAAAGAAAGAACTGGCTTCTTGAGTTATAGCTATTGGTAGATTTAGGTGTTCAAAAAACTGACCCAAAAATACTTTACTCTGAAACTATATTTGATTGGACTAGATTTAAAAGGGAATTTTATACCAAAAAAAAAAAAAAAAAAATAGTGAATATAACCTAAAAGAAGCAGACTTGCAGACATAGAGAACAAACTTGTGGTTACCAGTGAGGGTCAGCAGGGAGGGAAAATGGGGGTGGGAGAGTGGAAGGTACAAACTATTGGGTATAAGATAGACTGAAGGATGCATTGTACAAAGTGGAGAATGTAGCCAGGATTTTGTAATAACTGTAAACAGAAAGCAAACTTTCAAAATTATGTAAAATTAAACAATTTTAAATGTTTTAAAAAGGGAACCTCAAATGCTGTTGAAAAATCTTGTCTTCATATAGGTCTGTGGCTGTGACACTAATTGTGTGATTCTGGACAAGTCACTCTAACCTCTCTGAATTTTAAGTTAATCATTTATAAATTGGGAGTAATTGTGAAGGTTTTTCAAGAATTAAATAATGTGTATAAAACTAATTGTCAACTACATAGTAGTAGTCTAATATGCAGAATTATTATCATTTTTAAAGAATGAACTACAGGGGGTCTTTTTCCCTTATGTTCAAGGCCACATGTAACTCTGGTAGTTCTACAAAGGAGATATGAGAAGTTAAAGTCACCATACATTTGAATCATGACACAGTGGTATTTTCAATATATCGCTAGCCCTCCTACATATCAACTCACATGGGAGAAATTAAGTCACTATTCACTGTTAGCATTATTAGAACTAATGAACTCAGAAGTGCTTGCCCTCACTTATTTAAATATTTGTTAAGCATCTTCTGGTAATAATCACATAGACTAATCTTAGCTGCGTTCTCCCCACCCTCAACAAAAATCCTACTTCTAAGAGGCTGATAGAAGAAACATATTTGAACCTAGCTCCCAAATCAGTCCAACACCAATTTGTCAATTCCTCAGATTTTAGCAATGGAATTAAAACATAACAGCTGAACACCAAAGATACAAAAATGTTGAAGGAAGAGGGGGAACCCACCAAGAAGAATCTTTGAGTGAACTTTCAGTTTGTTGGGGGTATGTAACAATAACAATTTAGTCACAAGGTTAGAGGACACCCAGTATCTGTTACAAAGCTGACATGAAAATTAGAATAAACTCGTCTTGGTAACAATCTAGAAATGTGATTAAATCCAGTCATGAATGTGGTACAATTTAAGAGTTTCTCTAATTAGATTCTGAACAAATTCAACCACATCTTGAGTTCTTTCCCTTTGGGATATTCAATAACTTAGATAAGATGTGTAATGTCTATTCCCTAAGTCATTAGTTTTAGTTAACAGCTAAGTGAGTTGTAGTTTTTGATATCAAATTTCCTCTTTGCATCTATCTCTGGGTCTATACAGAATAAAGCAATTTAAAAGTGGAACAATTGCACAGTAAATCTAGGAAAGTTAACTATTAAGATACATCAAACTCAGGGTCTACCTTGAGTGTTTCATTCAAAATTACCTGAGGGCTTTCTCTAGTAGGAAGTCACGTAATACTTTCTGATTCTCCAACATGACAATAGTTTTAAGAAATATCTATTGAAAACTTAGCCAGACACTTGTGTTATGTGTGCAAAATAATTCAAATGTGTTAGGTGTGCAAAATTATTTAACTTGTGATAGGTGTGCAAAAACTAGAAGTGCAAAAATGATTTAAACTTTCCTGCCCTCAAAGTAGGCTTCCCAGGTGACTCAGTGGTAAAGAATCCGCCTTCCAATGCAGGAGATGTGGGTTGAGAAGATCCCCTAGAGTAGGAAATGGCAACCCACTCCGATATTCTTGCCTGGAAAATTCCACGGACAGAGGAGCCTGGCAGACTATAGTCCATGGGGTTGCAAAGAGTCAGACATGACAGGGCACACACCCACACGGACATGTTCTCAAGGTACTTAGAGTCTAATAAGAAAGACACACAAACCACACTGACATAATGGGATAAATGCTTAGGGAGATGCAGAACTTTCAGCATACCTTTGCTTCCTCAGAGAGATGATACCTGATTTGAATATTAAAGACATACGAGAGTTGTGCACACAGATGAATAAAGCAGGCATTTCAGACACAGGAAACAGCTTGATCAAAAGATATGTAGGAGCCACATGTTTGGAGACAATGATCTGGAACTCAGCTTGTTGTGGGAGAATGAGGTAAACTAGCAGGCATCTTGATAGAGAAAAACAAAACAAAACAAAGCTGAGCAGAGAGTTAGGACTGGGAATGGAAATTGAGAAGTCATCGAATGGGGCAGGAGAGTAAGACAGGGAAACAGGGAGGGGGAAGTTCATAAGGTGGGCTTGATTCCTTGAAGAGTATTCAGGCATAAGGGGTAGGGAAAAAGGAAGAATTCATGAAGGTGCAGCAGAGAAATAATCAGAATGGTAGAAGTAGAACCAGAAGAGAAACATAGAATGTGAAAAGTTCCGAGGAGATGGCCAACAATGACAAATAAACACAAAATTGCAACTAATACCAGACTAAAATAATATGCATTCCATTTAGCCATGGGAAAAACATATGCAATCTCTTAAAAGCGATTTCAATGGTGTGGGGGTTGGAGGAATGGGAAGGGGAGCTAGAGTTTAGATTGTGCTTCTTGACTCAGAAGAGGAATGAGTTGAAGGAAGGTTAAAGTAAAGTGAAAGTCACTCAGTCATGTCCTACACTTTGCAACCACATGGACTATACAATCCATGGAATTCTCCAGGCCAGAATACTGGAGTGGGTAGCCTTTCCCTTCATCCAGGGGATCTTCCCCACCCAGGGATCAAACCCAGGTCTCCCGCATTACAGGCAGATTCTTTACCAGCTGAGCCATAAGGGAAGCCCAGGAATACTGGAGTAGGTAGCCTATCCCTTCTCCCGCAGATCTTCCCAAGCCAGGAATCGAACTGGGGTTGCAATGCACTGCATTGCAGGTGGATTCTTTACCAACTAAGCTATGAGGGAAGCCTAAGTTAAAGTAAGAGAGCATTAATAAGCTAAAGGGAAAGAATCATTAGTGAGTAAGAAACTATGTAGAGAAGATAGAAGACAGTGAAAGGGGTGAGGATGCTGTGGAAATGTGAAGGGGGTGGAGACTGGCTTTCAATAGGCTGACACTCTTAATATATTTTACTTTCGCCCACTATAAGAAATATATTTCTCACAAAACCCAGTACACCCACAAAGATATACATACAATCAGAGATGTAAAGCAAAGTTTATAAGACAGTATTTACCCTTACTACATTTTATGTATTCTGATATTTTCTTTTCATTCTATTTTATTCTATTTTCATTCCATTAACCCAGTGCAGGTTAATTTCTGCTAGCTTGCATGCTTTCCTGATTGGATCAGGACCCAGAGTTTTAAGAACACTAAAGTGAAAGAGTCTTCAATCTCAAACATCAGTCTCTAAATCTCTAAACCTCCCAAACTTAGAAGAAAATAAAGTAGCATAGATATGAGAATAAATATACAGTTATACAGAGGAAGCTGAGGCATTTCAGTGCTCCTGGCCTCACTTTTCTTGAAGTAAGAGTTGTGGTCATCAACTGAGTCCAGGAAGAATGGAGCACGCTGGAGGATGTAATGAGAATGATGTTGAATAAAAGTGGTGAGAGTGGACATCCTTGTCTTGTTCCTGATTTTAGAGGAAATGCTTTCAGCTTTTCACTGCTGAGTATGATGTTACCTGTAGGTTTGTCATATATGGCCTTTATTATGTTGAGGTATGTTCCCTCTATAGACATTTCTCCAAAGAAGACCTATAGGTGGCTGAGAGATATATGAAAAGATGTTCAACATAACCAATTATTTAAATAAATGCCAGTCAAAACTACAATGAGATACAATCTCACACCTATCAGAATCAGTTAAGTTCAGTCACTCTGTCCTCTTCAACGCTTTGCAACCCCATGGACTGCAGTACACCAGGCTTCCCTGTCCATCACCAACTCCCGGAGCTTGCTCAACTTGCTCAAACTTAATGTCCATCGAGTTGGTGATGCCACCTACCCATCTCATCCTCTGTCGTCCCCTTCTCCTCCTGCCTTCAATCTTTCCCAGCATCAGGGACTTTTCCAATGAGTCAGTTCTTGCCATCAGGTGGCCAGAGTATTGGAGCTTCAGCTTCAGCATCAGTCCTTCCAATGAATATTCAGGACTAATTTCCTTTAGGATGGACTGGCTGGATCTCCTTGCAGTCTAAAGGACTCTCAGGAGTCACCTCCAACACCACAGTTCAAAAGCATCAATTCTTCAGTGCTCAGCTTTCTTTATAGTCCAACTCTCATATCCATATATGAGTACTGGGAAAACCACAGCTTTGATTAGACAGACCTTTGTTGGCAAAGTAATGTTTCTGTTTTTTAATATGCTGTCTAGGTTGGTCATTGCTTTTCTCCCAAAGAATAAGCATCTGTTTATTTCATGGCTGCAGTCACCATCTGCAGTGATTTGGGAGCTCAAGAAAATAAAGTCTGTCACTGTTTCCATTGTTTCCCATCTATTTGCCATGAAGTGATGGGATCAGATGCCATAATCTTAGTTTTTTGAATGTTGAGTTTTAACCCAATTTTTTCACTCTCCTCTTTCACTTTCATCAAGAAGCTCTATAGTTCTTCTTCACTTTCTGCCATAAGGGTGGTGTCATCTGCGTATTTGAGGTTATTATTTCTCCTGGCAATCCCAGCAATCTCCTGGCTTGTACTTCATCTAGCCCAGCATTTCGCATGATGTACTCTGCATATAAATTAGATAAGAAGGGTGACAGTATATAGCCTTGACATACTCCTTTCCCAATTTGGAACCAGTCTGTTGCTCCATGTCCAGTTCTAACTGTTGCTTCTTGACCTGAATATAGATTTCTCAGGAGTCAGGTCAGGTAGTCTGGTGTTCCCATCTCTTGAAGAATTTTCTGCAGTTTGTTGTGATCCACATAGTCAAAGGCTTTGGTGTAGTCAATGAAGCAGAAGTAGATGTTTTTCTGGAACTCTCTTGCTTTTTCGATCATCCAGTGGACGTTGGCAATTTGATCTGATTCCTCTGCCTTTTCTAAATCCAGCTTGAACATCTGGAAGTTCACAGTTCATGTACTGTTGAAGCCTGGCGTGGAGAATTTTGAGAATTACTTTGCTAGCATGTGAGATGAGTGCAATTGTGTGACAGTTTGAACATTCTTAGGCCTTGCTTTTCTTTGGGATTGGAATGAAAACTGACCTTTTCCAGTCCTGTGGCCACTGCTGAGTTTTCCAAATTTGCTGGCATACTGAGTGTAGCACTTTCACAGCATCATCTTTTAGGATTTGAAATAGCTCAACTGGAATTCCATCACCTCTACTAGCTTTGTTCATAGTGGTGCTTCCTAAGGCCAACTTGACTTCACATTCCAGGATGTCTGGCTCTAGGTGAGTGATTGCACCATCATGGTTATCTGGCTCATAAAGATCTTTTTTGTACAGTTCTTCAGTGTATTCTTGGCACCTCTTCTTAATATCTTCTGCTTCTGTTACGTCCATACCATTTCTGTTCTTTATTGAACCCATCTTTGCATGAAATGTTCCTTTGGTATCTTTAATTTTCTTGAAGAGATCTCTAGTCTTGCCCATTCTATTGTTTTCCTCTATTTCTTTGCAGTACACTGAGGAAGGCTTTCTTATCTCTCCTTGCTATTCTTTGGAACTCTGTATTCATATGGGTATACCTTTCCTTATCTCCTTTGCCTTTAGCTTCTCGTCTTTTCTCAGTTATTTGTAAGGCCTCCTCAGACAACCATTTTGCCTTTTTGCATTTCTTTTTCTTGGGGATGGTCTTGATTACTGCCTCCTGTACAATGTCATGAACCTTCGTCCATAGTTCTTCAGGTACTCTGAATGAATGGCGCTTCAATCAGAATGGCAATAACCAAAAATTCACAAACAGTAAGTGCTGAAGAGGGTGTGGAGAGACGGGAATCCTCCTACACTGTTGATGGGATTGTACATTGGTATAGCCACTAGGGAAAACACTATGGAAATTCCTATGAAAACTAAAGATAGAGCTACTATATGACCCTTCAATCCCACTCCTAGGCATATATTCAGAGAAAAACATGATCTGAAAGGATACATGCACCCCAATGTTCACTGCAGCACTATTTACAACAGCCAAAACATGGAAGCAACCTAAATGTCCATCAACAGATAAATGAATAAAGATGTTATAGATAGATAGATACAAAGAATATTAGTCATAAAAAAAAATGAAATCATGTTATTTGCATCAACATGGGTTGACCTAGAGATTGTCACACTAAATGAAGTAAAGTCAGAAGGAGATAGACAAGTACTGCATGATATCATTTATATGTAGAATCTTAAAAAATGAACTTATTTATAAAACAGAAACAGACCTACAGACATAGAAAACAAATTCATGGTTACCAAAGGGGAAAGAGGTAGGATGAGATAAATTAGAAGCTTGGAATTAACCGACGCACACTACTATATATAAAATAAACAATAAAGACCTACTGTATAGTCCAGGGAACTATACTCAGTATCTTGTAATAACCTATAATGGAAAAGAATCTGAAAAAGAATATATCTCTGAATCACTTTGCTGTATACCGGAAACTATTAATAACACAATATTGTAAATCAATTACAATTTGATTTTTAAAATAATAAATAAATAAACATATGTGGGGATAAAAAGTACTCTACCTAGAAGAACTAATTCACTGCCTGAGTTGAGAGCACAACACGGGTCATTTAAATTCCTGCCTGTGTCTTGCACAGAAAAGATATAAGGCACTCTCCTTATATTCTCCGCCTCCTCCCACACCCACCAAGGCTTCCCTCAAGAGCTTCTGCATTGAGACTTGTTGAACTGCCCAGTTGACAGCACTGAGCATGGCGCTTGGCACCCTGTGGGTGCAGTTTGCTTCTTGGTTGGCATCGAGCCTGTAATATGTTGTAGAAGTGTGCTATCTAGCTGAGCTTCCCTGGTGAATCAGTGGTAAAGAATCTGCCTGCAATGTAGGGGACCTGGGTTCAGTCCCCGGGTTGGGAAGATCCCCTGGAGAAGGGAATGGCTACCCACTCCCGTATTCTTCCCTGAAGAATTCCATGGGCAGAGGAGCCTAGGTCCATGATATCGCAAAGAGTCACACACAACTGAGTGACTTACACTTCACATCATGCTGTGCAGCCAGCTTTGTGTTTACGCTGTTTGTCCAACAGGACAACTCTATGCAGTGAAACTATGAAACAGGTCTCTATGTTTGAAGCAATCTAAATCCATTCATTCATTCAGCAAATATTTGGTTGAGCCTCAACTATGTGCCAGGCACTAGCTGAGGCATGGGGATTGAGCGTGAACAGGAATGACAGGGTCCCTGCATTCAAGGAGATACCATACCATCCTCTCTGGAGGCAAAAGAGAGACGATTTTATTTGTTTGGTCTGATTTTTGAGTGATGTAGGGTGGGCTGGGAATAGGCGTTCAGGAAGACAGAGAAGAGCATATACAAGCTTAAGACCCTGGATGACATGGAGCGTGGTACTCACGTGTCCCAGAAGCCAGTGTAACCACAGCCCAGTGAGGAAGGGGACAGGCCCAGACTGGGGGCCTTGTAGACAGGTTAAAGATATTCATCTCTCTCCCAAGAACAAAGGGAAGCCATTTTGGACAGGAGACTGATGAGCAGATTGCCAGTCCTGGATGTACCTCAGCGTCTCACTACTTATCCAGTTGTTTATCCTGGTGAGGCATCTCTCAGCTGGCAGATCAGTCACAGATCTGGTTTTTGTTTTGCTTTGTTTTGCTCTTCTAAATATTGCTGAGCAAGGCCTGCATTTTGACTTCCCTTCCACCCTCACAATTCACTTTGTCTGGGAGAGTCTTCTACTTCTTCCCCCTTCCAATTTTCAGACCAACTAGTGACAGCCGTCCTTAGAGGAAACTGACATTATTAAGAGCATGGGGTTTGCAGAGCAGGTATGCCTGAGCGCTCAGGAAGTTTTAGAAGCGAGCTTAAATTTCACTATCACACCAGAAGACGGTACGAAAACATTTCTCTTTGTCAGAGTGGAGGGGTTTGCCTCTACTCCAGTCCAAAGGGGACTTCATTCCAAAGGGGAAATCTGGGAATTGCTAACTCCAGTTTGCCTTCTTTGTTTCCTTCTGGATTGCCTGTTGCCCTGGAGGCCATGAAATTCGGAGGAGCAACTCCCTTCCCTGGACTCCAGTAGTGACTGCATCTCTGGGCTGTTGTGCAGAAGTACCCCAGGGGAAGTACCCCAGGCTGGGTGTGGCTGGGGAAACTCAGCTCCCAGGTCATGCACAGAGCTCATGTCTGGTGTATGCAAAACCCCAAGCCGAATGACTCATTGGAATCACAATGAAGCCCAGCTCAAGGTGGGTGCCCAAGCTTCAAACACAAGTGCACCTCAGGGAGGCCTGGCAGCCTTGATCCTGTGGCCACAGACAGGGGGCCGATGCACTATGTCTATGTTGTTCAAAATACCTGCTCCTTGACAAGGAGACTGTGACGCCAGTCTTAAGACACCAGCTTCTTTCACTGTCGGGGGAGGAAGCTATTGTCACCTTAGGAGAAAAAGCAGGAGCTGTTAGTTTTGTAATTTTCTCCACCCCATTTGCTGACCTTTGACTTCTGCCTCTTAGGCATTCTGAAACTCGCCCTCCCACCCCCACTAAATCAACCCCAATTCTGGGAAGCTTCTCATTTTCCCTCAACTCTTTGTACCCATCAAAGGAAATGTTCTTTACCTTATAGAAAAGTGGTCTATAGTTGCAATGAAATGCAATTAACTCAACAAACAGACCTGCCCTTGAGGCTGAGCTGTGCTTTACTACTTTAGCAATTGAACCTCGTAGAACTTTAGTGTCTCAGCTGTACAATACTGGTAATAATAAAAGCCACCTCATTGGGTTGTCGGGGAGATTAAATTCAAAGAGACGATGCTGTGTCTGGCACGTAGCATATGCTCAATAAAGCATACCCTACATCTGCCACTAATCCAGGCAGGAGGGAATCATCTGGGGGTTGATCTCATAGAGAGATCTTGGACATAAAGAAAACCTGAAGTTTGTCCTCTGTGTCCCGGTTCTGTGTCTTCTTTGGTGGTGCAGAATTGAGACAGAATTTCCAGCAGCTCTAACTGCCGAGGTGAGGTGGTCCGGATGGGGCTGAACCACCTGCTAGACACAGATGTGCTTCAGGTCTGTGTTGTGCCCTGCCAAATAGACTCATGTAATGGAAGTCCCATTATTCTTTATTTAGAATCTGAATACAAAGACAGGCTAGTTCCAAGCCAATAAACCCAGGGTTCCAAAGTCTTAATTTCCTAGAATTTGATGAACTCGTCCCAGAAACTGCGGGTGGGTGGGTTTGGAAACAACAGGCTAATCAATCCCATGCTTCATCCCTTGTCTGAGGCTAATTCCACAGCATGGAACTGTCTCACTGGGCCTTGGGGATGCTCCCTTTCACAGCCCTCCATGGAGCTGACTCACAGCTTGTTTACTGAACCTTGGATGGGCTTCTGGGCTCATGGAAAGTGTTCCAGAAACAGCCCCTGTCCTTAAGTTCCCTTCCAGTCTTGTCTGTGAGCAGAACTGTACTTCTCCTTGTCCCCAAACCTACCTGGTTCTTTCCTACCTCCAGACCTTGACTGGTGCTGTTTCACTTCAAGGAATACAGTCTCCATTCCCTCCCTAACCCTGATATCTCCACTTGTCAACGTTCTTCCCACTTGATTTAAGCTCAATCCAAATACCACTCAACCTTCCTCCTCTAAATTCTCAGCTTAAAATCCTCTTCTTATTCAAAGAGTTACTTGGAGTATCATTTCTTCACATTTCTCTCTCCTAGTTCAGTGTAATACATTGGGAGAGAAATCTTTGTTACTTGTCTTTGTGTCTCTCATGACATTTATGGAACTTAACTGTGGATACTGAAGGTTGAGTGATTGAGTGAATTCATTCGTTCCACAAATATTTATTGACTGTCCACTACTGGCCAGGCACTGTTCTAGGCGGAGGATACAGAGGTGATTAGATAGACAAAGCCCTTATTCTTGGGAGTTCAAATTCTGCATGAGTAAATTCCAGAACTGTCTCACATGCTGCATGAATAAATTCCAGAACTATCTAAAGGTAAAGGTAATGGGACTTACCTGGTGGCCCAGTGGCTGAGACTCTGCACTCTTAACGCAGGGGGCCTGGATTCAATCCCTGATCAGGGAACTAGATCACACAGGCTGCAACTAAGATCTGGCACCATCAAATAAATCAATAGATTTTTTTTAAAGTAAAGGCAAGAGATGCTTTAAAAAAATACCAACCTTGGTGTTATCTCAAGAAAAGAAAGTATTGCAAAATTAAAAAAAAAAAAAAGAAACTATTGCAAATATATACCCTCTTTGTTATTCCTGATTTTCCCATCTACTAATATTTTATTTACATTGCTACCATTTATGGTTCGGTATTAACTGGGAACTCTACTGAGTGCTTCACAGAAAACTCATTTTATCCTCACTGCAAGGCCAAGAAACAGAATCTAGTATTACATTTGAGGAAAGCATAACTCATGAAGGCTAAATAGCCCACCTGAACTCAAGAGCATAAGGGAATGAAAACATGGAGGTTTGAACCCCACTCTACTCGACTCCACACACACCACCTCTCAACCATTGTGTCGTTCCATCATAAACTTTAGCACATGAGCCTTGGTGCCATAAACCATACGACCCACAGTTTGCATTTACTGATCTTCTACTAGGCAAAGTTTCCCTGAAACCAGCCCTCATTGCCAAAGCTTTCACACCCCTTCTGACATACATTAACAACTGGAAACATTTTCACCCTACATGTCAACCAGCTCAACTGCTACATTTAGAACATGATTCCAGCAGCTCTTTCTCCAAAAATCACATGTTGGGCCATAAGCCATCTTTAACCTGGAGTTCACCATGTGACATGCAGCAACAGTTTAACTCCTTGGACAAGATTGCCACACCTCACACCCCTAACATGGCAAGCTACTCACAAGATGTTCATTCTCCATATATGGAGTCAATGATTAACTTGCAAATCACCTTCTAAGACTCTCACAGTTCTCAACATAAGATGCCCTGACTGAAATTTCATAATTTTATCCAATACCATACCTGTGGGAACCAGATCCAACAGAATCTGTTAAACTTACAGACAGACTCATGTAGTCCTTAATGTAAAGCATTGTAGACCCAGCCCCCAGTGGAGAATGACTGTCTTTCAAATTCATTACATCCCCTGTCTGCTCTATGTCTAGAACACACTCCTCATTCAATATCAACACTCCTCATAAATATTGGTTGAATGAATGAATCAGTAAATGATTTTTTAAATCTCTCTGAAAGTAATTTAAGATAAGGTGTGTGTTAGTGTGACCAAAAGAACATTGATCTTGCAGGTTTAAAAAAACTTAAAAAAAAAAGTTTAATTTCAGGCTCTATTACTTATGACCTGTGTTGTGTGTAGCATCGTGCAAGTAAATAAGCGGTCTTACAATTTCTATAAAGTGGGGATAATATTATTTGGCTCAGTTGTTGAGAAGAAAAAAATGGAATAACATGGTATACCACGTATCACTGTTGGTACATGGAAGGTCCTCAAAAATGTTTCTTTTCTCCAAAATAAAAGAAAATTCACTCGTTTGGGATTCACTTTTCTGTAAAACATAGATGGAAAAGAGTTAGATTAGATCTGGTGTGCACTCTTATCTTCCCTCGAAATTTCTTGTTATTTGGAGGCGAGCAGGTATCTATAATTTTAAAAAGCCATTGATAGACCAGTGACAAATGCTGAGTTACTCTACTTGCTGGGAAATTAGCCATGGCACATTATCTCATGATGGCCAAGTTGTTGTGCTGCTTGAAACAGCTGTGGGATTCCCAGGAACACTGTAAGTTCCTTGGCACTTTAGTTTTAAGAGTTTCATAACGGAGGGAATTTCAAGTAACCAGAAATTCCAATTATTCCACATAAGTGAATGTTACTTTCATTTCCCAGAGGTTTTCAGTCCAGTTACCTGATTTATCTCCAGATATCCCAGAATCCAAATAAGAGGGACTAAAGTGAAAAAGATCTTGAAAACATGCTCAGTAATGCTTGAAATGTGATAATGTAATATCAGTTCATTTGACTTTTTCACCCATTTCCATAGGCTTTGCCATAGAGTTGCTTCAAGAACTACAGGTATAGCTCAGGGTGCAGGTCCCCAGTACAGAACAAACTCTCAAGAAATGTTACTGCCACTCCTCACTCCTCTCCTATAAGAGATTCTCATATCACAGCAATGGTATTCGGGCAAAACCTAAATGTTGGTCAAAGACAGAAAAGCAAGAGAGTGCAAGGCAGTAGCTTTAGCAGCTACCAGACTGGGTGGCCTTGAGTATGTTTTTCACCTGTGTAACTGAGTGACAACCACTTGGAAGATAACTGACTCTTTCTACCTCTTATCGGTTCTTTGAGATAGGCATTGTTATCCTCCTGGTTACAGATAAGGACGATGGCTATTAGAAAGTTAGAAAGTTCCTCAAGATCACATACCTTGTGTTTTAATCATAGCCTTATTAAAACTTAAAGGTCTTTTTGCAGTTTATGGTTCCTCGCACCATACCTCCAAATCTTCAGCTCTAAAATGGCATTTTCAAATCTTTTCCTCTAAATATCTAGTGATTTATTATTTAATTCCTTGAAAAAATGTGAAATTCTACTATGCTAGATACGGCTTCCCTAGTGGCTCAGACAGTAAAGATTTTGCCTGCAATGCAGGAGACTGGGGTTTGATCCCTGGGTCAGGAAGATCCCCTTAAGAAAGGAATGGCAACCCACTCCAGTACTCTTGCCTGCAGAATTCTGTGGACAGAGGAGCCTGGAGGGCTACAGTCCATGGGGTCGCAAAGAGTCCAACACCACTGAGTGACTAACACACTATGCTAGGTAGAGTTGGGTGATGTTGGGAAGAATAAAATGTGAAATTTAAGATCTCTGTGGACACACATAATAATAAGACAAGATAGAAGCAGGGACAGTCTGCAAGGGGCTCTAGAAAAAGGCCCCAGGGACTTTAGAAGAAAAAGGAATTGGTCTGCTGAGCAGGTGAAAAGAGACTTCCTGGTGAAGGAAGAGCCTGATCTAGACCTCAACTGTCTACTGAGTGTCCAAAGCAGGAGACTCTCCTTCTTCTCAGGGGATGAAACTCCCGAGCTAATTCTGCTTCTCCATTCAGGTTGAGAGAACTCCTCTGTGAATTAAGAACTTGTTATTATTTTGGACAATTTAAAAGCAAGAGAACTCCAAGTGCCCATAATAAAGTATACTTCAAAATGCTTGCTGTAAAAGGCCATGACATTTAAGGTTCAGTTCATCTAAATTCTTCAATTCATCATCTTTGTCATTTCTTCCATAAATCATGGACACATGGACATCCAAATAATACAGAAATCTTACCATCAAGCTTCTCCTCTTGACTTGTGGAGGGCACAGGCTTTGGATTTCAAACCCTTGACACTAAACAGAGCTTTGCTTGGCTAGAATTTATACTATGGCAACAGCAAACACACAGATACTCAGTATTTGCCAGGTATGGTGTTAAGTGCTTTACACATATTATTCTCATTTAATAAGCTCAATCACTCTATGAGGCAGATACTATTAATATTTCCATTTTGCAGATGAAGCTCCAAGACATTAAATAATTTGCCAAAGGTCATCCAAGCTAGTAAGAGTCAGAGCCCAAGAATAAACTGACAAAGCCTGGTTCGGGCTCATCACCACTATTCCACATGGCCTCATTCTATGCTGACCCAGATTGATTTACCTGGTTTAAAACCAATGAAAGAAGAAAAACTTGCATAATTCTAATGTTTGGGGAAAACTCAAAGTGTGTTTTTTGTCTGTTCATTTGTTTTACTGTAAACTTTTGGTTCAATGCATAGTCATAGTTTAGTGGCCTCAATTGTGAAGGTTTAGAAAAATTACTCTAAAAATATTCACATTGCTATTTTCCTGACTAAAAATGTAAACAAAGGCCTTGAAGTAATATTTTTAAACACAGAAGAGACAAAAAACCAAAAATCACTTATGAAATAACTCCTATTTACACTTTGGAGTATTTTGTGCTTAATTATTTTTTCTCATGTAAAGCTCCAGCTTTGCCTTCTAGATATGCATGTTAAGGATAATGCTGTACCTAGTTTAGAATCTTGATCTTTGTCCATGTTGTACCTTGTTACTAAAAATTCTTCAGAAGCCTCATTTTGAGGACAGGAAAATATTCCACCAAATGTATATTATTTGATTCATTGAATCAAACTTCAGTTTTAAGCACTCAGACTGCTTCCATTTTCCTAATTAAAATAAATGCTTCAATAAACATCTATGAACATTATTACAAGTGATAAAAATCTATGTATTGTGTATCAGTGGCTCAGCAGCAAAGAATCCACCTACAGTGCAGAGACCTGGAGATGTGGGTTCAATCCCTGGGTCGGGAAGATCCCCTGGAGAAGGGAATGGCAACCCACTCCAGTATTCTTGCCTGGAGAATCCCATGGACAGAGGAGCCTGGTGGGCTACAGTCCATGGAGTCTCAAAAGAGTCGGACACGACTGAGAGACTAAACAACAATAAAACCTCTAGATACAATTTTATAGCTGATATTACTTTCTTTGGCTTTGTTAAGATTATATCAGATTTGATTAATTAATTAATTAATTCCAAAAATACTAAAATATCTATAATGTGCCAGCTGTAGTTTAGGAGCTGAATATACTACGGTGTTACTGGGTCACAGGGGAGGACTATGGTTAAGAATCTTGGTGCGTGGGCCCAGTGCTTCACTCAAATGGTTGTTCTAGTCACTGACCCTATGTGAGCTGTTTGACAGCTTACATTTCACTGAATCCTATATGGATTAAGAATCATATCTTCCAATTTGAAAGAGGATAATTATATTTCATTGTTGCCTCTGTGTTTCTTTGATGTTGAATGAGGCTATCCCTTCTGGCATATTTATTGTTCACAGATGTTTAATTTTTAAATTCTTGCTCAGGCCTAACCTAATTGGAGAAACTTCTCATTTCATATTTCTTTATAGCATGAGAAAACGCTAAAATGCTCCCTGAAAGCCTTAATGTTGCCTTTTAGTACTCATAATAGTCAAGGTCAGGCTTTTAATGTAACTAGCTCTCAGCAATCTGGATTACTGGAAAACATCAAAAAATGGGCCCCTTGTATGAAGTGAACACTTAGGATTGCCTGGACCAGGGACATTAAACAAATTTGGGCAGAAGCATAAAATCTGTTGGTCTCTTGGCTAAAGGAAGTTAACTATCTTAATAGTTGGTGTTCTTCTTTCTACAAAATCTTTTTTAAATCTTGGTTTTGTCTCTAAGGTTAGTTAATAGTCTAGCATAAAAATTAGCATAGTAACATTAGTTAATGGAACATGCATTTCACTGAATCTTACATGCATAAAGTATCTCAAAATACTTTAAAAGCATTTTCACAGTCTCTTCTCAGAAATGAATGGCATCCCCTTTCCTTTGCCATATTCTACTAGTAAGAAGCCAGTAGGTCCAGCTCACACCCAAGTGATCATGCAAGAACATGGTTATTGAAAGGTGGAGACTGTTGGGGACTATCTCAGAGGTTGCCAATCACACTCTATCCTTTACAGCTTTTTAAAAATAATTTTATTTACTTGTTTATTTTTTGGCTGCGCTGGGTCTTCGCTGCTACATGGCCTTTCTCTAGCTGCAGAGAGCAGAGGCTACTCTGAGAGGTGGTGCCTGGGCTTCTCACTGCAGTGGCCTCTCCCACAGTGCAGAGGCTCCCGGGCGCATGGGCTTCAGTGGTTGCAGCCCGTGGCTCTAGGGCACAGGCCCACTACTTGCGGTGCATGGGCTTAGTTGCTCCGAGGCTTGTGGGATCTTCCTAGATCAGGGATCAAACCCATGCCTCCTGCATTGGCAGATGGATTCTCTACCACTGAGCCACCGGGGAAACCCTATCCTTTACAGTTTTATTTTCTCCAAAGCACTTACTGTCAGCTAGAATTATTTGCTTATGGTTTTTGTCGTCTATGTCCCGTCTCTAAACCGTAAACTCCATAAGGTCAGGGAGTTTGCCACATTATCTTCAGAATCTCAACTGTATTGGTATACAGGAGGTTTTAAACAAATATTTTTGGTTAATTAATTAATTAATCTGATAAACTGCACTCGACTGAGAAAGCAGTTGTTCAGTGGTCAAAAGCAAAGTCTGTTAAATCAAATGGTGGTGGTGATTTAGTTGCTAAGTCTTGTCTGACTCTTTTGCGACCCGATAGACTGTAGCCTGCCTGGCTCCTCTGTCCATGGGATTTCCCAGACAAGAATACTGGAGTGGGTTGCCATTTACCTTCTCCAGGGGATCTTCCCAACCCAGAGATTGAACCGGGATCTCCTGCATTTCAGACAGATTCTTTACCGACTGAGCCACTAGGGAAGCCCCTAAATTCCTGTCTTTGCCACTCACTAACTGTAAACTTGGGTTCATTGCCTCAATGTCCATATCTGGAAAATGGGAATAATAATATCTACCTGACAGAGTTATTAGAATTTAATTTAATCATATATAGAGATATGCAACATCATATATACCCACTTTATATCACATTGTATGTATTTTATTGTATTGTGTATATGTATATATGGCATATATATTTAATAGAACATATATTTCATACTATATATTTTATATAGTGTGTATTTATATATATATATTTTATGTTTATTTTGTATTTTGTATCTATATATAAAGACTAAGAAAGAGAGTTCTTGGTACACAGTAAACATCCAGTACATGGTTGTTATCACTATAGGTATTATAATTCAAAAGATGAATCTCCTGACCTCTGGGAAACTCAGCCCAGCACCTGATGCTCTGCATGGGGCCTATTTGCTCTGAAGACCTGCCTGGAGAGCAGGGTGTGTGTCATTCCCACACTCACTCAGGGTCTTGTTTGGCCAAACTTAGCCATAGAGAAGGAGAAAGGGGAGCTTCCCAAAGGAGAGACCCACACTGTGTGGAGCTCATTTCTAGTTTCGCCCCAGTTCCTGGCCATCACCCTCAGGCTAGGCTACTGATCCTCATCGTGAATTTGTGCCAACCCCTCTGCCCTCCTTCACTCTGGGACTCTAGTGACCAAGGAGAGGCCCAGCCCTGCAGCTCCCCAGTGTTGCCCGGGGTGTGGGAGTTAGCTGTGTCTGACCCCAAGCAAGGGAACAAGCACACGTCTTGACCAACTGAACTAAACTGTCATAATCACAATCTGATGAAAGAAGGAGAATCAGTCAAATTAGGGTTAACCTTTTCTACTTATTGTAAATGAGTCAGAGTTTCACACTAAGCAAGGGAAAGTCACCCACACATATATGGTAATAAGGTGTCCACTACGTATCTGTCCATCTACTCCACAATCATTTGTTTAGTATCATGTGCAAAGCAGATTCACAGATGGGAGAAAGGATATTATAAAATCTTGACAGAGCACCACAGGAGCTGGGGGCGGGGGGGACTCCTAATTTAGATAGTTATACAGAAAAAAAAAAAAAACATTGAAATGGGTCTTGAGGAATAACAGATTCCTTTCTTCAATTCATACTTATTAAGCTCTTACTCTGTGCTAAGCAAAGTACAAGGTAATGGAGAGAAATGGTGAATAAGACACAGTTCCTGCCTTTAACTTGCTCACAGTCTTGTGGAGAATCAAAGGGTAGGTGGAAAGTCTCTGGGGAGCAGATGAGTGCAGGATTTTAGGAAAGGGAAGTCCATGGCTTGTTTAGTACTGTAGGCTGGTTAGAATATATGAAATGTGGGGTGTGTGGAACTCGGTGGGAGTTGATGGGAGAGGTTTGGTCTGGACATGAAAAGTCTCATGCCAACCTAAGGACTTTCAACAGTATTCTCTAGGCAGTCAGGCTGTAGAAAGTGTGTATAGAGGAATGATGTTATTGGATCTATGTCTACAAAGAACCCTCAGCCACTTGTATTAATGTATAGGTTGCAGGGGACAATAGTTTTCCAATTTTCCAAGCAAGCAGTGACGGCCTGACCTCAGACACGGGCACGTGTAGTGAGAGATGGGGAAGGACTCAAGAACTAGATCAGGAGAAGAAAAGCTATCATCTGTGGGGGATACTACCTAAGTCTCAAAGGACATTAGAGTTCCTTTAAACCACGTGCGTGCATGCTTAGCCACTACGTCATATCCAACTCTTTGCAACCCCATGGGTGACAGCCCACTGTTCATGGGCTATAGGCTCCTCTGTCCATGGGATTTCCTAGGCAAGAATATTGGAGTAGGTTGCCATTTCCTTCTCCAGGAGATCTTCCTGAACCAGACATCAAACCCATGACTCTTGCATTGGCAGGTGGATTATTTACTACTGAGGCAGCAGGGAAGCCCTTTGAATCATCTACTCCATCTCTATTTCATGGATTAGAAAACCTTCTTCCAGAAAGGTTGACAACTTGCCCAAGCATGCAGCTGCCAGTTTTATCCAGTCTAAAGTGACATCAGTAATTTTGGTTAATGCCGTACACCTTAGTTTCTTGGGGCTGCTGCAACAATGTACCTCAAGCTAGGTGCCTTAAAACAACAAATTTATCACCTCACATTTCTGGAAGCTAGAGTGTGACTGAAATCAAGGTGTCAGCAGAGCTGTACTCCCTCCAAAACTTGTGGAAGAATGCGATTTCCTGGCAATCTTTAGTGTTTCTTGGCTTGTGGATGAAGCACTTCAATTTTCTGTCTTCGAATTGCATTTTCCCTATACATGTCTGTCTTTACACTGTTGTTGTCTTATAAGGACACCACATATATTTGATAAGGGAGTAGCTTTGCTCCAGGATGATTTCACTTAATTTACCTAATTACGTGTGTTGCTGTTAGTCACTAAGTCGTGTCTGATTCTTTTGTGACCCTATGGATTATAGCCTGCCAGGCTCCTCTGTCCATGGGATTCTCCAGGCAAGAATACTGGAGTGGGTTTTCATTTCCTTCTCCAGGGGATCTTCCCAACCCAGGGATAGAACCTAGGTCTCTTGTGTCTCCTGCATTGGCAGGGGGATTCTTTACCACTGAGCCACCTGGGAATCAAGTTACATCTGTAATTAACCTGTTCCCAAATAATATTGCATTCTGAAGTACTGGGGGTTAGGATTTCAACATATTTTCAACATATTTGGAGGGGGAAGACAGGATTCAACCTATAACCCCATATCAAATTGTTCTGACACAAACTGGCACTCCGAATAAACTGGCTTCCCTGAACCTAAATACAGGGAAAGATTTGCTTTCCCTGTGTGCATGTGTAGAGAGGTTCAGTCAATCAAAAACAGCCAAGTCTGGACTCTTGGTTAAAGCATAGCTGCAATTTTATCCATTTCTAACTTCTCTGCTTGGATTTGAAATGACTGTAATAGCAGAGAAAGGTCAAGAGAGCTCACATTTCTGTTTCACTATTTCCCGATTCAGTATCTCCACTCTACTGTTCAGAGATGGACTGATCTTTCCCAAATCTCTGAGCTTCACCCACGAGCTATCAGTTTCCTTCTCTGTAAAGTGGGAAGGTGTCTTCTCATTACCTTCTCTCTGGTGCAATAATCCTCAAGGGAACAGAAAATCTACAGCATTTTATCTTAGACAGCAAATGCATTTTTCAAGAGAAAGGCCCTGTGGAAATAATAGAATGTTACCATTTCTGTAGTCTTCTTGACTGCTGACTAAAGAGGAACCAAAGAGTCTAAAATAGCTGATTTAGTCTCGCCCAGGAAATACATCCCCCACCCCGACTTCCTCCTGCCTTCTCCTCTGGGCATCACAGCTGCTCTGACCTCTAACCTGCCCTGGGGTTTTCACACACCACCCCTCCCCCCCCACCCCCCCCACCCCCCCACCCCCCCCACCCCCCAGACTCCCAGTCTGTTCCAGTCAGCAGAAATCTTTTCTAAACTCCTTTGGGCACCAGGAGCATGTACCCTTTAGGGATACCACATGAAGAAGGGGATGAACAGGATGGGGTCAGATACTTGACAGTTTTATCTTTCTTGCCAAGAGTGTCAGGCCTTTCTAGAAGTATTAGAAAGCCCACTAAATTCATCTCAAGGCTTCCGAAAAGTGAAACTTAGATCACACTAAAGCCACCTTCATTCGGAGTTTGGGGTCATTCAAACAGAGCCTGAACTGAAATTTAATTTCACCCTAGCCATAAGGATTTGCTGAGCAAATTAATGCTAGAGTGTAAACAAGGCTTCCCAAGTAAGCCTGAGTCTGTAAAGAACGACTTGCTTTCAAGGCTTGGAAACAATCCTTTTTCATGCTAATTACAAACCCTCCAGTATTTGTGAAAGTGAGTCCCTCTGGGATTTCTATTTGCCAACAAGTTGTTTATTTCCAGTGTAAAGGGGGCGCTGGGTCTATGAATTATTGAGTAGCTACAACGTGCCTGCCTGTGCTCAGTGCGAGATTATTTCTCTTCACTGCCATCCTTGGAGCTACGCCTTGCCCCAGTCTGCACCTGTGGAAGGGAGCTTTGGCCCTCGAGGGCAGAGCTGGTAAGTCCTGGAACTGGGATTCAACCTTGCATGAGCCTGATCCCCAGAACCCATGTGCCTTCCTCCAGCAGCACCACCCTTTGGACATGTTAGGTCTGCCTTTCTCTAAAATATATTTCCCAAGTCAGTCTTCTCAATATTTCAGAATGGCTTGCCCCTAATTAGCCCTAATTAGCTAGCTTTTGTAAACTCTGTCTTCATTTCAGTAATGAGGGAAAAAAGAAGAGGCATTCATCCAAGAAGCAAGCTGTGGAAGGAAAGAGGTTGCACCAGGTCTGGGCTTATAAATCCTAGTCCATGCTCCTTCCTGGGACCGATGACTCTGAAAGGAGACAAGGTGGAAAATCACTCCTTCTGGGTTACATATATTTTGCTTTAGGGAAGATGTTTCCTCCACTCACAGCAGAGAGTCCTCTGGCTTTAGGACAGAGTTAGTGTAGACTGTCCTTGCAAAGGGCATGCTGGGTAGGTGAGGAGCCCGCCTTGGAAGTGTAAGAAAGAGACTGCGATGCTGGGTGGGAAGGTTTAACCTTCTGAGCCCTTTTCCAGGACTGCTGTCACTGCCTACTAAGGTCAGAAAAACTAACAAAATGCCAGGAGATAACCACATGTTCTCAGCAGCACCACAAAGCTCTACCCTCCCCAGGGTAAGCCCATTTCTGCCAGTCACCTCATCACCTTCCCACTTATGCTTATTTTTAAAGCATACACAAAACACATTTTAGTGCAATTACAGAACTGGAGCTTTTGACCCAGAAATGAAACAGCTGTTGACTTCCAGACTGCTTGTCATTGGAGAGGAGACTTGAAACCTAAGAAGCAAGCTCAAGCTCTGTAAGGTACAGTATTTACCTGTATATATAGCTCACGGGCCAAGAGCCACCCCACAGCACATAATGCATGAAATGAAGCAGGTTTCAAACAATTATAAGGTATGCCATAGAAATCAAGTCTTTAAAATATTAATTCTGAATTTTTAATTGCCGAAAATACTCGCAGGAAAGCATAGCTATGACTCTTCTATGACCCAGTGGACTGGCCGTTTGGATGCGAATAATCGTAACGGCCTGCACACCCACTGGTACCCTTTCAGCCGAGGAGCCGTTCCGTCTCAGCACTCAGGAAGTGCAAACAGCCTCGGCGCTTCAGACCTGAGGTTGCTTTGCTAGGAGACCGTTGAGCAGAACCCCAGCGCGCTCTGATTCAGGCCGCCTCCTGATTGGCGGGCCTCCTGGCCGCTGACGTCATCCTGTTGCTGGGTGGAAAACTTCTGCCTCACCGCCCTCAGCGCTGACTTAGAGGGGACGGTGTACCCAGCGTGAAATCAGATTACAGCTCAAACGGAATTAGAAGACCTCCTTTTTGTGCGATCGTTCCAGCTCCCTTAGGCCTCATAGACGATAGCGTGCTTCCCCATGCCCCGCCATCTCGCCACCTCTTTTGTGTGGCGCTGTCTCCTCCAGGCCACCCAACCCCCAGCACCCTCTAGAACACCGTTTTCCTTTGAGTGTAGGTGGAAGGTGTTTTAAACATCTCCCAGTTGAGGCTGGCTTTCTGACTGGTTTACGTTTCCATTTATCAACAGATTGGAAGTATGTCCTTACTCGCTATAATGATTGTGAAGTAGTGCTTTGGACTTTCTATAATAAACCCTTTCTAGTTTTCATTTTTTCTCCTAGTATTCTGTGAGGCACAGATAACCAAGGGAAATGAAGGCTCACTTGTCTCTTGCCCTTTAGAGTTTGCAAAGCCCCTTTTATGTACATTGTTTGTCCATCACGGCAATCCCATGAATGAGGTACTGTTGTGCCTGTGTGCGTGCTCGATTGTGTCTGACTCTGCGACCCTTTGGATTGTTAGCCCATCAGGCTCCTCTGTCCAAGTGATTTTTTAGGCAAGAATACTGAGTGGATTGCCATTGTCCTCCTCCAGGGGATCTTCCCCACCTAGGGATAGAACCAGTGTCTCCTGTATCTCCTGCATTGCAGGCGGCTTATTTACCCACTCAGCCATTGGGTTCTATTACTTCCTCTATTTGATAGATTAGGAAACAAGCCTCCCAAATATTTCTTTGTCAGCTCCGTAGCCCGTACATGACAAGGTGGGGACTCAAACCCAGACTTTCGGATCCTTGTTTCTAGTTCTTCCCACTCAGACGTAGCCTCTTTTGGTCCTGGGAATTTAAGCGGTTTGCAAAAGTCAGTGCAGAGTAAGGGGCTAAACCAGTGCCAGGACCCAGCAATCCCCTCTCTTCATACAGGGCCTTTTCTCCTAGATCTCTAGCTAGCTCTCAAGAGTTTTCCTTAAAGATGTTCTTAGATACACTTTATTTTAGAAATCTCTAGGCTTTCACAGGCTTTTACTTATTAAGTGCAGCTTTGAAGGGGAAAAAAATAGAAGGCTAATAATTTAGATGCACATTTGCATACATTACATAAGGCTTCTATAAGGGGAAAGATTCTCTAGTTGCAGGCTTATTTTAACTTTTAATAGAATGACTTTGACAGAGCAGAAATAGCAGGCTTAGTACCCTGCTCAGGCACTTAGATGTCAGAGACGCTTTTGCCCTGACAAGTGGGGCTCTTCCTCATCTCTAAAGAGACACTGGACTTCTCTTGTCCATCTCTAGCTGGGATGATTAACTGCCCTTTGCTTGGCTTTCAGTTTGCCTGGCACAGATTTCTCTTTCATCTCATTCATTGTTCCAAAACCTTCTCTCTTCAACTTTTCATACCCGTTTGAAATAGTTCAGCTTCCCCCAGTTACTTTTACATAAGCAAACCAGTAAAACATGGAGTCCTGCCATGGAGCCAAACCACATTTGATTTGCTCAGGTGAAAATTCTGCCTCACCCATCCTTATTTTTCAGTGAGAGTGAATCCTTCAACAAAAGACAGATGAAAATGTTGGAGGAGGGAATTGTGGGGGTGAGGGGCACAGATGACTCAGACACGAAAATGTAGGTTTTTAATCTTCTCTCTTGATCTTTGTGGCTGCAGCCTCCAAACACGTAGCACGAGGACTTATGTTTCCCAATTGACACAGCTGATTGCATGGACTTTGCGTGCTCCCATCATTTTCCAAGAGTTGCCTTCTCTCCTTCTGGGGACACTGTGGGGCTGTGTGTCCTCCTCCATCTTCCTGTCTCTCACTTGCTGTGTATGACTGATACACACACGTCACTCTCGATTTCAGCAAAATACTCTCTCAGAAACTGTTTTCGTTTCACACTGCTCAGATGTTCACGCTTTCACTGCCGGTGGAGGTACAAAACTATTGATTTTTGTCTTGGTGTGTTATTTTAAAATAATGAATAATTTTTCATATTGAAAAAATAGCATTTCACTCTTACGGACTCTCCAGAGTGAACCAAGACAGTTCTTACATCCAGATCGCCCCTCTCTGTTCCATGAACAAAGCACACCTTCACTTCTGCTGTCCTTTTGCCCGAAATGTATGTCTTTAAAAATGCAGTTAAGACTCAGCAAATGTTGGGGCGGCGGGGGCAGGGGTGGGGGAATGCTATGGCTACAAAGCTAGTTATATGGTAAAGCTAAAATGTGATTACAACCTCACTTAATTATTCAACGAAAATTTTCTTGATGAGCTAATAAATTGTTGTTGTTGAGTCACTCAGTCGTGTCCAACTCTGCAATGCCATGGACTGCAGCATGCTAGGCTTCCCTGTTTCCTCCATGTCCTGGAGTTTTCCCAAGTTCGTGTTCATTGCATCGGTGATGCCATCCAGCCATCTCATCCTCTGACACCCTCTTCTCCTTCTGCACTCAATCTTTCCTAGCATCAGGGACTTTTCCAATGAGTTGGCTGTGCGCATCAGGTGACCAAAATACTGGAGCTTCAGCTTCAGCATCAGTCTTTCCAGTGAATATTCAGGGTTGATCTCCCTCAAGACTGATTGCTTTGATCTCCTTGCTTTCCGAGGGACTTTCAGAAGTCTTCTCCAGCACCACAGTTTGAAGGCATCAATTCTTCGGCATTCTGCCTTGTTTACAGTCCAGCTCTCACAACCGTACCTGACCGCTGGGAAGTTCATAGCCTTGACTATACAGACCTTTGTCAGCAAAGTAACGTCTCTGCTTTTCAACACACCGTCTAGGTTTGTAGCCACTTTCCTGCCAAGAAGCAATCATCTTCTGATTTCATGACTGCAGTCACTGTCCGCAGTGATTTTGAAGCCCAAGAAGAGGAAATCTCTCACTACTTCTGCCGTTTCCCCCTCTATCTGCCATGCAGTAATGGGGCCAGATGCCATCATCTTAGTTTTTTTAATATTTAGTCATAAGCCAGCTCTTTCACTCTCCTCCTTCACTCTCATCAGGAGGCTCTTTAGTTCCTCTAAATGCTATGGCCACATAGCTAGTTATATGGTGGTTAAAGCTAAAATGTGATTCCAACCTCACTTAATTATTCAACGAATATTTTCTTGATGAAGTGTAATACATTTATGTAGGTTAAAGATTTGTATTATATCCATTCAGTTCCAGAGCTTTGAACATGAAAGTCCTCTCTTGGGATCCTAGGAGTTAGAGTCATCCCCTCCCCCTTCACCCACTCCTCCCATCCCCACTCAGCCTTTCACTCTCTGTTGGGAGAGTCATTTTGCCCAGAAAGTGACAGAATCAGGTCCACAAGTATAATGCTCTAAGCTAGACATTCTCAAAGGGCACTTCTAGCACAGCATTCTAAGCTCTCTGGGCCCTTTGCAAAATTGTGTGTGCTGGGTTAAGAGTCTGAGCCCTGGAATTAAGCCTCATTCAGACCTCAGCTCTGCACACACCAGGAGCCTGGGAGGAGGGACAGAAACCAGTATAAATGAGTACAGGCAATTTCAGTGCAGTTCAGTCGCTCAGTCGTGTCCAACTCTTTGGGACCCCATGAACTGCAGCATGCCAGGCCTCCCTATCCATCACCAACTCCCAGAATCCACCCAAACCCATGTCCACTGAGTCAGTGATGTCATCCAACCAACTCATCCTCTCTTGTCCCCTTCTCCTGACCTCAATCTTTCCCAGCATCAGGGTTTTTTCCAATGAGTCAGTTCTTCCCATCAGGTGGCCAGAGTATTGGAGTTTCAGCTTCAACATCAGTCCTTCCAATGAACACCCAGGCCTGATCTCCTTTAGGATGAACTGATTGGATCTCCTTGCAGTCCAAGGGACTCTCAAGAGTCTTCTCCAACACCATAGTTCAAAAACATCAGTTCTTCAGGGCTCAGCTTTCTTTATAGTCCAACTCTCACATTCATACATGACTACTGGAAAAATAATAGCCTTGACTAGACGGACCTTTGTTGACAAAGTAATGTCTCTGCATTTGTGTGTGTGTGTGTGTGTGTGTGTGTGTGTCTGCTTTTTAATATGCTGTCTAGTTTGGTCATAACTTTCCTTCCAAGGAGTAAGCGTCTTTTAATTTCATGGCTGCAATCACCATCTGCAGTGATTTTGCAGCCCAAAAAAATAAAGTCAGCCACGGTTTCCACTGTTTCCCCATCTATTTGCCATGAAGTGGTGGGACTGGATGCCATGATCTTAGTTTTCCGAATGTTGAGTTTTAAGCCAACGTTTTCACTCTCCTCTTTCACTTTCATCAAGAAGCTCTTTAGTTCTTCTTCACTTTCTGCCATAAGGATGGTGTCATCTGCACATCTGAGGTTATTGATATTTCTCCAGGCAATCTTGATTCCAGCTTGTGCTTCATCCAGCCCAGCATTTCTCATGATGTACTCTGCATATAAGTTAAATAAGCAGGGTGACATTATACAGCCTTGACGTACTCCTTTTCCTATTTGGAACCAGTCTGTTGTTCCATGTCCAGTTCTAACTGTTGCTTCCTGACCTGCATACAGGTTTCTCAAGAGGCAGGTCAGGTGGTCTGGTATTCCCATCTCTTTCAGAATTTCCACAGTTTATTGAGATCCACACAGTCAAAGGCTTTTTCATAGTCAATAAAGCAGAAATAGATGTTTTTCTGGAACTCTCTAGCTGTTTTGATGATCCAGCAGATATTGACAATTTGATCTCTGGTTCCTCTGCCTTTTCTAAAATCAGCTTGAACATCTGGAAGTTCACGGTTCACATATTGCTGAAGCCTGGCTTGCAGAATTTTGAGAATTACTTTACTAGCATGTGAGATGAGTGCAATTGTGGGGTAGTTTGAGCATTCTTTGGCATTGTCTTTCTTTGGGATTGGAAGGAAAACTGACCTTTTTCAGTCCTGTGGCCACTGCTGAGTTTTCCAAATTTGCTGATATATTGAGTGCAGCACTTTCACAGCATCATCTTTCAGGATTTGAAATAGCTCAACTGGAATTCCATCACCTCCACTAGCTTTGTTTGTAATGATGCTTCCTAAGGCCCACTTGACTTCACATTCCAGGATGTCTGGCTCTAGGTGAGTGATCACACCATCATGATTATCTGGGTCATGAAGATCTTTTTTGTACAGTTCTTCTGTGTATTCTTGCAACCTCTTCTTAATATCTTCTGCTTCTGTTAGGTCCCCACCATTTTTTGGAGAACAGAATGAAGCAGGGCAAAGGCTAATAGAGTTCTGCCAAGAGAATGCACTGGTCATAGCAACCACTCTCTTCCAACAACACACCAGAAGACGCTACACATGGACATCACCAGATGGTCAACACCTAAATCAGATTGATTATATTCTTTGCAGCCAAAGATGGAGAAGCTCTATACAGTCAGCAAAAACAAGGCCAGTAGCTGACTGTGGCTCAGATCATGAACTCCTTATTGTCAAATTCAGACTGAAATTGAAGAAAGTGGGGAAAACCACTAGACCATCCATGTATGACCTAAATCAAATCCCTTATGACTATACAGTGGAAGTGAGAAATAGATTTAAGGGACTAGATCTGATAGACAGCGTGCCTGATGAACTATGGATGAGGTTCATAACATTGTACAGGAGACAGGAATCGAGACCATCCCCAAGAAAAAGAAATGCAAAAAAGCAAAATGGCTGTCTGAGGAGGGCTTAAAATAGCTGTGAAAGGAAGGGAATTGAAAAGCAAAGGAGAAAAGGAAAGATATACCCATCTGAATGCAGAGTTCCAAAGAATAGCAAGGAGAGATAAGAAAGCCTTTCTTCAATGCAAAGAAATAGAGGAAAACAATAGAATGGGAAAGACTAGAGATAGGCAATTTAATCTCCCCCATTTGTGTCATTTTTTAAAAATAAATCAAGGATAGCCATATGCATACCTCTTATAAATAAGGATTAAATAAGGTAATGCCTGTGAAATTCACATTGCAGAACTGGGGTGTGGAATGTAGAAAATTCTCAATAAAAGTTACCAAGTATTTTTTATACCATTTTTAAAGATTATACCCTGTTTACAGTTATTACAAAATATTGGCTATATTCTCCATACATCTTTGTAGCTTATCTTAGACCTAATAGTTTGTATCCTCCTCTCCCCACTGGTAACCGCTAGTTTGTTCTCTGTATCTGTGAGTCTACTTCTTAGTTGAATGTGTTTTATTTTTCAGATTCCACGTGTAAGTGATATCATACAGTATTTTGTCTTTTTCTGTCTGACTTAGCTCACTTAGCATAATGCCCTCTAAGTCCACCCATGTCGCTGCAAATGGCAAAATTTCATTCTTTTTTATATCTGAATAATATTCCATTGTGTGTGTACATGTGTGTGTGTGTATATATATATATATATATATATATATATATATATGTATATATATCCATTCTTTATCCATTCATCTGTTGATGAATGACATTAGGTTACTTCCATATCTTGGCTATTGTAAACAGTGGTGTTATGAACACTGGTGTGCATGTATCTTTGTAAAATAGTGTTTTGGGGTTTTATTTTGGGGGGGCAGGGAGTATATACCCAGGAGATGAATTGCTGGATCATATGGTAGTTCTATTTTTAGTTTTCTGAGAAACCTCCATACTGTTTTCTGCAGTGGCTGTACCAGTTTACATTCCCAACAAGAGGTTGCCAAGTATTTTTGTCAAACTGACAGAAATTCAGACACAAGAAGAAAACAATCAAGGTATTAATGAAAACAAATTTCAAAAATGAGTTATCTGTAGTATCCCATGGTTAAAAAAACACAAATGGAAATTCCCTGGTGGTCCAGTGGTTAGGATTCAGTGTTCTTACTGCCAGGCCCTGGGTTTGATCTGTAGTTGGGAAACTAAGGTCTCTCAAACTGTGCAGCATGGCCAGATAAAATAAAGTGAAACATGTAGGGATAATATGAAAAACTAGAAATATGTCCATATGATTAACATCAAAAAAGAAGGATTTTTTGATTGTTGTTATTAATGACTTTTGCCAGCTTAAATCATGGCCGTTATTATATTTCATATATCCATTAAGCAGAGTTCTATTGGCAAAATCCAGCCAATATATTGGGTACTATATGGTATTTTTTTCCTAGAGTCTTCCTGTCTTGTGGCTAGAGGTGAGTGTACTCTTTACAAGAATGCCTAGCACTTGTGAATCCTCATTTCACGATATGTGTGACATTGCGTTTTCATTTTGTTACCTATCTAACTCTCAGTATGGGGCTGACATACCCTGTCCATGAAACTGGGGGATCAGTTATGTGTAGAAGTGGTTACACATCTCTTTTCTCCAGATTTCACTGCATCACTTGCAGAATCTCTAGGATAAGCTGAAGACACTAAAAAGTTTTATGAAATATCAGGAAATGTTCCAGAAAGCAAAGGGTATGGTACTGTGGTGCCAACTCTGGGGAATCAATGTGAGGCCTTGTTACTGACCCACATAGAGCTAAGCTGGCCGCAGACCTGGGAAAGGTCTGGAGGGCTAAGCTTTATATTTCAGTCCTTGAAACGTATCAAATAGCCTAGCTGTTTCTGCAAATTCATAAAATATTTTATGCAGGCTAAGTCACTGAATAAAGTGTGTATTGAGTGCCCACCATACGCAACACACTGTACTCAGTGTTGGGAATGGGGTGATGAGTAAAATAGCCCCATACTGATGGTCAGAGAGGTAACAAAACTAAAATGCAATGCTACAAATACTGTAACACTGGCATTCACCAATGCTGTGGGTTCCCATAAAGAGTGCATTTATCTCTAGCTATAAGACAGAGAGACTCTTCCCAGGGGGAAAAAAAATACTATATGGTGCCCAACATGTATTGATCAACTTATCAATAATCACTCAGAAAGGAAACTCTGATATGACCATGCTAAGAAGCTTAAGGGCGGATGACATCTGTCACCAATTTCTAACATAGCATCTTAATTTTTTTTTTTTTTTAAGGATATGTTCATCAGTTCTGCATGTGGCATAAAGTTGGGAGAGAGCTGAAAACTGATGACTGAAGCAAGATTTAAAAGGATATCGCAGTTTGGGAGGATGGCCTGAAATCAAGAAAAACGTAAAATTTTGTAGAAAAAATCTATAAGAACAGAAAGAGGGAAAGCTGTCTCAGAAGCAGCCTGTGTGGGAAGACCTGGGGAATGATTAACCAGAAGTTCTTGGTTTGACTTTAAGCTGCTTTAATAAAGCAAAGTATCATTACTAAACTGTGGTATCCTTGAGGGCAGGAATCACATCTCAAACACTGAATAGCCCTCCCTTGCTTCACATAAGGCTTATTACAGAGTGTGTGCTCCATAAAGCTTTCTTAAGTGGGGTCAAAACTAAGGAAGCCCAAAGCAATAGGCTTCGTGAACCAATGGGCTTTGGTCAGGCCATTAGGGTAGGCTATCAACTCTCCTACATACCACCTTCCTGATACCGCTCTGGGCTCTCTCCTCCAGATTTCTGCTTCTTCTCTAGTGAAAATCAGACTCATCTGCATGATTGAACAGCTGACCTGATCGCCCCCCTGACTTCCAGCCCCATCTCCCAGGACCCTCCTTATTCCTCATGTGCTGCCCCAGCTCTTTCCTCCAAGTCCCTGGCGTCCCTTCCAGCCTGAACATGTGCCGGCTTCTGATGGGAGACTTCTCCCCAACCCCTCACGTGAACCCACGTTCCACTTGCTCCTCCCGGTTCACCATGACTTGTCATTGATACCTACATGGGAAAACCTCCCCTGAGCCCTGAACCCAGGGTGTGTCTCGGTTCCTGATATGTCTCCTTTCTGGTACTTATCATCACCATGCAGTGTTAATGAGGGCAAGGATCTCAGCTGCCTTGTGTCTTCACCACTGAATCCCAAGTACCCAGACCAGAGTGTTTCAAGCTTGAGTGTGTCTATAAGTCAATGCCCTGAGGGATCTTGCTAAGCTGCAGATCATTATCCAGTAGGTCTAGGGTGGGACCTGAGAATCTGCTTTTCTTCTAAGGGATGCTGATGCTATGGGTCCTCTGACCCACTTTGAGTAGCCAGGTCCTGCCACACTGCTTGCCTGTGTGTCCTCTCTGCTTGCAGTACATCCCATTCTTTCCATCCTCACAGCTGTTGCCTTATTGGAATCCTTTCACATCTCTTATCCAGATGATCTGATCTCTCAGCTGCTCTTCCTGCCTCAGTTTCCTGGAGGTCCGACACCTGGCTCATACAGCTTCAGAGCATCTTTCTATGGATGATATTTAAACCCAATCATGTTGTCTCTCTTCAGATTCCTTGTCACCTTGTAGGGAAAAAAATCCAAGCTCCTCACTATGGCTTTCAAGGCTCTACCCTGCCGAGTTTTCTGGCCCTAACTCTTATAGGGTGCTCTCACACCCCACACTCGTGCCCTATCAAAGCCTTTGCAGTTCCTGGAACTCACTAGTCTGTTTCATTCCTCCCTACCTTTACTCAGGCTGCTGACTCTCCCTACAAGACTGTCCCCCAACTCCAACTGCCTATCAGATGTCCACGTGCACACTCTGACTTACTCCCCCCGGGTGGGAAGCATTTCCAAGGATTCCCCTCTCCAAGGAAGACTGGCAGTTCCCTCACCAAATCCAAGCTCATACTGCTCACTGAACAACAGGCCAGCAAATCGAGAGACAAGTCGTTGGGACAAGAAATCAGGACTTCATTCAGAAAGTTGGCAGGCCAAGAAGATGGTGGACTAATGTCCCAAAGAACCATCTTTCCTGAGTTAAATTCCAAACTTCCTTAATACTAGAATGGATGGGATAAAATCCTGGATCTGAGATGTGTTCATTTCTTCCTTCCTGCAGCCATTTGCAGGTGGGTCTGGTCAGGAAGCTTCCTGTGGGCTAAACAAAGGTATTTTAGCTTAGTGCTCATTACACAGGAGGCAGGGGTCCTACAAGTGGGTCATTATGTATACTTTAAGCTATAGGCAACATCCCTTTACTGATGGTGTGTGCGCATGCTAAGTTGCTTCAGTTGTGTCTGACTCTGTGTGACCCTGTGGACTGTAGCCCACCAGGCTCCTCTATCTGTGGGATTCTCCAGTCAAGAATACTGGAGTAGGTTGCCATGCCCTCCTCCAGGAGATCTTCCTGACCTAGGGATCGAACCCAAGTATCTTACATCTCCTGTATTGGCAGGCGGGCTCTTTACCACTAGGGCCACCTGGGAAGCCCTTCTTTAGTGAGTAACCTGTAGCAAAAGCAATAGAATACAAAGGTTAAAATAATTTGCTCTTCCCTACGACAGCTTGGGTTTCACTGTAGCTCCCTATCTTATTTACAGGGCAGCCTCCTCTTCGTCACAGGGCTTCCCAGGTGAAGTTAGTGGTAAAGAATCTGCCTGCCAATGAAGGAGACATAAGATACTTGGGTTTGATCCCTGGGTCAAGAGAATCCCACAGACAGAGGAACCTGGTGGGCTACAGTCCATAGGGTTGCAAAGAGTCAGACAATACCGAAATGACTTAGAACGCATGCATGCACTCCTCTTTCTAGGCAGTGAGTCCTTTGAGCACACAACTGTCCCCCATTCACTGTTACCCTCACACCTGGCACATAGTTGACACTTAAGTCATGTGTAAAATATATGGATGGATGATGTCATGCTTTGCTCCAGATGCTACATTTTAAAGGGGAGCCTTTGATACACTGGAGTCCTTCTAAGGAAGGAACTCCAGCATTGCCAGAATCCCTGTGATGTGAGAAACAATTCAAAGAAAAATCTAAACATAAAGCCTAAAGAAAAGATGTGGCCACACATAGTAGGTGCTCAATAACTATTTACTGAATGAGTGAACAAATGAGTCATAATAGCTCTCTTCATATGGAGCTTTCAGGTAGAAGAGTGTACATGCATCTTGAGTCACCTGTAGTTCCAGAGGCTCCAACATTATATCTGAGGCAGAGGTTTCTGTCCAAGAAAATAATGAATTTCCTAACAAGACCAAGATGTGCCAAATTGTACTTCCTTTGGGAGCCGTCTAAATGTTTATCTTTCTTTTACAAAGATAAAAACAAAATAACACAACAAAGTCTCTGGACCAAGTTAGAGTTATTTTTGTGGCAAATGACAGGAAAAAAAGTTAAGTTGTGGACGTGTGTGTTAGTTGCCCAGTCGTGTCCAACTTTGTGACCCCATGGACTGTAGCCTTCCAGGCTCCTCTGGCCATGGGATTCTGCAGGCAAGAACACTGGAGTGGGTTGCCATGCCCTATTCCAGGGGATCTTTCCAACCCAGGGATTGAACCCAGGTCTCCCACATTGCGGGCAGATTCTTTACCATCCGAGGCACCAGAGAACTAAGTTATGGGTAGTTTTTTGTCTCCAATAATGTCATCAGGACTCTCTCTCCCCTGCGATCTCACCACCCCCCCCAGTTTCCCCTGTGTTGGCTTCAGTGTAGAGGAACTCAGAACTCCACTCACTTCTCACCAAAGCAAAGACAGGACCCGCTCCACTGACAAGACCAGCGGGGGCCGTGACTGAACAAAGCCCAGCGGTCCTGGAAGGCGGCTCTCTGCTGCACAGAGGACCATCTCCCATGTAGGACCCAGCATACCTGAGGGAGAACAGAACAGGACTGAGGATGAAGGAGGGGGCAATTTCCAAGGCTAACACTGGCCAAGAGTTACCTGAAGGCAAAATAAGAGCCGGAGGGCAAAAATAGCACTTAGCCACCACAGCCTGAGCTTGTTGTGCATTCTAGAACCTGTAACTGCATTGTCCTTGTCCCTGTTCTAGAACTTGTAAGTGCATTCACTATTACATTCACCCATAATAGAAACTCAGCTGACAACCACCGGTTGAGCATTTCAACCCATATTTTACTACCCTGAAAAGATGTCACTATTCACATAACATAGACCAGAAGATTTTCTTTATTCGTTTCGCCAAAAAAAAAAAAAACAACGTTGTTATTGTATTGAAGATAGGTTGGGGGCGGGGGGTGGGGGGAAACTGTCCTCATGAAACCTGTAATCTTGCCTTGGAGAAAGCAGCCAAGTAAAACAACAATCAAAAAGTAGGTGACAAGCACTTTAAGAAAAACAACCCATCTCCATCTTGTTATATTGAGAGAGAAAAAGATACAGGGAAAGTTTCATCACACTCCTTCATGACCAAACATTAGTTTCCTTTGGTAACGCAACTGGCTGCCTCTCTGGATTAGGATATAAATTAGCAGAAAGGTCATTTTGGCCAAAGTCATCTCAGTGTTTCCCTGGCATGGCAGCTGAAGCAAAGGGATCCAAGTTCTTGGAGCGCTCAGTTTCAAAGCTGGAAAAACTCATGGATGTAACATCACAGACTCTGGAAATCAGCACCTTCAGGGCCTAGAAAACAACAGATCACTTCATGCGAAATGAGCCACTCCTATCGGTGGCTGGGTCTATAAAAAAATCTTTTTTAAAAAAAGGAGAAAGTGAGGAGATAGCCAAAGTCCTGATTCCCACACCATTTAATCCCTCTGCCTCCCACACTTCACACTTGGTGGTCAGTTTCACTTACCTTTCTCAGGCTGATGTTTTGAACTTCTATCATGATCCCACAGAGTATATGACCTCTCAGGTGTCCCCTTGGCTGTGGACATCCTTTTCTCTGTCCATAGTGACGTGGCGTACAACTTGTCCTTCAGAATCTGCTGCAGCTGAAAGGGTTGGGTGGTAACTCCTTTCTCAGGCAGAGAATAGTGCTTTCTTTTACTTGCTGCTGAGGCCTTGGTGACACATTTCAGGTAATTTAGGTCTTGAGTGATGACGGTGGTCACTGACTTACAAAGCTCATCAGAAGACTGATCTCTGCTTCTCACCTTGCTTTTAAAAATTCCCCTGTGGTTTATTAAAACCTTAGTTGCCACTGTTAATTGGCGTACTATACTTACACTGAGTTAAGGGATATCTTTAAAAAAAAACTGCTCTGAGTTACTCTGTTATCCTTTTTTGCAGGAGGCACAGATGTGCTCCACTCAGGTGATCGAAGAGGCAAAGGGTTCCATTGTAATTACTGGCCCACGCTGTGGGCCCAGCTGGGCTGACATTTTAATTTCTGTCTCTTCTGTGGCTTCCATTATCCTGGGGGCCAAGGTATAAACGTGTCTGGAATCACAATTTGTGGAAAGTTAGTAAAATTCTGGAACGGGGCCAGGACCGTTCACGGCTTGGGATGGATTTCTTGGAGTCTCTCCAAATGTATGGGTTGTCCATTAGTGCCACGTGGCCAGACTTGAGCCTAGAATAGATGGTTAAGGCAAAATTATGCTTACTGCCCTGGTTGTACAATGGAAGAAAACGGAGGTGAGAGGTCTGGAGAGGGTTGCTTCAGTGCTTTAGAAGGTTGGTTCTATAGAGAAATGCTTCTTGGGCGTATAAAGGCGTTAGGGTGTTCAGAAAGCAGTTATTATATAGACATAAAAGATGAATTACAGGGAAATTAATGGCTAAGAATGAAAAGGTTCTGATTTGCAGAAGATGTTCCGCCTCCCAAAAAGAAAGTAGTTCTATATAATGAATTAAAGCCTGGCACCCTGGTTCAGCCTGGGTAGGTGTCTCAGCTTCACCAGTTACCAGCTGTATGTCTTTGAGAAAGTTAATTTCTCAGAAAAGCAGCAGTCTTGCAAAGTTAGGGTTAAGTGAGGAAATACATATAAAATGTATAGCATAATGCCTGACATACAGAAAGGGTTACTTCAAGCCTTATAAGGAAACAGAAAGGGTTACTTCAAGCCTTATAAGGAAACAATCTAAAATGTTATAATCCAGTAGCTTATAAGGTTTAGGGGGTCTCAAACTGCCTTGGGAATTGGATGAAAACTATGGATTCTTGTTTCTCAAGGGAAAAAAAAATAAAATTTTTGTACACAATTTAAGGAATTCAAGTACACGAAAGAGTACAACCATAGACTTCAGGTTATTTCAGGTTTTTTCTTCTAGGGCTAGACTCATTCCTGGAGAAGGCCATGGCAACCCACTCCAGTACTCTTGCCTGGAAAATCCCATGGACGGAGGAGCCTGGTAGGCTGCAGTCCATGGGGTTGCACAGAGTTGGGCATGACTGAGCGACTTCACTTTCACTTCTCCCTTTCATGCATTGGAGAAGGAAATGGCAGCCCACTCCAGTGTTCTTGCCTGGAGAATACCAGGGACAGGGGAGCCTGCTGGGCTGCCGTCTATGGGGTCACACAGAGTCGGACATGACTGAAGCAACTTAGCAGCAGCAGCAGCAGACTCATTCCCCTGAGAGAGAATAAAGACATCAGTTTTATTTAATTTTTTATGATTTTTGATCATTTATAATTATAGTCTCTCAACTTTTTAGAACTGGAGGGAATTTTACCTAGTAAAAACACCCCCCACCTATTTTTTTTGGGAAGTAGCAATACTAAGGCCCTAGGAAAACTTGGTGTTTCAAATAAGCAGGGAACTCTATCAATTTCATATTTTTATAGTTAAAAAGCTTAACTTTCTCTTTATCAACTGTCTTTCATGTTCAAGACGCTCCTTAAAATTTATTATATTTCTGCCCCATTTTCAGTCCTGTTCTCTGAAAGATATCTACAGACTTCAGAAGCTCATGTTCATTCAAAGCCCATGATACACACAAAGATCTTTTTCTCCTTTGTGTATACTAGTTAGCGTATTAAAATCTACCCTGCCATACTCATTTGATATTGCACTATTTAATGGAGCAGAGCCTTGCTGCAATGCAGCACTAGAGTACAACTGTAATAATTTCATCAGGCAGGAATTCAAATTAACAAAGACGTATCTGGACAGGCTAAGAGACAGATGTGCCTGGAATGAAGAGAACCCAGACAGAAATGTGTGCTCTCAGGGGGCTTACAGTCTATGACAAATGATCTTTGCTTTTGGGAGTATTTGGCTGGAGTTGAGAGTCTGTTCTTAGGACCAGAGACAACCTGAAAGGTTACAGTTATGTGAATTCTACCCCTGCCTCCAACACTTTTCCTCAAGGAAAAACAATAGCCGACTTAGCACAGGCAGCATAACACATAGGATGGCCAAAATGTGCCTGGGCGAAATCCCACAGTACCTTCCCCCGGCCAGAGCATGAACCACTTCAGTTGGCAAACAGGCCATGCTTAGACAAGTCGTCTCGAGGCTTCCCACTGCAAAAATAGTATTAGCTCTTCTACTTTGCTTCCAGGATACTTTGGGTGACTTTTGAGGGGAATGTGAATAGGAGAGCAAAAGCCCTGGGGTTGGTGGTTTGCTCCAGTGAAAAGGGACCAGGAAGCAGGGCTGATGATGGAGAAAAAAGCCCGATGAAATTAAAGGGATGGGACATTGGCACATGAAAAGTCAGAAGTAGGTCAGATAAGTGACATGCCAAAGTCAAGAGATATTAAAAGGCTCTGAAAAATCATAATGATCTTGTTGCATGTGTTTCTGGAGAAGCAGAGGTGACTCGAGGTTGGTGAGGCTAACGTGTCATTGGGATCCTTGGGCTCTGAGGAATCAACCTGATCTCACTCAGAAATAGGGTCAAATGATGTCAGTGAAGCCCTGAAGACAAAGAGCAAATAGAACAAAGCTGAGGTGGTGCTGAGCCGGCTCAGGAACCCACAGGTGGGGCTGGAACTGCTCTTCACCCCAGGCCCTTGTCCTGCCTTGGGGGTCACATGGCTGGTCTTTACCTGGAAGCTCTTTAGGGCAGCCCCAGGGCTATAAGCCCCTGCACACACCCAAGCATCAGCCTTCCCTTTGCTTTTTCCACCTAGAAAAATCTTACCGCTCCTCGTAATCCTCCACATCTGGAAGCTTATGTTTATCTGGCTAAATATACTCCTCAGTTCTTTGGGGAAAAAAAAAGGGAAGAAAACTCTTCTTGATGCTCTCAGGAGGATCCAACTCAGACTTGGCTTCAGGGCCTTTCCACCTGAGATGTCCCTGTCTAAGCAACAAAGAACTATAGTGAAAAAGCAAAAATTATGTACATGATATCTGAGGAAGGTGAAATCGACCTAAATGAGCTACATCATCCAAGAGAACACACTTATTTTCTCATGACATGGTAATGTGGTGACTTCTTTCATGGGTGCTCCTATTTTGCAGGCTGCAATATTTTTGGCAGATGAATCGCTTATCTCTTCTACCAGTGAATGCTTTGATAGACAACAGTATAAATATCCTGTAGCCTGGGTCCTTGGTTTTGTAAACAGCCAGGAAATAAATACGGCATTTGCCTGATGACCAAGGCAGACTCATAAATAGACTTCTATAAACAGAGGGCAATTGTAAAAGGCAAAGATGAAATAACCCATGGCTTGGTCCATGCTTTATATATCCTCCCCATTTACACTTCCCAGAAGACCCTCTCAGCCCAGACCTATATTTAAAAAAAACCAGACCTATTTATAGTATGGTTAGCTTCTTACTAGAGTCATACAAAATGTATCAGGCATGTTATCTTTTGTGATATTGTCCATATTCCTAAAGGTAGTTAGTTGCCTCTTATAGATCAAAACTGAGATCGTTAGCTACTGGCTAGCAGGCAAAGATCTTGACGGCAAGAGCCAGAGCACTCTATCTCAGGATTTCAGCTCTTAAATGGGAATAATACTTTCTTTTCATTAACTGACAAGCTGCAGCTCTTCTGTCAGAAGCTTAAGGAATGATTTTGACTCACTAGCTCTAGCTTTTTGCCTTTTCATACTCTAGGAAAAAGAATTTGTTGGGAGTTCCCTGGCGGTCCAGGAGTTAGGACTCCTCAATTCCACTACAGAGGGCCTGGGTTCAATCCCTGGTTGGGGAAACAAGATCCCACAAGCTGCACAGCATGGCCAAAAAAGAAAAAAAAGAGAATTTGTTGACAGCAGGACACATAAAGGCATATATTCATGTGTGTGGATGCACTGTTATTATTGTCTAATCACTCAGTCGTGTCTGATTCTTTGCAACCACCATGGACTATAGCCCGCCAGGCTCCTCTGTCCATGGGATTTCCCAGGCAAGAGTACTGGAGTGGGCTGCCACTTCCTACTCCAGTGTGGATGCATATACCTCACATACAAGCCCAAGTTCCAGGGAAGATGGTCTTTCTTCATCTAGAGAGAGGTTAGAATGTTGTCATTTAATTGTTGTCATTTAATTTCTCCTGACAACTTAGATTCTTCATTTTCCAACAGGATCTCTGACACAGAATTCTCTATCTTATAATGTGACTGAACAGACTAACTAATAGAAGACCAAAATGTATTTTGCAAGCACAATTGCAGTGAAGATGCTTGATGATCCACCTTGCATGTTACCAAGTACTTGAGCCCTTTTAAATCAAATACAGTGGTAAATGGCACCAGGGTGCCCAAAACATTAAAATACAAATAAATTTCAATTGCAGTTGAACAAATATATTATTGCTGTATGAAAACTTTTAAAAGTAATAATAATAGCTAACATCTATTGAGTGCGCATAAAAGGAGGGACACTGTTCTATGCACTTTACATAAATTTTTTCATTTAATCCTCAAAAAGCTCTACACAGTAATTACTAAAAAAAATGAAATTTGAAGGGTTTTTCAACAGTGACTAGATTATATAATATTAAGATAGAAAAAAGTTTCAATTTCTCCCTTACAGAGCTCTTAGGTAACACATTTCAGGTCATAGTTGAAGTTCCACTGGTATAATGTATTTCCAATTGTTTCTATCCCTTGGCATTCCAGTTCCCCCCAGACATGTGAACCTCTAGATGTTTGGGTCTTCTTGGAGAAAGAAAATGCAAAGTGATAGGTCTCGAATATACAGAAAGAACAGTAGAGTTGTCGAATCAACAGCAAGTCCAGCACAACCACAATCCTTCTGGGATGGCCCCAGGGGGAGCACCACTTTCTTTAATTCCCCATCCACAACGTTTCCACAGGTGTGGCAGAGAGGACCTCATTGGTCAGGTGAAGCATCTCCTTTATTTTCCAAGATCTTAGCAAACCCCAAGAACTATTGTACCTGCAAGAGAGAGAATGGGTTCAAGGGTGGCGGAGTGTACATTAGAATAAACCCAATATAAGTGAGAAAGAAAGAGAGAGGAGAAGAGGAAAGACAGAACGGAGGAGGAGGAGGGAGGGGAGGAGAAAGCAGAGGAGAGGAAGGAGGAGGGGGATGGAGGGGAGGGCGTAGAGGAAGTGGAGGAGGAGGGGAGGGAAGGGGGAGGATGGAGAAGGGGGAAGGGGAGGAGGGAGAAGAATGGGGAGGACGGGGAGGAAGTGGAGGAGGCAGGGAGGGAAGAAAAGAGGAGGGAGAAGTGGGGAGGAGGAGGAAGGGGGAAGGAAGGGGGAGGAGGGAGAAGGATGGGGAAGAGGAGGAGGGAGGGGGAGAGAGACACTTAGAAAAGGGAGAAAAAGTAGTGGCTTCCGCAGAGACAAAGCGTGTGAGGAACAGGAATGGAAACCAAGACTATTCCAGATTTATCGTGGCTACCTGAGTTGCACTTGAGCTCCTCCGAAGGTAGTGATTGGCCCTACAGTAACAGATCACTTGTTCAGGCATATTCCTCATCTGGCAGGTTGAGTCAAATGAAAATATTTATACCTGTTCATAGTTACATACCTGGTCCTCTTCATTATTTCATAAAGACCACCATAGTGGTCTTTAACTTTGCAAATTGACTCAAAGTTGCCCTCATTTACTTAATTTTTTTCTTCACTACTTAATTCTTGGAAATGTTCAGAGACATTTAACTTTCATTTCTGTTTATTTTTACTTTTTAAAGAAAAACAAATCTTTTTTGGTTCAAGAACTCTAGAAAATCATTAAACTGGGCCAGCAGGCATGAGGTCTAAATGAAGGATAAAGAGGGAAAAGAGGGAAGGCCTATATCTCTCAAAGTTTTCTTCATGAGCAGTTGCCCATGTAGACACTTTAGAATCATGCTGATGTTAAACTTGGAGAGAAGCAGTTTAGGTTATAGATTACTGACCTTCATTCTACAACTAGAGGCACAAAAGGTCCTAAAAATTCGAGAGCAGACTTTCTTAATGAAACGTACATTGGAAGATTTTTTTCTATGTGCAAAAACCAAAATGGGGTTTTCTGGCTCAGTGCATTCTAGTTCTTTCTTTTTAATGTCAGACTTTCACATCCATTTGCTAATGAGAACTAAGATTAATACTTCATATTTGTAAGTACTTGACATGCAAGGGAAGGAAGATGATTTCAATCCATCTCTTTTGATTGAAAGAAACAGGCACACTCAAGTTACTTCACAAAATTAGTGGTGGAAGGAGATTTAGATGGGGGAGGGGGTGGAGTGGTGTGGGGGTGGATTGTCACAAGGATACATGGCAGGGACCAGAACTGGAAACAGCCAAGATAAATGCCAGTGTCTTAGTGTCTTCGCTTTCTTTCTGTGCATTGCCTCCATCCTTCTTGTCCAACCTGCTTCCTCAACTTTTAGTATCTGTTCTGCCCTTCATAGTTTTAGGTTCCTTTTGGTTCATGGCATCCTCTCACAATCTGACTTTGCTGCCAGCTGGCTTGGTGTTTTAGTTTCCAATTGCCGAATTTCCCAGAAACGGAACTGATTGGCCCAGATCATCATCTTAAGCTAGTCCATCCAGATGGTTGGCCAGGTCACAGAATGGCTATTTTCCACCAAGTGCCTACTCCTTGGTCTACTCATGTGAGACAGAGAGCAAACACATAGTATAGAGCATCGCTGTTTAGAATGAGCCCACAGGCAGGAAGATTTCCTTAGAGGAGGATCTGGATGGGTCAGGCTGAGATAAATACCTCTAGTTTGCCAGCAGATTACATGGAAACCAGTTCATTCATCTTCTCTGTTAGACGAGCTAGTTTCAGCCAATCACAATGGGCCTGGACCATCCTTGACACAGCACGTAAGAGGAACAAGGGTAACTTCTTTCGCCTCCCCTCTCCTTCAGCTTTATCTCCAGTATATACACCATTTTACCTCCATGACTAACCACTTGCTTAGGGATCGTCAGACTTAAATATCAAAAACATTGGAATTTCAGCATTTGGAGTGTCAACAAAAGGATTTTTCGAATCCCATGATCATTCAATTGTTTTATTTTAGAGTAACATGCCAATGGGCAATAAAATATTAGAATAGAGAATAATGCGTATTGCTTTTTCTACTCCCATAGCATTGATTTCAATAATAATCCAGCTACCAGAAATGCCCACACTGTATTTGGTGGACATGGGGAGACCTAAGTCAGCAGACCTCATAGTCTGGTAACCTATCACAGAGAATTATTTCAAAGAATAATTACAATATTCTGATTGTACAATGCAAAGACAGGATTGCATAATACTATCTATAAATACTGGCATTAAGCAAAGCTGGGTTCATATCTCAAATGTCTAGTAATAACTCTGACCAAACTTTTAATCCCTATAAATTGTTTGTAAAAATGAAGATATTAATAGCCATTCATAGGCATTTTGTAAATATTAGGTAAGATAATATATAAAGGATATTGTGAAATGACTGGTACACAATAAAGCACTCAGTAAATGGTAGTAGTTGCTTCTATTACTATATCTATTATGATTATAGTATCATTACAATGGGTGTTGTGGGGATTAGAGAATATAGATCAGAGATAGGAGGATTACTTTCAAATACCCGAGTGTCTTAAGAGAGATAAAATGATATACTTCTTCAACTTGCACATACACGGATGGAACTCAGCATGGTGGTAGGCTAAGTGAGAAATATCAAGCGTGAAATGATGTTAAATGATATTCTTTAATTAAGAAAAACAAGTTAAATAAGGATGCTGCTGCTGCTGCTAAGGCGCTTTAGTCGTGTCCAACTCTGTGCGACCCCATAGACGGCAGCCCACCAGGCTCCTCCATCCCTGGGATTCTCCGGGCAAGAACACTGGAGTGGGTTGCCATTTCCTTCTCCAATGCATGAAAGTGAAAAGTGAAAGTGAAGTCGCTCAGTCGCGTCTGACTCTTCACGACCCCACGGACTGCAGCCTACCAGGCTCCTCCGTCCATGGGATTTTCCAGGCAAGAGTCCTGGAGTGGGTTGCCATTCCCTTCTCCAGGGGATCTTCCTGACCCAGGGATCAAACCTGGGTGTCCCACCGGGTCTCCTGCATGCAGGCAAATTCTTTACCATCTGAGCCACTAAGGAAGGCCAAAGTTTGTTTACTGTAAAGTAAAAACTCAGGATTAATAGGAGTTTTATAATTGTAACAGGAACTATATTAAAAGAGGAACTAAAACATCAAGATGTGAGTTGCAGATGGAAAGGAGCTACTGGCTGGCATACAGGGTAGTTACTGTCACAAGCTGTGGACAGTCCACTACTTGGGTTTGCATTTTACTTCCTCAGGGAAGCCTGGATTATGTTAGATTTCCCTGCTGTTTGTTTCCTTCCTGTGTTATCCCTACTATAATAATCATTACAGGGACTTCCCAGGTGGTCCAGTGGTTAAGAACCCAAGCTTCCACTTCAGAGGGCACCTGTGTGATCCCTGGTTGGGGAATTAAGGTCCAACATGCCACACAGTGTGGCCAAAAATAAAAATAAAAATACTCATTACATATTGGCGTTACTTGTTTGAAATCCATCTTCTCTGGCAGATTATCTGTTCTGTAAGACCCCGACTCACCATGTTCCCTAACTAGCCAAGAACCTGGTACTTGTACTCCACAGACACACGTTGAGCAAATGAACGTGTGAACTCAGGAATGAATTTCCAACACTACCACTAAGAGGCATACAGTTACTCAAAGGAGCTTTCTGAATTCTTTGCTAATAATTCTCTTACCCTCTGTTCTCCATTTTCTATTTATCTTCTACACCAGTTCAGAGATTATACCTTAGTCTCTCTATTAAATTGTAAACTTATATTTTGTTATTTTTTTAATCACTGGGACTTACTACTTGCTGAGTATCCAATAAATAAATAAATGAGTGAATAAAAGAATATCTGGACAGCATGTATCTCGAAGCATACTCTTCCAAAATGCTTCTAGGTTTCCAAAATCTTATGAGACGCTATTGTGATTCCAAGCTGGCAGATCAGGTAGGAATGCCGACATTTTATCTTTGAAATTGCTGTTTGTTGTTACCATTTATATAATTATTGAAAGTTGCTTCTTGCTACCAAGGCAAATTTTACCTTTGCATGAAAATCATTTTACAATTTTGAGACAACTTGGGAACTTTTGTTGGTAAAAATATATCTACTTTCTAGTTAACAAACTCTAATACATCCAATTATTTCATCCAACAAGCTTTTACAAGCACTTCCTCTTAGGTTCCCAGTACTTGACATACTCAGATGAAGACACTTGAATACTCATACTCATCCTTGAAGACGCTCAAAATCTGTATGTAACTGTCACTTTCAGAAGGGATGAAAATTGAAGTGTAGGCTATTCCCTTCTAAGGGTCCCTTCAACTATGTGTTGATTTCCTGCAAATTCTTCACAATAGAATAAATACCATTTATATGTTATCTTAGACACTTGAGTCTAAAAATTATAACTCCTCTATACACCGATTAACAGGATCCTATTTCCAAACTCCCTTACTGTATTGTGGATTTTTGTTTTATTCACCCACTTTCCTTTTTAACACCCAGACAACCAGCATATTCCACAATGATCTTTCTTTACATAAAATTTATTTCTCTGTCTCAGTTTCCTCACATCTATAAGAAAGATATTAAGAACTAGGCAGAGTACAAATAGGTTAACAAAAAAAGGAATAGGCTCACAGAAGAAATAAGGGAACAAAGGAAAACCCAGGCAACTTTGGGGATTTTTTGAGACTAGAGCTGCTTTTACTTTCTCCCTGCCTACTTGCAGATATTCTCCTGCTTCTCCTGTCCTAGTAATCCTGCTTGCACTAGCTTCTCATGGAAATTGTAAGACAAAACAAATCCACAGAATTTTAGAGCTTGGATAGGTCTTTGTGATTCTCAGATATAAATTAACCACAAATTTAATGACATTTAAACCTTAGTGTCCATCACTAGCACTGACCCCTTCCAAGGCCCTTTGGAGAGGCCAGAGAAATGTGTTCACATAGTCATATTCTTAATTAAATTTTAAAAACAAGCTATTAACCATTATTGGTAAGGACCACAAACTCTTTGCACTCAAGTTACCTCTTTCAAACTCTCCCTCATGCTGGAGAAATTGGGAAGCCATGGGTATTTTTGTTATTCTAGGTAAGGGGAAGTTGAGACGGAGATACCTTTAGCTTGTGTTTGGTAGGTTATATATATATAGAGAGATAATAGTCATTTCATGTGTGGTTGTTGGTTTTGAGTTGTCCCAATGTAAGAATGGATTCTAGGAATATTTCTACTGCCACCAGGCCAATTCACATGCATCATGTCACAAACATGTAGGCTGGAAAATGTTTATGATGCATCAGTGTCCTAGGGCACTAGACTAGAGAAAAAAGTGAATCATCCTTCTATTTTCTCCATAGAAGATACTATTGCAAAAATTATTCTCACAAGAAAAGGACATCAAAATATACAGCCGAAAATATGTAGGGGAAAAAAGTAATATAGGGTTGTGTCAGGTAGTTGATTGATAAAGTTTTGTTATTTATTTGGATTTTGTGATATTTATAGTATTTTCAGCTTTTTAAAGTTTATTGATTCCATTTTTTTATTTTAAAGAAGTATTTATTTTAAATAAGTATTCACTTTCGTAATAATTTTGTATCCATAGTTTCATATTTTTTTCTTAAGGAAGGTCTCCATATTACATAAGCTTCCATTTTCCTACAATCTGGATTGGCCCTGACCCCACTTAATGACCCTGCCACATTTAACAGATAAAGAAGCTGAGGCCCCAAATCACTTGGTTTACAGCACTATTGAACTAAACCTTAGGTCTTCTGACTTTCTGTCCATTGCTACTTCTACAACACTATGTTACCTTACTTTTGAGAAGTACTTTGAAAATCAAATCTCCACAGAAAAAAAAGAAGAAAGTAAAAAAGATCTCCTGTCCACAGGATACAATAAGAGTAAATACTCATATAGCATTTCTTATGTGCTAGACATTGTCTTACAGTGCTACACATATAACTCATTTAATCCTCAAAACAGCTGTCTATAACTAAGCCAATATTAATATCTTCTTTTTAGATGACAAAGATTGAGACATAGAAAAGTTAAGTATCTAGACCAATGTCAGACCATAACATCCTTTGTATTGTGGCAGCCAGTGGCAAACATTTTTTGAGGGCTTGCAAGGTTCTAGTCACTTCCTGAACACTACAGTGCATTGTCTCATTCAATCTTACAATCACCCTTTGAGAAAGTAACATTATTACTCAATCTCACAGATGAGGAAACGGAAGCCTAGAGACAGTAAGCGACTTGCCCAAGGGGGCCAAGTCAGCACTCAAATCCATATCTGACTCCAGAGCCCAGGATCTTAGTCCCCATACGATAATGCTTATTAAAGAAAACACTCTTGTGGTCCTTCTACTATTGCCACGTTCCCCTTGGTCCCTTTCTCCTAAAGCTACAATTTGAATGGGAATTTAGACAGAGGTAGAATAAGGAGTGAGGTTACCAGTGTAAAGGATATAACAGTCCCTTCTTAGACAACTGTCCTTCCCCTAGTGTGTATACACACACATGCACACATATGTGTCAGAGTACCAGATGTGTGTACACACACACACACCCACACATGTATGTGTCAGAGTATCAGAGTATTCTTTCTTTCATTTATTTTTAATTGATGTATAATCAATATATATATATTATGATATTCTTTTTTTGACTTTGCATATTTGATATTATTATTTTCACTAAAAGTATTCCCACAAATATCCAATTATAGAATTTTGACTGAACAGATTGTTATACATACAAATGTTAAAATATTATATAACCATTATTCTGTTTTTTTTAAAAAATCCACTATATTGAGACATAACTTACACACAGTTAACTGCATAATAAAACTGTACAGTTTATTGCGTTTTGACAGTTATGTACACCTGTGAAAGTGTTAGCACAATCAAGATACATACCATTTCCACCACCAACAAAAGATTCCTCAGGCCACTTTGCAATCCATCCCTTATTTACTATCACCCGGGCAACTGCATATCATGATATTCTTTACATTGGATCCTTTTCCTCAACTTTTGTTATAGCCAAGAGGTGACAAGTTTCTTTTTAACTCATATTCTATGATAAAGTTAAGAGGATCAGTCAGCAGATCAGTAATTTGAGTGCTGGAGAAAGTTTAGAGATGGCAAATCCTTACAAGTTCAAGAAGATAATGTACATAAAGTGGCAAAATGGAACCCCAGAAGAGCGACAGAGACGTTGGTAAACTAAAAAATGCATCTCCAAACGCAGATAACAGGTACTGGGCTCCAGCAGATGGTGCCCATATACCAGTATACATCCAGTGTAACCAGATCTAACCATTTTTCAAGAGACATCAGAAATCTAGACTTGCTGGTGGGTGGGGGTGGGAGTGGCGGCAAAAATCTCCTCCCACAAGTATTTTTAAGTAATTCAGTGTTAAAAAGGACTGTGCTGGCTAACATTTGCAGGCCAAACAATGACGAGCCCACATCTGTAGGCCTCTCCTTTGCAGTCTGCTTTCTACAGGGTTTAATGCAGGAAACTCTGGAAGGGGAAGTTAGAAGAGAAAGCTGGCAGAAATCTAGATCTTGATGGAATATTTGTTCTTTGGAAAATGAGCTTCGGTGAGAATAATTTTCCTGGTGAATGTGGCTGATGGAGAGGGTGGAAGGGGACGGGGCACTCAAGCAGTGCAGCTTTTGGCTCACATCTTTTTAATTCCTCTTTCGGAATAGTACTGGTCTTGGGCCCTAGGAAAAATTAGCAGGAATCTAATTAACAGCTCAAAGGGAGCAATCAATTTACAATTGTGTGAATTCCTTTGTGCACAAAACAAATTACAGTATTTGCAAATTTGTAAATAATGCAGTACTTGCCCTGCAATCCAAGGCTTTGGGTGCCCCCAGGGGAGAGACGAAGAAGTCTGAGAAGGCAAAATATTGAAAATGACCTATTGTCTCCAGAACTGGAATTTTTAAAATATCCTCAGTAATTTATTTTTTCAATGGAATCCTTATTTAGGAACTATAAAGGGGCCCGGTTCTTAGGTCAGGAGAATGAGACTATCTAGAGAAGTAAGCAATTTCAAGTCCAAAAGTCACAGCATGTTATTAACACAGTATCTTCTTTCAAAAGTGCTGAACAGAAAAATGTGCCCAACCCTCTCTCCCTATACTCTTGGTTTGTGGTAAGAACTTTCATTTTATGAGAGAGAGAGCAGCCTCAGTTATGATCATGATGTCCAGTGTCAAGAAGGACTTGGTGACAGGTAAGGACATGAATCCAATCTCTGTTTTGAACCATTCAATTCACAGATATGTGTTGGGAACCTTTTGTAAGATCCTGTAGCTATTATTAGAGATTAAAAAGAGATGCCCTAGACTTAACAGTATATTGAGAAAAGTCAGAGCGAAAACTCCTTATTTTCTCCAAGATTTTTAAAGCATTTCTCTTAAAATGGGTTGAGCTAGGAGCTGGGAGTGAATAAGTGAATGCAGTCCATTCCCTGCCCTTCAGGGGTTCACAGTCTAATGAGAAAATAGAATCTGAACCAGTCATTTCGGTATTGATTTTGATGCTAAGGAAGAAGTATAGGAAAGGATGCTTTGACAAATGCTTAATCTACCAAGAGATCTCTCCCCTCTGTGCTTATTCGTTGAGTGTGTGTGTGTGCGTGCGCGCTCAGTTGTATCCGACTCTTCAGGACCCATGGACTGTAGACCACCAGGCTCTTCTATCTATGGGATTTCCCAGGCAAGAACACTGGAGAGTGGGTTGCCGTTTGCTGCTCCAGGGGCTCTTCCTGACCCAGAAATGAACCTGTGTCTCCCCCATTGGCAGGCAGGTTATTTACCACTGAGCCACCTGGGAAGCCCTCTTATGGAGAGCTGAGTGCAAATTGGTTAAATCTTTCCACAAAACCTTTTAGTAAATCATATCAAGAGTCTTAAAACATATTCACATCCTTCTGGTTAGAAATTTCTTATCTAGGAACCAAAGATGCTGCCAGAAACTTACATATAAGGAAGCTTATCAGAGTATTATTTATAATCACGAGAAACTGGAAATAATCTACATGTTCCATAATGGAGTAATGGTTAAATAATTTACGGTACATTCAAGCCATGTGATTTTATGTACGACTAGGAAAAAAAAAAGGTCACACTTGAAAAAATAGTCCAAAACAAGCAAAAATTATTTTTAAATGGTGTAAAATGTGTCACGAAGTATCATTCTCAATTTGTAATTAAAAACTTAAAAAGGAGTGCTCAACATTGGTTGTTAATTTTCACCGCTGTCTTACTTTCCTAAAGTTCTTTCTTGTTTTAGACAACCAGACAACGAAAGGGGTGGAGTTTTTCCTTGCTCTGTACGAAGTTCAAAGAATGAGCTTTTGTTTCCTTCTTTCTAACTAACAATGTGGTCCAGGATTTGCAAGTCACTTATTTTCTAAGTCACAGTCTCCTAGTATCCAGGCTGCCTGGGAAAGAAAAAGAGGCCAGGTGAGGGATGGAAAAGAAAGGAAGAGTCCAGAAGCTGAGCATTACCAGGAGAGTGGAGAAGGATGATGGAATTGAGGGTGTGAGAAACCAGAGGAAAGGATGGTCATTGTGTATTGAGAATGAGTTACAGGATTGGAAATTTCAGAGGTGGGACACAAACACATATATTGTGGTTTAATAGAAGAAATATTACATATATATCATGATTCAATAAGAGAAATGTTACATGGTTGACTGCCAAATAAATGACAGTGTAGACAATTTTATAAAACTTTGGAGGAGAGGGGCATCATTTGGTCACATACATGTACATGACCATGAATCAATGAAGAGATTCCTCTAAAACCTCCTTTTAGCAATCTTTGTTAGAAGGTATAATTGTATGGGGCTGGCCTCTCTTGGCCTTCCTCTTAGGGTTATTGAAGAACTTAAGGGACTTCACTGCGAAAGAATTTTAGCTATTAAATAAAAGGAAAGGATATAAAAAGTATATGATAGAAAATAATTTGAAGCTAAAATATTGTTTGAGAAAATTCAATCTCTGCACAAAAATTCATTTCATCCTTTAATTTCAACTTGCCTTTAAAATGTATTCACATAAAATCTGCTTTCCAAGCCAGGAATATAACTCAAGAAATGTACCACTAAATGGGGACACATATGTGTTTCAATTCTGAGGACAACTGTGCCTTCCTAACTTTCTCCCTGGATTTCTTGGTTCTCTGCATTGAAGTGTGTGGAAGTCATTTCTCCCTCTGCTGAATCTTCTAGTTTCTTCTAACAATGTTATACACCTTCCCCACGCCGTTGCTCTTCTAGGCTGTATAAATCCACACACCACCAAGAGAACTTTAGCTATCACTAGTTAAATGGATCAACACATTTACCCCACCACATCACTTAGACCCTTTGGGGATTTTCCAGTCTATTTTAATCTATTTAAACCTGACACTGGCAGATTTCCATTTCCTTTGTTCCTTGTGTAGACTTGGTTTATGCCCGTTGGTCTCTAAAAGGGACAGAGAGGGGCAGCTGTCGAAAAATGAGGAGATTGGCAGTTTTAACCACGTAATTTGGTCTAATAGCTTTGATATGCTAAACTTACTAGCTCCTCCAAGTGTACCTTTCTGATTTTGCATCACAACACCACACTGAATCCCTAAGGAAACCAGGATAGTTTTTTAAATTAAAAAAGAAAGGAAAGAAGAGAGAGAAATGCAAACCAGTGAAATCGTTCATGTAAATCATCTCCACAGATTCATTCAGCCAACTGCGGGCCTTCACAGATCCTCGTACGCTAGCGACCTTTAAGAAAAGCAGAAGCCGAGAATACCGATCGCGTTCTCCAGCGCGAAAACAGGTGATGTCATAACGCACAGTCTGTGTGGTTTCAGCCAGGGCCGGGTGGGGAGCTGGGGTTCCAGTGTGCACGGAACTCGGCTCCAGTGGGCAGAGCAAGAAATCTCCGGGGCCCGGAGGACGCCGGGGAGCGCCCGGCACCAACCAGACTCTCGCTCGGCACCTGCCTTTGTTCTCACGGGGGAACAGGTTTCGGGGTGACTCGCGTCGGAACCCGCCTTCAACCAGCATGAGCGCTGCTAGCCCCTCCGGAGACCGTACTCTCCCGCTTGCCTGTCCGCCCCACACCCTGCCAGCCTGAGCTTCCCCCAGTTACATCTGCTTTCTCTCCCCAGAGCGTGAACATCAAAATCCCGAATTCATTTGTAGCTTTGCAAGAGGCAGATCTAGCCCAACAGCTTTAAATGACAATTTGTTCTCTGAAGCTTCGTTCCCAGTCATGGCTCCGTGCTCTGCGTTTATCTAACCAGCTGCCCCAGAAGGACTTTGGGGTGGAAGACAAACCTGTGTCTTTGGCCTTTTCGAGCTGAACAAATAAAAGAATTTTCGTTGCTGAGAGACTACGACGAGAAGGGGCTTTAGATGGAGGAGGAAACCGCTAACCCACAGGTTTTGAGTCTTTTGTTTCCCTCGAACCGACTAATGGTGTAAATGTAGTTAAACATCTATCCCCCACCCGCTGCCGAAGCTTTAGGTAACTGGTCTTTTGCAAAACAAGGATAAGCGATGCATAAAGTTCTTTGAGATCCTTGGCTGCCAACTGCTTACAGGACTGCAGTCTTCTTTCCAGCTAAGATTCTGGCTAAGAGAAAGCCTAACCACTGCCCTGGTGGATCGGAATGAACCTTTTAGCTCCCCCCGCCCCCCCCATTCCCACCGTCTTTCTCAAGAAATCAGGAAACATTTAGTCGAGTCTTAGACCCTCTGGCGAGTTCTAGCTCCCAGCTATTTATCTCATTCCCTTCCCATTTTTGCACGGACCTAGCTCAGGGGCTGTGGCTGGCCTTAGAGGAGGGGCCGGGTTTCACGGGGTTATTTGCATATGACACACCCCTTTCCTCCTATTGGCGGAGCAGCACAAACTCGGTTCCCTCCCACCCGGTTACCGAACTAACCCGCCGTCTCCCTGCAGTTCGGAACCTCGGAGACAAACTTAACTTGCCCGGAGATTCGAGGCGTCCTCGGCGCCTGTGATTGGCCGGCGCCGCGCCTCAGCCGGCTTCAGCCGCTCATTGGCTGCGGGCTGGCGCCGGGAGGCGTGGCCAGGGCGGCCCGATTGGCGGGAGGGGGCGGTGCCAGGTCGCGGAGGTGGTGAAGGCGCTGAGGCTGCGGGGGCGGGGCTGCGCGGAGGCGCTGAGGCGCTGCGGCTGCGGCGGCGGCGGCGGCGGCGGCGGCGGCGGCTGCTGGTCCTGGCCGGGCGGGGGCGGGGGTCTGCGGGATGGGGGCGGGCGGGACGACGCGCCGCTGAGGAGCCGCCGCCGCCGTCTCCGCCGTCGCTCCGGCAGCCGCCGCGGGGGTCGCTGCGGGCAGCCGCCCGCTCTCCGGCCGTCGCCCCCCCGTCCCGTCCTCCCGCCCCGAGGAGGCTGAGGCTACAAGCGCGGCCTGCGGGGCGTGTGAGGGGGACAGTCTGGGCCCCGCAGCGGCGCGGGCGGCCGCAGTGACAGCCCGGCCCCGGCCCGCCGCCCGCCCGCGGTGCCCGCGCGCCCGCAGCCGCGATGAACCGCGGCGGCAGCAGCCCGTCGGCCGCCGCCAGCTACCTGCTCTGTACCAACTGCCGGAAAGTGCTGCGGAAGGTACGGGCTCGGCCTGGGGCCGGCCCCGAGGGGCGCTTCCTGCTCGCGGCGGCCGAGGGACCCCGGGGCCCCTCCGCCGGACCCCTAGAAGGGGGCCTGAGCCGCGAGCGGAGGCGCTAGCCTGCTGGGCTTTTGATTCCTGCCGGGGCAGCGCCGGCCCCCCGGGGCTGGGGGCTTGGGGGACGGGGGTCTGGGGGTGCTTGCAGCCCGTCTCTCGGTTCACCTAGCTACCTTGCCCCACCCCCCATTCCCGCTCCTCGGGCGGAGGGGTGACGGACCTGTTCGGTCCTCCTCCCGGTGTTTTTGGGTGCAAGTCGGTGTGAAATCAGAACTGGTCTGGTCCAGAGGAACCTGGTTCCCTCTCGGCTGCGCCTAACTCCTGCGGGTGTTGTTTTTGTTTATTTCGCTTTTGCTTCTGCACGCTCTACCCGAATACTCTTCTTTTTTTTAACCTTCTTTTTGATGGTCGTCTTGTGGCTCCGGGTCGATCCCGAAGGAAACTGGTAAAGCAGCTTGAACTTTATGCCCATGGGAAACGCTGTTCGACGTTACAGTTCCTCAAGCTGGGGCTGGGGGAGGTGGAGACGAGGGTGGACGTGAGTTGTCCCTTTTTAGCGCTTACCCACCCCACCCCCATCCCCCGCACCCGGTGTTGCTCCAGAAAAATCTGACGCGCAATCAGTTTATTGCTTCCCAGAGTGACTGATAGAAAGTTTACTCCAGTTTTGTTTAGCTCACTTGGCTTAATCGCTCCGTTAAGGGTTGGGGCGGGGGTGGAGGGGTGGTGCGGTGTGAAAAGATGTCGCTTTAGACCGAGAAAAGCTTTTAATCAGACTTTAACAGCCGCCACTGGGTTATATTATAATTAGCTTGTTCTTCTCGAGACTATTTTAACATTTCATTAAGTGGAAACAGTAGTTGAGGTGCTTCTGTTTGTCCAGTACAAATGAATTAAAATTGCTGAGCTGTGCAAATGCGTCGGGACTGAAAGGCTAAGATGAATACGGCACCGTTTTTAGTCAATTTCTTTAACTACAGTTCAATTGAGATTGTTCTTTCTATATTAAAAAAAAGAAAGAAAGAAACATGTAAGTAAGTAAGCTCAAATATTTGCGCTCTTTGTCCAAAAACTGTTTTTCTTCCTCTGTGGGTCAGGCCAAGTGCCAATCAAAGTTGTTTTTCAAGCCTCTTTTCCCTGCAGTAGAGCCGCTGCTTCCCCCCCCCCCCACCCCCAAACAGTTTTATTTGAGAACACGAAGAAAGCAAAGGGATCGCATATTTAAAGTTAATCAAACAGTTAAATATGCCTTAAATTGTGTTTATCGGGTATGTTTTTCTTGAAACAGATTTTTATTAAATGTGCATGTTGAGTTTGTGCAGTTATTTTTTCCCATAAACTCCGGGATCAAATTACAGTTGATACTTGCTCAGCTCATTGTAGGGCAGCTTGTGAGAAATGTAAAGGATCAGAAGTGCAGAGCAGCTTAGTTGAATGTTAACTCTTTCATTTCTGGGTCAGATGTCATCTGAACTTAGCTTTTTAAAAAATGATGATGATGATTTTCCAGCTTTAAAAGTGATGTTATGTCTTTAATATGAAAAAAGAAGTGTTTTTTGAGATACATTTGATTAAACTCAAGCCTGGTTTAAAAAAACCAGCTTTTTCTTTTTAAACTGAATAAGGGGGGGAAAGACTTGTATTAACTTGGATTTTTTTTTTTTTTTAATGATTCTGGCAATTTGGTAGACTAATAAAATGTTTGAAGGTAGTATTGAAGTTTCAAAATCTGTTTTTCTTTTGAGAGAACCAAGGCTATGATCCATGACATTTTGCTAGCTTTCAAGACATCTTTTTATCTTTCTCTTGTGAACATCGTTCAGTTGTGTCTGACTCTTTGCGACCCGGTGAATTGTACAGTCCATGGAATTCTCTAGACCAGAATACTGGAGTGGATAGCCTTTTCCCTTCTCCAGGGGATCTTCCCAACCCAGGGATCGAACCAGGGTCTCCTGCATTGCAGACGGATTCTTTAGCTTTTAAGAAATTATTTCTTTTTTACTTAGAAGGAAAACATCCTCCTATTATTAAAAGAGAATATATGGAAAATGAATATTCACCATTTTCATATCTTAAAATTGCTGTGCACATCTATGCCAATTTCCAGTTTTTAGTAACTCCAAGGTATTTAATATTGATTCATGCAGTAGCATGAAATAACTTTAGATGGGAATGGGATTGTTAGAGCCAGTTATGACATGACTTGGCAACATTTGTAGCTTTTTAAGAGTGCCTTAAGTGCTCTTAAAAGATATCAAATGTTTAGCATTTTAAATTCTTTATCATTCTAAAAATAGCATGTAAGACTTTTCTAATAAAGAGATGGGTTTTCTTTTTTTTTTTGATAGAAAGTATGTAACTAAACAAAATTCATCTGTAACTCTCAAAATGGGAGTCTCTGGATTTATCTTGTGTTTTCCACTTAATATTAAGTGTTCAGTAATAACCGTGTGAGTCACAGCATTTTGAATTTTAGTTCAGTGTAGTTCATGATGGAAGAATGAAACTCATGCACACCCAGAGTGAATTACTCTTTGCTGTATAATCCTCACTAATGATGGGGAAAGAGTCACCTTTATTTATGTGGCATGAGGCCTTTTTGTTTAAGTGGCTTCATTTGTTGCAATGTATTGAACTTGAGGGGGAACTTACAAAGGAACTGGATTCTCCATTAAAGTAAATGATTTGGTTCAACCCAATATCTGAAAACTGAATTGTGTGTTGTATGTGAATCACTTTTATTCTTAGAAGTACCTTTATAATTTTGATTCAATGTCTTCCAAAAAAGGAGAGACTTCTTCAAGTATTGAATATACCTAATTTGGTAACCCTAGGTCAGTGGGAAGAATGGAGAGGTAAACCAGATAGGGAAAGAAATGAAGAAACAAAACTCTCTTCAAATCTCTAACTCCTACTTATTCTGACTTGCTCTGTTATCAATGAAGTAATTCAATAAAGTTTTTAATAAAAAAGGAAATGCTTCTATTTACTTTGGAAAAGTTGATGAGTTCGGAAGTGTTATAGGTTTTGCTTGAAGAAATTCCACTGACAACTAGATACATTTCAAAGTGGAGTGCCAATCTACATTAAGAAAGGTAGGTAACTGTCAACCCACATATCCTCCAGTAAATAAAAGGGGGCATATGACAATGTATTTTGAGTGTTGAGCAGTTAGTGCTACTGAAGTGAATAAAACTCTGCACATTATGTTAGAGGGTTTAGCATTTTAAAATGCTTAATATGTTTAGGTAGTTCCAGTGATTTTTGTTGTTGTTGGATATTGTACTTTTTCCACTTTGCTTATACATCTGTTTATTTTTGACAATTTTTTGATAGTTTTATGATTGAAGAGACTGGGAAAATAAAATGAGAAATATTAGTTTAAACCATATGAACCTTATTTTTATAGTCAAAATTGTCAGTTAATGGCAGTTTTATATGGTCCAACCAAAAGAGTGGTATTGCTTTGACTGTGAAATAGTAATCATATTTTGTTTTGATTAATCAGGTTTCTTATATACATTTTTTGGATTGTCAAAGTAGGTTTTAGTTTTATCTCAAAATGAGCCAAGCGGAGTGCAAGCAAGTGAATTTATGACAGCAAGTCATTATGCAGTGGTTTTCAGACTGCTTTTTATGGAGCCCTATGATGCTTCAGTATTCAAAAATGTTTGAATTGGATTAAATTTTAAGTACAAAATTACAGCTACCCCAAAATCTTTCATTACAAGACTGTTCTTGTGCAGGCCTTGAAAAATTTGTTCTGCTCCCTTTGTACATGTATTTGAACACTTTTGCTAATAAGACATTGATGAGAAAGACTCATTGATTATGAAGGCACGGGCCTTTAGAAAAACCTTCCTCTACATATCTGCTCATGATCAATTTTCATTTGTGTGAACACAAACTTATTATCAGTATTTGTTAGTTTATAATTAAACACTTATGAAAGCCCTTTAGTGTATTCATGTGTCTCACAGTTCAGGTTCAATATAAGATTTCATTTATAAAAGGGATGGTACTGCTTCCACAAACTCTCCACCACCAGATAAATAGTTGTTTAGTCATTAAGTTGTGTCCTGCTCTTTGCAACACTTTGTAGCCCGCTGGCTCCTATGTCTATGGGATTTCCCAGGCAAGAATACTGGAGTGTGTTGATTGCCATTTTCTTCTCCAGGGGATCTTCCTGACCCAGGGATCGAACCCAGGTCTTCTGCTTAGCAGATAGACTCTTTACTATTGAGCCACCAGGGAAGCCCCCACCAAATAAATAAATTGCTAAAATGTAACTGCAAATATAGTAACACTGGAAGTCACAAGATATGCTCATCCTTAGGTCTCTAATAGGTCTGTGAGTACTGGGCAACTTAGTTAACTTCTTGGAGTCTAGTTTCCTCTGGAAAATGTAGATCATTTCTACTTGCCTTGCTGGTTGCTGCATAGCTGGAGAGTGGTAATGTGTGTTAAAGTACTTCGTAAACCATAAAGTACAACTACAAATATAAGAAGGACAAGCCTATGTGTTTTCCCTATTCCTAGAGTAGGACCTTTGTATGTTGTGGCAATATATATCAATACATACTGAATAGTTTGGTTAGTCTTCACTTTTCTGTCTTAACTAATTATTTCCTGCAAATGAGAGGTAATGACATTATGCTTTTAATTAGGGTGATCAACTATTAATTTTTATTTGCCTACTTATATTTGTATTCTACCCCTCCCTTAAATAATAATCTAATGTATTTCTGGCGTTTCAAATAAAAAAATTGCCTTTCGGACACTTCACCAGATGAGGGAAGTTGGTATTTGATTTGAAAAGACTTAAGAGTTAAGGAAGACTGTGCTTACTAGAATTTGGGGCAAATCTAGGGTAAAGCAAAGAATATTTAACTTTTAATTTAGGAGAAGAGCTAGGGAAATAAAATGCTTTAACCTTTTTCTCCCCATCTCTTCATCCTCTTTTTCGCCTTTGAACGGACTGGATTATAATTTATGTTTGTGTAGACCTTGGCTTCCTAGTAGCTCAGTTGGTAAAGATTCCGCCTGCAGTGCAGGAGACCTGGGTTTGATCCCTGGGTTGGAAAGATCCCCTGGAGAAGGGAAAGGCTACCCAGTCCAGTATTCTGCCCTGGATAATTCCATGGACTGTCTAGTCCACGGGGTCGCAAAGAGTCGGACATGACTGAGAGACTTTGACTTTTCACAGTTTTTACAGTGTTTTCACATTATCAGTTCAGTCTCACAAACTGAGAAAATTTAAGAGGAATGAACTCTGTCATGCAACTAGTATGAAGTCCATTTAATTTTTAATACTGCCTCTGTGATAAACTAAAACTACATTCGAATTGTCCCCTGCTGTATTGATGCTATCAGAGAACATCTATCCCCGCTCTGCCAGCTTCAGCATCTGTGGAATGCTTATAGATCCTAAAACTCTCCAGGTAATATTAGCCAGAGATTTGACTTTTAGCCACTCTTTGACGCATGACTGCAGACCAACTGGAGGGGAAGGAGAAGAGTTAGTTGGGTATCTTTATTATCTCTTTAACTGCTGTTTGGTTAATTCTTGAATGATATAAAGCAGCAAATCTCAAATACAATCTTCAGATCCTGAGAGTGTCCAAAACCATTTCAGAGGGTCTGGGAAGTCAAAACTATTTTTATGATCGTGTGTGTGTGTGTGTGTGTGTGTGCGCGCGCACGCACATGTGTACGCTCAGTTGATCAGTCATGTCCAACTCTTTGTGGCCCCATGGACTATATAGCCCATCAGACTCCTCTGTCCATGGGATTTTCCGGGCAAGAAAACTGGAGCAGGTTGCCATTTCTTACACTACTGGATCTTCCCAACCCAGGGATTGAACATGTCTGTTGCATCTTGTGCATTGGCAGGTGGATTATTTACCACTAGCACCACCTGGGAGGCCCTTTTATGATCATACAGGACTTTATAGCTTTTTTCACTGTGCAAAAGCAATGGACGTAAAACTGTACTGGTCCTTTAGAATAAGTAAATGTAGTGGCACCAAACAGTAATCACTGTTAACTTTTGTTAAATCCTGATCCTTGTTTGTGTTTCTACTGCACAGCAGTCTGATTGTCTCTAGGGAAAGGATTTGTGTAGTTGTTTCAGCTGCAGGCTAAACTAGCCAACTTTTAAAATGAACCTCATTTTTACTTAACACCTGTCAGGCTGACTTTAGTTTTTCAAAATCATGCATGAGTAAAAGATCCATTCAAAGTACAAGATAGACAAATGAATTTTAATATAATATAGAAAATTAAGTTTACTGATTGGGGCTAAGATTCCACATTGCAGCTAACCTTTCAGAAGTTCTGCTTGTCAAGTTTTGGTGTAGTATCAAAGCAGAACATTCACAATTACCTTTTGCATCGTCCAACTAATATATCTGTGGGAGACAAGATTTTCCTTACATACCTTCCATCAAAACCTATCACAACAGATTGAATGTAGAAGAGAGATGAAATCTAGCTGTCTTATGTTAAATAGACATTGAAGAGATTTGCAGAAATGTTTTTTAAGGTGTTTTTAAAAGTGTGGAGGAGTTCCAAGACCAAAGCATTTGAGAACTGCTGAGTCAGTTCCCAGCAGCAGCCTATGATGCATATGCATGTAATTCTCTGGAGTGACTATGGGAGAGATAAAAGGCTAATACCACTGGCAGGAAGCACAGATGAACCCAACCCAGCCATCTCTGATCTATGTGGGAATCACTTCCAGATGCTGCCTAACACCTGTCAGTGACACAGTGGAAGCTTCTCTAGTACCAGAGTACAGATGGTCCTTGACTGAGGATGGTTCGATACAGTTTTTGTGGTGCAAAGGTGATTGGGAAAAAACTGATGCTGGGAAAGATTGAAGGCAGAAGGAGAAGGGGGTGGCAGAGGATGAGAAGGTTAGATAGCATCACTGACTCAATGGGCATGAATCTGAGCAAACTCCTTGAGATAGTGGAGGACAGAGGAGTCTGGAGTGCTGCAGTCCATGGAGTCACAAAGAGTTGGACAGGACTTAGCGACTGAACAGCAACAAAATGCGATAGACTTTCAGTAGAAACTGTATCTTTCAATTTTGAGCTTGGATCTTTTTTTGAGATAGCCATGTGTTTTATGATGCACTGAGTGGAGTTCCAGGTCTGCCATGTAATCATAAATTAACCAACTCACTTACTGTGCAGCCTTTTCAGACCCATGCAGCCATTCTGTTTTTGACCTGCAGTACAGAGTCTGATAAATTACATGAGATATTTAACACCTTATTATAAAACAGGTTTTGTGTTAGCTGATTTTGCCCAACTGTAGACTCAGATGATTGTTCTAAGCACACTGAAGGTAGGCTAGGTATATTAAATGCATTCTTGACTTAGGATATTTTTCAACTTGCAATGAGTTTATTGGGATGTATCCCAATAAGTGGAGTAAAAGCTTAGACTAGCTAGAGATGATCTTTCTCTAAGTTTTGTGAGCATCCTTTTACCTGGTAGAAACCAAAGATGGATAAAAACAAAGCCCTTTGGCTCTAAAGGAATGTTCTCCTGAGTACTTACTGTGCAACCAGCAAAGAATGGTCAGATCCCAAGATTATGTCCATTGTGCTCTAATGGGTCGGTTTTTGGCTGGAGAGGAAATTAAGGCCCTAAGTAGCAAGGTTAGCCTATTTTTCTTGAAAGCCAAGAAGTGTGGGAGAAGCAATACAGAAGGGAAAAGAATCAGAAGAAAGAGGTGTATCATTGTAGACAACTGATAACTAGATTGCTTCAATAAAGAAAAAGAAAACCAGTATTGTAAACAGGAGATAGGACAGCTCTAAATGTGAAAGTCCCTAAATATTGCAGCCCGCTAAGGTATAGTGCATTTTCTATTTAGGGTGTGGGTGTGTGGTTGGGGGGTTGGTTTACACTGTACACACAGCTAGGGCAGCTGTAATTCAGCGTGGTCTTGAAGGCATGGGCATAAGGATCTACCTGATTAGATCTGGTGAGACCTACAAATGATTTCCAGTAGCTGACCTGTCCCTTTTAGACATCACTGTAGTGGGAGTAGGGATAGAAGGAGGAGGTGGAATTCATAATACATAATATATACATTGCCAGACCAAGACATTTAGTCCTGTGTTGCATAACAGTTACCTTAAATCTATCAGCAGCTGCATTTAAACTATTTGAAAATATCTATCCTGTCTCATCTAAGGGCTTCCCAGGTGGCACAGTGGTAAAGAATCTGCCTGCCAATGCAGGAGACATGAATTCAATCCCTGGGTTGGGAAGATGCCCTAGAGTAGGAAATGGCAACCAACTCCAGTCTTCTTGCCTGGAGAATTCCATGGACAGAGGAGCCTGGCGGGCTACAGCGCACACACACACACACACGCACACACACACACACACACACCATCTAAAGCTACAGTTAACATGAATTTCTATTTGTCCTGGCGCGCGCGCGCGCACACACACACACACACACACACACACACACACACACACACACACACACACACACACACACACACACACACCATCTAAAGCTACAGTTAACATGAATTTCTATTTGTGGCTCAAAAGTTTTCTTCAAAACTCTTGTGACATCTCCAAAAAGTCTTTCATCTTCAAACTCTTTTTTTCTTCTGTGATCTGGACTGCCATGCTACTCAAGTATACTGCATATGTTGTGTTTTGCATGTATATGTATATATCTTTCTCTACTGGGTTGCCTCTTATTTGTGATCTAGTTATTGGAAAGCTTGTTTTTAGCAAATATTGGCAGTACATTTATATTGGATACAGTATAATCCAAGAAAATGACAATTATTTTTCTCATTTTCCAGGATATATCTATTCTTTATAGCCATACTTTGTGCTCTTTATCAATAAGGTTTATCTGAACACTTTGAGAATTTTAATAACAAAAGTTAAAATTTTCTATTTGTTGCTCAAAAGTTTTCTTCAAAATTCTTGTGACATTTCCACTTTGAGAAGTCGTGACCATGGTCATCTTTGTGACCATGAGACTGTTTCTATTAAATATCATACCCCTTTTTGGAGGGAGTCAGAATGTTAATTCACTAAGAGGGTCAGGACACATCCCTTAGGGACTGGTCCTTCTCAGAAATATGAAATGGCCATTGCTTTGATGTGGACACATCCCGCACCTCCTGGAGTCAGCTAGAGCTCTCTCAGAAAAGGCTATTTTAGAGGTGTGATCTTAAAACCTCCAGATTCACAGCAAGTCTCCTCCTGGGGTTTATTTCACCGGATAATTCTGGCTAAGCCTTTCCCTCTCCTGCCACCCTCCTCACCAGGAGTCTTTTACTTTGGGATATTCCAGAGTCGGCTGTGATCCCTTCAGCCTTGGCAGATGTGAACCAGAGACTTGTTGGCCTGGACTACCCTTCAGCTAGCCTTTGCTTTTTAGATCCTACCAGAAGTCATTTGTTGGTCCATGGACCAGGATATTGACTGCCACTTAAGGAGCACATGAATATTATAGGTTATTCGACAGTGGATTGAAACATCTTGAATTTTGCTGCTCAAAGTTAATAAGGAATGACAGGCATGTTGCCTATGTTTCACAAAGAATGTATTGAACATATCCTGTGTATAACAAGTATAGCCATAGAACTAGCCGACTAGGGCCATGTTATTTCTTGTACCAGGGATTTCTTAAAGTGTAGCTTTGAACTACTTGTACTAGAGGTATATGTTCTCATTTCTTGATTTATATTTTATTTTTGCATCTTCCTATGTTGCAAAGATGGAACTTGGCACTTAAATGAAATATCTGTTTCTTTATATGCAGAATTTAAAAGGTCAAATTTACCTCACAGGGAACTAAAACCGGGTTTTGTGGAAGATTATGATAATTACTGAGACTGTAACTCTTAGTTTTGAAATGCATTTTATAATATCAATAACAATAATAGCTTCTATTGAATATCACGTATGTGCAGTGGACTGTGCTAAGTATTTAAGCCCTACATGTGTATTATAGTTAATGGTCACAACTAACCCATGAAGAATTATTACTCACACTTTATGGATGAAGAAACTGGAACTCGGAGAACCTTGGTTACATGCTAACGGTCATGGTACCAATAAGTGGCAGGCTCAGGATTTGAAACCAGTCTGACTCCAAAGCCTGGCTTTTATACACCTATAAACCCTGCATTCCCTCATCCTCCACATGTTTTCTTTATGTACAAGACTCAGAAAATGTAAAAATTAATAAAACTTAATAGGACTTGGTTACTAAGAGATTACTAGGAGTGATTTCAAGTTCGGATATTGTGTACTACTTGAATTTTACATGAAAAATGTAAATTTTTCTCTCTATAAGGTTAAATTGAAGTCAAACAATTTTGACCTATCTAGTTTGCTATTTTATCTATGTAAATCTGTTGTTAATCATGTGACCACTTTCCTAATCCCAGGCTATATTTTTCCTAATTTCCTAGCAAACTTTGACCCACTCTTTTTGCCAATCAGCCATTCATTAGTTCACTGATACTGATTCATTCAATACTGCTGTGATGTCTGACAAAAGATACTGTCTAGAAACATTTTGAGCTTAAGTATTGTATCTCTTAAAGAAGACCTCTAAGAAACAGTCTCACTTTTTGGTAAACTTTTTTGCAGTAAAAAAGAGTTAATTACAGAGATAAGAAGTAGCATGAATGTTTATGCCTGCTATTCATTTTGGCTTTCTGTGTTAAGGAAAAAATAATGATTAAAAAAAAGCAAAGAAACCCTGGGACTTTATCCTTCCCCTACCAGTATCCCTACAATACTGTGTCTCCAGAAGAATTTTTTAATCTTACAAAGGGCTTATGTTAGGGAGAGGATATGTGGGAAGATGTGGTTTTGCTATTTCTTAGTTGAAACTCTTGAGAATTTTCCATAGAAACACAGTAAGATATCTAATTTAGTTCCAGAGGACTATTAATATAACTAGTGTATTCAATAGGTGTTTACTGTTTAGGCCAGAAACCTAACAACTAGAGGTAACATCATTTCCAGGGGAAAAAATACATTGTAAAATCCAAGTAACTGCTTCACGGGAGCTATCTTTCCTAATTTGTATGCTTAACCCCAAGAAGGTTAATGATTTAGTATGTTGACTCTGAGGCTATGTTTGGCTATTGGTTGTTGTGTCTCATAAGAAAGCTGTGTTAGTGCAGTTTTGTCCAACACTCAAGTAAGAGTTGATGGAAGGGATAAAAATTGGGTGATAATCAGGGTGTTGAGATACCCAAGGGCCACCATCAAGCTTGCCCATCTTTGCTCACTTTGCTCACTCGGTCAGACTGGACCAGAATGGTTCATTACAAGCTGGGTGGCATATGCTGGCATATGGTATGGCATATCACTACCTACTGATGTCTTTAAAGTAATATAAATGAGGCAAATAATTTAACTTCCAAGAAAGTTTCCTTTTTATTTGCAATTAGAAATTTAATATGTGTATCTTTATTCTTTTGGTGTAAACAAATAAAACAAATTACACCAGCAAATTTAATCCACTCAGAAAGAATTAAAACAAAAAATCATGTAAGCTACAGGTATCTTAGCACTAAACTCCAAGTAATGTTCAAATTCTTTTATCAAAGCTTTTTTGTTTAATATATTACTTGAAATTAATGAATTCTCAGCTGAAGTGTGGAATCCTATTTATAGGATTATGTTATAGTTTTTTTGAAAATATGACAATATAGTTAATAATCTTGTGAGATATTAGTTATTGTATATTGTATAGCTATTAAAATGACTACAAGGTCCTGGTTCTGATTTTCTTTATATGAAGTACATTGATGATTGATTATTAACTCAAAGTTAGCATGAACTTATAAATATTCTTTTGACTATGCAAGAGAACTGTTTAGTATTCAGTGCCCTTAAAATGAGGGAAAATATTTATTTTGGCAAATAAGAAGGTAGAAACAATTGTCTTTTTTTGGTAAAAATGTATGGATTGCCATTTTACACTTGTTCTAGGTCTCACTGATATTACTCTTTAATGGCCTCCATATTCTTAAGCAGGCAAGATATGTAAAAGTTGTAAACATTTAGAAACCATTCACACCATGTGAATATCTTTCATGTATTTATTCATTCAGAAGACGTTAAGTGCCCTTGCCTGTTAGACACAGAAAAAGCACAAAGTGAGGGCATGAAGGTTCTTGCCTCAGCAGTGTGATCAGTCGCGTCACACGTCTGGATCTCACAAAGACATCCTCAAGATTATGCCCCTTACTTGGCAGATAGTATAGATCAGGGTTTGGCAACTTTTTCTACAAAGAGGTGGGTAGTAAGCATTGGAGGCTTCCTAGTCTACAGTAAGGCCTACATAGCTTTCTTTGTGACAGCTACTCAGATCTGCCTCTGTCCAGTGAAACCAGCCATAGACGTGACTTTATTCCAATACAGCTTTATTTAGGGGTCTTGAAATTTTAATTTTATATAATTTTGACATCGTAAACATTCTTTTGATTTTTTTCCAATTATTTACAAATATAAACCCTATGCTTAGCACCCAAGCAGTAGGGAGAAAAAAGGGGCTTCTCTGATAGACTTCCCTGGCTCAGATGGTAAAGCATCTGCCTACAATGCGGGAGACCTGGGTTTGATCTCCGGGCCGGGAAGATCCCCTGGAGAAGGAAATGGCAACCCACTCCATTATTCTTGCCTGGAAAATCCCATGGACGGAGGAGCCTGGTATGTGTAGGCTACAGTCCATGGGGTCACAAAGAGTTGGACACGACTGATTGATTTCACTTTCTTTCTGATAGCTCAGTTGGTCAAGAATCCACCTACAATACAGGAGACCCCAGTTTGATTCCTGGGCCGGAAGCTCCACTGGAGAAGGGATAGGCTACCCACTCCAGTGTTCTTGGGCTTCCCTTTTGGCTCAGCTGGTAAAGAATCCACCTACAATGCAGGAGACCTGGGTTCAATCTGTGGGTTGGGAAGATCCCCTGGAGAAGGGAAAGGCTACCCACTTCAGTATTCTGGCCTGGAGAATTCCATGGACTGTACAATCCATGGGGTCACAAAGAGTCAGACATGACTGAGTGACTTTCACTTCACATGTAGTAGCAAAACAGGTGGCAGACCAGATTTAGGCAGCAGTTAGGAGTTTGCTGACCTCTTGGTATAAAATCAGTACAAGGAATTTTTGCATCACCTCAGTTAGGTGACCTTTCTGAATTGTGCTTTGCTTATTATTAAAATATCAATAGTAATAGGGCCTATTAAAATTTTTTTCTATGTAATTCTATCTACTTTCACTGGTGTACAAAATTAATCAGAAGCCAACTATGTAATAAGCACTACCATTTGTAAAAACGTGTAACTAGGATGACCTGCCTATTTACACCTGGAAAGATAACATGTAATTTGGATGGATCCACATCTGTAGATATTGAATATACTTGAAAGCATATTTGTCAGGTCGGTTGGCATCTGTCAGCAGTGCTGTTTACCTCTTTTGAAGTTGTCATGCCTTGTTTGAATTCAGTGCAAGTGCCATTATATATTACAGAGGCTTACATCTTAATTGAAGGTACATTTCAAGAGTTTTCCAAAATCTGAGTTGTTTGGATTGATTTGTCTTAATGTGCAACTAATTAAGAATCTCTTTTTGTGCTGGTCAGAAAACCCGTGTTAGGATCTCAGAGCTCTGTTACTCTTACCATCTTTGAGGTCTCACATGAAAAGCATATATGGTAATTCCATAGACGTTCCTTATGACTACAAACTGGCAGTACAACTAGCACTGTAGTTTTTATAGTAAATAATTTTAAAGTGTTGAACTCATTGTCTTATTCCGTTAAAATCCTAATTCCCTACCTACCTTCCACAAACATGCACATGGCAACACTCGAGCAATGTGTCATATAAGTGAAATAAACACATGCTCCCCAGCTGACAAGGGTGGTATCTGAATGCAGTGATACCTGAATGTTGGTGTTGGAGGGAGTGTGAGGGGAGGATGGTTCCATCAAAACAGAACCCTTCTATGGTGAGTGGAGATGATGACTGTCAATAATTTAAGCATGGGAAATCATTAGCTATTCAGAATATTTATAATGGAGATGAACTTTAAAAAATTTCACACTGAGCTTTTAATCAGTGGATATAATATGACACCATTTATCCAAGTCATGCATTTTAACAGCATCGGTATCTGATGTTTTCAGTGGTTGAGATCTATTGACACCCACAGCATTGACACAGCCAGTGTCGTGGGCAAGATTCAAACCCTGTTTAGTCAGTCAGTTTTCATTGAAATGATGATTGGTAACTATGCATTTTAAAATGTGTCCTTCCAACTAGATCTGGTAGAGAGTTCTCTTGACCAACCCTTGTTATGATTGCTTGGTTATGATTATATGCAGGAGAATTAAATTACATAGCCCATGTATTGATATGAGATGATCATTCTTATTTATCTTATAAAGGAATCCTGAATCTTATGCACTTGATTTAAAAAAAACAAATTTCCATAATGTCTAAGCAGCCATTAATGGAAAATATTTTACTCTTAATTGATGTTAAACTTCTAGTGGTAAGTACATGACATCTATGTGTTTTTCTGCTTCTTCCTTTATTAATGGTCTGTATTGAAGATTCTGCAGGGAATGCATTTGCCACAATGGCAAATGGAAAGAATTGAAAATGAATGAATACCTGGATGATAGCTTCCTTTAACTTCAGATATTTATAGAAGCCATTTCTTACTAAGAAACTGAGGATCCTACTGTCAGTGTGCTACAGGGTGTTGCCAGTAAAATTTGAGTCTCATGTGGCAGTGTGCATTTAGTAATTTTAGCTTTTAACAAACCACTGTGTTACCTTTCCTGAAAGGTACTCTGATGTCATAAAAATGAAGTAATTTGCCCTCTAGAACTCCTGACTTGTCCATCACTTTTTTGTTCAGTGACAGGTATGCTTTTCATGACCATAAAAAAAGGAGAGGAGTACATTGTTACCATAAAAAGGTCTTTTCTTTTTATTCTATCTTTATAGTTATTTTAATGCATTTTGGTGTTTATGGGTAATTAACTGTCTGACAGAGCTGTAGAGCACGTGAAAATTAAAATATAAAGTGCTGTCCTAAGCATTATTAGAGATGGGTGAAGCATGCGGTACACTAAAGGATAACCAAAGCAACAACAAAGCCAAACCTGGATTATCTCCTAACTGCTGCTGCTGCTACCAAGTCACCGCAGTCGTGCCCGACTCTGTGTCTGACATAGACTCTGTCTGTGTCTGTCGTCTGTGTCCGACCCCATAGACAGCAGCCCACCAGGCTCCCCCATCCCTGGGATTCTCAGGCAAGAGCACTGGAGTGGGCTGCCAACTAGATAAACCCAAATGCCAACAATAACAGTGTCACAGAAGGAACAAGTCCATTTTCATATGAATTGTGCCTGCCTCAGTGTCTCTGTCTATATCCATGCTGTCTTTCATTACATTAAAATGAGACACACACAAAAATATTTATAATGTGTCAGTTGTGGATCAATCAATCCAAGATCAAGGATTTCTAAAATGGATATGTAAATCAGTGGAAAAGCTACATGGGACTCACAGAAACTCAATGCACATACATTTTTCTGGAACCTATGTAATTGGCATAATTGGCTTGCAGTTATTTCTAAGAAAAGTTTACATTCAAGTACTAAGTTCCTCTGCATGATTTAATAGTAGATACTTGTTTTTCAAGAATTCACAGGGAACACAAGCCATTTATTGCTGGTCAGGGGTTTATTTTCCTGAATGTCACTGTAACCTCACAGCAGTTATCCAGCCACTACATAGCAATTTTTAGGAATTAGCATAGTCTTGATTGAATGAATAGCCTCTCCAAATTGCTGTGATTAACTGTTTTTCCCCCAGGGACTGAAGATGTTGTTCTATTTAAAATGGTTCATTTGGGGAAAGATTGAAGTATTTTATTAATAAGGAATAACAGTTCTCTAGCCTGAGAAGTTTGTTTAAGCTCTATGACAATGGTTCTTAGAGGGTAATCTTGGAACCAGCAATATCAGCATCACCTGGGACTTTTGTTAGAAATGCAGATTCTTGGACCCCATCCCAGACCTGCTGAACTGGAAATTCTGGAGGAGGGACCCATCAATCTGGATTTGAATAAGCCCCTCAGGTGATCATGAAGCACTCTTGGACTGAAAATTGCTAGTCTAGGATTAATAACTAAATACTTCTGCAAATTAAAATTTTTACATCCATTTTATGTTCAGTATGTGTTATCAATTATTTGAGAAATATCATAAAAGGAAGAAATTGTTTCCAATTAAATCGATACTAAATCTCTACTCTTTAGAGGTAATAATGACAAGTACCAGCTCTAGAATCAGGAAGATTTCTTTTGCCTTTTTAAAAAATAGATTTCAGACTTTTAGGTACAATATGCTCTTAACCTTGAGAAAAATATATTATTATGTTGTTGCTAGATACTGAACTCTAAGGGAAAAAAAGATGGATTTTGTAAACTTGTTTATGACTGAAATCAAGTGAAAATATCTCTTGGAATCCCTCCTCTACTTGAAAATAAGTGTTTTAGTGCTAACATTGGTAGACTTTTATGGGTTTTATCATCTTAGGTTACTTGTATTTCAAGGAAGATTGATGTTTTATTTTTATGGAAAATAAATTATCTTGAATGTCTTTTCTTAAATAGAAGGAGAAATGACTATATTTGTCTCCAAGACAGATTTAGAATAGGCACATTTTTTTAAATTGTTTTGAGTCTCTTAGACAAGACTAAATATGTATATGAATTATAACTATTCTTTTTTACTTGTAAACTGGTAGCTTACTCTTCAATTACAAATGGGAAGTCTGGAAGCCTGAAACAAAGCATACTTAAGGAATTATACATGGGCCCTAGCTAGATGAGAAGAATAAAAAAGATTACTCTTTGAAAAGGAAAGATCATTTCAGTTAGTTGCAGTTCTATCTAGGATAGTGAATATAAGTAATTTTATTTTGCTATTTGGTTGCATCTAATTTTGAGGTAATGGAGTTTTCCTCATACTTTCTCTGCTTTTAATACTAAAATTTAACCCATGTTGATCTTACTCAGGAAAAGTAATGGACTGTATTAAATTGTTCCCTCCCACCCCACTCCCAAATTTCTCTATGTTGCCTGCCCAAGAAGCATTTTTACTGACTTAATTCTCAACCATGGAGAGCGATGCTTTTTTATTGACCACTTTTTTATCCTCCTCTGTGAGGAAAGGACTAATATAGTACCTTAAATAGAACTGTCTCCATGGCAATGGCCAGTCAGCTTTTGACTCTGAGACTTATAAAAAAGGAAATTTTAAAAGGCATTTTCATGGTCTAAAATAGCAGTACAGCAAAAGTAAGGTATGAAAATATTTCCTGTCAGTTCTTGCATGACTGATTAAGCTAACATATCTTTTTTTCACATAGCACTTTTTGTCTGAATATTTCAAAATGCTATAGAACAATTCCTTCACTTAATTAATGAGTGATAATTATTATCTTCAGATTAATAGAAAATTTGAGGAGCTCAGATCCAAGATTAGAATTGGGACCCTGAGAAAAAAGACTTGCCTAGAATTGGCTATAATTTTATTCTCATAAAGAATAAAAATACTGACTAAATTATGGGCTGTTCTTGATTATATTTAAACTGAATTATCTCTGGAACACTGGAAGCAATGATGAGAGATTAAAAACAAAAATTTATGTGATTTTTTTTTTTTTTTTCTAAGTAGTTCCTACAATTTGGGATTTACAGGTTACCTCTCTTGTTAAAGACACCCTTGGCAACTTGCCGCCCTTTTTACCTCTTGTGTCCATACCCACGGAAGAGGAAAAGCCCTATAGTTCTCACTGCTAGGCCACCTAGTCTTCAGGAAATGTCAGTTAGTGTGCTATGTATTAGAGGCTAAGGAAAAAGACCACATTTTCCTTTGTGATCTTCTGTCCTTTACTATATTGATTTCCTCCTTGACTAAGCCTTATCTAACTATGGGATTAATTTCCAGTTGACTCATCTCTCAAAAGTTCAGTCAGTCAGTCATGTCAGACTCTCTATGACCCCATGGACTGCAGCTTGCCAGGCTTCCTGGTCCATTACCAACTCCCGGAACTTGCTCAAACTCATGTCCGTCAAGTCGCTGATGCCATCGAACCATCTCATCCTCGGTTGTCCCTTTCTCCTCCTGCCTTCAATCTTTCTAAGCATCAGAGTATCTTCCGTTGAGTTGGTTCTTCACATCAGGTGGCCAAACTATTCGAACTTCAGCATCAGTCCTTCCAATGAATATTCAGGATTGATTTTCTTTAGGATTGCCTGGTTTGATCTCCTTGCAGTCCAGGGGACTCTCAAGAGTCTCCTCCAACACCACAGTTCAAAAGCATTAATTCTTTGGCACTCACTCTTCCTTATGGTCTAACTCTCACATTCATACATAACTACTGGAAAAACCATACCTTTGATTGTATGGATCTTTGTCTGTGAAGTAATGTCTCTGCTTTTTAATATGCTGTCTAGATTGGTCACAGGTTTGCTTCCAAGAAGCAAGCATCTTCTAATTTCAGTCACCATCTGCAGTGATTTTGGAGCCCAAGAAAATAAAATCTGTCATGTTTCATTGTTTCTCCATCTATTTGCCATGAAGTGATGGGACTGGATGCCATGACCTTTGTTTTTTGAATGTTGAGTTTTAAGCCAGCTTTTTCACTCTCCTCTTCCATTTTAATCAAGAGGCTTTTTATTTCCTCTTCGCTTTCTGCCATAAGGGTGGTGTCATCTGCATATCTGAGCTTATTGACATTTTCCCCAGCAATCTTGATTCCAGCTTGTGCTTCATCCAGTCCAGCATTTCACATGATGTACTCTGCACATAAGTTAAACAAGCAGGGTGACAATATACAGCCTTGACGTACTCCTTTCCCGATTTGGAACCAGTCTGTTGTTTCATGTCCAGTTCTAACTGTTGCTTCTTGACCTGCTTTCAGGTCAGTACAGATTTCTCAGGAGGCAAGTCAGGTGGTCTGGTATTCCCATCTCTTGTAGAATTTTCCACAGTTTGTTGTGATCCACACAGTCAAAGCTTTAGCATAATCAATGAAGCAGAAGTAGATGTTTTTTTGGAACTCTGTTGCATTTTCAGTGACCCAACGGTTGTTGGCAATTGTTCTCTGATTCCTCTGCCTTTTCTAAATCCAGCTTGAATATCTGGAAGTTCTTGGTTCACATACTTCTAAAGCCTGTCTTGGAGAATTTTGAGCATGCTTTGCTAGCATGTGAGATGAGTGCAGTTGTGCGGTGTTCGAACATTCTTAGGCGTTGCCTTTCTTTGGGATTGAAATGAAAATTGACCTTTTCTAGTCCTGTGGCCACTGTTGAGTTTTCCAAATTTGCTGGCATAATGGGTGCAGCACTTTCACAGCATCATCTTTTAGGATTTGAAATAGTTCAGCTGGAATTCCACCACCTCCACTAGCTTTGTTCATAGTGATGCATCCTAAGGCCCACTTGACTTTGCACTCCCGGATATCTGGCTTTAGATGAGTGATCACACCATTGTGGTTATCTGGGTCATAAGATCCTTTTTTACATATAGATTTCTTTTTTGTAAAATATCATCAGTAAATACTTAATACTCTGATGTTATTATTAAGAAGGGAATTGATTAAAATCTGTGGCATAAGTACCGTGGAATACTGGACAACTTTTAGGATGTGTTGACATGAACTGATGTCCATAACAGGTTACTGAGTAGAAAAGACTTTTTAAAGGATATTAAGGTTTTTCTTTTTTCATTTTAATTTTTTTTAAATGTAAAAATATAATACAGAAGGATAGACTCCAAAACGAATAGTATTAATTTCTGGGTAGTGAGGTTACTGAAGCTTATTTTTACCATATCTTTCTCTTCATTACCTTTTGTTCCTTTTAACAATGAATGTGTATTTTATAAAAATATTAAGAGCTCTTAGCATTTTGAAATGACAGACTAGAACAAATTAAGTGAAGTATAGTGCAAAGAGCAAGTCCAAGTGAGATGGAAAATTGAAGATGCTTAGAGGTGAAAACAGAAGTTCATGGATTTAATGGATATCCATAGAAGCTAACCAAACTGATCACATGGACCACAATCTTGTCAAACTCAATGAAACTATGAGCCATGCCATGTAGGGCAACCCAAGATGGATGGGTCATGGTAGAGAGTTCTGACAAAATGTGGTCCACTGGAGAAGGGAAAGGCAAACCACTTCAGTATTCTTGCCTTGAGAACTCCGTGAACAGTATGAAAAAGCAAAAAGATAGGACCCTGAAAGATGAACTCCCCAGATGGGTAGGTGCCCAATATGCTATGGGAGATCAGTGGAGAAATAACTCCAAAAAGAAAGAAGTGACGGAGCCAAAGCAAAAACAACACCCAGTTGTGGATGTGACTGGTGATGGAAGTAAAGTCCAATACTATAAAGAAAAATATTGCATAGGAATCTGAAATGTTTGGTCCATGAATCAGGGCAGATTGGAAGTGATCAAGCAGGAAATGGCAAGAGTGAACATTGACATTTTAGGAATCAGTGAACTAAAATGGACTGGAATGGGTGAATTTAACTCAGATGACCATTATATCTACTACTGTGGGCAGGAATCCCTTAGAAGAAATGATGGAGTAGCCACCATAGTAAACAAGAGTCCAAAATGCAGAACTTGCATGCAATCTCAAAAATGACAGAATGATCTCTGTTCATTTCTAAGGCAAACCATTCAGTATCATGGTACTCCAAGTCTATGCCCCAACCAGTAATGTTGAAGAAGCTGAAATTGAACGATTCTATGAAGACTTACAAGACCTTCTAGAACTAACACCCAAAAAAGATGTCCTTTTCATTATAGGGGACTGGAATGCAAAAGTTGGAAGTCAAAAGATACCTGGAGTAACGGGCAAATTTGGCCTTGGATTACAAAACTAAGCAGGTCGAAGGCTAACAGAATTTGCCAAGAGATCGCACTCTATATAGCGAGCACCCTTTTTGAACAACCTAACTGAAGACTGTACACATGGACATCACCAGATGGTCAATACTGAAATCAGATTGATAATATTCTTTGCAGCCAAATGTGGAGAAACTATACAGTCAGCAAAAACAAGGCTGGGAGCTGACTGTGGCTCAGATCATGAACTCCTTATTGCCAAATTCAGACTTAAATCATAGAAAGTAGGGAAAACCACTAGACCATTCAGGTAGGACCTAAATCAGATACCTTGGAGAAGGCAATGGCAACCCACTTCAGTATTCTTGCCTGGAAAATTCCATGGACGGAGGAGCCTGGTAGGGTGCAGTCCATGGGGTCGCTAAGATTCAGATATGACTGAACGACTTCACTTTCACTTTTCACTTTCATGCATTGGAGAAGGAAATGGCAACCCACTCCAGTGTTCTTGCCTGGAGAATCCCAGGAATGGGGGAGCCTGCTGGGCTGACGTCTGTGGGGTCGCACAGAGTAGGACACGACTGAAGTGACTTAGCAGCAGCAGCAGCAGCAAATACTTTACGATTATACAGTGAAAGTGACAAATAGAGTCAAGGTATTAGATCTGATAGACAGTGACTGAAAAACTATGGACATTGTACAAAAGGCAGTGATCAAGACCATCCCCAAGAAAAAGAAATGCAAAAAGGCAAAATGGTTGTCTGAGGAGGCCTTACAAATAGCTGAGAAAAGAAGAGAAGCTGAAGGCAAAGAAAAGGAAAGATATACCTATTTGAATGCAGAGTTCCAAAGATTAGCAAGAAGAGGTAAGACAGCCTTCCTCAGTGATTGATGCAAAGATATAGGGGAAAATAATAGAATGGGAAAGACGAGAGATCTCTTCAATAAAACTAGAAATACCAAGGGAAATTTTCATGCAAAGATGGGCACAATAAAGGACAGAAATGGTATGGACCTAACAGAAGCAGAAGATACTGAGAAGAGGTGACAAGACTACACAGAAGAACTGTACAAAAAAGATCTTCATGACCCAGATAATCACGATGGCGTGATCACTCACCTAGAGCCAGACATCCTGGAATGCGAATTCAAGTGGGTCTTAGGAAGCATCACTATGAACAAAGCTAGGGGAGGGGATGGAATTCCAGCTGAGCTATTTCAAATCCTAGAAGATGATGCTGTGAAAGTGCTGCACCCATTATGCCAGCAAATTTGGAAAACTCAACAGTGGCCACAGGACTAGAAAAAGTCAGTTTTCATTTCAGTCCCAAAGAAAGGCAATGCCAAAGAATGTTCAACCTGCCGCACAATTGCACTCATCTCACATGCTAGCAAAGTAAATCTCAAAATCCTCCAAGCCAGGTTTCAACAGTACGTGAACCATGAACTTCCAGATGTTCAAACTGGTTTTAGAAAAGGCAGAAGAACCAGAGATCAAATTGCCAACATCCATTGGATCATTGAAAAAGCAAGAGAGTTCCAGAAAAACATCTTCTGCTTTATTGACTACCCCAAAGACTTTGACTGTTTGGATCCAACAAACTGTGGAATATTCTTCAAGAAATGGGAATACCAGATTACCCGACCTGCTTCCTGAGAAATCTGTATGTAGGTCAAGAAGCAACAGTTAGAACTGGACAATAACAGACTGGCTCCAAATCAGGAAAGGAGTACATCAAGGCTGTATATTGTTATCTTGCTTATTTAACTTATGTGCAGAGTACATCATGTGAAATGTCAGACTGGATGAAGCACAAGCTGGAATCAAGATTGCTGGGAGAAATATCAATAACTTCAGATATGCAGATGACACCACCCTTATGGCAGAAAGTGAAGAGGAACTAAAGAGCCTCTTGATGAAAGTGAAAGAGGAAAGTGAAAAAGTTGGCTTAAAACTCAACATTCAGAAAACTAAGATCATGACATCTGGTCCCATCACTTCATGGCAAATAGATGGGGGAAAATTGGAAACTGTGAGAGACTTTATTTTCTTGGGCTCCAAAATCACTGTAGATGGTGACCTCAGCCATGAAATTAAAAGACGCTTGCTCTTTGGAAGAAAAGCTGTGACCAACCTAGACAGCATATTAAAAAGCAGAGACGTTACTTTGCCAACAAATAGTCCATCTAGCCAAGGCTATGGTTTTTCCAGTAGTCATGTATGGATGTGCAAGTTGGACTATAAAGAAAGCTGAGCACCAAATAATTGATGCTTTTGAACTATGGTGTTGGAGGAGACTCTTGAGAGTCCCTTGGACTGCAGGGAGATCCAACGAGTCAATCCTAAAGGAAATCAGTCCTGAGTGTTCATTGGAAGGACTGATGTTGAAGCTGAAACTCCAATACTTTGGCCACCTGATGCAAAGAACTGACTCATTTGAAAAGACCCTGATAGTGGAAAATATTGAAGGTGGGAGGAGAAGTGGATGACAGAGGCTGAGATGGTTGTATGGCATCACTGACTCAACAGATATGAATTTGCGTACTCTCTGGGAGTTGGTGATGGACAGGGAAGCCTGGTGTGCTACAGTCCGTGGCATCTCAGAGTCAGACACGAATGAGCAAATGAACTAATAGAAGCTATGGATAGATTGCTGAGGGAATAATAACGTGTGTAGGTGGCTCATGTCGATTAAAAGAGATGTACCACTTGAGAGTTGTGAGTTAAGTTTTTTGGGGGCAAAATGAGGACTGCTGCCTGGAAGGCAGCGTCTCAGATAGCTCTGAGAGGATGCTCCAAAGTGGCAGTGGGGGAAAGTCAATATATAAGGTGTTGGTAAAGAGGAAGTTCAATAACATGAAGCACTTATTTTAGAAAAGGTTTTTTGTTAACCATGAGGATCTGATGTCACCATGAAGGGCTTTAGTGCTTCTCTAGATTTGAGGAGATGGCAAGGATTGAGAACATAAAATCTGTTCCTAAAAACATTCAACTATCTAAAGACCTGTCCCACCAGATCCCCTGGAGCATGGAGTGCCTCACTTCACCCTGATCTCCTCAGGGGTTGTTGAAGGTCAACAGCTATAGCATCATGGGGTTCAAACTCCATGGCAGATGGCAAATGCCTTTATAGTTCAGTCATCGGCAATGCTCTTGATAAGTGCCAATTTGTAGTTGAAACTAATAAGTGCTCAGATATGTAGACACAGATATATACAATCTGGAAATGAATGACAGTATTGTAGCTATTTCTATATCATATTCTTTTATGTTATAGCAGTCATTCAAGAATTTTCTTTTTTATGTTCTTACTACTACTTAATCAGAAAACTACTTTTTCTCTTTAATTTAGAATTCAAAAGATAGCTACAATTGTATTCTGCATGATAAATGAGACTTTTATAATTTTAAGAAATGTGTGAAATCTGTAATTGGAACATTATATATTCATCTAGAGGTGTTTTCAGTTAGGACCTGAAGATAAGAAAAGTTAATTAACTTGTGAAGTAATTTAATTTACAGCTTAATTAGTATTTATGTATTAATTTAATAGTATTTAATTAGTATTTATGTTTTAGGGCATTTGAGGAATACAAAAGTACACAGAATATGAACTAGATTTTAGAGAACTTACTGTGTGTTTGGAAAGGAAGACCTTTACTAAATTATTATGAAGGCATGTTAAAATATAAAATATATATGCTTTTGGTTTTTTATAGATTTTCATAGATTATTATTTATCTTATTATTTATGAAGGCATGAATAAAGCTTCAGTTACCCAAATATGGTAGTGTATGGACAAGAAGATTAGTCAAGTATTAAATATCAAATACTTGTTCTTACTTTTAAGGTGGAGTGATGTGATCTTGATGACTTTCTACTTTTTTAATTATTTTAATTCTTGAAAGAGATCATCTCATTATAATCAGTTATTTTGTAAATGAGTGTTTCTCACTTAAGAAGCTTTATTTTCTAATTTTATTTTCCATTTTTAATTTGGTTATTTGTTGAGCAAAATATTGACCTAAGGGACTACTGTGAGTCAATTAATAGCTTTCTAAATCCAGTCCATTCTATAAATCTTTTCTTTAACTTAATGTTTAAACTCTTTGACTAGTTACGTTGAACTTTGTGAACTCAGTGTTGCATAATTCTAATAGCAAGCACATATATAGTAGATAATATGACACTGTTTTAAGAGCTTGACAGGTATTAGCTCATATAGTATTTTTACTACCTGTTTCAATAGCCTCCTATTCATCCCATTAGTGAGGAAAGGATTCCTAGCTTTAGGTCATGGGGATCACCAAAGAAACAACACTCAAAACTAGACAGATGAGATCAACAGCTTATTAGTTACATATACCACAGCCCAGGGAAGAAAACATTGCATGCTGCACAGGCCATATGGAGGTTATGTTCAGGAGCGAGCAACCAGGGGCCGCGGGAGGGAGAGTTTGTTGTATCAAGAGAATGAGGTGCCTCCTGGTTCCTGTGGGAATCTGTGCATGTCTTGCTTGAGTAATTCCACGGGCTGCTAGGGAGGTGAAACCTGCTACTCAGGGATCAGCAGGAATTGCACCTGGTCCTCTTGATAAGAAGGGTTATTCAGCTAAGAGACCTTATCTTCATGAGCAGAGTGAGGAGAAGAACTTGCAAATTGGGCCATTTGAGGTCTTCCTGAAGACTCTCGAGTGTCCCTTGGACTACAAGGAGATCCAACCAGTCCATCCTAAAGGAAATCAGTCCTGAATATTCATTGGAAGGACTGATGCTGAAGCTGAAACTCCAATACTTTGGCCACCTGATGCGAAGAACTGACTCATTGGAAAAGACCCTAGTGGTGGGAAGACTGAAGGCAGGAGGAAAGGGGACGACAGAGGATGAGATGGTTGGATGGCATCACCAACTTGATGGACAGGAGTTTGAGTAAGCTCTGGGAGTTGGCGATGGACAGGGAAGCCTGGCGTGCTGCAGTTCATGAGATCTCAAAAAGTTGGACGTGACTGGGTGACAGAACTGAACTGATTTCATCATATGCCTAAGGAGCACATAATATTGAGCCTTAATTTTACGCTTTATACAATACAACCCTATGAGGTAGGTAGAATTATTAACCCCATTTCATAGATGAGGCTGGCAGGTACACAAGCTAACCTGCTAAACACTATGATGACCACACTTCCAACTATTCCTTATGTATTTGCTTTCCCTCAATGTAGGTAGAAATTCTCAATATCCAGAAATAAAAGGAAGGCATATAGAAAGTCAATGGGTCACCCCCATGTCTATCTCATGAACAGAAATGAACTGGCTTCACGTTTGTTTGTTTACTAGCTGTCAAGGAGTTTTCATCTCTGTCATGATGATTTTTGTTTTTCTTTATAAATGTATAAACTCTGAAATTAAGTAAATATGTTTTCATTCCTTGATTGAGAGTTGCTGGACACAGTCATTATCAAGAGAGGTAATAGATTTGATTTTCTATTTCTAGGGCCTTTAAAAGCAGAAGAAATATTAAGATTATTTGGATTTTATTCTGTCTAGCATCAGAGGGAACAGTCCACTGATCTAGTGTTTGTATGAGTAACTTAGCTATACTTCTTATAAAAAAAAACAACTTTGATCAATAGAAATTTTCCTGGGTTACAACTTTGAAATTTTAAAATCCCATTTATCATTATTTTTTAAACTTTTTAGTTTGTATTGGAGTATAGCCGATTAACAATGTTGTGATAGTTTCAGGTAGACAGCAGAGGGACTCAGCCATACACATACATGTATCCATTGTCCCCCAAAGGAGATTTGTCATTATTTTTTTAACAAACATACTTTAACTATGCAACAGGAGGTAGTTAATGGTTATCTGTGATGTATATCTTATTTTATCACTCTAATATCAGAGTATCTCATTTTTCTTGATAAAATTAGATCTATTTTTCTAGATTTGGTCTTCAAGTAATGCAAATCAAATTATAAACTGCCTGAATTAACTCTAGTTTTGTTTTTACTTTTTTTTGGTATGGCCAAACCTTTGATATAAGGAAGATAAGTACATATTTATTGAGTATTACTTATCATGAACTGACAATCAAAAACAGAATTTCCACATTTGAGTTTTTCTCATTGCCTTCCCCTTGTCTGTGAACATTGTCAAATTAACTTTTTAAGAAAATAAAAACAACTTCACATCTACCTATTAAATAGTATTGAGTCATCTGGTCCACAGGGATAATAAACTTCTTTAGTCTTCCTTTCTGTCTTAATGAGAGCTGTGCCTCATTGATGTAGTGTCAGTGCAGCATGCTGTTAGTTCTACTGTAACACGTCAATTTGTTCCAATTGATGTATCAGGGAATAATTTGAGCATGATGGTGAATTTTGCATTTTCTTATGGGCAATTTCATCAGAGAGAATGTTCAGTGAATTCAGAAAACCACACTCGGCTGACCTGAGCTGCCTAGGAATACCCTAAACACACATGTTGCTCAAACCTTCACCCTCCAGGTCTGGTGTCACAGCTTTTCATCCAATTTCAGATCCTCCTCCTCCTTACTGCTTTGTAACTACCAAGCTGCAGGCCCTCCAACAACCCACTTCCACAAACAACCTTCAGATCTTTTTCAAGGTAATGTGCCATATTTATTTTAAATGTCATTTCCTTATGTCATTTTTAGCAGTTTAACATGTATGAAGAATTTGACACCATTTTTTATTAGGTTCCTTTTTTAAAATGTAAAACTGATGCAGTTTTTTAAGTATTGTGCCCTTAACTTCATTTTCCCCATAAGCTGATAGTTTTATTGCATGATTTTGCACAGTTCAGTGAAATTTTTAGGGGCACATATATTGTGATACAGCAGAATGACTGTAATTGAAAAGGTTATCCTCTTTTTTTTTCTTTCCAAATTACCCTTAGCTTTTAGTTAATTCATTGTAATAGTGTGATTAATTTAGTAAATTTAGTAATTATAGATGTGATAAATTGCATATAGGAATTCAGTAGACTTTTTAAAATAATTGGACCATTAGAGATCACAGATGTCTTTAAACTATGTCACCTGTGAGGGGCCCAGAGGGAACTGTCATGAACCCATCAACCAAATTAAAGGCTGAAAGCATAATTTATTATTATAACATTATTAAAATATATGTTTGGAGTAAAAAGAAATTTAAAAATTATAAAAAATCATGATCTCTAGTACATTTGTTTTTGTCCATCTGCATATATAAGCCTAGAAAACCATTTTGGAAGGATAGAAATCACCATGTTAGTAGTAGTAGTAGTTTTCGTATGATAAAATGATGAGGAACTTTTGTTTGCTCTCTGTAGTTTTTTTCCATCATGAGTAAAAGTGATAATGAAAAGTTAAATCAAAAAAAAAAAAAAAGAAAAACTACAGAGGTGGGGAGAGCACACAAATGTGGGAGGGTATTGTACTAACATTAATGCAATATATTTCTTCATGAAGCTCTTAAGGAAGACATAATCCAGAATGGAGGGAAATTAGTAAATCTTGCCAGGAATTCTATTCAAAATTTAAATATAGGGCTACTTTTTATTTTGTGCCCACTATATTCTTGACACATTACTAGATTCTTTTCTTTGTACCTCATCTCATTTAATCCTCATAACATAAAGCTGAGATTCCATCCCCACTTGACCAAAGAATAAATCAAGGCTTGACATTATTTACCTGCTGCCTTGGGTGCTGCACTGTTATCATTATAATGCATTATTTTTTCTCTGAGTAAAAGTGTATTTTTGAAACACTTGTTTTTTTTATTTGTAATAAGAAAAATGCTATCATATTGTTCTCTATATTGGAAAAAAACACTTATTTGGGTTAAAATTGTTGTTAACTTTTCTAACAAAGGACCTCATTGCCTTAAAATATTGTAGAACATTGCCACTCAAGACTCATGAATCTTTATTTCATGTTTTGCCACAATAGGAATAAATACTGCTTCAGTGTTTGTCTGTGACTTTGAACTGGGGCCTCTGTTCCATATAGTATTCCTATTTGATAGTTTTGTGTTTTTCTCTGAGAAATCAAGTAATAACGTTAACAAAATGTAAACGAAATTGTTGGCTATTGGAAATGCAGCTGTTCTTTGGTACCTTGAAATTGTTTAAAAATATTTGCCAACTAAATTCTACTCATTAGATAATCATATTTGTCTATTCAAATGTTATTGAAAATAACTGTATTCACGTGGGTAAGTGTCTTAGCTTCGTTAAGTTCATTTCCACTCGAGCATAACATAAAATCACCATTTGATTCTTCTTTAAATTCTCTAAAAGCTATCTTTGTGACTAGTTTATTGATTTAGACATATACTTTGTCATGTAAACTTAATCCTTAGATCTTGTAATCACTTATATAATTGTCCTGAAGAAACTTTAAGAGTTGTTCCCACTTCTTGTACCCTCCTCTTAGAGAAAAGATAGTTTGGAGCATGACTAGGAAAACTAAAATTCTTTGCTTTACAAAGTAAAATTACACTTCGAAGGGCTAACACTAAAAACTCATGAGGAAGATCTGCAGCTTCAACCTCTCCATTCGTAGGCTTCTTTTTGGAACCTAGCTGCCATACTTGGAGGAAGCAAAAGCAGCCCAAGTGGAGAGGAAGCAGGACACCCGTTAGTCAGCACAGGTGCCAGCATTTGAGTGAGACATCTTGACCTGTCAGCCAACGTGATGATAGTTGTATACGTGTTTGGCATATCAATGATTGCATGACTGTTCCTATAGAAGAGAAAGGGGCTTTCCAGGTGGCTCAGTGGTAAAGAATCTGCCTGCCAAACAAGAGACATGGGTTTGATCCCTGGGTCGGGAAGATCCCCTGGAGAAGGAAATGGCAACCCACTCTAGTATTCTTGCCTGGGAAATCCCATGGACAGAGGAAACGGATGGGCTACAGTCCATGGGGTTGTAAAGAGTTGGACATGACTTAGCAAATAAATAGCAGCAACAACATAGAAGAGAAAAATCCTGTTATCTTTTGGAGATTGTGTTCTAGGGAAGAAACAGCTGAAGACCTCTTACGATTGTGTAAATTCCCTAAAAATACATTAGGGAAAATTAGAGTTTATGAATATACACAGGCCTGTGCTGTGCTGAGTCGCTCAGTCGTTTCTGACTCTTTGTGACCCCATAGACTGTAATCCGCCAGGTTCCTCTGTCCATGGGGATTCTCCAGGCAAGAATACTGGAGTGGGTTGCCATGTGCTTCGCCAGGGGATCTTCCCAACCCAGGGATCGAACCCAGGTCTCCCGCATTGCAGGCAGATTCTTTACCATCTGAGCCACCAGGGAAGCCCAAGAATACTGGAGTGGATAGCCTATCCCTTATCCCTTCTTCAAGGGGACCCTTAGCCCCCACCCCCGACCCCAGAATCAAATCAGGGTCTCCTGCATTGCGGGTGGATTCTTTACCAGCTGAGCTACCAGGGAAGCCCCATAGACAGGTGTAGTAATTCTTAATGCCAAAGCCAAAACTCTCTAATACATTGTTAAGTAGAATTATATGAGAACAACAAGTCAACAAATCCATGTAATATTTTGTGATGAATTTCAAAAATTATGATATTTATAAAAGATTATAAATCTTATGAGGATTACTTACAAGACTACTTTCATCATTCCCACAAAGGAGTTTATCATGATCCCTTGATTGATTTGGCCAGAAAAAAAACTGAGAGAAAGAAGAAAACCTTTAAGCAACATGGATCCTGACAAGAAGTTGATCTTTTTCTCTTTAGCTTTTTTAGAGTATGGTATGTTTTCTTAACTGGATCATTGAAAAGAATCTTAGATATACTTAGTCATTCTGTTATAAACATGTATACATTATATAGTGTATATTTATAGGTTATCTTGGCTTTATAATATTTTACCAAAAACTCTTTCTCAGTTTATTAATAGACTATAAGAAAAATGGTTACTTTTAAAACAGTATTTGTTTTAAGCTAGTGAAAACGAGAAAGCAATTTTAAAGCAAATTGGTTGTTTTTCTTCTGAAAACTTTCTACCAGCCTTTAGAACCTGTCATCACATTGTGATTAACCAGAAAATGTTAATGCAAAAAGGCCCTTATAGATCATCTTTCTCATTTTTTGTTTTTCAAATGAGAAAATTGGTGCCCCAGAAACTGGTCAAGGTCTCTCAGTGCTTGGGAAGGGAAAAGAACTCAGGTTTTTTTGTACTGTTTTCATTGTATCACTTTGCCTATACCATTCAGTTACATATCTATTATTGTTAGAGGTATATATGCCTAATTTCACCAGCTAGTTTGTAAGTTTCTTTTGTGTAGCTTTTATACTTTGTATATTCCTAAAAGAGCTATTGCATAAACTGTTTAACAATGAACAATTCAGTTAGTGCATATTGACTGGGTGGTTGATTGATTTGAATATGTGTTTTTAACTTAGAATGCTTAGTGCAGTGTTCTGGTTCCCATTAAATATCACTTCAGTGCTTAAAAATTGGTAATGCTTAAATTATGTGAATGACTGTTATTTATTTCGAGGTAACTAGAAGACTGAACCCAGTCTGCTAATAGTGACACCCTAAGTACAGGCCATCCTTAGTTAAAATAAGTGAAGTTAGTTCAGATAGAATAAGAAAGGACAAAAAGTTGCATGGATAACATCTGTATATAAGCCAGCTTGTAAAATGGGAGGAGCTATCAGGAGAATGACAAATTAAGGAAAGTCTTTTGATTGTTAGAAAATGATTATTTTCACAGGTCTCAACTGTAGCATAATTGTAGCTCTTTGAAATGGCAGCCCACTCAAGTATTCTTCTCTGGAAAATCCTGTGGAGGGAGGAGCCTGGTAGGCTACAGTCCATGGGGTCACAAAGAGTCAGACACAACTGAACGACTTCACTTTCTTTCTTTTCCATCAGAAACTACACTGTGAGAATTTTGTTGCCAAACAAATTCAAAACCTTGGATGTTGTAAAATAATCCTATTTATTTATAATATATCTGTGTGTGTGGTGTGTTTTTTAGGACAAGAATGAGTCCAGGATGCCAAAAAACAATTGTTGAGGTGGTGGTTGTCCAAAAATTATTGCTTAGTATCATTAAATGTGTTACAGACTCGGTAAAATAGAAAAATTGTGATCAACCAACATTTATTGAGCATCTGATTTGAATTAATTATTCAATTTAATTAAGATGGAACACTTCTTTTATAATCAAGTTGGTGACAGAGAAGATAAAGATATGTAAGGATATGACAAGGTATCTGTATAAGTGAGAACCTGAAATGAGACAGTTTACAGGATTTGAATGACTCAGTATGGTGAATGTAGGAACTCAGTTGGGTCATATGAGATGAATGAGCCATAACATTGTAATAAATATGAAGAGGGGATGTGGTATCTACTTGGGGGTTCCAAGGATGAAGGAGCAGTACGGGAGTTTTGGGGAATCAGCAGATCGGTGTAGGTGAAGTGAAGTGCTCATGTCAGAAATGCTTGGAAAACAAACATGGGGAAGCTCGGTATGGGCCAGAATGTTGAGAACCTTCCTTTCTTGCTTCTACTGCACTTGTGCCCTCCAATCCCCCACCGTAGCTGGGGATAAATCATAGCCCAGAATGGAGTAGTGATGCTGGGAATGGAAAGCATATTAGAGTCACGGAGAGAAACTTTGTGAACAGGGAGTAAAGAACCTGATGTGAAGTTGTTATTAGATGTTAGGATGTTATTCATGCTAGGGAATTGGGGACTTTAGATGCAGATTAAAAGGATGAAACTCTTGACTCTTGGCAGCAATTTCATCTCCCTGAACCCCATATCCTTCCATACATCTACCTTATAAACATATATCCCTGGATTATTAGAATCAACCTAAATCCAAGCTGCCTCAGTCTCTTGATTTCTTTAATACCAGCTGGTGTCACCATTGTTCATCATCCATTTATCCAGTGCGGAATTCTGTGATGCATCTTAGAGGTCTCTCACTACCCTCATGGTCAGTCAATTCCATTTATTCTATCTCCTAAATGACTCTCAACCTAATTCCTTTTCTTAATTTATACTGCTTGCTACGTCGCATCTTTTTCCTAGAACATATAGTAGCCTTCTAAGAGACTTGATTTCCTTCAGCTACCCCATCCCAGTCCATTTTCTAACTGATGTCAGACATGCTTTCTCAAAAGACAAATATCCATTTTGATGTTGTCTATCATTTCTATGAAGTCGAAACTCTTTAGTATGACATTCATGATATGACTCTTGCCTATGTATCAATCTTAGTCCCTGAGACAGTTTCAGGGATCCTGTAGAACCAGTATATAGTTCCCCAAATGTGCCTTGTCTTTGTATTTTCTATTCCTTTTGCCTGGGATGTTGTACTCTTCCAGACCTAGCCATTCTTTTCTAAGAAACCTGGCAGATTTTTATTTCTTCCTAAAGAATTATACCATCTGGAGGGCAATTTTGCTTCATCCCCTTGCAGAATTAGGCTTTCCTATCCTGTTAAACTCCATTAAAGCGCCTCACAGGTTTTGTAACTATGCATCCAAATTTATTTACCTCATGTTTTCTTGAGTTCAGTGCCTATGCTTTATTTATCTTGACACTTCCAATTTTTAGCCCAAGAACTCCCAGATAACAAATTTTTTAAAAAGGAAAAAAAAAATCTGTTGAATGCATTAATAGTTCTTCTTTATAAAAGTTGCAATGTTTAATCTTAGTAAGGTGTAAAATATACTTAACACATTTTTTCTCCAAACTTGTAAAGTACTAAAATTTTATTGTAATAGATGCTATTTATTAAATGCCTGTTTCATATCAGGGACTTTGCTATGCACCTTTAAAAAAAACTATAGTGAAAAATGTCCAACTACACAGAGTCAAAAAGAACAGTGTAATGAGCCTCCAAAACCCATCCTCAAATTCAGTATTGACAAGATATTGCCAGTCTTTATCAATCTTGTGAATTGAACATGGCTGAAGAGACGGAGCACTCATGTTGTTACTGTTGCTGAAGTAATTTAAAATTCTTTTCCTTCTACCCCTACACATGTCAGTATGCATCTCTAAAATATACAGACTCATTCTTGTATAGCTACAATGCCAGTGTCACATCTAACAAACAGCAATTATTGATTGAAATTGGCTCAGATGGTAAAGCGTCTGCCTGCAATGCAGGAGACCCAGGTTTGATCCCTGGGTTGGGAAGATCTCCTGGAGAAGGAAATGGCAACCCACTCCAGTATGCTTGCCTGGAGAATCCCATGGACAGACTGGTAGGCTACAGTCCATGGGGTCGCAAAGAGTTAGACACGACTGAGCGACTTCACTTTCTTTCACTTTCGTTCATCCAGTAGCTCATCTTATTCAATTTCCTCCCAATTGTTTAGTGTCTTTTTAGAGGTAACTTTTTCTGAATTAGGTTCACCATTCCATTTGGTAGTTATGCCTTTTAAGTCTCTCTTAGGAGTTGTTCCTACAGTCACTTTTTGTTTTTCAGGCCCTTAACTGGTTGTTGTCAGCTGTCCTCTAGAATATTTCATAACCTGGATCATTTTCTATGCTTTCATGTTGTCATTTAATTTGTTCCTCTAACCTTCTGTTTCCTATGAATTTGTAGTTGGGGCTAAATGCTTGATTAAACGGGCTTCCCTTGTGGCTCAGCTGGTAAAGAATCCACTTGCAATGCAGGAGACCTGGGTTTGATTCCTGGGTTGAGAAGATCCCCTGGAGAAGGGAAAGGCTACCCACTCCAGTATTCTGACCTGGACACTTCCATGGACTGTATAATCCATGAGGTTGCAGAGTCTGACATGACTGATCATGTTCAAATTATTTTTGTGTATAGACATTTTCTTCTCCTATTTTAATGGTTGTATTGATGGATTAGAGCCCTAGTAGTGAGATTTAGGGGTCAAAGGGCAGATGCGTATGTAATTTTTCTAGACATTGTCAAATCCCTATCCAGGAGGGTTGTTTAATTTTGCATTCCCACAGTTTTTGAGAATACCTGTTTCCCTGTAGTATTGTCAAAAAATATGTTGCCTAATGGATTTTTGCCAATCTGGTGTGTGAAATATAACATTTGCTTTTATTTTTATGAGTTGTTTCTTCTGTTAATTGCCCATTCCTTGTTCATTTTTTGATTTGGTTGTTGGTTTTTCCCTTTTAATTTTCAGGAGCTCCTAATATAATATATTAGCCATTGTGTGTTAAATTGCAAACATTTGCCATCTGATTTTTATCATATTTTTGTACCATACAGAAAATTTTTTCAAAGTGTGTGTGTGTATATGTGTAGTTGAATTATCAATTGTTTGTTGTTTCTGGATTTTGAGTTATAATTAGGGAAGTTCCATTTGTTGTCTATTTATGTGCTAATACAGCTCCTTTAAATATAGAACTATTATGTTTTACTATATGGTAAGGCTAGCACCCCTCCTACATTGCTTTTACAGGGTCTTCTTGATCATTCGTGCTTAACTGTTTTGTAATTAAGTTTATTTTACAAATAAGAAAATGAACACTTCCATAGAAGTTCTATGGCCATGGCAGTAATGAGAAAAGTAAAAATAATAATAATAATAATAATAAGTGTTCATAATGATTCCTTCATACCTTGTCTTCATATGAAAGTTAATTGTAGCAATCTTTTTGCAACTGAAGCTGTTTCAGAAGGATACACAATTAGAAGGAAGAGAGGCAGAGTATATTGGAACATTCATTTCAATCAGTGCTTCCCAAAGTGTGGCTGTGGAACTCTGGCTAAATGTTCAGCACAAAACAAAGCAGTGGCTTTCTCCTGACACAGTAATCATTCTGTTTTTCTCTGCTCTGTATTCTCAGTAAAAAAAAAAGTTGGTTTCACTGAAGAATATCCTTGATAAAACAGTAAAAATCAGGCATTTTATTAAATCTTGACCATGAAATGCTTAATCATTTTCAAAATGGAGAGTATACATAAAGCTCTTCTCCATGCCAAAGTATGGTGGTTGTCTTGAGAAAACGCAGCTGTGTGACTGAGTTGTGAGCCAAACTAGTCTCTTTTTATTGAACACTATTTTATATGAAAAAATGACTGACTGATAGTTACGGTTATCCAGACGGGTATTTGGCAGACAGTTCTACAAAAATAAACAAAGTGAATCCATCACTTCCAGGAAAACAACCAATAGGATTTACTGCCAAAATAAAATTTGGACTTTGAGGAGAAAACAATTTTGGAAAACTGGTATCCTCTGCCACGACAAATTCTCTGTCCATTTCTCAGAGCTTAAAGATTTTTCTGATATGAACAGTGGTGACATTAACATATTTTATTTTAAATAATATATTCATTGTATGAACATTTGGAAAGCCTGCCAAACTCAGTGATCCAATATTCTCTTTTTTTTAATATAAATTTATTTATCTTAATTGGAGGCTAATTACTTTACAATATTGTAGTGGTTTTGCCATACATTGACATGAATCCACCACGGTTGTACATGTGCTCCCCATCCTGAGCACCCCTCCCATATCCCTGATCCAGTATTTTCTAAATGACTAATAGTTAATAATACAAAATCACACATGAGTAATCGATCTCTTCAAAGTATAAGATAAACCAATGGATTTTAATGTAACAAAGTAAGGCGATTATTGATGTGGTTTCAGATTCCACATTCCACCAAACTTAAAAGCTACTATTTGTCAAGTCTTAATGTAGCATCATGGCTTCCCTGATGCTCAGAGGTTAAAGCGTCTGCCTGCAACGCAGGAGACCCGGGTTTGATCCCTGAGTCGGGAAGATCCCCTGAAGAAGGAAATGGCAACCCACTCTAGTATTCTTGCCTAAAGAATCCCATGGAGGGAGGATCCTGGTAGGCTACAGTCCATGGGGTCGCAAAGAGTTGGACACGACTGAGCGACTTCACTCACTCACTCACTCAATGTAGTATCATAGAATATTCAAAATTATCTTAAAAGGTTATTAAAATACTTCTGTGAGGCTGTCTTCTTCATGTTATAAAACATATAGAAACAGATTGAATGCAGAATTAGATGTAAGAATCCAGTTGTCTTTAATTAAGCCAGATATTTGCACAACTGTTTAATTGTTACTCTTCTCAGTAAAATTTTTGTTTTGATTTGGAAATTACAGTTTCAAAAAATTCATTTCTGTTAATATGTAATGGGTTTATTCTATTTTTATTTTTAAATGAATTATTTACACTTTTCTTTGATTTAATTTATAATATAATAATTATTGATAGATATCACTCACATTGGGCTTGCCTGGTGGCTCAGTGGTAAAGAATATACCTGCCAATGCAGGAAACACAGGTTCAATCCCTGGGTCAGGAAGATCCCCTGGAGATAGAAGTGGAAACCCACCTCCAGTATTCTTGCCTGAGAAATCCCATGGACAGAGGAGCCTGGCAGGCTACAGTCAATGGGGTTGCAAAAAAAGTCAGACACAACTTAGCAACTAAAACAAAACAAACAAACAAAAAAAAAATCACATTAATAAAAGCTTTTGGGATCAATAATTTTTTAGGAATATAAAGAGTTTCTAATATCAAGAGAGCCATCTACTTACATGAGCATAATAAGTCATGTTTTAATTTTGATTACAATGGGTTTTGAGTTTACCTGTATACATTAAAACACAGCTTTAATGTTTTTTCACAGTTTCTCTAAGCTGAGCAAGTGACCTTTATTTTGTTAATCATTGTATTTTTAAAAAGCTGGAAACTGTCATGTCATTCTGTTTCATTAGAATAACTTAGAAGACCTTTTGATTTTGTTACAACCTGGGTAGTAGATGCTAAGTACAGAGGTTTGACTTAAAGCCCTACTTTTCTTTCATACACCAGGTAGCTACATTCACAGCATATTTTTTTTTATTTCTCTAAAAGACTATCAGCCATATACCGAGTAATATTAGAATGTTCTGTAACTGTTCAGTCATATCTGACCCTTTCTGCAGCCCCAGGGACTGCAGCACACCAGGCTTCCCTGTCCTTCACCATCTCCTGGAGTTTGCTCAAATTTATGTCCATTGAGTCAGTGATGCCATCCAACCATCTCATTCTCTGTTGCCCCCTTCTCCTCTTGCCCTCAATCTTTCCCAGCATCAAGGTCTTTTCCAATGAGTTGACTCTTTGCATTAGGTGGTCAAAGTATTGGAGCTTCAGCGTCAGTCCTTCCAATGAATATTCAGGGTTGATTTCCTTTAGGATGGACTGGTTTGATCTCTTTGCTGTCCATAGGCCTGTGTAACTGTAATTGTTTCTAATAGGAGTCTTAATTTCAAAAGCTCCCATTTTTTAATTTCTTTTAATCTAATTGGGACATAATTTTAATAGGTAAAACTTTCTAAAATTAAAGCCAAGTTTTTACTACTACACAGTAGACAACATTAAAAATTGTATAAAAGTAAAGCAGTTCTTAATACTTCATGAGGAGCTGGGGAGCAATTTTATAATTAGTGGTAGGAAAGTATATTTTCTATATGTTATTAGGGAAGCATTTAGTTAAGTAGTTATTATGGACTTTGTCTCAGGTGCAGAGTTTTCTGTACCTGAGAGAAATCTCATTTTCGGGGGACTTAGCCCAACATTTTAATATATTCAACAAGTATATTTTGTCATTCTGCATCTCTAAAGAAAGTGTTTAACACTTAAAAGTTTGTATAGGAGCCTTTGTTGCTTAAGATCAGTGTCAAGGCATGAAGTATCATTACTGATTTTTAAGAAGGAAGCATAAACTACAGGCAATTGCATGTACTGCTTGTTGTAATAACACTAGAAAATAAACAAATAGAGAAAAGGGAATATTTGTCACATAGGGAACCCAGATGATACAAGGAAGGTAGTAGATTGATGTCTAGGACTGTGGTTATTAATTTAATTTATTAGTATGTCTCAATAAGAGTACAGAGAACTGCCTCAAGTCCACAGGATACTCTTCCCCATTGAAGGAAGGAAAAGGGATGGAAGAGCCTGTACCAGACTTCTGTCTCCTCAGTTCAACTCATCATATGCATATGTCTACTATTTTCATGTTGCTGTGCTATGAAGGTACAGATACTGTGTTAGAAATTGATCCTGCTGTTTAAGGTATTTATGGTCTGAAGAAAGCGGTAAGATAATGATATACTTTAATAGCTCTAAGAGAGAGAAGAACTAAATATAATTGTGAACCTTAAGAAGAATCATTTTTTTTTCATTTATTTTTATTAGTTGGAGGCTAATTACTTTACAATATTGTAGTGGTTTTTGTCATACATTGACATGAATCAGCCATGGAGTTACATGTATTCTCCATCCTGATCCCCCCTCCCACCTCCCTCTCTACCCGATCCCTCTGGGTCTTCCCAATGCACCAGGCCCGAGCACTTGTCTCAAGCATCCAACCTGGGCTGGTGATCTGTTTCACTATAGATAATATACATGTTTCGATGCTGTTCTCTCGAAACATCCCACCCTCGCCATCTCCCAGGAATCATTTTAATTTCCTAGAAGAACTTGGGAGTTGGTGTGAGTGGAGGAAGACCAAAGGAGTTGGTGTTTGAACTGGGTCTTAAAGGAAGAATAGGTAGTATTTCAATAGACCTCAAAAAGGGAGAACAGCACCTCAGGAAATACTGGTTCAAATGTCTAAATTCTGCACAACACAGAAAAGATCTGCCAGGTTAGAATTCCCAAGATTTCGTTTACAAACGAATCTAACTTGATCTATGCTGCTCTGTGGTGTATTACATGAAAAGTGGGAAATTAGGTGTACTCTTTGCTCCTTACTTCTGCATGGCACTGGACTTCAACTTGATTTTAGATTTACTGTTTAAAGGAGTAGCTAATGTGGCCTTATGTAAATCTTTAAAAAATGAAACTGAAGTTTACCTGACACCATCTCCACACTAAAGTTGATGTACTCCAAAATGAACAAGGTACTGTCCCAGTCCACTACACCTGACAGTTTACTAGGGGGAGAAGGAGGTAGAGAAGCTGACAAATACACTCCTTATAGTGGAAATGTTTTGAGATTGGAAGTTAAAAATCTTAAGCGGTATGTGTTGTTGAAGAAAGCTGAAATTCATGCTCTTAGTTACAAGATCTTTTTTGCAGTGTTCCTCAAATGATCATACTCAGTGGTAGAGCTCTTGCAGAAAGGGCTTGGTTGCCTTGGTTTTAAGAGCTCAGTTAGAAAGGGGAACCGAAGTCTCAGACCTTTAGAAGGCAACTGGATTCCCCACTTATGAAGGGGAATTTCCAGTGCTCTTTGGATCCTCAGTGAATATTTGCCACACCCTCTGTCCGGGGCTGGGCTCCTGAGGCTCCTGGGGTCCCTATACCACTCAGGCTCCAAGGACTAGAGGAGATGATGTGTAATTTGCAAGAATCTTGCCTCAGATGGCATTACAACTTTCTGCTTCCCAATCTTTTCTCACTAAATGACCTTAGATCTCAGTTACTTATTACAATACATATTTTTATTGTATGGATGGTCAATACATATTTTAATCTAGAGTAGGAGAAGTAATAATTTTATAATCTTTTAGGCCATTTTGGAATAGTGGGAAATAATGTATATTCAGGTAATGGCAGACATTTAAATATAAGTTTACTATAAAATTACACATCTATGACAATCTAATTTAAAACCCATTCTTTTCTCATTTAGGGATAGAGAGTTTTCAGAACATCTCTGTGTTCATTTCCATTTGTCCGTTTCTTCTGAAATATGTAATGGCATCAATTTCTATAAACCCAGTCTTTATTTCTGCAATTGTCTGCCAGGAAATAAGATGACATCAGTATTATTTCAAAGCATTGAGCCACCTGCCCATCTCTGTCCTTTTTGCAGTGGCTTCTGGCAAAATGGAACATCTAAAAAGGAGAGGAGAGTCAGCATCCGTAATTTACTGTTTGTATTGATCATTGCAGTTACTTTTCTTACAGTCACATTTAAAATTTTTGTTTGAACATGTTTTTTATACTTAAGATATTTTGTCACTGCAGTGCGTTAAATTTTTTTTGAAGTTATTAAACTATCTTCTAAGGATACCTTTATATGTTCAGTGGAATCAAAAATTTCCACTTTGACAGAATTTTTTATATGTTAAACATATTTTTTAACCTCTTAAAGTGTTTGTATGTACAGTTATTTACACACATTACTTTCAGTATTATTCTCTCCTATAGATATAAATTCATAAGGCACTTTTACATTTTAATGGATAGAATTTGTATGTTTTTCTTTTACATTTTAATGGATAGAATTTGTACTTTTTTTGCTTTTCAATTTTTTAATGAAATAAACTCGAGAAATGTAGAAATTAAATTCAATAATTTATTTTAAAGATATTTAGTAGCTTAAAATGCAGCAATTAGTTCTCTTTAACAGCCTGTTAGGGGCAAGTAATTTACTAATTACCTCTAAAGACTGATAATTTTAAGAATTCATAACTTTCACATATCTTAATTTTCTAGTGGGATTAATTTATCTAAAGTGATCTAGTAAATTACCTAACAGAGAAGTGTCAGATTAAGCAATTTTTTAAAATATAATTCATCTTTATGCCTTTAGTGTTTTGTTTTCCAGTAGATAATTACTTAGTAGGCATAATTTCAGCTGATGAATTTCAAGCATAACTTCTTTCAGCTATAATAACATATCTGAAAAAAGATATGTTTTTGTAGCACTCTTGAGATCATAACCTTTTGTGCCACTCGAGATCATAACCTTTGTAAAATAATCTCTTAGGACACATGACACTGATATATAAAAAATATGAGTCCTTATTTTATAACTAGTTTTTCTCTCGATTGAAATTGTTGGATTTTATGGAAAAACTTTTAAGCAAATTCTGTGAATGTCGTCTTAAGGTATTTGAAGGAAACTAAATTAAATTTACTACTGTCTCAAGTTTCTTACATATTTTATATCTCCTTTTATTTTTAATGAGTCAACATATTGGAGAATTTCCTTTCTTCTTTTTAAGTTAGTGATTTGAAAATTGTCATCAAATTGAGACTCTAAAGAATGGTATCTGCAAACTTTTCTGCCATTGTGATTAATTTGTTGAATTTTCATTTTCCAGTCTTATTATCCAAGTCAAATTTTTATTTCTATGAAGTTACCTTAATACCTGTTTATTCTGCTTATGTTCATTCCTGAATTTTTAACCATTTTGTATCTTTGCATTATCCAAATAGCTGAAACCAAGACTAATCAATGCTATGGAGCCATGCTGTGCCATGGAACCTTTGGCAATGATAGAAGAATCCAGCTTGGTACCCACATGTGGCTGTTACATACTTGACATGCGGCTAGTACAGTCAAGACACTTAAGTTCTTATCTCCTATTTAATGTTAATCAACTTAAATTTAGGTTTCTCTGGTGGCTCAGATGGTAAAGAATCTGCCTGCAATGCAGGAGACCAGAGTTCAATCCATGGGTTGGGAAGATCTCCTGGAGAAGAGAATGCCTACTCCAGTGTTCTTGCCTGGAGAACTCCATGGACAGAAGAGCCTGGTGGGCTACAGTCCATGGGGTCACATAGAGTAGGACGAAACTGAGCAACTAATACAACAACAAACTTAAATAGCCACATCTGGCTAAGGGATACTATAATGTACAGTACAGTTAAAAAAACAAACCAGGACTTGATTTTTTGTTTCATTTTTACAGTTGTGAAACAAGATTTATGACTTAAAGGTCATTGTGTAAGATTCACTACTATGATCAAAATCATTTATTACCTAGGGTAGGATATTAGCTTTATATTTAAGAGAGGAAAACTTAGCAAATATTCCTCAAAATCAGTGCAACTGCAAGTTATTTTCACTTCTAATATAGACCAACCCTGGAATTCTTCTATTAGAGTAGCATATGTTGAGGAAGTATATCACAGCTGTTCTAGTTTGGGGTGTTTTATTTTGTTTTAGGGGAAATTGACAGAATGATAAAAATGAGATCTTTTGTATTGCACTTTTGTGTTTTTGTCTTTTTTTTCTTTTTTAAGTGTTATCTCCTCAAAAGCTAGGGCCTAGAATTGACATGACTCTCAGTTGTGAGGGGAAAACATTTCTTAGCATGAGAGACACTCTTACAGTTGAGACCTAGCTGGGGAAAGGAGAGCTGAAAGATATTGTTGGGAAAAGACAATGATCAGATTTAACAACTGACTAAGTGCAGATTCCTAAGATAAAGAGTCTCAGATAACTCTGTAATCAGAGCGAGGGTTATTGTGTGGTGATTTTATAACTTAAAGAGGAAAGTAAGGGCCAGCTGGTTTAGGGTAGGAGATTGGTTTTAAACATGTTAATTTTAAGGTTCCAGCATGTCACAGGCAGTTCAAAATGGCCCAGGTCCAATGGAAGGGCCAAGCAGTGCCAACTCGAGCTCTTTAGCAAAGGTGCAGGAGTCTGTTACAGGGCCTGCTTGCTTTTCATATCACACAACCTTCTCTCTCCTTTACCCACTCCACCCTCCTCCTGCCAGTATGGTGAGGCTCACACAATCCAGCAGAGTTTTGTTTGTATCAGGAAGATGGACGCCGTGGGTCAGAACACTCACTTGAGAGAATAAGTGTCGATGAAGGAGATGCAGGGAATGTCTAGGAAGAGAGTACAAGTGGTGAAAGAAGTCAGAGGGTTGGGTGCTTGAGAGCCAGGAAAGCCAAACTAGGGGAGACTTGCCTAGCAAAAGGCAGATCTTCTGAGTTTTGCACGGAGGCAAGAAGGCTAGAAATCACAGAGGTAGCCTCTCAGCTGGGATCTGAAGAATGTGAAGAGATGCCCTTCAGTCGGTGTGAAGTTTCAGTTATGCTAAATGACAAAGTCCTAGACATCTGTTACACAACGTTGTGCTTATAGTTAACAGTAATGTACTGTACAGTAATTACTGTAATTTGTTAGAAGGGTAGAGCTCATGTTATATATTTTTTACCATAAGTTTTAAAAGGGGAAAAGACAAAGTCCTTGATACTTTTTTGCAGCCTGTACTATGTGCAGACATTGAGACAAAAGATTCTTAGAACTGGCTGATTTGTTTTTTTTTTTCTTTTCCCAAATTGCTTCTGTCTGAATTCACTCTCAATATGGTTGACAGCATTTCTGCAATTAGATTAAAATGCTTGGTTATGGGATTGAGTAGGTGTGACCATCAAAGCAATAACTCTGCAGAGGAGTCATTTAACATTTCAAAAGGCATTAAGATGCCTGAAGATGTGATTTCACAAAAATCACATTTAGTCTTGAGCAGCATGTCTGTGATGGTGGAGCCTTGTCCAGTGGCGATATCTCCACAGGCTGTGCAGTCAGTCAGAGCCACAGGTGGTTGTTGGACACTTGAAATGTGACCAGTGTGATTGAGCAACTGGACTTTGAATTATATTTAATTTTAATGAATTTAAATGTAGTCACATGTGGCTGATGGCTATTGTATAAGGCAACCCAGGTCTAGAGACTTCAGGGAAGTTAATCAGAGCACGAGTAAAGTAGGAACCCAGTTCTTGGGCATTTTGCATTTGAAATGAAAGATGAGGAAAGGTTTTGCAAAGTATTGTCGGAGACCGGAATTCCAGCTTATGGTTGTAAATGGAATCTTTTGGATATGGTATTGAGAAAATGGAGTATTTCCTACCATATCAGTAAACAAGGATGTCAGGGTCATCAGTGATTTCAGCTCTCCAAATGTGAATTTCTGAGCCCTGAGGGCACCCAGGAAGCTGAATTGATCTGGTAGCCATGGCTGCAGCCACTCCCTGTGGTGAGCACAGAAGCTCAGGATGTAAAAATATGCAGGATACTGGCCCAGAGAGCTGAGATGCATATGAAAGGAATGATGTCAGTGAGCCTAGGCTCTTGCATCTTCCCACATATAGAAAAATGCTAAATTCCTTGACTTGAGGTATCTGGTTTTCTTTAATTCACAAAAATACTTTTGATGTTCAGACCTGCTCTTTGTTGCAAATTTCTATTTAACCTGGCTCCTCCCCCTGCCTCCTTAGAGCAATTCTCTCAGGGTTACTTGAAATGCTGCCTCCTGGGCTTAAGTCCTCAAAATTTCCATCAAATAAAACATAACTCTCAACTTTTTACCAACTGAGCTACAAAATGAAGTCACTCAGTCATGTCCAACTCTTTGGACCCCATGGACTATAGCCTGCCAGGCTCCTCCATCCATGGGATTTTCCAGGCAACAACAGTGGAGTGGGCTGCCATACCCTCCTCCAAGGAGGCACTCCAGTACTCTTGCCTGGAAAATCCCATGGACAAAGGAGTATGGTAGGCTCCTACAGTTCATGGGGTCACAAAGAGTCAGACATGACTGAGAGACTTCACTCACTCACTCAACTTTTAAGTTATGACTGTTTTTTAAGTCAACAGTACTATCCTACTTCTTTTGTGTTTTATTTTATTGACTTTAAAAACATATAGAGATAGAAAGTAGGTGGGGAATAAACGTTCAGTAAAATGAATTTTAAGGAGAATTTATAAACTGCCTTGATCATTGAAAGAACTTTTTACCTTCATATAAATATACAAAGCAGTTGTATATAGTAGTATCCTCACCAGAAAAGATGCTTCTTTTACAGAAGCAGGAAGTAGGCTGCTTCTTTCAATAGTGACACCATTTTAAAAATATAACTGAAGAAGGCTACATGTTGGTATAATTTTAAAATGTTAGTTTTTCCCTTCTCTTCCATGGGCTTCCCTGGTGACTCAGACAGTCAGGGATCTGCCTGCAATGTGGGAGACCTGGGTTCGATCCCTGAGTTGGGAAGATTCCCCTGGAGAAGGGAACAGCTACCCACTCCAGTATTTTGGCCTCGAGAGTTCCATGGACCATAGTCCATGGGGTCGCAGAGTCGGACATGACAGAGCGACTCTCACTTTCACTTCTCAGTGTATAAATAGCTCTCTTAGGTGAGGCCACATCATCTCTGCCCTCCTCAGCTATTGCAATAGCTTCCTAGCTGGGGGTTTGTTTCTCTTTTGGGGTATTTTTGTTTGTTTGGGGTTTGTTTTTTTTTCCCCCTCTGGAGTGACCGTATCACACCAAGAATTGTATTATTAAAAACACAGATCTGACCCACAACTCTGCCTAGGGAATTTTTATCTGAACTATGTATGCAATTGCTTCCCTGGTGGCTCAGTGGTAAAGAATCCACCTGCCAATGCAGGAGATGAGGGTTCATCCCTTGGTTGGGAAGATCCCCTAGAGGAGGGCACGGCAACTCATGCCAGCATTCTTGCCTGGGAAACCCCATAGGCAGAGGGCAGGCCACAGGCCATGGGTCGCAAGAGTCAGACATAACTTAGTGACCTAGTCACCACCACCAACACCACCACCGTGTGTCCAATTAAAAGTTTCAGAAACATTTTTTGAAGGCTGTCTTTCACTTTTGAGGTTAGTGAGTTAAGTGAACATTTTCTCAACTGATGAAAATAAAATTGGTAAAGCATTTTTTCATTAGCATATTGGTAGTATGCAACAAGAACTTTATAAAGATTTATAACCTAAACCCCAGTAAATCCACATCTGGGAATCTTTCTAAAGAAACCACCTTAAATACTGCAAAGTATGCCCCCCAAGTCTCTTTATACAAAGATATTCATCATATCTATTCACTATTTACAATAATGAAACCATACATACACCACCGTAAACTATACACCAACATAAACCGTGGTGGTTTAGTGGCTAAGTCATGTCTAACTCTTGTGACCCCGTGGACTAGAACCCACCAGGTTCCTCTGTTCATGGGATTTTCCAGGCAAGAATATTGGAGTGGGTTGCCATTCCCTTCTCCAGGGGATCTTCCTGACCCAGGTATTGAGCCCACATTTCTTGTGTCTCCAGCATCACAGGCAGCTTCCTTATTCGCTGAGCCATTGGGGAAGCAACTGACTAAGTAAATGATGATTCATAAAATGATGTACTTCCATACTGCTTTGTATATGCATATACAAACTATGATATAGTTAATGCATTTCTGCCAGTCTATTACTTTTTCGTACTTCAGTTTCATACTATTACAGTTTCATACTTTTACTGTACTTCAGTTCAGTCACTCAGTTGTATCCAACTCTTTGTGACCCCATGGACTGCAGCACGCCAGGTTTCCCTGTCCATCGCCAACTCCCAGAGCTTACTCAAACTCTGGTCCATCAAGTCAGTGATGCCATCCAACCATCTCCTCCTCTCTTGTCCCCTTCTCCTCCCACCTTCAATCTTTCCTAGCATCAGGATCTTTTCCAATGAGTCAGTTCTTTGCATCAGGTGGCCAAAGTATTGGGAGTTTCAGCTTCAGCATCAGTCCTTCCAATGAATATTCAGGGCTGATTTCCTTTAGGATTGACTGGTTGGATCTCCTTGCAGTCCAAGGGAATCTCAAGAGTTGTCTCCAACACCACAGTTCAAAAGCATCAATTCTTTGGCTGTACTTAGCACATTGTGACGGAGAAGGCAATGGCACCCCACTCCAGCACTCTTGCCTGGAAAATCCCATGGACGGAGGAGCCTGGTAGGCTGCAGTCCATGGGGTCACAGAGTCAGACATGACTGAGCAACTTCACTTTCACTTTTCACTTTCCTGCATTGGAGAAGGAAATGGCAACCCACTCCAGTGTTCTTGCCTGGAGAATCCCAGGGACGGGGGAGCCTGGTGGGCTGCCATCTATGGGGTCGCACAGAGTCGGACACGACTGACACAACTTAGCCGCAGCAGCACATTGTGAATGCTCAGTGAATATCTGCTGAATAAATGAACAAATGAAATCGTATCAGTTGCTTCTTATCAACTGGTTAAAATTAACAGATGTTATATTCTTTTTAAGTATAGTAGTATGCAGTTCCACTTGTGGTGAAAATGTATTTCAGATTTAAACCTTGGCCAATCCAGAAAATATTTTTGTAGGCAAAATAACTATTTCAGACCTTTAAAGGTAAATCAGTTGATAAATATATCAAGTAATGATTTTAAAAAATAAATCATATTAGTAATAAATCATTCTGTATCTCCAAAGTCCCTTTGTACACTTTTAGTTTATTTTTCTCTCCCTGTATTTTCTCTGAATTTCATGTATTTTTAAAAATAAATATATATAAAAGACTCCACTTATCTCCCTATTGACATTTTCCCCCTCAAACCTGTGATCTGTCCTCACAATCAGTTCATCTAGCTGCTTTGTTTATTTGAAATGATCAGTTGTCAAGGAAATTGCCTTTCACATACTGGTGCATTAGGCTGTGTTATATAGAGAGTATTCAAATTTTTATTTCCTATAATTTACCAAGACTAGCAAGGGGAAGAAGTCTGTCATTTTCTTCTTAATTATTTTTCTAGGTAAACCCAGATGATGGTTGATGCAGGCAAGAAATACCAATATTAGAAATTCTAAATTGTTTCTTTTGACATGGAATCTTCTAATGTACTTCACCAGCAGATTGAGATCTCTTTGTCACCCCTTGACAAATATAACCTAGATGATTAGTTCTTCCTAAAGCACTAGCAGTTTAAGATGATCATTATTTAATATATTTATCTCACTAGCACCCTGAAAATTGCTGGAGATTGTGTGCCAAACTTCTGAAGGCAGGGCCCATGTCTATCTTGCTTACCCTGTATCTTGAGGCTACCACAGTATCTGGTTCGGTTCTCAAAAGATTATTGAACACTTGACTGCTTCCTAATGAAGTCAGGGATTCAAATACTTTTTTTGTGTTTGGTAGACTCTTGGACTGTAAGGAACAAAAAAGATTCAGGCTACCTTGCGGAGAAAGAGATAGGGAAGGAGGGAGCGGGGAGAAGGGCAAGCTTAATGTTAACATTCCTCTCCTGTTAACATTCCTTCCCCTGTTCTTCAGTCTCTCACTCGGTCGTTATAATATTCACAAACCGCAGCATAGTCCCTGTTTTCACGGCACGACTTTGGAGGGCTTCTATTTCACAAACTTCCCATCTCTTCTCCTGGTAAGAAGGGTCTCAAAACCTGAGAGCCTGCCTCTGACCCTGCCTGCTCTTCCTTATGCCTGCAGAGGAGGAAGTTCGTTCCTGGTGGGAGTTTTTCTGACTTATAGATGAATGTACTTAAATGGGGCCACAAAAACAATATTTTAAAAAAAAGTTAAAATGAACACAGACATACCATTGGTAATCTGGCAGTTATTAATACTAAGTAGAATAGCGATAGAACAATAAACATTGTTATAGTCTCCATTTCTCAGGTTAAATTAACCTCTACTTCTCCATGTTTTACATTTTTCTTACCTAAAGCTTCAGAAGTTTATATTAGATATGCTTATTCCTATTTTATTCAGAAAGAAAAACAGAAATAAGACCATTGCTTTAGGAGGTTATATGTAATACTCTTAGAATCTAACTTTTCCTTTAGCTTTCAAATTGAGGTTTAACAGTGTCCTAATATACTATTAGATATGATTTTATTATGGAGGCTGATGTTTCCAGTCATGTGAAATATGGGCTAAAAAATCTCTGGTGCTATAGAATATGACTGAGGGAAATAATATTTGAGGAGCCTGCCTGTGTACCCAGCGCTGTGGTAGGAGCTTTTCTGTCTCATTATCTTGTTCATACAATGACCCCGTAGGTTGTTTGCTGTTGTTGTTTGTTATGCGGCTGGAAGGGGCGGAATCCAAGACTAACACTCTGATTTTACATAATTCTATTTACTTATTCCATTTATTTTATACTTTAGCAATTTATACCAATTTAACTTTTCGTAGAAAGTCATCATTAATACATAAAACTTTTCTTTTAAAAACAGGATAAAAGAATCAGAGTATCTCAACCCTTGACAAGAGGACCAAGTGCCTTTATTCCAGAGAAGGAAGTAAGTCAATCTGTCTTAATATATATAAAGTGATTTTAAAAATAACTCAATTGTGTCAAAGAATATCTGCATTTTTTTAATATGGAAGTAAACATGTGTTTTGCTCTTATTTGTCAGAAAACCACAGAAGTATTTTCAACTTCACTTGAAAGATTGTATGTGTAATAATTGTCTTATCCGGAGTTAGACAGTACTGCAAGTTTAGAAAAATATAAATTTTACCATATTTGATTTCAAATACATTTCTGAACAAAGCTGCTAACAGTAATAAAACTTAATATTATCATGTAGGTTTAAGGTATTAAAATGGCCAGTGTTTCACAGTGATTATAGGTTACATAAATGTTAAGAAAAGACATTTTAAAATGAAAAAGTAAGTTTTCCAAATCTATTGAAGAAAACATGATATTATATCACTAGTAATTAATCTTTTCATTTGGTTCTAAGTCTCTCATGAGACAGAATGTCAGAGAATCTCCACTACAAGCTGCACTTTTGATGAAGCTAGAGGAGTCAAGATGGTAAATGCAGAAAGAAAGTTTGGGAAATGACACAAAAGATATTATAAGAAAATTTTCATGCCTGTTTAGTGGTTATACATCTCTATGAAAGATCACAGCAATGTTTAGGACCTGGAGATTGCTAGCTGCCTTTAACTTATACTTGGGCTAAGAAAAATTTAAGGCCCATTAATTGAGTTTTTCTCAGCTTCAAGGAGTTATTAACTCATATTAACCATGGTTATATATACTGATTTACTATTGGTTATATATACTGATTTACTATTTATTAATTATAAAATATATCATTTATCTTAAAGCACTAGCATTACTCCTATATTGTTCAGAAATTAGTCAACACATATTTAGAGTACATATGATGTTTCAGGTATCCCTTAAAGAATGAGTAGAATTTGAATAATAATACATGTCAGGTCGTCACTAGAGTCAGCAGTTCCATCATGTTCATTTTGCCTTTTTAGTGACCTTGCCATTTACATGAAACTCCAAAGTTACCTGTAATGTTTCAGGAGCTCAGGGACTGTAGCTGATCTAGGTGGTGACCACGCATTAGAGAAACTGTTGGGCTTGTCCTGGTTCCCTCATAGAGCACACGGCTGCTCTTAGCAGAGTGATTGCCTAATACATATATAAAGACTTCCTGAAATACTGCCATTTACACAGAATGTATTTGGAGACAATCTAGTTTGCAGCAGCAACGGCTGTTTTCAGGCTCTGTTGCATCATATAAATCTATTAATGTTTTTTAGGCATCAGTTAAGCAGAAGAATCTTCTGCTGGAAAACAAAAACAACAAATATCCTGTCCCTAATTATATAGAGTTTATCATGATCCTATTCCATTTTTAACTGTCGTCTTGGTTCCCTGTAGTTGACAAAATGGGAGGACATGAACAAATGGAAATACATTTGGTTTTATAGTGAGCCAAAGTGGAATTGCCTTTTTTTTTTAACACCGTTGTAATTAACATTTCCTCACAATTAACACTTTTCAAACATTACATTTCCTTTGGGATTAAATTTTCCTCAATCAATAGTGCCTTTGTATAATCTCTACTTATCTTCAGAAGAGATTGTGAAGCCAGCACCGAAAAGTAAACAGAGCTTCTTAAGAGCAGTGTGGCTCTTTAGAAAGACCACGAGTCTAGATTTGAGGAGATCTAGATTCTAGACCAGGCTCTGCTATTAAATAGCTATATGAACTGACATTTAATCTTGAGTCTGTTACCTTATCTAAAATAAGGGACAAATTCTTCTTAAGTCTAGAACTCTAATTCTAAAATGTCAATAAATAATGAACCAAGCCAAGAAATACACATCTGATGTCCATTGATTCCCACTGAAACAAGTCCTTCCACGGGGTGCTAATAAGCTCTTAACACCTTCAGAAGCCAATTGTTGGTATGACGCCTAAGCTGTCATTGTTTATAAATCTGTATGTAAATAATCTATTTTTGAGAAAGTCCTTTTGATTTTTTCAGATGCTGCACATCCATTTTAATAACTTACCTTGTTTCTAGTAATTAATAAGCTTAAAATGGGAATCTAGTGTCCTCTTAATTTTTCAATTAACACTTTCCTACAAATTATCCTATTTTTCTTTGTCCCCAAAAAAGACTGCAGAAAGCTTTTTTAATGTTGAATAACGAAAACAAGCAAGGGATCAGACTGAAAAATGTCTGTCCTAAGATATAGTCATTAAGTGTGTTCATAGGCTATTGAGAGAAAATTCTGAATGCTTTCCTTCCCCACGACTCAGTGTGACAATAGCCAGGCAAGCAGGCCCTGAAAATTTTTGCCTTATGTGCCTGGCAAAGCAGATGGAAGCTTCTTTTCTCCAATTTCATAGCTGTGTGTATAATGTTTGATAATTTGACATTTGTTGTTTAATAAATTGTGGTCCCAGAGCCAAAAATTGAATGATGCTTTTGTTTTCATTTCTGTTTCTAGTATGAACAACTGCGTTATTTCAGTGTCTGTTAATATCAAAAGGACCTTCATTGGCTTCAGTCGTGGAATAATGCATCTAAACCACTGGTGTGTTTACTTCTCAGTCGTGATTTTGTTTTGTGTTTCTTGGTTGAAAGGTTGTCCAGGCAAACACAGTGGATGAACGTACTAACTTTCTTGTGGAAGAATACTCTACATCCGGTCGCTTGGACAACATCACCCAGGTCATGAGCCTGCACACGCAGTACCTGGAGTCCTTCCTGAGGAGCCAGTTCTACATGCTGCGCATGGACGGCCCCCTCCCTCTACCGCACCGGCACTACATCGCCATCATGGTGCGCTCACTTCCGGTTCCTGTGTTCGCGTGACTTCGTCCTCATTTACTCCCTCTCCCTGCTGGTATTACATGTGGTGCAGAGCTCAGTGTCATTTCGCGGAAACAACAACTCAAGAAGCTTGTGACCTTTTGGATTCCAAATCTACTGGTTACATCTTGAATGTTGTAACCCACTTAATATACTGAATGTTTCTGACTTAATTATTAGTAAAGTCGTCTCCCATGTTTAATCTCATGATTCAAGATGTTTATAGGGTCGAAAGTAATGTTCCTAGTGTCCCTCAAATTTTCTTTTTATTCCTAATAGTTTTCTTTCAGTATAAAACAGGTTGGTTGTGACTTTTCATCTAGTCATTCTGTACATGAAGAATATCACTAATTTGGCTAAATAATAGCAAAGTATTAGCACCAAAGGTAACTCTGTCAGAGAAGAATTCTTAAATAAGTTATACTACTTCGAAATTTAGTACTTGGTACAAGCTAGTTAACTAGTTAAGGTTTGAGAGGGAGAAAATGATAAATTGGGATAATGGGCAGCAGGAATAAGAAGATAGAAACAGTGCTACAGTTGGACTATTGCTGGAGAAAAGAACAAGATGCAAGTGCAATATATTTGGAGACGTTAGGGGGACATCTGGGCTGGCAGAGCGATCAGAGCCAGACAGGAGTTAGTTTTTATCAAGTTTAATTTGTTTATGCTCTCACTGAAGTTTTAAACAACAAAAAAAGGGCTGCTTCCTGTGTTTTATTAAATGATGAACTTGACTAAGATTACTCAGCTTAAGGTTTTGACGACACTAAGGCTGAAAGCCAACTTAGAATGGTCACGGACAAACAGAAATAAGATGTGGAAAATAGAGTAAAACAGTACTATTTAATTGAGGAAACGAGCGGTGAAAAGTCTGTTTTGCATGGATTTACCAGTTTATCAAGGCTGATTCTGGTTTGCCTAGGAAAGAAAGGGTCAGTGAGCTTCAGTTTCATCTCAATAGGAGGATGGGCACAGATAAGGCTGATTCACAGTTATTTCAAAGGGAATAAGAAAAATATTCAAACTAGTATATATTCTGAATTGGTACAAGTTAATGAGATTTCATTGTGTTTTAAATAGAATACAGTTGATATCACTTACCATAATGAAATGAACATATACTTCCTTCACATAAATAGAAAATAGGTTCTAGATTGACCCCTACCACTTCTGGATGAGGAAGTAATTGGCTTCATGTGACATTTACTTATATAAAGTATCAGCTTTATGTATTAATTCAAGAATCTATGACAACATTTTGATGAAAGTTTTAGGAAGAGCATTCTCTAAGAAAAGAATTATTAGCTATAAACATGAACTTTAAATGACTTGTCTTAGTAATTGTATAAGACGACGGTACCATGACTGTTTTATCCACCAACTCTTTTTTTGTGTGTTGTAGGCTGCAGCTAGACATCAGTGTTCTTACTTAATAAACATGCATGTGGATGAATTTTTAAAGACAGGAGGTATTGCTGAATGGTTGAATGGTTTGGAATATGTACCACAAAGACTGAAAAATCTTAATGAAATAAACAAGCTGTTGGCACACCGACCCTGGCTGATCACAAAAGAGCACATTCAGGTACTGAGTATTTCTTTGGGGGAGAAAGAAATTTTACTAATGATTCTTAGTAAGAGTTATTTTCAGTTAAGTATTTTGCTTAAGACTTAATTTGAAATACTTGCATGTTAGGAATTTGAAAAATAAATAAAATAGTGTATTAAAATGTATAGATAACAGAAGTCAGTGGGGTTAAGTTAAATATTAATGAACACTTCTCTGTAAGTGAAAGTCTTTTCAGTCATGTCCGACTCTTTGTGACCCCATGGACTTATATAGTCCATGGGATTCTCCAGGCCAGAATACTGGAGTGGGTAGCATTTCCCTTCTCCAGTGGATCTTCCCCACCAGGAATTGAACAGGGATCTCCTGCATTGCAGGCAGATTCTTTACCAGCTGAGCTACCAGGGAAGCCCACTTCTCTTTTAAGTAATCAGTAATTAGCAAATAGTTATAAGAAAAGTTGATTTCTATTTTCAGGCAGTAGGCAGAACAAAGAAAATGCTTTAGGAGGATAACATATGTAGGTTCTAGTCTTTAACTCTGTTAACTACAAAGTTTGTGACCTTTAGTAAGTTAACTTTTGTGGGCCTTGGTAGTTCACCCTTCTGTAAATGAGATGCCTAGATGAAATGAGTTCTAAACTCTTTTGCAGTTCTAACATTTCATAATTTTAAGATTTTGAAAAAATGATTTTGCAAATAAAAGTGATTTGCCAACTGATGTGTATATACTTACATGCCTCTAGAGACTAGAACTTAGGTAAGAAAGAGAACTGTGATTGACTGGAACACTTGCCCTTCAAAAGTAGCATCAGTAAAAAGCCTCCAGGATGAGGTTGTTGAATTCATGCTTAGCACCATGCTTGGCACTATTCAGTTAGTAGGAGTCATCAGCTAAATAATTATCAGTAGAAGCCTTAGGTACTTAAAATCCCTTCTTCTAATGCATTATAAATTTCCTTGGTTTTGTTTTTTCCCTCGTTTTGTTAGTTATTTGCCCAGTTAAACCAAACTTAGCTTTTGTCAGTCTGTATACTCTCAGATTTGTATGATCTATTAGGGCTTGTTTATAAAATATGAACAAAGCTATAGCATAAAGGTGTTATTTATAGTAGCAAATAAGAAATTTAGAAGCAATTTAAATGTGTAAGGAAATGGAACTGTAGTTCTGGGCTATAATATGCCCACGCTTAATGTAATTAATTGAAGACAGCGGAGCCTCATGAAAATCAAATTTTTCAAAAAGTTTGAAAAGCAGAGAAAAATGGATGTATACTCTGATTATTTAATTATACTTTTAAACATAAGATATGTAAAAGTTACATTACAGTGGTAGAATATGATTGATTTTTCCTTTTTCACCCCCTGAACTTTTGGTAATGTATTAAATTTGTATGTAGTTAAATAATGGAGAGTAAAGCAAAAGCAGTTTTTTGGTTTTAGTTTTTAGATGTGAAGTGAGCCAAGTGAAAGTTTTAGGTTTGAGAACAGACCCCCATACACACACTGAGAGATAGATTAATAGATAAGGATTGATGAGAAAAACCTTGAATGGATTAATAGCTAGAATTGTAATGATTATTGTGTTTAATGGCTTCACTTATGATTCCAACATTCATCTGGAAAAAGTGAAAGTGGAAGTCTCTCAGTCATGTCCAACACTTTGCAACCCCATGGACTATACAGTCTGTGGAATTCTCCAGGCCAGAATACTGGAGTGGGTAGTCTTCCCCTTCTCCAGCGGATCTTCCCAACCCAAGAATCCAACTAGGGTCTCCTGCATTGCAGATGGATTCTTTCCCAACTGAGCTATCAGGGAAGCCCATTCATCTGGAAGATTCAGTAAAATAGCATGTAAAAAAAGTGCTCTGATATTTTTGTTTTGTTGGGTTATTTTGTTTTAACTTTTTATTTTGTATTGGATTATAGCCAGTTAACATTGCTGTGATAGTTTCAGGTGGATAACAAAGGGACTCAGCCATACATATACACATATGCATTCTCCTTTAAACTCCCCTCCCATCCAGGCTGCATAATATTGAGCAGAGTTACCTGTGCTATACAGGAGGACCTTGTTGGTTATCCATTTTAAATAGAGCAGATTTTTTTTTAATGTCCCTTCAAATGTGAGGTAGTTTTCTACAGTGTCTATCATCTGCTGTAGGTTCTTCCTCTGTCAGAGATGATATCTAAAAGACAGTTAAATGTTGACCTACTGAATTAAATATTTATGTTATTTTTTAAGGTAGTCTCTACTTTTAAAACCTTCAAATGAATGGTCTTGCTAGAGAAACTTTAATAAAGTTCCTTCTAGCGTCAATGTTCTTGGATTCTCTAAAATACCTTATTAAAATAGCATAATATAGAAAAGTGCTTTGGAAACAGAAACTCCATTATATGTGTAAGGAATTTCAGAGAAGCCACAATGTAATTCTGTTGTTAGTTTTGATAAGGTTAATGTAATATTGTTTGACCAAAGCTGTATCTTTATTATATGAAACAGTTTAAATGGAACTTTTAGTATTATTACTATAAATGGACATGTGAAATTTTATACATTTTTCCATACTTTCTAAAATTGCTTTGTAACATTCTATGATTTTCACTTTTATTCTTGATTGGCTTTCTCATTTCAGAAACTTGTCAAAACTGGAGAAAATAATTGGTCTCTGCCTGAACTGGTACATGCTGTGGTCCTACTGGCTCATTATCATGCTTTGGCAAGCTTTGTGTTTGGTAGTGGCATCAATCCAGAAAGAGATCCAGAAATCTCCAATGGACTCAGGCTAATACCAGTCAACAATTTCTGTGTGTGTGATCTCGCTAATGACAACAACATAGAGAATGCATCCCTTACAGGCAGCAACTTCGGGGTTCGTTTTCTTAACTGCTTTTCTTTACTGCTTTGCCTTTAAACTAGCTACGTTAAAAACATCTAGAGAAATTATCTGATTAAACAGGATATTATAGGCTTGAAATATTTTGTATAATTTTTTTATTATCCTAAAAATTTAACCTGTTCCTGAAGTTCTGAATTGTCTTAAGGAGGCTTTTAAAGCAATTACAAATCGTAAGGCTTGTAAGGCTGTCCCAGTTTTAGAAATAAGTGATAATATAATCTAATATATATCAAATTCTGTTGTATTGGGTTGGCCAAAAAGTTTGTTTGCATTTTTCTGAAAGCTATTATGGGAAAACCTGAATGAACTTTTTGGCTAACCCAGTAGAATTCTAGATTAAATAAATCCATTCATATAAACTTTCTGTGTTTATGGCTGAAGCAGAAACACTATACCTCTGAAAATGTTGGTTTTGCCATATGATTTTCTTTGGAGTTACTGGAAAGCCCACTTAGGAAATTAATGACTATGCTAGTGCCACTGTACATAAGGTGACATTGGGAGATGGAGACATTTACTAGAACAACTTTTAATATTAATAACACCCAATATTATATTCTCTGGCTCCAGATTGTCGATTCTCTAAGTGAGCTAGAGGCCTTAATGGAAAGAATGAAAAGGCTTCAAGAAGAAAGGGAAGATGAAGAGGCATCTCAGGAAGAAATGACCACTCGCTTTGAGAAGGAGAAGAAAGAAAGTCTTTTTGTGGTCTCTGGAGATACTTTTCATTCATTTCCTCATTCAGGTGCTTTTTCTATTTCACTGTTTTTGCCTTTTGTCTTTGCCTTTGACTTCCCTGGTAGCTCAGATAATAAAGAATCTGCCTGCAATGCAGAAAACCTGGGTTCCATCCCTGGGTCGGGAAGATCCCTATTGTTCTTAGAACCCTGACTGACCACCTCAGACCACCTTCAATATTTTCCACATGGATAATGGAATGATTCCACTATCACGTTTCTTCTATTTAGTTCTCCTCTACCTGATGCTGATACTATTGCTTCCCCTCTTGTGTTGCTGCATCTTTGAATATATTTCAGATCCAGTTGAGAGGCACTTCAGCTATGTATGCAGTTCATGCTCTTATCCTGGATAAAATGTTATTCAGAGCAGACCAACTGCTTATAAAGTTCGATAAGAGTATTTAACCCATCATACTTGTGTGATTTTTTTAATGATAAGTAAAATCCTGTTTCAATAGATGTAATTTGTAAGAAATATCTCTTCCTTTTTTGTGGGTGTGGAGTGTGTGGGAGGATTGTTCTCACACTGCTGGTTTTTTCCAGATTATTTCTAAAGTTACACTGCACTTGCATTTGCATTTCTTTGGAGAAACCTTTGGAATTATATAAAAATGTATTATTCAGGTCATTTTCTTAGGTTGAATTTGGAGGAATTCATCCTGTATTAAAAGTTAGGCTTTTCTGTATCAAAAGACTTCTTTGCTTTAGTCTTTAAAATTCATTTCTTTTCCTAATACTCTGAGAGACTTTGAAATAGGAGGGAAACTTTTCAATTACAACTTAAAAAGATATTGAACACCAGAGTACATGTTATTAAAATAGCATGGATTCAGTAGACTTTGAAAGCTTAAACCCTTCCAAGTCATCAATCTACATAACATTTAAAGTAGAGCTCCATAGGTTTAAAAGAGGGCTTCAAAATGACTAGTCATGAGGTCAGTCAGTTTCATAAATCCTGAGGGTAATTGATTTGGCCATGACTGGTTTGTTAATATTTTTTTTTTTTTTTTTTTGGTTTGTTAATATTAAATATGGCATTGACCAATAGCTCTCAGAAATTTTACCAGGAAGAACAAGGTCCCTCTTTTATCATTTCCCCAGTGATTTCTTTTATGAAAGATTTTATTTACCAAATTGAGTATATCTATTAATAATTTCTCAGAACTTCTGACCAGCAGGGAATCCCAAACATAAAGAAGCGTTTCAGTTATTGGTTTGCTATTCATACTACAGACATTTATTGTACTCCACGTAGACTCAGCAGAGTGGTAGGCACTAGTGTTTTCAGGCTAAATGAGACGTGATTGCTGCCCTCTGCAGGCTCTCATTGCTAGCAGGAGAGAGAGAAATAATTGCAATACAAAGCAGAAAGTGAGGAGTAAATGGAGCCAGTGATGGAGAGGGAGCAGTGTGGACAGAAGGGGTCCTAGGAAAAGACCTCCTCCAGCCGCTTGGTTGTAAGCTAAACCTTAGAGACTTGAGTGCAAGGGAGTCAGGCAGTGGCTCGGGGATGGGGAGTTGGTGGTAAACAGCACACCTGCCTGAGCCAGCGCACAGTGGTGAGGAAGCAGGATGGTGGGTGCAGGAGCAATTGATTCTGCGTTGTTAGGACGTGACACATGAGGTAGGTACTGTCAACAGGAAGCTGATTAGGTAGATAGAGGGCTTATCATGATGACCTTTCCAGCCTTAAAGATCATGTAACCAGCCATATTTGCGACATGTTGAGTTGTGATGCCTATAAAACCTCCAGTCTGGAAACATCTACAACTGCCTCTCAGACTTTAATATGCATGTGAATCACTGAGGAATCTTGTTGAAATGCAGATTTGTGTTCAATCTGTCTGCACCAGGACCTGAGAAGCTACGTTTCATTCATGGCTTCATGTAATGCCCACGCTGCTGGTCTGCACACCACACTTGGAGCAGCCAGGGTTGAATAGGAGAAGGTTTTAAGCCCAAAATAAAGTTTTGGAAGTTATCAGTATATATTTGGGAGTTAAAATCAAAAGAGCTGTTTATAAAAAATCATCCAGAGAAAACAAGTGGGACAAAGGAAAGTAATGAGCCTAGGATAAACCTTCCAGGGAAGCCAATATTTTAAAATGCAAACATTGTATTAAAGTTAGTAATATGTATTTAGTTTTAGACATTAATTTTTGTAAGTATGAAAAATTTGGGTTTGCCTGGTGGCTCAGTGGTAAAGAACCCACCCGCAATGCAAGAGATGCAGGTTCTTTCCCTGGGTTAGGAAGATCCCCTGGAGAAGGAAATGGCAACCGACTCCAATATTCTTGCTTGGGAAATCCCATGGACAGAGGAGCCTGGCAGCTACAGTCCATGGGGTCACATGGGGTGAAAAATTCTAATATACATCTCTTTATAACTAAAAGTAAGGAGACACGAAATCCAGAAAAAGAAAGTAAACTTATTTAGCATACTTTACCTGACATAAATAAAACACTGTATCCCAAACTGCAACCTATACCATTATTTTCAAGTGCACATAGAAAATTTACCAATATCAACCATATACTGTTAATAAAGCAAGTATCAGCAAATTTTAAGAGATTTAAACTTTACAGGGTATAACTTTTGACTGTAACAGAAGTAAGCTAGAAATCAGTAAGGAATAACTAGAAGTTTCTCAAATGTTTAGAAACGAAACAGTATACTTCTAAATAGTTCATAGGGAAATAAAAAGTTGCAGTGGAAATTAGAAAATATTTGGAGCTGAATGGCAGTGAAAGATGGCACAGACAGTATTTATTTATTTATTTGTCTATTTTTGGCCATGCTGGGCAGCTTGCAAGATCTTAGTTCCCTAACCAGGGATTGAACTCAGGTGCCCTGCAGTGGAAGCTCAGAGTCCTAACCAATGGACCACCAGGAAATTCCCTAGACATTGATTTTTTAAAGCTTCTCTAAGACCACTAGAGCTTGAAGGACATAAACGTTTTATTTCTTTTAATTTTTTTGTTTAATTTATTTATTCTTGACTGTGCTGGGTCTTCATTGCTGCACAGGCCTTTTCTCTAGTTGTGGTGAGTGGGGGCTACTCTCTTTTTAAAATTTTTTAAAGATTCATCCATCTTACTACTACTGACTCAAATTCGTTCCTTTATGGCTGAGTAATAATCCATTGTATATATGTACTACAACTTCTTTGTCTGTCGATCGACATCTAGATTGCTTCCATGTCCTGGCTATTTTAATAGTGCTACTCTCTAGTTGCAGTGCTCAGACTTTTCATTTCTGTGGCTTTTCTTGTTGTAGAACATGGGCTCTAGGTACACAGGCTTTAGTAATTGCAGCATTCAGTCTTCAGAGCACAGGCTTTTGCTCCGTGTCGTGTGGGATCCTCTTAGACCAGGGATCGAACCTGTACCTCCTTCATTGGCAGGCAGATTCTTCACCACTGAGCCGCTGGGGAAGCCCTTTTCTTATTATTGAAAGTATATTTTATTTTATTTTTTATTTTTTTCCCATTTATTTTTATTAGTTGGAGGCTAGTTACTTTATAATATTGAAGTGGGTTTTGTCATACATTAACATGAATCAGCCATGGAGTTACATGTATTCCCAACCCCGATCCCCACCTCCCACCTCCCTCTCCACCCGATTCCTCTGGGTCTTCCCAGTGCACCAGGCCCGAGCACTTGTCTCATGCATCCAGCCTGGGCTGGTGATCTGTTTCACCGTAGATAATATACATGTTTCGATGCTGTTCTGAAAGTATATTTTAGAATGTCAGTCTTTCCCTTCTTGGATGCTTGAGCAAGGACTTTTGCCTTCTAAAGTGAACTTTGACCAGCAAGTCTTAGACCTTAGTGGAAAGTTATATTCTGATTTTAACAAGAGGCTATATCATTTTTAAATTAGGAAATAAATTGTTTCATTCTTTAATCTTCACCATTCCCAGTACTAAATTTGCTGGTCACACAAAGATAAGAGAAAAATGACTCAGTATGTGGCTGAGTTATTTTTGTAGACTTACCGTGTTTTAAAATGGAAATAGAAACTTATTTTTCCCTATAACAAGTTTCTTGGTTTGATCAGTATGATAAAGCATTTCAGATTCCATTTAGAGATTCTAAGAATAGTTTTTCAAGTCTTTTGAAGAAAATGTTTGAAGTTTTCTACAAGGGTATTATTCTATAGCTTGGTAACAGAGTTGACTAGCATTTATTAGTTTTCTGCTTTTCAAATTAGAATGATGTTCCATTACTGTAACATAGTATTTTCTGTATTTTATTTGTATCCATCTCCTAGGAGCAGAAGAATGTGGATAATATGCAAAGTACTATTTCCTTTGAGTCCAGAGTTTGAAACATTTGTTTAAATAGAATTAAAATTAGAGTTTTAGATTTGTCAGAATATTAATTTTAACTCCTTTTTAAGAAATTTTTAACTTCTTAAGGTAAATTTAGGGGAAAGAATATTTGTATTGGGTCGGCCAAAAAGTTCATTTACATTTTTCTGTAACATCTTACAGAAAATCCCAAGTGAACTTTTTGGCTAAACTAATATTTAGATATTTTAATTTAGTTCAATTTTTTGCCTCAATAGCTACAGCTAAATGTTACAGTTGCCAGTATTTAGTAATGAAATTGTATTCAAAACTTGAGCAAAAGTTATTTTGTGTGAATATAAGGCATGTAGTCAATATTGTCACTATGGAAATCCTTGGAAAAGCTAAAGTGAAAAATGAAAAGAAAGTGCAGTTAATTCATTGTTCTAACTCTGTACAGTGTTCTTAACACCAGATTGTTCATTATTGTACTTAGATTTTGAGGATGACATGATTATAACATCTGATGTCTCCCGATATATTGAAGACCCTGGTTTTGGATATGAAGACTTTGCCAGACGAGGGGAGGAACATTTGCCAACTTTCCGAGCTCAGGTATGAGATGCCTTTAATTGAGAGAAATTGGAGAAAAGATACTGTCATTTTAACTGTGAAATGTTGAATAAGTTGACTCCCAAAGAAACTAATAGATCATTTTGATAGAATCTATAAATATCTTTATTTAACCTACTTTTCAACCTTGTCTAATTTGATGTTCCAGTTGATGGATTATTATTTTAGTATCCCCTCTACCTCCAGCCCCAAGAAAGCAAAAGGAAACTGCTTTATGTGGTTACTTGCATTATTGCATGGTAGTAGTATCATGTTCATGTTTTGGAGAGAAGCAGGGAGGAAATTGAGTGATATGTTCACATTTATAATAAGAAGGCATTTTTATAAAAAGGCCATATGTCTATAATTATGGACTGAAGGGCCACCTGTTCCCCATCCCTAGATAAGAGCCACAGTAGCAATGTGGTTCATAAAGACAGTGCAAGCGAGATCAAAGACAGACTCCTCTGTGCTTGTTTCAGATGATCTGCTAGCCATCCGTGTCACTGAGCAGGTTTTGTCACGTAGGAAAATTCCAGGGCCTTCTGGGGTCCTTCCAGATGAGGGCGTAGTTTGCACAGTACATCACCACGGGAAGTAGCCAGAGTTTCTCACCAGTGTGCCTCATCCTGGACCCAGTGAGGAAGGAGCACGGCCCTTCCATCTACAAACTGACGTGTTGGTAAAGCAGTCTTGGTAAAGTGACGAACTTAGAATCTGTGAAAGGATTACAGACTTTGAAATATCCTCCACTTACTTGCTTCAGTGGTTATACTTCACAAAAACATAGACTTTAAATGGAGAGTGACCATTTTGTAATACATTTTATTCTTTTAGGACTATACCTGGGAAAATCATGGGTTCTCCCTGGTGAACAGACTTTATTCTGATATTGGACATCTTCTTGACGAGAAGTTCCGCATGGTCTACAATCTCACCTATAACACTATGGCCACCCATGAGGATGTGGACACAACCATGCTGCGTAGAGCTTTATTTAACTACGTTCACTGTATGTTTGGAATCAGGTATGGTTGTCATAGAGACAGTTGTGTGTGTGTGCGCTAAGTTGTTTCAGTCATGTCCAGCTCTTTGAGATCCCAAGGATTGTAGCCCTCCAGGCTCCTCTGTCCATGGTATTCTCCAGGCAAGAATACTGGAGTGGGTTGCCATGCCCTTCTCCAGGGGATCTTCCCAACCCAGGGATTAAACCCGCATCTCTCAGTCTCCTCCATTTGCAGGCAGGTTCTTTACTACCAGCGCCACCTGGAAAGCCATATAGAGACAGTTCTACATGTTTCTAAATGAATATTCTGACAGGAGTCTTACCTTTATCCTGTTTAAGAGTATATACTTCTGGGGAGAAAATTACATGTGGACTCCTGACTGTGAAAAATTAATTTTGTTTTATAGAAGAGCATTTTTCTTGGTTTAAATGTCTTACTATGCACATATAAATACAGTAGTAAAATTTTACTAAGGAGGGGAAAAACATCAGTAATCACTGGGAACAGTAGAAAAGCTCTCCATTTGAGAATCTCTCCTGGAAGAACTGAACCTTTCAAAAGTATAGATGATATGACATTGTGCAGGCGTGTCAGTCACTTCAGTCGTGACTGACTTTGTGAGTCCATGGACCCTAGGCTGCCAGGTTCCCTTGTCCGTGGGATTCTCCAGGCAAGAACACTGGAGTGGGATGCCATGCCCTCGTCCAGGGAATCTTCCCGACCCAGGGATCAAACCCGTCTCTCCTGTATCTCCTGCACTGCAGACAGTCTTTCCTGCTGAGCCACAGGAGAAGCCCATGATATCCTGTTAGATCACTATAGCAAGTGCTGGTTGGTTGGTTTTTGAAAGTATGGTATAATTTGGGTATAAATGAAACTAAGATAGAGTCTGCCCTCATAAAACTTACATAAGCTCATGTAAGAATAAGGAAATGAAGCTGTAAGTCAGAATAAATTAGTGGCACCTAAATTTAGAAGATTAGAATTGAGAGAACCGAGAGTGAAGAAGTGAATGAGACTGAGTGGTCTAATCAGGAAAGCTCTTCTTGGAGAACATCCTTTTTGAGCTGGGTTTGAAGACTTCTATGAAGATAGATCTGCCGAAAGAGAAAATCCCCAGTTATGAATACATTCAATTGACTCTGTACTGTATCCTTTCTGATATAGTATCACAAAGCCCTTATGGAATGGAATTAGAATTCTATTTGTTAAGCAAAGTGGTTTCTATAACTTTGACTTAAAAAAAATCCCAAATTTCCTGGAAGTGTCAACTAATATGAAATATTCTACCTAAAAGATACTATTATGATGGTAAATGGTAGCTCCACTATTTGCCCATTTACTATTCTAGAAAAAAATCATCACATTTTAAAACATACCAACCTAATTAAGAAAAATAAACACTAACAGATTTTAATTCAATACATGTTGTAAATTAATATTATATTCAAAATAATATATTTAAGGCAATAAATAAATATTATGGTGATATTTCTCTGCTGGATGCTACTAAATAAAGCTTATATAAAATCCCAGCATTTTTTTTTTTAACTAAGTGTCATGCTTGGGTTAAAAATAAACTGAAAATACAGAAGGAAAATCCCACAAGCTCCCACCACTACATTTACCCTCATAGCTATTTCTGTGCCCATTTACGCTGTTCTTCTCTCATCTTATGAATGAACTATCTACACTCCTATGCACTAGGGCACAGAATCCCATCTCCTCTCATCTAAAGATCCCTGTTCTAGCAGTTCTCCCTTCTCTCTCCTGCATAATTAGCTTTACCCTCTTTATCGGATCTTTCCCATCAATATGTAAACATGCCTTTATTTCTCTCATCATCTCAAAAAACAATCCTTTCTTCATCCTTAATTTCCTCTGGCTGTTGCCTCACACCTCTGCTCCCATGCACAGCAGATCCCTTTGAAAACATTTTGTATATCTGTGTCACCATTTTCTTATCCCCTATTCCCTTGTGAACCGACTGCAGTGTCAGACTTTTACTCCTGCCCAGCAGCAAGTCTATGGAACTCCTCTTTCTGAGGTTGCCCTTCGCCTCTCCACAGCTCCTCGCCTCTACCAGTTCTCCGTGATGTCTTCTTTGCCTACTCAGTAGCATCAGACATAACTGATTATTCCCTCTTCCTTGAAATGCTAGGGGCTTCCCTGGGGCTCAGACAGTAAAGAATCTGCCTGCCAAGCAGGAGACCTGGGTTCGATCCCTGGGTCGGGAAGATCCCCTCGAGAAAGGGCATGGCTACTCACTCCAGTATTCTTGCCTTGAGAATTCCAGGAACAGAGGAGCCTGGGGGGCTACAGTTCATGGGGTCGCAAAGAGGCAGACAGGACTGAGCAACTTTCACTTTCACTGAGACAGTAGACTCCTACCTGAGGGTTTTACACATGCTCCTTCTCCTTCCAGTATCAGCTTAGACGTCAGTCTCTTAGAGAAGCCTTCCTGCCTACTCTATCTAAAATCACAACTCTCCTCCCAGCCCTCAGCTGTATTTTATCTCCATGGCAGTTGTCACCATCTGATATGGTTTTCCTTTTCATTTTTCTTCTTTCTCCAATAGACTTTAGATTCCATGAGACCAGGGATTTTTGTCTATTTTGTTCATTTGTGTTTCATCAGTGCCTCAAGGAGTACTTGGAAACTACATGACTTATAGTAGGCACTCAAGTATTTATTATTTAAATAAGTTAATGAATGAACTTTTGGTATTTAATTACTAGATAATTATTGTGTCTTGGTATAACTTTAGAAATTTTGATTCTGCCATTCTAAAGCTTGCTATCATATTGCTTATAGGTATGATGACTATGATTATGGAGAAGTTAATCAATTACTTGAACGAAGCCTGAAGGTTTACATTAAGACAGTGACCTGCTACCCTGAGAGGACTACCAAGCGCATGTATGATAGTTACTGGCGTCAGTTCAAACACTCAGAAAAGGTATGTTTCATGACTTATCATAGACATATATTCCACGTAAGGAGTAATGATTATGAAAAATTAAATATGAAAATATTAATAAATCAGCACCATCAGAGAAGTTGGAAGTGGCATCATTTGGCCATCAGTTTTTTTCTTTTACAATGTTTTAAAATTCAAATTTATTGAATGGTGACTAAATTTTAGTTATGTGTTTTGCCCAGTGTAGTGTGTAAAATAAAAGCCTAGCATTGGCCTTTGAAAGATTGGATCTGAAAATTGAATCTGGCCCAGAAGACATATCCATGTAGAGATTTTTCATTCTAGACATTTTACAGTTAACCTATCAGAACAATAGTTCTCATTCCAATTTGGTAATTTAGTGTTTTGACAATATAATGCAGACCTTTGAGCCAAGTATATTATTATATGAGGATTTTGGGGGATTGAAATATCAATATATAGGAAACATTATTTAAGACCTAATAAATGACCGATATAATAGTATAGTATAAGTATGGCCTTAAGTCATGGGTCTATTGACCTTTAAATCCAAGAATCTTCCATTTATACCACAGTTCCTAAGCTTGAGGTAAGAAAACCTTTTTAGAGTCCTGATATCCACTAATTAACTATGTGACTTTGATAGAGAATGTTATGACCTCGATCCCTAGCAGTCTTTCTTGAAGTCTTAGAGCCAATCACACATCAGATAAATGCCCATTTACCTCCAGCATCTCTCCTTGATAGATCTTTATGCTCGGCTTATAAGTTTGCATTACAGTTTCCCCCTTGACTCAGTGGTATCTAGAAATTCTCCTTACTCATCAATAGATCCAGTGATATATCTAACCTGTAGAAAGATATCAAAATAATTTAAATATATCATACTTCTTTGTAAAAACTTTTGAAGATCTGTGGGTGCTTATTTTAACCTATTGGGTGAGATGTATCCCCCTCAAAAATTCCCCCAGGTGCTTGTTCACAGCTGTATATGAAAGACTCTAGGCAAGCTAAGCATATCTAAGTTGTTGTTGTTCATCCCTTAATCGTGTCTGACTCTTTTCGACCCCATGGACTGCGGCACTCCAGGCTTCCCTGTCCTTCAGTATCTCCCAGAGTTTTCTCACATTCATGTCCATTTAGTCAGTGATGCCATCCGACCATCTCATCTTCTGTCGCCCCCTTCTCCTCTTGCCCTCAATCTCCTAGCATCAGGGTCAGATCCAGTACTTCAAAGGCCAATGCTAGACTTTTACTTTACACACCACATTGGACAAAACACATAACCAGAATTTCGTCACCATTCAGTAAACTACCAGATACTAATTTCAGATTGCTTTAAGCTTCAGATTTTCACCTTGGTTTCTCCCATGTACAGGCATACCTCAAAGATATTCTGATTTGGTTCTAGACCACTACAGCAAAGTTAATATCACAATAAAGCAAGCCACAGGAATTTTTGTTTTCCCAGTGCATGTAAAAGTTGTGTTTATAATACATTGTAGCCTATTAAGTGTATAATAGCATCATGTCTTTAAAAGCAAAGCAGTATAGGTACCTTAATTAAAAAATAGTTTATTGCTAAAAAATGCTAACCATCATTTCAACCTTCAGTGAGTCATAATCTTTTTTGTGGTGGAGGGTTTGAAGTGTTGTGAGGATTACCAGATGTGACAAAGAAGTGAGCAAATGCTGTTGGCAAAATGACGCCAATAGACTTGCTCAATGCAATGCAACCTTCAGTTTGTGAATAAAGAAAGAAAAGCAGTGTCTATGTAGTGCGTTAAAGCAAAAGCTCAATAAAATTAGGTATGCCTGTAAATAGTAAAAAATGTTTTTAAGAACTTTCCAAGGAATAAGTACAGGCTATAGGAAATGTCAGGCTGATTTTCAGCCATATAAAATTTTACATCTGGAGGAAAGTATTTTTTGTAGAATTGTAATTTGCAAAAATTATTTTTGTTTTATAACCCAAAGGATTGTCTGGCTTTACAGCTATTCTAAGAAAATTACTGGACTTTTTAAGATTCTCGGGGTCATTTTTACTGCTCACATATTTTTAATAAACAGTTTTCTTATGAGTAGTACATCATGTGCACACATAAACATGCAGAGGCATGTGTATTTGTATGTGTGTCTGTAATACTGGTGAAATTATAATACCTAATGTTATAATACATTTGTGAATGTCTGATATATGAAATAAAGTTTTCTCAGTTGTTTATAATGGTCACTAAATTGGTAACACTTTGATTTCTAGGTTCATGTCAATTTACTTCTAATGGAAGCACGGATGCAAGCTGAGCTTCTCTATGCTCTTCGTGCCATAACTCGGCATTTGACCTGAAGCTTCGCCCAGGGAAGATACCATATACGTGTAAAGACCTTTTCACATAGGCTATTCATCAGAAGCTGTTTGTGATGTAGCATCAAACATTATTCAATTCTCTAGTGTCAAAGTTTTAGCCGTTTTGGGGGGCGGCTGTAATGTGCAATGATGTGTTTTCTTTTCCTTGATGCTTAACATGACTAACAATTGCAAAAATAATACTGAGGAGCACTACTTGGCATTGTTTGTAGTTGGGTTTTTGGATACTGATCATAAATCATGAACCTGGTTTGTTAATGCTTAACTTCAGTGCTTTGGGGTTTGTGTGTATGTGTATTTTTGTTCTTTCCTTTTTTTTTTTTTAAATAAGGAGAAGCGCTTACAATCTGCTCGAGCAATTGTTTTTCAGATATCAGAATTCAGCAATGAATGACCTCCTCTGGCCATTCTAGAATTTTAAGGTTGTGTCCTACACCTGGTGGAGGAGAAGCATGCGCTGTTGAACTAAGCTGCTCACAGGACACGTATCTGTGTCTCCAGGAGTTTATTTGTCAGGCACTGTTTATTTTTTTTATTTGTTTTTTTTTTTTTACTGCTATTGGCGATAACATGAAATGTGATACAGCCATTGTCCATAATTTAATGTGAAATTGATCATGATGAATTCTATAGCATGCTACTGAAATGCCAAATTCAGCTAGTTTCTTTCTCTTCTGAAACAGAAGCTTCCGTTTTCCATATCAGATGTATATATTCAAAGTAGAATTATGCACACTCCTTTCTATCACTGATAGTAATCCTCAGTCATCAGAGTAATCAGTGCTCACAGGACTGCTTACAGTTCATTTAGTTGGCACATATAAACATGTACCCACACAAGACTGACCAAAAATTTTCTTTGCACATTTTTCTTTTCTCATAGTGTTTTCTATATTTCAGTAAGCAGAGGAAGGTTAATATGCCTATATTTTTTTCCTGTTAGGCTTCTAGAACTTACTTTCCACGGTTTTTCTTACAATAGGTTAAACAGTTGATTATTCAAAGGTAAAAATTGTGTTTCTATGCATTAATGTGATTGAACAACAACAACACAAGAGTGCAATATGTAAAAAAAAAAAAAACAAAAAGAGAGAGAGAGAGAAAAAGACTCAATAAACTTTCCCCCTATTATGTATGTCGCTGCAGAAGTGTCCTTTTACCACAGAGCTATAAAGAAATCTAGTTTAGATTTCTTTATTGCACAAGGCTTTTGCCTTCCTGGGGTTGAACAATGTTCCTTTTACAATGCCAAAGCATCCCCATTCCCTGAACAATCTCTTTGGACAACTGGTTTAAAAAAGATCTCAAGTCTTAAGGGAGGAAAAAGCATCCCAAAAGTCACATTTTTGCATTGGTTTATGTTGCTTGATTAGACTATCTTCACAGAGCACAATGTTGTACATTTATAGCTTTAATTTGTATTATGTTAATGAACCAGTGAAGTGCCTAAAGAGATGCTCACAGCTATCCGGTAGGACACGACTGCACTGCTTAAACACTTTTTGGTTAACTAAGGGTGACTTGAATTTTACACAAACATGCTAATTTTTTTTAAAAATCCATTTTTTTCACAGTAAAGAAGATAGTTAAATTTTTCCGTTAGCATTCCCACAAAGATTGCATTTTAGACTTACTTGTTATCTAGGACTTAACTTTTTCTTTCCTCTCATGAAAGAATTGTGGGCTAGTGTTCTCGTCAATCATTTTCCCCTTCCATTTATCATCCTTTTCTGGTACAATCCACTAGGTTGCTTTCTGTTAGGCTTTGTTCTAGGTAAGAAAATAGAAAGATGACTGTACACCTATGAATATAAGGTAGTTCTGCATTTTTAGATTCCAGGATCTTGTTTGAAATCTTCCATGTGAGGAAAAAAACTGCTAATATTTTTAAAGACAGGGTGGTTTATTTAAAAAGATTATTCAAAGAACTCCTGCCAGATCAAGTCTGTTTTGTGTATTGCATACACCATATGTTGATGTTATTCTATATCACATTATATAGATAGGTACTAACTACAAAGAAAGTATTTAGGGGAATGGCAAAATACGAATGACAACATGCATGTCCATTTGACTTCCCTAATATTAGAACTTTCAAGTTGAGGATACCCTTTACTCTTGACATTTTGTTTTTTTAACTAGAATTCTTTCAGTTAATACCCCTATGTTTTTGTGCAGGTGACCTGTATTAGAGGTTGAAAATAATTTATATATTGAAAAGGAGGAAAAATTCTCATAGAACATCAGAAGAGCTTTAAACCAAAAGGGGAAACAAGGTTTAAGTAACTAAAATGGCCACTTAGTTTTTGTTTTTGCATTCCCCGCCCCAGAAATGTAAGTAGTTCAAGTTTGGGTTATGGGAATATTATTAGTGCCTTTACTAGATCTCTTTCCTAGCAAAGTTTCTTTTTAGCTTAGCATAGATGTGTCTTATCGCTAATCAGGAAAATCAGTTGACTTGGAACGATAAACAAAAACAAAACAAGATATTTATGAACCTCACTGAATCAGCCGAGAAAAGCTGACTTTGGAGGTGCCAAAGCGCCTGCCAAGATGCAGCCTGCACGCCTTCCAGGTTGTGAATACCCTTGTACAGGAGTTTGCTGTGAACGTCAGCTACTGCAAACTTGAAATTCTGATGCGGTTTTCCAGGGTGGTATTTTTTCAGAGTATTGAATTTACTATGTAGTAATTTATAGCATAGCTTTTTATATTAAAATGTGATATTTTTTAAAAGAGCTCTCTGGTTCCATTGGTGTCATGATGTGACGATACCATCCGCTAACCTGCCCCTGGGGCTCACATTGTGCCAAATTAAGCTGTGCACGTGTCCGTGAGAAAAACAAAAAGCACATGTAAATGTGAAGTCTCTGACTCCGTTGCTTACTGTTTCCAAATTGGTCTAACAATCCACTGATGTACATGCTTGAAATGGTTCTGTTTACTTTCAAAGTTTGAGTTTTCCCACTAGAGTTAGAATGCTCAGTTTTCTCGGATCACCTTAAGAAAATCCAAATACTCTTCTCTCTGAAAGTAAATGGTGAACCCAGTCCCTTGACTGTGGGAGTGGCCAGACAGGTGCCTCTTTAAATCCTTCAGATTCGGCTTCCTCAGATGGACTCGTGATAATTAGAGGAAAGCAGGCTTTTGAGATGGGACAACTTGTTACTTTCTTCACCATTTTGAGCTAAGGATATTGCCTCAGTCTCAGGAAGAACCTCTGTCCCATTTCGCGTATTTTTTAAGTAAAAGATGGCTAATGTGGAATCTGGGGTTTGTCTTGGCTTGTAATTATAGCTTTAAACCCAAATAACAACAATACAAGACTCTTAGAATAGAACCCTCAATGTCAGCTCTATATCAAAATCATATTTGAACCAGAGCCCCTATTTTAATTGTGCTATAAAGTCCCTTAAGGATTTCAAATGCTTCTAACACCTAGTTAACATTATTCCTGAGCAACTTTTTTCCCACCTTACAGAGTTTTTAAATCCAAAATCTTAAATTTTTATGCTACAGAAAAATGAAATTATCAACCAGCAGTTAAAAATGTGTACTTAAAAACAGTTCACCATTTTTGTGCAGAGTACATGCCTATATGGTGGTAAGATTCTTTTAAACTCTAAGGGCAGTTCATCAGGGAAAAAAATAAATTTCAGTGCATGTTATAAAAATGATTTGCACTGTGCTAGTAGAAAGGTTTTCATTTTTGTTTTATGTTACGTTTTAAAGACAATTCTAAATCATTCCTCTGGAAAGCAAGACCTTAAACTCTTTATCTAGGGGGGGCTTTTTCTTCTTTTATGCAAATAGACGGTCTTGCATGGAGTGAAAATTATGCAACTATAATGTTATATAAATAGTATATGAAATTTGCTAATAGTATAATTTAACAGGAAACTGACAGTTATGTGGCTCCTCTATTCAGACTGAGTTTTAAGTTACCTAATTTCATAGTCAGAACCTATTTTAGGTGGCCATCATCATAAACTCTGTTTCCCAATTATATCCGTCTGAAGACTGAGAATCAAATTAGTCTTTCCTTAAAACAGTACTGTAACATGAATGTATTTATCTCAGTCAACAGAACTTCAGTGCCCCCTCCATGTGGAACTTACTTCCATGCTAATTTGGCTTCATCAGTAGTGTCTGCTCAGGTGAGACCTAGAACAAAAACAGCTGGAGTGAAATGATTCGCAGAGGTAGAGGTACCTGTCGAGGCAGAGCCCTGTGAGGAAGGAAGAGTTTTTCAAAGAACACATGGACCATAATAACTCCACTAGTGTGGCTGCCCTCAGCATCACACACCCAGTCTAAAGGAGCCCTTCCTGTTGCGGGAGCTCCTGCCTACATTCAGCCCACCCTTTCCTGCCTGCTCGCTCTTCCTCCCAAGTGCCTCAGCCTCAACCATGCTCACTCTCCTCCCCTCCCCTCAGCCCATCTTGGTGTGAACGCCTTTTCACAAACCAGACATCACCAGCCACCTGCTGATCGTCACCAGCATTTACTTTTCCCAGTTACTTTTTCTCCATTCATGAGGAACACGACTTGTCCCAACTCCCTTGAAATCCCTCAATCATCTAGGTATATTTTGGCTCACCTTTGCCCTCGATCCCCTACCAGAAATTCTGTAGCACCACATGTGATTGCGTCCATCTCATACTGTTCTGCCCTTTCCCCGCTGCCAGAATATCTTGTTCTCCTCTACCTCATCCCCAAAGAGCCTATAAACTCAGAGTATCCAACCATTTTCATGGATTCACTCTCTGTTGTTCAGAAGTACTACTTCCATATTTTAAATAAATCATAGAAGAGTTTTGCCTTCTATCAAAGTAGGAATCTTTATATTTATACATGATAAGAAATCGAACTATTTCTACCATGCAGAATTTAGCATTTAGCAGGATTTTAAAATGATTGAAATGCCATCCTAACCTGGATCTATATTAGGTAGTAAATACCTGCATTAGTCCAAGTTATTTGAATGTAAAGTGAAAATTCTCCAGCAGTCCAGACTAATCTGTAACCAATCAGTGGAACAGGATATTTCTGGCATACACCTGGGTGGTGTTTCTGACATTTGTTTTATGGGTGTCATTTGGGCCTTGAAACTTATTTCCAACAGAAGGATATATGATAAACGGCGTTTAGGTGGTCCCATTGGCTCACAGAAGCCCACTGGATTTATAATATAGATAAAATACCACAAAATTGGCTACCTAAGGGTTTGATCAAGCTTCCCGCGTTAGACTAAGCTTGTAACCCCTGTTCCTACCCTGTTTCTCGCCGGGGAAAATGAGATGAAAAGGGAACGCACTGCCTTCGTAGTCCTTATTCCCCTGGTGGTACTTGCAGGATGTCCAGACTATCATCCAGGGACAGGAAGCGCACAGAAGGGAAGAAGCCACAGCGCTTCCAGTCTGGCCAGTGCCTGTTTGGTGCGGTCCGTAGAGGAACACTGTCAGATTTCTAACGCGGGGTGTGTTCATCTGCAGACGGTTGTCTGACCTGAAGTCAAACCCCACCCTGTTTGAAAGTACAGATTAAAATACTATTGTCTGTGGTGGTATCCAGGTGCCTTCCACACCCCTTTGTGAACACCCCAACTTGAAAACAGTCCGGTAAATACCTTTAAGGGCCCAGGAATGAATATATGCCTAGTTAAGAAATGAGACTTGAATAAATAGAGCCTGAAGGGATAGTTTTTATTAAATCCTATGTTATAAAATGTTCCTTCTACCTTTAAATTAATTATGAGTGCACCGCCATGAGGTCCAGAGTTGAAAAAGAAGGAATATGAGGGTGGTGGGGGTGGGGGGGGGGATGAATACCTGATTCTTTTCAATGCTTGTGGAAATCTTTGAAGTAATGAAATTCATACTACAGAATGGCCATTAGAACAAACACCCTATTTTACAGCTCATAGTACAACATCAAATAGTAGTAAGTCTAACTAGGATAAATGTAATTTTGGGTATACAAATTTGCTAAAGCAGTCTATTTTCTTGCATTCCTCAGTTTAATCTCATAAAAAAAAAATCAAAAGGAGAGAGAGACTCTCTAGTCTTTAATGCTAAACTATTGTTTATCAATCCTGATTAGCTTAAGTTTAGGCATTATGACACCTACTGAATGAAACTGATTATACATCTTCTTAAGTTAATCAGTCTTTACAAATTGTCGACTGACTCCCAAATCTGATAAGGAAGGATCAAAAAGTAGGATCAACGAAATTCATCAGTTGGGTAACCAAGAAATTTCCTTTGTAACGTTGAGACTTGTTTTCTCCTTCCTCAATTTCACTGATTCTCTAAAATAAAGGGAAAGAGTTCAATGCTACCCTTGTCCACCAAGGGACATCATCCCAACTCTATACCTAGTGCAGATATTCCCTTTATATGCATATATCTTCCCTGGAAAGAAAATACCATTTTTTCCCTTCCTCTTTTCTCTTTTCACATCTACTCTTGTCAATCAGATAAGGTAGACACAGAAAGCAAACCACAAGCCAGTTTGGCATCTTCTCCATGCTAATAGAATACTCACAGCCACATGCACAGTTGAAGCAAGGTTACACAGAACCCTGTCAGGTCAGCTTGGAACATGGCCTTGCCACTTGGATTCGCTCCTTCAACCCTGAAAATAACTTTCCTGGTCATGGAAGAACTGGATGTATCCTTTAGCTTATGAAATAGGATTTGAACTTGAAATCTCTCTTTTTTAAAACGAACCTGATTTTGCAGGGCAGCTACATCATGAATGTATATATTAAGACTTTGTAGCTGAATTGCACACGAAATCAGATTGCCAACTTCTTATCTTTCAATTTTAGGCATCATTTTATCCTTGAGTTGTGAGTGATATATGTAGCATGCTGTGAAATGTCTGTTATAGTTCTTCACTTCATCAGTATTAACACAGTTATCTCTGCGTTCCTCGGTACTTTTTACTCCATGTAATCAGAAGCTGTGATGTTTTGCCTTCGTGGTCCTGTGCTTTGTTACTGTAATTTTTTTCTTTTTTACGAAGCACGTGACTTTGGACTAATGTGAGGCGGATGACGTGATCTTTAAGACTGCTATATATCTATCAGTCTCTTACTATATAAGGTTTTCAATTAGAATAAGCTTTTATCAAATAGATCATTGATGCAATTTAGGATTCACACAATTTTCAGCGTCAAACGGCGATCTTACATTTATGGTTTCAATTCTAAAGACAACAAACTTGATAAACAGCCACTTTAAACTTGTTCTGGCAAATCAGACCCTGCTGTAGATGTAGTCTAAGTTAGTTAACCGTGTAAGCCTCTCAACTATTATGCCCTCCACATGAGTCAGCAGTTAAGAAGAGTATAGAACCCATGAAAGCTTTTCGTATGTATAACTAGGTTTTATTTTTCTTATGTTGCTGATTTTACAATTCTGACTAAAGCTGACCTCAATGGATCAGTTTATGTGTAATATTCTAGTGCTTTAATGCCTCTTTTTTTTTTTTGGAGGGATGGGTAATATTATTTGAACAGCTACAGAAGGAACTGTTGGTGAGTCAAGGCAAACACATTTGAAATAAAGCAACTGTGTATTAACATGTTAACAATTCATAACTGCACTTTTTATGACATTTTGAAAATCTATTTATAGGTACAGAACAATGGGTTTTGTTAAACTGTATCACATTTATACTTGCAGAAATTTATTTCATTGTTATTAGTAGGAATTTTATTGGTTCAATAAAATTGGCAAAACTGAACACTGACTATTTGCTTTTATATATATATATTTGATTGAATATTCAAGAAGTATTCTTGTGTAGGTTTTGTTTGTTAATTATTGGATATGCGTTCTGAAAGATATCTGCATTGTTGTAAGAGTCATTTTCCCTCTTATTTCTTCCTGACCCACAGTTTTCTTGTGACATTTATTACAATCACTTAATATTGCATTAATGGAATAGTGTAAATTGTGCAAAATATAGTTATTATTACCTTTGAAACTGTCCATTGTGATCTCAGCAATAGGAAAATTAATTTCCCTATTATCTCTTATTTACCAAAAATAGTAAGGTAGAATGGGGAAAGGGACATTGAACTTGGGGTCAGAGCTTGAATTCAAAGCGTATTGTTTTCCACTTAAGCTTTGTAACCTTAAGTAACTTGATTTCTAGGAACCATGATTTCTGTACCACAATCTGAGGGAGATAATTGCCTTCTTGAGATAGTTGCTTGAGATTGGTGATGTGTAAGAAGGGATTTGAAATACTCAGTACAGTGATGAGGCTGATTGGATGCCTGAGAAAACCCAGAGAATAGCGCTACTGCTAATTGAAATAAAGAGTTAGGAAGGAGAGTTTGGGAGGAGGGGGTGAGTATACACTGTAATGAGGTGATAGTAAGACTGTCAAGTAGAAATGTAAGGTAGTCTTTGGGAAAGCTAGAGGGGATGTGCAAAGTCTTTTGTGCAAGGTATTCCAAGGAGAGCCCTAACTTCTCATTTCTCTTAGCTCACTAATTACACAAAAGCTCGTAGCAAAGGCAGGAACTCTCCCTTTGTGCCCCGTGTCCAGCTATACTGCACGCATGCCTGCTAAGCTGTCTCAGTCGTGTCCATCTCTTTGTGACCCCAGAGGCTGTAGCCCACCAGGCTTCTCCATCCACAGGATTCTCTAGGCAAGAAGGCTGGGGTGGGTGGCTGTGCCCTCCTCCAGGGGATCTTCCCGACACAGGGTGGAGCCCGCATCTCCTGCCGCTCTTGCATTGGCAGGTGGGTTCTTTACCACTAGCGCCACCTGGGAAGCCCCCAGCTGTTGCGGGAGATCAGCAAAAACTGGCTTCTTGCTGATTAGAGTCTGCCATTTTCAATAATATGTGACCTCTAGGGGAGATAATGGAGAAGGAAATGGCAACCCACTCCAGTCTTCTTCCCTGGGAAATCCCATGGACAGAGCAGCCTGGCGGGCTACAGTCCATAGGGTCACAAAGAGTCAGACACGATTTGGGGACCCAACAGCAGCAGCAGGGGAGATAAAGGACAGGGCATGTCAGACCACACTCAGCCAACAGCTAAATTTCCACTTCTTCCCAATTCAAGATCCAGCTTTTTGACCCTAGTTCCCTAGGAACTGATTAATAACTTTGGCCATTTTTAAAAGTAAAACGAAACCCCTTATGTGTGTACTTGGTCTTTTCACATACACGGTCTCATTTAATCCTCATAATAACTTTGTAAAGAACTGATTGTATTTTGCACAAGAGGAAACAGTCTTGAGAGCTTTGCCCAAGAGTTGGCACCTTAGAATCAGCACAGTGGGGAGCTGAACTCCATCTTTCTGATGCCACTTTTACACTGAACTTCACTACCTTAATCCAGCCTAAGTTTCTTGGCTAATGATATAAATGACTATGCTTGCAACATGACATCTTGCTTGAAAAATTAAAGAATAGTTCCTGCTCCCAAACAAAAGTTTAGATAACTTACTTTTCTGGCTAACTTGCAACTTTTTTTTTAATTTTAAAAAATAGATTTTTTTTTTCCCCCTCCAGTCCTGAATAAGCCTTTTGATTTAAAAGTTGATAACTTAGGGGGGAGGTTCACCTGTCAGCTTCAAGGTTGGAAGTTTTTCCCAAGAGAACAATAAGCCTGGTCCTAAAGAAGACTTGGGCTTCCCTGTGGCTCAGATAGTAAAGAATCCACCTGCAGTGCAGGAGACCCAGCTGCGATCCCCGGGTCAAGAAGATCCCCTGGAGAAGGGACTGGCTACCGCTCCAGGGTTCTTGCCTGGAGAATTCCATGGACAGAGGAGCCTTGCAAGCTACAGGTCATGTGGTTCCAAAGAGCGACTGACACTTTTCTTAAAGAAGACCCAGAAAAACTTAAAACTGCGTTGCTTTTTTTTTTTTTTTAATTTTTAGGACCTTTCTATGTGGTGGAAGTTACCAATGCAAAGGCATAGTTTCTAACTCAGGTAATTTTCTAACTGTGAATTGAAAGTCAGTCTCAGAAAAATGTCTCTTCTCCCATAATCTCACATACTTGACATGTTTCAAAACACAGGTGAGTCCACACCTTTCCTTAGAACTCTTTTAATTCACCCATAGAATTCTTTAAAGGGATCTGAGACAAGAATGCTTAATAATCCCTCTTGCACCAGCCTGCTTCTAAAATAAACAAATCCTTCATCCTCATATCAACATGAAATTCAGGAAGACTCCTGGTTACACTTTTACCACCCACTGACTATTTCCTTTATTTGCTGAGGCATTAGTGCCAACTGCTTCACACACACCAGCCACTTCACACACCAACCACTTTACCATCACCATGGCCCATTGCTAACCCCCTCCTGCCCTGTGCTGTGGCCACCAGCTCCACGCAGGCCAGGGCCAGGTTTTCCCAGAGACAGTGGGAAAGCACCTTTTAGTCTGGCTTCCCGCCCTGGAGCTGCTCTGAGTTCCTGTGGCAGGGTACCAGAGGGGCCGTGTTGTCTCTCAGATGCTCAGTCGTGTCTGACTCTTTGTGACCCCGTGGACTGCAGCACTCCAGTCCTTCACCATGTCCTGGAACCTGTTCAAACTCATGTTCATGGAGTCGGTGATGCCATCCAACCATCTCATCCTCTGTTATCCCCTTCTCCTGCCCTCAGTCTTTCCCAGGATCAAGGTCTTTTCCAAGAAGCCGAATCTTCCCATCAGGTGGCCAAAGTACTGGAGCTTCAGCTTCAGCCTCAGTCTTTCCAGTGAATATTCAGGGTTGATTTCCCCTGGGAGTGACTGGTTTGATCTTCTTGGTGTCCAAGGGACTCTCCAGAGTCTTCTCCGGCACTTCCATGCTGATCGAATACAACCACAAGGGTGAGGAATTAGCAGTCAACCCCTGCACAGTGACTAACTGGAGACCAAGGGTGACTCTTTCCTTCTTTCCATCTGCCGGGCCTCAGTTCGGAGACTCAGAGGACCTAGTGTAACTGAGTACCAGTCCCCTCTTTCCTCCTTTGCCTACTTTACTCCCCCTGTCCTCCACTCCTGCCCCTCAAGTTCAAATAAACTTTAATCTCAGACTTTCCTTCCTGGAAGTCCACACCAAGATAAGGCAGTGCAGTGCAGGGGTTTAGGTGGCAGGTCCTAGAATAAATTCAAATCTCAGCTCCACCACGGCAAACCATCTGGCCATGAACAAATCACCAGATCTTATGGTTCCTCCATTTTCTCATCTATAAATGTGGATAACAGAAATAAGAAGGAAGATAGAGCCCTTGTCGTTAGAGGGGGGGAGGGGGGAGTGTGGGTAAGAGAGGCAACATGAGACTGCACAGGAAAGAAGATGATAATAACACGTAACGTGGTGTAAAAAGAGCCATCACTTATCAAGTTATCATGTCTCCTATCTAAACATTAACAACTTTAAATACATTATTTCATCAGAATCCCCTTTAAAGTGGGTCTCTTCCCCATTTTAGAGAGTTAAAAATAGAGACAGAGCAAAATGAAGCAACTTGTCTGAGGCCAAACAAGTGGACGGTAGAACTATCCTCAGATTTGTCTGGCTTTAATCACTCATCTTTTCCCTCAATGCCAAATAAAGAGACATGTGGGTGTGAGTGAGTCACCCAGTCATGTCCAACTTTTTGTGACCCCGTGGACTGACCCACCAGGCTCCCCTGTCCCTGGGATTCTCCAGGCAAGAATACTGGAGTGGATTGCCTTTTACTTGAGAGAATCATGCATTTTTGTTTGCTGTTAATGGTGACAGTTTTTCAAGCAGCCAGTATTGAAAAAGGTGCTGGTAGAATTGCTAAGATTTGGATTTGCAGTGACTGAGGAGCTACACCTTTAGGAAGGGAGGCCAGAGGGACAAGAGTCCATGGCAACGTGGAGAGTGCATGTGCAGGATCTACATTAGAAGATGGATTTGGAAGCTGTAATTTGGTCAGACTGTGCAGGGTCTGAAAGGTCAGTCTAAAGAGCTTGTATTTATTCATTTGGAAAAGGAGATGGAAGCCATTTTCCATGGGTGTTTAGCACTGGCATAGAATTGTCCCATATTCTGAAACAATAGCATCTCCTTGGCAACCAGAGCCCGACCAGAATTTCAGGGCCGTGTGGAAACAGAAGGGCCTCCCTGGTGGCTTAGTGGTGAAGAATCCGCCTGCAGAGCAGGAGATGTAGGTTCGATCCCTGGGTCACAAAGATCCCCTGGAGGATGATGACCCACCCCAGTATTCTTGCCTGGAGAATCCCATGGACAGAGGAGCCTGGTGGGCTACAGTCCACGGGGTCAGAAATACTCAGATATGACTAAAGTGACTGAGCATGCACACATGCATAGAAGCAGGAGCTGCAAGGTGACTGTGATGCCTTCTTTGGGATATTTTCTGAATACCTTGAGTCATTTCTCAAATGCTTTTGCACATCCCCCTCAGCGATATACTCCAGGCCATGACTGGTGAAGCCTGAGACACTCGAAGCAAACTGTCAGCGTGCACGGCCTTACCCCCCCACCTGTGTGCGCACAGATGCTTCTGATGTCTAGAACCAATGTAAGACGCTTCAGAGCTTGGTGCCTTCTAACCACGTGATGCCTAAGGAGGAGAAGATTCGGTGATCGGCGTGTTTGCGTAAATGGCACCAACAGGTCGTCCCTGTGCCCACCTGCTTTGGAACATGACTTGACAACGTCACTTGTCAAAAGGTATGGTCTGTTTCTCCACCTTCTTGGATGTGGGCTCCTTCGGCGGCTGAGTTGACTGACACTGTGTCAGAAGTGAAAACGTACAAGTCACAGGCACAGGTCCTAGGAGGCCTTGCACGTTTCCACTCTCAGAGGATGAGCCACTTGGAGCGAGCTGAATTGCCCCAGTGGTTCTAGCTAAGATGTGAGACAGCCCACCCAAGATTCAGTCAGCTCAGTTCAGTCGCTCAGTCGTGTCCGACTCTTTGCGACCCCATGAACCACAGCACGCCAGGCCTCCCTGTCCATCACCAACTCCCGGAGTCCACCCAAACCCATGTCCATCGAGTCAGTGATGCCATCCAACCATCTCATCCTCTGTCGTCCCCTTCTCCTCCTGCCCTCAGTCTTTTCCAACATCAGGGTCTTTTCAAATGAGTCAGCTCTTTGCATCAGGTGGCCAAAGTATTGGAGTTTCAGCTTCAGCATCATTCCTTCCAATGAACACCCAGGACTGATCTCCTTTAGGGTGGACTGGTTGGGTCATACAACAGGGTAATAATGGAAGTCTATGAAAAGGAAAAAAGCAAACCAATCAACAGGAAGACAAGTGGACACAGAAAATAATCATAAATAAGGTACAAGGAAAAGAAATGTTTTTCTCCAGGCTTTTCAATAACGTTTCCTGCACTACTTCGATTTCTACCTCAAGTGAAGTTTAGGCCAAATTATTAGTTCTCAACCACACTGCACCTAGAATCACATGAGGACTTTAAAAACACTGATCTCTGAGAACCCCAATCCTACCCTGAGATTCTAGTGGAGTTAGTCTGAGGTGCATGCAAGACATTTGGCTTTGAAAAGTTCTCCTGGTCATTCCAGTGTCCAGCACATTTTGAGAACCAGTGGGCGAAATTAATAACACCTCCCACCAAGCAGACCTCTTCTTAACAGTGGAAAGAACTACAGCCTGATTTCCGACCTCCAGGCAGAATGGAGAGAAGGGAGCCAGATTAGGGAAAGATGAAAAGGAATTCCCAGCTCCTTCTAAAATCACTCTTTATGGCAGAGTCTTAGAAGTGCTGAGATGGGTGGTGAACTTGGGACACAAGTTCACAAGACCCCAGGAAAAGAAGGCAAGTGCCCACGCTTGCTTGTGAGCAGAGCAAGTTTTGCATACAAAAGTCATTCTAGATGTCTCTGTCTCTATATGCAGTGTGTACACTTGAAAGCATGGTATACAAGTCACGTGGTGTCTTTGATAATTAACTCTTCTCTCTCTCTCTAACTTTGTGGTAAGAGTGCTTGTCTGGTATTTCAGTATTTATTGAATGCACAGATCCTGTATGACATAAAATAGTCCCATGAAAATAAGGCCTAGCGGAATTCTTTAAAAACGAAATGGACTCTGGGGGATTACAAGTTTGAAGAATGGTGTTCAAATCACCTCCCTGTGCTGCAATTTACTGGGAAGCTTCTTAAAAACAGACATTCCTGGAAACCACCCAAACTTACTGAATCAGAATGGGAGGTAAGGGGCCAATACAATGTTCCTTTTTACAAGCTCCCTACACAACTTTTATGCACTCTGCACCACAAGAGGCTCCTTTTGAGAACCATCTATCTTTGGGGACACCCCCTCCCTTGGACAACTTTATACACAGAGTTACAGTGTTAAATCCAGTTTGACTGTCTTCAGCCTCTCTGCACATTCAGTATATGACAGAGAAACCAAAGAAGACTGCATATTAACAAAGCAGCTAATTCCAAGGCCTCCAGAAGAAGCTGTGTCAGAGACGGGTTCCCCACAGTGAAAATGAACCCCCCCCCCACTATAAACTCCAGATACAAACTTCTCCTGAAGGGGAAATTCCTGAAAGCGAAATTCTCGACCAGAAGGCAAAACCACTCTTAATGCTCTTCATTGCCGAATTGCTTTCCAGAAAGGCTGTGCAGCAGAAGAGCCCACCTTGAGAAACTCAACAGTCAAGGCCAACAGAGGAGGCCAGGGAAGGAGGCGGGCAGGAGCTGCCAGAGACTGGACCCATATGCCACGTGCAGAGCCTGTTCTCAATGCCGGCGGCGGGCAACAAACAGGAGCTCCCTGCCCTCAAGACGTTTACAGTCAGGAGCAAGGGGCAGGGAACAGTAAGCAAGAAAATCTTAGTATCATAGCCTAGAAATTGCAATAAACGTTGTCAAGGGAAAGACAGGGAGCAAGGGTGAATTGTGGTCTGGCAGGGTTCTCGGAGGAGGTGACGTGTATGCAGGTTAGCTCACTAGCACAGGATGTCAATTTGGGGCATCTGTCTCAGGGCCAAGGTCACCAGATCCTCTGTGATTTCTTAAAGCCTTGGCATTGGCGGAACCAGTGAACAGTGATGAGGGAGGGGTTAGAGAAGGGGAATTCCCGGGTGCCTGCCACTTGCTTCCCCACTAGAGAATGTTCTTCCCTCCCCAGCATCTTCCTTGAGGTTGCTAGGGGCCCAGGGACTAAGTGTCCTCACCTAGTGAGAGTCTCCCCAAAGAACTGTGACCCCGGACACAAAGGCCTGGCCGGCCGCGAATGGGTGGGAGAGACGCTGTCACAGGCCCTGTGGCAAGCAGAAGATGTTTGGGCTCTTGTCTGAGCCTGGAGACCTGATTGATGCCCTGGCCTGCACTGGCCCCTAAGGGAGCCAAGCCCTGGCTCAAAGCTGAGTGCCCCAGAGGGTGTCAGGTACCACTCAGCCCTGCCAAGCAGTCTGCAAAGAAATGCTAACTGGGGTTGCCATGGTGATTTTTGGGCTACAGGCATCAGGGGTCAGATGGCAGGGACTTGGGGCCTGGCCTTGAGGATACAGCCTGAGAAGGCTGCCTAAAAGACACCCCAACCGAAGGGTGCATTTATTCTCTCAAGGCCCCTGTCAGACTCCTCTATTAGATCTCTTTAATTGAATTTCTTTCAAAGTAAACAGTATAGTATTATTTGTATGTGTGTGTGCTTGTGTATGCTTGGTCGTGTCCTATTCTTTGCAACCCTCTGAACTGTAGCCCGCCAGGCTCCTCTGTCCATGGGATTCTCCAGGCAAGAATACTGTAGTGGGTTGCCATTTCCTACTCCAAGGGATCTTTCCCACCCAGGAATCGAACCCATGTCTTTTGCGCCCCCTGCGTTGGCAGGCAGATTCTTTACTGCACAACCTGGGAAGCCCCACTCATTCATGTACAATCCCATTAACTACACACATGGGAAGCCCTGCTTGAAGGCATCCTCCTTAAACACTGAAAAAGCAGAAACTCACGGGGAAGAGCTTAGACTCTGGGGTCAGACAAACTCAAGTCCAAAGTCCAGCTCCACCATCCGCTGGCTCCACTCTACAGGTTCAGAGATGCTGGGCAGGTTCTGAAACTTTCTTCTGCCTTCCTTCTTGGTTTTACAGAATGGGGGTGATAGAGCCTACTTTGCAGGGGTTTTGTGAGAATTCAGAGAGACAATATCTGTAGAAGACTTTAAAATCATCATAATAATAACAGTGCTAATATTGATTGAGCACTTCAAGTACATCACACGTGGTCACAGGGACTTAACGACCAAATGAATGGAACTGGAGGCCTTTCCCAATCCAGCCTGACCCCATCCAGACTCCTTTTGTGATTTTTCACTCCCTCCCCAGGCCAGATAGAAGTCCTCGGCTACAGCCCCACCTGCCCCCCTGGCCCTCCTTCCAGCCAGTTCACGCCTCTGACCACGCTCTCCTTTCCCTGGGTTCAGCCAGCATCACCTTGGTCTACCAAACTCCTCCTCACCTTTCCGGGTGCAGCTCAAATGTCACCTGCTCTTTGAAGCCACCCCTGCCGCCTCCAGGCAGTCAGCCGCATGCTCCTCCAGGCTCCCACACACTTCCTCCCCACCCTCTGAATGATCATAATAAACACGAGGACCAAGCCCTGGGGGGAAGCACTTTATTTGAGCTCATTCAACCAATGTAGGTATTGCAATGAACCCCATTTTAGGATGCAAAACCTAAGGCCCAGAGAAGCTAAGCAACTTGCCCAATGCCACACAGCCCAGCAACAGCCGAGCCAGGACACAGGCCTTTTGACCCAGAGCCGGCACCGGTAACCACTGCACTATCCCGCTTCTCCCCACAAGCCCATCTCCTTCGGCGGGCAGGGAGGACCAGGGATTGCACCTCGTGCATTTTGGCGACTCCGGGTCCCAGCAGCAGCTGGCACGCAGGCACGTGCAAACACCCCCTCCCCACCTCCCCCCACCCCCCGACAGCAAACCAGAGACTATTTTAGGAAAAACCACTAATCCAGGAAAACTCACCCATGTGCCCTGTCTCCTTTTCTTTCTGCCCATGATTAGGAAACTGCTCTGAGTCCTGTCCAAGAGGCCCAGGACTGTCTCTTTGAAGTTAATAAATAATAATGAGCTTCTTCAAGTTTATTGAACTTAAAAAAAAAAAAAAAAAAAAAAAACCAGCTATTTTCCCCCCATGGAGAGGTCTGAAGCCTAATGATAAAACATAGTCTTTGTCATGAGCTCTTTTCCTGTCGAAAGGAAGAGAATTCACAATGTGCAGAAAAAACTAACACAATAACAGTGTAAAGCAACTATATTCCAATTTTTAAAAAGCATATATTAAAAATTAGTAATAACAGAATTCAAAGGCAACCAGGCTTCCAGAAAGTTCCCTGTCAGGGCAGGTCCCAGAGCAAGTCTTAGGAAGGAGCTTGTGAGGAAGCACCACTGGCAACAAAGGCATGCCCCAGCGGCAGCCTGGGTCCCCAGCCCAGCTCAGCACCTCTCAGCCAGCACCAGGTGGGGAGGCCAGGAATCCCGAGGAAAGAACCTTTGAGAAATCTTTGGAGCTAGGAAGACTGGAGGGCTGCCCAGCCAGTGCTTATGCCTTTCTTCTTTTTCCAAGCCTAAATCAGGCGTTTCCAGGATTCTTGTCCTTTTCCCATTGGAAGCAGATCATGCCTGGGGCCAACTGGCCCTTTGCCCCAAGTCACCCACGTTCCTCAGGACTTTTTCCTTCTTAGAAACAAAAAGGTGGGGCTTTGTCAAGATGAAACGACATTCCTCTCAAAGCCCCAACTCTGACTCAGTTCAGCATCCACAAGAGGAGGTCTTTAAGATGCTCCGGCTAATTTCCTAATAAAGCTAACCTTTTTTGGACTGAGGCCAAAAAGAGAATCAATATCTTTCCAATTCAGGTCCTCATCAGCTCTGTAAAAGATGGATACGTGAGCCAAGGCTTCAACTTGGGCAAGCCTCAAATTAGAAAAATGCTTGAAACTAGAACTGGGAGGGGACGGGGATGTGGTGAGGAAATGCGGGGGTGGGGAAGCACTGGGACCTTGCCTCCAGCCTGCAGTTACTGAGGTCACACAAGTTTGTACCTTCCTGACCCCATTGCTCAGTGTAATCTGAGCACATATTTATATCAAAATGCAATACAGAAATCAGAGGTGGATGTCACAGGGTTGCGGTTCTCGAGCGATTCACCATCCTACAGAGGACAGGAGACCAAACAGAAGCAAAGATCTGTATGTAAAGGTCTTGATATATGGTAGGGGGCCTCTCAAAGTCACTCCCTGGCCTCCTTTGGGCTCTGGATACGATCGCAGGGAGGGTTCCTGGGAGGAGAAGAGCACTTCGACCTTGGAAAGAGAAAGATCACTGGGGATCTGAGTGGCCAGTGGGGCTGGCAGGTTGGAAGACAGCCAGGGGCATGTGATGAGCAAGAAGTAGCTGATGGGGAGGTGAGGGGGGACAGGCGGGGAGGGAGGAAGGGGAGGGCGGAACACATGATCGGGGGCCACCAGGCCAGCCCCGTGGTTCAGCCCAGCCCGGGCTTCAAGAAGCCAGACTCTGATTGTCATGTGTGTGCCTGTGTGCGTGCTGGCTTGCTTTTCCCTTTAATGTTTTATTTAAAATATTTAATGATATTGTGAAACTCTGAATTTGAAAGTCTGGAGTGGGAGAACATCGCTCTTCAGTTTTCAGCTCAGCTCCACAACTATTCCTCCTGCTCATCGCCCAGTGCATCCATGGACGTTCCCTGCCCAGGCCCCAGAGGAGCTTGTGGCCCCCGCCCTCTGGATCCCTGGGAAACTGGACATTTTCAGAATGATGGAAATGGTGTTCAGGACAGTCACCTGCATGTAAATTTGCCAGATAAAATGTGGACACCCAGTTCAACTTGAGCTTCAGATAAATAGCAACATTTTAATATGTCCCTACAATAAAAATTAATTTTCTTAATTTCAAACTGAACTGAGCATCCTTTTTCGTTTGTTTGTTTTTTGCTTAATCTGGCAACCCTACTCCTATGGCATATATCAAACTAAGGGAGAAAGAAAGGGTGAGACCAAATGCAGAGGCTGAACAGTCCCAGAAAGAGTCAGATAATAATAGCTCCTATACTAAGGCAGATGGCGAGATTGGAGATGAGCGATGTTCTGAAAAAAGAAGGAGCAGATCATTTAGCCTGGTTAAAGATGTGGAGCCAAAGCAGAGAATAATCCATCACAGAAACACAACCGATACTACAGCTCCACGGTAAGCAGATAGGTAGACGAGATGCTCCCAGCCTCAGTTTCCCCATCACCACCTCCTAGCATGTGGAGAGAAGGAGAGAGATCATGGAAGTGCCTTATAAGGGCTGCACAAACCGCAGTTGTTCCCACAAAGGCCTCAGCCCCGCTCTTCCCCACATCCACCACTGCTCCAGCCTCGCCATGTCCGTGCAGCCCCCTTCTCCACTTTGCACGCATGCTCGGCTGCTCAGTCGCTCAGCTGTGGTTGACTCTTCACGACCCCATGAACTGTAGCCCACTAGGCTCCACTGGCCATGGAATTCTCCAGGCAAGAATACTGGAGTGGTTTGCCATTTCATCCTCCAGGGGATCTTCTTGACCAGGGATTGAACCTGTGTCTCCTGCAGCTCCTGCCTGGCAGGCAGATTCATTACCACTGAACTACCTGGGACGCTCCCAGCTATTCTGAGCACAGGGCAAATGTCCCCTTGTTCCAGCTCCCTCCCGACCACTCTTCCATCTGGGTACTGCAGGACTCAGAGTTTCCTGTCCTGGCAAACTCGATGACCTTCCCTCTGCTATTCAGTGAGCCTTGGGTAAATGTGACAAGGCCAGAGACGGGGACACAGACTCACAAGCCAGAAGCTCTGATGGGCCAGGCGGCCATCAGCTCATGACCAAACAGCCTCTGGGTCACATCAAATGTCGTCGAACCTACACCTGGTTCTTCTGAGTTCAGCTACCAGACAGAAACCTGCCCTGCAGATAACAAGGCATAGTGGTCCTGAAACTGACACTCAGGGTCCCACTTTCTGTGACTTGGGGTGGATTCTGAGGTTTTTCCATCTAAACATAAGGTTTCACTTCGTTATTTGATGCCCTTTTATTTCTGTTGCCTTTTCCTTTTCTCCATGTTGCACGTTTCTCCATGTTAGGACTAGTGCTGTTGCTGAAAGTATCTAAACAGCTGCTGAGTTCCACGCGATGGGGCATAAGATGTTCTTGCTTGCTTGGATTTCTTCAAGTCATGTTGCTCCACCTGTAGAAAACTCTGCCCTCCTTACAAACACCTGCAGGCCAGCTCGGGCCACGACACTGAACCTTTCCTTAGCTTCTGTTGCCACCTGCAGGATCATCTGAGGCAGAGTTCAAGGGCCCTGGATGGCATCACAAAGAGAAAATAAGGGTGGTGTGGAACCTTTGTCAAGAGATTGTCACCAGTTGTCAGGAGATTTCACAAGACACAACCTCATCAGCTCTCTGGAGCTCAGGCTCCAATATTTAATTAGCTGAGTGGCTTTGGGCAGTCACTTCTGTGAGTCTATTTCCTCACCTCTGAAACAGTATTTGATATCCAGAAAAACACTTTGACGGTGATTATTGAAGGGTCAAAACTCTTTCATTTATGTGTTTCAGAAGCAAAGACCACATCAGATACAAAGACAGGAAAAAATAAGTTCTCCTAAAAAAGAGTAAGACCACAATCTTACAGTGGCATCGGTCAAATGCACAGGAGACTCTTCACTGTTGTGACACAGGGATGAACAAAGTGTCATGGGAACTAGGCAGTGGCTAACTCTGTCTGGAACAAGCAGAGAAGGCTTCACGGTAGAGCTGGATTTGGAAAAACACACAGGAGTCCCCCAGAATTCGAAAGACCACACATCAAGAAGTGAAAGAATATTTCAGAGAGGGAGCAATGAACCAAAATGCTTTGGCCTAGCTTGCTCTAGAAAGTTCCCAAGAAGTGAATGAACTTTCACACCCTGCAGCAGGCTTGGTAGGAGAGAAGTGTGAGGAGAGAGGATCTGGGCAACTCCAAAGCCAGGAGACGGCCACTCTTGCTGCCCATGGCGAGGCCCTGCTCTGGTCGGAGTCTAGGGTGCCAACAACGAAAAGGACCTCCAAAGATGTAAATAGATCATTCAAGTCAAGGACCGGGAGGTCTGCTTCATGACCTGGCTTCTGCCACCCACTCACCACGTGGCCTTGACTAAGCAGCCATCCTCTGCAGGCTTCAATGCTCCTATATGCAAAAGAGGATAAAATACCCACCTCAGAGTGTTGTTGCAAGATGCAAGTAAAATTGGCAACCCAGTGCCTGCACAGACATGCCCAGGCACACTAGCCACTGGAGTCACTATCAGAGGTGAGCCTTCAGGAAATCACTACCTCCCCAAACCTACATTCCTCATCCATAAAATGACAGTAACAAATGTTTACCGTGCACGCATCAGGAGTTATTAATAATTGTGAAGACACCATCAAGAGATATAAACCGTAAAGTTCATACAAACCTGAGTTACAAAAAAGAGAGACGATGAGGTCCTCAAACCTGTATCTTTAAAATACACGGAGTGCCTACTACTTGTAAGGCATTTTCACTTTCATTACCCCATTTAACTTTTCTCAAGGAAAACCCTATGAAGTGAGTCCCAGGTTTGTGTTCATTTGAGACAGGATGGCAAGAGTCAGAGAGGCTACCAGTGAACCAGAGAAGTTGCTCAGTCATGTCCGACTCTTTGTGACCCCATGGACTGTAGCCTACCAGGCTCCTTCATCCATGGAATTTTCCAGACAAGAGTACTGGAGTGGGTTGCCATTTCCTTCTTCAGGGGACCTTCTCAGCCCAGGGACATGAGTGTCTGCCTAGCCAACCTTCCCGCTCACTTTTCTAACAGACACCACACCCTGAATATGTCCAAAATTGAGCTCTGCGCCTCCTTTTCTCCACAGTCTTCAAGTCCCAACGGCAGCTCTATCCTTCCAGCTGCACGGAGTCATCTCCAATTTCCCTCACATCCCACAGTGGGGCGTGCTAAGTTGCTTCAGTCATTTCCAACTCTTAGCAACCTTAGGGACTCTGTCCATGGGATTCTCCAGGCAAGAACACTGGAATGAGTTGCCATGTCCTCCTCCAGGGGATCTCCTCCACCCAGGGATCTAACACAGGAGGGCAGGAATCTATTTTCTCCTTCCTTGAAAACCACATGCAGAATCTGAGCACTTCTCTTCACCTCTGGCCCTAAAGAAGCTCCCCGGATCACCATCATGGTCCCCATTTTGTTGTTCCTCCCTATTCACAGCCAAGTGCAATCCTTGTAAAGAGCTAAGTACCTACATGCTGAGCAAAACGAATGAATGGCTCTCCACTTCTTTCACATTAAAACTCATAAAATGTCTGCAAAGCCCTGTACAACCAGCCCCCTTCTAACACACACAGTCTAGTTATTATATTTATTGCTTATTGTCTGACTACAAGCTCTGCAAGGGGACATAGATTGGCACATAGAAGTATGTCTTGAATGGATAAACTGATGTGCTTAATTGCATAGTGGGGAGTGCAATAAATACGAGGTGCTTCTCTAGAAGGAAATTCATAGGGAAAGAAAGAGCCGGAATCCAGTTAAGATCTCACAGCTCCAAGCCCAGAGCTTGTTCCACTAAGGAAGAGAGTGTGCAAGTGAGCGCCTGGGGCACAGCAGGGGCTCCCACACGCCAACAAAACTGGAAACTGAGGGGATGTCAGGAAGCAGGAAAAGCCTTGGCTCACCCTCTGTCAGAGGCTGCACAGCTGTCCTGCTCTCTGGGCCCACACCCAAGCGCACCCCGCCACACTGCCTTCCCAGGCCTGCTTTCCTTTGGCTGGCGAGTCTGTGACTGCTTCAAACAGAAACAGGGCTCAGTGTCAGTCGCCCAGCCGTGTCCAACTCTTTGTGACCCCATGGACTGCAGCCAGCCAGGCTCCTCTGTCCGTGGAATTCTCCAGAATACTGGAGTGGGTAGCCATTTCCGCTCTCCAGGGGTTCTTCTCCACTCAGGGATACAACCTGGGTCTCCTGCATTGCAGGCAGATTTTTTTTTTTTTTAACCCTCTGAGCCACCAAGGAAACCCAAAAACAAGAGGCAAGGGGAAGAATAAAAGCACAGTCATCTGGACAGATGGCAGCTCATAATGTGCTAGAGACATGGACGCGCTGGGACCCTCTCCTCTCGGCCTTACTGCAGGTGAGGAAGGCCCGCTCGGGGGAATTTTCTGAGAAACCCGGATGAGGACGGCTGTAAACAGGCGAGACCTCCTCGTGGGCCGGTGGAGAATAGAAACAGGGCTGGGGGTTCTCAAGAACTTGGAATGGGGTTGCCCTCTGCCGGTGACCCTGTGAAATCAGCCCACGGGGGAAGCGTGCCCAGATCGCTTGCAGGAGGGACGGACTGCACGGGAACCCGAGTGCATGTCTTTCAGCGGGGGTGCAGCACAGAGAAGAGGGGGACGGGGACACGGGTCTCGGGAAGGACGCGCCTCACGGGGCTCACGGGAGATCTGGTCACGTGGGGACAGATGGGTTAGAGGAGAGTCCGGGCCCTCTGTCCCATACGTGCGATTCACCCGGCTTCACCGCTCTGGGCTCACCGTCTTCCAGCAATTTCGCCGGCTCCCGCCTCCCCGCGGGCTTCCGAGGAGCCGCACCGGCGAGCGTACGCACGGGTATGGGCGCTGCCTCCCTTTCCCGGCGTCCGGGAATAAAGGATGCTCAGCGGCGGGAGCGCCGCGCGGCCTTTCCAGGCGGGTCCCGGGCGGAGGCCGCGGCGGGTGCGCGCATAGGAGCCAATGAGGGCGAATGAATGAGTGTGAATGTGAAATTGCTCAGTCGTGTCCGACTCTTTGCGACCCCATGGACCGTAGCCCGCCAGGCTCCTCCGTCCATGGTGATTCTCCAGGCAAGAATACTGGGGTGGGTTGCCATGCCTTCGTCCAGGGACTCTTCCCGACCCAGGGATGGAACCCAGGTCTCCCTCATTGCAGGCAGATGCTTTACCGTCTGAGCCAGCAGTGGCGCCCGGGTCCTGGGGCCGAGCTCTGGCCGCCGGCGCGCCCTCCAGGGCTGCTCTCTGTCGCCACCCTGGTCATCAGCCGGTCCAGGGAGGCCCCGAGGTTCACGCAGAACTGGATGGATGCGAGCGCAACTTTCCGGGAAGAGTCTGAAGCTTCCCTCTGAGGCCCAAAGGCGCCCAGCCTTGGGAGGGGAGGAAAGACCCTATCCGGCCACCGGGAGGGAATCTGGCTGCCCCGGCTTCATTCGGTCCACTTCTTTGAGTTCATCCTCCTAACGAGTGTCACGAGAGATGCAGGGAGCGGGGGTTGGGGGGTGGGAAGGGGTGGGGGGGTGGGAAGGGGTGGGGGGGTGGGCGGGTGGGGGGGCTGGCGGGAGCAGCCAGCGGCGCTAGGACAGCCAGGGCGTCGCAGGGAAACCGACAGTGTTCATCACTCGTGTTAATCGCTGCAAGCTCGTGTTAACGCTGAAAGGGTTAATCGCCCCTTAATGCCATGGACTGTAGCCCACCGGGCACCTCTGTCCTTGGGATGCTCCAGACAAAAATACTGCAGTGGGTCGCCATTCCCTTGTCCAGAGGATCTTCCCGACCCAGGCATCAAACCCGCTTCTCCCTCATTGCAGGAAGATACTTCACGGCCTGAGCTACCAGGGAGGCCGCCTGGGACAGGATCCCAAACTGGGGCTGTCGCCTTACGACTCGGTCCCCTGAGCTGGCTGAGAGAGCCACCTGGAGGCGGGCGCAGGGGACAGCAATCCCGGGGAAGAAAGAGTCTCTCAAACCTTGGTCCCCTTCTCTTTCGAGCCCCAGCCATAGAAGAGGCGCCTGGAGACAGCGGAGGACCCCCAAACGGAGACCGGGGCGGCGAACCCAGGAGTCCTCCTTTGAGCAGAGACGCTCTTTGCACCAGAAGGAGGCGCGGGGTTTCCCAAAGTGTGTGTGTGTGTCTGTGTGTGTGTGTGTGTGTGTCTGTGTGTGCGTCTGTGTCTCCTCTGGGAGCATACGCAGGATTGCCCGTTCTGGGGACCAACCACCGCTCCATCTTCCGACACTAGAGCTGGGTAAGAGCGGCTTCCCAGGTGGCCCAGTGGTAAAGAATCTGCCAGGCAATGCAGGAGATGCGGGTTCCATCCCCGGGTCAGGAAGATCCCCTGGAATGGAGAATGGCAACCCACTCCAGTATTCTTGCCCGGAACATTCTATGAACAGAGGAGCCTGGCTGGCGGGCTACAGTCCATGGGGTCGCAAAGTTCAGCCAAGCCTGAACACCTACGCAGCCGTATGGGTTGTTTATCCGGGTTTCGGGCCTGGGAGTCTGAGCGTCTCTTTTTAGCGCCAGAGAAAATGCTCGCGGCTGGGAAAGGTGCGCCGTCTCGGAAGGGAAGGGGCGGGTGGTCACCTGGCCTCCCCCCTGGGGACCTGGGAAGTGGCACTCTGCTGCAAGTAGGGACAACACTCGGTCCCGCTCAAGAAAGGGAGCGGCTTTCCCTCGGTCCCACCCCAAAGGAAAATAAATGGTCTCTGGCACGTTCCTGCATTCCTGATTTTTAACAAAACTATTGTTGGAGGCTGGCCACCGTGTTTGCTCCTGGGCGGGACCAAACCTGCCCTCTCCCAGACCCGCCCCGGCGCGTCCTCCCGGAACAAAGCCTCTGAGTAGTGAGCCTCCTAGCAGAAACTGCCCTCCACACCCAGGGCCCTCCCCTTAGAGAATTCCAAAAACCTTCGCAAGCCTGGCTCCTCCTCGAGGTCTGGACCTGGGAAGAATGCCAAGCATCTTTCCTAACCCTTTGGGCTTAGGAACAGCGGAGTGGGTAACCATTCCCTTCTCCAGGGGATCTTCCCCATCCACGGATCCAGCCCGCGTCTTCCGCATCTCCTGCTTGGCAAGCAGATTCTTTACCACGGAACCACAGGGGATCTCAAACTCAAGTGCTGTTTCAGAGAAACTATATATACTTTTTTTTTTTTCCACCACCAAGGGTTGAAGATGAATGCCATTTTGACACTGACCCTGGCATTTGCTTGTCAGGGCTGTTCCATATGCCCAGAAATAACATCTCTCCACCCCCTCCTCTGCCCACCTCCTTGAGTGCCTGGTAGCACTGGTCAGTGTGACTGTTTTGGGGGCCCTCTGTCTTCTCCTTGGGTTCTGAGAGGACAGCTCCTTTTTCTTAGGTGTTCTTCCAGAATGGTCCTTTCCCTCCGGTTCTGATTTGTCCGCCCTCCCCCGTGCTTACACCCATCTCTCAGGTGGAGCTGCCAGGACCCAGGAGCCCCCAGTTCCTCCCCTCCCCACTGGCTTGTAGAAGGACAGATCCCCTGGGGAGCTGTGGGCCGCGGTTAACCATCCATCCTCCTTTCAGGAACTCTGGGCCACATCCACAGGATGGAGTTACTCCCAGTCCCAGGATGACTGCCAAAGGCTCAGGGCAGGGGTGCTGGCTGTGGGGCTGCTAAGGAGCTATAGACTCAAAATAGAGACTGAATGGTCCCTTGGGCGAACAGTGATATGTGAGTGCTGTTTTTTTTTAGTGGGAGGCAAAGATGAGATGTTTTCACTCACGTGTGCATGCTAAGTTGGGTCAGTCATGTCTGACTCTCTGAGACCCTATGGACTGTAGCCTGTCAAGCTCCTCTGTCCATGGGATTCTCCAGGCAAAAGTACTGGAGTGGGTTGCCATTTCCTTCTCCAGGGGATCTTCCCCACGCTGGGATGAAACCAGGGTCTCTTGAGCCTCCTGAAATGGCAGGCAGATTCTTTACCACTTGCGCCACCTGGGAAGCTCTCATAGCTCCACACATTATAAACTTCTCCCAGGTCCCCCCCACCCACCTCCACCCTTTCCTGCATTCTTCTTATATTTGCACTGGCTATGGACCACTTCTTGCCAGATGATTCAGTACAGATGGGAAGTTTAATTTATTTGAGGGAGGCCAGTATGCTATCTGGGCACCAACAGTCACCCCCTCCCACCCAAAAAAGAAAAATTGAATCTGCCAAATAAGAATAAAATGCCCAATATTGGGTAACTGATTCATGCAAAATGTGTACCCCCTGATGGACCCTGAATGTTTGGATCAACCAAAAGTAAGGCCAGAGTGATGTATGTGGGATTCATAGACCTCAGTAACTTTGAAGCAGGATGATTAAATGAAAAGAGTGTGTAGGCAAAAACCTGGCTTAGAATTCAGGTTCTGACACAAGCTGTGTGATCTTGGATCAGTTACTCAACCTCTCAGAGTTTCAGATTCCTCTTCTACAAAAATGGAAATAATTCTTTATTTTGGCAGGGTTATTGGGCTTCCCAGATGGCGCAGTGATGAAGAATCTGCCTGCCAATGTAGGAGATGCAAGAGATGTGGGTTTGATTCCTGAATTGGGAAGATCTCCTGGAGGAGGAAATGGCAACCCACTCCAGTACTCTTGCCTGGAAAATCCCATGGACGGAGGAGCCTGGCTGGGAGGATACAGTCGGTCCATGGGGTCACAAAGAGTTGGACACGACTGAGCGTGCACGCACTATTGTGCAGAGTAAATAAAATAAACATGAAATCCTTTGAAAGTTCTTATCCTACAGAAATGTTCATTTCATTGTTGAAAATTCTTTTAGAACTGAAGCCAAAAATGACTTCTGTGATCACATGTTTAGAACCTCTGGAAAGATAGGCCATCAGAGGTCTCAGGGCACCACAAGCAGGATCGGCTTACTTGCAGAGAAAGAAGGCAGAGTGAAGTCTGGGCTTCAAGGACTTACTTCCCTCTCAGTTTTCCAGTTTGGGTGCACAGGCAGGAAGCATGGTGTTCTGGGAGCATGAGTATGTTTTGGCAACATTTTGAAAATTGTCCCCCTTTTCTGATCAACATGCCCAACTCTAGTCTCTTCCCTTGACTCCTCCCTTCAGTCCTTTCTCCTCTCTCCATTTCTTCCCACATGTATGAGATCTCGATTAGTCCTTTTGAATCTCAATTTCCTCCTTTGAAAAGTTTGTAATGAGTAGTTCAAAGACCTAAATATAAGGCCAGACACTACAAAACTCTTAGAAGAAAACACAGGCAGAACACTCTGACATAAATCACAACAATATCATTTTTGATCCACCTCCTAGACTAATGAAGATAAAGACAAAAATAAATAAATAGGACCTAATTAAACTTAAAAGTTTCTGGACAGCAAAGGAAATCATAAACAAAACAAAGACAACCCATAGAATGGGAGAAAATATTTGCAAACAAAGTGACTAACAAGTGATTAATCTCAAAAATATACAAACAGCTCATGCAACTCTGTGTCAATGAAACAAACAATGCAATAAAAAACCGGGCAGATCTAAGCAGACATTCCTCTAAAGAAGACAGATGGCCAAAAACACATGAAAAGATGCTGAGTGTTACTTATTATCAGATAAATGCAAATCAAAACTACAATGAAGTATCACCTCACACAAGTTGGAATGACCATCTTCAAAAAGTCTATAAATATTAAATGCCGGAGAGGGTGTGGAGAAAAGGGAAAATTCCTACACTGTTGGTGGGGAGTAAAATTGTGCAGCTACTGTGGAGAACAGTATGGATGTTCCTTTAAAAACTAAGAATAGAACTACCATATGATCCAGCAGGAGAAGGAAATGGCAACCAACTCCAGGATTCTTGCCTGGAGAATCCCATGGACAGAGGAGCCTGGCAGCTACAGTTCATGGGGTCACAAAGAGTCAGACACAACTGAGTGACTAATACACACACACACACACACACACACACACACGATCCAGCAATCCCACTCTTGAGCATACATCCAGAGAAAATAATAATTCAAAAAGGTACATGCACCCCAGTATTCATTGCAGCAGTATTTACAATATCCAGGACATGGAAGCAACCTAAATGTCCATCTACAAAGGAGTGGATAAAGAAGATATGGTACATATATACAGTGTAAAAATACTCAGCCATAAAAAAGAATGAAATGATGCCATTTACAGTGACATGGATGGACCTAGAGATTATCATATTAAGTGAAGTAAGACAGAGAAAAACAAATATCATATGATATCACTTTATATGTGGAATCTAAAAAAAATGGTACAAGTGAACTTATTTATGAAACAGAAATAGAGTCACAAATGTGGAAAACAAGCTTATGGTTTCCAAGGGGGACAGTGAGGAGAGGGAGGAATCGGGAAAGTGTGATTGACAGGCACTCACGCTATTATATGTTAATATGAAGTAGGTAACTAATAAAGACCTACTGCATAGCACAGGCCATGATCTTTAATGGCCCATATGGGAAAATAATCTTAAAAAGAGTGCATATATGCATATGCATAACTGAGTCCCTTTGTGACCCCGTGGACTGTAGCACCCAGTCTCCTCTGTCCTCCGCTATCTCCCAGAGTTTTTAAAGCAACTATACTCCATAAACAATGTTTTAAAAAAGAGTAGCTCCCATGGTTGTAATAAGGGTTAAGGGCTTCCCTGGTGACTCAGTGGTAAAGAAGCTACCTGCCAATGGAGGAATCCCCTGGGTTTGATCTCTGGGTCAGGAAGATGCCCTGGAGAAGGAAATAGCAACCCACTCCAGTATTCTTGCCTGGGAAATCCCACGGACAGAGGCGCTGGCAGGCCATAGGTCATTGGGTTGCAAAAGAGTCAGACACAATTTAGCGACTAAATAGCAACAATAAGGATTAAATGAGATACTATATATTCGATAAACCATCCTATTTCCCTCAAGTTGTCTCATTTTTCCTCTCCCCTCTTGACCTCTGACCTCCCCACTCTCCTCTTCCCCTTTTCCATGGAGATCGAAAGCAAGGCTGGATCAGACAGAGGACGGGAAAGATGCAGTTCCTTTCTTCCATCCCAACCTCGTAAGTGGTGGCCTTTGAAGATGCCTCTCTTTGTGATTGGCTATTAATCTCTTATCAGCCAACCATCTCCCAGCACTGGCCTCTCTGATGAACGTCTCCTGAATTATTTACTTTTAGGAACTCCTCAGTGGGTGTGTATCACCACTTGGAATCCTCCAGCGAATAAATTCAATACTGTAAGTTGATTCAATGTGGGGCCATGCCTAAACTCAACAACATAAAAAATGTAGCAGCCTGCCCTGAGGGTTCCTTGGACAGGTTACAGGGAGGAACTTGGAGTGTTCATCTCAGCACTTTGTTTGGGCTTAGAGACCTGGCTTCTCATTTTCAGGAGGGTCCTGAGTATTCTAGAGTCCTGAAGGGAAGACTTTCCTGGCCCGGAGCTAGGGCAGGCTGCCCTTACCCCTGTGGACCCTCCGCTCTGCCAGGTGCCTCCCTAGACAGTTCCGTCTGGTTTCACCACTGATGCATTTGCTTATTCTGCAACCATTTACCGCGATGCTGGCCATGGGGGATGGGGGGTAATAAAGGTCCCGACCCCTTCTCTCTAGCGGAGATGACTCTGAAGGGTCTGCTGCGTTCTCTTCTCTGGCCGCATCACAGCCCGCCTTCTCCTGTGCCTGGACCTGTGTCTGCACCTTCCCTCACAGCTGTGATCCCTGAGCACTCCGGAGCTAACTTCCTTCCCACTCATCTCATCTCGGAGCCTGCTCCCTGGGTGCTGTACTGCATGGGAAGCACATAGAAAGTGCACTGGGAACACCTGTGTTTAAACCCTGCCTCTGTCACAGAGTGGCCGTGTGACCTTAGGCACATTATTTAACCTCCCAAAATTTGATTTTTCATCTGAGAGAAAAAGATTATTGTGAGAATTAATTGAGTTTATATAGAGTGTGTAATAACCTGGATCACTCAACAAACGTTAGTCTTTCTTTCAATAGTATTCCGCAAATATAACATCCCAAAGCCCACTAGAACTATATTTCTAATTGACTATATTTCTAGTTTATAAATTTTTACTAGAATTTATGTTTTTATATTTTTGAAAATGATACTGCATCTTTGAGAGGGGTGACTCTTTTGTTATCGAAGTTTTAGAACACTGTCCTAGGTAAAGCACCATGGTAAAGAAGTGGATCCCACTCCTGGGCATAGACCCAGTGTGTGTTAGTTGCTCAGTCATGCCCGACTCTATGTGACCCCAAGGACTGCAGCCCACCAGGCTCCTCTGTCCATGCAATTCTCCAGGCAGAAATACTGGAGTGGATTGCCATTCCCTTCTCCAACATACCTTGAGAAAACCATAATTCAAAAGGACTCATGTATCCTAATGTTCATAGCAGCACTGTTTACAATAGCCAGGACGTGGAGGCAACCTAAAGGTCCACGGAAAGATGAATGGATAAAGATGTGGTGCATGTATACAATGGAATGTTACTCAGGCATAAAAAAGAATACCACTGAGTTGGGTCATTTGTGGAGAAATGTATGAACGTAGAGTCTGTCATTTAGAGTGAAGTAAGTCAAAAAAAGAAAAGCAAATATTGTATATTAATGCATATATGTAGAATCTAGAAAAATGGTACAGATGAATCTATTTTCAGGGCAGGAATTCTCCAGGCCAGAATACTGGAGTGGGTAGCCTTTCCCTTCTCTAGAGGATCTTCCCAACCCAGGGATCAAGCCCAGGTCTTCCACAGTGAAGGCACATTCTTTACCAGCTGAGCCACAAGGGAAGCTCAGGAATATTGGAGTGAGTAACCTATCCCTTCTCCAGTCAATCTTCCCCACCCAGGAGTCAAACTGGGGTCTCCTGCACTGCAGGCAGATTCTTTACCAACTGATCTATCAGGGAAGCCCCATGGCCATTCAGGTACGACCTAAATCAAATCCCTTACAATTATACAATTGAAGTGACAAATAGATTCAAGGGATTAGATCTGCTAGACAGAGTGCCTGAAGAACTATGGATGGAGGTTTGTGACACTGTACAGGAGTCAGTGATCAAAACCATCCCCAAGAAAAAAAAATGCAAAAAGTCAAAATAGCTGTCTGAGGAGGCCTTACAAATAGCTGAGAAAAGAAGAGAAGCTAAAGGCAAAGGAGAAAAGGAAAGATATACCCATCAGAATGCAGAGTTCCAAAGAATAGCAAGGAGAGATAAAGCCTTCCTCAGTGATCAATGCAAAGATATAAAGGAACAGAATAGACGGAAAACCTTAGAGATATCTTCAAGAAAATTAGCGATACCAAGGGAACATTTCATGCAAAGATGAGCACAATAAAGGACAGAAACCATATGGACCTAATAGAAGCAAAAGATATTAGGAACAGGTGGCAAGAATACACAGAAGAACTACACAAAAAAAGATCTTCATGACCCAGATAACCACAATGATGTGATCACTCACCTAGAGCCAGACATCCTGGAATGCGAAGTCAAGTTGGCCTTAGGAAGCATCACTATGAACAAAGCTAGTGGATGTGATGGAATTCCAGTTGAGCTATTTCAAATCCTGAAAGATGATGCTGTGAAAGTGCTGCACTCAATATGCCAGCGAATTTGGAAAACTCAGCAGTGGCCACAGGACTGGAAAAGGTCAGTTTTCATTCCAATCCCAAAGAAAGGCAATGCCAAAGAATGTTCAAACTACCACACAATTGCATTCATCTCACACGCTAGTAAAGTAATGCTCAAAATTCTCCAAGCCAGGCTTCAACAGTACATGAACTGAGAACTTCCAGATGTTGAAGCTGGATTTATAAAAGGCAAAGGAACCAGAGATCAAATTGCCAACATCTGTTGTATCATAGAAAAAGCAAGAGAGTTCCAGAAAAACACCTACTTCTGCTTCATTGACTACACTAAATCCTTTGACAGTGTGGATCACAACAAACTGTCAAAATCTCTTCAAGAGATGGGAATATCAGACCACCTGACCTGCCTCCTGAGAAATCTGTGTGTAGGTCAAGAAGCAATGGTTAGAACGGGACATGGAACAACAGACCTGTTCCAAATTGGGAAAGGAGTACGTCAAGGCTGTATATTGCACCCTGCTTATTTAACTTATATGCAGAGTACATATGTGAATGCTGGGCTGGATGAAGCACAAACTGAAATCAAGATTGCCAGGAGAAATATCAATAACCTCAGATATGCAAATGACACCACCCTCATGGCAGAAGGTGAAGAGAAACTAAACAGCCTCTTGATGAAAGTGAAAGAGGAGAGTAAAGAAGCTGACTTAAAACTCAACATTCAGAAAATGAAGATCAAGTCATCTGGTCCCATCCCTTCATGGAAAATAGATGGAGAATAATGAAATTAATGAACGACTTTATTTTCTTGGGCTTCAAAATCACTGCAGATGGTGACTGCAGCCATGAAATTAAAAGACACTTGCTCCTTGGAAGAAAAGTTATGGCAAAACATAGACAACATATTAAAACATAGATACATTACTTTGCCAACAAAGATATGTATACTCAAAGCTATGGTTTTTCCAGTAGTCCATTTTCCCAACGGACGTGAGAGTTGGACCATAAAAAAGTTGAATGCCAAAGCATTGATGCTTTTGAGCTGTGGTATTGGAGAAGACTCTTGAGAGTCCTTTGGAATGCCAGGAGATCGAGCCAATCAATTCTAAAGGAAATCAATACTGAATATTTATTAGAAGGATTGATACTGAAGCTGAAGCTCCAACACTTTGGCCACCTGATGGGAAAAGCTGACTCATTAGAAAAGATCCTGATGTAGGGAAAGATGGAAGGCAGAAGGAGAAGGGGACGACAGAGGATGAGATGGCTGGATGGCATCACTGACTCAATGGGCATGAGTTTGAGCAAGCTCAAGGAGATGGTGATGGACAGGGAAGCCTGGCGTGCTGCAGTCCATGGGGTCACAAAGAGTCAGACATGACTGAGTCACTGATTAACAATAACAAAGGGCAGATAATATCTTTCTTAAATTCCTACAACAGTGTTGACCACCCCCGTTGCTCTTCTGAAATGATCTTGCCATCAAAAGATGAGGTCTACTTCTTATCCCCTGGCCTCCAGGCTGGCCTCAGTGACTTGCTGGACCATGAGAATATGAAAAGAACCAATTTCTAGGACTTCCAAGGCTAGAGCATATGGGAGTAAGTCATTACATCTGGGTCTCCTATAATGTGCCCTGTAGGAACCCAGCCAGCATACTGTGAGAAGCCCAAGCCCTCAGCAAGATCATGATATAGGCATCTGCTCACCATGTCTCAGGCAACAGCAGCATCCCTGCCAGCCAAGTTAATGAGCCATCTTGGGTGTCCAGCCCCACTGGACCTTCAAATGCATGCGGTCCCACTCAACATCTGACTGTGACCCCCTCACCCCCAAATAGAATGGCCCCACTGAGCCCAGTCAACCCATAAACCATGATGGATAATGATAAACTGTTGTTTAAATTATGGGGCAGTTTGTTATATGGCAACAAAGCCCTGTCTCCTAGGGCTGTTGTGAAAAGTAAATGAGGTAATACATGCAAATTGATTAGCACAGTGATTGTTAAAGGATTCCTACACTTACAGAAAAGGTAAGCTGATTGACATGGAGAGCTAAAACACAGGTACAAATGAACTCAATCCTAGGCAGGCATCATCTGAGTCAATATTTAGTGGGCACCTGCCACATCCCGGGCCCTCTCTATAAGCAGAGAATCTCGGAGTAGGAAGGAATCTTCTAGCTCCACCTCCCACTGAGTGGGACATTCCTTCTTGAATGTTTGCTAACCCAACATTCATTAACCCCTGGTCCTGGCCAGGAAGGGCGGTGGATGGTAACGCTGGGAAGTCAGGCAGAGATACTAAACGCTCAGTGCAGGGCCAGAAGCAAACACGTGGGCAGTTCGTGCACGGGGTACCACCCGCAGAGATGCGGGATGCATTCCCGGCGTTGGTCACATCTCCCTGTGTGCTGGCTCTGGCTGCTGTATCCTGTGTGTGTCAGTCTGTACTTTGAATGGCAGTTCTCAGACTCTTTACCTTCTTGCCTCATACCCTGAGGTCGACTATTTACACACCCACTCACCCACCTCTGCGCACGCTGACACTCAAGGAAGGAAGGGCTTGCCTGGCACTTGAACACCGGTGTGGGCTCTTTGAGGGCAGTGCCGGGGTCTTGTTCGTTGCTGGGGCCCCAGCTCCTAGAGCAACCAGGAAAGAAGGAAGAGGAGGGAGGAAGGGGAGGAGAAGGAAGGGGAGAAAATAAAACAAAGTCAAAACAAACCAAAATGTATCCTGTTCATGGGTTCAGAAACATGCCAAAAATTCCTTTAATTCAAGCTCATTTCAAGCAAGAACGTCAGGGAGACTCACCAGTATGAGCTGCTTTCCCAGGCTTCACAAGTGCGTCTACGTTTTTAACAGGCTGGGGTTTTAACAGTCAGGTGAAACCGGTTTTCGAAAACTCTGCAGAAGTTCCCTTTGAGTTCATTCCAACAAGGTAGTTAATAGCTGCTGCAATGTATGAGCCGTCACTGTTTCCCACACATAGCCCTGTTTTACAGCTTCTTAAAATTATCTTTAGACAATGCTTTACCAGCCAGGAACTTTACACAAATACGCAGGTTAGAATTTGTTTTAAATTATAAAAAAAACCACACAAGTTCTGTGTCACAGCTGAGGATGTTGTTGTCTCTTGAGAAACGAGAAGAGAACACTGTATACCAACCAGGGCAGAGCGCACAGCCGCCTGATTGGGCTTTCTCTTCCCAGCCTAACTCACCTGCTGAGAGCCCTGCCCACACCTCACAGGTATGGGGAACCCATAACCCTGGGCATGAATACACCCACAGACCAATGAAGCAGTTTGTTTCACTGCTTTATAGTTTCCGTTCATCCTAAGTCAGACTCCTCCTGCTCATTATCTCCCTCCTTAGTTGAAAATGTTATTACTTGTTTGCTTGTATTGTGTCTCTGCATGGCTGCAATTCTATTTTACATAAAACATACCACAGGCCCCCTTTACTTAGCAACTTATTCTATTTTTGTTGCTACAGTGTATTCATATCCTGGTAGGAGTTATGGGGGTGTTAGAATCTGTATCCTCAGCTCTGTTGATAATGCAGTCTCCTCCACAAAAAATCACCAAAACTTTCCTATGGAGGAAAACACAGGAAATCAGAAGAGAATGAAAGTTTGGGGTGAGGGGAGGGCAGAACTTCTCATTAGGAAGAAGGATAGGAATGTTTCCTCCTTCAGAGAGCAGTGAGGACCTCCTGGTTGGAGAGCTGGGAATTGCTTTGTAGTCTGAGGTCAGTGAGATCCCCTCTAAGAGGCTGGGGTGACCCACAGAAGCCCAGGATAAACCCCAAAAGCTGATGGACCTCCAGGATCTGGGAGTGCACTGCAGGAATCGGTGGATGGATTTTGGGGCCTGGGTGTGAACCCTCGCAGATGAAGGATGCACCCAGGCCCTGGGAAGAGATCCCAGAAGTTGGCAGTGAATTCCTGATGCCAAGCTTGGATCCAGGGAGCTGCAGCAGTGACGGAGAAGTCCGGTGGTGCCAGGGAGCATGGGTGCAGCGATGGCCAAGAGGGAAACCTGTTTATCAGCAGAAGCAGGGCCCCTTCACACCAGAGGTCCAACGGTGGCTCCTCCCTCTTAAAGGGGGAGTAGAAGGAAAATAGTTCCAGAGTGTCCAAAATTTGCCTAGTCCGCCTCTCTCTGCTCAACACCTTGAAGGTGATGGTCTTCTGAGACCTTATCAGTGGGTACTTTTGGTACCCTTCTGGGGGTTCAATCCTCTGTTCCTTAGCAAAATGAAGCAATGACCGAGTATGGTGCCCTTGGCAAGCTCTAGATAGTCAATCTGGAAGAGGAGACTGCAACACCATTAAACTTCTCTGTGTGGTTATTTTATAGCCCAAAGTGCGGATTTTCATTAACTTCTTCATCAACTTGACCTTGTTCAGCACTAGCTGAGCTGCAGATCTCTTGGCTAATCTCTGTACCAACTTGGTTTGCTTTTTTCCTGCTGTATTAGGTAACTCACCTTTTTGTTATAAAGGGTCCGATCGAGTTTGCATTCATATGAGCCCAAGTTATTGTTCACCAAATGTGGAACTTGTTTAATGTCAATGCTCTTTATAGCCAACTTCCAGATACATTCTCTGTGCTGCTGGTTGCTCTCTAAGGAGGAGGACAGCTCCAAATTCCGGTTTTGAGTCTAGCTCCTCACTGATGCCAGAAGTGCAAGTTGAGGGCCTTTGTGATTATTTTCTCTAATAAGTGTGCATTTGTTTAATTAAGAAAAGTGAAAGAGAGGAAACCCCTAACCATAACAAATTCTAGATGTCCTGTTGAAAAACCAGTGTTTCCTCTATACTGAAGTATCTCAAAAGCTGAGGGTGCCCCTAGTTGGAGCTCCAGCCTGTAGAAGAACTAGATTTCCAAGAAGTTGCTGCTGGTTCCAAAGATCCCTGATTGCTGGCTGAGGCAGATGTAGCAGCTGTGTGTCTACACCCCTATGACCATACCTTCTGCCACAAGAGTTACATATCCTCAACACACATCACCCTTATGGAAGAAAGTGAAGAAGAACTAAAGAGCCTCTTGATGAAAGTGAAAGAGGAGAGTGAAACAGTTGGCTTAAAACTCAACATTCAAAAAGCTAAGATCAATGCATCTGCCCATCACTTCATGGCAAATAGATGAGGAAACAATGGAAACAGTGACAGGGTTTATTTTGGGGGCTCCAGAATCACTGCAGATGGTGATTGCAGCCATGAAATTAAAAGATGCTTGCCCCGTGGAAGAAAACTATGACCAACCTAGACAGCATATTAAAAAGCAGAGACATTACCTTGCCAACAAAAGTCTTTCTAGTCAAAGCTATGGTTTTTCCAGTGGTCATGTATGGATGTGAGAGTTGAACTGTGAAGAAAGCTGAGTGCTGAAGAATTGATGCTTTTGAACTGTGGTGTTGGAAAAGACTCTTGAGAGTCCCCTGGACTGCACGGAGATTCAGCCAGTCCATCCTAAAGGAAATAAGTTCTGAATAATCATTGGAAGGACTGATGCTGAAGCTGAAACCCCAATACTCTGGCCACCTGATGTGAAGAACTGACTCATTTGAAAAGACCCTGATGCTGGGAAAGATTGAAGGCAGAAGGAGAAGGGGACGACAGAGGATGAGATGGTTGGATGGCATCACTGACTCAAAAGACATGAGTTTGGGTAAACCCCAGGAGTTGGTGATGGACAGGGAGGCCTGGCGTGCTGCAGTCCATGGGGTCACAAAGAGTCGGACACAACTGAGTGACTGAACTGAACTGAACACTCTCCTTACCACCAACTTCTTCTACTACCTTCTTGCTTGTTGCTATTGTTGTTTAGTTGCTAAGTTATGTCCAACTCTTTGCAACTCCGTGGATTGTAGCCTGTCAGGCTCCTTCTGTCCATGGGATTTTCCAGGCAAGAATATTGGGATGGGTTGCCATTTCTTTCTCCAAGGGGTCTTCGTGACCTTCTTGCTTACAAGCTTGCAAAATGCTTTAGTTCAAATGGGTTGGATCTGTCAGCTCTATTATATGCCCTCCTCCAGGCTAGATTTCAAATCTTTTGGGAAGAGGTGCCAGGCCACTGCTACAAAGCTTCCTGTCCCTATTCCTGTTCTCCTTGGTCTTACTCTTCTCAATGAATTTGGCCACAGGTCCCCCTCTTTCCCCCTGAGCACCCAATCAAAGGAACATTCCAGTGGCTTCTTCATCTTCATCATTTTTTCCTCTGCATTCTTTCATTCTGATTGTCTCCTTCCCCCATGTGGCAGATGCCCCATCTTCTCTGCTTCCCATTTTAATACAAACAATCCAGTTTCAAGTTCCTCATCTGTCTGGGCTTATCTTAGACTCTGGCATTTTAGAATTCAGCTTCAAACTCCATGCTTTCTTCATCTTGCTTCTTCAGTTTCTATGATTCTCATTGTGTGTCAGTTAATACCAAGTCTATCTGGGCCCCAGAAAACCTGTGCCCAGGAGGTGGACCCATTTGGAGGGAAGGAGGTCCAACTGGAATCAGAAGAGCTGGCCTTCTGATTCCTCTTGGAGTCAGAATCAAAGCTCCATAGTTAAGGCCTGTTCCACAGGAGAGGGGTCTGGGTCAGAGGCCATCCTGCTCTCACTCTGGTGGGAAGCAGATTAGGATTTTGCTTGCTTTTTTTTCCCATGGAACTCATGCTCAGTTTCTCAGTTGTATTCAACTCCTTGTTACCCTACAGACTGTAGCCCGCCAGGCTCCTCTGTCCCTGGGGTTCTCCAGGCAAGAATACTGGAGTGGGTTGCCATGCCCTCCTCCAAGTGCTCTTCCTGACCCAGGGATTGAACCATGTCTCTTGGGTCTCCTGCATTAGCAGGTGGGTTCTTTACCCCTAGTGCCACTTGGGAAGCCCTATTGTATTTATATTTACTCTCCTTTGGATGTGACTGATGAGAGAGTCCTTGGCTCTTCCAATGTGGAAAGGACTTGCTGGAGGCTCTTTCTAGTATCTCACCACTTTTGGTTTGGGGCAGGAAGTGATGGACATGAAAAGTCAGAACTGGGGCAATCATGGTAAGTCCTCTTGACTTGCAAGGAAGTGTCTGAGGAGTCACGAACCTTCCTGGATTGAGATATGTCTGGATAGTATGATAGGTCCTTCTGGATAGAGAGATGGACCTGGGAAGTCATCATTAGCTCTCCTAGGAAGAGAGGCATCTGGGGGATGTTGATACGTTCTCCCAGTTCACACTGTTTCTGAGGAGTCAAGAGCACTCTCAGACAGAGATGTGTCTGGAGGGCCCTGGTGGACCCCCTTTGAGGGAGATCGGCCTGAGATACATTTTCTAAGGCCTCCTAGAATGGGAAGGATCCCATCTCCAGGGGATCTTTCTGACCAAGAGGTCAAACCTGGGTCTCTTGCACTGCAAGCAGATTCTTCACCTTCTGAGCCACCAGGAAAGCCCCCCATATAGCACAGGGAACAATATATCCTATGATAAGCTATAATGGAAAAGAATATAAGGAAAGAATGAGTATGCATGTATATAGGTGCATATATATATATACACACATATATATCTAAGTTCATCACTTTGTTGTGCAGCAGAAATTAGCACAACATTGTAAATCAACTAAACTTCAATTTAAAAAGAAGTTTAGCCATGATTACAGTACTCACTTAACATCTAGCTAAGCCTGACTAGATATTTGTCATTGTCCAGTTGATTGAAATACTCATTCAAGAAAAAGAATATTTGTGTGATGAGGGTTAGGAATAAAATAATTTTCAAGGATAAAATCTGCTTACATTTTTCAGCAATTAAATCTAAATAGGCTGTGAGGCTTTCTTCACTGATCAGTTTGCATTTTCATTAAAACACTAGCTCCCTCCTGGGGATAGACATGGTTTCTCATTATTGAAAGTTGATTTCTTCTTTGCTCTTTTCACTGACTCAGTCTAAACCAACCCCCTAAAGTTGTTTTTAACTCTGCCTTGTAAAGGAAACAATGGTGTGTCCTTACATAATGTTAGCATTTGGAGAAACTTCTATAGAATACTGAATTTCCCAAAATAAGTGATTCTGAAATTCAGTCCTTAGGTAAGTGCGCTGGAGAGAGATGTGTGTTGACGGCCAGATCACCTTCTTTATCTTCTTTGTTCAATCCAACATCTGGAAGTTGGAGCCCTGCATGGGGTAGCGTGAAACACCTCTCCCAGGAAGAACATGGCTCAAGGTCTATGGTGTGTGACCACTTGCAACGGTATCAGGAATCCAAAGCTATGCTTCACACCAGGCATCCACTGCCTACTGTGGAGTTAGGAAGAAGGACACCATTGCTCACAACTCCTCTGGCATAACAGAGGCTGTTTTGGAAACACTTTCTATGTGCACAGCAATGAATTGAGCACTTTTCATCCATTTTCTCACTCTTACAAGGCAATACTAGCTGGTAGTAAATGAATAAATGTCCAGGGTCACAATGTTCTGGTAACACATAAGTAAACAGGCTGCAGCCAAGGGCACTTGATGAACTGGTCGATCAACCTGACCGTGAGTTGTTTGAGGATAAGTTCCTCATCTGACTCAATTTTTTTTTTTTTAAAGAAAGCAATTCTTTTTTTTTTTTTTTTTGCCTGTGTGATGTCTTAGTTGCGGCATGGGGGCTCTCTAGTGGGGCTGAGTTGCCCCTCGGCATGAGGGGTCTTAGTTTCCCTGACCAGGGATGGAATCCACAATCCCTGCAATGGAAGGCGGATTCTGAACCACTGGACCACCGGGGAAGTCCCTCATCTGACTCAGTTTAATCCCTGCAGCCCGTGACGCTAGAAGACGCAGAGGACAGTTTCCAGGCAGGTTAAACATGCCTCCAGGCTGAAGGGAACCAAAGGGGCTTAGGAGGCAACACAGGCTGCCGGTTGAGCCAAAGTTCTTAGTCCTTCTCAAAGGGAGATTGGATTTTTCTCCACAGTTTCTCTGAATTTTCCATCTGTACCCTTTTGCTGCAAATTGGCAAGGCTATGAGCACAGTCCTCGGCACATGTCTGGCAAGTCTCTTGCCCCAAGACAACCTGGGCAGTCTCTAATACAGTCTAAACTGGAACTAACACATTCAGGGTCCCCACAATACTTGTGATCAGAGATACTCAACCTTGGTTTTCCTGCAGAGGACTCTTCATGATCTTTGGAAATCAAACAACTCAAATGTAGGGGCTGGAATTGCTCAGAGAAAAAGGCAGGAGTTAAGCACCTGTCCACAATGATGGGGGTTTCACACCAGGAAATTGAAATGGGTAGAACCCTGTTCTACAAGCTCACCTCTGGTCAGAGTGGTTGAAGACATTTATAAATCAGCCCCTTCTTAAAGATAAGTTGTTTGGTAATGATTTTGCATTAAAAAATCATTTCCCTTTTCCAGACAGGAGCTTATGTTATTTTGAGATCCTTTGCCCATTTAAAAAAAAATATGACAGTAAAATTACATATCAATAAAATATATCATTTGGGAAAATTGCATTCCTAGTCTTCCTTTCCATGAGCTCAATGCTTAAAAAAGATAAACTGTGACTTTATGTAACAGAAAATTGCAACAATGTTCTTCTTAGGCATTTCTGTAATATGTATATACTGAGGGTGTTTGCTGTTTGCCTGCTATGTTATATTTGTCACTCTCCCCCCCGCCACCCCCATCCAGCTTGTACTGTAAAGTGTACAAATACACAGTGTATCTTTGGTCTACCATCTGAGCCTCCTAAGCAGCCTAGAGGACATGAAGTATTCAGCAAATGAATATTAATCAGAAACTCTAAAGGCAGATCATCCTACATTTTGTGACCCATCTGAAAACCCTAAGCTTATTTCATTAGGCTTATTTTCAGATGTTAAGGGACAATATTTGTATTGAAAACCTGGTCACAAACACCAGTCTCATCTCCAGATAGCAGAGAAAATTCTAGAACAAAGATTCCTTGCAGAGCCCTGCCTCCTTGCAGAGCACCTGCAAAGAATACCTGAAACATTTATTAAAACATTGAGTGGAGAGAGGCCTCCTTAGAGGAGAAAGCTGAGGTGGTTATGACTATAGGCCCTAAGGCCCTAAGGCTGGATTGTGGCACATCAAGACCCAAGTTCATTCCTGGCTGTGGACAAGATGTCAACCTCCCCAATCCTCGATGCCTTCCTCTGTAAAATTCCTTTGGAAAAAATAGATGTGCACTTCAGCAGAATGTCTAGAGCAAAAGCGTTCAATGAATTTTAGCTGCTCTTGTTATATTATGGTACCACCCACGTGACATACACAGCAAATTCAGCTTCTGGAGACTGTGCAGTGATGTCCTTCCTCAGGTTTATCCAGTTTCCTACCAACTGAGTCTACCCCTCTGTTTCTCCATTCTGGGAAACACTGAGACAATCACGGTAAATAACAGCCCCTTCGTGTTTATAAGACATGGTCACATATGCTTCCCTATGCAACCCCCCACAACAACTCTGAAAATAAACGAAAACGACCTTGTAGCCCCATTTTACAGGTGAGGTAAAAAGAGGTTCAATGACTTTCCCAAACTAATAATAGGGACACTGGGACTTGAAGCAATATCTTTCTCTCTGTGTCTCTGGGCTGAGAAGAAAGTGTCTTGGTAAAAAGACCATCCCCCTCATTTGAGTTCTGGACTGCCATGTTCCCTGGTGTATGCCACTGGCCAAGATTTCCTGCCATCACTGGGAGCACCAGGATGGGGATGATTTCTCCTCCACTTCCTGTGATTCCTACTTGGCTGCCTTCATTCTGAAGCCTAAGCATCTGGTATCAGTCTCTCAGCGTGCCTGAGATTGTACTGATGATGGGTGTTACTAGGAAGCACCTTCGCTGGGGCAAATCACACTGTTTCTACACACAGAACTCTCCCACCTGACATCTTTGTCTGCTCTAAGTATCATCAGCATTCTTACCCAAGGCAACTCTGAAAGGAAAGAAAGTCCCAAGAAGACATCAGCCTGGCTGGAGGAGATGGATAAACATCAGGGGTGAAGTGTTTCTGTTCTCTGAAAGGTCAAGGCGACTCCAGCTTTAAGCAGCCAGACCAGACCCCTGGGCACTGAGGCAATGGATTTGAGCAGCTTGCATCCTTTCGCATGAGCAATAGCTGCTGTGGGACCGTTCCTTTCTGCTCTAGTCCACAAAGTAGAGAAAGGCTCTCCTAAAGAACCTGGCCCAGGGCAACTGTAATGACCTAAAATCATAGAGCCAACCCTGGATGTACATCTGAATTCTTTTTTTTTTTTTTTTAATTTTTTTTTTTTTTTTAATTTTTATATTATTATTATTTTTTTTCCAGTGGGTTTTGTCATACATTGATATGAATCAGCCATGGATTTACATGTATTCCCAATCCCGATCCCCCCTCCCACCTCCCTCTCCACCCGATTCCTCTGGGTCTTCCCAGTGCACCAGGCCGGAGCACTTGTCTCATGCATCCCACCTGGGCTGGTGATCTGTTTCACCATAGATAGTATACATGCTGTTCTTTTGAAATATCCCACCCTCACATTCTCCCACAAAGTTCAAAAGTCTGTTCTGTATTTCTGTGTCTCTTTTTCTGTTCTGCATATAGGGTTATCGATATCACCTTTCTAAATTCCATATACATGTGTCAGTATGCTGTAATGTTCTTTATCTTTCTGGCTTACTTCACTCTGTATAAGGGGCTCCAGCTTCATCCATCTCATTAGGACTGGTTCAAATGAATTCTTTTTAATGGCTGAGTAATATTCCATGGTGTATATGTACCACAGCTTCCTTATCCATTCATCTGCTGATGGGCATCTAGGTTGCTTCCATGTCCTGGCTATTATAAACAGTGCTGCGATGAACATTGGGGTGCACGTGTCTCTTTCAGATCTGGTTTCCTCAGTGTGTATGCCCAGAAGTGGGATTGCTGGGTCATATGGCAGTTCTATGTCCAGTTTTTTAAGAAATCTCCACACTGTTTTCCATAGCGGCTGTACTAGTTTGCATTCCCACCAACAGTGTAAGAGGGTTCCCTTTTCTCCACACCCTCTCCAGCATTTATTGCTTGTAGACTTTTGGATAGCAGCCATCCTGACTGGCGTGTAATGGTACCTCATTGTGGTTTTGATTTGCATTTCTCTAATAATGAGTGATGTTGAGCATCTTTTCATGTGTTTGTTAGCCATCTGTATGTCTTCTTTGGAGAAATGTCTGTTTAGTTCTTTGGCCCATTTTTTGATTGGGTCATTTATTTTTCTGGAATTGAGCTGCAGGAGTTGCTTGTATATTTTTGAGATTAATCCTTTGTCTGTTTCTTCATTTGCTATTATTTTCTCCCAATCTGAGGGCTGTCTTTTCACCTTACTTATAGTTTCCTTTGTAGTGCAAAAGCTTTTAAGTTTCATTAGGTCCCATTTGTTTAGTTTTGCTTTTATTTCCAATATTCTGGGAGGTGGGTCATAGAGGATCTTGCTTTGATTTATGTCGGAGAGTGTTTTGCCTATGTTCTCCTCTAGGAGTTTTATAGTTTCTGGTCTTACATTTAGATCTTTAATCCATTTTGAGTTTATTTTTGTGTATGGTGTCAGAAAGTGTTCTAGTTTCATTCTTTTACAAGTGGTTGACCAGTTTTCCCAGCACCACTTGTTAAAGAGGTTGTCTTTTTTCCATTGTATATCCTTGCCTCCTTTGTCAAAGATAAGGTGTCCATAGGTTCGTGGATTTATCTCTGGGCTTTCTATTCTGTTCCATTGATCTATATTTCTGTCTTTGTGCCAGTACCATACTGTCTTGATGACTGTGGCTTTGTAGTAGAGTCTGAAGTCAGGCAGGTTGATTCCTCCAGTTCCATTCTTCTTTCTCAAGATTACTTTGGCTATTCGAGGTTTTTTGTATTTCCATACAAATTGTGAAATTCTTTGGTCTAGTTCTGTGAAAAATACCGTTGGTAGCTTGATAGGGATTGCATTGAATCTATAGACTGCTTTGGGTAGAATAGCCATTTTGACAATATTAATTCTTCCAATCCATGAACACGGTATGTTTCTCCATCTGTTTGTGTCCTCTTTGATTTCTTTCATCAGTGTTTTATAGTTTTCTATGTATAGGTCCTTTGTTTCTTTAGGTAGATATACTCCTAAGTATTTTATTCTTTTTGTTGCAATGGTGAATGGTATTGTTTCCTTAATTTCTCTGTCTGTTTTTTCATTGTTAGTATATAGGAATGCAAGGGATTTCTGTGTGTTAATTTTATATCCTGCAACTTTACTATATTCATTGATTAGCTCTAGTAATTTTCTGGTAGAGTCTTTAGGGTTTTCTATGTAGAGGATCATGTCATCTGCAAACAGTGAGAGTTTTACTTCTTCTTTTCCTATCTGGATTCCTTTTACTTCTTTTTCTGCTCTGATTGCTGTGGCCAGCACTTCCAACACTATGTTGAATAGTAGTGGTGAGAGTGGGCACCCTTGTCTTGTTCCTGATTTCAGGGGAAATGCCTTCAATTTTTCACCATTGAGGGTGATGCTTGCTGTGGGTTTGTCATATATAGCTTTTATTATGTTGAGGTATGTTCCTTCTATTCCTGCTTTTTGGAGAGTTTTAATCATAAATGAGTGTTGAATTTTGTCAAAGGCTTTCTCTGCATCTATTGAGATAATCATATGGTTTTTATCTTTCAATTTGTTAATGTGGTGTATTACATTGATTGATTTGCGGATATTAAAGAATCCTTGCATTCCTGGGATAAAGCCCACTTGGTCATGGTGTATGATTTTTTTAATATGTTGTTGGATTCTGTTTGCTAGAATTTTGTTAAGGATTTTTGCATCTATGTTCATCAGTGATATTGGCCTGTAGTTTTCTTTTTTTGTGGCATCTTTGTCTGGTTTTGGAATTAGGGTGATGGTGGCCTCATAGAATGAGTTTGGAAGCTTACCTTCTTCTGCAATTTTCTGGAAGAGTTTGAGTAAGATAGGTGTTAGCTCTTCTCTAAATTTTTGGTAGAATTCAGCTGTGAAGCCATCTGGTCCTGGGCTTTTGTTTGCTGGAAGATTTTTGATGACAGTTTCGATTTCCTTGCTTGTGATGGGTCTGTTAAGATCTTCTATTTCTTCCTGGTTCAGTTTTGGAAAGTTATACTTTTCTAAGAATTTGTCCATTTCATCCAAGTTGTCCATTTTATTGGCATAGAGCTGCTGGTAGTAGTCTCTTATGATCCTTTGTATTTCAGTGTTGTCTGTTGTGATCTCTCCATTTTCATTTCTAATTTTGTTAATTTGGTTTTTCTCTCTTTGTTTCTTAATGAGTCTTGCTAATGGTTTGTCAATTTTGTTTATTTTTTCAAAAAACCAGCTTTTAGCTTTGTTGATTTTTGCTATGGTCTCTTTAGTTTCTTTTGCATTTATTTCTGCCCTGATTTTTAAGATTTCTTTCCTTCTGCTAACTCTGGGGTTCTTCATTTCTTCCTTCTCTAATTGCTTTAGGTGTAGAGTTAGGTTATTTAATTGGTTTTTTTCCTGTTTCTTGATGTAAGCCTGTAATGCTATGAACCTTCCCCTTAGCACTGCTTTTACAGTGTCCCATAGGTTTTGGGTTGTTGTGTTTTCATTTTCATTCATTTCTATACATATTTTGATTTCTTTTTTGATTTCTTCTATGATTTGTTGGTTATTCAGAAGCGTGTTATTTAGCCTCCATATGTTTGAAGTTTTAACAATTTTTTCCCTGTAATTGAGATCTAATCTTATGAAGGTTTTATAAATACTGATGCCTAGACCAGTTCAATCAGAATCTTACACCCGAGATCCAGGCATCAGTATTTTTACAGCTGCATTGATATACATCGTACTGTGTACATTATATAATTGATATGCAATTAACAGGAGATAGTGAAGGGCAGGGAAGCCTGTGTACTGAAGCCCATGGGGTTGCAAAGAGTCAGACACAACTTAGGGACTGAACAACAACAGTCATATTTTAAAAAAACTTTGTCAGCATAAATGTACATCCTGATTCATCACCATAACCAAGATGATGAACACAGACATCACCTCCTAAAGTTTCCTCATGCCCTTGGTAATCCTTCTCTCCCTTCCCCATCCTATCCCCAGGCAAACATCGATCTGCTATAAATTTGTTTCCATTTTCTAGGATTTTATAAAACTTGAATCGCATACTGTTTTCTTTGGTCTGACTTCATTCACTGAGAATTGTTTTGAGATTTACCCATGTGGCTGTGTGCCAATTGCCTTTCACTGCTGAGTGGGATTCCATTCTGCTGCATGGATACACTGAAATGTCTTTATTCATCTGTCACGGACATTTCAGTTGTTTCCAGTTTGGGATCATTACAAACAAAGCTGCTCTGAACATGCGTGCACAAGTCTTTGTACAGATGCGTGTTTTCCTTTCTCTTGGATAAATACCTAGGAGAGGAATGACTGAATCATACAGCAGTATATATTTAACATTTTAAGATGCTGCCAAACAGTTTTTGCAAGTGCTTGCACATTCTACATTTGCATCAACAGAAAATAAGTGCTGCAATTGTTCCACATCTGCATGCTTCTGGCAGGGGTGTGTGTGTGTAGTACCTTTCGCTGTGATTTTAATTTGAATTTCCATAATGATTGATGATGTTGAGCATCTTTTCGTGTGCTTTCTTCTTTTTTTGACATATGCATATCTTTTTTGGTCAAGCTTCTGTTCATATCTTTGGGGAGTGGACTTAAGCATCTGTTGAAAATAAATAAAATCTCTTGGTAATTCCAGTGCTTAGTCAGGATTAAGCACTACCATCTTACTGGAAAATTGAGGGCAAACCTCTCATGTTAATCATGTGGAAACTGAAATCGAGGGAGAGATTGGATTATTTGTAAAGCAAGGGAAATGGAAAGACAGCAAAATCGCCCTTAGCACAATTATGGCCACTCGGGAGCAAGTTCTTCATTGCAGAGCTACAGGCATCATCACCATAAGGTAGACAAGGTGTCTATTTGTGTTAACACTTGCTGGTCCTTGTTCCAACCTGACCACTCATCATTTCTCTTAGTCATCTGAGTATTTGTTCTATAATAAACATTTGAAGGAATTGACAATTGACTTCTTTTAACCAAATTTGTAGCAGTTTTATAACCAGTGAAAGGGAAGGGAAAATAGTCTTAGGGCCTACACATATAGTGTTAACTATACAGCTCTAGAGGACTCCATTCACACAGACATGATGTACAGGGCACAATCTGTACAACCTCGTATGGTGACCCTGAAAAACCTTAAACTCTAAGATCTAGGTTCCAAGTCTCACCTTCTAACTGTCTCATCTTAGTTAAGTCAGTTGAATCTCTGAATATTGCTTTAAAATCTGTACAATTTAGATAATTAGTATTCACAGGAATAGACAGAAATGAAATGAGCTTATGTTAGGGATTAGCAAACCCAGGTGGCTAAAAGAGATAAAGCAAGTAACTTAAATGAGCCAAGTGGTTCAGAGGGATGATCAAGAAAAGATGGGGCCCATGACAACTGTCTACTCAGTTCTAGATGATTATGGCCTTAGAAAAATGCTGGCCCAGAGTTACCAGAGCTTCTATTTTTCTAAGAGAAGTCAGATACCAAAACAGGTGGTGTTCATATGTCCACTGATAAATGTGAAAGGGCTTTATAAATCACAATGCACCTCATATATTGAAAGGGCATCACTATGTTTTAAAATATTGAAAGGGCATCACTATGTTTTAAAATACTGAAAGGGCATCACTATGTTTTAAATCCATGAGGGTCTATTGTAGGTATTTATCTTGCACCACCTCATTCATCTTTCTTATGACCCCACCACCATCACATGGCTCCATGACCCAGACTGGGTCAATCATCTTATCATATCTTCCTGGCCACAGGGATTGACCCAAGATAGACCATACTCAACTGGGCAAAAAAATAGAAAAAAATTAACTCCCTGGGGATTGTCCTAGCGGGAGCTAAAAATCTTCCCTTCCTCTCTAGACCTGAGGCCAGAAGAATGAATATCCAGAGCTGCCTGTGACCGCGCTGTATGAGGAAAGACTCTCTACTCGAGGGGACAACACAGTACAACAGGGTGTAATAGTGTTCTGCCGTCACGTGAGTCACAGACATCCAAAGACCCTCTCCAAGCTTCTGTTACAGGATCCAGTAAATGTGGGACTGGGCTAGCTTCAACGGGGTTTCTGTTGCATGCAACCAAAGAAATCCCAACAAATGCATTTTGCCATCTTGCAGTACAATGGCAGCAGATGTGTTTTCGCTGATTTTCAGGGTGCCCTCATGGTATCTGATTCCTGGAGAGAGGTCACACAATGAAGAAGTAAGTCTTGAAAGAGGAGATGGAAAGGTGACCGTGGTGTTTCAGGGGAAGCTAACCAGGGCTGTGTAGAATTCTCTCTGTTGGTTTGGACACTATACCCTGAGGTATTTTCTCATATTTAAAAGCACATATGCAGGCTCTGATGAGCTTCTGGAAGTGATAGCCTTCTAGAAAGGGATTTATACTAGGACACATGCGAGATTGAGGGGAACAGCATTATGATTACTTTATTAAGTAAACTGAAAAATAGAACTGATTTGTAGACTGGAACACTTCCATCAACATTTTAATACAGTATGTTCTCAAGCTACATGGGAAACCAAAACATATTGAAAGCCACTTTGTTAAAATTTGGGTTTCTCTGGTGGCTTAAACAGTAAAAAATCTGCCTACAATGTAGGAGACCTGGGTTCAATCCCTGGGGCGAGAAGATCCCCTGCAGAAGGGATGGGCTACCCACTCCAGTATCCTTGCCTGGAGAATTCCATGGACAGAGGAACTTGGCAGGCTACAGTCTATGGAGTCGCAAAGAGTCAGACAAGACTGAGTGACTAACACTTAACTTCCTCACTTGTTAAAATTTGCAAAGGTAAAGCATTGTCAAAGGAGGTTGAAATCTAAGTTCAGTGTACATTCACCTTAGAAGCAAAACAACATCAGAAGCTCTATCACAATCAGAAGTATCTTTGGTTGGAGTGGGGTAGAAAAAGAAGTGTTAGGTAGGTTGAAGTTTAACAGCATCGAGCCAAAAATAATGAAGTGTTCATTTTACAGGGCAGGTGATGGAGCTTTTGGATTTGGAAGTATTCAAAGTTCAAGTTGCAAGGCCTTCCTCTCTCCTGGTGAGTACTCCTCTGGGCATAGTCAGTGTCTGTCTCGATGATTTTTCTTTTCCTGGTATACGACGGCTGAAAACCTTTTTGTGCTGGAAAACACTTTTTCTATGTATGTTTTAAGGCCCTCGATTAGATTCCGGAGTTGTGGTGTGTGTGGCCAGCTTGAGTGAATGCATGTTAGTTGCTCAGTCATGTCCAGCTTCTTGCAACCCCATGGGCTGTAGCCCCACCAGGCTCCTCTGTCCATAGGATTGTCCAGGCAGGAATACTGGAGTGGGCTGCCATCCCCTTCTCCAGGGGGTCTTCCCAACCCAGGGACTGAACCCGGGTCTCCTGCATTGGCAGTCAAATTCCTTACCGGGCGAGCCACCAGGGAAGCCCGTGTGGCCAGCTAAGGAGAGCAGATTTTATTGTTCCCAACCATGCCTTTCATGGTGGCACTGCACAGGCAGCTGGAAATCAGGCGCGGTGGGCGTGCTTATACTGGAGAAATTGGCGAACGTTCCACATCAAGGTGGTCTCCACCCGCCGTGAGCTGGTTGTTCGACATTAACTAGCACACTGCAGGTGATGAGCCTTGTTGCTTTTCAGGTGTATATTTCTACTTCGATCTACTATGGGCTGATCGTCTATTTGACAAGTAGAGAGCAATTTGTTGTATTATTTCCCAGATCTCAGAGGGTTACCACACTTTGTACCCAGACCTGAAAACACAGGGCTTGCCTGGGCCAAGCTCCAGCCCCGTGGGAAACTGGTCTAAGCAACCTCCTGATCCTCCAGCAGAGTTCCCACCACGCCTTTTACCTGGCAGAACAAGTCCTGTGTGTGGGACTCCATCTAGCTGGTAGGAAGGATTTCATAGGATCATCTGTTCTAAGTTGCTAATAGTAACACTATGGGCTAAATCTCCTTGGGCTGTTTGTATTTTCAAGAAAACAGACAGCTGAAGGGAAGAGAGTCAAGGGGCGAGATTTCTGGCAATACTGCAGGCTGTTGGGGGGAGGGAGGTGTTATTTGGGAACAATGAGTGTTACATTTCTTTTTTTTAATTAATTTATTTATTTTAATTGGAGGCTAATTTCTTAAGTGCTCTTGGGTTGGTTGCCACCTATTAATGGTTCCCCTGCTCATCAATTTTGCAAGTCTGGGAAGAACTGATGACAAGAATAACAATTATGATGGTGATAACAGTGGCAATGTTAATGATGTTCTGCCATCGTTCCCATAATGTCCCGGGAGATTTCCCTGACTTTGGGGGAAGCCTCAAGGAGTAGAGAGAAATGGCTAGAGCTTAATCTCTGTGAGGCACTGATGTGAAACTGCTTCTTGAAGAGCAATTTGACAAGATCCTAAAGACAGTCCTGTGATAGCATCCAGAAAAGGTGCAGTAACTCAGAGGAAGCGAACCTGGGGACCACATGCATCCTCTCCTTTGAGCAGCCTGCTCATTCCTCACTCCTGGAACTTTCACCTCCCTGGAAGCTTCCTTCTGGATGTCGAGAACAGGATACACCTGGATATGCCTCGTCCACAAATAGGTTGGGGAATCCGAGACTGGGACAACCTTCGGAATCATAAACCCAGGAGTGGCCGTCTGCTGTTGTCCGGGACAGTGACTCAGGGGCAGACCCAGACTGGCCTCCCGTTGGCAGGCTGCCAGGGGAGGTCTGGGTGCTTATATCATTCCTCAGAGACTCCCCTGGGACTTTTCACTCTATGACACCCATTTCTTGTTCAGCTCTTACTGTTTATGACTCATATGCATTTTCTTTTTATTACTTTAGGGACTCGGCTGATTCATACCAGGAGGAAAGCAAACTGGCTTGAGGTGAGTTCAGAGTCAGAATGAAGATGCGCTGCATTGAGTTTAAGGACGCAGGACTTGGGACTTCCCTGGTGGCCCAGTGGCTAAGACTTCAGCTTCCAATGCAAGGGGCGTGAGTTTGATCCCTGGTGGCGGAGCAAAGAGCCCACATGATTTGTGGCCAAAAAACAGAAGTAATGTTAGACTTTTAAAATAGTCCACATCAAACAACAACAAAAAAAGTGTCAGACTTCACTGGAATTGACATGCGTACAACACTAGGCATAAAATAGGTGACCAGTCAGAACCTACTGTGGAGCACTGGGAACTGTAGTCAGTGCTCTGTGGCGAGCTAAATGGGAAGGAAATCTGAGAAAGAGGGGATATATGTAAACATAGAGTTGATTCACTTTGCTGTACAGTAGAATGACACAACATTTTAAAGCAACTACATGCCAACAAAAAGTAATTAAAAAAATAAAAAGGACGTCTGTATCTTGGAAAAAAAGAAAGAACACAGGACTTAAGGACAGACAAGAGGCAGAATTCTGAGGCCCTGAAGTTAAGAGCCTTTTCAGGGCATGGTGTTCAACACTTACTGTCAAACTCAAGCTTTGGCTAAGCCATTTACACTTTCTGGATAACTGCTTTAATTTTCATTAATATCTATTCACCTTTAAAAAAAAAAAAACTATGTACTGATTTTTAAGATAAAAGAACCAACTCTGGAGACTTCTATAATAATACATCTTTCTATTTCTATAATACTTAATAGTTTACAAAGCATATTATCTCACTTGATCTTTTTTTTGTGGGGTTGGGGGTGGGGGTTCTTGCTACGCAACTTGTGTTTATCTTAGTTCCCAGGGATTTAACCCAGGCCCTCGGCAGTGAAATTGCAGAGTCCTAACCGCCGGGCCACCAGAGAATTCCCCTCATTTGATTCTTACATAAACTGTTTGAGGTTTGTATTTTTATTTTCCACCTTTCACAGATAAGGAATTAAAGTTCACAGAGATTTGGAGACTTTCCCTAAAGTGTCGTAGGTAGACTAAAAATCGAACCCAGGTATGCAGAATCCAGAGTGCAGGTTTACAAACAAATAAAACAAAACCCCCACGCGCTATACCATAACTCTCGGAAGAAGCACTGTAGTGTTTCAGGGAAATTTGACCTTGAACTCCTTTTTGCTCTTTCAAAGATGATTGAAATCCTGAAGGCTCTTGTAAGGACAAGCCCTTTCCTGTAACACAGAGTCTTCAGGATGGTTCTAAATAGTGATGTTCCAAATCAGAGTAGCATTGATCCATACAGTCCTGGATGGAACTTCTCTTTGCCCCCACAAAGTTAAAAACAAAAACAAAAACAAATACCTCCACTTTTTAAAACTGCTTATTGGTCCACCTTAGCAAGTGCGCCCTTCTCTATTTGAAACATAAAGAAATATTCCCCAAGGGACTCGACTCCTGCTGTCAAAGGCTAAATGACTGTGGATATACCTGTCAATACTCTGGTGTGTGCAGTGTTCAGGAAGATCAGATGAATTGCTCCAGATGAAAGTACTCTGCAAACTCTAGGGTTCTATGTGGGTGAGTTTCCCACCTTCAGATGAAAAGAAAGCCAATAAACTTGTTCAGATGGGCAAGGAGTGGCCAAACTTATACTTGTATTTAGGAAGAACTTATAGACATACATGAGAATCTTAACGAGAACTAGCTTGAAATACCTCTAGGTATCACCTTGCCTACAAATTATACCCCCATCACAAATTATTTTCTTTATTCTCAATAATGCTTTTTATTAAGCACCAGGGCTTCCCTGGTGGCTCAGCTGGTAAAGAATCTGCCTGCAGTGTGGGAGACCTGGGTTCAATCCCTGGGTTGGGACAATCCCCTGGAGAAGGGGAAAGGCTACCCACTCCAGTATTCTGGCCTGGAGAATTCCATGGACTGTATAGTCTATGAGGTTGCCAAAGAATTGGACACAACTGAGTGAATTAAGCATGAATTATATTTTCTATACTTTTTATTTCTCAAAGCTATGCTTTATTCTGTACACATTTCCACTGTACATCACACATTCTCCTCTTGCTTTCACGGTAAACAAATGTACAGCAGTCCTTTGGCTCAGGTTTTACAGGTCTTCCCTGGAGAAGGGTGTCAGGCCAGTTAGACACATATAACTCTGGGCCAGGCTGGTCCCACTGCCCAGGAGCCTTCAGGTCATGTGTAAGTGCCCAGCAGGCTGGACCCCTGCAGATGCAGCTGCCTGAGCAAATGTCCAGAGGAAGGGGCTCTGGCTGGAAAAGTGATCTCTCTGGGGAGGTAACTAGATCAAGATAAAAAGAGGCAGAACTTGTCCTGAAAGGTCAAATCTTAGAAACCAGGAAGGTACCTAATCAGTGCTTCAGTTACAGTGGTAGGCAGAGGGATGAACAGATGCTGGACAAAGTGGTCAAGAAGTGGGACTTGCCAATGAAAAGGGTTGTTTAAGAGCTAAGTCCACGAGCTCTGGGCATCCACCAGCATGACTAATTTTAATGTTTGAATCAGAGTGATCCACTAAGAGGGTCAAGTTAGGACACGGAAGATACGTAGACCTCTTACAATTTCTTAGTTATTCATCAAAATTATCTCTTGGTTCGTCTGATTAGTATGGATTCTTCTTTATAAAAATAATCTCTTATTTTTAAAAGGTGTGTGATCTTCAGTGATAGCAGGCGGTTGTATAGCCTACTCAAGCCTCCAAAGTCCAAATGTGTTATCAAGCATCCACTTTGGATGGGATGCGATCACCCGAGGATGGCACTTCAGCTGACAGGCCAGGCCTCTTGGAGGTTGTTCCTGGTTCGTGTGAGTTGGTGGGGAGGATGGGCTGCTCATTCTAGGGTAAGATCTAAGGATTAACTGAGGGTATCCAGCGATCCTACCTAATCAATACTCCAGAATCAATTAATCTTTGGGGACAAATGCATAATGCTTTAACTCACAAGAGGCTGACTATAAATAAGGTTGACTATTTACAGGGAAGGTCATCATCCTTTTCAGCCTTAATGTGTACACACTCTCTGGTTAACTCTCTTCGAAGTAACAGGGTTCCTGAGAAACTGAATCTGTTATAAAAGTATGGACTTAGGAAGGAAGGGTCTGGAGGGGATATACTTCTGTAGTCCAGAGACCAGAGATGCTCACGCCTCCCTTCCTGAGCACACGCGCTGTCGTGTCCAACTCTCCGACCCCAGGGACTTCAGCCTGCCAGGCTCCTCTGTCCGTGGGATTCTCCAGGCAACAACACTGGAGTGGGTTGCTGTGCCTGCCTCCAGGGGGATCTTCCTGACCAAGGGATCGAACCCTCATCTCTTCTGTCTCCTGCATTGTCAAGCAGATTCCTTACCACTGAGCAACCTGAGGATCGCTTTCTTAATAGGTGCTAAAAACAAGTGAGTTCTTGTTCTCAGAATCCCCTTTCTAGACTCTAGACCTCGCCAGTCTCTGCAGATACACTGACACCACCAATGAGGCTCTGGATTCCTTCCTTCTCATTCCCGACCTCAACTCCCAGGCTGTACTTTAACCCTCCGCTTCCCAGCTCTGATCCAGAAACGTCCTGATGTCTAAGGCAACTTCGTCATTTCACTCAAGATGTAGAGATATTGTGACCAACAATAGCATTAACATTTACTGGGCACTCACCATGTGACAGACATGGGGATGATGCTTCATCGTCATTAACTCATTGAATTCTCATAACAATTCTCTGAGGTAGGTAGTGATAACTAGCCCCATTGTATAGACAAGGAAGCTGAGGCTTTGGGGAACTTCCCCAGGATCCCCTTCACTTCCAGCAGTGAAGCCTGGACCGTAGCCTCAGTCATTCTGACTCCAAGGTCTGGGCTTACATTAGGCAACACGCCCTCCAGGAGTGACCTTGATCCTCTGCCGAGAGCCTCTCATTATGAACACCGACTGGATGGTACACATTCAATGAAGACAAGTGGTCTCAGTGCTTTCTGGGTTGAAATTTAGGCTTAAAAATAATATTTTATTTAAAATGGATTACCAATAAGGACGCACTGTGTAGCACAGGGAACTCTGCTTAATGTTATGTGATAGCCCGCGTGGGAGGGGAGTTTAGGGGAGAATGGGTACGTGTGTATGTATGGCTGAGTCCCTTTGCTGTCCTCCTGGAACTATCCCAATATTTACTTACTCATTTATTTTCAGCTGTGCTGGGTCCTCTTTGCTGTGAGGGCTTTTCTCTAGCTGTGGCAGCAGGAGCTCCCCTGTAGTTGTGGTGTGCGGGCTTCTCATCGTGGGGGTTCAGTAGGGCAAGAGCTTCAGTAGCTGCAGCTCATGGGCTCAGCAGTTGCGGTTCCCGGGCTCTAGAGCGCAGGCTCAGGAGTTGTGGTAGAAAGGATTTGTCGCTCCGTGGCAAGTGGGAGCTTCCCAGATCAGGGGTCAAACTCACATCTCCTGCATTGGCAGGCGGACTCTTTACCACTGAGCCACCAGGCAAGCCCCCTATCACAACACTGTTAATGAGCTATACTCCAAATTAAAAAAAAAAAATAGGTTTGAAATGTAATTATTAGAAATCAAGCCATGATCTGGGAGAATATACTTAGAGAGAGAAACAATGAGAATCCTGAGAACCCATTTATGAAGGCCAAGGAGTCCACACTATGTGGCTCCTAGTGTAACATTTTGAAAACTCAGTGTGTGACAAGTTTAGGTGAAATGCTGAAAAAGACACCAAATCACACATAAGACCCTGCCCACACTGAGAAGGCAGTCAAGAGCTACTGCCATCCCCACCCTAGCACTGGGTGCCCACTGAAGGCCACAGAAGATCACCTCCCTCCAAAGACTGTGTTGTTTCTCACACTGGGGGGCAGGGGGTTCCTAATGAATAAAAAATTTATAGTGTTCCTGTAACTTCCTATGTGATTCAGAATCAGTGAAGCAGGAGGTTCCTGGGTGCTTCAAATATTTCATGTCCCAAATAGCTTTTCAAAGACATAACATGGAAAAGAAGTTCCAGGGCCTATTTCACTGACCTAACCTCGCTGTTTTCTCATGTATGATTAAAACATTTTAAAAAAAAATCCAGATGGGAGTGGAAATGGTTTGAGTTAATGTCAATCAAGAAGAAAATGGAAAAAAAATAAAAATCAAAGACAACCCCCCAAACCTCATTCCAGGATTCTCCCCCTTTATATATTTTCCAGAAGAGCTGACGAGTTGTCAACAATTATTTTATTGAGCATTGCAAGGTGCACAGCATTGTACATAGCTTGAAAATGTCAAATTGACTCATCACACCCTTTATAAAGGCTTCCCCAACGTCCATGTTTTGTGGGTTTTCCTACTGTGCTCCAGGGATGCTAGTACCATTGCAGGCTTACCACGATGTGGTCCATGGATCAGCTGCACCACGTCCACCCCACTAGATATCTGAACTCCTCAAAGATGGGATGCACATATTGTCGATCTCTGCAACTCTGATGTTCAAATACACACTGGATGGATGAATGACCAGTGTTTCACTCTAGTTCCTTCTCCAGATCCCTTCATCTGCATTCAGGGGCAAGTGCTGATGCTGAGTGAGAAGCGAACACCCAAAAGGCACAGTGGAACAGAGGAGTGTCCGAAGGCGTGGCTGATCCAGACTAGAAAATCAGCTCCACAATGATGAAGAGCTGGCTGACCTCTCCAAGGGCCTAAGAACATAGCAGAGCCACAGAAAAATCTTCAAGCCAGAGATGGAGCTCATCAACTCAAAATCCCACCCCAAAGGCCAAAGGGGCTCACTGGGACAGACCAGCGGTCTGGCCACCTGCCGGAGCCGGTGAACCAGAAGCACAAAGGCCAGCAGTCCAGAGTGGAGGCTCTCAGCCACCTACTAACCTTGGGGATTAGCTTTCCCTTTATCATCCCTTTCCAGATTTCAAAAAAGGCCACACCATAATAAATAAATAAGACACTAAACAACTAGAACTGAAAAGGAAGACATTTTCGAATGGTTCTCGAGAAAAGTTCAGATGCCCTGCTCCTTGCATGGTGCCAAGAGGCTCAAGCTGCCATGGATGGCCCCCATGGGCCTTTCGGGATGCAGATAGGTACTCTGAGGGGACACAGTTCCTCGGGAGGCAGAAAGCATACTGGTGAGCATGGACAGCTAGTTGCTTCATCACATGGGCCAAACCCATTTAATTCATCAGAGTCCAGTTTGTTCAATGGATGATGGAAAAAACCCGGCCCTAGACCAGGGAGGCACAGATCTGACATCTGAGGTGTGAAGGGACCCGAGCAGAAGACCTTGGCTCCTGGTAGACCTAGGGTCAACCATCAGTTAGCATCAGGTGTCAGCTTCCTCATCAGAGGCGGCTTTGGTCAGGCCGAGCTTATCTCCAGTCAGACCATCTCTCTGGTCCCCTCTGAAATTCCTTTTCTTTCATCTGGCAGGATTCTACCTGACCCATCAGTACCAAAGCAAACCCTTCTCCTCCATGGCTCCTCACACTACTGAAATGAAGGAACGCCTGACTGCAGATTTTTATGGTCACCAACAGAAGTGTTGGTAAAATACTGCTTTAGAGTCTTAGATAATCTAGTGCACTGCTTGCTATGACAGGTTCATGGTCTGGTGTCCTACTACCCTGCCTCACGTAACAAACTGATCAGGATGGCAGCTTGCTGGCTGCCCTGCTACTTCGGGTCCAACTCCATTATTTTTCTGCAAAAAGTAACTCTCATCACGCTCACATTTCTTGGGCATCAACTTGATGCCAACAGTTCACCCATCCTTCTCTCCTTGCTGCCTTTCTGGACCCCAGGTCTCTGCACTGAACTTTCAGATGCACGGTGGCCTGCACCCCCAAATCAGTAGCTTACACTGGGTCCTATTCTACCTCACACGAACTCTTTAGAACACTCAGAAAAATCCAGGTGACTCCCTCTGAGCTCTGGAAGGCAGAGCAAAGTTTGAGAACTTCAGCTTCCTCCTGTTATCATTTTTCAGTGCAAGGATTAACATGACAAGTGCTTGATCAAAGAATTGGAGATTAGCTCCCATAAATTACTTGCTTTAATGGGATAGTTATGTTTTTTAGCATCAAACACACTATAAAAATAATTTCCTGAGATAATGATTCTTAATCAAGATTATATACATATAAACTTAGATATATATGTCTATGGATTTTGTTTTCCAAGATGGCCAGAAAAGTTATAATTTTCTGACTATTTTTTATACCTTTATACTAAAACCACCATTTAAGGACAGAAGTCAGAGCATTTTACTGTATTGGGTACTTGCTGGAAGTATAAGAAAGACTGATCTAGTATTTTGCAGAATATGAATTTCTGTATTAGCTTAACATGTAGGTCTTTGAGCTCCATCTTCTCAGCCAGAGATTTAATATATGTCAAGTTAATCCAAGCTTAGCTAAGGATATCCTCAGACCTATGGCACCTATTCAGAGCAGAGGTCTGATCTTTGCACTCCCTTTTTTATACCTGGGTAGCATTCAAGGGGCAAACAATCTTAGTCCTTGCATTCAGAATTTGTTATGCCATATTTGCATATAATGTTTACCATTAACTCAAAGGAAAAATGCAGCAAAATTCAACTTTGGAGAAACAAAACAACCTTACAGATCCTCAGGAGTCATGGAAAGCTAAGGGATAAACAGATTCTATATCCTAAGAGAGCTATTTCAACAAGGAAATGGTCTGCACCTCACCAAGTCAAGCTGAGTTGGGCAGAAAGAGAAGCAAAATGATAACAAATTGGCCAGGAATACTTATATCAGTTTTGTCTTGAGTCTCAGAGAGTAATAGCAGGAATAAATTCCTTTCTACTTTTCTCAGAAACAGTTGGGTTTAAAGTGGTCCTCCTCCAGATTCTCTTTCTGTTATTTTTACTGATCACAAATGAACACCAGCATCTCTCACATGGTCTCCTGTATCAGAGTGACTGACTGAAGTGGACGGCTTGGAAGTTCACCCACATCTGAGCAGGCAACCTACACATAATCCCACCCTGAACATGTCTCTTGGGTCAAGTTGAAACAGGCAGACACCCCCACCAAAGGCCAAAATATAACTGACGTGAACAGAAACCCATAGTATAGACAAAATATTCCAGCTTTCTCTATTAAAAAAAAATCAAATTCACTGGGACCAGGCACTCATTATTTTTTTTTTCTATAACTCCCCAGGATTGTCAAAAGTAATCTTGTAGCCAACCCGCTTGCAGACAGTAAAAATGACCTGAAATAGACCACCCATGGTGCCAAAAGCCGTGTCAAAGAGCAGAGAGAGGATGCCACCAAGGCCCATGGCAATGTCCCTGCAGACGATTGGAACTGCGCCTATGGTGTACACGGGGAACGTGGCCACGTCCACAAGCACCCGGACAGGGACCCCCACGACACGGCAGACCACCTTCAGCAGGCAGCAGAGGATCCGGAGCACAGCCCTGGTGATCCTGACCGTGACTTTGAGGACCTTCCAGGGAATGCTGCCCAGCTCCTCCCCGATGGTCAAGAAGTAGGTGATGGTGGCTGACCCCAGGCGATAAAGGCAACTTTCTAGACCGTTAATCACCTGCTTCGTGACATACCACAGGACATACACAGTGTACTTCAGGATCCCGAAGGCAAGGTAATAAATTAACTGGCAGAGCTTGATGAGTGGGGTAGCGACAAAGCCCAGGAGTCTTCCCAGAAGGCTACTCCCTTCCCCAGATGTCTCGGGAGGTGGCAGGGCGGACCTGGCGCCCCTCATGCCAGAGAGGGTCCCCGAGCCCCTCTCAGAGTCCAGCCTCCGCTCCTCATCCTGGACTTGGTTAACCACTTCCAGGATTTTTTTCATCTTCTCTGTGTCTTGGTCGGTCTCCCCACAGTTGTTCTGGAACAGCTGAAGGGGGAACGGAAGCAGCTTCTCCAGGTCCCTCAGCATCACATCCTCGATGACCTCCCGGTCACCGGTGTGCTTGACAAAGCCCATGGCCCAGCCTCCCGCAGGGACTGCACAGCAGGCCGCCAGCCAGACGAACTCCGGGATGCTCACTCTGTCTTTGACCTTGAGGTCCGAGGGCACGGCGCCCGTGATGATGTAGAGATCATCCCCGCTGCCACACTGCAGGGTCAGAGCTCGCTCCATCAGGCTGTTGAGGTTCACATACCACCTTTCCTGGAAGGACGTGGTCATCGGAGCCGCGTTTGTGAGTGTGAAGGTGGCCGAGTGGGGGTCACTGCTGAGGGAGAAGGGGTAGAGCTGCCCGGTCCGGTAATCAGAACCCAAGAAATCTGCATTCAAGGCTTGGTTGCTCCCCAGTTTGTTCACAGACCTGACGGCCTCGGCCTCATCCGTCACCTCCTCCAGGCTGCTGTTGGGGTCATCAATCTGAAAGGAGAGAGCAAGGTTGAGATGCGTCCCTGTTCACAGCAGACCGGGGACCCTCGGACCGTTCTGCCCAGACTCTAGTGAAGTCCCGACTATACACACAGTTCCAACACTTTCGTTTGAAAGCACATTCACACTTCATCCTAATACCCCACAACCCTAGTGTCTGAAAGCATCTTTCAAGCCAGCTATATCCTCTTCCACTCTCTGTATATTCCACTCCTGTCCTATAGTAATGACCTATCACACACTCACACAAATTGAGAACACCACTTTTCAATCTGCTGTGGGTTTATAAATGTCATATCCTTTTCCAGGAATGTTTTCCCGTGAGATTCAAACTGACTGTAAAAACGAAAGCAAGGGGAAAAGTAAATCTCAGCAGGCCCGTAAAAATCAGAACTGGAATTCAGATAATCAGCCACCAATGTGAGCTGCAATTTAAAGAACGTAGTCTTAAGTGGATGTTGCATATTTTGGGATATACAAAGAGCAATCAACTCTAATCAGAGAATTTAAATCAAATAGGGGGACATGTATAGATTATTGTCAGTTATATTAGATACTTCCCAGGCCAAGATAAAATTAGACCAGCTGCTCTTCAAACTTCATCTCCTCATAATATTTGCAATTATTAACAATGCATTTCCTGTCTAGGCCAATTGTTGAATATCAATAATGACATATATATCTATATCTATATATATCCCTCTTAGTTCTGCTCTTATTCATTTTAAATTCAGCAGTATAATATATATTTCACTTTGCCAATCTGAATAGGTGAAAGCAAAGAGCTCAGGATTGACCCAAAACTCTGTTTTTAGCTCCCAAATTACACTATAAATTCCTTGACACCATGGACCCTGTACATAGGACCCAGTCAAGGACTGACACATACTAGAATCTCAACTTGTTGTTTTTTAGTCACTAAGTCATGTCCAACTCTTTGTGACCCATGGACTATAGTCTGCCTGGCTCTGTCCATGGGATTTTCCAGGCAAGAATATTGGAATAAGCTTCCATTTCCTTTTCCAGGGGATCTTCCCAACCCAGGAATCAAACCCATGAGTCCTGCACTGGCAGGCGGATTCTTTACTACTTGAGACTCTCAAGTCACTCTTTGTTAATCTGAGATCAGTATTAACTGATCACTGCAGTATTTATAATAGCAGGAAGTTGAGCCAACCTACATTTTCAAAAACTGGGAACAGTTAAATAAATGGTGTTATATCCATCAAGGAAATATCTCAAAGCCATTAAAAAGCACTTGTAATGATAGGGAAATATGTGCTATAATTATGAAAGGAAAAGGCAGATTGTAAAATTAAATGATAACAATTTTTTAAGCCTAAAAATGAGCAAGAAAAACGTTTGAAACATGAAAAAGTCCACTATGGCTGATCGACTCCCAAGGATACAAGTGATACATTTTTTCCCCTTGTTTTCTTGTTTCTCTTGGTGCAACTGTTACCTACATCAACCCACAAATTATTTATATGTTACTTTCAAAAGGACAAAAAGCAATGAATTAAAATAAGTAAATTCTTACTAATTGATTCCCTAGAGTTGGTGCCACTTGCTAAACCCAAGAGGGTCAAGGCCATGTGGACTGCTGTACCTCACGTGGGGAGGGCAACCCACTCTGCATTTCTCCAGCTCTGCAACTGCAAATGCAGGCATGCTCATGCACACATGTGTAGCATTAGTGAGGGCAACGGATGAGCAAGGTGGTGTGAAAGCAGGAATAGTCATGAAAGCTAATGGAGTATTCCACAGCCTCACCTTTTAAGGTCGTGCCGTCCCTGCCCCCAGACTTCAAATTAGAAATGATCCTGGATGGTCCCCACTCCCACCACACCCCTACAGGACAGAGATAAAAAGCTCATCCATTTTGCAAAGCTGCCCTTGCTCTCCTATAGCCAGAAGATACAACCCATGGAAATATCTGCCTCATTCCTGAATCATGAGATCAAGATACCACAGAGCCAAGATTGTAGGGTCTTGGGTGGAAGGCCAGGAATTTTAGGGTGCCTGCTTATTCTCCCTGCTTACTAGGGTACTGTTTCTGCATTTAGCCTGGTGTAGCTTCTTTATCCCATCTAGAGGAAGCCTGGAGCTGGGTTTTTTTTTTACTGGTAGCCATGTGACAGAGCATAGGGCAACACACTGGTTCATCTTCTGTCCAAGAGCCACCCAGGGATGAAATAATGCCTCCAAGGACAGAGGGCAGGCTGGAACACAGAGAAGAGAGATTCTTAGATAAAGAAGGGGAAGGAACCAAAAAGGGCCAGGCAGGAAAAGAAAAGGGGAGGGACCCAGAGGGATCGGGTAGAGAGGGAGGTGGGAGGGGGGATCGGGATGGGAAATACATGTAAATCCATGGCTGATTCATGTCAATGTATGACAAAACCCACTACAATAAAAAAATAAATAAATAAAATAAAATAAATTAAAAAAAAAAAAGAAAAGGGGAGGGATAAAAGAGAGAGGGAAGTAAAGAAGAGAGTGAGACTGGGGCGGTGGGGGGGGGGGGGGCGGTGGGCAGTGTGAGCATACATGGAAGAGACAACCTACAACATCGTACTCTTAGACAGAAATCAGGATTGTGGGTTGATTTACTCCCAAACTTCAGATCATGGTCTTCCGTGGCTAAGGTCAGAGGATACTAAGCTGGTTGCTTCCTAGTCCTCTCAGGCCACTTGAGTTCAATGGGCTCCAGATATCTGCAATAATGGAGTCTCTTTTGCCCACAGCTCGCAGGTCCACGGAAGTGGGCCAGGATGAACCGAGGCAACTGCCGAGCACGTCTTCCTTTCCCTTTTCCTGGCCTTCTTCAGAACCCCACATCCATGGTCACTGTATGGTTATGAACCCCAAATTGGCCCCATGGTTTGATGACAAGGTAGAATATAGTGTTTGAAATCAAGGTGGAATGTCTGCATCTGGTACCTATATAGTAATACAGAGGAGGTCAAGGATGAATTTTTCTTAACTACCAATTAAATGATTTCAATATAATGTTACAGAAGGTCTTTTTTTCCTACCTGATTTTACAGGTGGGGAAACTAAAACACAGAAAGGTGAATTTTTCCAAAGTCATCCAATAATTAGCAGGACAGAATCTGAACTGAGGTCAGTCATTTTATTCCTAAGGCACACATTCCTTATGATTAAGCCATGTTTCCCCATTTAACGGACACTGCTCTACCAGTGTTCTATACTAGAGAGTAGAAAACCTAACAAAAAGAGAAATCACAGTCCCCTTTTCTCTCTGTGACGTGGAATAAATGAAATTCCTTAAATCTACAGGGAGAGAAGCCGATGTCTGAGTGCCCTGGCGCTGCAGTCCCCAGAAAGAAGGGAGAGCGGAAAGGAGAGGGTGAATGGGCACGCGTGCAGACCGGCCCTCATGCTCCCTTTCCGCTTTGCCCAGAGCACATGGAGGCAGAGCCTCCAGCCTCACAAGCCAAGGAAGGTGGCCGCTCAGGCAGCAGCAACTGGCCAGAGGAGTTTCCAGCTTGCACCCTTGCGCTTAGTCGCTCAGTCGTGTCTGACTCTTGTGACTCCATATACTGTAGCCTGCCAGGCTCCTCTGTCCGTGGGATTCTCCAGGCAGGAATACTGGAGGGGGTTGCCATTTCCTTCTCCAGGGGATCTTCCTGACCCAGGGATCAAACCCACAACTCTTGCATTGCAGTCAGACTCTTTACCGACTGAGCTATGAGGGAAGCATACTACTACCCTTAGAAACTGGGCAGCTGGCTGGTCTCCCAGAGACACTGGTTCTATTAGCACCTTACTTGGCTACTTGCTTTTTTTCTCTACACCAGCAGCTGTAACAGAGAACAGTGAGCACAGTAAAACTCCACTGAGAAAAACTGCCAGGCATTCTAGGATTGTCTTGCCTGGTCACAGTTCAGTACAGTGTTGTATATAATGTACATAAATCAGTGTGGATGCTACCAGTCAAAATTAAAACAGAAAATAAATAATAGATTTCTCAAGGCTTATCTAACCTAGTCTTATGAGGGAAGTTGCTAAATTGTACCTGACTCTTTGCAATCCCATGGACTATAGCCTACCAGGCTCCTCCATCCATGGAATTTTCCAAGCAAGAGTACTGGAGTGGGTTGCCATTCCCTCCTCCAGAGGATCTTCCCGATCCAGGGATCGAAGCCAGGTCTCCCACATTGCAGGCAGATGCTTTACGTCTGAGCCTCCGGGGAACACAGCCTTAAATCTCTGACCAAAATACCAAAGAATGTTATATGAGAGCATATACTGATCTTCAATGAACTCTCTGTTCTCTCCTCTGAGGATCCAATCACATCAAAGCCTCTCTTTCTATCCTCTCTATCTTTTTTGTGACTTATGTTCTTTTTCATAGTGTTGTGCATTAGTCATTCTGTCATGTCCAACTCTTTGAGATCCCATGTACTGTAGCCCTCCTCCATCTATGGACGCCTCCAGGCAAAAATACTGGAGTGGGTAGCCATTCCCTTCTCCAGAGGATCTTCCCAACCAGGGATTGAAGCCAGGTCTCTTGCATTGCAGCCGGATTCTTTACCATCTGAGCCATTTATATCTTATTAACTCTCTATATTGCATTCCAGGTGAGTCCCTAGATCTGTCTTCCAAGTCACTAAGTCTCTCCTTAGCTATGTTTAGTTTACTACCTACTTTGTTGAGGTTTTTTTCTTTTTTCTTTTTGTTTCTCATTTCAGTGACTCTTCTTTCTTTCCCAGCCTTTCTATTTGGTTCTATTGAAAATTCTGTTGTTTTTCCTACTCTTGAGAAATTCTTTTTTAAAAATCTTCCCGTAGTTTAGAAATTCTTAAATTCCCTTTAAGATCTGTTGTCTATTTTATTCTGCTTTTCAGTTTACTTTGTTGCTCCTATTGGTTGACTTTGGGGTGGTATGTATACTTAAGTGCTCTGCAATTTTTGCCCAGGAGCTTGTCTTCATAAAAGGTCCATGATGGTCTGTTGAAAAAAAAAAGACAAAAATGGAAACAAAAACAAATCTAATAGGACTGCATTTGCAGTTGCCTCTGCTGGAGCTCTAAAGAGTTCATTGATTCTGGACTAGCTTCTGAGTTATTTTCACAGGCTAGGGTTTCCACATGGAGAAAGCAGTGCAAATTTGGACCCATACAAAGGAAAAATGACAGCTTCAAGCTTACTTCTGGAGGTTGACTGTTTCCACTAATGACATGGTGTAGGCAGCTACTTCCTATAATAACTTGCAGGTGGCTTTCCTGCCTGGTTCACCGAAGCTGCGACAGTTTGCTAGCCCCGAGCTTTACCTGGAGAGCTTAGCTCCAGACCCACGTCATGAATGGGTTATGCAACCGTGACTTCTGTCCACAGGCAGTTTAGAGCCCTAGCCCCTAGCTTCCACGTGTCCTCCCACACACAGCTTTGGCTATTGATTTCTTATATATTTCTGGCCCCTGAAAATTCCTTCTTACTTTTTTGCTGAAATATGAATTTAATTTAAATATATAGATAATATTTTTAAAATTCAATATTTCTATGTGATTGCAGTGGAAGGAGAGGAGCCGCACAGCTGCCCAGGAACTTTGTCTAAGGTTATAAAGTTTCTGCTAAAGCATGCCTTGTTTACTTTCATAACTCACTATAGATTTATCATCTCCAAATGTACTTATTTTGCTTAAATCTCCTTTTTTTCTTTTTTGGCCACCTCCTGTTTGGTTTAAGTAGAACAGTACCTTCCAAGACCTTTCTCTGGTGTGTCAAGAACTCACTTTACAGGCTGAAGTCTCTCACTAAGAATAAGACACAAGGACTCCCAGCCCTTTGCCAAAACACACCAGCCAGCTTACAACCTGTTTGGTTTTTATTTATTTTTTTTACTAATTCTTTTGCTTTATCTATTAGCTATAATTCTCTCATCTCTTCGTGTAGATATTTCTCTTATTCAAATTCATTTCCATTGATTTTGTATTAGCAATTTTTGGTTTTTATTTATTTTTTTACTAATTCTTTTGCTTTATCTATTAGCTATAATTCTCTCATCTCTTCGTGTAGGTATTTCTGTCTTATTCAAATTCATTTCCGTTGATTTTGTATTTGCAATTTGGAGTCATTAAAAATGGATATTCCATTATGAAATCACTCTACCATCTCATCATAAAACATATTAAATCCCAGGGCCTTATAACAGTCTGCTAACTGACCTCCACTGGGAGAAACGTCCATCACGATTTCTACTTCCTGTCTTAAAACCTCTTTTTAAACTTATGACAAAACTTTGTTTTGATCTCAAGATGATACAGTTCTAACGTCATTTGTTAAAGAATCATCTGAAAGTTTAAATAGAACCAGTTAAAATAGCTCCCCCCATCATCAAGCTTATTAAACTCTACAGAACAACCATTATGTCTTAGTAGGCTCTCACTTTCTGAAGAAACAGCCAAGTGTGTGTGTAACTAAAATATCTGACTCATGTATGGAAAACTGTACTGAAAACAATAAGAATATTTAAAAGTCGAATGCATTCTTTGAGACACTGTCACATAAAGGGCAGGTGTTTTTTGTTTTTTTCCAGGCTCTCTGCAGACATAGTTTAATGAGCTGGTTACTGCAATTACACTAAATTACCAACAACACTGCTCCCTAAAGACAAAAATACAGCTATGATGTAAGAGGTAATTTCAGATTACAGTTTTTGGGTTGCCCTTGCCCTTTTGCAAGCACCACTAATCTTTCTCTTTGGTTTCTCAGCAGACTCTCTGGGTGAAGGGACAGGTACAAAGCTTTCTGTGTAATTTCCCTCCCTGTTGACGGGTCCTCCTGGGCTGCCAGTGTAATTTGATACAGTTCCTGGGTTTAATGGAAAATCTTTTTTTTCCCCTAATTGCAACTTGTTAGGTAAGTTTTAGAAGAATGAGCACTCCCCAGCCACCAGCATCTTGCCCCATAAATAAGTTTATAATAAATTCCTTTTCAAATTTAATACCAAGAAAAAAACCTGTTTCTCTCAATGAGTTGGTCTGTTTATGTTAGCAGACAGCCAGAGCTACTTAAACCCATGGGATTTTCTTCCCCCTCCTTTGGAATTAAATAAAAGGAGACTTTCAATTTTCCTGCTAATATGCATGGAAGAAAAGTAGACTAAGAGAAAACTGAGAAGGATAATTGGAGGGGAAATAGGCATCCATTCAACAATATGTACTGAGCCTATTTAGGTGTGAGCGCTACTGTAGGAGAAAGCAAGAGAAATGATAATAAGAACAACAACCAGCAACACTTACTGAGTACTACATGGCAGGCACTGTTCTAAGAATTTCACATGTACTAAATCAGTAAGTAGCTCCACTAAGTACTCACTCATCTAAACCCACAAAAACTAGGTACTATTATCATTTTTTGACAGGTGGAGAAACTGAGGCACATCAAGATTAAGTAGCATAGTCAAGGTCACACAGTTGGTGAATGGTGATGTCACAGCGTGAACTCAAGAAGACCAGTTCCACAGCTGCTGCTCTGAATCCCTGCTTCATATGCCTACAAATGGCATCAAGAGACTCACCATCTACTTAGGGAAGCAAGACACAGACACACACAAAACTAAATAGGAAACCAAGGAAAAACCACGATGTACTGCAGATAAAGTTAAGTACCAAATACATGTTTTGATGAAAAAGAGCAATCAGATTCCAGAGGAAGGAAGGACACCATAAACAGTCAGAAAAGATAAGATATCTTTAGCTTTTGGAGAAAACAAAAGCTGAGGCAGGATGAGAAGGATATGCAAGGTTTTGATAAACTTAGAGAAACAGAAAGGTCAGTAGGGCTTAAGAAGGCATCTGCACAAAGGCTTGAGAGATGGGGAGTCTGTGAAAATGGGACTCTGGGTAAGGAAAAGTTTTAATTGGGAGGGATAGCAGGGGACCAGATTATAAATGATCTGATACACAGATAACTCGTCATAGAATAATCACAACTAAAGCTCACCGAGTGCTCTCTAGGTAGTGGGCACCATGAAAGGGTGTTACAGGACATGCCTTCTTTAATCCTAACAGGATCCCTACGTCCTCCTCTGCAGAAAGCGTAACGTAGGCTCAGTCACTGAGTAGCGTGTGGATGTCACGCTGTCGGTGAGGGAGGCTGAGTTTGCAAACCCACGTGGTCTGACTTCAGCGACCATAAAGCACTCCAGCTCCACTCTGCTCTCTGGGTCCTTTCAATGCTGCGTTTCCGAGTCTGGACTTGATCTGTACACAGTGGACATTCCCTGAGGCCAGAGCATCATTAGGAACGTGTAATTCCAGGGAAATAGACACCTGCCCACACTGGGCAGGAAAGCCTGGACCATGAGGGAGCTGAGGGAATGGAAAGGAAAGGACATGCGTGTAACTCGGGAAGGAAGGTGCCCCAGGATGTGGAGGCGGACCCGGCAGGGTCCCTGGAAGGTGAAAGATGACGTCCAACTCTGGAGCCCAGGCCACCTGAAATGAGGTGCAATGGAGGAAAAGTGAACAGGCTGACCTCTAAAAGGGACCAAACTGACAGGCAGAAACATTTCATAGCAGCTGGAGATACAGGAGTGGAGCTCGGGCACTAAAGCAAGGCTGGCCAGAGAGGGATAACATCAATAAAGGTCATCCTGGTGCACATGCATTCTGGGGTCGGGGCGCTGTGCATGACTCACGTAAGATTCGCAGGAGAGTGCACGTAACTCTGTGGTTTCCTGTGGACAGCGAGAAGTGAACCAACGGATGCTTCTATTTTAACAGCTGTGCATTCATGTTTAATTTCTCCTGGGAAGATATAACCAGTAATTCCTACACACAACTTCACGGATATGATTATTTAGGACAAGACTAAATTTGTTTTCCAATGACTTGATTTAAAGTCAATATAAAGACCAAATCTCAAGTAAATAGCAGGACAAGTGGGACTCTGGTGAAGCAGGGGTGCAAATGACTATCATTTAGAAAACACCGAAGTGCAGCAACCCATTCAGTTCACTTCAGTCGCTCAGTCATGTCCGACTCTGCGACCCCATGAACCACAGCACGCCAGGCCTCCCCGTCCATCACCAACTCCCGGAGTCCACCCAAACCCATGTCCATTGAGTTGGTGATGCCATCCAACCATTCATCCTCTGTCGTCCCCTTCTCCTCTAGCCTCAATCTTTTCCAGCATCAGGGTCTTTTCAAATGGGTCAGCAACCCACTGACTCTCCACAAAACCCTACCAGGTAACTAGTATCATCATCTCCACTTTACACACAGGAAAACTAAAACTCGGGTAAGGGGCAGGAACAAGGCCACTCAATTTGTCAATGGCACAGCCAAGGCCATGCCCGGCATTATCAGATTCAAAAGCTCCTAGCCCCACCACAGCAGCAGCCCAGCCTCTAGGTGAGCAAGGGAGGAACTAGAGGATGGGGTTGGGGGGTGGGCAGGAGGGGCAACTGGGAAACTGCTGGAGCCGCGCGAGAATTAATTGTCCAGTATCAGGTCGAAGTCAAGGGAGGACAGACCTTTGGCGAGAGGAGGATCAGAGGAAAAGGAAGCCTGGAGACAAGGGCCGAGGGCTGTGATGATGAGAGAGCCATTCATGAGGCTTCAGAGGGCACTTTCTCCAGCGGGCTCGGGAAGGGAGACAGGTGGTGGGCGTGACTGGGTTTGGGCAAGAAGAGGCTGCAGATAGACCTGCATTTGAGCAGGCTTCCCTGGTGGCTCAGAGGGTACAGCGCAGGAGACCTGGGTTCGATCCCTGGGTTGGGAAGTTCCCCTGGAGGAGGGAATGGCAACCCACTCCAGTACTCTTGCCTGGAGAATCCCATGGATGGAGGAGCCTGGTGGGTCACAGTCCATGGGGTCGCAAAGAGTCGGACACAACTGAGTGATTTCACTTTACATAAAGGCAGAGGAGGAACACGGCCTCAGCAGGAGAAGCAGAGAAGCAGGGCCCACAGGGGTAAGCAAAGATGCTCCACCAGCCCCCCACAAGCCCCCAAGGAAGAAGGGGCCCTGGGAGGGTGGGACAGCTTAGGTCTCCGGACATGCAGCACTGGGGAGCATCTCAGGGGGACAATGAGCATCTCAGGGAAGTGATGGGGTAGAGGGGAGGGCGTCCCTGAGCAGGGCCCCTGTCCCAGAGGGCTCCGGAGCTGCGAAATCCAGACAAGCCTCAGGGCCCAGGGCCACTCTTGCAGATTCGTCACCGGGGAAGGTCTTTCCTGAGGGGAGGAGCCGCTGGCGGAGATAGGGCGCGCTCTGCGGGACCCAGACGGGAAGCTCTGGCTCTTGTTGGCATCCAGGCGGGCAGGGCCAAGAGCCACAGGTGACCGCCTATGGCACCTCCGCTGGGAGGGCAAAAGCAGGAGCAGAGAGGAGCGGGGTGGGCTCGGGGACTGGGCAGCTGGCAAGGGGAGGGGGCTGGCCGGAGTACAGACATGGCTGAGGGGTGCGGGAGATGAGGGAACCCGGTGCTGGGCAGGCCGACCCCAAAGGCAATGTGGGGAAGGGTCAGCGCAGGACACCGGGGAGACAATTTCAACAGGCTGAAAGAATGATCTCCCATGAGAGCCACAGTAACCTTCAGATGCGCATAGGATGTCCTTGCAGACCAGGAAAGAGGGGCTCCGGGGAGAACGGACAGGCCTCTATCACTGCTGCAGGATTTCTCCCTGGGCAAGCTGGTGGTGGAGAAGGATGATCAAAAGGTTGCTGGAGCTTTGCCCTGATTCGCCCTAGGAAGGGTGGAGTCTCCTTCCCCGGCACAGTCTTAGTCTCCATAAGCACGGGCTGATAATGATTCACACCAGACCCTGTGGTCGCAAGCAACCTTGCCAACTCCTATCTAACTGTGGCCATGGGGACAGGATGTTTCCTCTGGGGGTTGGTCTGTTTTTCAACCACAGTCAAGTCCATGGATGAGTTGACAGCGGGGAACTGTGATGCATAAACAAATTAAAGAAACCCGGTCACCCCATGGCCCATCAGCACGTGGGTGGGAGGGCCCCCTCGCAAGGAACCGAGAGGGCAGCTGACCATCGGAACATCAGATAACCTTATCAGAGCTGGAGCTGGAGGCTGCGGGCCAGCCCTCTGCACGCTCCCAGCGTCAGAATGAACTAGATCTGAGGACTCACCACGGAAAACACCCAGGTATCAGAAAAGCTGTGTTTCAAAAAAGAAGCGGAGGCCAGCGGGCCCACAAGAGGCAAGGAAGGGCTTTTGAGGAGAAATAAACCGCCAGGCCTTTCAGCTCTCAGCAAAGGCATGAACAGAGCTCTGACCCACCCACTGCAGGAAAAAAAGAAATAAATCCTCCCTGCTTGGCACCAAAAATCTTCCTTATCCTCTTGGGAGTAAAAACAGCTTTAAAAGAATCAGAAGGATGCTTTTTTGTTTTTTTTTTTTTTAGGGGATGAGAAATGCAGGGATTTTTGTTTCCTGAACAGCCTTCCTGCCCTGAGTCACCCTTCCTCCAGGCTGCCCCCACTGCCCCCCGCCTCCGGGAGGAGCTGCCCCGGTACCGGGCACTCGGTAGGCGCCTGGCCGGCATCTGCAACACCGCAGCCGTGCAGATGCAAAGACACGCGACCGAGGCGTTCTCCCCTCCTCGGTCAGAAGACGGCGGGACAGGAGAGGGGAGGAAACGATGGCGCCCTTCCGAGTGAGACCTTCCTTTGTCTTCAACATCCGAACAAATGCAAATGAAAGGGGAGGGGTGAAAAACTGATCCAATCCCGAATTTGCCTAATGACCCAGGGAACTCAAATGGGGGGCTCTGTAATAGTCTAGAGGGGCGGGAAACGGTGGAAGTCGGAAGAGAGATTCAAGAGGGAGGGGACCTAGGTACACTTGTGGTGAATTCATGTTGATGTGTGACAGAGATCAAACCAATATTGTGATCAACAATCAAGTAAAACTAAATAAATATTTTTTTTTAAAAAAGGAAAGATAAAGTGAAAGAAAAAAAGAGAAAGTGGAAGAAAAAGAAAAAAGACCCAATCCTAAATTGGCATTGGGTGAGGGCAAGGGAGGCCTTGAGGGCAGACAAACTCCCGTGGGACATCTCCCGCCACTTCCCCAGGAGCCTGAGACAGTCCCCGGCGCCTTTAAGGCCTCTCTGGACCTGTGATACCCTCTCGGATTACAACACTCCTGGTCCTATTCCTCCTTACTCACTGAAGCCAGTTTTCCACTCTACTGTTGCTTTCTTTTCCAGAGCAATTATTTTTAGCATTTGACTATGTGCTACAGAATTCAGAAAAGTCAGTTAAATTGAGACATCGCTGTTTCTAATTTTTCCCCCCTTCTGTGTGCAGACAAGATCAGAGGTTCTTAGAATCACCTGTGTATACTCAGTTGTGTTCGACTCCTTTCAACCCCATGGACTGTAGCCCACCAGGTTCCTCTGCCCATGGGACTTCCCAGGCAAGAAGACTGGAGTGGGCTACCATTTCCTTCTGTGTCTCCAGAGGATCTTCCTGACCCCGAGATGGAACCTGTGGCTCCGGTATTGGCAAGCAGATTCTTTACCACTAACGCCGCCTGGAAGCTTCAAAAAGCTTGAGTGGGGGGTGGTGCTTGGAGAGCAGTTCAGGATTTTTTCTTTAAAAGTTCTCCAGGTGATTCTAAATGGAGAACCCCTGTGCTAGATCACTATCAGATTCATCTTTGGTCTTTAGTGGAAATAAGCCCCTCCCTGGGCAGCTTCCACAGGAAATTAGTGATGTTCCCTTAAATCAATACTTCTCAAAATTCAGTCTGTTTTAGGAGCAACTTAATCTTGTTAAAAATGCAGATTCCTGTGCTCCACACCGGAGATGCTTTCAGAAGGCCTCTGGTGGTTTCAAGAGTGCATTTTTAACCACCACCCCCAGCAATGCTCATGCCGGGGCGGGGGTCCATGGACAACTCTGAAGCACAAACGCTGATGGGGTCAGCTCCGGTGGTAGCCCCGCTGGGCTTGAATTTTTCACAGCCTATTAATACTCTGTGAGAGGTGTCATCCTCAAATTGCAAGAGCTGGGATGGTAAAGCCGAGAAAGAGAATAAAGCATTACAGGGCCATTCGGATCCTCCACTCATCAGGGCAGCTAATGTTCTGATCACAAAAACGGGTACTCATAGATTTCCCACCTTACATGTGAAGTGAGAAGCCTCTCTTTGCTATTTGTACTTTTTGGATCATATCTCAGTACTCTTTCTAACATCTTCAATATCATCCTGTACTTGCAGGCCAAGTGACAAACTGGCACAGTCATGGCCACCCTCCCCCCGCCAATGCCTCCAATGCCTTCTGTCAAAGCTTCTCATTCATCAACCAGAAAAGTACAATCTCGTCGCCCAGCTGAGTCAGTTACCTGGTTACTATGGAAACGCTGCCCTGCTTACCTCTGTGCTGCGGCCCATGTCAGCACTGGCTGGAGTGCCTTCACCAATCCTCTCTGCTACTTATGTCCTATCTGGGGGCCCAGGCCTGGCTCTAACCTCAGCTCCCGTGTGGGGTGCTCTTCTTTGGCCTCCCAGATCCATTCTCCACCCTCTTCCATGCCCTGCTCTGTGTCCCAGGGGCCTGATTTCCAGGGACCACACCATCTGAGCTCTCCTGCCCTCTGGCTTCAGACTGGAGCAGCCAACGGGAGGAGAGAAGACACCCGATTTATCCCCTCGCTCCCTCCAAACTCCGGGAGGTGGTGAAGGACAGGGAAGCCTGGCTTGCTGCAGTCCACGGGGATGCAAGGAGCGGGACACAACTGAGCGACTGAACAACCACCTCCCCAGCTGGCTGTTGCAGTTCTGACTCCGGCTGAGTTTATCTGCAGTCACAGCTCACAGCTCTTACCAGGCTCCCTGCAGGCCCCGCAGGCCTGGGATAGTGAAAGCTTCCTACAGTAGCCAGGCCCTGGGTACTTGAGCATCTTATTGACTTCTTTGCATGCACATGTGCATGCTTAGTTGCTCAGTTGTGTCTTCCTCTGTGATCCACAGACTGCAGCCCTCCAGGCTCCTCTGTCCAGGGGATTTCCCAGGCAAGAATACTGGTGTGTGTAGCCACTGCCTTCTCCAGGGGATCTTCCTGACCCAGGGATTGAACCCGGGTCTCCTGAATTGGAGGCAGATTCTTTACCATCTGAGCCACCAGGGAACCACCAGCCTGTTGACTCCCTTAATTCTCTATAGTTTCTTCATTCAATTCTTACAGTTAAACTACTTTAGAAGTTCCGTCTGTTTCCTTCTCAGACCCTGGCTGATACAGCCTCAGTAAGATCTTTCCCAAGACCCCAACTCACCCAGTCCTGGGAGATCACACCCACCTCAAGGTCTTTTGTAGCATGAATCACACACATGGTTGGTACACAGGCCAGGCTGCATTGAGTAATGAGGGTCCCTGGAGTAGTCTAATCTGGCTGCCCACCCTACACTCTCCCAGGCAACCACTAGCTCTGCCAACTATGTCAGCCAATGCGCCACACTCAACTCTTACGTCTAACTTAACCTAGTACTTCTGACCCTGTCCCTAAAGGGGCAGTGTTTCTCATCACATGACCTCTCCCACCCACCTCCTTCCCAGGCATAACTAAACGATAGCCAGTCTGGCGGGCAGCCTACCAGATGGCTCTCTCGGATTCTCCATCCAAGAAGCTCAGAGCCTGACATTGTCAGGGTTGGGAGGTTGCTAGATGGCCTTCAGGCCTGGCAGCCAGGCTGACCCATGGGAAATGGAAGAGTTGGTTAAGAGCAAAAAGACAGAGGAGGGTGGGAGAGAGATCTGGAAGGCTCTGTGGGACTGCTGTCTTTCCAGAAGTTTCCCTGTTCCGGATCCTTTAAGGCCTATGTGTACCTCTCTTCCTGTGCCTGTGAATTTACCAGTGATTTCTTACAACCGGCCTGCCCTTCCCCCGCACAAGCTTGGGTACGTTTATGATTCATGCAGCAACAAGCCTGAAACCCCGGGAGTCCTACTCTTATGGGAACCCAGGAGAATTGAGGCAGGGACCTTGCAGACCAGGAACTTTCTAGATACCTGGATTAAATCTTGGGCACAAAGGAAGAGACATTCCTTGGTTGCAGAAGTCTGGGAACGGATAAGAGGGGCACCCCGGGGACTGAGAGAAGGCACTCCTACTACATTCCTCAGCAGAGGAGAGCATCAGTGGGCAGGGGAACCCAGACGACAGAGTGGGAGCGGCTGAACCCAGAGGAAAAGCTGAGACCAGTCATGGGCAAGGCGGCAATGAAGCAGGGCAGAGGGAGAAAGGGCATTTCAGCAGGAACACTGAGACGTGTTACTGAAACGTCTGACCTCAGGGTCAGACCTAAGGGGATGGGAACCCCCATCGTGGTTGTCTCCAAGGAAGGCATGGTCTGGGAAGCAAAGGCTCCTTATTCATCCCACATGCCTAACATACGTGTATTGAGTATGCAGACACAATGCAGTCATCCTGAACCTCCCAAACTCATCCACAGGGTGGGAGTCTTAGGCACTCAGCCGTGTCCGACTCTGCAACCTCATAACCTGCCAGGCTCCTCTGTCCATGGAATTCTCCAGCCAAGAACACTGGAGTGGGTTGCCATTTCCTTCTCCAGGGGATCTTCCCCACTCAGGGATCGAACCCAGGTCTCCTGCATTGCAGGCAGATCTTTTTACTGACTGAGCTATCAGGGAAGCCTCATCCATAGGGTAGGGGTGATTTATGAGTTCTGGGCCACAGATGGAGACTTGAGCTCTGTGAGATTCAGTCACCCAGTCAGTAACTAACAGAGTGAGCTGTTGTTGTTAAGCTGTGTTGCTAAGTCATGTCCGACTCTTTGCCACGCCCTGGATGGCAGCAGGCCAGGCCTCCCTGTCCCCCCTATCTCCTGGACTTTGCCCAAGTTCATATCCATTGAGTTTGTGATGCTGGGACAGAGCTGGGACTCAGCCCAAATCATCTCACTACAAAACCCATCTTCTGAATGACTCCATATGCCCAGTCCTTGCCCCTTCCAGTGGGGCATTTCTTGTGTCTGATCCACCGTCTTCACTAGGTAAAAAGACACCTGAGGGCAGGGACTAAGTCTTGTCCCAGGCCCACGTCATGGACTCCTATTTCTGGGCTTAGACCCCAAAACTCAATAAATGGTTGTGACACTAACGATAATAAAGATACTACTAGAGGAATCAATCAGCAGCCTGATGTCTGGGGACTCTTCCATCAGAGAAGCTAACATTCTTCCCTTGCTGCCCAGGAGTGAAGAGATGAAGGTACAGATAATAAACAGGGTGAGCCTATTTCTGCCACTGAAAGAAAGTGAAAGTAAAGTCGGTCAGTCGTGTCTGATTCTTTGTGACCTCATGGACTGTAGCCTACCAGGTTCCTCCGTCCATGGGATTTTCTAGGCAAGAATACTGGAGTGGGTTGTCATTTCCTTCTCCAAGCAATATTCCCGACCTGGGTCTCCCGAATTGTCCATATAAACCCCAATTTATTCACAGAAAACAAACTGAAGATAATCTTTCATCTATGATTAGCTGTGACCACATTTATTATGCAAATGAGTGACAGGAAACTCCCAGGCTCTGACTGGCCTGGGACAGGAATGGAGGAGCAGAAGGCCATCCAATATTGACAGCAGAAAAGCAAGAGCAGCGACAAGCCGGGTCAATGAGCTCCCTGGGTGCAGAATTGCAGCCTGCAAGGTCCCACTGTCAACTCAATAATGTGTCACCTTCATCTGAAAACTAGGGAAGGCTCACAGCCAGTCTCCACGCAAGACTGTAACTAACTATGAGATGGCCAAGCTCCAAAGCTAACAGGCAAAGTGCTATCTTTATCTTCAAGTTCATGAGGGAGGGGGACCTGACAGCCCTTGGGTCCTTTGCAACAACATCACAGCTCTCACATCAGTTCAGTCCAGTTGCTCAGTCATGTCTGACTCTTTGTGACCCTATGGACTGCAGCACACCAGGCCTCCCTGTCCTTCACCAACTCCCAGAGTTCACCCAAACTCATGTCTATTGAGTCAGTGATGCCATCCAACCATCTCATCCTCTGTTGTCCCCTTCTCTTCCTGCTCTCAATCTTCCCCAGCATCAGGGTCTTTTCAAATGAGTCAGCTCTTCGCATCAGGTGGCCAAAGTACCAGAGTTCAGCTTCAACATCAGTCCTTCCAGTGAACACCCAGGACTGATCTCCTTTAGGATAGACTGGCTGGATCTCTTTGTAGTCCAGGGGACTCTCAAGAGTCTTCTCTAACACCACACTTCAAAAGCATCAATTCTTTGGCACTCAGCCTTCTTTATAGTCCAACTCTCACATCCACACATGATCACTGGAAAAACCATAGCTTGGACTAGACAGACCTTTGTTGGTAAAGTAATGTCTCTGCTTTTTAATATGCTGTCTAGGTTGGTCATAACTTTTCTTCCAAGGAGCAAGCGTCTTTTAATTTCAAGGCTGCAGTCACCATCTGCAGTGATTTTGGAGCCCAAAAAAATAAAGTCTCTCACTGTTTCTATTGTTTCCCCATCTATTTGCCATGAAGTGATGGGACCAGATGCCATGATCTTAGCTTTCTGAATGTTGAGTTTTAAGCCAGCTTTTTCACTCTCCTCTGTCACTCATCAAGAGGTTCTTTAGTTCTTCTTCACTTTCTGCCCTAAGGGTGGTGTCATCTGCATATCTGAGGTTATTGATATTTCTCCTGGCAATCTTGATTCCAGCTTGTGCTTCATCCAGCCCAGCATTTCTCACGATGTACTCTGCATATAAGTTAAATAAGCAGGGTGACAATACACAGCCTTGACATACACCTTTCCTGATTTGGAACCAGTTTGTTGTTCCACGTCCAGTTCTAACTGTTGCTTCTTGACCTGCATACAGATTTCACAGGAGACAGGTCAGGTGGTCTGGTATTCCCATCTCTTTAAGAATTTTTCATAGTTTGTTGTGATCCACACAGTCAAAGGTTTTGGCATAGTCAATAAGGCAGAAATAGATGTTTTTTCTGGAACTCTCTTGAGTTTTTGATGATCCAGCAAGATGTTGGCAATTTGATCTCTGGTTCCTCTGCCTTTTCTAAAACAAGCTTGAACAGCTGGAAGTTCACAGTTCACGTACTGTTGAAATCTGGCTTGGAGAATTTTGAGCATTACTTTACTAGCGTGTGAGACGAGAGCAATTTTGTGGTAGTTTCAGCATTCTTTGGGATTGCCTTTCTTTGGGATTGGAATGAAAACAGACCTTTTCTAGTCCTGTGGCCACTGCTGAGTTTTCTAAATTTGTTGCCATATTGAGTGCAGCACTTTCACAGCATCATCTTTTAGAATTTGAAGTAGCTCAACTGGAATCCCATCACCTTCACTAGTTTTGTTCGCAGTGATGCTCCTAAGGCCCACTTGGCTTTGCATTCTAGGATGCCTGGCTCTAGATCTCATATCAGGAAATGTTTTATTTGCATCCAACCTCAATCCTTCTCGAGCTGTTGAAGCTTAAGACCTCTTGTCTTTAGCACAAAAGGCAGCATCTGCTTCTCCATGTTTTGTCACCAACAGCCTCTGAGGTTAGTAAATCCGCCCCCAGGCAAATCACTTCCCTTTCTTTGACCTCTCCTCCAGGCTTTTGCGAATGTGCTTTTCTTCCAGCTCCTCTAAAGGTGAGACTATTTGGCAGCAGTGATGGAACACCAGGTTGGAAATGAGATGCCATCAGCTCTGTCACTTACTGGCCTTGTGACTTCGGGCAGCCCAGGGTCAACCCAGGCCCACTCTCTTCTTAATGTAGAGGAGGATGACACCTCCTCTACTCAGGAGGGCAAAGAGGGTCGTTATTTCAGGCCACCTGTCAGTTATACATGATTTTAAAGTTGTGAAAGAAAAAGGTGATGAAATAGACTTTGCATTTCAAGTCCTCAGGCCTTCTAAATATTTATTGCATGAAAGTGCTTCACGAGACAAACTGTTTATGCCTCTGTGCAAATTTGCTCATCAAAAGTCCCTTCCCTCTCCCACTCCACGGGGGTGCTGATTGTTTGAGAGGCTAGTTAGACATGGCTTCACAGAATCCAAAAGGATGCTAATGCTTGACCAGAAGAAAGGATATGAGTGCGCACAGGTCTCTCTGTATGTGATAGAAATTTCTGGAATGTTACACACACACACTCATACTCACACCCATACACACAAACTGTGAAGACTGGCTATCTGTTAGAAGTGGGATCTTTTTCTTTATATACTTCCAAAATGCTCAGAAATCTTTTTTGTTAACCATAAGCACATGATTACTTTTATCATCCTAAAAAGGCCTAAATATAAAGAACTACCACCACCACCACATTAAAAAAGTTCACGGAAATTGACTGTAGGTCTCAATCTAGGGCTGCCATGCCCTAAGAGGAATAAGACTGCACAGCTTTCAGATTTCACTGCCAACGCTCAACCCGTACCTAGTGAGTGCTCAATATTCAACAAGATTTACTAATAAGCACACACTCAGGGCTGGCATCGCGCTAGACCAGAAGCTGGCCAGCCGCAGCCTGTGCACCAAATCCAGCCCACCACCTGTTTCATAAATAAAGTTTTCTTGGAACACAGCCACGCTTACTCATTTACGCATTGTCTGTGGCTGCTTTGTGCTAGAACACCCGAGCTGAATACTTGCAACAGAGACCAAATGGCCCCACAGTCTAAACTATTTACTCTGTGGCCCTTTACAGAAAAGGTCGCCAGCCTCTGTGTTAGGATGGTGAGTGTGACAGGCCCGTATCCTGCATGCATGGGACTCGGAGAGTAGTCAGGGGGACTCAGTCACACAAATAAATGTACATTTGCACCACGTTAGCAAAGAAAGGTGTCTTTGGTGCCTTTAGAGAGTATAATTGGCAGCTGACGGCTTCCCTGGTGGCTCAGATGGTAAAGAATCTGCCTGCAATGCAGATCTGGGTTCGATCCCTGGGTTGGGAAGATTCCCCTGGAGAAGGAAATGGCAACCCCCTCCAGTATTCTTGCCTGAAGAATTCCATGGACAGAGAAGCCTGGCAGGCTAGCGTCCATGGAGTCACAAAGAGTTGGACATGACTGAGTGACTAGCATCTCATTGGCAGCTGATGTAGTTGGGAATGTCATGGAAGACAAAAAAGTCCAGCAGATACAAAGACCCTATGATGCGAGAGAACACAGAAATTAAAAACAACAACCAAAACAAAACAGGAAGAAGCCAAAGTGGACAGAGGTTAAGGCCTGGCAACATGTGACAGCCGATAAGGCTGGGAGGGGACTGGGAGGCCAACCACACAGGACTCTGGAGACCCTGATAAGGACTGTATCTGAGGAGAAATGGGGAGCCCTTGAAGGGTTTCCAGTGGGGTCACTGGAGACAGGGTGAATGTTTTGAAAGACTTTGACTTCCAGGGGGAGGAAGGCTAAAGGAGACCCAGGCAGGATGGGTCAGCCAGTTGGGCAGCTGTTTTGCAGAGGCCTGGATGAAGATGGTGGCATCTTGAACCCCAGGGTACAGATGGTGGGGCTTAGAGGGGTGAAATCTGTCTAGTGAGGCACAGAAGCAAGGCCATCCACCATTCCAAACGGTCCCACCTGGCCATGAAGGAGGCATCCAAGGTCACCACGGGTTCCATGGTTTCAGATACAACAGACATATTCAAGAATGAGAAAAGATCTTTCTATGGTTCATAAGCCCAGCTTTCCTTTCTCTGTGCTTCCTGTGTGTTCTGAGACTGTGGTGGATGCCCAGTATTTCAGATACATAAATAGTGGCCATTTCCTCACATGGTCCCTGTTCCATCATGCCTCCTGGACAATTCAATCACCCCTAAAATGAAGGTAGAAGTCAACTGGAACATGTAATTTAATTTATGTCTTCAAGCCCTAGTTCAGTCATCTATTTCCTGTGAAAAAGAAGTACTCATTTTTCAATTTTGATTAAAAGTATAAAATGCCCTCCTTTGACCTCCTGTGAATGAGCCATACGTCTGTCAGGCACTGGGTCAATAAAAGCATGACTGGAATACTAAATGGTGCTTCTATTTTGGGTTCACTTGATGAGTTGGTTTCTTTCTTATGTCTCCTTCCTTTCAATGGACAAATAGCATATGTGTCAGGTTCTGTGGAACCAAAAGGCTACGGGACCACTCAGAAGATATGATATGCAACATGAAGGAAAAGACACTGTTGACCAAACAGGAATTCTGGGAGCAAGACCAGATCACTGGCAATGAATACTACTGGCAAGTGGGAGTATTTATCTTCTCATATTTCCACTTGTAGAGTTGTCAGTTTGAAAGGAAGAGGAATTTGAAACCCAACAAATAAAATCTTTATTCCTCGAGGCGAGCCCCATTCAATCATCATGAATTGTAACTGAGATTTCCAGAACAGTGTGTTAGAAGCCCAGCCAGACATCATCCAAAGAACTGGATTAATTCAGTAAAATGAAAATAACACATCAGTCCGTTAAGAATCTGGAGAGAAAATACTGACATTGTCACTGGAAAGCAGCATGACAGAGCAAAAAGAAAGCTAAGAGCTTTGGAGTGAGGCAGCATAAGCAGCTGGCAGAGATAACCTTGGATAAGCTATTTAATGCTTCTGAACGTCAGTTTCCTAAACCACGAACCATGGATTATAAGACCTAGAGTTGTTCTATGAATGAGCTAATTTGTGAAGATCCTTGCACACAGTAAGGGATTAATAAATGATAGTTCCTTTCCCTAAACTGCTCAAATTTAAGTCTGGACTGAAAGAATGGTGTACAGATCCATCACACTAGATAATTCCAGGACAAAGAGTCACTCAAATGTTCTGCCAGTCCAGGGCAAGTACCCTAACTTGCTCCTGAGAGCGACCACGAATCCGATGGAGACACTCAATTCAAATATGAAGAAAAAGGCAGCAAGGGGGAGAATGTGTGACTCCTGTTTTTACTACCTGCTAAGGAGAAATTGTGAGCAGATGACTGTGGAAGCTGCCCTTGAGTCAGGCGCTGCCGGGCGCCCCTCAGGCTCGGCACAGGAGCCTGGAATGCAGTTGCTCACTGTTTGCTTTACGACAATCCATCTCCTGGTTGCTCAGGACAGGGCAGGTGCAGGCAGCTCTGGCCCCTGCTTTGTTCTGGTTTTTCCAATCACCTATACCCGTCCGCCCATCCATCCATCTTCCATCCACTGTCTCTCACCATATACCTTCTGAGCATCCATCATGTGACTGTGGGACACAGACCAAGCATTTGAGAAGATACACAGATGGATGTTTTAGGACAGACAAGCAGGGTTGCAGGAGTTACCTATCTAATCCAGCATTCCATTCGTGTGTGTGTGTGCGTGTCTGTCTAACACCTATTAAAGGAAGACCTTACCAGTGTACACATTACTATTAAGACCTCACCATATTACAGGTTCTATGCTACACGCTTATATGTGTTATCTTGTTTGTCACAACTACTTTATGAGGTCAACATTGTTATTATCTTTAATGAACAGATCAGAAAAATAGGACTGGAAGAATTTGATTACACAGCTTGTAAGTGGCAAAGCAGGGATCCGAAGTCAGGTTTCGTAACGAGGAAGAAAGAATCAGAAATGTCCCATTTGCTGAGCCCCTTACCCTGAGATGTCAGTGTATGATATCTTCTTTGTATCTGTTCTCTGACACAATAAAAAGAGGGCTGGTGTTAGAATGAATGAAACAGTGCGTCTAACAGCTTCAGAAGATACAAGCAAGAAGGTACTGATGGAGATGAAAGATCAAAGACTTAACTGAGGTTCTAGCCATGACAACTGTTCACGTATATTTACTAAGATCTGAAACATGACTTCACTGGGCCCTTTAGGAAAATACTTTTGCCATTGACCAAAATATCTGCTTTACTCTGGAGTCACCGACACCTAAACAACATTCACATGGCCAGATACGTGCCCCCACTTGTCCTGTGACTGTGGAGAAAGAGAAATGGGGTAGAAATTAAGATTCCCATATGAAAGATGTACTGCCGGCTCAAGTCAATAAAGAATCTGCCTGCAATGCAGGAGACCCAGGTTCGATGCCTGGGTTGGGAAGATCCCCTGGAGAAGGGTATGGCTCCCCACTTCGGTATTCTTGTCTGGACAACCCCACGGACAGAGAAGCCTGGCGGGCTACAGTCCACAGGGTCGCAAAGAGTCAGACACAACTGAGCGACCACACTTTCCCTTTTCATGAAAGATGAGAATTAAAGTCCTAAGACCACTAATGCAGTGGAACCATGGGAGGTCAAAAATCTCCACAGTAAAACGAAAGAGCTCCGGACTAGGAGTAACTACTCATGAGTTCCAATCCAAGCTATGTGACCTTGGGCACGACAATTAATTAATCCCTCTGAGCCAGTTGCCTCATAGCTACAGTGAGGAGAATAAGATCTACCTCACAGTATTTTTGCAAGGCTAAATAAGTTTAGGCAGACTGTAAAGCCAGTTCCTTCCAACAGTCACATGTGTAAAATGACAAAGGCTTGGTGACTTCCCTTGTGGTCCAATGGTCATTCTGTGCCCCCACTGCAGGGGCATGGGTTCGATCCCTAGTCAGGGAACTAACATCCCACATGTCGCATGTCCAAAAAAAAATTTTTTTAAAGAAAATGACAGGATCTTATACATTGACTTCTAGTGTGAATTGACAAAATCCTTTGCAAAGACATCACTAGTACATTATCCAAAAATTCTTCCATTAAATGGAAATAAGTTGAGTGACTTAAAGGTCGAGGTTCCCTGTACTAAACCAGAACCCAGTCCTCAGTTCTGACAGCAAACCCTTCAGACCATTTCCATCCTGCTAACAGGGACACACGCTACCCCATCTCTTTCTTACCTTCTCCCCATTCTCAATTTTAAGGTGACCATGTTCCACATAAAACCCACAACACCCCTCTGTCTTCTCGGCTTCCTTTTGAAGTTCTCATTGTGTCCCTCAGAAGCCCCCTCAAATGTGGGGACCTGTTATATGACAGTGGTGGTCGTGGTGGTTTAGTCGCTAAGGCGTGTCCCAGTCCTTGTGACCCCATGGACTGTAGTCCACCAGGCTCCCCTCTGTACATGGGATTTCCCAGGCAAGAATACTGGAGTGGGTTGCCATTTCCTTCTCCAGTTACATGACGCTAAAGAGAGCTAAATCATTTGAGGTAGTTCCAAACACCAGAGCTAGAACTGGTGGGGTGGATTTAGAGGAAGGTTCCAGCTCTGCATATGGAATATGCTTGGAACAGTGGCGGCTGGCCAGCTGGGAGGCGAGCTTCTAAAGCAGGCAGCTCTCCACCAAGAAAGCTCAAGCAGAATATCTCACCTCCTGCTGCTGGATTGAACCACTGAACATCATATGATTTTATCCAGAACTTACTGAGTGCTTTCCAATGTCCTAGGCCTTAGAAAGGCTAGTATGAGTAAAATGAGGCCCTCAGCTCTCAAAAGCTCACACTGGAGAGACAAACTCATGAGCAGGTAGTTATAAAGCAGCGTGTGTGTGTGTGTGTGAGCGCACGCACACGCGTGTGCATGCATGTGTAAGCGCTCAGGCATGTCCAACTCTTTGCGACCTTAAGAACTGTAGCCTTCCAGGTTCCTCTGTCCATGGAATTTTCTAGGCAAGAATACTGAGTGGATTGCCACTTCCTTCTCCAGGGGATCTTCCCAACCCAGGGATCAAACCTATGTCTCCTATATTAGCAGGTGAATTATTTCCCACTGAGCCACCTGGGAAAGTGAAAATGAAAGTCGTTCAGTCATGTCTGCCTCTTTGCCACCCCATGGACTGCACAGTCCATGGAATTCTCCAGGCCAGAATACTGAAGTGGGTAGCCTTTCCCTTCTCCAGGGGGTCTTCCCAACCCAGGGATCGAACCCAGGTCTCCTGCACTGCAGGTGATTCTTTACCAGCTGAGCCACGAGGGAAGCCCAAGCCACCTTTATAAAACAATGTGGTAAGAACAAAAATAGAGAAATTACAGGGAATGCTGCGGGGTGGTCTAACTCAGGAGGTCTAACTCAGCCTCACTCAGGTGGGCTGTTCTTTCTGGAGGAGGTGACACCTGGACAGTCTTAAAGGATGGAGTAGGGGAAGCAGTGAAGGGTGAGATGGGGGCAGTGTAGGACGGGTGTTCAGGGTGAAAGGACTGAGCGTGAGCAAAGGGACAACCGTGACCCACAGAATGGTGTATGAGAGGCCCTCCAGGCAGCTGGATAATGCTAGAACAGTCCACGGGGGTGGGAGGCAGGCTGGAGCTGCAGACAGGAGCCTGGGGAAAGGGGACCCTGTAACCTGCATTCTGCAGCGTGAACTTTGTCCTGGAGGCACTGGGCAGCCAACACCCTAAGGGTTCTAAGTACACAGGTGACTAAGTTTCCATCTCCTTGGATTTAGAAAGTTTTCTTTTCTTTTCCCAAAGGGAGACTGCAGGCCAGCTTTGAGAACCGCTGACTTGAACTCGGGAGCCCCAGGGTCAGAACAGCCCTGCCTGACTCACCACCGAAGGCAAACACCCAGTTCCTTAGGTCCCTACCTCTTTCTCTTCTGTCTCCCGGGCCTCTCGGTAATGCTGACCTCACAAAAAAGTGATGTGGGCACCAGGTGACTCAGCATTACAGAGGGCTTGGAAGTGGCCGAAGTCCACGCTGAACCCTGAGCATCTTTCTGCAGCAGGCGCGCTGGCGGGGAGGCAGGTTTGCTGCAGTGAGCTCCAGGGCCCGCCAGCCTTGTGATCTGGCAGCTTCTCCTCCCTCTCACCTTCCTTGCCTTCCACTTAAATACCCGCTGGCTCCTGGCTGACTCGGTCAGACACCGGGGTGGGAAGGGACAGCCAGCACAAGCCCACCTTGCAGACGAAAGCATCCTTCTGCCTGGGCTCAGCCACCGGACCACTGCCAGCTTCCCAGGAGGGACGCCTGGCCTCCTGGGCTTTTCTGAACCGCTGCACCTCCTAGCTCTCGAGCTGCCCCCTCCTCAACCCAGGGCTTCCCTGACGGCTCAGCAGGTAAAGAATCTGCCTGCCAATGCAGGAGACACGGGTTCCATCCCTGGGTCACGCAGATTTCCCTGGAGAAGGGAATGGCAGCCCACTCCAATATTCCTGCCTGGGAAATCCCAAGGACAGAGGAGCCTAACGGGCTCCAGTTCAAGGAGCTGCTAAGAGTTGGACACAACTTTGTGACTAAACAACAACAACAACAACCTCCTACCCCACTGGCTCCTTCCTCCTCCCCCATCCTATTTTACCCCCCAGACCTATTCCTCACTTCTCAGGGCCCAGAGTCTCCACTGCCTCCCTGAAAATCCTGTCCCTCTCTTCTCTCCTGAATGAGTCATGCTCCTTCGGGCTCCTTCAGTAAGTGCCTAAATGCTCCCCACCCCTCCCACTTCCTTGATCACTCCATTCCCAACCCCGCCCTTCCACCACTCCCCTGCAGTCTGAGCACGAGTTGACCATCATCTACCTCCTGGTACTGGTTCAGCTGCTCCGACCATTCCCTCCACACGAATCCCTGAATCAGCCACACACGTCCCACTAAGCATATTCCCTCTGCTGGGAATGTCCTCATCCCTGTCCCCTTCTGAACATCCTTCCGGGCACAGCACAAATGTCACCCTGACCCAAAGGCTCTCTCCTCTCACCTCCAAGACTGATTAAATCTAGTAGGACTTTGTTTACCTTTTTAAACAGAGGGTGTTTGGCTTATGTTACAATAACAGCTAGGGCTGATGTATCAGGCACTCCTCAGAGAACCTTGTATAAAGTAACTCATTTAATTCTCAGAATCACCCTGTTATTACCTCTAAGTCAACCTGCCCAAGTTTACAGTGAGCCAGTGGGAGAAAGATTCTTTACTGTCTTAGCCATCAGGGAAGCCCCAGTGTATGCCTAAGCGTATCTAATTTACCAAGGCTTTTTCACAAGCCTGAGCTCATCAGCTGGATGTGGAGAAGGTAAAGAGGACAGAGGTGCAGATGGCCTGAGATCTGGTCAAGGTCTTAGAGCTAGAAATAGCTGAGTGAGATGATAGAAATTAGAACCCAGGGCTCTGAATAAAACAACAGAAAGTCAGTCCCCTGCTCATGGTGTGGTCCTGGGCAGCTGTGGCCATCAAGAAGGGGTAGGCTGATGTAAATCAACTATACATCAATGAAAACATTGGGGGAAAAAAATAAGAAAAATATCAAAGTCAGCCAGTTCTTTAAAAGGAAAAAAAAGTGGGGGGGGGGGGGTGCTGCATGTTCAGCTGCCCCCTCCCCCTATGGATGAAGTGCCCTTGGTTGTCGGGCAGGGGAGCCTGACCCAAACTTCTAGACAGAAGCTGGCTGAGCTGACTAGGGCAGAGTGTGTTAAGGCAGGTTCAGCAGGACCTCTGGGGACCTCTCGGAATGTTTGGTCACTCTCACCAGACAGAACCCAAACCCCCTGAGAGACCACATGATTTTCCAAGCGGTCTGATAATATATCAATAGATATTAAGAAAGAGTCAGGAAAAACCGGTTTGTCCCTCCCATTAGCTGGGGGCAGTCAATGATTCCCTACTACTTGTACCTATCCCATCCCATTTCTAAAACATCTGTATCTTTATTTCATTGACCTAAGCTCAGGGGGTGAAGAATCCTCCTGCAATGCAGGTGGCACAGGTGACGCGGGTTCGATCCCTGGGTCGGGATCGACCCTGGTGAAGGAAATGACAACCCACTCCAGTATTCTTGCCTGGGAAAATTCCATGGACAGAGGAGCCTGGCGGGCTACCGTCCATGGGGTCGCAGAGTCGGGCACGACCGAGTGCATGGCACAACCCAACACAACTTCAGATGGGATTTACTCAATGCCTTGTGCAGAAGGGACGGCTTTTGCAGCTCAGGTGGCTTCCGCAGAAGAAAGGCTTTTCCCTAGTAGGAAGACCGACCGCATCTTTCCACAAGTTTGGCGGCCTCTCTGAGCCTTCATCTACCCACCCATCCTGCAGAATCGTGGCAACAACTTGTGAGCTCCCAGCCCCCGCGTCCTGCAGATCCGACTGATCTCCTGGGTCACCGTCTCACGCTCCTCACAATTCAGGAAATGAATGAGACACTGCAGATGTCTACGCTGTAACCGCCTACTGGGAACCTCGGACCCTCGTAGCTTCATCTCAGGCTCGCAGATGGCCGAGCTCCGGCCCGGGGTGTTGACCCGGGTCTAGGCAGGCTGTAATTCCGGGGGCGCGGCGGGGAAGGTCGGAAACCCGGGTCTCCGGACTCGGGCATCGAAGCCCGGGGCCGCCGTTCCCCTCCCGACCGCTCGCGGGGGGGCTGCCAAGCGCCCTGCGAGGCCAGCCCGGCGACGGGGCTCGGGAAGCGCCTGGCTTACCTGCGGCTCCACCAGCCCGCGCGGCTCCGCGCCCAGGGGCGCCGAGCGCGCGGCGCGGAAGGCCGAGTACACGGGGATGCGGTGCTGGGTGCTGTACAAGGTGGCGAAGCGCTCGGCGCCCTCGGATCGCTGACAGATCTTCACGTGGGCAGCGGCTGCCGGCCCCGCGGGCGGGGTCCCGGCGTAGAAGAAGCGGTCGCATTCGCCGAAGCCGGCCTCCTCCTGGCGCACCAGCCGGGCCTCCAGCAGCCCGGCCAGGGCGAGGAGGCCGCCCAGCGCCAGGCAGCGCTCGGGGCCCATGGCGCGTCTGCGGGCCGGGCGGACGGAGCGCGAGGCCGCTCAGCTTGGCAGCCGGGAAGTCGGAAGCCGGGCGCGGCGCGGGTGGGGCGCGCTTGGCCGGCCTGGCTGGGCGGCCCCGGCGGCGGGGGCGGGCCCGCGTTCCGAGGCCGCGCCCACCTCGCGCCGGCCCCTCCGAAGACGCCCGCTCCCGTCCGCCCGGGGCTGGGCGCGCGGCTGCAGGGATGCCGGCCGCGTCCCCCCGGGGTGCCCCGCACCTGGCACCGCCTGGGCTCCGCCGTCCGAGTTCCCAGGTTCGGGGACGCGCGCTGCCCAGGCGGAAAGGGCTGAACCAGGTCGGCTTCATCCGGGGGCACCGTCCCCGGGGAGCGAGCCTAGAAGCCTCCGGAGACAGCGCGCCCCAGGGATCCTTAAGGATGACAAGAGGCGGCGTGAGATGCCCACAGCAACTGTGGCTCTTTGGGGCGGATGGGCAGAGACTACCCGCCCCCCCCCCCGGTGAAATCCGATACAAATCAGTCTCCCCCCTTCCCAATGGAAGTCTTAGCATCCGCCTGCACATGGACATAACTCCGTTGAAGTTTTAGCAGGTCAGAAGCGGGGACACCCAAGTTAAGAAATCCTGTTGTAGGAAATTCCTAAACTAGGTAGACTGTTCAGCTCTGTGGTTTACTTGGAATCAAAACCAAAACCAAGAAAGGAACGAGACCGGCCGATCTCACTGGTTGGTAGGTCGGTTGGTTCATTATTCTCTCCCGAGTGTCTGTGTGCCAAGCTGGGTTCGGTGACAGCGTACAGTGGTAAACAAGAATAGGATCCCTGCGGTCCAGATGACGAAACCTAGTGGGAAAGCTTGTCCTTAATCAAAGAAGCAGTCTATTAAAGGAATAATGGAACGTGGAGCATGGAGCTGTGAGAAACTCCCTAGGGGAGGCAGGGTCTGTTTGCGTGAAGAGTGTTGTCTGAAGTGAGACCAAGGGGATGTTAGCAATGAGGCAAAAGATGAAAGTACCGTGTACTACGGGGGTCTCCCAGCAGAAAGGATATGTTGGAGGGATTTAAGGAGGGTGGGTGTGGGTAGAGAACAGTGAACTAGAAGACTGTGAGAAATAGGGTTAAAGGAGGCAGGGGACATAGCAATCAGAGTGTCGTAGGCTGGAGGCTGTCAAACATTTTCCGCCAGGATCCATATTGAGAAAAAAAAAAAAAAAAAGCTGGGACTTCCCTGGTGGCTCAGATGGTAAAGAATGTGCTTCCAGGGCGGGAGACCTGGGGTTCAATCCCTGGGTCAGGAAGATCCCCTGGAGGAGGGCATGGTAACCCTCTCCAGTATTCTTGGCTGGAGAATCCCCATGGACAGAAGAGCCTGGCAGGCTACAGTCCCTGGGGTCACAAAGAGTCGGACGTGACTGAGTAACTTAGCACACAGATGAGAGATGGCAGCTGGGACTGGGCTAGTTCTCGAGACAGAGTCAGAATGCCTACCAGGGCGCCTCCACTCACATATTATGTTTAATCTTAGTTCCTAAGTGTGACACAGGGGAACTGGACCAGAGTGTTCTGACGCTTGCCTATGATGGCTCAGTTTGTGAGTGCAGAGACAGGTTTGGTCCAGGCCCGTTTGCTTCCTAAGCCTGGCCTTTCCTCTAAGTCACAGTACATTGGTAACGTGAGCCTGTAAAATAGGAGACAGGTTGTCAGGAGGACACATTTTGGAGCTTCTTAAGCTGTTGTTCTTAACAAATCCCTTATGGGCTTCAATATCTGAAAATGTTAACTAGGTTTGGTCCCTGACATGAAACCTAAACTTGTTTCTTACTTTAAAAAAAAAAAAAAACAAAACCTTTAATGTGATGTCACAGAAATGGCTAGACTTGAAATCCCCTTTGATATGGAGTAATAGGCTTCATGGGATTTTTTAATATTTATATTATTATATAGGATTATTCATGTTCCCCAATGGCAGTTTGTGTTGTCAACTCTAAACACAATTAAACAACTAGAAATCGGTCCCTCTCCTCTCTGTGTTCCCTGTACGTGCTCACTATGCTACTTATCACATTAGACCAGCTGTCCCCAACCTTTTGGTACCAGGGACCGATTTTGTGGAAGACAATTTTTCCATGGGTTTGGGGCGTTAGTTTCAGGATGATTCAAGTGCATTACGCTTATTGTGCATGCATACAGGCCTACGAAGTCACTTCAGTCGTGTGCGACTCTTTGCGACCCTATGGACCGTAGTCCATTAGGCCCCTCTGTCCGTGGGGTTCTCCAGGCAAGAATACTGGAGTGGGTTGCCATGCCCTCCCCCAGGGGATCTTCCCTACCCAGGGATCGAACCCGCATCTCTTATATCTCCTGCATTGGCAGGCGGGCTCTATTATCATTACATCAGTCCCACCTCTGATCATCAGGGATTAGATCCCAGAGGCTGGGGACCCTGGATGTTAGGGTATTAATCAGTCTGTCTTCTCTACTAGTCAGGTACTCCTGGGGACAGGCTTGTCCCTTCTTAGTCTCTGGGTCTCACTGGCTACCAGAGAGTCTGGAATAATAGATGTAATATGTGATTTTGTTGTATTTGAATAAATGCAGAATATAAAAATAAATTCTCAGTTTTATGACTAAGGCATTTATATGACCTTAATTCACTGTTTCTCAAACTTTCTTGATTCTTCCCCCTAGCCCCCCCAAGCATAACTATCTCTGCCACTACTCCTCCACACCCTACAGCAGATTCTAGTTTTCCTCCAGGCCCCAGTCAGGAACCAACACACATATACACAGAATATTTGCATATCCCACAGCTGGGGTAATTCTGTCTACTTTAGTATCTTTTAGTTTTATAGTATAAACAAGAGAGCTTCTTTTTGTTTGCCTGCTTTCCAAAGATAGAGTATACTATGATATTGAGTTTACTTTTGCAAATTACAAATGTCCACATGCCAAGATTCTGGAACATACTACATGGTGGGAGTACCTTGGTCTAATAAAAGTTTTTGCTGACAGCACATTCCAGGGGAAGAGTGTCTTTCACAGTGTCTTTATGAGTGATAATTCACTCTCTCCACCGAGGTCTGTTTTCTTTGCCACTGACTCTTCTCACCGGGGTGAGGTTTCACAGCAGATAGTCTTAGACCTCAGCACTCACACCAGTGCCAATCCAGCATCTGTCAATGCGTGTTAGTTGCTCAGTCATGTCCGACTCTATAACTCCATGGACTGTAGCCCTCCAGGCTCTTTTGTCCATGGAATTCTCCAGGCAAGAATACTGGAGTGGGTTGCCATGCCCTCCTCCAAGGGATCTTCCCAACCCAGGGATCAAACCCGGGTCTCCTGCATTGCAGGCAGGTTCTTTACCATGTCAGTCACCAGGGAAGCCCTGTCAATAGCCTCCAGAAAGGCCCAAAGAGGAAGAGTAATGGTCGATGTGGAATAAAATAACATTCTACTTGGACTTCAGTGGTTCGGTTGATTCTGTTCCAGGCTGTCTGAAAACATAGACCCTTCTCCAACTTTGCAGCCCGTACCACCTCACCTCTCATACCCAGTTATTAATCTCTTCACCTCCTCCAATTCATTCTGCAGCTGGAGTGGCTTCCTAAAAATAGACCTGATGGTGTTATCCCATTCTCACAGCCCATCACTCACTCTCCAGCTGCCTTGGGGTGAAGCCTGACTCCCTACCTGACAGCTGAGACCACTGAGATCTGCCCCTCGGGTCTCACCTCTGACAGGGGCCACTGGCCTCTGTGCTCCGAGCAGTGCTATTCAGCTTCCTGCAGTTCCTGCAGCAGAGTTCCTCTCTCTAATCCCTGAGACTCTGCATCATAAAATACTTCCCTTGGCCTGGAATTCTCCCCTTATATTCCCATCCCTTCATCTCTTTCATCTAGCTTTTTTTTTTTTTTTAACACAATCCAGCTAAACATTAGTTCTCCAGTCACCCGTCTTTCTAACAAGCGTGTCTTCACCCCTTGCCCTCCTGCTGTGCTATGCCCAGTTACAGGCCCTTTCTGATTGTGCCTTTCCTTTTTTCGGTCACACCATACAGCTTGCAGGATCTTAGTTCCCAATCAGGGACTGAACCCTGCAGTGGAAGCTCAGAGTCCTAACCCCTGGGCCACCAGGAAATTCCCTGATTATGCCTCTTAAACCTAGTTTTTCCCCCTGTATCTAACTACTACCTCCCCACTCAGACATAAATACAGTGCCTGCTATACAGTGGGTATTCAATACAATGAGTGAGTAAATGAAAGAGGAAAAATCCCTCATGAAATTCCATTTGGAGTCTCGTGGCTCTAATTCATTCATTCATTTTCAAACTGTTTTTAAAATATCTGCCATGAAGATGAATGGATAAGGAAGTTGTGGTACATATACACAATGGAATATTACTCAGCTATAAAAAGGAACACATTTGAGTCAGTTCTAATGAGGTAGATGAACCTATTAGAGCCAGTTATACAGAATAAAGTTAAGTCAGAAAGAGAAAGACAAACACTGTATATGAACACATACTTATGGAATCTAGAAAGATGGCACTGACTATCCTAAGTGCAAGGCAGCAAAGCAAACACAGGTGTAAAGAAGACACAGGCTTCTGGACTCACTAGGAGAAGGAGAGGGTGGGATGATTTGAGAGAATAGCACTGAAACATTTATACTGCCATATGTAAAATAGATGAGGAGTGTGAGTATGATCTAGGACGCAGGGTGTGCAAAGCTGGTGCTCTGTGACATCCTGGAGGGATAGGGCGGGGAGGGAGCTGGGAGGAGGGCTCAGGATGGAGGAGACACGTGTCTACCTATGGCCAGTTCATACTGGTGTATGGTAAAAGCCATCACAATACTGTAAAGTAATTATCCTCCAAGTAAAATGATTAATTTTTTAAAAATCTGCCTTGAGAGCTGGCTAGATGCCAAGAATTCATGGAGGATCAAAGTTAGACTTGGTCCCTGCTCTCACGCCAGCTTCTCGAAGGGCTCCATGGGTAACCAGAGCAGAAGGCAGAAGGTAACTGACGCTCTGCTTTAGACAGGGAAGGCAGTGCTGGGGCTTCCACGCCACTAATGAGTTCTGTAATGTAGACTTCATGCTGGGTCAGCTCTAGTCCAGGGCAAGACTGACACAGATCTTTGCACCACAGAACTCAAAGTAGGTAGGGAAGACAGACAAGCAATTACAATAAAGTGTGAGAGGTGCTCTTTAAGGGAGCTGTGTGCTATGAGGGCAGAGAAGGGTCACTGAAACTAATCTGGGAGAAGAACCTCCATAAAGACAGTAGCAACGAGGTAAAATCACACTTGAAGATATGTGTTGAAGCTGTGGCTCGTAAATTAGAATATAACTAAATTTCTGGGTCTCTGAAGCTACTTCTTCACCTCTCTTCTCTGCTGATTGTCCAACACGTGTATGAAACTGACAAGAAATAAGAAAATTAATCCCACTTGGATTATAAGGAGAGGTGAGGAGGCTGAGGAGTAGCTCCTATTTGGATGAGAATGCTTGAGTTATTTTCCTAATCATCACTAAACGTAAGAAAGCATGCCCCACTCAACCCTCAAGTTGAGAGTCAGAAGGACTCTGAGTCAAAAGTGGTGAACACCCAAGCCAGTCTGAGGCTGAGTCATGCTCTCTTGAAACTGTGGGCAGAACAGTCTTGTTTCTAGCAAAGTTAAACCTTGGATGAGGTCTAGAAATAACACTAGAAACCTTATGGAAGAAGCCATGTGTCCACATGCATACTCTCACCCCATGAGCCTGCAGTAAAAAAAGACACATGGTCCATAGAACTCTGAGCACTTCCAGATTGCTCAGCCATCTTTTGGATACTGGAATAGAAGATTAGAGATACCAAGGGAAAATTTCATGCAAAGATGAGCTCAATAAAGGACAGAAATGGTATGGGTCATTTCTGAACCTATAGCAGAAACGGTATGGAAGATATTAAGAAGAGGTGGCAAGAATACACAGAAGAACTGTACAAAAAAGATCTTCACGACCCAGATAATCACGATGGTGTGATCACTCACCTAGAGCCAGACATCCTGGAATGTGAAGTCAAGTGGGCCTTAGAAAGCATCAGTACAAACAAAGCTAGTGGAGGTGATGGAATTCCAGTTGAGCTATTTCAAATCCTGAAAGATGATGCTGTGAAAGTGCTGCACTCAATATGCCAACAAATTTGGAAAACTCAGCAGTGGCCACAGGACTGGAAAAGGTCAGTTTTCATTCCAATCCCAAAGAAAGGCAATGCCAAAGAATGCTCAAACTACCGCATAATTGCACTCACTTCACACACTAGTAAAGTAATGCTCAAAATTCTCCATGCCAAGCTTCAGCAATACATGAACTGTGAACTTCCAGATGTTCAAGCTGGTTTTAGAAAAGGCAGAGGAACTAAAGATCAAATTGCCACCATCCGCTGGATCATCGAAAAAGCAAGAGAGTTCCAGAAAAACATCTATTTCTGCTTTATTGACTATGAGAAAGCCTTTGACTGTGTGGACCACAACAAACTCTGGAAAATTCTGAAAGAGATGGGAATACCAGACCACCTGACCTGCCTCTTGAGAAACCTGTGTGCAGGTCAGGAAGCAACAGTTAGAACTGGACATGGAACAACAGACTGGTTCCAAATAGGAAAAGGAGTACATCAAGGCTGTATATTGTCACCCTGCTTATTTAACTTATATGCAGAGTACGTCATGTGAAACGCTGGACTGGAAGAAGCACAAGCTGGAATCAAGATTCCTGGGAGAAATATCAATAACCTCAGATATGCAGATGACACCACCCTTATGGCAGAAAGTGAAGAGGAACTAAAAAACCTCTTGATGAAAGTGAAAGAGGAGAGTGAAAAAGTTGGCTCAAAGCTCAACATTCAGAAAACTAAGATCATGGCACACGGTCCCATCACTTCTTGGCAAATAGATGGGGAAACAGTGGAAGTAGTGTCAGACTTTATTTTTTTGGGCTCCAAAATCACTGCAGATGGTGACTGCAGCCATGAAATTAAAAGACACTTACTCCTTGGAAGGAAAGTTATGACCAACCTAGACAGCATATTAAAAAGCAGAGACATAACTTTGCCAACAACGTCTGGTCAAGGCTATGGTTTTTCCAGTAGTCATGTATGGATGTGAGAGTTGGACTGTGAAGAAAGCTGAGCACTGAAGAATTGATGCTTTTGAACTGTGGTGTTGGAGCAGACTCTTGAGAGTCCCTTGGACTGCAAGGAGATCCAACCAGTCCATCCTAAAGGAGATAAGTCCTGGGTGTTCATTGGAAGGACTGATGCTGAAGCTGAAACTCCAATACTTGGGCCACCTCATGTGAAGAGTTGACTCATTGGAAAAGACCCTGATGCTGGGAGAGATTGAGGGCAGGAGGAGAAGGGTATGACAGAGGATGAGATGGCTGGATGGCATCACTGACTTGATGGAGATGGGTTTGAGTAAACTCCGGGAGTTGGTGATGGATAGGGAGGCCTGGCATGCTGCGATTCATGGGGTCGCAAAGAGTTGGACACAACTGAGCAACTGAACTGAACTGATAAACAGTTTAACTGCAGGATTCAACTTGATAATCCAATTTTCCAAATCAAGATAGCACCCTTAGAGCACAGAGCTTTCTAGCACAACTCTCCTGAGATCAAAAAATGCTTGATTGACTGGCCTTGACCATGTTTCAGGAAGACTTCCCCAGCACTAGCGCTGGGATCACTATGGGCAGAAAAGGCTCATTAGGACAATGCCTGTGAGTGTGTGAGTCTGTGTAGCAGGTAAGACAGTCAGTCAGACGCAATCCCCACCTCACTGTGCAACAGTAATTCCCTAAGGGTTCGGGCATCGAACTAAAAATCTTGGGGGAAAAAACCATATCCAGTAAATATTAAAAAAAAAAAAATACAACACAAGATAAGGGAGAGTTGGATTGGGAGTTTGGGATTAGCAGATGCTAACTTTATACATAGAATGGATCAACAACAAGGTCCTATAGTTCCCTATAGCACAGGGAACTATATTCAACCTCCTGGGATAAACCATGATAGAAAAGAACACAAAAAGAATATATATATAACTGGATCACTTTGCTACATAACAGAAACTAGCACAACATTGTAAACCAACTGTACTTCAATAAAATAAATTGAAACCACAACACAAATTTTCTTTCCATAAAAAGATGAGGGAGGAGAAAAGAAAGTCTCAGGGGTCCACGCTAAGCCCGGGAGGTGCACGGTAGATAAACGCCCTCCTCTGATCTGTCCTAAAAGGTGTTATTGAGATCAACTGGAAAGAAGCAAGAACATCATCACTGGCTACATTCAAATGAACTATCTACTGTCTCCCTGGAGTTGCTATTAATATTTGTTGCCCCTGGCTCTTCATTCTGTTCATCAATGGTGACTTGATGACGTGTCATTTTAACCACGTGAAGATATGACCTCTGGATGATTTATGCCCCCTGCCCGTTTCCCCCCAGAGCTCTGCCTGCGGTTCTCGTGGTATCTGGACTGTGGTCCTAATTCCTGGGACTCTCACAGACCTGTCCCCTCACACGGTACGATCCTCTCGTCCCTTGCAGCAAATCCTGCTCTTAAAGTCTCTGAGCATTTGAGGGTTTGTCTTTGCCTCATGAATGTGCTCCACATGGACCCCGGGCCCAACAATGCGGGCGTCTGTTGCGGATCTAATATTAGCAGCCAACACAAGTCACATCATCTTATATAAAGAGAATATTGAGGGAGAAACAGTCACTGGCAGAGGAACAGCAGCATCAAACAAGGGGACCCTGTCACACGCTGGGGCTGCCTCTCACTCGGGGAGGGCGGAGCAGGGAGGGAAAAGATTGGGGGCGTAAACCCGCGTTTGTTTCCTTCTGTTCTGCTGTCCTAGGGGAATACAACAACCACACACAACTCCTCCCATATCTGGCCCAGGTCAGGCAGAGAGGTCCCTTGCACCCCTAGATGATACACACAGGTCTCAGAGGGTGAGCGTCAGATGGCTACGCTCGGGCCTACGGAAGGTGTGACTTCAGCCACGTGCGTGCCCAGCCGCTCAGTCATGTCTGACACTTTGCGACCCCATGGACTGTAGCCCACCAAGGTGCCTCCATCCATGGGATTCTCCAGGCAAGAACACTGGAGTGGGTTGCCATGCCCTCCTCCAGAGGAGCTTTCCCACCCAGGGATCGAACCTGCATCTCCTGCAGTGCAGGTGGATTCTTTACCCACTGAGCCACCTGGGAAGCCAGGCTTCAGCAGGGGGGCCACCAAACTAACAAGTCATCAAATTAAAAACTTTTGGCCACGTGGCCTAGGTGACTCCAAGTACCTCCCCTTTTCTACCAGCTTCAAAGGTACAGCAAGATCATTTGGATTAGTCACCAGGGCTTGTGGAATCTTCATGACCCAAATGAAGTGCTTGGAACAGGAGGGAACTCTGAGCTCTGGAAATGTTTTATGTGGCCATCAGCACTTTCAAGTCAACATGTAAATTTTTTTCATAAAATTTTAAGTTTTTAGCTCCTCTGGAAAATTCCAAAAATGACAACTCCATGCCCTTCATTTCCACAAAGCAATAGTAGACTGGCCCCCAGGAGTCCTTGGCCTTACAATGGGGCATGAGCCACCCTCCTGAAAGCAAAAGCCACTTAGATAACCAGCCTGAGCCTGGTGGGAATGGGACTTTTCCACCAGGCATCAAGGGGCTCAGAGGAAAGGTCAGCATCCTCTGGCCGCTTAGGCAGGAGTGGCCGAAGGAAGGAGATAAACCCTGTTTCAAGGAAATGCAAATTCCCACCACCAAAAAGGCAAGCCCCCAGGCACACAGGGTTGAGAGAGAGAGAGAGACTGCCAACCAGCCCTGCCTGGACAAACGGTGACCCACAACCAGAGAAACAGAAACACGGGCCAAGAAGCCTTCTCAGAGCCTTTCACATGGCCTTAGCTGTAATGAAGACTGGGAATGGCAGAGGCGGGAAAGAATGTGTCTCTCCGTGCCGCTCCATCCTTCCACTGGGCTTGACAAGAAGGAAAATAAAGCTGAATTCTCACAGGCACTTGCTGAAGAAACTAAACTCCCATCAACCCTTGCAGCCTAATTCCCCATGGACCAAAAGCTAGATGGGTGGGTGTCAATCATGACTGCGCATCAGTCTTAACATTAGTACTTCAGCCAAGGGAACTGGAATTTTGGGGGTGGTAGGAGAGGGGAGGAGGATCTAGGCATCCGTATGTTCTAGATGTGATTCCAGGGGGTGGAGGACCAGTGGAGCAGTGCTCCTCCACACCGTCTGTGCCCCTGTCTCACCTGGGATCTAGTCAAAAATGAAGATTCTGAGTTGTAGGTCTGTGCCGAAGTCTGAGCTCTTGCACTTCACCCAGGTCCAAGGAGACGTCTATGCAGAGGATCCTGGTCACTCTTTGAGTCACAAAAAGCTACAATCTTTCCCAAGAGGCACTTGAACAGATGTTTCGCATCATTAATTACTAGAGAAAGGCAAATCAAATCTATAACAAGATATCATCTTACACCCGTCAGAATAGCTATCATCAAAACGTCCACAAACAGTAAATGCTGGAGAGGCTGTGGAGAAAAGGGAACCCTCCTACACTGTTAGTGGGAATGTAAATTGGTACCACCACTGTGGGGAACAGTATGAAGGTTCCTTAAAAAACGAAAAATAGAGCTACCATATGATCATGCAGTCCCACTCCTGGGGATATATCCAGGGAAAAAATATGGTCCGAAAGGACACATGCACTCCGATGTTCATTGCAGTGCCATTTACAATAGCCAAGACATGGAAGCACCCTAAATGTCCATCAACAGAGGAATGAATAAAGATGTGGTACATATGCACAACGGAATATTACTCAGCAGTCAAGAAGAATGAAATAATGCCATTTGCAGCAACGTGAATGGACCTAGAGAGTGTCATACTGAGTAAAGTAAGTCAGACAGAGAAACAGAAACATCTTATGACAGCCTTATATGTGGAATTGAAAAAGACATGATATAAACAAACTCCTTTACAAAACAGAAATAGACTCACAGATTTACAGAAGGAACCAAGGGGGAAGGAGTGGGAGAGGGTTTGGGATTGACATATACACATTGCTGTATTTAAAATGAATAACTAACATCAATTTTTAAAAAGAAAAAAAGAAAAATCTAATATACGTAGCCATCAAAGACCTACTGTTTATCATAGAGACCTCTGCTCAATATTATGTAACAACCTAAATGGGAAATGTAACAACCTAAATGGGAAAAGAATTTGGAAAAGGATAGATACATGTGTATATATACATACCTGAATCACTTTGGTGTGCACCTGAAACTAACAGTGTTGTAAATCACCTGTACTCTAATATAAACAGTGTTTTTTAAAAAGGGACTTCCCTGGTGGTCCAATAGCTAAGACTGCACTCCCAGTGCAGAGGACCTGGGTTCAATCCCTGGTTAAGGAACTAGATCCCACATGTTGCAACTAAGAGCAAAGATCCTGCATGCTGCAACTAGGATCTGGTGCAGCCAAATAAATAAACAAATACTTTAAAAGAAGAAGAAGCAGCAACTACAGGCTTTCCCTTTGTCATTCTCCTTTCAAGTACTTCAGCAGGGACAACCCCAGGTCTGTTACCTCTAAGTCCAAAAGTAGTAATTGTAATGAATAATGCAATTAAAGTAAGCAAAGTAAGTAATTAATAGTAGTATCAGTAATAGCTAGGTTTTGTTGCACGGCTCTCACCACTGTGCTAAAATCGCACCTTTTATTTTATTTTTTTTTTAGTTTTCTTTTTTTAAATATAAATATATTTATTTTAATTGGAAGCTAGTTACTTTACAATATTGTAGTGGTTTTGCCATACATTGACATGGATCCGCCACAGGTGTACATGTGTTCCCCATCCTGACCCTCCCTCCCACCTCCCTCCCCATCCCACCCCTCAGGGTCATCCCAGTGCACCAGCCCCGAGCACCCTGTCTCATGCATCGAACCTGGACTGGTGATTCATTTCACATATGATAAAATCACACTTTTTAAAAAATATCCAACCAGATGTGAAATAATAGCTTGTTTTCACTTCAGACTGGTTACTACTCTAAGTTTCTTATTTACATTGAGTCGGTTGAGCTTCCACAACCACGCTGTTGTCGTGAGTACTGTTGTTGTCATGCCCAGAGGCAGCTCACTGAGGTCATGTGGTTCATGAGCGCCAGGCGGGCGTGTGACACAGGTGTGTGCTGGCCCCCGCTGGCTCCCCCTGGAGCTGGGGCGTCTGAGTGCTGAGTCACTTGCCGGTCATCCTAGCAAAAGGCATCGCTGGGCTTCCAAACTGCATCCGGCTGACTCCACAGACTGAGCTGTTGGAAGGAAAGTGAACGATGTCTAAAACCTGGAAGTCGGGATTGTTGGCACGTTGTAGACTCTCATGACATGGTAATCATGTTTCCTGTCTCTGGACTCCTTGTTTCCCCCTTACTCCTAGAATAAGCAGTGTGAACTATAGACAAGTTGTTAGGCAGTGTCTTTGCCCATTTGGGCTGCTATCACAAAACACTAAAAGCTGGGGGGCTTGAACAGTACTTTTTTTCGTAGTTCTGGAGGCAGGAAGTTCAACACCAGGGTATCAGCACTATCAAGTCCTTGGTTAGGGCTCTCTTCCTAGTTTATAAAACAGCCACCTTCTGGCCGCATTCTCTGGCCGCATTCTCTGCATTCTTCTGGCTGCATACGTGGGGAACAGAGTAATCATCTCTTTTTTTGAAGGGCATTAATCTCATTCATGAAGGCTCCACCCTCATGACCTAATTACTTCCCAAAGGCCCCGCCTGCAAATCCATAATTGGAGATTATGGTGTCAGCATACAAATTTTAGGAGGACATATTCGGTCCATTGGAGAAGAAAATCCCAACCCATTCCAGCGCTCTTGCCTGGAGAATCCCATGGACATAGGAGCCTGGCAGGCAACAGTCCTCAGGGTCACAGCTGAGTGACTAAGCGCAGCACAACAAAGGGGAGAGATGGTGGGAAGACAGACGAGAACACGGGAAATGGAGTTTAGATGACCCAGCTCCCTAAAGGAGCCAACGAATGTCAGCGTCATGGGTGGAGGAAGGGAAGAATTTGACAAAAGCCACAAGTATTTCCTAGAGAGAAGCAGCCAGTGAGGACATTCAAAGCCCAGCCCCAACCTCCTGCAGACTTGGCAGGAAAGAAATGCCTGAGCAGCCATCATACTCCCAAAAAGGTGACCGGTGTCCATTTGTCAGATGTGATTGAGAAAAGTGATCAAAAGGCCTGCTGTGAGTCGGAGAATGGACTGAAACAGCTCTGAGAGTCTCCCTGGGCTTTGGCCCTGAACTTGAGGCTGACTGTTTCCAGTTAGAGATACATTTCTTCAGGGGTTCTAAAACCTGCAGTTTGGGGAAGAACCTGGCTATGATTATGATTGCTGGGAAGAAACTGTGGCATGGTGAAGCTGCCTAGTTGCTTGTCTGTCTCCAGGCGGATCACAAACTTCATGTTTCTTTAGTACTTAGTACTAGCCTGACACAATGAGGGAGCTTAACAACATTTGTTGAGTGAGTGAATGAAGGTCTTACATGGGAAATGAGAAATAGAGGTTATTCTTTGGCTCTGTAAGTTATTTCAACCCACAGCTTAGAACTGGATGCCTTATTTTAAAAGACAATTAACATGAAGGCAATAATGTTATAACAGGAACTATTCATTTATTTTAGCTGTTTCTTATGATTCGAATTCTTTTGTTTCTATTAGTGGTTCCAGGTCATTCACCTAATTGACAATATTCATTGAGTCCTCACTATACAGAGACAATCAAGAGAGATAATTACCAGTTGTACTAATCTGGTTCACTCCATGAGCTAACCACAAGTCAGCAAAGTACTCAGGGTCCCGGAGGGTCATGGTGATAAGTACAGTCAAGGTGATAAACCTTGAAAGGTTTATCACAAGAGAGGTGAAATTAGGACACCTGGTTACTAAGGAATGTCTCAGGAAAAAGACACTTAAGCAGTAAGCCCTTGACATTCACAGGGAGTGGACTCTGAGCACTTTCTTTGCACGTTCTCAATCCTAGTGCTTTCCTAAAATTGATCCTTTCCTGAAGCCAGGATTTCTCATGCCTGGCCATGAACTCTGAATCTACTACTGCCTGTTCAACTCTCACCCCTGATCTCTAACCTGATAGCTGTTTTTCCAGAGAATTTCTTCTGAGGCCTCCTGAGGAGCTTCTTTCATAGTCCTAACCTTCATATTATCCATGTATGGGCCTCAGCACAGTTCTAAAACACTGACCACACGCCATTGATTTGGGGTCTCTCATAAACAGCCCAAATGGCTGCTGCCAACTCAGTGAATGTCAGAGACCTGCTGGGTTTGCTCGAGTCCCATCGTGTTCTCTGTGGGTCAGACACAGGCCACGTCGGCTGATACAGCAGGAAAGCAGGACAACCAGACCTCCTGCTTCCGGGATTCGCATCTGGGAGGAAAAACAGAGCAGTGTTCAGAGACAGGTATAAATGGCGAGTGCTTCCAGAGGCTCTGGGCCCCCAAACGCCTCCCGCCCCAGCTCACCTAAAACACCAACGGCCCCAGTCCCTCAGTGGCAGGAGTTTTCATGAACTGAGTTAAGACGCTTTGTTCTCCCACCAACCAGACCCCTGTCTCAGCCCCCACTGCCTCTCTCACAGCCACTCTGCTCACCTGGGAGCACCTAAGAGTGCCCGCACCTAGGGTATCTGCACGTGTCGCCCCTCGGACTGGAATGATGCCCCCTCCCGTGTCCACAGGCTGCACTCAAAAACCACACCTTCACGAGCCCATGGTCCCCAGTACAGCCGCCCTGTCACTCCCTAATTCTGCTTCATTGTTCTCTCATAGTTCTTATGACTGCTTGACTCTCTATGTCTCTCTTTATAAGGAGAATAGAGGCTCCAGGAGAACTGGAATGTTGCCTTTCTCACAGTGTGTCTCCAACTCCAAGAACACTGCCCGGCACACAGTTAGTGCTCAGCAAAGCACATGCTGAATGAATGAAGGAGTGAATGGGCCCTGAAAGACAAAGACTCCACGTGAATCCTTTGAGAAGAGGCACCGAGAGATTGGACAGGGAAAAGATGCTCCCTGAGGTCTACAAGCCTGCATGTAGCCCTCTTTAGCTCTCCCTAAGATAGCTTATTAAAAAGCAGAGACATTACTTTGCCAACAAAGGTCCGTCTAGTCAAGGCTATGGTTTTTCCAGTGGTCATGTATGGGTGTGAGAGTTGGACTGTGAAGAAAGCTGAGCACCGAAAAATCGATGCTTTTGAACTGTGATGTTGGAGAAGACTCTTGAGAGTCCCTTGGACTTCAAGGAGATCCAACCAGTCCATCCTAAAGGAGATCAGTCCTGGGTGTTCACTGGAAGGACTGATGCTGAAGCTGCAGCTCCAATACTTTGGCCACCTGATGCGAAGAGTTGAATCATTGGAAAAGACCCTGATGCTGGGAGGGACTGGGGGCAGGAGGAGAAGGGGACGACAGAGGATGAGATGGCTGGATGGCATCACCAACTCAATGAACATGAGTTTGAGTAAACTCCGGGAGTTGGTGATGGACAGGGAGACCTGGTGTGCTGCAATTCACGGGGTCGCAAAGAGTCAGACACAACTGAGTGACTGAACTGAACTGAACTGAAGAGTCAGAAAGTGAAAGTCGTCAGTCATGTCCAACTCTTTGCAACCCCATGGATTATACAGTCCATGGAATTCTCCAGGCCAGAATACTGGAGTGGGTAGCCTTTGCCTTCTTCAGGGGATCTTCCCAACCCAGGGCTCAAACCCAGGTCTCCCGAACTGCAGGCAGATTCTTTACCAACTGAGCTATCAGGGAAGCTCTCTAATAGGCAGAGGGGCCTGACAATTAGGGCTCAAGGATGCTGAATGCCAGGGACCAGATCCAGAAACCCAGTCACACAAATACTCCTTTTTAGTAGGGTGGCACCTCCAACATATTCCCCATGCGTAGCAGGGCTCAGCTCTGCCATCCTCCGTCCTCCCTGGGATTGCTAATCCCCATAACACCCACCACTCTCTGAGGACCAGTGAGAAGGGTCTCACTATTACCCTGTAGTCTGTGCAGGTCAGTGACAAGAAGCTGGTGAGACCATTTCAGTTTGAGAGGCTGGTGAGCAGAGAGCGATGGGAAAGTGCAGTTCCTCACAAGGGTCTGTTCAGTTCAGATCAGTGTCCTTTCCACTTATCTCTGAAGCCAATTCCTAGCAACGGTTTGCAGTTTCCTATTTAACGTGGTGGAAGGTAACACAAACCCTGGGGGGAAAGGCAACTTCAAAACCCACATACAGCCACAGTCTCATGACATAAATATCAAGGTGAAGTTATTTCTAAATATCTGAAAAGGACTCCTTACACACACAGACACTGAATTGGTACAACAGCCAATCTCTATGAACAATTCAGCATAGCCAGATAGTCAGACAAATTCATGACTGAAGCTTTTTATAAATCTTAAGAGTCCCAAGAACTGACACTGACCTCTGTAAGTTACTTTTAAGTACAGGTTCTAATGTCTGTCTTACAAGTTCTGGCTTCTAAGTAACAGTGATGCTAGCTAATATTTACTTAGCATGAATTATGTTTGTCCTGGTCCAAACCCGTTACATGCAAACTTTAGCACAGGTGCAGTGTGGTTAAGGGCTCTTTTTGCCTAAACTGAAAAGTGGAGAGCCAGCAAAAAGACCTGATTTGTCGAAAGACTACCCAACAATCAGTGTAGGAGTCTGAAAAAAGGCTGGCTCCTCTGGCTGTTGACTGACTGTGAAACCTTGACCTTGCCTTGGGACCACAACAAAGATAAACATGACAAGGGGTGGAAATCACAAATAGGAGCATGTGACCTTTTGTCCAAATATGTGGTAGATCATGAAAGAAAAAAAAAAAAACAGTTTTCTACTGGTAACAATCATTTGTAATTGTGGCTCAGCTGGTTAAGAATCCACCTGCAATGCAGGAGACCTGGGTTCGATCCCTGGGTTGGAAAGATCCCCTGGAGAAGGGAAAGGCTACTCACTCCAGTATTCTGGCCTGGAGAATTCCATGGACTGTACAGTCCATGGGGTTGCAAAGAGTCAGACACAGCTGGGTGACTTTCACTTTCACAAAACTAAATATAGTCTTACAATGCAATCCAGCAATTGTCCTCTTTGGTGTTTACTCAGATGAGTTGAAACTTATATTCACACCAAAACCTGCATGCAAATGTTTGTAGCAGTTTTATTCATAACTGCAAAAAAAGAAAAAAAAACAACTTGGAAGCAACTAGGAGAGTAAACTATGGTACATCATGCAATGGAATATTATTCAGCAATAAAAAGAAAACCACAAAGGCATGGAGGAAACTTAAAAGCACATGACTAACTGAAAGAAGCCATTCAGAAAAGGCTACACACTGTAGGATTCCAGCTAATGACATTCTGGAAAAAACCAAACTATGGTGATGTAAAAAAGATCAGTGATTGTCAGGGACTTGAGAGGAGGGAGAGATGGAGAGGCAGAACACAGAGGATTTTTAGGTAATGAAACTATTCTGTATGGTACTCTAAGCATAGATACTATACATGTCATTATACAATTGTCAGATCCACAGAATAGACACCACCAAGAGTTGAATCATAAATTAACCTAGGACTCTGGGTGACAATGAGGTGTCAACACAGCTTTCTCAGTTGTAACAAATGTTTCTCTCCCGTGTGGATGCTGGTGGAGGAGCCTGGGGAGGAGCATGTGGAAATTCTCTGTAGTTTCCCCTAATTTTGCTGTGAACAACTCTGAAAAATGAAGTCTATTAATTAAATGAAAAGCAGTAGGTAAGCCTTTGTGGATGGTGAGGAAAACAACAGTAGAACTGAGCATCCGAGAAAGAATATGAGCATATATCCTTAGCCTAGGGCTTGCTTGAAATCGGGAGAGTGTGCAAGGATACACAAGCCTCCATGTCCATCACGTTCACATGTGCCAGTATCTTCACAAACTCTTGCGCTGTGATTTGGCTTCAGAGAAAATCAATGATTTCTTGTTGAAGGTCCCACAACTACAGAGTGGCAAAGTGCCAGTCTGAATGCCCTTCTGCTGGCTCTAGTCCAGCTCTCCCCTTTAAGGAACTGCTGGAGAGGTCAAAGCAGTGACTACAGAAAGGTTTGCTTTACTAAATCCGTTATGTATCAGAATCAACTTTGCACATATGCATACAGAGCAAGTCATCGATGGACGGAGTCTGAAGATAGAGGGAACGCACGAAACACCACCAACAGCATCACGTTTATTGACTTCACCATTAAAGGAAAAGAGGAGGCTGCAGGGGAGGTGATAGGGAAATGATGAACAGAGAACCATTATTACTCTCCAGAGTAACAGCTTTTCTGGAATTTCCCATACCAAGGACACAGATTCCTAAAGGACAGAGTCAGGCTTTCTCGGGAGTCACCCTCTCTGCCTCGGTGAGGAAGGAAGAAAAGCTTCAGCAGCTCTGGAAATGAGCTAGGGGAGGTGGCCCTGCAGCCTGTTGACAAGGCAGGGCTCCCCAAGTCTCCTTGCTTCTCCACAGTGCGTCCCTGACACCCCAGCCACCTCTCTCATCTCTTCACGGACACATGCATCTTATTCTCGTACCGCCAGGTCTGGCTGGAAAGGAAGACAAAATCTCCCATCTCCCTACTTCCTTGCTGCTCCAAGAAAACAAAGTCTTTATCCCTTATTGCTGCTGGAAAACAGAAAGCACTCTCCCCCCCACCCCAATCCCTACGCCACCTCCAGCCCAACCAGGCGCTTTCAGTTCAGTTCAGTTCAGTCACTCAGTCATGTTCAACTCTTGATGACCCTATGGACTGCAGCATGCCAGGCCTCCATGTCCATCACCAACTCCTGGAGTTCACTCAAACTCATGTCCATTGAGTCAGTGATGCCATCAAACTGTCTCATCCTCTGTCGTTCCCTTCTCTTCCCACCTTTAATCTTTCCCAGCATCAGGGTCTTTTCCAATGAGTCAGCTCTTCCCATCAGGTGGCCAAAGTTTTGGACTTTCAGCTTCAGCATCAGTCCTTCCAATGAACACTCAGGACTGATCTCCTTTAGGATGGACTGGTTGGATCTCCTTGCAGTCCAAGGGACTCTCAAGAGTCTTCTCCAACATCACAGTTCAAAAGCAGCAATTCTTCAGTGCTCAGCTTTCTTTATAGTCCAACTCTCACATCCATACATGACCACTGGAAAAACCATAGCCTTGACTAGAGGGACCTTTGTTGGCAAAGTAATGTCTCTGCTTTTTAATATGCTGTTTAGGTTGGTCATAACTTTCCTTCCAAGGAGTAAGCGTCTTTTAATTTTATGGGCCCAGTGACTATCTGCAGTGATTTTGGAGCCCAGAAAAATAAAGGTTGCCACTGTTTCCACTGTTTCCCCATCAGGCACTTTCAGTACCTTACAAAGTTCTACTGTTAACGTTACAAGCTTAACATCAGACTCCCTTCCCAGCTGATAATTACAGGTATCCATTTGACTTTCCCCTCAATCTTCAATCTCTTAAGGGTGCTCTCCTGAAATCACCCTTATTCTGACCCAGATTTCCCCCAAAGGTCATGCAAAGTCCCATTCCTAGGCCGCTTTGCCATAATCGACCCAGCGCGGGGTGGCGAAGTTGATGGCCTCGGCGCAGTTGAAGCCGTGGTTGAAGCCCGAGTGGTAGCCGTAGGGGAAGGTGACCATGAACTCGCCCGCCTCCTGCGTGACCCGACCGAACGGGATGCCGTTGTCCCGGAGCACCGTGGGCGAGATGAGCGCCGCCTTGTGCCGCAGGAAGGCCTCGCAGCCCCGCGAGCTGCCCGGGAAGAGCTCGCCGGCCAGGCGTTCCAGGCGCCGGCCGTGCTCGGGCGGCACCGCGTACCAGGTCTTGGGCTCCCCGAAGTGCAGGAAGTTGATGCTGTAAAGGTCCATGTCCTCCGTGTGCCAGGCGAAGGCGGTCTTCCACATGCCGAAGTACAGGTAGGGGGTGTTGACGCCCTCGATGACCGCCCCGCACGCCCGCTCCAGCAGCTCCCCAGCGCTGGTTCTCATAGAAGGACTCAGCAGTTTTAACACCATAACGGAGTCATACGTGTGTGTTTCTTCGAATGTTTTCCCTCCAAAATTTCAAAATCCACCTCTGCCCGAGTCTGATACTTTCAGCTCTTTCCTAAACCTGGCGATGCTCGCTCACTGCCAGGGCTTTGCTTTTCTCTCATTTAGGAGACACACCTCCCTCCCTCTCACCCTCTGCTGGACGGAGGGGCAATTACAATTCATATTTTTTCCTTTCTTCACCGGGCCTGGCCCGTGCCTGCCTTAGGATTCCTTGTAAGCAATATATTTGTGAAGTACTTTCCCCGCCCCCCCCCCCCCCCCCACGACTGGACGATATGTCGTTATTTGAAAACTTAGATTCTAGATGTCATGTTCCTCACATGCTATGGTTTTAAATTAATAAGCCTCAAACTCCCAAATCCTAAGTTCTATTCTGCGTATATTCTGACTCATTTGAAAAGACCCTGATGCTGGGAAAGATTGAAGACGGGAGGAGAAGGGGATGACAGAGGATGAGATGGTTGGATGGCATCACCGACTCAATGAACATGAGTTTGAGTAAACTCTGGGAGATGGTGATGGACAGGGAGGCCTGGGGTGCTGCAGTCCATGGGGTTGCAAACAGTTGGACACGACTGAGCGACTGAACTGAGCTGATTGTGCATATAGCTGAAGTTGCTAGAGATCCATGTGAATCATCGTAGAAAACATAAGCATTAAGTACTACAACAGTTGTTTTGCTGAGTCACTAAGTCGTGTCCAACTCTTTGGGGACCTCAAGGACTATAGCCCAGCAGGCTCCTCTGTCCATGGGATTTCCCAGGGAAGAATACTGGCGTGGGTTGCCATTTCCTTCTCCAGCGAGTCTTCCCAACCCAGGGATGAAACCCTCCTCTCCTGTATTGGCAGGCAGATTCTTTACTGCTCAGCCACCAGGGAAACCCTACTACAACCGTAAAACCTCCTAATATGTCACTCACCACTAATAGTTCTCGCCTGAAATCTAAGCAACTAAAGTTATAAAAATACCTCCCAGCTTTCCAGTTCATTCAGGAACTGAATCCTAGAGTCAGCAGTTTCTCTCACAAAGGAAACAGGATTTAAAAAAAAAAAAAAATAGTGAAGTTTTATATTATGGTTATGATTGAGGGAATTATTTCATTCAGTCAGCTCTGATATAATTCCATTGTCAGCAGACCAATCACAGACTCAACACTGTTCTTTTTCTGTTCAGTTCAGTTCAGTTCAGTTGCTCAGTCGTGTCCAACTCTTTGCGACCCCGTGAACCACAGCACGCCAGGTCTCCCTGTTCATCACCAGCTCCCGGAGTTTACTCAAACTCATGTTCATTGAGTCGGTGATGCCATCCAACCATCTCATCCTCTGTTGTCCCCTTCTTCTCCCACCTTCAGTCTTTCCCAGCATTAGGGTCTTTTCCAATGAGTCAGCTCTTCCCATCAGGTGGCCAGAGTATTGGAGTTTCAGCTTCAACATCAGTCCTTCCAATGAACACCCAGGACTGATCTCCTTTAGGATGGACTAGTTGGATCTCCTTGCAGTCCAAGGGTTTCTCAAGAGTCTTATCCAATACCACAGTTCAAAAGCATCAATTCTTCGGTGCTCAGCTTTCCTTATAATCCAACTCTCACATCCATACATGACTACTGGAAAAACCATAGCCTTGACTAGATGGACCTTTGTTGGCAAAGTTATGTCTCTGCTTTTTAATATGCTGTCTAGGTTGGTCATAACTTTCCTTCCAAGGAGTAAGCGTCTTTTAATTTCATGGGTGCAGTCACCGTCTGCAGTGATTTTGGAGCCCCCAAAATAAAGTCTGCCACTGTTTCCACTGTTTCCCCATCTATTTGCCAAGAAGTGATGGGACCAGATGCCATGATTTTAGTTTTCTGAATGTTGAGTTTTAAGCCAGCTTTTTCACTCTCCTCTTTCACTTTCATCAAGAGGCTTTGTAGTTCCTCTTCACTTTCTGCCATAAGGGTGGTGTCATCTGCATATCTGAGGTTATTGATATTTCTCCTGGAAATCTTGATTCCAGCTTGTGCTTCATCCAGTCCAGCATTTTGCATGATGTACTCTGCATATAAGTTAAATAACCAGGGTGACAATTTATAGCCTTGAAGTACTCCCTTCCTGAGTTGGAACCAGTCTGTTGTTTCATGTCCAGTTCTAACTGTTGCTTCTTGACCTGCATACAGATTTCTCAAGAGCCAACTAAGGTTGTCTGGTATTCCCATCTCTTTAAGAATTTTCCAGAGTTTGTTGTGGTCCACACAGTCAAAGGCTTTGGCATAGTCAACAAAGCAGAAGTAGATGTTTTTCTGGAACTCTCTTGCTTTTTGAATGATCCAGCGGATGTTGGCAACTTGATCTCTGGTTCCTCTGCCTTTTCTAAATCCAGCTTGAACATCTGGAAGTTCACAATTCACGTACTGTTGAAACCTGGCTTGGAGAATTTTGAGCATTACTTGCTGGCATGTGAGATGAGTGCAATTGTGTTGCAGTTTGAGCATCCTTTGGCATTACCTTTCTTTGGGATTGGAATGAAAACTGACCTTTTCCAGTCCTGTGGCCACTGCTGAGTTTTCCAAATTTGCTGGCATATTGAGTGCAGCAGTTTCCACTGCTAGCAAGCCCAGTTTGTTATCATTTCACTAAAAGAAAATATTTTGATTGAAAATATTTCTTTGAAACTGGAACATGAAAAGTTCACTTGATAAAAGTTTTAAAAATGTAATCACCAAGATAAAAAGTAAAGATTTAAAAAATTTTAATGGCACCACAGACTCAATAGACATTAGTTTGAGCAAACCCCAGAGGGTTGCAGAGTTGGACACGACTTAGTGACTGAACAACAACAGTGAAAGTGTTAGTCATGTCCAACTCTTTGTGACCCCATGGACTGTAGCCCGCCAGTCTCCTCTGACCCTGGAATTCTCCAGGCAAGAATACTAGAGTGGGTTGCCATTTCCTTCTGCAGGGAATCTTCCCGACCCAGGGATTGAACCTATGTCTTCTGCGTCTCCTGCGTTGCAGGCAGATTCTTTACTGTCTGAAGCACCAGGAAAGCCCAACAAAAACTCCATGTCAAAAGTAAAGAGTTCTTGCCTTAATCTCTTTTACATACTTTTTATTTAAATAAGAAACAAGAGTGGAGGACTAAACAGGCAATTGTTCAATAAACGTGAAATCCTAACTTCACATGAACATTTTCAAGAGCCAGAAATATGCTTTCCCCTTTGGACTTAACCTGAGAATGAAGCAACATGGACTGATGGTCTGGATCTGTGTCCCATCAAAAATTGGATTCACTCAGCACCATTCCTTTCCAGTGCCTCAGCATCTTCCAAAACCATTCAACTCTAACTCTGGCCTACTCCTTCAGTTTCCCATAAGAAGAAAATAGTTTGCCTGATACAAATCTGTTTTAAAACATTTCACTTGACAACATAGCAAAACTAGCTATCACTCATGAGACAATAACCATATGTTACATACACATTTATGTATATTCATATGTAAATAATATGTATTTGGGGTTTTCATGTATATTTATACATATATAATCTTTTTCAATCTAGGAGAAATAAGAACTCCATTTATCACAGCTTCTGGTGTAGAAATGATAAAAGATGTTCCCACAACTGAAAAACAAACGCTTTAAACTTTTAACAGAAAAGCTTCTCCCTATCAATTTCACACATTTAGCAAGAAAATAAGAATTCAATTAGGCAGCATATCTTCCACTACGCTCAAATCCTAATGTCAAATGAGACACTCCCATCTCCATAAAACGTTTTCTCCCAGTCCCGCAAAACGTTTTCTCGTTGGTGTTTCATTTGTGCTCAGTTGCTAAGTCCTGTCCGACTCTTTGTGACCCCATGGACTGTAGCCCGCCAGGCTCCTCTGTCCATGGGATTTCTCAGGCAAGAACACCAGAATGGATTGCCATTTCCTCCCCCAGGGGATCTTCCCAACTGAGGGATGGAACCTGAGTCTCCTGATTGGCAGGCAGGTTCTTTACCACTGAGCCACATTGCAGCTATCCTCAAAATAAAAGAGAATGAGCTGATAGGCCAAAATATTTTAATTCAATCAGGCATATCCTAATCCAATTTCATGACTTCTCACTAAAATTCAACATAGAATTAATCCTAAAATTGAAAGCCACAGAATGACTGAAAGGTGAGGACTCAGAGAAACGTTTAGTAAGGAGAGAAAAAGATAAGAAATGTTAGCTAGATGATTTAACGTAATCATTTATTCAAATAAATATGAACCGAGTGACTACTATGCTTAAGGTAACACAACGGGCTCAACGGGGAATATAAAAATCAATCAAGACTTAGACCTCCCTGAAAAGAGGTTTATTTCCATAGGGAAGATAATTCTAATGTGGAATTAGCCTTAATCAATAAGCTGGATTTGAATATTCAGCCCAACATTTACTACATGGTGACCTTAAGTATTTTATTCAATTTTTCTATGTTCTATATCTTCATCTCTTTAAAGAGAATATTAGAAGTTTCTACTTCATAGAGTGAGTTTCTACGTTGTGCTGATCTTGAAGCTTGGTGTGGTGCCCGGTATATTGTCTGTGCTCAGTGAAATAATATTATATCGATAGTGTACTACCCAAAATCAGGGAGGAGTGGGACAATGAGGGAGTCTTGCCCAGTCAGTAAGAGTCATTATCACCTGCCCAAAGAGAAAGAAGTGATAAAACGGAAGTTCCAGGAAAGGTAGAAAGTTTGAAGCAGTGACTGTGTATGGGTGACCATTGACACAAGCAAGAAAAACATGGACGTTCTCTATAGACGTTTCTTATGTTGTTCGGCAAGGTGACCTCTGTTTCTTTACCTCCTCTCCTTTCTTAAATGATTATCCTCCTCACCCCAACTAAGTCACCCTTGTCACCTGACCTTTTCTGAAACTTTGACTTTAGGAATCTTACTCTGGAACCAACTCTGACTACCTTTTGCACACAGTAGTGCCCAACGACTTACCCAAATGAGACTTTCTGAATGTCTGGCCCTTCTTTCCTTTTATTTTTACTCATTTTAGATGGACAAAAAAGTTCTGAGTTCTGGTTCAATCCCATCACCCTCTTGATTTAGGAAGATTAATGTCTGCCTCTTCCATGCAGAAGTGCCCTTCATCATTGGTAAAAAGTCCCAAAAAGTAAAATCTAGGCAGCAATGAGCCCTGCTAGGGTCAAGAGTAGGAGAAAAAAAGATAGGTGTAAGTAGCCACTTTCTTGAGTTTTCCGGGAACCAAGATTTTCATACCAATTTTAATAAAAGGAAATATTGTTTCTTCCTTTTCATAACTTATAACTCTAATATTTTGCATTGGTTAATACCTCCAATTCTAATTACTGGCAGAAATGTCTCAATTATTTCCCGCTTAACCAAAATGCTGGCTTTGGAGATAAAATATTTAACTAGATAAATACAGGAGGTGTTTTCAGTTTAAGGAAATATCCACTGGGGCCATGTCTTGAACAGAATTGAGTGTTGAATTCTGTCATATGTCCATTTGAATTTATGAATGCGATCATATAACTTTCCTTCTTGGATCTATTAGTCATATTACCAGGTTTCCTTATTCTAAACCGTCATTGTTTCCCTGCAATAAACATTTAATCATTGTTATTCTCTAAATAGGGGCTTCTTAGGTGTTGAAGTGGTAAAGAATGAGCCTACCAATGCAGGCCTCACAGGAGACATGGGTTCAACATGGGGTCAGGAAGATCCCCTGGAGGAGGAAATGGCAACCCACTCCAGTATTCTTGCCTGAAAAATCCCATGGACAAAGGAACCTGGTGGGCTAATGTCCACTGGGTTGCAAAGAGTTGGACACAACTGAGCTAATTTTAATTTAAAACCTGGTGGCTCAACCGGTAAAGAATCTGCCTGCAATGCAGGAGACCTGAGTTCAGTCGCTGGGTTGGGAAGATCCCTTGGAGAAGGGAATGGCTACCCACCCCAGTATTCTGGCCTAGAGAATTCTATGGACAGAGGAGCCTGGTGGGCTACAGTCTATGTGGTCACAAAGAGTCAGACACAACTGAGTGACTTTCACTTTCACTTTTATCTAATTTTAGAGCTTTGGCGGTGGCTCAGTGGTAAAGAATCTAACTGCAAGGCAGAAGAGGCTGGTTTGATCCCTGGTCAGGAAGATCCCCTGGAGGACGGCACGGAGACCCACTCCATTATTCTTGCCTGGAGAATCCCCATGGACAGAGGAGCCTGGTGAGCTACGGTCCATGGGGCCACCAAGGGCCGGAAATGACTGAAGCAATTGAGCACAGTACAGCTAGTTTTAATTTAAAACTTTAACATCGATATTCACAAATAATGTTTGTCTTTACTTTCATTACATAATTTTTCAGGTTTTTCTATCAATATTATGCTTACTTTAAAACTTTGAATTTTTTCTTCTTTTTGAATACCTGTATCGGTTTGAGAAGATTCGTGGGTTAAAGGTTTCACACACTTCCCCCATGAAACTACCTAATAGTAGTGATTTTTGAAGAGGCATATCTTTTGACATCTTTCTGCATGTCTTACTTGGAATTTATATCTTAGGTTTTCTATCTCTTCTGAAATCTGTTTTAGTTAATTAATTTTTCCTTAAAAAGTATCCAGTTGAGCTTTTTGTTGATTTAGTTATTATATTACAATTTTTCTAATTCTTTTATTTCTGCATATATATTTATTTATTCCTTCCAGCTACTTTCTTTCTGTTTGTTTTCCCCTAACTTTGAGACAGGAGCAAAGTCAATTTAATTGCATTCTTTTAATTTTATTGATTAAAAAATGTAAAGCTATAAATTTTCCCCATTACTATTTCAATTGAATCTCTTATATTCTTATGTATTTCATTCATTTTTATATCTAAAAACACTCCAGTCATACTTATTATGTCCCAGGCATCTATCGTGGAACTTACAAATACTGATTCATAGAATTGTATCAGGGAAGTACTATTACTATCTCATTTTACAAGTGAGGAAACTGATTCAGCATGAAGTTAAATAATTCAGGAAGGTCAGTCATACAAACTGGTAAGAGGGAAGCTGGGATTCAAAATCAGGCAGTCTAGTTCCAGAGTTTATATGGTTGCCATGTGCTGTATTTAGTTGCCCAGTCATGTCTGACTCTGCAACCCCAGGGACTGCAGCCCTCCAGACTCCTCTGTCCACAGGGATTCTTCAGGCAAGAATACTGGAGTGGATTGCCATGCCCTCCTCCAGGGAATCTTCCCAACCCAGAGACTGAACCCATGTCTCCCACATGCAGGCAGATTCTTTACTGGCTGAGCTACCAGGGAAGCCCAGTTCTTTACCAGCTGAGCTACCAGGGATGCCCATTTATACAGTTAACAAATATTTATTCTATGTCCTTGTCTCCAGGGAATTTAACTATTGTGGTTTATATCCCTCTAACCTACAGGTCTTTTAGTTGAGAAATTTTAACTTTCCAGGAAAGACCTCTGTCTTTCCTGAATTTTAGAGTTAATTTCTAGTTTTATTGTGTGATAATTAGTTTGACCTTCTTTCTTACTTCAGAATTTATTAGTGTTTTCTATTCACCTAAATGTATTGTCAATTTTTGTGATTGATCCTTTTGCATTGACAAAAGGGAGTCCTCTATTATCAGATACATAAATTCTACCTTATGGTTAATGCTGTTGCAGTTTTCTACATCCTTAAGTCTGTCCATTTTTTTCCTCTCTTGCACAACGTAAGGTGAAACAGGGTTCAAGGCCCTCTCTAGGTGCAATACTGTCCTCAATTCTCTAAAGGTTTACTGACCCGGCAGCTCCGCAAACTTTGTCTTTTTTGATGGGGTTATGGAGGTTTTATTTCATATGCATGATTGATTAAATGATTGGCCATTGGTGATTGGCTCAACTTTCAGCCCCTCCTCCTCCTTGAAAGTCTAGGGTGGGGCTGAAAAATTGCAATCCTCTAATTGCAGGGTTGGTCCCCTAGCAACCAGCCCCCATCCTTAAATGACCTAGGGGCTGTTTAACAGCTACCACAGTAAGGCAACAAAATCATAAAATGTAACTATGTTTACTTAGGAAATTCCAAGGGTTTTAGAAGCTATCAATCAGAAACTGAGATGAGGCCCAAACATATATTTCATATTATAAATCAAAATATCACATTAGGTAATTTAAGTTCTCCTATTTTTAATGTTTCTTCCAACTTGTTTGATGTTCTATAATTTAAACCTTATCAAAGTTGCATGGGCATTCATGACTGTTATACCTTTATGGTGAGATGTAGCCTTTAGAGCCCTTTCATATACCTTTGAGATTCAATTCTACTTTGTCTGATACTAAGATTCATGACTTCTGCTTTCTGTTTGTATTTTTCTTAGTATAATTTTGTTGATTCATTTACTTTTAACTTTTCTGGGTTACTCTGTTTTAGGCTGTTGAAAGATAAACTGAGGCATATTAAAAATGTGAAGAGTTTACTTATGCAAAATACAATTCAAACTTGGCAGCATTCAGTCTAGCAGAAAGCACCAAGAAGCTGTACAAAATAAAAAATATAGGCAGAAGGGAGTGGAAATCAGGAAGCTATACTAGGCAAAAGAGTGGACTAGTTATTGACAGGTCACTTTCCTTTAGGAGATAATGCTGAATTTACAAATATATTTTAAGGATTTTACTTTGTTTTGTGGATATACATCAGGATAACAGCTTTAACAAATATCAATATAGTTACAAAGGGCTTCCCTGGTGGTTCAGACAGTAAAGAATCTGTCTGTGATGCAGGAGGCCCGGGTTCAATTCCTGGGTCAGGAAGATCCGTTGGAGAAGGGACTAGCAACCCACTCCAGTATCCTTGCCTGGAAAATTCCATGGACAGAGGAGCCTGGTGGGCTACAGTCCATGAGGTCACAAAGAGTTGGACAGGACTGAGCAACTAAGCAGACAGACCCAAAGTTAAAAAATATCCCCAAGAGTCGCATTTGGCAAATTCGTCAGTATCATGGGCTCACAGATTGAAGACCATCCATTGGTGGAGAACTCCTCCCAGGACTCAAGAGATGCAAGTGCCTCTAGCTTTAGCCCCAGGGGATCCCAGTCAAGGGTGCTGGAGACTCTGGTCTCTGCAACTGTTGTCAGACTCTTAGAGGCATAAGAGTGGTCCAACCTTACCACCTCACACAAGTTCATGGGGGCCCCGCAGTTCCTAGCAGCGTCTCTGGGGAACGCGGTCAGAGTCTCACTGACGGTGGGAGGAATCAAGGGGGCGCCGTCAAGGACACCGGCTGCAATACCCTCCAGAGATGGCAGGCACGGGCCGGGGTGCATTGGATTTCCAGGATCCAAAGGGGGACCCAAGGGTTGAAGATCAGGAGCACAGCAGCATCCGGAAGGCTTAGCAGGATGCTGGAGCGGAGGGCTCAGCAGGGCAGCGCTGTCCATCCAAGGGGCGTCCGCAAACAGGACCTGAGCTTCGAGCTCCAGAGATGCGTGCGCCGTGTCTGAGGAGAGGCCCCTCCTAACCTGGGCCCGGACCGCCGCTCCCCTGGGCCCCTCTTCCCGAGGACACTGATGAGACCCGCGCCTGCCATTTCCGGGGCGATCCCTGCCGAGTGGGCTTGGGGTCGGCGGTGGAGTCAGGCTCTGCTGCAGGGAGCTGCAGGCGGGGACGGCCTCCGCGGACTGGGGGGCAGAGGAAGAACGTGTGGCCCCCGAGAGGCGCAGAGACCTGGGGCGCTCAGGAGCCCCGCGGCGGGTACGGCGGCCCGAAGCCGAAGCCGCGGGCCCAGCAGGACGCGGGGCGCGGCGCCACCCACGGGGCGCAGCTCCGCAGGGCGCTCCGGCCCCGGGTCCGGCGCTCGGTTTTGCTGTGTCTGAGGGGCAGTGACTCAGACTAGAACCTTTAAACCAATGGGGCGGTATCTTTTCCAGCTTGTTGATCCCGCAGAAGGACAACCCACCCTCGTCTGTATTCTGTAGCCCAAGGAAAGAGGGTGTTTCCCGGAGGGGAAGGCTCCCTGAACCAAGTCCTGCGTCGGCCTGCGGCTCTGTGACTTTCTTTGGTTGGGGGTGTAAGTGCCTCGGAGGCCGCCCCGGATTCACAGGCTTGAGTGCCTGGCAGTTTCTCAGTTCACGGTGGTAAAGTGTCTTCATGGAAGTTTCAAAGCCAAGCCTAAAGAAAATACAGGATATTTGAAGATAAGTAGATGGAAAAGGCAATGGCACCCCACTCCGGTACCCTTGCCTGGAAAATCCCATGGACGGAGGAGCCTGGTAGGCTGCAGTCCATGGGGTCGCTAAGAGTCAGGCACGACTGAGCAACTTCACTTTCACTTTTCACTTTCACACATTGGAGAAGGAAATGGCAGCCCACTCCAGTGTTCTTGCCTGGAGAATCCCAGGGACAGGGGAGCCTGGTGGGCTGCAGTCTATGGGGTCACACAGAGTCGGACATGACTGAAGCAACTTAGCAGCAGATGGCAAAAGGAACTCAAGTTAAAACTGTATAGCAGTCTTAATTTCAAATTTTGAATTTAAGGGGGAAAACGCACACTTTTTGGTAGGAATGTAAATTGGTGCAGCGGTGGTGCCTGCTGGGCTCCCCAGGTGCTGCTAGCGGTAAAGAATCGCCCGTCAATACAGGAGACACAAGAGACTCCTTCCCGTGCAATCCCCTGGAGGAGGGCATGGCAACCCACATCAGTATTCTTGCCTGGAGAATCCCATGGACAGAGGAGCCTGGCGGGCTGCAGTCCATGGGGTCACAAAGAGTCAGACATGACTGAAGCAACTTAGCGCACACATAATGCCGTACTATGGAAAGCTATGGAGGTTCCTCAAAAATTTTAAATAGGACTAGCATATGATCCAGCAATCTCATTTCTGGGTATATATCCAAAGGAAATAAAAACAGAATATCAAAGAGATAGCTGTACGCCCACATTTTTGATATATTACTTACAATAACTAAGATATGCAAACAACCAAAGTGTCCATCAGTGACTGAATGGATACAGATGTGGTGTGTGTGTGTGTGTGTGTGTGTGTGTGTGTGTGTGTGTATAATGATATATATAATGGAATACTACTCAGCAACACACAAAAAAAATGAAATTTTGTCATCTGCAACAACATGGGTGAACTTGGAGGGTATTATTCCAAGTGAAATAAGGCAGAAAAAGACAATATGGCATGGCATCAATTATATGTGGACTTTTTAAAAGTAAATCTTATGGAACCAGAGTAGAAAAGTGGTTGGGAAGGGGGCAGGGAAGGGACAGTAAAGGTGTACAAAAATAAAGTCTGAGGATCGAATGTAAAACATGTGAGTATAGTTGATAACACTGTAATATATAATTGAAATTTTCTAGAAGAGTAGGAGTAAATATTCTTACCAAAAAAAGTAAATAAGACTTCCCAGATGGTGCAGCAGTTAAGACTCCTGGTTTCCAATGCAGGGGGGACGGGTTCAACCACTGGTCAGAGTACTGAGATCCCAGAAAAAGAGAAATATCTCACTGAACTAAAAGGAAGTTAAGCAAGTATGAAAATAATGAGTTAAGCACTCAATTCAAGAAATCAGATAGTTTAACCTGAAACAAATTAGGGAGAGGAAAGTAAAGAGATAAGCTGAAACATTTGCAAAAGAAAACATACACCCAATAGAAAAGATGACTGAAACCAAAAAGCAATCCACAGACCATTAAAAGTGTAAAACCATGAACGTGAAGAACAAATAGAAAAGTACAAGCAAATTGCAGATCATCCTATGGTAAACTAGGGAACACAGCGAACATCTACCATGAATGGAAATGGAAAGAGTGCTTGTGCAAACAAAAGCAGGCACAAAAAGTACAGAACACAAATGTATACATTGTTAACTAGCATTATCCTTAGTGGGTAGACATTTGAAACATTCTAATCAAAATCCAATCAGTAATTTGCTTTGTTAGACAAATTATTAGAAATAAAGAGTTCAATCAAGTTTCTAGATACTGATTAGCATTCAAAATCTATAGATCATATACACCAGTTAATAATCAATTATAAAGTGAAATTGTAAAAAGATTTCAATCCCTTTAATAATAGAAATGCATAACCCCAATGAAGAAATCTAAAAATTACATGCATTTAATACTTGTACTTTAAAAGCATAAATAAATGAGAATTTTATCAGGAAAAAACCTTGCTTTCTGATATAAAATGTCATCTTTTTCATCTTTATTCTTCAGAGGGAAAAAAGAGTCAAAAAAGTGCTTGCTTTCTTCTAGTCTAAAATCTTAACTCCAAATGATGTTACACTACAACCCAGAAAATGTTTTCCTTGAAGGATTCAAACTTTAAATGAAACACACTGAATTCTATATGTCTCACTCCGATTTCAATTCAATCAGCACCACCCTAATTCTAATACCCTCATATACAACCAAACTCTCTAATTTGATCCCACATGTTTTTCAGAAAGTGGTAGTCAATTCAGTCATGTCTGACCCTTTGCGAACCCATAGACTGTAGCCTGCCAGGCTTCTCTGTCCAAGGAGTTCTCCAGGCAAGAATACTGGAGTGGGTAGCCATTGCCTTCTACAGGGGATCTTCCTGACCCAGGGATCAAACCCAGGTTTCCTTCTTACCTTCCTTTCTTCCAGGCGGATTCTTTACTGTCTGAACCAGGGAAACCACATGTTTTTCAAGTCCCTTCCAATTGACTCACCCCTTCCCAGTTCTAGAAACCCTCTTATTCCCATTGGATCACAAAATCAGGTGCTTTTTCCTTAAAATCTTTGCAATTTACTAAGAAAATATTAAGAAGAAAATTAACTCCACAAGTTGGAAAATAGTTTAAACATGAAACTCAAGGAAACAATATCCCAGTGTATAATTCTCTCTCTCCATCTATATGTGTGTGTGTACATGCGTAACTACAGTTGCTTTTTAAAACTTGTGGTAAGAAAATAACTCTTTCCCTCAGAAGCACAAATAACACAAGTAAAGGGACCTACCTTCTACCAACAAAATCCTGATTCCAACTGCAGCTATACGAGGACCCAGAGAGACACTGTTCTCCTGGCAACTGGACTCCAAATGCAGGCCCATGTCCTGATGGCTCTAGCTTTATACCTGGGAAACAGTATAATTTGATCAGCAGCAATCAACAGTAATTATGTGATTAGGGCTCTGATTGGTCAACACCTTTTTCTGCCCCTTTTTGATTTTTAAACCAATCTTACCAGCAACAAAGAAACTTGGTTAAAAGTCAAGCCAAGCAAATATCCTAAGAAAGAGCAAAAAGAAATTAGCAATTGGTCTAGCAGCAATGGAAGAGTACCTTATATTTAGTCCTGCCTGATGACTCATCACATGCTGGAATCCAGATTGCTGGGAGATGTATCAACAACCTCAGATATGTATATAATACTACTCTAATGCAAGAAAGCAAAGAGCAACAAAAAAGGAACAAATGAGGGACCTTGATGACAGTGAAAAAGGAAAGTTTCAAGTTGAGTTTACTCAACATTCTAAAAATAGATCTTGGCATCCTGCCCCATCACCTCATGGCAAATAGATGAGGGAAAAATGGAAGCAGTGACAGATTTAACTTTCTTGGGCTTCAAAATCACTGCAGATAATGACTGCAGCCATGAAATTGAAAGATGCTTGCTCCTTGGAAGAAAAGTTGTGACAAACCTAGAAGAAAAAAGTGAGAGTGTTAGTCACTCGGTCTTGTCCATCTCTTTGTGACCCCATAGACTGTAGCCTGTCAGGCCCCTCTGTCCATGGAATTCTCCAGGCAAGAATGATGGAGTGGGTAGCCATTCCCTTCTCCAGGGGCTCTTCCTTACCCAGGAATCAAACCTGGGTCTTCCGCATTGCAGGCAGATTCTTTACTGTCTGAGCTACCAATGAAGCCCCAGGGTAGGGGCTAGACAGTGTACTAAAAAGCAGAGACATTACTTTGCGAACAAAGGTCCATATAGTCAAAACTATGACTTTTCCAGTAGTCATGTACAGATGTGAGAGTTGGACCATAAACAAGGCTGAGCACCAGAGAACTGATGCTTTCACATTGTGGTGCTGGAGAAGACTGCTGAGAGTCCCTTTGGACAGCTAGGAGATCAAACCAGTCAATCCTAAAGGACGTCAACCCAGATGCCCAGATTGCTGGTAAAGCATCATTTCTGCTGTGTCCACCTGGCTGCCCCAGGAAGAGGTTAGCCTTTGCAGCAGTAGAGTGAGTAAAGATCGCCTTCACCAACAGATGGGACCATGTAAACCACAGAAAGCCTGACTAGAACAAAGCAGAAGGGCAGATTTACTCTCTCTGCTGAGCAGACATATCCATTTGTGGGACACTGGATGTGGGACATCCATTCCTGGTCCCCCAGCTTTTGAACCCAGACCCAGATCATATTCCCGGTACGCCATGTTGCAGATGATCCATCTGACAGGCCAGGGGATGTCTCGTACCGGGTAAACACATTCCTCTAATAAGAGCTATATGTATCTCCCATCAGCTTTACTAATCCGAAGAATCCTGACAAAATGACGTAAAAAAATTAAAAGAAATTACAGTCTAGGAGAAGTTTTTCATCATACATGAAACTGACAATGAATTAGTATTCTGAATATCACATATGTCCTACATAGCAACAACAAAATATAGTCAAACCAAGAAAAAATTGGGCAGAGCCTAAGGTCATTCACAACAGAGGAAATCCAAACGGCCAATCAACACAAGGTGTGCGGTATCACCAGTAGTCAGGAAAAAGCAATGAAACGCTATCTGTTGCCCATTTAGATTGGGTCTGACAGTGTAGAATGTGGGTCAAGATATGGAGAAACCAGAGCCCTCCTGTACTACCAACAGTGATGGAGACTGGAAGGTGATCTGGCTTTTCCTAGAAAGTTCAAAATGAGCATAAATACAAACCAGTAACCCTAGGTACAAAACTGTTGTGTAAAAAGCATGGTCTGAATTCAAAAGGTTTGGAAATTATCATAGAAGTCTATCAGCAGCACAATGAATAAAATTTTAAAAATTAAACCAATCTAGTTGACTCTGTTGAACTGACTAGGATCTATGTATAATAATTTAGATCTTGTAACTGTAATACTGACTTTTAAAAATATTTGTTTAGTGTTTTTGGCTATGCTGGGTCTTCGTTGCTGCCCGGGCTTTCTCTAGCTGCTACTCTTGACCGCCCCGTGCGGGCGTCAGTAGTTGCGGCACATGGGCTTAGTTGCCCCGTGGCGTGTGGGATCTTCCCAGACCAGGGACTGATCCCGTGTTCCCTGCATTGCAAGGCAGATTCTTAACCACTGAACAACCGGAGAAGTCCCTGTAACACTGACAGTTTAAAGAGGTGATGGTGAGGCTACATTGACAAAACCACCTGAAACACTGCTTTTGATGCCCTAGACTTCTGTCTATACAGTTAATGAATATACTTTGAACTCATGATTGTTATTTCTCAGAAGTGGAGAGGAGCCTAAAAGAGATCACGGCAATGAGAACAAAGGTGGCTCTATTATTGCTGACATATAATATTCATTGTCAGTGGGTCTTGTTTTTCCAAGATTCAGTTTAGCAAAAACCTCTTGGACATGGAGAAACAGCTGGTTATGGGCATCTTGTCCTGAGAAGAGCAGTCCAGATTGAGAGTGTCTGAATTGAATGTGTCCATCCACATGAAGTAAAATAGAATTTTGAATAGAATCACTTGATGAGTCCCATTCATTACCCCTCCCAGCTCCTGATCCTTTCAAGATCAATTTTTTTTAGTTTAAATGTAATAGTTAATGTGCAATGTTGTGTTAGACTCACATGTACAGCAAAGTGAATGTTATACATGTTTTTTCAGATTATTTTTCTTCATGTGATTTCAAGATATTGAATATAGCTCCCTGTGTCTGAGTGCTCAATTGCTTCAGTTGTGTCCAATTCTGTGCGACCCCGTGGACTGTAGCCTGCCAGGCTCCTCTGTCCATGGGATTCTCCAGGCAAGAATACTGAAGGGGGTTGCCATGCCCTCCTCCAGGATATCTTCTTAATCCAGGGATTGAACCCACATCTCCCGAGTGTCTTGCACTGCGGGCGGATTCTGCAGTACAGTTCCAGGTACTATGTGGTAAATCCTTGTTGCTTATCTATTTTATGTACAGTAGTGTGAATCTTTATTCCCATACCCCTAATTCATCCTTCTCCTGCTCCTTTTCCACTTTACTAGCCATAGGTTTGTTTTCTGTGAGTCTGTTTCTGCTTTGTATATAGATTCACTTGTATTGTTTTTTATATCACACGTAATATATTTGTCTCTCTCTGTGTGTTCACTTAATATGATATTCTCTAGGTCCATCCATGTTACTGCAAGTGACAATATTTCATTCTTTTGTGGCTGAGTAATATTCCATTCCATACACTTCTTGTCTGTATGTCTGTACATACACCACTTCTTTGACTTCTTTGACCTTTCATCTGTTGATGGGAATTTGATTGTTTCCTTGTCTTCTGTGCTTAGCCGCTCAGTCATGTCAAACTCTTTGCAACCCCACGGACTGCAGCCTGCCAGGTTCCTCTGTCCATGGGGATTCTCCAGGCAAGAATACTGGAGTGGGTAGCCTTTCCCTTCTCCAGGGGATCTTCCCAACCTAGGGAGCAAACCCAGGTCTCCCACATTGCAGGCGGATTCTTTACCAGCTGAGCCCTATCTTGGACATTATAAATAGTGCTACTATAAACACTGGGGTGCATGTATCTTTTCCAGTGGGTTTTTCTCTTTTCTGGATGTATGCTTAAGAGTGGGATTGCTGGATCATATGGTAGTTCTATTCTTGTTTTTTAAAGAACTTCCATACTGTTCTCCATGGTGACTGAAGCACTTTATATTTCCACCAAAAGTGTAAGAAGGTTACATTCTCTTCAGGATTTATTATTTGTAGATATTTTGATGATGGCCATTCTGACAGGTGTGAAGTGATCTCATTGTGGTTTTGATTTGCGTTTCTCTAATAAATAGAGATGTTGAGCATCTTTTCTTGTGCCTGTTGACCATTTGTATGTCTTCTTTGGAGAAATGCCTACTTAGGTCAGGAAGACTAATTTAGGAACCAGTATATTGATAAAGCTAAATTGTAATTTTTATACTTCTTGTCTTCATTGGGCAAAGAAAATTTTCTTTTAAGTATGAAAGTGAGTGAAAATATAAGGAGTACAATGGGAGCAATATTTTCTGAAAATTGCTTTTGTTTCTTTTCCTTCAAAACTCCTAATTTTGTTAGCTTAGGTTTTCCAGGATATGCATCTATGGGGTAAGAGACTGTAATATTCCTGAAATATAGCAAGGAGAATTTCAGCTTCTAAAATTTAAAATAGCAATATGAGCCAGGCTCATAGAGACTTTTCAGAGTCCCTTATTACTCTGCAGTACAGTATCCAAAACTTTCCTATATTAAAGGACCAAAATCCCTCAATATTGCACTTATTTACCACATGAAAGTTTACTCCCTGCTCATAAAGATCTACTCTGGTCCTGCTGCTTTATAGGGCTGCTGCCTTCCAAGTAATCCCAGTCTGCATCTGTCCTGTGGTTCCACCATCTCAAAACAAGGCTTAATCATCTTGTCAGTCAAGCATCTTACTACCATCTCCCACTGTGCCCGGGTCTATGAGTTCAGCCTCTAAGCTTCAATTTTCCACAGAACATGCTACGGCAAAGTCGCCTAGCTGCATGGTGAAAGGAATGAAACATGGGCTTTTGTGCATGAGTGCTCAGTCACTTCTGTCACGTCCAACTCTTTGCAACCCCATGGACTGTGGCCCACCAGGCTTCTCTGTCCATGGGATTCTCCAGGCAAGAATACTAGAGTGGGTCGCCATGCCCTCCTCCAGGAATTGAACCCGCGTCTCCCGCATTGCAGGCTTATTCTTTACCACTGAGCCACTGAGGAAGCCCTATGGGCTTTTGCTACTCCTCAATCAGAACTTCAAACAAGCCTTATTTTTTCATGACTCCAGCCTTTAGTTTTACATGATGCTTCAAATTCCAAAGTCTTACTGAAATTCTCTGGGGCACAGTGGGAGGGAAGACAGATGTGGTTTGTATCTCTGAAATGTTTCCTTCAGCATCCAAACTATCATTTTCAATTTCCAGGAATGATTCTGAGTTTGACCACTTCTGTACATTTTCATAATTAGGGCCTAACTCAGTAACCATCAAGTCTCACCTGTACTATTTAGATATTCTAACTACATTCTGGGCTTCCCAGGTGTCTAGTGGTAAAGCATCCGCTTGCCAATGCAGGAGACACAGGACACTTGGGAAATGGCAACCTGCTCCAGTATTCTTGCTTGGAGAATCCCGTGGACAGAAAAGCCTGGCAGGCTCCAACCCACGGGGTTGCAAAGAGTCAGACATGACTGAGCATTCATACACCCACAACTACATTTTCCTGCCCCTACATGGTCCACAGAACAATGGAGGTGATTATTTAAATGTGTAAATGATATCATGTCAAGTGCTGTTTTAAACTTCCAGTGATTTCTCATTTCAAGTTGAACAAACTCAAATACTTAATATGAGCTACAAGGTCCTACATACCCCAAATCCTGCCTCCCCCTCTCTATGCCCCAGACACAAAGGAGTGTGCAAAAACTTTCTGTCCTGCAAAAACACCACCAAGCTCTATGGTAGGTCTGTTACACCGCTGTTTCTTCCAAGTGGAAATCAGCTCTGGATCTCCCTTCTTGTCATTTGACTGGGAAATGTCTCCTGCTCTAGGAAGTATCAGAGACGGCAATGGCAACCCACTCCAGTACTCGTCTGGAAAATCCCATGGATAGAGGAGCCTGGTAGGCTGCAGTCCAAGGGCTCGCAAAAAGTCAGACACGACTGAGCTACTTCACTTTCACTTTTCACTTGCATGCATTGGAGAAGGAAATGGCAACCCACTCCAGTGTTCTTGCCTTGAGAATCCCAGGGATGGGGGAGCCTGGTGGGCTGCTGTCTATGGGGTCGCACAGAGTGGGACACGACTGAAACAAGTTAGCAACAGCAGCAGCTAGGAAGTATTTCTATACCACTCGAACTAGACTTTCATTGCTTCACAGAATGTATGCCCACTTGAAATTGTTTAGTTCATTTCTGTGTGGATTCATTTACTGGGATGTATCCATGACTTAATCATGTGAAATAGACACACAGCATTGAAAACGTAGTGGAAAGTTAGAAGATTTTCAGATGATGGCATTTTTTTATCCTATGTTGGCTCACCTCTCCTAGCAACTTGGGTCAGACAAGTACCAGGTGATCTCCACCATGTCCTCATCCTTAAGATATGGCTGCAAACCAAATCCCCCAACCCATCCAGTCAGCCCAAACCCAACAATCAACCCCCAACTCATTCATCAACACCACACGACGCAACAAGCTCATAAAAATAACTTCTGCTTGAAATATTTTGATAGAATTATTCAGAAAAGTGCCTAAACACCTCTCAAATGATTGAATGAACAACATCAGAAATCAAGTCAGATGTTAACATCCTAGTTGCCTTTAATATAGTTGTGAATAAATACTGGCAGCAAACACTTTTCCCATACATCAAAGACTCAAAAACCCACTACACTTCCAGGGGCAACACAGGCGGGACTCTCCGGCAAGACTAATGACCTGCTAACACCCAAAGCTCTGAAATATAAGTGTTGACCAGTCTCGAGGATCGTCCACACCCAAGAGCAGTGGGGTACAAAGGCTTCCGCTAAGAGCAGTCATACTCGGAGGCCTCAGCAAGACGTTGGGGCCCACGGGCTGGGTTGTTCCATCCAGGGTCGCTCTGCAGGGCGGGGCTGCGTCTCAGATCTGAGTCTTTGGAGAGGCTCTTCTTCGCCTGGGTCGGACAGTCAGCTCTGGAGTACCCTTTTCGCGAGGACGACGACTAGAAACACATCTGCCAGTTGGGTGGTGATCTGGGGCGGATGCACCTGGCGTCCGCGGCGGGGTCTGGCGCGGCTCCAGGGAGTTGCAGGCGAGCCAGGTTCCCCAGGGCGAGTGCACCTCCCTCCAGGCGCTCAGCTCCCGGCCGCCCGGCGCCGCGGGCTCGGCGTGGTTCACCACCGCCCGGTCCTGCCCGCGCTTCCACAGCTCATAGCGCTCGGGCTGCAGGATGCGCACGAAGGCGTCCATGGAGAAGGCCACCTGCGCCTCGCCGCAGCTGCACTGCGAGGCCGCTTTGCCATAATCGACCCAGCGCGGGGTGGCGAAGTTGATGGCCTCGGCGCAGTTGAAGCCGTGGTTGAAGCCCGAGTGGTAGCCGTAGGGGAAGGTGACCATGAACTCGCCCGCCTCCTGCGTGACCCGACCGAACGGGATGCCGTTGTCCCGGAGCACCGTGGGCGAGATGAGCGCCGCCTTGTGCCGCAGGAAGGCCTCGCAGCCCCGCGAGCTGCCCGGGAAGAGCTCGCCGGCCAGGCGTTCCAGGCGCCGGCCGTGCTCGGGCGGCACCGCGTACCAGGTCTTGGGCTCCCCGAAGTGCAGGAAGTTGATGCTGTAAAGGTCCATGTCCTCCGTGTGCCAGGCGAAGGCGGTCTTCCACATGCCGAAGTACAGGTAGGGGGTGTTGACGCCCTCGATGACCACGCCGCACTCCTGCTCCAGCAGGTCCTGGATGGTGCCCAGGTGCCCCAGGTTCCACTGCTTCGTGGTTTCATCAAATAAAGAGCCACTGATGTCCGCGCCGTATATCGGGGACTCGTACAGGCGGGTTTTCCAATATTTTCGCTCCAATTCCTCAAAATCGGAGTAGAATGGAGTCTGGTATTTTTCAGTATTTGCTAAGCGGCGGTACTCTGCCACGGTCATGGCTTTCTTCTTTTTATGGTATTGAGTAAACACACCTGCCCTCCCAGAGACCACCTGCTGCAGCGGAGCGGCTATTAAGATGTCATCGATATCGTCGTAGGTCTGTCTGGCTTTCCATTCCTTGGGTGGAACTATCTTAGCCAAGCCTGCTCGGTGGGCCCCTTGCGATTCTATGTAAGCGATGTATTTGTTGAAGTCCGCAAATTCTTCCATGGTTGGGTAGAAGGTCATGATCTTACAACTTGGGTTCTGGGAACCAAGGTGCTTAGACTGCATGGCTGCAATATAATCAGCAGTGGGCTCTCGGGCTCTTAGGTATGTGTGGGCACCTGAGCGCTTAGGGAGTAACCTCTTGCCTAGACTTTGTTTTTAGAAGTTTTTGCTGTGTCTGAGGGGCAGTGACTCAGACTAGAACCTTTAAACCAATGAGGTGGTATCTTTTCCAGCTTGTTGATCCCGCAGAAGGACAACCCACCCTCGTCTGTATTCTGTAGCCCAAGGAAAGAGGGTGTTTCCCGGAGGGGAAGGCTCCCTGAACCAAGTCCTGCGTCGGCCTGCAGCTCTGTGACTTTCTTTGGTTGGGGGTGTAAGTGCCTCGGAGGCCGCCCCGGATTCACAGGCTTGAGTGCCTGGCAGTTTCTCAGCTCACTGTGGCAAAAAGTGTCCTCATGGAAGTTTCAAAGCCAAACCTAAAGAAAATACAGAATATCTGAAGATGAGTAGATGATAAAGGAACTGATTTAACACAAAATTTTTACAGCAATCTTAATTTCAAAATTTGAATTTAAGGGCAAAAATATACTTTTTAAACAGGAATGTAAATTGGTGCAGCTATGGTACATACTATGGAAAACTGTATATAGGTTCTTTAAAAATTTTAAATAGAACTATTATATAATCCAACAATCTCATTTCTGGGTATATATCCAAATGAAATAAAAACAGAATATCAAAATAACATCTGCCCTCCTAGGTTCCTTGAGGCATTACTTACAGTAGCCAAGATATGCAAACAACCATAGTGTCCATCCATGGTTGAATGAATACAGAAGATATGACATAGATATTTGGTGGAATACTACTCAGTGATAAACAAGAATGAAATTTTGCCATTCACAACAGCATTGGTTGACGTGGAGGGTATTATTCCAAGTGAAATAAGGCAGAGAAAGACAGAAAGTACAGATACCAATGTGCATGTTCCTAACAAGCATTACCCTTAATAGGTAAACATCTGAAACATTCCAACTAAAGTCTAATTATTAAATTGCATTCACAAACAGATTATTAGAAATATATGGATCAACCAAGTTTCTGAACACTGATTAGCATACAAAATCTATAGATCCCATGTACAAATTAACATCAGCTATGAAGTGAAATAGTAAAAAAGTTTCAATTCTTTTAATAACAAATACATGCCTCCAAAGAAGAAGTCAAAATCATATGCATTTAATACTTGTACTTTAAATGCATAAATGAGAATTTTACCAGGGGAAAAATGTTGCTTTCTAATATAAAATGTCTTTTTCATCTTTGTATTTTAAAGGACAAACATTAAAAAAAAGTGCTTGCCTCCTGCTAATCTAAAACCTTAATTCCAAATGAGGAAACACTACAACCCAGAAAATTGTTTCCTTGAAGAATTCAGCCTCTAAATAAAAAAGGTTGTGCTCAAAGTCTGGCTCTATCTGTCCCACCTCAGTTTCAGCTCAATCAGCACCACCCTAATTCTAATATCCTCATATCCAATCAAAGTCTTTAATTTGATCCCACATATTTTTCAAGTTCCTTCTAATTGACTCACTCCTTACCCAATTCTAGAAACCATCTTATTTTCATTGGATCCCAGTTAACTAAATGAGGTGCTTTATCCTGAAAATCTTTGTGATTTTTATCAAAAAAAAAAAATTAAGAAAAAAATTAGCTCCATTTGTCACAAAATAGTTTAATAATAAAAACACAAGGAAATGATATCCCAATGTGTCTCTCTCTCACTCTCTCTCTCTATATATATATGTATACAGTACAGTATATATATATATATAGTAACTTTTAAAAACTTGTAATAGAAAAATACCTCTTTTGCTTATAAGCACAAGTAGAAATAAAATGACATACCTCCAGTCAACAAAATCCTGACTCCAATTGGAGCTATTCAAGGATCCAGAGAGACTGTGTTCTCTCAGCAGCTGGTCTCCAAATGCAGACCAGTGTCCTGATGGCTCTGGCTTTATACCTGTACAAAGGTATAATTTGATCAGGACCAATCAACAGTAATCATGGGATGAGGGCTCTGATTGGTCAGCCCAGGTAGTCTGTGCCCTTTTGGTTTTTAAACCAATCAACAGAGAACTGAGAGGTTGAAAATTATAGGAATGGCACTTCCCTGGTGGCTCAGATGGTTAAGAATCTGCCTGCAATGAGGGAGACTGGGGTTCGATCCCTGGCTTGGGAAGATCCCCTGGAGAAGGAAATGGCAGCCCACTCCAGTATTCTTGCCTGGGAAATCCCATGGACAGAGGAGCCTGGCAGGCTACAGTCCATGGGGTCACAAAGAGTTGGACACGACTGAGTGAACACACAACTTCAAAGCAGCTCTAGGTTACTCACCATACCATCGTGGTTATCCAGGCCTTTAAGACCTTTCCTGTATGTTCTTCTGTGTATTCTTTCCACTTCTTAATCTCTTCTGCTTCTCTTAGGTCCTTACCATTTCTGTCCTTTATTGTGCCCATCCTTGTGTTAATAAATGTTCCCTCTCTATCTCTAATTTTCTTAAAGAGATCTCCAGGTTTTCTGATTCTATTGTTTTCCTCTATTTCTTTGCATTGTTTATTTAGGAAGACCTTCCTATCTCTCTGTCCATGCTATTCTCTGGAGCTCTGCATTCAGTTGGGTATTCTTTCCCTTTCTCCCTTGCTTTTCGCTTCTCTTTCCTCAGCTATATGTAAAGCCTCCTCAGACAACCACTACGTCTTCTTGCACTTCTTTCTTTGGGGTGGTTTTGGTCACTGCCTCTTGTACAATGTCATGAACCTCCATCCATAGTTCCTTGGGCACTCTGTTTACCAGATCTAATCCCTCAAAACTACTTGTCACTGCCACTGTAGAATCATAAGGAAATTGATTTAGGTCATATTTAGGTGTATGGCCTAGTGGTTTTCCCTACTTCAATTTAACCCTGAATTTTGCAATAAGGAGCTCATGATATGAGCTACAGTCAGATCCAGGTCTTGTTTTTGCTGGTGATATAAGGCTTCTTCATCTTTGGCTGCAAAGAATATTATCAATCTCATTTTGGTATTGACCGTCTGATGATGTCCATGTGTAGAGTCATCTTTTGGATTGCTAGAAAAGGATGTTTGCTATGACCAACGTGTGCTCTTGACAAAACTCTGTTAGCCAATGCCCTATTTTATCTTGTACTCCAAGGCCAAACTTGCTTATTATTCCAGCTATCTCTTAACTTCCCGCTTTTGCATTCCAATCTCCTATGATAAAAAGGACATCTATTTTTGGTGTTAGTTCTAGAAGGCCTTGTAGGTCTTCATAGATCTGGTCAACTTAAGCTTCTTTAGCATTAGTGGTTGGGACATAGACTTGGATTACCACGATATTGAATGGTTTGCCTTGGAAACGAACAGAGATCATTCTGTCATTTCTGAGATTGCACCCAAGTACTGCATTTTAGACTCTTCTGTTGACTATGAGGACTACTCCATTTTGTTCTAAGGGATTCTTGCCCACAGTGGTAGATATAATGGTCATCTGAATTAAATTAGCCCATTCCCATCCATTTTATGTTAGATCATATGGTAGCTCTATAATTTCAGTTTTTTAAAAGTACCTCCGTACTGTTCTCCATAGTAGCTGCACCAACTTACATTCCCCCTCATGGTGTAAGAGGGCTCCCTTTTACCCATACCCTCTGCAGCGTTTATTTCTATACTTTTTCAGATGTCCATTCTGACAGGTATGAGGTGATGTCATTGTGGTTTTGATTTGCATTTCTCTAATAATTAGCAGTGTTGAGAATCTTCATGTGCCTGTTGGCCATTTGTATATCTTCTTTGGAGAAATGCCTACTGAGGACAAGAAAACTAATTTAGAAACAAGTTTATTGTTACAGCTAACCTGTACACTTAACACTGCTTGTCCTGATTAGGTAAGGAAAAAAAAAAAATTTTTTTTTTAAGAAAGTGTAACCCTTTAAAAAAAAAATTGATTGATTGATTTTTGTCTGTGCTGGGTCATTGCTGCACAAGCTTTCCTGTAGTTGTGGCAAATGGGGGCTACTCTCCAGGGGTGGTGCCCGGGTTTCTCACTGGGATGACTTCTCTTGTTGCTAAGTACAGGCTCTAGGGCTCGTGGGCTTCAGCAGTTGCCGTTCCCCAGCTCTAGAGCACAGACTCAATAGTTGTGGTGCCCAGGTTCGGTTGCTCTGAGGCATATGGGATCTTCCTGGATCAGAAATTGAACCCGAGTCGGGAGCCAAGATGGCGGAGGAGTAGGACGGGGAGACCACTTTCTCTCCTACAAATTCATCAAAAGAATAACTGAACGCAGAGCAAACTTCGCAAAACAACTTCTGATCGCTAGCTGAGGTCATCAGGCGCCCAGAAAAGCAGCCCATTGTCTTCAAAAGGAGGTAGGACAAAATATAAAAGATAAAAAGTGAGACAAAAGAGCTAAGGACGGAGATCCGTCCAGGGAAGGGAATCTTAGGCGGCATTGCTTGGGGTAGGGTCCGGGCCTGAGTGCCCTGAGGACAATCGGAGGGAGCTTCTGTGAGTTGCCAACTTGAACTGTGGGAGACCAAAAGAGAGACAGTTAACCGGCCCAAACACACTGCCGGCTGTTTGCAGAACAAAGGGACCCAGAAAGTCCAGAGAAGGGCTCGCAGGCTGCGGACCGGCCCAGCCCCGCCGGAGGCAGGAGGCAGGGGGGAGGGGAAGGTCGCGGCGAGACACAGGGCGCAGGCACCCCACCAGCGCGGACTGGGGCTGGGGTCGCGGAGGGCAGAAGGCGCACGCACCCGACTGGCGCCAGCGGAAACTGAAACTGGGTCCGCGGAAGGGAGTGGGCGCGCCACACCTGGGGAGAGTGCGCCCATCAAGCCCCTCGCTGCCTGGACCGCTCTGACGGGGAAGGCACAGAGAGCAGGCGCAGCTTTTTGTTCCGCGCTTTTGTGGAACACCCGAGGGCTGGAACCGCGCGCAGCGCGGGGCGCGCTCTATACAGAGCAGCCAGGAGCCTGAGCAGCGCAGACGGAGAAAGCAGCGTCAGCCCCTCCCGAAAGCAGCGTCAGCCCCTCCCGAAAGCAGCGTCAGCCCCTCCCGGCAGCGCCAGCCCATCCCCACAGCGCCAGCCCCTCCCCGCGGTGCCAGCCCCTCCCCGCGGCGCCAGCCCCGCCCCGCAGTGCCAGCCCCGCCCCGCAGAGCGACGGAACTAGCTACCTGAATAAGAGTCCACCTCCACCCGCCTGTGTCAGGGCGGAAATGAGGCTCTGAAGAGACCGGCTAACAGAAGCCAAATAAACAAAGGGAACCGCTTCAGAAGGGACTGGTGCAACAGATTAAAATCCCTGTAGAAAACGCCGACTACACCGGAAGGGGCCTGTAGATATCGAGAACTGTAAGCTGGAACGAGGAGCTATCTGAAACTGAGCCGAACCCACACTGACCGCAACAGCTCCAGAGAAATTCCTAGATATATTTTTACTTTTTTTTTTTTTTTTTAAGTAAGAAAAAAAAAATTTTTTTATTTTTTTATTTTTTATTTTTTCTCTTTTATTTTCCTTTAAAATTCCCTATTACTCCCCCATTACTCCTTAACTTTCATTTTCATAGATTTTTACGATTTATTTATTTATTTATTTATTATTATTATTTTTTTTTTGTCATACATTGATATGAATCAGCCATAGATTTACACGTATTCCCCATCCTGATCCCCCCTCCCGCCTCCCTCTCCTCCCGATTCCTCTGGGTCTTCCCAGTGCACCAGGCCCGAGCACTTGTCTCATGCATCCCACCTGGGCTGGTGATCTGTTTCACCATAGATAGTATACATGCTGTTCTTTTGAAACATCCCACCCTCACCTTCTCCCACAGAGTTCAAAAGTCTGTTCTGTATTTCTGTGTCTCTTTTTCTGTTTTGCATATAGGGTTATCGTTACCATCTTTCTAGATTCCATATATATGTGTTAGTATGCTGTAATGTTCTTTATCTTTCTGGCTTACTTCACTCTGTATAATGGGCTCCAGTTTTATCCATCTCATTAGGACTGGTTCAAATGAATTCTTTTTAATGGCTGAGTAATATTCCATGGTGTATATGTACCACAGCTTCCTTATCCATTCATCTGCTGATGGGCATCTAGGTTGCTTCCATGTCCTGGCTATTATAAACAGTGGTGCGATGAACATTGGGGTGCACGTGTCTCTTTCAGATCTGGTTTCCTCAGTGTGTATGCCCAGAAGTGGGATTGCTGGGTCATATGGCAGTTCTATTTCCAGTTTTTTAAGAAATCTCCACAGTTTTCCATAGCGGCTGTACTAGTTTGCATTCCCACCAACAGTGTAAGAGGGTTCCCTTTTCTCCACACCCTCTCCAGCATTTATTGCTTGTAGACTTTTGGATAGCAGCCATCCTGACTGGCGTGTAATGGTACCTCATTGTGGTTTTGATTTGCATTTCTCTGATAGGGAAAAAAAATTTTTTTTTCTTTTTTTTTCTTTTTTCTTCTTTTTTTTCTTTCCTTTTTCTCTTCTATTTTCTATTTTTCTTTTTCTCTTATTTCTTTTAAAGTCCTCTAGTACTCCTCTACTGCTCCTTAATTTTCATTTTCAATACACTATAACCTTACCAAAAAAAAAAAAAGAGAGAGAAGCCCTATTTTTAAACCGAAGATTATTCTCTCCCAATCTTGACTCTCTGTTTTCTACCTCAGAACACCTCTTATTTCCTCCTTTCCCCTTCTCTTCCCAATCCAATTCTGTGAATCTTTGTAGGTGTCTGGGCTACGGAGAACACTCTGGGAACAGACAGTTGCGTAGATCTGTCTCTCTCCTCTTGAGTCCCCCTTTTTCTCCTCCTGCTCATCTCTATCTCCCTCCTCCCTCTCCTCTTCTTCATGTAACTCTGTGAACCTCTTTGGGTATCCCTAACGGAGGAGAATCTTTTCGCCATTAACCTCGAAGTTTTATTATCAGTGCTGTATAGTTGGAGAAGTCCTGAGACTACAGGAAGAATAAAACTGAAATCCAGAGGCAGGAGACTTAAGCCCAAAACCTGAGAACACCAGAAAACTCCTGACTACATGGAACTTTAAGTAATAAGTGACCGTCCAAAGCCTCCATACCTACACTGAAACCAACCACCACCCAAGAGCCAATAAGTTTTAGAGCAAGACATACCACGCATTCTCCAGCAACGCAGGAACATAGCCCTGAACGTCAACATACAGGCTGCCCAAGGTCACACCTAACACATAGACCCATCTCAAAACTCATTACTGGGCACTCCATTGCTCTCCAAAGAGAAGAAATCAAGTTCCACGCACCAGAACACTGACGCAAGCTTCCCTAACCAGGAAACCTTGACAAGCCAATCGTCTAACCCCACCCACTGGGTAAATCCTCCACAATAAAAAGGAACCACAGACCTCCAGAATACAGAAAGCCCACTCCAGACACAGCAATCTAAACAAGATGAAAAGGCAAAGAAATACCCAACAGGTAAAGGAACATGAAAAATGCCCACCAAGTCAAACAAAAGAGGAGGAGATAGGGAATCTACCTGAAAAAGAATTTAGAATAATGATAATAAAAATGATCCAAAATCTTGAAAACAAAATGGAGTTACAGATAAATAGCCTGGAGACAAAGATTGAAAAGATACAAGAAATGTTTAATAAAGACCTAGAAGAAATAAAAAAGAGTCAATTAAAAATGAATAATGCAATGAATGAGATCAAAAACACTTTGGAGGGAACCAAGAGTAGAATAACGGAGGCAGAAGATAAAATGGTGGAAATAAATGAAGCAGAGAGGAAAAAAGAAAAAAGGATCAAAAGAAATGAGGACAACCTCAGGGACCTCTGGGACAATGTGAAACACCCCAACATTCGAATCATAGGAGTTCCAGAAGAAGAAGACAAAAAGAAAGGCCATGACAAAATACTCGAGGAGATAATAGCTGAAAACTTCCCTAAAATGGGGAAGGAAATAGCCACCCAAGTCCAAGAAACCCAGAGAGTCCCAAACAGGATAAACCCAAGGTGAAACACCCCAAGACACATATTAATCAAATTAACAAAGATCAAACACAAAGAACAAATATTAAAAGCAGCAAGGGAGAAACAACAAATAACACACAAAGGGATTCCCATAAGGATGACAGCTGATCTATCAATAGAAACCCTCCAGGCCAGAAGGGAATGGCAGGACGTACTGAAAGTAATGAAAGAGAATAACCTACAACCTAGATTACTGTATCCAGCAAGGATCTCATTCAGATATGAAGGAGAATTCAAAAGCTTTACAGATAAACAAAAGCTGAGAGAATTCAGCACCACCAAACCAGCTCTTCAACAAATGCTAAAGGATCTTCTCTAGACAGGAAATGCAGAAAGCTTATATAAACGTGAACCCAAAACAACAAAGTAAATGGCAACAGGACCACACCTATCAATAATTACCTTAAATGTAAATGGGTTGAATGCCCCAACCAAAAGACAAAGATTGGCTGAATGGATACAAAAACAAGACCCCTACATATGCTGTCTACAAGAGACCCACCTCAAAACAAGAGACACATACAGACTAAAAGTGAAGGGCTGGAAAAAAATATTTCATGCAAACAGAGACCAAAAGAAAGCAGGAGTAGCAATACTCATATCAGATAAAATAGACTTTCAAATAAAGGATGTGAAAAGAGACAAAGAAGGACACTACATAATGATCAAAGGATCAATCCAAGAAGAAGATATAACAATTATAAATATATATGCACCCAACATATGAGCACCACAATATGTATGGCAAACACTAACGAGTATGAAAGAGGAAATTAATAGTAACACAATAACAGTGGGAGACTTTAATACCCCACTCACAACTATGGATAGATCAACTAAACAGAAAAATAACAAGGAAACACAAACCTTAAATGACACAATGGACCAGCTAGACCTAATTGATATCTATAGGACATTTCACCCCAAAACAATCAACTTCACCTTTTTCTCAAGTGCACACGGAACCTTCTCCAGAATAGATCACATCCTGGGCCATAAATCTGGTCTTGGAAAATTCAAAAAAATTGAAATCATTCCAGTCATCTTTTCTGACCACAGTGCAGTAAGATTAGATCTCAATTACAGGAAAAAAAATTGTTAAAAATTCAAACATATGGAGGCTAAATAACACGCTTCTGAATAACCAACAAATCATAGAAGAAATCAAAATATGTATAGAAATGAATGAAATGAAAACACAACAACCCAAAATCTATGGGACACTGTAAAAGCAGTGCTAAGGGGAAGGTTCATAGCATTACAGGCTTACATCAAGAAACAAGAAAAAAGCCAAATAAATAACCTAACTCTACACCTAAAGCAATTAGAGAAGGAAGAAATGAAGAACCCCAGGGTTAGCAGAAGGAAAGAAATCTTAAAAATCAGGGCAGAAATAAATGCAATAGAAACTAAGGAGACCATAGCAAAAATCAACAAAGCTAAAAGCTGGTTTTTTGAAAAAATAAACAAAATTGACAAACCATTAGCAAGACTCATTAAGAAACAAAGAGAGAAGAACCAAATTAGCAAAATTAGAAATGAAAATGGAGAGATCACAACAGACAACACTGAAATACAAAGGATCATAAGAGACTACTACCAGCAGCTCTATGCCAATAAAATGGACAACTTGGATGAAATGGACAAATTCTTAGAAAAGTATAACTTTCCAAAACTGAACCAGGAAGAAAGAGAAGATGTTAACAGACCCATCACAAGCAAGGAAATCAAAACTGTAATCAAAAATCTTCCAGCAAACAAAAGCCCAGGACCAGATGGCTTCACAGCTGAATTCTACCAAAAATTTAGAGAAGAGCTAACACCTATCTTACTCAAACTCTTCCAGAAAATTGCAGATGAAGGTAAGCTTCCAAACTCATTCTATGAGGCCACCATCACCCTAATTCCAAAACCAGACAAAGATGCCACAAAAAAAGAAAACTACAGGCCAATATCACTGATGAACATAGATGCAAAAATCCTTAACAAAATTCTAGCAAACAGAATCCAACAACATATTAAAAAAATCATACACCATGACCAAGTGGGCTTTATCCCAGGAATGCAAGGATTCTTTAATATCCGCAAATCAATCAATGTAATACACCACATTAACAAATTGAAAGATAAAAACCATATGATTATCTCAATAGATGCAGAGAAAGCCTTTGACAAAATTCAACACTCATTTATGATTAAAACTCTCCAAAAAGCAGGAATAGAAGGAACATACCTCAACATAATAAAAGCTATGTATGACAAACCCACAGCAAGCATCACCCTCAATGGTGAAAAATTGAAAGCATTTCCCCTGAAATCAGGAACAAGACAAGGGTGCCCACTCTCACCACTACTATTCAACATAGTGTTGGAAGTTTTGGCCACAGCAATCAGAGCAAAAAAAGAAGTAAAAGGAATCCAGATAGGAAAAGAAGAAGTGAAACTCTCACTGTTTGCAGATGACATGATCCTCTACATAGACCCTAAAGACTCTACCAGAAAATTACTAGAGCTAATCAATGAATATAGTAAAGTTGCAGGATATAAAATTAACACACAGAAATCCCTTGCATTCCTATATACTAACAATGAAAAAACAGAAAGAGAAATTAAGGAAACAATACCATTCACCATTGCAACAAAAAGAATAAAATACTTAGGAGTATATCTACCTAAAGAAACAAAAGACCTATACATAGAAAACTATAAAACACTGATGAAAGAAATCAAAGAGGACACAAACAGATGGAGAAACATACCGTGTTCATGGATTGGAAGAATCAATATTGTCAAAATGGCTATTCTACCCAAAGCAATCTATAGATTCAATGCAATCCCTATCAAGCTACCAACGGTATTTTTCACAGAACTAGACCAAATAATTTCACAATTTGTATGGAAATACAAAAAACCTCGAATAGCCAAAGTAATCTTGAGAAAGAAGAATGGAACTGGAGGAATCAACCTGCCGGACTTCAGACTCTACTACAAAGCCACAGTCATCAAGACAGTATGGTACTGGCACAAAGACAGAAATATAGATCAATGGAACAGAATAGAAAGCCCAGAGATAAATCCACGAACCTATGGACACCTTATCTTTGACAAAGGAGGCAAGGATATACAATGGAAAAAAGACAACCTCTTTAACAAGTGGTGCTGGGAAAACTGGTCAACCACTTGTAAAAGAATGAAACTAGAACACTTTCTGACACCATACACAAAAATAAACTCAAAATGGATTAAAGATCTAAATGTAAGACCAGAAACTATAAAACTCCTAGAGGAGAACATAGGAAAAACACTCTCCAACATAAATCACAGCAAGATCCTCTATGACCCACCTCCCAGAATATTGGAAATAAAAGCAAAACTAAACAAATGGGACCTAATGAAACTTAAAAGCTTTTGCACAACAAAGGAAACTATAAGTAAGGTGAAAAGACAGCCCTCAGATTGGGAGAAAATAATAGCAAATGAAGAAACAGACAAAGGATTAATCTCAAAAATTTACAAGCAACTCCTGCAGCTGAATTCCAGAAAAATAAATGACCCAATCAAAAAATGGGCCAAAGAACTAAACAGACATTTCTCCAAAGAAGACATACAGATGGCTAACAAACACATGAAAAGATGCTCAACATCACTCATTATCAGAGAAATGCAAATCAAAACCACAATGAGGTACCATTACACGCCAGTCAGGATGGCTGCTATCCAAAAGTCTACAAGCAATAAATGCTGGAGAGGGTGTGGAGAAAAGGGAACCCTCTTACACTGTTGGTGGGAATGCAAACTAGTACAGCCGCTATGGAAAACTGTGGAGATTTCTTAAAAAACTGGAAATAGAACTGCCATATGACCCAGCAATCCCACTTCTGGGCATACACACTGAGGAAACCAGATCTGAAAGAGACACGTGCACCCCAATGTTCATCGCAGCACTGTTTATAATAGCCAGGACATGGAAGCAACCTAGATGCCCATCAGCAGATGAATGGATAAGGAAGCTGTGGTACATATACACCATGGAATATTACTCAGCTGTTAAAAAGAATTCATTTGAATCAGTCCTAATGAGATGGATGAAACTGGAGCCCATTATACAGAGTGAAGTAAGCCAGAAAGATAAAGAACATTACAGCATACTAACACATATATATGGAATTTAGAAAGATGGTAATGATAACCCTATATGCAAAACAGAAAAAGAGACACAGAAATACAGAACAGACTTTTGAACTCTGTGGGAGAAGGTGAGGGTGGGATGTTTCAAAAGAACAGCATGTATACTATCTATGGTGAAACAGATCACCAGCCCAGGTGGGATGCATGAGACAAGTGCTCGGGCCTGGTGCACTGGGAAGACCCAGAGGAATCGGGAGGAGAGGGAGGTGGGAGGGGGGATCGGGATGGGGAATACGTGTAAATCTGTGGCTGATTCATATCAATGTATGACAAAACCCACTGAAATGTTGTGAAGTAATTAGCCTCCAACTAATAAAAAAATAATAATTAAAAAAAAAAGACAGAAAGAAAGAAATTGAACCCGAGTCTCCTGCATTACCAGGTGGACTCTTTACCACTGAGCCATCAGGGAAACCTGGGAGATATATATTTTTTTAAGTGTGAAAGTAACTGAGTGAAAACATAAGGAGTACAATGGGAGCAATATTTTCTGAAAACTGCTTTTGTTTCTTTTCCTTCCAGTCCCCCAATTTTGTTATGATATGGCTCTCTAGGACATCTATATGCCAGGGAGGAGACTGTGATATTCCTGAAATATAACAAGGAGAACTTCTGTTTCTAAAATTGTAAATAGCAATATGAGCCAGGCTACTGTTTTCATAGAGACTTTTCAGAGTTCTTTTATTTCTCTGCATTACCATACCCACAACTGACCTATATTAAAGGGCCAAAACCCCCAACATCTCAGTCACTAAAAGTTACCCCTGCTCGTATAAGATCTACTTTTATGGTCCAAGTGCTCTCTAGGGCTGCTACCTGTCCAGTAACTCCAGTCAGCTTCCATCCTGTGGTTCCACCATCTCAATACAGGACTTAATCATCTTTTCAGCCAAGCATTTCACTGCCATCCTCAACTGTGCCTGGAATCCCTAAGTTCAGTTTCTCAATTTCAATTTTCCACAGAATAGCACAAATTTGCCTTGCTGCATGGTGACAGGAATGAGATATGAGCTTTTGCTATGTCTCAATCAGAACTTCAAAGAAGCCTTACGTTTTCATGACTGTTCCCTTTTGTTTTACATGGTGCTTCAGATTCCAAAGTCTTCTGGAAATTCTGTGGGGGCAGAGCTGGAGAGAAGAGAGATGTGCTTTGTATCTCTGACATGTTTCCTTCTGCATCCAGTTTTCAAAATTTATTGTTTGGCCACTTCTGTGCATTTTCAACACTATGGCCTGAGTCAATAACCATCAATTCTCACCTGTTTTGGGACTTCCCTAGTGGCTCAGACAATAAAGAATCCACCTGCGATGCAGGAGACACGGGTTCGATCCCTGGGTCAGGAAGATCCCCTGGAGAAGGGAACGGCAACCCACTCCAGTATTCTTGCCTGGAGAATTCCACAGACAGAGGAACCTGGTGGGCTTCAGTCCATGCAGTTGCAAAGAGTCGGACACGATGGAGCAACTCTCACCTGTTTTAACTATTTCTCTTGTCCCCACGTGGTCCACAGAACAATGGAGGTGGTTACTTAAATATGCAAATTGTATCATGTCAAGTGCTGTTTTAAACTTCCAAAGCCTTCTCATTTCAAGTTGAATAAACTCAAATACTCATCATGAGCTTCAAGGTCCTATATACCTTGCACCCTGACTCTCCCCTTTCTACGCTCCAGACACAAAGGAGCTTCCTTTCTATCTCTGCAAAAACAACAACCCCAAGCTCTATGTTACATCTGTTACACTTGCTGTTTCTTCCAAGTGGAAATCAGCTCTAGATGTCCCTTTTTGTCATTTGGGACTGGGAAAGGTCTCCTGCTCTAGGAGATATTTCCTGACCACTCGAACCAGACTACCCATTCTGCTGTCTCATCCCACCCCCTTTCATTGCTTCACGGAACATATGCCCACTGAAATTCTTGTTCATTTATGTGTGTATTCATTTACTGGGATGTATCCATGACTTAACCATGTGAAATAGACTCACAATATCGAGAAGACAGTGGAGAGCTGGCACTCTTTGTCCCATGTTGGCTCATCTCTCCTAGGTGATTTCCACCAAGTCATCCTTAAGATATGGCTGCAACCCAAATCTCCCAACCCAGCCAGTCAGCCAGAACCCAACAATCAACCCCCAACTCATTCATCAATACCACACAATGCAACAAGCTCATAGAAATAAGTTTTGCTTTAAATGTTTTGATATAATTATTCAGAAAAGTGCATAAAAGCGTTACCACCTCTCTAATGATTGAACAATCCCAGAAATCAAGTCAGATGTTAACTTTTTGGTTGCCTTTAATAACAGTTGCAAACAAATACTGGCAGAGAACATTTTTTCAATAAATTAAAGACTCAGAAATATTATATATTATCTGAGCCTCTACTGACCTAATTGGTCAAAAGAGCTTTGTGTGGCAGGAGCAGGGGGTGGGAGAAAAGGAAGTAGAAAGAAGAAACGGAGAGAAGTCGGAGAGTACTCAAAGCCTAGGATTCTTCAGAAGCTAGGCAGCATCCAGAGCTGGCCCACAGGATGGGATCTGAGGTAGATCAGCTCTGGTGACCTCAGCAGGACCTAGTTCACAGCGTCACTAGAGTGTCCAGTGGATGAAGCCTCAGCTGGTGACACAGTTAGCAGTGTCTGACGATTCCAGGTTCTGGGAGAAAGAACAAACATTGGAGAATTGGGTAAACACCATGGACCCAGCACTTCCAGAAGCAACACAGGAGGGACCCTCATGGGGGACTGCATGCGTGCTCAGTCGCTTTGGGCATGTCCAACTCTTTGCAACCCTATGGATCCTAGCCCACCAGGCTCCTCCATGCATGGGATTGCTATGCCCCCCTCCAGGCATCTTCCCTACCTAGGAATCGACTCCATGTCTCCCGGGTCTCCTATGTTGGTAAGTGGGTTCTGTGCCACTAGCCACCTGGGAAGCCCCCAGGCAAGACTGCTGCGGCTGCTGCTTCAGTCGTGTCCGACTCTGTGCGACCCCATAGACGGCAGCCAACCAGGCTCCCCCGTCCCTGGGATTCTCCAGGCAAGAATACTGGAGTGGGTTGCCATCTCCTTCTCCAATGCATGAAAGTGAAAAGTGAAAGTGAAGTCGCTCAGTCGTTTCCAACTCTTAGCGACCCCATGGACTGCAGCCTACCAGGCTCCTCCATCCATGGGATTTTCCAGGCAAGAGTACTGGAGTGGGGTGCCATTGCCTTCTCCCCATGCAAGACTAATGACCTGCAAATACCCAACCCTCTGAAATGTCAATGTGACCACTCTTGAGGATCCTCCACACCCAAGAGCAGTGGGGTACAAAGGCTGGGTTATGGAACAGGGCCACAGTCATACCTGGAGGCCTTAGCAGGAGGCTAGAGTCCAGAGCTCGTTGGGGCAGGGTTGTCCATCCGTCCCTCTGCAGACAGGCGTTGGGCCTTGAAGTCCTGAGCCTTGGGGTCTAAAGCGAGGCCCCTCTTAGCTCCGATGGGGGCAGTCAGCTCTTGAGTGCCCCTTTCCGGGGGACGACGACGAGAACCACATCTGCCAACTGAGTGGAGACACTGCGCCACCGACTGACCTGGCGAGAGCGGACAGGTCTGGCTGGGCTTCCGGGAGCTCCTGCGGGCGACAGCGTCAAACTGGGAGGCGGAGCAGGAACCCCGGGCAGGCAAGGGGCGCAGGGACACGGCCCGCACAGGGGCTCTGGGGTCGGTGACCTCTCTTGAAGACACGGGCTGACGCGGGCGGGTGGTGCGGCGAGGCGGGTAGTACTTGGGGCCCAGCGTTTGCACCTCCCTCCAGGCGCTCAGCTCCCGGCCGCCCGGCGCCGCGGGCTCGGCGTGGTTCACCACCGCCCGGTCCTGCCCGCGCTTCCACAGCTCATAGCGCTCGGGCTGCAGGATGCGCACGAAGGCGTCCATGGAGAAGGCCACCTGCGCCTCGCCGCAGCTGCACTGCGAGGCCGCTTTGCCATAATCGACCCAGCGCGGGGTGGCGAAGTTGATGGCCTCGGCGCAGTTGAAGCCGTGGTTGAAGCCCGAGTGGTAGCCGTAGGGGAAGGTGACCATGAACTCGCCCGCCTCCTGCGTGACCCGACCGAACGGGATGCCGTTGTCCCGGAGCACCGTGGGCGAGATGAGCGCCGCCTTGTGCCGCAGGAAGGCCTCGCAGCCCCGCGAGCTGCCCGGGAAGAGCTCGCCGGCCAGGCGTTCCAGGCGCCGGCCGTGCTCGGGCGGCACCGCGTACCAGGTCTTGGGCTCCCCGAAGTGCAGGAAGTTGATGCTGTAAAGGTCCATGTCCTCCGTGTGCCAGGCGAAGGCGGTCTTCCACATGCCGAAGTACAGGTAGGGGGTGTTGACGCCCTCGATGACCACGCCGCACTCCTGCTCCAGCAGGTCCTGGATGGTGCCCAGGTGCCCCAGGTTCCACTGCTTCGTGGTTTCATCAAATAAAGAGCCACTGATGTCCGCGCCGTATATCGGGGACTCGTACAGGCGGGTTTTCCAATATTTTCGCTCCAATTCTTCAAAATCTAAGTGTGATGGAGTCTGGTATTTTTCAGTATTTGCTAAGCGGCGGTACTCTGCCACGGTCATGGCTTTCTTCTTTTTATGGTATTGAGTAAACACACCTGCCCTCCCAGAGACCACCTGCTGCAGCGGAGCGGCTATTAAGATGTCACTGATATCCTCGTAGGTCTGTCTGGCTTTCCATTCCTTGGGTGGAACTATCTTAGCCAAGCCTGCTCGGTGGGCCCCTTGCGATTCTATGTAAGCGATGTATTTATCAAAATCAGTAAACTCTTCTTTGGTAGGATGAAATATCATTATGCTACAACTTGGGTTCCGAGCAAAACTGGACTTCATAGCTTCCATTAATAAGAAACAAACTGCCAAGTTTTTCTGTATATTCTGGATAGGTGAGGATGCTGGAAAACGTTACTTTTTCAAAAACAGTTTGAGGATCTGTGAGTCAGAAGGAATGACCAGTGGATTTTAATACAATCAGCTGATGGTACTGCTTAGGCCTGCTGCTTCTCCAGTGGAATCCAGTCTGGGCAGAAGCTTTGCTCAGGACTGATGGTGGCTGAGCCTGCAAGTCTATGATGTTCCTCAGTTGACCTTTGGCTCTGTCCACTCGAGGTATATTGAATTACCCAGTCCTGGACAGATATCTCAAATGTAGTGTCTTCAGGGTGGTATTGAAAACAAAACCTACAAAATATATATACAGAAAGGTTGAAAACGAATGTTTGGAAATGTTAATAGAGAACTACAAATAAAACTGTATCATGGAATATAATTGCATACTCAAATAAAGGCTAAAATTTCACAAGACTGACAATACAAGAAATGGTATTGATATGGAACAATGGAAATTCTTATATTCTAATAAGGAGAATGGAAATCATTACACTCACTTTGAAAAACAATTTGGACAGTACTATATGTCCTGAGTTTACCCTTTTGCTATGATTCAACTGTTACCACATGCCTAGCTATGTGTATGCCTATGCACTGAAAGTCAAGTCCAAGAATGTTCAAAACATTATTTCTAGTAACTAAACATTGGAAACAACCCAAATGTCAATCAACAGTAGAATGGATAAACACATCGTAGTATGTACATACAGTGTAATACAATACAGCAATGAAGATAAAACAAGAATTACATGAAAATATAGGCATAATTCTATAAACATGAAACTAATTAGGCTCAAAAGAATATCTATTTTATGCTTCCATTTATACAAAGATAAAAAGGAGGCAAAGTAATCTATGTTAGAAGTCATAATAGTGGTTACCTTTGTGAAGAAGAGAGGTTATGAGTGGAGTTATGAGGAAGTCTCTAGAGTAATATACATGTTCTGTTTGGAACATAGGTAAACACAATTATCAGAATGGTTGTCATAATTCATCAAGCTATAATGATTTTTACAGATCTCTGTGAACTAAATTTTTTAAAATTTTACTTAAATTAGTTAAATAAATATATTTAAAAAGAGAGCTTAGGGTGAAAAGCATTAAAGGAGTCAGAGATATAACAAAAAGGAAAAGAAAGAGTGATTGAAAATAAATGAACTAAACATTCAATTGAAGAAGCTAAAAAAGAGGAGAGAAAAAGCTAAAAAAGTATATTTAAAAATTAAAAAAAAGAGAAAGAAGAATTAAAAAATAACAAAGAATAAAGATGAAATTAATGAGAGATAACACATACAAAACAGAAAGCTGATGACCAAAAATATTCTTTGAAGAAATTAATAAGAGCAACAAATTATGGGAATAACTGGGCATGAGAAAAGGAAGAAGGGGACTTCCCTGGTGGTACAACAGATAAGAATCCACCTGTAAATGCAGGGGACTCGGGTTCAATCCCTGGTCTGGGAAAGACTGCACACGCCTCAGAGGATTAAGCCCATGAGCCACAACTAGTGAGCCTGCCTGCTTCAACCACCGAAGCAGGTGGCTGGAGCTCGTGCTCCATGGCAGGAAGAGGAGAAGCCACTGCAAAGAGAAGCCGGCGCACCGCAACTTGAGAAAGCCCCCACACAACAGTGAAGGCCCAGAGCCACCAAAAAGAAAATAAATAAGTTTTTAAAAAGGAAGAAGAAAAAAATAATTTACTAGGAATGAAATAGGGTACAAAGCTAGTAATAGCAGAGAATTTTTTAAATCTCAAAAGAGAATATTAGGAGCAACATGACAGCAAAAGTTTCCAAAGATAAGAGAGAAAAATAATTTTCTAGGGAGGAAACATATACAAAACGGATCCAAGAAAAACAGGAAAGCTTCAATATCCCAGTATAAAGATCTGATTCAAAGTATGTCCCTTGAAAGTCCAGGTCATTTCATATGTGAATCTAGTCATTTTATATGTGGATCTAGAAAATTTTCAAGAAACAGCTAACTCTTATTATTCAAGTTTTTCAGAGTATAGAAAAAGGTGGAAAGCTACTCAGATGAGGCTATTATCATCTCTGATAGCAACATTAAATAAAGGACAATAGAAAATATAGGTATGGGCTATCTTTGTTTATAAGCATAGATAAAAGCATAAAATGGAATATTATCCAATGAAATGCTGTAGCAATACAGTAAAATAATAATACATCATGACTAAATAGAATACAAGAATGATTCAGCATTAGAAAATCTAACAGTATAATTCAGAATATTAACAAAGGGAATGAAACATATCATCATATTGTAGGTATCCAAAAAAAAAAGCATTTGATAAAATGCAACATCCATTCATGATTTAAAAATTCTTACTTGCAAAGCATCAAGGGAAACTTGTTTGCAAGATAAAGAATTTTAATGTAAAAAAATAGCAAGGATCATTCTTAACAGTGAAACAAAAGTAATAATATCGTTAAATTTAGAAGAAAAAAAAAGATGTATCAGCAAACTATTTCATTAACTCAATCTCAAGTGCTCTCTCTGTTTCCTAATCCTCTTTGTTCAGTACAGTTCAGTCACTCAGTCGTGTCCAACTCTTTGTGACCCCATGGACTGCAGCACACCAGGCCTTCCTGTCCATCGCCAACACCTGGAGTTTACCCAAACTCATCTCCATTGAGTTGGTGATGCCATCCAACCATCTCATCCTCTGTCATCCCCTTCTCCTCCTGCCCTCAATCTCTCCCAGAATCAGGGTCTTTTCAAATGAGTTCTTCACATAAGGTGGCCAAAGTCTTGGACTTTCAGCTTCAACATCAGTCCTTTCAATGAACGCCCAGGACTAATCTCCTTTAGGATGGACTGGTTGGATCTCCTTGCAGTCCAAGGGACTCTCAAGAGTCTTCTCCAACACCAAAGTTCAAAAGCATCAATTCTTCGGTGCTCAGCTTTCTTTATAGTCCAACTCTCACATCTATACATGACCACTGGAAAAACCATAGCTTTGACTAGATGGACCTTTTTTGGCAAGGTAATTGTCTCTGCTTTTTAATATGCCTAATCCTCTTATACTCCCCTAATTTCCACCCTCTAAATATTCTATGTCGCCTTCCCTATCCTCAAACTTCAGGCATACCTACTCCACCCCACTTACTCCACCCCACTCCACCCCATTCCAATCCTTGGAATGTCCAAAAGTCCCTACGTGATCTGGCCCACCATCACCTCCTGACCTTACCCCTTTCTACCCGACTCCTTGCTCTCTCTCTTCCAAACACATTCCTGGCTGTGTCTCAAAACAATGCCAGTATACTCCTGGCTTCTCCCCTGGAGAAGGAAATGGCAACCCACTCCAGTATTGTTGCCTGGGAAATCCCACGGACACAGGCACGGGAGCTTGGCTGTGGAAAGAGTCAGACATGACTTAGCAACTAAAACAACAACGTTAAATGTCAAACTGTCTCCTTCTTCCCACTTCTCTTCCAAAATCTCCTTACTTCTCAGTCCCTAAATCCCACTGCTTCCTAACTGGATGAACTTGACTCCTCATCTTCCTTTACTGCTCCCAACAAAGCACAATCTCTTCTTTGATTTTCTATAGTTCTCTTTCATCATTTATCATTTCTACAACAGCAAGCATCACCTTTATTTGCACTTCATTTTGTCATGCTTTTTATTAAGCACGGTCTGTAAAGTATCTCATTCAAACCTCACAACTAGTCTATAAAACCGGTATTATCATTATCCCCAATTTATGGGGGAAAAAACCAAGATGTAGAAAAATTTATATTTAACTTAATTGTATTCTCAATCTCTACAGTTATTGCTATACTTGTCTTATCTTCCATAGGAAAATATTTTGAGAGCATTGTCTATGTCTTGATCATCATCATATTTTCCAAAGGATCTTGGTACTTTACATAGGGCACACTCCAAAAATTTTTATTTAAAAAATAAGTAAAATCATCGGCACACACTGCAACCTTTCTCTTCTTACCTTTCTCCATATAGAAATGGAATTACCACATTGCAAAGTTTAAACATTTTAAGATCCTTAACTCATATTGCCAAAATTTTCCAGAAAGATATCACTTTACATCCTTACTATTAACTTTGCTCTGAAAAAAATCTTTTAATAATTTGTAAGTGAAAAAGAGGAGCCCAAGTTTTAAATTATACTTCTTGGATTACTACTAAGATTGATTTTTTTTTTCTTCAATGAATGTTAGCCCCATTTGGATTTTATCATGTGCATTGGTTCATATACTTTGCCCATTTTTCTCTAATATGCTTCTAGTGTTTTGCCTCATCTACTTATGTGAACATTTTACATATTATGGGAATATTTCACATATTTTACATAGTATATGAATATTTTACAAACTGCTCATATGAATATTTTACATATGAAACCTCTTGTTGAATCTAGTTATAGTTTTTTCCCAGTTTGCCATTTCTTAAATTTATATTTAGTTTTAAATGATTTTTGACATTCATTTCAGTCTTATTAAAAAGTTGAGTTTTTCCTATGTAATGCCTTTAATGGCTTTTAAGTTTAGAAAGTTATTTCCCCATCCTGAGGCAGATAAATATTGCCCTATGAGTTTTTCCCTTTTTGTATGTTAGTTCACTTCAGTTAAGTCGCTCAGTCGTGTCCAACTCTTTGCAACCCCATGGATACCAGGCCTCCCTGTCCAACAACAACTCCTAGAACTTGCACAAACTCATGTCCATTGAGTCAGTGATGCCATCCAACCATCTCATCCTCTGTCATCCCCTTCTCCTCCCACCTTCAATCTTTCCCAGCGAGTCAGTTCTTCACATCAGATGGCCAAAGTATTGGAGTTTGCGCTTCAGTATCAGTCCTTCCCATGAATTTTCAGGACTGATTTCCTTTTAGGATGGACTGGTTGAATCTCCTTGCAGTCCAAGGGACTCTCAAGTCTTCTCCAACACCACAGTTCAAAAGCATCAATTCTTCAGCACTCAGCTTTCTCTATAGTCCAACTCTCACATCCATACATGACTACTGGAAAAACCATAGCTTTGACTAGATAGACCTTTGTCAGCAAAGTAATGTCTCTGCTTTTTAATATGCTATCTAGGTTGGTCATAACTTTTCTTCCAAAGAGCAAACATCTTTTAATTTCACGGCTGCAGTCACCATCTGCAGTGATTTGGGAGCCCAAAAAAATAGTCTCTCTCTGTTTCCACTGTTTCCCCATATATTTGCCATGAAGTGATGGGACCAGATGTCATGATCTTAGTTTTCTGAATGTTGAGCTTTGGCCAACTTTTTCACTCTCCTCCTTCACTTTCATTGAGAGGCTCTTTAGTTCTTCACTTTCTGCTATAAGGTGGTGCCATCTGCATATCTGAGGTTATTGATATTTCTCCTGGCAATCTTGATTCCAGCTTGTGCTTCATCCAGCCCAGCATTTCTCATGATGTACTCTGCACATAAGTTAAATAAACAGGGTGACAATATACAGCCTTGACGTACTCCTTTCCCAATTTGGAACCAGTCTGTTGTTCCATGTCCAGTTCTAACTGTTGCTTCTTGACCTGCATACAGATTTCTCAAGAGGCAGGTCAGGTGGTATGGTATTCCCATCTCAAAAAATTTTCCAGAGTTTCTTGTGATCCACACAGTCAAAGGCTTTGGCATAGTCAATAAAGCTTAAGTAGATGTTTTTCTGGGACTCTCTTGCTTTTTTGATGATCCAGCAGATGTTGGCAATTTGATCTTTGGTTCCTCTGCCTTTTCTAAAACCACCTTGAACATCTGGAAATTCACGATTCACGTACTGTTGAAGCCTCGCTTGGAGAATTTTGAGCATTTCTTTACTAGTGTGTGAGATGAGTGCAATTGTGCAGTAGTTTGAGCATTCTTTGGCATTGCTTTTCTTTGGGATTGGAATGAAAACTGACATTTTCCAGTCCTGTGGCCACTATTGAGTTTTCCAAATTTGCTGGCATATTGAGTGCAGCACTTGCACAGCATCATCTTTCAGGATTTCAAATAGCTCACCTGGAATTCCATCACCTCCACTAGCTTTGTTCATAGAGATGCTTTCTAAGGCCCACTTGACTTCAGATTCCAGGATATCTGGTTCTAGGCTGGTGATCACACCATTGTGATTATCTGAATCATGAAGATCTTTTTTGTATAGTTTTTCTGTATTCTTGCCACGTCTTCTTAATATCTTCTGCTTCTGTTAGGTCCATACCATTTCTGTCCTTTATTGTGCTCATCTGTGCATGAAATGTTCCCTTGGTATCTCTAATTTTCTTGAAGAGATCTCTAGATTTTCCCACTTTATTGTTTTCCTCTATTTCTTTGCATTGATCACTGAGGAAGGCTTTTTTTAATCTCTCCTTGCTATTCTTTGGAACTCTGCATTCAAATGGGTATATCTTTCCTTTTCTCCTTTGCCTTTCACTTCTCTTCTATTCAGTTATTTGTAAGGCCTCCTCACACAACCATTTTCCCTTTTTGCCTTTCTTTTCCTTGGGGATGGTCTTGATCCCTGTCTCCTGTACAATGTCAAGAACCTCCATTCACAGTTCTTCAGGCAATCTACCAGATATCACCCTTTAAATCTATTTCCCACTTCCACTGTATAATCATAAGGGATCTGATTTAGGTTATACTTGAATGATATAGTGGTTTTCCATACTTTCTTCAATTTAAGTCTGAATTTGGCAATAAAGGTCTGTGCCACAGTCAGTTCCTGGTCTTGTTTTTGCTGATTGTATAGAACTTCTCCATCTTCGGCTGCAAAGAATATAATTAGTCTGATTTCAGTATTGACCATCTGGTGATGTCCATGTGTAGAGTCTTCTCTTGTGTTGTTGGAAGAGGGTGTTTGCTATGACCAGTGCATTCTCTTGGCAAAACTCCATTAGCCTTTGCCCTGCTTCATTCTGTATTTCAAGGCCAAATTTGCCTGTTACTCCAGGTATCTCTTGAGTTCCTACTTTTGCATTCCAGTCCCCTATAATGAAAAGGACATCTTTTTTGGGTGTTAGTTCTAGAAGGTCTTATAGGTCTTCATAGAACGATTCAACTTCAGCTTCTTCAGCATTACTGGTTGGGGCATAGACTTGGATTACTGTGATATTGATTGGCTTGCCTTGGAAACCAACAGAGATCATTCTATTGTTTTTGAAATTGCATCTAAGTACTGCATTTCAAACTCTTTTGTTGACTATGAGGGCTACTCCATTTCTGATTTTAACTATGCCTTTAATACTAACGGGTGTTGTTTTTTTCTTTCTAAATTTTATCATTTTGTGAGTATGACATAAAGAGTAAGGGAGTTGCAAATATGATTCCTTGTCTTAGTTCACTGTATTTTCCTTTTTTCCTCTTAGTTTATAGGAGCTTTTACTTGTTCCAGTGTTCTAAGATCTTTTCCATCTCAAAATTCAGGTTCATTAGTTTTAGGAAAACTTTTTAGTTACCTCTTTGACAATTTTCTGTAGTTATTCCCTCCATACATTAACACCTGTATTTGGATACCAGACCTCATGGATTCAACCTCTAATTTTTATGTATTTTCTTCTTTCAATTTTCTCTTTATCACTGTCTTCTGAAATTTTTTCTCATCTTTATCTTCCAAACCTACTTCTACTGTCTTTTTCATATCTTTTATCAAATTTTTAATTTTCAACAGCTCATTTCTGTTCCCTTAGCTCTTTTCTGTGTGTATAGCTTCCTTACCCCCACTGTCCCCAAGGTCCTGTTTTTGTTTCATGGGTATACTTATTTAATCTCTCAGTTCAGTTCAGTTGCTCGGTCTTGTCCAACTCTTTGTGACCCCAAGGACCGCAGCATGCCAGGCTTCCCTATGCTTCATCATCTCCTGGAGTTTGCCCAAACTCATGCCCATTGTGTCAGTGATGCCATCCAACCATTTTATCCTCTGTCATCCCCTTCTCCTCCTGCCCTCAATCTTTCCCAGCATCAGGGTCATTTCAAATGAATCAGTTCTTTGCATCAGTTGGCCAAAATATTGGAGTTTCAGTTTCAGCATTAGTCTTTCCAATGAATATTCAGGATTGATTTTCTTTAGGATTGACTGGTTTGATCTCCTTGCTGTCCAAGGGACTCTCAAGATTCTTATCCAATACCACAGTTCAAAAGTATCAATTGTTCGGCACTCAGCTTTCTTTATGGTCCAGCTCTCATATCCATACAAGACTACTGGAAAAACCATAGCTTTGACTAGACAGACCTTTGTTGGCAAAGCAGTGTCTCTACTTTTTAATATGCTGTCTAGGTTTATCATAGCTTTTCTTCCAAGGAGGAAGCATCTTTTAATTTCATGACTGCATTCACCATCTGCTGTGATTGTTGAGCCCAAGAAAATTAAGTCTGTCACTGTTTCCATTTTTACCCCAACTATTTGCCATGAAGGGACGGGACCAGATGCAATGATCTTTGTTTTTTGAATGTTGAGTTTAAGCCAGCTTTTTCACGCTACTCTTTCACTTTCATCAACAGGATCTTTAGTTCCTCCTCACTTTCTGCCATAAGGGTGGTATCATCTGCATATCTGAGGTTATTGATATTTCTCTTGGTAATCATGATTCCGGCTTATGCTTCATCCAGCCCGGCATTTCACACGATGTACTCTGCATATAAGCTTAATAAGCAGTGTGACAATATACAGCCTTGACATACTGCTTTCCCAATTTTGAACCAGTCTCTTGTTCCATATCCCGTTCTGTTGCTTCTTGGCCTGCATACAGGTTTCTCAGGAGGCAGGTAAGGTGGTTTGATATGCCCATCTCTTGAATTTTCCACAGTTTGTGGTGATCATACCGTCAAAGGCTGTAGTGTAGTCAGTGAAACAGAAGTAGATGTTTTTCTGGAATTCTTTTGTTTTTTCTATGATCCAATGGATGTCGGCAATTTGATCTCTGCTTCCTCTCCTTTTCTAAATCCAGCTTGAACATCTGGAAGTTTTCAGTTCATGTACTGTTGAAGCCTGGCTTGGAGAATTTTGAGCATTACTTCATCTCTCAGTAACTACTGAAATGTCATTGACTTTTGGAGGTACTTTCCCCTCCTGCACAGTCTGGTTCTTTGAAACTTTTTTCTGTTCGTTTGTTTTGGCTTCTTTCAGGTTCAAGGCTTTCCTCAAATGTCTGGTGATCCTTAGTAATAAGCTCAAATATAAGGGTAAGGCGCAAGGAACTTATTAGAAGCTCTGGGTGTGTGGATGGTTTGGGTGACTTATACTTCCCCGTATGGTGATATGGCTGAGCTGTTTCCTGACTGAAGCTCTGATGCTGGTATCTCTACAACTGGTGATATTCAACAGTAAAGAATCTTCTAATCTTCCCCCTGAAGGGACAGGCCTGGTTTCCCCACCAAAAAGAAAATGGGTCTTGAATTTTCTAATATCCAACTGCGGAGGTTCAGTAAATCAACCGGTTTCCCCTTCGACAGCCATTCTCCCAGTGGTTCCCCAAAATTCCCAGTCCAGAGAACATCCTTTTCAGCCACTCTAGTCAGTGAAGCTTAGTTTTCTGTCAGGGTGAGTAGCAGTTTACTCTGCTGCCCGGAGGGGGAGGGGCGGAATCTTAACTGCTTCTAAGACAGACTTCCAACAAATCCTCCTTAGCCCCATTTTAACTGTCACACCAGAGGTACCTGGTGCCATGAATTCCTGGTGCCTTTGGGGTTCTTAGAGACCACTGAGTCGCTTCTTGAATTTCACTGCCAATTTAGGATTCAGCTTTCCAGGGTTTGACAAATCAGTTTCTACTTGTCCTACTGTTTTCAAATTTTGCTTCTATATTATCTCCTTTACCATTTTCTTTGTATATTATATATATATATATATATATATATATACACACACACACATATATAATTGTAGTTTTTTATTTTTGGCTGCGCCAGGTCTTCCGTGCTGCGTGGGCTTGTTCGTTGCAGAAAGCAGGGGTTACTTTCTAGTTGTGGTGCGCAGACTTCTTATTGCAGTGGCTTCTCTTGTTGTGGGTTCTAGGGTAAGCAGGTATCAGTAATTGTGGCGTAAGAGCTTATAGTTGCTCCGAGGCCATACGGGATCTTCCCAGACCAGGGATAAACCCATGTCTCCTGCATTGGCAGGCGGGTTCCTTACCACCAGGGAAGCCCTGTTTATTACTTCTCAAAACAAAGATCCTGTTATTGTCACTCCAGTGGAGTTTTGGAGCAAACAAAGTAAATGTTTTTAAAGCACCATCTTTATCTCATTTTCCCAACTGTCTCTCCCAATAGTTCCTAAAACTAACTCTCAGCTTCAAATACATGCACTTCGGCTCTCACCTTTCTTCTCTCAATGCAATGGTTTGTTGCTCAGTCGTGTCCGACTCTGTGCTAACCCATGGACTGTGGCCCATCAGACTCCTCTGTCCGTGGGATTCTCCAGGCAAGAATACTGGAGTGGGTTGCCATTCCTTCCTACAGGGCATCTTCCCAACCCAGGGATCGAATGCAAGTCTCCCACATTTAAGTGGACTCTGTCTGAGCCACCAGGGAAGCCCCACTTTCTTCTCTGTTATTTAAATTATGATCCCTGCCTTCCAGACAGGTCTCCTGCTTGAAGGATCCTTCTGCGTGCGTGCTCATCGCTTCAGCCGTGTCCACCTCTGTGCGACCCTATGAACTGTAGCCTGCCAGGCTCCTCTGTCCATGGGATTCTCCAAGCAAGAATACTGGAGTGGGTTGCCATGTCCTTCTCCAGGTGATCTTCCTGACCCAGGGATCGACCCCGTGTCTTTTGTCTCCTGCATTGGCAGGTGGGTTCTTTAACCACTAGTGTCACCTGGGATGCGCCAAACCTGCAAACCCTAGGTGCTTGTAAAGACTGTCCTCTACACTCCATGAGCACTGTTTGCCCGCACCATTTATTTGGTGCTTAAAACAAACTGTTGATGTGGGAACTCTCCAGACTGTTTTACTTGAAGCTAGCTTGCACCTTCAGTGGGCACTTAAGTAATAAATCCCTTCTATGAGATGTGCTTGCTTCTTTTTCTGAGATACCTGCATGTTTCTGCTCCACAAGCTTCAACATTCTCTTCTTGAGAAGTTGTGTGGAAAAGAGAAGATGAAAAGGTACCTTTTCCCAGACCCTTTTAATCTCAAATGCCAATATTTGATGTGGACTCCCTAGTAAGGAACATCCAGGAGTGTGGACATAAAGGACAATGACACATGATGGGAAGTGTCAGGCACGAACAGCATGGCAAAAATACTGATCCAAAAAAAAAAAAAAAAAAACAACCTGATACAGTCGAACAGCAGAAATTAAATCATGACAAAGGCAATGACTTGGTCTTGAAATCAGCAACTTAAATGTCTTGTAATGATTTCATTGTGACATGTAATAAATTGAGCCTGGGAATATTAACCTCAGAGACTTCTCTCTTTACTTTGCTCTTACATGGATGCTGTGGCAATCATAGCGGTATCTGGCAGTCAGGCAGAAGTCTTGAACGCGTATCTCCATGACACAGCCACTCAAATTTTAATTCTGACACAGGCTTCTTTGATTTGTCAATAAATTTTTAATATATTTCTTGAGTAGTATTTAATCCTAATTCTTGCAATTCTCCCAGAGATCCCATAAAACCACTGAAAAACAAACTAAACTCAAAACAGAACCAACCTCCTTTGCCTAAGGGTAAATTCTCTAGGCAATAAAGAATCCTGACAAATATACTTTCTTTCCCTCATTCCCACTCCTCAAAGGCTTATTACTCTTACATATTTTAGCTGTTTCTGGTATTTTGTATTTCCTGTATTTCTAGACTCTGCAGTTTTAGATATTGTGGACATAAACTATAAAAGACATGGATCTAGTTCTCTTTTGCTCCATCCCAGCACACATAGGCTTTCCCTACCCCAACCTCTCATATATAATTGGTTATAACTATTAACCAATATTTTGGTTAAATCAAGTCTGAAGTTTTACCACACAATCTTAGATACAGCTGAATCATGTAGTGTACCATGATTGCACTACGTTTCATGTACAAAATGTTATCCTATAGTTAATTAATGCCTTATTTCATTTGCCTAGTTTTATACATATTAATTCATCCCCAAATTCATTCCCAGTAGTGTGAATCTTTTCTAAATACATAAAACACTTCAGGTACCAGATCTAATTTCTCTTTTCAGAAATATTCTTCCTGGAGCCCTCCATATGCTTACTTGAATCTGGACTGGTTAGTCTTTAGGCTGTTGCACAGACTGTATCCTGGGGTTTCTATTCACTGAAATTCTGGGTGTTCTATTATGTGAGATCCTCTAATTTACCCCCACCCCCATCCAAATCTGTCTTCTTTCCTGGTTTATTTTCTTGGGTTGGTGGAGTATCCATCAGGAACATCCTTGGAAGCATCATTAGACATTATGAAGTAGCTCACAGAATCTCCAGGAGGACCAGAGAATAGGGTTTGGCAACTGTGCACCCAGGAACACCCAAATTATCCAACCATCTATGTATTCTATACCTTCTCTGGTCAAAGACCCTGAGCAAGGGACATCACTAGCTAAAACCTATGCCACTGCTGCATCTGAAAGCTCAGTCTCTCACCATCCTCCTCCAGGGTCACATCTTGTGCAAAACTGACTTTCACACATTTCTTCAAATTGAGGGCTTCCACAGAAATGTCTGATTGGAAGAGCTAGGGTCGTGTGCTTATATCTTTGCTACAACAGATACTGGATAAGTGACTTACCACTTGGCAAGGCAGGGGTTATAATGTGCGAATTTCCTCAGATACAAAAACAGAATTCTAAAGTTACTGGCCACAAATGTAACAGCTGTCTACCAGAATCTGCATGTCTGAAAATGTCTGTGCTCTACCTTTTTCTTTCAAGATTCTGGAGACAATGTTCCATTGAATTACAGCTTCTAAAAATCCAAAACAAATCTGCTTTCTGATGCTTTTTGTGTAACCTATCTTTCTTGAACACTTTGATGATTATTTCTTTGCTCCTTATTTTCTGAGATTTCATCAAAATATGGTTGCCTTTTTTTGCCAGTTATTGTGTTAGATCTTCTGATGTAAATTCTTCATTGCTGAGAATTTTCTTATTCCATCTTTATTTCTTTCCACTATATTTTCAGTTTTCTCTCTCTGGAAATATAATTTGTTGGATCTGAGACCTCCTGGGCTGATCCTCTAATTTTCTTATTTTTCTCTTATTTTCCATCTTTGTTCTTTTATTTTCCAAGCCTTCTAGCAATTATTTTTAATTTTCAGAAATTCTTTTGGTTCTCTGAATTCCTTTTATATTTCCAATATTTTTCATGGCTGCAGATTTCTCTCTTGTCTCTTTTGAAATACTAATAGGGTTTTTTTTAAGTTTCATTTATTCTCTACATTATGTCAGCTTCCCTCTGAATTCACCCTTGCAGGATGTTTTGGTTTCTATTTTTTTATGTTAAATGCTCTCCTCATACATCTAATTACCCTTGGCTTATATTTAAATAAGAGTTAGGCACTAGAGAGTTGGGTTTGCTATGTATGACTGGTAAGATTTGCTGAGAATGTTCTAAGTAATTTCCTCTGGGAATGGGGACAACTGACAGTGTCTGAAGGTGAAAGTATAATCAAAAGACTGTAAATTAATGCATCTATCTCATTTGAAATTGGGGCCTAGGAACTTATGGTGTCTTAATTTTTTGTTTCTGAGAAACAGTAAAAATAGAGAAAATAGAATATATAGTAAAACCCTGCATTCCGACCAGCCAGAATTGACATCTTAATATTTTATCATATTTGCTTCAAGTGGTTTTTTTAAACAGCTTTATTGAGATGTAATTTACATAACAAATATTTCACCCATTTTAAGTGTACAATTGATTTTTTTTTTTTTTGGTATATTTACAGAGCTGTGCAGCCATCATCACAATGTACTTTTAGAACCTTTCCACCATTCCACGTATAAACCTCATGCCCATTTGCAGTCACAGCCTATTTCCTCTCAGCTCCAGGAAACCACTAATTGACTTTCTGTCTTTGTAGATTAACCTATCCTGGACATTTCATATAAATGGAATGTGTGATATTTTGTGTCTGGCTTGTTTCACTCAGCATGTTTTTGAGGTTCATTCATATTGTAGGCATATTTCTTCTCTTTATGGTTGAATAATATTCCATTGTTATGAATATACCATATTTTATTTATCCATCCATCAGTTGATAACATTTGGGTTGTACTCTTTTGGCTCTTATGAATAATGCAGTTATGAATATTCATATTAAGTAGACAGGTTTTTATTTTTTCTTTGTATAGATACCTAGAAATGGAATTGCTGGGTCATATAGTAACAAAGCAAGTGGAGGTAATGGAATTCCAGATGAGCTCTTTCAAATCCTAAAACATGATGCTGTGAAAAGTGCTGCACTCAATATGTCAGCAAATTTGGAAAACTCAGCAGTGGCTACAGGACTGGAAAAGGTCACTTCTCATTCCAACCCCAAAGTATGTTCAAACTACCATAAAATTGCACTCATTTCACATGCTAGCAAAGTAATGCTCAAAACTCTCCAAGCTAGGCTTCAACAGTACATGAACTGAGAACTTCCAGTTCAGGCTGGATTTGGATGTTCAAGCTGGATTTAGAAAAGGCAGAGGATCCACAGATCAAATTGCCAACATCCACTGGATCATAGAAAAAGCAAGAGAATTCCAGAGAAACATGTACTTTTGCTTCATTGATTACACTAAAGCCTTTGATGGTGTGAATCACAACAAACTGTGGAAAATTCTTCGAGATGGGAATACCAGATCACTTTACCTGCCTCCTGAGAAACCTGTATGCAGGTCAAGAAGCAGCAGTTAGAACCGGACATGGAACAACAGACTGGTTACAAATTGGGAAAAGAGTACATCAAGGCTGTATATTGTCACCCAGTTTTATTTAACTTATACGCAGAGTCCTTCACACAAAATGCCGGGCTGGATGAAGCACAAGCTGGAATCAAGATTGCCAGGAGAAGTAGCAATAATCTTAGATATGCAGACGACACCACCCTCGTGGCAGAAAGTGAAGAGGAACTAAAGAGCCTCTTGATGAAAGTGAAAGAGGAGAGTAAAAAAGCTGGCTTAAAACTCAACATTCAAAAAATGAAGATCATGGCATCTGGTCCCATCACTTCATGGCAAACAGATGGGGAAACAATAGAACAGTGACAGACTTAATTTCCTTGGGCTCCAAAATCACAGCAGATGATGAATATGGCCATGAAATTAAAAGACATTTGCCACTTGGAAGGAAAGCTATGACAAAACACAGACAGTATATTAAAACACAGACACATTACTTTGCCAGCAAAGGTCTGTCTAGTCAAAGCTATGGTTTTTCCAGTGGTCATATATGGATGTGAGAGTTACACCATAAAACTGAGTGCCGAAGAATTGATGCTTTTGAACTGTGGTGTTGCAGAAGACTCTTGAGAGTCCCTTGGACAGCAAGGAGATCAAACCAGTCAATCCTAAAGGACATCAATCCTGAATATTCATTGGAAGGACTGATGCTGAAGCTTCAATACTTTGGCCACCTGATGCAAAGAGACAACTCATTGGAAAAGACTCTGATGCTGGGAAAGACTGAAGGCAGGAGAAGGGGATGACAGGAGATGAGACGGTTGGATGGCATCACCAACTCAATAGACATGAGTTTGAGCAAGCTCTGGGAGATGAAGGACAGGGAAGCCTGGTGTGCTGCAGTCCATGGGGTCACAAAGAGTGAGACACAACTGAGCAACTGAACGATGATACTAACCCTATGTTTAACATTTTGAGAAACTGCTATACTATTTTTCCAAAGTGCCTGCAACATTTTCAGTTTCTATCAACCATATATGACAGTTCCAATTCTTCAATTGGAACCTCACCAATATCTGTAATTGTCTTTTTTGTTTATAGCACTTTAGTAAGATGTTGTATCTCACTTTGATTTGCATTTCCTTAACAACGTATGATGTTGAGCATTTGTCACTATGCTTATTGGCCATTCATATATCTTTTTTGAAGAAATTTCTATTCAAATCCTTTGCTCATATTTGCATGTGTTATAATTAATTGAGTTGCAAGAGATCTTTATATGTCCTGATTATAAGTTCTTTTTTGAATATATGATTTGCAAATATTTTCTCCCAGTCTGTGATTATCTTTTCACCTTCTTAACTGCCATCTTTTGAAGTGCACGAGTTTTGAATTTTGATGAATCCATCAGTTTTATCGCTTATGCCTTTGGTGTTTTAGCTAAGAAATTATTGCCTAGCTCAAGATCATGGAGATACATTTCTATGTTTTAAGAGTTTGATAGTTTTAGCTTACATTTAGGTCTATGATTAACTTTGACTTAGTTTTTGTGTATGGTGTGAGGTGAAAAAAGTGAAAGTGAACTCGCTTAGTCGTGTCTGACTCTTTGCGACCCCATGGACTGTAGTCTGCCAGGCTCCTCTGTCCATGGGATTTTCCAGGCAAGAGTACTGGAGAAGATTGCCATTTCCTTCTCCAAATATGGTGTGAAGGAGGAATCCAGATTCAGACTTTTGTTTAAGGATATCCATTATTCCAGCAACAACGCATTGAAAAGATTATTCTTTCACTGTTGAAATGTCTTGAAAGTTTTGTTGATCCTATTCAAGTTTACAGTTAGTCATCAAACTATATATAGCTGTCCCTATAACAATGGCTTGATAATTGAAACTTTGCAGTGAAGTTTTGAAATGGGGAAGTATGAGTTCTCCAAATTTTTTTTTATTTTTCAAGACTGTTTTGGCTATTTTGGGTCTTTAGTACTTATATACCTTTTTCAGGATAAACTTTTTTTCCTGGGGGAAAAAAGCCAGCAGGAATTTCAATAGGGAATGCACTGGACCCATAGAACAATCGGGGGAGTATTGACATCTTAACAATACCATTTTCTGATCAATGAATATGGAATGTTTTTCCATTTAGATCTTCTTTAACAATGTTTTGTAGTTTCCAGTGTAGAAGTCTTATATCTTTTTTGTTGAATTTGTTCTTAAACATTTTATTCTTTTTGATGATATTGTTAATGGAATGTTTTAATTTTCAGATCTTGCTGGTGTATAGAAATCAACTGATTTATGTATATTTATCCTGTGTATCCTGCAATCTTGTTGAACTTATTTGCTGTAGTAGTTTAGTCATTCCCTAAGATTTTCTCTATATAAAATCAAGCTGTCAATAAAGATAGTTTTATTTCTTTCAAGTTGGATAACTTTTATTTTTTTTTTTTTCTTACCTAACTGCCTTGACTAGAATCTCCAATGTAATGCTGAACAGACATCCTAAAGGGTCTTCTTCCTGGTTCAAGTATTTTTAAATAGAATAAATACTTCAGATGAACTGGAAATCCCTTTCAGATTTAAATCCCAAATCCTAATCTCCTTCTCCTCCCCAACCCCAAAACAACAGCTATAGTGAATTTGGTTCATTTTCTATCTGTGGATGTCTTTTGTGTGTGTGTCCAGGTGGTTCAGTGGTAAAGAATCCACCTTCCAACACAGGAGATGCAGTAATGATCCCTGGGTCAGGAAGATTCCCTGAAGTAGGAAATGGCTCCCCACTGCGGTATTCCTGCTGAGATAATCCCATTAACAAAGAAGACTGTCCATGGACAATCCATGGACTGGCAGGCTACAGTCCATGGGATCACAAAGAGTTGGCCATGACTGAGCAACTGAGCACACATGCACATGTGTCTGCTGTGTGTCCACATATACAGTATTGTTTCGTGTGTTTGCTATTTTTATTTTGTATAAGTGATTTTATACCAAATATACTAATTTTTGTAATTTTTAAATTCAACATTAACAGCTTCAAGATGCATTTATCTATGTACATATATAGCGGGTCATAAAAAATTTTTAATGCATTTCTCTTTTGATGAATATTATTACTGTTTTTTATTGTAAACAATGCTGCATTAAAACTCTTACATGTGTCTTAGTAATTACATGTGAGAATTTATTTAGCTTCGATATTTTGGTCTTGTTTTTTAATGATATAGAAACTATACTTTGTAGTTTATTAGGCAATGTCAAGTTGCTTACCTGTGGATTTTCCTAATTAACACAGTCACTAGCAGAGTAGGAGAGTTTATTTCTCTGTATCCCCAGATATATTTGATAATGTCAAATTTTTAGTTGTTGGTGATTGGATTGGCAAAGTAATTTATCACCTTTATACTTTTGTTAATATTAATGTTGTGTGACTCATGCGTTTTCATTGATTTATTGACTTTTTGTGGGTTTTGACAATTACATTATGTCCTTTGCCCATTTTTTCAGTGTTTTCCTTTATTGATTTGTCAAAGTTCTTTAAATGTTTAAATGTTTGAGATACTAATTCTACGTCTATTGTAAGATTTGAAATATCTTATCCTAGGCACCACCTCCATTTCAATCTGTTTATGGTGTATTTTTCAGGTGTTTTCAAAATTTAAATGTAGCCTAATTTATTACTATTTTCCTTTATGGTTTGTTTCCTTATCTCTTGTTAAAGTATCCACTTATTTTAGCGTAGCAAAGATTTTGTTTTAGTTTCTCTTTTTCATATTTATTTGTTTCAACCATTTAGAACATTTTTGTTAGAGGTAGGGATCTATTCTGTCTCCCAAACTGCAGAATATGATTTTTTTGAGTACTATGGAAATTTTGCAAAATTGACTATAAAACTCTGGCCATAAAACAAGTTTTAACAAATGTCAAAGTAGGCAGAATGTGTCCTCTAACCACAAAACAATAAAGTTAAAAATTAATATTAAAATGATAGTGAAAGCTCTATATTTTGTAAAATTAAAAATACATTTCTAAATAAAACTTGTAATCATAAAGAAGTAAAAATAAAATTAGAAAATACTTTAAAGTAAATGAAATCCTAAAGAAATGAATATCCTACATTTCAAATCTAGAGGGATACTAGTGAACAGTATTAAAAGGAAGATTTATAGGCTTAAATAAATATCTAAGAAAAGAAAAAGGACTGGAAAATTAAATGAACTCAGCATCCACTGCAGAAAGTCAGAAGTACAGCAAAGAAAGTGAACAAAGGAAATAGTAAAAATAAGACCAGAAACTGATGAAAAAGAAAACCAATATAAAGAGGATGAACAAAACCAATGGTAGTTTTCTTTGCGAAACGTCTAATAAAACCAACAAACAAATGGTAAAGACAAGCAGAAGGCACAAATAATCAACATTAGGAGAGACAAAGAAGTCATCGCTACAGACGCTGCAGACATAAAAAGAAAGTAAAGACAGTAAAAACAACTTTAAGCCGACATACTTTAAAGTTCAGATGAAAAAACTCCTAGAAAAATATAAATAGCAAAATCGACACAAAAAGCAACAGAATGCTGAGTATATCCATAACCAGCAAAGAAACTGAAGCAGCAATCAAAACTCTTTTCCCAAAGAAAACTCTATAAATGGTTACACCAGCAGCTTTTACCAAATATTCAAAGAAGACATAATTTCAATCTTAGACAAATTTTCCTGAAGAAGAGAAAAAGAAAGACTATTTCCCCAAAAATTTTATGATACAAACTGTATGTACATGTCTCCAACAAGAACATTTTGAGAAAGGAAAATAAAAGGCTAATCTCACTGATAAGCATAGATGCAAAAGTCCTAAATACAAACTGAGTAAACTGATCCCTACAATATATTCATCATGACCAAGATGGGTTGATTCCAGGAATGAAAGGTTAGTTGATACTTAAATAAATTAATATAACAACACACACTAAGATTAAAAAATAATCTTACTAGATGCAGAGAAGTATTTGATAAAAATCTGCCATTCATTTAGCCAACTATAAATTGGAGGGAAATTTCTAACTGAATAAAGTACATCCACCCCAAACCTTCAGTAAACATCACACTTAATAATTAAAAGTTCAAAGTTTTCTCCTTCAAAGCAGGAAAAAGACAAGGATGCCTGTGACCACCTGTTTTATTCAGTATGTCCTGGATGTCTTACGCAATGTAAGAAGTCAAGGAAAAAAGGGAAAGGGGGAGGGGGAGAAAAGAAACTATTATTCCTAGAAATGACTGTATGTAAAAAGTCCAAGAGATCTATGAAAGAACCATCTTAATTAATAAAAGTGCTCAGTCTCTGAATTTAAAACAGCAATATATAAAAAACAATTATCTTTATATATACCAGCAACTAACAATTAGACAACTAAAATTTAAGAAAGATGCCATTTACAATAGCATTAAAAATTAAACAGTATCCAAGGCTAAAGCTAACAAAAATCTGCAAGACTTCTATGAAGATAATATAAATTTACTTAAGGGAACTTAAAGAAGACTTAAATAAATGGAAAAGACATAACCTGATAATAGATTTGAAGACTCAATTTTGTAAACATCAGGTTTTAAACTTATCTATAGATTCAACATTATCCCCATCAAAATCCCAAAAGTATTTTCGTAGAATAAGACAACTTAAATTTTAAGTGCAAAAGACACAGAATAGCAAAGCACTCATAAAAGGACAAGGTGAGAAGACTTGCTTTATCAGATTCTAAGACTCTTCTATTATACCATATACAAAAATGAATTCCTAGTAGCACTGTGAAAGGCCCAACCATAAAACTTTCAGAAGATAATATCTGAGAACATCAATGTAATCTCAAAGTAGGGAAGAATTTTTTTTTTTTTTTTTTTTTAGTTCTACCACTTTATTGCTACCAACCCATCTCCCTCCACCCTCGTGCACACATGCTCAGTCATGTAACCCCATGGACTTCAGCCCGCCAGGCTCCTCTGTCCATGGACTTTTCCAGGCAAGAATACTGGAGTGGGTTGTCACTTCCTTCTCCAGGGAAGAAGTTTTTAACCAAGAAATACCATGCACTAAGCAAAAAGGAAAAAAAAAATTAATAAAATGAACTGCTCTGGTATTAATTTTTATATATTAAAATATACCAAAAAGCCAAATGCAATAAGCATACATGTCTATACACATATTGTTTCTGTGTATCAATGTTGTTAATTTGGAGTTAATTTCCTAGTGGATTTCTGTGATGCAGTAAGATGCCTATATTTGTGTCCTTGTTAATGCTACACTACTTAAAGAATGCATTTGATAATATTGCTACATAAAGCGCCTTGTGAAAAAGAACGAAAAATTTATGTACAACACAAATAAGTGACAGAGAACTGTTGCCCAGAGTATTAAGAAGTCATAGAATCAACAAGAAAAAACATTTCAGCCGACTGGACAGATGCCTCCCAAAAGAAATCCAAATGAACAATAAACACATGAAAGGAAATCAGTGCTCAAGGAAGTGTAAATTAAGACCCCAGGAAGATGTCACTACGCACTCACCAGAGGAGGCAAATGGAAAAGCTGGACAGTACCAAGGGTACAGTATCAAGTGGGATTATGAGACAGGGAGAATTCTTACCTTGATGATGGGAGATATATATATATATATATGAAAAGTATACACATACAGCTCTGCACATTTCCAACAATGTTCAAGGTGGCATTATTTATAATACACTGAAGACATAACCATTAAAATAAGTTATAGGATGCATTTTTATGCAGTGAAATTCTATATATTATACCACAGCTACACATAATAGACATTAAGGAACAAAACACCAAAAAACATATATGATTCATTTATATAAAGTTAAAAAATTGGCAAGATTAAATACTATCATTTAAAAATAATACATAGACATTTATTGAAATTTATTCAGGGACTTTATACTTGATTAAATTTTGTACATATTCATTGTTTATCAAAAAGAATGTGTATTCTCTTTTTTGGTTAAAGGATTTTATATGCAAATATAAATGCAACATATAAATATATATGCATATATAAATGCAATAAGCATACATTCTACAATCTTCTGTGTATCAATGTTAATTTGTTAATATCACAGATATCTGTGATGCAATATGATGTTCACGTAAGTTTCCTTATTAATGCTAAAGAATACTTTTTATAATTAATATTGGTACATGAAGTTCTTTATTGTTGTTGCTTAGAATTTGCCTGGCATATCTTTTTCTAGCCTTCATTTTCTGTATTTTAGTTGTTTAACTGTTTCTTAATGTTTGTTTTTAATTGTCTAATTAATAACAGACTGGTTAGCTAGTGAAGCAGCAAAGTGCTCAGATTAAGTAAGAGGTGATTAAACTATAATATGGTCCAGTAATCTAGTCTGGAGCATCAGCAAATTTCATCTTGAGGTTACTGCTGGGAAAGCATCTCTCCGGTATCCAAAGCATCTGCATTTAAAAACAGGATTTTGTTGATATAAAGTAAGCTTATTGTTCTATTCCTTTCACTTTTCAAAACAGTTTATTTTTTTACTTTTTTTTTTTTTTTCAAAACAGTTTAGAGCAATAACTGTTTATAAAACCAGTCATTTGCAGATTATTTATATTACTTTATTTTTTAAATGTGATTTTTAAAATTTTTGATATTTTTATTACATTGATATTTTTATTTTTTAAATGTGATTTCTAACTTGTAACCACTAGGTTTTTTCCTTCATTTTCAAGCAAAAGTTTCACACTTTGTGGGCTGGTAACTTTGTAAATGAGAGGGTTTACTAGAATTGGGGAAGAGGAGGGAAGTTTGACTGAGTTAGATCTGTGATCCAATTAGGGGTGGGCTGACTGAATTAAAATTCTGATAGTACTTATACAGCCTGTTAATCACTTGATTTTTCATTTAGAGATTCTCTCCTAAAAAGAGCATCTTTCTGGGTCTTGGTGTATCTTCACTTTAAACCTGGATTTCAGACTAGCAGAATAAAAGTTACTTTTTTCTCCTTTAAAGTATAAGGAGGTATAAAGATTAAGGTAATAACTTTTTGCAGCAAAATGTGATATTTTTTTTTTCCTGTTAAAACTCATTCACTCTCTCTCTCATGCATTCACTCATTCATTCATTTGGAAAACACTTATGTGCACCTATTGGTGCCAGGCACTGCTTTAGGAAATATAGCCAGACACCAGTTTCCAGGAAGGCTGCAGGGATCTAGACCCAGAGAACAAGGGAGAGGATTAGGGTTACCTAACAGTGTGTTCACGTCTTCTAATACACGGAAAGCTCAATGTAAGGTCACAGTCAAAAGCAGCTCAGTACATCTGCTGGGGAGAGATGAGGAGTCCTCTGAGAAAAACAGCTTCTATTTTCTCAGGGAAGTCAGATGATTATCCATTCCTGGGAAACAAAATGAGGGAAAGGAGGGTGGAAGAGGTGTGTAGATTAGAAGAAAGGAGAATGTGGCAAATTATAATACTGCAGAGTGGGAAAATAAGCAATTAGGAGAGTGTAAGAGGACTGCTGGGTAGAATAAAGGGCTCACCTAGATTTCTGTGGAAATGACTTTAAAATGAGGATTCTTAGTTATGTATGCTTTTTGCCAGCTGACTGGGCGAATTAGGTTTTTAAGTTAATCTTACTTTATCTAATATTTTCAAGTCATTTAAATAAAAAAATTTTAAAGTTTTGGCTTTTCACTATTACTTTAAAATTATTAAGCAAACTTTTTAGTTTCTTTTCCTTATTAATACTTGCAGACCATTTAAGCTAAAGCTTTTAATTTTGTGGGCTAATTATATTTTAAGTTGGTGTTAATGAAACTACAGGGGTGGTTATATAATCATGGTTGGAGACCAAAAGGTTATGTGGTTGAATGGGAGATGAATGAATCCAGGTGACTGACTCAGGGCTGGTAAGTTGGAACATATTAATAAAAAACCAGAAGGGTTTTCTAATTTGTGTCACCACCTTGCCATTCATGTCATTCCTCCACTTCAGAGTGCGCTAATCATTCATTCATTCAACAGATACTTACTCAGCACCTATTATGTGCCAGGCACTGTTCTATATGCAGAGGATACACCAGTGAACAAGAAAGACAAGGTTTCTGCTGTCCTGGAACTTATGTTCTAATACAGGAAGATAGACAATAATAATAAAAGTATTATTAATAATAACAATAATTAACATCTGGTTAGCAAATACTGTCTGCTGAAAATTTTAAGCACTAGTATTAATTCACTTAATTCTTATAATAACATTATGAGGTGGAAACTAGAATTATTCCCATTTAATACAGGAGGAAACTGAGGGCAAAGGGTAAATATCTTGACTGAAGTCACAGTTAGGAAAAGGCAGATCTAGATTTCAGAACCGAAACAGGCTGGCTATAGGTTCCTTGCTCTTAATGACTTTGCTACGCTGCCTCTCAGACAAGAAACGAGGAAATAAACAATCAAACAATACATTCAGAAGTGTTTAGTACTATGACAAAATAAAACAGGGTGATGTGATGCTATTTGTGTATTGGCAGGATGGGGGTGTAAAAGTAGATGTCAGGAAACCTGAGGAGGTCGTCTTTGAGTTGAGACTTGAAGAATGGTAGTACAGCTACACCGAGGCACATACAACAGAGAAAAGCCAGTGCAAAGAAATCTAGTCTGTGAAACAGAAATGCAGTGTTGCCTATGGCTAGAGCTTAGTGTGTAGCACAATGATTAGAAGTGAAACCAGGGAGATAGGTAGGAACCAAACCCTAAAAACTCTCTGGTCAGGTCACATTAAGAAATTTGATTTTTATTCTAAGTGCAGTGAATTTTTATGCAGGAGAGTAACACTACCTGATTCACGATTTTAAAAGATCCCTCTCATTTTTATATGCAAAGTTAACTGTGGGAGAAAAGTGGGAGCAGGAAGATCATTAGGGGACAATTACAATCCAGGTAGAAAATGACGGTGGCTTGGACTAAGGCAGTGGAATGAAATTTGGGGTATATGCTGAAAGTAGAATAGGGAAGACTTGCAAGTAAACGGGATGAGAAAAGTGAAGGAAAAGGAATTTAAGCAGGAGGCCTGGGATTCTGGTTTGAGTAAGTAGCCTGATGGTAGTCGTGTCCTTTACCGAGACGTGGAAGGTTAGGAGAGTAATACCTTTGTTGAGAAAAATCAAGATTAACAACTTGAATTTTATGAGGGAAGCATTTTCTAATGCTTTGTTTCATTTAAAGTTCAAAGAAAGGGTTCTGGGGGCGTGAGTGGGGGAAGCTTTTTTCTGTTCGATATTATGAGCTCTTTACATTTGAAACTAAGTTGGGGGAGTTGAATTTTCATTTGTTTAACAAATATCTACTGAGCATCTACTGTGGCCAATGATTATGTGATTAGATACCAAGTTGAACTAGAAAGGCAAACAAAATCCACGCTCCCAGGGGGCTTTTGGTGGGGGAAGGAGTTAGGACGATACGTGATTTCTTTATTTTCCTGTTGTTACCTTATGAAAACTTCACCTAACGCATGAGTAGCCATCTTACAATACTAACTGCATCTAGGGCTCCTGGCAGTTTGGCCCACCGTCCTAAACGTTCAATGTCGGTTAGTATATAAATAAATCTAAACAGTGACACCTCCCCTCCCACTAGAACTTAGGCTTTTTTTAAAAGTAAAAATTTTAACGAACGTTACGAATACAACCTTCGTTGTGAAGACTAATATTTTTGCAGGAATGGTACCTTTATAAAGATCGTGGTTGCCCCCGTACATATTTGTTCTTTCTTCATATCCAATTAAATGCAAATACTACTTTCCGTAGCCCAACTCTCTAGGCTTGTTGGGTCTAGATCAGGAGAAAGGAAGCAGGAGCCGTTGGATTTTAAACAGTTTGGTGTAATCCTTTTCTATGCTCTCTCGCTAGCCGGGTGTTTGGTGTCGGCTACCCGCGGCTCTCCGTTCACGCAGTACCGGAATGAAGGAATCTGGGAGGGAGTCGGGAAAGGAAAAGACGGAAGAGACATTAACTGGCTCTCGAAGGTACAAACCGACGTTCACAGTCTACTCCAAACGACGGATTTCAAATGCCCGCCCCCTGGACAGTTTCAGCCCCGCCCCTTGCGTCGTCACTTCAATTTCCACCTTGGTCTCCGCTGATTGGTCCTTGCCTCCGCCTGCGAAGGGCGGCAGAAGAGTTCGGGGTTTGCTTCCGGGTCTTGGGCTTTTTTTTTTTTTGGCCGCGGGTGCAGAGGTTTCTGGGAGCAGAGTCATGATGGCGTCTGTATGATCTCCGGAGGCAGCGGCGTCGGAGCTCGGCCAAAGTGAGCGGCAAGACGAAAGCGGACTGCGGGTTGGGCCGTAAGGGGCAGTTGGCGGCGGAGGCAGAGAAACCGGTGCGGGCGGTGGAGGCGCCAGAGCTCCAGACGAGGATAGTCGAGTGTGGGTGGGGCCGGAAAGGGGCAGTTGCGGGCGGAGGCAGAGAATCCAGTGCGGGCCGAGCAGGCCCCAGAGAGGCTGGACGGGGAAAGCGGCATGTGGGCGGGGCCGGAAGGGGCAGCTGGGGGCGGAGTCAGCTAACCCGGTTTAGGCCGCAGAGGCCCCGTAGCTGCCGACAGGGAGAGCGGGCTGTAGGTGGGGCCGGAAGGGGCAGCTGGGGGCGGAGTCAGAGAGCCTGTACGGGCGGAGGCGGCGGCGGAGCTGCAGGCAAGCGGTGGCGCTTGGCCCCTAGCGAGCGTGTCCGTGGTCTCCGGGCCGGTCGCCGAGAGCGCAGCGCCAAGGCGGCTCTGCAGAGGGCCGCCCCTCGCCCCCTGGGATAGGGGAGAAGAGTCAGCGGGTTCCCTGTGATAGCCTGGAGGTGAACTCCCCGCCCCAGGGATGATTCTCTGTTGGGGGAGGCGGCGGTGCTCCCCTGCGGCCTGCAACCCTGTTTCTGTCTCTCTGGATACATCCCTCTCCCCCCGCCCCCCTTTTTTTCCGGAAAATCTAGAGAAGTATATCGTTTCCCCCTGACACTTGCTTTTCTGACGCTTGAGGATGTTTCAGTAACCACAAACGGGTCCCTAAGTTTTGGTTATCAGAGTTCTTTGAGGGTGGGCTCTTGTGTTTCCAGCATTTCATAAATAGTAACTTGCAAAAGATCTGATTTATATTATGTTGGCTGCTGCTGGAGGAAATTTGATCAACAAAAGATTGTTGGAGATATTTGCCCTATGTAACTGTCTTTGAAGTTTAGCACACTTTTTTCTAGAACACTCAGTAACTGTGTCAGTGATTTTTTTTTTAAAGATGTTTTTGTGGTTGCTCACCTGTTCTGTGTGAGGCTTAGATGAAATGGGGGTAAGGAGTCTGGTGGCATGAGGTTGAGTGGAGATGTTTAAAACTCAGACGTGACTGTACTCTATTTTACAAGGGTTTTGATGTGTCAAATCTCCTGATATAATAATTTTATGAGGAATATCCCCATTCCGCAGATGACAGAAACTTAAACTTGGTGACTTGCCAGGGGTCACAGATGTTTGAGGGAATGAGCTAGGGCAGTTATTTCACAAGGATGGATATTGATTAATGCTTTTCAAAATGAGAGTTTGTTAAAATAACTTGGCACTGTTTTTCTTCAAAGCATAAAAGATGACAACAGCAGCTCGGCCAACTTTTGAACCTGCAAGAGGTGGAAGAGGAAAAGGTGAGGGTGATTTGAGCCAGCTCTCAAAGCAGTATTCAAGCAGAGACCTCCCCTCTCATACAAAGATAAAATATAGGTAATGAAGCCTTTTATTTTTTTCTTGTTTCACAAGCAAGACCAAATCTGTTAAATGATATGGTCATGAGATAGCGTGTTTGGGTTATTATCACTCAAGTTATCTATTTTCATAGGGGTAGAATGTAGTAGTGTTTCTGACACCAAAATTATGCTCCATGATTTGAAAGTGCTACCAGATATTCCTTAAGCAGAAATTCCAGTTTACCAGGAATTTCTATATGTAGATTGAACAATGACTAGTAACACATTCTGTCAGGAGGAGTAAGCACTATCAATACTAATCAGTATGAGGTTAAAAGTGTTGCTGTAACAAGCCCTGAGTTAGCATACTGACGACGACAAGTGAAGGCGTTTTGATCAGCCTGCTGCCTTACTGTGGGAAAGTGTGTTGATTTAGTTTGAGGTTATTGACATCACAGGATGCCTCTTAGTAACCTTCAGATTAGACTAATGATCTTGTTGATTCCCCTAGTGGAATTTTATGCTTTAGGGACTCAGGATAAAGTTGTGTTTCTTGAATTGTCTTCTATTATTACAGCCATTTGTTTTTTAGAAGTAACTTTGCCTTGTTCTGTTTCTACTTTAGACAGACCACTCAGGATGCCCCTGAAGAGGTTCGAAACCGTGACTTCCGGAGAGAGTTGGAAGAGAGAGAGCGAGCTGCTGCAAGAGAAAAAAACAGAGATCGGCCAACCCGAGGTACCAACACTCCCTTAGACATTTCTCTCATGACATTATGTTGACAAATAGTTTTTCTTTCATGTAGTAATAGGAATAGATTATTATTTTTGTTTGTTTGCTTTTAAAATTGGGTAAGAGCTGTAGCAGTTACTTGAAAGATTAGATTGGATTGGATTGATTGGATTAGATTACATTGGGTTGGATTAGAGATGACAGTGAAATTGATACCAATTTCATCTTTTTATGCTTCTTATTAGAACTAGGGTATATTTAGCAACCATTCTTTCAATTCAGATTAAGGAGTTTTTGACTACTTACAGCAGCCAGACTTTTTAAGTCCCCATGGTTTCTGTCTATGAAGTTCTTCCATTTTTATTTTTAGCATGTGTAAAACTATATCCTAAATTTCCTGAGGCCACAGTTCCCATACTAAAATCAGTACTTTTGTTAACTCATTCAGCAAGTATTTGTCTAAGACTTATTTGCCTGCCCCTGTTGTTATAATCCCTACTGTCAGGTTTAAGATCTAAGCTCTCTGTGCCCACAAGTCCCTAAAATGTTACCGGAAATGCAGGATTTGATTCAGTGAGCTAACTAATGTTTGTTTTCTCCCAGAACATACAACCTCCTCTTCAGTGTCAAAGAAGCCCCGATTGGACCAGATTCCTGCTGCCAACCTTGATGCAGATGACCCCCTAACAGATGTATGTTTTACTTCTTCCTCTCATCTGCATGTAGTAATTTACTTACCATTTATCTGAAATACTTTTTAATTTACTTTTTTAGCTTTAAGAAGCAATTTGTATTTACTTACTATTATTCAGTTACAGCTCTGACTTCAGTTTATTTTAAAACAAAAAAAGCATTATCTTGTTAATCAGATTTCAAGTTTGATCTCTAGAGAGCCAGAAAGGTGTGCTTCCCTAAAAAATAATTCCCTGTGTTAAACCATGGAAATGGATAGCTCTGCCTCTTCAGACTGGGCTCTTCATCAGTAGCATCCCCTCCAGTGAACGTAGGGACCTTTCCCTATTCTCAACCAGTGTTGCCTCTTCCACGCGTTCAGTGGGCATAATGGCTCCCTCTGTGTTTAGGGAGGCATGTGATCTAAGTGGAAGGTTTTTAAGGATTGGCACTTTCATTAACATTCAAATTTAGTGGAACCCCACAGACCCACTAAATTTGTGGTTTTCTACATACAGAGAAAAGTCTTAAAGGGTAGCATCTAATTAAGCATATATGGTAGTAATTCTAGAATTGATAGACTAAATTAAAAATTAACATAGTAATTCAGTATAAGAAACTCAGTTTTAAGTGAGATTTAATGATTATTCATTTGAAATTATTTTACTCTGAGAATTTAGCACCCTGTTCTGTACTTCCAATTATTCTTAGACTTCCTAGTTGTTTTGAGCAGTATTAAAGTGTTTTGACCCTCAGGGTCAAAGTATGTAGTTAGTGTGTATCAGTGTAAAGTGTTCCTTCTCCAGTTTTACAGTTATTTTCATGTGTAAATCCTTATTTGATCATGTAAATTTGAAAGATACTATTAGCTGCTATAATGTCTAAAATACATTTTAAGGTACATTTTAGTAAGTAGTCATAAGCTACTTGTGAGGTTTTATTTCACTTTTTGTTTGGTTGCTGATCTAATTTTATTTAGCTACATTTATCTTTCCCACTGGGAAAATTAATCCTGCTCCAAAGATTTGATAAGTGCCATTTTTATGGAAAAAAAATGACTTATGCCTATTTTGTGTCTACCCTCCTTTGCCATCACCATTCTTTTTTAGGAGGAAGATGAAGATGAAGATTTTGAAGAGGAGAGTGATGATGACGACACTGCAGCTCTTCTTGCAGAGCTGGAAAAAATTAAAAAAGAAAGAGCTGAAGAGCAGGCCAGGAAGGTAAAACCAGCATATTAAATGTTTTTACATCTTCTCACATAAATTATAGCAGAAATGTTGTTTAATTCAAGTAGTAGCACCTTCGTAGAAAGCAGTGGCACCCCACTCCAGTACTCTTGCCTCTAAAATCCCATGGATGGAAGAGCCTGGTAGGCTGCAGTCCATGGGGTCGCTCGGACACTGGACACGACTGAGCGACTTCACTTTCACTTTTCACTTTCATGCATTAGAAAAGGAAATGGCAACCCACTGCAGTGTTTTTGCGTGGAGAATCCCAGGGACGGGGGAGCCTGGTGGGCTGACGTCTATGGGGTTGTACAGAGTCGGACACGACTCAGCAGTAGCAGTAGTAGCACCTTATATTAGAAATCATCCTTGCCAGGTCTAGATGTTATAGCACCTGTAGGTCTGTAAATCTGGTAATTTCTGTGACATCCTAAGTCTCCTAGTTAGGTTAGAAATTCTTTTGAAATGGTTTAAACATGCTTTAGGCCTAGTCATTAAATTGTTCTTCACTCATTTATTTGTTCAACAGACATTTAGTCAATGTCTATTAAGTGTCAGAAGAATAAAAGATGACTAGATGTAGTCATTACCTAGGAAGAACCCACAGATATAATGAAACCATCTTTACCTCTGTCCTTGTCTTCTGCCCCAGTCTTCTTTCCAGGCACTTGCTGAGGCCGTCTGTCAATAAATTTTATGTAACCTAGTTTCTGAGTCCCCACAGTCTCTCTATTTGGAAGGAAAGAATGTCTAACTCAAAGACAGATAAATTAAATAGGATCCATAGTATGTACATTTATTACATAATTACCCACAGTAGTAACAATAAGAGATAAAACTTAGGAGTCAAGAGTGAGTGAGTGCACTGACCATTTGTAGATCAATGCAAATGGTTTGAACTCTGTTTGAACTCTGTTCTAAAGGATATGCAGAACTAGTCAATTTCAGCAGGAGATGGTAGGGTTGAGGGTGCATTTTAGAAAGATTACTCTGGCCAAAGTGTGGAGGATGCAAGAAAGAACTGATTAGAGGGCTGTTTCAATAATCCTCATATCCTGTTAGGAGAGTCTTACATGCTCGGAGTTGAATTTGAGAGATGTTAACTATCAGGGAGATAAAGTTGACCAAAGAAAAGTGACAGATTAGCTGTGGCAGCTCCTGGGTCTGTGTGAGCGCCGTACAGTAATTCAGGGAACGTGGAAGGATGGCATGCTTCAGTGCAGAGGAAAGAAATGATGAGTTCTGTTTGGAACATGTTGAATTAGACACACTGTGAGACCCTCAAGTAAATCTATCTGCCTCCACTTTCAACCGGAATAAAGCAAAAAAATTTTTTAAGTGGGCTTCTTTGTAAGATTTTATTTGAACCAAGAATTGTTCGTTTAGAAAAAGGAAAAAGACTGATGTAGGCTTTGCTTGGAACCTAGGGAGGTAGAACTCATGTGGGTCAGAAGGGCCAGGGAAGAATTGAGAAAATAGGTAGAATTGGGGATAGGCTTTGAAGACAGAATTCAGATTGGAAGAGTAAAAACATTAAAGATACAATTCGTGTCAAAATTTGGCATAGGATAGCAAAACTCCAATAGAACTATAAGACCATTCCTATGCCTATGCACCACAAGAGGGCAGTTTTTCTATTCCAAATTCTTGTGGCCTTCCTAACAGCTGTGGATACAGAAAGAGACAATTAAATGCATTTGGAGCATAAACATTTATTTAAGGAGCATAAGCATTTTAGACAGAAGTTCTTGGCAATTTTGCAAGATGCATCTGATTTCTTTGTACAAATATGTGTTGGTGTATTTTGGAGTCAGATGACAGTTTTGTACCTGTTTCCCTATCTTGCTTTCTAGTGGCTGGCTTTTGAGGTGTTTCAAAACATTTTCAAACCAGTCAGCCTATGTTAGGAACTGGGAAACTTTCTATAAAGGACTAGATAGTAACTATATTAGGCTTGCAGACCACATAGCCTCTGTCACAACTTTTCAACTCAGCTGATTGTAGGGTAAGCAGCCATAGGAATCATAAATAAATGAATGAGACTGTACCAGTAAAATTTGTTTACAAAACAAGATGGTTTGGATTGGAGTAAACCACAGGCTGTCCATCCTGTATACCCATGGTCATGAAACACTGTACCTGGTACTGGAGTATGGAAAGAGTGGCACCTTTTTCCCCAGTGCTGTGTGTGGCAATCAACCAATAACTCTAAAGGAAATAATAGGAAATTGTTCTTGGTAATAATAACTTGTCACCAGTCCTAGAGATGCAAGTTTACATTGTTACTGAGTCAAAAGATGATTTATAATCGGCTATATTGACCCTTCTTTAGAAATTGAGATAAATTGTTTTGCTAAATGTCTTTTTAATGTTTAACATGTTCTTAAATGATTAGAATGTTTACTGATATACTCTAAGCAATTATGTAACTTTGTATGTAATTCAAGAAAAAATATGTTTAAATATGCAACTCAAGAATTTCAAAGTCAGAAGGAGACTAATGAATGCTAACAAACTTGAACTATTTATAACGAAAGTGCCAAATTATTTGAGTAAATGAGACTTTTTTGGTATATCTTTAAAAACAAAAAGTACTATCTTGATGCTTATCCCATCTCTCCCTAAAAATCCTAACAGTCTTTTAAAATATGAGTTATGATAATAAGATTGATGCCAGAGTTAATATAAGTAAATGAATCTTTTACTTATGAATCTTCCCATATCCATTGATAGGAACAAGAACAAAAGGCTGAAGAAGAAAGGATTCGTATGGAAAACATTCTGAGTGGAAACCCTCTTCTTAATCTCACTGGCCCATCCCAGCCTCAGGCCAACTTCAAAGTTAAAAGAAGGTATTGTACAGTAAATAAGTTGGAGATTTCATGTATATGTATACAGTACAGATTATATATAAAATAAAGTTGTATGTGTAGTTTTTTTATTGTATTAAACTATATGGTGGTTCTACCTTGTTTGGTGCAGATAGGAATGTTTGGAGGTTGAAACATGTCTTTAATGTGCAGATCACATTTGACCTAGCTCTGCTCAGCTTTTCACATTTCTCTGCACTGCACCAGTGATGACTTACAACCCTTTTCAAAGATGCCCATGTTCTTTGCTGATTTTCCACATTCAGTTTCCTCTGACATGCATACATCCACACACAAACACACATTGTATAGGCTTTCATTTGATACATGTTTGTGAGAACCCATATATTGCATATATGAGTTTATGTTTTATATGCTAGGTGATATTTTGAAATAATAGTCTTTATTTTCTCTAAAACATGTATTTAAGCCCATCCCGGGCTGCCTGTTTTTTTTGTTGTTGCTGTTTTTCAATTTATACATTATGAAAGCCAGCCAAGAGAATCTTAACCGGAGTCCTGCCCTAAGCTCTTCAGCTGCTCTTTCTTTGTGGTTAATGTAGATGTGGGCCAACATATGAGCCTTAATTATTATACCCTAATAGTTTCTTCTTTTGTCCTAAATTGTTAAATGGTAAGAGTATATATAAAATCCTTAAAACCACGTCATGTAACTATAGTGACTTGCCCAGTTATCCTTGAGACCTGTCCATACTAATCAGGGTAGTACCAGGTGCCGCCGCTTTGTTTTTGACCTGAAAACATTAAATATGCAGTTTCTGCTTTTTTAACTCAAAGTTTCTTATACTGGAGAAATAATGAGAATATTGTATATATTCTAAAATAGGGATTACCCTTCCTGTTACGAAAAAGCAAGCCAACCACCTCTTAAAAATTACTTATTCTTTTGGGTATAATTGCAGCATCAAACGACATGTGTGTTGAGCATGAGGAAGCTTTGCAGTTCACCTGATGTTTTTATCTCTTGGTACAGGTGTTGTAAGATTGTTCTATTATTTTTTCTTTCAGGTGGGATGATGATGTTGTCTTCAAGAACTGTGCAAAAGGTGTAGATGATCAGAAGAAAGACAAAAGATTTGTAAATGATACGCTTCGATCTGAATTTCACAAAAAGTTCATGGAGAAATACATTAAATAGTACAGTTTTATGTGCTGAATTGAAGGCTATAACATGTAAATGATCTGACTTCATTTTGATTTATTTTTCCCTCCCCACCCGTGTCTAAATTGTGTATAGGCTTCCCTAGTTTTTAGTTCCAAAGTATCTTTTCCTTTATTGATTAATTACTTGGTAAGGACTTGGGAATTGGTTTAACCCAGTTTCCATCTCAATATTTCCAGTCATGTGTTTTCTCTTAAATATGGGAAAAGAAACCTGCTTATAATAAATATTTTTAATAATCTAAATAGCCAAATCTGTGTCCCCAACTTGTTTGTTGAAATGTATGCAGCTAATAAAACATTGCATATTTTCTTCTGTGTGTTGTATTTCTTTGCATGTTAGCTTTTTCTCATCATATCTCAAGTCAGTTAATTCATGTCTCCTGTATCTTTTGAAAAGTGTGATGAAAGATTAAAGGGATTCCATTTTGGACCACTGTGTTGGTCCAAACACAGAGAGAAGTGTTGTTGAGCGGAAAGCTCCCCGAGTGCGTGTGTGAGGGAGCATGGGGTATGTCTCACTTTGGGGTTGCCCCTTTCTTTTCTCTCAGCCCCAGACAAGAGCTTCTTAAGTGTGCCCAGGAGTGGCATTCACCTGTGTTCTGGATACCCGGCTGCCATGTTTCCCTTGAGTGAGAGTTTGCACAGTGACACTAGATGCAAAGCCTGGGAGAGTTTAACATCAAACAATATATGAAATAAAACCTTTGGAAACACGATATGGATACGGGAAATAGGAGCATTTACACAGATGGGAAATGAAGTTTCCCTAAACCTTGGCTAGGATTTTTATGGTTGTCATTTTATTAGAAAATGGGAGACTGGAAATTGAATCTTCTACAGGTAGAGACCCATTCATAGGATTCCTCTATTGTAAATGATGTTAAACTTGGTAGGGTTAAAGGTAAAACCTTGAAAGCAAAAACAACTTGTTATTTATCACTGGCTGTTTATTTAAACTCCTCTAGGATCCCAGTGGAAGCTTGGACACGGGTTAACCTGAGTCCAGAGGAGAACTGGAATTACCGCCCAGGTCTTGACCAAGTTTATGCCCTGTGTTTTTGGTTTTTCTCCCAACTGAGCAATTTATGTTGACGACTGAATACCTTGACAAGTGTACTCTTTTTTTTTTTTTTTTAATTTGGCTGTGCTGGGTCCTAGTTGGATCTGGTTCCCTGATCGGGGATCAAACCTGGGCCCCCAGGATTGGAAATGGAGTCTTAGCCACTGAACCACCAGGAAAGTCCCTTGATTAGTGTTTTTTAAAAACCTTTTATAATACTGAAATGTTTTTGTCTACAACTTCCAATTTCTAAAGTGCCTTCACTGTCATTTTCAATTTTCTTCATAGCAATATTTACATAGGAAGGAAACACTGGGTTATTCAAAGCTAAGGAAAGGAAATTCAGGCTCAGTGATTGGATCAGCATTAATACATGGTGGGACACATGTGAGTGTCTAAAACTACGTGAAAATGTGCGTACAGAAGTGAGAAGCATTATTTAGATGTCCAAAAGTAGTTCTTGGGATTATGGGTAAAGTCTTGAGGAAAAGAAGTAGCAATTAATCATAAAACTTTTTAGTATATAAAAGGCTTATAACTCATACTCAAGGGCTCAATTTAGGTGCACCCTTACTCTGAGATCCACTTACTTCAGATAACCTATTGGAACCCAATAGGTTCAGGAAGAATCAGAGTAAAACTAATTTCAATGATTTTTTTAATCCATTTTCCTAATGTTTTCCAATGTGAGACATTATGTAACTGGTCATAGATCAAGGACACATAAAAATGGTACAGTTTCAGTTCTCAGATTTATAAAGCCAGTAACAGCCTTCCTTGCAAAAATGCCTAAAGTTCTCCTTGCAGCACATCTTGCGTAGGTGTGGCTGAGGAAACCGTCTAATCCTGCCAAGAGCCCGGACTTGGAAGCAGGGTGGATGTGAATGAGAAGCCCAGCTCTGTCACCTCGGGTTCCACTAAAGGGAACTAGCTAACATTTCACCAAATGTACTTGTGCTATATGCATGTAATCAACACTGCTCCCTGTAAGACAGGTGTCATTATTTTCTGTGTTTTATAAACAAGGAAATTGAAGTTTCTAAGAGAAATTTAAAAACAAGCCAAGTAATAAATCCTTAAGAGAATAAGGCCAAGATTCAAACCTTGCCGTGTCTATTTGCAACCCATCCTCTTAACTGCTTGGAGAAGGAAATGGCAACCCATTCCAGTGTTCTTGCCTGGAGAATCCCATGGACAGAGGAGCCTGGCAGGCTACAGTCCTTGGGGTTGCAAGAGTTTGACACAACTTGGCAACTAAACCGCCACCACCACCTCTTAACTGCTATGCATGACTTTCTCTTTGTGTGAAATAGCCCTTCTGACATTTCTCACCTATGTAACAGCAGTAACCAGGGTGATGAGTAAGGGGATTTGATGGGAATCAATTTAAGGTTAAGCACCTGGCAGATATATGGTAGGGATTTCATCCATGTTCTCTTTCTACCTGCCTCTTCTAGCATATAGCATGGGCTGCTGAAAAGTTTGAATGCCTGTTGTTTGTTCTATCATAAAAATGTGCGTGTGTGTGTGTGTGTGTGTTAGCCACTCATTCGTGTCCAACTCTTTGCGACCCCATGGACTGTAGCCCACCAGGCTCCTTTGTCCATGGGATTCTCCAGGCAGGAGTACTGGAGTGGGTTGCCATTTCCTTCTCCTACAGTTTTGAATTAAGAGGTTCCCAATTCCTTCAGTGGAGAAGACAATGGCAACCCACTCTGGTACTCTCGACTGGAAAATCCCACGGACAGAGGAGCCTGGTGGGCTGCAGTCCATGGGGTCGGTAACAGTCAAACACGACTGAGCAACTTCACTTTCACTTTTCCTTTCATGCATTGGAAAAGGAAATGGCAACCCACTCCAGTGTTCTGGCCTGGAGAATCCCAGGGACGGCGGAGCCTGGTGGGCTGACGTCTATGGGGTCGCACAGAGTCGGACACAACTGAAGGGACTTGGCAGCAGCAGCAATTCCTTCAGAGGGCTTCCTAGGTGGCGCTAGTGGTGAAGAAGCCACCTGCTAGTGCAGGAGACTCAGAAGATGTGGGTTTGATCCCTGGGCCAAGAAGATCCTCTGGAGAAGGAAATGGCGACCTACTCAAGTACCCCTGCAGGAATAACCCCATGGACAGGGGAGCCTGGCAGGCTACCACAGGGTCACAAAGAGTCAGATGTGGCTGAGCACCCTCTCAACCCTTCAGAGTTTACCTTGGGTTATAAGTATGGCCTCAACAGGGATTGATTGGTTTTGCTTGGTTACTAGGATTCAAAACCCACTAGGGACTTCCCCGGTGGTCCAGTGGTAACACTAGTGCTCCCAAAGCAAGGGGTCCAGGTTTAATCCCTGGTCAAGGAACTAGAGCCTGCATGCTGCAACTTAAGACCCAGAACAGCCAGATAAATAAAATACTTTTTTAGAAAGTAACTAATAGAAACTCAAGTGAAATAGAGGCTTATCTTTTTTATTTTTTGGAATTGAAATATATCTGATTTACAAAGCTGAGTTAGTTTCAGGTGTATAGCAAAGTCATTCAGTTACAACCTTCTGACTTTGTCACAAGGAAGGGCTCTCACGTCATCCTGAAATTTCCTCCAGGCTCACACCCCGTTGAAAGTCCAACTCTTGGCCTCAGAGGCCTATTTCCAGAGTGTAGGTTAAATCAGCAGTGGGTGCTGAGTCACTCTCTGGAAGCCTTGACTTCAAACAAGCCCCAGTGGGAGAAAAAGCTGTGGATGAGGAGAAAACTGAGATAACAGAAGTGGCAAAGCTCACAGAACATCGACTCGCGAGCCCAGGCGGTGGGCCTGCAGACCAGGCTCCCTACCTCCCTCCAGCCCCGGGAGAGCTGCTCCCTTGCCACCTTCCTATTTAAAGCCTTCGACAAGCAGTAAGGAAAATGCTGGAAAATCAGCTCTGTCAAGATAGCTACAGAAAATGGAAAACGTATAGTCATAAACCTAATAGGAAATGTGGGTAATATTCCACTGCAGGGCATTAATAAAATACAATACATGTAGCAAAACATATGTTCCTGGGTGGGATGACTCAATAAGGGAAGATGTAAGTTCTTCAACCCCTAAAAAACTTTATGAAATTTCAGAAGGTTGGGATATTTTTCATGGATATTCTGACCAAATTGCCTAACATTTTTCTGTTAAAATAAGTTTGTAAGAATAGCCAGGAAAAAATTCTGGCAAGGAAACATAGTGAGAGGGATTTTCTCCACCAGTTAAAAACAAAATGTACAAAGAAACCAAAACAGAAAGAGACATATGTACCCCAATGTTCACTGCAACACTATTTACAATAGCTAGGACACGGAAGCAACCTAGATGTCCATCCACAGATGAATGGATAAGGAAGCTGTGGTACATACACAGAATGAAATACTACTCAGTCATAAAAAGGAATGCATTTGAGTCAGTTCTAATGAGGTGGATGAACCTAGAGCCTATTATACAAAGTAAGTCAGAAACAGAAAAGCAAATATCATGTATTAATGCATATATATGGAATCTAGAAGGAGGGTACTGATGAACCTGTTCGCAGAGCAGCAATGGAGATGCAGACAGAGAAGAGATTTACGGACAGGGGTGGGGGAGAAGAGGGAGAGGGAGAGATGAATGGAGAGTAGCTTGGAGGCACACACACTAACATATGCAAACAGCCAGTCAACGGGAATTTGCCGTATGACCCGGGGAACTCAAACGGGTGATAACCTAGAGGGGTGGGGATGGGCGGCAGGTGGAAGGGAGACTCAAGAGGGAGGGGACATATGTACACTTAATGGTTAATTCATGTTGATGTATGACAGAAATCAAACCAATATTGTACAGCAATCATCAATTAATTAAAAAAAGAAAAAAATTTTAATGTATTAGAAATTTACAAAAATTAGTGTGGTGCTAGCAACAGAAAAGAGAGATGGGAAAAAATGGAACATAAAAAGTCTGAACACAAATGAGGTACATAGAATAATTTTGTAGATAAGAAAAATCTTAACAAGAAAATCAATGGAGTCATTTGCAGCAATATGGACGGACCTAGAGATCATCAGTACTAAGTGAAATAATTCAGAGAAATACAAATATCATATAACATGATATCACATATGTGGAATCTAAAAACAAGATACAAATGAACTTATTTACAAAAGAGAAATAGACTCACAGACATAGAAATATTTAGGATTACTTAAGGGGAAAGAGTAGGGGAGGGATAAATTAGGAGTTTGGGATTAGCATATACACACTACAATATATAAAATAGATAACCAACAAAGACCTCCTGTATAGCACAGGGAGCCATACTCAATATCCCGTAATAGATAAGAATTTGAAAAAGAATAGATACATATATATGTATTAATATAACTGAATCACTTTGCTATATACCTGAAACTAACACAACACTGTAAATCAACTATTCTTCACAAAAAAATCAATGAAGAATGAACTATTCAGTAAATGGTGTCAGTAAAGTTAATGAGTAAGTTAGGTAGAAAATACATGCTAGTGTCAAACACAAGGCCAGAGGAAGACAGACACATTCAGCCAGTAAAGAAAGAAGCCCATTTTAGATTCAGATAATTTAGTACTTTCAAAGTCAGTGGAAGGAAGTAGCCAAGGGTGCAAGCCCTCTGGGCCCCTTGTGCAGGAAAACCGTGAAAACAAAGGAACCAGGTGATGGCAACTCTAAAGCCAGCCACCCTGGTGCAGAGAAGCAACTCAGCCAGCCGCATTTTGTTTCACAGCTTCCAGCTGTGCTACGGGGAGGTGAGGCGGAAAGCCTCAGGCCTCATCAGAACTTGGCCAGGGGAAGCACCCCTTAAAAGACTGAGAATCAAGTGATAAATAACCCAGTAAAAATTCAGGCTCCCAGTGTTGTATGAAAGGAGAGAAGGTTAGCACTCCCCTTGACAAGGATGGAAGAGGCTCTTGGGCCTGACAACACAAAATTCAGGCTCCCAAGACTTCCTGCCAGGCTACAGATCAGCTGCATTTAAGACTTGCCCAGGTGTCTTAATGGAGGGAAGACATGTGCTGTCCTGGGGGCCAGCACGGATCTGTTCCCCTATAGCTACTTCACAAGTCCTCCAGAATAAAGTTCACATGGTTTAAAGATTTAAAGGAAAAAACTAAATCAATGTACTGGTGAAAAATATAGCTAAAATACATGTTTGAGTTGAGATGGACTTTCTATGAATGACATTGAAAGCAGGAAACATTTTGTAAAAAGCTGAATTAATTACTTAAAAAGATTTGGTAGCTCAAAGAACTTAAAATGCCAATATTATGATTGCATTTTCTTACTTAGCAATTTTGTTTTCTTAGAGTTTCATAGTGAGTTTCTTTTCTTCTCCATCGTCTTCATTTTTTAAAAATATTTCATTATATGACATAAGCAGTCAAGTTCTCTTTCTCTTTCCCAGAGCCTTCCAGATGGAGTAGTAGGCCCACCATGAGTGTAATTATAGGTCAGCTTTTCATTCTTTCCCGCATAGAATCCCCTATTTTCAGTGTCCCACGTCTACTTCCTTCTTAATTTGTGCCCCCCTTTTTTTTCATGGAGTACATCCTGAAATAACTTCCTTGGAAAGGATGAGTGAGGGGTAGCATAGCTGAGTCCCTTATGTAGACATCTAACTTTAACCTACCCACCTCACCCTCTCCCCCCGCCACACACACACACACACACAAACACTCAATTGATAGTTTTCCTGCTGTTGTTCAGTCACTAATTCATGTCCGACTCTTTGCGACCCCATGGACTGCAGCACGCCAGGCCTCCCTGTCCTTCACTATCTCCCAAAGTTTGCTTAAGCTCATGTCCATCGAGTCGGTGATGCCATCCAACCATCTCGTCCTCTGTTGCTCCCTTCTAGCTTCAATCTTTCCCAGCATCTGGGTCTTTTCCAATGAGTCAGTTTTTCTTATCAGGTAGCCAAAGTATTGAGAAGTGTGGTTTGAAACAAACTTCTCTTAGAATTTAAATGCTTTGTTCCATGTTCTTCTAAATTTCAGTCTTCTTGAAAATGTTGATGCCAATCATTTTTGTGTTCTTTTATACATGTCCTAGTTTTGGTTTTGTTTTGAATCTCTGCAGTCTCTTGGGATATTCTGGTTTTTTTTTTTCTGTTCCAAAATTCCCCAGTGATATAGCTAGCTGTGTGTCTATCACTACTTATTATGTTTGATTCTCAGTGAGTCCTTTGGCGATTCACAGCCTACAGCTCTAGTAAAATATCTCATCCCTCTGAAAATGCGTTTTCTCCACTTCCTCTATTCTTCTTGTTCAGAATTCCAACTCCTTGGTAAACTAACATTTCTGTCCTTCATTTTTTCTCATAATTTGGTCTCTGTCTTTTTGTTATACCTTCTAGGGCATTTCCTACTATTTATGTTTCAATTATTTCACTGACATTTTTATTTTTTTGCTTAATTTTGGAAATCATGTCCTAGATTTTCAAGATGTCTTTTTATTCTCTGAACTTTCCTTCTATATCTTCATGATTCTCAGCCTTGGCTGCACATTAGAGCTTACCTGGGACCTTTGAACACCACTGATGAGCAATGCTCCATCCAGTTAAATCAAGAGCCTAGGGGTTAACTCCCAGGCAGCCATATTTTTCAAAGCTCTCCAGTAGATACCGATTTTTGTCCTAGTTTGGGGAACATTGCATTATCTTGTTTCCATCTTGACCTAAACTCTTTTTCACCAATATCATATTAATATTAAATATTACATAGTTAATTACCTATTTATCTATTTATTCTATACTATCTACTCATAGATAATCCTTGCCCCGTATTTAACAGGTATAACTCTCAGGCAATAGTCTCAGGCATACAAATATATAAATAGCCATAATTCAATTTAATTTCTATTTCCAGCCTCTTGTTCAGGTTGAAGAAACTCAAACCGAATGGACTAAATTTATTTCAGTTCCAGGTTTAGACGTGAAGTATCTATTGAATCTCCCTTGGGTTACTTACAAAGGAAAGGAAAGAAATGCGTCTGGTCACTCTTTTTAAACCAAGGTACCTCTTGAATAAATTACTAGATGTCAAAATGAAGTGACATCAGCAATATTTTGCCTTTCCTCTCAGCCTTCTTTATGCTAAGAAACAGATGTCATTGGTTCGGATAACACACATATATCAATGCATATATCCTGTCTTTTTAAAAAGTTCTTTTGTGCCTTTGTCTTATCCCTTCTTAGACTGGATTTTTTCCTCTTAAAAGGAGGAACTTCATGTTTTGCATTTAAAGTCTCTAGTACAATGTTTCCCATGTAACAATTATTTTTTCTACACTGAATGCTGTCTTTTTGACAGGCTAGGCCCTGGGACCCTCTATTGAAGTGCTGCAATACTTGAATCTGAACAAATGTCTCCTCGAGCAACAAAATACAAAGAAACTGTAAGGGACAGAAAATAATTGTGTGCACGCACGGTTGGGGTGAATCTGGACAACAAGGTATAAAGAGACCAAAAAGTCCAGCTGCCACTTCAGAAGAGTAGGGAGCCAAAGCAATGTACTACACATGCCCCCTGCATACACCACCACTTAAAGTGGTGGGCAGACCACTTAAACCATCTCTCTAGTCTGACCTGTGGACACATCCCTACCTTCATCCCAAATAAGGAACCAACTCAGCCCCTCTCAGGGAGCAAGCTAACAAGGAACCTGTCACTTGTTCTTGAACCCCTCCTCCTGCAGCAGGGGCCCCAGTAAAGTCTTGCCTGAATGTCGTGCTAGCCTTTGATTAATTTCTACTGATTAAGGAGGCAAAGAACGCTGATCAGTAACATTTGGTACAGGTGTCAGTATGGATGTTCATAAGCTAGTCAGTCTGTGCTCAAAGTAGCTATAATAACATGATTTTAAAGTCAAGCACACACACCCATAGGCACACACAGACACACTTTCTCATAGACACATACACACACACACTCTTTTTTTTCCCCAACCAGTTCCAAACTTACTGCATGACGCTTCTACAAGCTTCCCAGGTAGCTCAGCGGTGAAGAATCCACCTACCAAGCAGTAGACCCATCCCTGGATTGGAAAGATCCCCTGAAGAAGGAAATGGCAACCCACTCCAGGATACTTGCCTGAGAAATCCCATGGACAGAGGAGCCTGCAGACTACAATCCAAGGATCACAGGAGTCAGACATGACTGAACGACTAAACAACAATGGCAACAGCATCCCAATTGCTTTTCCATGGTCCGGGAGGGGGCGTGCTGTCATGGCTGTATCAACTGCTCCCTAAGAAAGGGCAGTGAGAAGGGACTCCCCAGATGCCAGGATAGAAGATGAGGTTGTCTTTGGCAAGGTGGGAAACCAAACTCAGATCTCTGCCTTTTCCTCCTGTGATTCAGGAGGCTCTGGTATTTATACCATATTTTTCAGAATAGTGAGGAAAAGGTACCCTATTATGTTCAGTTCAGTCGCTCAGTCATGTCCGACTCTTTGCGACCCTGTGGACTACAGCACGCCAGGCTTCCCTGTCCATCACCAACTCCCAGAGCTTGCTCAAACTCATGTCTGTCGAGTTGGTAATGCCATCCAACCATCTCATCCTCTGTCATCCCCTTCTCCTCCTGCCTTCAGTCTTTCCCAGCATCAGGGTCTTTTCAAATGAGTCTGTTCTTTGCATCAGGTGGCCAAAGTGTTGGGAGTTTCAGCTTCAGCATCAGTTCTTCCAATGAAAATTCAGAACTGATTTCCTTTAGGATGGACTGGTTGGATCTCCTTGCAGTCCAAGGGACTCTCAAGAGTCTTCTCCAACACCACAGTTCAAAAGCATCAATTCGTTGGTGCTCGGCTTTCTTTATAGTCCAACTCTCACATCCATACATGACTACTGGAAAAACCATAGCTTTGACTAGACAGACCTTTGCTGGCAAAGTAATGTCTCTGCTTTTTAACATGCTGTCTACTTTTATTAGCCCTATTATGTTGTTGCTAGTCACTCAGTCGTGTACGACTGTTTGTGACCCCATGGACTGTAGCCTGCCCGGCTCCTCTGTCCATGGGAGTCTCCAGGCAAGAATACTGGAGTGGGTTGCCATTTCCTTCTGTAATAGTGTTCTCTTATGTTAGCACACTGCTAAACAAATATGCTAGGTTCTAAATATATTCTTAACCCACAACGAGGCATCCTTCAAGTTGATTTATGAGTTAAACCCCAGCATAGCTTGGCCAGAGCTAGATTTGTGTGGGATATCTAGGTTCACAGAGAAGTTCAAGGGCTTCCAGGTGGTACTAGTGATAAAGAACCCACCTGACAATGCAGAAGACATAAGGGATGCAGGTTCAATCCCTGGGTGGGGAAGATTCCCCTAGAAGAGGGCATGGCAATCCAATCTAGCATTCTTGCCTGAAGAATCCCATGGACAGAGGAGCCTGGCAGGCTACAGTCCATGGGGTCACAAAGAATCAGACACCACTGACGTGACTTAGGACGCAAGTACTCAGAGAAGCCCAAAAAATCTTGTAGATTGCCGTTTCTGACCTTGAGAGACTGTTCTAACGTCAGGGGTGAAATTTTATTGCTACTATATTATCTCATTCATACTATAATGAAGGAATCTAAGTGATTTGTTCCCAAAAAACAGTGCTGTAATAAATTTAGGGGAGTTGAGCAGGGCTCTACTGAAGACATTTGGGCAGTTGCTCCAAAGTTATTATGAGCCCTCACAGTGCAGGATAACGGAGGTATGGGCATCAGACCCTGACTGACGCTGCCTTATTGTCCCCTGGCTGCTTCCGTTTTTGAGAGTGCCTTACTTGGACGCTTCTTGGTATGGTCTCCCAGAGGGCTGACCGCTCATCCTTCCTTCCATTTCATAGTCACCTCTATATAAGCCTCTCCTGCCTATTGCCCTTAGCAGCCTCCTCCACCCTTAACACTCTGAGGAAGACTCACACAGAATAGCAAAGGCACAGTCCCCTGAGTTTTGAGAGTTCTGCAGCTGATGGATCATGGTGGTGTGGAGCTGTGTACAGATGGAACGGAGTTGCTCCACTGGGTTACACTCTTTCAGGAAGCCACAGTACGGCTTTATGTGGCTGATCCCCACAACCCCGTCTCTGGGTCGTCTATTTCCGTCTATTTCCCACCATCTACATGTACTTCCCAAGCTTCAGTTCTTTGTTTCCAATCATCTGCTGAGCAGTCAACCAGAATCTCACATTCAACAGACATATCCACCCCAGCACCCCGCCTTCTGCCAACATCATGGCTTTGGGCAGTGCTGCCATTTCTTCATTAATTTCTGTGGCATTTAAATGATATGCATGTAAAAAGCCTAAATGTTCGCCAAATGTTAGTTCTCTCTCCCTCCTTCCCTTCCTTGATTTCTTCTCTCTTTTTGGAGGAAGAGAAATTTCAGTTTAGGGGGAACAATCTCACAAAGTTGCCAAAGACAACACACTCACCCTTAAAAGTAGAAAAGCCAAGCTCCAGAGTCTCAGGAGGAAAGTGACACTCAGAGTTGATACATTTTACTGCCCTTTATTGACCAAGATTCAAGGAAGAGGTGAGATGAGCCGGGTGTGAGGAAGGAAGGAACTGGGTTCATCCTGGCGGTCCTGTCACCAGCTACAAGGGGGCTCCGGTCCAGAGTTCATTGGAACTGATGATGCCCCTTAGGAAACTGGTGAGGCTGTAGAAGACAGGGTTGTTTGAGGCTGTCTAAATCAGAGGAGGAAAAATAAAAATCAAACTCCTTCTCTTGAGTTTTAGTTTTCTTCCCCTTGAACATCACCAAAGGCTGCAGGCCCATCTGTCAGCCCCTGATGAACCACATCTGTCCTCCCATTATCTCCTGAGCTGGGTCATTGGAAAAATCTCATAAAACTTGTGAGGACAGAACATAACCATTTAATAGGCTGTCAGAAGCCCTAGAGCACCAGGGCCCAGCAGCATACCGGGAAAACTGGAAGATCACTCTTGGAGGGCCGGGAGAGGGGGGAGGTGGGAGGGGGCTGTTTGTGGCTTTGAAGTGGAAAAGAAAGAGAAAAAAGATATGTGGGAAATAGAGCTAGAATATGTTTTGCTTATAATAAATAGTGAGGCAGTGCTTTTAGAGGGTGTGTCTAAAAACTCCTTAAAACTGAGCACCTATTGTATGTAAGATGCTGTTCTAAATTTGGAGATTCAAAGGTGTTCAAGACCAGGGCTGGTCTTCTGACCCAGCTGTCTATCTGCCTGGAGTCAGACAGAGGCAGGCTCCAATCAGAGCTCCACTACTTACTTGACTTTGGTTGAGCTGTTTCATTTCCCTGAGTCTCAGTTTGCTGATCTGCAAAATGGGAGTGATGGTCCCATTTGGGAACAATAAGACGTAACATGCGTAAATCTCTTTGCATCCTGCCTGGTGCCTGGAAAATGAACAACATACCTCAGTTCTCTCCTGCCCCGCCCCAACTCCCCCTTCCCTTCCCACCAACAAGTTGTCTACTTACCTTACTGCTGTGCTCCCAGGGCCCAGAGGAGTACTTACTGGCACTCAGAGAAGGTGGGCATGGTGGGTTGTCCAAAGCTGCACTTTGGGAGAAATAAATGAACATGTTCAGAGGAGAACAAGAGAAAAGAAGAAAAATGGGGAACAGAAACTGCTGAAAGAATCCCACATTTAGTCAAGAGAAAAGAAGAGGTAGGGCTTGGTTAGAAGGACAGGAAGCCTGTGTTTATTAGTCTAGATGGCTGTTGTGTGGATGGGGAGGGAGCCTTGATGGTTGCAGACCAAGGCACAGATTTCAGCATGGTGAGAGAGCCAGTGGGGTAAGGGGTGAGTTGGAGGGTGGCGGGTGGAGTTATGAGGAGGGGGGCGTAGGTGCTGCAGGATGGTGAAGAGGAGAAATGACCTTTAACTTTTACCCCTTCCAGCACAGAAGACTCCGATTGTGAGAATCCTACTCTATTAGAAACGGTTACTCAATATCTTGTAATAACCTATAATGGAAAAGAATCTAAAAAGAATCTAAAAAAGAATCTAAAAGAATCTAGCATGTGCTAAGTTGCTTTAATCGTATCTTACTCTGTGCGACCCTATGAACTACTTTAGGGTGGGATTCTCTAGGCAAGAAGTGGCCTGGCCCTCCTCCAGGGGATCTTCCCGACCCAAGGATCGAACCTGCGTCTTGTGTGTCTCCTGCGTGGGCAGACATGTTCTTTATCACTGGTGCCACCAATGCGACTTTGTCATTCACGATGACGATAACCACCGCTTACCTCAGCCCCTGTGTTGGTCTGCTTGTCTGCTGGTAGCTTCTCAGAGGTTCCAGAAGCCCCCCTGCTTCCAGCCCTCGCTCACACGGTCCCTCTTCCCTCGAGGGCCACCTCCCTCCTCCCAAACTGTCTTTCCAAGTCATGCCCGTCCCTCATGGTCCAGCTTGCATCTATCAGGAAGCTTTCCAGACCCCCACAGGGGCAAAAGGCATGTTCCTGACCCTCTGTCCACAGCATTTTCTTTTTAGGTGCATTAGAGATCTCCAGGGCTAACTCCCTCCCACCCTAGATTAGGAGCTTTGGGCTCTCACAGAAGCTTAGTGTTACTTATTCTCACTTCCTGACCCCCTCAAAGTTAATGGATGCTCAATATTTGACTTTTAATTGCCTGAATAAGGCAAGTAACTATACATTATCCTCTCCCCTTTAAAAACAATCAAACAAAAGAAAATGAGAAAGCAAAACCAAAAGTCTGGCTTGCCTGAATTTCTGTTTGTCTACTTCATAACCTCTTCATATTCTGGGTCGATAAAAAAGAGCTATTACTGACCAAAAAAAAAAAAAAAATGTACAGACTCAAAGCTGGAAATTATATTTTGTTCAGTGGCTTTACTGACGACTGTAGCCTGGGATGTCAGCCTCTCACATCACTCTGAGGGACTGTTTCAAAGACGTAAGGGAGGAGCAAGGATATATAGGAGCTTTTGCAAAAGTAAAAAGCAACAACAAAACCCCGGGTAGTAAAGCAAGAAAAGATTCCTACTAATGACACATACTCAAAAAGACAGACGTCTCAAGGTCATGAATCTAGCACTTTTCTGTGTAGGGGGAGGTGCAAGAGTCTGGGCATTTAAAAATCATTCTTTTGAGATGCATCTTAACTACCTAGGGCCAGTATCCTGTTATATTCCATCCCTCAGGGTGCGCCATGGGGTGGCGGCAGGCACCGCATTGGCGGATGGCTGATGGCCAGACAGCCTGTATTTTCTGAAATGGCAGGGGACAGCCTTTGCCCACACTGTGCAACTGTTAACTGCTTAGATTGACTGCCAGGCAGTGCTTCCTTCCTAGTCTTACATCCCCAAATATCACCTTTACTCATTTGTTCACTGTAACCCTGACGAATCTCCAGCAGTGAGGATCACAGTTTTATGTATTTGGGTTCAAGTTCTAGTCCCAGCACATAATAACAGGGTGACCTTCAGTAAGAGAATCGACCTAGGGGACTGTGCCCAGGTTTTCCTCTGTCCCACAGAGGGATGACAAACTCGCTCCCAGGATGAAGTGAGAATCCAATACAATGCCAAGTGCTTTACGAGTGTTGGGAGCTAGTATCGTTAGTATTTGGTGCAATCGTCCCTTCCATGTTGGTACCAAGCAGAGCCGTGTGGGGCTCCTGGGCACAAAAGCCTTTCTGTGTCTCCCATTTCTCTGATTACAGGAAACAGGCTTCTTTCAGCCTCTATGACCTTCCCAGTGTTCCAAGTTCCAACTGGCAGAGTCAAGCAGTTGTTAATTAGGGAAGGAAGAGGCTGCAAGACCAGGGAGAAAAACAGTCTAGAGAAACAATGGTGCTGCCTTGGGGCAAAGTCCTGGTTTCCCATCAAGGGATACACACGACAGTCTCTGAGCTGTTTTGCAGATATGGAAACCCCACCAGGTGGGAGAAGTTATTGGTTAAAAAGGACTTGCTGTTCCTGAGCACAGAGACCCCAGACCAGTTGGAAATAGGATGGCGAATGCGGATTCCCACTTACCTCCCGATCCACGCATCAGAAGAAAGCCCCTGAACTGATCAAGCCTCCTTTGAACCCTTACTATAAAACTTCTCCAGGCGGGGGTGGGGACAGACAGTTTGGAGGGCCTTAGCTTTCTGTGACCCCCTTTGCCTGGCAAAGCAATGAAGCTATTCTTTTTGACTTCACCCAAAACTCTGTCTCAGAGATTTAATTCAGGTACAGACTTGCTTCAGTGTCAGACATCACGCTAAGCATATGCTTGGAAAAGGGCAGAGGTCTACCGAGCCCACGGGCCGTGACACCTGAACAGGAGCTCAGAAAGGAACACTGGGGCTGCTCCCTCCCCACACCCTGTGCCTGCTATCTCTACGAAGCTCGCTTCCTCTCCTGGGATGTCTTGTTCTGAAAAAAGAGAGAAAAGCCTTGTGTCCTGCGAAGCCAAAGCATCATTTTAACTCCCTCTTTCATGTACTTTAGTCCTTACCGAAAAGAAGGAACTGTCCGTTTCCCACTGCGGAAGCCTGAAGGGAGATTAATAGCAATAATAGTTCATGTGGAGATAATGCTCCGTGAAAAATACCCCTCCGTTCTAATTCCTTCATTTCAGAGAGACGGGGCCTGAGAGGCAGTGAAATGGATATGACGATGGCATTCTTGGAGAGATACAGAAATAACTCAATGGCCCCAGATTCCTGTCACTTTCCTTACATGAGTTCTCCATCAAACGGCTTGTTGCAGGAAGGGGGACCCCTTCCGGGGCCTGAGATGGGCTCTTGTCTAACACTTAGACATAACTGATCTGAGGAGACACACGTCCTGACAAAGCAGGACACTGTTAGGAAGGGGAGGTTGGGCGGAGGGCCGCAGGGTGAGGGGAGCCCAGGAGGACTGCGTGGCCGCGAGACTTGTGTCTTGGGTTTTACGCTGATGGTGTCAGTTTCAGGATCCTCACTAAGCAATCGCTCTCAGGGTCCTTCCTGGTGGCACGCATCCCTCGGCCAAGACGGATTCCGGCGAGAAGGGTTCTGGGAGGCTGCTAGGATGTGCGGTGTCTGGTGTCCCTTTTGACCTTTCCGAATTCTTGCAAAGCTTGTCAGCTCTGCGTCTCTCACCAGGACCTCCGGGTTGTAAGACAACTCATGCAGGTGGTTACTACGATGCCTGGTGAGGGTGGGTGGTTTTGGAGTGTTGCCCCCCACAAATTTGCTTTCCTCAAGCCAGATTCTTAGTGATGATTAAGCCAGGCCTGAAATTTGAGCCCACAGCACAACCATGCCTTTCCGTATGCCTGATCTTATTTGAATTAATGGCTTAGATATTCTCTGCCCCTTCCTGGCTGGGCGAGCCCAGGAAAGGCACCAGGCGATGCTCGGCCATCCCCCAGAGGAAGGGAGTAGCAAGGAGACTTTGGCTGTCTAGTCCCTGGCATAGGTAGGTCCTGGCAGCTGAAGAAGCAGTGCCTCTTCTGGAAGAAGTGGGTTGGTTTTACCTGACAGACTTCGTGAGTCCTGCTGAGGCCAAGAGCCACTCTTAGCTGGGTCACTAGGGAGTTCCGAGGTGGTCTGTGCAGACCCCTGTGCCCCACCTGCTTCCGCCTTTCATCTGCCGGTCACTCACCAGCCCTATTTTTCCTTGTCCTGGAGTCCCTCTACCCCTTTTTCCCCTTGGGGGTCATATGTATTTTTGTAAGCACTACCCAGCTTTTCTAGGAAAGAGAGGAAATTATAAATACATTTCAGAAATCATAGGATGTCTTGGGTTGTTTCTTAACGGTCTCTTGTATATCCATTTAAACACAAGTAGATTATAGTCAAAACAAGAGAAGGGTGGTATAGATTGAATATTCGTGGTCCTCCAAAAGCCATATGTTGACAACTGTCAACATGTCTTAATACGCAATGTGATGTATTAGGGGTGGGGCCTTTGGGAGGTAATTAAATTATGAGGGTAGAGCCTTCATGAATGGGATTAGCACCCATTCATTAAGAAGAGGAGTGAGAATGGATACACATATATGTATGGCTGAGTCTCTTTACTGTCCATCTGAAACTATCACAACATTGTTAACTGTCTATCTTTCAATCTAAATTAAAAAGGTTTTTAAAAGGAAAGCATGAAAAAAATTTTTCAAAACATTATTTGTATTGTTTTTATGATAATTATTACAATATTCATTATATTCATCATAATTTTGTATACACCTTGGCTCCCTTAAATAAAATCTCAACTCTTTTTTTTATAGCAAAGGGACTCACCATTACATATACATGTATCCATTCTCCTTAAAACTCCCCTCCTATCCAGGCTGCCACATAACACTGAACAGGGCTCACCGAGCTCTACAGGAGGACCTTGTTGATTATCCATTTTATTTTTATTTTTTTAAACATTTATTTATTTATTTGACTGCATTGGTTTTCTAACTTTATTTCTAACTGGATGATAATTGCTTTACAATGCTGTATGTGTTTCTGTCATATATCAACATGAAATAGCCATAGAGTTTTCCATTTTAAATATAGTAGTGTGTACCTGTCAATACCAAACTCCCTAACTATCCCTTCCCCCCATTCTTTCCACATGGCAACTGTAAGTTCATTCTCTAAGTCTGTGGCTTTTGTAATTAAGTCCATTAGTATCATTTCTTTTTAAGTCCCACACGTAAGGGGTTGCATATGCTCTTTCTCCTTCTTTGTCTGACTTCACTGAGTGACACTCTCTAAGTCCATCCATGTTGCTGCAAATGGCCTTATTTCATTCTTTTTAATGGCTGAGGAATATTCCATTGTGTATATGTGCCACATCTTCTTTATCCATTCCTCTGTCAATGGCCATTTAGATTGCTTCCGTGTCTTGCTTATTGTAAACAGTGCTGCACTGAACGTTGGGGGTGTGTGCATCCTTTTGGACCATGTTTTTCTCCAGGTGGATGCCCAGGAGTGGGATTGCAGGGTCTGATGGTAACTTTATGTTTTAGTTTCTTAAGGGGCCTCTGTACTATTCTCCACAGTGACTGCACCGATTTGAATTTCCACCAACAGTGTAGGAGGGTTCCCTTCTCTCCATACCCTCTCCAGCATGTATTCATCATAATTTTGTATACACTTTGTATCTCCTAGGTAAAAATCTCAACTCTTAAGAAAAGGAAGAGGAATGAGAGAGATGATCTCAGGGCCATGTGAGGGTGGAGCAAGAAGGTCGCTGTGGCAAATGAGGAAGAGGGTTCTTGCTAGCTGTTGTTGCAAACAAGCAAGACGGTGCTCACTGAATCTGCCAGCATCTTGATCTCAGACTTCCCAGCTTCCAGGCCTTTGAGAAATAAATCTGTGCTGTTTAAGCCATATTACTTAGGGTATTTTGTTATAGCCATCCACACAGGCTAACAGAGTCATTTTCCCCCGCTTTTCTTTTACTTCTTTCATTGTGTCAGCTTGGATCCTCTTAGAAGTAAACGCCAAGACAGAATCAGACAGGTAAGAGATTTATTGGGGGGAGCACCTGTGAAGGATAAAGGGGCAGAGGAGCAGGAGTGAGAGGGGTGGGCCGTCAGCCCCTGAGGCTGGAAAGACACCTGGGGAAGGACAGCGGGACGGCAGGAGCTCTGCGTGAGAGCGGAGGGTCTCAGCCAGGCCGATGGGGAGCCCCACTGAAATATTCTCCACTGGCATGGACCGGGGACGTCAGGCTGCGGTACTCATGCTTAGTTTCTGGCTGTGAACAGCCCGGAGAGAGCATGGCCTCAGCCTGAGTGCTTGGGAAGATCTAAGTATGTAGCAGCTGGAGGCTGTTCCCCAAAGACCCTGTTCCAAGGAGGTTCTCTTGAAGGGAGATCCGAGCAGCACCGCTGAGTGGCTGCCTCACCCACAGTGTCCAGCTGACTCACACCAGGAGCTCAGCGTGCTAACTCAGAAGTTTCTCAAAGCTGTGTCCATGTTTCACACCTTCCAGCTCCAGTTCCACATCAATACACAGCTGTTTTGCATACTCCTCTCTAAGAAATTATGTCCCATTTTCTTAGGACTTTGATGCCCTCTCCAGGAAATGACTGTCACAGGAGAGTGGTCAGGGGTGTAGGTTCTGGTGCCAGATTGCCTGGGCCCATAGCCTGGGAACCCCTCACCTACTAGCTGTGCGAACTGGAACAAAGTACTGAACTTTGTACCTCAATTTCCTCATTTACTGAATTATGACAGGACTAATACCTATCTCACGGGGTTGTGAAAAATGCTACCTGTGAAGCTCTTAAAACAGACCTTTGGAAATAATAAATTCTCAAACAATATTAATTAACAACTGAGAATATGATTTGCATATGAATGTGAATAGTATATGAATGTGTCCCCCCAAATTCTTATGTTGAAATCTAATCCCCAAAGTGACAGTATTAGAAGGAGGGGCCTTTAGGAAGCCATTAGCTCATGAGGCAGTTGTGGTTGAGTGACCAAGTCATGTCCAACTCTTTGTGACCCCATGGACTACAGCACACCAGGCTTCCCTGTCCTTCACTGTCTCCTGGAGTTTGCTCAAACTCATGTCCATTGAATTGGTGATGCTATCCAACCATGTCATCCTCTGTGGCCCCCTTCTCCTCTTTCCCAGCATCAGGGTCTTTTCCAATGGCTCTTTGTATCAGCTGGCCAAAGTATTGGAGTTTCAGCCTCAGCATCAGTCCTTCCGATGAATATTCAGGGTTGATTTCCTTCTGTTATGTGAGGACACAACCAGAATTCTGCAACCATGATCATGCTGGCACCCTGGTCTTGGGCCTTTTAGCCTCTAGAACTGGGAGAAGTAAATTTCATTTATTTATAAGCCACCCAGTCTATGGTATTTTGTTACAGCAGTCTGGATGGACTAAGACCACGCATAATTAAAAACAAATACATTCTCAATCAAAATTAATATATTAACATGGTCTGTGTTTCCTTAACAATTTTGTCTTTCAATTTGTCCTACTTGAAACTCCTCATAGGCATTTCAAACAGACTGGCAGAAGGCTTTCAGGAACCCTTCACATCATTTCACATAGTTTGCTATCATCTGTCTGACTTTGGAATCAGACATAAAGTGGTTAGCTTAAAGCTTAACATATAATAAGCACTGGAAATGGGGGAGCTATTTCTACCATGAGCACCATTCAAGGTAGTCTCTGCCTTAAATTTTCTTTTCTTTTACCCAGCAATTATTGAGTATCTGTGGGTGTCAGGCATGGTGAAAAATACCAGGGAATCAAAGACAGAATCCCTGTCTTTGATCAAAGACAGATTAGTCAGACAGATCTTGCCCTCCACAAAACCAAACTCTAAGTGAAGAGAAGTTAGAGGCACAAAAAGTAACTAGAATAAAGGATAGAAAAGCATGAGAATTTTAGCAGACAGCTGGATAAAGAGCAGAAAGAGAGAGACACTGCTTCCACCTGGGCACAGAAGAAACATTCTGGAAAAGTAGATCCTTCACCTGGTTTATAAATGCTACAACCTAGACCCACAGTGCCTGGAAATGAGCTAAAGAGCAGGAAAATGATGAACTTTGTACTTTCTGTCTGCTGTAGCCTATCCTTAGGGAGACCATATATGTCTTCAGGGAGAGATGCTTTACAGGGACCAGCTGCCTCTCAAATTGTATTAGAAATATAAATGGCAGAACTACACAGTGAAGCAGAAATAACAGCAATGAGAGCTTCAAGCCTGTCATCTGCTCCCTTTAAGCATTCTATAATGAATGCTCACCTCAGTGCCTTTCTGGAATTCTGGGAAGACACATCCCAGCCCTTTTCTTTCTCCTGTTTCAGGTCATTAGCAGAGTTGTCGGCTTAGGTGCCAGCACCCTGTTGAGGATGGTGACTGCACCCTGCAGGGGAATTGTCGCCTTTCTCCAGTTCAGCCTGAATTCCATGTTACTCTTTTTTAAAAAAAAATTACTATTATTATTTTGCCTGTGCTTTGTGGCATGCGGAATTTTAGTTCCTTGACTAGGGATTGAACCCATGTCACCTGCATTGGGAGCACAGAGTCTTAACCACTGGACTGCCAGGGAAGTCCCCCATATTACTCTTTTGATTGGTTCACATTCTGCCTTCACAACCTCCACCTCACGCATGTCCCCTACTCGGCTTCTCCTAAGATAAATGCAACCCATGGTCTCACATCACTTGTGTTTCTGCTCCTCCAGGCCTCCTCTGGGAGACTGCCATGGCTGAGATTTCCAGTAAGACGGGTTGGTCACTGGTCACATTTCAATTGCCCCAATTTGGGGTCCATTTTGTGGAACGGTGGGAAACTCCAGGTTGGTTTCACCACCCCATGTTTAATAACCATGAAGGACATGGGACTGACCAGGTGATCTCACTTAGGCCACCCGAATTGATGATGGCCATTCTGATTCTAAAGTAGGAGAAAGAATTCCTTGGCAATCCAGTGGTTAGGACTCTGTGCTTCCACTGCTGAGGGCACAGATTTGATCCCAGATTGGGGAACCAAGATGCAGCAAGCTGCATGGGGAGGCCAAAACAAAAAACACACAAAACCCCCAAACTCCCTAAGTGTGTGTGTCTATTTCTGTTTTGTAAATACGTTCATTTATACCATTTTTTAAGATTCTGCACATAAGCAACATCATATGATACTTCTCTTTCTCTGTCTGACTTACTTCACTCAGTATGACAATCTCTAGGTCCATCCAGGTTGCTGCAAATGGCATCATTTCATTCTTTTTAATGGCTGGGTAATATCCCATCATATATATTTATATGTGATGCATATATACATACAAACATATATATACATGGGCCACATCTTCTGTATCCATCCTTCTGTAGCTGGACATTTAGATTGCTCCCTTGTCTTGGCTTCTGTAAGCAATGTTGTGGTGAACACTGGGGGGCATACATCCCTTGGGACCATGTTTTTCTCCAGTATGTGCCCAGGAGTGGGGTTGCAGGGTCATATGGTAGCTCTATTTTTAGTTTCTTAAGGAACCTCCATACTGTCTCGGTAGTGACTGCGCCAATTTACATTCCCACCAACAATGTAGGAGGGCTTCCTTCTCCCCAGAATTTATTTATTGTGAATTTTTTGATGATGGCCATCCTGACTGCTGTGAGGTGATATCTCACTGTAGTTTTGATTTGCAGTTCTCTAATAATTAGCGACGTTGAACATCTTTTCATATGCCACTCTGCATATGTATGTCTTCTGTGTGTCATCTGTATGTCTTCTGATTTAAAATGGATAAACAACAAAGACCTACTGTACATACACCACAGGGAACTCTGCTCAATGTTCTGTAACAAGCTACCTGGGAAAAGAATTTGAAAAAGAGTAGATCCATGTGTATACCTGAAACCAGGACAACATTGTAAATCGACTATACTTCAATATAAAATAAAAAGTTAATAAAACAAACAAAAAATAAAGCAGCAGAAATGCAGGGAAGCATGTGGTGTCACATGAGGCAAGAGGAGTTTCTGGATTTCTGGCACTCTTGCCCGGAGGTCCCTTTCATTGAGATGGGGAGCCTGGGGGAGGAGTTGATGGGGAAAGGGGAGGGCAGGGGAAAGAAAAGTTGAGTTTTGGAAAGTCCAAGAAGTCTTTTAAATCATCCAAGGGGAGTTGTAGGGTAGACAGGTTTGTTTCTGAATGTGGAGTTCTGAAGCACTGTTGAGCTTAGAGGTATACATGGAGAGAAATGTGAGAACCTTTACGATGTAGGTGTTATTTAAATCTGTGGGACTGAATACTGTCACCAAGGAAGTAAATGTTTATAGAGAACAGAAGAAGAGCTCTAGAAACTTCCAAAGGTTGGGAGTCAGGGAGGAGATGAAAACCCAGCAGAGAGGAGATGAGGCTGAAGAAGGAGCCGTCAGTCCAGTGAGGCAGGAACCATCTAGGAGAATTTGCCCTGGAAGCCACTGAAGGAAGCATTTCGAGTGAAAGGAATGATCAGTCAGGCCAGCTGGCTGATGTCAAGTGAGGGGAGTACTGAGAACTGATGGTTGGATTTAGCAAGACGTAAGTTATTGGTGACCTTGACGAGAGCAGTTTCAGGCAAGGTTGCCCTGACTTCTGGGCCCATTTTCCCTCTGCTTTCTCTCCCCGAGCCTCACTCTCAGCCTCAAGTGCCTGCGAAGTCCTTTGCCCCTGCCCTGATCTTCTGTCTTCAGACACTGCAGAGACTCTTCACCTTTTAGGGTCAGGAACTCAGTGAAAAACCTATCTAAATATGCAATCATCTTCCACATACACATACAATTATGTATTATAAATTCAGGGGTTCACAGACTCCCTAATCCCTGATCCCAGGGTCAGAACAACTTAAGATAGTATACTCTAATGAGTTTCCTTTGGGGCTTCCCTGGTGGCTCAGATGGTAAAGAATCTGCCCACGTGGGGAGACCCGGGTTCAATCCCTGGGTCAGGAAGATCGCCTGGAGAAGGGAATGGCAACCCACTCCAGTATTCTTGCCTGGGAAATCCCATGAAGAGAGGAGCCTGGTGGGCTATAGTCCACAGGGTCACAAAGAGTTGGATACGACCAAGTGACTTTCACTTTCACTTTTTTTCAACGAGTTTCCTTTAGCTCTGGCCACACAGAGGTCTTGAAACCTCAGTTTGTCCATCCCAGGCCCAAACCCCTCTTTAGATTTTTATTCAAATCAGAGACAATGAGAGCTAAGAACGAATGTTTTTATTACAAGCTCCTGGGGAAGCAAATTTAGGACAAACACAAGTAGACATTTATTACAAGCTCTTGGGGAAGCAGATTTAGGACAAACACAAGTAGACATGGTAACCAATTCAAGTAGGTATTGAATGGTATGATTTCACCTATATTCATGCCATCTTAGCTCTGCTTTAGATCTGATCTCATCTGGTAGTTTCCATAGGTGGTCAGGCTAGGGACAGCCACATCCTCTTCATTGAGGATCATAAACTCAACATCTGTGAGAACTGGGCACATAATGACATAAGCTGAAATGCATGGGAAAGACCCAAGAGACAGGGTCTATGGTGAACAGGGAAAGTGGGGACTACATGGTAGGTTTCAAAAAGAGAAGCTGAGGGCTTCCCTGGTGGTCCAGTGGTTAAGACGTCATGCTCCCAATGCAGGGGACCCAGGTTCAATCCCTGCTCAGGGAATTAGATCCCACATGCCACAGCTAAAGATCCCATGTGCTGCAAAGAAGATCGAATATCCCACAGGCTGCAAACTAAGACCCAGAGCAGTCAAAAAAAATAAAAAGGAACAGATGATAATCTCTGGCAAATATTGACATATGAGAATTTCAGCTCATATTGCTGAAATTTTTCAAGATAATGGAAAATATCTTGATTTTTCAAGATAATCTGTAGACCTGATTCCTATGCAGTCAAAATAAACTGGAAAATATGGTCTATAGAAGCTAGGCCATGTCCGAGAGAGAATTAAATTATGTTTATAGATGAGTTTTGGTGTAGAATCTACTTCTTTAGTTCACTGCGACAGATTGTGTTTTCCAAAAATTACCAAAGTCATATTTCCAGTCCCACACAGTTTCCAGGATATTGCCAGTTGTATTAAGTGAACCTGGAACCCAGGCTGGTCTTTGTAGCTGGCTCCACAGCAGACATTTGGACGTATGACTTCCACCACCGAATCATGCAAAGCAATGTGGTTTCCACATGGGTCTCTCTCTCTCTCCTAGGATGCTCACCCTGGGAACCAGCCCTCAGGCTGTGAGTAAAATCCCAGGCCAACCTAGCAGAGGTCTCATTTCCAGAAGTGAACAGGCATCAACCACCCAACAAGTAGGAGAACAAACCTTCAAATGACTTAAGCCCTGAGCCTTGAGGCATCCAGCTGAGGCCATCAAGGAGCAACGACCAGCCGTTCCTGCTACGCCTTGTTCAAATTCCTGACCCTCAGATTCTGTGAGCACAGTTGCTTCACGTCATTAAGTTGGAGTGATTTCTTAGTCTGCCTCAGTAACTGAGTTTTCATTTATAAATATGGAAGTGCTTTAGCAAATCCACCTGAGGAATACACCTTTTAGAAAAATGCTTTCTCTCTGGAGTCTTTTATTTTTTAAGACTTTTTTAAAAAAAAAAATGAAGGACAGTTGATTTACAAGGTTGTATTAATTTTTGTTGTACAACAAAGTGCTTCAACTGTACATATATATATACATACTTTTTCATATTCTTTTCCCTTATGGTTTATCACAGGATATTGAATATAGTTCCCTGATACAGTAGGACCTTGTTGTTTATCCATCCTACATATAATCGGCTGCATCTGCTCATCCCAAGCTCCTACTCTATCCCTCCCCAGCCCCACCCCCTACTCCCTCGGCAACCCGTCTTTTCTCTATGTCTATGAGTGTTTCGTAGGTATAGTCATTTGTGCCATATTTTATATTCTACATGCAAGTGATATCATACGGTTATTTGTCTTCTGCTCTCTGACTTACTTCACTTAGTATGATCAGCTCTAGGGAGTCTTTTTTCAATTTTGATGTCCTTTAGGATTCATGCGCTCCTATAATTCAGACCTTGGGGATCAGGAACTCTAGGAATGGACCCACAGTCTGTATCTGAACAAGGCCCTCCGCCGATTCTGATGCTTGTTCAAGCTTGCGACTGATCCAGAACACTCGTAACGAGGTATTAAAGAGTTACACGGAAATGGCGAGAAGGAGCGTGGAAAGTGAGGCCGTGAGGCTATCTGGTGTTCCTGAAGTAAAGCTCTGGGGGACCATGAAGAGTGGCAGGGGCTGAGGGCTGCAGGAGGAAGGAAAGGCCTGGAGGGGCCGGGCTGGAGCTGACCGTAAAGCTTTCAAGGAGCCCTCAGCTCGGACGTGGCCACTCTGCGGGCTCACTTCAGCGAGACTTGTACAGTCCCTCCGAGTCCACAGCAACCCTGATTTTCCAATGAAACACCACGTGGAGTTGTGTCCAAGAGCGCCGGACGAGCAGCTCCGGCCGAGGGGCAGGGTTGCCCAGGCACTCTGCCTCCGTCCCTGTGGTATCCCTTGAGCTACTTGCAGAAACCACACAGTCAGCTTCCTTGTAGCTGTGATTCTCTAAAGCTATGAACAGGGCGCTTGGTCACGCCTTAGGGCTGAGCTCAGCGGAGGCCACTAACCTTGCCAGGAGCGCGTGGAAGCGTGTTGACAGGGCCGGGCTGCTGCTAAACCCATGTGCGCCTGCAGGGGGCGCCAGCGCACAGGGCCCAGGAGGCCTGGTCCCACCGGGAAGCCGGGTGGGGGTCGGACACCAGGCCAGCCCCACGTGGCTGCGAGGCGCAGGCCGGTGAGGGGAGCGGGAGGACAAAAGCCAAGGGTCAGTCTCCCCCAGGAGGCAGGAGCTGACCCGGACACAGACTCCAGAATAACCACGGGTGCTGGGTCAGCTGGGACAGTTTCTCCAGACAGCCCTCCGTGGGGTGGGTCTTTGGGGGGAACGTCATATCCCTGTTGGCTCAGATGGTTAAGAATCCGCCCGAAATGAGGGAGGCCTGGGTTCGATCCCTGGGTGGGGAAGATCCCCTGGAGGAAGGCATGGCAACCCACTCCAGTATTCTTGCCTGGAGAATTCCACGGACAGAGGGGCCTGGTGGGCTACAGTCCATGGGGCTTCAAAGAGTCAGACATGACTGAGCGATGAAGCACGCACATACACACACACACACACACACACACACACACACACACACACAGAGTTTAGAAAACTAGCCATGATTCTTGATCCTCAGAGAGTTCAGTCCCTCTTACCAAGACATTTTGTTGCTGTTATGAGATGCATCACAGTTACACACCATGATGTTATTTACCCTTCCCCCTTTGCCCTTTCTGGAAACCCTTTCCCTCCCTGAAGATTCCTATCAGGCATTTCCTCTTCCTGGAAGTCCTCCTGATTGCCCTCCCCTACCCTCCTTTCCTGCTGCATGCATTTCTGCTGTGTTACATTGCTTGTGGACTTGTTGCGTTAGACTGAGAACCCTTGGGGACCGGCTCCGTGCATTCAGTGAAAGCCAGCCCCTCTCTACTGCATAACAGACGCTTGTAAATCCCTTCTGAATGACTGCCTCAGTCATCGTCAAGCCCAGCTGACAGTGGTGGTCAGCACAGTGGCCTGGGCTCAGGGTGGCAGGGCAACGGGACATCACACCTGCCGGAGGTGGGGGGCAGCCGTCACATCCACGGGTAGCCTCTGGTTTCCCTCCTTCCTGCTCCAAGAGAGCAGCTGGTGAGACAGGGAAGGCACAGATCCAGAGCCCAGGAAGGTGCAGCATCCCGCTGGTGGTAAACATCACTGCTAACACCATGGGACTGAAGTCAGTTTCACTGGCCCCCAGACCCAGAAGAGAGAATCCTTTTGGCTACAGATTTGCTGGTGACTCTAGAGTTTTCTGCCCAGTTGCTTTCTGTTCTGGCTAATTTGAAGCTCCTTCTCACTGCCCAGGCTCTTAAGGAGGGTTGGTGAAAATCAGATGCTATTGATTAATTTGACTAGGTGGGCTCTTTGCCTTTTTTCCTACATATCCTGGGAGAGATAGTTTCCATCCATAGGATGGATGCTTATCTGAGCTGAGACGAAATGCTTTCTCTTTTATCTGGATATATATTATGGGGGCTTTGCTCTGCATTCAAAAATGAATTAATGTCCACAATGGGGTTTTGTTTTTAAAGCTGGCATTTTTAATATTAACTAAAATGTTCTCAGTAAAGTCCAAGTAATTAATTTGGATGAAAGACAAGTCTCCTCACCCAGGAAGGAGCAGGGCAGTCAAGGACTATTATGGACTGACTCTTTGTATCCCCCCAAATTGAATTGAATTTCTCAGTCTTCCCAATGGCAAGCACCAAGGAGAGGCCATATAAGGACACAGCAAGAAGCCTCTACAAGCCGGGAGCGGGCTCCTCACTAGGAACTAAGTCAGCCAGCACCTTGATCTTCCTTTTCCCAGCCTCTAAAGCTGTAAGAAAATTCATTTTTGTTTAAGCCACCAGACTACAGTAACTTTTGTTCTGCAGTCCCCCAAAAGCAAAAGTGTTAGTTACTCAGTCATGTCTGACTCTTTGGGACCCCATGGACTGTAGTCCGCCAGGCTCCTCTGTCCATGGACTTCTCCGGGGAAGAATATTGGAGTGGGGTGCCATTCCCTTCTCCAGGGGACCTTCCTGACCCAGAGATCAAACCCATGTCTCACGCATTGCAGGCAGAGCCTAAGCTGTGTGAGAAAAGGACAAAGATGGGAGGAAAACAGAGAAGGCTGGAGCCAGGTCCCAGCTCTGAAGCTATCTTCCCCCAATTTTCCCCCAGGGCTTGTGTGAAACCAGGCTCTCTTAGCAGATGTAGCAGGCTGGTTGCTACGGCAACGAGGCTGTAGCTGGGGTGATGCCTGGGCACAGACTCCCTCATCCTTGCCACAGGACCGCCTGCTAACCAGGATTGTCATGTGCTAGGCACACTGTGGCATTCAGACCTACACTCAACCTCAAGTGTCCCCACAGTCCACCCCTCACCAGCAACCCACTCCATACCCCCACGGTGGAACCACCCAGAGCCATGCTCTCTCGGAGCTTTTTGAGCCAAGGAGCAAATAGTATGTGTGTTTGGGAGAAGTATGAGGTCAAAGAGATTGTGCACGAAATTGGCAACTTTCAACTCCTGCCTTTGCTCCCCACCATGGAGCTGGCCAGTGGTTTGTAGGGAGGCTGATAACCTTGAATGTGGCTTTGGCATGTTGCTGGAAGCCAACAGCTGTTCCAAGGGAAAGACAAGTGTCCCTCTCTGTCACCACAAGGCCATACCCTGCACTTCAACCCTGCTACCTGGCCAGATCCCCCCATCAAGGCAGAGAGGAAGGTGGGCCAGAAAGGTTGTGACCATATTTACTTTAAAGAGAAAAGGTTTATGCAACCCCAGTTAACCGTAGTCAAAGCTGTGATTCTTTAAGTAGTCATGTATGGATGTGAGATAGACCATAAAGAAGGCTGAGTGCTGAAGAATTGTTGCTTTTGAACTGTGATGCTGGATAAGACTCTTGAGAGTCCCTTGGACTGCAAGGAGATCAAACCAGTCCATCCTAAAAGAAATCAACCCTGATTATTCATTGGAAGGACTGATGCTGAAGCTGAAGCTCCAATACTTTGGCCACCTGTTGAGAAGAGACAACCCATTGGAAAAGACCCTGATGCTGGGAAAGATTGAGGGCAGAAGGAGAAGGGGGCAACAGAGGATGACATGGTTGGATGGCATCACCAACTCAATGGACATGAATTTAAGTAAACTCCAGGAGACAAGCCCAGTTTATTAAAAAAGAGTTCTAATCCATAGTAGACATTGAGTTCATGCAAAATCTGTCAGAGAGAGTCCCTTGTGCCAGATGCTCCTTGCAAAACAAGCAGCAGATTCTTACCCCATCTCCTGGAGCTGGCCTGCTCCATGCTGAGCTCTCCAGGGAGTCAAAGGTTCTGGGGGCAGGGGAGCAGATGGTGACCCAGACTTGAGGTTCAGGCAAGGAATTTCTTGTTTTCTTGTCCCAAGGGGCTTTCTTTTCCCCGCTGAGACCCGGGTCAGAAGAAACTAGGTCAAATACCAGCAAGAAAGGCAATTTTCAGTAGAGAAAAGGGAAATTCAGACAAAAATATGCTTTCTAGAGCTCAGATCACCTGGTTTGGAGAACTTCAGGGTCCACTTGAGGAAGCCCTGTGTTCTGTTTGAAAGAGGACTAGACCAAGACCCAGGAGAGTGAGCTGTGGTTCTGCTATTACACCTCCCAGCTGTGCAACCCTAGATTAGACAAGTCACTTCACCCCCAAGGACACAGCCTCCCCATCTATGAAACAGCAACAGGCACTGTTCTGCCTGTTTCACACAACAGTCAGAATATGATCAAGTGAGAGAAACTGTGCAGGGGTTCCTTGCGCACATGAGTCATGAACAAAACAGACTTTTCAAGCACTTTGGGAATCCCTCAAAGAAAACATGTGAAAAACAGACAGTAGTAAGTCCACAGCAGGAAGTGAGGGCCACTCCCTGGGCAGGCGCTGGCCGTATCGCCCAGGGATCAGTCTGGCCTCACTGTTCTGTTCATGGGTTCATGCTCAACCAGTTCAGTCCTATCTGACTCTCTGCGAACCCATGGACTATAGCCTGCCAGGCTCCCCTGTCCAGGATTCTCCAGGCAAGAATACTGGAGTGGGTTGTCATGCCCTCCTCCAGAGGATCTTCCCTACCCAGGGATTGAACCCAAAACTCCTGAGTGTCCTGAATTTCAGGCAGATTTTTTTTTTTTTTTTTTTTTTTACCGCTGAGCCACCATGGAAGCCCTGTTCATGCTGGTCCCCAGGTCTGGAGTCACTGACTTGCAACTCCATAGGGAATATGCATCAGTCTCCTCATGGGAGCTAATTTATTGGGCCAAGTCAAGTCAACAGCTCTTCATACTATGGACACGATCGGTAGAGCTGGATTTGGGGCAGAATTGAATGGAAAGGTTCTGTGTCAGCCAAGAAGTCTCAGCTGACAGTCCTGGGCTGAAAGCCAGGCACCTGGTAGGTGAAGCTTCAGATATAAAAGTGATTATTCTAAAAGTGCACCATGTGGAAGAGACCGCTGGCCACTACTGGCCTAAGAACAACAGCTATTGATATTTTTGGTATTTGCTATACAAAGTTCTTTACAAATACTACCTTCTTCAGTTCCCTGAAACCCTTATAAAGTAGCTATTGTCATTTTACCTATGAGAAAACCAGAGCTCAGAGAGGTTAAGTAACTTGTCCAAAGTCACACAGGAGAAAGAGCTGAAATTCAAATGAAGGTACACCTAAGATACCTAAGACTAAGCTCTTAACCATATGCCACTCTGTAGTGGGCCTCAGATTAAGCTGCAAGTCCGGTTGACACATGGGATTCCGGGCCCTACATCAGAAGTATTGGGCTCAGGAGGTCCAGAGAGGATCTGAGATTTCTAAGGATCTGTATTTCTAACAGGTCCCCAGGTGCCGCTGCTGGTGCCAGGGAACAGCGGGAGAGAACTGTGCGCTTTACCAGCCGCCTCTCACACAGCTGGGAGACCTGCAGCCTGCCTGGGGCCAGGCAAGGGAAGGAGCACCTGGTGAGTGTACTGGACCCGCCTGTCCTTCACACCCTTCCTAGAAGCGAGTTTCTGCATGCGGGCGCCTCCCCTAAGCTACCAACAGCAAACACAGGGCCTCTTATGTTTCTAGATATAAGCCCCAAAGAATTGATGCTTTTGAACTGTGGTGTTGGAGAAGACTCTTGAGAGTCCCCTGGACTGCAAGGAGATCCAACCAGTCCATCCTAAAGGAGATCAGTCCTGGGTGTTCATTGGAAGGACTGATGCTGAAGCTGAAACTCCTATACTTTGGCCACCTGATGCGAAGAGCTGACTCATTTGAAAAGACCCTGATGCTCAGAAAGATTGAAGGCAGGAGGAGAAGGGGACGACAGAGGATGAGATGGTTGTATGGCATCACCGATTCAACGGGCATGAGTTTGAGTAAACTCTGGGAGTTGGTTGATGGACAGGGAGGCCTGGCGTGCTGCAGTCCATGGGGTCGCAAAGAGTCGGGCATGGCTGAGCAGCTGAACTGAACTATGTTTCTAAACAATTATTTGCCAGCTTTCACTCAGTTCCTTACTCACCCGATTTCACGATCTATTCAAAACAGTCATCAGCCTTAGAAGCGCCAGCACGTGCAAGGGTCTCTTACAGAATCTCAGAATGGGAAGGGACCTCCTACTGCGTCCTGGGTGGTAACAGACCCAGCACAAGTGGCGTCAGCGATCCCCGCAGCAGTGTGTCCAGCTTCGGTAGAGGGCAGTTCTTGAGCCTGGAGAAGCGTTTCTTTAGAGGCTCTTTCCTATCCTGTTGATTTGTGGGCCATCCTCCGGGGGTTCACATCAAGCTTGTTCACCCCTCCCCCATCCACACATGCTTGATTTCCTGACTTAGCCTCCCATAGCGGGTTAAAGGTTGACCCCCCAAAACATATATCTGAGTTCTAACCCCTGCATAAGGGTCATAGATACAGGACTGTAGTCAAAACCAAGCCTGCATAAAAAGTGGCAAAGATGAGCTTTTCCTATTTTTCAGTTTTCTGAAATACCAATTGACATCAAGTGACATAGTATGGTCTTCAGAAACATACACACACACGTGCACACACACACACACTCCTATAGGACTTCCCCACTGATCCTGGGTCTTCATTGCTCTCATCCTGCCATCACCAGAGAAGCCCCATGACACAGTGGGCAGGCCATTCAACCCCAGCTCACGTCTCTGCCTCGTCACCGTTGAGCTGCTCCCTACTGTAGTCCTTTCCTGTGGCCGCACCTAGACCTGGTCATTACCTGGAACTCTTCTACAAAAGAAACATGACCGCCCCTAGCGGTCAAAACCACACAGTGAGTTCTCATCCCTCCTTCATCCTCCCGGAACTCCCCTTTCTTGTTTCAAGAACATTTTACCTGTTCTTGAAAGTGAAAGTGTGAGTCGCTCGGTCATGTCTGACTCTGCAACACCATGGACTGTAGTCTGCCAGGCTCCTCTGTCCACGGGAGCATCCAGGTAAGAATACTGGGGTGGGTTGCCATTTCTTTCTCCCAGGATCTTCACAAGCCAGGGATCTGTTCTTGGACCTTATCAGATCTCCCCGTCCACGGTTCCTTTATTCTCCTCACTGCTCATCTGTCAGCCCATCTTCACATCCTCCCCTCTGCACTGACCCCGTGGACCATCACTGAATTTCTTGTTACACTCCCAACTCCTTTATCTCCTTGACATTATTTTTGCACTCACTCAGCAAAATTGCAATGCTAGCTGATTTCAGCCCACCTGGTTTCTCCTGTCTTCTTCTCAAACTTCAAAACATGGCAAAAAACCATCATACTCTTCTGCAGACTGAAGTCATTGCTGGTGAATCCAAGATCTCTGAATTCAGTGGCTCTGGTGGTAAAGAATCCGCCTGCCAGTGCAGGAGACATAAGAGACGTGGGTTTGATCCCTGGGTCAGGAAGATCACCTGGAGAAGGAATTGGCAACCCATTCCAATATTCTTGCCTGGAAAATCCCATGGATAGAAGAGTCTGGCAGGCTACAATCCATGGGGCCACAAAGAGTCAGACATGACTGAATGACTAAGCATTCAGCACTCAAGCTTTTTGCAGGTCCCTAGTCATCAGCCCAGTTCCAAGCCACAGCCATTACAGCCAAGACATTGGGGCAAATGAACAAGGTCATCCCTTATTCTGGGCTAGGCAGAGCTTAGGGCTGGGTGCAGGACTGTGAGAGCGGTGGAGGAAAGTCTTTGCAACCTGCACTTCTTCTGCCTTTCTTGGTTCTTTCTATAGCTGCTCTGGAACTTTCCTCCAGCCATGATTTCTACTGCACAATTTTGCCTTTACCTGACAAAGTAAAGTCAATAAAGAGGGATCGCCACAATTTTTATGGTCCTCATTCTTCTCAAAAATAAACTTCTGCTCATTAAGACAATTCCTTCACTTCGTGTTTTATTCCACTCCTCCTTTCTTTTCCTTTAATCATCCTTCTCACCCTTTCAATTTCCATCCCCATCTTTTCACCAGGATTTAAATATGCTCCAGCCCTCGCATTAAAACAAACAAATTTAAAAAAATTTTAAAAAATTAAATAAAAAAATAAAACAAACAAATTCTCTGCCAGTCTTATGTTCAACCTACCCACTGCTCTCTTGCTCTTTTTACCTTCAGCTGGTACAAGTTATAGTATGAATCTTTTCAGACAAGAAAAGAATAGTACAGAGTTCACCTGTGTACCCTATTCACCCAGATTCAAGATTTTGTCATATTTCCAGCCAGATTTCTTGAAAGAGTGGTTGATGTTTACATCACACTCCATCTGTAATCCCTGAGGTCTGGGTCTCTCTCTCTCACCCACCCCAGTGAAATCTCTCTCTTAACTATTTCCATTGATCTGATGGTTGAATCTAGTGAACACTTTTCAGTTTGTAGCTTCCTGCTGATCACTGTGCCCTTTGGTTTTTCTTCCTTGCTTGCTTACGTGTTCTGCTTTCTCCTGTCCCTTAAGTATCCCACTGGGTTTCTTCTGTTTTGTGTTATAAATGGGGGCAGAGGCGGGGGGGGGAGGGTGTTTTGTGCCCCTGATTTGTTTTCAACAAAATAACCTTTTTTTGGTAGTTGATTTATAATATTATGTTAGTTTCAGATATGTATATATATATATATATAATATATATAACTGAATCACTTTGATGATTATATATGTGTGTGTATATATATATATATATATATATATATATGGCTCAGATGGTAAAGAGATCTTAAAGGTGGTAAAGATCTTAAGGACATGGGAATACCAGACCACCTGACCTGCCTCCTGAGAAACCTATATACAGGTCAGGAAGCAACAGTTAGAACTGGACATGGAACAACAGACTGGTTCCAAATCGGGAAAATAGTACTTCAAGGCTGTATATTGTCACCTGCTTATTTAACTTATATGCAGAGTATATCATGAGAAACCCTGGGCTGGATGAAGCACAAGCTGGAGTCAAGATTGCTAGGAGAAATATCAATAACCTCAGATATGCAGATGACATCGCCCTTATGGCAGAAAGTGAAGAGGAACTAAAAAGCCTCTTGATGAAAGTGAAAGAGGAGAGTGAAAAAGTTGGCTTAAAACTCAACGTTCAGAAAACTAAGATCATGGCATCTGGTCCCATCACCTCATGGGAAATAGATGGGGAGACAGTGGAAACAGTGTCAGACTTCATTTTTGGGGGGACTCCAAAATCACCGCAGATGGTGATTGCAGCCATGAAATTAAGACGCTTGCTCCTTGGAAGAAAAGTTATGGCCAACCTAGACAGCATATTTAAAAAACAGAGACATTACTTTGCCAACAAAGGTCTGTCTAGTCAAAGCTGTGGTTTTTCCAGTAGTCAGGTATGGATGTGAGAATTGGATTATAAAGAAAGGTGAGTGCTGAAGAATTGATGCTTTTGAACTGTGGTGTTAGAGAAGACTCTTGAGAGTCCCTGGGACAGAAAGGAGATCCAACCAGTCCATCCTAAAGAAAATCAGTCCTGAATATTCATTGAAAAGGTTGACGCTGAAGCCGAAACTCCAATACTATGGCCACCTGATGAGAAGAACTGACTCATTTGAAAAGATCCTGAGGCTGGGAAAGACTGAAGGTGGGAGGAGAAGGGGATGACAGAGGATGAGATGGCTGGATGGCATGGACATGAGCTTGAGCAAGCTCTGGGAGTTGGTGAAGGACAGGGAAGCCTGGTGTGCCGCAGTCCATGGGGTCACTAAGAGTCAGACATGACTGAGTGACTAAACAACAACAATATTCTACAACATGGGAAAAAAGAATATGCATATATATTCTTTTTCAAATTATTTTCCCTTATAAGTTTTTATAAGATATTGAGTATAGTTCTCCATGCCATACAGTAGGTCCTTGTTGTTCATCTGTTTTATACATAGTAATGTGTATATGTTAATCCCAAACTCCTAATTTATCCCTGCCCCCAATCTTTTTGGTTTTTGAAAACATATATTTTTTTTTTTTTAATTTTTCGATGGTGGTTGGTGGTGGTTTAGTCACTAAGTCATGTCTGACTCTTGTGACCCCGTGGACTGTATCCTGCCAGGCTCCTCTGTCCATGGGATTTCCCAGGCAGGAATACTGGAGTGGGTTGCCATTCCTTTCTCCAGGGTATCTTCCCACCTCAGGAACTGAACCCGGGCCTCCTACATTGCAGGCAGATTCTTTACCAATAACTATGGCTTTATTTGGGCATGTAACTAATATTTTGAAAAGCTTAAATTAAAAATTTCATAGAATTTTTGTGTTGTGTTATTTCAGAGATAGCAAAATGCAACCATTCCCTTTCACTCTTATGTAAAGAAATCGGAGTTCACAGGGATGGAGAGATCCCAGGGTAACATACGTAATGGCGGTGCTGTTGGAACCTATCTTTAGCTGCTTCTTTCTCACTTTTCACTTGAGCCTTTCCTGACAAACATCCCAAAATTGTTTTTAAAACCTCTTTCCCTTGTTTCTAGAGCTCCTATGCCCCTGAATTGCACTTACCTGGCCAATTATTACCATTCTCTAATTTCTTAAGGTCAGGGACCCTATTTTTATTGATGTATTCCCAGAACCCAGCTTAGTTCTGAGTTCAAAGTAGGGCCCAATAAAACTGTGTGGCATGAATGTTCTCCAACCCTTAAACACCAATGTCAGTATAACAGGCCAGTGACCACCCCCACATCACTTCCCTCTTTCTTGTTTACAGATGACCCCAGCTTGGCTATGAGGAGGAGCAAACAGAAACAACCCCCAATTATCCTTGCTAATTGGGGCATGAATAGGGAAAATTCCAGAGAGTTCCCAAAGCCTCATTTAAGTCCAGAATTGCAAAGCCTCTGAAAATAGTAAAAGCCATGCATGCCAGAAGTATGGATTTGTGATCCAGACATTTCTGCTGTCCCTGTTCGCTCAGTTATGCTAAGACCTGCAGGCAGGGAGGAAGAGGAGGCAGTGAAGACAGATTTTCCACAAACCCCCAGGAGCTGAATGGTATTATTTCATGGCATGAATTTTGAGACGAAGAGAAGTCCCTTTGAGGCCCATGGACCTGGTCTCAGGTCAGCTGGTCTCTATAAGGCCAGGGGGTATGGGTCACCATTCCACCAACCTGTTAAATTGCCATATTTTCCCCTCTGCAGATCTCTGCTATCTCCATCTGATGTTAGAGACCCCTGATCATCCTGGTGGATATAAAACTGGGGACCACATGGGAAATTACTGATTCACAACACATAATAAAACTAGTTGTATTTACTGAATACCTAATACATGCCAGGCCCTGAAACAGGCTCTCTGCTCAGTCCTCCAACTAGCCAGTAAAGCGAGCTCACACGCATAGTTGCTTCAGTCATGTCCAACACTCTTTGCAACGCTATGGACTGCAGCCCGCCAGGCTCCTCTGTCCAAGGGATCCTCCAGGGGATCTTCCCGACCCAGGGATCAAACCTGAGTCTCTTACATCTCCTGCATTGGCAGGTGGGTTCTTTACCACTAACACTACCTGGGAAATCCAGCCAGCAAAGCAGCTGTTCCTAATAGCAATGGCACCTCCAACAACCCAAATCATCCTCAACCCTCAATACAGCTGGTGTGCCGTTTCTGAAAGCAACTCTCCTTGGCATCATCTTGTTTGACTTTTACAAAATGCCATCATCTCGGCACAGGGCCTTGTTTCCAATTGGTAAAGAGAAAAACTGAGCCCTAGGCAGCATCTCATCTGGGATCACACAGATGATGGAGTCTGATATGCACCTCCCTGCGCTGTCTGCATCCCAAGTTTGGGTTCCCTTTGCGAGGCAGCTTCCCAGAGGGTGTTTGTCCCCCAAAGCCACAAGGCTGTGCTGACCCACATGGCTTCCTATATGGAAGAAAGAAGCCTGGGATGATTTTATTTCTGTTACTGAGGAGCTCTATGCAATGCAAACTCTCTGAGCTTCTGTTTCTTCATCTGCAAACTGGGGCTGGTAATACCTGCCCCGCCTGGCTGCTTTGTGGTGTTTTGAAAGTATCAGAAGAGATGAGGTAAGGGAAAGCATTTCAAAAGAGAGACAAGTGCCCAGGAGTGTTGTTTTATTAGGGACACAGTGTTCCGAGGAACACCGAATTCCTTTGCTTGTAAAGATTTTAAGGTGACCTTTAAAGCAGCCAGCTGGGTTCTTAGTTCACGGTAGTTTAGACCATTTGAATTCAGAGGTTTTGAAAGTGCAGATGAATCCAGAGAGAAATATTTGCAGGCGCAGTTCCCAGAAACGGAGGGGAGAAACCAGAGCTCCCAGCAGGGGTGGGGCTGGGGTTCAGGAAGCAGGCCCCGACCGGCTCTGCCACTAGATTCTCATCCTCGGATAGGGAGACCCTTGCCACTCCAGGGGCTTTTTCCCACAGTGACTTTCCACTTCCTCCTGCGGGGGCAGGGGCTTCCTCAGCCCCTCCATCCTGGCCTGGGTGTGGGGAGGAAGCCGGAGGGTCTGTGTGAGGAGTGCCCGCCTGCGGGGAGGGGGCGTGGGAGAGGGGAGAGAGGGACTCTCACTGCCGATGATCTTCCCCCGTATCATTCCACCGTGTTCCCTTTATCTCATGTCATCTGTTATACACAAAGGCCGTAGGAGGGAGATAGGCCAGTTTCCCTTTGAGAAATGAGGAGATGGAGGGTTGGGTGTAATCTGAGAAGGATGCCACAGCTCTGCAGTGGAGGAGCTGGATTTAGAACACAAGTCACAGTCACAGCCATTGCTTTCTCCCGAGGCACCTTCTGCATGTTCCGCTCACGGACGTGCAAACCCAGCACTGCACGTGGCCTGGCGGGTAACTCGCTGAACGTGAAGGCGCATGCTCCGTGCCCCAAGCCCTGTGCTTACCTCTTCGATCGTTTTCCTAATTGCGTTCTAGTTGATTTACAATGTCGCGTCCATTTCCGCTGTCCAGCACAGTGATTTAGACGTATGTATACATCCACTCTCTTTCATGTTCTTTTCCTTTGCGCTTCATCGGAGAATGTTGAACATAGCTCCCTTCGCAGTAAGTCCCCTACCTGCAAATCTGCAGACTTTCAGAGACCGTGAACATGCGTTCACAGGTTCAGTCACGTAAGTCAGTTCTATCTGAGGAGGCACTGTTAGCTTTGGAGACACAGGACCCGAATGTAGAACTGTACATGAAGCTTGCCGCAGCCATTCAGAATGCAGTCCAGGGTTACTGTGTCATCTACAACGAGAAATAAAGGAACCAGCACCCAAACATCACTGGATCATTTATTTAAGAAGGTAGATAGAATCGACTCCAGCAAGGGACCAGAGCTGTGGCATCAACGTCAGGCGTGAGTGAAATGATAGCTTTTCCTTGGTCTCCTTTTGATGACGATCCTTCAGCTCTGCCATCTCCCACCCCTTCTCCCTCCTCCAGCCTGTAACTCTTCTCGATTGTTCACTCGATGCCAGCCCCTGGATGCCAGTTGTTGTGCTGTGCTACTGTACTTTTCAAGATACTGTACTATAAGATTAAAAATGTTTTTTTTTAATCTATTATTCATGTGAAAAGAATTATAAACCTGTTACAATACAGTACTACATAGCTGAGTTAGTTGAGTACCTAGGCTAACTTTGTCAGGGTGTGTGTGTGTTCAGGCAAGAACAGAGGAGTGGGTTGCCATTTCCTACTCCAGGACATCTTCCCGGCCCAGGGACCAAACCCACGGCATCTCCTGCATCTTCTGCATTGGCAGGTGGATTCTTTACTGTGCCATCTGGGAAGCCCCTAACTTCATTGGCCTTATGAACAAACTGGACTTACATGGGTATTCTTGATGAGGAACTCATTCATATGTAGGGGATTTATTGTACCTCTTCAGTCTTACCCTCTGGCTCCCCTGTTTTGAATATCTGGCACAGCCACAAAATCCCCAGACACCCCAAATATGCCTGCTTGTCTTTTTCGCAAGGTCCCCTCAGTCTGCAACTCCCCTCCAGCCTGCCTCCTACAGCTCACCACATCACTGTACCACATGCCAAGGGCCTGTCAACTCCCTACCGTTAAAAGATAAACTGAGGCCTATTAAACAGCACCAAACCAGCAGTGGTTAGGAGTGCTCCAACAATAGCAGGGTAGAGACTTTTACAGGGAAAAGAGGGAAGCAAAACAAGGACTTTTTTAAAAAAAATTTTTTTTTCTTTTTTTTTTTTTGTCTCTCTTTTTTTTTTTTTTATTAGTTGGAGGCTAATTACTTCACAACATTTCAGTGGGTTTTGTCATACATTGATATGAATCAGCCATAGATTTACACGTATTCCCCATCCCAATCCCCCCTCCCACCTCCCTCTCCACCCGATTATTTACTTGTTTTTGGCTGCACTGGGTCTTCCTTACTGCCTGCAGGCTTTTCCTAGTTATAGTCCACAGGCTTCTCTTACTGCAGAGGCTGGGCTCTAGGCATGTGGGCTCAGTGTGATAGTTGTGGCTCAAGGGCTACAGACCACAGACTCAGCAGTTGGGGATCACTGGCTTAGTTGCTCCACAGCATGTGGAATCTTTCTGGAGGGAACCCATGTCCTCTGCATTGGCAGGCAGATTCCTAACCACGGGACCACCCGGGAAGTCCAGCAAGGACATCATTGATTGGTTATAGCTTAAAGTCCAGTTCTCTCTGATTAGCTGTCCTTGGGTTTTGATTTTGTAACCTTGAAGCCTCTACAAGCTTAGATTTTGGCTTGCTTATGTAGGCAACCATGACATTAGAGCCACTTAGGTCTAATAGCCTCAGGGGTTAATTAATTTAACATGACTCATCTTTTAAGACATAGCTCAAGTGTTGCTACCTCCTTGATGCCTTTCTTTATCCCAACCATCCATCCAAAGGTGGCATTAATCTTCCTCCTTCGAGCTCCCCACTGTGATGTGTACAGATTTCCACTACAGTATGAATAATATTTTATTGTCCTTTTTTTTACAGGTCTATCCCCCCCACCCATCAGATTACAAGCCCTTTAGAACAGGGACCATCTATTCATTTTGGACTTTTCACAACTTTTCATAGTGCCTGGGACTTAGTAAATGCTATTTTAATTTTAAAACAGGTGTTAGTGCACAAATACTATACTAATATGTTGCCATTATAAACATTCTAAGCAATAAAGATTATGAGCAATAAAAATCATGAGAGTCCTCCTTGACCCCAGTTCAATCTCTCTGCTCTTCCCAGAATAATCAGTGTATTAGTGCATCCTTTCAGGCCTTTTTCTATGCCCTTACATATCTGCAAACATGGAGAAATACACAGTTTTGAGAAGGTAAATAAAAATAAGATTATACCAGCAATTATTTTACATTTTTTTCTCATTTAGAAACATATTCCAGAGCGTCCCTCATGGTCCAGTGGTTAAGAATCTGCCTGCCAACTCAGGGGACACTAGTTCAATCCCTGGTCCAGGAAGGTTCCATGTGCCACGGAGCAACTAACCACGGTACCGCGCCACAGCTATGGAGCCTTCAAGCTACAGCCCATGCTCTGCAGCAAGAGAAGCCACTGCAGTGAGGACCCTGCTCCCCACGCAACCAGAGAGTAGTCCCTGATCCCAACAACTAGAGAAAGCCCGTGCATAGCCAAAAGTAACTTAAAAATAAATAAAATTATAAAAATAAATAAGTAAAATTATAGTCCAGACATCTTAACAACTCGATATGCATTAATCTATCCATTCTGTTTTAACTGCCAGTATTTTGCAATATAATTGTACCACACTTGATTTAGCTAGTTCTTTATTAGTGGACATTTATATGTTTTCCAATATTTACTACAATGAATATCCCAGGACTTACCTCTCAGAGTACATGATTGAGTATTTCTCTATGTCAGTAGCTCTCAACCAAACTATATAGGGCTCACCTGGGGAGCTTTTAAAAAATGAATATAGTTGCAAACATCCTCAACAAAATATTAGCAGATCAAATCAAACAATGTATTAAAAAACTGGTTGAACATTCTAAAATCAACTAATATAATCATATCAGTATAAGCAGGAAAAGCATTTGGCAAAATCCGATACCCATTCATGATAAAAAGTTTCAGAAAAGTAGGTATAGAGAGGGAAGCCTCTTCAACTTGACAAGGAATATCTGCCATATTGTAAATCAACTATTCTATTTTTTAAATTTAATAAAAAAGAATATCTACCAAAAATTTGGGCTTCTCACTTGGCAAAGAATCTGCCTGCCAATGCAGGAGATGCAGGATTGACCCCTGGGTTAGGAAGATGCCCTGGAGAAGGGAATGGCAACCTGATCCACTATTCTTGCCTGGAGAATTCCATGGATAGAGGAGGCTGACAGGCTACAGTCCATGGAGTCACAAAGTCAGACATGACTGAGCACGCACACAACAAAAATCTATAGCTGATATCATACCTGATGGTGAGAAACCAGATGCTTTCTCTCCGTGACCAAGAACAGGGCAAGGTTGTGCCCTCTCACCCCTCCTTTCAACATTGTCCTGGAAGTCCTGGAATCAACCAAAAAACTCCTAAAACTAATAAAATGACCATAGCAAGCATGCAGGACATATAGTTAATTGCTTTCCTATATACCTGCTAATGAACAATTGGAATTTAAAATAAAAAACACAACACCGTCTACATTAGGTTCCTCAAAATAGAAATACTTAGTGATAAATCAAACAAAATTTCTATAAGGTCTATACAAGGAAAACTATGAAACACTGACGATAGAAGTAAAAGAACTAAATAAATGGACACATATTCCATGTTTATGAATAGGAAGACTCAAATATGTTACAAAGTCAGTTCTACCCAGCTCAATCTATAGGTTCAGTGGAATCGAAATCAGAATCTCAGCAAGTGATTTGTGGTTTGTTGTTCAGTGCCTCAGTCTTATCTAACTCTTTTGTGACCCCATGGTCTGAGGCCCCCCAGGGTCCTCTGTCCAAGGGATTCTCCAGGCAGGAATACTGGAGTGGGTAGCCAGCCACTCCCTTCTCCAGGAGATCTTCCCAACCCAGGGACTCCTGCATTAGCAGGGACTCCTGCATTAGCAAGTGGATTCTTTACTACTGAGCCACCAGGGAAGCCCTCAATGAACAATGCTAAAGTTATTACTAACAGGCTAAAGACTGAGAATATCTAACACAGCACTGAGGAAGAACGAAATAGGAGGACTGATACTACTTGATTTTAAGGTTCAGCTACAGTAATCAAGACAGTGCCGTACTGGTGAAAGAACAGACAAATAGATCAATGGAATGGAACAGAGAGTCCAGATAGAGACCACACAGATATGGTCAACCGCTGTCGAATAAAGAGCAAAGCAAGTTCAGTGGGGGAAGGATAGTCTTTTGAGCAAATGATAGTGGACTAACTAGATAGCCACATGCAATGTAGTGATACATAGACTTTACATCTTTCACAAAAATTAACTCAAAATGGAACATAGACTTATAAAACACAGAACTATAAAACTTCTAGAAGATAATAGAAGAGAAAATGTAAATGATCTTGCATTTGGCAATAGCTTTTTAGATACAACACCAAAAGCACAATCCATGAAAGAAAAATCTGGTAAGTTGGACTTTTCATTAAAGTTTTTAAAATTTCTCTGCAAATGACACTATTGAGGGAATGAAAAGACAAGCACAGACAGAGAAAATCTCAGCAAAACGCATATCTGATAAAGGACTGTCAACAAAATACACAAAGAACTCTTAAAACTTAACAATGAGAAAACAACTTAATTTTAAAATGGTCCAAAATTTTGAATGGACAGCTTGCCAGTGAAGACATACATATGGCACATAAACATGAATAACTGCTCAACATTAGATGTTGTCAGTGGCTTGCAAATTAAAACAAGATACTCCTGCAGACCTATTAGAATGGCTTAAATCCAAAGCAATGGCAACAGCAGATGCTTGTAAGAATGGGGGTACCACAGAAACTTTTGTTCATTGCTGATGGAAAGGCAAAAGGGTGCAGCCATCTTGGAAGACAACTTGGCAGTTTCTCACAAAGCTAAACATAAGCACGCCTTATGATCCAGAAATCATCAGGCTCCAAATATTTACCGAAATGAGTTGAAAACTTATGTCCACACAAGAACTGCACATGAATATTTATAGCCGCTTTAAACTTGGAAGCAACCAAGATGTCCTTCAATAGGTGAATAGTGTGGCATATCTGTATAATGGAATATAAGGCAGCCATAAAAAGAAAGGTGTTATCAAGCCATGAAAACCCACGGAGGAACCTTAAGTGCTAAGTGACAGAAGAAACCAATCTGAAAAGTCGATACATCATCTGATTCCAGCGTTATGGCATTGTCACCGCCACCGCCATCATCATTGTGTGTGCATCCCCCCACCACGTCCAGAAAGTACCTTCATACCAGGGGTCTGAAGTGACCCTCGCCACAAGGGCCTCACAGAGCAGGTGGGGCAGAGGTCCTGATCACAGGGCGCAGATGGGGAAGCTGTGCTTGGGAGCTTGCCCTGCCTGAGTCACACAGCTGGAAACAGCATCACATCTTTTCATCCTAAAGCTAATACCTTAGTTCCTCCAGTCCAGCCTCCTGGGCCTTGATGGACCTTGGAACACAGTGCTGGGGGTGGGGCAGGGGGATGGGGTGTGTAACTATGGGACTTGATGTGTCACTGTGGAGAGGAGTGTGGAAGAGGGGGTTCTGACAAGTTCATTCAGTGGCCCTTGCTCTTTCTGGGCTCTGGACCAGCTCTTTCCTCCCTCAGTCCCTCCCCATATCTTTCTCTGTTGCAGGCATTGACACTCACAGCACGCAGAGCGCTGGCAGCCAAGTGCTTATTATTTATTCATTGGAAGTACATCAGCTGGTCCCTCCTCCATCTGCCTGGAGGAAGCAGGTCAAAAGGTGCCAATTAATGCCCTATATATCCCAGGGCTGGATTCACTGGCTACAGAGATGCCCACTTGCAGAAAGCAAAAAGAGGACATTTTTTTTTAGATAGAAGAGTGGCCCTGAAATATCCATAGATGAATGCAACAGAGATTTGCTGAGGAGTGGGTACAGAGGGGTGGGAAATGGGAAAGAAGTGAGTGAATCTCTAGCTTCTGGTCACCATGACAATGACGGCATCTTAAAAGAAGCATAACTGATCGTTGTAAGTAGAAGGGGTTTTTGTTTGTCTGTCTTGTTTTAATTTCTTCCCTAATGCTGAAATAAATGAAAGGAAAGGTGAGTCTACACCTCATCTAGGCATAGAGTGTTGGGGACAAATGTGGATCTGAGCCTGGAAGTCCCTTATTTAGTCACCCTGACTCAGAACATCCTTTAGCTTGTTGGTGGGAACCATAAGAACCCATGCTTCAAGTGACTATGGTCGGGGGACAGGCAATGGCTTTTTTCAGAAGAACTGATAGGGCTTACCCTCCAGCAAGGAAGATGGGTACTGTTCACAGTAATGAACAGTACAGCAGCTCTAAGAGACCTGTAGTAGGCTGAGTGATGACCCCCTAAGAATGTCCATGCCCCAATCCCTGGAATTTATTAATATGTTAGCTTGGCAAAAAGTACTAAGCAGGTGTAAGTTCAGAATCTTAAAACTGGAGAGATTATCATTGTCCTGGTGACCCAATATAATTGTAGGATCATTTTAAGAGGAAGTAGAAGGGTATGTGTTAGAGAAGATGAATGCAGGTAGACCCGGGTTCGATCCCTGGGTCTGATCCTGGGATCAGGATGGAATGGCAACCCACTCCAGTATTCTTGCCTGGGAAATCCCATGGACAGAGGAGCCTGGTTGGCTAGAGTCCATGGTGTTGCAAAGAGCTGGACACAACTGAGTAACTAGCATTTTCACTTTCACAGGAGGATAAGATGTAACAATGGAAATGGAGGAAAATACAGAAATATGACAACAGAAGCAGGGACCACAAGCCAAGGTATGCAAACAACTTCTAGAAACTGGAAAAGGCAAGAAAAACAGACTCTTTCCTAGAGTCTCCAGAAGGAGGCAGCTCTTACAACACCTTGATTTTAGACTTCCAACCTCCAGAACGATAAAAGGATAAATGTGTGACGATTTAAGCCACTAAGCTTGAGGTCATTTGCTACAGCAGCATTGGGGAAATCATGAAGGACTGATCAATAAGGGCAGCAACCATTGTTATAAAAGCAAAAGGGCCAGAAAGCAAGGGCCCATCAGTGAATGAACAGATTCTTCAAACCTCTGTGCGCCTGGCATCTGAAAACAGGGCAAGCCCCGTGGAATGGCTAAAGTATATTAGATCAGGGAAAGAAGGACGCCCAAGAGTAGAGAAAGGGGCTGGCCCTCAAGAGAAGCAGGCAGTGTTGAGAAGAACCGCAGCACAGGGCCCACCCTTCTTTTCCACATAATCGCCGGGATTGGAGGGGGAGGAGGTGGGGAAGGGAAACAAGAACTTCAGGTTTTTGACAGCATCAGCTATGGTCAGGAGTGTCAAGTATTATAACTTTCCTAGCTCATGCAAACAATTGGAGAAGGAAAACAGAACACGTAAGGAGGTAACTGTGGTCAGTACTCACCAGCAAATCCAATCAATGATCTACTTTGTTACATTCTTGATTTTAATGTGATTTGAAACTGTCTATGCACATATATGTATCTGCCTTGTATCTCTGGAATCTCTCTTCCACATGCACAGGTCTCTCCTGGTTCAGGCCATCACTATCTGCCATCTGGGTTACCATAACAACCTCTAACTGACCCTCCTGCCTCCTCTCTTTCTGCTTTCAAATCCAACCTCTGCATGCTTTCCACAACGCCAATCATACTCTATCACCTCCTGAATAAAGCCTTTACATGGCTTCCCATTGCCCTTAGGATAAAAGCCCAAATCCTTCACTTCTCAAGACTAAACGCTAGTGGGTTCAGGTAGGACTTGCCAGCACGGTATCAGGGCACAGAGCCTGGTAGACACCTAATGGGTATCAATAGGGGGCTTCTCCAGTGGCTCAGTGGTAAGGTAAAGAATCCACCTGCAAGGCAGGAGCTGCAAGAGATGCAGGTTCAATCGCTAGGTTGGGAGGATAGCCCGGAGGAGAGCGTGGCAACCCACTCCAGTATTCTTGCCTGGAGAATCCCATGGACAGAGAAGCCTGGCAAACTACAGTCCATAGGGTTGCAAAGAGTTGGACATGACTGAAGTGACTTAGCATGCGCACACACGTATCAATAGGGGGCCTTGTAAGAACTTCAGTGACTCATCTTTTTTACTTCCTTTTTCAGACTACTCCAGCCATACTATGTCTCTCAATTCCTTGAGAGATCTATTTCTCCTCCAGGTCTTTGTATACACCCTTCCCCATTTCCTGGGTCTCCCATCCCTTCTCCCTTATGTTGCAATGTCCTACTCATTCTTGGGGCTCATTCTTGGGGATTTAGTTTAAACATCCCCTATTCTCGGAGACCTGCCCTGCTCTCTAGGCTAAGTCCTTGTAGTACAGATTCTTGCAGTATCTTGAGCTTCCTCTCACATGACACTAATTATACTTTACTTGTTTGATGATCATAGACTTTATGCTTAATGACAGGTCTTCTCAACCTCATCACTGTTGACATTTTTAGCCTGATAATTCTTTGTTGTGGGTGCTCCCTATGTATTGTAGGATGTTGATAGCAACCCCCTCCCAAATCATGATAATCAAAAATGTCTGCAGACACTGCCAAATATCCCCTGGTGGGAGGGAAATTGCCTCACTTCGAGAGCCTCTGCTCTATGAAAGTAGGGTCTACAACTTTCTTGATGACTTAGGCACTTCTGATGTTTAGCAAAGTACCTGGGCCGTAGCAAGCACTAAGAGGTACCTTAAAAACGGGACTTCCTACTGTTGGTGGGGCAAGTGGCTGGGTTGCGCATGTCTGGATCTGCACTCGCTCCCTGCATTGTCTGTTTCTGGATCACCCTTATCATCCAGACTCCATGCGGGGAAATATCAGGACACGGCAGCGATGACTTCCTTGAGTCATGGTGGATCTGCTGCCATAGAAGTTTTAGGCTCGGGACACTCACAGAGTCACTGTCTTCGCAATGCCGATGCTGTCAGCTGCCCCGACTTCAACTGTTCTGACTCTTGCCATTCCTCTTTGCAACTGCGCAGAGTCACACATTAAAAGGGAATGTTGGAGATGACTGTAACCATCCTACTACCTTCTCCCATGCCTGGATCAAAACAAGTGCTCCATAAATATTTATGGAATGAATGAATAATGCTTCTGAAAACCACCTCTTACTAAATGCCTAGAAATATGCTCATCCAAAGTGTCTGCTGCAGCGGCAGTGGGAGAGGTTGCCACTGCCCCATTTTCCAAGAGCCTTTGTTCTTTCGTGGACATCAAAACTGTTCTTAATGCAGTAGCTGGAGCAAAAAAAAAAAAAAAAAAAATCAAAAACACCACACATGTTCCTTTCAATACTTTGTCCCCTCTTTTCAATTTAACTGTTTTATCTTCACTGCATGAATATTTCAAATGAGGCTTGAAAACTGGGAAGACCCATAAAAGCAGAATTGCTACTGTTTCATGTGGAGTAATAAGTTATTCAAGGTTTAAAACAAAAAGAACCTGACCGCTGCCCTGGTCCTAATGTTCCCTAGATATAACTATCTTTAAATGGGTTCAGTGTAGCAAAATTGCATTGGAAAGCAACAAAGAGAAACATAAGATCAAGAATTCTTTTGAGAGGCTCACTGAGACAGTTCCATGGCTAGGAGTCCCTTATTCCTAGGGGCAGCAAACCTCAGTTACACCATTGAAACAGTGGGACAGGAAGAAGGGCTCAGGTTTCAGGCCTTTTTTTTTTTTTTTTTTTTTTTGCTGTAGCTGAAGATCATCAGAATTAAAAAAGAAAAATTATTCAGAATAAAATAAAAGTGCACATGCCCCATCTGCCTGACTAATCACTCTATGATATAAGGGCCACAGGGGTCCCTCTAAAAAATCCAGCTTGGTTCCTGGAACACCACTCTCTTCTGGTTTTCCTTCTACCATTTTGGTTTTCCCTTCTCTGTCTCCCCTGAAGGCTGACCTTCCTCATTCTATCCTCCCATGGAGCTCCTCAAGGCTTCAGCCTAAGTCCTTTCAGTACAGACTCCACGTGATCTCCCCCGACAACCTCAAACATATTTACAGGTTTAATTCCCACCTATGACCAGGATATTTACTTCTCTAGCCCAGGTATCTCCTCTGACTTCCAGATGCATTCATTCAGTTGCTTCCTTGATGTCTTAAATGCCATTTCAGTGGCGTTTCAAACTCAGTTCAAAATGAACACGTGATCTTTACTTTTTTGCACTGTCACTTGTGTTGGCCAATGGCCCTGCCAGCTGTCTGGCTGCACAAGCCAGATTCAACTGTCCTCTCTAACACAGTCCTCCTCCTCCAGCCCCATGTCTATCACCGAGTTTTCCTTCCATCTCCATCATTACTACTCAGGAACAAGTGACCACAACATTACCTCGATTATTACAACAGCCTTTCAACAGATTTCCATGGACCTTTCGGTTCTTCCAAATAATTCCAGTCCACTGAATTGCAGATCTAAGTAGCTCCCCACTCCCAACAACTTTAAAAAGTCAATGGCTTTTCCCAGGAGTCCCAAACTCTCCTGAAGATAAAGATCACCTGGAAAATCTTTGAAAACAGTTTTCAGGGGCCCAATACAGATCTATTGAGTTAGAATTTCCAGAAGAGATGTCTAGTAGTCTGGTTACTAAACAACAATTTCAGTGATTCTTATCCATTGGGAAAAAATTTTAATTCCCCACAGAAGCTGTAAAGTGTCTCCGTTTTACGAACGCTCTCTCCTCCCCTTCTTTAGTACTGCCTTTCACATCTACCTGCAAGCCTTCAAAACTGGACACATTTATTCCTTCTTGGGGCTGGGGGTGGAAGGAGAAGTCAGCACCCGGGATACAACTGAACCAGACTTCTCTGGGTTTCTAGAACTCTCCAGAGAGCTTGTCCTTCTGCCCTCACTCTCCCGTACTCCTGTATGAAATACAGAGCTGACCAATGCAGAGATGACCTTCCCACCAACTAGAGCTGTATCTTTTCCCCTACTGCTCCTCCTCAGCTCGACCACCCTTTCTTTTTGGCTCAGAGAGTTCAGTTCAGATGCCTCTCTCCTTGCCTTCCCGGTCGAGGGGCTGGAGTGACTTTTAAGAGAGCTCTGTAGAGCTTTCTTCCCTTTGGGGTACTGGCTGAGTGAGGAAATATCTTAAGAGACCACCCCTCTGTTGGGATATGAAAGTGAGTGTTAGTAACTCTTTTTTGACCCCATGAACTGTAGCCCACCAGGCTCCACTGTCCATGGAATTTTCTAGGCAAGAATACTGTAGTAGGAAGCCATTCCCTTCTCCAGGGGATCTTCCCAACCCAGGGACAGAACCCAGGTCTCCTGCATTGCAGGCAGATTCTTTACCATCTGAGCCATCAGGCATGTGGTTGGGGTGGAGCCCAAGGAAGTGGCTTCCCCCAGTGAAAAGAGGATGGTAAGATGGGACTGGTCCTGGGGGCAGAAGGATTTATGCAAGAAGGAGACAACCTGTACTGCCTGTAAGATTTGGTGAGATTCTGGCATCTTTGTACCTTCCCTGTCTTTACTCCTTCTAATGTCTAGCCTAGTGTGTGGGATTAAGCCTGGGATTCAAACCACCTAGGTTTGACTCTCAGCTCAGCCACTTACTAGTAGGGTGACGTCACACAAGTTATTTAACTCTTCTACACCTCCATTTCCTTATCTGTAAAATGGGGATATTGATGCATATACCACAAAGTTGTGAAGAGTAACTATGTTATACTCAGAACATGTGAAACAGTGACTAGCCTAGATGAAGAGCTAAGATTTCATTATTTCTGTTATTGCACCTGTATTCCCATGACTAGCAATAATTATCAAGGGCATCAACAGAAGAGACGCCGGGGTCCACTGAGGCTCCACCGTGTCTATCTTGCCTAGGGGCAAAGAGTGTGAGGAGCAGAGAACATGGCCAGGGGACTAGTCTGAGGAGACTAGTCAGAGAAAGATGAGGCCCTGGAGTGGCCAGGAGGAAGAGGAGACCCAGGTTAAGCAGAAGTCTGGGGGTCAGTGAAGGTCTCTGAGATAAAGGGGTTCAGAGTGCGAGCCTTAGAATCTTTCAGATCTGCACTCAAATGCCTGAATGGATATGGATGGACTGTGCCTCAGGTTTTTTTTTTTTTTTAAATATATAATGGAAATAATATTAGTATATACTAAATACTGTGGAAATAAAGACCACCCAGATTGGAACATACGGAGGCCATTATTCAGTTTTCTATAACAAGGGCCAGCCACCATCAGCTGGGCTTGGTAAAGAATCAAATGCAGGCAGGGGAGTTAGAAGGTCTGTCAGGGGTAGAAGAGAAGGCTTCAGGTGAGCGCTGACTGGAGGCTGTTGGCCCCGGGAAGCTGGAGGCGGGCTAAGGAAGCAGATCCTCTTCTGTGATTGGTTAGGGTGGAACATTTGCCTTTCTCTGATTGGATCAGAGTTGGAGGTGGAAGCTGTCAGTTACTAAGTTCTAACTATTTCGGGCTCTTTTGCTACTGGGGTTGTGGTTTGGCCTCTGGGGCTGGTTGCTGTAGAGTTCTATCTCCAGATAGGGTCAAGTGATTGTTTGTTTATTCAGCCTCTCAATATTAACTTCTGTTTATAATTATCAACGACCAATTCTACTCAAATGACTAAAGTGCTTAGCAGAATGCTTGGCACATTAGTGTTTAAGCAATCTTGGGAAAAGGAAAACATGGTGAAATGAGTTATTGAGAACATACAGCTAGGAACCACATAAATCAAACATTGTGAAATCAAGCTTAGTGTGTTTCACATTGGAGAGGTGGATGGGCTGGACAAAATGCTTTTCTAGCTCTAAGATTCAAGGATGCCAAAGGGAACATGTGTGCCTCATTGCATGAGCCTTTATTTGATTGTCGACATTGCCCAGTGGAGAAAAGCCTATTCATGTCTGCACTCACCCCCTCCTACAGCACCCAGCTCCTAGCAGACACTCAGGGAGCATCACCGCCACACTTAACCCTTGACCAGCTTGGGCTGCGCTCTGTCTCACCTTTTTACTTGCAGAAGGAAGCTTGGTCCTGCCAAGAACAACCTAAATGACACTGGACAAGTCATGGCTCCATTTGAGTTTCCTTCTCTGTGATGTGGGAATAGTGATTCCAGCTCACTCAACTCCACGGGGCTTGTAATGAGGATGCAGTGAATCAGTGTGCCTGAGAGCACTTTGTACACTGTCAGGAGGGGCTGGATTATTAATGTGTATTCCTTGTCCTTCTCTGTGCTCTCTTAGACTGAATTCCCAGCATGCTACCTCTCTGACCAGGAAGTGAGGCTCTGGGAAGAGAGGATCAGGGAAGGCCAATTCTGAGAATGACATGAAAGACATCAATGAGGTTGAGGTCGTGGGTGTGATAGGCTCAGGAGCCAGTTAACTCCCCCACAAACGGGACTTCAGTCATAAACAAACATGGTAGAAACCCAGGAAACTTAGCGACGGGCAGGGCCTCACTTTCAAGTCCTCCAAGCCAGGCCCCAGCCAGGGCAAGGTCATGTATCCAGGCATCCCGACAGGTGGCCCCAGGCTACCCTGGGAGCACCTCTCCTGATGGGGAGCCCCAGCCCCTTCTCTTTCAGGGGTGTTCTGGTTATCTAAAAACTCCTGCTTAGGGCGTAGTCAAGACTGTTTCTCTCTTAGGCCATGCTCGGGCCACCGTGTCTGGAGTGGCCCAGGTTGAGTACATGTTCCTCACTGCATGGCAGTCCTTCCAGTGTTTCTGAACAATTGTCCTTATCTTTAACGTCAGCTGAAGAGGAATGCTTACACGGCACCAGCCTGGAGCTGCTGCATGTGGGAAGGTTGCCCAGGCCTGGCCAGGTTCCCCATGGAGGGAATCTAGTTTAAGCTCAAAGCTCATCTGGTCTAGAACAGTTACACTTCCTGACCCAAAGCAAAGGAACAATCACACATTGAGAGGGAGCCATTATCCTACCATGAGCAGAAATCAAGAGCTTTATGCAAAGGGCATAGAAAGAAATAAATCTCCTTAGAACATAGATCATATTTGCCACAAAATGTGAACTCTAATCAGTAACAAACGCAACACTTTTCAACATTTTAGTAATAAGCACTCTGTTACAGAGAAACAGCTGCTCAGAGCATGCTAGTGGGGGCAAGAATAGGGCAGAATAGGCCCATGAAGAGATGTTCAACATTGCTAATTAATAGAGAAATGCAAATCAAAACTGCAATGAGATATCACCTCACACAAGTCAGAATGGGCATCGTCAAAAAATCTACAAACAATAAATGCTGAAGAGGGTGTGGAGAAAAGGGAACCCTCCTACACTGCTGGTGAAATGTAAATTGGCACCATCACTATGGAGAACAGTATGAGAGTTTCTTAGAAAAATTAAAAATACTGGAGAAAACCATAATTCAAAAAGATCCATGTACCCCATGTTCATTGCAGCGCTATTAACAATAGCCAGAACATGGAAGCAGCCTAACTGCCCACTGAAGGAGGAATGGATAAAGAAGATGTGGTGTGTGTGTATATATATATATATAAATTATGGGAGTGGGGTGGTTTTTGTGAAGGGGAGAAGTGTGGCAGAGAAACGTGTAGATTAAAAGAGACTTAAAAACATATCACCCAAACACAGTGAGTAGACCTTGCTTGGATCCTCATTTACCCCAGTGGTAAAAAATTAACATCTATTACATTCTGAGACAAATGAAAGTGTGATATTTCATTTGATATCAAGAAACCTTGAAGTTTCTTCAGGTGACATTAGTACTGTGGTTTTATTTTTTTATTCTTTTGAAAATGTTATTAAAGTATAATTGATTTACAATGTATTAATTTCTGCTACACAGCAAGAAATACATATATACATATGTATCAGTTATACATATATATTCTTTTTCACATTCCTTTCCACTATAATTTTTAACACAGGATATTGAACATAGTTCCTTGTGCTATGCAGCAGGATCTTGTTGTTATCCATCCTATATATAATAGTTTGCATCTGTTAATCCCAAAGTCCCAATCCTTCCCTCCCCCACCACCCTTCTCTTTGGCAACCACATGTTCTCTATCTGTGAGTTTGTTTCTTACATGTGTTCATTTATGTTGTATTTTAGGTTCCACATATAAGAGATATCATACAGTATTTATCTTTCTCTTTCTGACTCTCTTCACTTAGTATGGTAATCTCTAGGTCCATCCATGTTACTGTGAATGGCAGTATTTCATTTTTTATGGCCAAGTAATATTCCATTTTTATCTGTACCACATCTTCTTTATCCATTCCTCTGTTGATGGATATATGTTGTTTCCATGTCTTGTAAATGGTGCTGCTATGAACACAAGGGAGCATGTATCTTTTCCAATCATAGTTTTGTCTGGGTACGTGCCCAGGAGTGGAATTTCCAGATCATATGGCAACTCTACTTTTACCCTTTGGAGTAACCTCCATACCGTTTTCCATGGTTTTATTATTTTTTTTTAAAATATCCTTATCTTTTAGGGGTATATCCTGAAATATTTACGGATTAAAGTACATAATGCCTGGAATTTGCTTCAAAATGATATGAGAAAGGGGAAATTAATGAGGATACGGGCTGTGAATGCAGCCGTGTGGAGTAGCTGGACCTCTCTCAAAAGTGCAATGGTGGAAGGCGCCAGGCCTTCCCAAGGCTCGGGAGGCCTCCGTCTCCTCCTCAGAAGGAGCCACGGGCCGGTCCCCGCACCGGATGGAGTGAGCCATCCTTCTCAGGAGCGCCCTTCTCGGGGGGCCTTCCCTGGAACCCCTCCCTCTCCCAGGAGGGGCTCAGGCCTCACGCCTGGGAGCCCCACGCACCCTCATCTGCCAGCCCACCCTCCGGAGCAGAGGTCAGGGCAGACTCCCATGTAAGCGCACCTCCACGGCCCTTAGGATGCAGTCCAGACCCCAGGGAGGCGCCCCGAGGCCCTGCGCCCTTTGCCGTCGCCTGCCTGCACGCCGGCCCTCCCGCCTCACCTGGCCCGGTTCAGCTCCTGACCCTGTGCTTCCTCTGAACGGCCACACACGCCGTTCCCTCCACCTGCTCCCACCGCCCGCCCAGCTCACATTTGTACCCGGGGTTTGTCCTTCCCGTCTTTTGGTTTGCATGTTACCTGTTCTAGGGTTTGCATGTTACCTGTTCTAGGAAGCCTCCTCCCCAGGCAGCCACGAGGCCGGCAGACCCGGATCCGCCTTCCGGGAGGCTCCTGCTGTCATCCAGGCCGCTGCGCGGGGCTGGGGAGGGGGCAGGCCCAGCAGTGTCAGCCCCACCAGGGACCCCGTGACAGGCTGCCTTCTCTCCAGAGCCCCCCACCCGGCCAGCCGCGGCTTGCTGAGGCGACATCGCAGTTCAGTTTCTTCCCTGGCCCCATCCTGCCTCCTCACCTTTCTTTCCCAGGAGTTGACGCCATGCAACATCCCACACCCCAAACTCCATCTCAGCATCCTCATCCCAAGAATCCAGCCTGCCATCCCGCCCCTAGCCCACACCTCTGCTGATCCCGACTCTGGGTAAACACCTCTTCTAGCTCATCAGAGCAACACCCACCCTCATCCCATTCTTTCAGGCCACCCCTCCCTGCAGCATAATTGTCCATGTAAGAGTCTTTAGCCTCTGCTGGATCAGAAGCTCCGTCTTGCAGGCTCACCTTGCTGCATTCCCAGACCTAATACAATTCCCAGTACTTACATTCAGTCAACTCACAGAAACCCCAGAGAGGAGCGAATTGGAAATCAGTATGAGAATCCCACTGTTCATGAAATGCATAAATGACTCCCCCCGCCCCCCTGCCTTTTTTGAGATTTTGCACTGTGGTCTAGAAAGCCATTGTTAATGAAATGAAAGCATCCACATTTCAGAGCCATGAGAGACTTTAGAGAAGAAGCACCATTTTTAAAAAATAGGTGGATTATTAAGAGAACCATGAAAGATGAGTTATGCAATGGACATAGCTATCCTTTGGATCTATTAATAAAGAACTTTGTCACCTGGGCAAGACACTTGAAGACACTGTCCTATAGATAGGTTCAAAGAAAAGTTTTAAAAATACTCATAAAGGCTGAGCAGTGGGTGGGAACTGACCTCCCCTGGGATGTGGAGGGCCTGAGGAGTGGCGCAGGTATGCTAAGTCTTCCTTAACATTTATGGGGCTCTCTGGGGCCATTTTAGACCCATTTTTCAAAAGGAATCTGCAGTCAGAAAGAGGCTGCCTGGATTCTCTTGCTGAGTAGCTGCAGGGTCATCAGAACACAGAGAAAAAACTCCTCTTCTCTCTTTCCCATGCCCTACAAGCAGATGAGCCAAGTCTCCACAGAACAAAATGAGTAATAAGAATATCTGGCCTGTGCTGACTGCTTCATATGCACCAGGCCTGTGCTGTGAGTTCGATGGTGGTTGTCTGAGTAAGCAGCCTGCAGGTTGCCAGCAGCAAACCTGGGAGACAAATGTTATCCCCAACCAGACGGCAGAAGCTGAAACTGAGAGACGAAGATGCCCAAAGTTTGTGGGAACATCAAAATCAAGGTTTGAATCCAGGGCTCTTTGATCCCATATCCCATCACCTGAGCCACCGATGACATCACCTCACCAAGATGGTGCCTGTCATAGGGACCGACTGTGCCGCCCTCTGGGGGAGAGGAGGTCCCCGAGGGCAGAGGGGCAGCTGCTTCACTAGGCTTATGCTCTGCTGTGTCGGCAAAGACCCAGTTTATAAAGGCCCAGAGCCCACCTTGTAACTGCCTTTCTGAAATGTGCTAAATGTATGAAAAGTTCTGGGACCAGATCCAGCATGGGGGTGGTGGGGTGGAGGCATGGCGGTGAGGGTGGTTTTCATACACCACGAAGCAATTCTCCAAACACCAGCTGGGTGTCCTACAATTTAACCCAATTCTGACTGTTTCAGATTCCAGTCTAAAGGCTGCATCTCCTATGAGACTGCCACCCACTCTCCACCTACTGAAGATGCCAGTGGCAAGCCCAAGCACCTACAGACTGGAACTTTCACAGGCGTGTTTAATCTGCTAGAGTGAACTTTAGATGCCAGACACAAGTCCAGATTGTTACCTATGCTTCTCATCAACTGGCTATAAACTGGAAGTTGCCACAACCCTGTTTTTGAGTTCTATTAGTTTGGTAGAGCAGTTCATGCATGCGTGTGTGCTAAGTTGCTTCAGTTATATCTGGCTCTTTGTGACCCCAAGGACTGTAGCCCACCAATCTCCTCTGTTCATGGGCAAGAATACCAGAGGGTGTGTTGCCATTTCCTCCTGCAAGGGATCTTCCTGACCCAGGGATCAAATCCGCCTCTCTTATGTCACCTGCATTAGCAGGCGAGTTCTTTACCGTAGCATCACCTGGGAAGCCTAGAGCAGCTCCTAGAACTCAGGAATCCTGTTTACTTACTAGATTACCAATTTATCTCAAAGGATATTAAAGGATACAAATCAATAGTCAGATTAAAAGATAGATAGGGTGAAGTCATGAACAAAGGAGCTTCTGTCCTCATGGAGTTTGGAGCCTGGCATGGGAACTATTGCCATCCTAACTAGATTAAATATTCTGCTCCCTGAACATGTATGTTTTTCCATAGGTTTGCTTTCATTTCTTTCAGGAGTGTTTTATAGTTTTCAGTGTACAAGTCTTATAATAATCTTGTTATATTTATTCCAAAATATTTTCATCTTTTGGATGCTTTATAAATGGAATTGCATTGTTAATTTCACTTTCAGACTATTCATTGCTAGTGTATAGAAATGAGACTAATTTTTCATAGATTTATTTTCTATCCTGCATATTAGTAAACTTATTTATTGGTTCTAATTTTTTTCTTTTTCCTGCTATTGCTGTGAACTCTTCTGGATGTTCAGTATACATGATTATGTTATCTGTGAATAAAAATTTTACTTTTTTCTTTTCAACTTGGATGCATTTCATTTCTTTTTCTTGTCTGATTGCCCTGGCTAGAACTTCCAATACAACATTGAATAGAAGTGATGAGATGAGAGCAGACATCCTCGTTTTGTTCCTGAACTTGAAGGAAAGGTATTTAATCTTTCACCATTAAGTATGATGTTAGCTGTGGGTTTTTGGTAATTGCCCTTATCAGGTTGAGAAACTTTCCTTTCTATTCCTATTTTATTATGTTTTTATCATGAAAGAGTGATGCATTTGTCAAATGCTTTTTCTCCATATATTAAGATGATGATTTTTTATCTTTTATTCTATTAATATGGTTTATTACACTAATTGCTTTTGGAATTTGAACCGATCTTATATCCCGGAGAAGGGAATGGCTACCCACTCCTGTATTCTTGCTTGGAGAATTTCATGGAAAGAGGCAGACTTCAGTCCGTGGGGTTGCAAAGAGTCAGATACAAGTGAGAGACTTTCACCTCACTACATCCTGGGATAAATTAATTATGATATATAATCCCTTTTATATGTTGCTGGGATTAGTTTTTTTATTATTTTGTTGAGGATTCTGGCTTTATATTCACAGTGAATATTAGTCTGTAGTTTTCTTTTTTGTAACGGCATTGTCTGGTTGTGGTATCAGGGTAATATTGGCCTCATGGAATGAGTTGGAAAGTGTTCCCTCCTGTTCTGTTTTTGGTGGGGGGAGGGTGGAAAGAGGTTGTGGAAAATTGGCATTAATTACTTTTTTAAGCTTTTGATAGAATTCTCAGAGAAACCAGGTTTTCAGTATATTCACAGAGTTGTGCAACCATTGCAGCATTCTAATTTTAGAGCATTTCTGTCATCCCAAAGAGAAGCCCTGTGCCCATTAGCAGCAACTCTTCCTTTTTCCCAGCCCGAGGCAACTAGTGCCCTACTTTTTGTCCCTATAGATTTACCTATTCTGAATATTTTATACAAATGAAATCATGCAAAAATATGGCATTTATGACCAATCTCCTTTACTGAGCATATTGCTATCAAGTTTCACCATCCTTGTATTAATACTTCATTCATTTTAATTACTGAATAACATTGCTGTATAGATATACTAAATATAGATATACTATACTATATTTTGTTCACCGTCAAATGTGAGACATGTGGGTCATTTCCACTTTGGGTTACCATGAGTAATTTAGCTATAAACATTTGTGTACAAGTTTTTGTGTGAGTTAGCAGTTTTTTTTTAATACAATTTAAAAATTTCATCCAGCACTTTGTTTTTGTCAACTGAACTGCCAGAAACAGAAATCAAGTTGTGCTTTTTCCCACTCAATTTGTGCTGCCTTTTTAGCCCTTGCCCTGAAAAGCATTTGGTGTCCCAGCATAAAGAGAATCTCCAGCAGCCATAACTGAGGGCTTTATGCAGGGGAATGCAGGAAATCCGCCCATCCATAAATACCACTCATTAATTAACAGTTCTGAGCCTCTACTATGTATGGTCCAAGCCCTGTATGAGAGGCTGAAGATGCAAGAGAGTATGAGACAAATCTGGCTCCTACCTCAGAGCACTTTCATTTTAACAGAAAACAAACCAGCCAACTGCAATACAACTTGCTAAGTGCATGAAAAGGGAAGAACAGGGGGCTACGGGAGGGGATAGGAGGACTCAGACCGCGTGTTGAGAGGGCAGGAAGATCTTCCCGGAGGCAACAGGAGCCACCTCAGTTGTGTGTTTGTGAGGCAGGAGGTTGACAGGCGAATAAAACTTCCTTGCACTGTTCACAGCCTCTTATCCAGAGACCCTGATGCAGAAACATATTTGCACAACCCAGGCCCGCCTCCTGGTAGGACGATGAGCTTAGTACTGTGCTTGGCCGAGACATAGCAGGTTCTCTCTGTGTGTGCACTGTGTATTTGTGTGGGACACACGCACACACAAAATGAACGAGTCCATGCCAAAGTGAACTATGTCCCCCAGGGTGACTGTGATCCCGGCGTCTTCCTAGGCTTACAGACTGCTGCATGAAAAATTTCTCCTTCAAGGGCCGAGCAGAAATGGGGAATGTGAAGTTTGTTCTTCAGTTCTCTAGGCTGCAAGACTGTCCCACAGAACTTTCTGTGATGATAGAAATGTTCTAGATCTGTGCTCTGTAATACGGTAGCCATGAGCCACACGTGGCTACTGATCACTTGAGATGTAGCCAGTGTGACTGAAGCACTGAATTTTTAAAAATTTTAATCAGTTTAAATTTAAGTAGTTCCATGTGGCTAGACAGCATACAGAACTACCTTAACGTTTATTTATGGATGCAGTTTTCACCTCCTTCTCCTTTACTGTCTCTTTTGATCCTCACAATGATTTTATGAGCAGCACACACCAGAAGTCATTAATCTCATTTTACAGATAAGAAAACTGAGGCTAAACTGAGGCTAAAGAGTTGCCCCTGCTAAAGACTGAGGTTGGCCTGGAGGCCTGGGCTCTTGAACAATCTGAGAGACAGAGAGGCTCTCGCCCTCTAGACATCAGAAGATGACCAGGAAACCCAAATAATATCTCACCTCATTGCTATGACTGTTTAAAGAGTGAGGCAGGTGCTGGAAGCCAGCATGGGGCTGGCAGAACTTTCAAGTCCCCATCTTAAGAGAATGGTGGCCTTTTCCATGGTGAACCACTAGAGGGGTTCAGAGCAGCAAGTTCCGATAACAGGTCATCTCCTTTATTCTAGACTTTTCAAAAGTAGAACAGATGGTCAACTTCTTGGTGATATTTCCATGTCATATGTAGGAACTGGCTCCCAAATATCTTTTCCTGAGATCCAAACGCATTGATTAGATTCAGGTTTTTTTTTTCTTTTTGGCCTAAAGTTATTTAGAAGCAACTTCCCTGGTGGCTTAGAGGGTAAAGCGTCTACCTGCAATGCGGGAGACCTGGGTTCGACCCCTGGATTAGGAAGATTCCCCTGGAGAAGGAAATGGCAACCCACTCCAGTACTCTTGCCTGGAAAATCCCATGGAAGGAGGAGCCTGGTAGGCTACAGTCCATGGGATCACAAAGAGTCAGACACGACTGAGTGACTTCATTTCACTTTTCCAAAGAATCATTGTTGTTGTTCAGTCACTAAGTCATGTCTTACTCTTTCTGACCCCATGAACTTCAGCACACCAGGCTTCCCTGTTCTTCACCATCTCCCAGAGTTTGCTCAAACTCATGTCCATTGAGAATCATTGAGGCTTACCAATCATTCTCTGAAAGTAGATTGAATAGGAGAAAGAATAGGAAAGCAATGAGTGGGGTAGAGTTTAGGGGAGGAACTGGTCACTGAGAAAGTAGGAGCAGAGGAAACTGATGGCAAACCTCAATGACTAACCCAGCTCGTCTCCCAGTGTGGAAAGAAAACACACGAGGCCTTAAAAGGATTCCCATATCCCCCTGTGGCTGGTGGGGAGGCTGGGGGGGCGGTTGCAAGTCCTCCTGGGACAAGACCCCAGCTTCTGATTTTGAGTATTTCCATCTTATTCCAAGAAGCAAAACTCTCCCTCTGGGTCTTAGGCAACAGCTCTTTCTTGTTTCCCCACTTAAACTTGAGAACAAGTTAGACAAGGGGGCCACACGGACTCCATTCTATCAGAAACCAAGCTTTCGTGAGCCCAGTGACCTGCCCAAGGTCACTCAGCTGGTAAATGGCAGAACCAGTGTAGAACCAGGACTGTGTGACTTGGCCTGACCAGTACGGCTGTATCGGTTGGGCACTAGTCAATTGCAGGAAATGGATGCATTTAGGCACCTCCCTAGATATACATGTTTACAATCATAGGTTTCCAGCAAATGTGCAAATGTTAATCAAAAGTCTTGAGGGGGGATGCCTTTGTCTAATTTGCTAAAGGGGCCATTCGATCTTTCAGCATGCCTGGCATGGCTGCAGTCACTGCTTTATGAGGAAGTGGAACCATGATGGGTGGTTCCAGGAGCCCAGAAGATCAGCCTCCAGGGCTGGTCCTGCTCAGCTGGCTCCTTCGTGTACCTCTGCTCACCCTAATTCTATGAGGGTCTATGTTAACTTACTGAATCCCACCCAGGCCTTTGGGTAGATATAGAGGCTGGAGGTCAGTGCAAGATGCCCTTCAGTGAGGAAGAATTTGCTAATAATAATAATAATTGAAAATAGACAAGAAATAAAAAGAGAAATAAAGGAAAGAAAGAAGGAAGGAGGAAAGAAAGAAAGAATGAAAAAGAAAGAAAGAATGAAAAAGAAAAACCCATTTCTTCTTTTTTTAAGATTTTTTTTAATATGGACCATTCTTAAAGTCTTTACTGAATTTATTACAATATTGCTTCTGTTTTATGCTTTGCTTTCTGTCCACGAAGCATGTGGGATCTTAGCCCCCGACTAAAGATTGAACTCACATCCCCTGCATTGGAAGGTGGAGTCTTAACCACTGGACCACCAGGAAGTCCCACCCATTCCTTTTTGACCAGGAAAGTAACAGAAACACTCCCAAGGAGCTTGGAATGTGGAGGCAGCCAGACTGTGGCCAATATCTGCCTCCATCACCTACTAGCTGGCTGACAGATAGTAGGTCCCTTACCTTCTCTGAACCTCCGTTTCTTTATCTGTCAATGGTAGATAGGGAAGGGTCACACTTTTTCAAAAGGTGTGAGGATTCAATGAAATAAGGCACACAGAGGGCTTGGCATGGTGCCCAGCAGTGTCTGGGCCTCATAAGTTTCAGCTACCACCTTGGCTCGTGCATATCAGATCAGCAGTCAAGGTTGTGGACTTGGAGGGCTGTGGGCTAGGAATGTGGACGTCACGGACCCAGAGCCAAGAAACCCTCGGCCATCCTGGTTGACCTGGAGGAGACTGGGAATCTGGGAAGTCCCACCCCAAATTCATCCAGGAAAGTTGTTGAGAGGGATGACCTCTCCTGGGTATGCCAAGAATGCAAGGCCCTGACTGTTCTTTATGTAGACCAGTTTTCAGGGTTGTATTTGCTGCAAGCCCCCTTGAGGGTCAGGGTAATGTCTCCCTCTGGACAAAGAGGAGGCTTGCTTACCAGGCTCTCTGAAAGCATGGCTGCCTCAAGCTCAGTGATCTCCAGCTTTGATGCAAGGCCACTGCACGGCCCGCATCCACCTGGACCCAGCTGCATGGTCCTGTGTGAAGTCATCCCTGGTGGCCAGGGGACATGGGAAATGCCAACATGATTCTCATGCTGCTTTCTGTGCTGTGAATAGCAAAATCATTTGTCTCTGACTCAGGGGTGCCATGCCTTCTGCCAGCCTCCCTGGAACAGTAACAGGCTAGCTTATTACCTGGGAAGTGGGGCAAAACCCCAGACCCAGATGGGAGGGTTGGGAGCCTTCTGTTTGGGAGGAAGGACTATGGAGATTTGTCATTTAATAATTCTTTAATTTTTAATTTTTTCATTGAAATACACTTGATTTACAATATTATATTAATTTTAGGTATACAGTAAAGCAATTCTCTCTATATTTACATGTACACATATATGCTTTTTCAGATGATTTTTCATTATAGGTTGTTACAAGATATTGAATACAATTCCCTGTGCTATACAGTACATCCCTATTATTTATCTATTTTGCATATAGTGGTAAGTATCTGTTAATCCCAAACTCCTAATTTATCTCCCTCCCCCAACCACTTTCCCCTTTGGGAATCATAAATTTGTTTCTATATCCTTGAGTTTGTGTCTGTTTTGTAAATAAATTCATTTGTATTTTTTTAGATTCCACATAAAAGTGATATCATATGACATTTTATCAGTACTTCGCTCAGTATGATAATCTCTAGGTCTATCCATGTTGCTACAAATGGTATTATTTCATTCCATTCTTTTCATGGCTGAGAAATATTCCTCTGTGTGTGTGTGTGTGTATACCACATCTTATTGATCCATTCATCTGTCAATACAGCATATGAAAGCTCTATTTTTAGTTTGGTTTTTTTTTTTTTGGTGTGGTTTTATTTTTTATTGGAGCCTAAGTGCTTTACAATACTGTGTTATTTTCTGCTGTACAGTGAAGGGAATCAGCTCTATGTATATACATATCTCCTCCCGCTTGGCCAGCTCACCCACCTCCCTGCTTCCCACCCACGTAGGTGATCGCAGACACTGAACTGAGCTCCCTGCTTTATATCAGTTTCCCTCTAGCTGTCTATTTTACATGTTAGTGGATATATGTCAGGCTTCCCCAGTGGCTCAATGGCAAAGAACCTGCCTGCCAATGCAGGAGATGTAAGAGACACGGGTTCAATCCCTGGGTCTGAAGATCCCCTGAAATAGGGCATGGCAATCCACTCCAGTACTCTTGCCTGGAGAATCCCATGGAAAGACGAGCTTGGTGGGCTGCAGTCTATGGGGTTGCAAAGAGTTGGACACGACTGAGGCGACTTAGCACACACACAGGTATATGTGTCTATCCTAATCTCCCAGTTTTTCCCAACTTCCCCCTCTCCTCTGTGTTTACACTTGTCCTCTATGTATGCGTCTCTGTTCTTTCCTGGAGGTAGGTTCATCTGTACCATTTTTCTAGATTCCACATGCATCCGTTAATGTATAAATAAGATATTTGTTTTTCTTTTTCTGACTTACTCCATTCTGTATGACAGACTACAGGTCCATCCACATAACAAATGAACTAATTTCGTTCCTTGTTATGACTAATATTCCATTGCATATATGTACCGCGTCTTCTTTATCCACTCATCTGCCTGGACATCTGGGTTGCTTCCCTGTCCTGATGTAAACAGTGCTGCGATGAGTGTGGGGGCACATGAATAATGGTTTTCTCAGGGTTTATGCCCAGTAGTGGCATTGCTGCTGTAGTGGCATATGGTAGCTCTCTTTTTAATTTTTTAGGGAACCTCCACACTGTTTTCTATGGTGGCTACACCAATTTACATTCCTACCAATAGTGGGAATGTCCACAGCCTCTCCAGGATTTATAGAAATTCTTGAAGCTGCATCTGATTATCCAACACACTAGGGGCAGAAGAACACACTGAACTTGTATGGACACACCTGCCCCTCCCACAAATATCCCCTTTGGCATCAGCATGGTCCTGGACAGTGCCTCATGACTCAGGAGGCAAGTGAGTTGCCTGGGAGGCTGGCCACCCTGGCCCATTGCTGGCTGTGTCCCAGATGGCGCCGCTGGGCTTGGGGAGGGAATGGAGTGAGCCTGCAACTCTTTATTGATTCTGGAGTGTGCAGACTGTCCTGCCTCCTAGGAAAGGTCTGAGGCTGAGTGGCTCGACTTCCAAGAGATTTCCAAATTCTACGTCACTGATCTTAAGCATTATTAAAGAAGAGCTGAAACTGGGAATTTGAAATCACAAACATCAAAGGTCTCCTAGTTTTGTTTTATGAACCATTCTCTGTGTGTACTTTGCTGCTAGCCGCCTGGAATCCTTGTGGGAAAGATGAAAGATAAAAACAAGTAAGCAAACAAATGTCAGAAAGCTCACAATCAGATCTCTTGTGGGAGACGCTGGCCAACTTCAAAGGAGGTGAGAGATGGGAGGGATGGAGATTTTGAGAACATGAAAGTGACGTGCTTTGTGAAAGCTGTGTGTAAACAGAAGTTTTGTAAAACTCCCACTTGAAATGCACGGTGGGGTGGAAGGGATCATTCCTCATCTCGGGACTCAGGGGCCTGTGTCTGCTGTCAAGAAGGTGGAAATGTAAGGTATAGCTATAGTCTTTAATGCTGATTCTTGCTTTTCAAAAAGGAAAGGAGAAAAGGGCAGATTTAGCTGACAAGGAAGCCTGCAGAGTTGATATCATAGAAAGACGGGAAGCATTCTCATATTTGAAACTGTCAGAGGTCTGACAATGGGGGTGCACAGTGAAGACACCCCGAGGTCTGGTTTTGAGGTGTTTGGAAGGATGCCACGCTCTGGATTCTCCCTCAAGGTGGGTGTGGGGGGCAAGCTGCCTGGGCTGACCCAGGAGGCTTCCTGTGCCTACCTTTCTTGGGACCCTGAGTGATGGGTGACTGCAGGGACACAAGTCACCAGCTTGGGCAAGAGGAGAGATGATTTGGCACCTCACCGAGTCACCAGAAGGACAGGAGCACAGCGGGGCTGGGACAGCAGGAACGAAGGACAGGAACCCAGCTGGGAGGCGCGCAGCCTCTTCTCTCTGCTATGATCTCTCAACTCTGCTTCCAGACCACTGGGCACCTGTCCACCAGACCCCAGCTCTGCCAGCAGAGAAGGACTGCAGCCTGGCTTGAGCTGAAAAGGTTGCTGCAGAGTGCCGGGGAGGACTGTGGGCTTCACCACCAGAGAGCTTTCTTTCTTCTTAAAAGCAAAAGTGGGTTGGGCCAAGAATGGAGGACACAGGTGGTAAGATGCTGACAATTATTGGTGGCTTCATCTGTAGCTCATCCATAGCTCCTTTGCTAACCCGAAGCGCAGGAGCCTGAATCTAGGGTCTCCGGCCCATAGGGGATACAGTTGTGTGGGCCCTGACTCAGGGCATCGGTCACACCTCTGTGTTTGGGGCCAGCTCTCTGCACTTTCCAGCGTCTATGAAGCTGCACAACGTCTGCAAACTGCTCTCCTCCTCCGCTGTCTCATTGGTTGGCTTATCCCTTGCATCTGGCTGGACAGATCGACTCCATCTCCACCCCAACAAGGCCAGTAAAACCAGCTGCTTCCTGGACTCCTGCGGAAAACAATGCATGACCCTGGACCATGAGAACTCACCAAGCAGCCCTTGGCACCGGCCTGCACACTAAGAACAATAGCTGGCATCTCTCACGTGCTTTCTCCTGGCCAAGGTCTGCACCGGCTACTACCCGGGGTGTCTTATACTTCTGATGGGAACCTTATGAGAAAGAGACTGTATTCACATGTTACAGGTGAGGATGCTGGGGTACTGGGAGGCTGAGTGACGGGCCCAGGCTCACAGCTAGTAAACAGTGGGGCTGGTTTCCACTCGACCGATCTGACTCCAGAGACGGGCCTTCCTGACCACTCCATGGCCGATGGTGCCATTGAGAGGGGAGGCTATCACTTTATTTACTCACGTCATCGTGTTGCTGGATGGCAAAGGGATTCATACCAAGGAGGTGGGAAGTCCCTTGGGGGTGATGTCCTCTCTGCACAACGTTAATGAATGATTTGACACCCAATAACAGCAACAATAATAATACCTGGGAATATTAAATTACTTAATGCACAGTGCCCGGCCCTTGAAAAGTGACACTGGTCAGCTCCGCCTCCTTGGTGGCTGCCCTGACGACATGGGACGCGCCTGTCACCTGGCACCCATGACGCAGACACAGTCCGAATCCGACTGGTCCTATTCAGCTCATCAATCACCTGCCCTTCTTCCTGGTGGAAGCGTTCTGGAGCAGAACAATGACTCTGAAGTCTATCTTCATGCTCTCCTTCCCGTGGCTGAAGCTGAAGCAGGGAGCGCACACGGGGCCTTGGGGCCATTAGATTCGCAAGCAGAATCCAGCTCCGTCCCTTCTTGGTGTATGATTTCGGGCAGACCTCTTAACATCTTCAAGCCTCAATTTCCTGATATATAAAATGGGCAGGATTTGGGTAGAGGGGAGAGGAAGGTGAGAAAATGTATGTAAAACTTCAGGATACTGGGTCGGGCAGGTGCCTAGTGAGACAGACTTTCTTTTCCAAAAGAGTCATGGTAATAGACAGATCTCCAGGCACTTGTGGGCTTCTAGAAGCTTGCCATTTCCACTTGAAGACATCAAGTCTACCCTGCCCCCCACCTGCCCTTGAACCCTGGCAGATTCTTGTAAATGCCTGACAAATAGTTGTGGCAGAGAGATGCTGTGTGACATCTGGGGCCAGGTCATAAAAGGCAGAATGTCTTCTCTCTGGTCCCCTCTTCTCATGTGCAATTGACACTCAAAACTACTAGGTCAAAGGTCCATTCACCCTGAGGTCCACCCATCCTGCATGCTGGAAAGAACCTTGGAGAGACCACAGTGGGAGATGCCTCTGGACTCCCCACTCTTGTAGCCTCTATGCTTTTGAGCCACGCCAGCTGAGCCAAGAAGAGCCAAGCAGAACTACTCCCACCCCTACCCTAAGTCCTTCCCAAATTGCAAAGTTTTGAGCAAAATAAACCGTTGTTTTATGCCACTAAGTTTGAGAGTAATTGTGACATGGCCATAGAAATGGAAACACCCAGCGTCTTTACTGTCCCTTTATCACTGTGAGGACTTAATGCAGCCCTTGGTTACTTTCTTACAACATAGCATCAATGGGATCCCAGCATATAGCTTTGCCAGCTCCCAACACCGATGACCACAGGACCAAAGCCAGTGTCTTTGGCAAAGCAGACCACTTGTTTCATCCCCACTGGCCCCTGCAGCCCAGAGCCACAGTGTCCAGAGCACACCTGCCTCTGTGCCCGCTGCCCCTTTGCCCTGACCTCAGCCTTGTCTCATTTTTCTCACTCATCCACATTCCACTCACGCGTCACCTGCCTTTCTGTTTTCCTGCTCTTTCAAACCAACAGAACAATCTGTACAACCCGTGAGTTTGATGTTCATTATACGTGGTATTGTGGTCCCCTCTGGTCTTTTCACCCAGACTATGAGCATGGGGTGTGGGGTGCGGAGATCAGGTATAGCATCTTGTTTATCTTTGCATCCTTCCTCTAATGCAATAAGGGTTCAGTTTAGTTCAGGGCAGTTCAGTCGCTCAGTCATGTCTGACTCTTTGCAACCCCATGGACTGCAGCACGTCAGGTTTCCCTGTCCATCACCAACACTGGGAGCTTGCTCAAACTCATGTCCATTGAGTCAGTGATGCCATCCAATTATCTCATCCTCTGTCGCCCCCTTCTCCTGCCTTCAATCTCCCCCAGCATCAGGGTCTTTTTCCAGTGAGTCAGTTCTTTGCATCAGGTGGCCAAAGTATTGGAGCTTCAGCATCAGTCCTTCTAACGAATAGTCAAGGTTGATTTCCTTTAGGATGGACTGGTTGGATCTCCTTGCACTCCAAGGGACTCTCAAGAGTCTTCTCTAGCACCACAGTTCAAAAGCAGCAATTCTTCAGCACTCAGCTTTCTTCATGGTCCAACTCTCACATCCATACATGACTACTGGAAAAACCATAGCCTTGACTAGACGGACCTTTGTCGGCAAAGTAATGTCTCTGCTTTTAAACATGCTGTTTAGGTTGATCCAAGAATGAAGTATCTTTTAATTTCATGGCTTCAGTCACCATCTACAATGATTTTGGAGCCCAAGAAAATAAAGTCTGTTGCTGTTTCCCCACCTATTTGCCATGAAGTGATGGGACTGGATGCCATGATCTTCATTTTTTGAATGTTGAGTTTTAAGTCAACTTTTTCACTCTCCTTTTACTTTCATCAAGAGGCTCTTCAGGTCCTCTTCACTTTCTGCCATAAGGGTGGTGTCATCTGCATATCTGAGGTTATTGATATTTCTCCTGGCAATCTTGATTCCAGGCTGTGCTTCATCCCGTCCGGCATTTTGCATGATGTACTCTGCATATAAGTTAAGTAAGCAGGGTGACAATAAATAGCCTTGACGTACTCCTTTTCCTATTCCAGTTTGTTATGTCCAGTTCTAACTGTTTCTTCTTGACCTGCATACAGATTTCTCAGGAGGCAGGTAGGGTGGTCTGGTATTCTCATCTCCTGAAGAATTTTTCAGTTTGCTGTGATCCACACAGTCAAAGGCTTTGGCATAGTCAGTGAAGCAAAAGTAGATGTCTTTCTGGAACTCTCTTGCTTTTTTGATGACCCAACAGATGTTGGCAATTTGATCTCTGGATCCTCTGCCTTTTCTAAATCCAGCTTGAACATCTGGAAGTTCTCAGCTCAAGTACTGTTGAAGCCTGGCTTGGACAATTTTGAGCATTACTTGCTAGTGTGTGAGATGAGCGCAATTGTGCAGTAGTTTGAGCATTCTTTGACATTGCCTTTCTTTGGGATTGGAGTGAAAACTGACCTTTTCCTGTCCTGTGGCCACTGCTGAGTTTTCCAAATTTGCTGGCATATTGAGTGCAGCACTATCAAAGCTTCATCTTTTAGGATTTAAAATAGCTCAGTTGGAATTCCATCACCTCCTCTAGCTTTGTTTGTGGAGATGCGTTCTAAGGCCCACTTGACTTCAGACTCCCGGATGTCTGGCTCTTGGTGAGTGATCACACCATCATGGTTATCTGGGTCACTAAGATCTGTTTTGTATAGTTCTTTTGTGTATTCTTGCCACCTTTTCTTAAAATCTGTTCTGTTGGGTCTATACTGTTTAAGCGTGCTTCTCAGTATGAATCATGAGGGTTTTTTTTTTTTTTTTTTTTAATACTCTAAACTAGGTGTTTTCGGCTTGTTTTCTACAATTAGCGTATTTGGCTGCTTTGAGTCCTAGTCACGGCATGCGGGATCTGCATTGTGCCGTGTGGCTCTTTCATTGTGTGCAGACTCTGGTTGTGGCGCACAGGCTTAGTTGCTCTGTGGCATGTAGGGTCCTAGCTCCCCGACCAGGGATCCAATCTGTGTCCTCTGCATAGGCTTCACTGCTCTGTGGCATGTAGGGTCCTACCTCCCCGACCAGGGATCCGATCTGTGTCTTCTGCATTGCAAGGTGGATCTTAAGCACTGGCCCACCAGAGAAGTCCCAAATCATGAGCTATTGTGATGATTTGGGACTCAGTCTGCTACTTGTGGTCCCCGCCAGACTGTCATGGGAGGCGCCACTCCAGCTCTGTTTCTCAAATACAAAGGGGCCCTGCACCTGCCATCAGCTCTCTCATCCCTGGGACAGGCCTGTTATCTGTTTGCACATCCTGTCTTGCTGTAGGGTCATGCCCATCTCAGCTCTGCTATAAGGCCATAGGTTTTGAGGCTGTCAAAGGAACAGTCCTCAAGCATTGTCTGCTGTGTTCCCACGATCCTGGACCCCAGTCTCCTGGATCTGACACTGGGAGAAATCCCAACCTCCGAGCCTGGAAGGATGTCTCTGTGAAATCTCTTGGCTCTTTAGACACGTGAGTTACACGTGACGCTCTTCTTGGGTGATGCCCTGATCGATCCACTCCACACCCATCACATCTCCATTTATTGCTCCCAGGCAGGAAAGTGTGCAGAGGTCTGAAAAGCCCCGATGCCCACGCAGCATCAGCACAGATGGCTCCATCTGCCCCAAAAAGCGCTAAACGGGCTGTGGAAGGGCCCAGTTCTGACTCAGCTGGCACTTCACCATGGCCTTGGGAAGGTGCCCCAGTTCTGTTCTCGTTCTCCCAGCTGTGTAACAAGGAATCACATGGCCATCCCTAGGCAGCTTTAATAGCATATAACCAAATAGCAATAGGGGGTTCCCTGGTGGCTTAATTGGTAAAGAACCCGCCTATCAGTGCGGGAGATACAAATTACGCAGGTTCAGTCCCTGGGCCAGACGACCCACTGGCGACATAGCACCCTGCTCCAGGTATTCTTGCCTGGGAAATTCCATGGACAGAGGAGTCTGGCGGGCTACAGTCCTTGGAGTCACAAAGAGTTGGACTTGACTGAGTGTGCATGCACTCCACTCCAAATGGCAATAAAAGACATACTTAGGTTCATTTTGCACAGAGTGGGAATGTTACTAAGTAGAGATTTCACATTTATCAGCTACTCATTGGCTGTCTGGTATTACTCTACAAAAAGCAAAGGTGGATGCTGTTTGTTACCAGAAGCTCTAATGCAAAGGGCTCTCCTCCAGCTCACTGTGATGGCCTTGATTGAGAGACACAGAGGACTGAGCAATTGGTGGCTCTGCCCTTTCCGCTGTGTTTATTACTGAGGTATGACGTCAGCTGCACTGTCGGGACAGCCTGAGTGCATGAATTCACTGGGAAAGGAGAGCAGTGATCAGACAGCAGGAAGAAACGGGAAAGGGAATTTTGTATTTTTTAAGATATAAACTATTGACTTATAATTTAAAAATTATTACTATTTGGCAGCAGTGCATGACCAAATGTGGGATTTTAGTTTCCCAACCAGGGATCAAGCTCAGACCCCAGGCAATGAAAGCATGGAATTGCAACTACTGAACTGCCAGGGAATTCCCAAACATATATTTTTTTTTAATTTTAAATAAAGACAGTGCTTATGGCTATTGGCTCCAACTACCTCCCTTCCAGGTGAAATGAAATTGAGAAAGTAAATAGGGAAGTGAGAGGGGAGGGCAGGGAGCACGCCTGGCTCCTCCCCTCCGTGGCTCTCCCGGCTCCTCCCACTTCCTGGCTCTCCCGGCTCCTCCACCTCCGTGGCTCTGTTGGAGAGGCTGGGACAGGACAGCTGATGGGCCCTGCTGGTGGCCATGAAGCTTGCAGACACAGGAGAAGGGGGAAGAGAAAGAGAATCTGAACGATGGACAGATGTATATGTATAACTGAATTACTTTGCTGTACCCCCGAAACTGGAAGGACTGATGCTGAAGCTGAAACCCCAATACTTTGGCCACCTCATGCGATGCACTCATGCCATTGGAAAAGACCCTGATGCTGGGAGGGATTGGGGGCAGGAGGAGAAGGGGACGACAGAGGGTGAGATGGCTGGATGGCGTCACCGACTCGATGGACATGAGTTTGAGTAAACTCCGGGAGGTGGTGATGGACAGGGAGGCCTGGCGTGCTGCAGTCCATGGGGTCGCAAAGAGCTGAATACAACTGAGCGACTGAACTGAACTGAACTGAACACCTGAAACTAAAACGACACTGTAAATCAACTGTATCCAACATAAAATTAAAAAATTTACCCCCCACTCCCCAAAAATAGAAGAGGGAAAAGATGCAGCCCCAGCTGGGGATGGCAGTAGCTGGCTGGGAAATCAGCCAAATCCTTGCTTCCCAATTGCCAAGGGTGATGGGGTCTTAACAGGTCTGTCCAGGAAAGCTGGTTTACACACCCCAACAACGATGTGCAGGGAGCAATGTATTTCTTGTACCCAGAATCTCAGTTAGACTTACAGGCAGAGGCTGCCTGATATAAGGGAAGATTTTGACTTGTAGGCACCCAAGCCTAGGCTCAAATGCCACCCTGACACTTATCTGGGTAAGTGTGGACCCTGGTTACTTGCAGAAGCTCTCTGAATCCCCCCTTACTTGCTATTCTGAGGCCCCAGTGCAGTGACTGATAAATAAAATGCTCACCCAGAGAAGGTGATCAGTTCACCTCAGTCTCCCCTCCTCTTCCTTCAGGAGAGGAATCGCTAGAGGAATCTCTACCTCTGGCTTCCCCTCAGGATCTGAGATGTGCTAGGTGCATAATTAATTTTCAGTAGTAGCATGATTAAGTGAGGAGTTCCCTGGTAGTGCCGTGGTCAAGAATCCCCCTGCCGATGCAGGAGACATAGGAGACATGGGTTTGATCCTTGGTTGGGAAGATCATCCGGAGAAGGAAATGACAACCTATTCCAATATTCTTGCCTGGAAAATTCCATGCACAAGAGGAGTCTGGCGGGCTATAGTCTGTGGGGTTGCGGTCAGACATAATTGAGCAACTGAGCCACACACACACACGCATGCACAATATGGTAAGTGAATCATGAACTGGGCTTCTGTTTACAGGCTATTCCTAAAGCTAAAGATTTGAAAAATCTGATATACACTTTACAAAATGAAAGAGCCAGGGGCAAGACAGGAATCAATGTCATCAACATCACTGGACAAAGTCAGACTGGGCTCATGTTGAGCTGGGTTACGCCAGGAAAATGTTTTTCTCGGGGCCAAAGGCTAGGACACTGGATGGAAAATGAGCCTGTCAGAGCTGGCAGCTTTTCTGGATAGACACAGAGCAGGCCGGGCTGGGCCTGAGCCACCAGCTGGGGCCATGGCACTGTCAAGTCCTTGGGATCCCAATGTCACCAGACAGGAATCACCAACTGGGGCTTGGACGGGCACATGGAAATGTTACAAGGCCTTGGAGGAACTCGGGGGCAGCATTTGGCCAAGCCTGACACATACTGCAAGTTTGGGCCTGCTTCTTAGCTCTTAGCTCTCCCTCAACTGGAGAGGGAAATGGCAACCTACTCCAGTGTTCTTGCCTGGAGAATCCCAGGGACGGAGGAGCCTGGCAGGCTGCTGTCTATGGGGTTGCACAGAGTCTTACACGACTGATGCGACTTAACAGCAGCAGCGGCAGCCCCCTCAACTGCTGGGAAAATGCTATGGGGTAGCTGGGGGAGGGGCAATGACGGAACATAGACGTCAATAATCTCCCCTCTTCCATACAAAGGAACACTAGGCAGCCACCAAAGATGACAGGCATATACACACTGGTAGAGAAATCTGCCTGGGATCTATTAGTGAGTGAATAAAATATGTTACGTGAAATAGCATGATTGTAATTTTAAAATTAATACTTGTTCACATGTATCTGTACACCTACTTATTTGGCTGTACACAACTGTCCACAGTGGTGACTTACAGGCATTTAGAGGGGGAGGTAGCTTCTATTTTGTGCACTTCCTTATGGGATTGATTTTGTAACTAATGTGCCTGTTTTTTTCAGCACAATTTTACTCTAGCTTCCCTCTTCTGGTTTCCCTGAAAACTATCATTGAACACATGAAAGCAGCAGCTTGGGAGAACTCATATTTGGTTGAAATGTTAATTAGCATCTCCTCTGGATACAGGGTGGCATACCAGGCAGCTCAGAGGTAAAGAAACTACCTGCCAATGCTGGAGGCGCAGGAGACGAGGGTTTGATCCTTGGGTCGGGACGATCCCCTGGGGAAGGAAATGGCAACCCACTCCAGTATTCTTGCCTGGAGAATCCCATGGCCAGAGGAGAATGGCAGGCTGTACGGTCCATGGGGTCACAAAAGAATCGGACATGGCTTAGCGACTAAACAACAACAATCTGCCACTCACAAACTCTAGAATTTTGGGCAAGAGACTTAGTTCTCTGCCTCTTAGTTTTACCTCCAATGAAATGAGGATCTAGTAACAGTGTCGGCCTCAGGGTGACCATAAGAATTCAACGTCCTAAGGTAGGAGTGGGTCACAGGAGCATGTGTGGTCAGTAGCTTCAGCCTTGTCCCAGTCTTTGCAACCCCATGGACTGCAGCCCGCCCGGCTCCTCTGTCCATGGGATCCTCCAGGCAAGAATACTGGCGTGGGCTGCCATGCCCTCCTCCAGGTCACAGGAGCATGGGGTGCAGAAAAACAATAAATAAGTGTCGGCTAGTCCTCATTGCTCTGGTGTCCCTGTCAAGGATGGAGGGGGGTGAGGTGGGAGGCAGGGGCTCATGCCGTTGTCCACATGAGAGATGAGGTCTTGAGCTAAGGCTGTGAGGATGGAGACAGTGAAAGCGGGGAGACAATCTGGGAAGGTGGAGTGCGCAGGCAGGAACAGGGGAGGGAGGGGCCGGGGTGACTTGGGTTCCCAGCAGAGGTGACGGAGAGGATGCGACAGCCAGCAGAGCAGAGGGGGATGGGAAGGCGCCAGGTCTGGGGAAACCCACACAGAGGTCCATCAGGAACAGCCCATGAGTTCATTTGGCCAAGACTCAAATGTACTTCAGTTTTACATCAGCATCTCTGGACCCCGAGTTCTGGGGGCTAAGGACCTGTCTGACAAAAAAAAAAAAAAAAAAAAGAGTGGGATCCTAGCCTGAGAGTGGGTCTGTGACCACACCTAACAGTGAACGTCTTACGTCGCTCAGTCACGTCCGACTCTGCGACCCCACGGACTGTAGCCCACCAGGCTCCTCTGTCCATGGGATTCTTCAGGTAAGAATACTAGAGTGGGTTGCCATGCCCTTCTCCAGGGGATCTTCGCGACCCGGGAATCAAACCCGGGTCTCCTGCATTGCAGGCAAATTCTTTACCATATGAGCCCCCAGGTCCCTTCTCCCTGGTGCTGCCCCCTAGGTGTACCTGCATCAAAACACACTCAAGTTGCTCTGCATTAAGTCCTTACCTTATGAAGAGACCAGAGGCTTGAATTCAGTTTGTCCATCCACACAGGCCTCCCCCTGGAAATACATTTCCAAAAGAGCCTCAAAAATGCTTCCCCCGCTCCCCAACTAGCCATTTGCCTACCAATTCTCTCTAGAACTATTAAAAACAAAATCCAGAAAACCACCCAAAATAAGACCAGTTAAAGTCAAAAACCATGATGTAGTACAGGGGAGAAAGACGAGGACTTAGAGAAGTCTGCCCAGGCTAGACTGGCAGCCGGGCATGCACCGTGCTTCTCGGAAGTGCTTCCTCATCGGAAACTCTGGGGTGAAGAGGCACCCACCTCCCTCAGAGGTTGCAAAGGAGAAGCAATATTCCAAAGCCAACCCAGTAAATGTCAGGTCCTCCCTCCCTCAAACAATCAGGGGATGGAAACCAAGCAGGATTTAAGCTCTGTAGTATGTTTCCAACACAAGGACTAAGGTTCACATTGTGTGTGCTCCGTCATGTCCTACTCTTTGCAGCTTCATGGACTGTAGCCCGCCAGGCTCCTCTGTCCATGGGATTCTCCAGGCCAGAACACTGGGGTGGGTTGCCATTTCCTCCTCCAGGGGATCATCCTGATCCAGGGATTGAACCCGTGTCTCCTGCACTGCTGGGTGGATTATTTCCCACTGAGCCACCTGGGAAGCCCCAGGATTTGGCGCACTGCTGATAAACTCTGGCTACCTCCTGTGGTCAATAGATTCACTTTATTTTACTCCTAATTACCCAACTACATAGTCTGCAAGCCCTATACTCTGTCCTCACACGAAGAACTTGGGAAGAGTCACCATTTGACAGGAAGCCACATCAGATGGGAAGGGTCTCCTTCTGGGGCTCCATAAGGGGAGTTTGGAGGGAGACAGACTCGCCAAGAGAGGACATCTGCCTGCCAGGAACGCGGTGGCTAAAGGGAGCACGTGGGAGACAGGGCGGTGCCTGATAAAAGGGCACTGGAAACAGGGAAACGGCAAAAGCTCCTCTTATTTCATCATCACTGAACTCTCTATATTTTAAGAAAGGCATTTCAGAGCTCCTGGTTTATTTCTCATTTGGGACCTGCCTCCTGACAAGATGAGCCCAGGCAATCTAAAAGGCATCGCTACTATTCCCTGAGGTGCAGAGGCCCTGGCCCAGGATTCAGGACAGAGGCCAGAGCTTGCGGGCTGACTCTCTCCAGCAGCAGACACGGGGTTAGGGCAGGGAGATGGCAGAGGGGGACGCCCAGCTCAGGAGCCCCCCTCTCCTCCTCTGAGCCCCAAGGCATGCGGGTCCTCCAGCTGTGACTCCCGAAGTCACGCTGGGAGGTGGAGGCTGGGGGCTGCCCAGTTTGCCCTTTATTCTCCCGCGTCACATCTGCATGCATGCGGGGGTCCAGAGGTCCCCACAGAGAAGAGCTCCTTTGGGTGGAAGGCAGGACAGGTAAGAATGCAAGCACTCAGCCCCTACCTACATTTTATTGCAAGTGCACGGGCTCCTGGTCAGATATACCTGGGTTCCAATCCTGCCATGTTTCACACGTGACTTGCCCGAGGTTTTTGAGCCTCAGTTTCCTTGTCTTTAAAATGGGGCCAACCAGGTTGCTGTTTAGACTGAAGGCAGGAATGCGTGCAGGCCACAACAGCCATCACTGCAGACTAGAGGGGGGCCCCGCGCTCTCCCCACACTCACACTGAGGAAGCCTTTGCCAAGCCTGGGTTGGGGGGTGGGCTGGGCAGGCAAGAGAGGCTTCCGCTAAAAGACAAAGGACTAGAGAACAAACAGGGCGCCTCGTCCTCCCTGATAGTGTTCCCAGGCCACTGTCCCCTCGGGACGACTCTGCACCCGGGGACTCTCCCGGCATCTATTCTGAGGCCCCCACCGTTTACCACGTGACTTCTATCAAAGCCCCCCACACTTCCCATGACCCTAAGAAACTAACAAGGCAGCAACATCTGCCACGTCCGTCATGGGGTGCGGAGACATGTCTGACCCCAGCCCAGACTCAGGGCCCAGGCTACTCAGGTTAATTCCTGCGTAACGCTGGTCGCTGGCAGGCCCTGAGCCCAGGGCCGTCCAAAGGGGACGCTGAGATGCCATCCAAGTGGCCACTATCTCCTGGGCCCACGTCCCCGTGTTTCCTCTTTCCGTATTTGTCTGGAGGGGTGGGTGGTGGGTGGACGGCAAGCTCCAGTGGCCTGGATGACTCATTTCCTCCTTGGGATCAACAGCAGGAGTTCCACAAGGAGGGGTGGTGCTGGAGGGGTGCAGTGGGGGACTGGAGGCCTCTGGAAGCAAAACAGCAAGTGAGGCCGCCTCCAGAAGTAAAACGAGATGAAATTCAACCCACACTGACTGAGCGCTGGGTACATAAGTTCCTGGGAAAGGAAAAGAGCAAATGAGAGGGAAAAAAACTGTTTTGTTTTTTTTTAAATCCATTTATTATATACAATATTAAGGCACAAATTTAAGCAGCAAAGGATAGGAAAATCTTTGGCTGACCAACAGGATCAATATTTGCTGTGGGGGACATACCGTCTTCCTGAATTTCCCTGCTCTGTACACAGACCCATCCGGCCGTTACAGCTCTGGGCTCCCCGCCCCCCAGGACAGACCAGCCATACAAAGATGCCAGAATGTTACATCAGAGTCTGCTGGACAGAACGCAGCACTCGCAGCCGGCAGAAAGCGCGGTGGCACCCAGGCCAGCGGGGTTCCGGCCGAGGTGGGTGCCCGCCCCGCCCCGCCTCACAGAACATCCCAGATTCTGCTCCGCAAAAGGGGGAAAACACCTTAAATCAAAGAAAACCACTATGGGCCAGTCTGTTTACATCCCGGTTTGTAATAAATACTTACAGGTGTCTCTATGTGAACAGAATTCTAGGTAAACCACACGGAAACATACCACTGGGCAGCAGAAATTCAGGAGCTGATACAGGAGAATGCTGTATATGGACTCCATTATACTGAAAACAATACTTTAATTCTGTGAAGAAGCAAAGTTTCACGACAAAGAAACACCCCGGTTTTGGCCTAATATGACAATAACATGCACTTAAGTCTAACACGGTTTTACAGAATTCCGACTGGAGGCAGATAGATACTCATGAATGTGTGCTTACATCCGTGTGTACACAGAGGTGTGAACACGTACAAGGCGTGACAAGAGAGCAGCTTTTTAAAAAAATCCATTGGAAGTTATATGTACTAGTGATTACTGTCTTCCTTTGAAGTGGTCACCCTGAAAGGAGTCCAAAGACGCAGCATCCCCAGGAACGTCTTAGGGACTTTTTTTTTTTAAAAAAAGAAAGAGCCAAAAGGATGTAACTTACCTTCATCACCCATCTTTACTTATCCAACTGAGTCAATGACTTGGGTTTATTTCCAAACTTAAACCCATCCTCAAAGGATGACGATCCCTCATCTCTAAGGATAACCAGAGGAACATACCAGGCCCCCAAATCCATCCTCACAGAGGTGTTTACAGAATGTTTCTACTTGGATAGCACCTCAGTCATCGACAAGAGTTTCACAAGGTAGGGTGAGATGAAACACTTGGATCTTCTGGATATTAAGAAAAGAAACTCAACATACAATCTTAGAGCCACATCTCATATGTATGCACTGACAATATATACAGGTCTTTTTTTTTTTTTTAATGCATGTCTTTAGATACCTTTAAATTACCAAACAAGAAAAGGGGTACTACTTAAAAGTGAGAGGAAAAAAAAAAAAACTGCTTATTAGGTCCAGAAGAAATCCATTTACTGAAGTGCTAACCTTTTCATGCTCCCAGCTGATCAGCTTCTGGTAACTTCTTAATGACTCTGCCCATCTTCCATGGAGCCACACACCAGGGACACCCACTGAACAACCCTCATGGTGAATGAAGACATTCTAAACACACTGATTAATTAGCAGCAAAAAAAAAAAAAAAAAAAAAAACAGAAGAGAAAAAATAACATTTGTAAAGCCTACACCGCAGCTGCGTCGAGCTTAGGGATAAGCGGGCAGTTGTGGGCAGGATGTTCTGTGTTAAAAGACACTCTGACTCCCTCATATCAGAGCCACAGTCCTCCCTGGCTCAGGAGGAGTGTGAGATCACAGGGGGCACACAGAAGCATGCCCACCGGCGCCAGGGCACACACACTGGCTGCAGGACTTTGTTTTGGAAGACACACCTCTCTGCTCACGTGAGCTCCCTGCCTCCAAACCTTGCAACCCGCCACCTACTCTCCATGGCCTCCTGGAACCCTGCCTCTCCTGACATCTGTGTTCATACCAGGCTCTGGGACTCAGGCTGCAGTGGGGGGAGTTTCTATTGCCATCAGCTACCAAATGGAGAAGGAAACGGCCACCCACTCCAGTGTTCTTGCCTGGAGAATCCCATGGACAGAGGAGCCTGGTGGGCTACATGCAGTCCATGGGGTCGCAAGAGTCAGACATGACTTAGAGACTAAATCAGCAGCACTGCAGAGGACAAAGCAGGAGACATCTCTAATTGTCAGCACTCAGCATCACAAGGTCAAAGCCACGAGACAACAAACAGCGGGGACGGCTGACTGTTCTGCAGGGGGCATTCCGGCACGCCTGGATACCCAACCCAAGTCCTGTGTAGTCAAACGCACACATGGGTCCCAAGGAGCAAGCTCCGCAAACCAGAAAAGAGAAAGAAGGGCCCCCACTCTCTGCCTCCAACCCAAGTCCCGGGAGGGACACGGCAGCCGCAAACTGCGTGTCCGCTCGGAGCAGGCGCAGCGCGACGCCGTGGCTGGCCTCCAACCCGTGGGAAGCCGAAGACAAGCTGAGAAGACAACGTCAAGGAAAGGCTCTGCACACATTCGGAAATCAGTGCCAGAAAGCAGCAACATCGCCTGCTCCACACGGTACCCCGGGCGGCACTCGGAAACTGCCAGACGACACACTCAAGGAGGCAGGGTGACCCCGGCGGGCCGTCCCCCAGGGCCAAGGCCTTGACCCTTCACCCTGAGACAGGGCCAGGAGTTCATGATCAGACACCACACTGGGACGTTCTGCAGGAGGCCCAGCCTCTGCATTACATGCAAGTAAGAGCTTTATAAAGCAGACTTTGTGGCCCAGTGTAACAGTACACAGACTCCCATCTATAGCTGTGTTTACAGGCAGTCCTAGCAGTTCGGAGGGTTGGGGGGATGAAGAAGGGAGCTGCGTGTGTGTGCACACATGCACAGACACATAAAGGGGACGGAGCGGGTCAAGATGCAACCCCGAAAGACGCTCATCACCCCCAAGTCAGCGGCAGTCCGGCCTGCTTCTGCGCCAAGGCTGCTCTCCCAAACCCTCGGTCCAGACGCCGGTCTCTCCTGCGGAAGGGACTTGGCCTCTCTGAGCCCGTTTCCTCCTCTGTGAAATAAGGGTAAACCTGCCCCTGCTCCTATGTGGTCCGAGGATGCACCAAAAGGACCCAGCGCTTGCACACAGTTGGCACTACAAAATGGAGCAAGGATTCTTTTCCGAAAATCCCATGAGATCGTGTGGCATCAACTGCAAGAACGCACAGTGGGAGTTCAGTATCTGCTTTCTCCTAAAGGCGAGCAAGGCTTCGAGAAATCTACGGAGATGAAGAGCAGTGAGGCCCTCGCTGGGCCGGAATCTGCCATAAAAGAAGAGATTTCAAAGCTGTCAGACCCTTTTGTTGCAGAGGAGGCAGGTCAGAAGCAAAAAAGGTGGAGAGACACTACAGCACAATTGAAAAATGGTGACGTCTGTGCATTGTGAGAGTTACCAAGCCTGGCAACTCGGGAGACCGAAGAAAGCCAGTGAGCCTCGTGCCTGCGCTGCCAACGAGATGTGCTGGGGCCTAAAGACAAGGCTCTGGCTCCCACCCATTTCTGGGGGACACAGCTCACATTTGGGGTGGCCCAGATATGGACAGCAGTAGGGGGGCCCTCCTATTTCTAGATACTAATTTTTTCCACTCTCAACATTAATCAGGAGCCAAAAGGTCCTTAAGAGAGTCGGCTGCCATCAACTGAGCCTCATCACTTGTCGAAAGTGAAAGAGGAGATGGGACGGGGAGCCCTCTGCCCCCCAACTCCCACGTGTCCATACTCGCCCCGCCCCTGCACCACCCATGAGGTTCGCTGCTCCGGCGGAACCCGGGACTGCTCAGCCCCACAGAGCCGCTCTGGCTCCTCAAGCTGCACAACCCTCAGTGATGCTTAAAGTGGGTCCGCAGAAGGCAACACGCGTGACACACGAGTCCCCCACAGAGCAAGGCTTGAGGTGCATCCCTTCTGCCCCCTCTGACCAGCAGGCAGCTCTGAGAAGCTCCTGGGCAAAGCCAGCAGTTTCCTTCCCTCCACCCACACTCATCGCCCTCTTCTACCACGTGGATCTGGGGAGGCTTCACCCAGGTTACAGGGCTCCCCACAGCGGGCACTCGTGGTAAAGAACCCACCTGCCAAGGCAGGAGACATAAGAGACACAGGTTCGATCCCAGGGTGGGGAAGATCCCCGGGAGGATGGCATGGCAACCCACTCCAGCATTCTTGCCTGGAGAATCCCATGGACAGAGGAGCCTGGTGGACTATGGTCCACAGGGTTGCACAGAGTCAGACATGACTGAAGCGACTTAGCAGGCAGGCAGGCACTCAGGTTATGCTCCAAAGACCAACCCTACAAGGAGCCACCTAAGCCAACTTTCTGAAGTGAGGCGGTCTTCAGGGCCTCATTTGGGTGGGATTCGAGAAAGTCTCAGATGGTGGGCATGAGGACCCGGGGCGACAGAGCTGCTGCTCCCCTGGAGGGAGCAAATTCATCAGGACCCCACAAGGGCATCCGATGGCCTGACTAGCCTCTCTCCACTGATCCTGCACCTTCCAGGTTTGTAAAGGAAGCCGACGTCTGAGAAGTCAGATGGGAAACTGTAGAGCACAGGGAAAAGAGGGCCACGACCGCACTCATTCCTGGCTCTTTGACCTGGTGCTTCTGTCTTACTTTGGACCAGCTGCTTCGAACTAAACCCTTGAACAACCCGACCACACTGTCTCGATACTGGCCTGTTAGGTTACGAAGCAAGTCCCCAGCAGGGCAGACCCGACAGAATCTGCGTGCTCATGAACTACATCCAGAAGGGTTCAAGGGGCTGGCAGAGCAGGGGCCACAAACAGTAGCGAGTGGGACAGGGGAGATTCTAGATGCCACCAAGTCAAGTGTCCCTTGTTTCCTGGAGTGCAGTCCTGAAAGCCCGACCTCAGCGGAGCAATGAGGTGGAGACACCGAACTCCACGTAAGAGCCGATGTGAGGGTAGGAAGTTGCGGCGGCAGGAGCTTAGTGCAGGACGCCACCGTGGCCGTGAATCCTGTCTCACTGGAGCTGACCGAGTTCACTGTCAGAACGTCAGCTGCTGCAGCCCAACTCCTCCAAGGCGGAGGAAGCTGCCAGGAAGCCACCAAAAGGCTTTGTCCCACTAGTCACTGTGCATGATGACCGTTCAGATACTGCTCTGGCAAACCCCAGACCGAAGGAACACTGCCAAGGCTTAGGAAAAAAAATGAAGGAAAAAAGGGTAAAATGAAAGAGGATGAGGCAGAGACAGAGATGAACTCAGAGAAGTGAGGGGGGATGAACCCCAAGACCAGAAAGCTCCCATCCTGCTGAGAATATACTGCTCAGTGCAGAAAAGCCTAGAAGGCCCCAAACCTCCTGACAATCCAAACCAAAAGGTACAGAGGTGTAGGTGGCCTTTTAAACCTCCATCACCCTGGACATTTCTCCTCCCTGCCACACCCACATGCATTCACAGGACACATCATGGAGGGCACAGGTGATATGACGTTATGTCAAGACAGACTGCGAGATTTCTAGGAGGTTCTTCTCAAAACAAGCTAAGAGGCAAGGAGAATGGGTGTATTCCAAGGAAGATCCATGCTCAGGTTTATCTGTTTATAACCAGACCATGGGTGTACACAGACCCTTCCCGAGAGGTACATTTTTCTGTACAATGAAAAAATTTCATTTCCTATTTCTTCGTTTCCAAACCTACATGCATCTTCTCTCTTCCACCATAAGCAGTAATCCACGGCAACCTCTTCATCTTCAGTCATGTAGGTCTCCTATTTTTGTTTTAACATTTATAAAAAGTGTTCTCACTAATCGGAAATCCTTATCTGCTCAAACCATCCCTGATTTCCCATCCGCAACCTTCGTGATCTTTCTTTCTCTTTGCCATGTTTCTCACGCCTCGGTGTTCCGCTGTTAAATTCTACAGGGAGCCCAGGGTTAGATGAGAACTTCCATCATCTCCCCGTCGGGGAACTCAGGCTTGTGGAGCAAGTTGCTGACGCGGCCTTTGTGGTCAGGTGACTTTCCGTGGCCGGGAGAGTTCTCTGCCAAACAGAAGGGACATATCAGCGGCCCGTTCCCCAGGAGGACCACAGGCCTTCCCAGCTCTCTCTAAAATGGAACCACTTCATGTACCACCCGTCACCACTGGTGCACACAGGTTAGGGCCACAGAGCCCAGCTTTGGTGGACCAAAGCTAAATGCCTGGGCCTGGGATTCGGACACAGAGAACACAACCAGAACGTGATGGGAGAGGTCTGAGCGGGTAAAGGGGGTGTTAGGACTTTGTGCGGGGACCTCACCCACCCCGCTCCCCTCCTCTCCTCTAAATTATCAAGTGCCTACCATGAGGCAGGTCCCTCCCCGGTTCCCTGCCTTCTTGGCAAACGGGCATCCCAAGAATTACATCTCCAAAAATTGAAAACATTATGTGTACTTGTTTATTTTGGAAGATGAATACAGGGAAGCCTATTGAGGAAACAACTCATTTATGCCCAGGAGCCCCCACCTACTCCAAAGGATTCCTGAGCAGAGGTATCCTCACCCCATGACTAGAACAGTCCAAAGCCAAGTCTACTCTCTCCAAGGACATTTCTGGACTCATCGCAAAACTCCTCCCAAACTGTCATCTCTTAAATGTTTGAAAGCAACTCCTCAGAACTGGCCTGAGTGCTAGGCCAGTTCACCTACCTTAAATCTACCTTCTGCTTCTAACCACGAAAGACTGAATCAGTGTCTGCTTCAATCGACACTGAATCCTTAATGAGTAAACACCTTGAAGGCAACATCTCTGTACCTGATGCTCTTGATGGACCTGGTACCAGCTCCCAAACATACTGGGGGCGGGGTGGGGGGGGAGGGGGGCTGATTCCTTAACATCCCTCGAGGGTCTGTTTGCACACCTTCTGGGGAAGGGCTAGCTATTAAACATATGCTAAAAGGACAAATGCAATTTGTGTGCTCTTTTAAATAGTAATAAGTTAGGAGTCTCTACACACATTTTAGGGCTTCCCAGGTGGCGCGGGTGGTAAAGAACCTGCCTGCCAATGCAGGAGACATGAGACTGGGTCAGGAAGATCCCCCGGACAAGGAAATGGCAACCCACTCCAGCATTCTTGCCTGGAGAATTCCATGGACAGAGGAGCCTGGTGGGCTATGGTCCATGGAGTCGCAAAGGGTGGGGCACGACAGAAGCGACTTAGCACGCAAGCACACATATTTCAATTCCAGAATAATAAAGAGCCTGCAGAGTCTAGGGCGTCCCTGGTGGCTCAGTTGGTAAAAAATCTGCCTGCACTGCAGAAGACCCAGGTTCGATCCCTGGGTTGGGAAGCTCCCCTGGAGAAGAGAATGGCAGCCCACTCCAGTCTTCTTGCCTGGAGAATTCCACGGACAGAGGAGCCTGGTGGATTACAGTCCGTGGAACTGCAAAGAGTCAGACACGACTGAGCGCCTAACACTTTGCGGAGCCTACATGCATTATAGAAACCATACCATAAGATAAGCCCTAAGTGAGAGTAGGTTGGTAGCCCGGCTCCCTCCCCAGCTCAATAGAAGCCCCTCCCCGCCCCACTCCCACACAAACAGGACAGGGAGCTCTGTGGAGTGTGACAGCAGGCGGAGACCCCCTACCCAGTTTCTCTGCTGCGCCCTTGGCCGCTGGGTGCTTCAGCACGGGGCTGTTGGAAGGGGTCCCGCTGAGCCTGCTGCGCGTGGGCAGAGAGGCCACGCCGGGCCAGAAGAGCTCGGTGCTCTTGTCGGTCTGCGTGCTGCTGTCCTTGCTGCCCGTCTTGGCGTGGGCGCTGCCGGTCGACGTGCCAGGGGCTGGCGGGGACAGCGCAGCGGCAGAGGGCGTGGGCAGCACGGGGGTGGACGCGTGGTCGTGGTGCTCCTTCCCCAGCAGCAGCCCTGCGGATGGAGGAACAGCTTCTTCAGCACCAGCCCTCAAGAAGCAAGACCCATCGGCTGGGCAGGGATACAGACGCCAGCGAAGAGAACGGAAGGAAGGACGTCTGCACAATGCTGGGGCGCGGTGAACTGGAAGATCAGGACCACACACCACCTAGGTGGCGCTAGTGGTCAAGAATCCGCCCCAGTGCAGGAGACTTGGGTTTGATCCCTGGGTGGGGAAGACCCCCTGGAGGAGGGCATGGCAACGCGCTCCAGTATTCTTGCAGGGAGAATCCCATGGATGGAGGAGCCTGGCGGACTACAGTCCACAGAGTTGCAAAGAGTCAGACACGACTGAGCTTACACACACGTGTGTAATAGAGGCGGCTAGGGGAAACCTGCTGTAGAGCCCAGGGAGCCCAGGTTCGTGCTCTGTGGATGGGACGGGGGTCGCGGGGGGAGGGACTCCTCCAATGAGCGCTGAAGAATTGATGCTTTTGAACTGTGGTGTTGGAGAAGACTCTTAAGAGTCCCTTGGGCTTCAAGGAGATACAACCAGTCCGTCCTAAAGGAGATCAGTGTGTTCACTGGAAGGACCGTTGCTGAAGCAGAAACTACAATACTGTGGCCACCTGATGTGAAGAACTGACTCACTGGAAAAGATCCTGATGCTGGGAAAGACTGAAGGTGGGAGGAGAAGGGAATCACAGAGAATGAGATGGCTGGATGGCATCACTGACTCAATGGACATGAGTCTGAGTAAACTCTGGGAGCTGGTGATGGACAGGGAGGCCTGGCGTGCTGCAGTCCATGGGCTTGCAAAGAGTTGGACATGACTGAGGACTGAACTGAAATGAATACCCCAAATAAAAAGCAAAAACAAAAAACCTAGCATGGGGCAGGGGAGGAGCTGTCGCATAAACTGGTTATAATGTAACATGACAAATGATAGGATACTATTATTCTCAAGATGCTATGGAAAGAAGGGAGAAGAGGTACCTTAGAGGCAGAGTGTTGAGGGGTGGGGGCAACTCCTGCAAGGCTTTCTGGAGACGATGCTTTCTTTCCGTATGCAGCCCAGGAGGGCTAGTCCTGAGCAGTGGCGGCGTGTCTAAGAAAACCTGAAGGCTCCTCTGCTCCTAGACACAGCCCTGTTGGCCTGCTGCTCTGCTTAACAGCCCCCAGCTCCACTCCTCTCTGGGTAATGAATTGTCTCCCTAGGCCCCGGGTCAAAACAAACACGCCTCCTGGTCATGGCAACAGAGTTGTGTACAATATTCCCCAGAGAGCTCCTTGTGATGAAGAGCCATGTCCTCCAAGAGGCAGGAAGCCAGCTGGGTTCCTGGGCAGAGTTGCTCAGCCCTCTCCTCCCCACCCGCCCCAAGACCAAAGCATCCGGGGTGGGAAGAGGGTGGCCGGCTGGGCAAAAGGGAGGCGTGATGTGCCCCGTTTCCTCAATGTCTTTCTGCAAAGCTGGACAGCACAGCAACTGTTCTAATAGTGAAATACAGCCCTCGTTCAGAAAAGTGCCAGCACTCCACACCAGCCTACAGAAAGTGCAGTAGGCACACAAGTGTCCGGTCATTAACGAAGTTCACACAGTCTCCTTGCTAGGGCTATTTCAGGGTGCCCACTCATAATGCAACACAACTCAATCCAGTCTGTCTACAGGGATGCTTCTCAACATGTTCACACACATATCAATTATTTGGATATAGTTAAGATGAAGATTCAACTCAGCAGGGGACCTTGAGCTTCTGTTTCTCTAATATGCTCCCAGGAGATGCTGGTGGTGCTGGTCCACAGACCACGCCTTAAGGAGCAAGAAGCCTTGATTAGGTGCTTCCCAACCTCACTTCATATGACGTAGGTCCTGTTGCTGTCTTTTGTCTTATAGAGAAGGAAACGGCTGCTTAGTGAAATTAGCGTCTCACAGCCAAGAAGTAGCAGAAATGGCGTTTGAAGCCAGAGGTGCCCGCCTTTAAGTCCACCCTGTGTCCTTTTCCGCATCATCACCCTACCCCTGCGTGGAGAGCCAGTCTGGCAAGAGCCATCACAAAGGGATATGCTATTACCTCTGCCTCCTTCCAGAGGCCCTCAGACAAGAGACTGTGGAAACGCTGTGGGGCCCGTGCAGGAGATCTTTGGGAATTGAACGTGTGCCTCCGTCTGCAGTGGGGAGGGCTCCACTCTGTCTTGTGACATGTGGACACTGATCACAATAACGGGAGAATATGAGTGCGGAGAACACAGGAGCTCTTCCTGTAGCCGGGTCCTCCGCTCCCAGGCCCGGCACATCAAATGCTAGGGGTACGGGCACAGCCCCCAGGGAAATGCCTGCCTGGCTGGACGTCACAGACGGGCCTCTGCCAGAGAGGTTTCTGTGTGAGCTGAGCACATGCCGAGTCCCCTACCAAGTCCACCTGAGCACCACTGCTGAGGCTGTCTACACGGGGAGGGGAGCTAAGGGTCCTTGGAGGGTCTTTGAAGATCCCAGCTGCTGTCCACATGCCTCCTCTTTGAAGTGCATTTCCTTGAAGGGCAAGGGCTACAGAAGTAACCCATGGGGGGACTTCAAACGGAGATAGCGGCTGGGTGCCTGATTCCGCCCCAAGCCTGTCAGCTTCCTCCTGGAAGCTCTCATCCCCTTTGGCATGAAGCAGCCAGGCTCCTCCAATGTCCTGGGCTGACAAAAACAGGCTCTCGGCTCCACAGATAAACAAAACACACTCTGACCCAGGGAGATGCATCAAAGAAGGGCCAGGCCCCTGGGGCTGCAGAGTGCCAGGGACAAGAGCGGAGGACGTGTGACTGGGAGTGCTGCTTGTGACCCAGGCAGCTCTGTCTCATCCTCTCTGACTCAGCGAGCTGGGCCGCTGGTCCCCATCACCCCAGGAAACCGGTCCATGGCTAAGACCGCGTTTGCAGAATGCTCTTCCAAACACTGCCTGTGCAACAACAAAATACCACCAGCAGCCCCTTATGCAAGAGCACTGCTTGCAAAGTGCTTTCTCTCCAGTATCTCGTTTTATCCTTGCAATGACGCCACGGGATATAGCAGGGCAGACACCTCCAGACACCACCCAGCTTTTCTAGACACAGAAGCAGACGTGGAACAGTCCTACCACTGGCCTGGGGCAGAACCAAGTTCAGAGGCCTGAAGTCTCTAAGTTTTGCTCCCACTAAAAGTTTGTATAGTGTAAGACACTTTAACTTTCAATAATAATGATAATGATAATGATTATGATGTGAGTCAACTCATGGCTAACAGTGACTCTGGTGGGGTGGCCTTTGCTTCCACCACCAAAGTATGATTCATTATCCTTCCCACGCCTCCACTGGAGACTCCTGGACACTCACAGGCAGGTCTGGCTCAGTCTCTTGTGGGGTCACTGCTCCTTTCTCTGGCTCCTGGTGTGCACAAGGTTTTGTTTGTGCCCTCCAAGAGTCTGTTTCCCCAGTCCTGTGGAAGTGCTGTAATCAAATCCCACTGGCCTTCAAAGTCAAATTCCCTGGGGGTTCTCAGTCCCTTTGCTGGATCCCCTGGTTGGGAAATCTGGTGTGGGTCCCAGAACTTTCACAACAGTGCGAAAACTTCTTTGGTATAACTGTTCTCCAGTTTGTGGGCTGTCTGCTCGGTAGTCCCATTGTGGGGCTCACATCCCACACCTCCCAGGTCTGCTGCAGCCAGAGCCCCTGTCCCTGAGGCAGGCAACTGGTGATCCATGTCCCGCCCATCAGAGCAAGACCCCCCAGCAGATTCCCCCACAGCCAGTCTCTCCCATCAGGAAGCTTCCGCAAGCCTCTTATCCTCATCCATCAGAGGGCAGATAGAATGGAAACCACAATCACAGAAAACTAAACAAACTGATCACATGGATCACAGGCTTCTCTAACTCAATGAAACTATGCTGTGTAGGGTCACCCAAGACCGACAGGTCATGGTGAGAGTTCTGACAAAACATGGTCCACTGGAGAGTGAATGGCAAACCACTTCAGTATACTTCAGAAGAATACTGAGAAGAATCACATGAAAAGTCAAAAAGATATGACACTGAAAGATGAACTCCCCAGGTCAGTAGGTGCCCAATATGCTACTGGAGAAGACTGGAGAAATAGCTCCAGAAAGAATGAAGAGGCTGAGCCAAAGTGGAAACAATGCCTAGTTGTGGATGTGACTGGTGTTGGAAGTAAAGTCCTACGCTGTAAAGAGCAATATTGCATAGAAACCGGGAATGTTAGGTCCATGAATCAAAGTAAAATGGAAGTGGTCCAACAGGAGATGGCAACAGTAAATACTGACATTTCAGGAATCAGTGAACTAAAAAGGACCAGAATGGGTGAATTTAATTCAGATGACTATTACATCTACTACTGTGGCAAGAATCCCTTAGTAGAAATGGAGTAACCCTCATAGTCAACAAAAGAGTCTGAAATGCAGTACTTGGGTGCAATCTCAAAAACGAGACTTTTTTGGTTCATTTCCAAGGCAAGCCATTCAATGTCACAGTAATCCAAGTCTATGTCCCAACCACAAATGTCAAAGAAGCTGAAGTTGAACAGTTCTGTGAGGACCTACCAGAACTTCTAGAACTAACACCAAAAAAGATGTCCTTTTCATCATAGGGGACTGGAATGCAAAAGTAGGAAGTCAAGATACCTGGAGTAACAGGTAACTTTGGCCTTGGAGTACAAAATGAAGCAGGGCAAAGGCTAACGGAGTTTTGTCAAGACAATGCACTGGTCATAGCAAACAGCCTCTTCCAACAACACAAGAGAAGACTCGACATATGGCCATCACCAGATGGTCAATATGGAAATCAGATTGATTATATTCTTTGCAGCCAAAGATGGAGAAGCTCTATACAGTCAGCAAAAACAAGACTGGGAGCTGACTGTAGCTCAGATCATGAACTCCTTATTGTCAAATTCAGACTTAAATTGAAGAAAGAAGGGAAAACCACTAAACCATTCAGGTATGACCTAAATCAAATCCTTTACAGTGGAAGTGACAAATAGATTCAAGGGATATGATCTGATAGATAAGAGTGCCTTAAGCACTACTGACAAGGGTTTGTAACACTGTACAGGAGGTGGTGATCAAAACCATCTCCAAGAAGGAGAAATGCAAAAAGGCAAAATGGTTGTCTGAGGAGGCCTTACAAATAGCTGAGAAAAGAAGAGAAGCTAAAGGCAAAGGAGAAAGGAAAGATATATCCATTTGAATACAGAGTTCCAAAGAATAGCAAGGAGAGATAAGAAAGCCTTTCTCAGTGATCAATGCAGAGAAATAGAGGAAAAAAACAGAATGGGAAAGACTAGAGATCTCTTCAAGAAAATCAGAGATGGCAAGGGAACATTTCATGCAAAGATGGGCTCAATAAAGGACAGAAACAGTATGGACTTAACAGAAGCAGAAGATACTAAGAAGAGGTGGCAAGAATACACAGAAGAACTATACAAGAAAGATCTTAATGACCCAGATAACCACAGTGGCATGACCTCTCACCTACAGCCAGACATCTTAGACTGCCAAGTCAAGTGGGCCTTAGAAAGCATCAAGATGAATAAAGCAAGTGGAGGTGATAGAATTCCAGGTGAGAATTTTCAAATTTCAAATCCTAAAAGATGATGCTTTGAAAGTGCTGTATTCAATATGCCAGCAAAATGGAAAACTCAGCAGTGGCTATAGGATTAGTAAAGGTCAGTTTTCATTCCAATCCCACAGAAAGGTAATGCCAAAGAATGTTCAAACTACTGCACAATTGTACTCATCTCACACACTAGCAAAGCAATGCTCAAAATCCTCAAAGCTAGGTACATGAACCGAGAACTTCCAGATGTCCAAGTTGAATTTAGAAAAGGCAGAGGAACCAGATACCAAATTGCCAACATCCGCTGGATCATTGAAAAAGCAAGAGAATTCCAGAAAAACATCTACTTATGCTTCATTGACTACTTTAGTCAAAGACTAAAGCCTTTGACTGTGTGGATTACAACCAATTGTGGACAGTTCTTCAAGAGATGGGAATACCAGACCACCTGACCTGCCTCCTGAGAAATCTGTATGCAGGTCAAGAAGCAACAGCTAGAACTGGACATGGAACAATGTACTGGTTCCAAACTGGGAAAGGAGTATGTCAAGGCTGTATATTGTCACCTTGCTTATTTAACTTACATGCAGAGTACATCATGAGAAATGCAGGGCTGGATAAACCACAAGCTGGAACCAAGACTGCCAAGAGAAATATCAATAAGCTCAGATATGCAGATGACACCACCCTTATGGCAGAAAGTGAAGAGGAACTGAAGAGCCTCTTGATGAAAGAAAAAGAGGAGAGTGAAAAAGCTGGCTTAGAGCTCAACATTCAGAAAATCAAGATCATGGTATCCGGTCCCATCACTTCATGGCAAATAGATGGGGAAACAATGGAAACAGTGACAGACTTTATTTCTGGGGGCTCCAAAATCACTGCAGATGGTGATTGCAGCCATGAAATTAAAAGATGGTTGCTCCTTGGAAGAAAAGCTATGACAAGCCTAGACAGAATATTACAAAGCAGTCATATTACTTTGCCAACAAAGATCCATATAGTCAAAGCTATGGTTTTTCCAATCATCCAGTCATGTATGGATGTGAGAGTTGGACCATAAAGAAAGCTGAGCTCTGAAGAATTGATGCTTTTGAACTATGGTGCTGGAGATGACTCTTGAGAGTCTCTTGGACAACAAGGACATCAGAGCAGTCAATCCTAAAGGAAATCAGTCCTGAATACTCATTGTAAGGACTGATGCTGAGGCTGAAGCCCCAATACTTTGGCCACCTGATGGGAAAGTCTTTTCATTAGAAAAGACTCTGATGCTGGGAAGGGGAGGACAGAAAATGAGCTGGTTGGATGGTATCACTGAGTTGCTGGACATGAGTTTGAGCCAAGTTCTGGGAGATGGTGAAGGACAGGGAAGCCTGATGTGCTGCAGTCCATGGGGTCACAAAGAATCGGACACAATTGAGCAACAGAACTGAACAAATAAACTGAGACTTGGAGATTCCTGCTTTCTCAAGGGGGTCTGAACTCCATCGGCCAGCTGAGGTGCCTCAGTGTTTGTGTGACTCCTGCTCTTCAGAGGCTCACGTGAGGAGTGGAGGGACTCACCTATGTGGGGGTGGGGCTTGCCTGGGTGGAAGTCGGGCTCACTTACGGAGGGAGGGCCTTGCCTGAGGGGGTGGGGCTCATATGCAGAGGGGCAGGGCTTGCTTGGGGAGGGGCGGGGCTTGTTGAGGGGGTGGGGCTCTGCAGAGGGGCAGGGCTTGCTTGGGGAGGGGCGGGGCTTATTGAGGGTGTGGGGCTCACCTATGCTCCCCTTCCAGGTCTTCTCCTCCTTTCTCTCCTCAGCCAACTGGCTGCTGGTGAGCGAGGTCTGGCGGGAGTGAGTCCCGGTGGCTGCTGCAATGGATGGCACCGAGCGGGCAGGTCTCAGGCTGGAGGAGTCCGTCTTCCCGGCATCTTTACGGGATCGCTGCTGGAGGACCTTAATCATGGCATCCTTCTCTATGATTTTGGCATGGAGATTTTTAATACTGTGTAAGAAAACAGAACAGTCAAGATCAAAATCCATGGGATAACAGGGATATTTGCACTTCTCTCAGGACCCCACAGACTTTAACTATAATTCCAAGGACAGAGTTAACTGCCGCCTATCTTCAGTTTACAATCTCCAATTGTAGAAGACTGACCTTTTGTAGTACCTGAAAAGGGGGCACCTTCTCTGGCCCCTCAGGAGGCTCTGGGACCCCAAGGACACACTGGCAGGACCTCCTGGCCTGAAGTGTGTCTAGGAGCCTGGCAGTGGGAAGGGCATGAGGAACTACGGGGAAACACACACAAACTCAAGCCTCACGGGGTGGGCTGCTCACGAAGAGTCAATTTCCCTATTTTCTGAGGGGAAAAAAAAGTGGACAAGTTTTTTGTGAGAAGATGACGTTTTCCTCCCTGAAGGTCAAAAATGAGAATCAGAAGACACGTGAGTTCTTTTCACAACCCAGATAGTAACTTGCTGAGCTTATCAACGACTCAGCCATGCAGTCCTATTTTCACATCTGCAGAATGAGAAGCTCAGCTTCCCAGGGCTCGATGGGGAGGACTGGGGATGGGCGGCAGGCTAGCTCTGAGATGTCACAAAGCCTGCTGGAGGACTTCTTGTTTACTTCAGGAGAAAAACACATCAGCTATATAGATATTCTTTATTACTGGCTGGAATATATAAATACTGGCTCAAAAACTCTGAGACTCTGGCATATGATGTTTCCCTCTGTCCAGCTGATACTGTCCAGTAGGCTGTAGAGACAGACACCCAGAAAATACATGGGCTTCTAAATTCTTGCTCTGCATCTGACATGAAATTAGATCCCAGAAACCTCGGGCTCCAGGCCCCTTGTTAACAGGACTTTTTCCTTGGAATGTGGACTTGGAGGACTCAAGCTTAAGGCTGTCTAGAATGGGAATGGGCTGGAGATGAGTGCGCACAGCGGGCTGGTGGCCCCACCGGGCTCTCGAGGCGGGTGGCAGGCGTGGGACCCAGGGGCTGGGCACGGCCGTCCCTTACGTGTACTCCATGTCCTGACACCGCCTGGTGGCCTGCACCACCTCCTCCTCCTCCTGCCAGATGTGGGCCTCCAGCGAGCTCTCGCCATAGCTGCCGTTCCTTGAGTGGTTGACAATCGTGGTGTCCCTGGCAACACAGGACACACACACAGACTGATGTCAGTCAGTTCTCTCCCTAAACCCCTAGAACGGAGCTAGTATCTAAGGAAAATAAAATCCCAAATTCCAAATTCCCTGCCCCTTCTACCAACGACCCCGAATCATAAGTGACATGGTGCGTGCTGAATGCGGACACTGTACACTCTCAGGTTTAAGGGCCAGTGTCTACTAACGTGGGGACACTGGATAGTATCATGTCAGTTAGCATGTCCTTGCGTGTGCTCTTTCACTCCTTTCTTACTTTCTCAATCAGAGTTCAGGTTTTATTCTGTTTCTCCCCCATTTAGGAGCTATCTCAGTATTTTACAGGAAATGGGGACTCAGGAAATCCCTGAAACAGAGACTGCTCCTCCTGGACAGCAAGGCTCCGGCTGGAGTCCCCTCCACGCTTGCATTCGGCTCGCTTCTCCCGTGAGCCCCTGCCTAGGATTCAGGTCCGTTCAGCGCAACAACTGTGCTGGGCAGCAGGACACAAAAATGAAGAAGACACACCCCGTGTCCCGGGAAAGTCCAGCCGAGGGGGTGGATGAGGGGAGGGACAGACAGAGGGAGGCTGCAAAGCAGTGCAGCTGGCAGCAGATGCCTGGCTGAAAACAACCGGTCAAAGGGGACTGCTCTCCTGTCACTGGTTCTGTCAATATAATTACTCCTCACGGGGCTTCCCCGGTGCCTCAGACAGTAAAGAATCTGCCTGCGATGCACGAGACCCGGGTCTGATCCCTGGGTCAGGAAGATCCCCCGGAGGAGGGCATGGCAACCCACCCCAGTGTTCTTGCCTGGAGAATTCCACGGACAGAGGAGCCTGGCGGACACAGTCCATGGGGTCACAAAGAGTCGGACACAACCAACACTTTCTCTTTCAATGGTGATTAGTAAAGATAAGATAATTGTGTCATCTAAGTCAGGGGTCCTTAACCTTTTCGGCACTCGGGACCAGTTTCATGGAAGACGATTTGTCCACAGGGGTGGGGTGGAGTGGGAGAGGGTGGATGGCTCAGGCAATGATGTGAGTGATGGGAAGTGACAGATGAAGCTTCAGTCGCTCGGTCGGTCGGTCGCTCCTAACAGGCCACGGTACTGGTTCTCGGCCTGGGGGTTGGGGACCCCTGAATTCTAAGAGATCTAAGCATGTCTGAGGCTGAAAGGCACAATCTTAAACTAGGAAGTGAATCTTTAGTAAGAAGGGATGCAGCTTCACATCCCTGTAGCTTCACATTACAGTGTTAAAATCTTAAAGCTCTTTTCTAGAACACCTAAAAGTAGCAAAAAGGGGGGCCTTCTTGCATGTATGCAGGAGGGAGTGTTTCATCATGCCCAGACCTGGGTGAAGCACATTATCCCAGGTATCTCATGTAGCTCTCTCAGGAACTTGGGCAGTAAGCATTATTATCCTCATTTTACAGATGAACAAATGAGTGAGTTTGGAAGAGCACCCAGTTAGTGAAGGCAGATGGATTCAAATTCAGATATCTCTGACTCCAAAGTCCATGCTCAAAAAAAAAAAAAAACAAAAAACAAAGTCCATGCTCTTAACCACTTCACACTCCTGAGTGTCCCGTGTCTTTATGAAGAGGCCTCAGCAAAGGTACACGAATGATAAGATAAACCAACAAAAAGGGCACACGGGAGAATGCGGCCAAGTGCAAACTGACTAAAACAAATCAGAATTGCCTAACAGCACAGGGAGCCAGCAGAGCGCTTTACACATATTGACCCAATTATAAATTCACTCCATGGTGCTCAAAACTCATCAATACAGGGAATTAGAGCCAGAAACATTTTCAACTGATTTATTTTTAGAGAATTTACTGGAAATAGATTAAAAAAATTCATATTTATACTATCAAGAACAGGAGGTACAATTAGATGAATACAACTTAGAAAGTACACACACACAACTCTCAACAAAATATTACATTGCTTTGAAATGTTTAAAAAGTTTCAAAACTTCCCCACCCACACAAAACAGCCTAGCCTCTCAGACTTGTGATCACTGGTGCCAAAAATGCATCAAGATGGCAAAATCACACTGCCTATAAACATGAAGTATGCAGCAGTGGCTGCAAAGTCACTAAGTTAATGGCTGGGAATAGTCATTTTTGCCAGTTCTTACATAGCCATTTAGCATCTCAGCAATAAGAGCTCAGAATTTTGACCTTTCTAAAAAGTTCTTCATTTTCCTTTCCTCCCTTTTTGTTAACAGCAAAGCCATGCTAAACTATAGAGGTTTTCTTTGAAAAGAACAGTAAGATAGGAGTTACAAATACGACCTCCTCTGAACTGATTTTTCCTAAGACTGGGGGAAGCAGTGGTCAGTAGAAGGGAGGGAAGTTTCCCACAGAATTATTAGATGCTCAGTAATCACATGTAGAAGCAAAAAAAAGGGGAAGGGAGGGACGGTGGAAAGAGTCCCCATCCACCTACGAATCCATCCATCCGGGACTTTAAACAGAGCTAAGGAAGAGAGCAACAAGGCTGGGTAAATCCCACGGGATTATTGTCTGACAGCAAGAGGCGTTTCCCCTGCTCGAAGGACGACAGACGGCCAAGGCTGGGGCTCACATGGTGGGCTGGGGCTGATTGTGGGCTCTGGCTGGTTCATCTCACAACACTCCTCCACCCCCGTCCTGTGCCCTCCGAGCAATCTCATGCCCCAGACCTGTTCCATTCCCTACTTCTGACTTTACTTTCCAGTCCCATTTGTCTCCAGAACCCCTCTTTTTTTTTTTTTTTTCTTTTGATTGCTGTTTAGTTGCTAAGTCCTGTCCAACTCTTTCACAATACCATGGACTAGAGCCTACCAGGCTCTTCTGTCCACGGGATTTCCCAGGTAGGGATACTGGAGTGGGTTGGCATTTCTTTCTCCAGGGGATCTTCCTGACCCAGTGATCAAACCTGAGTTTCCTGCATTGACAGGTGGATTCTGAGCCATCAGTGAAGCCCTCCTGGGGATTCCAAGTGTGCATCTAATGTGATAAATCAAGAGTTGAGACAACAATGACCCATAACAGCCTTGGGTCATTCTTCCAAGGCAGCGCTATTGGGGTTTCGGTGTCCTCAGCCAGGGGAATACAGTCTGCTTCCTTGCACATCACCAGTCAATAACTGTAATTTCCATTTCATAAATTAGGTAATTTCTGAGTAAAGTAAGTGATGCTCAGAAAGGCCTTGTGCAGTCTCACACCTAGAGTAGGCAAAAAGCAGGCAGTGAGAGCCGTGACTGGCAGAACGCACAGCCTTGCAGGTCAGCGCAGCGAAAGTGCATGCAGGTGAGACAGAAGGGCTGAAAATGGATGTCCTGCCTGCCCACTTGGTGTTCCTTCCATCAAAACTCATGCAGAGAGACAACTCCCAGGGCAGCCACTGACAGGCAGATGTTAGACTAAACTGGCAAACAAGGCCACATCTCACCATGCAACTTTATGATGGGCTGTTCTCTGCCTCGGGATCCAGAGGTGATTTAGATATTAGCTCAGAAAACAAAGAGCTGAAGATAAAAACATTTTAGTTATGTCAAAAATCAAGAAATGTTTCCAAGGGTTTCACCAGTGTCACTCACACATTTCAAGGGCTGGCCTGAGGCTGCAACTTCCTCCAGGGCTGGAGCTGCAACTCACTAAGAGATTGATATGTATCCTGAATGCCTAGTTCTACTCCCAAAGACACACTCAGAGGGGACGCTGTGGGCTGGTTTCCCTCACAGCACAGACATACAGAATCAACACTTGAGCACTAATAAAGGATCCCCAAATAGTCACTTTCCACTTGGGTCTGCAGGTGCAAGTGTGCTGAGCGCCCAGAGGAGGCATCTGTGCCCATGTGGGTAGCACTGGTCTCTGAGTTCCTGGAGGTGCCACGGGGGCATTCAGCTAGCAATTCTCTACCTGGGTAATGAACATGACAGCCCACGCTCAGCTCATAAAGTATCTCCCCCGAACCACAGAACCACAAGGGACCTTCTCTACCTCATTCGAGAAGAAATCACACAGCCCAAGAAGTGGAGGGCTGACTAACAACAGCGTTCGCTTCTCCTGCCTGGTTCACAACCTACCATCCCCAATGGTGCAACAACAACCCTTATTTAGTCCAGTTTTATGGATGCTCCTTCAAAATCTGAGGCTCTCTGCTAAATATGCTGACTCAAATTTTTGGTAAATTCTAGACAACTCTGAATTCAATGCCCAACATAACTTATGGGCAGAAAGGAGGGTGGTGAGAATCCAGACTAGTAGAGCAGACAGCCTTGCAGGCCAGTGCAGCAGAAGTGCATGCAGGCGAGGTGCAGCAATTGAGGGAAACGACCTGCTCATTCAGACAAGGGTAGAAGCTAAGAATTATCATGTGAATTATCGAGCATTTTGACCTAATTTTTAGAGAAAGAGTAAGGCTGTGCACCCACAACAAAGGAAATAAAGCAAGAGAGGTAGTAACTGATAGCCACGGAAAACCATTTCAAACCAAGTGAAATCAGGCTTTAAGCTCAACAAATTTCAATTTGACGGGTGGGCCCACCACTTACTACCACTGTGTCTCTCTAAGCCCCAATTCTTCACCTGCAAAATGAGAATAATAATAGTCCTCACTCTCAGGGCTGTTATGAGGATTGCATGTTCTTGTCTGGCCCATGAAACATACCCACTGTTAAAAAAGAGCATAAAGTATATGATAAAGTAATGATGCTTTTTCAGTATCATTCTTCAAAGACCTCATAGTACTCTGCTGAACTGATGGACTTTAAAGTACTGAATGACTCCCACTTGCTGGGCTCTACTCTGTTTTAAATGTATTGATGTTTTCAACCACAATGAGATGAACGCCCTTGGACCTGGGTCTTCAGGCACTTATACAATGATTTCCCTGAGAAATGCTGAGAACCAGAATTGTGGAACCAAAGCAGAGGTGGTGGTGTTCAATTGCTAAATCGTGTCCAGCTCTTTGTGACCCCATTTGTCCTCATCAGGCACGCTTCCCTGTCCATCACCAACTCCTGGAGTTTACTCAAACTCATGTCCACTGAGTCAATGATGCCATCCAACCATCTCATCCTCTGTCGACCCCTCCTCCTCCTGCCCTCAATCTTTCCCAGCATCAGGGTCTTTTCCAGTGAGTCCTCCAAAGAAGAGGGATAGATTACCGAATTCATTCTCCAGAAATCTTACACCACACCTTGCTCTCCACCTAGCAGTACAGCCACTTTGCAATTATTTTTAACCGGTCCCACTCCCTGGGATGCACCCGTGAACCCCTCAGGACACCCTGCGCTTCTTTCCACTGTGTTTTCCGAGCCTCACCTCTCGGCGGCGGCGGTGGCCGCGGCACTCATGGCGAAGTGGCGGATGGCGCTCTCCTCCACGTACTTCTGCTCCCATTTGGTCATGTCAGCCTCCAGCGCCAGGATGCGCTCCTCCTTCTCCCTCACGAGTTCCATGAGCGCCGGGGCGTTGTACTCCGGCAGGCTGGCCGGCTGGCTGTTGCCGTGTTTCTGGAGAAGCAGAAGAAATAACACCTCGATGCTGAACCGCGCTGCCAAGGAGACCGCGTGTGGGCAGAGCTCCCCCGGCGAGCGGTTCACGCAGGTCCTGCGGCGCGTTTCACACGCATCCACACGCCCTTGCCTCCTCTCCAGCACAGATGACCCTAACGGGTGGATCTCCACACCAGTCAACCGCTATGTCCGGTTCCTCTAGCTCATTTAATTCTCCTGGAACTCTACCAAACGCACAATGTGATCCCAATATTGCAGACGGGAAAACTAAGCTGTTGAGGGAGCTTGAATGCACTGTTCTGTGTCTCTAAGGCCACTCTTAAGCAGGTTCAGGATTTAAATCAGAAGTCTGTCTGGCTACATCCAGCTTCACCTGTCAGGAAGTGCCTTTGTCCAAGGTCTCCCAGTTGATTTATCCCAAGAGTAAGAACTAGAAAGAAGACTGGGCCTCCGGGTCTAGGGCATTTTCTCCAGAGTTCAAGGAAGTGATTCAGCTGTTTGCTTCCCCTGAGGCTGGGAGTCAGAAGGGAGGCCCAGGAAGTGGGAGTGAGGTGCCCCGAGGCAGTGGTTCTCAACCTTTTTGGCACAGGGACTGGTTTCCTGGAAGACAGCCACAGACTGGGGGTGATGATTTTGGAATGATTCAAGCACATTACATTTGTTCATTGTGCACTTTATTTCTCTTATTATTACATCAGCTCCACCTCAGATCATCAGGCATTAGACCCCGGGGCTGCGGACCCCTGCCTTGAGGGCATGCTTGCCCAGCCTCACCACTGTCCGCTGGGAAACAGAAATTAACACCTACCCCACGTGGAAGCCAGGCAATCAAATAGGACAATAACTAGGAAAGCACTTAATACACTTTAAAGGGCTAAACAAAGTGCTACCGGAAAACCTCTGATGCAAGTTAAGCTCATTTCCCAGCCCCTTCTCTCCATCTGGGTCCATAAAAGAGCCGCCTCTCAGTTTCTATCCAAATCCCTTGTGTTGCATCTCAGGCTGGTGACCTGCTCAGGTTAAGAGCTATTTGAGCAAATACATGCATTTCAACACTCAAGTGTTCAGAGATAGCACAATCTAATGGGTAAGTATGTTGGCCAGAAAAACATACGAAGGGTCAGGCAGGCCAGCTTCTGTAGCCCGTTCAGCTATTCACCAGATATTTACTAAGCATGCACTCTGTAAAGGGGATATCACAGGGAACAATGCAGAGAAAATCTCTGCCCTCAATGTATTCACCTGGGAGAAATGTCCTAATTAGCTCCTTGATCTTGAGCTGGTCTCTCAGCTGCCCTGGACCTCATTTGCTCTTCAAGAATATTTCCCCTAGACTCCCCTTGTGGCCCAGTGGGTAGGAATCTGCCTGCCAATGCACGGGACACGGGTTCAATTCCTGGTCCTGGGAGATTCCACATGGCATGAGGCAACTAAGCCAGTGCACCACAACAATTGAGCCTGTGCTCTAGAGCCTGAGAGCCACAGCTACTGACCCCATGTATTACAGTTACTGAAGACCACGTGCCTAGAGCCTGTGCTCCGCAACGAGAAGCCATCCCAACGAGAAGCCCACGCACTGCAACCAAGAGTGGCCTTCACTCATTGCAACTAGAGAAAGTCTGTGCGCTGCAATGAAGATCCAGTGCAACCAAAGCAAAAATTTCAGTACATTTTTAAAAAAAGAATATTTCCCCTTCTCTCTTCTACTTCCTAAGACCACTTGAGCTCTGTTCAAGAAAGAGAAGATTGTGAGTTCTAAAAATTTTAATTTCCCTTCCCTTTTTACCGTTACTCTATTTCACTTTCTCCCAACTTCTAATGATGCTTGAGTACTACACTTTGCCTCCCAAAGTAGAGGGAGATGACTTCTAAAAAAGAATCTGTTCGTGGAGAGCTGCTATTTCCTGCTGGTCCTAGCGTCTTGACCTATCTTCCTCTTCCCTCTTCTCAGTCCAGCCACATTTGTCACTTTTTATTTCAGTGGCATTGGAAAAGTTGGAGCAATCTGGGCACCAAAGATGCCTGCCCTGGGCGATCAAACGACTCTGAAGGAAATGATGAGAAAAAACAGCAATGACAGTTATTCTTCCTTCATCAGTTGCCAAGTGTCAATCACTGTAAGGATTTTGTGCAGATTCTCTTATTTGTAGTTACAAGAATATGGTAAGTATAATTTATGTCCCCCATTTTAGAGACAAGGAAGTGAAGGCTCAGACAGACTACTTTTTCAATAGACAAAGGCAGGATTCAGCACTGGTCAGCCTAACCTCAGAGTCCATGGTCTGAACTGATTTACGATTCCGTGCCACTCTGCTCACCTCCAGTCTAACCATCCTTCTGGAAGGTTCCAGGGCACCCTGCAGGAGTAACGGAGCTCCTCTGGGCCTCGGTGTTGTTAGAGGGCTGGGCGGAGAGAGTCAGCAGTGTCTTGGCGTGTGTCTAAAGGCAGAGCCCTTCTGCGGGGTAGTTGATTCAAATGTGCTCTAAGTTGTTCTCTCAATGGTCCTTTCAGAATGACTCTCTATGGGGAAGGTGGGCAGTGTGACCTTATTGCTTTGTTGAAGAGAGAGATGACCGGGAGCTTTATTTCTTTTGTGTAACCTCCGTATGCCTTCTGATGGGGTCAGATAAATACTTCCTTCAGTGGCACTGGGGTGAAGGAGCTGGGTGCAGCGTGGGCTGCCCATATCCTGGGCAGGCAGATGCGTGAGCTCCTCACAGTGAATGAGGTGGAAGCGGATCAGAGTATGAGTTCCTTGGGTGACCCTGCACTCCAGAGTGGATGCTGGTAATCCCTGGTGGGGGTCAACAGAACTGTGATCGCCACACTTCTTCACAGACTCCAGGCAGGAATCGGACCAATCTATATAGTATCTGCCACATGGAACTATTAAAACCCCAAGGTGTTCTGGTGGATTTCTTTGTGACAACACTTTTGCCTTTTCTGGTTATAGAATAACATATGTGAAGTGTTGGTAAGTCGTGTCTGACTCTTTGCGACCCCATGGACTATAGCCTGCCAGGCTTCTCTGTCCATCAATTCTCCAGGCAAGAATACTGGAGTGGGTTGTCATTCCCTTCTCCAGGGGATCTTCCTGACCCAGGGATTGAACCTGGGTCTCCTGCATTGCAGGCAGATTCTTTACTGTCTGAGCCACTAGGGAGTAAGCTCACTGAGAAAATGAAGCATTAAAGGAAAAAAATTTTTTTAAATTGTCTTTTTAATGGGTAGGGAAAAGTAGGGAAACCCTCAAGTTCCTTTCACAACAGAGGAGACGGATTAACACTCTCATTAAAAAAACAACAAAACCCCCCCTGTAATATTAATGTAAAGAAGTGCTGGGCAGTTCTGCTTAAAGATTGTTTCCCCTTTCTCTGGTCTCATGTCAGCCACACACAGCTGGGGTCTGCTATCCCCTCCAAAGACAAGTCCAAACTGTAAGCTGCATAATACTTGAAGAGTCCCAATTCTGAAACTTTCATCCTCCCGGTGTGTGCATGCAAAGCTAAGTCGCTTCAGTCGTGTCCGACTCTTTGCAACCCACTGGACCCACCAGGCTCCTCTGTCCATGGGATTCTCCATGGAAGAATATTGGAGTGGGTTGCCATGCCCTCCTCCAGGGGATATTCCCAACCCAGGGATGGAACCTGCGTCTCTAACGTCTCCTGCATTGGCAGGTGGCTTCTTTACCACTAGCACCACCCAGGAAGCCCTCTGTCCTCCCCAGGTAGCCTAAATCTGGCAGCTGACTTTATGTACAGTGGGAACGTTGTGTTTGCTGGTCTAAGGAAAAAATTGATGTGACTGTGCAAGGGTCTAAGTGTGCATATGGGAACAGGCCTCTGTGGCAATAGAGATATTTCGAAATAATGTTAATTTCACATTTCTTCTGGATATATAACAAGGATAATGGAGTTGAGTCTGGTTTCTTTCTTTTTTTTTTTTTTTAAAGAAAAAGACATCGTGCAAAACTAAATGTTGTTGATAATGTACAGGAAGATATTCTTATACATTTCAGATAAGAAATTGGTACATTTACTTTGTAGAGCAATTTGGCAATATCTAGCGATGTTTAGCATATGCATTCGCTATCCAGAAATTCCATTTTTAGGTATATCCTCTTGGGAAACTCTCACATTCTTTAGCAAGGAGACATGTAAAAAGGCAGCTCATTAGAGTAGTCTATAACAGCAATACCACTGACAAAAATCCCGAGAGTAATCAGTGGGGGAGAGATGGTTGAGAATACTTAGAGGAGAGTCTGGTTTCACGGCACTCAAAATAGAAGATCCAGGGGTAAGTAATTTAACTGTAGGTGTGGGTGGCACACTAACTGGAAAGGAACATTCTTTTTTGCTCTAAGTACTGAGATGTGCCTATTCTGTCAGCCAGGAACTCATAAATACCCACCAGGTGCCGGCACAGTACCGGGCACCAGAGAGCCTACCCTTCAGTTGGGAAGCTTAAGATCTCAATAACTGAGCAACAGAGAACAGCCGAAGGGTGGCCCTGAAATGCTGGGGAATGTGGCACATGTTAGACAGATGGGAAGTCCAGAGACAGACTCACTTCCTCCTAAGAAGCCAAGTTGGTGGGGGCCAGGGTGGGCTCTTGAATTTTCTGGGCAATCTCGCCAACACCTCCATTGCCGGCCAAGTACACATGCGCAGAGGGAGCTGTGTGCGCTGCCACGAGAAAGGGCTGAACTGGCCTGAGCATGTGCTTTCAAGTGTTTTCAAGTGTTTCAACCATAACCATTACGCACTGTCCCCTAGATAATTACATGGAGCCTTGTCTCGCATTTCCCTGGTTCCAAACTTACAGCACACCCTTCACCAGCTGCACAGAGGGTTCGGCCCACAGCGCTGGCTGATGACATGCCAGGAGTCCCTGACCAGCCTGTAAAAGAATCTGGCCCAGCTGGAGGATTTCTGTCCTTGTCGAGGCCCACATGGACCCTGGGCTGGGGTGTTTTCATATGAGCTTCTTCATAGCTGCATTATAGGAACAGCTGTTACCCAGGGAAACAGGGAGCGGCAGAAGGACTAAGCACCTATGGCCAATACTAGCTTTCGGGACTGTCCTGACTCCTTTTGTCCTTGACCTCTGAAAATTCGCTGATGGTCATGTCCGCCTTATCTCACCCCCATTCTAGGTGTCCCCCACCCTGACTCCCACCATATCTACACCCTTGAAGACACTAAGAGCCTTCAGGCTGGCCTTCCTGACTTTGACACCTGATCCTCCAGCCCCTCCTCTGACACCACTGGAGGGCTCCTCCCTTGATCCTACGCGGAGAAGAAAAGAATCCACTTTCCCAACCTGAGCAAACGCCCTCCACAAACTGGCAGTTGCCTCCTGACCAGCCAGCTCCTTGGGCAGGCTCCCCCTGCTGTGCTGGACTCACCGCGTGTCTCACACCTCTCTTCTCTAGGCACTTAATTCCTCTATCCCTGATGCTTCCCGCAGAATGGCCAACAAGCTCATCTCTCCGAGTCCTACTCAAAGTTGTCTTCTGTGAAGCCGTCTATACTTGCATCCCCCTATGCCCAGCCCCCAGGGGTGACCGCTTGCTTTCTCTAAGGACCTCTGTCCCTCCAAGGGACTGGACGGCCGAGAACAGACGCTCTCACTAGCCCTGAGCTCCCAGCGCAGAGCGCAGCCCGCCGGCAGCAGGCGCCGCTCCACGCATGCGCCGCCCCGCCCCGCCCCTCACCTGCTGGGTCCGCAGGGCGTCCAGCTCCCTCTCCAGCCAGGTACGCAGCCGCCGTTCCATCTGCTCGCGCTTCTCACACGCCGACTGCAGCTGGGTCAGGGCCTGCTGCAGCTTCTCGACTTTCTCCACATATGCCTGCTTCTCTCGGAGCTGAGCAGAGTAAAAAGAAGCACGGGATTTAGACAGTGATTCTCGAAGCTGGGGTGGAGGTGAGGGCAGGGGGAGGAGAGAAGGTCAAAGTACCTGGAGATGCTTTCCTTTCCCCACTCCTATACCTAAGCCATGCTGAAACAGAAAAGATTTAGGCCAAGGCCAGCAGTTACACCTAAAACGGCTGGGATGCTCTGAACTGAAGACCCCAAGAGGGCACTGGCTTTCGGTCATTTATACAGCTCTGAGCTCAATCCTTGGTTATTGCTTAGTAATTACAGCTTGTACCGGCATTGGAAATGAGGTTAACAAAGAATTTTTAAGTGTCATGAGTAAATGATTATTCGATAATGTTACCTGAAAAATCTAGAATCAAAAGTTATATACAACATCATCACAACTATGTCTATCATCAATGTATGAAAAAAGGAAATGAAAGCATTAATTGTGTTTACCTGTATAGCAGAATAATAATTTCTCATCTTCTTTACTCTTCTGTATTTTTCAGATTTTCTATAAGTATCAATTACTACTGTAACAGAGATTGTGTCTGTATGTATATATGCATGTGTATCCATTTGTGTATAAACATTTCTTATTATAGATATTTGGAAGTAACTTTCTCCTAAAGATTTCCGAGCCCTTTACGGATGAACAGCTGACAGCCCTGGAGAGAAGGAAGGGCCTAATGAACATGCAAACCATACAATAACTGAGGAGAGGCAGATTAAGGTAAAAATGATTTATGTAAATGTCATGTCAGGTATGGATTTAGAACCATCAATCAACAGCTTCAAATTCTTACCCTCAGAGTTTGTTTTCTCCCAATTAGGTGTCTGGTCCGTGTTCATAAATTCCAGGCACATTTCTAACTTGCTGGGGATTGGTTGGGGCCAAAAATCAGACTGAGGCATTTATCTGATCTGGTCCTGGGTGAGAAGACACCAGATGCTATTTCCTGTCACTCTGCACCTCGGTGTACAGACACTTGGCAGGTGGTTCAGATCCTGAGTTCAACCCGATTGCACTGGCATTGATTAAAGTACTTGCTCCCTGTGAAGGTCGGTGTCTGACTTCAGCAGGCAGTCCTGCCGGGACCAATGCCTGTGTCCTAGCCAAAGCCACTGTGATAAAGAAAGGAGAGGCTTCTGACCTTTTGCAGGGAGTGCAGACAGCAACAGCCTTTTCCACACCTGCTCTTGGGCTCAGTTTTCCTCTGGCTTTTCATTCACTGTGACTTTGGTTGCTTGACGACCTACTGACTGCAGAAAACCCTCATCTGATAGAATATCTTGTGAGTACTGTTCATATACCACTTACCATGTCCTGGATTGTATACTGTTCTGAGTGTGTAGCCCCTAAAATACTAATATAAGTACCACAAGATCTGTCTCCCTGGGGCAGAGTGCGCAGTATGTCCCCAAGGCTTGGGACAGTACCTGCCATCCAGTTCAGTAAATATTTGTTCAATGAATGAATTAATATTAACTCTAACTAACTGCAGGATTCCTGAAGACATGGTTCTCTCTCATTCACCCTTGTAATAATCCTAAGCCCAGCAAGGAGTATGTAATGATGAGGGTGATTAGTCATAACAGTAATTAATCACCCAACATTTTGCAAGCACAGCATGCCAAGCCTTGGGCTTTATATGCAGTATCTCATTTAATCCGCCCAGTGACAGTAGAAGGTAAACTCTTACTATCTCGATTTAACAGATAAGAAAACTGAGGACTGAATAGGTTAGTGATTCACTCAAGGTCACACAGCTGAGTTACCCGTCCTGGGATCAGGATTCTAACTCACGTGGTCTGCCTTTAATGTCCAAGCACTCAAGCATTGTGGAAAGTTACAGTAAGCCCTCAGTGTGAGCCATCTGAACTGAGTTAACACCCTTCTTTCTTTTTTTTTTTTTTTTAACTGTTCCATACCAACCTTCTGTAGATTGGCAAATTATTAATACATTTGATAATTTCTAAAAGCATGTGCTTCCTCACAGTATAATCTTTCAATGTGACACAAAACATTTTTTTATTTTTCTTTTTTTTTTCATTTATTTTTATTAGTTGGAGGCTAATTACTTTACAATATTGTAGTGGTTTTTGCCATACACTGACATGAATCAGCCATGGATTGACATGTGTTCCCCATCCTGAACCCCGCTCCCACCTCCCTCCCCATCCCATCCCTCTGGGTCTTCCCAGTGCACCAGCCCCGAGCACTTGTCTCATGCATCCAGCCTGGGCTGGCGATCTGTTTCACACTTGATGATATACATGTTTCGATGCTATTCTTTCAGATCATCCCACCCTTGCCTTCTCCCATAGAGTCCAAAAGTCTCTTCTATACATCTGTGTCTCTTTTTCTGTCTTGCATATAGGATTATCATTACCATCTTTCTAAATTCCATATATATGCATTAGTATACTGTATTGAACACACTTCTTTAATAAGAACAAGGAGGGATACTGGAAGCCAGACACATGAGTCATTTTGGAGAAGTTATGTACAATCAGTCAAGCAAAGATCTTGTATAAATATAATGACAAGGGAAGATCCATAGTGGCGATTATAAAGAACCTGTCTTCAAGGAGTTCACAACTTTGGCTCTAATAGAAATATTAACAGAAAAAGGTTAAAAAATAATCATTTTTCTTCACTCCACACATGGAGATGGGCCCTTGAGAAATGATCTTAGTTATACTGATAATGCGTCCCAGCCTCCACTGCTCAAAGCAGACCTCCTGTCCTTCAGGGGTTAAGGTCACTTTCTGTAGCAAATGTTTTCCTATTCAATGAGCCGCTTGGTGGTGACAGGGAAAGCTTTGGGGCTGTTGCCTGAGATACTCATGCTAGCATTAAAACTATACATGGGGACATCCCTGGTAGTCCAGTGGTTAAGATGCCACACCTCCACTGCAGGGGGCATGCGTTTGATCCCTGGTTAGGGAACTAAGATCCCACATGACACATGGTGTGGCCAAAAAATGGGGCGGGGGGGGGGGGGGGAATTAAGTATAAGTTGCTAGGAAAAAACTGTACATAATACTTGTGGGGTTTAACAGGATAGGTCTAATGGACAAAACCCTATTGACTTAAATAAAATGGGAAAAAGTGGAAGCAGTGACAGATTTTATTTTCTTGGGCTCCAAAATCACTGCTGACTGCAGCCATGAAATTAAAAGATGCTCGCTCCTTGGAAGGAAAACTATGACAAACCTAGACAGTGTATTAAAAAGCAGAGACATCACTTTGCCAACAAAGGTCTACATAGTCAAAGCTATGGTTTTTCCAGTAGTTATGTAGATGTGAGAGTTGGACCATAAAGAAGGACAAAGAAGTGATGCTTTTGAATTGTGATGCTGCAGAAGACTCTTAAGAATCTCCTGGACTACAAGGAGATCAAACTAGTCAATCCTAAAGGAAATCAACCCTGACTATTCACTGGAAGGACTGATGCTGAAGCTCCAATACTTTGGCCACCTAATGGGAAGAGCCAATGCGCTGGGAAAGACTGATGCTAGGAAAGATTAAGGGCAGGAGGAGAAGGGGGCAGCAGAGGATGAGATGGTTAGACAGCATCACCAACTCAGTGGACAGGAATTTGAGCAAACTCTGGGAGATGGTGGAGGACAGAGGAGCCTGGTGTGTTGCAGTGCACGGAGTTGCAAAGAGTCTGACATGACATGACTGAGCAACTGAAAAACAACTACTACTGACTTAACAATCTTTGCCTTTAACTGCTTCAGGCTTGAAGTTGAAGTTTGCTGAGACACTGGAGTCACTTGGCACCAGGAGATGTTTTTGGAAGGAACAGTTTTTCATTTTCAACAAGAATAAAAGCACTTAGATTAGTAACAATACTGCATGCTGTGTGTCAAGCACCAGCTGTGTTCTGGTGGAGGGTATTTCAGTCATGTGTCTCTCTGACTTCCAGTTCCTGCTCTCCACAGCAGTCTGTTCAGCTCAGCCCCACCACACAGGGGCTTGTGCAGCCGACTCCTCTGTGCTGCGCTATCTACAGCCTGGATCCTGGAACTGGGGCCTCAGGAGTAGCCATTCTCCTTCCCTGGTCAGGCTTAAAGGAAAAGTTCTTCCCTGGTGGCTCAGATGGTAAAGAATCTGCCTGCAAGGTGAGAGGCTGGGGTTCGATCCCTGGATCGGGAAGATCCCCCTGGAGGAGGGCATGGCACTCCAGTATCCACTCCAGTATCCTTGCCTGTAGAATTCCGTGGACAGAGGAGCCTAGTGGGCTACAGTCCTTGGGGTTGCAAAGAGTCAGTCACAACTAAGAGATGAACGCTTTTACTTTCTACTTCTCAAAAGTTCACCTAAAGGCTTGATTTCATCAAAAAAGCACTAAGCCCATAATGCTTGAGCAGCATCAATATTTCCTGGACTGGAGGGGCGGGAAGGGTGGTGGTCATTGCTAACTGAGCCAACTTCTAAAAACCGGAGACAGGTTTGCAGAACACCACTCCTACCCCACCCAGTCAGAAGACTGAGCCTTTTTTATGCACGAGAGAACCCAAAGACACAACACTTGAACTGTTTTCTTAATTGAGTCTCTTTTCTCCACAAGCACCAGTGGTTCCCAGTCCTTCCATTTATTTCCAGCCCCTGGACACCTGCCAGGCAATGGGCGGCAGCCTGGGTTTATCGCTGAGATTGGGCTCTTTGCTGACGGTATTCACCACTGCCTCTCATCTTTTGCCCGACTCTGGGGTGAATCAGCTCTGTTTTCACTCATTTTTATTTGAGAGGTCGCCTACATTGCTCCCCTGGAGTTGGCTCTGGTTAGAGTTGCTGGGTTAGGAAACGGACATGGAGGCCCTTGGGGCTCTGGGCACCACCCCCTGTATCCCCCGATCCTCCCGTGGGCTCACCTCCTCTTCCAGCTTGATGACCCTGGCCTGGGCGTTGCTCAGAGCCTGGTCTAGGATCTCGATGTGTCTCCGGTGGTCCTCACTCGCGGTCCGCACAGCCGCCAACTCCATCTCTAACTTCTCCTTTTCCTTCAGGAATTCCTTGTCTAGGAGGGAGACAGAAACAAAACGAGCTCTATCAGAAAGCACTCCCCGTCTGGGCTCCCCGCCAGTCTACATCTGGCAAGGATTAGGAGTTGAAAAACATGCACAAAGTGGAGGGTGGAATTACTGCTTCTGCTTCTTGTTCATAGGGGTGCTGTGTAAGGCAAGGATTTTCTCAAAAACCACAGTTAACTCTAGATGTATTCCAGGTCACAGCTCCAGAGACAAATAGCACACACAGATCTAGTGAGTCCATATTCTCAGGGGTTCACTTCTGCACAACATTTGCTTTAAGGCTTCAAATTAACCTTGGGCCTATGATTTCCTTTTCGGCTCACAAGTTCTCCCACTTCTAACTTCTAAACCAGTGATGGAAAGGCAGGCAATACTAATGATAACACTAACACTCCCATTCACTGAAAAATAAACCCTGGTCCAGGAGGTTCAGTTTTCGCTCTGAGGCCAGGCAGCAGAGGGGAGCTTCAACCCAGGCCTCCAGTCTGTGGCTGGGTCCTCTTCCACATAACCCAGCCTCACCTTTTCTCTTGGTTCTGCTCAGGAGAGGAAAGATGAAGTGCTCTGGATGTGTGCAAACAGCCTTCCTCTCCTCCGCTGACGCTGTAACTGAGGGTGATCACCATTTCTTTGCAGGTGGCAAGCAAAGGGTGCCTCCCACTTGCCGCTTCCACCTGGCCCTCCCGTAGCCTCATCCACCGTTTGAGAAGCAGACAGGGCCCATTGTGTTATGAGGTCAGTATTATCTACTGAAAACATCTCTCCTGTTACAAAGCAATGCAGACATACCTTGGAGATACTGTGGGTTCTATTCCAGACCACCATAATAAAGCAAGTCACATAAATTTTTTTGGTTTCCCAGTGCATATAAAAGTTATGGGCTCCCCAAATGGCACTATTGGTAAGGAGCCTGCCTGCCCATGCAGGAGATGTGAGAGACGCAGATTTGATCCCTGGGTCCGGAAGATCTTAGATTATACTGTAGTCTACTAAGCACGCAATGGGCTTCCCAGTGGATAAAGAATCCTCCTGCAATGCAGGAGACACAGGTGATGCGGGTTCAATACCTGGGTTGGGAGGATCCCCTGGAGAAGGGCAGGGCAACCCAATCTGGTATTTTTGCCCGGAGAACCCCATGGACAGAAGAGCCTGTCGGGCTAAAGTCCACAGGATCCCAAAGAGTCAGACACAACTGAAGCAGCTGAGAAACAGCACGAGCGTGCAGTAATAGCACTATGACTAAAATATAATCTTCATACTGTAATTAAAATATACTTTATTGCTAAAAAGGCCAAAACAAAACAGTACTGTCAAAGATCATTGATCACGTCACCATGACATGTATGATAATAATGAAAAAGTCTGTGATATTGTGAGAATCACCAAAACATATCATACGGACTGGAGTAGACACTTTTGGAAAAATGGCACCAAGAGACTTGCTCAATGCAGGTAACTACAAACCTTTAATTTGGGAAAAAAAAAACCAAAAAGGCAACAAAACAAAGTGCAATAAAGTGAGACATGCCTGTATATTTTATTTTCAAAGTAAATTAGAATATTTAGATATGTTGATTATAATATGGAGAAACCTGAATGGACTTAATGTGTAAAATTAAGGGACTGGTTAAATAAAGTACAGTAAACCCTACAATAGATAGGATGCTGCCATTAAAACTAAATAAGAGAATATTAGCGATGAGAATCTTCATTATTGAAAAAAGGTGATGACAAAACTCTGTGCACACTCTTCCATATTTGTAGAAAATAGGGCATTTAACAGCAACAACAATAGTTACAAATTGACTTCTCCATACACGGGATTTTTAAAAGTATCTTTGATATCAATTTCTCATTTAAATGATTTCTTCTCTGCAATCACTCTCTGTGCTTTTTCATTCTTTTAACTTTACTGAGGCTTTCAATGACCAAGTCAAAGATCTCTCTTGGTAAATGTCACACAGCACCTGAAATTATGTTGGTCATTTTCAAATATCTTTTGATATTGATTTCTAACATAATTCTACAGTGATAAGAGAACAGACTCTGTACGAGTGCAATATCTTTAGACCATCAAATTTTTGCACCTTGTTTTATGTCCCTGGATATGTTCCAGTATCTCCTGATTTATAGTCTATGGGAACTTGAATAGAATTTGTATCCTACTGTTGTATGAAAAATATATAAATTTTAATTATGTAGAATTGTTTCATAGTGCTTTTCAGGCCCACTATATTCTACCTCTCTATATTCATTCTATTGGGCTTCCCTTGTGGCTTAGATGGTAAAGCATCTGCCTGCAATGCGAGAGACCCGGGTTCAATCCCTGGGTTGGGAAGATGCCCTGGAGAAGGAAATGGCAATCCACTCCAGTACTCTTGCCTGGAAAATCCTATGGATGGAGGAGCCTGGTAGGCTACAGTCCATGGGGTCGCAAAGAGTCAGACATGACTGAGCGACTTCACTTTTCACTTTCATTACTTTTGGAGAGTTTGACACTGAAACTCCAACTAAAAATCTTAATTTATCTACTTAAAAAATAATTGTAATACATAGTGGAACTATATGTAACCTTGTTCTGTATTTTCCAAGTCTCCTGTAAATGTGTTATCAACTTTCATAATTTAAAAAATAAAAAAGAGTGGAAAAAAAAAGAAATTGATTTCTCTGTGCCCACACCACTCAAATGCCCCATACTGGTCATCTAGTCCTCCTAGCAAACCAAACTGAAACACTAAGAACCAAAGTCTGAAAGCTGTACAAGCTTGTGGTTTCATTCATTCATGATTTCCTTGGATAGCCACTCATTCATTCAGCAGAGTCATCAAACATCAAGGACTGTTCTTACAGGCACTGAAGCAGTAGAAGGAATGCTGCTCGTAAGAAGAAGGGAAAATGTGGTTCTGAATATAGGGCAAAGACATTTTAGGGCTGTTTATTGTTGTTAATCTGCTCTGTTGTGCCCAACTCTTTGAGACCCCATGGACTACAACACGCCAGGCCTCCCTGTCCATCACCAACTCCTGGAGTCTACTCAAACTCATGTCCATCGAATTGGTGATGCCATCCAACCATCTCATCCTCTGTCGTCCCCTTCTCCTCCTGCCTTCAATCTTTCCCAGCATCAGGGTCTTTTCCAATGAGTCAGCTCTTCGCATCAGGTAGCCAAAGTATTGGAGTTTCAGCTTCAGCATCAGTCCTTCCAATGAATATTCAGGACTGATTTCCTTTAGGATTAACTGGTTTGATCTCCTTGTAAAGGGACTCTCAAAAGTCTTCGCCAACACCACAGTTCAAGAGCATCGATCTTTCGGCTAATACTCAGTAAACAACTCACAATTTTAAAGCCAGGAGAAATCACAGGAAATGTCCCCATCCAGTTCCGCCCCCTTTGCTTAACGCATGAGGAAAGGGAAGCCCCGGAGCGAAGGCACTTGCCCAGTGTGCCCGCCAGCTGCGGCAGAGCCAGGACAAAGGCCGGTCTCCTGATGGCTGCTGTGATGTCCTTCCTGCCTGACCGCACTGCCCTTGCCCTGTGAGCTTATGTCAAGGGAATCAGCATGCAATGGAACAGTTTTGGATGGATAGAATGAACGAACAGACTTGTAAAGACAGCACTGGCTGTGATGGCAAGAAACAATGGCGTGTCTCGGAAACAAAGTGAGGCCACCAAGATCCTGACCCTGAAGAGAGCATTACTTTTGGGCTCTCATATCCCACTGCAATGACCAACTGCCTTCTCCCTTCTCCCTTTCAGTGGCCATGAGATGTTACTTCCCAGTGCATGCAGGAGGCCTAAACAAATGGGCCAGAAGCTCCGGGCATCCCCACCCACAGCCCCGGGCAGACCAGAGCATTTCACGCCTTCTGTGCAAAATTACTGACATTTGAGCACTAGGTCCCTGGGTTGGACAACATCTGAACAGGCATGGTGCCCACTGGCCTTGTCCAGGCTCTGGAGGGCACCCAGGGGTTAGTTTCTCAGCAGGCAGACTTGGAGATGAACCACCTAAGTTCAGAGTTTCTGCCTTGTTATCAACCTAAGCTTAACAGTTTCTGTCTTTGTTGAGGGCAAAGACACATCAGGTTTGATCAAAGGCAAAGTCTAGAAGCCACAACTAGAGCTTCTTACAGTTTGCAAGTCGATGCTCACAAACACTGCTGTGTCACAATGACAACTATGACAACTCCTTAGATTTCTGGATTAATGAATACCCCTCCTCTCCCCCGCAACACATACAATTGCAGCTTGTGCTATTCCCTTGATTGGCAGTATCAAACTGTGGATATGGAACGGACTTTAGCATCTGAAAGAACTGGATTCAAATCCCAGGTTCACCACTCTCCAGCTCTGAGGCCTTGGGCGAGGTATAACCTCTTTGAGTCTCAGCACCCTCATCTATCAAACGGGAAAGATAAAAGCTACATCCCGAAATTATTGTGATGAGTCTGTTGACTAAGATGATGCAGATAAAGACTAAAAGGACAGAAATAGATAGATCTTTATCTCTTTAGGTCATTACTGACTCTGTGAGCCTAGACCACTGCCGGGCTCAGTAAACGTTGTTGAATGAATAAATGAATGAACGAATCTCTCAGTTCAGTTCAGTTCAGTCACTCAGTTGTGTCCGACTCTTTGCGACCCCAAGAATCGCAGCACGCCAGGCCTCCCTGTCCATCACCAACTCCCAGAGTTTACTCAAACTCAAGCCCATCGAGTCAGTGATGCCATCCAGCCATCTCATCCTCTGTCCTCCCCTTCTCCTCCTGCCCCCAATCCCTCCCAGCATCAGGGTCTTTTCCAATGAGTCAACTCTTCACATGAGGTGGCCAAAGTATTGGAGTTTCAGCTTCAGCATCAGTCCTTCCAATGAACACCCAGGACTGATCTCCTTCAGGATGGACTGGTTGGATCTCCTTGCAGTCCAAGGGACTCTCAAGAGTCTTCTCCAACACCACAGTTCAAAAGCATCAATTTTTCGGTGCTCAGCTTTCTTCACAGTCCAACTCTCACATCCATACATGACCACTGGAAAAATCATAGCCTTGACCAGACGGACCTTTGTTGACAAAGTAATGTCTCTGCTTTTTAATATGCTATCTAGGTTGATCATAACTTTTCTTCCAAGGAGTAAGCGTCTTTTAATTTCATGGCTGCAGTCACCATCTGCAGTGATTTTGGAGCCCCCCAAAATAAAGTCTGACACTGTTTCTACTGTCTCCCCATTTATTTCCTATAAGGTGATGGGACCAGATGCCATGATCTTAGTTTTCTGAATGTTAAGCTTTAAACCAACTTTTTCACTCTCCTCTTTCACTTTCATCAAGAGGCTTTTCAGTTCCTCTTCACTCTCTGCCATAAGGGTGGTGTCATCTGCATATCTGAGGTTATTGATATTTCTCCAGGCAATCTTGATTCCAGCTTGTGTTTCTTCCAGCCCAGTGTTTCTCATGATGTACTCTGCATATAAGTTAAATAACCAGGGTGACAATATACAGCCTTGATGTACTCCTTTTCCTATTTGGAACCAGTCTGTTGCTCCATGTCCAGTTCTAACTGTTGCTTCCTGACCTGCATACAGGTTTCTCAAGAGGCAGGTCAGGTGCTCTGGTATTCCCATCTCTTTCAGAATTTTCCACAGTTTATTATGATCCACACAGTCGAAGGCTTTGGCGTAGTCAATAAAGCAGAAATAGATGTTTTTCTGGAACTCTCTTGCTTTTTCGATGATCCAGCAGATGGTGGCAATTTGATCTCTGGTTCCTCTGCCTTTTCTAAAACCAGCTTGAACATCTGGAAGTTCTCGGTTCACGTATTGCTGAAGCCTGGCTTGGAGAATTTTGAGCATTACTTTCCTAGCGTGTGAGATGAGTGCAATTGTGTGGTAGTTTGAGCATTTTTTGGGATTGCCTTTCTTAGGGATTGGAATGAAAACTGACCTTTTCCAGTCCTGTGGCCACTGCTGAGTTTCCCAATTTGCTGGCATATTGAGTGCAGCACTTTCACAGCATCATCTTTCAGGATTTGAAACAGTTCAACTGGAATTCCATCACATCCACTAGCTTTGTTTGTAGTGATGCTTTCTAAGGCCCACTTGACTTCACATTCCAGGATGTCTGGCTCTAGGTGACTGATCACACCATTGTGATTATCTGGCTCGTGAGGATCTTTTTTGTACAGCTCTTCTGTGTATTCTTGCCACCTCTTCTTAATATCTTCTGCTTCTGTTAGGTCCATACCATTTCTGTCCTTTATCGAACCCATCTTTGCATGAAATGTTCCCTTGATATCTCTAATTTTCTTGAAGAGATCTCTAGTCTTTCCCATTCTGTTGTTCTCCTCTATTTCTTTGCATTGATTGCTGAGGAAGGCTTTCTTATCTCTCCTGGCTATTCTTTGGAACTCTGCATTCAAATGGGAATATCTTTCCTTTTCTCCTTTGCTTTTTGCTCCTCTTCTTTTCACAGCTATTTGTAAGGCCTCCTCAGACAACCATTTTGCCTTTTTGCATTTCTTTTCCATGGGGATGAATGAATCTCTACTGGGTGCCAATTTCATTGCCAACAGTACAATAAATGGCAGCTCTTGTCAGCAGTTAGCATTTGGTCTCCTTGGGATCTCCTGACAGCCTTTGCTATGCAGCGGTCCACTTCACCTCTGAAGCCACCACTCACCAGATGGCTGGTACTGACCTTGAAGGTCTCTGGCTCCCTTCTCTGCCCAGGGTCCCTGAATCTCACAGTTGGCGCATCAGGACAAAGATGTGGGTACTGGGTGGAGACTGCATTAGCTCTGGAATTCCTGGGTTCAGACATCTCTGCCCTGAGTTTGATGATCTTAAACTTCAGGCTGAAGTAATGTTAGTGTCATTCACACTGGCTCAGAACTCCTTGTCCTTTGACAGGAAGTAGTGCTCTCATTTTAAAAATAATGTCCATGACAACTCGTGTTTGTGAATGGCTACTGTGTCCCAGGAATGGTGACTTACATTATTCCCTTTAGTTATTCCGTTCGTGATCTCTCCTTTCAAATTACTCTACGAGGGAGGCATTGTTATGATTCCCATTTTCCAGTGAAGGATAAGTAACATGCCCACAGAGGTGATGCTTGTCAGTGGGAGAGCCAGAACCCTCATCACACCTCTTTAATGCATGTTCACAGGCAAAGTGCCACATGCCTCCACTGTACAAGCATGAGGGATGAAGACCCCTGGAATGACAAAACCGGAGGTGTGGGAGAGCATCATCGCTACCCAGCTCATCATGGCACAGGTTTAAGTATGTCACGGGTCATATCGTCATCTCAATATACAGCGATTGATACCACACGTGTATCTTTTTGCAAATATTAATTATCTGCTATGTGGAGGATTCAGAGTACTGGACAAAAGCATGAATCTTTTTTTTTTTTTTTTAATTAACTTTTAATGGAGCATAGTTGTCTTATAATTTTTTTTTAAACACTTAAAACTTTTTATGTTGTATTGGGGTATAGCCAGTTAGCAATGTTGTGGTAAAGAGTGAAGGAACTCAGCCATACATATATATGTATCCATTTTCCCCCAAATCCCACTCCCATCCAGGCTGCCACATAACACTGAACAGAGTTCCATGTGCTATTCAATAGGATTTTTTTGGTTATCCATTTTAAATGTAGCAGTGTATACATGACCTTCCCAAAGTCTCTAGCTATCCCTTCCTCTCCGGCAGCCGTAAGTTCGTTTTCTAAGTCTGTGAGTCTCTTTCTGTTTTGTAAATAAGCTTATCTGTATCATTTCTTTTACATTCCACATATAAGAGATACCGTATGATATTTCTTTTTCTCTGATTTGCTTCACTCAGTATGACACTGTAGGTCCATCCATGTTGCTGCAAATGGCATTATTTCATTCTTTTCAATGGCTGAGTAATATTCCATTGTAAACAGGTACCACATCTTCTTTATCCATTCCCCTGTCAATGGACACTTAGGTAAACAGTAAACAGTATTTTTACTGGTAAACAGTGCTGCAATGAACACTGGGGTGCACGTATCCTTTCAGATCATGTTTTTCTCCAGGTATAGAAGCATGAATCTAGAATCCTGTACAGTTTTGTGACTCAGAGTAAATGAACATCTTTGTGACTCAGTTTCCTTGCCTTTAAGGTAAGGATCCTACTCACCTACTCACCAACAGTACCTATTTCAACATGCATATATCAAATGTCAACTATGACATGCTATGGCTATTCTTCTTGTCCAAAAAGTGTGATAAATTCTCGGGCTACAAGGTGAGTAGGCCAGAGCACCCTGCTCTTAGTCGGGTGGGAAGAGAGGCAGGGACACAGGCAAAGGCCCTGGGACCAGCTGCTCTAAGAGATGCTGGCGCAGGTTCTATGACAACTCAGGGAGGACCCCTGCCTCAGATCCAGGGCAGGAGGAAGAGGGGGTGTCAAGGCAGTGAGCCTATGTGGTGGGGTCACTGTGCCCCTTAATCCCCTGGAGACACAGGGACGAGGTATGTCAGGGCCATCTGAAAAAGTCATCTCTTGGGAGATGCCAAGGGTGAGTCCTGTAAGTGAAACCTTCTCACAGGAAGGTCCCTCCAGTTTATTAGCGAAGGCCCTCGGGATGGAGCTCGAGAAAGACCAGCCTCACACTGAACTTCTGGTCGAGCTCCAAGGTATATACTGAGAATTCTTAGAACAGGCAAGTTGACACAAGGGAACTCATGCCCAGAATGGTCTGTTTACTCAGTGGATATGAATTACCCTCGACTGTGTGGAGTGGGGCGTTGTTTAGCCTGATGGCTCCGGTCCCATTTACACAGAGCATGCCTGCTAGCACACTGTTGACTCTGGAAACCACAGCGATGGCATGGGCTTTGTAGCTGGCCGACTTGGTACGATTCTGGCACCTTCACAGGCTGGCTCAGTTTGGACACGTGACTTCCCCTGTGCAGACTCCATCTCCTCCGATGCAACTAAGAAAACCAATTTTGCAGGAATGTTGTGAGGATTAAAACGATGACCTAGGTGGCTCTAGTGGTAAAGAACCCACGTAGGAGACATAAGAGTCATGGGTTCACTCTCTGTGTTGGGAAGATCCCTGGAGGAGGGCATGGCAACCCACTCCAGTATTCTTACCTGGAGAATCCCATGGACAGAGGAGCCTGGCAGGCTACAGTCCACAGGTCGCACAGAGTCGGCCATGACTGAGTGACTTAGCACATAAAATACCTACCGTGGGGCTTGGCACTTAACAGACACCTCACCCCACCCCTCCAGGTTGTCACAGAGCACGAGGCTGGGCATCCTGTGTTAGATAGCAGCTTTCCACTCGCTATCTATTTAACATATGGCCAATCAGTTAGTCAGTTCAGTCGCTCAGTCGTGTCCGACTCTTTGCGACCCCATGGGCTGCAGCATGTCAGGCCTCCCTGTCCATCACCAACTCTTGGAGTTTACTCAAACTCATGTCCATTGAGTTGGTGATGCCATCCAACCATCTCATCCTCTGTCGTCCCCTTCTCCTCCTGCCTTCAATCTTTCCCAGCATCAGGGTCTTTTCAAATGAGTCAGTTCTTTGTATCAGGTGACCAAAGTATTGGAGTTTCAGCTTCAGCATCAGTCCTTCCAATGAATATTCAGGACTGATTTCCTTTAGGATGGACTGGCTGGATCTCCTTGCAGTCCAAGCAACTCTCAAGAGTCTTCTCACAGCACCAACTTCAAAAGCATCAATTCTTCAGCGCTCAGCTTTCCTTATGGTCCAGCTCTCACATCCATACATGACTACTGGAAAAACCATAGCTTTCACTAGACAGACCTTTGTTAGTAAAGTAATGTCTCTGCTTTTTAATATACTGTCTAGGTTGTCATAGCTTTTCTTCCAAGGAGTAAGTGTCTTTTAATTTCATGACTGCAGTCACCATCTGCAGTGATTTTGGAGCCCCCCAAAAATAAAATCTGTCACTGTTTCCACTGTCTCCCCATCTATTTGCCATAAAGTGATGAGACTAGATGCCATGATCTTAGTTTTCTGAATGTTGAGTTTTAAGCCAGGTTTTCCACTCTCCTCTTTCACTTTCATAAAATTTAACATATGGCAGTGTATATTATATGTTTCAATGCTACTCTCTCAATTTGTCCCACCCTCTCCTTCCCCTGCTGGATCCATCAGTCTTTTCTCTATGTCTGTGTTTCTATTCCTGCCTTGTAAATAAGTTCATCAATACCATTTTTCTAGACTCCTTATATATGCATTAAAATAAAATATTTGTTTTTCTCTTTCTGACTTACTTCACTTTGTATAACAGGCTTTAGAGTCATCCATCCCACTAGAACAGACTCAAATCCGTTCCTTTTAAAGGCTGAGTAATATTCCACTGTATATATGTGCCACAACTTCTTTATTCATTCATCCATTGATGGACATCTAGGCTGCTTTCAGGTCCTGGCTATTGTAAATAGTGCTGCAATGAACACTGGGATACCTGTGTCTTTTTCATTTATGGTTCTCTCACGGTGTATCCTCAGTAGTGGGATTGCTGGGTCATATGGTAGTTTTTTTCCCCTAATTTTTTAAGGAATCTCCATACTGTTCTCCATAGTGACTGCATCAATTTACATTCCCACAGCTGTGCAAGAGGGTTCCCTTTTCTCCACAGCCTCTCCAGCATTTATTGCTTGTAGATTTTTTGGATGATGGCCATTCTGATCAGTGTGAGCAAATACCTCATTGTGGTTTTGATTTGCATTTCTCTAATAAATGTGCTGCTGGTTTTTAATGCAGAGCTCCAACTTACGGCTGGAGCTGATGAAGGGAGCAAAGCTACAACCTGACCCTTCTCAAGCAGGAATTAATTTCCTAGGCCTTTCTTTTTTAAAATTTATTTATTTTTAATTGAAGGATAATTGCTTTACAATATTGTGCTGGTTTCTGCATAACATGAATCAGCCACAGGTACACATATATTCCCTCCCTCTTAAACCTCCCTCCCACCTCCCACCCCTTCCCACCTCTCTAGGTTGTTACAGGCCTTTCTTGATATAAAGGTTTTTTGAGAAGTTTTCCCCTAAGCCCAATATAGCTGGAGGGACAGTGGACTCTGGCTACCACCAGCCTGACCAAGGGGTGACTAATTCACTAGAATGCTTGGAAGGCAAAAGAGAGGTCCCTTTCCAAATATCACATGATGTAATTTATATGTGGAATCTAAAAAAAAAAAAAGAAAGATACAAAAGAACTTATTTATAAAACAGAAATAGAGTCACAGACATAGAAAAGAAACTTATGGTTATTAAAGGGGATGGTGCTTGTGTGTGGGGAGGAGATATTAAAAAATTAGGAGTTTGGGATTAACACATACACACAACTGTGTATAAAATAGATAACCAACAAGGATGGACTGTATTGCCCAGGAATATACTCAATATCTTACAATAACCTATAATGAAAAAGAATCTGAAAAGGATGATATATATATATATATATCATATATACATATACACACACACATATATTTATGTATGTATATACATAAAGTTGAATCACTTTGCTGTACACTTGAAACTGATACAAAGTTGTAAATTAACTCTATACCCATCTATATAAAGAGACAAGTACATCTTTACCTGGAGACAGCTGTCACAGTGGCTGCTCAGACAACTCTCCACTGGAAAAATGTCTACCATGGCCCCTGTTTCGCAGGGCTAAATTCTGAGCAGCTGCATCTGCATGACAAAGCCCTTCTCATTCCCCAACCCCACTCTCCATGTGACAGGAGCAAACCTGAAGGGCCCCGGGACCCGAGCCAGGCCAAGCGAATCATCTTGTCTGGAACTGCATGAGGGGGCGCCTGGGTGAGGGGGCTGCTGACACAGACCAGCAGCCCAGCTCTGAGGCCAGGGACCACATCGCGCATGTGCCTCGGACAGAGCGCGCACACACAGAGGGCGAAGAATCAAGCAGACGGCGAGGCCATGGTGAGAAGGGAAGAGAGAAAGGGAAGTCCCCCCAAACCATCTGCCTTTGGGTTCTCACAGACAGGCCGGCCTGGGCCCCTGGCCCCTGTGAAGCGTGTCTGCACATCTCGCCTAGGGCCTCCTTCACATACAAAAGTACTAAAAAAACAAAACCAAAAAAACCCAAATCCAACAATAATAGTTCTCTTATCCAGGGCTAAAAACCTTTCTTTCTGTAAAAATAAAATCTTTCTTTTTGTAACCAAAAGGTCACTAACACACTCGCTGTTTTTTCTTTACACCTCTGTTCCCTCCTCCACCACGAAAGGACTTGGATTGCAAGGAGATCCAACCAGTCCATTCTAAAGGAAATCAGTCCTGAGTGTTCACTGAAAGGACTGGTGCTGAAGCTGAAACTCCAATACTTTGGCCACCTGATGCAAAGAACTGGCTCGCTGGAAAAGACCCTGATACTGGGAAAGATTGAAGGCAAGAGGAGAAGGGGATGACAGAGGATGAGATGGTTGGATGGCATCACCAACTCAATGGACATGAATCTGAGTAAGCTCCGGGAATTGGTGATGGACAGGGAGGCCTGGCATGCTGCAGTCCATGGGTCGCAAAGCGTCGGACACAACTGAGAGACTGAACTGAACCGATTTCTTCCTCCACCAAGAAAGGATCTGGTAGTAATGTCTCAGGACAGGCTGCCCAGGACTCATGGCACCAATTCTGGTAACTGGACACTGCTCCACCATGCTGATAAAATGGACTCCTTCTTCTGGAAAGACATCTGAATAATTATTTGCCTTATTATCCCTTCCTAAAATGTCCCCTCCTGTTTCAGGATCCTTTGGCCATATCCTGGCACCGTACCTTGTAATTCTGAGCAGACGTGGCAGAGAAGCCTATTCCAAGGGTCGGCTATGATTCACGGAATAACTGGAGAATCAGATCCACTTTCAAGTCCTTTCTACTGGGGTTATGAGAGTGGAAAGACAAGAGGAAGGTACTCCAAGTACTTCACTATAAGCCAAGCTATTTAACTTCATTCTGCCTCAAAGATATTCTCTTAATGCCCTCGGAAGCTATTTCTTCCATCTGCCCTCACTCCCTCACTCCAGTTTGAAAGCCACACTGACACATCCAGAAAATATAATCCAAACAGAGCACTGTTTACAGCAGGTAAGAGCAATCTGTTCACAAGAGGTTTATCTGATGCAAAACATCTAGAGATGATCTACCTTTAAAAGTCACACTCATTCATTCAGAAATGCAAAAGTGATAGAATACAAATATCCTCCTGGTTTGGCTTTTTGCTGTCTTTGTAAAATGGGCTGATAAAAGTTTTTCAGGTAAGGAAGCTTATTATCTCAGACCAGGCTGTTGGGCTCCCTGCCATCCTCGTACGCGCATGCGTGTTGCCATGGTTCCCGGAGACAGGGGTTCTGAGTGGGCGGCTAAATAGGTCTGTGAACAAACACAGAACACTCTAGCCGGGGTTTGTTTTAAATGGCTGAGAGTGAACTGTTTCAAAATGAATTCTGTAATAAGAAAGATTAAGGACCAAACTGTTCTGCAGAGTCCTGGGAGGAGGGGGGGCGGGGGTGGGTAGAAAAGGGATGCTGGCTCAGGTAGGAAGGAAGGGGCTCCTGACAAATGCGCCCCTGTCCTAACCAGAAACCTGTTTCGGCTTCCTGCGTTTTACACTCTGGGCTTCCAGATAAGCGTTCTTTTCTTCTTTCTTTATTTTGGCTGCACCACTCAGCATGGGGGATCTTAGTTCCTCCACCAGGGATCAAACTTGCAACCCCCTGCAATGGGAGCATGGAGTCTTAACCACTGGGCCACCAGAGAAGTCCCCAGATACAGTCTCTTTAAATAAGACCTCTGAGGTTGAAAGCCAGTAGTTCAGACATTACAAGGGAAACACAGATTTGTGGAAATGCCTGCTGTTAAAAGGTAGGGAAGACACTTGGAGAAATGAATCAATATGGGATAGTGAGGCAAAGCCTTAAGCGTGAAGGATTCATTCAGTCTTCATTGCCCAAAGCTGAAAATAGAAATTTTTCCCTTTTACAAATGGAGAAGGAAATGGCAACCCACTCCAGTACTCTTCCCTAGGAAATCCCATGGACAGAGGCGCCTGGTGGACTACAGCCCATGGGGTCGCAAAGAGGTGGACACAACTTAGCGACTCAACGGCAGCATCATGGCAGCAAGATTACTCTAACACACAAACCAGTTTCCAGGCCCACAGTGAAGCCTACACGCTGATTCCTGCAGTAAGGAGACCTCTCCTGCACACTACACTTTGAGGGGGAAAGCAGTTCTTTCATGAGTCTTGACAGTTTTCTACTTGTACTCCAGGGACAGTGGCCAACGTCTGAGTTGATCCTTCCACCTCCTGGACTTACTTTATCCTGTGTCTAAATCCTTCTATCTTTGTAGGATTTTAGGGATCTAAGATAGTAGAAATGTTTCCTATGGGAAGAAATATAAAAAGTTTAGGCAACACCTCACCGAATGAGTATTCTATTAATACACAATCAAATTCTAATGCAATCTTTAAAATGAAATTCAAAAATGATCCTTTTCAGATGCTTTTCCCTGGAAAGTAACAAACTCAAACCACAAAATCTGTTGATCTAATTGAGGAAAACAACACATTTTGGTCTTATCATACTCCATTTATCTGTTGCTCTTTAGTATCCAGAAAGTGAGTTTAATAACCCCAAAGTGCTTTTTATAGCACCCAATATAAAATATCTCAGACATGGATTTGGTAAAATATCTGAATAGCAGTAAAAGCTCTCTCAATATAACTTTTTCTAATCTAATCATTTTAGTATTGCATTTTTATTTTAGAAACAATATATTTTCAAGTATAATTCATAGATTTTTTTTTAACCTGCTTAAATATATACCCAACCTGCAAACTTACTCAGCGAAACCTTCTATATTTATACATCCATTCACCCAGTTCAGCCTCCTCATGTGCTGTTTGACCTTCCACTTTATATTTTTAACATGAAGTAAAAACGTACTGCCACTTCTGTGTCACTGCAGACAGCATAATAAATTATGCAATGCATTAAAAATGCCAGGACACATAGGGCATTTGATTTTGACTATACACCTATGCATGAATCAATTGTCAACGAAACCTGATGGCTTATACTTTCTATAATCTTCACAGAAGACCTTTTTTGCCTTCTCCTTCATACAAAAAGATAAAGAACAGACACATCTGTTTCCAAGTATGACAAAGTCTGAACCTATCAGACAATTTTGCTGCCCCTGCAGAAAACAACCACAAAGCCTGGACATAATGCAGAGACCAACGACCTGAAGGGAGTAAGATGGGAGGCAGGCAGACAGATGGCGTGGGGAGGCCTTTCCCTGCAGAGGTCAGAGCTGCACATGCTCGACCTGCACTGGGGCTGGACTGTGACCGTTGTCACGGTCCCTCACACTGTACACTTAAATGTGTGAACTTTACTGTACGAAAATATAGGTATATGGTATTTTGACTTAATTTAGGGCCTCCCCGGTGACTCAAATGGTAAAGAACCTGCCTGCAATGTTGGAGACCTGGGTGTGATCTCTGGGTCAGGAAGATCCCCTGGAGGAGGGCATGGCAACCCACTCCAGTATCCTTTCCTGGAGAATCCTATGGACAGAGGCACCCAGCAGGTGACAGTCCAAGGGTTGCAAAGAGTTGGACACGACTGAGCGACTAACACTTCACTTTCACTTCAAGGCATTACTATAATACATAATAAAACTATGCTTTCTAAACGGGACCTCTGAATGGCAGATACGGCTTAACACCAAACCCTGGGTGAGAGAAGTAGATGCTGGGGAAACTGTTCTATGTGCGAACAGAAGTGGTTTAATTTTCTGATCAGGGAGAAAGAAATGAGTCACCTGCAATTACAGATTCTCCCTTCCTTTAGCTTCTGCGAGCTCTTCCACTGTCAATTTTGTAACTTGCTTTGAGCAGATCCTTTTCTTCTTCTTTCTACCAAACCAGTCTTTGTCGGCAAGAAGCAAATTAGAAGCAGATGCAAGCTTATTTTTAATGGTCCAAGACCAAATTTTCTGGACTTAAAACACTTTGTCCCCTCAAAGTTCTTGGATTCTATTAAGATACAACCGTATATTCTGTTTCTAATTCATGAACCAAAAATAATTTCAAAAACTAATTGTAAGAAACCACACCCCAGGGTTACTTATTGTAATTTGCTTATTTTTTATTCTTATCATCCAGAGAACAAACAGTTTAATTTCATAGACATTTTGAGGAAACTTTTAAGATTCTAGGCTGGTCTCAACAATTTTCTTGTTTTAGTATCTGAGGAGATATACTGAACTAGCCAGCAAGGCTTTTTATTATAATTGGCTCAGGTTCAAACATTTTAAGAAACATAAAATGTTCATTCCAGTAGCTAGAACTCATTTAAGATCACTTGAATACACTATCATTAAGTCACAGTACTGGGCTAAATAATTTGCAGTTAAGAATTCTAGTACAAGAATTACTTATGTTTGCTTACTAAGCTAGATTCTTCTCTGGGTAAAAAATGTGAAATTTCTCATTCTCACAGAGCCAACAGAGATGACCTTCGGAGGCTGGAAAGGAAAAAAATTAAGAAAAAGGAGGTCCTTATTCTTATCATGGTCTTGCATTAAGTACTGAGGGGGCCTTGGACAAATCGTTTAATCATCTTTGGTCACAGTTTCTTCTTTAATGAAGCATGGAGGCCACGCTAAATGAGCTCTAAAATCATTGGGAATCCAACCCTGCTACCTGTCTCCAACGCCTGGTACACAGGAAGTGGCTCTCGAGAATCAGGACGCCCTGGGTCCAAAGCCTGTCTGCTCCACTTACCTGCCTGTATGGCCATGGACAAGTTCCTTAACCTTCCTGAGCCCTAGTCCCCTCATCCATTAAAGACCTGTAATACCCACCTCACAGGGCTGCTTGCAGGATGAACTGGGACTGCACGCCGACAGAGGTCAGCATGGTGCTTGGTGGACAGGAAGTGCTCAACCCGGGGTGGCCACCTTACCATTTTTGCATGATCTGAACCAGGACCTGAAGGCTAGATTATGAGGGAGCACACTTGCAACTCCACCTAAAGGTAAGCTCTGAACCATCAGATGAACAGCCTCTGAAATCAGTCACTCATAATGGCCATCAGGTGGCTTTTAACGAGCTCCAGTTCAGAGGATACACACGCCACTGATAACCAGACTCAGGCCATTCAGATACTCCTCAACCCAAGAACTGTAGACCTCACCTCACAGCAGGATGCTTATGGGAAGATTAATGGCCCTGCTGGGAGAGGGACCCCTAAGATCTTGGTACCCAGGAGACTACCACCGGTGGCTAACCAGAGGGCTATCCTGCCCAGCCCCGTTTCCACCATTAGCTAATTACGGATTCCCACTGGGCTAACAAAGGCTTGTAACTGCATTCATATGTGTCTCAGTTTATCTCATGTGAAATAACCACGTTCACCTAATTAGGAATGAAGTAAAAGATGACTTAAACCCTACCAGGAAAAGAAAATAACAATTAAATCCTGATTTATAAATTTGGACAATTAACAAAATAAGATCTAAGAAATATTTCTGAAGTTCTTTATTTTCCATCCTCCTTTTTTGTTGGGGCTTCTTCTTTCCCTTCCTCCTCCATATGCATGCATGCTAAGTCGCTTCTCCATAACCAGTGCCTAAAACAAAAGTCCACACACTATGGCCTGCAGGCCGAATCCAGCCCACAGCCACACCATCTGTCCATGGCTCATCTACAGTGACTTTCAGACCACAGGGATGGAGTTGAGTAGCTGTGGCCCCCAAGCCTAGACTTATTTACATTCTGTCCCTTTATGGAAAGAGTTTGCTGACCCACAGTCTAGAACACAGCTCAACCATAGTAGGTAGCTAATAACTGTTTTGGACAAAATGATAATGGTCATCATTTCATTCAACATCCAGTAAGTGCTTATTAAATGCTTCCAAGCACCAGGCACTGTGCCAGCTTCCGGAAACACAGTAATCTGGGACTACAATGGTGAGAATGACAGGGTCCATGCCCTCATGGTGTGGACAGTTTAGAAAGGGAAGGGAGAAGATGGTCATCCAAATGGTTCCTCATTTACAGTATGGTGAGTGTTTACAAAGGGAACAGGGGACTGGAGGGATATATAAAAGGAAGACTGGGTCCTATCTCAGGCAGCCTTCTATGAGTAACTGCCATTTAATTTGAGCTGAGACCTGAACATGGATTTCCTGGCTCTGAACTGTCAGCGAAAGTGAAGGGTCCCTGATGCCACATGAAATGCAAATGGGTTTCAGTCTGTGCTTTTTCCATCCATCCATCTAGCTATGAGTGCAAGGAACACAGATCATAGTGAAGTTTAAGACACTTGATTTTTCAACTCTCAAACAGGAATAGTAAGCAAATAATTTAAAAACCAATGACGTGAAAATCATAAGCCACGTTCACTTGTTAGAGACGACATCAACACGTGACTGAGAGACAGTTCTACCATCAGCTCTGGTTCTTCAGGCACAGAAAATCAGCCTAAATTGAATAATATTAATTTTCACACTTGGGGAGAAGATTTGATGGAATGTAAACAGACACCCTGCAGGCTGGATGCACTGTTGGTTGTCATGAAGGTTTGAAGTTTCTCAGTGCTGCCTGTCAAGGTTGATCAAGTGGTTTAAGCAGTCACACACTCTGCTTTCAAAACCTAGCAAGGCTCGGCAGGCCACACAGGCATTCCTTGGGAACATGGCCCATTTTCCCACCCTGAAAACTGGCAGGTTCTTCCAGAGAAGGTGGAGGAAGGATGCACAGGAACAGGAAGAAGCGTTGCAGAATAAACGTGTAGCCTTACAAATCCATAAATGCAAGTCTGCAGAATAAATGCATAAAGTCTTTTTTGCATTTCCTATCACTGATGAGCCCACAAAGCTCTGCTGGCTGAATTGGGAGATTCTGCTCTCCATTTCTTTAGGTATAGGGAGATTAAGTATCTAAATTCAGGTCACTGAGCATGTTAGTGAGAACCCAAGAGATGGAAGATGTGGTGACTGATCCGAGATTAGGTTGCTTGAGCTCGTGCCTATAAAACCTCTGTTTTTTAGAACTGCATTTTTAGTCCTAATAAAGCAAGGAGATCAAACCAGTCAATCCTAACGGAAACCAACCCTGAATATTCATTGGAAGGACTGATGCTGAAGCTCCAATACTTTAGCCACCTGATGCGAGGAGCTGACTCATTGGAAAAGACCCTGATGCGGGGAAAGATTGAAGGCAGAAGGAGAAGCGGACGACAGAGGATGAGATGGTTAGATGGCATCACTGACACAATGGACGTGAATCTGAGCAAACTCTGGGAGATAGTGAAGGACAGGGAAGCCTGGTGTGTTACATGGGATCGCAAGAGTAGGACATGACTGAGCGACTGAACAACAACTAAACGCAGAGGCCATCTAAAGGTCATCTCCCTAGAAGGAAAATCAGTTAATTTAGGGCAAGAAAATTTTCTCAGTTTAAGAAATGTACCTTAGCAGGCTTTCGTGGACATTCCCTTCCTCTTTGCCCAGGAGCTGATCTGTGGTGTCAGGCATGGCCTATGGACTGGTCTGTGCAAGAATATGGCCAGCTTCCCCCAAAACTTTTATACACCACTGTCAACTCTCAGCTTCAACACGACCACAGCAGAGTAAAAGAGGAGTCAGGGAACCAACTACATTTTAGTACATAGTAGTCATTTTCGTGAAAAAATACTACTATTCCTGGAAGTAGAAGGAAGATTCCCTTTACCTGGATATCTTCCTACTTGAAAAAGCAAGAAAGGAGGGGAAGGTGAAAGGCAAAAAAAAAAAAAAAAGAAAATCAAGCATTTTTAAGTTGCTTCTATTCTCATTAATAATTTCACCTAATATCTTGAAATAACTGAGCAGAATCAGAGGTAGCTCCTAACATGGGTGGGAGATACTGAGCTAAAAAGAACATTTTGATACTGATGTGCTGTGATGAAAATTTCAAGCCTGTTCTGACAAGGATTTCCCACTGTTACTCCTTCCCTCAGTAAACATTTATTGAGTGCCAGGTACATAAAGATCCAAAGGGTTTTAATGAAGGCTGGGGCTGGATGTTGACAAAGAATGCCTGTAATTCTCCCATCGAGTGGAGGAGAGTCACACTAAGAAATGGTGCCCACGGAAAACATAGGCAAAATAAGTGCTGCAGGATGGGCTTCATGCCCAGGTGGCAGCTGCAAGCACCAACGGGCCCACAGAGGAGGAGGGAACCCAGTGCATCCACACGTGACAACATCTAGCCTCTCCTTCCTGATGAAGCCTGATAGAAACCCACATCAGCATGTAATGAAACATGACGAGGACTCAGAATACGCTCCCCGTGCTCTATGTGGGTCAACAGAATTAATATTTATGTCATTGTGATTTCTGCTTTGTTTCACATAAGCCCTTAGAGGAAATACAAAAAGACGGATTTTCTTTTAGGAGATTATTTTTGCCTCTTTTATGTTATAAAAGAGACAGAAAATCAAAGTATCTAAAGTAAGACTTAAAGATAAGATGATGATTGTTAAGACAAATTGAAAATGGAAAATTATTGTTATTTTTAAAACAGTGGTCCCACACTTTTTTTTTTGGTTCATTTTTAAACCCATGAGGATTATAAAGGAAATCAAATCCTATGAATTACTCCTAACTTATTTATACCCATAACTTAATAAACAAATAAATGAATGTTCAAAAAATATTTTTTTTTCTTAGAGAGGGACATTTAACAGCCAGAATTTAACTTATATAGACTTCAGTTTAACCAAATATGCTGAACCCATGAGGCCTAAAGAATCCCAAGGCGCGGATGGGGAGAAAAGTCTCTGGCCATCCTGTAACACACATGGGTTTTATCCTGGAATAATACAAGCTGCCAGAGCTCATCAGCTCCTCCTCCACTCAAGAATATAATAAGATCTCTGCCAGTCTAGTTTCCCCACATCTAATATTTTATTTTTGGCTTTCTGACCTACTAGTATGGGCTTCCCCAATGGCTCAAGCAGTAAAGAATCCACCTGCAATGTAAGACACAGGAAATGCAGGTTCCCTCCCTGGGTCAGGAAGATCCCCTGGAGGAGGAAATGGCAACCCCCTCCAGACATACTAGTGATAGAAATTCTGCAGAGTTACTAATTTTCAGTAAGAAACAGATAACGCATTTCACTTATTGACAAGACAGAGCTAAGAACGATGACAGATATTCCTGGGGAACTTCCTTTTGTGGACAGTGGTCTATGTTTGCTCCGTGTGTGTGTGTGTGTGTGTGTGTGTGTGTGTGTGTGTGTGACAGATGAGTAAATGGGGAAACCAGGAATCTCAGTAAGTTTAAAAAGCTAAAGTAGCCAGTTTCACTCAGCCAGATCAAAAAAGAAATTGGCTAGATGCCCTGTTTTTAAGGAGTAATTTGGCTGCAAACATATTTGGAAAAACAAGTAAGTAAAACCAAAAAAGGCTTCCTAGGTGGCTCCATTGTAAAGAAACTGCCTGCCAATGCAGGAGACTCAGGTTCAATCCCTGGGTCAGGAAGACCCCCTGAAGAATGAAATGACCAACCACTCTAAGATTCTTGCCTGGGAAATTGCTACAGACCATGCACTCGCAAAGAGTTGGACACAACTGAGCGACTGAGCACACACACACACAATCAGAAAAAACACACACACAAAATTTTGAATTCCTCGAAAGAGAACAATGCAACATCACGAGGTGATAGAGAAAAACACTCCCCAGAGTCTTAAAACTCCTAAGCACTTCATTCAGAGAGATTTTTAATTCAGACAATCTCATGTCTGAGAGGAGCACAATTATCACTCTATTGAATGCTTATTTCAACTTGTAGAGCTATGTGTAACGACCCAGGCAGACCACCCAGGCCTTTCTCAGGCTCCAACAAAGAGCAGAGTTATGTCTTTAAAGGAAAACTACTCTGGGCAGCAGGGAAACTTGGAAATCAGGCCAGGAAGGACATCCCCTTCCACTGGTTGGGACTTTACAGAGGTCCTCCCCACTGCTCATATTGCAAGAATGCCTTGGGTGTTTTGGGACCTGGACTCTGAGCTTCAACTGGAACATGGAGCAAAACCGTCAAACATGTTATTCTCTATCTTCCCCTTTCCCTCTAACTTTTCCATTGGTCAAGGTGCTTGTCAGGGCCTTCCCAACTTAGCCTTAGCTCCTGGTAGGCAGGATCCAGAGACATCACTACTATTTGCTATTCAGTCAGTTTTACCTTTCTCTTAGCCGAGTATTAGAATCTCCTTGCAAGGCTTATCTGAAAAACATGGCTCCTCTTGAGTGTATACTCCGTGTTTATAACTATGATTCCTAGGCATTGAAAAGTGTTCTTATAATAGACTTTCTAAAAGACTATACAGATAATGGAACACATTAATAACTGTGAAGAGAGTGATTTGTGCCTGCCATTCTGTGCCCACGTGTGAAAAGGAAGGCCTGACAGACAGCGCCTCCCGTCACCAGCCTCCGGGCTACGTCTGCACCTTGGCCATTACAGCTGCTTACTTAGCTGTGGGCCGCAGTAGGAGATGACTCAACGCACGCAATCCTCCACTTGTTACCGAGTCCCCACGTCTCCTCCTCCTCCTCCTGCTGTTTATTGGTAAAGGATGACCATACACCCAGTGGCTCGAGTCACACTTGTTTCACTCTCTGGCATCACTCAGTTGGTCACCAAGTCCTCTCATTTGTCAACTATTGCTCTGTCTCCTACCCTCCACTACTACTTCTTAGTTCAGATACAAAATTATCTGTTAACCAGTCTCCTTGCCTCCAGATTAGTTCTTCATCAATTTCCCTTCTTTTGTGCCTCCTTAATTAGCTTCTAAAATATAAGCCTCACAAACAATGAAATCATAAACATACGTGAGGAAAACACAGGTGAAAATGCTTATAATTTTGGAGTGGAAAAAGCATTTCTAAGCATGACCTAAAACCTAGAAGGCACAAATATAATCACTTGAAAAATCTATAAGATAAAGGGCACTGTATTCAAAGATACAAAAACAACTGGGGAAAAAATATCTGCACTATATATGGCAGGAAACATGCTAATTTCCTTCATACAAAGAGTTCTTCCAACTCACTAAGAAAAAAAAAAACTATTTATAAACTTGAAATAACATCTTGAGTCCATCTCTTGGCCACTCCAGGAGAGGAAAAGCTAATGCAAATAATTATAAAGCTGGGAGGAAGGCATAAAGTGTCCTGCAAAGACTAGGTAATGAAAAATTGGTTAGCTATCAGTGTTAGCAACCCTGCTTCAAAGGCCCTGCCGAGACGCAATTACATCACACGTCAACACTGAGGCACCTTTCAGCAGTTGAAAAATGCCCCTGGACTCTCTTGTTTATACCTTTGGAACAGCAGAACATATTTGCACGGAACAAATCATTCCTTGTAAAGCTGGAAGGGCCTCTTTGCCTGCATTACTGATGCTTTAGCTTTGAGCCAGAAGGTTAAAGTTGTCGGGAATATTTCTGAACTCACACAACACCAAAACCTATTAGTCCATCAGCATAGCCTGGGCTGGGAGGCTACAGCAAATGCTCATCTGATGAAACTCACTGACTTTTCCATTTTGACCTGAACTACGTGACAAAATAATATCTCCTAACAAGAAGGCAGAGTATCAGCAGAGTGACATTGCTGACATAATGGCACAAGACTCCTTACTCTACCGAGGAATATGATCATGCAAAATTAAGGTGTCAAACCCAGAGGAATAGGGTGGGGAGGCAGATGGGTGGGAGGTTCAGGATGGGGAGGAAACATGTATACCTGGGCCGATTTATGCTGAGGTATGGCAAAAATCATCACAGTACTGTAAAGAAATTATCTTCCATTTAAAATATAAATTAATTTTTAAAAATTAAGGTGTCAAAATCCTAAGTGCTAATAGTACAGATGACTCATTTGTCAAATGGATGTTCAGATGAAATGGTAAATCCACTGCATCTATGAGTAGAAATAACTTTTGTTAGGAAAGTGAATATCTCAAGAGGCTTATATATATACAGCTTTGTATATAAGTCTGGAGCACAGGCCAATTCACCTAATGCAAAGGAATCCGATGTAAAAACTCAAGACTGTATGAGTGTCTATTTGCCAAACAGAGTTTTAAAAATGAAACTGAGACTCAAGCTGAAGTTTGATCATGAGAAAATCTGGGAAAAGGTGGAATGCAATTGTGAGTAAATTTGAGAAAAACAAAGAAGAAACATTAACCCCAATGAACAGTATTGGAAATTAGAAAATGTATCCAAGTATTTCTCAGCTTTGAAAATGTAGACCTGTATTGAGGGATCCAAGCACCAGAATACACTATCACTATACAGTGGATGGCCAGTGTTTAAACAAGACTTTTTGCTGTTAGAACTGTCTTTAGCTGTGAGCTTAACTCACAATGCTGCTGAGAATTATGACAGAGAAATGAATTCAATTTTTTAAACAGTTCCCCAAAAAAGACAGCTGGATTTTTATGTTTCTGATTTAGACAATGAATTTGTAAAAATTCAAGCCTCAAATGATGCTTTTTCAAAACCCATTTGCTTCTGTTATTTGCCTTTGGTGAAATTAATAGAGTATTTCCCAGTAAATCTAGAGGAGGAGGAAGCCATTTTATTTCTGGCTGAAATGGGATCACTGGGTTCACCATCAAGCATCACCAATGAAGACCCATGCTGGGAACATTTACATATATCATGCTGCCAGGGGCGGCCAGTTCAGAAATGCTCAACCTACACGCACACAAAACATGACAAAAGAGCGAATCCCACCACAGACCTCCTTCCTTTTCCATGAAGGATATGAAGAATTATGCCTTACTTCAGGTGGTGAATGCCAGGGAATACTGCAACAGTGCTATTTCTTAGAGGGTATTAGAAGCTGAAGGGCAGGAGGTCAGAATAAACGGTTACTGAAATACTACAATCTCGGCTTTGTCTTAGGCAGACCCAAAAGGGCCTCATCTTTGGCCCAACAGCTTATATGTCAAGTTAATAAACAAAAAGCAAGCAGCACAAATCTTACTTAAAATGAACAGGCTTCTCTCCTTAGGCCCCGAGCTTTTAAAACCACGCAGTTGGGAAAGATAAGCAAGGAGACTCACTCTGGGAAGCATAAAGCCCCTCGGCTGCCCTGTCTTCGTGTCCGTCATACTCCCGGCTGGACAGCTGTCTGTTGGCTGTCTCCAGTCGATCTGGACATAGAGAGGAGATGGTTACAAAGAAATGCATGTGGATCTAAGTCATCCTGCAACTGACAAATGACCTGGGTGCTGAGAGCTGGTAGGGAGAGCTGCCCAGGCAGGAGCCCCAAACTGAACAACTCCTGGGGAGGAACAAGATGTTCCGAAACATCAAAAGGAAAGTCTAGTGGCCATGCTGTGCCTCTATGCAATCTAATGCCAAGGGGTGCACCAGTGGCAGGCAGTTAAGAGCAGATACCTGAAAGCTCAGCAAAGTCCTCACAAAGGGCTTGAGTCCCCCTGGCCTCAAACCCAGCCCTCATCTAAACTTGACTGTCAGTTCTCTGTAGCGGGGAAACAAAAAGTTGAAAATAACAAATAAATAAATACCAGGAAACAAGTCAAGATGACTTAATGGATGAAGACTCTACTCCGTGAGTTCTAGGTTTGCTCATGCCATTTGGTCAGTCTTCATTTATTCAATTAAATAATTCAACCTAACAAGGTTTTATTGAGCATACATCATACCCAAAACTGAAGGGTTTACAGTAATAAAAAAAAAAAAAAATGTAGGTTCCAGCTACAGACTCCAAGTACACTGAGTCTTTTAACATGAGAGAACTGAAAAAAATGGCTTGGCTGACTAAAGTGAAGTACAAGTTCATGGGTCAAATCAATCTGCACATGGGAGGTTGTCAAGATCCTGCAACATGGGACCCGAGCTTTCAGGAAGTTGATATATGTTTACTCTTCTCATAACCGTGGGTTTGTTTTTTCTCCAAGAGGGACACGTGTCTGTCTTCTACACTATATACTGAGCAAGTGTTAAGTGCTGGCTTTCAAAGAATGCAATCAAATGCTTCAGCTTGATATGGTAAGTGTTGTGCATGCAACACTGGTCTTTTCAGACATTCCCATTCACAACATGAATCATGCTAGGTGCATCTGAAGCAAGAAGGAGCTGCAAACATACTCCCTCCCTTTCAAGGACTCATGCCTAGAGGTTGTTGCTTCTCAGCCTCAATGCTGCACTGGACAACCTATAAGGTGAAAAGAACACTTCTGCTCTTTGGGGCCCCTTCCCCAGGAGGTTGGGATTTACAAGGTTATCTAACACAACCTGGACCTGAAGTTAGACTGTCAGCTACATGGGTCGAGGGTGTTTAGGGCAGGGAAAATGTGAGTGATGTACCTCGGAGGTCTCTGTTGAAGTCATGGAGCCTTCGAATCTCGCCTTCGAGTTTGTTCCTCATCGCTTTGTCCAGCGACTCTCGCTTGGTGGTAGACTTGACCAGGCTCTCATAGGCTTCCGAGATTCTCTGAAGTTCTTTTTCAAACTGAAAGAAAGAAACAGCATGGAAGTGGAACATCTGACATTCTCACCCATGACTTAGTTATACCTATTCTTGGACGTTCCCAGTGTGAAGGCTGTATCTTTAACAGCCTTTCTGCACCTCAAGTATGGCTAGCAAATCCTGCAGTCGACTTCACTCCCCCATGTCCCCCAGGGCCACGTTAGGATCCTGTGAATGACAGACTCACAAGTCTGGCAGGACCATCTGATACCAGCTGGTACATCCGACGTCTGTCAGTACAACGTCCATCAGATGTCTGTCAGGAAGGGGTGAATTTAAACATAACTCATACTCTTATACTTTGTATGGTAATTTATAACTATTATTTTTCCCAGGTAACTTAAGAAAAATATTAAAGTACAAGAAAATGAAAGGATCACAGCTAGAACCCAAATTTCCTGACTCTAAGTACAGTGCTCTTCCTGAGACCCTCGTCCCTGAAGGAATATAAAAGCCACATGAAGAAAGGTTTCATAGCTTAGTTTTGTTACCCTTTGTCTATGAAATTATCTATATAAAGGACTAATGGATTCGCATCTAAGCGTAAACCAATCTGCCAAGATTGGTTCTCTTTATGTGAAACACAGAGGTTTCTTTTTATGTGAGGGGACTGAAAAGACATGAATTAAAACCACCTTTTCTCTTTTGTATTTCACTAAATCCAGGGCTGTCACTGGTAAAGTCTTTAATCTATGGCATATATAAATCTATAACAAGTAGCTGAAACTGTTATAACAGGAGTATAACACAATAGCATGTTTTAAAGTAGATATTAATAAATCCCATTTTATCGCTGTGCAACATACACGCAGGGAAAAAGTAAAGTGAAAGTTGCTCAGTCGTGTCCGACTCTGTGGACACTCTACAGTCCATGGAATTCTCCAGGCCAGAATACTAGAGTGGGTAGCCTTTCCCTTCTCCAGAGGATCTTCCCAACCCAGGGATCGAACCCAGGTCTCCCACATTGCAGGCACGTTCTTTACCAGCTGAGCCACAAGGGAAGCCCAGAAAAAGTAAAGAGTGCCCGCAATCTTGGCTACTAAAAGTCGGAATCAGAGGCAAAGTGGCGGGGTTGAGAACTCTAGCACCCCTCCTGGGGCACAAAGAGGCCTGCACCGCGTTTTGGTCTCTTCACAGGAGAGCTGTGTCACCGTAAGGCAGGCACCCTGACTGCCTGAACCCCAGCTGCCCAGATCAGAGAGTCCCTGCTTAGATTCCTGTAACGACTGATAAACCACTACCTACCCTAACAGACACCTATCACACACTCACTGCGTGCCCGGGTGCCCGGGGAACAGACCTAAGACAGTGTCTAGTCTTGCGGGCCCCTCAGGCCCCTCATGTCTGTGTGTAGGCACACACGCCTCTCCAGTGCAGTCTGACAAAAGGTGTGGTGACTTAATGCTGTGTAGCCTAGAGACAAAGTCCTTGATGTAGCAGGGGTAAGGAGGGGTTTCTTTAAAACAAGATTTCAGAGAAAATGCCAATTAGAATGAGTCCTGAGGGATGAACAGGAACTTGCCAAGCAGAAAAGAAAAGGCTAAAGGGCTCTGGCATCCAAGGCAGAAGACAGGGAGGGCTTGGGCCAAGACAGAGCCACCAAAGAGTGTCTGACAGGCAGGTCATCTGGGGATGGGAGCAAGGACGAGAGGCGGGAGCGAGGCAGCCCAGAGGCAGGGCTGTGAAGAGAAGGATGGGGGTGGGAGGACAGCAGAAATCTCACGTGAGGCTTTACAGAGTTCAGACTAAAGGACGGGGCTGCCGAGGCAGGAGGCAGGAGAAAGGAGTCCAGGTAAAAGCCACTGTGAACAGTTCAGGGACATGTGACAAAGAGTGAACCCAGATGACCAAAAAGACAGATCCCAAAGACACTGAAGAGTAGGCTCAGTTGGCCTCCGTGACGGGTCTGGACGGGCACGGAGAAAGGAACCAAATGCAGTCACAGCTCAGAAGACCGAGTAACGAGAGTCAGCCAAGATAAATGATGATAAGGCACACACGTTTACCAAAGAAAGGAAACCAGTCTAGGTTTGGAGATACCACGCCTGTAGGGCCTGCAGAACAACAGGGCAAAGATTTCCAGCTAGCCGAGGAGAGACAGGTCTGAAAGTCGGAAGGGCAAAGTCGTGCCACTATGTGCAGAGGATAGGTGAGGCCACGAAGGGGAGACCACTCAGGGAGATCACCAGAGGCTCCCAGGGCCGAGGATGGCGCGCTGATGCTGCAGGAGACGGTGGGACAGAAGGACCCGGGAGAGAGCCCCACACAGGGATGCCACAGCAGCCAGGCAGCCAGAGACTAAAGAAGACAGAGTGTGGTCACTGCCCCAGAGTCTGCAACGGAGCCAAGACACATCAGAGAAGAGGTGGGTGAAGAGGCTGCGGGGCGTCGGGCCTCCTGCTCGGTGGCCTCCAACCGGGGCGGGCCGAACACCGAGGCTCCCTTTGGCGTGGCTGTTTCCAAAGGCCTCCTAATACCACAGTGGGTTCCTCCACAGTCCCCTTATTTCAACGAGGCCTTTCTATCTCTTCCAAAGATATCATGAATTATTGGTCATGTGGCAGCAGAAAGAACAGCCTGTCCTGATTTCTGCTCATAGTCCTACCACAAAATTATGCTCCTTCCTTTTAATTTTGTTTTCAGAAGAGATGGCTCCAAAACATACCACCACTTCAATGCTAATTTTGTCTGTAAAAGGTGGCCTTTGCTTTCAGACAGATGGGCAATGCTGCAGGGACAATCCCCAGTAAGATGGGGCACCAGTGAAGCCTTCTTCAACTAGGCCACCCACAGGAACTTCCCTCCACCTGATTTCATATACTCTCCTATGTTATATTTATTGGACTGGAATGCTGATGCATTCTGTGTCTCTGATTTGATTGTCAACTCCTTGAGAGCAGAAATAGCCCCACAGCCCTAGACTTGTGCCCTGCCTCATGACAAAAGTACCAACTGCATAATTAACCTTTAAACCTCTTACAGAACTACAACTACATGTAGGAAGTTAGCAGAATGAGATTGTGATTCAACATCAGAGAGAATTTCCTAACAATCTCTTCCAGAAGTCTACCCAGTAGTGAGCGTCTCTGCACTGGAAGCATTCAAGTAAAAAAATGAATGACCTCCTTTCAGAGACATGAGGTTTCTAAGGAGCGGGAAATTGGACTAGAATCACTTTAAGAATTTTAAGTCTAAAGCTCTGTGGTTTCTGACTGCACACTTCTTCAGAGCCTCAGGTCAGAACATCTTAAGGCTTTCTTAATGTCACTTCCTGGGTGCTGCTAGTGGTAGAGAATCCGCCTGCCAATACAGGAGACATAAAAGACAAGGGTTCGATCCCTAGGTTGGGAAGATCCCCTGGAGAAGGGCATGACAACCCACTCCAGTATCCTTGCTTAGAGAATCTGATGGACAGAGGAGCCTGGGAGGCTACAGCCCAGAGGGTCGCACAGAGTTGGACATGACAGAAATGACCTAGCACATACACGCGATGTGTGTCAGAGGTGAAAGAAGTTGGACAGGTTGGTCTTGATATACAGGCCATCTGGGTCAGTCCTAAGTCTGAGCAGGAACGTATGAAGAGAGTTTGCCTCCATAGCTCCCAGCCTCCCTTCCAGCAAAGACGTCAGAAGCTCTTAGGGCAGGCTGCAGGAGACCTGGGAATCTCTGAGAAGCAATCCCTGGCCCAGAAACGGAACTCCATGCAGAGTGGAAAGCTTACAGTTTCAGCAGGGGCTACTGCCATGAAGCAAAGGGGCAGAGAGGGGCTGTGAGAAAGTCTCAGCCCTTCCCAGTTTAGAGACTGGCTTGTTCCCAGACACCTTCACATGCACAACTCAGGGACCTATAGGGTTGAAGACAGGCCTGCCGTCCACGCCTCAGACTGCCCGGTCACAGCCACTGCTGCTTCACTCACAGAAAAGAGGGTCTTTACTAAAGCAAGCCCAGAGGAACCATCGACGTGTGGCTTTTGAAACATCCACCTACACCCCGGTGGCTTCTGAGGCCAACCTGCTCAGCAGCCCACAGTCTGGTCCTGCTGGAAATTCCGTGCATGAATTATGCTTCAGGGAAACTGGGAGGAAAAAAAAGCAGAATGAGTGACCAAAAGGAAGTGATGAAAAACCGCCACTCTCTCTGGGGGTCCGCAGTCCTCATTCCAACACTAACAGGGATAATCACCACCCTGACCCTCTCTGGAAACAGGGTCTTCATTTCCAGGTGGCTGTCTGGCAGCCTCTGAGCTCAGTCGTTTTTTCCTGGTGTGTTCCTGGCATGCCGCACATAGGCTAAGCCCTGCAATTAAAAATTCATGTATTTTTGGTTCTGCCCTGGAGATGAATCTCCGCGAGTGCTCCCGAGGCTGTGAAGGATTCCAGAATGGGAGCTCCTGCCAACACAGGGCGGCCACATCCTACGACGTGGCATGACCCAAAGTGGGGGTCTTCATCCCCGAGGAGTACAGTCACCTCACTGGACAAGCCTCTCCCAAGACCTGAGGCTCAAATAAGAGACACAGCTTCAGAGACACATGGAGCGGTGAGGCCTGGAGTAGGGCGACCTCAGGAACACAAGCCTTGAACCACCCAGTCATGATTTCAGGCCGCTCTTGTGTCTCTTGGTCCCAGTTGCCGAGGAGATCTACGGAACTAGTGCTGAACATGGCACGTATCCATCAAAATCTGAGTTTTCAAACCAACAGTTTCAATTAGATACATGACTAATTCGTGATTAATGAAATGTAATATTTACAGAACCATTCACAACATTCAAAGGACTGAAGGAGTTTGGGATTTCAGAAAGGGTACAGCCTTTGATTTTTCGCCTTTCCCAGAAGTTACCAAAATGCTTTTGGCCGCGAAACTTAAGGATCATACCCGTGCAGGGAAATTGAGTCCCTGGGAGGCTGATTTTGGTTTTCAAAACCAGAAATGGTTATCGACATCAAGAGATGTGTGTTACAGGCCAATAAAAATACATTTGAATTTTTAAAAAGTCAATGAAGAATAAGAACTCCCAGTTTCTGCATCTTCCCTGTAACTGTTCAAAAATATTCATGGAAAAGAGGGAGAATGACACTCGGCCCTCAGCAGAGTCTGCACGGCTCCTGGAAACATCTGCCACTGGGTTCTCAGAGAGAGAGAGAAAAAAAAAAACTGACTGACTTCCCAGGAAGTGCTGAGGTGGCCCGTCCCAATTTTCAGCCTGGACCAGGAAAGAAGCTGCCCTGGGCGGCGTGAGAGGCAAGCCGAGGCCCGAGCGTGACTTCCAGGCAAGGCCAGGAGCCTGCACATGGGCTCGGGCATGACTGGCCCAGGGCGGAGGCCGCCATCTTTGGGCAGCCCACGGGTCCCGGCCCCTCGTCTGTCGCCTCCAGTAAAGGCGGTCAGACTTCTCCGAGCCAAGCCTGGTCTTGACTTTGGGGAGCTCCAGACCCTCGCCACGGAAGCTCCACACAAACGTGCTGGAACAGGTCCCGTCTGTGAACAGTTGCATCATCCCACCCACGGCACCCAGCCGACGGCTGCCAGCCCTCGGGGGAATCAGAGGGGCTGGCGGCTCCGACACCTGGACCAGCAGAAAGGCCAGGCTTTACGGAGAGGTCAACACTGAGCAATGACCCCCGTGGGCCAGCCAGGAGCAAGCCCTGGCATACGGAACCAAAGGGCAATGCTGCTGTGCCCAGGGGCGTTTACATTCCCACCTTTTCTCTCTGCAAAAGCCCCAACCTGCCCAGACAGAGCACACAGGCCGCTTTGCCCCCAGAAAGGAAACTCTGGTGCCCCGTGGCTCTGCTGCCTGAAACCATCCGATGACTTTTGTCCCTCACCTGCAGGGCCTTGCCACCTGCAGCTTTTCAGGTGCTGGCGGGTGGGTCATGGTGAAATCACTGCCTGTAACAGTTCACTCTCGCTAGATGTCTCCCTCTTGACTTTGGCTCTCGCCATAATGCCCTAAGAGTGAAGGCTGCCATGTGCCTAACGTTCCCGTGACAAAGACACGGGCTGGAATTCTGCAGCATCTCCCCACCTGCTGAGTCACAAGCAGAAGGAGAGCATGCCGGAACGCACACTCTGCCCTCGGTGCTGAGGCATGACTGCTTTTCTTGCAGAGACCAGCTAATGAAACCAGCACGGCAATCACCAGGTTCCTGCGTGAAATCCCAGATGTAAAGGAAGAACCTGCCTCTCTCAGCTTACTGCTCCGTATCCCTCTCGGTGTCCCCTCTCCCACAATGTCCGTTTGGGGAGATGCTGCTCAGCCGCTGAGTCCCTGTCCAGGGGCACCACTCCTGTCTCTCCTGTAGCCCCTTGACCTTCTACTGTAGGTTTAGCTTGGGTGACTCCACCCCCCCCCCCTGCTGTTTTTACATAATCACAATAGGAAAAGATGTTTATCAGTTTTCACAATCAATACAAGATAATTACAACTGCAAACCATAATGGGAACATGATTAACCTAACAATATAAAATAATTACCATTTGGCCGGGCGGGGGGGGGGGGGGGGGGGGCGGCGGGCATGAGGCAGAGTGATGAGGTTAGTGGAAGTACATACATGCCCAGGTTTTCATCTGCTCAGCCAGCCTATATCTTTTGGTTGGTGCATTTAATCCATTTACATTTAAGGTAATTATCAATATGTATTATCCTATTACCGTTTTCTTAATTGTTTGGGGTTTATTTTCTGTAGTTAGGTCTTTTCTTCTCTCGTTTTCTGCCTAGAGAAATTCCTTTAGCATTGGCTATAAAGCTGGTTTGGGGGTGCTGACTTCTCTTAACTTTTGCTTGTCGGGAAAGCTTTTGATTTCTCCATCAAACCTGAAGGAGTGACTCTCCCTCTTTTGGAAGATAAGCTCCTCCAAGGGAGGCACCCTGGCATATTTATTTTTGTCTTCCTAAAGTCTTACATGGTGCCTGGCATAAAGAGGTGTGGAATTAAACGCTGGCCAGCGAGTCAGTGAATCAACCCCCTTGAGCCGTAAGGAACCATGTCCCTTTCAGAGAGCCTTCGCTCTGGCCTCATCTCCTGTTCCTGCCGTCTGGGCTCTGTGTCCACTTGCTTTCTCCCCCTTGATCTGCTCCTCTCCGTCCTGCCTTAGGTCCCGCTCGCCCCGATCCGATCCGTCTAGCTGGAATACCGAGAACCTTCCCTGCCCCGTCCCCGGGGCAACCCCCTACCTTGTGGAGCTTATCGGCGTTGTCATAGTAACCCTGCAGCTCCTGGTGCAGCACGCGGTTCTCCTCCGTGAGGATCTCCACCATCTGCTGGGCTCGCTCCACGATCGCGAAGGCGTCCGGGCCAAGCTGCTGGCTGGGCGAGGCGGCGGGCGGGGGCGGCGGCGGCACGGCCCCCAGGGCCATGGGAGCTGCGAGCGGCAGGGGCACGGAGTGCAGCGGCCCGCTGACCGAGGAGTTCTGCGAGGACACCGGGCTGTGCTGCTGCGCCGTGGACGGGAAAGGAAGCTGGCATGGGCGGCTGCAAGGGAACAGACCAGGGGTCAGAGTCCAGGCCACTGGCTGGGGCTGGGGTAAAAAAGCCCACAGCACAGGCACTGTGGGTGGTCCCAACCCACAGTGATGCCAACGGGTCAGCATCAACGCAGGGTCCAGCTGGGCTGAGAGATGCAGCTTCAACCCTCCATCCCACAGATATTCAGCACTCTCCCTCTGAATCTGCACTGCTCTGGTCATCAGGGAAACGGTGGACCAGACAGAGAAGGTCCTCCCCTGCTCTCATGAAGCTTATATTCTTGGAGAGAGAGAGACGGGCACACCACCGAGTGATGAATACACAAAGCTGAGTATTGAAAAGCAACACCTCTACAAGAATCAACCCGAGGGACAGGGACAGGGAATCACTGAGTGGCCAGTTCATAACAGAGGGGTCAGGGAAATGGTCTCTGAGAAGCGGACGCCTGAGCTGAAGTCTGTTGACAGACATGGAGTAAAGAGTGGTTGGGGGCAGCGGGTGGAGAAGCGGGGAAAGTTTTCCAGGTAGACGGATCGGGGGTGAGCGAGACCTAAGGCAGGATTGAGAGGAGCAGATTAAGAGGAAGAAAGCAAGTGGACACAGAGCCCAGGCGGCAGGAACAGCACAAGATGAGGCCAGAGGGATGGGCATGGGCCTCTGGGAGCCAAACCTGGGAGCCAAGCTCTGGGAGCCAGACCTTCCCATGGAGTGTGGAGGGGCAGGGGAGGAGCTGTCTTCATGCGAGTAGGGGGGATGTGTTTTGGCAAGGATGGACCAAAGGTGCCCGGTGAGGAAACCCGGGAAAGACTGAAGGCAAAAGGAGAAGGGGGTGACAGAAGATGAGATGGTCAGATAGCATCACCGACTCCATGGAAACGAGTTAGAGCAAACTCTTCAGGAGGCAGTGCAGGACACACAAGTGAGCTGCCATCCGTGGGGTCACAAGGAGACAGATATGGCCTAGTGACTGAACAACAACAACAGCCAGGTTAAGAAAAACACAGATGTCCCTTGATGGTTCAAACTTTGGTACTAGCTTCTTTACCTGAACCCATGAATTTTCATATCCAATCTCCCCTCCCAAAGGATCCCCACCTCCTGATTCTGTTAACTGGTTTCATAAAAAATCCCTGTATTTTCTTCCAGCCTAAGCCAAGGGCTCCTAACAACAACACTATAGTATAAACAGCAAAGACAGTCTTGGCATCTAGTTCTCCAACCATGGCTATCTCTCTTCTGCAGACTTGGGGAAACTGGTGTTCTTGTTTACCCCTTCAACCTTTAGATCTCAGTCTGAGAACTGGGGCACTAAGAATTATCAACAACCCTCAAATCCCTGACTTCGTTATATCAAAGGGTTGAGCTCCTTCTAGTCCATAACAGTTTCATGTGTTACCTCTGTTCCTTGTGATCCTCCGGGGCCAAATCTCTCAGAGCTACCTACCTTTATCCTCAGAGGTCATCTGACCTTATATTTCCTTTTAAGTATATTTGCTGCAATGTTTTTGGGCCGTGTCACCCTCCATATCTCTCACTGTGCAAGTGTATCTTAGAGCATTAAGCATCCTCTGAATGCTGACTTCTGCAGCTAAACGTCAAACTCTAGAAGAAAGGGTGTCACCTTGGCCCTCCCTACATGGAGATGCAAACACCCCTAAAGATGATGTCAGAAGAAATCCAGGGATCCCTCCAGAGTGACTAACCACAGGCTCTGTTCTGGTAACCAACATCAGAGTGCTCCACCAGGCTCCCAAGTTAGTTTCCAACTAGATCTCCTTACGGTTTTGATCTAGGAGCCCATCCATTTCATGTTAAAATAGCTGGGATCTAAGTTCCCTAAGTCAAAATAGGGAACCATGGAGCTCAAGGTGGTTCTTTACTCCTTAAAGGCCTCTGACTTCAGAAAGGAGTGCTGGGGGTGGGGAGGTGTAAAGCCTCCCCCTTCCCTCCCTTTCCACAACTACGATTACGATATGACCTCATTAGAAATAAAACGTTTCTGCATTTTGATGAATTTGTGCCCCTTCTACACTGAAATATATGTGGATGTGTTGTCCCGTGTGCATGAGGATGTCTGTGTGTACGAGGTCCGACTCCACGGTGAGAGTGAAATGCCCTTGGCTGCCTTTCACAATGCCCAGCTTTCATCCCCATCACAGGGACTCCTATCAGTTGTGGACCCAAATCACCACAGGTCCTTTGTGAATAAGTGCATACCAGCAGCCTGGCCAAATCCTACAGTGTATTTTTCATGCAAAGAGGTTACCTTGACAAGAGACAAAATATCACAAATTACACTGCCTCGATCCAAAAGCAGACACCAATTCCCATCTGCAAGTTCTCCCTGCCCCCTTCATCCACCACAAACAACAAGCATGGTGGTGTGTCTCTTCGAAGCTGAGGTGGGCACAGAAGAAGCATCAGGGTCCCAGCAGGACTTGCCCTCTGACCCTTTACGCAGGGGCTTCAGGGTGGGGCTTCTACCTTTTGACATTTATTGGGCTCTGGCATTTGGAACTCACAGTCAAGGACGGGCCTATGTTCTCGGTCATCTTCCGTTATATAACAAAAAGGAAGTTTTCATAATGCCAGCCTAAGTCATCCATGATGGTGACTAGCCACCTGAGTGGCAATGCAGGAAAAAGGTTCTTGCCAAGTTCAGGGACAGAAAGAATGGGTTTTTCAAAATAGGAAGTCTTTTATGATAAGTAGAGAACACTGGCTTCAAAAAATAACCCGGTTACACACTCAAAAATTCACATTCAAGAGGCATGGTATTACAACGGACGATGTGTAGCCAGGAGAGCAAACCACTGTTCCTTGGCTCCGCTCCTTAGCCACTGGGGCGGGTGGGCTCAAAGGTCCGTACAAGGCAGATCTGGATGAGAGTAAATGAAGGGGAAAGAACGGTGGTGGGGGGTGGGGGGAGACACAGGAAAATGTCACACACCATCATATCAGTGCTATGAATCAGGATATCCTTCACTTCCAAAGATAATGCTACTGATCGGCCACCATTAGGATAAAGACGTCTTCGCAATGGGGACACAGAAAAAAAAAAAAAAGAGGAGACGGGAACCAATATTTATTGAGAAACTACCTTGTATAGAATTCTATGCTGTGCTGTGCTTAGTCGCTCAGTGGTGTCCGACTCTTTGCAACCCAATGGAATTAGCCAGCCAGATTCTTCTGTCCATGGGAATTCTCCAGGCAAGAATACTGGAGTGGGTAGCCATGCCCTCCTCCAGGGGATCTTCCGACCCAGGAGATGAACCGGACTCTTATGCATTGCAGGCAGATTCTCTACCAGCTGAGCTAGCAGGGAAGCCCAGAATTCTATGCCATAATCATCTATATGACTATAGTTTACTTCCTCTATTGGGATTTCCCTGGTAGGGAAAGGGATTTCCCTTTCTCCATTCTCTGGAGAAAGGAATTCAATTCTTCAGTGCTCAGCCTTCTATGGGATACAAATGATGCTAATTATAATTATAGTGATAATAGCTAACATTTGTCCAATGCTTCATTTGTGCCCAGCTTTATACATATTAACTCCTTGAGTTCTTTAACTTAAGCCAAGTGGTTGTATGGACCCAGGATACCGAGACACATGATGTCAAGTAACAGCTCTGCCTTCACAGTCTAACAGAGGAAGTAAGTGAAACTATTACTTTTGAATTGTGGTGCTGCTGAAGACTCTTGAGAGTCCCTTGGACTGCAAGGAAATCAAACCAACCAATCCTAAAGGAAATCAACCTTGAATATTCACTGGAAGGACTGATGCGGAAGCTGAAGCTCCAATACTTTGGCCACCTGATGCAAAGAGCCTACTCACCGGATAAGACCCTGATGTTGGGAAAGATTGAGGGCTAAAGGAGAAGTGGGAGACAGAGGATGGGATGGTTGGATGGCATCACCGACTCAATGGATGTGAATTTGAGCAAAGTCCAGGAGACAGTGGAGGACACAGGAGTCTGACATGCTGCAGTAAAGAGTCGGACACAACTCAGTGACTGAATGACAACAACCCAGAGCTTAGCCCTGAGTGTGGCTTTCATGAGAAATCCAATATTTTTTTTCCGTTACGGCTAACATTCATCGGGCACTTTTGACTCCAGCCACTGTAGTATGCACTGCTACACGCATCATCTCACCTTGACCTTCATAACTGCCTTATAAAATAAGCATCACTATCAAGTCTCTGTTTAGGTGAGAAAACAAGGCACAAGACGGTATGTGCTAAGTCGCTTCGGTCATGTCTGGCCCTTTGCGACCCCATGACCTGGAGCCCACCACGCTCCTCTGTCCATGGAATTCTCCAGGCAAGAATACTGGAGTGGGTTGCCATTTCCTTCTCCAAAACAAAATAGAACAGAGATAACAGAAAGATAAACAAGATGCAAACACAGGCTTTGGGATTCCAGAGCCTGCAGCTCATTCATTCCCTGAACAGTGCGGGGGAACACAAGGAGGACAGGCAAGGAGCCCTGTGACCCCTGCTGCCAGGTCCCCGCGGCCCAGTCTGAGTGACCACCCTGTCCCTGACTCACACCCTAGCGAAAGCATCAGAGCTTTCCGCAGGTTCTAGCCAGCTTAGGGGGAGCATGAAGGCTAGAAACCCGCCCCTGTGTTGATCTCTTGGACTGTTACTTACCTATTGTCTTTCACAGGTTACTGTCTCTTCTACAGAAGCATTCAACTAACAGTATGAAGGGTCTACACCATCTGCCAGGCAGCACAGTTCATCACCTTCTTTATCCTCACACACCAAGGCAGGACCACCACCAGGCTCTGCTCCTTTCTCATGGAATCAGAGAAATCTTGGAACACTGAAGAAAGGGATCTTTTCCCACCTGCCACCAAACTATTAAATACACCTGAGCAGGGCTGAAAAAGCCTCTTCGCCCCAAGTCCACAGTGAGGTATTAGAAACAAGAATCAAGGAGCATTTAAAGAGCCACATCTGGGATTTCCCTGGTGATCGGTCCAGTGGTTAAGACTTAGGCTTCCTGGAGAAGGAAATGGCAACCCACTCCAGTACTCTTGCCTGGGAAATCCCATGGACGGAGGAGCCTGGTGGCCTACAGTCCATGGGGTCGCAAAGAATCAGACACGACTGAGCGACTTCACTCACTTTATGGCTGATTCATGCTGAGGTTTGACAGAAAACAGCAAAATTCTGTAAAGCAGTTTTCCTTCAAAAAAAAAAAATTAAATTAAAAAAAAAAAAAAAAAAAGACTTCACCTTCCAATGCAGAGGGTATTGGTTTGAGCCCTGATCAGGGAACTAAGATTCCACATGCCTCATGACCAAAAAAATTAAAATATAAACCAGAAGCAATACTGTAACTAATTCAATAAAGACCTTAAAAATGACCCACATCAAAAAAATTTTAATAAAAAAACAAAGAGCCACAACTATGATTCAAAATAGGGTCATACAGGGAATATATATATATGGGCTGATCTTCCATCATCAATGACTTGGACCATGACTTTAAAAATGACCCACATCAAAAAAATTTTAATAAAAAAACAGCCACATCTATGATTCAAAATAGGGTCATACAGGGAATATATAGTGGTCATGTATGGATGTGAGAGTTGGACTGTAAAGAAAGCTGAGCGCTGAAAAATTGATGCTTTTGAGCTATGGTGTTGGAGAAGACTCTTGAGAGTCTCTTGGACTGCAAGGAGATCCAACCAGTCCATCCTAAAGGAGATTAGTCCTGGGTGTTCATTGGAAGGACTGATGCTGAAGCTGAAACTCCAGTACTCTGGCCACCAGATGGGAAGAGTTGACTCATTGGAAAAGACCCTGATGCTGGAAGGGATTGGGAGCAGGAGGAGAAGGGGACGACAGAGGATGAGATGGCTGGATGGCATCACCGACTCGATGGGCATGAGTCTGAGTGAACTCCAGGAGTTGGTGATGAAAAGGGAGGCCTGGTGTGCTGCAATTCATGGGGTTGAAAAGAGTCGGACACGACTGAGTGACTGAACTGAACTGAACTAAACTGACGGCCCATTATTAATGACTTGGGTCCGTGGCACATAGCCTGACCCAGAATCTGCACTCATTCCTTGCTTCCTAATTTACAACCCTGCCCGACTCACAATCCTGACAACCAACCACCACTGGCCTATGTCATGTTTTTGTTCTCTTGAATTTTTATTTAAATATCATTTAATTTTTCATGCATTATTTATTCTTCCTAATTAGTAGCACGCATGTTTTCTGAGGGTAGAAAATTACGACTTACACTAAATTGGTACCCAGTACATTTTTGTCAATTGATTTGGCCCCAGAGCCCAACAGCAAGTTAGGAGGTCATATTTGCTTTATGAACTTCAACAATGTTTTATTGAGGGAGAGACCTCTGATATTTGTATTTGATCTGCATAATATAGTTAGAATCTCCAGCCATGACACTGCCAATTTAGTAACACAGCTCCATGTCGCTTCCTTTCTCACACACAAAATGCAGCTCAAGACTGAAGTGATAATGTAATGTGGATCAGGGACGCAAGATCACTGGTGACAGCGACTACTCAACAGTCCTTTGCTTCTCTCTGCACACAACAAGCCTTCATAAATTAGCTTGTTTACATACTCTCTTAAAATTTTTTTTTTTTGGCCGAGCCTCAAAGCATGTGGGATCTCCAACCAGGGATCAAACCCATGACCCCTGCATTGGAAGCGTGGAGTCTTAACCACTGAACTACTAGGGAAGTTCCCATAAATAAGCTTGTTTAAACATCTGTATTTACATTACACCTAATGTACTAAATATGCCATGAATAGCACTTTACCTTCACTGTCATTTCACTCTCACAAGCTCGGACATTCCCTGCTCTCACAACACATATTATTATTCTGTTTTTAAAGTATGCAAACTAAAGCTCAGAGGATCAACAAATCAGAGATCTCAGTCTTTACAAAGCAAAACAATGGGCAATGAACTGGGGGTTGGAGCTCACATACCTCTACCAGACCAGGGCTATCACCCCATGCTGGCACAAGACTGCAGTATTCCTTAATATGGGATGCTTTTCTCTGCTTCTTTCTAGCCAGGTAACCATGGGCAAGCTTTTAATTTCTTCTTCACCTTTAAACGGTGATAATGATAGGATCTACTTTACAGAGTTGTTACGAGAATTAAGTGAGGCCATGTATATGAAGCAGTGCACATAGTGTCTGTCATTGGGAAAGGACTTAATAACTGCTAGCCTGTGTTATTATTATTACACTGCTAATGGGTGTCAGGAGAAAAGCAAAGGATCATGCACCTTTGGGTGTCCCTTCCTCTTAAAACACACTGTGTGGAGAATCCCAGTCCCTAACAGTAAAGCTTCAGCCTGGAAGCAAAGCAAATGCTGACACCATAGAAGCTTCCATTTCTGAAGAGATTTCTTGCAATGCAATGCAGAACAGGAGTATAATGTCAAGGGGATGCACATGCCTGTCGGGACATTCGCTCTTGAACACAGACCCTCACTTTCTTCTAGACCTGTACTGTCCAGAACACTAGCCACAAACCACATGTGGCTACCGAACACCTGAAATGTGTCTCGTCTGAGCTGAGATGTGCACGAAGTATAAAAGGCACATCAAAATTTGAAGACAGTACAAAAAAAGGTAAAATATCTCAGCAATAGTTTTTTATGATGATAACCTGTTGAAATGATAATACTTTTGATATAATGGGTTAAATAAAACATGTACCTAAATGTACGTTTTAAAATGGATTAACTAACTGTGTGGAAGTTCCTTAAAAAAACTAAAAATACAGTTACCGTATGATCCAACAATCCTGCTCTTGAGCATATATCCAGTAAAGACAAAACCAATTTGAAAAGACACACGCCCTTCAATGTTCACAGTAGCACTACTTAAAATAGCCAAGACATGGACGCAACCTAAGTGTCCACCCACAGATGAATGGATAAAGAAGACGTGATAAGCGTACATAGTTGCATATTACTCAGCCATAAAAAGAAAGAAATGCCATTTGCAGCAATCTCTAGGATGGACCTAGAGATTCTCATACTAAGAGAACTCAGACAAACACAAATATATGATATCACCTGTATCTGGAATCTTAAAAAAAAATGAAACAAATGACCTGACAAAACAGAAATAAACTCACAGACACAGAAAACAAACTATGGTTACCAAAGGGGGGACGGCTTTGGGTGGGTGGGGGCGGTGGATAAATCAGGAGTTTGGAATTAGCAGAAACAAACTACTATATATAAAACAGATAACAAAGTCTTACGGTACAGCACAGGCAACTATACTCAATAACAGAAAAAAAAATTTAACGTAGTAAGTTTACTGTATAAATGAATCACTTTGCTTTATAGCAGAAACTAACACAAACAACATTGTAAATTAACTATATTCAATTTTTAAAAATGGGTTAACTAAAAAAAATAAATAAATAAAAATGGGTTAACTAAAACATGTTTTTAAATTAATTTCACCTGTTTCTTTTAAACCTTATAAAAATGTGGCTGTGAGAAAAATTTTAATTAGATATCTGGCCCACATTATATTTCTTTTTTAAAGGATGTCAACACCTTTAGTTTAGCATTTTATTTAGCATTTAAAATTTTTTAATTCTCATTGGACTATAGCTGACTTACACTGTCATGTTAGTTTCTTCTGTATAGCAAAGTAAATCAGTTACATACACAGGCACACACACACATCTAAAAAGAGTGGAGAGATATATATGTATATATCTCTCCACCCTTTTTTAGATTCTTTTCCCATATAGGTCATTACAGAGTATTGAGTACAGTTCCCTGTGCTATACAGTAGGTCGTTATTAGTCATCTATTTTATACATAGTGGCGTCTATACGTCAATTCCAATCTTCCAATTTATCCGTCCCCCTCCCTCCTCAACAATACAATCCCATTGCTCATCACTGCTCTAGTCCACACTACATGTACACCAAAAGGCCTCACTTTGGAGACAATTTCAGAATTCAGTGAGCAACAGAGCAATTCACACAAACAGACCAATAGTCCTTACTCTGCTGCTGCTGCTGCTAAGTCGCTTCAGTCGTGTCCAACTCTGTGTGACCCCATAGACGGCCACCCACCAGGCTCCACTGTCCCTGGGATTCTCCAGGCAAGAACACTGGAGTGGGCTGCCATTTGCTTCTACAACACATGAAAGTGAAAAGGGAAAGTGAAGGCGCTCAGCTGTGTCTGACTCTTAGCGACCCCATGGACTGCAGCCTACCAGGCTCCTCCATCCATGGGATTTTCCAGGCAAGAGTACTGGAGTGGGGTGCCATTGCCTTCTCCAGTCCCCACTCTACTAACACCAGATCTACAAGCATCACTGGTGATCAGCAACCTATATTCAAAATACTAGACTATATGTTCTGGGGGCTTCCCAGGTGGCTCAGGGGAAAGCATCCGCCTGCCAATACATGAGACGCAGGTTCTGTCCCTGGGACGGGAAGATCCCCTGGAGGAGGAAGCAGCAACCCACTCCAGCATTCTTGCCTGAAGAATCCCATGGACAGAGGAGCCTGGCGGGCTACAGTTCCTGGGTCACAAAAGAGTCGGACATGACTTAGTGACTAAACAACAACAACAATATGTTTATCTACAATTAGGGCATTGTGCCAACATTTAATATGGCTGCATGATTGACAAAAGTTGTCCAAAATATAACAGGAAAAGAGACATCAATGGATAAACAGATGAAGGATGTGATCGAGTGATTCAAAAGAGAAAATGCAACAGCTAAAAAAATTTCCCAAAGCAAAGTTATTAATACACAACTGAAATCAAAACAACTTTTTTCCATTTATCAGTATTAACAATCAGCTCAATGAGTGTTTACTGAGCTTCAAAGCAAAGATTCTTTAAAATTCTCAAGGCGTGATAAATATTAGGACTTGGCTTGAGTAAAAAATTACAGAAAAATGACTACAAGGAACAATGACAGAAGGTCAGAATGACTATCTCCAGATGACAAATTCATGGATTTTTTTTCACTCTTCATATTTTCCTATTCTTTATGCAATTTCTACAGTGAACATGGGCGGCTATTCAAAAAGTTCTGTACTAATATATAAGTTCATTACAGAAAAGTATATATTAGCCACGAGGGCTTCCTTGGTGGCTCAGCTGGTAAGGAATGTGCCTGTAATGTGGGAGACCTGGGTTCGACCCCTGGGTTGGGAAGATCCCCTGGAGAAGGGAAAGGCAACCCACTCCAGTATTCTGGCCTGCAGAATTCCATGGTATATAGTCCATGGGGTCCCAAAGATTTGGACATGATTGAACAACTTTCACGTATAGAAAAATTAGAAAATAGAGATAAGCCAAAAATCAGCACTGTTATTTTAATAATTAGAGGAAGTAAACAAGATAAAAGAACTTCAAAATGAGGTGAAAATAACAAATGGCTTCTTGGCTGTGAAGAGGTTCAAATTTAAGACTTCTCACTCAGTAAAAATACCTCTTATTTATCTAGAGGTTTCCAATTTAGAGTATTTTCTTATACTTTCTGATTGTGAAAGCAATAGTGAACAGAGAATTTAAGAGTGGTTTTGGCTGGATAATGGAACTGCAGGTAATTTCTATTTCCCTTCTGTATCATTTTTTAGGGAGTGGGGAAGTGGGAGTTATCTTATTACTAGATTTTTGAGACTGAAAGTGTTTCATTAGTCTAAGGAAGAAAATCAGTTACTTTTAGGAAACATCAGCTACAGCAGATTGCAGATAAGGAAACTGAGGCTCTGAGAACTTAAGCAGTTTGCTACAAAGTGGAAGAGCCAGGACTTAAAACCCCTCAAATCTTCTTCTCCCAAACCCACAGCTTTCCCACCTGGACCCCTTTGGTGGTGTGACACAGGACTCTGACGTGTTCAGACTGAGACTAGGCTCTTGGGTAAACTAAGATCCAAACTATTGCTAGGCAGGAGGCATATGGACGATCCTCTTGTTTGGAGAAGCCACGCATTTAATGCACTGCAGCTGGAGTTGTGTTACATTTCTTGAGAAAGCAACCTAAACTTGACCCCAGCATTCTGAAATTCCCACACCGCAGAGCCACTCCTCACAATAAACAGGGCATTTTACTTGGCTCATTCAGCCACAATTCAGCTTAAAAATTGTACAAACTCGTAAATTTTAATGCTGGTATTCAAAACACATGTTTAGCTGGTGGAATTTAAAAAAGACACTCCCTGGCCTCATTTTTGTTAAGAGCAACGCATGGTGGTTAATCCAAAAGCTTTGGGTCTGGCTCACCTTTTAATACCACATAGCAATTCATTTTCGTTAACTATCTAAACTGCAAATCAGCACTTTGGAAACACACTCAGTCTGAAAATCCCCCTTCCTCCTCCATCCATTTCCAACTCAGAGTGAGAGGGGGCCACCGAACATTCTCTGTTGCACTGTGCGGCCCATTTGAGACCTCACACCCACCCAGAGTAAAGCTGCTCTTCAGCCCCAGTCTTCGCGCTTATTCACTCGGTAAACTGCATTCTGGCCACACTGCTGGCTCAGCGTGGGTTCCTGGCGAGAAGCATGGGTTCTCTCTAATCAGCCACATGGGCTCCAGGACTCTGTCCTCTTCGCTCCCTCCCTACCCCCTGCACTGTCTTTTGACATGTTCCCAGGGAGCATGGGGCTTCCCTGGTGGCTCAGATGGTGAAGAATCCACCTGCAATGCGGGAGACCCAGGATCCACCCCTGGGTCGGGAAGATCCACTGGAGGAGGGCATGCCGACCCACTCCAGTATTCTTGCCTGGAGAATCCCGTGGATGGAGGAGCCTGATGGGCTACAGTCCAGGGGTCGCAGAGAGCTGGACACAACTGAAGCACCTGAGTACCACAGAGCATCAGGAACTTTGACTCTGTGCTAAATAAAACCAAATCAGGAGGTTTTTTTAGAGGAAAATTCATAGTGAATTTTCTAAGGAAAACATGTGTGATGTGGGAGGCTAAGCACACCACAGGGTCCCTCCATGAATTCGGGAAACCACGAGCCCCCTGAACTGATGGGGCCGGTGAAGAGACGAAGCAAGCGTGTTCTGTGGAAGGGGATCCATGGCACCACTGGCTCTGACGTCATCTCTCTTTTTTTTTAATATTTATTTCGGGGATCTTTGTTGTGGCATTTGGAATCTTTAGTTGCAACATGCAAACTTAGCTGTGGTGTGTGAGATCTAGTCCCCAGTATTCATTCGTGCCTTCACTTCCATTAACGGGACAGACCAGTCAGTCCTAAAGGAAATCAATCCCGAATATTCATTGGAAGGATTGATGTGGAAGCTGAAACTCCAATACTCTGGCCACCTGATTTGAAGAGCTGACTCATTTGAAAAGACCCTGATGCTGGGAGGGATTATGGGCAGGAGGAGAAGGGGACGACAGAGGATGAGATGGTTGGATGGCATCCCCGACTCGATGGACATGAGTTTAAGCAAGCTCCGGGAGTTGATGGACAGGGAGGCCTGGCGTGCTGCAGTCCCTGGGGTCACGAAGAGTCGGACACGACTGAGTAACTGAATAACAACAACAATAAGAACAAAGTACAGACTGTAAAGCCAAGTCATGACTTCTGGAAGTGCTGTTTCCCCAAAATGTGTCAGTCAATGCTTCTTTTTCTTTTTTTTTAAATCTTAATTCTTCATAGAACAACCTGTCCAGTTCTCACCTGGTCCTCATTTATGCTCATTTCCACTTTCAGGAGAAGGAAGAGGAAGAATGGGGCAGGACAGAGCTGACCTGCATCCATGGCCGCCTCACAGTCCCTGGAGGCCCCCACCAGCCACCTCAGCAGGGCCAGGTCACCCGAGCCCTTCCCCAGCCTCACTAGCTTCCTCACGAGAAAAGACAAGGTTTGGCCACCTGAGGCAAAGAGCTGACTCATTGGTAAAGACCCTGATGCTGGGAAAGATTGAGGGCAGGAGAAGGGGACAACAGAGGATGAGATGGTTGGCTGGCATCACCGACTTGATGGACATGGGTTTGGGTGGACTCCGGGAGTTGGTGATGAACAGGGAGGCCTGGCGTGCTGCGGTCCATGGGGTCACAAAGAGTTGGACACGACTGATCGACTGAACTAAACCGATGAAAGTCAAGGAGACCTTGACTAGTGGCCTCTCCATGGGGTTTCCCACAGGAAGAGACCATAACCTGCCACACATCTCCCATGGTCTGCGGATCAGAGCAGGTGAGAGAATTCATGAGCTATGGTAAATCAGTAATGAAGGTCAGAACTCCAGGTTCTTACTCATCCTAAGCTCTGTGCTCTTCAGACCTTTCCATCTCTAGACAAAACGCAGTGAAGTCTTGACAGTGTGTAATGGGTGGGATGAGAGCGCTGAACATACTGAGCCCGCTTTTGCAGCGCGAGGCCAGAACACGAGCCCAGGGATCTCAGACAAAGGCCTCCCTGACTCAAGGGTCGTCCATGATGCACTGACCCAACAGCCGGCAGCTTCCGAAACCATCACCGTTAATGACGAGTTGATAGCCTGTTATGCACAAAGGCAGGTGACAGTGAAGTTAAAGGGAGACCTGCTCTTCTCTGGGTTTCCCAGGTGGCTGAGTGGGAAAGAACCCGCCTGCCAATGCAAGAGCCACCAAAGGGACGGGTTCGATCCCTGGGTCTGGAAGGTCCCCTGCAGGAGGGCATGGCAACCCACCCCAGTATTCTTGCCTGGAGAGCCCCATGGACAGAGGAGCCTGGTGGACTGCAGTTCACAGGGCTGCAAAGTTGGAAATGGCTGAGCACGCATGCAATGGCTCTTCTTTTGGGTCAAAGATAGCTTGAACATCACACCGTGCTGAGCTTCAGATCCAGTCCTTGGAGCTCAGGCCACACTGAATGCGTCTGAAGCACGGCTGGTGTGGACACAACTCTGTTTACCCTGCTAGCCAAAGGCTGCCCTGGGGGAGCCACGCTGGCGAGCTGCGGCCAGGCTCACAAAGGCACCTTGTAGCTCTGGGGCTGAGCCTCAGTGGTCTGCCTGTCACATCTTCCAGGGCATTTTGATGTGTCATGTGGACCCAGCTGCCAAGTCCAGCAACCAGCTCAAATCCTTCAGACAGTTCTTCTTTTTGACGTCATCACATCAAAACACATGATGCCCCGCCCACAAATACCTTGGCAGCCCTCCAGGATAGCTTCCTCCTCGCCCTTCCTGTCTTCCACTCACAGCATACCTACTGCCAAATGACAAAAAGCAGCAAGACCCCTTTATGCCCTGCCACGTAACACAGAATAAAGCCCAAGAGAAAGAAGGAGACTGGGAATATTTCCACTATCGATCAAGCTCTAGACGAAGAGCTAAATGATTAAGGGAAAAAAAAAAAAAGTGAACTATCACAACCCAAACTCTGATATGCTTCTGCAATCACTACCATGGATTATTTAACTCTGGCAAATCAATGTGCTAATAACCACAGACTTGAAGACATATTTTTCCTCTTCAAACCTGATAGCTTTTACATTTCAATTTCTCTTTGGCTTTAGGAATCATAAAAGGGTGAGAACAAGAGCTCTCCCAGGCTGCACTTGGATACCCCAGTGGGGTCACTGTGTCGGCTGCGTCCTGCTGCCTGTCAGGGGCCTGCAGGTCGGTACATCGCTTCAAAACTGCCACTGCCACCGAAGGCAGGGAAGCGTGTCAGCAGCTGCCAAGTGAGTGACAAGCCAGCTCACTCTCTCTGCCAAGGCCCAGTCACTCTCTTTTCAGAAGCTGTACAGCCAAAGTAGGCCCTGCACCCAGCCATTGGGGTCACTCGGGAAAAGCTCAGCTCATTTGATTTAGAATCTGATAAATAAAGCCTCTGGGGAGAATGAAGACACAGCCATAACAGGCAGTGACCCACTTGTCTTCTCTTATGCTCCACACTCTCCCCAGGCAGAGAAAGCTCAGAAACATTTAAACTCTAGCAATTTCCAAATGGGTATCTCCAGAGCCAACTTCTCTCCTGAGACTTTGCTTTCCAACTGCCTTATTTCCAACAGTGTCCATATCTAATCAATCATTAAATGATGTCAACTCTATTTCTCTTAGCATATAATACTCCTCCACACCTATGGCCTCAAACCTGGGCTACCCTCACCAGGTCTTATCTGGACACAACCGACCCCATCTCTGGTGGTCCTCATGGCCTCTAGGTTCCTCTTCCTCTAATTCATCATTTGCTGCCATTGAAATCAGCCTAGTAAACATCAACACAGTCTTTACTGAAAAACACTGGTTCTTGCAATTGTTTATGGATAAATTCTGAACTCTTTAGTATGACACTCAAAGATCTTCATCAACTGGTCTCAATTTCCTTGTGCAAAAACAGTTTCTGCCACTTCCAACCCCGCCATGGTCTGTATGACTGCAGCTCATGCCAGACAAAACCTCCTAAGCTTTGGTCTGAAGAAATGGCCTTTCCCCTGCATAGTACCTCCTGCTACTTCACCTCTACCCCACAGCTCTTATTTACTCTTCAAAACCCAGCTCAAAGGTCACCTCCTCCGTGCAGCTCTCCCCAAGCCCTTCAGCTGTGAGTCATACTGCTCTCTCCAGTTCCCGAATGCTCTCTGCACCTTTCTATCCTAAAACAGCACCCTGCAGCCCAAAGATCTGTTCAGATGCTGGCTTCCCTGAGATGATGCTGGGAGGACCCTGAGGGTGGAAACTGTATCTTTATCTCTGAACTGAGTACAGGGCTGCACAGACTACACACGCGATAAGTGTTGTTGAATCCATCAGTCGCAGGAATTAGGACGATGGAGGGAAAAGGTTTTGAGGGTCGGGATACCTGAGCCTCACTCCAGCTGCCTCAGAGTTGAGTACTGCAGGAATTGAGTTTCTCATCTCTTGAATAAACAGAGCGTCTTCCCTGGTGGCTCAAACATTAAAGAATCTGCCTGCAATGTGGGAGACCCGGGTTCAATCCCTGGGTCAGGAAGATCCCCAGGAGAAGGGCATGGCAACCCACTCCGGTATTTCTGTCTGGAGGATCCCATGGACAGAGGAGCCTGGTGGGCTACAGTCCACAGGGTCACAAAGAGTTGGACACAACTGAGCAACGAACACTTTCACTTTTCTGTTGAATAAAGGGGTGAGGCTATATGATTTCTAGGTCCCTTTAGCTGCTCTGTTCTAGAATTCAGACATTTTCCTCTGAAATCTACAATGAAGAAAGACTGTATAAAACCCCATGGTAATAACATGTTCCAGGAGTTTGGACACTCTCCACAAAGCCAGCCAGGAAAACCACTGCTCCTCTAGACCACTAGGCCAAGCTCCCCAGGGACAGCCCGCAACAGAGGCTCCGCCCCAAGCTCAGAAATCCCCACCCGCTTTCTGGGACACCTGGATAAAATCCCAGGTGACCTCTATTATATTTCAATCTATATATTTTGGCCAAAACACTGCTTAGTAAATACTGTGCACAGACAAAAAAAAAAAAAAAAAAAAACTGATGACAAAAACCTAATATGCCTTAAAATAATGAGTACTAAAACATGAGTGAAACCACAAGGCTTACTGTGGAAACAGTATGAAGGTTTCTGAAAAAACTAAAAATAGAACTACCATATGACCCAGCAATTCCACTCCTGGGTATATATCTGAGAAAAATAAAAGCATTAATTCAGAAAAACACATGCATCCCAGTATTCAGAGCAGCATTCTAGGTGGCTCAGTGGTAAAGAATCTGCCTGCTAATGCGGGAGACACAGGTTTGACCCTTGTGTCGGGAAGATCTCCTGGAGGAAAAAACGGCAACCCACTCCAGTATTCTTGCCTGGACAAGAATCCCATGGACAGAGGAGCCTGATGGGCTACAGTCCACGGTTACAAACAGTTGGACACAGCTGAGCAACTGAGCATGCACGCATGCAAAAGTGTTCAAAGGGGCACAGATCAAAAACCGTGTATTCACAGATGATGCAACTTCACAGAAGATAGGAAAGCAACACAGGTATCATCAACTGATCAATGGATAAAGAAGATATGGTAGATACACGTGATGGAATACCACTCAGTCATATTAAAGAATGAAGGTTTGCCATTTGCAGCAACACAGATGGACTTGGAGGGCAATCTGGAACTGAAATAGGTCAGACCGAGAAAGACAAATACTGTTTGATATCACCAATATGTGGAATCTAAAAAATACAACAAACTAGTAAATGTGATATAAAAGAAGCAGACTCAGGCATACTGGGAACAAACTAGTGGTTACCAGTAGGGAGAAGGCAAGGAGGAGGGGCAGTGAAGGGGCAGGGGATTAAGATGAACAAACTATTAGCTATAAAATAGGCTACATGGATACACTGTAAGACATGGGGAATATAGCCAATATTTTATAGTAACTATGCTGCTGCTGCTGCTAAGTCACTTCAGTCATGTCTGACCTTGTGCGACCCTATGGACAACAGCCTACCAGGCTCCTCTGTCCACAGGATTCTCTAGGCAAGAATACTGGAGTGGGTTGCCATTTCCTTCACCAACAGTAACTATAGGAGGGCATAATCTTTAAAAATCATGCATCGCTCTATTGTAATCTGCAAAATAGTAATAATATTATCTATCAACTATACTTCAATTAAAAGAATAAATTTTTAAAAATCTTCTGGGCTCGATAATCACCTCGTTACCCCGTACTCTGGGGGTGGCTGGTACCTCAGGACGGCCACTTCTGTCCTCGCAGGCTGGGGCGCAGGGTACGGCTTGACCATCTCGTGGAGCAGCCCGGGGTGCTGGTCACTGTAGAACAGTCCATGCTCCTGGGTCTTGCTGACCGGGGACACCATCTGCTTGGCCTTGAAGGGGTACTCGGGTGGAGGCCCTCGGGGGTCCAGCATCTTGGCTGCAGGCTGGGCTGGGGAGGGTCCCCCTCCCGCCTTGAACGCCTTTCCGTTCCCGGGGCCGGGGAGGTGCTGCTTGGCGCCGTTCCTCTCCAGCGACAGCTGCATGATCCTCTCGCTGAGAGAGCGGACGTGGCCCTGCTTGAGTTCCTTCAGCGCCTCGTCCTTGTGCGCCTGTCCGCTGTTGGCACGGCTCACCGTCGGCCTGCCCTCAGTCCGGGCCTTCTGGCTGGCGCCCCCGGCCATGTAGTAGCCGTGCCCCACGGCTCCCGGTTGCTGCTGCTGCGGCGGCGGCGGCGGCTGCTGGCCCCGGAAGAACTGGGACTGCGCCTTGGCCTCCTCGTAGGTGGGCAGCTCCTCGTTGTTCTGCTGAGGCTGCGCGGACCGCACCTGCTTCTCCATCACCGTGTTGTCCACCTGGTGTTCCTGACCCTGCGGCTCCTGGCGTGCTGACTGGTAGACCATTGGTGGGTCTTCTTGAGCGAGGTTTTCCGTGGAAGAAAAGCTGTTGGTGGGGTGGGCTGGCCCTGCACTCCCTGTGGCCTGGTGCTGAATGGCCAGCAAGTTCATGTTCTCGGTCGGCGTGCCATAGCGCAGTTGCTCCTGGATCAGCCGCTGTAACACTGTTCCCGCTGCCGCATCTTCCGAACCTCTCATCTCCACCTCTGGGATCCTCGGGAAGTTCGGGGGGTGGAAGTTACAGAGAGGATCCTCAACTGGAAGATACACATGGGAAAAACGTGTCAGGCTGTTCCACGTATATTGTGAATAATGACCTTTCTAATGATAGAGGCATTTAAAGAGCTCCAATACCCCATCGCCCCCATGTACCCTGAAGTTTGTCCCAGGAGCATCTCTCCAGCTCCCACTTCCTCCCCTCACCTCCTGCTTCCTTCTAGACCTTGGTCAGGCCTTCAAGTTTTCCCTTTAAGCTCTCCACTGACCCCTTCTCTTCATCATATAAACAGTCTTTCCCATCTTAGAAGCAAACAAACAAAAATCAGAACAACAACAACAAAAAAAACGGGATCACCTTCTCACAGCCCAGTGTAAACCTCTAAGTGCCAGCCTGCATCTCTTCTCTCTTCTCTTCTAACTGTCCTCAGAAAGCAACCGACACTTGGTCTCCACTTTCCAAATGCCCCAGCCACGGCCCGCCCTTAGAGCTCAAGTTCCAGCAACATTCCAAGAACACAGAGTTCCCAAACATGCTAGCTCTCTCTGGCCTCCAGGTCTTTGTTCCCATTCATCCCCCTGCCTGGAAAGATGCATCTCACCACATCTTTCTTGGGAAATTCCTATATGTGCTTTGAGGGGTGGCTCCAAAGCTACTTTCTAAGTAAACCCCCTCCTGCTGCAGCCCAGCAGGCTTGAGCTCTCCTTCTCTAACGTCCAGGCTCTGTTGTTATACATCTCAAAGACTGATCATCACAGTTGTTGTTTAGTCACTAAGTTGTGTCAGATGGCACTTATTTATATACACAAGTCTTTGAACATCTTAAAGGCAAAGATCATGGCTCCTCATCTGGGTCTCCCTAGCATACAACTCTATGGTTTTTCCAGTAGTCATGTATGGATGTGAGAGCTGGACCACAAAGAAGGCTGAGCACTGAAGAATTGATGCTTTTGAACTGTGGTGTTGGAGAAGACTCCTGAGAGTCCCTTGGACAGCAAGGAGATCAGACCAGTTAATCCTAAAGGAGATCAACCCTGAATATTCAATGAAAAGGCTGATGCTGAAACTGAAGCTCCAATACTTTGGCCACCTGATGCGAAGAAGTAACTCACTGGAAAAGACCCTGATGCTGGGAAAGACTGAAGGCAGGAGGAGAAGGGGGCGACAGAGGATGAGATAGTTGGATGGTATCACTGACTCAATGGACATGCATTTGAGCAAACTCTGGGCAAGCAGTAATGGTTCTGTGTTTTTGTTTGTTTCTTTTTTTTTAATTAATTAATTAATTTATTTTACTTTACATCATTGTATTGGTTTTGCCATACATTGACTTGATTCTGTGGTTCTGTGTTTTTATATAAATGAAGAACACATCATTTCCCCCAAAACCGTCTCTCTTCCCCAACGTTGCCTTTTTTCTGATAAATGGCATCCTCATCATAAGAGTCATCCAGATAGAAAACACAGATACAATTTTGACCCTTGTGTTTCCTTTCTCCATTTTTTTTTTTTAAATTGTTGAATTGTGGAAGTACTTTATTCATTTATTTACCTATGTGTTTGGCCATACCGCATGGCATGTGGGATCTTAGTTCCCCAACCAGCAGTCAAATTCACGTCCCCTGCATTGGAAGCATGGAGTCGGAACCACTGGACTGCCAGGGAAATCCCCTTTGTGCCCTACAGTTAATCAAGTGCCAAGCTGGTTTTTCAGTCTACAGTAAAATAAGAAAAAATGAAGGTGGTGTGATACTCTTACAAGATATATAAATACACACATAATCAGCATATACATGTGTGTATACCTAGATACAAATAAACTGAGTCTACTGCCTTCTTTTAGCAGGGGCTGCTATCAAGGACTATATTCCTCTTACACTTTTTGGTATTAAAATATGCGAAAAGGTGACAGTAAATGACATTGAGTGTCTCTGTAGCAGCAAAGACTGCAGCCCCAGCTTCCACGCCCTCAACCATTCCCCAGGTTCCAGCTCCCCTAACCAGCTGCTGAATGTCCTCAACAGCCTAACATCTGGCCTTGTCTCTGGCCTTTTCTTTCAATCAACAGTGTATTTATTACCTGTCTTCTGCTACTAGAATTCTCTCGCACCAGGGGACAGACAGCCTTATCTGTTAAAATCATATACTCTGAACTCAGTGCCTAGAACACTACCATGATACACAAAAGGCATTCAGGAAAGAACTGTTGGGGGGCGGGAGATATATTAGAAGTTTGGGATTAACATATAAAACACTACTATATATGAAATCAGTAAACAACAAGGACCTACTGCATAGCACAGGGAACTATATTCGATATCTTGTAATAATCTATAATGGAAAAAAATCTGAAAAATAACTGACATAATACAGATATATAGATATACATATAACTGAATCATTTTGCTATACACTTGAAATTAACATAGCACTGTAAATTAACTATACTTCAATTTAAAAAATGGTTTAAAAAAAAAAGAGAAAGAAAGAATTGTTGAGTAAAGAACTCTACCGACTGGTTCCTGAAGCTCACCTCTGATCTACCCCTCGTGACCTCAGGCAATTACTTGGCTTCTCTGAACCTCTCTCTCCTCTGAGATCAGGCTTCACATCTACTTCACAGGATGGTATGTGGAGTAAATTCAAACTTACTGCTCATTTTCAGAGAAGGTGCACCATAACTGAGATATAAACCCGAAGTTCAACAACTTTGCAACAACAGACCACTAAAAGTCCACCCAAGATGAACTGCTGAATAACTGTACTAAGTGATACACAATCCTAGGAAAGCAATTAACAGCGTGAGTTGAGTTGAGCCATCACTCACTCCACAAATACCAACTGCCAACCTGTGATATTCAGGCATTCTGACAGGTGCTGGGTTAGGAGAGTAAAGAAGACAGTTCTTACCCTCAGGGCTTGATGAACAAGCAAATTCAAATAAAAAAGTCAACACTCTAAAACAAAATGGATAAAAATTCAAATAAAAACATATTTCCAAATGAAAATGATTTTTTTGGATGAATAATAAAGGGAATGGGGTCTCATTAGGCACAGAAACTACTGAATCTCCTTTTCATGTGCACATCTGGCAAGAACCTGAAGATCCTTCTTTAATGTGGTTTTGAAGATTCATTCCTTCATGGTGTAACCAATCTCTTAAACCCTTAAAAATAGGCAGGAAATATTTACAAAGGAAGTGGTTCCTTTCCAAATACAGTTTAGAATTTCTCTGAATTTCTGAATTACCTGCAAAAAGAGGTATAAATGAAAGCAGAGAAGAAAAAAGAAATTAAAGATTCTAGGAAAGAATACAAAAGAACATTTAGGAATTAGAGAAAAATTAGGCACTCAGTGGTATAATTCTGAAGTTCCTACATACTCAGGAACTCTCTCTGTTGAGTGAATCACATATTATAATAGTCTATTAACACCAGCAGTAAAGAATCCGCCTGCAATGCAGGAGCCGCAGGAGACAAAGGTTCGATCCCTGGGTCAGGAAGATCCCCTGGAGGAGGGCATGGCAACCCACTCCAGTATTCTTGCCTGAAGAATCTCATGGACAAAGGAGCCTGGTCAGCTACAGTCCATAGGGTTGCAAAGAATTGGACATTGCTGAAGCAACTTAGCATGCACGCACGCACAATGTTAAGCAAACATTAAAAATAAGGCACTGACCAATAAAGAAACAACCAGTATTCCAATATATTGCTTTTTAAAAAGAGGATAGAGAAAAAATTATTCAGAAGAGTGAAAAACATAAAATCATTCTGCTTTTCCAACATGAGTGCCAGTGAAAGAACTTACCAACTTTTTCTCTGATGCCACTGTTTGTCTCCACTGTCAAAGACGCTTCATGCCTCCCAGGATAGAGCTGAAAGTCTGGGAAAAAGTAGCTGGGGTCTTCCAGAATCTGGACGGGACTGCTGGGGCTGTAACAGGCCGGAGGGGGACCTGGGGCAGAGAGCAAAGTGCACCTCAGTGTCAACGAAGTCCTCCTCGCCATGTGACTCACACCAGCCATTCTCCCCCACGCCTTTCCACTGGCAGGGGCAGCCCTGTCTTTTTGACTCATAAAATTCCAAAGTAACTATTCAGAATCATCACAAGTCTGGCACCCACCACAAAGACCCGTGAGGTCATAATCATAATTTTCAAGACACACTGATCAAAGTCAGGGGCCCTTTCATACAACCCATTTCCAAAGACAGCGCCATGAGCACCCACACACATCAAGTCCCCTGTGGAGCTGGACAAGCCATCAGGTTCAGAGCAGTCAAAGGGAAGGGGGCGGGGAGGCCAGAAAGGGAAAACTAAAACGGAAAGAGCAGCTGTCTCTTGGAGCATCTCGCAGATGCAGAGAGGAGTGGTCATTTTGCCCGGCCACATGTTAGCAAGGGCTGGTCGCAGCCCAGCACAGCGCGATCGGCCCCACTCTGGGGGTTCTGGAGCCTCATGCAGCAGCGTGAGCCCGGGTCATGGGTTCTGGCCCTCTGCCCAGCACTGGCCTTTCGGATCCCACGTATCTGCCTCACAAACAAAGCTGGACATGCTTCCTGTTACAATTAAACGTGACACTGGGTTCAATCCTGCTGTCACTGAACATGAGGTACCACAACATGACACTGATACAGCACAAACAGCACTGAGGGAGCACTCAGTGTGGTTAGTGGGAGCACTCAGTGTGATGAGCGGGAGCACTCAGTGTGGGGGCAGGGGGAGTCCCAGCTCCACCCTCTCTGCACTGACTTCTCCCCATGGGCACCAAGTTGAAGGCTCTTTATGGCAAAGGTAATTTAGTCATGCTTTTTTTAAAAATCAAAATCCCTGCCTCCAAGATAATTCCATTAAGAAAAAATACTGTTTTTCAGTCACCATGTCAAATGGGTCATTCGAAATTTCTTGCCAGGATGGTTACCCATCCGTTTCCCATAAGGCCAAAGCAACTAATTATTCCGAGAGGTGGTAAGATGGAAATTTACTCATCCTCTTCCCGAGTTTCTCTCCCTCAACCCATGAAACAACATTTGGACGTGTGCTCACATGTAGCAAAAGGCTTTCCTGGTGGCTCAGTCGGTAAAGAGTCTGCCCACTACGCGGGAGACCTGGGTTTGATCCCTGGGTTGGGACGATCCCCTGGAGAAGGGAAAGGCTACTCACTCCAGTATCCTTGCCTGGAGAATTCCATGGACAGAGTGGGCTACAGTTTATGGGGTCACAAAGAGTCGGACACGACCAAGTGATTAGCTGTCTTTCTTTTCACATGTAGCATAAGCATGTCTGGACTACTGGGAAAAAGAGAAAAAAAGATTTCGACAACTAGAATATTTATCTTACAATGTTAAAATAAATAATGCAGTTGTGAGTTAGAGCGTAAGGTTGACTATAATCTGAGTATGAATGACATACTATATAAAGATCAGCCTAAAATGACAGGCCCAGCGCCTCTGACAGCATCCGTCAGCACTCTCTTTTTGGCCAACCCGCAGGGACTACCATGGAACGAAACTCAGTCCCTTCTGGGCCTCACCCTCTACATCTATAAGTCTCAAAGTCGAGAGTTAAAATTAGAAATCGTCAATGGCCTGGATCCAAAGGCAAATCCTAGGTTGGCTTCTAATTCAGACAGGTGGAAAATGTTGGTGGAAAGTTGGAGAGACGCACGGAGCAACCTTGGCCGCCCAAGAGGACCCCCTGGGGAGCTCTCCAATGCCAGCACCCTGGCCTCACCCAGACCTGGCAGTCAGCGGCCCAGGATAGGACCTGGGCACCTGCATTTCATAAAGCTCTTTGTATGATTCCGATACGCAGCCACAGGTGAGAAGCCCTAAGCCAGAAGGAGAACAATGTACCCGGATAAAGAAACGGGAAAGCACAAACACACCGGCTGCACCCGCGGCCCCTCCCCCACCAAATGAACATCGGGGCGCAGCTGAGGACCCACACGCTTCGGCCAAGAGGAGAAAGTGCGGCAGATACACACTACTGCATAAAAGATAGATACACAGCAACATGTTATATGCAAAATAGATACACAGTAGGTAAACTATACAGCACAAGGAGCGTATCCAATACCTTGTAATAATCTATAATGGAAAAGAATCTGGAAAAAAAAATATATATATATACACAAAACTGTATCACTTTACCGTACATCTGAAAATAACACAACATTGTTAAATCAATTACACTCCAATTCAATTCTTTTTTTTTTAAGTGTGGTATTCTCTTACAGCAGATCTGGGTCAGGAATGGCAATATGCCAGCAGATTACAACTCCAGGCCCTACTATCAAACTGTACTATCAAATTGACTACAAATTGTAAGTGATAACAGACAGCAAACTGCCAATAAAGTTGAGGCATACCTAAGAATATATATGCACATTGTATGGGTGTATAAAGGAGTGTGTAAGGGATGTGAGTAGGAATGGATACATGCTTTCAACATGGATGTCAGTTACCACGCGACCCAGCAATCCCACTCTGGGCATATACCCAGACAAAACTCTAATTCAAAAAGATACATGCACCCCGTGTTCACGGCAGCACTGTTCACAACAGCCAAGACCTGGGAACAACCTAAATGCCACAGACAGATGACCGGATAAAGAAGATGTGGTGCACGTAGACAATGGAATACTACTCATCCATCAAAAGAACAAAGCAATGCCATTTGCAGCCACATGGATGTAACTAGAGATTACCATTTTAAGTGAAGTTAAGTCAGACAAAGACAAACGTCACATGATATCAATTATGTGTGGAATCTATGAACAGAAACAAGGTCACAGACATAGAGAACAGGCTTGTGGCTGCAAGGCGGAGGGGGCTGGAGGAAGGGTGGGGTGGGAGGCTAGATTAGCAGATGCAAACTATTATATCCAGAATGGATAAACAAGGTCCTACTGCATAGCACAGGGAACTACATTCCATAGTGAATCATCATGGAAAAGAAGATTAAAAAAAGAATGCATGTGTATGTATAGCTATATGTACACATATACCTGAATCACTTTGCTGTAGAGCAGAAATTAAAACATTGTAAATCAACTATCCTTCAGTTAAAAACTTCTCTTAAAAGTAAATTAATTAATTGCGGGGGGAAAAAAGAACCCTGCACCAAGTCACCCCTATCACCATCAGACTGGTATAAATCGCTTTTCCGTACCTTATCCAATGGCCTGCCAAGAGCTCCAGGGCTCCAGGGCACAGAGCGCTGGGCAGAGGGCAGGACTGGATGGTGGGCGTGAGCACCGGGGGCATCAAAGACGTGCCCCCATCACCATTTCTCCTGCAGGCTTCACTATTAAGAACGAACGAATGCACTTCACACTCGTGCATGAACACACGCACCTATGGAGACAGAAGGACAGGATGCCCAATTCCTTACCGACAGTCATTTAAGACGCGGTAGCCTCCACACTGAGTCCTGCTCCCACTCTGCCCCCCTCAGAGGGGGAGAGAGAAGGCGGCCCAGCAGATGATCAGGACAGACCCTGCAGACAGACCAGGATCATCACTCCACTGAGCCCAGAGATCCCCCGGGGCGGGGCGGGGCGGGGCGGGGCAGGGGGTGGGTACTGCCACGCTTCACTTATGTTCCCGCACTGGGAAGACAAGGGAAAATGACAGTAACATGGATCACAGGCTCTGAACGAGTTTCCTGGGCCGTGCGGCAAAAATGAAAGAGAGACATCATCCCCAGGCCCACGTGCACGTAATCTTTCCCTTCCTGTTCAGTTCAGAATCTTCATTAGGAACTCTGGTCGCGTAATTTGCATCTGTTTTCCTATGTAAAAACACAGTGTCCATAATCTAACCAATAGGGTCAAGGGTCTCTGAAATCAGAAACTGGACGTCAGCATCCGTCATGAGCAGAAACGCAGTTTTCCCTGTTAGCACTTCTCCAGGCCTGGGAGCAGGAGCTGCAAGAAAGCAGAGGAGACGCCTGGACACCACCCCTTCCCGGCGAGTGCTGCAGGGCCTGGCTGGGGCCCAGGGCATACGGAACAGGGCAGTTTTCACGGGGGTCCATGAGACCTGGACCATAAAGAAGGCTGAGTGTGGAAGAACAGGGGCTTTTGAAGTCTCTTGAGAATCCCTTGGATTGCAGAGATCAAATCAGTCAATCCTAAAGGAAATCAACCCTGAATATTCATTGGAAGGACTGATGCTGAAGCTGAGCTCCAACACTTTGGCCAGCTGATGCAAAGAGCTCACTCATGGAAAAGATCCCGATGCTGGGAAAGATCGAGGGCAGGAGGCGAAGGGGACGAGAGGATGAGATGGTTAGACAGCATCACTGGCTCAATGGACATGAATGTGCACAAACTCCAGGAGATGGTGAAGGACAGGGAAGCCTAGCATGCTACAGTCCTTAGGGTCGCAAAGAGTTGGACACGACTGAGCGGCTAAACAACAACAGTGGCTGAGCAAGGATTCTGCTTCTGTGTAATCTTTACAAGGAGCTGCCTCTAGGGGTTTCAAAAAGTCAATCTTCACATACGGTTCTCTTGGCTCAGGAACCCGCAGTTACCTGCTTTCAAACCACACTTTCATCTAAGCACCACCAAGGACACAGCTTTGGTCTGCATGGGGAAAGTGGCAGGAACAACAGAAAAAAAGCTCAGGGTCTCCCTCTGGGCAGGGGGCCCCACCTGAAGGAAAACCAGACATCTGTTTGTGCTGCACTCCACAGACGGTGAATTCTGCAAGTCCAGTTTGAGGGTCCAACCTTTCTACCCTGATTGATGATGACCCATTTCACCCAGAATAGTTTCTTTCTCTTTGCAAAAACTATGTCATTTGTCAACAAGAAGAATCCTTTGCGTCTCTATGAGCGTGACTGCTTCTGGCTGGCTTCTAAAGCACTGAAAACTTCCTTCCCATTATGGCTCTACACTCAAACTTTCTTTGTAAATGTCCAGAGGCCTTTAGGCAATGCGACCCTGAACAAGGCTTTTTTCTGCCTCACTCCATAGTAGTGATAACAAAGGCCTCCTTGTTGAGGGGGAAATGAATCAAGGTAAAAAATGAAGTGAGTTTCCTGGCAGAAGCGAGAGACACAACAAGAGCCCTGATCACCTGCTCATCAGCTTCACCTTCACGGTTAACTAGTTTGTTCCCTAAGACCAGATCCAGGATCCACAAACAGACCAACGTCACAGGCTCGGGAGTCTCCTTCAGGTGTAGATAGCAGAGGACACACACAGCTGGGAATCACCCGTCCTTACTTAAACTGCACAGCCAGCTTGTCAATCCCCTGTACATAACCATTTTGGCTATAGCTTCAAGTTCAAACTCTGCTTGGTTTTCAAGGCCACTACACTCAGATCCTTCCTTCAGCTGTCACCAGTCTCGCTGGTCCCCTCGGCATTCCAGCATCCCATGAACATGCCACCCTCATTCTCCAAGGCCCCGTTTCACACTCCCTTCCCGAGGTCTTCTAAAGTTCACCCCAAGGCATCTACCTCTTCAGGTTCCCTCTAGAACACCTCCCCCTACAATGGCCTGCCTGCCCCCAACAGCCACGGCAATTATGACCGAAAGCACACAACTGAGAGCTTAAACTGCCCAGCAGCTTGCGGCAGTCATTTAATAAAGGCTGGTGCATCCAGCAATTCCACTCCTGGGCATATATGCAAGCAGAGCTGTGATTCAAAAAGAGACATGCACCCCAATGTTCATTACAGCATTCTGTACAATTGCCAAGAGATGGAAAAACCTAAATATCTATCCAGAGACAAATGGCTAAAGATGATGTGATATATATGTGTATATGGGGCTTCCCCGGTGGCACAGCAGTAAAGAATCTTCCTGCCATACAGGAGATGGAGTTCAACCCCTGGGCTGGGAAGATCCCCTGGAGGAGGGCATGGCAAACCACTCCAGTATTCTTGCCTGGAGAATCCCAGGGACAGAGGAGCCTGGCGGGCTACAGTCCATAGGAATGCAAAGAGTCGGACACAGCTGAAGTGACTGAGCATGCATGCATATATGTGTGTGTGTGTGTGTGTGTGTGTGTGTGTGTGTAAATAACGGAGTATTATTCAGTCGTTAAAAAGAATGAAATACTGCCACTTGCAGCAACATGGATGGACCTAATGATTATCATACTAATTAAGCAAGTAAGTCGGAAAGATAAACACCAAATGATATCAGTTATATATGGAATCTAAATACGACACAAATGAACATATCTACAAAACAAAAACAGACTCACAGATACACAGAACAGCCTTGTGGTTACCAAGTGTGGGGGAGAGATGGGGGAGGGAAGGACTGGGAGTTTTGGATTAACAGATGCAAATACAGGATGGATAAGCAAGATGCTACTGTATAACACACAGTGAACTACATTCAATATCCTGTGATAAAACCATAATGAAGAATATATATGTAGAATTGAGTCCCTTTGTCATAACTGCAGAAATTAAACACAATACTGCAAATCAACTATACTTCAATAAAATTTTAAAAATGCATATAGGCTGGGGCCAGTGTCCCGGAAAGCTTGGAGGTGGGCACCATCCAAGTCCTTGCTCCTTTCTGTAATGCGGCCTGCGTTCTCTCGCTGCCTCCTTGCTGACCGATGGAGAGACTTGGCATATCCTCTGGGATGCTGTCACTGCCAAGTTTAAAGAGGTCCTTTCAAAGTGGGTCTCTGAGAGCTCCCGACGATTCCCAGGCCCTCTCAGTGTCCTAAGAGGAGGAAGCACTCGCTGTCCCCTCTGTAGCTGGCAGTGATGTTCTGGGGTCTGCAGGCCAGGTTCCTCAAAGCCTTCACTCACTGAAAAAAAAAACCCCAAAAAACCTCCCAGGTGTCACTGCGCCCAAGTGCAAGACTTTCCGCCAGGTCCACGTAAGCCAAAACCACCTAATGCCTTCAAAAACAACTTTACCAATGAGATGAGAATAACCTCCTCTAACTTTATAACAGATTTTAACCACAGGCAACAGAACAATTCTGCGGCCTCCACCATCCTTTTCAAAGAGCTGAGGAATTTACTGAGTGGGCCAGCGTCCTCAGAGTCAAATGTAAGCAACCAAGCGTTCCGATCCTGGCAGGACTGGAGGTTTCCCGGGGGAGTCGAATACTCCACTCCAGGAGACAGATGCCCTAGAAACGAGGTCTTAGGAGGAATCTGGAGACCCCATGGCCAGTACCAGGAAAATAAGGGCGGATCTGTTCACAGGCCCTCATGTGAAGCCAAGCTCCCTCCCTGGGGTAGCCAAGTCACACTTTTGAACCTGAGGCCTGGGGGAAGACAGGTCCCAGCACCCCTGGCATGAACACCTGCACACATTGTAAAATAAAATGGGAACCTCCAACACTAAACTGAAGGCACATACCTGAAGAGGCCTTCCCACTTACTTTTCCCCAAGGAACCAGTATTTGAAACCCAAGGTGGGAGCGGGGAAGGCTTCCAAACTTCCCAGCCTCTACAGGGTATGGTCATCCTGGGCACTGAACTTGAATTGGAAGCCTTGGACCAATCCAGCCATCAAAAGGTACATGTACACTAAACACACCTATTTAATTTAGACTCTCTCAAGGTGGAATTTGTGATGAATAACTTTCTCTAAAGTTGTGTGAAGTATAGCTCTGTAATGCTTATTAAAAATATCTCTGAGATATTATCAGTGTGAACCAAAATGCGAATGTATGCCTAACCTTTAAAGTAACAGCTGAGTTCAACAAGGCACTGCGCTGGGAGCTATAAATAACAAAGAAATGAGTAAGACTGTCCTTGGCCTTAGGATATTATGATTTGGTTCTAGAGACAAGGTGCACACAGCGATCCAAATTTCACTGCAGAGTAAGTGCCCTGTTACAGGGACACAAAGTTTTGGAGACTCAGGAGTAACTCCTTCCTACCTGTTGATTGATGGAGGTGATTCGGAAGCTGAAATGACAGGGTTTTAGAAAGAGACTCCTAAGCTGAAGTGGAAAAAAGGAGGAGGCTGTTAATCCAATTCAGGGTGAGGAGAGGGTGCTGGTGAGCAAAGACGAGCCCAGAGAGGTAAAGGTAAGGCACAGGTACTAAGTGACCGAGGCGCCTGGTCACTTTAAGCGACAGGGAGTTCACTGGTGCCTGTGTACAGGTAAGGACGACGGCAAAGCTGCATCTACAGATCCAGGATCCAGCATTTAAGGGAGGTTTTCAAAATCCAATAGTTATCATATGATCCAGCAATCCCATCCCTTGGCATATATCTGGAAAATTCAAAAAGATACCCGCACCCCAATGTTCACCGCAGCACGACTTATAACAGCCAAGACACGGAGGCAACCTAAACGTCCATCAACAGGGGAATGGATAAAGAAGATGTGACACATACGTGCAATGGAATATTACTCACCCATGAAAAGAACAAAATAATGCCACTTGCAGCAACATGGGTGGACCTGGAGATTATTATACTAAATGAATTCAGAAAAAGAAAGGCAGATCCCAAATGGCATCACTTACATGTAGGATCTAAAACATGATGCAAATGAACAGAGAGACTCACAGACATGAAAACAAACTTATGGCTACCAATGGGGAAACAGGAGCAGGGGAGGAATAGATTAAGAGTTTTGGATTAGCAGATACACACTACTAAATATAAAACAGATAAACAACAAGATCCTACTGTCCAGGGAATTTTATTCAATATCCTTTAATAAGCCATAATTGAGGGACTTGGCTAGTGGTCCAGCAGCTAACACTCCATGCTACCAATGCAAGGGGCCAGGGTTCAATCCCTGGTCAGGAACTAGATCCCACATGCCCCAATTAAGAGTTTGCACGCCACAATGAAGATCCCACATGTGCAAATATGGCACAGCCAATTAAATAAATATTAAAAATAAACCATGATTGAAAAGAATATGATAAACAATATATATATGAGTGTGTGTATTTATAACTGAATCACATTGTTGTACACCAGAAGCTAACACAACATTGTAAATGAAGTGTACTTCAATAAAAATAAATAAATAAAAGCCCTAGCACATTATAAACACTACAGAAATGGAAAATAATTTAGAATTGCATGGTTCAGCTTTCAACTATTACCTATCATATTCCTGATAGTCAATCACCTCTAATGAAATACTAAATTAAATAGTATTGGAGAACTCTGAATTCACTGTGTAAGCCTTGGGGCTGAGTCTACCTCCTGTTACAGAAACCAAAAGGTCCCCACTCTGTTCTAGCAGTTAGAAGGACCTAGACCTAGCCAACTGATGTTCCAATCAAAGACTCAGAATCTCGAGGAAATGACACAAAAACAAAGGGCGTTGCCAAAGTGTCTATAGTAACAGAGCCCCAGGAGTTTAAGAGCAGCAGTGGTGTCTATGGTGACCGCCAGCATCACAAGACAAGTAGTCTAGCCCTGCCTGGGTTCCCAGTATATCTTCACCTAAAGATACCCTGCTCACTTTCTGAGCCTTTCCATTAATATGTGAGCTGCCCAAGGTAATTCCAATAAATTCTTCTATTGCTTAAGTTGGCCACCTGATGCAAAGAGCTGACATTAGCAAAGACCCTGATGCTGGGAAAGACTGAAGGCAGGAGAAGCGGACGACAGAGGGCGAGATGGTTGGATGGCATCACTGACTCAATGGACATGAGTTTGACCAAGCTCCGGGAGATGGTGAAGGACAGGGAAGCCTAGCATGCTGCAGTCCAAGGGGTTGTAAAGAGCTGGACACGACTGAGCAACAACAACAAATTGCTTAAGTTAGCCAAAGTTACTTTGTGCAGCTTACAATCAAGAACTTCTGATATACATATATCATATGATACCACTTATAGGTGGCATCTAAGAATATTATACAAATGAACTTATTTAAAAAACAGAAAAAGACTCACAGACATAGAAAACAAACTTACACTTACCAGAGGGGAAGGGGAAAAGGGATAAATTAAGAGTTTGGGATTAAAATATACACACTACTATATATAAAATAGATAAACAACAAAAGACCTACTATATAGCACATGGAACTATACTCAGTACCTTGTAATAATCTATAATGGAAGAGAATGTAAAGAAATAATATATTTATACTTATATGTATAACTGAATCACTTTGCTATATATCTGAAACTAACACATCGTAAATTAACTAAATTTCAATAAATTTTTTAAAAAGAACTTCCGATACCTACCTTATTAAAAAAATTAATTGTTCTGACACCTATTCTAAGAAAATAACACTGTTAATATCTAAAGTACTACATGATTTAGCACAATCTCATGTCTATTAACCCAAATATCTTTTGCACAAAACCTAGAGTAATACTTGCAGTTCCTCCAAAGTTTTCTCCATCTGGAGGGCCTTTCTCCCTATATGAGTTGAGTCAAGGAAACTATTAACTTCAGCACACACTTAACACTACAATATATACCCTGACTATCCGAATGTCTCTGGAAGTCCTCCTCTAGTGCCACTTCCTCCAGGAAATCATCTACCCCTCCTCTCCCAAATTTTTACATGCCACTCGCCTGTGTTCCCATCACAGTTCATGCACACTTATACCACAATATATTAAATTCCCTGTGTATTTAATTTTTTTAGTCCGTCCCCCTAATAACTTATAATTGCTTAACAGCAGGGGCCATGTCTTATTCACCTCTGTATCTCCAGTTTCTAGCAGGAATAAGACCACAGTAAGTGCTCAAACACATATTTATTGAATCAATGACTCATCCGCACACATTCACGATAAGTGAACGTAGCAGTCTCTAGCATATAATGGATACTCAATGAAAAAGGAAAAAAAAGGGAAAATGTTAGTCACTCAGTCGGGTCCAACTCTACAACCCCATGAACTATATATTATATAGCTTGGCAGGCTCCTCAGTCCATGAAATTCTCCAGGCAAGAATACTGGAGTAGGTAGCCATTCCCTTCTCCAGAGGATCTTCTTGACCCAGGGATCGAACCCAAGTGTCTTGTATTGCAGGCTGATTCTTTACCATCTGAGCCACCAGGGATACTCGATAACTATATATTAGTGGAATTAAGGTACATGTAAAAATAACCAATTACAAACATATTCTCAATTCTACAGAGCTTAACTCAAAGGTGAGTTGACTCTTTCAAACTACTAAGGAAACCAAGGCTTGGTAAAAGCTACTGGGGAAAAAAAAGACAGCCATCTAGTGCTAAAACAGGTTAATTTCAGGCATGTGCGCGTGCATGCTTAGTTGCTCAGTCATGTCCGACTCTGCACCTCCATGGACTGCAGCCCCGCCAGGCTCCTCTGTCCATGGGGATTCTCCAAGCAAGAATACTAGAGTGGGTTGCCATTTTCTTCTCCAGTGGCTCTTCCCGACCCAGGGATCGAACCTGCATCTCCAGCATCTCCCACATTGGCAGGTAGATTCTTAACCACTGGACCACAAGGGAAGTCCTAAATTTGGATTTTAATATCAAATTCAAATACTATGTAAATATCTTGACTCAAATGGCACATAATATTATAATTCATATTTCACATTGATGTATTTGCTGTTTAACTTACTTAAAACTAGAAGTATCTGGACTTAAGAGATTCTTTTCCTCTAGTGTTTTTTTAAAACCACTTTATTAAGGTGTTATTAACATGTGAAAGGCTATACATATTTAATGTATGCAACTCAATGAGTTTGGGGATAAGAATACACCATGAAATCATCACCACCATCAAGGTCATGGACATATCCATGACCTCCCAAAGTTTTCTCTCACCCTCTCTGTTGTTTGGTGAGAGAGTGATGTGTGCATGTGTATGTGGTAAGATCTTACATTAGACCCATTCCTCTTAGCAAATTTTCAATATGCAATACAGTACTGTCAGCTCTAGGCACCCTGCTGTATAACAGATCCATCTCTAGAACTGATTTACTTGGATCAGTTTCAATAAATAAGCCTTATATTAATTGAATGACTGAAATTTAAATCATCTTTAAACATACATATTTGCTTATCTCAGGACCACAAAGGGATTCCTTCAGGTACCCTGGCTCACATTTTGTTCCTGGTGAGGAAGAAAAATTATTACTAGCACGTAAGCTTCAAACGTGTTTCTATCACTATATGCAGACAGTAAGTACTTAATGTTTGGGGAGCAAAGGAAGACAAACAGGATGAAAAGCCTTAAAATAAACCCCAAGACAGAAAATAAATGCACAGTTGTGCTCCTCATAGCTCCCTCTCACCCACACTGTGGCGAGAAGGGCAGTCCAGTCACGCCTGGCCCTATTCCTTCAGCTTTCCGGCTCTTACACACGCATGTGGCTGCGGCTGAATGACACCCAGAGGCCTGCCAGGCGGCAGCGTCCCGTGGGGACTGGGACTCTCAAGAGGTAAGTACATCTCATCACACTCACCCAACTTCACAAATCAACATCGGCTCATGAATGAACTACACAATCTAAGCAACCAATATCCCCCCACCAAATTAAACATCCCTTTGGTAATAAGAATTTAACCATTCAACCAGGAGCTACCATTTATTGAGGACCTATTAAGTGCAAAAGACTCTTGAGTGTTCCTGAACTGCAAGATCAAACCAGTCAATCCTAAAGAAAATCAACCCTGAATATTCATTAGGACTGATGCTGAAGCTGAAGCTCCAATACTTTGGGCACCTGATGCAAAGAGCCCACTCACTAGAAAAGACCCTGATGCTGGAAAAGATTGAGGGCAGGAGGAGAAGGGGATGACAGAGGATGAGATGGTTGGATGGCATCATGGACTCAATGGACATGAGTTTGAGCAAACTCCGGGAGATAGTGAAGGACAGGGAAGCCTGGCGTGCTGCAGTCCACACGGTTGCACAGCTGGACACGACTGAACAACTGAACAACATTAAGTGAACGGGTGATATAAAGATTACTAAATTTAATTATCACAACCCTATTCCCATTTTGTAGACAAGGATACTAGGCTCACAGTGGTTAAGTCATGCCCAGGGTCACAAAACTAGCCAGCAGAACAGTCCCTCAGCCCCTGCAACAACAAAGTTCTTACTAAGCAATCCTGCCTTCCAAAGATCAGTCAATCATGCACACAATTTTTTAAATCAAATTATAGTTGAGGTACAATATTATATGTTACAAGTGTTCAATACAGTAATACACAATTTTATAGGTTATACTCCATTTTTAGTTACAATAAGATATTGGCTATGTAAGCTAAGTATATCCCTGGAGCTTATTTTAATCATAATAATCTGTACCTCTTAATCCTCTCCCCTACATTGACCTCCCCCCTGCTTCCCTCTCTTCCCACCGGTAACCACTGATCAGGTTTCTCTGTATCTGTAAGTCTGCTTCCTTTTTGTTATATTCACTAGTTTGGGGTATTTTTTAGGTTTCACATATAAGTGGTATCATATAAAGTATTTGCCTTTCTCTGTATGTGTTATTTCACTTTGCATGCCCCCCAAGACCATCCATGTTGGTGCAAATGACAAAATATCGCTCCTTTTTAAGGTTGAGTAGTATTCCCTTGTGTATATATATCACATCTTCCTTATCCATTCCTCTGCTGTTGGACACTTAGGTTGCTTCCACATCTCAGCAACTGTAAACAATGCTGCTATGAACACTAGGATGCATGTATCTTTTTGAATTAGTCTTCTTGGTTTTTTTTGGATATATACCCAGGACTGGGATTGTAATGTATACTTAATTCTTTTTTTTTAACTGAAGTCTAGTTAACTTACAGTGATTCAGGTACACAGCAAAGTGCACACTTGATTCTAAGTTCTCCTTTCCTGCCTAATTTCTTATGTCAATATTAGAGAAGTTGTAATGAAATGTCCTTGCTTGTGAACAATGGGAAAAGGCTCAGAGAAAGCTTCCTTCTCTGCATATATGCCTGCATAAATGCCCATATATACAGGCAGGTTTGTGCTATTTCTTATAAAAGCTCAGAGTTAAAGAGAGCAAGCTGCTGCCAACCACTGGAACACCAAGGCAGAGGATGAAGCCGCCTCTCCCACCTCTCCCATTTAGCCATCTATTATTTTCATGATAGTGTCTCCACTTTGACAATGAATTCCAAACCTGTGGTGCGTCAAAGTACTCAGGGACGTTTTTAAAATGTCACCTCCCAGTCCCCACGTCAGACCTGTAACATCAGGATCACCTCAGGTGTGGACCAGAAATAAATTTTGGAGAGCCACACTTCACAATTGATTTGAATGCAGAATCAGGGTTGTGAAGCTTGGACTTCTCTGTCATACAAGATCTTGTACAACACACGAACTGAAAAGTTGTGGTAAGCTGAAATTTTATAAATCAATCACATTTTAAGTCAAAACATGTTAGATTTATGAACCAAAATGATGATGAACAATTAAAAGTGACAACTTTTCCTAAAATTAGCCAACCAACTAATCTGCATTTACTCCTTTAAAGTGAAGAATTCTTTGCATAAATTTGTTACTTTTTAATATATTTATATTTGAAGTTGATAGTTTTGGTGCCCCGTTATTTCATCACTGCTAACCTGAATGACTGGTTAGCATAAGGGAATATGGCTATTTCAGTTACATCTAAAATATTGTTATAAAGATACAATAACAAAGCGATCATACAAAAAATACATCTAATTCAACATGATGAGAAAAAGCCTGGGAAACTGCCTACCATATTATACAATAAATATGTCTACCTCTGAAACTCGAAAATTACATGGCTAACTGTCACCAAGCCAAACATGACAAGCATCTATCTAATTACAGGGAAGGAAGGCATAGAAAGTAACATTATTGAGCACAAAACGGTACAAACATTACCTCAGATAATTCTCACATCCTTGAGAATTAGGTTTCATTACCTCCTTTTTACCTAAACAAAAACAGGAATGACACTCTGAGTCACAAAGCTCAGAGCCTTAAGGTTGACATGCAAACTCACCTTGGACGGTTCCAAAGTACATCACAGAATTTAAATGATATTTTAAAACACGTAGGTATTTGCGATAGCACCTGGATGTCTGACAACTCCTTTGAGTTACAAAAGATTACGGGTCTGTGATCTGGATTAGCAGCACCGTGCAGAATCACTCGCTAATTCACTCATCTTCCCTGTTGACTCAGTGGTACATAACCTGCCTGCCAATGCAGGAGATGCAGATTCAATCCCTGGGTCGGGAAGACCCCCTGAAGAAGGAAATGGCTACCCACTCCAGTATTCTTGCCTGGAAAATTCTATGGACAGAGGAGCCTGGCAGTCTGCAGTCCCTGGGATCACAAAGAGTCAGACACAACGTAGCGACTAAACAATGCATCTATACATTCCACAAAGATCTATGACGTTGAGTATCTGCCAGGGCAAAAGAGTGCCCAGGACGAGGCTTGAGACAAACATGCCACGCTTGTGAGAGAGACAGCTTTACAAAGTGGAGGACTGTCCACCGGTACAGAAACGAGATGACGCAAGCAGGTGGACGGCGGCGTGGGGCAGTGAGTGGGGGTCAGGTCCCCCATCCCTCTCAGGGCACACACCCTGGATCCACTGGGCCACACTTACCTCCTTCCTCTCTTTCACCTGCGTCTCTGGGATCACGGACAATGCCTTTCACAGAATCTGTCAAGAGCTACAGAGCTAGGTCCAGAAGAATGCACACACACTGAATTCATGGAGTTCACATACAATAACGCCAGTAGAAAAACCACAGTTTATTTTTTTAAGGTCTGTGACATTGCTTTTATTTCTGCTGTCCAATTTCCCTTAGTTCACATCTCATGGCTTATTTTTTTTAGCTTTTAACTTTGTATTGGAGCATAGCCAATTAACAATGCTGTGATAGTTTCAGGAGGACAGCAAAGGGACTCAGCCATACACATACATGTATCCGTTCTCCCCCAAACTCCCCTCCCATCCAGGCTGCCACAGAACATGCAGCAGAGTTCCCTGTGCTACATAGTAGACCCTTGTTGGCTACCCATTTTAAATATGCCGAGTGTACCTGTTGGTCCCAAACTCCCTAATTATCCCTTCCCCGCAACCTCACCCTCTGGTAACCATAAGTTCATTCTCTAAGTTCTGTGAGTCTATTTCTGTTTTGTAATAAGAACCCCCAATTTATACTAGAACAGAGGGAAACATGCTGCAAAATACAATTTCCTGGAGGCAAATGAACGACATGTCTTGCAAAGAGGGAAATGGAAGTAACCAAACACTATTGAAAATGTCCTACATGAAGGGCATTGAGTAACTCACACGAACTCATTTAGTCCTCCTAATAGCTCTATGAGGCTTATCCTCATTTCTCAAATAAGGAAACTAAGGCACAGAGAATAACTCGCTAGAAACTTACATAACTCAGTTCAGTTCAGTCGCTCAGTCGTGTCTGACTCTTTCCGACCCCATGAATCGCAGCACGCCAGGCCTCCCTGTCCATCACCACCTCCCGGAGTTTACTCAAACTCATGTCCATTGGGACGGTGATGCCATCCATCCATCTCATCCTCTGTCGCCCCCTTCTCCTGCCCCCAATCCCTCCCAGCATCAGGGTCTTTTCCAATGAGTCAACTCTTTGCATGAGGTGGCCAAAGTACTGGAGTTTCAGCTTCAGCATCAGTCCTTCCAATGAACACCCAGGACTGATCTCCTTTAGGATGGACTGGTTGGATCTCCTTGCAGGCCAAGGGACTCTCAAGAGTCTTCTCGAACACCACAGTTCAAAAGCATCAATTTTTTGGTGCTCAGCTTTCTTCACAGTCCATAGTAAATGGCAAAAAAGCCCAGCTGATCTGGCTCCAGAATCTATACTCTTTGCCACTCATAAAGGGAAAAAGTGCTCCCTTTTACACTTTTAAAAGTTACTGAGGACCCATAAGTTTTTGTTTCCAGAGGTCAAATCTACCCACATTTACTGCATTAGAAACTAAAACTGAAAAACATTAAAATTGATGTTAATAAAATACATGTCAACCATTTAAAAACAATAAACCCACTATAAGTTATACACTAGGAACACTCATTTCTAAAACAAAATGCAGTAAGAAGAATGGTATTGTTTTATAATTTTGCCAATTTCTTTAGTGTTTGGCTTAACAGACGACAGCTGGACTCTAACATTTGCTTCTGCTGTCAATCTACTGCTACACAATTTTTAGGCAAAGTAGATGAAGAAAATCTGGCCTCATTCAAATACACCGTTGGAAAAAGTATTTTAATACCCTTCTCTTATATTTGTGACTATTCTTTGAAACCAAAGAATAGTCAAATACCAAATAGTATCAAATACCAAAACACAAGAAGTGATAATTCTTTAAAGGTAGCTGCAATGTGCATTATAAAACCATATCACAGACATTTCTCCAAAGAAAACACAGAGATGGCCAAAAGGCACATGAAAAGATGCTCAACATCACTAATTATTAGAGAAAAGGAAATCAGAACAGCAATGAGGTATCACCTCACACCAATCAGAATGGCCATCATCAAAAAGTCTACAAATAATAAACGTCAGAGGTGTGCAGAAAAGGAAACCCTCCTCTACTGTTGGTGGGAAAGTAAACAGGTAAAGCCACTATGGAGACCAGTTTGGAGGTTCCTCAAAAACTAAAAATAGAGCTACCATATGATCCAGCAATCCCACTACTGGGCATATATGCAGAGAAAACCATACTTCAAAAAGATACACATACTCCAATGTTCACTGTAGAACTATTACAATAGCCAAGACATGCAAGCAACCTAAATGTTCATCCACAGATGAATGGATAAAGAAGATGTGTGTATATATATGTATACAATGAAATGTTGTGTGTGTTAATTGCTCAGTCGTGTCTGACTCTTTGCAACTGACCGTAGCCCGCCAGGTTCCTTGGTCCATAGAATTCTCCAGGCAAGAATACTGGAGTGGGTTGCCATTTCCTTCTCTAGGGACAACGGAATGTTACTCAGCCATAAAAAAAGAACGAAATAATGTTATCTGCAGCAACATCATGGACCTAGAGACTATCATACCAAGGTCAAGTAAGTCAGACAAAGATAAATATCATATGATATCACTTATATGCCCAATCTTAAAAAATGATACAAATGAACTTAGAAAAGATTGAAACAGACTCACAGACTTAGAAAACAAACTTATGGTTACCAAAGGGGAAAAGTGGAAGGGAGGGATAAACTAGGAATCTGGGGATAATAAATACACACTACTATATGTAAAACAGATAAATAACAAGGACCCACTGTATAGCAAAGGGAACTATACTCAGTATTTTATAACCTATACGGGAAAAGAATCTGAAAAAGAATAAACAGAACTGAATCACTTTGCTGTGTACCTGAAACTAACACAACACTGCAAATCAACTACATTTCAAAAAAAAAATAAGCTTTTTAAAAAGCCATTTCAGGTGAATGTTTCCTGGATATTTCTCTATATTCTGTTATGTCAAAACCTATCAGTCCACCTTTCACTTTGGAATTTTCTTTATCAATGCAGGATTTGCTAACATCATACATTGGTCATAGGAAAACAATGGTTCATTGAACAATGCAAAATCTTCCATACATGGAAATATTTCAAGTAAGCAATATCAACAAAATCACATTTGTTAATACACCACAGATCACAATCATCAGAAAAGTCACATATTGGGTAGCTGTCAAGCTCACGGTTGGCAAATGCAAGTTTTTCAAAATTCTAATTTGCATTTGAAAGCTTGAGTTTTACCAGCAGTAACAAATACTGTCCATTGATTTTCTTGATGTCTCCCTTTATTCACTTTTGAGAAAACAGCAGCTACCAAACACCTAACTCAGAATAACCATAGTTTGTCCATTGTTCTTTCAACTAAACCTGAGACAAGCTGCTAGTTACACTCAGGACTTGACTGCTTGTCCCACAAGGACACTTCTTCCCTTTGCAACAGAAGTACTTTATGTGTATTTCCCACTTGATCACACAACACTGAAAAGATGTGCTTGAGCCTGGAGACTTGATAGAACTGATCATTTGTACCCCTTTGACAAGAACATTCTTAAGTGAAATGGGCTTTCTGTATCATGTTGGTTAGAAGTGGTGGGGTTTCCAGTACAGTCGGAGGCCACTGCCTTGATTCATATCGATCTGCCTGCAGTTTTACCCACTGTTGCTTCTGTACCATCAGCACAAACATCAGTACAGTGGAAAAGACACACATCTAAGTAGTCTTATTATGAAGATAGTTATTAGGTCTCAGAAACCCCCCTGTGTTCCACACGACACCACTTTGAGAAACACTACTCTGTTCTATAACCTCTTCCAGGAAGAGATGTGAAACTTAAGGATAACTTTACAATGAAAATGGCTGCAAGCCAGTCATACCTGAAAATGAGGTACCTCCCTGCCCAGGCAAAGAAAGATGCCCACCGCACTCAGAAGCTGGTGAAACTTACAGAGAAGACACACACAGGCCCTTTGATGCAAAGCCCTGCTTGAACTCTATCAGATGGACGAATCCTGCTGATTAAAGGGAATGCATCTGAAGAGAGAGAGCAGCCTCTCTAGAAAACACCTGCACAGGAATGTATTTTCTTGCCCTTGAGGAATTCTTATAAAAAGAAACACAAATCAACAATGATATGTGATTGGCAAAAAGGCTCCGTGAGATTACTTTTAAGAGGTGGGGAGTAAAGAAATTGTAATAACTAGCCCAGCAGGAAGTCAGGCAACCCTTGGACAAAGGGAAGGATGTAAGAAATGATGACTGAAAGGAAAAGAGAACGGTGCTGTCAAGCCAAAAGACCAGAGTATTAGAAAGATTTAAAGAATAAAATGATGAAGGAGAAAATATCCACTAAATGGAAAGAAAGGATGTGCTACACTTTTCATTTTATTTTGGCAAATCTGCTTCTTAAACAATGTGTATTGATGCTTAAACAATGTGAGAATCCAGGCTCTGCCATATATTAAATTACCTGAACTGGAGCAAATGAGTTAACTTCTTGTTGGCCATTACATTGGTATTAATAATTGGGGATAACAGGACCTACTACATGGGGCTGTTATAAAGCTTCCCTGAGACAATGGCAAGGGCTACAAGCAGTTGTTCCAGCACAAAGTATATGTTCAATACATTTTGGCTCCTTTTATGAGAATGGGGAAATGGAACAAGAATCATGGCTGTTGGATGGACCTAGAGATCATCATACTAAGTGAAGAAAATTGGAAAGAGAAAGACAAATATCATATGATATCATTTACATGTGGAATGTAAAATATGACACAAATGAACTTATCTCAACTTAAATGAACTTCTCTATGTCAGATGTAGAGAACAGACTTGTAGTTGCCAAGGCGACCGGTGGAGGGATGGATTGGGAGTTTGGGATAAGTGGATGCAGACTAACATAAAAGGCAGAGCAATTTCTACCTTGTTTGCTGGGACACTCACAGCTGGAGCTCTGAGCCACCATGTAAGAATTCTGACTAGCTTGATACCGAGAGGAAAGGCCACTTGCAGGAGCTCCAGTCTGCAGACCTAACCTGAAGTGCACCCCAGCCCAGGAGCCAGGTTAATGAATGAAGGAGTCTCCAGATGACCCAATCCCAAGTCATCCAATCACCTCCGGCCTCTTCTCAGCACAGTGGACAGAAACAAGCCGTCTCTACTAGGCCCTGCCACAGTCCAGACCCATGGCATTGACTGTGCACCTTACTTCTATTATCATTACTTTATACAGCTGAAATAATTATCCAGCTCACCATACTGCAGAATCAGGGGGGAGTCCTGAGCTTGTTTCCCTGAAACTAGACAGTCCCATTTGGAGGCGACGGGAGACAGTGGCAGCCACTCCCCAGGGCTAGCCTCATCAACACAGATTCTCAGACATTAGATTCTCCAAAGGAACGGGCAACCTACATCCCTCACATGCGCAGTTCACAGTAGGGTTCCTGCTCCTCTGAGAATCTAATACCACAGCTGATTGACAGGAGGCGGAGCTCAAGAGGTAATGCAAACGACGGGAGCGCCTGTAAACACAGATGAAGCTTTGCTGGCTCACCCACCGCTCACCCAGTTCATAACAGGCCATGGACCACTATAGGTCCGTGGTCTGGGGGCTGGGGACCCCTGCCTTTAACAAACCTCCAACTTCTTACCCTCACAATCCCCACTGTCTTCAAGGTTTTGTGTAAACGGTACTGTGCTGCTGGTTACAGTACTTTCCCAGGTGCCTTCATCTAAGCCTACTGTGATTTCAGAAGACATTTTCTTTTCCTCTCTTAGTGAAAGAAACATTAGCTCACTTCTTTTTGCAGAAATTGGAGTGGAGTTAGGTGTGTCCTGCATGGAGTTTAATGCACGAACAGATGTCTACTGCATCCACAAGGTTCCATGATTCTGAAAAAGAACATTTCCTAGTCTCTGTTTCTATCCTTCCTCCTTCTGGATCCATCCCTCAAAGAAGACCCCAGAGAGGCCCTCTTGTCTGCCCTCACATCTTTTTCTTTGACAATTAATGTCTCATCCTTCAGTGTATAAGGAGATCTTGCAAATCAATATACAAAAGTTTCACATAAATAGAAAGTTCTCAGGAAAAGATACAAATACTTTATAAATGTATACAATGATGCTAAATGCCACTCATAATAAAGAAAAATTAAAAACATGTTTTTTTGTTTCTCGGATGGTAAAATTTGAACAAAACTGACTTGAGAATTTATGGGAAAAAAATAGAACCTCTGGAAGGTAACTTGGCAATATCCATTAAAATTCAAAATGTACTCATATATGGTTATCATTCTAGGAATTTATATTAGATATATATTAGCACATTTGCAAAGAGGTAGGCACAAAGCTATTAAAGTACTGCCTGTAATAGCAAGCACTGAAAACAAAGCTAACATCCCTAAAATGAGGGTTGATTATAAATTAAGAGTTCATATGAATGAACAAATTGCTCTCACATCTTTCAACCCGATTGTCCCCCCTCACCAGGATGAACAACCTGGTGGCCGTGACACTAGGAGCCCGTCCCTCGGGAAACAGTCTCACGGGAGAGCATGACATTCTCTCCTTTCCCCAGACTGCCCATCAGAAAGGCTGACTCAGGAGAAACCTGGTTCTCAGAGCCCTTCAGAGCACGGCTCCTGTGAGGAAGGGCAAGGCGGGCCCACACCTGCTCCGGGGCCCCAGCCCCGGGCCTCAGCTCCGGAGCAGCCCTTAGGGCTGAGCAGTGGCCGCTGGCAGGGAGATGCCGGGGGCAGGCAGGGAGGTGCCGGGGCGCGGGGCGTGTGTGGGCCCCCCACACCGCTGAGGGCGCAGGGCGGGCCTGAAGACAGGACACCCCCCATCCCCGTCTGGCTCTGCCTGTTCTGAGAGGGGTGGGTGGGGACCGGGTTCATCGGAAGAGGAGCGAGACAGCAGAGCGGGGACACCCATCGCGTGGCGCCCACACGCGCCCAGGTCACAGGAGTCCAGCGAGCAGGGCGGCGCAGGCACGTGAAGGAAGGGGATGGATCCTGGGAACTTCTGGGGCCCTCCTGGTGACTGAGCGGGTGCGGGTGAGGAAGGAGAGGCCCTCGACAGTTCACGGAACACCTTCAAAGGCAACAACAGCCAGAATGACGCAGTGGGGAATGGCATCCGAGCAAGTCCAAACCGGCGCCCCGAACCAGATGAGCGAGCCCCCCGCCTCCCGCTGGCACCGGCTGGTGCGACCGAGGTGGAGGAGGCCAGGCTGACAGCGCAGCCTACCCAGGAGAGGAGCTTCTCGGGGCTAAATCCCTCCCCAGGAGAGGGCATCTCAGGGCTAAATCCCTCCCCAGGAGAGGACACCTCAGGGCTAAATCCCTCCCCAGGAGAGGGGCATCTCAGGGCTAAATCCCTCCCCAGGAGAGGGGCATCTCGGGGCTAAATCCCTCCCCAGGAGAGGAGCTTCTCGGGGCTAAATCCCTCCCCAGGAGAGGGCACCTCGGGGCTAAATCCCTCCCCAGGAGAGGGCACCTCGGGGCTAAATCCCTCCCCAGGAGAGGGCACCTCGGGGCTAAATCCCTCCCCAGGAGAGGGCACCTCGGGGCTAAATCCCTCCCCAGGAGAGGGCACCTCGGGGCTAAATCCCTCCCCAGGAGAGGGCATCTCGGGGCTAAATCCCTCCCCAGGAGAGGGCATCTCGGGGCTAAATCCCTCCCCAGGAGAGGAGCTTCTCGGGGCTAAATCCGTCCCCAGGAGAGGGCACCTCAGGGCTAAATCCCTCCCCAGGAGAGGGCATCTCAGGGCTAAATCCCTCCCCAGGAGAGGGGCTTCTCAGGGCTAAACCCACCCTGACACTACCATTTGTTTCTCTCAAGGACCAGATTCCTGGAAGAACCCCACAAACAAATCAAAGCCTCTAGGAATACCCCGGAGAAACAGTAGGCTCCCCCCCCCCCTCACAACCCCCCGCCCCGCCCCGCCCTGCCTTGACCGCAGCCTGCTAAGTTGGTAAGCTCCACGCCCAGATGCCTCACTGACCTACCTTCCAAGTGAAGAGTCTCAGAATCGCCAAGGGGCGAAGTGAGATTCAAGCTGACAGAGGAGTGTCCCTGTGGTATTTTCTCCCCGTCAGTCCACACCAGATCCCCAAGGGGGAGTGGTACGTTTCACTCAGAAACATGTCCTGGTCCCAGGATATGAAGCCCAGTGAGGCTGCCTTCAGACAAACAGGGTTAGTATCCTTCTAGAATAGCACTGGCCAGTGGAACTTGCTGTGATGATTGGAAATGGTTCTTGGGCACTTGAATCGTGGCTAAACTAAACTGAAGGTTTAGTTTCATTTAATGCTCATTAATTTGAGAGGCCGCATGTGGCTAATGGTTACCGTGGCCGGAGGAGATATAGAACTTAAAAAAAAAAAATAGGGGCCAGATTAAGCCGCGGGGGGGGGAGGGGGGCGGGGAAATCATGGAATTCTATTTCTCTACTGTGAGGAAGTGAACTTCCTTAACAGTGCAGCATCTGCTCAAGCTTTTTTCCAGCCCTGAAGTCTTCTCTGGTCATGACAATTATATAACAATGTGCCTCCAACACATCACAACTCGGAAGGCCCTTAGAGACCTGAGCCCAAACGGTCCACTGTAGGAAGCCACTCCACAACGTCCCTGCCATCTTTACCAGGTGCCCCCAGCAGCAGTGGAACTCAGCATTAGTCCAGCCCCAAAATCCTAGGATACTCTTTCAAAGGGAAATCAAGGATGCTCAAAATAATAAAAAATAAATTTTGCATCATGCTTTACCTCTTATGTGGTCCTTTCACATGCATTATCTCAGGTAAGCCTCACCTAACGCCAGGATATAAGCATTAGTAACACATTTATTTTACAAGTGAATTAGCCAAGGCAATATAGCTGGCACATGGTCAACATGTACCCTAACCTCACATGTCTTCCAAGGAGTAAGAAGTCAAAAGACAATGGAAAAGTCATGGTGGTGAAGGGGGAAGTCGTGGAGGAGGGATTAGAGGATAGAACTGGGCACATCATCCAGGAGCCACAGGAATCAAACTGACATTAATCTCAACTATTAAACAGGAACAGACTCAGTTCCAAAGAGTAAAGCACCTCAGTCTAGGTCTAATTTACGGGGTGGGGGGGAGGCTATGCCCTAAAATAGTGCTTCTCAAAGTGTGGTCCCTGAGCCAGAACCAGCAGCAGTGGCCCCTGGAAACTTGTCTGCAGCGCAAATTCTGAGGTCCTCCCCAAGCCCTGTTGAAACAGAAACAGCCAGTGGGGCCCAGCAGTCTGGCTTGAAACAAGCCCTCCTGACGATTCCCATGTCCACCCACGTTTGAGAACCACTGCGCCACAATTCTACATCTGAAGCCCAGGCCATTTCCTCTGGTCAAGTAAACAACCTGGTCATCAAGGGAAAGGAAAGGGAGCCGCCGGGAGTGGAGTTTGAGACACGTCCTGGTGACATCAGCCCTGATGTACTGTACTTTGGGTAATAAAGGACCATAGCTCAGTCAGTAAAGAATCTGCCTGCATTGCAGGAGACCCAGGGTTCGATCCCTGGGTCAGATCCCCTGGAGAAGGAAATGGCAACCCACTCCAGTATTCCTGCCTGGAGAATCCCATGGACAGAAGAGCCTGGCGGGCTTCATTCAGTCCACGGGGTCGCAAAAGTCAGATAGGACTTAGTGTCTTAGTGACACCACCACCAAGCTCCGATCTAGCTCGGGACCGCACACACCTCCTGTGGTCAGGGCACAGAGGAAACTGTTCTTTACCCAGAAAATCTTGGTTTAGGAGCTTTCCTGTTGGCCCAGTGGTTAAGAATCTGGACGCGAGTTCCATCCCTAGTCTGGAAGCTAACTACATGCTGGGGGACAACTAAGCCTGTGTGCTCGGCCATGAGTGCGGTCAAAAATTTTTTTTACATAAATAAATTCTAAAAAAGAAATTGGTTTAGAAGTAGGGGAAAGGTATATTCTATAGGGTATACTAGATTGTGAACAGAGTATCCTAGCTTCTAATCTCAATAAATATTTGCAAACAGCAAGGTCTTACTGTATAGCACAGGGAATTATATTCAATATCTTATAATAAGTCATCATGGAAAAAATATGAGAAAGAATATATATATATAAATCACTTTGCTGTACAGCATAAATTAACACAATATTATAAATCAACTATACTTACATAATTTTTAGAATAAATAGTATTTAGTACACAACTGTGTTCCCGAGGGTGAAAAGAAAAAGTTCTATGGCTTTTTTTAAGCTTCGATGATTAAGAACTGGTATTTCAGTTTCTCAGAGAAAGAGATGAGCATATACAAAAGAAAATCATTTGTCTCCTGCTATTTTAAAATACCAATAGGCATTTACTGAATGTGCCCAGCATTGTGCTAAGTACTATATATGCATCATTTCATTTCCCCTGCACCCTCCTCCTCCAGGTAAGCACTATGACTGTCTCCACTGTCTGTGAGGCTGCACTGGTCACATTCACTGAGATCACACAGCTAGGAGGTGGCAGGGCCAAGAAGCAAACCAAATCTATCCGACCTAAACAATCCAAAATACTACTGCTTTTTTCACTTTGACACATATTCTAACTTTCACTCTATTAATCTTACTCATACTCTTCACGTTATTTAGTTTTAAGTACTTCCTTTTAAAGGCTAGCATGCTGTTCAAAAGAGTCCTCAACCACTCGGTTTACCCAGAGTCCTTCAGCCCGTGCTCAAGAACCAGGGTAACTTAGACGGAAGAATTCATGCCGGTAAAATATTCAAAAACTAGAAGGAAATGGCAACCCACTCCAGTATTCTTGCCTGGAAAAGTCCATGGACAGAGGAGCCTGGTGGGCTACAGTCCATGGGGTTACATGACTGAGCATGTGTGCACGAGGGTGGAGGGAGATGGGTTGGTAGCAATAAAGTGGTAGAACTAAAATATATATATATATTCAAAAACCAGACCAAAGGCAAGAACCCACTGTCTTCTCACCATGCTGGGGCAACATGCCCAGGGAAGCCCTCCCTGACCACCGGATCAGAGTGGGAACTCCCAGAGCCTTCTCTTCTCTGGGTTCCCACACACGCCTCGCTCTTCTCTATTCTAACAGTAACACCTGGGAATGTCCGCACACCACTGCACCAACAGTGAGCTTGGGAGAGTGGGAACTATGTCTGATTCACGGGTGGGCTTCCAGAGCACTAAATACACAATCGACACCTAAGATACAGTTGATAACATGGATAGCAAGACATACACATCCTTAAGAGGGTAAAAGGGAACTGCAATTTGAAGACGTAAAACTATGAGACTTTAAAAAAAAAAACCAGAAAATCTTTGGGAAATTAACTTAGGCAAAATGTTCTTAGATGTGACAACAAAAGCACAGTTCATAAAAGCAAAAAAAAAAAAAAAATCAATAAACTGGATATTAGCAAAATTTTTCAAACTTTTGTCCTCTAAATGATCTTGTTAAAAGTTCAAAAAACAGGCCACATGTTGGAAAAAAATACACACACAAGCCACATATCTGACAAAGGATTCATATCTGGACTATATGCAGAATTCTCAAAGCTCAGTAGCAAAAAAAAAAAAAAAAAAAATATATATATATATATATATATATATATATACTTAGAACATGGGCAAGACAGGAGCAGACATTTCACCATAAAGGACACACAGATGACAAATAAGCACATGATGGTCCAACACCATCAGCCATTAGAGAATGCAAATCAAAAGCATGATGAGACTAGAACATTTACTGGGACACTAAAATAATAAGCAAATGGTGGTGTGGATGCAGAACAACTGCACCTCTCACACACTGCTGGTGGGAATGTGAAATAGTATAGCCACTCTGGGAAAGTCGGACGATTTCTTTAAAAAAGAAAAATACTAAACATACGCTTACCATCCAAAACCCAGCAATTGCAATCCAAGGCATTTGTCTTAGAGAAATGAAAACTCTGTCCTCATCAAAACCTGTACATGAATGTTCACAGCAACCTCAACTGTAGCAGCCAAAAACTGAAAACAACCTGGGTGTCTTTTGGTGGGTAAATGCTTAAACAAACTGTGGTATATCAACACCAGAGAACACTACTCAGCAATACAAAGGAATGAACTAGTGATGATGCAACGGTTTGGGTGGATCTCAAGGGTGTGATGCTGAGTGAAAATGGTAATCACCAAAGACCACATACCGCAGAATGCTATGTATGTAACATTCTCAAAATTACAGATGGCGAAGGGGTTGAGTAGTTACCAGGGTTAAGAGATGGGGCGGGGCTAAGGGAGGCGTGACTACAAAGGCGTGGCGCAAAGAGCTCGGAGGTGACGGAACAGCTCCGTATCGTGACTGCGCAAGTGGCTACAGGAATCCACACATACGAAGGATACACACACACCCCCACCTCCCCCACCCCGACATGTCCGCATTTGGTGAAGTGGTGAAAACTGGTGAAGTCTAAATATGGTTTGGATTGGACCAACGTTTATTTTACTGGTTCCCCTGCTCTGCTCTGGTTACGTGAGATGTTACCAATGGGGGAAAACTGGGTGAAGTAAACACGGGACCTCTCTACGATTTTTGCAACTTCCCATAAGGCTACAATCATTTCAAAACTAAAAGTTAAACAAACAAACATGGGAACTACAGGCGTTTTACTTAAAACAAACAAAAATGGAAGTGTACATGGCTGCATGACTGGCCAGTGAAGTCCCAAATACAGACTTAAACACACAAAGTGAGACCACTGGCTTGATTTTTTTTTTTTTTTTTTTAAGTTAAACCCAATTCTCCAGAGGCTTACAGGGGATACATTTCCTAACATGTTGGAGCTACTCCCCCATCCCCCAATAAAGGGAGGAAAGATGCCTGATGTGTGACCCACTTCGGGAGCCCAGGAGTCTGGTCCTAACAGCCTGGCCTGAATAGACCCTAAAGTTTCACAACCATGGAGGCCAAGGGCCCACAAGTCAGAGGAGAACTGAAAGCGGTGCCAACACACAAGCCCAGGCGAGGCTCCCTTTCAGAAAATGCCCTGTGCGGCTCTACCCACGATGGCCAAGATTTAAATTCTGCCTTCCTTCCGAGACAAAACAAACCAACAAAATGAATTAAAAAAATTTTTTTTGCTAAGGAAACAAATAAAAACCTCAACACCCCCAGACTATTTCCAACAAACCTTATAATTAAATATGTCCTCTTCCATGACCTCCAAGCTACCCCTTGCTTTTCAAGTATTCCACTGCCTAGTGAATTCTGGGACATAAGAACCTACCAAAATTAATGAAAAACTAGGAGGAGAAAAATTATTCAAAACACTAGAGAATTTACGGATCTAAGCTTCCATATGCATTTAAAATGCAGACAGATACTTGGAAGCGGTCAGCAGTTGGGGGGAGGGGAGCCGGACAGGAGAATGCTACTTTGTAAGAATTTTGCTTTTCAGGACTATTAACAGGTCTTACAAAGCTACTTCCTTTTTCCTTTACTGGCCTGGAAAATCAGATTTTTACAATTTTCACTAGCAATCCCCTCCTAAGTCATTTTTTTTTTTCCTTTGAAAAGCTTTATGTCACAATATTTTATCATTTTCAAAGCATTTTCACAAATTACTAAGAAACACAGCACTGGTACCCATGGGCTGTACTTTTCCACAAAACTCTCACCAGCCAGACTGCCATCTAATTTCAGTTAGTTCGGCCATGTTTTCCCCCAGGCACTGGATCCACACTCCTCCACAGGGGTAGACATCAAAAAAAAAAAAAAAAAAAGCAGAGTACAGAAGCCTTCCAGACAAACCAGTCAAGGGCAGACACTCTCAAGTCTAATCAGCAGAGTGCCTTCCCATAAAATCACTCACATTTCTGCATTCCTGTGCTTTTCTTAAGGACAGCACTTAAAAATCTCATTTAAACTGAAAGTCCTCCATTAGCTTCCATGAAAAGATGTATTTTTAAGTGCTTTGATCTCCACCTGTCCTTCTGTACATTAGTATTCTTCACCCTCCACCATCTGCACTGAAGCAAAACACCAAGACTTGTGCACATTTTAAAAAGAAGGGAGAAGGAAGTTAACAGCACCTTCTCAGGACTTCCCTGGTGCTAGAGCAGCTAAGACTTCCTGATCTCAAAACCCGGGACCCGAGTCCATCCCCACTCAGGGAACTGTATCCCAGTGCCACAACTAAGACTGCCTCCCCATCTAAGTCAAAATAAAAAATTTTTTTTAAAGAGCGCCTTCTCTCATCCTATCCTACTTACAGAGTTCACAAGGGTTTCCTCATTTATCTTGAAAAAACGTATCTCACAAAAGCAAAGTGTATCCATCCAAAAACTAAGCGTTCGCCCACACACCACCAGGGAGTAGAGGCAGGTGGCTCTAAAATCTTCTCTATGCCCTACTCCTTTTTATTTTGATCAAATCAGTGGTTTCCAATCCTCTGCTCCCCTGCAGAACAGCTCAAAATGTGTGAAGTACTGTGACCATATTGCTTCCATTAAAAGCATTATAGTAAATGATCAGAGCACAGTCCTGGGAGATAAACATCACACTGGTCTAGATGCTTCAAGAACTTGCCATCTAGAGAGACCCCAACCCCTACCATGGGTTATATGTCCAAGGAGAGCTGCGGGGTCCAGGAGAGGTGGGCAGTCAGGGGAAATCTTAAGTCAGTCTAGCAGGGACACACTGGCCAGTTTTGGAAGCAGAGAGAGGAATGACTATTCAGCATTTCAAGTCCAGACTTTTCACTTCCCGAAAAGGAAGGACTTTTTTTTGGAATAGGAGCTATGAATAAGCCCTCTATTCTGGTTGCATTTGCTTATAGCAAGTACCCTTATTGTTTGGGGTGGTCCAGAGCATCGTTGGGGATCATAACGGGCCCTCCTGACTCCCTACCTCCAGGGCCTGTTGTGGGTGGGGGTGTGTGTGTTTAGTCGTTGAGTCAGTGACTCCTTCCGACCCTTTGGACTGTAGCCCGCCAAGCTCCTCTGCCCTTGAGATTTTTCAGGCCAGAATACTAGAGTGGGTTGCCATTTCCTTCTCCAGGGGATCTTCCCAACCCAGGGGTGGAACAAAAACTCGATCCTCCTAACACGCCTCGGAGGAAGGAAACGGGCAACCATGTCCACACTCCACCAGGACAGGCAAAGGAACTAGGAACTGAGGGACCGACAGTAAAAAGTGTTCGGTCCCAACCGCCAAGTCTCCGAGGCCGGCCCATCATCAAGACCATGTCTACTGAAGCCCCAGTCCAGGTGCTCCACACACCAGCCGGGCATTTTCCAAAGCACGTGCCACCTGGGGACAGTAAACCAACACCGAAGTCAAAGATGCAAAACCCCTGAAACAAAAAATGTAAAGTCTTTACAGCCACCAATCAAGATACTAGAGGGCAGGGCGTGGCGAGGAGCGGGAGCTGCGGGCTGCCAGCCGGGTTCTCAGCCCGAGCTCCTAAGCGGGAAACCTGGAAAGGTCGCCGCGGCGGGGGCTCTGGAGGTGGGTGCGCGCCAGCAGATCGTCGGTTCGGCCGCCCGGCCCTCCAGCCCGGCTGCCCACGGGGCACGTCCGGCCCCTGGCCCCGCGCGGGGGCCCGGCTCTGCCCAGCTGTCATCAACCGAAGTGCCAATCTCCCTCCTGACACGGAAGTCCCATTCCAAGAAAGGCCAGTGCCACTTGGAAAGTTTAATGTTTCCCCCACCCCGAAAACAGATGCTTTTGAAGCAACAGTAACAGCAAGGGAGAGAAAGGATTCCAACTCCCCAGTTTCGGCCAAGGAAACTTGTCCGCGGAGAACAAAGAAGGAGCAATCGGAGAACAAGATCCGAGGCTGGGGCGTCCCTTCGCCGCCCCCACCCGCCAGGGCCGAGACTTTGGGGCCGCAGGAAGGTCCCGCGTGTCCGGCGGGCGGGCGTGCGCGCCTTTGTCTCGCGCGCCGGGAAGCGGCCGCCGGCCACCCCTTCCCTCCGCCGCTTCCCTCGGCCGCTGGGGACCCGCGCGCGGGCGGGTCGCGCGGAGCGCGGCCATATGGCAGCGCCCCTCCGTTAAAGGCCCGCCCCACCGCTCGGGCGCCCCTGCACCCCGGGTCCCCGGCCGCGACGGCCAAACGACTCCCAGTCTGGGGCCTGCAGAGTGGCGCGGAAACGGAGTTCTGATTTTTTTTTTTTTTTTTTTTAAGTAATCTGGGTAAGGGAGATCAAGATTCCGGTGGCGGGCACTCTCGGTCCCCGGCGCCAAAAAACAAGCTGCCCAAGTCGCTCCGGAGCCGGGCCGTCTTCAGCCCGGAGCACCCCCGGAAAGGAGCCCCCACCCCCCCGCCCCGGTCCGGAGTGGTTGGGGGCGGAGAGCATATATTAGATCCGCAGGGTCCTCGGCGCTGGAGACTTGGGGGCGCCCCTCCCCGCACCCCGAGCGGGGACTGGTTACCTCTCACCGCAGACTCACAAGTTCCCCGGCGCAACTTTGCCTTCCACATGAGGCGATCATGGCCAGCTCAGCTCCGCGGCTGGGGACGGCGGCCGCCGGGCAGCGCGCTGGGCACGGCGTGGGGGCAGCCTGCGGAAGCGGCGCCCGGCGATCGCCCCCATTCACACGGGAAGCGGAGACCTGCCCGGGGCTTCCCCTCCAGCCCCAAACCCCAGCGCCGCCTCTGGGTCCTAGAGCGCCCCGCGCGCCCGCGCCGCCGCCCGGGGAGGGTGGTCCGGGCTGGTCGGCGTAACCCTACACTCCACCCGCGCCGGGCGCCCGGCCGCTGGGCCCTAGAGCCCGCCTGCACCCGCTCGCCGCCCCTCCCCGGGCCCCGGAGACCGCCGGCTGCAACCGCCCGGGGCTCCAGCTCGAGTGTCCGCCTCGGAGTGAGGAGGGCGACGGCCTCTCTCGATTCCGTCTCCTTCCTGCGACTTTCTCTTCCTCCCCACCAGGCCAACTCCGGCCGAAATCGTTTTCCCGATCTGCCCTCAAAAGTTCAGATGAGGTCTCTGTAGGATTCTTTTTTTTCTTCTTAAGAAGCATTTTCAGATGAAAAGTAGCCAGTTTTCTCTATGCATTGCCCTGGTCTCCAGGGCTTCTATCACGCACTGGGATCGGGCGACCGGCCGCTACGATGGGCTCCGTTGACAAGTAGAAAGGCCAAAGCAGATTCTACAACCCGAGAGCCTACAACCCGTGGTCATAACCCCTCAGGAAGTGGAAGCAAAGAAAGGAACTCTGGAAAAAGGTTGCCGATTCCGCCTCACGTCTTAAATCAGGCTACACTGAGTTAACACTCCTCAAGCTCCTGTAATATCCAATTACACATCTCTGGAGCCTTGATCTGGGGACCCTGAACCCACTCACATCTTGTAACATTTCTCCCTAGCTTCCAGGAGCTGGCTCTGCGGCTCAGCACAGGAGAGGCCGGCTTCTGAGGAAGACTTACTAGGAGAGTCAGGGCATTCCAAACCTCTCCCCTTGTGCTCCTCTCTAGACCAAGATTCTTTCAGGGATTCCGGCCTGGACTGTGGCAATTAACTAACCAGTCCACCAGCAGTTTTACCCCTCCACTCAATCCTCGTGGGTTCTATGCCCTTCTGATTCCAGTCTATTCTCCTGATACACCCCTGATGTTCAGGAACCTCTGCTCTCAAAATTTGTTGTTGTTCAGTCACTAAGTTGTGTCTGACTCTTTGTGGCCCCCATGGACCACAGCACGCCAGGCTTCCCTGTCCATCACTAACTCCCGGAGTTTACTCAAACTCATGTCCATTGAGTTGGTGATGCCATCCAGCCATCTTATCCTCTATCATCCCCTTCTCCTCCCACCTTCAATCTTTCCCAGCATCAGGGTCTTTTCCAATGAGTCAGTTCTTCACATCGGGTGGCCAAAGTATTGGAGTTTAGCATCAGTCCTTCCAATGAATATTCCGGACTGATTTCCTTTAGGACTGATGGGTTTGATCTTACAGTCCAAGGGATTCTCAAGAGTCTTCTCCAACACTACAGTTCAAAAGCATCAAGGTGCAATAATATATAACAATTATTTACCAAATACCTATCACATTTAGAATTTGATACCCTAGTACTTGATAACACACAAAAGAAACAGCAGCTAACCAGCACTTCAAGGATTTATTTATTTAACAAAATATGCCGCCACAGAGCAGGAAAGCACTGAAGATACTTGGAAAAACTGGAGAGGACTGAGTACATGCAGGAGAAAGGAGAGCCGTGAAGGGTTCTGGAGCTCAGTGCCACTGGCATTGTATGGATTTAGCATAGGCTGGGGCTTCTTCAAATCAAGCTTCCCTGGTGGTTCAGATGGTAAAGAATCTGCCTGCAGTGCAAGAGACCTGGGTTCGATCCCTGGGTCAGGAAGATCCTCTGGAGAAGGGACTGGCAACGCACTCCAGTATTCTTGCCTGGAGAATCCCATGGACAGAGGAGCCTGGTGGGCTACAGTCCATGGGGACACAAAGAGTCAGACATGACTGAGCGACTAACATAGGCTGAGGGAGAATGATGTATAGAAAAAGGAGGGAAAGTAGGAAGGAAACTAAAATGTATTAATTGCCCACGATTCGATATCACTATATCCTGAGAGACAGCAGAATTTAATAGTTATAAGTATCCACTGGAATGAAACGGAGATGGATTGGTGAATCAGTTCCACCATTCTATCTGCAGATACTTGGGCAAGTCACCTAACCTTGCTAAACCTCAGTTTCTTCTTTTTCAAGATGAGGGAAATAGCATCAAACCTCACGAGGTGGTTGCAGGGACTGAATAAAGTAGTAAATATAAAATAGCACAATGCACGTAAGTGCTGAACACACATTTGCTATTATTTCAAGCAACACTCCAATAGCCCTGGAGATAGGAAGCCCATCGGGGAAATAGCTGCAGAAAACAATGACATGTGAGGTTGGGCACAGGAGATAGAAAGGAAGAAAGATACCGAATCTTTGAAGATGCCAAATACAGGGAAGATAACCAAATCTTTGAAGCAACATTTTATTCTTTTCATTGACTGGACAGCTATCCTGGGGGAAAGAACAAAGCAATCAAGTTAACTCGGATTTTGTGGCTGGGCCATAGAAAGAATGGATCATTCTTGGAAGATTTATAAACCAGTTAATCCAATGGATGGACCACAGATGGAAGAAGAACTGAGAGGGAGAACTGGTTTGAGAAAGATGTTGTAGGGCTTCCTGTCCTCTGAGCAAGAGGAACTAAGGCACAAGGGCCTTAGCTGAGAAGTCTGGAACAGAATTATAGAGGAAAAGAGATGAAGCTGTGAAGATCAGTTTACTTGGAGAAGGCCCCTAACAGAAAATTCAGGGAAGAAGGAGGCAGAAGAGGCAGGAACTGGGGAAGTAGAAGAGCTAGGAAGGTTTAAAGACACGTAAGACAGAGGGGGTTTTAAGACGATGCTATCAATGCCACAGACTCTTAGGCTTCTGAAGAAGTGACAGGCACAGTTTGTGGGCTCAAGAATCTGCTGATTCAATCAAGCAGACCACGCCTAGAATTTTCATATTGATCCCAAGTGATGATTAATTTGGTAGGCAAATTTTTCCCCTCCACACACTTTAATTTTCTCAACCATTAACAATCACTACATGAAATACAGAAAATGAATAATCTTCTACATCAAATACATGTGACTATTTTTCAGGAACTAAGACCTGAGAAAAACACTTTAGATTTGATCAAGAAGAGGTCATCAATAACATTTTACAGTATATTTGGTTTTAGATTCCAACTATAATTGGGACCGAAGAGAAACAAGGTATGTTTACACTAAAAACTGAATGCAGCTCTACTAGCAGAAAGGTAGCTAATCAGTCAGCATCTGTGGTTTTGGATCTACATACTCTACAATGCTTTCAAATTGTGGTGCTGGAGAAGACTCTTGAGAGTCCCTTGGACTGCAAGGAGATCAAACCAGTCCATTCTAAAGGAAATCAGTCCTGAATATTCATTGGAAGGACTGAAGTTAAAGCCAAAACTCCTATACTTTGGCCACCTGATGCAAAAAACTGACTCATTGGAAAAGACCCTGATGCTGGGAAAGATTGAAGGTGGGAGGAGAAGGGGGCGACAGAGGATGAGATGGTTGGATGGCATCACCGACTCAATGGACATGAGTCTGAGCAAAAGCTGGGAGATAGTGAAGGACATGGAAGTCTGGCATGCCTTAGTCCATGGAGTCACAAAGAGTCAGACACGACTGAGCAACTGAACAGTAAAACAAGCAGGGCCAGGCTCTGTGCTGTCATCCTACGTAGGCATGTGGCTCATTGAGTGAGTTACGGATCTGAGGCCGGTTTGTCTGGATGCCTCAGCCTCACACCCATGGTGACACACCGGTCTCTTCTTGCCTAATGGCTTTCTCCTCTGAGCACACTACCTAATATTCATTAAACACATGTGTGTGTATGCCAAGTCCCTTCAGTCATGTTCGAGTCTTTGTGACCCCATGGACTGTAGTCCATCAGGCTCCTCTGTCCAGGGGAATCGCCAGGTGAGAATAGTGGAGTGGGTAGCCAGGCCCTACTCCAGGGGATCTTCAAGACCCAGGGATTGAACCTGAGTCTCTTATGTCTCCTGCATTAGCAGGCAGATTCTTTACCAGTAGCACCACCTGGGAAGCCCTTTGAATACATAATCTGACCTATCTAAAACACAAGAAGCAGAGAGTGGATACCACCATGTACAGAGAAAATGAACATACATCAGAAAGCTCAGGAGGAAGAGGAGAGATGTTGGCCACAAACAAACCCAGGGTCAGATCCTGACTGAGACACTCAGTAGCCCAGAATATAAGGCACCTGGCATGTCACAGGTATTTATTAAATGATAATCATTCTAATTGTTATTTGCTATTCTTACAACAGAAACTTTGGGAATATTGAAAGCTCATACTTTTTTGGCTGATTGGTTGTTTCAGGGTTTCTCAACCTTGGCACACGTGACATTTGGGGTTGAGATTTTTTTGTGGTGAGGACTGCCTTCTGCATTGTTAGACGTTTAGCAGCATCCCTGCCTCTACCCATGTGATGCCAGTAGCAACCTTCCCACTCCACGTTGTGGCAACTAATAACATCTCCTTGTTGTTGTTCAGTCACTCAGTCGTGTCCGACTCTTTGCAACCCCATGGATTATAGCACGTCAGGCTTTCCTACCCTTCACTATCTCCTAGAGTTTGCTCAAACTCATCTCCATTGAGTCAGTGATGCCATCCAACCATCTCATCCTCTGTTGCCCCCTTCTCCTCCTGCCCTTAATCTGTCCAGCATCAGGGTCTTTTCCAATGAGTCAGCTCTTTACATCAGGTGGCCAAAGTATTGGAGCTTCAGTTTCAGCATCATTCCTTCCCATGAATATTCAGAGTTGATTTCTTTTAGGATGGACTGGTTTGATCTCCTTGCCATCCAAGGAACTCTCAAAAGTCTTTTTCAGCACCACAGTTCAAAAGCATTTTTTTGGTTCTCAGCTTTCTTTATGGTCCAACTCTCACATCCATCCAAATTATTGCTTTAATCAGATGGACCTTTGTTGGCAAAGTAATATGTCTGCTTTGTAATATGCTGTCTAGGCTTGTCATAGCTTTTCTTCTAAAGAGCAAGTGTCTTTTTTAATTTCATGGCTGCAGTCACCATCTGCAGTGATTTTGGAGCCCAAAAAATAAAGTCTGTCACTGTTTCCATTGTGTCCCCATCAATTTGCTATAAGGTGATGAGACTGTGATGCCATGATCTTTGGCAATTTTTGAATGTTGAGTTTTAATCCAACTTTTTCACTCTCCTCTTTCATTTTCATCAAGAGACTGTTTAATTCCTCTTCACTTTTTGCCCTAAGGATAATGTCATCTACGTATCTGGTAATGTCATCTGATTATTGATATTTCTCCCAGAAATCTTGATTCCAGCTTGTGCTTCCTCCAGCCCTGCATTTCGCATGATGTACTCTACATATAAGGTAATAAGCAATGTGACAATATACAGCCTTGATGTACTCCTTTTCCTATTTGGAACCAGTCCATTGTTTCATGTCCAGTTCTAACTGTTGCTTCTTGACCTGCATGCAGATTTCTCATGAGGCAGGTAAGGTGGTCTGGTATTCCCATCTCTTGAAGAATTTTGCACAGTTTCTTGTGATCCACACAGTCAAAGGCTTTAGCGTGGTCAATGAAGCAGATGTTTTTCTAGAATTCTCTAGCTTTTTCTATGATCCAATGGACTGCCAGGCTCCTCTGTCCTTGGGATTTCAAGGCAAGAATAATGGAATGGGGTGCCATTTCCTTCTCCAGGAAATACTGGCTCCAGACATTGCCAAATGTCTCCTATGGGCAAAACTGTCCCTGGTTGAGAATGTTTGAATTAGCTGAGCAGTTAACGTTGCCCAGTTTACAGGCTCCCAAGTTTCTAACTATATTGATCATTCCATTGAGTTGTTGGGTGAATCCAATTGCATTACTAATATGAGCCAGCCTCGGTTTTGTTCATTCTACAGTTCATGTCATGTTATGACAATTTCTTTCTGTTTCTCTCTTCATGAACAAAAAACCAGTTAGGTTTTATCCTGTTTCCAATGATGGTATAGAGAGTGTCTTTTTTTCCTAAAAACTGGAATCATACTGAGTTTCTAAAACAAGAGCAACAGACAATCACTATTAAAAACAAGGACTGTTAAAACTGGAGATAACTTTGATCAGAATGTTCACACTTAAAGATTCCTTACAGTTACCATTCTGAAAAGGATGCTGGTGTGTTTTATTCCAAAAAACATGTCCTCTATGTTCATAGCTAGAAAGAACAGCGAGAAGAATGGCCCCTCCACAGCCTATCCAGCAGTTCTAGTTCTTCTCTTTGTAGAATATATACAAGACAAGAACCTCTTCCAGGACATCTTGTACTTTAAAGGGCAAAGACAAAGAAATGGGGAAGCTCTCACCATCCTCAAGGGCTCCAGCCATTCTGGATGGTTCAATTCAAGAGAAAAAAATCCTTTTACAGCATAATCTCAGAGTGGGGGTTTTTGTGGTTGTTCAGTTGCCCAGTCATGTCCGATCCTTTGTGACCCCATGAATTGCAGCACACCAGGCTTCCCTGTACTTCACTATCTCCCAGAGTTTGCTCAGATTCATGCTCATTGAGTCGTTGATGCTATCCAACCATTTCGTTCTCTGTTACCCCCTTCTCTTCCTGCCCTCAATCTTTCCCAGCAATGGGGGTGGGGAGTTAAAATTCACATCTTATAAGTGATCCATCCAGAAATCAAAAATTACTTATTGTGCATCAGTGACAGAGCCAGTATTATGCCAAGCAGAACATAATCTTCAGAAAAGTCAAAGGTCAGGAGGGGAATAATTAGAAATAACTAGAAAAAAATTAAGTCCTAAACAGAAGGACTAAATGAAAGAATTAACTGAAAGCACAAGAGTTTGAAAGGTTGTTCATTCATTCATTTACTCAAAAAATATTATCAATTACATTGAATAAGCCACACCCTCCACTAGGTGTGCAAATACCGTACCACAGCCTCTGCTCATTAAAATGTATATAAATCTATAACTACAAACTGGTCTACTTGTGATGAAGAAAAGGAACAGGGTTCAATAACAAAGACTGATGACACGCAGGGTAGCTACTGAGGGAGTGGAAAGGAAGGCTTCTCCAAGGTGCCAAAGAAGAGGACGAAGAGCAGTCCAGCTGAGCGTATCGCCTGTGTGGGGATGTTGAAGCAGGAAGGAGCTTAAAGGAGGCAAAGCAAGGGGAGCCTGTAGGGACCCAGGCCAGAGCACCCCAGGAAGAGTTCCTTAGGAAGGTGACGTGTGTGTTAGTCATTCAGTTGTGTCCGATCTTTGTGACCCCATGGACTGTAGTCTGCCGGGTGGCTCTGTCCATGGGATTTCCCAGGCAAGAAGACTGGAATTGGTTGTCATTTCCTTCTCCATTAGGAAGGCCGAAAGTGAAAGCCACGCAGTCATGTCCGACTCTTTGTGACCCCATGGACTATACGGTCCATGGAATTCTCCAGGCCAGAATACTGGAGTGGGTAGCCTTTCCCTTCTCCAGGAGATCTTCCCAACCCAGGGATCAAACCCAGGTCTCCCGCATTGCAGGTGGATTCCTAACCAGCTGAGCCATGAGAGAAGCCCAAGAATACTGGAGTGGGTAGCATATCCCTTCTCCAGGGAATCTTCTGAACCCAGGAATCAAACTGGAGTCTCCTGCACTGCAGGTGGATTCTTTATCAACTGAGCTACCAGCCTCTTGGAATGGTCCCTTTCCAGTCATCCTTTCCTGGTGACTCAGATGGTGGAGAATCTGCCTGCAATGCAGGAGACCCTGGTTCAGTCCTTGGGTTCAGAACATCCCCTGGAGATGGAAATGGCAACCTAGAATTCCATGGACAGAGGAGCCTGGCAGACTACAATCCATAGGGTTGCAAAGAGTTGGACACAACTGAGAGATTGACACTTTCATTTCCACTTTAGGATGTGATAATGTTATAAGTCTCCAGCAACATGAGTTGCAAATTAAGTGGAAGAGAGAAAAGGAACATCAGAAAATGAGCAATTTGGCTCATCTCACATGCTAGCAAAGTAATGCTCAAAATTATCCAAGCCAGGCTTCAACAGTATGTCAACTGTGAACTTCCAGATGTTCAAGCTGGATTTAGAAAAGGCAGAGGAACCAGAGATCAAATTGCCAACATCTGTTGGATCATCAAAAAAGCAAGAGAATTTCAGAAAAACATCTACTTCTGCTTTATTGACTATGCCAAAGCCTTTGACTGTGTGGATCACGATAAACTGTGGCAAATTCTGAAAGGGATGGGAATACCAGACCACCGGGACTGCCTCTTGAGAAATCTGTATGCAGGTCAAGAAACAACAGTTAGAACCGGACATGGAACAATAGACTGGTTCCAAATTGGGAAAGGAGTATGTCAAGTCTGTATATTGTCACCCTGCTTATTTAACTTATATACAGAGTACATTCTGAGAAATGCTGGACTGGATGAAGCACAAGCTGGAATCAAGATTGCTGGGAGAAATATCAATAACCTCAGATATGCAGATGACACCACCCTTATGGCAGAAAGTGAAGAAGAACTAAAGAGCCTCTTGATGAAAGTGAAAGAGGAGAGTGGAAAACCTGGCTTAAAACTCAACATTCAGAAAACTAAGATCATGGCATCTGGTCCCATCACTTCATGGCAAGTAGATGAGGAAACAGTGGAAACAGTGACAGACTTTATTTTGGGGGGCTCCAAAATCACTACAAATTGTGATTGCAGCCATGAAATTAAAAGACGCTTACTCCTTGGAAGAAAAGTTATAAGCAGCCTAGACAGCACATTAAAAAGCAGACATTACTTTGTCCACAAAGGTCCATCTAGTCAAGACTATGGTTTTTCCAGTGGTCATGTATGGATGTGAGAGTTGGACTATAAAGAAAGCTGAGCACTGAAGAACTGATGCTTTTGAACCGTGGTGTTGGAAAAGACTCTTGAGAGTCCCTGGGACTGCAAGGTGATCCAACCAGTCCTGAATATTCATTGGAAGGACTGATGTCGAAGCTGAAATTCCAATACTTTGGCCACCTGATGATAAGAACTGACTCATTTGAAAAGACCCTGATGCTGGGAAAGATTGAAGGCAGGAGAAGAAGGGAACGACAGAAGATTAGATGGTTGGATGGCATCACCGACTCAATGGACATGAGTTTGAGTAAACTCTGGGAGTTGGTGATGGACAAGGAGGCCTGGTGTGCTGCAGTCCATGGGGTCGAAAAGACACAACTGAATGACTGAGCTGAGCTGAACTGAATTGAATCATAAAAATGTAAGATGGGAACAACCTGAACATGAACTCCACATTGGTCACCTAACCACATGAAAGGTGCAGGCTCTCTAGAGCCTTCAACTGAGTCCTGCTGAGTCCTTCCCGAGGAAGACTCGGGATGCTCAGTGCCTACAGGGCAGTGGTTCTTAAACTTCAGCTGCATGAAAGTCACCAGAAGAGCTTGCTAAAACAGACTGCTGTGCCCCACCATGGAGTTACTGATTCCGTCGGTCAGAGTGGGGTCCAAGAATTGCACTTCTAACAAGCTCCCAGATGATGCTGATGCTGCTGGTCCAGACCACACTTTGAGAATCTCAGGTTTAGAATATTTGGGGACCTACATTTCAATGCACTCAGAATCCCAACCTCAATGAGGGAACAGGTAAGCAATACTGTAGGAGGAGATTGATGAAAACTCAGTTTTCTGTCTGGCGTGGGCAAGTATGGAAGAGCATCTCGGGTGTCCCAGGTGACGCCATGTGTTACCTTGTTTCATCGATACATGACACAGTGCATGGGAGCCATCATTATCCGTGTTTTACACCTGAGGGCAAGAGGCTGGGACAGGTTATGGGAATCTCCCAAGATGACATGACTCTAAAGTGCCAGGGCCACGTTTCAAACCTGTTCTTCAGAGCAGCGCTCTTGATCTTGCCACTACACTTTGTAGCCTCCCAAGCACACATCTCCTCCTCCAGGCTCCCCTGGAGAGGAAAGATGCTTCTCTGGCTCCAGACCCACCACGCCACTGCAAAGCCATCTGAGGCTTACCCCGTGCAGACAGTGATGGATACAGACAGTTGTCTCCTGGGCTTCCCCTGTGGCTCAGATGGTAAAGAATCTGCATGCAGTGTGGGAGACCCAGGTTCATCCTGGGTTGGGAAGATCCCCTGGAGAAGGGACTGGCAACCCAGCCCAGTATTCTTGCCTGGAGAATCCCATGGACAGAGGAGCCTGGCAGGCTACAGTCCATGGAGTCACAGAGTCGGACACAACTGAGAGACTAACACTTTCTTTCTCTCGTCTCTTAAGGGCTGCTAGGGACCTAAACTTGTTATTAAGTTCTTCTCTTTCTTCAGGAGAAGGAATAAGCTCTATTAAGCCCCCACAAATGCACTGCCCAAAGTATGTTACAGGGCTCCCCAGGTAGCGCTACTGGTAAGGAATCTGCCTGACCATGCAGGAGATGTCAGAGACATGGGTTTGATTCCTGGGTTGGAAAGATCCCCTGGAGTAGGAAATGGTAACCCAGCCCAGTATTCTTGCCTGGAGAACCCATGGACAGAGGAGCCTGGTGGGCTGCTGTCCGTGGGGTGGCAGAGTCGTGCACGACTGAGTCCGTGTGGGGTAGGGGGAAGCATGTTACATACATTATCTCTTTTGAAATCAGCAGAAGTGGTTTTCAGTCTGTGGGATGCAGTTAAGTATTTTAAAACACAGGCTGAGGACTGAGATGGTTCTGGGCTTAACTTCCCTTCTGTTACTTATTAGTTATATGACTGGCCAAATTAATTGACTCAAGATCAGGTGTTCTTCTTTTGAGAAAGTAGTTATTACAACAGTATTTGCCTCAAAGGGTTGTGAGAAATTCATGACTCACATGAATGATTGCTAATCTGTTACCCATTTTTTTTTTTTCAAAATATAGCTATTTTAGAGGTATTTTAATTATTGATGTGCCAGACAGTGCCAGACACACAGCTTCTTCTTGACATTTTTTTTTCCTTTTGGCCATGCTGTGTGGCATGCAGGATCTTAGTTCCCTGATCAGGGATCAAACCCGTGCCACCCGCAATGGAAGCACAGTGTCTTAGCCCCTGGACCGCCTGGAAATTCCCTTTTGACATGTCTTGAGTTTAAGAACATTTGGTTGGTGGATCCAGGAAATATGAATGATGGCATCTTGATTTGAGTCTCTCCCACATCTCAACTAGGAAACACATCTCCAGAGACTCTTAGAGACAAAATTGGAAAAATATGAATGATTTTTTGATTAGACATTTTGGGTACATAAAAAATTAAATAAGCATACCCAATGGGTACTGATTAATGGAGTGATATTAACTTGAGTGGGCATCTCTGGAGGCTCTGTGGTAAAGAATCCGCCTGCCAATGCAGAAGACATAAGAGACTCGGGTTCTACCCTGGGTCAAGAAGATCCCCTGGAGGAGGAAATGGCAACCCACTCCACTATTCTTGCCTGGAAAATCCCATGGACAGAGAAGCCTGGTGGGCTACAGTCCATGGGCTTGAAAAAGAGTCAGACACAGCTGAGCAACTAAACAACAACAACAAATTAATTTGGGTGGGGTTTTGAGGTCAAGGGTTCTGATGATCCCACTATGACAAGTACTGGTCGGGTTATACGTGAGGTCAGGCTCAGTTCTTAATGACAAGTTAAAACCAAAATCTCTCAGAAAGCACTTGGTAGAGGTTGAGCAGGATGGGAATGGATGGGAAAACGGAGCATGTTAAAAAAGAGGCCTACAGCCACTGTGGGAAACCATATGCAAGTCTTTTTAAAAACTAAAAATGAAGTTACCATATAATCCAGCGATCACCCTCCTGGGCACATATCCAGAGAAAACCATAATTCAAAAAGATATAGACATCCCAGTGTTCACAGTAGCACTGTTTACTATAGCCAAGAAATGGAAGCAACCTAGGTATCCATCAACAGATGAATGGATAAACAAGTTGTACATATATACGATGGAATATTACTCAGCCACAAGAAAAGTGAAATAATGCCATTTTGCAGCAACACGGATAGACCTAAAGATTATATACTAAGTGAAGTCAGAGAAAGACAAATATTATATCATGTCAGTTAAATGTGGAATCTACAAAATAATATATATGAATCTATATACAAAACAGCAAAAGACTCACAAACAGAAGAAATACATGGTAAGCAAAGGTGGAGGAGGGAACGATAAATTGAGAGTATGGGATTAACAAATGCACACTACCGTATGTAAAATAGATAAGCAAAGACTTACTGTATAGTGCAAGGAACTATATTCATTATCCTGTAATAAACTATAATGGAAAAAATAGAAAAAAGAATATAGATATATATGTATAATTGAATCGTTTTGCTCTATACCTGAAACTAGCACAATATTGTAAATCAATTACAATTTTAAAATTAGAGGTAGTAGGGAGAAGATTAAGATACAATTTGATAGCCATCTTTGAATATCTCAAGAGCTTTCAGAAAGAAAAGAGGAATAGATTTACTCTGTTTGCTATAAAACCTCTAGAGCATTCTTTTTCGAATAGTAGTAGGCAACCCATTACTGAAAATCAATTGAACAAGTTAATCAACATTTTAAATAAATAAAATAGAACAAAATGGAAAATATCAGATGCAGGTAATCTAATAAGAGGTAATTGCTATTCCACAAAACTTCTGTTTTAGTTATATTTATATTCAAATTTGTGTGAGTCTAATATAAAATGTATCCTTATGTTTCGTCATAGTAAAAAAAAAAAAAAAAGATGTGAAAGCTCTAGAAGGGAAAACATGGACAAGTGGATGCAAGAAACAAGAAATCAGGTTTCAGTTTCTTCAAAGAAGCTGTTATAATAATCAGTTCAGTTCAGTCGCTCAGTCATGTCCGACTCTTTGCGAACCCATGGACTGCAGCACACCAGGCCTCCCTGTCCATCACCAGCTCCAGGAGCCTACTCAAACTCATGTCCATTGAGTCGGTGATGCCATCCAACCATCTCATTCTCTGTCATTACCTGCCTACATGGGTGATATCTCTAAACTTGCTTTAGAGGATCCCTTGGTCTCTCATTTGGCAAACAGTCTGGAATGTCAAGTTGACAGTCTCAAAAATAATGATGATAATAATGGAAAAAGCAGTGAAATTCAAAAGAACATGGTTTAACAGCTTTGTCCCACTGAACCCTACAATTCCAAATTTGAGGGCCTTTTACAAGTGAGACAAACACAGGACTCCCCTGGTGGTCCAGTGGTTAAGACTTCGCCCTCCCAGTGCAGGGGGCCTCGGTTTGATCCCTGGTCAGGGAACTAGGTCCCACATGCCCCAACTAAGAGTTTGCACACCACGACTAAAAGATCCAGCATGCTACAAAGATGGAAGCTCCCGTGTACTGCAACTAAGACCAGATTAAGCCAAATAAATAAATAAAAATATTTACAAAGGAAGAGAATTATCATATATATATATACATTATACATATATATATATATGTATCTTATATATATATAAGAGTGGGACAAACAGACCCCACAGGATCTGCACAGAATTTGAGGAAGGGATTAATGAAGTTACAGTCTCACTTTGTAGAGTTTCCATGCCCAAACTGGGCTTGTACCAGGGAGAAGATTCCTCCTCATTCACCTGCACCCCAGCATTCAGAACTCAGTTTCAGGGACCCTAGAGGAGGAGTTGACTTTAGCTGCTGCCAACTGTTCTAACACAGACATGACCTCTCCACGCCCTATATCTTTCCTCTTGCAGCTCATGCTGTGAAGGGTAGCTCTCCTCCAGGAAGCTTGCCTGGCTTCCCCTTGACCTCCATGGCTGAGTCAGGCTCATCTTCCCTGGGGTCCCACGCCTCCTTGAACACTTCCCTTATAGCACTCATCACCATAAAAAGTAACTGCAAACGCTCATGGAGCGCCAACTGTTAATATGTGTTAAGCACATAGTTTGCAGAGATCATCTCATTTAACCCCTTCCCTCTACACTATGAGGGCCTTCCCGATGGCCCAGCGGGTGAAGAATCCACCTGCAATGCAGGACAGACTGGAGACACTAGTTCAATCCCTGGGTCGGGAAGATCTCCTAGAGGAGGAAATGGCAACCACTCCAGGATTCTTGCCTGGGAAATCCCATGGACAGAGGAGTCTGACAGGCTACAGTCCAAAGGGTCGCAAAGAGTCGGACACGACTGAATGAATAAGTGCATCTCTACCCTATGAAGTATTTGCCTTCCCATATCAAAGATGGGTAAACTGAGGCCTAGAAAGCTCAGATAACTTGCACAACATCACACAGTCAGTAGGTGCCCACTGGCCTACAGAAGCCAGAGCTCCTAAATTGTAATTTTTCTGTCTATTGAGCTTTCTCCTCGAGTTAGGTTATCAAGTCTCTGAGGGAAGGATCAGGTCTTATTCACCCTCATGTCTCCAAGCCCAGCCTGCTGTGTCTGGTAAGCTGTAGGCAGTATTATAAATGGGTCAGCCCATATTATAGTCAAACAGGCCCTTGGACAGCAAGGAGATCAAACCAATCAATCTAAAGAAAATCAACCCCGAATATTCATTGGACAGAATGATGCTGAAGCTGAAGCTCCAATACCTTGGCCACCTGATGCGAAGAGCTGACTCACTGATAAAGACCTTGATGCTGGGAAAGATTGAGGGCAGGAAGAGAAGGGGACTACAGAGGATGTTCCCCTTGGATGGCTGGATGGTTGGATGGCATCACCGACTTAATGGACATGAGTTTGAGCAAGCTCCGGGAGATGGTGATGGACAGGGAAGCCTGGCATGCTGCAGTCCATGGGGTTGCAAAGAGTGGGACATGACTTAGCAACTTAACCAGAACAAGCCTGGATGCAAATCATGGTTCTGCCAAGAATCTGCCACTGAGAATCAAGAGTCTAGGTTCTAGTAACTTGCTCCAGAGTTGAGGACAGAGGTTAGGAATTTCAGCAAGAGAGAACAGAGCTGGGCTCAAGCCCTGGCTCCACGACTTCCCAGATGTGACTTGGCAAGTTACTGAACTTGTCTAAACTCCTGCTCTCCATCTGTCAAGTCAGGGAAACAATAGCGCCTACCTCACAGGATTGTTTTGAGATGCCTGACATAAAGTTCTTAGTGAGACACATAATATGGGAAAGGCACTCCACAAATACTAACTCTTTGTAAAGTTAATTAATTAAGTGAGTAATTTGGCTGCACTGTGTCTTAGTTGTGGGATGTGGGATCTTTGTTGTGGTACGCAGGGTCTTTCGTTGCAGGGCACAGACTCTGTTTGTAGTCTTTGGGCTTAGTAGTTGAGGTATGTGGGCTTAGTTGCCCCAAGGCATATGGGATCTTTGTTCCCCAACCAGTGATCAAATCCATGTTCCCTGCACTGCAAGGAGGAGATTGTTAACCACTGGACCATCAGGGAAGTTCCAACTCTTCTTATTATTAATATACTGCATTTTATAATGCCATTTGAACTGGAGTAAATAAATTTTGGTTAACTATTGGAATAAGTATTGCAAGTTTTAGACACAGCTTTTATTCAGGAGATCAGAGCTTGGGAAAAACATGTAAATAATTTCAGGGAAATTTCTTGTATTATTATTCATTTATTTGGCTGCGCAAGGTCTTAGTTGTGACCTGCAGGATCTTGATTGTTCATTGCAGTGTGCCGTATCTTTTAGGTGTAGCTTGTGGGATCTAGTTCTCTGGCCAGGGATTGAACCCAGGTCCCCTGCACTGGGAGCAGGAAGTCCCAAGTACTGGACCACCAGGGAAGTCCTGGGGGAAATTCCTTTTAAAGAATTACTCCAAGAAGAATTTGGGCTTTCTTGTATTTACACAACACTGAAAGAGTTTCCAGAAAAGGAAGAAAAAAAAAATCCATGAGAAGGTTGGGGAAGAGGAATCAGGGCTACCATGTCCAGTTATATAAGCTGCTCACTGCACAAGCGTGCCTGGCTGAGAGTGTGTATGAGAGAGAGGCGTGGAGCCAGAATCTAGCTTGCCCTCTACTCATGAAAATGGGAGCACAGTCTCTGCTTTTCATCCACTTGGAGAGAATGCTTTTTTCTATTTTGCTCTAAGGCACTCTTTGGGCCTGTGATGGCTCTAGCTTTATACCTTTGTGATTGATCCCGTTTGTCCTTTTCTTTCAGAGTTGCTCCCCTGGTGGCTCAGATGGTAAAGAATCTGCCTGCAATGTGAGAGACCTGGGTTTGATCCCTGGGTTGGGAAGATCCCCTGGAGGAGGGCATGTCAACCCACTCCAGTATTCTTGCCTGGAAAATGCCATGGACAGAGGAGCCTGGTGGGCTACAGTCCATGGGGTCGCAAAGAGTCAGATATGACTGAGCGACTAAGCACCAGTACAGATGAACAGAACAGGGGAGAAGAAACAGAATGGAGCGCAGGGAAGGAAAACATACTTGAAAGTGATGAGGGAAGTGAAGGAAGACAGGAACAAAGGAAAGCAGGGCAATGAGGGTAACTTTCTTAAATGCTGGTCATTTGTCAGGCACTGTTCCATGTGCTTTAGATGTGCTGACTCACTGGGTCCCAGTTACACTCCTACACGACAAGGAGAACCACTGGAGGTGGAGGCTGCAGGTGAGCACATGAGGTTAACCCATACATGCATCTGCCCAGGACAGAAACTGCTGGCCACACTCCTTAGTCTATGAAAATGCTCAGAATCTGGACTCTCTCTTTTGAGTCTGCGGTGGAAATGGCTTTTAGAGCCAGAAGGAAAATGTTCTTTTTAAAGGAGACAAGTCTGAGCTCTCAGGTGCCTGACTGGCCCACCACCAGGGCTACATAAAGGACTTCTATTTTTGATCAACAGCAGTCCTTTGGCAGGCAGAAGCAAAGGACCCCTGACAGGTTACAAGTCCCAACTTGTAACATGGTCCCAAAGTTCGACCATGAACTTTCCATATGGGTCTTCTCAGACCAGGTTCTGCACACACCAGCTCCTTCTCTATTTTCTTAAGAACCTGTGAGTGCATGCTAGGTCGCTTCAGTCACATCCAACTCTTTGCAACCCTATGGTCTATAGCCCACCAGGCTCCTCTGTCCATGGGATTCTTCAGGCAGGAATACTGGAGTGGGTTGTCATGTCCTTCTCCAGGGGAGCTTCCTGAACCAGGGACTGAACCCCCCATCTCCTGAGGCTCCCGCATTGCAGGCAGATTCTTTACTGCTGAGCCACCTGGAAGAACCTGAAGTTCCATATGATATTTACTGTTAAACAGGGACCTGAAAGCAGCTCCAGTGTCCACTCATCCTGGTGGTCTTTAAAAGAAACCCTTCGAGGGTGTGGAGAGTAGGAACCCTCCTACACTGTTGGTGGAAATATAAATCAGTACAAGCACTATGGAGAGCAGTATGGAGATCCCCTAAAAAACTAAAAACAGAGCTGAACTTAAAATCCAGCAATCCCACTCCTAGGTATACACCCAGAGAAACTGCAGTTAGAAAAGATACACGCACCCCAGTGTTCACTGTAGCACTACTTACAATAGCCAAGACCTAAGGCTTGGCTTAGGTCAAGACCTAAGACCTTAGGAAGCAACCTAAGCGACCGTCAACAGATAGAGAAGATGTGGTATATATACAGTGAAATATTACTCAGCCTTAAAAAAGAACAAAATAATGTCATTTGGGGCAACATGGGTAGATCTAGAGATTATCATACTAAGTGAAATAAGTCAGACAAAGACCAAAACTGCTTATGTGTGGAATCTAAAAAAATAGTACAAATGAAGTTATTTATAAAATAGAAATAGACACACAGACATGGAAAACAAATTTGTGGTTACCAAAGGGGAAAGGGGGAAAAGGAATAAATTAGAAGTTTGGGATTATACACACCATTGTATATAAGACAGGTAACCAACAAAGGCCAACTGTATAGCACAGGGAATTCAATATCTTGTAATAACCTATAAGGGAAAAGAATTTGAAAAATTATATAATAAATAAGAGAGGGGGAGAGAGCAAGTGAGAGAGCGCTGAATCACTGTGATGTACACCTGAAACCAACACAGCATTGTAAGTCACCTATATTTCAATTAAAAAATTTGTAAATAGATACAAGAAAATTTTCTAGTGCCCCCTCCAAAAAAAAACCCCTCTGAAAAGAGGGTGAAAATAAACCTTGCTACTAGGTGGTCAGTAATCTTGCCTATTCTGGATTTGGGGCTGTAAAGGTGATGGGGGGATGAGAATTAAGCAGAGACAAGAGCATATACATATACAGATTTGATGTTAAAACAACCACACATGTGACATGATGATGAATGCCTGCATCTAGCTATTCTGTAAGGAAGGTGTTTCAACTGACAGCCCGAGACAGCAAAACCACTCCTGAACATCTGTTTCCCCCATTTTGCCAAAGAGCATTCTTTTTTAATCCTTTTTTTTTTTTTTTTTTATAATTTGACCTGTTCCATTTTTCTGGCAGAGGGCCCTGGCAAGGCAACCACTGGCTTTTCTGTCTGTATTCCAACTCCAGATGGGAACAGGAAAGAGACAGCAAGAGGGGAAAGGGAGAGGAAAAGACAGAGGGGAACTGAGGCAGACACAGGGGAGAGGGTATACAGAGATCCAGATGCAGGGAGAAAGGAGAAAAGGGGAGGGACACCCAGGAGAGAGAGCCCACAAGTCCCAGCAGGCCACTTTAATGTGCCCACCCAGGGGCACGACTGATTTGAAAGAAACCCAGACCGACAGGACATAGTCCAGAAAGATCATCCAGTACAAATGTGACCCAGAAACCTGTAAGCACAGCATTCTCGAACAGATCAAGCTGGTTATTTAACACTCTTTAGAGTCGGGAAGTCTTTAACAATTGATGAAATATCATCGTTTCTAAGTGGTTTGTGTTTAACATTCAGGAATAATTGGACACAGTCCTATATTTTTCTAGTAAAATATCTCTTTGGCAAGGAAAATGCCCTTTCCATTTGCGTGTGTGTGTGTGTGTGTGTGTGTGTGTGTGTGTGTGTGTGTGTGTGTGAATTTTATCCCACTATTCTATACCTCTGCTCTTTTAGCCTAGACAGACAACCATTTGGGCTTCCCAGGTGGCGCTAGTGGTAAAGAACTTGTCTGCCAAGAGACTCTTGGTTCGAGCCTTGGGTCAGGAAGATCCCCTGGAGGAGGGCATGGCAACCCACTTCGCTATTCTTGCCTGGAGAATCCCATGGACAGAGGAGCCTGGCAGGTTACAGTCCACGGGGTCACAAAGAGTCAGACGCAAACGAAGTGACTCAGCACAGCACAGATAACCATTTACCCCCCAGAAGTGAGTCTCATTTTCTCCTGCCTGCTCCATTCTCTCTCCCAAGGAAAACGGCCTGAAATAAAACCTCCCCTTCTGGGCAGTGAGCAGTATCACTTCTCCGACAAACACCAGGGGAACTGGGGTGAGTTTTACACCCAGGGCGGAGTCCACCTGCCCTCAGTTACACTTTCCGACGTTCCCCCGCAGGCTGCCCCTGCCCTGCCCCGAGCTGCACGGCCGCCAAGGTCTGGTTTCCTTAGAAATGGCGGCGGCACATCCGGGAACCGGAGGAGCTTTCCTGTCCCAGGGGCTCCGCGCTGCTGAAACACGGAGTAGGAAGTGCGGGAACTGAATGATGGAAGCTAGGAAGAGTTTTTCTGATTGCCGTTTCAGATCCCATTATGGAAAATTCCTTTGGAATATATTAATCATTATTTGGTGGTCTAAAGGAAAAAATACACACACACACACACACACACACACACACACACACACACGGCTTTGCGCACCTACTATTCATTCATTTATTCAACAAGAACGTATCCTACAGGCATCAACTGTGCAATCAGGCCCTGCGCTAGTTACTTTTACATCATTTATAGCAACCAAATCCTCCTGCATGCATGCTCCTTTGTGTCTGACTCTTCACGATGCTGTGAACTCTATACCGCCAAGTCCCTCTGGCCATGGAGCTTTCCAGGCAAGACTATTGAGTGGGTTGCCATTTCCTTCTCCAATCCCCCTGGGAGGAGGGCAACTTCTGTATTCTCTTCTCCAAGAAACAGAGACTTGCTTCTGGAGCCAGAGATTCTATTTCGAGTGGAAGTTTTGCCTCTAGCTGTGTGACGTTGGGCAGATAACTTAATCCCTCTGAGCCTCTGTTTCCTCCTCCATGAGGTGAAGATAATTCCTTCTGCCTCAGTGAGTTCTTCTGCATTTGAAACGAGCTGATAAACTCAAGGAGATCAATCATGCAAGAGGCTGAGTGCCCAGATTTAGGAAACTGTAACAATGGTGAGCTACTCTGTGATTGTTTTGCTGGAGCCAGGAGGCCAGACCGTGCCTTGCGGTAGGGTGAGGTTTCCTGTGAAGAGAATTGAATTTTCCACAGTCAATCATCCTGAGAAAAGTTAAACTGGAGTGAAAACTCCCTCCCTCTCAGAAGCCGCAGCCGGGGGAGGAGGAAGGCAGGACAGATGGGCTTCGAAGGGTGCAGAGATGTGAGGCGGAATCAAGGGGTGGAGTGAAGGGCCCTGGCCATTTAAAGACCCACTCAGAGCCGGGCATGTGGCCCCTAGGTGAGTGGGGACTTGTGTAGTGACTAGAAAGCCCTGGGCCAACTCTGCAGCATTTGGAGAGCGGTGCCCTCAGCCCTTTGGCCAGCCCAAGGCAGGCCACCGGGAAGCAGTTAGGCTCCGGGCAGGCGAACACCAAGCCCTGGGTTTTGTCATGAGTAGAGGCGGCAGCAGCGATGGCTGTGTCGTGGAGTCACTGGTTTCTGGAGAAAGAGGTTGTGAGCAGTTACCAAGGTGTCTACTGGCCTCCATAAGGTGTATCTGGATTCCACCTCCCTTGGCAAAAGACTAGAGCAATCAGAACTGACTGTGTGGATGTGAACAAGCACCTCTGAGAATTATTGGGCCTAAAATTAGAGGGTAGCTTTAGAAAAAGACTTGATTTGTTAGTAATGTGTGCTTAGCTGCTCAGTCGTGTCCAACTCTTTGCAACCCTTTGGCCTATAGCCTGCCAGGCTCTTCTGTCCATGGGATTCTCCAGGCAAGAATACTGGAGTGGGTAGCCATTCCCTTCTCCAGGGGATCTTCCTGACCCAGGGATTGAACCCAGGTCTCCTGCACTACAGGCAGATTCTTTACCCACTGAGCCATCAGGGAAGCCCAATTTGTTAGTAACATGCACAGGAAAATCCTTGGAATTGTTATTGGGCTATCAATGTGGGAGGCATGATTTAAACTCCAAGCTGGGAAGCTGGGTAGACTGTTTACACCCCTACAGAGCCCAGCACAGGGTAAGTGAATGATAATAAAAGTCTGGGACCTTTCTCCTTATTTCTCCCCACAGGATGAGAGGGAAGAAACTTTGGTTGCAGGAACAGATCTGCAACCTCTTGCTGCATCATCTTAACACAAGGTGCAGAAGAGGAGATGAGTGGCCATATTATTTAATTTATATGTCAAAGACCAGGTCTTTCAGAAGGTTTGACCATGCCTGTAGGGATCAGGGCATTTGCCCAGGGACATGAAACATAGTAAACATTTAATGATGGGTAGGACATTCAGAAGACTCTTGAGTCCCTTGGACTGCAAAGGAAATCAAACCAACCAATATTAAAGGAAATCAACCCTGAATATTCATCAGAAGGACTGATTCTCAAGCTGAAGCGCTAATACTTTGGCCACCTGATGCAAAGAGGCAACTCATTGGAAAAGACTCTGATGCTGGGAAAGACTGAGGGCAGGAGGAGAAGGGGGCGACAGAGGATGAGATGGTTGGATGGCATCACTGACTCAATGGCCATGAGTTTGAGCAAGCTCTGGGAGATAGCGAAGGACAGGGAAGCCTTGTATGCTGTAGTCCCTGGGTTCACAAATAGGTGGACACGACTGAGTGACTGAACAACGACGACATACAAGTGTTTCTTCTAAAACCCATTTGCTCCTCACCACTATGGTCTGCGGCTGGTACTATTATTATCCCCATCATATCAGAGAGTCCCAACAGGAAATGGGTGGTATGCTCTGAAAAAAGCAGTTGAAGGGCCTGCTGGTGAGAGTGTGATGGGCAGGGAGAAGGGAAAACAGGCAATGGGGGAGCAACTGGGGGTGAGCCAGATGGGGCGTGGCTGCCACCCCTCATTCAGAAGGGGAGGTTCCAGAACCCAGCAGGATCAGATGCTGCAGGAGAGTGAGCAGTGGCCTAGACTGATCCAGCCGTGTTATCCCACGGCCGCACAGGAAGGGACTAAGTACCTTGACATCCCTTGGTTTCCACCCTCCCACATCCTCGTGGTACCTTTCACTGGCCAAAAGGGAAGCCAGGGGTGTCCATTCAGAAAGGTAAGTTTTCCAGGGCACTGAGCAGGGTGGTGACGGATGGTAAGTGGGTCTGGAAGAGCATCAGAAGAGAGCTGACACATGAGTTTATAGATTAGGAAACAGAGATATAGATGACGTAACCTGCCCAAGGTCACAGAGCAAATAAGAGGTGGGATCAAACTGAAGCCCACACAGTATGACTCTGAATCCATGCTCTCAACCACTACGACATGCATCCTAGAACTGATTGAAAAGATTACTGGTTATCCAGCAGCTTTTCCCCCCTGCATCTGACTCAGTCATCCTTCCAGTAATAGACTCCACTTACTCCCACCCAGATTTTCCAGCCTTCTTGGAGCAAGGTATGGCCATCTAACTAGAGTTCAGGTCAAAGGAATGCAAATGAAACAATGTGAGCAGCTTTTAGATTATGCCCTCCACTTTTCCTATCTCTTTCCTATAGACAGGAATGTGGGATGTGATGGTGTGATCTGAAGCAGCCACCTTAGCCCACAGCAGGGAAACTCCATTTGAGGTTATCAAAGGATGACAAAGCCACCATATCAGCGCTGAACTGCTTATGCTCCAAGTGAAAGACAATTTAATGTGTTTCTTGTTTCACTCACTGTTATTTTAGCCTTGGTTGTAGCAGCTGAACCAGTAACTTAAACAATACAAAGACCAGGATGTAGCTCAGTCACTATGGTTAAAGCTGTAAGAGACGTGGCCGGCAGAGATGGTTAGTGATCACCAATGCTAGTGCGCTCCTCTTCTCTCTGGCTGTTACTAGACTACATTTCCCAGCCTCCTTCCATCTGGGTGAGGCTATGGCACTAGCTCCCACCTCTGGAATTGAAGGGAAGGTGAGTGTGTTACCCCCAGGCTGAGACAACCATCGGTGAGTGTACCTTTGTCCCGCTCACCTTATTCAGTTGTCTGCCAAATGTATGTAAAGCATCCAGGGAAGGAATCTGATGCTCTAGAGTAGGATGGATGAAAACAGGAAAGGAGCCTGGGGTTCTCCATGACTACATGGATCAGAGCCCCCCGACAACTCAACACTTGACTACAATACAGGCAACAAACAGCACCTTTATGGTGTTAAGTCACTGCATCTGAGCTTGTTTGTTACAGCAGCAGTTCATCTATCTATCCTGACTATTTTCATACGTCCCAGTTGCTGCACTCTGACAGACTGTAAGGACTATTATCCAGCAGTGCCGTCTCATCCCGTTTTAGGAGGGCAAGGGGGTGGGCTGGCAAACATTCACTGTTTTAAAGAAGTTACATAACTGTTACCAATTATTGTAATAAAGCCCCTACATCCTGCTTGAATAAGGAAGGCAAGAATAGCACAAGAAAACCCTTTCTCATGGTACACTGGCCCTGGGGGCACTGGCCCTGGTCTCTCAAGAATGCTATTCCCATGAACATTCCTTTGGGGACTTAGGAGAGTTCACAGGGTCTGAGCAAAAAAGAGCATCAACTGAACACACTGAGGCATTTCAGAGGGTCAAGAAACCCCAAAGGGCAGAAAATTAGGAAAAGTTAAGGAAACAGTGACCCATCCATGTCCATGTGCTTTTCAGTGGTGAGGGAGTGGACTCTCTTCCATTCTTCCTAATGCCCAAATTTTCTAAAGTAAGCACGTACTACTTTTATACTAAAAAGTGGTTTTAAAATTTCAATTTTTAAGAAACAAAATAAACCGATTAAGCCTAAGGAATGAACAGATGAGAGAGATACAGGTCGAAGGATACAAGTGCCCCAAGGCATTGGTATGACAAACAGACAGTTCCATCTTAAGAATATACAACTATGAAAAGACAAAGCATCTCAGAGGTGACCCTCATTCACTCATTCAATAAGCATTTCCTGTACCAGGTACTGGGCTGGCTGCTAGATCTGCAAAGAAGAATGAAGTGGCCACAACCTCATACAGTAGCTGACAATCCTGGCTACACACCAGAATTACTTGGGATTCAGTTTTTAAAACATACAGTGATAAAATACGGATGCTTAGGTCCACACTCCAGGGATTCTAATATAATTGGTCTGGGTTACGACTTGGTCTTAGGACTTTTAATAGTTCCCCTGATTCTAATGAGCAGGGTGGAGAATCCCTAGGAGCAGGTAACAGATGGACTGAGTGTTGAAGGAAGGGTAGGAGCCAGCCAGGAGAGGAAGAGAGAAGGGGAGGTATTATGTAGCCTGAGCTGCATTTAGACTGTCCTGTTGCTCAATGTAAACAGAAGGTTATGGTGAATGGGAATGATGCAAATGATGGACGTTACCCCATGGGTAACCGAATGTCTATCTTCCAGGTAGTAGGAAGTTGATAAAGGTTATTAGACAGGGGCAGACATGATCACACCTGGGTTCATTCCAACTCTCCATGCATTCTCTCTTACCCTCTCCGATGGCCATCATTTCTACCTACACACGGGGCTATAGAAGGACTATGGAGAGACGATGAGGATTTTGCCTCTAGAAAATGGTACCATCACAAGAGAGATGGCATATTTCTGGACTCTCCATCAGAAGACACCTTCAACACAGCATTCATCTCGAGTTAGACTCCTATTTTCACTGCCTTTTCAAAAATTCCTTTTTGTTTTGTAGAGGGAAACAAAAGTTTATTTTACTCACAGGCCTGAGAAACAGGAAGTGTGACGCACGTCTAGGGGGCACAAGAGATGCCTCAGGGTGGTCAGAGGGCAGAAAGTAGGAGTGTAGGGGAACAAAAACCCCTTTTTGGTTACTTAAATTCATTATGTGATCTTGCTGCAACACTGAGAATAAATGCCCCAAAGCGCTAATCATGGCTTATTTGGAGACTGATAGGAAATTTGGAGTTGAAGCAGTCTACCTATTGCATCACAAGAAAGTAGTGGGACTGTCACTGAAGACCCTGGATGGAACACCATTCCACATGCAGCTCCAAAACAAATCACTAAATAATTCAAATGACCTGATCACCATTTCTGAGCATCTGTTTGAAGAATAAGCAAATTACAGAGGAATTTCTAGAAATAAAAATGGTTTCAGTTAATACGTTGGGACAATTGGTGAGAGCTAGTCCATTCTTCATGCACTGGGAATGTGTCTTTTAACTGAATAATAATAAATTAACAGCCATAAGCACTTCCTGAATATCTGCACATAAAACATGTGGGGCTAAGACTTTACGCACACCATTGACCACAGTCATGCAAGGTCTGCAATTAGGTTGAGAGGCTCAGAGCAGTTTTGTCATCTGCCCAAGGTCACAGGTCAGTGCAGTGATAGAATTCAAACTAAGTCTTCATGGCCTCCCTCCATCTCTTCTCCAGGTCCCTGAGATCCTGGCCAAGGGGTGAATCTGTGCTCTTCTGTGCTTCAGAAAGGATGGCTGCTTGACAAGCTCATCAACTGCTGTAGGGTACTCTTTCCTGCTGTGTGTCTAAGGAAAGCACCGAAAAGTATCACGATTCTTTCCAAGGAAAAAAATGCCAGCTCCCTCTTTGACCTGAATAGCATGGAAACAATGCAGTCTCATCCAATGAGCTGCTCTGTCAGGAAGAGGAAGTCCCTCTGGAGACACCATGTACCCAAGCAGCATGGCACCTGGTGTAAACAATAAACACCCAACAGCCACACGCCTCCTTTGGCTTAAGATTTCAGGAGGCTCGAACTGGGTGATGCCTTAGAGGCTGCTTGGCACAACCCCTGCTTTTCAAAGATGAGAAAACAGACTGGTTAACAGATCTACTAAAGCAGGCAAGGGCTTCCCAGGTGGCTCAGTGGTAAAGAATCTCCCCATCAATGCAGGAGACGCAGAAGACACGGGTTCAATCCCTGGGTGGGGAAGATTGCCTGGAGTAGGGAATGGCACCCCACTCCAGTATTCTTGCCTGGAGAATCGCATGGACAGAGGAGCCTGGCGGGCTGCAGTCCATGGGATTGCAAGAGTCGGACACGACTGAGCACAAGCCTATACTAGGAAAAGCATAGCAGCCAGAAACTTGGTCTCAAACTCTGACTCTGTGTTTTATATTATTTTATATTCTCAATCATCTTGCATCCCAGAGCCCAGGAGGGAACCCCGGGATTCCTGTAACACTCTCACCTCCTCATAAAAAACTGGGCTTTCCCCGCAGAGGAGCTGAAGGGGAAAAAATGCTGCTTTCTGAGTTTCTACTACTAATTTGAAGGGCTCCCCCTACTGATTAGCGCCTCAGCTGGGCGTCCAGTCTGTTAGTCCCAAAGGGAGAGATGAAAACAAATGAGGACCAATCACCTGGGCCTTTCATGTACATAAATCATTCTGCAAATTCAAACCTTTAGGTGTTTATACAGGTGGTTTCTCAGAGCAAGGACTGCTCATTCTGCCATGGCTGACACTTATTTATAATTTAAGAGAACCAAGCAGCTTCTGTCACACCGTGAAGCACCAATGCTGGTGTCATTAACACAATTAAACACAAGTGGAGCAGATCACCAAGAATCTGCCCTCTTCAGAAACTGCTTCATGAAAAGCTACGGTTTAGATGTCATTTCCGTTTCATAAAAAGGCTCACTACAGTGCACCTTCAGAAGCTAGTTTTGTTCATGCATTTAATTCGTGATTCCATTTCCAGAGATGTGATTGCCTCACAACTTGTCAGAAACACATTTTTTGAATAACACAAGGTCCTCTTCCCTGCCTCAGAATGCCTCCCTTGATCCAGACCTATTTTGGGTGCCTGGCTCCTAGAAATGGATGAAAGTCCTTGCTGCGGTGGAATTTAATTCTCTTTAGCCAGCGTGGGTCTTGCCGAGGACACACAGACCAGGAGGAAAGGATGATCAGACACATGGTACCCAAGGCTCGGAGCCTCACTGTGGATAAACATTTTTAAACAGCTGTCATTTCACGGAAGGAAGGCGAGATGTTCAAGCTGGTGATAAAAGAACAGCAGGGACAGACTTGACAGCCCAGATTGTTCTCGGCTTAAGGAAACAGAGACTGAGAAAGAAGAAGAAAAACAAAACCGTCAACCACTAAGCTAGCAAATGAGACTGGGTGGCAGGAATGCTCGGAGGTATCCCGACAACGCAAATGTCCTTCTCTTCACAGGAGGAAGTCTGTCTCTGACAAGTGTGTCCTGGCTCACCCACCACAAATCTACACTTAGAATGACAGGCAGAAGAGGATGAAATGCCCTATTCCCAGACACCTGGAGGAAAAACAGAAGTCAAGGACGATCGCAGCTCCCAGGTCTTGAAATGTAATTACCAGAACGTTTTTGGCCCTGGACTTCATTAAATTCAGGTTAGGGAGTAGCCACACGATGTCCTTCTTGTGGCATTTACCGGCTAGCTGCATCCTTCCAGACAGAATGAGACGGCCTGCTTCCAGGGGCCCGCAGATCAGGAAGTTTGCTGTGGCGCGCTCCTGGGAGCATCACCAAAGACCTGGACACACACACACAGACACACACACAGACACACAGACCCACACACACACGACTCTCCCCGCCCCCGCCCCCTCCAAAGCATACGCTCCAGGAAAAAGCCAGTTCTCACCGCGAAAGGAACGTGCAGCAGGGCAAGAGTCCCCCGGCCAGCCCCTTCTCTCCGCCCCTCGGTCTTGGACCCGGGTGCCCACCAAATTTGCGATTCCCAGGCTGGGTTCCGACAAGAAAAGGCAAAAGGGGTAGACTTACCGAACTCCTCCGGGCTGTAGAGCACGGGAGAGATTTCCACAAACTCGTTGTCTGGAGAAAGAAGAAAAGCAGAAAACAAAAATAGAATCTCAACCATTCAGGGCGAATCGATTAAACATCAGTTACCGCGCAGGTCCCTTAGAAAAGCGCGCGTTTCTCTCTCCCAGGGACGGGAATCCGTGAACCCGGGGCCTCACGGGGTTCCAGATGCCAGATCCACTGGGGGTAAGAAATTGTCAAAGAAACTTGGCGGGGAGCAGTTCGGCCCAGGAACCAAGCGTCTTCTGTGCGCAGGCAGGTGCGCGCCAACTTTCCGTAGGTGCGAGCCCATGGATTCCCCGGCCCGGCGCGCCAGACAGCGACCTCCCCCTCTGTCCTCAGCCCGCGGGGCGCATCGCGGCGAACCCCGGGTCTAGTGTCGACGCCCCGGCCCCCAGGATCCCCAAAGTTTCCTGGCGGGTCCCGGAGGCCCGAGAGCGCGCAACAGCGGCGGCGGCGAGCTCCCTGCGCCCACCCGATGGAGCGCCCGTGCGCATCCCCGCTACCCGTTGCTAGGCGACCGCGGCCTTCACTGTCGGCAGTGGCGCGCGCGCTGCCTCCTGACTCCCGGTGGGAGGGCATCTTCCCCACCCCCACCCTCTCTGACCATTTATGACAAACGAGCGCGTCACCAGTTGTAAAATGATTTCTGCATTTTTGTATTATGTCTGTCCTGTTCCAGTGCTTGGGAAATCGTGTTTTTTTTTTTTTTTTTTTCCCTGTGCTTCTCCTGGAGAGATGCAGGAGTTTCAGAGCTTGAATATTCCCTGCAGCAAGCAATGGTTTCCAACGCCCCCAATCCTCTCCTTTGAACCTGAATTCTGACTCCATTCCAAGCAATATTTCTTCCTTTTAAGAGACTAGCAGGGAAGGTAATATGTCTTCAGTGCACAGGTAGGGAAACTGAGGCTCAGAAGTTAAGTAATTTATGGATGACTGCGCATCGTTGTGATAATGTGTGTGTGTGTGTGTGTGTGTGTGTGTGTGTGTGTGTGTGCGCGCGCACGTGTCAGGAGAGCAGAGCCATATTCCTTCTAATATAAAAAGAGCTGAGCTCTTTTTCTACGTACGGAATGTAGAAACAAAAGTTTGGGTCTGAAAGTTTGAGTTGTAGGTCCTAAAGAAATTCATGTCAAATTGCAGGGATCTCCCTCCCTAGGTCAGTGACCCGAATAACTTGTACAGATGCATTATGTGTGTTCTACCAGGATTGACTGACACCTCACTCAGGAGGGCCCTGGGCTATGGGAATGTGCTCTAAAGATGCTAGGAGGAGGCAGAGGAACGAAGGCGCAGACACAGAAAACGGCTGCCTCTTCTCCATCCCCGTCCTTGGACACTGATAGTTGGAGAGTTAACAGTCTGGGCAATGTCGCGGGGACCTTCTGTAGTCTCAGACTGATCAGATCGCCAGCTGCAGCAGCCCAAGGGCCTACGGACCTGTGCTAAGGTGCTCTCATTCTGTAAACCTCAGTCATCTCTGGGTGTTCTACTGACAGTCTACAATTGACTGTGGAGGGCAGAGAGAAGCCACCCTCTGAGGGCCCACGGAGGCATGGCTGGGGGCCAGGGTGAGACTGTCCTCCTTCCCCACCAGGGTAGCCGTTCTTCTTCGTCTCCCTTTTTTGTTGGCTGCCCTGAGAGTGGCTTGAGGGATATCTCCGTTCCCTGACCACAGCCTGAACCAGGATCACAGCAGTGAAAGCCCAGAATCCTAACCACTAGGCCAGGGAACTCCCCAAAGCAACCGTTCTTGAACTGCCTAACTTATCTCTCTGTCCTCTTCTCTGTTTTCCCTACTCCTGACAATATGAGCTCTGAAATCCAAGAAGTGAATGTGCTTGGATGAATGTTTGCACAGATCAAGACATCCCCTCCCATCTCCTGAAAACCTCCATTTGCCCTCAGGAATTCATGGGCTTCCCTGATAGCTCTGTTGATAAAGAATCTGCCTGCGATGCAGGAAACCCCTGTTCGATTCCTGGGTCAGGAAGATCCACTGGAGAAGGGATAGGCTACCCACTCCAGTACTCTGACCTGGAGAATTCCATGGACTGGATCCCAAAGAGCTGGACATGACTGAGCGCCTTTCACTTTCCTTTTCATTCATGGTTCATCAAAGTTTCTTTCAACTCCTCACTCTGAAGGAAACCCAGCTCTCCTTGAAAATAACAGAGCACATTGTCCACGCCTCTTACTGTAGCCGTCTACAGGCCTCTGTGTTATTCTACCTCATTTCTTGAAGGTGTTGGCATCTGGATCACTGTCACTTTCCCCAATACCATTCCCATGATAATTTTTATTTCCAAATCTACCAGTGGATTCTTCTCATACTCTGGTCTCTCAACTCTTCAATGTCCTTTCCCTTCCTACACCTCTAGCTATCCCAGCTTCCTGCCCTCCTAGTGACACCATCTGCAATCTCAACAGCAAGCATTCCACTCTCCTATCACCATCACCCAGCCTTCCAAGTCTTCCAGCTTATTCTTCCTGTTATCCTCACCCAGTGTCTCCTTGACCCCAACAGCTCCTGTAATTTACTGATCCTGTGAACTTTTCTGTGTCCCTTACTCTCCCTCTTGACATTCCTTCCTCTTTTAACCACCCTAGTTTCTAGGTTTACTATTATCATTTCTCTTATATATGCCCTAAAATCCACCTCTCTCTCTGTCTACTAAGTCTTTGGGAAAACCGTACCCCTGATAAAATCTATTTCTTCATCTTGTCTCTGCCAGCACCCAGTGAAACATGATTAGAGAAGCATACCATCTTGCTGACTGGTCTTATTTTCAATATGTGACCACTAATCTCAAGTGGGAAGGAAATGGCAAGCCACTCCAGTATTGTTGCCTGGGAAATCCCATGGACAGTGGAGTCTGATGGGCTACAGTCCCTGGGTGGCAGAGAGTCGGACACCACTGAGCACAACCTTGAGTGGACATCAGTGCAGCCCAGCAATCGCTCTCCGTTCACCTGGTTTGCTTACTATCCTGCTCTCTTGTCACTATGGATGAACCATCCATTGTCCAGCTAAGGCCAGCTCCTCCATTGTGTGTCAGATCCTCCGTGCCCTCTGACATGGGTTTCCCCCGCCTTTCTTCTCTAAGTTGGTGTTTTCCTCTCTTCTGGATCATTCCCATCCATAGACAAATATGCCACTGTTTCTATCTTTAAAAAATCTTTTCCAACTCTACCTCTCTTCCAATTACCGACCTCAAGTCTCAGTGGCAATTTACAACAAAATTCATCAAAGAATTGTTTACACTCATTATTTCTACCATCTTCCTTTAATCTTAAAGGCAAACAGGCTTCTAGTTCATCACCCTTCCAGAGAAGCTCTTGTCAAGGTCAAGACTGACCTTGGCATTGCCAAATTCCAACGGTCAGTCCTTGATCTGAGTAGAAGCCTTTGACTCCCTGATGTCATGAGGAGGTGAGCTCAGGTGGCCTGTTTGCAGGACTAGTCACCTCCGATTCCCCATTGGATCAGGAGGCAACTAGCCTTTGCATTCCAAGAGAGACAGTCTACAGAGGTCTTTGGTATGAGAGCCAAGGTCTAGTTAGGGGTCAACCTGACCTTGACTCTAATACCAGTTCTACTATTAACCAGTAGTTTAATTTCTGCTAACCTTAGTTTTCTATAAAAATGGAGATAATTATTGTACCTAACTCATAAGGTTGTAGCAAGAATGCGATAAACTACAGCATTTAGAGCCTGTAGAATAGAGACTGTCACATTGTGAAAGTCAAGTTCATGTTAGTTATTATTAGATAGTATGCTCTTTCACAGCTTCAGAAAATGGAGATCTTTTCTCTTCTTCAATGACTTCGAGTTACTGAAAGGAATCACTAACCACAGATTATGCTTCCAATTAAAGGCAGTGTACATGGTCCCATCTCTTAGTTTGCTTTCTAAGAGTTTCCTTGAAAGTTGGTTATGTGGAATTAGGCTCAGGCATTCCCCATAGGAAGAGCATTACAAATATTCTACCAGGTGATTAGGTTCCAGAGCCTGCCAGATTGTTCGAACTCACAATGGACTCCCTTTCAATTTGTTTGCTATAAATGGATGACTCATAAACTAAGAAATTTTCTTACAGCCCTTCAGTTATTTAAATTTCCTAATCAGCTGAAAGTTAATGAAAAAATATTTTTCTTGTTTTAATATTTGTTGTTGACAATTTTTCTGAAATATATGATTCCAATTTTCTATCTTAGGAAGCAAAGCAGAGCAAACAATAACATTTCCTGTTAGTCAAACAGTATTTATGGGGAAGTACCATGCTTCTCTGGTGGTTCAAATGGTAAAGAATCTGCCTGCAATGTGGATTCCATCCCTGGGTCAGGAAGATCCCCCGGAGAAGGGAATGGCAGCCCACTCCAGTGTTCTTGCCCAGAGAATTCCATGGACAGAGGAGCCTGGGAGTCTACCATCCATGGGGTTGCAAAGAGTCAGAAACAACTGAGCAACTAAGCATACACACCATGCTTCCAGGATGGGAAGCAATGCATCTGCGAGGCAATTCAGATACAACAGTGGTCAGAATAGGTTCCTGTCCTCATGTTGCTCACCTTCCAGTAGGTTCAGAAGACCTTCCTAACCTTAGGCAACATCTCAAATACCTACCCATAATTGATTGTTATAGGCCTCTTATAAAGAAATGGTTCTGCAAATAAGTTAATCAGTACCATTTTTCTAGATTCATATATATGTATTAATATACAATATTTGTGTTTCTCTTTCTGACTTACCTTACTCCACATGACAGGTACCATTTGCAGGACAGGAGCAGAGATGCAGATGTAGAGAACGAACAGGTGGGCATAGCGGGGGCAGGGAAGGGTGGGGCAGACTGGGAGCGTAGCGTTGACGCATGCCCCCCAGGTGTAAGTAGACAGCTAGTGGGAAGCCACTGTGTAACACAGGGAGCTCAGTTCTGGGCTCTGTGATGACCTAGAGGGTGGGATGGAGGGAAGAGGCTCAAGAGGGAGGGATGTGTGTGTACATATGGCTAAGTCAGTTTGTTGTATGGCAGAAGCTAACACAACATTGTAAAGCAATTACAGGAAGTGAAGGTGAAAGTCGCTCAGTCGTGTCCGACTCTTTGTGACACCAAGGACTATACAGTCCATGGAAGTGTCCAGGCCAGAAGGCCGGAGTCAGTAGCCGTTCCCTTCTCCAGGGAATCTTCCCCGTACAGGGCTCAAACCCAGGTCTCCCACATTGTAGGTGGATTCTTTACCAGCTGAGCCACAAGGGAAGCCCAAAGCAATTATACTCCAATATAAAAAGAAATTGTTCTGCTGGGAAGTTATAAAAGAGAGTACACAATATTATAGGTTGGAGTCTCAGTTCTATCAAATTATTAGGGGAGAAATCACAGGGTTGTTACTAGCTCTCCCAGAGCTTCAGTTTCCTGGCAATAATACTTAATACAGTACTGCCGGGAGAAGCTGAGCCGGTTAAGTGTGAAATAGACCAAGCACAGTGCTGGACACTGTGGTTGCTGAGGAAGGAAGCTTCCTTTCTCTCCCCCACAGAAGGCTTGGGCATGCTGGAGGCCCCTTTTTTTTTTGACTCTCCTAGTGGGGCTTCCCTTGTAGTTCAGTCGGTAAAGAATCCACCTGCAATGTAGGAGACCCGGGTTCAATACCTGGGTCGGGATGATCCCCTGGAGAAGAATGTGGCAACCCTCTCCAGTATTCTCACCTGGGAAACCCCATGGACAGAGGAGCCTGGCGGGCTACAGTCCATGGGGTCTCAAGAGTCAGACACGACTTAGCCACTCAACCACCACAGAAGGAGAGTGGGCTTCCTGCTGCTATGGCCTCTAAAGACAGGGAAGTAATCTCTGATTTTATTTCTCGGGCAGCAATTATTAGAAAGTGGGGCATGTGGAGAGAAAGCAGCAAGAAGGAAGTATTTCTGAGGCTCAGGGTGAGTTATTTCTGGGACTCAGGTTTTTCATTGAAACAGAGTACAGCAGGGGCTGACGGCTAATACCCACTCTTACTATCACCCCCTGCATCGTGAGTTGAACAGACTTATGGGAGCTAACCTGGGAACCCAACCCCTAGCTTTAATATTTCTTCATACATATAAAGTTAATAATATATAATTCATTAATATTAATAATTTTATATAACATATCAAACTTTAAATATTTTAAACTAATTTTATTACATAAGCAAATAATATATATTCAAGGGGAAAGAAAAGGACATTTTGTACCCATGGGTATAAACTGCGAAAATGGAAGTCCGCTTTGCTATCCTTTCTCGATTTCCATCTGCAAACTGAAATACCATCCACAGCTTCTTGTGTGCTCATCAAGATTGCTTTTTAGGCATATTCAAACATGTTTATGAATTATTGAAGCAAGTTAGATATCCTATGATGGCTCCTAAATGAAAGACAGTGCATTTCTACATGATATCTTGGTCCAACCCCAATCATAAACTGAGGTATGACTATTTTCTGGGCAAGAAAGTGTATAAGTGTATAAACAAATCTTCGGGAAAAAGTCTTATCAACTGTTATGTATAGAACAGTGATATCTTGAGCAGTATGCAGGCATTACAAGGGTTCTACTTCAGTTATCCTGGAAACTCACTAAGCAGAGCTCTCATCCCTCCACCCAGGAGCTGTGCTCATGTAGCAACATGGAACATAATGCTAAAATCAAAGGAATTCTTTGATCCATTTTTCTAGAGCTAAAAGCACTGGAAAATGCTTTTGGGGGTGTTTCTAGCAAAGCAGCCATCACTGATATCCTGCATGGTGGGCATGACGGCAGCTGTGTACAAGCCCCGTGCCCCCAGGAGGCTGGGGATGCCAGCAGCACCTGGCTGGCCTTTCCTGCGGTGGGGCCAGGGCCTGCCTTGCTGCAGCGCTGCTTGGAGCAGAGGCCACAGGGAGGGCCAGCCTAGGTGGGCTGCTTTGATACCACAGGCCCCTTGGTCAATGGAGAAAAGGAGGAGATGGGCCTCCTACAGGAGGTGACTTCTTCCCCCAAGAGATGGATGAGAGGTCTAAATGCCACCCTAGCGGGGACTTCCCTGATGATTCAGTGGTTAAGATGCCACGCTTCCAATACAGGGGATGCAGGTTTGATCCCTGGTCGGGGAACTAAGATCCCATATACCCTATGATGCCACCAAAAACTTAAAAACAAAAAGTTAAAAAGAAAAAAGAAAAAGCCACATAGGGAAAAGGTTATTTTTCGGCCAAGGTGTGCTATCAATTCCCTTTGCAAGAAAAAGCTGCATGGATGCTGTAGCCACAGGCTAGGATCTGTGCACAGCCTTCCCGATCCTGACCCCTGGGAGGTCACCGATTTCAAGCATGAAAGACAAGGAGGAGAGAGCTAAACCTTCCCTCTGCCTCCCTCTCCTCCCTGGCGTTGCCCTTGGCTCACCTTCTCTGCAGGTAGCCTTCTGTCTCCTGGAGGCTCTCTGCTAGTTAAATGCAGAAAGGAGTGGAGATGCGAAGCTTGCCCCTGTTCCCCTCTCCACCCTGGGGAGCGAGGGAGAAACTGATTTAGGAGAGAAGAGAGAGGCCGTGGCTGCCTGGTCTGGTCTGACTCTGCTGTTATCCTGTCTCTGCATGCATCCTCATGGGACAAGCGGACAGAGGACAGCAGGGACATATATGCACCCACCCATAGGGTTTCATCAAAGAGAATTTTCATTTAATTGGTCTCAGCATTAGCTCCAGGGCTGAAATGGCCCAAAGGACATCTCTCTTCCCTTAGGGTTTAATATTCTTTTCTTTAAGCACAACCCCAATGTTTTTTTTTTTTTTTTTTAATAATCCTTGATGAAAGGCAGAAAGAAATCATAGTTGCTTCGTTCCCTTTAAATGAAAATCAAGCCTCAGAGAATGCTTTAAGTGTTTGATACTGTCCAGAAGAAAGAAATGGCCCTAATGGAAGAATTGTGGTTGTCTGCGTGCTAAGTCACTTCAGTCATGTCCTGCTCTGCGACCCTATGGACTGTAGTCTGCCAGGCTCCTCTATCCATGGGGTTCTCCAGGCAAGAATGCTGGAGTAGGTTGCCATGCCCTCCTCCAGGGACTCTTCCCCATCCAGGGTTCAAACCCATGTTTCACATCTCCTGCATTGGTAGGCAGGTTTTTGATTTTTTTTTTTAAACCACTAGTGCCACCTATATGTCACTATATGTCACCTGAAAAGAAAAAAAAAATCATTATTCTTACAGAAACAATGCAAGCCAAGAGATGATATGGTACTAAGTCTGACAGGAAGACAAGATTCATTTTGGTAAAAATGCTAAGTATGTTCTCTGAACAATTCAAATACCAATGCAGTAGATGCTACTAACAACAGCGAAGTGTTTTATGAAGTGTATGAACTTGGATCCATCCAGCCCACCTCCCACCCCCAAGTAACACCCCCTGTTATCAACTATGGAATAGAGGTGAAGATTTAAAAGACTCTTCACTCAGCATCATATCAAAGGAAATGAACTCTGGCTGAGCCAAGAAGCGACTAGAAGGTATATGTGGCCATGACTCAGAATAAACCTTTCCAAAAATACACACAGAAAAAGGTCCCTGCAGAGGAAAATCATACACTTCCAGCTTGCATTCAGTTGGATCTATTGAGTGAAGTCAGACAAAATACTTTGTGTTAAGATGAAAGGTAAAAACATTTGGTGTCATTGAAATCTATAACTAAACCATTATAAGTGATGTGAGTTTCTGCTGACATGCAGAGACCATCCTCATCTCCCAGTTTGGACTGAGGCCTGCGAGGGAATCACTTCTTTCAGATGCTGCAAATAGAGTCTACCTGGTGCACAAGAGCCTCTCTTTTTTTCCCACATTAAAATGGTTTTTCCAAGAAACTGTGGCCTTAGCAGTGTAGGTGCTGAAAGGAGAAGCAGAAGCTTGAGTTCTCGCCTTAGTTTTGCCACTAAATCTTTGACAAGTCTCCAGACCCGCCTAGCCTATGATCTCCTCTGTAAAAAGAACTGATGTTTATGACACTTGTTAAAACAAATGCCAATAGGAGACCAGGGATGACAGATTATGTTGTATCAATCTTTTTACCACCCTGTATGCAAGAGAAACAGACACAAAGCTCAACTATACCCAACATATACTCAATTTTAATTTTATAAAATAAAATAATTTTTTTTTTAAAAAAGAAATAGGACTTCCTTGGTGGCCCAGCAGTTAGGAATCCAGTTGCCAATGCAGGAGACACGAGTTCGATCCCTGATCCAGGAAGATTCCACATGCTGTAGGACAACTAAGACCACGTGCCCACGCTGCCACCGTGAGAAGTCCTCACCCTGCCATTAGAAAGCATCCCCACTCACCCAAACTAGAGAAAGCAGGCAGAATCCTCCTGGGCATGTTTCATGGAGTGCTGCCTTCAGGTGGTCTAATTCAGAGCAGTGCTTATTGGAATTAATCATTTGGTTCGATCCCTCATCCAGGAAGACGCCATGTGCGGCAGGGCAGCTAAGCTGGTGGGCCACAGCTACTGAGCCCACGTGCCCTAGAGCCCGTGCTCTGCAATAAGAGAGACCACCGCAGTGAGAAGTCCACGGACTGCTGCTGGAGAGTAGTCCCTGCTCACTGCAGCTGCAGAAAGCCCACACACAGCAACAAAAAGCCAACACAGCAAAAGTAAGCAAATAATAATTTGTTTGTTTTAAGAAATAGACACAAAGGATCAAGCTTCCTAGAAAGGTGATGCTGCCCCCTTGAAACTGACAGGGAAGTGAACTGGATGGAGCAGAGCCCTGGAGAACAAAGACCTAAGTGTGACTGTGAGCGCTAGTGTTGTTTGCCGTGCAGGCTGGACTTTGTATTTGTGTCTTCACAAGCCTCAGTTTCCTCATCTGCAAAATGGGGGTAATAATAACTGCTTGAAGAGATTTCAGGGAGGATGTGAACAAAATGAAATAATGTTCACAGCAGTGCTTGGCACCCAGACCACACTCGGAAAAATGTCCTTCCTCCCTGCAGGAGGGAAGTCCGCCCCTTCCTGTTTTTATAACCAGAGTGGGAAACAGCGCCAGTGAATTTCTAGACACACCTGGCTCCGGCTGCCAGGTTTCCCACACTTCCTGCCTCTTCCCTGATGATAAGTTTAAGCAGGTTGGGTCCCCTGGGGAGAGGGAATGACATCAGGGTTCCCAAACAGCTGAGTGAGCACACATGTAACAGGAAGACGTGTTTTATAGATTCATGGAGAAGGGCTGCGGACACCTACCCTCCTGCGCCAAATCCCCATATGTCTGACGGGGCAGCTGGCGAATCAGAGGAGCCCGCGGCGTGCCAGTCAGAACCAGGGCTCTGGCCCCCTTCTGTTTTGTGTGTCAGGCCTTGCATTTGATTTCATTTGGAAAATGTGTTCCAGGCCTTTAAAATAAATTTGCATAACCACTGGCCCAGGCGCTTGAGGGGATTTTAAGAGTGTAGGCATTGGGAGTGGCAGAGGGACTTTCATGGAGAAATTCTGTATCTCCCCCAGACATCCTGGGCTCTTCCTAGCCAGCTTTCCGGGAGGTTGACCCACCCTCATGGCAACCAAGATGCCCAGATGTTTCATGGAACTGGCCTTGCCTCCAGGCCCATGACTCACCAGGATGACTGAGCCTCCCTGGCAGATAACATGGTTCTCAAAGGACTCTGTGAAGCCAAGAATAAGATCTCAAGGCCTGGACACTTTCAGGACTTTCCCTGGTAGCTCGCTAGAAATGTAAACCCCATTAGCCCACAGTGAGCCTCTGAGATGGAGCAGCTGGCACTGGCCAGTGTTGGGAGAGGGAGGACATGGGGTAGGGGGTGGAGGGAAGATGGTCCAAAGCAGGTGGATCGAGGCCTTGGCAACGCATTAGCTTAGGTGGCCATCGGTGGCTCTTGGATGGTAATCCACACGTTGCGACAGCACTGTTGGTTTTCTGGCCTTGTTAAGAGCTAGTTCTCTTTTCTACTGTGACAACCAAATAAGCAGCAAAAAAAAAAAAAAAAAAAAAAGTCTGTAACTGGGCCCCCAGAGCCTTTAATTGAGAAGGCAGAGTAGCTAGTTTTGAAGGGTGAATCGTCAGGCAATAAGTTGGCACAGCTAAGTGTTAGGCAGACCTCCGTTCAAATCCCTACATTGCCCATGACCTTGAGCAAGTTTCCCAGCAGCTTCAGGCTCATTTTTTTTCATTCACAAAAGGAGAATAAGGTTGTTGTGAGAATGAATAGTGATGGTCTTTATCTATACTAAAAAAAGGTGTAGTGTCATGTCTGGTGTAAGGTATCTATCTAATGAGGGATTACAAATATTTTTTTTGTAATTCATCCAGTTCTGACTTAAGTCCGGCACAGAAGTCTCCCACTGTGCAAGTTTGTTTCTGAGTGTTCCTGAGGTGAGTTTCCTCACCTCATTTCAACATTTCACCATATTTCCATTTTGCCACCCTACTTAGTCCTCTTAGGACCTGCATCCTTCCCCTGAACCCTGGCCTAGGCCTCTGGTGGTGGTGGTGGTTTAGTTGTTAAGTCTTGTCCAACTCTTGAGATGCCATGGACTGTAGCCCACCAGGTTCCTCTATCTACAGGGCTTTCCAGTCAAGAATACTTAAGTGGATTGCCATTTCCTTCTCCAGGAGATCTTTCCAATCCGAGGATGGAATACGGGTCTCCTGCACTGCAGGCAGATTCTTTGCCAACCGAGATACCAGGGAAGCCCAGCTTAATCCAGCCTGAGAACCCCCCTAATCCAGCCGCTCATGAGGACTTTCACATTTCAGCATACTGCTTCCTTGTGAGGGTGCTTCACCTCCACATGACAACACAACCACACTCTGTCTGGACACCTCCAACATCACAGACTGTCTGAACTGGGGCCCGATAACACAGTATCATCTACCCATCCAAGCCAAGCTTTTCCATCAGCTCCAGAGGCTCATCACTTAACCAAGAGCAGTGCCTCTCTGTCAGGCAGATCTAGACACAGGGCTGGTTCCCCTTCCTACACGCCAGCTGCATCTCCAAAGACTGTAGGTACATGATGTGGTGAACTGAAGGAGATGTGTGGTAATGCTTGGAACTGCTCACAGTAGAATTTCTAGCCACCCCTTTGTCACTGTGACCCCTGAGGCTTCTTTCTGCTCTAAACTTCTATGATGGATGATGAAGACAAACCATACCTATTTAATTCTCTCTTATGCCATCCAGCTTTGGTGAACAAAGGGGTCACTGAGCAAAACGCTCTAGGTGTGCCGAAAGCAAGGTGAAGTGATGCCAGAAGCAGTTGTGCAGTGCATCGGGCTGCCACAGTCAATAAACGTTCTCAATGACCCCAGAAATATGCAGGGGACCTAGTCTCAGCCATCATTTGTTCATACATCCATTCATTCATCAAGCCACCCAGCCAGCCAGCCACCAAGTATGTATCAAGTATTTGCCAGGCTGCTTGTGGAAGGGATGCAAAGGCAAATAAAACAAGACATCCGCCCCTGAGAGGCCCACAGGTCATCTAGGATGCAGACAGTGACAATACAGTGTAGCAACTCTGTGACGTGGAAAGCTGCCAGTTCTGTGGCAGCTCTGAGGACGGACTCCTCATTCAGATTAGGATGGGGGTGGATGGGTGAAGAAACCCCAGAAGAGACGACTGAAGCTGGAGCTTCAGAGATGAGCAGGACCTGGCTGGGTAGAAGGTACATACTAATGACAGTCTTTGCAGAGGCTCACAGGTGTGTGAGGGCATGAGGTACTCAGGGATCCAGGGGGAAGTAGATACAGTGATGAGGAAGGGCTTCGTGTTTAGTGAGGAGCAGCAGGAGATGAGTCTAGAGAGGCAGGCAGAGGTTAGAGCAGGAAAGGAAGGCTGTGTATGGAGCTGAGGAGGTTCAACTTTGTGCCATGGGCTGTGAGGAGACATGGCTTAAGAACCTCTAAAAAGTGGCTCAGGTGGCAATGTGACAGGGTGTAGGAGTGAACAGCGATTGGTTTTTGTCTGGACTGCATCCAAGTTTCTTCTCTCACAACCTAAAGCTTCCCTTTGGGGGAACTCCCACTGTGTGCAGTTGTCTTGGTTGGAAGTTATACCCTGATGCAGTGCAAAAGCTAAGCAAATGCTTATTGCTGTCTAAGTTACCCCATTTTAGAGATGGGGCACAGTAGAGAGTGTAGTCTGGTGATTTCTGTGCCTATCTTACTCTCTTTCTTATATTCCCAGTGCTTGGCACATAGTAGCTGCTCAATATTAATTGAGTGAATGAATAAACAACAGCACATGAGAGGCATACCATTTCTAAAAACATCGTGTGAATGCATTAACTTCAGTGGCCTCTGTTTCCCCATCCACAGATTAGCTGCTTCCAAAGTGGGTCCCCATTAGATCTGGGGGACGGGCAATGGGGCAGACCTTGGACCTGACAGAGGACCACTTCCCTGTGTCAAGGGTATGATTTTGACACCTATATGCTCCATGCCAGGACAGTAACAGCGTCCCAAACTTAACACTGAGTTGCGTTAATCAGCTGCTAGGATGTGGACACAGAAGGAAGGTGAGCCCATCTATTCTGGTTATACCGGTTGCATTATTCCCAGTCTTAATCTTTGCAGGGCTGTGGAGAGAAGATGAAAGAGGAGGAGATGGGAGACAGAAAAGAAAATAGTGCTTGGCATGTTAGGTGCTCAAAGCTGTGTGACCATCTTCCCAGCCAGCTAGGGCAAGGGCTCAGTCAATGACAGCTTACATTACTTAACAGTGCTCATCGCAAACCTCCAAGTAGGCATTCTTACTCTCATGTTAAGGCTGAGGAAACAATAGATTTTCTTAAGGCCCCATAGCGTATAAAGAGAAAATTCTGTATCTGAACCTGGGTCTGTCTGACTCCAAAGTCCATGCCTTTGCCTCTCCACCCAGCTGCTTTTGAAAAGGCAGATAGCACTTGGCACATACTGTGAACAGCTGGGTTGACCCAGTGAGTGCATGAGTCAAAGAGGACCGCGTGTATCTGGGACAGTAAAAGCAGCCATACCCCCTCTGGTGTTGGCAAAATGATGAACTCCAGCGTGAGACAGCCAGGTTCCTTCCTCCAGAGGCCATTTTTCACTAAGGTCCATGGTTCCCGCAAGTTTCTTGTATGTGCAGCTCTCTCATCAAACGGAATCTCCTGAAATAATGAGCACGAAAAAATGGAGATAATTGACTACTGATACTCTGCTAGGGAGGGAACATGTTCTTTTTTTTTTTTTATTAGATGGAGGCTAATTACTTTAAATATTGTAGTGGTTTTTGAAAGAAGTTTCTCGTTTATTATGTCTCTTCAGCATGTGAAGATTGTTGTCAAGATTCAGGCATTCATAATAGCCAAGACAATTCCACTTCTGGGCATATATCCAGGAGAAAACTTTTAATTCTAAAAGATATACACACTCCTATGTTCATAGCGGCTCTATTTACAATGTCCAAGACATGGAAGCAACCTAAATGTCCTTTGACAAATGAATGGATAAGAAGTGGTACATATATACAATGGAATATTACTCAGGCATAAAAGAGAGTGAAATAATGCCATTTGCAGCAACAGGGATGCAACTAGAGATTCTCATACTAAGTGAAGTATGTCAGAGAGAGAAAGACAAATGCTATATGATATCACATATATGTGCAATTTAAAATATGACACAATTGAAGGTATCTATGAAGTTGAAACAGACATAGAGGCATAGAGAACAGACTTATAGCTGACAACAGAGGAGGGTCATGGGGGATGGACTGGGAGTGGAGTTGGTAGATGCAAACTATTACATAATTACATATAGAACAGAAAATGGACAAACAACAAGGTCCTAATGCATAACATGGGGAACTATATTAAGGGACCTGGGATAAACCATAGTGGAAAATAATATATAAAAGAATATATATATATGTATATATATGTGTGTGTGTAACTGAGTCACTTTGCAGTACAGCAAGAATTAACACAACATTGTAAATCAACTATGTGTGTGTGTACATGCACATGTGTGTGTGTTAGTCGCTCAGTCGTGTCCGACTTTTTCTGACCCCATGGACTGTAGCTTGCCAGGCTCCTCTGTCCATGGGATTTTCCAGGCAAGAACACTGGAGTGGAATATTCCCTTCCCCTAGGGATCTTCCTAACCCAGAGATTGAGCCCAGGTCTCCTGCGTTGCAGGCAGATTCTTTGCCATCTGAGCCACCCATACTTCAATAAAATATAAAAATTAAAAAAGATTCAGACATGGTCTGAGTGTGAGATCTTCAACAAGTCTAATCGAGTCAAAAAACCATGGTTCCCCTTTTCATTCAGTTAGCATGTTTATGGAGCAACTATTGCATTCAAGGCCTTGAGCAAGGAAATTACTGTATTTAGTTCTGCATGTTTTATAGAATCCTAGAACTTCAGGATAGGATAACAGTTTCATTTAAAAAAACTAAGTATATACTTCTATATGTGACTAAAAAACAGACTGGAAAAACTGAACTAAACTTTGGAGGTAAATCCCATCAGATTGGAAATATGAGTACTTCCCATGATAATGGAAATATGAGTACTTCTCATTTTCTTGCTAATCTTCTGCATTTTCCATAATAGACACGGCTGAATAACTGGAGGTGACTGATGGACCTAATCTGTGAATGCAGCCATTGGGACAGTCACCAGGGCAGAAACCCTATCAGCCTCATTAGGATGGGCCCTGGTGATCACCAGCTGCAATCAGAGCAGCTGGCTTCCTTTGGTCTCAAGAATGTTGTTCACAGTTGCCCTGCAGGTTCCTTCACTGCCAGTCTGTCTGAGGACAAGGCAGACTGATGTGATGGGTTTTGGCCATCTGCCTAGAGAAGGGTGGTACTCCTAGAAAGTTGCAACAAACATCCACAAGTCTCTAGTCAAATACCAGGAAGCACCAAAGATTGTACTGTACTTCATTGGGTCCTGGCTTACTAGGGATTTGTGTTCAATCCAAGCACCCCAAAATTTTAGAGGGGAATTCTAGACCAGAATGGGTATATCTTAATACCATAGGGACAACACTGGATTTATCAATAAATTCAGATTTTAATGCTGACACTGGCACTAACTGGGTGACTTTGGGCAAACCCATTTATGCTCTTGAGGCTTAATTTCCTCAACTTCAAATGAAGGAATTGGGATTAGATGATGTCAAAGGTTTGTGCAGTCTATAATACTATGCTTTTCCATACAAAGGTCACCAATCCAATCACATTAGTAGGCTGAGAAAGCTGTCTTTGGAACAAGATGGGTGCTCTGGGCAAAACTAAAAACATGTTTGGAACAGAAATCCAAACCTGGGCCATGATCATACCAGTTTCTTGTTCAATCACTAAGTTATGTCCAACTCTTTGCAATTCCATGGATTGCAGCATGCCAGGCTCCCCTGTCCTTCACTATCTCCCTGAGTTTGCTCAAACTCATGTCCATTGAGTTGGCGATGCCATCCAACCATCTCATCTTCTATCACCCCCTTCTCCTTTTGCCTTCAATCTGTCCCAGCATCAGGATCTCTTCTAATCAGTTGGCTCTTCACATCAGGTGGCTAGAGAATTGGTGCTTCAGCTTCAACATCAGTCCTTCCAATGAATATTCAGGACTGATTTCCCTTAGGATTGATTGGTTTGATCTCCTTGTAGTCCAAGGGACTCTCAAGAGTCTTATCCAGCACCAGTTTGAAAGCATCAATTCGTTGGCACTTAGCCTTCTTTATGGTCCAACTCTCACATCCATACATCACTACTGGAAAAACCATAGCTTTGACTATATGTACCTTTGTCAGAAAACTGATGTTTCTGCTTTAATACACTGTCTAGTTTTGTTGTAGTTTTCTTTCCAAGGAGAAAGTACTTTTTAATTTCATGGCTGCAGGTCATACAGGTATCATCATTTAATCAAATAAACTAAATACTCAAAAGTCTTATATCTTTACCAATTATAAAATAACATTAATAATAATATTACTCCTTTAAAAGCAACATGTATTTATCATACACTGTTCACTCAAAATCATTTTATTAATCTTGAGAAGTGAGTTGGAGATTATAATAACTTTGACAAAAATGGAACTTTACTAAATCGTTGGAGAAGGGTTTTCAAAGTAGATTCTTCATCTCTCTTGGTCCAGTGGCCTAGATACCCACTTCCCTTCTCCAGGGGATCTTTCTAACCCAGGGACTGAACCCAGATCTCCCACATTGCAGACAGATTCTTTATCATCTGAGCCACCAAGGAGGGGGGTGGAGTGGAAGAAACCCACTAGACCCCAGGAAAGAGATTTGTAAGGTGCTATCTTCTGGATGAGGGAGGTTAGGCTCTCACACCCATACATTTTATTTTATTAATCTGAACTACATAGGTTCATGTTGAGTGTTTTATTAACTTCAACTTGAAAGCCCTGCTGATTTCTCTGATGCTTGAATTTCACACCTCAACTTGGGAAAGTCAAACACATAATGTGAAATGAAATTGCATCAAACACAAGTATTTCAAGGAAGACTGATCAGTCGCATCTGTTCCTGAAATTCTAAAACCATAACATCAGTCACAGGAAGCCCCAGAGCTGCTCACAAAACTCTGGAGGCTAGTGGATATTTTCCTAGCTTCTGGCCATGTAAGACCACTTATTCAGAGTTTTCTATAAAATGTTTAATCTGTAGCCAAATCAAAATTCTATCGAGGACCAAGTCCATGTAAAAGAAGCTAAAAGACAAAAAAAAAAAAAAATTAATGCAAGCATAGGAATAAGAAGTGAAGAAAGTTTTCTGTAAAACAGCACATGGCAGCTCAAACAATAATACATATGATAAGGTGGAGTAGAGGGCATGAGTGGGAAAGTACTGAGAGCTAATTCTGACTTTGAGAAGCTCTTTCTTTTCAAAGAGATAGCTGTACACCCATGTTCACTGATGCATTGTTCACAATAGCCAAGATATGGAAACAACCTATGTGTCTTGTCAGTGGATGAATAGATAAAGATGTGGAAGATACATACAGTGAAATTTTATTCAGCTGGGGCCTCCCTGGTGGCTCAGTGGTAAAGAATCTGCCTGCAATGCAGGAGACCCAGGTTCAATTCCTGGGTCAGGAAAATCCCCTGGAGGAGAACAAGGCAACCCACTCCAGAATTCTGGCCTGGAGAATCCCCATGGACAGAGGAGCCTGGCGGGCGGCAGTCCATAGGGTTGCACAGAGTCAGACATGACTGAAGAGACTTAGCGTGCGCGCGCGCGCACATACACACACACACACACACACACACACACACACACGCAATTCAGCCATAAGAAAGAAGGGAAGTTTGCCATTTGCAACAGTACGGATGGACCTGGAGGGCATTGTGCTCGGTGAAATAAGCCAGACTGAGAAAGACAAATAGTGCATGCTATCATGTACATGTAAAATCTAAAGAAAAAATAAAAAGAACTCATAGAAACAGAGAGTAGAAAAGGCAGTTGCCAGGGGCAGGATGGCAGTGGAAACAGGAAAAGTTTGGTATAAAGGGTAGAAGTTTCAATTATAAGATCAACAAGTTCTGAGGATCTAATTGTATAACACTATGACTATAATTGATAACACTCTATTGTATAATTGAAATTTTTTAGAAGAGTTGAATTTAAATGTTCTCACTGAGAGAAAAAATAAGATAAATATGTGTGAGATGATGGATGTGTTTACTAGATGGGAGAAGCATTTCACAATGTGTACATTATATATATATAAAATCATCATGATGTACACTTTAAATGTCTTCCAATATTATTTGTAAATTATACCTCAATAAATCTGAAAAAATTAAAATAATAAATAGCAAAAAATGGGGAGAGAGACAGAAAGAAGAACTGAGCAGAGCTGGACACTGGAGTCTATGGAATACTGGAGTACTTTGAGCATAATATTGATATTTAATAAATATTGAATGATTCAGTTCAGTTCAGTCACTCAGTCGTGTCTAACTCTTGCGACCCCATGGACTGCCACATGACAGGCTTCCCTGTCCATAATCAACTCCCGGAGTTTACTCAAAGTCATGTCCATCAAGGCGGTGATGTGATCCAGCCATCTCATTCTCTGTCGTCCCCTTCTCCTCCTGCCTTCAATCTTTCCCAGCATCAGGTTCTTTTCCAATGAGTGAGTTCTTCACATCAGGTGGACAAAGTTTCGGAGTTTCAGCTTCAGCATCAGTTCTTCCAATGAATATTCAGGATTGATTTCCTTTAGATTTGACTGATTTGATCTCCTTGCAGTCTAAGGGACTCTCAAGAGTCTTCCAACACCACAGTTCAAAAGCATTGCATGAATGAATAAATGATAATGGCCAGTGTGGGTAAGGACCCCAGTCAGATATTGTATCCTATTAAGCTCCCAAAGGCAACCTATCTACCCCAAGAGAGGGTGTGAAGCCAAATGGACCTTTGGGCTTGAGTTTAGGGCTTAGGTTCTCCAACCACCAGAACTCTTTTTGGAGCTGCCTCTAGAGCAAGCCACCTCCCCAGCTGCCTGAGGGATCTTAATTCCCAAGCAGGGATTGAACCTGGGTGCTGGCAATGAAAGCACCAAGTCTTAATCACTGGACAACCAGGGAATTCCCTGGTTATCCTTGGTTAGTTGATTGCATCTCACATCCAATCAACCACCAAACTTTGTCCAGTCTAACATTTAAATATCTCAAGAATGCAATTTCTACCCTCTGTTTTCATTGCCTCAGCCTTAGTTCAGCCACCATCCCCTCTTACTGAAATACTGTGGTGACTTCAGTGGGTCCCTGGTCTTTCTTTCCTCCAACCCTTTCTCCACACTTCGCTGTAATATTTTTAGAACACAGACTCAAACATGTCCCTCCTTGATCAAAATACTCTAATGATTCATTATTCCCAGGAGAAAGTCTGGACCACTTAACATGGCATATAAGGGCCAACTATTGCAAAGTATTTGCAATCCCTGAATTAGATCCCTTCTTGGATTTTTTGATATTCAGTCATTCCCGGAGCTGAAGCAAGAGTGCTCTTCCTTCCTCACCTTGCAAACTACAATTTATCCTTCACATTTCACCTTGGACTTGGTTCCTTGTCCCCCAGACTGCCCTGTGCTTGCTTCATTACAGTGTGCACCACACTGCACTGTAATTGTCTGTTAATATGTATGTAGAGTTTAGTTCACAGTTTATGTACATAAGAGCAGAGATTCTATTTGTATCCCTAGCATTGGTACAGGGGTTTCACAGTTCAGTTCAGTTCAGTAGCTCAGTCGTGTCCAGCTCTTTGCGACCCCATGAACCGCAGCACACCAGGCCTCCCTGTCCGTCACCAACTCCTGGAGTCCACCCAAACCCATGTCCATTGAGACGGTGATGCCATTCAACCATCTCATCCTCTGTCATCCCCTTCTCCTCCTGCCCCCAATCCCTCCCAACATCAGGGTCTTTTCCAAGGAGTCAGCACTTCCCATCAGGTGGCCACAGTATTGGAGTTGCAGCTTCAAAATCAGTCCTTCCAATGAACACCCAGGACTGATCTCCTTTAGGATGGACTGGTTGGATCTCCTTGCTGTCCAAGGGACTCACAAGAGTCTTCTCCAACACCACAGCTCAAAAGCATCAATTCTTCCGTGCTCAGCTTTCTTTATAGTCCAACTCTCACATCCATACATGACCACTGGAAAAACCATAGCCTTGACTAGACAGACCTTTGTTGGCAAAGTTATGTCTCTGTTTTTTAATATGCTGTCTAGGTTAGTCATAACTTTCCTTCCAAGGAGTAAGCGTCTTTTAATTTCATGGCTGCAATCACCATCTGCAGTGATTTTGGAGCCCAAAAAATAAAATCTGACACTGTTTTCACTGTTCTCCATCTATTTGCCATGAAGTGATGGGACCAGATACCATGATCTTAGTTTTCTGAATGTTGAGCTTTAAGCCAACTTTTTCACTCTCCTCTTTCACTTTCATCAAGAGGCTCTTTAGTTCCTCTTCACTTTCTGCCATAAGGATGGTGTCATCTGCATATCTGAGGTTATTGATATTTCTCCCAGCAATCTTGATTCCAACTTGTGCTTCATCCATGCCAGAGTTTCTCATGATGTACTCTGCATATAAGTTAAATAAACAGGGTGACAATATACAGCCTTGACGTACTCCTTTTCCCATTTGGAACCAGTCTGTTCCACGTCCAGTTCTGACTGTTGCTTCCTGACCTGCATATCGGTTTCTCAAGAGGCAGGTCAAGTGGTCTGGTATTCCCATCTCTTGAAGAATTTTCCACAGTTTATTGTGATCCACACAGTCGAAGGCTTTGGCATAGTCAATAAAGCAGAAATATATGTTTTTCTGGAACTCTCTTGCTTTTTTGATGATCCAGCAGATGTTGGTAATTTGATCTCTGGTTCCTCTGCCTTTTCTAAAACCAGCTTGAACATCTGGAAGTTCACAGTGCACATATTGCTGAAGCCTGGCTTGGAGAATTTTAAGGATCACTTTCCTAGTGTGTGAGATGAGTGCAGTTGTGTGGTAGTTTGAGCATTCTTTGGCATTGTCTTTCTTTGGGATTGGAATGAAACTGACCTTTTCCAGTCCTGTGGTCACTGCTGAGTTTTCCCAATTTGCTGGCATACTGAGTACAGCACTTTCACAGCATCATCTTCCAGGATTTGAAATAGCTCAACTGGAATTCCATCACATCCACTAGCTCTGTTCATAGTGATGCTTCCTAAGGCCCACTTGACTTCACATTCCAGGATGTCTGGCTCTAGGTGAGTGATAACACCATTGTGATTATCTGGGTCATGAAGATCTATTTTGTACAGCTCTTCTATGTATTCTTGCCACCTCTTCTTAATATCTTCTGCTTCTGTTAGGTCCATACCATTTCTGTCCTTTATTGAGCCCATCTTTGCATGAAATGTTCCCTTGGTATCTCTAATTTTCTTGAAGAGATCTCTAGTCTTTCCCATTCTATTGTTTGCCTCTATCTCTTTGCACTGATCCCTGAGGAAGGCTTTCTTATCTCTCTTTGCTATTCTTTGGAACTCTGCATTCAAATGGGTATATCTTTCCTTTTCTCCTTTGCTTTTCACTTCCCTTCTTTTCACAGCTATTTGTAAGGCCTCCTTAGACAGTCATTTTGCTTGTTTTGCATTTCTTTTCCATGGGGATGGTCTTGATCCCTGTCTCTGGTACAATGTCATGAACCTCTGTCCATAGTTCATCAGGCTCTCTGTCTATCAGATATAGTCCCTGAAATCTATTTCTCACTTCCACTGTGTATTCATAAGGGATTTGATTTAGGTCATAACTGAATGGTATAGTGGTTTTCCCTACTTTCTTCAATTTAAGTCTGAATCTGGCAATAAGGAGTTCATGATCTGAGCCACAGTCAGCTCCCGGTCTTGTTTTTGCCGACTGTATAGAGCTTCTCCATCTTTGTCTGCAAAGAATATAATCAATCTGATTTTGGTGTTGACCATCTGGTGATGTCCATGTGTAGAGTCTTCTCTTGTGTTGTTGGAAGAGGGTATTTGCTATGACCAGTGTGTTCTCTTGGCAGAACTCTTTTAGCCTTTGCCCTGCTCATTCTGTACACCAAGGCCAAATTTGCCTGTTACTCCAGGTGTTTCTTGACTTCTTACTTTTGCATTATAGGAGACTGGGGTTTCACAAGCACCCACTATTTGTTTCTTGAATGAATGAATATATGACTCAAAGCTGGTGTTTGGTGCAAGCATGCCTCATTTTAACATGTCCCTTTAGCAAGTATTCTCTTTGCAACCTCATCTGCCTCCTCTGCTTCTCTGGTAATTTCTCCACCTAAAAATCACACCCTATCTGCCTCTGCTTCCTGGCTTTATTCTTACCTTCTCATCTGGTCTAACTGGCTGAGATTCTCCCACTTAAGCTCCCACTTCAGTGTGCATACCTGCTCCTCCACCCGGCATGCCTCTGCCCATTGTACACCCACCTGCTTCCCTTCCCAGGACTGGATGAAACTACACTTCTGATCATCCACAGGAGACTCCTGCCCACTGAATGCAGCCAAGTCACACCTAGACCTCTAACCAATACCTCCAGGGTCTTTTCTGGTGGTGGGGGGTTTAACCTAGAAATACAAATTCATAAAAACCTGTCCCTACTTGATTCTGCCTTAGCTAGCATGAAAGAGCTCCATTTTGTAGAGAAGAGATGAAATAATTAGAAGTACCATGTTTGGAGATTCATGTAGCATATTCCATCATTCAGGCATTCAAGCAGCCATAGGTTCTAAAGAATTTGAACACCCTCCACTCGTTGATAACTTACACTATAAATCAAGGTATATATATATATATATGTTTATGTGTGTGTCTGTGTCTAGTTAGAGATATCAGTATATAAAATAAACTTTTCCATTCATTTGATAAATATTTACTCGATGTCTCCTATATACTAGTCACTGTGCTAAGTGCTTGGGATAGGAAAGGATAAATCTTGCCTTTCCTTCAGAAAGTTTTCAACCTTGAGGGGGAGACAAATATCTGGGCATATTACTACAGAACAAAGTACTAAGTGCAAGCCTTGAGTCAAGCACAGATAAATCAAGGATCTGCAAATAATAGATTCAGGATGTTAGACAGCAGCTGAGGACCTTTAGTCTAACCCTTCCATTATGCATGACTCTTCAGTCTAGTGTCTTTGCAACCTGTACTTCAGTACCCAATAAGGAGTTAATTTTCTCCCAGACAGACCATTGTATTTGTGAACTCTTCTGTCAAGCAATTCGTTTAAAAATTTTCAACAAAATATTGATAGTCAACAAAAATCCTCAGTGCTGCTGAGCCTTTCTGGGACCTCCTGCCCCTTGTCCTGTTCTTCAGAGGTTGTTGAAGATGAGATACTCTTCCTGGAATATCAAGATTTTACCCCTCCAAGATTTATGCCCTCCAAGCTCTGCAGATCTGGGCCTATTCTTCAGTGAGAATCAGAAGGAATATTCCATCTTGGCTTTGAATAGGGAGTATAAATCTGTCTGATTACATCCAGAAAACAAACCAAACTACTAAATTGAAGCACAAGAAGTTTAGAGGTCATGTGATGATGTCTTCCTTCTCAACTAGGAATTTCTAGCTAAGATCTCCATTACCTAGGGTCTAGGTGTCTTTGTCAAAATGGGATGCTATAACTGAGTACCACAGACTGGATGGCTTATAAACAACAGAAATGTATTGCATACAGCTCTTGAGGCTGGAAGTCTGGGATTAGGTTGCTAGCATGGTCAGGTTCTGGAGGAACTCTCTTCCATTACAGAATAGTGACTTATTGCATTCTCACATGGCAGAAGGAGAGCTAGAGAGTTCTCTGGGGAGGGGAATCCTTTCATAAGGGCACTAATTCCATTCATGAAGGCTCCACCCTTATGACCTAATTACTTTCCAAAGGCCCCACCTCCTAAGACCACCACAGTGGGCATTAGGACTTCAACATATGATTTTGAGGGAACACAAACTCTCAGTCCATTGCACAATGTCTAGCCTGGTATTAGCTATCAGAAAACTCAATCTTAGTCCACAAGCATCCTTGTGGACAACAGTAAAATAGAGGGCACTCTCCTCTTGGACTGCCCCAAAGGTTTGACTCTGATGAGTTTCAATTTCTAAACTTTGATGGATATTTTCCTTTTGTTGTTGTTGTTCAGTTGCTAAGTTTTGTCTGACTCTGTGAACCCATGGACTGCAGCACACCAGGCTTCGCTGTCCTTCACTATCTCCCAGAGGTTGTTCAAACTCATGTCCATTGAGTTGGTGATGCCATCCAACTATCTCATCTTCTGTTGCCCCCTTCTCCTCCTGTCCTCGATCGTTCCCAGCATCAGAATCTTTTCCAATGGGTCAGCTCTTTGAAGCTGGTCAAAGTATTGGAGCTGGTCAAAGCTGTGGTCAAAGTATTGGAGCATATTTTTAGGAAATTTAATGAAGTTATAAGATGATGAAGTCCTTTGCAGAACACTCAGTGACTCAGGCTTTTCATCCCTAAAGTCAGTCCATTGAAACCAAGCTCAGAAGTTCCTTCCACCATGAAACTTTCCCAGGGAGAGTTATTTCCTTCTCCCTTTCTGCTTCTCCAAACTTTCTATATTCCTTTAAAGCTACACTTTCCCATTGGATGATAATACTCTCTTTGCAAGATGATTCTTGTCCTTGTGAGAAGGTAATCTTCTTAGGACAAAGTAGTACCTTATCCACCTTTCCATGCCCACTGTTAGCACAATGGCTGGCCAGATTTACAGTCAGGAAATTTTGCTGAATGAATGAAATGGACACACCTACAGCTGAGAAACTCATATGAGTCTGTACCTGCAAACCCTTCCCATAACTCACATTAAATCAGAATCATAACACATGATTTGCCACCATATTCTGCCGTCTAAGCAGCATAAGGCATAGTATACTCTGATGAGGAAAGAAAAAGGAGAATAAATATTTCCAGAAAACTGGGTTCTTGCCTGGTTGGGGATTGCTACTCAACTAAGTAGCCCCAGAAGGATCATTTCATCTTGTTGGAGCTCAGTTTTTCCAGTGTGTGAAATAGGGCTCATAAAGCCCATTATTATTTTTTTAATCAAAGTTTCATGAGAATTGTATGTCAACTAGAGAATCATCAAAACAGCATACAAATGCACAGCACTGTTATTATTCAGCAAATTTGCTTATACATGTCACTTGCTATGAGGCATTGTATTCCAATTTGGAGTTCCCCACTTGGGAGGTGACACAGCATGTGGAAGGCAGTGTTAAATGTAATGGGTAAGAGCATGACTTTGGGACAGATGTGGATTTAAGTCCCAGGGCTACCATTTCCCAGTGATAGGTAAGCAAGGACTGTAATGTCATTGAACATAATTTTTCCCATTTTTCATAGGGGATCATAGCATAGGCTTTGTGGGATTGTTGTCAGGGCTAAATGAGAACTATCTGTAATGTAACCAGTATAGATCCTGGCCAGTAATAAAATTCAATAAATAACAGTAGGTGTTTTTATTAAGATCATTATTAATTTTTGAAGTTGATACATTTCCAGAAGTGACTTGGTTCCATCCACAAACTTCATTCCATGGGAAACAAAGCTAAAGGGTGTGTATGCCCAGAAGTGGTATTGCTGGGTCATATGGCAGTTCTATTTACAGTTTTTTAAGAAATCTCCACACTGTTCTCCATAGCGGCTGTACTAGTTTGCATTCCCACCAACAGTGTAAGAAGGTTCCCTTTTCTCCACACCCTCTCCAGCATTTATTGCTTGTAGACTTTTGGATGGATAGCAGCCATCCTGACTGGCGTGTAATGGTACCTCATTGTGGTTTTGATTTGCATTTCTCTGACACTACAATATTGTAAAGTAATTAGCCTCCAACTAATAAAAATAAATGGGAAAAAAAAAAAAAAAAAAGCTAAAGGATGACAAAGCATTCAGAAGCAGACATTTGCCCCCAAAGGAAAGGACATTTGTAAACAGTGGGCAAGGACACAAAGGCAAACTATTTGCTGTGTGCCAGTCCTGGAAAGGAAGGAGGGAATCGAGGCAAGAAAGAACATCAGAGACCAAGAGGCAGAGTGAAGTTCTGTAAGGACTCTCTGAGGCAGAGTCACAGACAGGGCTGCCTGTCCGGGGGATGTTGGGAAACCACAGGAGAGGATTAAGTGTTTCCATTTGAGAAACGCAGTCAGGCCACAGTCTATGAGGCAAAGACAAAGAGAGCCAGAGTAGGATGAACTGCCACAGCTCTAATTATGAGCCAAGAATAAGATACAGACGTGGGCCCCGCAGCAAAGAGTTGTCATTTATACACAGATCTTTACAGCCAAATATGTGCAGGGGAAAACAGCAGGGTTACCATCTAACCTAGCTGTCCGTATGTCCATAATGTGAGCCATATGTGTCATTTTAAATTTTTTAATAGCCACATTAAAAAAAAAGTAATACAGATGAAATTAATTTTAATAATGTATTTTCTTTAACCCACTATATCCAAAATAGTATTTGGTTGGCCAAAAAGTTGGTCTGGATTTTTCCATAACATCTTAGGGAAAAAGAACTTTTTGGCCAACACAATATTTCAATATGCATTTAATAAAAAAAATTACTAATGAATATGTCAGATTTCTTTTTTTTATACCAAAGCTTCAAAATCCAGTCAATTATAGCACATGCCGCCTGGTACCAGCCACACCTCAAGTGCTCAACAGCCACGTGTGGCCCAGAGCTAATCCCAGGGGAAAATGAATTCCATTCTCTTGACCTCCTAGGCTGCTGTTTAAAACCTTTTAAAAGCCCAGATTCATAGAGCAAGAAAAGACCTTTGGAGATGTACTATGGGCAAGGGCTATCTATTTATTCCTAACAGTTTTTCTTTAACCTCTAGGCTTCAATTTAAGCAGTTTACACCCCACTGAAAACCTCCTCCAATTCAACACTCACTGATGACTGACTAAGTGCTTGGTGCATGTGCTAAGTCGCTTTGGTTGTGTCATAATCTATGCTCCCCCATGGACTGTAGCCTGCCAGTCTTGCTGTCCATGGGTTCTCCAGGCAAGAATGCTGGAATGGGTTGCCATTTCCTTCTCCAGGGGATCTTCCTGACCTAGGGGTCGAACCTGCATCTCCTGTGTCTCCTGCTTTGCAAGCGGATTCTTTTACCACAGAGCAACTGGGGAAGCCCAAGTGCTTGGTCTGGGCAGGTTAATCATGGTGGATGTTCTATCCACTCTCCCATTCTAAGGAAAACTGGCTTACCCACACTTTCCCCCTGCAATCCCAAGGCAGCTTTATGCACCCACCTCTTCTCACTATACCCTCTCTGGCTCAGGGGACCAGAGATGAACAGGCATATGACTCCATGAATTGTTGGATTTATCTCTATTGTCACTGGGTGTGGAAAAGCTTGTCCAACCAGATACTGACCACTGGGGACTAGTTGGGCCAATCAGCGCCTCTGTCAGGAATATGGAGGCAGAATCAGGCTTAGGGAGAAGCATCAGATGAAGACATGCATGCAAGAAGCAGAAACAGCTTCAATAACATTGTGTTTCCAGTTAATTCTTAGGTTTCTTCAGGTTCCTCTTAGATCTATTTTCCAGATCAGGATTCCCAAGGCATTTCATTTTAACAAAGCAATTCTCCAGATGAAAGAATTTGAAAGCCTCCTATGGGAGGGTCTCTTGGAACTCTGTTGGAACCTTTTAGTATCAACCACATTCTGGGCTCCTAAAGCATAGCTGTTTGCTATTTCTAGTTTACCATGAGATTCACATATCTTTTATGGTAATGATAAGTTTATAAGAATCCCTTATGTGTGATGCAGTGGTGAAAAATCTGCCTACCAATGCAAGAGATGCAAGAGACGCAGATTCCATCCCTCAGTCGATAAGATTCCCTGGAATAGGAAATGGCAATCTGCTCCAGTATTCTTGTCTGGGAAGTCTCATGGACAAAGAGTTGGACATGACTGAGCATGCATACACGCATATGTGTGGAGAAATTCTGAGTGAGTCTATACCTTTCAACAAAAAGGCCTACCACAGAGATGGATGCTTCTACATGCATTCAAGCAAAGCTCTTTTCCATCAGTCCCCTCCAGTCTTGTTTGCACTCTGTCCCATGCCTACATTTAGCCTGACAGAGAAATGATAGATTTCTTTGTGTTGCATTCTCAAATAATTATGCTCTGGAAAGGCCTCATTTCAGGGACCTTCCAGGGACCATTCTAAGCTGCACATCATTGGCAGTAGTGATTTCAACCATGACTGCACACCACAACCACCTGGTATACTTTTAAAATATATTGATGCCCACAGCCCTTCCCAGACCCATGAAACAAGAACCTCTGGGAGCACGTCCCTTGACATCTGTATCTCTTAAAAGGTCCCCAAAAAATTCTAATGTGTGACCACAATTGAGAAATACTGATATACAGGATATGCCCTTGTATAGGTTTGGGTTTCTGGCAATCAAATTAGGTATTGTCTTAATTATAAAAGAAATGCATATTTGTTTTCTAAAGAATACATAAAAAGTGGAGAATGGTCCAAAGTGGAAAAGTCTCATTCAATAGAATCCCCAACCATCTCACTCCCTGGAAATAACTATTTTAGCTTCATATGTGCCCTTCTAAAAATTGTCTATGCCTATGCAAATATATGGGGTTTCCCAGGTGGCTCAGTGGGTAAAGAACCTGTTTGCAGTGCAGGAGACACAGGAGATGCAGGTTCAGCCACTGGGTCAGGAAGATCCCTTGGAGTAGGAAATGGCAACCCCCTCCAGTATTCTTGTCTGGGAAAAGCCATGGGCAGAGGACCCTGGTGGGCTCTAGTCCATGGGGTTGCAAAGAGTCAGACATGACTGAGTGACTGAGCACAGCACAGCATGCAAATATAGGTATGAATATATGTATATGTGCACATGTATTTATATACAGAAATATAAGGGTATCTATGGAGACAGGCACACATATATACAAATACATGTGTACATATACATTTTTTCCCTATGTCTCAGTTTTTTTCATACTACTATATTTTAGCTATTAGCCTAGAAATTTGTGATTTAAAAAATAATGGCTGGGGATGTCCTTGGTAGTCCAGTGGTTAAGAATTCACCTTCCAATGCAAGGGATGCGAGTTTGCTCCCCAGTTGGGGAACCAAGATTCCACATGCTGCAGAGTAACTAAGCTTACCTGCTGCATCTGTTGGAACCTACATGTTCTGCAACCCACATGCTGCCAACTATTGAGCCCACACCACAGCTTGAGAGTCTGTATACCACAAGGAAAGGTCCCACATGATGCAAGGAAAATCCCAAGTGCTGCAACTGAAACCTGACACAGCCAAATAAATAAATAAGCTTCGCAGATGACACTGGAGACACAAGAGATGCAGGTTTGATCCCTGGGTCGGGAAGATCCCCTGGACATGGAAATGGCACCCCACTCCCGTATTCTTGCTGGAAAATCCGAGGACAGAGAGGGTAGACTATGGTCCATGGGGCCACAAAGAATCAGACATAACTGAGCACTATCTTATCAGTTGATATAGGTATGTATATATATATATATATATATATGTATATATATATATATATATATATATATATTTAAAAAAATAATGGCAGTGTTTGAGAAGTTATTTACTTTCCCAGATAATACAACAAATTATAAAGCTAAAGTGATTAAAACAGTGTGATCTTATTCCTAGAATAAATAGTTTGTTTGAATAGAATAAAAAACTTAAAAAATAATGAAATTGATTTGGCATATAAAAAATGGTGTTTTAGATTAGCAGGGGAAAAGATAGACTACTCAATAAATTTTATTGGGATAATTGGCTACTTTTAAAAAAGTGGACTCTTTCCAAGTGGTGGTCACTAGTGGATTCCCAATTCTACTAGTTTGAAATGCTACATCGCCAGGTTTATTGGATCTATTTCTGGATGCTTTGGTGTTTTTCCATAATCTCTCTAGTGTTGCACCAGTGTTTTAATTATTATATGTTGTGACATTTAAAAATATCTAGCATGATTAGACTTCCTTCCTGACATTACTTTCCCCCACCCTAAATATTGCCTGGCTAGGGACTCATCACCTGCTCCACATGGACTAAGCAGTCCAGGAGGCACTTGCAATAATAAAGTGAAAGTGTTAGTTGCTCAGTCTTGTCTGATTCTTTGTGACCCCATGGACTGCAGACCACTCACCAGCCTCCTCTGTCCATGGACTTCTCCAGGCAAGAATACTGGAGTGGGTTGCCATGCCCTCCTCCAGGGGATCTTCCTGACCCAGGGAGTGAACCCAGGTCTTCTGCATTACAGGTGGATTCTTTATCACTTAGCCACCAGGGAAACCCAGTAATAAAGCAAGAGCCCAAATAATGCCAAAACAAGGTATCCCATATCAGTATTGAAAGAGCTCTGAAAACAAATTTTCATTGCAACTATAGCTCACAAAAGTTAGCCAGAACCTACACTCTAAGACTAAATAGGGTAGCTGCTACTTAAATAAAATATTTAAGTAGGATCAGATGTCTCCTAACATGTTATCCAAAATGTCCAAAATACAGTTGGAAATCACTCATCATACCAAGATTCAGGAAAAGCACAACTTGAAAGAGAGAAGACAATCAAACAATGCTGACACTGAGATGAATCAGATGTTGGAAATATCTGACAAGAATTTTAAGGCAGCTGTTATAAAAATGCTTCAAGAATAATTACAAATTCTCTTGAAACAAATGAAAAAATATAAAATCTCAGCAAAGAAATAAAAGTTATGGTGGTTTAGGCACTAAGTCATGACTGACTCTTGCAACGCAATGGATGGTAGCTTATGAGGCTCTTCTATCCATGGGATCCTCCAGGCAAGAATACTGGAGTGGGTTGTAATTTCCTTCTCTAGAGGATCTTCCCAACCCAGGAGTCAAACCCGGGTCTCCTGCATTGGAAGCAGATTCTTTATCAACTGAGCTCCAAAGGAAGCTCCTTTAATAGGATACTATGCTGAAGCGCGCAGACTGCCACGGACCGCGTAGAAGCGCAGCCGTGAGGAGCTACCCCTCGCCCAAGGTCAGGGGTGGCGTCCGAGAGCGCCAGGCTGCGACAGCGCAGGAGTGATGCAGAGGAGCTTCCCCACATCCAAGGTCAGGGGCGGCGGCCTAGAGGAGCTACCACACACCCAAGGGCAGGGGCCGTGCCTGAGAGGAACTACCCCAGGCCTGAGGTCAGGGGTGGTGGCCAAAAAGAGCAACCCAACCTCCAAGGAGCGGCTGCTGCGCGGGCGCAGGCGGGCCGAGAGGAGCTACTCCACATTCAAGGTCAGGAGAGGCGACCGTGAGAAGATACCCCTCTTCCAAGGTAAGGAGCAGCGGCTGCGCTTTGCTGGAGCAGCCGTGAAGAGATACCTCACTTCCAAGGTAAGAGAAACCCAAGTAAGACGGTAGGTGTTGTGAGAGGGCATCAGAGGGCAGACACGCTGAAACCATAATCACAGAAAACTAGCCAATCTGATCACACGGACCACAGTCTTGTCTAACTCAATAAAACTGAGCCCCAAGACGGAAGGGTGTGGTGGAGAGGTCGGACAGATGTGGTCCACTGGAGAAGGGAATGGCAAACCACTTCAGAATTCTTGCCTTGAGAACCCCATGAACAGTATGAAAAGGCAAATTGATAGGATACTGAAAGAGGAACTTCCCAGGTCGATAGGTGCCCAATATGCTAATACAGATCAGTGGAGAAATAACTCCAGAAAGAATGAAGGGATGGAGCCAAAGCAAAAACAATACCCAGTTATGGATGTGACTGGTGATAGAAGCAAGGTCAGATGCTGTAAAGAGCAATATTTCATAGGAACCTGGAATGTTAGGTCCATGAATCGAGGCAAATTGGAAGTCATCAAACAGGAGACGGCAAGAGTGAACGTCGACATTCTAGGAATCAGCAAACTAAAATGGACTGGAATGGGTGAATTTAACTTAGATGACCATTATATCTACTATTGTGGGCAGAATTCCCTTAGAAAAAGTGGAGTAGCCATTACGGTCAACAAAAGAGTCTGAAATGCAGTATTTGGATGCAATCTCACAAATGACAGAATGATCTCTGTTTATTTCCAAGGCAAACCATTCAATATCATGGTAATCCAAGCCTATGCTCCAACCAGTAACGCTGAAGAAGCTGAATTTGAATGGTTCTATGAAGAAGTACAAGACCTTTTAGAACTAACATCCAAAAAAGATGTCCTTTTCATTATAGGGGACTGGAATGCAAAAGTAGGAAGTCAAGAAACACCTGGAGTAACAGGCAAATTTGACCTTGGAGTATGGAATGAAGCAGGGCAAAGGCTAATAGAGTTTTGCCAAGAGAACACACTGGTCATAGCAAATACCCTCTTCCAACAACACAAGAGAAGACTCTACACATGGACATCACCAGATAGTCAACACCAAAATCAGATTGATTATATTCTTTGCAGACAAAGATGGAGAAGTTCTATACAGTCAGCAAAAACAAGACCAGGAGCTGACTGTGGCTCAGATCATGAACTCCTTATTGCCAACTTCAGACAGAAATTGAAGAAAGTAGGGAAAACCACTATACCATTCAGTTATGACCTAAATCAAATCCCTTATGACTATACAGTGGAAGTGAGAAATAGATTTAAGAGACTAGATCTGATAGACAGAGAGCCTGATGAACTATGGACAGAGGTTCGTGACATTGTACAGGAGACAGGGATCAAGACCATCCCCATGGAAAAGAAATGCAAAAAGGCAAAATGCTTGTCTGAGAATGCCTTACAAATAGCTGTGAAAGAAGAGAAGCAAAGAGCAAAGGAGAAAAGGAAAGATATACCCATTTGAATGCAGAGTTCCAAAGAATAGCAAAGAGAGATAAGAAAGCCTTCCTCAGGGATCAGTGCAAAGAGATAGAGGCAAACAATAGAATGGGAAAGACTAGAGATCTCTTCAAGAAAATTAGAGATACCAAGGGAACATTTCATGCAAAGATGGGTTTGATAAAGGACAGAAATGGTATGGACCTAACAGAAGCAGAATATTAAGAAGAGGTGACAAGAATACACAGAAGAGCTGTACAAAAAAGATCTTCACGACCCAGATAATCACGATGGTGTTATCACTCACCTAGAGCCAGACATCCTGGAATGTGAAGTCAAGTGGGCCTTAGGAAGCATCACTATGAACAGAGCTAGTGGATGTGATGGAATTCCAGTTGAGCTATTTCAAATCCTGGAAGATGATGCTGTGAAAGTGCTGCACTCAATATGCCAGCAAATTTGGAAAACTCAGCAGTGGCCACAAGACTGGAAAAGGTCAGTTTTCATTCCAATCCCTAAGAAAGGCAATCCCAAAGAATGCTCAAACTACCACACAATTGCACTTATCTCACACACTAGTAAAGTAATGCTCAAAATTCTCCAAGCCAGGCTTCAGCAATACCTGAACTGTGAATTTCCAGATGTTCAAGCTGGTTTTAGAAAAGGCAGAGGAACCAGAGATCAAATTGCCAACATCTGCTGGATCATCGAAAAAGCAAGAGAATTTCAGAAGAACATCTATTTCTGCTTTATTGACTATGCCAAAGCCCTTGACTGTGTGAATCTCAATAAACTGTGGAAAATTCTTCAAGACATGGGAATACCAGACCACCTGACCTGCCTCTTGAGAAACCTGTATGCAGGTCAGGAAGCAACAGTCAGAACTGGACATGGAACAACAGACTGGTTCCAAATAGGAAAAGGAGTACTTCAAGGCTGTATATTGTCACCCTGCTTATTTAACTTATATGCAGAGTACATCATGAGAAATGCTGGGCTGGAAGAAGCACAAGTTGGAATCAAGATTGCTGGGAGAAATATCAATAACCTCAGATATGCAGATGACACCACCCTTATGGCAGAAAGTGAAGAGGAACTGAAAAGCCTCTTGATGAAAGTGAAAGAGGAGAGTGAAAAAGTTGGCTTAAAGCTCAACATTCAGAAAACTAAGATCATGGTATCTGGTCCCATCACTTCATGGCAAATAGATGGGGAGACAGTGGAAATGGTGTCAGACTTTATTTTGGGGGGCTCCAAAATCACTGCAGATGTTGATTGCAGCCATGAAATTAAAAGACGCTTACTCCTTGGAAGGAAAGTTATGACCAACCTAGACAGCATGTTAAAAAGCAGAGACATTACTTTGCCAACAAAGGTCCGTCTGGTCAGAGCTGTTGTTTTTCCAGTGGTCATGTTTGGATGTGAGATTTGGACTGTGAGGAAAGCTGAGCACCGAAAAATTGATGGTTTTGAACTATGGTGTTGGAGAAGACTCTTGAGAGTCCCTTGGACTGCAAGGAGATCCAACCAGTCCATCCTAAAGGAGATCAGTCCTGGGTGTTCACTGGAAGGACTGATGCTGAAGCTGAAACTCCAGTACTTTGGCCACCTCATGTGAAGTGTTGACTTCACATGAAACGACCCTGATGCTGGGAGGGATTGGGGGCAGGAGGAAAAGGGGACAACGGAGGATGAGATGGCTGGATGGCATCACCGACTTGATGGGCATGAGTTTGAGTAAACTCCGGGAGTTTGTGATGGACAGGGAGTCCTGGCGAGCTGCGATTCATGGGGTCACAAAGAGTCGGACACAACTGAATGACTGAACTGACTGATGCTGTAGTAGACTGCATAGTATCCCACTGTATAGAGAGACCATAATTTAATTAACCCATCTTCTACCATGAAAATTTAGGTTATGTCTCAGTACTATGATGAACATTTATATATATATATATATATATATAGTTGTGTGTTTCTATGCTGAAGGATTTTTTTTTAAGTGTGAACGTGGAGCCACTAAATATACAATAACAGAAATTAAAAAACAGAAAGGAAGTAATAAAGATAATATCAGAAATAACTGAAAACAGAAAACACATTAGAGAAAATCAGTGAAAACAATTATCTGATTGTTATGAGAAAAATATCAGGAAGATCAGTAAACCTCTAGCTAGACTCATAGATATGAAAAGAAAAAAGACAATTTACCAGCATCAAGAGTGAAATAGGAGATTTTGCTGCAAATCTGGTAGTCTTTAAAAGGATAGTAAAGAAATAAATGAACAACTTTGCAGTTTTAAATCCAAAAAAGAAATGGACTAATAGCTTGAAAACCATGAATAATGAAAATTCAAGTCAAGATGAAATATCATATAAATAGTTCTGCTATTATTATAAAAATTGATTTTATATTTTAAAAGCTTCCCAAAAAGAAATCTTTATGTTTGAATTGTTTCACTGGAGAATTTTATCAAACATTTAAGAAAGATTTAGCGCCAATTTTACATAATCATGTCCAAAAAATATAGAGAAGGAATCACTTTGTAATTCATTTTATGACTGCTGCTGCTGCTGCTAAGTTGCTTCAGTTATGTCTGACTCTGTGCCACCCCATAGAAAGCAGCCCACCAGGCTCCTCTGTCCCTGGGATTCTCCAGGCAAGAACACTGGAGTGGGTTGCCATTTCCTTCTCCAATACATGCATGCATGCTAAGTCGCTTCAGTCATGTCTGGCTCTGTGCAACCCTATGTATAGAAGCCCACCAGGCTCCCCTGTCCACAGGATTCTCTAGGCAAGAATACTGGAGTGGGTTGCCATTTCCTTCTCCAGTTTATGAGACTAGTATTATCTTGATACCAGAAGCAGACAGCACAAAAAGGGAAAACAGCAAATCAGTAACTCATGAACTGATATGCAAAAATTCTCAACAAAGTATCAGTAAGTTGAATCCAGCAGTTCTTTGTAAAAAATAATAATATACATGACCAGGTAGGGTTTTATTTCAGACATACAAAGCTTCCTCGAATTTCAAAATCATTCAAATGTAATCCCCTTTATCGACAGGCTAAAAATGAAAAAAGATGATCATATCAACTGATCCAGAGAAAGCATTTTAAAAAATTCATCATTCACTCATAATTTAAAAAAAAAATTCAACAAATTAAGAATAGAGGAAAACTTTCCCTACTTGATCAGAAGCACTTACAACAAAATCTAAAATTAACATTATTCTTAATGGTGAAAGAAAGGCTGAAGACTTTTCCTTTAAGATTAGGATTGGGAATAAACAAATAAACAAAAATCTCTTGCATTTCTATTAACAATGAGAAAACAGAAAGAGAAATTAAGGAAACAATCCCATTCACCATTACAACAAAAAGAATAAAATACTTAGGAATATATTTACCTAAAGAAACAAAAGATCTATATACAGAAAACTATAACACACTGATGAAAGAAATCAAAGAGGACACAAATAGATGGAGAAATACACTAAGTTCGTGGATTGGAAGAATCAATATAGTGAAAATGAGTATACCACCCCAAAGCAATCTATAGATTCAACACAATCCCTATCAAGCTACCAATGATATTTTTCACAGAACTAGAACAATTAATTTCACAATTTTTATAGAAACACAAAAAAATCTTGAATAGCCAAAGCAAGCTTGAGAAAGAAGAATGGAACTGGAGGAATTAACCTGCCTGACTTCAGACTATACTACAAAGCTACAGCATCTAGACAATATGGTACTGGCACAAAGACAGAAATATAGATCAATGGAAAAAAAAATAGAAAGTCCAGAGATAAATCCACACATCTATGGACACCTTATCTTTGACAAATGAGACAAAAATATACAATTGAGAAAAGACAATCTCTTTAACAAGTGGTGCTGGGAAAACTGGTCAACTACCTGTAAAAGAATGAAACTACAACACTTTCTAACACCATACACAAAGACAAACTCAAAATGGATTAAAGATCTAAATGTAAGACCAGAACCTATAAAACTTTTAGAGGAAAACATAGGCAGAACACTCTCTGACATAAATCACAGCAAGATCCTCTATGGCCCACCTCCCAGAATATTGGAAATAAAAGCAAAAATAAACAAATGGGACCTAATTAAACTTAAAAGCTTTTCCACAATGAAGGAAACTATAAGCAAGGTGAAAAGACAGGTTTCAGAAGGGAGAAAATAATAGTAAAAAAAACAACTGACAAAGAATTAATCTTCAAAATATAAAAGCAGCGCATGCAGCTCAATACCAGAAAAATAAATGACCTAATCCAAAAATGGGCCAAAGAACTAAACAGACATTTCTTCAAAGAAGACATACAGATGGCTAACAAACACATGAAAAGGTGACCAACATCACTCATTATCAGCAAAATGCAAATCAAAACCACAATGAGGTACCATCTCACACCAGTCAGAATGACTACCATCAAAAAGTCTACAAAAAATAAATGCTGGAGAGGGTGTGGAGAAAAGGGAACCCTCTTACACTGTTGGTGGGAATGCAAACTAGTAGAGCTACTATGGAGAACAGTGTGAGGATTCCTTAAAAAACTGGAAATAGAACTGTCATACGACCCAGCAATCCCACTCCTGGGCATACATACTGAAGAAACCAGAATTGAAAGAGACATATGTGCCCCAATGGTCACTGTAGCACCATTTGCAATTGCTAGGACATGGAAGCAACCTGGATGTCCATAGGCAGATGAATGGATAAGGAAGTTGTGGTACATATACACAATGGAATATTACTCAGCTTAAAAAGAAAAAAGAACACATTTGAGTCAGTTCTAATGAGGTGGAAAAAACTAGCACTTATTATACAGAGTGAAGTAAGTCAGAAAGAAACACCAATATAGTATATTAACACATACATATGGAATTTAGGAAGACAGTAACAACAACCCTATATGCAATACAGCAAAAGAAACACAGATGTAAAGAACATACTTTCGGACTATGTAGGAAAAGGCGAGGGTGGTACAATATGAGACAATAGCATTCAAACATATATATTACCATATGTAAAATAGATGATGAGTGCAAGTTCCAATGCATGAAGCAGAACCCTCAAAGTTGGTGCTCTGGGGCAACCCAGAGAGGGAGGTGGAGAGGATGATTGGTGAGGGTTTCAGGATGGGGGGATACATGTACACCCGTGGCTGATTCATGTCAATGTATGGCAAAAACCACCACAATATTATAAAGTAATTGGCCTCCAATTAAAATAAATTAATTAATTTAAAAAATCACATTAGATAATTTACCTTAGTTAATTTATATGTTGTAGTAGGTAAAGGAAATCAGACTATCTCATTTTTCTAGGAAGCTTGTGACTTTCCCTACAGATTAAAACATTTGATTTAAAAAAAAAAAAGATTGGGAACAAGGTAATGGTGCCTAATTCACTATTTATACCCAACATAGTACTGAAAGTTCTAGCCAGTGCAATAAGACAAGACAAATGAATAAAAGTTATACAGATAGGAAAGGGGAAATTAAAATAATCTCTATCTGCAGATGATATGATGATCTATGTAGGAAATCTCAAAGAATCTATTAATACAAGAAAAAAATCCCAGAACTAAGTGAGTTCAGCATGATTGCAGGATTTAATATCAACACAGAAAAATTAGTTGTATTTTGAAGAGATATTGATCAAAGGATACATTCAGTTATAAGATGAATAAACTGTAGAGACAGAGTGTACAGGGCTTCCCAGGTGGCACTACACAAATCTATCTCAAAATGGATTACAGACTTAAATATAAAACTATAAGGCATTTAGAAAAAATAGGAGAAAATCTTTGAAAACTAGGACTAGGCAAAAAGCTTTAATTCTTCACTCTAAAAGAACAATTTACAAAAGAAAATATTGATAAATCAGACTTGGCCAAATTTTAAAACATTTGCTCTTTGAAAGATCTTATTTAGAGAATGAAGTACAACTTTACAGAGTGGGAGAAAATATTTGTACTACACATCTGAAAAAAAGAAATTTACCTAGAATATATATAGACCTCATGGAACTCAACAGTAAAAACAAAAACAAACAAACAACAACAACAAAAAAACAACAATCTAAAGATCCAATTAAAAAATGGATAGAAGTCATTAATTTGACATTTCATTGAAGAGGACATATAGATGGCAAATAAGTACGTAAAAATGTTAAATATTATTAGCCATTGGAGAAATGCAAATTAAAATCACAGTGAGATATCACTACCCACCTATCAGAAAGTCTAAAATAAAAAAATAGTGATAACACCAATGCTGACAAGGATGTAGAGAAACTCCACGACTTATACATTCCTGAGAGTAATACAAAACGTTACAGCCACCCTGGAAAATAGTTTGGCAGTTCATCCTACAACTAGAAATGGACTTACCATAAGACCCAGATATTGTACTCTCCAGCATTTATCTCAGAGAAATGACAATTTATGTTCAGGCAGAAATTTATGCACAAATGCTAATAATTTTATTTGTAGTTGCCCCAAACTGGAAACTACCCAGATAGCCTCCAATGGGTAAATGGATGACTAAACAAATTATACAACAGCCATGCTGAGGAATACTACTCAGCAGTGAAAAAAGAATCAGCTATTGATACATGCAACAACTTGGATACATCTTAAGAAAATCTTGCTGAGTGGAAAAAGTCTGTCTCCACCATGTAATTACTGAATGACTGCATTTATATAATGCTTTTGAAATAAAATTATGCAGATGAACAACAGGTTAATGGTTTCAAAATGTTAGAGATAAGTGGGATGGATGCAAAGGGATAGTGAAAGATAGCCTTGTGGTGATGATGGGGTTTTATATCTGAATTGTCGTGGTAGTTACACCACATAATTACATCATAAAATGGCATACAATTATATACATGTACACAAATGAGTACATGTATAACATAAAATTCTAATAAGGTCAATAGATTGTACCAATGTCCATTACCTAGATTTGATATTGTGCCATAGTTATTCAAAATGTTAATATTGGGGAGACTGATTGAAGTGTGCACACACTCATGAATCAAGAAATATTTCACTAGAAAAAAATTTTTAAGAAGTACACAGATCACTTCAGTGATCACGTGAATCACAGCCTTGTCTAACTCAATGAAACTATGAGCCATGCCACATAGGGTCACCCAAGACTGACAGGTCATGGAGGAGAGTTTTGACAAAACGTGGTCCACTGGACAAGGGAATGGCAAACCACTCAGTATTCTTGCCTTGAGAACCCCAGGAATAGTATGAAAAGGCAAAAAGAAATGACACTGAAAGATGAACTCCCCAGGTTGGTAGATGCCCAATATGCTACTGGAGAAGAGTGGAGAAATAACTTCAGAAAGAATGGAGAGATGGAGCCAAAGCAAAAACAACACTCAGCTGTGGATTTGACTGGTGATGGAAGTAAAGTCCAATGCTGTAAAGAACAATATTGCATAGGAACCTGGAATGTTAGGTCCATGAATCAAGGTAAATTGGAAGTGGTCAAACAGGAGATGGCAAGAGTGAACATCGACATTTTAGGAACCAGAGAACTAAAATGGACTGGGATGGGCAAATTTAATTCAGATGACCATTATATCTACTCCTGTGGGAAAAAATCCCTTAGAAGAAATGGAGTAGCCATCATAGTCAACAAAAGAGTCCTAAATGCAGTAATTGGTGCAGTCTCTAAAACGACAGAATAATCTCTGTTCGTTTCCCAGGAAAGCCACTCAGTATCACAGTGATCCAAGTCTATGCCCCAACCAGTAATCTGAAGAAGTTGAAGTTGAACAGTTCTTTGAAGACCCACAAGATCTTCTAGAACTAATGCACCCAAAAAGAGGACTGGAATAAGGGACTGGAATGCAGAAGTAGGAAGTCAAGAAACACCTGGAATAACAGGCAAATTTTGCTTTGGAATACAAAATGAAGCAGGGCAAAGGTTAACAGAATTTTGCCAAAAGAACACACTGGTCATAGCAAACACCCTCTTCCAACAACACCAGAGACGACTTTATACATGGACATCACCAGATAGTCAATACCGAAATCAGACTGATTATATTCTTTGCAGTTGAAGATGGAGAAACTCTATACAGTGAGCAAAAACAAGACTGGGAGCTGACTGTGGCTCAGATCATGAATTCCTTATTGCCAAATTCAGACTTAAACTGAAGAAAATAGGGAAAACTACTAGACCATTCAGGTATGACCTACAAATCCCTTACGATTATACAGTGGAAGTGACAGATAGATTCAAGGGATAAGATCTGATAGAGTGCCTGAAGAACTATGGACAGAGCTTCATGACATTGTACAGGAGGCAGTGATCAAGACCATCCCCGAGAAAAAGAAATACAAAGAGGCAAAATTGTTGTCTGAGGAGACCTTACAAATAGCTGAGAAAAGAAGAGAAGCTAAAGGCAATGGAGAAAGGGAATGATATATCCATTGGAATGCAGAATTCCAAAGAATGGCAAGGGGAGATAAGAAAGCCTTTCTTAGCAATCAATGCAAAGAAATAGAGGAAAACAACAGAATGGAAAAGACTAGCGATCTCTTCAAGAAAATTAGGAGATACCAAGGGAACATTTCATGTAAAGATGGGCTCAATAAAGGACAGAAATTGTATGGACCTAACAGAAACAGAGTATATTAAGAAGAGGAGGCAAGAATACACAGAAGAGCTATACAAAATAAATCTTCATGACAGGGGTGGTCCTAAGATGGAGGAATAGGATGGGGAGACCACTTTCTCCCACACAAATTCATCAAAAGATCATTTGAATGCTGAGCAAATACCACAAAACAACTTCTGAATGCTGGTGGAGGACACCAGGCACCCAGAAAGGCAGCCCATTGTCTTCAAAAGGAGGTAGGACAAAATAGAAAAGATTAAAAGGGAGACAAAAGAGTTAGGGATGGAGATCCATCCAGGGGAGGGAGTCTTGAAAGAGGAGAAGTTTCCAAACACCAGGAAACCCTCTCACCAGCGGGTCTGTGGGGAGGGCAACATAACCAGAAGGAAATAAAATAATAGAAAATAAAACCCACAGATTACATGCCTAACTGTAACTCCCAGCAGAGAAGTAGCCCAGATGCTTGCATTGGCCACCAGCAAGTGGGTGCTGAATAGGGAGGCGCGGGCTGCGTTGCTTAGGGTAAGGACCGGGCCTGAATGCCCTGAGGGCAATCTGAGGGAGCTAACATGGGAGCCAAACTGTGGGGGAGAGAGAGAGAGAACTTTATCACATAAAACTCTAACCTAAGGCACTGCCGGCCTGCTCACAAAACATAGGACTGAGCGATACCAGAGGAGAGCTAGCTGGCAGCAGACCGGCCCATTCCCCGCCAGAGGCAGAGAGGCAGGCAGGTGACAGCCAGAGCTGGAAGGCAAGAGGCAAACTTGGCCCCAGAGATGGCATCCCCTACCAAGCTTCGAGCAGGATCCCAGTTGCTAACCAAGTCTCCCTGGGATCCTGGATGGTTGACATCCGTCAGGAGGGTCGCAGCCAGAGATCAGTGCCCCAGAGGAGACACACAGCACACCTGAGATGGAGCTCCCATTGAGCACCCAGGAAACCGAGTGGCTGGGACCTGGGAGGTGATAAGACGCACCCCCCACCTCTTGCCAAGCACCTGGTCGCCTGAGCTGCTCGGACCTGGGACGGGCACAAAACGCAGGCCCAACCGAGTTTGCGCCTTTGTGGAGTACCAGAGAGCCTGAACCTGAGTGGCGTAGATCTGGGAAGTGCATGCAACCCAGGGCCCGCCTCAGACAGTGTAGCCTGAGCTACAGTGTAGCTGAGCAGTGTAGACCAGGAAAGCACACATGCCGTGAGCTGGGACAAACCCAATGTGGCCCAGACATTGCGAGCACAGCCCACACACGCCAGTGATATTTGCAGTGTTCCTCCCTCCCCACAGCAGGACTGAAAAAGTGAACCTAAATAAATGACCACCTTCGCCCCCTTGTGTCAGGGTGGGAGTTAGATACTGGAGAGACTTACAAACAGAGGAAGCCAAAATAAACAAAGAAGAGGGAACGACTTTGGATGTGACAGGTGCAACAGATTAAAACCCTGCAGTTAGCACTGGCTACACTGGAAGGGACCTATAGACCTTGAGAAGTATAAGGTGGAACAAGAAACTATCTGAAACTTAACTGACCACACACTGCGCTCAACAGCTCCAGAGAAATTCCTAGATATATTTTACTATTATCATTTTTAATTAAAATTTTTTAATTTTTAAGTTCTTTATTACTCCTTTAATTTTCATTTGTAAAACCTACTATTACCTTGAAAAAAAAGACCCTATTTTTAAAGCAAATTTCATATTTTTTAATATAACTTTTGCGATTTAGTTTTGTTTTTTTAATAATGTATTTTTGAGAGTCTAACCTCTACTCTAGACTTTTAATCTTTGCTTTTTGGTATTTGTTATCAATTCTGTACCTTTAAGAATCCAATCTTCAGTATCCATTTTTACTTAGGAGTGTGATTACTGGCTTGATTGCTCTCTCCCCTTTTGACTCTCCTTTTCCTCCCCCAAGTGACCTCTATCTCCTCCCTCCCCCTTCTCATCTCTACCTAACTCTGTGAATCTCTTTGGGTATTTCGGGCTGTGAGAAAATTAGGGAACTTATCACAGGCTAGATTGGTCTCTCTCCTTTTGACTTCCCCACCTCTCCTCTTGGTCACCTCTATCTCCTTTCTCCCTCTTCTCTTCTCTATAGAACTCCATGAACCTCTCTGAGTGTTCCAGACTGTGGAGAGCACATAGGGAATTGATTACTGGCTCCTCCTGGTCACCTCTCTCTCCCTCCTCCCTCTTCTCTTCTTCATGTAACTCTGTGAACCTCTCTGGGTGTCCCTCACTGTGGAGACTCTTTTCACCATTAACCTAGATGTTTTATCGTCAGAGTTGTATGGATGGAGAAGTCTTGAGGCTACTATAAGAATAAGACTGAAAGTCAGAGGCAGGAGGCTTAAATCCAAAACTTGAGAATATCAGAAAACTCCTGACTCCAGGGACCATTAATCGACAAAAGCTCATCCAAAAGCCTCCATACCTACACTGAAACCAAGCTCCACCCAAGAGCCAACAAGTTTCAGGGCAAGACATACCAAGCTAATTCTCCAACAAAGCAGGAACATAACCCTGAGCACAAAAATACAGGCAGCCAAAAGTCACACCAAACCCATAGACACCTCAAAACTCACTACTGGACACTTCATTGCACTCCAGAGAGAAGAGATCCAGCTCCACCCACCGGAACACCAACACAAGCTTCCCTAACCAGGAAACCTTGACAAGCTACTCATCCAACCCCACCCACAGGGAGGAACCTCTACAATAAAGAGGAACCACAAACTTCCAGCATACAGAAAGGCCACCCCAAACACAGCAATCTAAAAAGATGAAAAGGCAGAGAAATATTCAGCACATAAAGGAACATGATAAAAGCCCACCAAACCAAACAAAAGAGGAGGAGATAGGGAGTCTAACTGAGAAAGAATTCAGAATAATGATAGTAAAAATGATCCAAAATTTTGAAAACAAAATGTTACAAATAAATAGCCTGAAGACAAGGATTGAGAAGATGCAAGAAAAGTATAACAAGGACCTAGAAGAAATAAAAAACAGTCAATCAATAATGAATAATGCAATAACTGAGATCAAAAGCACTCTGGAGGGAACCAACAGTAGAATAACTGAGGCAGAAGATAGGATAAGTGAGGTGTAAGATAGAATGGTGGAAATAAATGCAGCAGAGAGGAAAAAAGAAAAAAAGAATTTAAAAAAATGAGGACAACCTCAGAGACCTCTGGGACAATGTTAAATGCCCCAACATTTTAATCATAGGAGTCCCAGAAGAAGAAGACAAAAAGAATGATAATGAGAAAATATTTGAGAAGATAACAATTGAAAACTTCCCTAAAATGGGAATAGCCACCCAAGTCCAAGAAACCCAGAGAGTCCCAAACAGGATAAACCCAAGGCGAAACACCTCAAGACACATATTGATCAAATTAATGAAGATCAAACACAAAGAACAAATGTTAAAAACAGCAAGGGAAAAACAAAAAATAACCCATAAGGAGATCCCCCTAAGGATAACAGCTGATTTTTCAATAGAAACTCGTCAGGCCAGAGGGGGATGGCAGGGCATACTTAAAGTGATGAAAGAGAAAAACCTACAACCGAGATTACTGTACCCAGAAATGATCTCATTCAAATATGAAGGAGAAATCAAAGTCTTTGCAGATAAGCAAAAGCTCAGAGAATTGAGCACCACCAAACCAGCTCTTCAACAAATGCTAAAGAATCTTCTCTAGACAGGAAACACAGAAAAGGTGTATAAATTTGAACCCCAAACAACAAAGAAAATGGCAACAGGATCATACTTATCAATAATTACCTTAAATGTAAATGGGATGAATGCCCCAACCAAAAGACAAAGACTGGCCGAATGGATAAAAAAATAAGACCCCTAAATATGCTGTCTACTAGAGACCCACCTCAAACCTAGGGACACATACAGACTGGAAGTGAAGGGCTGGAAAAAAATATTTCACACAAATGGAGACCAAAAGAAAGCAGGAGTAGCAATACTAATATCAGATAAAATGGACTTTGAAATAAAGGCCACAAAAAAAGACAAAGAAGGACACTACATAATGATCAAAGGATCAATCCAAGAAGAAGATATAACAATTATAAATATATATGCACCCAACATAAGAGCACCACAATATGTAAGGCAAATGCTAACAAATATGAAAGCAGAAATTAACAGGAACACATAATAGTGGGAGAATTTAATACCCCACTCACACCTATGGATAGATCAACTAAATAGAAAATTAGCAAGGAAACACAAACTAAATGATACAATGGACCAGTTAGACCTAACTGATATCTATAGGACATTTCACCCTAAAACAATGAATTTCAACTTTTTCTCAAGTGCACACAGAAACTTCTCCAGGATAGATCACATCCTGGGCCATAAATCTAGCCTTGGTAAATTAAAAAAAAAATTGAAATCATCTCAAGCATCTTTTCTGATCACAATGCAATAAGATTAGATGTCAACTACAGGGAAAAAAAAAAACTATTAAAAACACAAACATATGGAGGCTAAACAACACGCTTCTGAATAAACAACAAATGACAGAAGTCAAAAAAGAAACCAAAATATGCATACAAATGAATGAAAATGAAAACACAACAACCCAAAACCTATGGGATTCAGTAAAAGCAGTGCTAAGGGGAAGGTTCATAGCAATACAAGCCTACCTCAAGAAACAGGAGAGAAATCAAATAAATAACCTAACTCTACACCTAAAGCAACTAGAAAAGGAAGAAATGAAGAACCCCAGGGTTAGTAGAAGGAAAGAAATCACAAAAATTAGGGCAGAAATAAATGCAAAAGAAACAAAAGAGACCATAGCAAAAATCAACAAAGCTAAAAGCTTGTTCTTCAAGAAGATAAATAAAATAGACAAACCATTATCCAGATTCATCAAGAAACAAAGGGAGAATAATCAAATCAACAAAATTAGAAATGAAAATGGAAAAATCACAACAGACAACACAGAAATACAAAGGATCATAAGAGACTACTATCAGCAACTGTATGCCAATAAAATGGACAAGTGGGAAGAAATGGTCAAATTCTTAGAAAAGTATAACTCTCCAAAACTGAACCAGGAAGAAATAGAAAATCTTAAACAGACCCATCACAAGTACAGAAATTGAAACTGCAATCAGAAATCTTCCAACAAACAAAAGCCCAGGGACAGATGGCTTCAAAGCTGAATTCTACCAAAAATTTAGAGAAGAGCTAACACCTATCCTACTCGAACTCTTCCAGAAAATTGCAGAGGAAGGTAAACCTCCAAATTCATTCTATGAGGCCACCATCACCCTAACACCAAAACCAGACAGAGATGCCACAAAAAAAGAAAACTACAGGCCAATATCACTGATGAACATAGATGCAAAAATCCTTAACAAAATTCTAGCAAACAGAATCCAACAACATATTAAAAAGATCATACATCATGACCAAGTGGGCTTTATCCCAGGAATGCAAGGATTCTTTAATATTTGCAAATTAATCAATGTGATACACCACATTAACAACTCGAATGATAAAAACCATATGATTCTCTCAATAGATGCAGAGAAAGCCTTTGACAAAATTCAACACTCATTTATGATTAAAACTCTCCAAAAAGCAGGAATAGAAGGAACATACCTAAACATAATAAAAGCCATATATGATAAACCCACAGCAAACATTATCCTCAGTGGTGAAAAATTGAAAGCATTTCCCCTAAAGTCAGGAACAAGACAAGGATGCCCACTCTCACCACTACTATTCAACATAGTTTTCAAAGTTTTGGCCAGAGCAATCAGAGCAGAAAAAGAAATAAAAGGAATCCAGATTGGAAAAGAAGAAGTAAAACCTTCACTGTTTGCAGATGACATGATCCTCTACATAGAAAACCCCAAAGAATCCACCAGAAAATTACTAGAGCTAATCAATGAATACAGTAAAGTTGCAGGATATAAAATTAACACACAGAAATCCCTTGCATTCCTATACACTAACAATGAGAAAACAGAAAGAGAAATTAAGGAAACAATTCCATTCACCATTGCAACGAAAAGAATAAAATACTTAGGAATACATCTAAAGAAACAAAAGACCTATATACTATAAAACACTGATGAAACAAATCAAAGATAACACAAATAAATGGAAAATTTACCATGTTCATGGATTGGAAGAATCAATATAGTGAAAATGAGTATACTACAAAAAGCAATCTATAGATTCAATGCAATCCCTATCAAGCTACCAACGATATTTTTCAGAGAATTAGAACAAATAATTTCACAATTTGTATGGAATTACAAAAAAACCTCTGATAGTCAAAGCAATCTTGAGAAAGAAGAGTGGAACTGGAGGAATTAACCTGCCTGACTTTAGGCTATACTACAAAGCCACAGTCATCAAGACAGTGTGGTACTGGCACAAAGACAGAAATATAGATAAATGGAACAAAATAGAAAGCCCAGAGATAAATCCATGCACCTTTGGACACCTTATGTTTGACAAGGGAGGCAAGAATATACAATGGAGAAAAGACAATCTCTTTAACAAGTGTTGCTGGGAAAACTGGTCAACCACTTGTAAAAGAATGAAACTAGAATACTTTCTAACACCATACACAAAAACAAACTCAAAATGGATTAAAAATCTAAATGTAAGATCAAAAACTAGAGGAAACCAGAAACTCCTAGAGGAAAACATAGGCAAAACACTCTCTGACATAAATCATAGCATGATTCTCTATTACCCACCTCCCAGAGTAATGGAAATAAAAGCAAAAATAAACAATTGGGACCCAATTAAACTTAGAAACTTTTGCACAATGAAGGAAACTATAAGCAAAATGAAAATACAGCTTTCAGAATGAGAGAATATAATAGCAAATGAAGCAACTGACAAAGAATTAATCTCAGAAATATACAAGCAACTCCTGCAGCTCAATTACAGAAAAATAAGCGACCCAATAAAAAAATGGGCCAAAGAACTAAACAGACATTTCTCCAAAGAAGACATACAAATGGCTGACAGACACATGAAAAGGTGCTCAGCATCACTCATTATCAGAGAAATGCAAATCAAAACCACAATGAGGTACCATTTCACGCCAATCAGAATGGCTGCTATCAAAAAGTCTACAAGCAATACATGCTGGAGAGGGTGCAGAGAAAAAGGAACCCTCTTACACTGTTGGTGGGAATGCAAACTAGTACAGCCACTGTGGAGAACAGTGTGGAGATTCCTTAAAAAACTGGAAATAGAACTGCCATACAACCCAGCAATCCCACTGCTGGGCATACACACCGAGGAAACCAGAACTGAAAGAGACACATGTACTCCAATGTTCATCGCAGCACTGTTTACAATAGCCAGGAGATGGAAGCAACCTAGATGTCCATCGGCAGACAAATGGATAAGGAAGTTGTAGTACACATACACAATGGAATATTACTCAGCTATTAAAAAGAATGCATTTGAATCAGTTCTAATAAGATGGATGAAATTGGAGCCTATTATACAGAGTGAAGTAAGTCAGAAAGAAAAACACCAATACAGTATATTAACGCATATATATGGAATTTAGAAAGATGGTAATGATGACCCTATATGTGAGACAGCAAAAGAGACACAGATGTAGAAAACAGACTGTTGGACTCTGTGGGACAGGGCGAGGGTGGAATGATTTGAGAGAATAGCATTGAAACATGTATATTATCCTATGTGAAACAGATCACCAGTCCAGGTTCAATGCATGTGGCAGGGTGCTCAGGGCTGGTGCACTGCGATGACCCTGAGGGATGGGATGAGGAGGGTGGTGGGAGGGAGGGTCAGGATGGGGAACACATGTACACCCATGGCTGATTCATGTGAATGTATGGCAAAAACCACCACAATATTGTAAAATAATCAGCCTCCAAAAATTAAAGTAAAAAAACAAAAATAAAAAAAAAAAGAACTGAAAAAAAAAAAAAAAAAAAGATCTTCATGACACAGATAATCACGATGGTGTGATCACTCAGAGTATGAAGTGAAGTGGGCCTTTGGAAGCATCACTATGAACAAAGCTAGTGGAGTTGATGGAATTCCAGCTGAGTTATTTCAAATCCTAAAAAGATGATGCTGTGAAGGTGCTGCACCCAATTTGCCAGCAAATTTGGAAAGCACAACAGTGGCCACAAGAGTGGAAAAGGTCAATTTTCACTCCAATCCCAAAGAAAGGCAATGACAAAGAATGTTCAAACTACTGCACAATTGCACTCATCTCACACGCTAGTAAAGTGATGCTCAAAATTCTCCAAGACAGCCTTCAACAGTATGTGAACCACGAACTTCCAGATGTTCAAGCTGGATTTAGAAAAGGCAGAAGAATCAATGATCAAATTGCCAACATCTGTTGGATCATCAAAAAAGCAAGAGAATTCCAGAAAAAACACCTGCTTCACTGACTATGCCAAATCCTTTGTGTAAATCACTACAAACTGTGGAAAATTTTTCAAGAGATGGGAATATCAGACCACCTTACCTGCCTCCTGAGAAATCTGTATGCAAGTCAAGAAGCAATAGTTAGAACTGCATACGGAACAACAGATTGGTTCCAAATTGGGAAAGGAGTACAAGGCTGTATACTGTCACCCAGCTTATTTAACTTACACGCAGGGTACATCATGTGAAATGCCAGGCTGGATGAAGTACAAGCTGGAATCAAGATTGCTCAGAGAAATATCAGTAACCTCAGATATTCAGATGACACCACCCTTATGGCAGAAAGCAAAGTGGAATTGAAGAGCCTCTTGATGAAAGTGAAAGAGAAAAGTGAAAAAGCTGACTTAGAACTCAGTAATCAAAAAGCTAAGATCATGGCATCTAGTACCATCAATTCATGGCAAATAGATGGGGAAATAATGGAAATAGTGACAGACTTTATTTTCTTGGGCTCCAAAATCACTGTGGATGGTGATTGCAGCCATGAAATTAAAAGAGATTTTTCTCCTTGGAAGAAAAGCTTTGACCAACCTAGACAGCATATTAAAAAGCAGAGACATTACTTTGCCAACAAGTATAGTCAAAGCTATAGTTTTTCCAGTGGTCATATCTGGATGTGAGTAGTGAACTATAAAGAAAGCTGAGCGCTGAAGGATTGATACTTTTAAACTGTGATATTGGAGAAGACTCTTGAGAGTCCCTTGGACTATAAGGAGATCAAACCAGTCAATCCTAAAGGAAAACAGTCCTGAATATTCATTGGAAGGACTGATGCTGAAACTGAAACTCCAATACTTTGTCCATCTGATGCAAAGAACTGACTCATTTGAAAAGACCCTGATGCTGGGAAAGATGGAATGCAAGAGAAGAGGGCGACAGAGGGTGAGATGGTTGGATGGCATCACCGATTCAATGGACATGAATTTGAGCAAGCTCCAGGAGTTGGTGATGCACAGGGAAGCCTGGTGTGCTGCAGTCCATGTGGTCACAAGAGTCAGACACGACTGAGCAACTGAACTGAACACGGATCAGTTTTTCTTTAAATAGCCAGAATGCTTGCATTATTCTTCATTAAAAAAGATCCACATAACTAGACCAATCATAATGGCAACAAAACAAGTCTGCCTAATGTCAATTCATAGTTTAAGGTTTTAGTAAATCTTAAGGCTTATCTGGTGGCTTGTACGGTAAAGAATCTCCCTGCAATGCAGGATAACTGGGTTCGATTCCTGGGTTGAGAAGATCCTCTGGAGAAGGGAATGGCAACCCACTCCAGTAGTCTTGCCTGGAGAATTCCATAGACAGAAAAGCCTGGTGGGCTACAATTCACAGGGTCGCAAAGCATCGGACACAACTGAGCAACTAACACTTTCACTTTTTCATTTCATTCACAAAGTATAAATAAAGCAGGAGAACTTAACACTCACACTTTGCTCTCAAGAATCATGTTATCCTTCACCCTGATTTTCCTACCAAAGTGATGGCATCTGCAAAGTGGTCTTGACATTTCTGTAGCACCTTGGGCTCAGGATTCCTGCAAAGTCACCCAAACTTATTAAATAGAATGTTTAAAATAATGAATTAAAATGTATTGATCATTGAACTGCTCAACTTCTATGCAGTAGAAGGTCAGAAGACAACTCGTAAAAAGATAAGAAAATATGATTTTATCTTATATTGCTTAAGATACAAGAGAAATTATACAGTCATGCTTTTAAAGCCTTTGGAAATAGACATTTGGGAGAAAATAAGAAAAAATATTGGTGGTAGATTAAACAGTCAGAATATAGATAGTCAGTCTGCATTAAGTCCTCATTGAACACTTATCCTGGGCATGTGTAGTGTGACTGGTTGGCAGTCTCTGGTCTGCGGGGAGACCCTGGCTGTGGGACTTGTGACAGCAGTAACCATATGACTCCAACACTATCACTACTACTGGGCTGACTGCTGGTCGTTCAGCACCATGTATTAGACACCTCCTCAGTTAATCTTCATGAGAACTTTGTGAGATGGTATTATTATCCAGATTTTAAAGAGGAAGAAGCTGAGAAAACAGCCATAAAAAAGAACAAAGCAGTGCCATTTGCAGCAACATGAATAGACCTGGAGATTATCATACTGAGTGAAGTAAGACAGACAGAGAAAGACAAATATCATATGATATCACTTATATGCAGAAACTGAAAAAAAGACTTGAACTTATTTACAGAACAGAAATAGAATCACAGATGTAGAGAACAAATTTATAGTTACCAAAGGGGATGAGGGATGGATAATTTAGGAGTTTGGGATTAATATATACACACTACTATATATATATATATATATAATAAAACAGATAAGCAATAAGGTCCTACTGTATAGCACAGGGAGCTATATTCAGTATCTTATAATAACCTGTAATGGAAAAGATTATGAAAAAGAAGATACATATATAGATATCGAAATAACTGAATCACTTTGCTCTAAACTTGAATCTAACACAACATTATTAATCAACTACTGTACTTCAACAGGAAAAAAAGGACTGAGAAGAGAGATGCCTAGATCCTTTCCAAGGTCAGCCAAGTAGAAAATGTCAGAATCCATATTGGAACTCAGGTCACATGATTTCAAAACCCGTGCTTTGACTACTAATCCCCATGTCCAGACGACAGTGTGTTTTTCAATCCTCCTCTTGGTTGCTCTTTTCTAAGGGTCTCACTTGCTTTACGCCAGGGCTCTGGATATTTTCTCAACTTCACGTTTTTTCTCCCAGAAAATTCCAGGTGGAGGTTGGAGCAGAGCTCAAAGAGCAGGTGAGGGAGCGCTTCCAGCAGAGCTTTGTGTGCACTGAGTTAGATGGGGCAGTGATGGGGCAGATGGCAGGAGGAGAGAGAGAGAGAGTTCTTTCACTGATTTGGCTATAAGGGTAAAACTAGTTAGTAAAGTAATTGAGTCTCTTTGGCAAGCTTTTAAAAATTAATCTGCTAAATTATTTTATTCATTTTATTTATTTTTGGCTTCACTGGGTCTTCATTGCTACATGGGGGTTTTCTCTAGTTTCAGCGAGCAGCGGCTACTCTTTTGTTGCAGTAAACAGGATTCTCATTGCAGTGGTTCCTCTTGCTTCAGGGTACAGGCTCTAGGGCACACGAGCTCAGTAGTTGTGGTGAATGGGCCTGGGTGTCCCGTGGCATATGGAATCTTCCTGGATCAAAGATCGAACCCGTGTCCCCTACATTGGCAGGTGGATTCTTAACCACTGGGCCACAGGGAAGTCCTCTCAGGCCTTTTTAATCAAAATGTTTTCTCTCTTAGTGATCTGAGGCCCGAGACTACACGTGGACAAATAATTCTCTGGATAGACCCCTCTAGGCCTCCAGCACTAGGAGGCTTAATCTAGGCTGGCTTCTGCATAAGCAAGAATACATACCACTTTGTTCCAGTTATTTTTGCTGTGTAACAAACACCTCTAAACTCAGAGGATATGAATTGGCACATTTCTCAGGATGCTGTGGGGTGAGTGGGCTGAGCTGACAGGCTCTCCCTCAGGGTCTCATATACAATGTAATCAGACAGTGGCTGAGTCTGGAGTCATCTGAGGGTTTTTTTCCTATAACCTGAGTGTGAATGGCTGGAAAATCTGGAGCAGGTTGGGTTTCTCTCCATGGAGCCTCTCCATGCAGTTAGCTTGGGCCTTCTCACAGCATAATGGTCTCAGAGTCACCAGCAGTCACACACTGGGGCTGCCTTGTACAAACTTGTAAGAATTGATTCTGTGTATTTCTTCCCAACTCTTGCTTTCAGCGCTGTCACTCTGGTGACTTGAAATCAGCCATGGTGGGAGGGAATATTTATATCATGAAAACTGGTAAACAGTGCAAATCAGGAGAATTCCCCCACCCCCAGAGATCCAGGTTACCAGCACATGATTTTATATGGTGGTTGGCTTCCCCTAGAGTGAATAAGCCAAGAAAACCAGGAGGAGGCTGCAAAGCTTCTGAGAACCTATCTATGGATGCTCCCATAATTCACTTTCTTTTTATTCTATTGATCATCAAGTCCCTAAGGCTATGCCTGATTCAAGAAGAGAATTACCCGTGTCCCATGGAAGAGTAGCAAAGAGATTGTATAATAGAGGACCCAACACATAACAGGCATTCAACAAGTGTTTGATGAATGAATGAATGAGCAAAGTCACTTAAACTCTAATCAGTATCTCCTTAAGTCACCCTGAAAGTGTAAAGCTTTCTGGAAAGTTTTTCGTCAACATCAGAGAGACCAGTGAACTTTAAGTTCCCCAAGAGCCTAAATCTAAAACCGCTTGATATAGATCTATTTACCCTCTGTCTGCCAGTATTCACAGACCTGTTTACTCAAGCCCTTCCCACTTACGTGCTCACCTGGGACTGTACATATGACAATGGCAAATTGCTTGTTTTATTGACGTTTGCATCCTGGGTGAGTTTGCTCTACCTCTCTAAGTAAATTGCAGATTCCTTGAGAGAGTTCACATGTATTTCTTTGCCATTCCTTCTCCCCACCTTACCAAAACTAGATAATCATACATACACATACACATGGATACTTATAACAGATATGATAATTAGAGGTTATTAGCCTTAAAGCAGAAGGAAAGAAGGAAAGGAACTGAAAGCTCTCAATGGCTGTATTTCATAAATGTTCTCATTTGACTCACATTCATCCAGTGAAGGAGGCATTATTATTTCCATTTCCTAATTGAGGAAAGTGAGACTCAAGAAAATTTAACCAATTTGGTCAAATTCACACTAGGAGGTGGGGAGCTAGGATTTCAACTTAGACCTGCATGGGTCCAAGGCCAGAGCTGCATGTGTTCTTTCCCATTGAAATATACACTGCCATCTCCCCCTACTTTTCTTTGCCCTCCTCCCCCCCCCACCTTGAAGTAGTCACAAAAATCATAGAAATGCTAATGCTTTTAAACCCCAGATAGACTAATGGCTGTTTCAAGTTCTGCTCTAGTAAGAAATGTCCTTAAAAAGCTTGGGAGAGGACTTCCCCAGTGGCACAATGGATAGGAATCTGCCTACCAGTGCAGGGGACGCGAATTTCATCCCTGATCCAGACAGATTCAACATGCTGCAGAGCAACTGAGTCCATGTGCTTCAACTACTGAGCCTGTATGCCACAAATACTGAAGCCTGCGTGCCCTAGAACCACACACCACCACTACTGAGCTCACGGGCTGCAACGACTGAAGCCTGAACACCGAGAGCCTGTGCTCCGCAACAAGAGAAGCCACCACAGTGAGAAGCCTGGACGCTGCAACGAAGAGTAGTCCCCGCTCACCACAATCAGAGAGAGCCCTTGGGCAGCAACAAAGATCCAGTGCAAGCAAAAGCAAAAATAAATTATTAACTAAAAAAAAAACTCTGTTTCAAAAGGAAAAAAAAACAGCTTGGGAGAGCAAGAAGCTAAAGTGTCTTACACTAGGAAGGGAGTGAGTCTGGTAGCAGAGAGGTCAGCTAAGCAACTCTTACAATAATACAGGCAAAAAGCATTGATGGGATGGACCGAGGTAAGAGCGTCGGGATGGGAAGATGTGAAAAAAATTTGAAAACTATTAAGAAGACAGATCAACAGACTAGTGATGGTTTGGATTGTGTGGGTGCTGATCAGTCTTTGTAGAATCGCCGCAATGGCTGCTCCGGGAGAATGAGGCTGGAGAAAGGAAGCCGGGATGGGAGGGTTCCGTGTTCGTGGGGAAGATGATAAAGGCTGAAAGTAGCCGTGGAAGTGGGAGAGAGGATGGATCTGAGAGAACATGGAAGAAGAATCTACGGGACGTGCTTCCGAGCTAGACGTGGGAATGTGAGGGCGAAGGAGGGGTCAAGGGTGAAGTCCAGAAGTCTGTTGCGGACAGCCGGGTGCTTTTCACAGAGGTGGGGGACACAGGGCTGGGGGAGGGGGGGCAGCTTTCAGGGAGGGATGGATTCTGGATGTGCCAGGTTTGAGGTGAATGTGTAAGCTGGCGCTGGCAGCTGGAATGCAATTACATTTAAAACAAAACAAGCATCTCTTATCTCAGTGAGATTCTTTGTCTCCCTCAGAGGCTGTAGATGAAAGCATTGAAGCCTGTGTGACGCAGAGTTCTGCGTCAGGTCATAAAGGAACTCTGCAATTCTCAACGTTTTCACTTTACTGTGGTTCATCTCTCTCTCAAAAGCCATTTATCACCCAGTAGGGGCCTCTGTCATCACCATGATGTCTTTATCCAGACTTCCAAAGCTCATGGGAGCGGTATGATTCGATCAGTGGCAGTGACTCACATAACTCATAGAAAGTGTGGCAGGGAGGTTTCAGCGGCCCCTAGGACCTACAGGTTGGCCATACACACACACACACACACATACACGTACACACAACCCGTAGGTTAAAACTCGCATGGACAGGCTCTAAGGCATTTTTGCAAGCTTCTGCCCCACAAAAGAGGACAGGCATTGTTTACACAAGGCCCCTGCATGTCAGGACAGGGAGCCTGGGCCTTCATGCCTGCTACAATCAGAGGAGGAAGGGAAGCATTCAAGCGGGTGAATGAGCAGATGAAGGCTCTCCAGGGAGCTACTGCTTTTCCGCACATCAACTTTCATCATGAAACCCTCTACCTAAAATCCAAAGCCAGTTGGTAGGAAGGAAAATTACATAGGGTCTGCCAGCTCAAGGAGACCACTTGTAGGTGCTTCCTCAGTGTATTCATTGTGCCAGTGTTAGGACACCTGAAACCAAGCGCAGGTTATACTCCCATGCCCACTGCAGTACGAGCTAAGTGGTCACCCAGCTCAGGGCCTGCCAGCCCACCAGGTGGGGACCAGCTGCCTGAGAACCAACTGCCCTCCTCACTCAGAATGTCCTTTGACCCGACTCCAACTTTACCCAGAGATACCCTAAAAAGTCCCCCCTCAAACAAAACTTTCTTGCATGGAAACCCTCTACAAAGGAGCTTCCTTACCTGAGAGAAGGTCCCGGTGCCCAGCCGTGGAAAAAAAAAAACCCAAAAAGCCAAGTTCCAGCAGACGTGACAGGGACTCATAGAGCAGATCTGTTGCTTTTAAAAGAAGAAAGGTGACTTCATCCCTGGTGCCGTGGTGTTTAGAAGAGCAGCGAATGCTGCCTGGCTGAGCCAACTCGGCCTCACCAGCGATGACTCCATCCAAATTATGCAGCCGCTGCCCAGGCATGCTCAGCCTTCAGAAGGTGGATCGCTGGAATCTGGCTTGCCCCGTCATTTTCAGAAAGTTTCAGAAAGTCCAGAAGCACCAATCACCGTCACTGGCACCAGGGGTAGGGAAACCACGCACTTATTTCCCGCCGAGTCATATCATTATCTCCCAAGAATCCAACACTCTAGGGAAGGAAAACAGGTATTTAAACTTCTGAGAGATAGCAATTCTTGGGGAAGAAGGGGAGAGAAGAAGGAAAATCTTTCAAGCAGGATGCGGGTGGGGGGCAATAAGAAGCTGGAAACGATCACCGTGCTAAGAGGTTTGCAGAGCTGGTGGGTTTGTGAGCCTACAATGGTGACAAATAGGTGATGGCCTGGACTTTTCAGAGGGAAAGTATCTAGTTCAACAAAAGGAATGAGTCACTGTAAGAAAAGAAAGGTGATAGTCTTTCTTTCTTTCTTTTCTTTTTTTAGGACTGATATGAACTTTTAATTATCACTGGAAAACTGAAGCTAGGGTAATTTAAGGAAATTTGCCAATAATATGCTGGTAACACTTGTTCTAGAAGACATGACTTCTGATTTCTCTTTTTTTTTCTTTTAAAATTTTATTTTATATTGGGGTATAGCCAATTAACAATGTTGTGATAGTTTCAGGTGAACAGCGAAGGGACTCAGCCATCCATATACATTTATCCATTTTCCTTCAAACTCCCCTCCCATCCAGGCTGCCACATGGTAATTGAGCAGAGTTCCATGTGCTATTTAAGAGGTCTTTGTTGGTTATCTATTTTAAATATAGCAGTGTGTACATGAAAGAAATGGTTGCAATGGTAATGGTATGGGGGAAATGAACTTGAGTTTAAACTTGGGGAAAAGGTGACAGTCTTTTAAATGAAAGTGACTTATTTCCATTTTCTTTTTATTGAATATGGTATCACTCAATCCATTTGGGGTCATCTGTAACATTTATGTATTAGTTCATAACAAGCCCACATTCCACCAAGCTTTGGGAAAAGAGACATTTATGTGTCAGGAATTGTCTCTTTTGTACATCAAAGGTAAGACTGGAGCACTGGGATTTGGAACATGGAATTCAAGGCCATGTCAAGCTACCCAGTAAGCCAGGCGCCTCTGCCTGATGCCACGTCCTTGGGCTAAACTTTGGGCAGACCTTCTTGCTGTGATGCCAGGATGAGACATGGTAATGCTGGTGACCTCTGTTGGAAGTAGGGCAGAGCTTAGCAGCTGGCTGCCTTCCCTCTCACGTCTGTACTTTAGGAGCGTGTACGGTGACTTTGGGTCACTACACACATGTCCAGTTTCTTGCTGAACTATTTTGAGGCATTGGGGAATCTTCCTGTGTCAAGTTTCACTCCAGAGAGGATAAAACAAGAAAAAAAAATTCTTTCTATTGAAATGAAGACATTCAGTTCCAACATCAGAAAGGAGTTTTTGAATTCAGAGATTTAAGCAATGTCAACATGGCCTATAGAAGAAACTTGCAAATCTCTTAGTCTGGGTATAAACATTCAGAGTAGAAGAGGAGCAGAGTTTCATCAATGATAAAGTCAAAAAAGGGCAGGATCCACTTTTATTTGGTTTATCATGGACTCCTCATAGCCTTGCACAGAAAGTAGTACATAGTAAGCACCCAGTAGCCAGAGAGTAAATGGTGTCTGACAATGCCTTCTGTTCCAGATTTTTAGAACAAATCTGTTAAGGATATTTTTTTTTTAATTGAAGCATAATTGACATACAATAGCATAGTAGTTTTATATGTGTTCAGCATAGTGTACATCATTGTGATTTGATATTTATATGCATTAAGAATTCTTAAAGTCCCTATCTGGTAAGCAAGGCAATTGCAGAGAGTGTGAGCCAATGGGCCTTATGAAATGCAAGAGGCGCTTTGTTCTTTGCTTTGTCTTAGTCTCCAGGTTCATTGCCACAGTTAGAACAGAGCAAAGAAAGCCAATTTCTGGATGTAGGAGCCCCCTTCGCCACCCTATTTCCCTAAACATCAAGTAGACCCTGGTGTCTTTCCCCAGGGCCAGGACTCCATCTCACAGGCAATAGGCCAATTCTCCTCAGTGTTCTTTTGTTCTCAACATTCCAATATAGAATGTTCAAACTTACAGCTATGTTGAAAGAATTTTATAGTGAACACCCAAATATATACCATGTAGTTTCTTCAACTGACATATTACAGTATTTGCTTTATTATAGGTTAATTCTCTATCCATTCAACAGCTAATTAACTTTGTTACAAACTTTGAAGAAAGTTTTAGACATTAATACATTTCCCCAAATACTTCAACATTATTCATCAGAGTTCAAACTTTGTTTACAATATTTTTATCTCTTTTCAGATGAAAATCTTGTACTGTGCAATGCAAAAACTGTCGGTATACCATTCGATGAGTTCCTATCAATGCACACACCTTTGCAACCCAGACCCTATCAAGAAACAGAACAGGGACCATCACCCTAGAAAGTGTCTCATGTTCTTTCCCAGCAAACTCTTACCTTAACACTCCTAGAGAGATCCAATATTCTCATATTCTCACCAGAGATCAATTTTACCTATTCTAGTACCTCATATAAATAAAAGCATACAATTTGTATTCTTTTATGAAATTTGTGTTCACTCAGCATGTTTTGGGATTCATCTATCCATATTGTTGGTTTCTTTTCTTTGATGAATAGTATTTTACTGTATGAATATGACAAACTTTTTCAAGTCTCTTGTTCATGGACACCTGGTCCTCAAATTTGGGGTTATTATGAATAAAGCTAACGTGAACATTTTTAACCAACTTTTTGTGGACATGCATTTGTTTAGGTTCAGTTCAGTCGCTCAGTCGTGTCCGACTCTTTGCGACCCCGTGGACTGCAGCATGCCAAGCCTCCCTCTTCTTCCCCTGGGTAAATATCTAGGTATAGAATTGCTGGGTCTTAAAATTGTTGTTGTGCAGTCACTCAATCATGTCTATCTCTTTGCAACCCCATGAACTGCAGCACACCAGGCTTCCCTGTTCTTCACTGTCCGGAGTTTTTTCAAACTCATGTTCATTAAGTTGGTGATGCCATCCAACCATCTCATCCTCTGTGGTCCCCTTCACGTCCTGCCTTCAATCTTTTCCAACATCAGGGTCTTTTCCAATGAGTCAGCTCATCGCATCATGTGGCCAAAGTATTGGCTTCAGCATCAGTCCTTCCAGTGAATATTCAGGGTTGATTTCCTTGCAGTCCAAGGGACCCTCAAGAGTCTTCTCCAACACCACAGTTTGAAAGGATGAATTCTTTGGGTCTTAAAATAGGTACGTATTTAATTTATGTGAAACTGGAAGACCTTTCCCAATGTTGTGACCATTCTTTCCTCCTACCAGCCATGTACAAGAGTTCTAGTTGCTTTACATTCTTCTGACAACACTTGGTGGTGTCAGCTTAATTTTAGCCCTGTTGGTGCAAGTGGAATGGTACCTCACTATGGTTCAATTTGTATGTCCTTGATGACTAAAACGTTGAACATCTTTTCATGTGCCTGCTGGCCAATCCTTCACCATCTTTTATGAAGTGTCTGTTCAAATCTTTTGGCCATTTTAAAACTGATTGTCATTTTATTATTGAGTTTTAGGAGCATTTTGTATGTTAAGAATGCCAGTTCTTTGTCTGACATGTTTTGCTGATATCTTCACCTGCCCTTTGGCTTGCTTATACATTTTATTAATGATGTTTCTTCTTATGAACAAAGACTTAGTTTTGATTAAGTGCAGGTTTATTTTTTTTGTGTTTGTCTCCCCCCAAGTCATGAATATAATCTCCTAATTTTCTTCTAGAAGTTTTATAGCTCTGGCTTTTATGTTTAGATCCATGGTCAATCACAAATTGATTTTTGTGAATAGTATGATTTAGGGCAAGGTTAATTTGTTTCCATATGAATATATAATCATTTCAACACCATTTGTTCATTTCCTAATAGGGTTGTTTTAACACCTTTGTCAAAAATAAAAAATGTCTAAATATGGATCTATTTCTGGATTCTATTCTGTTTTACTCATCTGTTTGTTGATCCTTGTGCCAGCACTGCACTGTCTTGATTATTGTAGCTTCAGGGTAAGTCTTGAATCAAGTAAAATAAGTCTACACCTTTGACTTCTTTTTCTCAAACCTTCTATTAACAGTCTAAATTCCTTACATTCCACAGAAATTTTAGAATCAGCTTGTCAGTTTCGACTGAAAAGCATACTAGGATTATGATTAGGATTGTAATGAATCCATAGTTCAAGTTAGTAATTGCAATCTTTCAATCCATTAATGTAGTGTATTTCTCCATTTAGTTACATCTTCAATATCTCTCAGCATTTTGTTGATTTTCTCTTTGTCATTGATTTTTAGCAGTTTGACTATGATATGCATAAAGGTTTTTATCATTGTTTTGCTTGTTTTTGATATTAACCTTTCTTGGCATTTTTTGTAGTTTTAGAGTCTATAAATATTTGTCTTTTCCCAAATTTATGAGCTTTTCACTTGTTATTTATTCAAATACTTTTCTGTGTTGTTCTTTCTCTCCTCTCCTTTTGGGACTTCAATTATATGTATATAAGACATTTTGATGTTGTTGCAAGGATCTATGAGTCTCTGTACATTTACTACATCTTGTTCCTCGGTTTGAATAATTTCTTATCATCTGTCTTCTAGTTCACCAACTTTTTGTTCTTTCATTTCCTTTGTGCTTTTAAGCACACTTATTGAATTTTTATCTCAGAAATTTGTTTTTCAGTTCTTATGTTTTCATTTGATTTATAAAAATAATTTCTATTTATCTGCTAAGATTTTCTATATTTTCCTTCATTATAAACATTTTCCTTTACGTACTTGAGCATACTTACAATAACTTCCTTAAAATTCTTGTTGGTTAATTTCATCATGCAAATTGCCTTAGATGTTGGTCTCTGGTGATTGTCTTTTCTTTTTAAAATAAGTCATGTTCTCCTATTTTGTTATATGTTGAATAGTTTTGGAGTGTATTCTGGTCTTTAAGAATGACTTGTAGAAAGTCTGGATTTTATATTTCTCTTCTGATGAGTACTGACTTTTCTTTATTCAAATATTTAAAGTGGCTGAACTCAAACTACAAAACTCTATCTCCCCTATAGTAGCTAGAATTTTAATTCAGTTCTTTTCGCTTAGCTGGGACTTTTAAAGTCTTCCTCTTCTGTATACGGTTCACGGTCAGCCATAGATCTAGGCAGAATTTATCCTTAGAGTGTAGGGCTTCCCTTTTCCCCTGCTTATCACACACAGGGCCCTATTCTTAGGCTAAAAGCTGTAAATCAGGGAACTTTACCCGTGCCGTTCTCTTCTTCCAATGGCTCAATCTCCTGTGGTTTCTGCCTGGTTTTTTTTTTTTCTCCTTTTCTTTTTTCCTCTTTAGCACCTTGAATTAGACATTTTTACATTTTGTCCACAGTTTGTATTTGTTATCTATAAGATGTATGGTCCAAGAGGAGCTACATGGCCATAACATTCAATTACCTTTTGAGTCATCTAGTTTACCTTCAGCAAGATAATTCATAGCTTTTTCCTGGGATACTAGTTATGCTTTATTTCAGGTACCACCTCAGATTGAGTGATTATGTTGAAATGGATACTGAGTTACAGCAGAAAAGTATGACATAATCAATAAGCAAAGGAGGGGAGGTGTAAGCTGGATGTTTACAATTTCTATTATGATTATTTACAAAACAATATAATACTCAGCTGTTTGTACCTACCAGAACATCTTCCTGAAGTCTGTACTTACTTGTTTGACTGTTAATCTTCTCTGCTAAATTGTAAACTTCCTGAGAGCAGGGATTTGTATTTGCAAAATTCATATTTATATGACCAGTGTCTGTCATCTGGAATATAGCATGTTCTCAATAAATATTTGCTAAGTGAATGAGAATAGTGTGTGATCAGGACCCATTCCACCTTGATACAATGTATCTCTGAAAAAAGTAGACAATTTAGAAATACCTAATCCAGTTTTTGGGCTTCCCAGGTGGCTCTGGTGGCAAAGAACCCGCCTGCCAATACAGGAGACATAAGAGATGCAGGTTCGATCCCTGTGTCAGGAAGATCCCCTGGAGGAGGGCATGGCAGCTGACTCTAGTATTCTTCAGTGGAAAATTGCATGGACGGAGGAGCCTGGTGGACTACAATCCGTGGGGTTGCAGAAGAGTTGGACACGGCTGAAGTGACTTAGCACAGCACAGCACAATCCAGTTTCATTTTTACCTTAGTCTTACTTTTTAAAATTATGTAACCAATGTGGAGAAATAGAGAACACAGATCAGCAAAAATAAATCAACAAACCCCATTTTTTTCCCTTCACAGACATAACTGTTTTAATCATTTTTTTCCACATAGCTTTTTGTCACCCTTCAGTTCTGTTTCTCAGCCTTGGGTGTATAATCTAATTCTCTTTGAAAAGTGATAATGTTCATATCACATCCAGGACCAATTTAATCACATTCTCAGGGATTGGACCCAGGAGTTAGCATTATTTTTAATTTCCAAGATGATGCCGATATGCAATTAAGAGGACCCAAAAATGTCCCAGCTGGGACTATCAGAGGTTTTTCAGATCTTATTTTCTGTTTCCTACATGATACAGTCCCTGTCTTCCAGGAGACTTCAAAGAAGGCAAGACTTGAAGCAACTAAATATGAAACAACTAGAAATCAAAAGGACATCAAAGATACTAATCAAGTGCTAGACCACATAGAAGATGTTAAGTTAAGTGTGCCTGGACAGACATTCCTGAGTGATAGCAAAAGTGGACTCACCTGCACTTCTTACTCCTTGGCCGGGAGCCCTGCCAGTTACATCAAGGGGCTCTCCTCCCTCTATAAAGTTTTGGTGAAATGGGCACAGTGACACGTTAAAATGATGCTGCTGCTGCTAAGTCGTTAAAATGATAGATGATACTAATTCTTGTCTTCCCGATTTTTCTTTTTTTGGAGGGGGAAGTTGAGAATGATCTGTGATTTTATTTATTTTTTTTTAATTTACTTTTTTATTGAAGGATAATAGCTTTACAGAATTTTGTTGTTTTCTGTCAAACCTCAACATCAATCAACCATAAGTATACATATATCCCCACCCTTTTGAACCTCCCTCCCAGCTCCCTCCCCATCCCGCCCCTCTAGGTTGACACAGAGCCCCTGTTTGAGTTTCCTGAGACATACAGCAAATTTCCTGTTGGCTATCTATTTTACATATGATAATGTAAGTTTCCCTGGTACTCTTTCCATACATCTCACCCTCTCCTCTCCTCTCCCCATGTCCATAAGTCTATTCTCTATGTCTGTTTCTCCATTGTTGCCCTGTAAATAAATTCTGCACCATTTTTCTAGATTCTGTATATATGCATTAGAATACGATATTTCTCTTTTCTTTTAGACTTACTTCACTTTGTATAATAGGTTCTAGGTTCATCCACCTCATTAGCACTGACTCAAATGTGTTCCTTTTATGGTTGAGTAATATTCCATTGTGTATATGTACCACAGCTTTTTTATCCATTCTTCTGTTGATGGCCATCATGTTGATGGACATGATTCAGTGTTCTAACTACTGTAAATAGTCCTGCAAAGAAAAGTGGGATACATGTGTCTTTTTCAATTTTGGTTTCCTAGGGTATATGCCTAGGAGTACGATTGCTGGGTCATATGGTTGTTTTATTCCTAGTTTTTTAAGGAATCTCCATACCGTCTTCCATATTGACTGTATCAATTTATATTCCCACCAACAGTGCAAGAGTGTTTCCTTTTCTCCACACCTTCGCCAGCATTTATTGTTTGTAGACTTTTTGATAATGGCCATTCTGACCAGTCTGAGGTGATATCTCACTGTAGTTTTGATTTGCATTTTTCTAATAATGAGTGATATTGAGCATCTTTTCATGTGTTTGTTAGCCATCTGTATGACTTCTTTGAAGAAATGTCTGTTTAGGTCTTTTTCCACTTTTTGATTGGGTTGTTTCTTTTTCAAGCATCCAGTTGTATGAGCTGCTTGTATATTTTGAAAATTAGTCCTTTGTCAGTTGTTTCCTTTGCTATTATTTTCTCCCATTCTGAGGGTTGTCTTTTCACCTTGCTTATAGTTTCCTTTGCTGTGCAAAGGCTTTTAGGTTTAATCAGGTCCCACTTATTTACTTTAGTTTTTATTCTCATTACTCTAAGAGGTGGGTCATAGAGGATCTTGCTTTGATTTACGTCATCGAGTGTTTTGCCTATGTTTTCCTCTAAGAGTTTTATAGTTTCTGTTCTTAAATTTAGGTCTTAAATCCATTTTGAGTTTATCTTTGTGTATGGTGTTAGGAAGTGTTCTAATTTCATTCTTTTACATGTACCTGTCCAGTTTTCCCAGCACCATTTATTGAAGAGGCTGTCTTTACCCCATTGCATATTGTTGCCTCCTTTGTAAAAAATAAGGTACCCATTGATGCATGGGTTTATTTCTGGGCTTTCTGTCTTATTTTATTGGTCTATATTTCTGTTTTTGTCCCAGTACCATACTGCCTTGTTGACTGTAGTGTTGTAGTATAGTCTGAAGTCAGGAAGGTTGATTCCTCCAGCTCCATTCTTCTTTCTCAAGGCTGCTTTAGCTACTGAGGGTCTTTTGTGTTTCCATATGAATCGTGAAATGTTTTATTCTAGTTCTGTGGAAAATGTCATTGGTAATTTGATAGGAATCACATTGAATCTGTAGATTGCATTTGGTAGTATAGTCATTTTCACAATATTGTTTCTTCCTACCCAGGAACATGGACTATCTCTCCATCCGTTTATGTTGTCTTTGATTTCTTTCATTAGTGTCTTATAATTTTCTGTGTACAGTTCTTTTGTCTCCTTAGGTAAGTTTATTCCTAGATATTTAATTCTTTTTGTTGCAATGGTGAATGAGATTAATTCCTTAATTTCCCTTTCTGATTTTTCATTGTTAGTATATAGAAATGCAAACGATTTCTGGCTATTGATTTTGTATCCTGCAACTTTGCTAAATTCACTGATTAGCTCTGAAAATTTTCTGATGCTATCTTTAGGGTTTTCTATGTACAGTATCAGGTCTTCTGCAAACAGTGAGAACTTTACTTCTTTTCTGATCTGAATTCCTTTTATTTCTTTTTCTTCTCTGATTGCTGTAGATAAGACTTCCAGAACTACGTTGAATAATAGTGGTGAAAGTGTACACCTTTGTTTTATTCCTGATCTTAAGGGGAATGTTTTCAGATTTTTACCATTGAGAATAATGTTTGCTGTAGGCTTATTATATATGGCCTTTACCATGTTGAGGTATGTTCCTTTAATGCCCATTTTTTGAGGAGTTTAATCATAAACAGGTGCTGACTTTTGTCAAAAGTTTTTCTCCATCTATTGAGATTATCATATGGTTTATATCTTTCAATTTGTTAATATGGTGTATCACATTGATTGATTTGCATATATTGAAGAATCCTTGCATCCCTGGAATAAATCCAACTTGATCATGGCATATGAGCTTTTTGATGTGTTGCTGAATTCTGTTAGCTATAATTTTGTTGAGGATTTTTGCATCTATGTTCATAAGTGATATTGGCCTGAAGTTTTCTTTTTTTATGTGCTGTCTTTGTCAGCTTTTGGTATCAGGGTGATGGAGGTCTCATAGAATGAGTTTGGAAGTGTTCCTTCCTCTGCAATTTTTTGAGAGTTTTAGAAGGGTAGGCATTTGCTCTTCTCTAAATGTTTGATAGAATTCTCCTGTGAAGCCATCTGGTCCTGGGCATTTGTTTTTTGGGAGATTTTTGAATCCAGCTTCAATTTCAGTGCTTGTAATTGGGTTGTTCATAATTTCTATTTCTTCCTGGTTCAGTCTTAAGAGGTTGAACTTTTCTAAGAATCTGTCCATTTCTTGCAGATTATCTATTTTATTGCCATATAGTTGTTCATAATAGTCTCTTATAATCCTTTGTATTTCTGCATTGTCTGTTGTAACCTCTCCTTTTTCATTTCTAATTTTGTTGATTTGATTCTCTCTTATTCTTGATGAGTCTGGCTAAACGTTTGTCAATTTTGTTTATCTTCTCAAAGAACCAGCTTTTAGTTTTATTAACCTTTAGTATTGTTTCTTTCATTTATTTTTCATTCATTTCTGCCCTGATATTTATGATTTTTTTCCTTCTACTAATTTTGGGCTTTCTTTGTTCTTCTTTTTTCCAGTTGTTTAAGGTGTAAAGTTAAGTTGTCTATTCAATGTTTTTCTTGTTTTGAGGTAGGATTGTGTTGCTATAAACTTCTCTCTTAGAACTGCTTTTGCTGCATCCCATAGGTTTTGAGTTGTCATGTTTTCATTGTCATTTGTTTCTAGAAATTTTTTTATTTCCCTCTTGATTTCTTCAGTAACTTGTTGGTTATTGAGAAATGTGTTCTTTAATCTCCATGTGTTTGTGTTTCTTACAATTTTTTCCTTGTAATTGATATCTAGTCTCATAGCATTGTGGTCAGGGAAGATGCTTGATACAATTTCAATTTTCTTAAATTTACTGAGGTTTGATTTGTAACCCAAGATGTGGTCTGTCCTGGAGAATGTTCCATGTGCACTTGAGAAGAAAGTGTATTCTTCTGCATTTGGATGGAATGTCCTGAATATATCAATGAGATCCATCCCATCTAATGTATCATTTAAGATTTGTGTTCCCTTATTAATTTTCTGTTTTGATAATCTGTCCATTGGTATGAGTAGGGTGTTAAATTCTCCTACTACTATTGTGTTACTGTCAATTTCTCCTTTTATGTCTCTTAGCGTTTGTCTTATGTACCAAGCTGCTCCTATGTTGAGTGCATAGATATTTACAATTGTTATGTCTTCCTCTTGGACTGATCCCTTGACCATGACCATTATGTAGCGTCTTTCCTTATCTCTTATAACATTCTTCATTTTAAGGTCTATTTTGTCTGATATGGGGATTGTTACTCCAACTTTCTTTTGCTTCCCATTTGCATGGAATATATTTTTCTATCCTCTCACTTTCAGTCTCTATATGTCTTTAGGTCTGAAGTGGGTTTCTTGTAGACAGCATATATGTGGGTCTTGTTTTTGTATCCATTCATCAAGTCTGTGTCTTTTGGCTGGAGCATTTAATCCATTTACATTTAAAGTAACTATTAATATATATGTTCCTGTTGCCATTTTCTTAATTGTTTGGGGTTGATTTTGTAGATCTTTTTCTTCTCTTGTATTTCTTGACTATATAAGTCCCTTTAACATTTGTTGTAAAGTTTGGCGGTACTGGCTTGGTAGTACTGAATTCTCTTAACTTTTGCTTGTCTGAAAAACTTTTTATTCCTTCATCAATTTTGAATGAGATTCTTGCCAGGTACAGTAATCTTGGTTGTAGATTTTTCACTTTCAGTACTTTAAATATATCCTCCCATTCCCTTCTGGCCTGCAGAGTTTCTGCAGAACGATCAGTTGTTAAATGTATGGGGTTTCCCTTGTATGTTACTTGTTGCTTTCTCCCTTGCTGCTTTTAATATTCTTTCTTTGTGTTAGTCTTTGTTAGTTTGATTAGTATGTGTCTTGGCGTGTTTCTGTTTGGGTTTGTCCTGTATGGGACTTTTTGCACCTCTTGGACTTGATTGACTATTTCCTTTTCCATGTTGGGGAAATTTTCAACGATAATCTCTTCAAAAATTTTCTCAGAAACTCCAATACTTTGGCCACCTGATGCAAAGAGCTGACTTATTGGAAAAGACCCTGATGCTGGGAAAGATTGAGGGCAGGAGGAGAAGGGGGTGACAGAGGATGAGATGGTTGGATGGCATCACCGACTCAATGGACATGGGTTTGGGTGGATTCCGGGAGTTGGTGATGGACAGGGAGGCCTGGTGTGCTGTGGTTCATGGGGTCGCAAAGAGATGGACATGACTGAGTGGCTGAACTGAACTGAACTGAACCCTTTCTTTTTCTATTCTTCTTCTGGGACCCCTGTAATTCGAATGTTGGTGCATTTGATATTGTCCCAGAGGTCTCTGAGACTATCCTCAGTTCTTTTCATTCTTTTTATTCTGCTCTTCAGAAATTATTTCCACCATTTTATCTTCCAGCTCACTGATTCATTCTTCTGCTTCAGATATTCTGCTATTGATTCCTTCTAGAGTATTTTTAATTTCAGTAATTGTGTTGTTTGTCTCTGAATGCTTATTCTTTAACTCTTATAGGTCTTTGTCAATTGGGTCTTGCATTTTCTCCATTTTGTTTTCAAGGTTTTGGATCATCTTTACTATCATTATTCTGAATTCTTTTTCAGGTAGTTTGCCTAGTTCCTCTTCATTTATTTGGACTTCTGTGTTTCTAGTTTGTTCCTTTATTTGTGTAGTATTTCTCTGCCTTTTCATTATTATTTTTTAATTATTGTGTTCGAGGTCTCCTTTCCCCAGGCTTCAAGTTTGAATTCTTTCTTCCTTTTCATTTCTGCCCTCCTGAGGTTGATCCAGTTGTTTGTGCAAGCTTCGTATAGGGTGAGATTTGTGCTGAGTTTTGTTTGTTTGTTTTTCCTCTGATGGGCAAGGCTGAGTGAGATGGTAATCCTGTCTGCTGATGATTGGGTTTGTATTTTTGCTTTGTTTGTTGTTTGGATGAGTCTTCCTGCACAGCTTGCTACTGGTGGTTGGGTGATGCTGGGTCTTGTATTCAAGTGGTTTCCTTGGTATGAGTTAACATTATTTGATACTCCCTAGGGTTAGTTTTCTGATGATCTAGGGTCTTGGAGCCAGTGCTCCCACTCCAAAGGCTCAGGGCTTGATCTCTGGTCAGGAATGAAGATTCCACAAGTGGTTTGTTATGGCATTAAGTGAAATTAAAACAAATACCCCAAAACAAGAAACCAAAGATGAACCCCAAATGGCAGTTACAAAATCAGGCAAATAACAATTAAAATAATGAAATATACACATATACATATACACCCAGAAGCAAAGTCAAAACAATTCAACAAAAATTAAGTACAGTAGATTAACCTGGTGAACAAAGGAAATAAAAAATTATATTTACCAGATAAGAACAAAACTAACTAAAGCACAAACTGGAAAGCAAAACTAAAGCAAGGTGCCAAGTGGGGAATAAAGCAATGAAAACAAAACTAACAAACAATTTGAGAGGAAAGGAAAGAATGAAAAGAAAGAAAGACTAGATATGCAAAATTAAATAGAAGTAGATGAAGAAGATTTATACACATTAAGGATTAACAGCAATAGGAAAAGAACAGTACACCCTGGGTGGGGTCCTACTCTGTAGGTCCGTGGGTTAGACGTTTGATGGGCCAGCCTCTCTATTGTTTAGCCGCCCATGCTGGCTGTGTGGGAAGGGAGAGGCTATGGTGATGGCTCCACCCCATACACGTGACTCAGCAGTATCAACCTTGCTTCCTTGGCTGCCTGGCTTTCCTCCACAGGCATTTCCCACCACATTCCACCCCCTCACGTCCCCTCGGCCCATCTCTCCACAGTCAACAGCAGCCCTTGCCCTGGGATTGCTCCACAATCCCTAACTCCAGCTCCTAGTTGCTTCACCTTCTAGGAGACCTGCGTCCCTGTCCAGGGTGTGTATGGCTGCGGCAAGGACTGTCTGATTCTCATTCCATTTAGGCTGCCACAGATCAGCTGTTTCACTCTCAGCCGTAAATGTTTCTCCTCTGACTCAGGTAATTGTCTTGATGTGGGGATCTGACCCCTGCTTCAGTTCCCCCACCCACCAAAGGCAGGTCCAGTTCTACTAACAGTCCTGTTTTTCCCCCTACCGAGTTTTGCATGGTTCTAAATATTCTTTTCCACTTCTCAGGTACCCCTGTCTGCTCCACAGCTGCTGTTCTGCATGCACTACTGTGTCTGAAGGTGTATTCCTGATGTATCTGCAGAGAGAGATGTACTCCATGTCCACCTACTCCTCAGCCATCTTGTTCTTTCCCCCCCGTTTTTGAAAATTTCTGCTTTACAGAATCCTTTATAGGTTACTGGCCTCTATCCTCTCTTTATGGGAATGTGTTTTAATTCTTTACCTGACTTCAGAGATGATCAATCCTCAACCAGACAATCTGCTGTGGAAAATGGCCATTACCAACCAAGTAGCCAGCTGGTCTGGAGTGGAACCTAGACAAGTCAGACATAAACATCTATCATTCCCCTATTTCTCCAGCTTGCCTCGGGGGAACTGATCAGCAATTAAACATAGGAGCATTGTTCTTGACCCAGGCAGCATAAGAGACTTTCCCGGGAGAGTGTAAAATACCTCTGCTTAGGCCCTGCCCCAGAGCAATTACATAGAACTACTGGGTGAAGGTGCCCAGGCATTGGTACTTTTGTCGAGGCTCCCTAGGAAATTAGTACATGATGCAGGTTGAGAAATACTGATGAGGCAACTTAATGGTCCATTCTCACGGGCTATGGCTGGATTTGAAATTTCCCTTCCTGCTCCTCCTAGAGGCAGTCAGGCCTTATGTTAAACAGGCTAGGGGTTGAATTCCTGCTTTGCTGTGTATTGGCTGTGTGATATTGGCTAACTTACTCAACAGCTCTGACATTCCATTCAGTCAGTGGTAAAAGAGGCAAAGCAATAGTTCCCAGAAATGAGATTCCATGTATGTGCATGTGTGTGTGTGTGTGCTCAATCATGTCTGACTCTTCTTGACCCCATGGACTACAGCCCAACAGACTCCTCTGGTCATGGAATTTTCCAGGCAAGAACACTGGTGCGAGTGGCCATTTTCTACTCTAGGGGATATTCCCTACCTAGGGATCGAATCTGCATCTCTTGCATCTCCTGCATTAGCAGGAGTGGACTCTTTAACACTGTGCCACCTGGGAAACCCTCCACAAGATCCCATATATAAAGCATCCAGCACACTCTATTTACTAAACATCCACTTTCTTCTTTCCCTGTACCTCCCATCCTCACCCTACCTTAGCGTTGCAATAAGAGGTATGGGCAGCTCTGGTTTGGTTTTGTGCTGTTTCTCCTTGATTTGACCATGACCACTGCATTGCTCTGGATTTGCAGCCCTGGTCCTAGGATCTGGCATTCTGATCCCGGCCCCTGAACTTGATATGGCTCTTCTTTCCTGCCTTTCAAGTTCCAGGCGGCCCAGTTTCCAACACCTGTTTCAGTTGCTCAGCTCTAAGCCCTAAAGTGATGGTTTCTAAAAGTAACTGGCCCCACCTTTGCTCCAGCTGAGTTTAGCACTGGGAGGGGGTGGGGCTAATTTTACGTTTGTCCTGGACTAACATTTGAGAAAAAGCAAGGCCAGGCAAGTCCAACCTTAGTACCCACCCCCTTTTAGTATCTGGGTTGGAGTTTACAGAGAAAAGTTTGTGCAGGTGTTGCCACAGGGTTTGTGTCTGCATCCTATCGGGTACCTTATATGGAAACATAATTCAAGAAATCATTTGCCTCAAAATCTGTTTGGATTTGAGCCTCAGGGGCTGTGCTGAGTGGGAGTAGCCGCAATGTCAACCTGAGTTTTTGATATGCTAATGCTTGTTCTAAACTGGGATGGATTCTTTTCTGCCTCCCCAGGGATAAGACCAGGCAGGCAGGAACAGGGCCCTCAGACCTGACAGCCTGCAGAAAAGAGGCTAATTAAGAGAAAAGATAGAAACAGTTATTGATTTATTTGTGTTTTGGAGAAACTGAGAAGGAAATAGGATGAAGCAGTGTGGTGACAGAAAGCCCTGATTGAGAAAACTAAGGATGACTTGGCAGCTCCTAGAACAGGCCTGGCCCAGAGGAAGATTTTAATGACTATTTGCTGTATGAGCATAGAGTGAAGGCCTTCTAAGGTGGAGAAAGAGAGACACTTTGGGAATGCCTAGTGAGCATCTTGTGCTTTGGAAGGAAGGGCAACCAGCTTGGAGCAAATTGGGTGTCAAAGCATGGTCTAGGGGACCCACAGCATCAGAAGGAATTTGTGGCCTCTGAATCAAAGGTAAAATGGAAGGAGAAATTAACTCTTACAGGATCAGGCCCATAGACTAACAGCAAAGAAGTACTGAGGTCCCCAGGGCTATATAAAGAAGATAGAGAAAATTAGTGAAAAGAATAGCCTTTGGAGTGAGTCAAACTACTTTCCTCATTCCATCACTTAATGCTATCTGAATTTATGCAAATTACTCAACTGCTCTGAGCCATAGTTACTCCATATATTTGTTGAATATTCACTAACAGATATTTATCGAACATTCACCAGCAATGTATTGAGCTTCTATTGCATGACCCAGACAGTTGCATATGTGGTAAATAGACCCATTTCTTGTGCAGATGCATCTAATGATCTTGAAGGAAAGGCAGATGAGAGCCCAGAGCCAGACAAAGGCAGATGATGCTGAGTGCTGTGAATAAAGTAAACAGGGTCAGGGATGGAGGGTCATTTGGAGATGGATAAGGAAAGCTTCTTGGACTGCAAGGAGATCAGTCAGTCCTAAAGGAAATCAACCTTGAATATTCATCATAAGGATTGATGCTGAAGCTGAAGCTCCAATACTTTGGCCACCTGATGTGAAGAGCCCACTCATTGGAAAAGACCCTGATGCTGGGAAAGACTGAAGGCAAAAGAAGAAGGGGGCAGCAGAGGATGATATGATTAGATAACATCACTGACTCAATGGACATGAATTTGAGCAAACCCCCAGAGATAGTGAAGGACAGAGAAGCTTGGCATGCTATAGTCCATGGGGTTACAAAAACTGAACAACAGTAAAGGGAAGCCTCTGAGGAGGAGTCTTGGGACCCAGCTCTCAATGGTGGGTGAAGGCTGCCCTGCAGAATACTCTAGGTGGAAGGAAGATCCTATGCAAAACCCCCCGAATAGCAGAGAGCTTGACAGCCTGAAGAACAGCAAGGAGGCCTGTGTGGATGGGGGACAGTGAGCCAAGAGGAGGCGGACTGAGGTCAGGTGAGAGAGAGAAGGAGGCCACAGGGCCTCGAGAAAGAGTCTGAACTTTATAAGAAGAGAGCTCCCAGCTCCGGGAACATGAGGACAGGCATGAATTGGTTGGCTGGAGGCCTTTCAATTTGCCACAAGATTGTAATAAAACCTGCATTGTCAATGAAAGTTTCTGAAAAGTTGTCTCTAACACTCTGGTGTGGGGACCTGTAGACACTCAAAGACTTCTTCAAGTTTTCTCTTAATCCGTGATCCCTTCGCCCTTTGACCTCCTGCTTATAGCTCCTGTGCTGTCTCTGACTGTACTTGGTTTTACCCACAGGGGGTCTGCTAAATAAAATTCAGTTCCTATGAGCCCTGGTGATTTGGTGAGGAGTAGGAGGAAGGCTACTATGTACTGAGTTGTGTTCCCCCAAAAAGATATGCTGAGATCCTAAACCCGGTACTTCATTATGAGATCTCTTCTGAAGGTAAGCTTTTTTTGTTTGTTTATTTAAATTTTATTTTATTTCTTTGACTGTGTCAGATCTTAGCTGAGTTGCACAGTAATTCATCGTGTAGCGCGGGATATTTCATTGTGGTGCATGGGCTCCCTCGTTGTGGCACGTGGGCTCCAGAGCGTGCAGGCTCAGTGGTTGCAACGCACAGGCTTAATTGTCCCGTGGCTTGTGGGATCTTCATATCCCCAACCAGGGATCGAATTCATGTCTCCTGCATTGCAAGGCAGATTCTTAACCACTAGACCACCAGGGAATTCTCTGGAGGTAAATTCTTTACAATGGTCATCAAGTTAAAATGAAGTCCTTAAGGTGGTGTGCCCTAATCTGACTGGTATCCTGATGAAAAGGGGACATTTGGAGGTAGATCTATACACAGGAAGAATATCTTGTGAAGACAGAAGGCAGAGATCAGGGTGATGCTTCTGTAAGGTAAGGAGCACCAAAGATTTCACCAGAAGCTAGGGAAAAGACATGGAACAGAGTCTTCCTCTCAGTTCCCTGAAGGAACCAACCCAGCCAGCACCTTGGTCTTAAACTTCTAGGTTCCAGGACTGTGACACAATATATTTCTGTTTAAGCCACCCAGCTTGTGGTACTTCATTATGGCAGCACTGTTACAGGAAAGAGAATGGGGCATGAGAGGACAGTCACGTCCTAGGTCTCAGGTGAGTCCCTGGGATGGCCATCAAGTGTGAGTCCTTGACTTCGGGCAGGAAAGAATTCAAGAACAAGCCACAGTGAAGTGAAGGAAAGTTTATTTAGGGAGGAGACACATTCCATGGACAGAGTGTGGGCCGTCTTGGAAGGCAAGAAAGGTATCAGGGTACAGGATTGTCAGTTTTTATAGGGGTGAGTAATTTCATAGGCTAATGATTGGGAGGACTATTCCAGCTATTCTGGGGGAGAGGTGGGGACTTCCAGGGATTGGGCCACCACCCACTTTGAGACCTTTTGTGGGAGGCCTTGGAACTGTCATGGCCCTGGGGGGGAGGTTTCATTTATTATGTTTGTCTGCACTGGGTCTCCATTGCTGCATGCTGTCTTTTTCTAGTTGTGGCAAGTGAGAACTACTCTAGTTGCGGTGTACAGGCTTCTCAATGTCGTGGCTTCTCTTGTTATGCAGCATGGGCTGTGGCGTGCAGGCTCAGGAGTTGTGGCTCATGACTTAGTTGGCCTGAGGTATGTGGAATCTTCATGGACCAGTGATCAAACCAGTGTCCCCTGCATTGACAGGTGGATTCTCAATCACTGGACCATCAGGGAAGCCTGGCTGTCATTCTTTTAAAGGTTGTGCCCTGCTCCCTTCCTGTCTCAGCACTAGCAAACTAACACAAGGACTTTAAAGGGAGCTTTATAAAACACGATGCTAAAGTCCTGCTTGGGGCTTCCCAGGTGGCATTAGTGGTAAAGAACCCTACAAAAGCAGGCAACACAAGAGACCCGGGTTTGATCCCTGGTTTGGAAAGATACCCTGGAGGAGGGCATGGCAACCCACTCCAGTATTCTTGCCTGGAGAATCCCATGAACAGAGGAGCCTGGCAGGCTACAGTCCACAGGGTCACACAGAGTTGGACATGACTGAAGTGACTTGGCACAAAATCCTCCTCCTGAAGCATGCCCAGCATGGAGTAGCACAGCATCTTTGACCTACCCAGTCCCAGACTCTCTATTTCTTTCTGTTCTTTCTCCATCTCCCTTATACCCCATCTCCTCCCAACTCTACCCCTTTTCCCTCTTTCTCCTCTCATCTCCCTAAAAAAAGAAGATTTCTTACATCATGCATAACGGTCTTGCTCCCATCAGAAAGAGCTTATCGCACTTAGAGTAAATTTTTATAGAATTATAAAAAATGTCCACAAATCTTAAGGTAAAACTTGAGAAGCCCAGGCTTCCTGCTGAGACTTCCCTCCCTCCCCTTCATGGTGGGTCCAAGACACTCGGCGTGCTGCCTGTGCCCTTCAGAGCTGTCACTTCCCAAACCTTGAGGCTCTCTGTTCATCCAAAGAAGCCCTTTCCATTTTTACTCACTTGAGGAAAACATGCTGCAGGTATTTTTTTAAATGTGGAGAACTGATAAAGATTACGGTATCTTTCCATTGCTTTTTTTCAGCTCCTGACTTCATGAAAGCAGAAAATGCCTCTGGATTTTTGTCCTCTTCTCTTATTCCTGAGTGTGGCTCCCACCTCCCACACTTCTAGAAGGGCATGATGATCCTTCCCCATAAAGCACTGGTTCTGTGAGGTAATTGGAGCAGAAAAATGGGTGCCCCATCAGTCAGTTCTGTTCAGTTCAGTTCAGTCACTCAGTCGTGTCTGACTCTTTGTGACCCCATGGACTGCAGGACGTCAGGCCTCCCTGTCCATCATCAGCTCCCTGAGTTTACTCAAACTCATATCCATCAAGTCAGTGATGCCATCCAGCCATCTCATCCTCTGTCATCCTCTTCTCTTCCCACCTTCAATCTTTCCCAACACCAGGGTCTTTTCAAATAAGTCAGTTCTTCGCATCAGGTAGCCAAAGTATTGGAGTTTCAACTTCAACATCAGTCCTTCCAATGAATATTCAGGACTAACTTAGGATTGACAGGTTGGATCTCCTTGCAGTCCGAGGGACTCTCAAGAGTCTTCTCCAACACCACAGTTCAAAAGCATCAATTTTTTGGTGCTCAGCTTTCTTTATAATCCAACTCTCACATCCATACATGACTGCTGGAAAAACCATAGCTTTGACTAGACGGACCGTTGTTGGCAAAGCAATGTCTCTGCTTTTTAATATGCTGTCTAGCTTGGTCGTAGCTTTTCTTCCAAGGAGCAAGGGTCTTTTAATTTCATGGCTGCAGTCACCATCTGCAGTGACTTTGAAACTCCCAAAAATAGAGTCTGTCACTGTTTCCACTGCTTCCCCATCTATTTGCCATGAAGTGGTGGGACCGGATGCCATGACCTTAGTTTCCCGAATGTTGAGTTTTAAGCCAACTTTTTCAACTCTCCTCTTTCACCCTCATCAAGAGGCTCTTTTGTTCCTCTTCACTTTCTGCTATAAGGGTGGTGTCATCTGCATATCTGAGGTTATTGATATTTCTCCTGGAAATCTTGATTCCAACTTGTGCTTCATCCAGCCCGGCATTTCTCATGATGTACTCTGCATATAAGTTAAATAATCAGGGTGACAATATACAGCCTTGAAGTACTCTTTTCCCGATTTGGAACCAGTCTGTTGTTCCATGTCTGGTTCTAACTGTTGCTTCTTGACTTGCATACAGACTTCTCAGGAGGCAGGTAAGGAGGTCTGGTATTCCCATCTCTTTAAGCATTTTCCACAGTTTGTTGTCATCCACACAGTCAAAAGCTTTGGCGTAGTCAATAAAGCAGAAGTTGGTGTTTTTCTGGAACTCTTGTTTTTTCAATGATCCAGCGGATGTTGGCAATTTGATCTCTGGTTCCTCTGCCTTTTCTAAATCCAGCTTGCCCCATGGGTTGAGTTAAATTTGACACAGAACTAGACCTTGAGAGTTAGCATACAAGGTGAAAATTGCATGGAATTCAAAATAGCATAGGAAATCTCTTATAAAGCTATCAATTTTGGAGACTGAAGTGCTATTTTTCAGTAAGTCTAACACAACAGCTGCATCCTATACAGAAGTAAACTGCCATTTCTTCAGATGAGGTAGCTGACTTTTAGACAGACAAACGTTGTACTATCTCTTTTATCTAGAATCACATTCAGGATGGCAAGTATCTATCTGAAACAGAGGCTGACAGAGGGAGACTGAGATTCATGTCTCCCATTCCTTCTGGACCACATTTATTATATAGAATTGTTTATTAAGCAGAATTGCCCACAATATTTAAATGGTTGTTCTCTCTCTTGAACCCCAAGTTCATAGAATATGATTTGCTTTATAATGAGCTATTACCATTACAATAATTCAAAATTTTCATCATCTTAAAACCTATTCAGAATTTGTCTTTAGGTGGGAACTACCTTTTAGTGGAATTTTTTTTTTAAAAAGGGGAGAATAACTGGCTTTACTTTCAGTGGTGTCAGCTGCATCAGACTGATTTGCAAGAGACCAAACCTCCCACTGACAAACAAGCAAGCAAGCAAACATGCAGCAGATGGGCTAGACTTTAAAAGGGGCTGAAGGCTTCATGTTTCCATGGAAGACAGGACTTGAGGGGCCGAAGGATCTGAGTGAAGAGGAAACTCACGTTGAGGTGAGCCCGACATTCTATCCTGCTTTTCTCCTCAAAGGATTTGCCAGTTTATAGTCAGTTTAGGATGAGAAACTGAGAAACCATGCAGAAAGCAAAGCTTAGTAGAGCTTTGGGCACAAATTGAAGTTCAGGACCACCAGGGTAGTCAGGAATAGAGGGATCAAGAGAGAAAGGAACTCAGCCAAGTGATTTGATAATCTGAGATGCTTTTCTCCTCAAAGCATCCCTCTGTTCATGAACTGCACGCTGTCATGCTGGTCAGCCAAGCCAAAAGCATCAAATAAGAGGCTGAGAACTGAGACTTCAGCCACTTAAACATAGTGAGGAGAGGGGACCTGGGAATCTTAGTCTTCCATTTGTTATTTTGAAAGCTGTGTCCCCCAGATTGGGGTAAATATGAAAGATGCTCAGTGTTACAAAAACTGTAATGCAGCCTGAAATCAGTCCACTCCCCATTTGGACTGCCTCGAAGAAGTAATTTGGGCTGTAAATTCACAGTAGGTGGCTATTGCCCACTGACTGCTGGTTAAGAAAATAAGCAGAGGCTGCAAGGCAGGCAGCTTTTGTAGGAATTCTAAAACAGCTGTGATATGAAAGATAATTGGGAGCTGGACCTGGCTGACTGGCCTTGGTGAGTGAAGATGACAGAGGAGTTAAGGATGACACCTAGGTTTCTAACTTGGGCAGTTGGACTAATTTTCTCATGACAGATAATATTAGTTAATGCTTTGTTTATCCACCTCTACAGTGAAAGTATCTTAGATCAAGAAATCCAAAACCACAAAAATATTAAATATTGGCTACTTGTCAGAAACCTCCATCATCCCATTCATTCCTAACAACAACCCAGAGATTAGTAATATTCTTTTACCATTTAGCAGATTAAAAAAAAACAAACAAACTGCTCTAGATCCTTCAAATTGTAAATGGATGATCTAGAATTTGAGTCCAAGCGTGTCTTACCCTTGAACCCAAGCTCTTATCATTAAGCCTTTTTAGGAGATTGTACTTGGATTTAGCTATGGTTTTTCTGGTAGTCATGTACAGATGTGAAATTTGGACCATAAAGAAGGCTGAGTGCCAAAGAATTGATGCCTCTGAACTATGGTGCTGGAGAAGACTCTTGAGAGTCCCTTGTACTGCAAGGAGATCCAACCAGTTAATAGGAGATCAGTCCTGAATATTCATTAGAAGAATTGATGCTGAAGCTGAAACTCCAAGACTTTGGCCACCTGATGTGAAGAACTGACTCTTTTGAAAAGACCCTGATGCTGGGACAGATTGAAGGCAGGAGGAGAAGGGGAGGACAGAGGATGAGATGGTTGGATAGCATCACCAACTCGATGGACATGAGTTTGGGCAAGCTCTGGGAGTTGGTGATGGACAGGGAAGCCTGGCATGCTGTGGTCCATGGGGTTGTTAAGAGTCAGACATGACTGAGCAATTGGACAACAAGAAAGCTGTCCCATAAGTGATGGAATTAATTGGTATTTCCAGGTGCTCTTACACTGGGAGCCTTAGGTGTTGTGTGGATGAAAACTGACCTAGTGGTTAAGTGGGCCAAGCCCTGGGAAATCTCCGGACGTGAGGTTGGTTCTCAGCCTCCTTCCCTCAGTGGGTCCCATCCTGGGAGACTCAGAAACAGGAGCTCTGCCCAGCCATTTAGTGCTTCTGCTGAGCAGCCAAACATGCCACGAGGACCAGTTAGTGTCAGCTGGGCATGCAGGCGCTGTTTCTGGGACAGTGACCCTGAACAGTGCTCAGCAGCATGGAGGTGGGTAGGGAACTCATTACATTGGAGCTTTCATCCCATCTCTCTTCTTCTAGAAAATGAACCTGGAAATGCTCTATTGCAGCAGTCTCCAAAGTTTTTGGCACCAGGGACTGATTTCATGGAAGACAATTTTTCTATAGCTGGGGGTTGAGGGGATGGTTTGGGGATGACTCAAGTGCACTACACTTATTGTGCAGTTCATTTCTAATCTAATGCTGCCACTGGTCTGACAGGAGGCACTGGTCCTCAGCCCAGAAGTTGGGGACCCCTGCTCTTGAAATCCCTCCCTGAAAAGACAGCAGCCCCCTTCTCTCTCTAGCCCTCCAACGACAGGCAGGCACATTTTAATCAGCACATCCCCATGACCCCCAGATTGTCTTCAGCCCTCACCTGAATTCATTGTCTGGGTCTCTGGGCCCAAACTAGGCAGTGACCATAATGATCTTGATATTAACAATAATCATCCTCATGAAAGTGAAGTGAAAGTGTTAGTCACTCAGTCATGTCCAATTCTTTGTGGCCCCATGGACTGCAGCCCACCAGGCTCCTCTATCCACGGGATTCTCCAGGCAAGAACGCTGGAGTGGGTAGACATTCCCTTATCCAGGGGATCTTCCCAAGCTAGGGACTGAACCCTCATCTCCTGCATTGCAGGCAGATTTTTTACCATCTGAGCCACCAGGGAAGCCCCATCATCCCCGTAATCACAGTCTAGAATTTGCAAAACACACTTGGATGAGCTCCTGTCGTCCTTGCTGCAGGGCAGGGTGGGTATTATCACTGCCCTTGCTTTACAGTGAGGAAAGCAGGTCAGAGCTATGACATGAAGCTGATCAGTGTCCACTCCAGGGCGAGCACTGCTTTCACAGGATGACCTTAGAACCCAGTGTCGTTGAAGGCTGGGTACCCTAGCCACAGGGATGGAGTGAGGTGGATTCTCAAAGGCTGCAAGGTGGGCGATTCCTTGGAAAAGGAAGACTTCTGAGCTGTTCCCCTTTAGGGCCCAGGGCACATTTGAGAAGCTGCCTGGGCCCAGCCTGAATCTGTCTGCCCAAGGCCCGCCCAGTCTCCCCTGCTGGTTAGAGGGCCAGAGTCTTCATCCAGAGCTGTTGACATAGCTCTAATCACCCCCCTAGTTCACCCCAAAGGGGAACATCAGCCATCCCCAGTGCCATGCTGACTGGTTGCTCTTCAAAACAGCCTCAAGAGAAAAGCCTGGAAATGGGACCTGCCATCTTTCTCACCCTGGGAGCTTTTCACATCACGTTGGAATGGAATCTAGGGCATGGCAGGCAAACTGAAGCATGTTCCCCTGTAGACATGATGATTGCTGCCTCCCCTTGCAAGGTTATTTGGATAAGGCTTACATTCAAAAGATGCATGTTTCTGTCTGCAGGCACAGCTGTGGGTGTGCCAGCTCCCTGCCCTGGGCCCCCAGAGCTCTTTATGAGGTCTGCATCTCTGTTAAAGACAGCTCTCATCACCTTGGATTAAGTCCCCTGACCCAGAACCAGTCTCTTCATATTCCCAGCATTCCAATAAGTGGAAGAGAAAGGCAGGAAGGAAAGGAAGGATGAAAGGGGCCCCAGTCAATTGCATTACCTTGGTACAAGGGCAGCAATACAGAGTTAGGTTCAAGAAACCTGGTGTTGAATCCTGGTTCTGCCACTTAGTTCTATGTTCATGAACAAGTTTTTCCACATTTTTGAGTTTGGATTCCTTAGTTATAAAATGGGGGTATTAACACCTGCTCTGCCTGACTCAGAAAGATGTTGTGAGGATTGCATACCATAAAGCAAGACCAAATGTTTTAGTGTAAGCAAGCCTGGAAGAGTGGCATTGCTAGGATGTGACCTATCCCCAGTTCTGATGGGGAGAGCTACATTACCAAGCCAGTGTGGGTATGGGGATTGGGGAAATCAGAAAAGAAGCAGCGGGTTGGTGGGCTTCAATTCAGGAAGACAGGCAGGCCTGGGACATGAGGGTAGAGGAAAGCCCTGCACACAATTTCAGCTTTTCTCTGGACCTTAAACTTTTACACAAACGGCTCTCTGCCACAGTTATGATCTTACTGAGCCTCACATGGTTCTAGAAGGGGAAATCTTAGAGGGACAGTGCCACGTGAGTTAAGGGACAGGGCTGAGACTAAACTCCATGTCTCCTGAGGCTTATTCCTGTGCCCAGTCTCCGTATCAGCCACCCCAATGGTGAGGGACATTCTGATTTGGAGATAAAGCAAGGGTGCCTATGTGTTGATGCTCAGTTGTGTTCAACTCTCTGAGACCTCACAGAGTCTTCTGTCCATGGGATTCTCCAGGCGAGAATACTGGAGTGGGTTTCCATGCCCTTCTCCAGGGGATCTTCCTGACCCAGGGATCGAACTCATGTCTCCTGTGTCTCCTACATTAGCAGGCAAACTCTTTACTGCTGAGCAGCAGGGGAAGCCCATAGAGCAAGGAAGGATGAGATTATTTCAGAGAATGGGCCACTTCAGGGAGACTAGGCCTGGGCTGGTAGAAACCTTAGGGAGACTCGTCTAAGACCAGAGCACAAGATGAGGGCTCTGGGAATCTGAACAGTAAGTTGTTCAGTCACTCAGTCATTTCCGACTCTTTGCAACCGCATGGACTGCAGCACATCTGGCCTCCCTGTCCCTCACCATCTCCCAGAGTTTGCTCAAACTCATGTCCCTGGAGTCGATGATGCCATCCAACCATCTCATCCTCTGTTATCCCCTTCTCCTTCTGCCCTCAAGCTTTCCCAATATCAGGGTCTTTCCCAATGAACAGAAAGTAGAGGAGAAAGTATGGAAATGTATTCATTCTTTCATTTGTTCACCCACTCATTCATTCATTCTGATAGCCCTTCCAGATAAGAGGGAGCTGGAATGATCAGATCCAGACTGGCAACTTGGGGGCAGGAGCAGCTCATGGAGTGAGGGCAGGAGGATGAAGGGAGGGATGAAGAGGCTGTTGGAGCAGCCCACAGGGGTTATCAGAGCTGTCAGGGTGAGTCTGAAATAATAAGCATAGTCAGGCACATATGTAACCAGTTCATCAACCCGAAGGGACTGGTCAGAGAAAGACCCAGTTCCCAGGGCTTAGAACCGAATCACAGGACTCCAGAGCAGAGTGAAAAAGTCTTAAGGCTGGAGTTGGGCAGGGAGAAGATAGCCAGGGGGACACCCTGAGTGTCAGGGTGTTGAAGGATAAGAAACAGTTGGAGAGGTAAGGAGTCAGATGAAAAGGATACCAAGGTAAGGCTTGGATTTATTCCTGGGACACTGGGAACCCTGGAAGGTTTTCAACAAGGGCAGGGGCATGACTGGGTTTTCATTCTAGAAAGATCACTCTGGCTGCAGTAGGGTCACTAGGGGGAGGATGAGGAGTTAGAAGGCTGCCAAAGAGCCTGAACTGATTTAGTGACAATGGCGCCCACGTACAAGACAGAGAGAGAGACAGAGACAGAGAGAGAAATGAGAGGTGTGAAGAGGCAGAATCCACTGAATTTAGGAATTCTTAGAATATAAGATGTTGTATGAGCAGAGGGAAACATCCAGGATGACTTCCAGATTTACTGACCTAAAGACCAGGGAACTGGATTCAAGCCCCCACTTGGCCATTATTTTGAAACTTTAATAGCACAGGTCACCGTCCCCTGGTAGGCCTCGGCTTCTACTTCTCAGAAGAGGAAAGTTGATCTCGGGTAGTTGGCTTTCTAATTATAGTCCCCAGGGCCATCCTGTGGGTGTGGCTGGACCTCTGAACGAGCCCTGGGCTGAAGTCAGAAGATCTGGCTCATGTCCGGACTCTGCCTGTGATACTAGGAAGAACACAGTATTCCCAAACCCGGGTCTTCATTTGTATAAGTAGAGATAATTATCCCATTTATGCAAGAAATAAACACACTCGGCAAAAGATGAAAAGAATGAAACTTGGTCTATGCCTCAGGGAACTCACAGTCCAGGAAGAGAAGCAGACATATAAACAAATTTTTACAAAGGATCTTGACCAGTGCCAGGATGCTGAAAAATGTAGATGGAGGGAGGTGGGCCAAAGAAGGGAGGGACCAGCAAGTGCAGGAGCAGAATCTAGAGATAGGATGAGGACAGTCAGGAAGAGGGTGGGAGGGCAAGTTCTGCCTCAAAAGAGTCAGACTCAGCCTTCCCTCCCCTCCCCCAACCTTTGTTGCCCTTCCTTGACCCTTATCTCTCCCTCCTGCCAACTAAATAGCAATCCTCTTCCTTACCTGCAAGTGAGACCCTGAGGGGTTCTTCAGAAAGCAAGACTTCAATTTAGTCCATATTATTAACCCCCAACATCACGAGCTGGATGCACCAATGGTGGATGTCCAGGCATCAAAGGTTCTGCCTTCCATAAGCTGACATCACCATATGGAAATTAGGTACAGTAGTTTCCATAGAGCTGGCACTGTGTTTAGTTCATAGTTGTATTCTCAACACTTCATGCCATGCTTGGGACGTGGTAGGTGACCAATACTTGTGTGCTGAATAAACAAAACTCCATGGGCTCTTTCGATTTCAATCATTGCCTTATTTATTTCCCAGCCTCCAAACAAAAGTGCATCTCAACCACCACACCTGGACTGCTCAATCTCTTACAGACTTAATGGAACCAACCCAAGAAATGTCTCTGCTTTTTCTCCTCTTCTCAGAAGAGGAAAGTTGATCTGGGGGTAGTTGGCTTTCTAATTATAGTCTCCAGGGCCATCCTGTGGGTTTGGCTGGACCTCAGAACAAGCCCTGGGCTGGAGTCAGAAGATCTGGCTCACGTCCGGGCTCTGCCTATGACACTAGGCAGAACACAGTATTCCTGAACCCAGGTCTTCATTTCTGTAAGTAGAGATAATTATCCATTTATGCAAGAAATAAACACACTCGGCAAAAGATGAAAAGAATGTAACTTGGTCTGTGTCTCAGGGAACTCACAGCCCAGGAAGAGAAGCAGACATATAAACAAATTTTTACAAAGGAACTTGACCATTACTTTGCCAACAAAGGTCCACCGAGTCAAAGCTGTGGTTTATTTCCAGTAGTCATATATGGATGTGAGTTGGACCATAAAGAAAGCTGAGTGCTGAAGAATTGATGCTTTTGAACTGTGGTGTTGGAGAAGACTCTTGAGAGTACCTTGGACTGCAAGGAGATCCAACCAGTCAATCCTAAAGGAAATCAGTCCTGAGTATTCATTGGAAGGACTGATGCTGAAGCTGAAACTCCAATACTTGGGCCACCTGATGCAAAGAACCCACTCATTGGAAAAGATCCTGATGCTGAGAAATATTGAAGGCAGGAGGAGAAGGGAGCGACAGAGGATGAGATGGTTGGATGACATCACTGATTCAGTGGACATGAGTTTGAGTAAGCAGGAGCTGGTGATGAACCAGGAAGCCTGGCGTGCTACAGTCCATGGGGTTGCTAAGAGTCAGACACGACTAAGTGACTGAATTGAACTGAACCCACGAAATAGGCAGGGGTGTAGTTCTCTAGTGGCTCAGATAGTAAAGAATCTGCCTGCAATGCAAGAGACTCGAGTTCGATCCCTAGGTCAGGAAGATCCTCTGGAGAAGGGAATGACTATCTGCTCCAGTATTCTTCCCTGGAGAATTCCATGGACAGAGGAGCCTGGCGAGCTACAGTCCACGGGGCTGCAAAGAGTTGGACACAACTGAGAAACTAATTCTTTCACTTTTTTATAGTTAATTAGTAATGTTGTATTAGTTTTAACTATACAGCTAAGTGAGTCAGTTAAACTTATATATATATTTTTTTTTCAGATTTTTTTCCATTATAGATTATTAAAAGATATATATATATAATATACTCAATATAATAGTTATATACTCAGTAACTATATTGAGTATGGTTCCCTGTGCTATACAGTAGGCCCTTGTTGTTTATCTATTTTATACACAGTAGTTGTGTATATCTTAATTCCAAACATCTAATTTATCTCTACCCCCATCCTCTCTGGTAACCACAAATTTGTTTTTTATGTCTGTGAGACTATTTCTGTTTTGCAAATAAGCTCATTTGTACAATTTTTTTCAGTTCAGTTCAGTTCAGTTGCTCAGTCATGTCTGACTCTTAGCGACTCCATGAACCGCAGCATGCCAGGCCTCCGTCCATGTCCATCACCAACTCCTGGAGCCCACCCAAACCCATGTCTATTGAGTCAGTGATGCCATCCAACCATCTCATCTGCCATCGTCCCCTTCTCCTCCTGTCCCCAATCTTTCCCAGCATCAGGGTCTTTTCAAATGAGTCAGCTCTCCGCATCAGTTGGCCAAAATATTGGACTTTCAGCTTCAACATCAGTCCCTTCAATGAACACCCAGGACTGATCTCCTTTAGGATGGACTGGTTGGATCTCCTTGCAGTCCAAGAGACTCTCAAGAGTCTTCTCCAACACCACAGTTCAAAAGCATCAATTCTTCTGTGCTCATCTTTCTTTATAGTCCAACTCTCACATCCATACGTGACCACTGGAAAAACCATAGATTCCACATATCAGTGATGTATGATATTTGCTTTTCTCTGTCTGTCTTAGTTCACTTACCATGATAATCTCTATGTTTGTCCATATTGTGGCAAATGACATTATTTCATTCATTTTTATGATCGAGTAATATTCCACAATATCATGTCTCAGATCTCTAAACTTTATTTTATTTCATGAATGTGCATTGGGCATCTCCGATGTGCCAGTCTCTGGAGACAGAGGTGAATGTGACCTCACGTATTCACAGCCCAGTTGGACTACAGATATGGCATTCATAATTGCCACAAAGTAGCCGAAGGAGGAAGGGATTGGCTATCTAGCTGGGAGATGCTTGAGCTCCATCTTGAAAAATGGGTATGTGTTCAGCAGCCTGTAGCCTGGTATGTGGCTAGGCTGGGAGGGCCAGAGGAGAGCATACAGTAGCTGGGACAAGAGCATTTAAGATAGAAGCTCCCCATAGGTATCACATTTACAGCAGTGCTACTCAAAGGGCTAAGAACTCGCCCCAGCACTCCTTCTTTTCACAAGGAAGTCTTAGGATAAACAAACTGTTGGGCTGCGTCCCACAGGCCTGCAAATCCTGTACTTTCCCAGTTCAAGGCTGAAGAAAGAGCCTGGAGTCAGAGACAGAGACATCACTGGTTTAACAGATGGAGAAGTGTACATGTCTGAAGCAAGCTCCTAGAGTGACAGCCCACCATGTATAGCAGATGGCAGGACATGGCAGCAGACTTCACTCCAGGGGCAGAGGGTGGAGACTGACAATTTTAAGGGGAGTTGACGTCATGTTGGCTCATTGGTTACCAGGGAAACCAGCAGAGGGGCAGGCCCTTCAGTGCCCCCTTTTAATTTATTTTTTTTTGAAACAAGCATTCTTTATTCTGATATTTATACATGTGGGGGAGTTGGGAGGAGGTGCCATAAGCAGCATTTCAGGTGCAGTTGACTTGAGAGGTTAAAGCACGTGCACTTTTTCCAGTTGGTTTATCGCACATCAGGTACAGTCATATGTGGTTCTTCATTCAAATAATTTGGAAAGACCTATTTCAATACTTTTCTCTATATATACAATTTCCACAAGTAAAATTCTAAATGTTTTATACACACCACTACAATATAAACCATAAAAGATAAATTTGGCAATCAAAATTTCTCAATAACAGCATTTTTAAAAAGATATAAATTAATTTTTTACCCTGAGAGCTGTGCTTTTTTCCACAGTAGGGACAGCAACATTGTAAGCAATGAGAAATCCATGTTATGTTGCTATTGGCTGCACCTACCAACTACTTCTCCTGTAAGAACTGTTACTAGCTGTGGCCTGGGGCAAGAATGGAGGAAGTTCAGTCATGTGAGTAGGGTGTCAATGAAGCAGACACTGGTTGGCAGGGGATGTACAGAGAGCAAGAGAGCAGCCATCTTGAGTGGTCTGACCATACACGAACTGTCCTCTGAATTGTGTGTCTAGTGACCACAGATTCACATTCTGGCACAAGCTCCTTCATGGAATCACTAACAAATGGTTTTTAGATGGAGATTTTGCCCCCAGAAAAATTCTGTGAGCTTGGCAAGGCAGGTTTCCATGTATTCATTTTACAGGAGGGAAGGTGAAACTCAGAGAGGTCAAGGTTCAAGTCACACAGCAGTTCAGCAGTGAGGTCAGGATTTTTTTTCCCAATTCATTCTTCTTTTAAAAATTAATTAATTTGTTTTTATTGGAGGCTAATTACTTTACAATATTGTGGTGGTCTTTGCCATACACTGACATGAATCAGCCACGGGTGTACATGTGTTCTCATCCCAAACCCCCCACCCACCTCTCTCCCCATCTCATCCCTCTGGGTTGTCCCAGTGCCCGGCTTTGAGTGACCTGTTTCATGCATTGAACTTGGACAGGTCATCTATTTCACAAATGGTAATACACATATTTCAATGCTAGTCTCTCAAATCATCCCACCCTTGTCTTCTCTCACAGAGTCCAAAAGTCTGTTTGTTATATCTGTGTCTCTTTTGCTATCTCGCATATAGGGTTATTGTTACCATCTTTCTAAATTCCATATATATGTGTTTATATACTGTATTGGTGTTTTTCTTTCTGACCTACCTCACTCTGTATAATAGGCTCTAGTTTCATCCACCTCATTAGAATTGATTCAAATTCATTCTTTTTAATAGCTGAATAATATTCCATTGTGTATATGTACCGCAATTTTCTTATCCATTCTTCTGCTGATGGACATCTAGGTTGCTTCCATGTCTTAGCTAATGTAAACAGTGCTGTGAGGAACACTGGGGTACACATGTCTCTTTCAATTCTGGTTTCCTCAGTGTGTCTGCCCAGCAAAGGGATTGCTGGGTCATACGGCAGTTCTATTTCCAATTTTTAAAGAAATCTTCACACTGTTCTCCACACTGGCTGTATTAGTTTGCATTCCCACCAACAGTGTAAGAGGGTTGCCTTTTCTCCACACTCTCTGCAGCATTTATTGTTTGTAGACTTCTTGATGGCAATCATTCTGACTGGTGTGAGATGGTACCTCATTATGGTTTTGATTTACATTTCTCTGATAATGAGTGATGTTGAGCATCTTTTCATATGTTTGTCAGCCATCTGTATGTCTTCTTTGGATAAATGTCCATTTAGTTCTTTGGCCCATTTTTTTATTGGGTTGCTTATTTTTCTGGTGTTGAGCTGTGTGTATATTTTGGAGATTAATTATCTGTCAGTTGCTTTGTTTGCTATTATTTTCTCCCATTCTGAAAGCTACTTTTCACCTTGCTTACAGTTTCCTTCGTTGCAAAAAAGCTTTTAAGTTTAATTAGGTCCCAGTTGTTTATTTTTGCTTTTATTTCCATTACTCTGGGAGGTGGGTCATAGAGGCTGTAATTTATGTCAGACAGTGTTTTTGCTATGTTTTCCTCTAGGAGTTTTAGAGTTTCTGGCCTTATATTTAGATCTTTAATCCATTTTGAGTTTATTTTTGTGTATGGTGTTAGAAAGTGTTCTAGTTTCAATCTTTTACAGGTAGTTGACCAGTTTTCCCAGCACCACTTGTTAAAGAGGTTGTCTTTTTTCCATTGTATATTCTTGCCTCCTTTGTCAAAGATAAGGTGTCCATAGGTGTGTGGATTTATCTCTGGGCTTTCTATTTTGTTCCATTGATCTATATTTCTGTCTTTGTGCCAGTGCCATACTGTCTTGATGCTGTAACTTTGTAGTATAGTCTGAAGTCAGGCAAGTTCCATTCAGTTCCATTCTTTTTTCTCAAGATTGCTTTGGCTAGTTGAGGTTTTTTTGTATTTCCATACAAATTGTGAAATTATTTGTTCTAGTTCTCTGAAAAATACCATTGGTAGCTTGATATGGATTGCATTGCGTTGAGTCTGCAGACTGCTTTGGGTAGTAATACTCATTTTCACTATACTGATTCTTCCAATCCAAGAACATGTTATATTTCTCCATCTCTTTGTGTCATCTTTGATTTCTTTCATCAGTGTTTTATGGTTTTCTATATATAGGTCTTTTGTTTCTTTAGGTAGATTTATTCCTAAGTATTTTATTCTTTTTATCGCAATGGTGAATGGAATTGTTTCCTTAATTTCTCTTTCTGTTTTCTCATTGTTAGTGTATAGAAATGCAAGAGATTTATGTGTATTAATTTTATATCCAGCAAATTTACTATATTCATTGATTAGCTCTAGTAATTTTCTGGTGGGGTCTTTAGGGTCTTCTGTATAGAGGATTATGTGATCTGCAGACAGTTTTACTTCTTCTTTTCCAATCTGGATTCCTTTAATTTCTTTTTCTTCTCTGATAGCTGGGCTAAAACTTCCAAAACTATGTTGAATGGTAGTGGTGAGAGTGGGTCCCCTTGTCTTGTTCCTGACTTAAGGGGAAATACTTTCAATTTTTCACCATTGAAGATAATGTTTGCTGTGGGTTTATCATATATGGCTTTTATTATGTTGAGTTATGTTCCTTCTAGGCCTGCTCCTGGAGAGTTTTTATCATAAATGGGTGTTGAATTTTGTCAAAGGCTTTCTCTGCATCTATTGAGATAATCATATGGCTTTTATCTTTCAATTTGTTAATGTGGTGTATCACATTGATTGATTTGCAAATATTGAAGAATCCTTGCATCCCTGGGATGAAGCCCAGTTGGTCATGACGTATGGTCTTTTTAATATGTTGTTAGATTCTGTTTGCTAGAATTTTCTTAAGGATTTTTGCATCTATGTTCATCAGTGATATTGGAGGCCAGGATTTGAAGCCCAGAGGCCTCTCCCAGCCTCCTCTCTTCCAGGCTGTGTGGAAAAGCACTGCTGAGTGGTGAGAGGGCTTCATGGCCAGCATGTCCCTAGAAACAAAGGTCAGAAAGAGAATCTGGAATAGGTGGCCACATGTGTGACCCTGTATGGCCTTTCTCAAGTTCCTCTGTCTCACATTCCTGCAGCATCATAAATCAAGGCAGGATGACTCTCCCTTTCCATCCGTCCACTGTGGAGCCACCCCCACCTGTCATCCCAGGAGGGCCTCTTCCAGATCTGCTTGAACACTTGACATTTTGCTACCTGAAGGGCTTGACATCAGCCCCATGGGAGAGATTGTCTCAGAGATACAGCAGGCAGCTCCTCAAAATAGGCTTCATTTGCCACAGATCTGATTCTGGGCATGTTGCTCTTACCCTGTCAGGTTGGGTCAATGTACTATGGTGAGTGACCCCCCTCTACTCCCTTCTAACAAGGTTCCCTGGACAGAGTCTCTTTTACTTCCCCCCCTCCAGGTGAAGGAGCCAAGAGCAAGTGGAGACTGCTATGGGAGAAGTCACACAGACCAGGAGAGAAGGGATCCTCCAGTCCTCAGGAGTTATAAATATTCAGTTATTAAAAAAATTAATTTATTGATTTAGCTGCATTGGGTCTTAGTTGTGGATGTGGGGTCTTTGTTGTGTCTTGCACACTCTTTCATTGCAGTGCATAGATTCTCTAGTTGTGGCATGCAAGCTCTATAGTTGTGATGTGCAGGCTTAGTTGCTCCATGGTGTATGGGATCTTAGTTCTCTGACTAGGAATTGAACTCATGTTCCTAACCACGGACCACCAGAGAAGTCCCTAAATGTGCAGTTATGATCTAGCCATTCCTTCAAGCAGCAAGCTGTGGGGTAAGCTCCAAAGTTCAGCTCTGTGGTTTCCGTAGCCGTCTGACTGTGGGACATTTGATGAACCTGGAGTGAGCTGCAGAAGGTCAAGGGCTCTAACGCCCAGCCTCCTGGAACACAGCCACAAGTCCTGTCCTGGAGAAGTTTCTGCCTGGTAAGGGCTCTGACACAGCTCCTCCCAGCTGCAAACCTTCAGCTGAGAAGCAGTCTGGGTCTCCAGACTGTTAGAAGCTGAGCATGGAGTGTCGGGAGGATAAACAAGTAAACTATTAGAGAGAGTCTTCAGTTCAGTTCAGTTCAGTCACTCAGTCATGTCCAACTCTTTGTGACCCCATGAACCGCAGCCCGCCAGGCCTCCCTATCCATCACCAACCCCGGGAGTCCACCCAAACCCATGTCCATTGAGTCAGTGATGCCATCCAGTCATCTCATCCTCTGTCGTCCCCTTCTCCTCCTGCCCCCAATCCCTCCCAGCATCAGGGTCTTTTAAAATGAGTAGGCTCTTCGCATCAGATGGCCAAAGAACTAGAGTTTCAGCTTCAACATCAGTCCTTCCAATGAACACCCAGGACTGATCTCCTTTAGGATGGACTGGTTGGATCTCCTTGCGGTCCAAGGGACTCTCAAGAGTCTTCTCCAACACCACAGCTCAAAAGCATCAATTCTTCTGTGCTCAGCTTTCTTTATAGTCCAACTCTCACATCCATACATGACCACTGGAAAAACCATAGGCTTGACTAGACGGACCTTTGTTGACAAAGTAATGTCTCTGCTTTTTAATATGCTGTCTAGGTTGATCATAACTTTCCTTCCAAGGAGTAAGCGTCTTTTAATTTCATGGTTGCAATCAACATCTGCAGTGATTTTGGAGCCCAAAAAAATAAAATCTGACACTGTTTCCCCATCTATTTCCCATGAAGTGATGGGACCAGATGCCATGATCTTAGTTTTCTGAATGTTAGGCTTTAAGCCAAATTTTTCACTCTCCTCTTTCACTTTCATCAAGAGGCTCTTTAGTTCCTCTTCACTTTCTGCCATAAGGGTGGTGTCATCTGCACATCTGAGGTTATTGATATTTCTCCTGGCAATCTTGATTCCAGCTTGTGCTTCATCCAGCCCAGCATTTCTCGTGATGTACTCTGCATATAAGTTAAATAAGCAGGGTGACAATATACAGCCTTGAAGTACTGTTTTCCTGATTTGGAACCAGTCTGTTGTTCCATGTCCAGTTCTAACTGTTGCTTCCTGACCTGCATACAGGTTTCTCAGGAGGCAGGTCAGGTGGTCTGGTATTCCCATCTCTTTCAGAATCCATACAGTCAAAGGCTTTGGCATAGTCAATAAAGCAGAAATAGATGTTTTTCTGAAACTCTCTTGCTTTTTTGATGATCCAGTAGATGTTGGCAGTTTGATCTCTGGTTCCTTTGCCTTTTCTAAAACCAGCTTGAACATCTGGAAGTTCACGGTTCACAAATTGCTGAAGCCTGGCTTGGAGAATTTTGAACATTACTAGCATGTGAGATGAGTTCAATTGTGCGGTAGTTTGAGCATTCTTTGGCATTGCCTTTCTTTGGGATTGGAATGAAAACCGACCTTTTCCAGTCCTGTGGCCACTGCTGAGTTTTCCAAATTTGCTGACATATTGAGTTCAGCATTTTCACAGCATCATCTTTTAGGATTTGAAATAGCTCAACTGGAATTTAGTAAGAGAGAGTCTTACTATACACTATATATCTTCATCTCAACCCAAAGTCCCATATTCTGAAGTAGTAGAATAATAGAAAGGGAAAAAGAATACTAGGTATCAGTTAGGAAATGTCCTGATCTGAACACAAGCTCTGCTTTGGCCAACCAGGGCAAACCCCTTAACCTCTCTGAGTCTCTGCTCTCTGGTGTATAAAATGAGAATTCTGTTGACAAGTGCAGCTGCCTGAGGAACTGGAGATGATCCAAATCAATGCCAAGGGCTATAGGGAGGCATCAGACTCCAGCTGGCCCTGTTCACAGTGCCTGCCATAGTGTTTATTTCTTTATTTTGTTTACTTAGATCCACTGGCCCCATACACTATGATTGTTCCTTTCTTTCTTTTATTTAAAACAACCTTATCTTATCCTCCCATACAGAGAAATTTTGTTAAAAAACCAAACTTGGGTCTGCTCACCCATGCACAGTATAGCCAATCTACTGAAACCAGGTTGTGGTGAAGGAAAGTGCAGCGTTTATTGCAGGGTGCCAAACAAGGAGTCCAGGGCAGCTAGTGCTCAAGACAACCTCCCTAATGGGTTTCAGAGAAGCATTCTTAAAGGCAAGATGAGGAGGGGAGTCCCAGGGTATGTGATCAGTTTATTCACAATTCTTTGATCAGTTGATGGTGAGGTAACAGGGCAGTGTCATGTCATGATCAGTCCTTTGGTGCCAGTAAGTCTGGGCACTAAATGCTCATGGTCATCAAGTAGTAAGTTTCTTCCATTTGGTGCTGGGTTTTTTTTTGCATCTGTAAAACAATTCAGGAAATGTGCTTCTGATACTATTATTGAGTATCTAGGTACTTCAGAGAGGACCTAAAGCAGAAGACCTAGGGGGAGGGCTCTATCATGGGAAGGACCAATAGAGTCCTGTTAGGTTACAATTTCCCTCTTCATCCAGGATCCTCACCTGTTTGTGATCTCAGGATCTAGTGCAGTGCCTGCTGCTGCTAAGTTGCTTCAGTCGTGTCTGACTCTGTGCAACCCCATAGATGGCAGCCCACCAGGCTCCCCCGTCCCTGGGATTCTCCAGGCAAGAACACTGGAGTGGGTTTCCATTTCCTTCTCCAATGCATGAAAGTGAAAAGTGAAAGTGAAGTCGCTCAGTCGTGTCCGACTCTTAATGACCCCATGGACTGCAGCCTTCCAGGCTCCTCCATCCATGGGATTTTTGAGGCAAGAGTACTGGATTGGGGTGCCATTGCCTTCTCCAAGTTCAGTGCCTACCTGATCCAATAAGTGTCTGTTTAGCGAATGATATTTTCTAACAGAACCCGCATGACTCCAGAATATTTATTTTATATATAACACACACTTATCTTAGGCTTACTATTCCAGGCAATATCCTGAGCATTAAACATGTATTAACTTATTTAGTAAGCATTATTGTTATACCCATTTTATGTATATTTGATGATTCCAGTAGCTGGATCTCTCATTGGTCTATTTCTCTTGTCAATCTTTCTCTTGACTTTGCTGCTTTCGGTTCTTGACTCCTGGTATGTCTGATGATTTGGGATTGAGTGCTAGTAACTGTGCATGGAAAATGGTAAAGACAGCTCAAGGTTCTGAAGATGTTATTTTTCTCCAGAGAGGATTTACTTCTGCTTCTGGAGGCAGTCAAGATAGAAGCAGATCAGGTTCATAGATTCTGAGATTAAGCTGATTCTAACTTGTGCCTCAGCCTGTGATGTCTAGTGGTTCCAATTCATGTTTTTTTCTGTGGTTTTTCATTTTTGCTTCCGTATGTCTCCATGCTGGGGACAGCTAATTCCAATTTTTAACTTCCCCAAACCCGAGTGACTGCTGAAACCCTGCTCAGCTTCTCAACTCCTTAGGTGCTCTTTCCTGTTCTTGGGCTCTTGGCTGCTGCTGGAAACCAGCAAATACCTTGGGAGAAAAAACTGGTCCCAAATGTTGGGCTAACTTCCCTTTTTCCTTCTCTTTGGGGTTTAGACCATTGGAGTCCTACTTTTCTTGTTCCTGCCAATACCCTTTAAAACTATATTTTATCTATATACAAAGTAATTTTAAAAATATGCATTTATGTAATGGTATATGTATATATACAGATATACACATAAGTAGATACATTTAATATAATTCAAATATATATAGTTCTGCTTTTATAGTTTTCTAAATAAGAAAGTTATTCTGATGCAAACTAGTCCACCAGACTTGGAAAAAGTATTTAGTTCCTATGTCATACATGAGGAAACTGAAGCATGGGAATGTTCAATAACTTTTCAGATTACTATGTTTAAGTAAAATATCTGCTCATTTATTAATGTGTGTGTGTGTGTATCTTTTTATTAAGCACCTAACAGGTATTAGGCACTGTCTTGGGCATTGAGGATACAAAATTAATAAGCCAACACCTTGGGTTCCAAGATCTTGGAGTCGAGTGGACATCACTTATAATTCAACATAGCCAGTGCAGTTACTGAGGAAGGTACTCCCGGGGCTCAGGTTAGGGTTTATCATGCTCACCTGCACTTATTTCTCTATAGAAATTTCCTCCCTAGTGTACATTGAATTTCTTATGATCAGAGTCTGTGATTTTTTACCTCTCAAACAGTGCCTGGGACAAGGCAGGTGCTCCATAAACACCCCTTTTAACTAATTCTCAAACAGGGGAGAAGGGAGCTAGGATAGCATGAAGGCCATGAGATGACGGAGATTATCTCAGCTGGGCAGTCAGGAATCCCTGGCCCACCAACTGGGTCAATAACTCTGTATGAACATGGCAAGCCACTTCCTCTGTCCGAGCCTGGTTCAGGTTCAGGTTCCTCCAACCTCTCAGCAGGTTGTAGAGGTTGGACTCTATAACATCTTAAGATCTCTCCTAGCAATATGTCCCTGAAGTGAGTGTGACCCAACAGAGAATGAGTGACCACAGCTCACCCCAGTGTGTCCCCAGGCGGCCTGTCAGGGTTGCAACACTGGGCCAGACGGGGTCAGACAAAACCAGTGGACAGTTCCTACTGCAGTCTCCCCTGTTTTCTCCCATGGAAAAATGTAGCGTGAAGAGGTTTTCCCGAGTTCACCTGGCAAATGCCAGACACCTTCTCCTGCAAGAGAAGCTGGCCAGAGACAGGAGTGGAGCAGAGAGACATTTTCTGGGTTCTCTTCCTCTGGGACTGGCTCCAGCCAGCCCAGTCCAAGCCCGGAGTTTACTTTAGTGTTTGAGAACATAGTGCTGCCTCTGTGGCAGGCACAGCCCTTGTCCTGGCTCGTATATGGGAAGGCAACTGAGTCCCTCCGCTCGTTTGGCTGGGGGAGGCTCCTCTGTCCAGACTCCCATTTCCGCATCTCCCTTGGACCTGGACATTCTCACAAAGGCATCCAGAGACACAAGCGGACATAGACTCCCCCTCAGCCGATTTGTAGGAGAGCTCTTTACCAGCTGAGAGGGCACCTGTCCCCAGAAGGCTCTGTCGAAGCACAGAAGCGTTGGCGCAAGAGCAACAAGGGATGGTGTAGAGATGTAGCCAGCTCACCTCCTTTTATAAACAAAAGACGGGCCCAGAGAAGGCCAGTGGCTCTCCTGAGGCTGCAGCATTGACTTGCAATGTGGGGCAGAGTTTAACATCACAGTGAGACAGCACACCAGCCCCCTGGGCCAGGAGCAGGGCTTGACTTCGTTATTGGATCACACGACCAACATTGGGGCCCTTTACTCATCACAGGTCCTGTGGGCAGCAGATCCCACCAGCCACCCAGCACTCCAGGACTGGGTTCCCACTCAAACCCTGAAGTCAGCCAGGGGCAATATTTGGGCCCAGAGATGTATTTCCAAACATCCAACTCTAGAAGTGGGAGGAGGGAGACAGGCAGCCAGGGTCGCTTTTATGGATTATGCAGTCACTGACCTAAATTTCACACTGGGGGAAGAATCAAAAAAAGAGGAAGAACTGCCCCAGGTAACACTGACATGTCGGAGAAAGTGCTGAGGATATGAAATGCCCAACTGGTGTCTTTGAAATGCTGTCTGTTTTAATTGAACATGTCTCTTCAGAAGTAGCTGGTGGCAGGCCCATCATGGGCTGCTTTTAATCAGTGAAATTCACTTTTCCCCACTGCAAAAAAGAGAGAGCAATGGGGCAGGGGCCAAGGGGGAGGAAGATGTGATTCAAATTTGAAATAACTTAATGTAGGAAAAAGGCTTTATTTAAAACAGAATCACCAGGTTCCTTATACTTTATGCCTTTGTGAGATTTTTTTTTTCCCCCTAAGGAGCAGGAGCCCAGAGTCATCTTCTGGCCCATTTTCTCCTCTTTTTCTAGAATATATGTATATGTGGGTATCCTTCCTTCCCAAGGTTCCCAGCATCAGCGCTCACTGTTCCCAGCCCAAAGGGCAGTGAGTGTAGAGACAGAGGTTCAGGGTGGAAAGGAAGAGACGCAGGAGGGAACAGGCAGGAGAGGAGAAGCCCTTGGCCTGGGACTCAGACCCTGGGACTCACAGCCAGATCTGCACCTTCCTTCTTTAACTTCAGCATAGAGAATCAGATGGAGGACCTGGGTTATCCTCACACTCAATTATTCACTTGACAAACTTTGGTTGGACAGAGCTATTCATGGCTCAACACTGGGACTCACACATTATAGCCTAGAGGGTCCCATTTCTGGAGTGAGTCAGAGGTCTATGTCCTAAGTTCATCTTGGGACCACCCTGTAGCAGATCCAAACAGCTGGGAAAGTCTCAGGACCAACCGTGGTCCCTGGAGTCTATGAGCATCTAACCATGGAGTACGCTATGGACCACACACATCGCAAGAGCAGCCTCAGAGCCGTTTGAGATTGAGACACAGATGTAGGGAGAGGTAAGAAGGGAGAGACAGGATGGAGAGAGTGCATGCTGTCAGCTCTGGAATCCAACCAACTAGCAGAGAGACTCTTTTGAGCCTATAGCTTAATCTATAAGGAACAGGCCAGGTGGGGTGGATTGATACCTACCTCTGATTTTCCTATTTCTGATTTAAGGATACTCAAATCAGATGCTTTCAACAGTGACTTAATAAGCACTCATGGTGTGTCAGGGACTGCACCACACTTGGTGAGACCTGCCTTTAAAGGACAATGTAGTCAATGGGACAGTTAGTCCTTGTGCCAACATATTTTTATTGAATGCTTCCTTTGATCAAGGTCTGTACTGGGTGATGGTGATATATCAACACATAAACAGGCTTTCTGCCCATAATGGGAGGTCCCTGCATTCTTCTTCTTTTTTAAAAAATGAAGTATAGTTGATTTACAATATTGTGTTAGTTTCAGATATACAGTAAGGTGATTCAGTTATACATATATATTCTTTTTCAGATTCTTTCCCCTTATGGGTTGTTATAAAATATTGAGTATAGCTCCATGAGCTATACAGTATATCCTTGTTTATTTTATATATAGTAGTGTGTATATTTTGGGCTTCCCTATTGGCTCATCAGCAAAGATTCCGCCTGCAATGTAGGAGCCACACAAGATGCAGATTTGATCCCTGGGCTGGGAAGATCCCCTGGAGGAGGGCATGGCAACCCACCCCAGTATTCTTGCCTGGAGAATCCCATGGACAGAGGAGCCTGGGAGGCTATGGTCCATAGGGTAGCAAAGAGTCGGACACAACTGAAGTGACTTAACAAGCATGCCGTGTGTATATTTTAATACCAAGTTCCTAATCTATCCCTCCCCCTGAAGGTCTCTACCTTCTGTTGTGGGAGGGGGAAGCTGACAGTAAACATGTAAATAAATAAATAACACATAACGAGAAACAAGAGAATTTCAGGTAGATAAATGCTGAGAAGAGAAAGGGATGTGTTCAAGAGGGAGTGACTGGGGTGAGGACTGAATCGGATGAGAAGGTGGAGGAGGGCCACCAGTGGGAGTTGACAGTCAAGCTGAGAGATGGGAAGGAGCTGATGAGAGGGTACCCGTGGGAACAGGCACAAGGAAGAGCCAGGACAAAGGCAGAAAGCAACCCATTTAGCATGTTTGAGGAGCAGCAAAAAAGCCAGTGTGGCTGGAGCAAAGTAAATAAGGGGGAGTGTGCAGAAACGAGAGCAGAGTGGGGGTCCATGCTTGGCTCATGGGGAGCCTAGATTTTGTAACATGCATGATCCCATCAAGAAATCAGGGATCTGTGTCTCTTCCTCTTGAATCTGTGGCTGCCTGACCAATAGAAACCAGGAAACATGACGCTGTGTCAAGTTTTAAAAGACAGCTTCTACTTACTGTCTCTTAAAAACTTACTCTTGGAACCCATGCAACAAGGAGATCCAAACAGCTCCTTGGAGAGATCCACAAAGGGGTACAGAAATTCTAGAATAAGAGTTTAAGCTGAGCTCTCAGAAAACAGAGGGTATCAATGTGTGAGCCGTGGGAGTGGACCAGTCAAGCAGTGAACATTTCTCAGTTTCCCAAGGCAATGGAAATAACAGCAAAAATAAACAAATGAGACCTAACCAAACTTATAAGCTTTTGTACAGCACAGGAAACTGTAAACAAAAGGAAAAACAACCTACAGACTAGGAGAAAATATTTGCAAATACTGTGACCAAAAAGGGCTTAATTTGTAAAATATATAAACAGCTCATACAACTCAATAACAGAAAATCAAACAACCTAATCAAAAAATGGGCAGAAGACCTAAATACATGTCACTAAAGATGGAATACAGATAACCAACAGGCACACTGAAAAAAAAAATGTTCATCATCACTAATTATTAGAGAAATGTAATCAAAACTGCAATGAGGTACCACCTTCCACTGGTCGGCCATCATTAAAAAGTCTACAAATAAATGGTAGAGAAGGTGTGGGAAAAAAGGGAACCCACCAACAGTGGCCTTTAAAAAGCTAAAAGTAGAGTTGTCATATAATCGAGCAATCCCACTCCTGGGCATATATCTGGAGAAAACCATAATTTGAAAATATACATGCTTCCCAATGTTTATTGCAGCACTATTCACAACCAAAATATCCATCAACACATGAATGGATAAAGGAGTTATGGTAGATGCATACAATGGAATACTATTCAACCATCAAAAGAATGAAATAATGCCTTTTGTAGCACATGTATGGACTTAGAGATTATCATGCTAAGGAAGTAAGTCAGATTAAGAAAAATAGCATATGATATCACTTACATGTAGAATCTAAAATATGACACAAATAAACCTATCTACAAAACAGAAACAGTCACAGACCTAGAGAACACAATAGTGGTTGCCAAGGAGGGCGGGAGAGTTGGGGAAGGATAGACGGGGATTTGGGGGTTAGCAAATGCAACTGTTATATGTAAAATGGAGAAGCAACAAGATCCTACTGTATAGCACAGAGAACAAACCATGATGGAAAAGAATATGAAAAGAAGGTGTATATATATATATGTATATATATACATATATATATATAAAACTGAATTACTTTACTGCACAGCAGAAATTAACACAACATTGCAAATCAACTATACTTGAATAAAATCATTTTTTTTTTTTTTAAAAGTGGACCCTTTACCCCAATCAGGCACCCAGCTGACCTCACATGGAGCAGGGAAGCATTGTTCCTATGAGCCATGTGCTGATTGTACATTCATGAGCAAAGTTAGTGATTGCTGTTGTTCAATCTCCTATGTTTTGGGGTGGTTTATTATTTAACAATAGATAACCCAAACAGATGGGATGATGATAAAACAGGAGTTTTTCAGCAAAGTTTTTCAGTACAGAGCTACATGGTAAATATTGGGAGCCTAGCAGATCAGAGGATCTCTGTGGCAACTCCTCAGCTCTGCTGTTTCACAGCAAAAGCAGTCATTGACAATACATAATAAATGAGCATGGCTGTGCTTCAATAAAACTTTTTTTTTTTTTTTTTACAAAAACATGTTCAGGGCCATTCAGCCAACCAGTTGTAACTTGCCAGCTTCTCAATAGAGTGTTTTAAGAAATAGAGTGATATATTCTCATTTAGATCTAGAAAGCTGCTTCTGACTGCCACATGGAGGATGGACTATAAGGGAACAAAAGCAGAAATGAAGCTGTCACCAGGTGAGAGAGGGTGAAGGCTTGGCTAGTAGTAACGGGGGATCTCTGTGGGAGGTGGTGTCAAGAACTACCAAGACAGCTAATAGCCAGTTGGTCACTGCTTTGAAAGGAACATGAAAAGGAAGCTATGGGAATTCAGAGCAGGAGCCCCCACTCTGAGGATCAGGGCACACTTCCTGGAGTAGGCAACTAAGCAGGGAAAGAATTATCTTCTCCATGAGTACAGAAGAGTAGCAGTTCAAGATGGCTAAGCTTCAGGGGGCTGGGAGTTTCAGAAATAAGAATAATAGGAAGTAAAGACTCTGGAGAGTGATCAAGGGCCAGACCTTGAGGGATCAGGGAGCAATCCCCAGCAAGATCAAAGATGTCCAGCCTGCTAGAGTCCTGTGGGGTTTTCTAGGAGTTTTTCCTAACCATCCTTCCCAGTGTTTCCCGAGACCATCTTTCCACCATGAGTTTTGAGCCTCTCCCCTACAATGGGAACTCAGATGTGTTATCAGAAGCTTTGGCTGCATGTGGAGATCATCAGGTCCTGCCTGTGGCCCTTGAAATATAGGAGCCAGATCTCAGGTCCCTCTGAGCATCAGTTTCCTTACTAGTAAAATGTTGATGATTCCAACTTCACAGCGTGCTTGAGAGGACAAAATGGGAAAAGCATATGAAAATGCTTTGGAAATGCCAAGGTTTGCTAGAGTTACAATGTTGATTATTAAAGCTCATCATCCTGCCTCTCCTATAGGTGTCTTTTGTTGCTTCTTTCCTCCCACCATCCTCCTAACTCTTCCTCCTAATGGTTTTTCTGAGTTTAGGGGAGAGCACTTTGTTTCTCACTCTGAAGATATATGGGATATGGCCAACACTTCCCTACTGAGAAGAAAGCCCTGTCATCTTTGTTCACTTCCCCAAGATGCCTGGGAATCAGCTTGGATGTTTCTCAAGCAGACATGGATGTATCTGCTGCAAGCTCTCTGGCCCAAGGAGTAGTCCCCACTACGTCTTCTCAGTGCTCCCGGAGCCTTCCTTCTCCTGTGGTCAGCCCATCAACACATCCTTCTGCTTTATACTCAGAAAAAGTGCTTTGCCTTGAGATGAGTAAGTGTGGCCTTTGACTTGCTCTGCAGAGCTCGCTGTCCAGCACTCCTCCTCTTGTTCTGTTTTACTGGCAGCATTTCAGAGCATTTTGGAAGGTCAACATGAGTGAGGTATTTCAGTGCCATGGCTAAGTGGGTCATGGGGCTTGACCATCCATCCGAGGTGATTTAGCCCCCTGTCACTCCACTTGCAGATGTTCTGGCTCAGCTCTGGGCTATAATCCTGGGCTCAGTGCAGGCTCCAGTCTTCAAGTCTGTCACTGCGCAGTGTCTGCTATAGCAGTTCATGTGGACTGTAACGTGAATGACACCTCCTGGGGTTGACAGAGTACAACTTGTGCAGCTGTTCGTGATGCCTACTTACTCATTCTTAACGTTGTGTTTTATGGTAACCAGCGGAGCTCAGGCCTTCACTTTATGGAATTGTGAGAATGAACATTTTACAATCAAATCACATTTTACAAATAAAAGACACAGAGATGGAGGGTTGGCTTGAACCCAGGTGTTGATACCAGGTGGCATATAATAGGCCCTCAATAAATGCTAGATTAATTGAAAGTGGGTTAGTCACTCAGTCATGTCCAACTCTTTGCAAACCCATGGACTGTAGCCTGCCAGGCTCCTCTGTCCATGGAATTCTCCAGACAAGTATACTGGAGTGGGTAGCCCTTCTCTTCTCCAGGGCATCTTCCCGACCCAGTGATCAGACCCAGGCCTCCTGCATTGCAGACAGATTCTTTACCATCTGAGCTATTAGAGAAGCCCAGATTAACTGAGGAATCACACTAACAACAAATCTTCAGGTGAAGTTTCAGTTTGAATTTTATTTTATCTCTGTAATTATTAATGCCTTCCAAATTTCAAACCATGAGTGAGGATTACTTTTTTAATTAAAAAATCCAATAAACATGAGCAAATAAGTGTAAACAAGAGGTCAAGAGAAGTTAATGAAGATCAGAGATGAATTTGATCATAAAAACTATATGCAAATTAGTTAACTGCAACTACTGTGGGGTTCATCTTTGTTGAACTTTGGAACAAATTCTTATGATTTTCCACTTGGCCATTTCCTGTCTCCCCAAAAGAGCTTACTCTCTAGTGGAAAGAAAGTCCTATAATTAAAAATGTGTGGTAAGGATAAAATATCTAGGAATAAATCTAATCTAAGGAGAAAAAAACCTGTAATCAGAAAACTAAAAGACATTAACAAAAGAAATCAAAGATGACACAAATAGAAAGATATATCATATTCATGGATTGGAAGACTTAATATTATTAAAATGAGCATACTGCCCAGAGCAGTCTAAAGACTCAATGCAATCACTGCCAAAATACTAATGGCATTTTTCACAGAAGTAGAACAAATAATTCTAAAATTTGTGTGGAACTAAGACTGACTAGCCAAAGCAACCTTGAGAAAGAACAGAGCTGGAAGTATCATACTCCCTGGCTCCAGACTATACTACAAAGCCACAGTCATCAAAACTGGCGCACACACACAAAGACGCACAGGTCAATGGGACAGAATAGAGAGCCCAGAAATAAACCCATGCACTTATGGTCAATTAATTTATAACAGAGGAGCCAAAAATATTTAATGGAGAAAAGAGTCTCTTCAATAAGTAGTGCTGGAAAAACTGGAGAGTTACATATAAAAGAATGGAATTAGAACTCCACCCCCCCCCACCCCCCGCCCCCAACACACACTGCATGGCTTGTAGGACTTTATTTTCTCTACCAGGGAATAAACTCAAGCACGCAGCAGTGAAAGTTAGGAGTCCTAACCACTGGACTGCCAGGGAATTCCCAAAATTAGAACATTCTTTAACACCACATAGAGACATAAACTCAAGATGAATTAAAGACTTAAATGTAAGACCAGAAACCATAGTACTCTTAGAAGAAAACATAGACAGAATATTCTTTGACACAAATCTTGAGAGAAAGTGTTAGTCACTCAGTTGTGTCTGACTCTTTGCAGTCTCATTGACTGTAGCCCACCAGGCTCCTCTGTCCATGGAATTCTCCAGGCAAGAATACTGGAGTCAGAAAACATTCTGTTCTCCAGGGGATCTTCATGATCCAGATAGCAAACCTGAATCTCCTGCATTGCAGGCAGATTTTTTTTTACCATCTGAGACACCAGGGAAGACTCCTAGGGCAAAATAAACAAAGGCAAAAATAAACAAATAGGACCTAATTAAACTTAAAATTTTTCTCACAGAGAAGGAAACCAATTGCCAAAGTGAAAAGGCAACATGAATCGGAGAAAATATCTGCAAATGATATGACCAATAAGAGGTTCATATCTAATATACATAGAAATAACTCTTATAATTCAATGTTAAAAAACTATTTAATTTATTTATTTTTAATATAAATTTATTTATTTTAATTGGAGGCTAATTACTTTACAATATTGTAGTGGTTATGCCATACATTGACATGAATCAGCCATGGGTGTACCTGTGTTCCCCATCCTGAACACCCCTCCCACCTCCCTCCCCATTCCATCCCTCTGGGTCATCCCAGTGCACCAGCCCCGAGCACCCTGTCTCCTGCATCAAATCTGGACTGGTGATCCATTTCACATATGATAGTATAAATGTTTCAATGCCATTCTCCTAAATCATCCCACCCTCGCCCTCTCCCACAGAGTCCAAATGACTGTTCTATACATCTGTGTCTCTTTTGTTGTCTTGCATATAGGGTTATCGTTACCATCTTGCTAAATTCCATATATATGTGTCAGTATACTGTATTTGTGTTTTTCTTTCTGGCTTACTTCACTCTGTATAATAGGCTCCAGTTTCATCCACCTCATTAGAACTGATTCAAACGTATTCTTTTTAATGGCTGAGTAATATTCCATTGTATATATGTACCACAGCTTTCTTATCCATCTGTCTGTCGATGGACATCTAGGTTGCTTCCATGTCCTGGCTATTATAAACAGTGCTGCAATGAACATTGGGGTACACGTGTCTCTTTCAGTTCTGGTTTCCTCGGTGTGTATGCCCAGGAGTGGGATTGCTGGGTCATGTGGCAGTTCTATTTCCAGTTTTTTCAGGAATCTCCACACTGTTCTCCATAGCGGCTGTACTAGTTTGCATTCCCACCAACAGTGTAAGAGGGTTCCCGTTTCTCCACACTCTCTCCAGCATTTATTGCTTGTAGACTTTTGGATAGCAGCCATCCTGACTGGCGTGTAATGGTACCTCATTGTGGTTTTGATTTGCATTTCTCTGATAATGAGTGATGTTGAGCATCTTTTCATGTGTTTGTTAGCCATCTGTATGTCTTCTTTGGAGAAATATCTTTTACCCATTTTTTGATTGGGTCATTTATTTTTCTGGAATTGAGCTGCAGGAGTTGCTTGTATATTTTTGAGATTAATCCTTTGTCTGTTGCTTCATTTGCCATTATTTTCTCCCATTCTGAAGGCTGTCTTTTAACCTTGCTTGTAGTTTCTTTTATTGTGCAAAAGCTTTTAAGTTTAATTGGGTCCCTATTGTTTATTTTTGCTTTTATTTCCATTACTCTGGGAGGTGGGTCATAGAGGATCTTGTTGTGATTTATGTCAGAGAGTGTTTTTGCTATGTTTTGCTCTAGGAGTTTTATAGTTTCTGGTCTTATGTTTAGATCTTTAATCCATTTTGAGTTTATTTTTGTGTATGGTGTTAGAAAGTGTTCTAGTTTCATTCTTTTACAAGTGGTTGACCAGTTTTCCCAACACCACTTGTTGAAGAGGTTGTCTTTTCTCCATTGTATATCCTTGCCTCCTTTGTCAAAGATAAGGTGTCCATAGGTGTGTGGATTTATCTCTGGGCTTTCTATTTTGTGCCATTGATCTATGTTTCTGTCTTTGTGCCAGTACCACACTGTTTTGATGACTGTAGCTTTGTAGTGTAGTCTGAAGTAAGGCAGGGTGATTCCTCCAGTTCCATTCTTCCTTTTCAAGATTGCTCTGGCTATTTGTGTTTTTTTTTTGTGTTTCCATACAAATTGTGAAATTATTCGTTCTAGTTCTCTGAAAAATACCATTGGTAACTTGATAGGGATTGCATTGACTCTATACATTGCTTTGGGTAGTATATTTATTTTTACTATATTGATTCTTCTAATCCATGAACATGGTATATTTCTCCATCTATTTGTGTCCTCTTTGATTTCTTTCATCAGTGTTTTATAGTTTTCTATGTATAGATCTTTTATTTCTTTAGGTAGATATATTCCTAAGTATTTTATTCTTTTCGTTGCAATGGCAAATGGGCTTGTTTCCTTAGTTTCTCTGTTTTCTCATTGTTAGTGGATAGGAATGCAAGGGATTTCTGTGTATTAATTTTATATCCTGCAACTTTACTGTATTCATTGATTAGCTCTAGTAATTTTCTGGTGGAGTCTTTAGGGTTTTCTATGTAGAGGATCATGTCATCTGCAAACAGTGAGAGTTTTACTTCTTCTTTTCCAATCTGAATTCCTTTTATTTCTTTTTCTGCTCTGCTTGCTGTGGCCAAAGCTTCCAAAACTATGTTGAATAGTAGTGGTGAGAGTGGATACCCTTGTCTTGTTCCTGACTTTAGGGGAAATGCTTTCAATTTTTCACCATTGAGGATAATGTTTGCTGTGCGTTTGTCATATATAGCTTTTATTATGTTGAGGTATGTTCCTTCTATTTCTGCTTTCTGGAGGGAAAAAAGCCTATTTTAAAAATAAGCTGAAGACCTGAATAGATATTTTCCAAAGAAGACAGACGCATTGATGCCAACAGGCACCTGAGATGTTCAACATCACTAAACATCAGAGAAGCGCGAATCAAAACTACAAGTGATATTACCTCACATCTGTCAGAATAGTTGTCATCAAAAAGACCACAAATAACAAATGTTGACAAGTATGTGGAAAACAGGAAAGCATCGTACACAGTTGGAAGGAATATAAATTGGTGTATCCACTATGGAAAATGGTATAGAGGTTTCTCAAAGCCTAAAAGTAGAACTACCATATGACCCAGAAATTCCACTCTCAGATACGTATACAAAAACAACAAACCCAAAACATTAATTTGAAAACATACATCCAAATGCTCACAGTAGCATTATTTACAAATACCAAGATATGGAAGCAACCTAAGTGCTCACCAAAAGACAAATAGTAAAGAAGATGTGATATATACAGACAACAGAATACTACACAGTCATAAAAAAGAATGAATTTTTCTATTTGCAACAACATAGATGGACTTGGGAGGTATTATGCTAAGTGAAATAAGTCAGTGAAAGACACTGTGTTATCACTTCAATGTGGAATCTAAAAATAAAACAAAGAATGAAACAAAATAGGAAAAGACTCACAGATATAGAGAATGACTAGTGGTTACCAATGGGGAGAGGAAAGGGGGAAGGTCAAGGGAAGGGTAAAGGATTAATAGATACAAACTACTGTGTATGACATAAATAAGCTGCAAGGATATATAAATATTGTACAACACAGATAATACAGCTAATATTTTTTTAATAGCTTTAAACTGAGCTCAGTCTATAAAAATTTTTGAATCACTAAGTAGCACACCTGAAACTACTATAATATTTTGAATCAACAATACTTAATTATTTTTAAAAAACGAACAGAAAAAGAGTGTGTGACAAGGTTAGTGATTGTGAAAGGTGAGGGGACAAAGGAGAGGCCTGACCTGACCTGTGAAGTTAAGAGTCAATGGGGCAGAAAAAGCCCTGAGAGGAAGAGAGGAATCAACACTTGAGCTAACTATTGATGAATGGCCAAGAACTATGCAGATGGAGAGGCGAGAGCAGGATGATCCGAGGATGCAGTGGCTGAGCACTAGATTTTTTGATCCAGGGCAAGTCAGTAACCTGGCTTTATCTCAACATTTCTGTGAGATGAGATTGTTGCAACAGTTCTTGAGTCTGAATCCTGGCTAGAGGTGAGAATTGTCTGGGGCTCTTAAACCAGTGTCAAAGCCTAAGCCCTACCTCAAATCAATTAAATCAGAGCCAAAAAGGGTAGAACTCAAGTGACAATATTTTGAAAGGGCCCCAGGTAATTATGAAGTGCAGCCAGGGTTGTGGGCTACTGAAGCAGCAGGTCACTAAGTTTCCTGAGTTTTTCTCTTTCTTCTGAAAGATGAAAGATGACAAAAGCCTGATACAGCTTTCCCCTTCATTTTTTTTCACTAATAAAAACCTAACAATATATGATATCCTAGAAAGGAATATACATGTATTTCAAAGAGCTAAATAAATCCTGGAATGGCATCAAAGCATGAAGACAAGTAAAAATAGAGAATTTATAACAACACACTTATATGTGTCCCAAAGATATTTGGGGGGGGGGGTGGGGTGGGGGGGGCGGATATGCATCAACCTTACCCTAGAGTGTAGGAAAAAAACAAAGCAGTTTTCCTAAGTTTGAAAATTTAATATTATAAAACAAATTTAAAAACATCAAATTGCTTTTTTTTTTTTTAAACCATTCACAAGTACAAGTGGAAAGAGAGTGATGGGAGAAAGAAACCAACAAGAAGGGTGTTTTTATACCAGTCGTTCATTAGTACAATCAGTTATGTGACAGAGGTTGTAAGCCTGCTCATTAGGGAACATAAATGGATGAAACCTTCACTCCAGACCTCTCATTTCAAGGTATCCTCATTGTCTCTTAGCAGTCTTGTGGACTTGACTGATCATTCATCAAACCTAAGCAATAAGCCATGTGCCTATCACAGTGACCAGGCCTGGCTCAAATGAGCCAGTGTGGGAAGCAGCTGTGTTTAGTTTGCTAGGACTGACATGACATGAAAGTGAAAATGTTAGTCGCTCAGTTGTGTTTGACTCTTTGAGACCCCATGGACTGTAGCTTACCAGACTTCTCTGTCCATGGAATTCTCCAGGCAAGGATACTAGAGTGGGCTTCCATTCCCTCCTCCAGGGGATTGTCCCGACCCAGGGATTGAACCCTGGTCAATCTCCCATGTTGCAGGCAGATTCTTTACCATCTGAGCCACCAGGTGAGTCCAAGGGCTGCAAATACACAAACCCCATGCCTTAAAACAACAGAAATTACTCTCTCACAGCTCTGGAGTTTAGAAATCCCAATCCGAGTATCAGCAGAGCCATGTTCCATCTGAAGACTCTAAAAGACGGTCTGTTTCGTGCCTTTCTCTTAGCTTCAGTTGTTGCTGGCAGTCCCCGGCTTTTGCACACCTCACCCTGATCTTCACCGTCACTTACAGGTCTCCGTGTGTGTCATCACATTGTTTTCCCTCCGTGTGTCAGTTTGTGTCTCTTCTTCTTACATAAGGTCACCAGTTATTGGATTGTTGTTGCTTCTTAGTCTATAAGTTGTGTCCAACTCTTTTCGACCCCATGGACTGTAGCCCTCCACACTTCTCTGTCCATGGGATTTCATAGGCAAGAATACTGGAGTGGGTTGCTATTTCCTCCTCCAGGGGATCTTCTTGACCAGAGATCAAACCCTCATCTCCTGCTTTGTCAGCAGATGCTTTACCATTGAGTTATGGAGAAGCCCCAGTTACTGGGTCAGGGTTCACCTAAGGATATCTTGATTTCATCTACAAAGACCGTGATTCCAAATAAAGTCACACCTATAGGTACTGACAGTTAGGACTTCAACACGTCTTTTTGCAGCGTCAGGGGGGCTGGGGTGCTGGGGGGCACAATTCAACCTGTAAAAGTGGCCAACCTAAGCAATTTGGTGAAGGCCTAGGAAAGTTCAGAAAATCATCCATTTAAGCAGATGCTGACCTAAAACAGCTGTTTTTTTTGTTGTTGTTGTTTTTCTTTGCATAAACTGATCGAGCAAATAATGAATGGACCAGGCAGCTTTCAGCTTTCACAACAGAAATGGTGATTTTAAAAAAACATAAATGTAAAAAAAAAAAAATAAGAATCTGACCCAGCTTTGTAAGTAACGATCCAAACTGACAAGATAGATAAATCATAGGATGATTATGGGAAGAGCATTTTGACTTATGAAATGTTTTACTACTTAGTCATAGACCAATACTTAGACATCACTTCATACTCTACAAAACTCTTTCATATGTACTGATCAACTCAGATAATCTCAACAACCCTATGACTTAGTATTAAAACCTATTAAATAGTATTAAAATCTCTCTATAGTACTTATAGAGAGATTGAGGAGTCTCCCTAAACCCCATAAGCCCCTAATCAGGGTCCTGTTAAGAGTGTGCACACCTCCTTTCACATAACTGAATTCATGGAATGTTGATTTGCAGCTTGCTGGGATCACATCTACTGTGTTAAACAAAATTTATCTCTGCTTGTGGTTAACACTGTGCTGTGCTTAGTTGTTCAGTCATGTCTGACTGTTTTCTACCCCATGGACTATAACCCACCAGTCTCCTCTGTCCATAGGATTCTCCAAGCAGGAATACTGGAGTGGGTTGCCATGGCCTCCTCCAGGGAATCTTCCTGACCCAGGGATCGAATCCAGGTCTCCTGCATTGCAGGCAAATTATTTAACAGCTGAGCTACCAGGAAAGCTCCTTGGTTAACACTAGAACTCTATAAAGAAAAATCAGATTCTTTGGAGGGAAAAGTTTCACTCAAAGCTTGTGAATTTAGCCCATTCTTCATCAATGGTCTTGGTGAAGGATAGGCCTTATCTGTCCTCACCACCACCTAGCTGGTCCCTTGGGTGCCCAGGCAATTGCTGACTCCTTATAAAGCAGCAGACAGATTTTCTACTGACATTTGACAATAAAATCAGCACTGGCTTGGCTTGTTTGCACTGATTAATTCAGAAAGAGGTGTCATTTGAAAAGAGGATTTCACTAAGAATGAAGTTTCCATTTGGGAAACCAGTATCACAAATAAGCACCTGTAACATTTGTTGTTGTTCAGTCACTAAGTCATGTCCAAATCTTCGTGACCCCATGACTGCAGCACAACAGGCTTCCCTATCCCTCACCATCTCTGGAGTTTGCCCAAGTTCATGTCCATTGAATTGGTGATGCCATCCAACCATCTCATCCTCTGTCACCCTCTTCTCCTTCTGTCTTCAATCTTTTCCAATGAGTCAGCTGTTCGCATCAGGTGGCCAAAGTATTGGAGCTTCAGCTTCAGCATCAGTCCTTCCAATGAGTATTCAAGGTTGATTTCCTCTAAGATTGACTGGTTTGATTTCCTTGCTTTTCAAGGGACTCTCAAGAGCAACAGTTATACTGCTGTTAATTTATTTCCCATATAAACTTGCACCTTACTCTCTTTCAGGAGGGCATCCACTACCCATGTGACGGAATCACATCACTAAGGACTGGCCTTCAATGACATTCCATTGCAACATTAGGCAAATGCTTCTTGAGCACCCAATATCTCCCAGTGTTGCCTAGGTAGGTGACACAAAAAATCATAAGAAGTAAAGCAGAACAAAATGTCTGTACTCTGATGGAAGGGAAAAGAGATAATGTCTACTATATAAAAAAGAAGTATATGGTGTGTCAGTTGGTGATGGTGTCAAGAGAGAATAAGTCAGTGTAAAGGTTTTGGTTTCTACTTTGAGAAATATAGAGGTTTTTGAGCAAAGGAAGCCTTAAGAGATACTTTTAACAAAGTGACATCATCTGATTTATGCTTTAATAGCATCAACTGGCTGCTGTTCTGAGAACAGTGGAGGTTGGGAGTAGGTGGCATGGGTGGAAGAAAGGGAATGGTTAGGAAAATCCTCTACAGTCCAAGAGAGAAGCACGATGATCTGGGCCAGGTGACAGAGTGGGGGTGGTGAGAAGTAGCCGTGTTCTGGGTCGATGTTGAAGTCCAGGCTGACAGAAATCTCCTTACAGATTGGATGTGAGGGATCAGTAAGAATCAATGAAGACTCGAGGCTTTTGTTTGAAGCAACTAGAAGCATATTTTCATCAGCAACAATGTGAAAGACTAAAAATAGAGCAGGGTTGAAGGAGAAGATAAACACTTAGAGACATTTCATGTTTGAGATGTCTACCAGGTATCCAACTTGGAGAACTGGAATATCGTTATCTGGTAGGCATTGAAATGATCATTGTTTGGGGCTCAAAGGAAGTTGTCAGGTTACAGCGGAAATGTAAAGCCAGGAGACTAGAAAGGGTCAAGAAGGATGTAAATACAAAGGAGAATGGACTCAAGGGGCCCCTAGGTCCTCTGATACTTTGAGGCTGGAGAGATGAGGATGAACCTGCAAAGGAGACTGAGAAGGAGTAGCCAGTGAGGAAGGAGGAGACCCAGGTGAGCTTGGGGTCCCAGAGGCCAGGCAAAGAGAGCTCTTCTAGGAGGAGACATAATCGACTCTGCCCGTTACTATGGAAATCTGTGGATTGATGCTTGGATTTACCAACATGGAGGCCAAGGAAGGGCAGATCCTTAGCATTAAGTGCTATTCCTGAAGATCTGTCCCTTGGACTGCAAGGAGGTCAAGCTAGTCAATCCTAAAGAAAATCAACCCTGAGTATGCAGTCCTTCACTGCAAGGACTGACACTGAAGCTGAAGCTCCAATACTTTGGCCACCTGATGTGAGGAGCTGACTGGTTGGAAAAGATCCTGATGCCGAGAAAGATTGAGGCCAAGGTGAGAAGGGGTCGACAGAGGATGAGATGTTTGGATGGCATCACTGATTCAGTGGACACAAGTCTGAGCAAACTCCGGGAGATAGTGAAGGACGGGAAGCCTGGCATGCTGCAGTCCACCGCATTGCAAAGAGCTGGACGCCACTTGGTAACAGAATAGCAACAACAACTGAAGATCTGTGTCCAGAAACTTTGTCAGGACAACTTCAAGCATCCACAAATCACCAAACTCTTCTCTAACATAATTTTCTCCTCTGTTTCATTTACTGAAAACCTTTTTTAAAGTCAAGAATAATCCCATTATTAAATTTCTTGAAAGTCTTTATCCCTTTTCACCAACTTTAGAAATCACTGGTGCAAGTTGTGTAATATGTTCTCTGATCCATTTTGTTGTTTTTGAAGCTGAGCTTGATTTTTGAGTTCATCTGCTGACTGTTTAAGTGTGGGAAAAGTACTGAAGTTTCCAATTTCTTACCTGTAAAATAGGAATTTTAATAAGAACTCATGGGAGTTTTGTAAGAGTTACATGAAAAGCTATTTGTATAGGGCTGAATAGGTAATATTGTGGGTAGGGGTCTACAAAATTTTTTTATCCCTTCATGAGGTTATTGCCTATGTGACCACAAGCAGGGAAACATGTCACTTTGAGAGGCAAATGCTGAGTGGTTGACTAAATTCGCTCACTAGCTAGTAACCACCTTCTGGAAATCTGCCTCCCAGCACATATAATACAAAATGAAGTACCAGCAAAATTAGCACATTTTTATATATTGTGAATGTTCCAATTGCTTGATAGCATTCAAACTAATGGAATTTAAATCAGAAACTTCTATTAATAACAAGGGTCAACTACCCTGGGTACAGTAGGTACATGAAGTGAAAAGTAGAGAGAAGCATGTAGTAATTAATTCCCCTTGAATGAGTCTTCCTAAAAAATTCTTGCAGGACTTCCTTGGTGGTCCAGTGGTTAAGACTTTGCCTTCCAATGCAGGGGTATGGGATTAATTCCTGGTCAGGCAACTAAGATCCCACATGTCCCAGAGCCAAAAAACCAAAACATAAAACAGAAGCAATATTGTAACACATTCAATAAAGACTTTAAAAATTACCCACATCAAAAAAATCTTAAAAAAAATAAATAAAAGACTTGCATTCAGTCTTGATGACTTAAAAAAAAAAGATATCACAGGCCAAGGGAGCAACATGTGCAAGTGTACCATCTTTAAGGAGCATGGCTTTTGCAGGCAAATAGTGCAATAAGAACATAGCAAAGGGTCAAAGGTCATGGGGGGTGGGGCAATGGGTAATAAGCAAAGAGTTGAGGCTGGAGAGGTGGCCTGGGCCACATCAGTGAGGGCCCCTGACTTTTGTTTAGAGTGTGAACTTTCCCTTATGGAGATGAAGAGAGCCACTGAATCATGTCATGGCTGTCAACTGGGATGGCAGAGTGTAAGATGGTCTAGAGAGCAGAGGACCATGGGAACAAAATCTGCTGACATCATTTCCAATCCCCTCGGTGTCACACAGTCCATTCCTCTCCAATCCCTGCGGATATCACGCAAACTTTCTGCTACCGTAGACTTGAAAAAGTACCCCAGTTTCAAATGTCATCACTTTATTCTCTTCCAACTATGCTGTTCTTGTTCTTCAAAGATATCCCTGAGACCACTGAAATTATCCTGAAGGATTTCCTTGGCCTCATTCAGTAGTATTCCAATGATTTCCCCCAAAGTTCTGAATAATGGTGACAGTTTCTCCAAAGTCAGTGATGCTACCTGGAGTAACGGATGTCTTCTCCCTAGCAACCTCCCACCCCACCCATTTCCTAAGCATGAGCCCTCCAAAGGACTCTTTTTGGGGTTCAAAGAGTATAATCATATTGAGATAATTCCTCCTGAAATGAGGTTTCATATGGTGCAAAGAAGAGCAGATTTGGAATCAAGGGCTTCCCAGGTGGCCCTAGTGATAAAGAACCTCCCTGCCAATGCATGAGATGTAAGAGATGTGGGTTCGATCCCTGAGTCAGGAAGATCCCCTGGAGAAAGGCATGGCAACCCACTGCAGTATTCTTGCCTGGAGAATCCTAGACAGAGGAGACAGAGGAGCCTGGTGAGCTACAATCCACAGGGTTGCAAAGAGTCAGATGCAACTGAAGTGACTTAGCACACAAGAATGTGCATCTCTTCGGAGGCCCTGCTGGTCTATACATGCAGGCTACCACCTTCTCTTAGCCCCAGAGAGAGACATAGGTGTTTCTCCACACCTGCTCCTGCCACCCTTTTCTCAGCAAGCCACTGCTGAGAGCAAGGATGGACTGTCCTTGGCCTCATAAACAGCTTCAGATCTTCTCCAGGGGTCCCTAACCTCTGGGATCTAATGCCTGATGGTGTGAAGTGGAGCTCATGTAATGATAATAGGAATAAAGTGCACAGTAAATTAATGCACTTGAATCATCCCCAAACCACTCCCCCACCTGGGTCCATGGAAAATTGTCTTCCACAAAACCAGACCCTAGTGCCGAAAAGGTTGGAGACCGCTGCTCTGGACCTTCTACTAAAGGTCAGTTCCCTTCCTCTTTTCCCCCACCCTCTTTTCACCAAATCTCAGATATGTTTTGACTCATAATTAGAAAAAGTCATGGCCATCTCCAGAAACACCTGAAGCCAATTAACAGTCTCTTCTCTGAGACCTTCTCTGAAGCTAGCAATATTTCCAATAACCACTTCTCAGAAATGACCAACTTGCTGAGATTTGGGGCTTTCCAAGTCTCTTATCTCCCCCCAAACTTCAATATTTCCTTTCTACTGAATATCTCATTAAAGTGCTACTTCAATGACACCTTGTCCTATTCTCAGAACCTTCTGAATTGCATGGAGGAACAGAATTGCCAGATTGATTTCCAGAGGGCCTTCTGTTCTCTCTGCCTCTGGGCAGGAGAGTAATGGAACAAAGTATTTTGCCAAGAACAGCAGCACACAATACCTGGCAAGACACAAAATATGTATTTGCATGGCTGGGAGAAAGGCTTGGAAACTCGCATAGCAACCTAAGCAATTATAGAGACATGCTCTCCTCTGAGGAGCTGGGTCTGAGCCATAGGAGGAATAGAGCACAGTTTGTGCATTTCCAGGTAAGTTTAATTTAAAAAAGAAAAGGAAGAGAGAAATCTCTTTCTTTGATTGTCTCAGAATGTTGTATCTAAAAGGAAGAAACAGACTATAGGTAAAGACCAACTTGTGGCTAATGTTAAGATTAAAAGACTCATCTTGATATTTGCCAGCGGGTCTTAGGAGTGCATCCAAGAAAAAGAAAATGTAATTGAAAACAAATACAGCAAAGTCAGCATCATTATAAGCCAGCAGATTTGTAAAGTTTTAAATACACAAGCAATTGAGCAAAGGTTCTGAAGCCAATGGGAGTGAGGGGTGGGGAGAGGCTTAACATAACTGAGCTTCGTAGCTGGAAGTTAGACATTCTTGCTCTTTAAGTATTATAAACCATCTCTTAATACAACACGTGGAACTCATCTGCACTGAAGTAAAAATGAACAGCTACGGATGAAAATATATCTGTTTTTGAACAAGGATCAAGACTTGAAGCTAAAAGTAGACACATTGAATAACAATGTGAAGGTATTTGGGGCAATGTTGGCCCAACACACTGTGAATCAGAAAGCAAGAAAGATTGTCCACACTGTGTCCTCCTGAGAGCGGGGAGAGATGAGGCTTGTGTGGAGTTTTCAACTGCCTGTATCTCCTGCGGATTATTTCACACCTTCCCATTCCCTCACCCTTCTATGCATCCTACTGTTCTCTTGTCAAACCCAGCTTAGATATCCTCCCCTGCTCCCAACATCACACCCTCCTCTGTGGGCCCTCAGGACCTAGAACATTTCTCTACTGCTGTACTCTGCATGCTCTTTCGTAATTTGTTTACATGCCTGTCCCCTCCACTTGCCCAGGAGATCATCAACAAAGCATCGTACCCCAAAGGACCGTCACAGAAAAGAAGTTCAGAGAATACGTGTGAATTTGAAATAAATCGAAAATTGGTTGGAGTCCTCAGATCTCTCACGATGGGGTCTGTTCAGGCTAGGTTTCTCTGGCAGCTGTTTCTAAAGCAGATTTTCTTTTTTAATTATTGTTGAAAACTCATGGAGCTATATGTCCCTTAGATACAGGTCAGAAGTTTCCAGCTTTGCTGGTAAATGTCAGAGCAATCTCAAAGTGCCTTCCATATCAACTCTTAATTGCTTGGTGAAAATCTTCTTCTTATTTTTTTCTGAACTAGCAGTTAGGGGTTGCATTAAGACATGGGGAAAGTAGGTCTTATCACAAGCCATTGTTCTAGCCCCACCCCTCCTCCCAGAGAGCAATAGTTATTTATGAGAACCCCCACCCACTCCAGCCTCGCCTGCAGCTTAGCCCACCTGGCCCTAACTGAGCTTCCATTCTGGGTCCTACATAGCGTCTCACCCATTCGTCTGTATGTTTGTCTTATGCCCCTTGGGTTCTTTCACAACATCTTGCAAAATGATTAACACACAAAAGATACTCAATAAATATTTGCTGATTTTTTTTTAAATCAAACTATTTTGTGAGCACTAAATTTCAAATTAAAGTTATCTTTTCCACCAGAACTAGTGAAAGTGGAAAATTTTCCATTCAGTTCCAAGAATCAAAATATTTTTTCCTTTAAGCATAAGCATGACAAAATTGCTGCTGACATTTATTGAATGTTTACTCTGTGCCAGGTAATATTTTTTTAATTGAAATACAGCTGCTGTACAATGTAAGTTACAGGTGCACAATATAGTGACATAATTTTAAAGATTATACTCCATTTGGAGAAGACTCTTGAGAGTTCCTTGGACTGCAAGGAGATTCAACCAGTCAATCCTGAAGGAAATCAGTCCTGAATATTCATTGGAAGGACTGATGTTGAAGCTGAAGCTCCAATACTTTGGCCACCAGTTGGGAAGAACTGACTCATTGGAAAAGACCCTGATGCTGGGAAAGATTGAAGGCAGGAGGAGAAGGGGATGACAGAGGATGAGATGGTTGGATGGCATCACCAACTCAATGGACATGAGTTTGAGCAAGCTCCAGGAGCTGGTGATGGACAGGGAGGCCTGGTGTGCTGCAGTCCATGGGGTCGCAAAGAGTGGGATACAACTGAATGACTGAACTGAATACTCCATTCATAGTTATTATAAGATATTGGCTATATTCCCCATGTTGTACAATATATTCTTATAGCTAACTTTATATTTGTATTGCTTTTGAATTCATTGTCTTACTTTACATAATAACCTGAGACATAGACGTTTTTATCACCATTTGTGATACAGAAAAGTGTGTTAGTCGCTCAGTTGTGTCTGACTCTTTGTTACCCCACAGACTGTAGCCTGCCAGGCTCCTCTGCCCATGGGGATTCTCCAGGCAAAAATAATGGGAGTGGGTTGCCATTTCCTCCTCCAGGGGATCTTCCTGACCCAAGGAATCTTTGTGATACAGAAAGGGTGACATTTATTCAACATTATGCAGCTCAGAAATGAAAGAAGCAGAATGTGAACCAAACTCAGATTCCAAAGGCCATGTATTTTCTACTACATCACTCTTTAATTAGACACAAACTGGAAGGCTCTCCCCTGGTAGTCCAGTGGTTAAGAATCTGCCTTGCAACGCAAGGGACACAGGCTCAATCCCTGTTTGGGGAACTAAGATCCAACATGCCATGTAGCAACTAAGCCTGAACATTACAACCTGAGAGTCCGTGTGTCCCAATGAAAGTTCCTGCATGATTCAAAGCAGATGGCATGTGCAGCAGCCTAAATAAGATAAATTAATAAATGTTCTTAAAAACAGACATAGACTTAATGTCCCCCAAATCCTCTCTTTGCACTTTTTCACTCTCAATGGTGCCCTGACTCTTCTTACTTCAAACTGCCCCTTCCAAGCTAGACTTTTGATCAGAAAATGTAAGGACATTTTTTTTTTTTTTTCTAATTCCAAATAATTCTCTTATCATTGCCAACACCAGCAGCATTGGGCTTCAGAAACTGTGCTAAGCCCAACGGGTTCACATCAATATAGTGTTTTGAACATATTATATAACGTGACATTTACCCCTTCATGTTATTTAACAAGTTATTTCTTTTTCCTCCCTGGGGAGAAGTTCAATGCCTTTTTCAAAGACTCTGATCAAACAGGTGAGCATCAAGGGAAAACACTGTGCCTCTGCTCTGGATACTGTGGGAATCCCTAACAATGGGATATTTGGAGAGCTTTTCTGAGACTAAGTTACAGCCTGACTGGGTTGCCTTTGTCTTCCAGCTGCTGTGTGGATGGGCCTGATTTTGTCTTTGTCCTGTAAGAAGGGAAAGCAAACACAAGAAGCCTCTCCTGGGAGATAACGTCTAGAGAGAGGGAAATCTTTGATGGTGTGTCTCCCTCTCCACAGTAGTCAGTGCTGGAGCCCATGTGCTTCCCTGCATCCCTTGTTGCCATCATTCTCACCACACCCTTTGCCTGGACTACGGCAGCAGCTCCTCATTTGTCTCCCATTTCTGCTCTTGCCATCCTCCACCCCCAGTCAGTTTCCTACATAGCAGCCAGAGCAATATTTTCAGAACACACATCTGTATGTGTAACTCTTCTGGTTAAACCCCATCAAAGCTTCTCATTGCTTTTAAAAAAATTATCATTTTATTGGAGTAAGGTTGATTTACAATGTTGTTAGTTTCTGCTGTACAGCGAAGTGAATCCACCATACGTACACACATGCTGTTTAGTTGCTAAGTGTCCAACTCTTCGCAACCCCATGGACTGTAGTCTGCCAGGCTCCTGTGTCCATCAGATTCTCCAGGCAAGAACACTGGAGTGGGTTGCCATTTCCTTCTCCAGGAGATCTTCCTGATGCAGGGATTGAACCTGCGTATCCTGCATTGCAGGCAGATTCTTTTACCTCTGAGCCATCAGGGAAGCCCATGTATATATATACCCGTTCTTTTTTGGATTTCCTTCCTATTTAGGTCACCACAGAGCACCGAGTAGAGTTTTCTGTGCTATGCAGTAGGTCCCTATTAGTTATCTTTTCTATATGTTCCCACTGCTTTTTGAAAGCAAAAGCCTTCAACCAGAACCTTTAGGCACCTTGTGGTCCGGCCCCTGCCCACCTCCCCATCCTCGTCTTGCCCACCTCTTTTCTATTTCTGCCTTGCGGCCACATTAACATAATTTACATTTCCATGAAGATGCCAGACTATTCCCTCTGTCAGGAATTCTGTCCCCAGCACCAATCTTCTGGATAACAATTGTTGGCTCTTGGATCTCAGCTTAAGTATTATTACCTCCTAAGTACTCTTGCCTGGAAAATCCCATGGACAAAGGAGCCTGGTAGGCTGCAGTCCATGGGGTCGCTAAGAGTCAGACACGACTGGGTGACTTCACTTTCACTTTTCACTTTCATGCATTGGAGGGGGAAATGGCAACCCACTCCAGTGTTCTTGCCTGGAGAATCCCAGGGACGGGGGAGCCTGGTGGGCTGCCATCTATGGGGTCACACAGAGTCAGACATGACTGAAGTGACTTAGCAGCAGCAGCAGTAGCAGCAGCAAGAAACCTTCCCAGATCTGCAAACTAGACTAGGGAGCCCCCTAATAATCCTCACAGAAACTTATACATCTCCTTTGTGATCACATGTTGACTAATCATTTCTGTGGTTGTTTATTTGGTGGCTCAGGACCATGCCTGTCCTTTTACAGTTGACTTGAGCTTCCCAGGTGGTGCTAGTGGTAAAGAACCTGTTTGCCAATGCAGGAGATGTAAGAAATGCGGGTTCCATCCCTGGGTCAGGAAGATCCCCTGGAGGAGGGTATGGCAACCCACTCCAGTATCATACCTACAGAATCCCATAGATAGAGGAGCCTGGCGAGCTAGGGTCCATAGGATCGCAAAGAGTCTGACATGACTGAAGTGACTTAGCATGCACTCATGCACAGTTGGGTTGGTTTCTAGAGGATTAAACAGCCCTGACACCCAAATCTCAAACTTCTTAGGCTTCATGATTTCTGGAAAGTTCTGAATGGCCAGGATCCTGCTAGTGCCCATAACTTCTGAATTCAGACCAATGGGGGATAAAGAGGTGGGCAATGAACCAGGGTTCTTCCCGAGAAAGCAGAATCTCTGCCCAATTTCCCCAGAGAACTCTATGTTGCAAAGAAATGAGGAAAGTCTCAGCAGTAAGCCTTGGGCCTGAGTTTTGTGTCAGAGGAGCACAATGTTCTTCAGGTTTTTGTCCGGGGACCAGGCATTCCTAAAAATCTCCATCTCCCACTCTCTTCACTACTGCCAGCGGCAGAGCTATTCCATATGTCAAGCCATCAGTTATGGGACAGCCAGAGCCAAGTAAGGATCTTCATAAGATTTTGTTGAAGTAGAAGGCTAAAAAATAAAATTAGGAGCTAGGAATATAGCTAATCTGACCTTTTAGGGCCCATCTAGACAATTACAGATCAGACGTGAAATACAGTGCCAGTTGTTATTTAAAGAAGAAAGTGGGGGGAAGGAGACAAATATGAAAAAAAAAAACCCACAATTGTTCATTCCCATTCTGTATTAGTTTTCTATTTCTGTGTAACAAATTATCCCAAACCAACAGCTTAGAACTTAAAATACTTTCCCTAGTTTAGAAGTCCAGGCATGATGTAACTGGGTCCTCTGCTCAAGGTCTCACAAGCCTGGGGTCTCAACCAGACCTGGGGTCTCATCTGAGGCTTGGGGTCCTCTTCCAAGCTCATGTGGTTGTGCTTGGTAATGTCAGGGAAGAAAAACCTTTCCTCTACCCTTCTAGGCTTTTGTGGCTGGTTGAAGAATTTTTAAAAATGAAGCACTCACCAAAATGGCTGAAACCCTCACCTTAAATACTACTTTCAGCTAGAGACCAAACAGGATGTTGAAGGTAGTGTTTTGGGACTTCACAGGGGAGGAAAGAGATTCACATGAAGATGGAAAAGCAAATGTTTGGCAAATAAATGTTTGCTGGGCCAGGCAGAGACAATGGGACACAGAATGGACTCTGATCTCTACACCCTGCCTAGAATTTCCCCCGCTAGCCCTGACCTATATTCTTTGTGGATATCTGTAGTGATAGCTCTATTCTGGGAGCAAACCCTCTAAATCCTTTAGGCAGTTAAGGGGGAAGGTCAAAGTTTCTTTCTGAGTCCTTTAGGCTTTGATTGTTTTCAATTCAAAATAACCCACATTCCAAAGGGACATTTGAGGGTGGCCAATTTTGTTTCCCTAAAGTTGAATTCACTTTTTTTGTAGCTATAGGACTCATTCATTTATTTAAGGCCAGCAAGGAATGATGAGTCTCTGATTTGTAGACTCACTTTCATGGACATGGGGAGAGGGGAGGAGAGGGTGAGATGTATGGAAAGAGTAACATGGAAACTTACATGACCATATGTAAAACAGATAGCAAAGGAGAATTTGCTGTATGTCTCAGGGATCCCAAACAGGGGCTCTGTATCAACCTAGAGGGGTGGGATGGGGGGGAGATGGGAGGAAGGTTCAAAAGGGAGGGGACATATGTGTACCTATGGCTGATTCATGTTGAGGTTTGACTGAAAGCAACAATATTCTGTAAAGCAGTTATCCTTCAATAAAAAATTAATCAAAAAGAAAAGAAAAGAATCTACCTGCCAATGCAGGGACATGGGTTCAATCCCAGGAAAATCCCACATGCCAAGAGGTATCTAAGCCTCTGCACCACACTTACTGAGCTCATGCCCCAGAGCCCATGCTCCACAACAGCAGAAGCCACTGCAAGAAGAAGCCCATGCACCCCAAAAAGAGGGTAGCCCCCACTCGCTGGGACCAGAGAAAGTCCATGCACATCAGTGAAGACCCAGCACAGCCAAAAATAGATAAATGAAAGTGTGAAAACATTAAAAAAAAAAAAAAAGAATTTACCTGGTTAGGTCAGACCCACCCAGAATAAGGTCTTATTTGATTAACTTAAAATCAGCTTATATAGGGACTGCAAAATTCCCTTATTCTGTGGTTTATGGGTTAGAACCAAGTTACAGATCCCTGCTTCCCACATCTCAAGGTGAGGGGATGATTACACAGAAGTGTAGATACCAAGGATAGAAATCAAAGAATAAAGTTCTGCCAACCACATCTTTCATTCACTGAGGTTCTGTGGTGTGTGTCTGCACCTACACACCTACACACACATGCACGCACAGAAATCAACTTGCTCCAACTCACTTCAGCAAACTCAGGGAAATTTATCTTAAGGAAATAGGGATGCCTTGTGGACCAAAGAAGTAACGCAAAAACAGGGATTAGGCTGTGGAATGCTGTAGGGAAAGCTGTGTTTCTCTGTGCATTTGCTTCATCATTATCACTCTCTGTGGACCGACTTTATCTGATGTCCACTTGACTCTGCAGTTCTGAGCCCATGCTGTCTCCAGTATCTGATGGAATCCGTTGCTGTCTCTCTCCCCCTGTCTCCCTACTGCCCTCTAGTTCTAAAGTCTGCTCACCTTGAGAGCAGTCATCTCTGGCCACAGTGGGGACACACTATGATCATAGCCACTGCCCACGGTGACCATGTAGCAGGAGAAGAGGGGCGTTAGTTCTCAAAGAGGCTGAGGCCCCACTGCATGGTGTAAGGAATTGTCAGTGGTCAGTCTGCATATTCCCTCATCTTCCTGTTCATGATTTAGCAGCAAGGCCCCTCAGGTAGCAGTGGAGGAGGCAGGAGAGGTTATGTTTAATTGTTAATGTGTTTAAAACGATGCTCCCAAGACCACAGCACTTAGAGGAAAAGTCATCCCACTGGAAGAACGCGACAGCAGCAGAGGATGTAGGTGAAGGCTCGGAGGGCCCAAGCTAGGAACGGAGTCACAGCCACGTCTGACAAAACCTTTCCTAGAAATGGCTGAGAAAGCTCATGCTTTGAGTAAGTACACAAAGCAAAAAAGACCTGAGTGACAAAAGCCCTGGAGGAGGAAGGGACTGTTTCAGCACAGACTACAGCTCAAGTTCTGCTAAGAACAAAGTGAGACTCAGAGAAGGTAATCCAGATGGGGCCCATCGTTTAAACCCAGCCGTGCTGCTTGAGAGCTCTCGTCAACTCTTACTTACGAGGGATCGGTATCAGAATCTCTGTGCATCTTACAGCTGGCTTATACTCAGGTACACAGTGATGTGTAAACTGGGTGTGGTCCTTACCTTTGGGTGTGGGTGCATTACCATCGAATCCTCTGTGATCTTCCTATAGTTCCAAGTTAAAGGATCATTCTCAGTGTTGTCATATTTGTGTAAATGAGCATTTGATGATCACAGTCGATGATCACAGTCAAGATTCTGAGGCTCAGAGTGGGCCCAACTAATTAAATACTCCCCAGTCCCATGCTGATAAAGATCTTAGTTTCAGCGAGGTTTATTTATATCTGAGTGTTCTTCCCAGGTGGCGCTAGTAGTAAAGAACCCACTTGCCAATGCAAGTAGACGTAAGAGAAGTGGGTTCAATCCTTGGGTCAGGAAGATCCCCTGGAGATGGGCACAGCAACCCACTCCAGTATTCTTGCCTGGAGAATCCCTTGGATAGAGGACCCTGGCAGGCTACAGTCCATAGGGTCACAAAGAGTTGGACGTGACTGAAGTGACTTAGCACGCACCCACAACTCTACATGTTACAAAAAGATTCTCAAAGTTCAGGATTGGACCTGGCTGGTTAAGTTCTACTAGGTGACAGAGGCCAAAACCAAATTATCTCTGTCTTGTGGTGCCAGCACAAATCAATCACACCCTCAAGAAATGCTGGGTTTAAAAAAAAAATTTATTGTAGTTGATTGACAATGTTGTGTTAATTTCTCATGGACAACAAAGTGATTCAGTTATACATACATACATACATATATATATATATATATATATATATATTCTTGTTCATATTCTTTTCCATTATGGCTTATCACAGGATATCGAATATAGTTCACTGTGCTATACAGTAGGACCTTGTTGTTTATCCATCTTATATATAAAAGTTTGCATCTCCTAATCCCAAACTTCCAATTCTTCTCTCTCCCACCACCCTCCACCTGGGCAATAAATGTTTATTGAATGAGAAAAAAAGATTATTTCAGATTTTGGCATCATATAATCATTATGATTATAACTTGCTGTTTGTCCTAGTAGACTGTGAGTTTTTAGAACTGCACAGTATAAGATGGTCACCATGAGCCACATACAGAATTTTAAGTTTTAATTTAAATTAAATAAAGTTTTAAAATTCAGTTTCTTCATTGTAATAGCCACATTTCAAATGTTTAGTAAGTGCATGTGGCAAATGGCTCCAAATAGTACTTTCCCATCAGCACAGAGTTTTATTGGCCAGCACTGCTCTTGAAGGCGAAGACTTCATCAGTTTCTCTCACAGAATCTGTATCAGGGTCTCATACGCTGTGTTTAGCCATCATTTCTTGAACTCATGACCATTAGACTCTCCTGGTAATCTTAGCCTAGCCTTCGTTTCTGCATGAAGATCCCACTGAGTTCCATACTGTGCTCCCCCCGAGACTGAGGCAAACCCCTAGCTTGTCAGATTTTGACTCTGACCTCACACTGTACACAAAAATTCACTCAAAATGGATTAAAGACTTAACCTGCAACTGTAAAAGTTCTGAAAGAAAATCTTCATGCCATTGATACTGGCATTGATTTCAAGAATATGACACCAAAGGCACAGGCAACAAAACCAAAAATAAACAAGTGAGACTACATCAAGCTAAAGCTTCTGCATGGCAAAGGAACCATCAACCAACCACTGACAGTGAAAAGGTGACCTATGGAATGGGAGGAAATATTTGCAAATCGTATACATGGTTTGCAACTATATACAATATGATAAAGGGGTTAATCTCCAAAATATATAAAGAACTCTTACAGTTCAACAGCAAAAAAAAAAAAAAAAAAACTCTAATAACCCCAATCAGAACTCAAACAGATGTTTCTCCAAAGACATACAAATGTCCAAAAGGTGCATGGAAAATGCTCAAAGTCACCAATTATCAGGGAAATGCCCATCAAAACCAAGATGAGATATCACTTCACACTTGTCAGAATGCTATAATTGAGAAAACAAAAGATAATGAGTGTTGTCAAGGATGTGAAGAGTTGGAACAAAGCCCTCCTTTTTATGGGAATGCAAAATGGTGCACGGCTGTGTAAAGCATTATGAAAGTCCCTCAAAAAAAATTAATAATAGAACTACCATATGATCCAATAATCCCACTTGTGTGTATTTATCCAAAATAATGGAGATCAGAATTCTGAAGAGCTATTAGTGTCCTATGTTCATTGCAGCCCTTTTCACAACAGTCAAGATGTGGAAGCAACCTAAATGTCCATCAACAAGTGAATAAATATGATATATACATAAAATGGAAATAATATTTGGTTTTAAAAAGAGGAAAACTCTGCATACGCAGCAGTATGGATGAAACTTGAGAATATTATGCTACTGAATAGTCCAATCACAGATAGACAAATAATGCACAATTCCACCTACATGAGGTACCTGAAACAGTCACATTTATAGAATAAAAGAGTGGAATGGTGCTCACTCAGCTGGAGAGAGGGGGACATGGGGAATTACTAATCAATGGACATTGTTTCAGTTAAGCAAGATGACCTTCTCTTCAACATTGTGCCTGTAGTCAAAAATTATTTGTTGTACACTTAAACGTTTGTTGAGAGTACATTAGCAAATGAGTTCTTGCCACAAGAAAATAAAATAACAAGTTTCTGTTTATAAAAATAGCCCATCCTGTGCAGCCCTGTCCTGCTTCCAGGCTGTAAAACCCTTGAGAGGTGGGCTGGCACTAATGAGTGCACTTTAGCCTTTGGCTCAATGGTTGACAGAGCAGAGACACTCAGGCAAGTTTATCAAGCAAAATCGAGTAGGGAGCATAAATTGATGGCTTAGAGCAACGTCTTTGTTACTTGTCAAGTTGATGACAGGTTGGCGGCGAGTGCTCCAGGCTGCCTCTCTACAGGAGGATGGGACGGCTGTGTGGTCCACGGGGAGGAGAAGCAGGGAACACAATTCACAGACAATACCAGTGTGAAGGTCCTCATTTACCAAACGCCTAGTTCCCCAAGGCATCCCAGTTTCTTGAGAAGATTTTCCTACTTTTTTGACTTCTTCCCTCTCAACTCCTTACATCTCTAATATTTCTTTTTTCTGTTTGCTTAGGTTTAAAAATACAAAGATTGCAGAAAAATAGCAAACACTTTATATCCCTGTATTAAGGAGGGTCCTGATAGGAAATATATGGCAAATAAGTGAGTGAGGGGTAAGAAAACTACAAGAGATGCTGCCGTACCCCAAGCATTCAGGAGACCTTAGCATCTTAAAGGCACAAATGGGGTGTTGTTACCAGAGCCTGACAAGACAAGGCTTCCTAATAGGAGCTTTCATTTCTGCCGAGAGGGATGGTGTAGAGGAATGAATACCCAGATTCCTTTCCTCCCTCCCATCTCTGCGCCTGTTCCCAGCAGGATGAACCCAGCGGGAATCAGAAGGCTGGGAGGTCAAGCAGAAGGACCAGCCTCCTGGGGCATGAGGGTGGAGAAGGGTAAAGTGTGGATCCAGAGGGCGACAGGGAATAACGCCCACACCCCTCCATCTGGAAGTAACAAGTGGGAACAGTTTGCTATTTTTGCTCCTCATTTAAAAGAAAGAACTTCATAAGATAGAGTTAGACCTCTTATTTGTTCACCTCACTATTCCATTCTCCCCCTTCATCGGAGACAATTTTGTGAATTTGGTGTATGCCCTTTGTGTATATTTTTAACCTATATATAAATAACTACTGAATAGCATTATTTTGGCTTTTTAAGATTTTTATATATGTTTTCATGTTTTTCATATAATTCTGCGACTTACTTTTTTCATTCAATGGTGTATGTGCTTCAGAGAGATTTGTACATTAGTATATATGAATATGGGCTTCTCAGGTGGCTCAGTAGTAAAGAATCCACCTGCCAAGCAGGAGGCACAGATTTTCGATTCCTGGCTCGGGAAGACCACCTGGAGAAGCAAATGGCAACCCACTCCAGTTTTCTTGCCTGGTCTATTCTGTGGACAAGGAGCCTTGGCAGGCTACAGTCCATGCAGTCACAAAGAGACACAACTTAGCGACTAAACAACAACATATATCAATATATTTCATTCATCTTAATTGAATTCGGATGAATTTCATTCATCTGAATAGTATTCTACTCTATTTCTATTCTTCTACCAATGGATGTTTACCTTGTTTACAATATTCACTCTTCAAATAGTATGGTACCAGGGTTCATAGAGTCTGAACATGCTCAACATTAACAGAAATTGCCAAATTACTCTCCAGAATAGTTGTGCTAATTTACATTCTCACCAGCAACATATGAAGGTTTCTGTTTCCCCACATTCTCACTACTCTGTATTTCAGATTTTAATTTTTGCCTGCATGATGGCATGAAATGGTAGCCCACTGTTGTTTTAATTGACATTTTCCTGATCATTAGCGAAGGTAAGCAACTTTTTCAGATATTTATTAGCCATCTGCATTTCCTCTTCTGTTAATTGCCTGCTTTTATCCTTTGCCTACGTTTTACTAAACTGTAAAACTTTTACAACTTTCTTTGTGAGTTGGAAGCCTTTAAGTCTATCCTGGATGTTAAATCTTTGTGTAAAATGTGATGTGCAACCCAAGACACTTCTAATTAGTGCAGGATGAGGTTTTATAAAAAATTGGAATCAAGAGCTTAACAGGTGAAAACATTCTCAAGGGAGGAAAAAAGGTAAGGTGGTATTTACACACATTGCTTCTGAAAATTTCCCCCAACACACTGGAAAGCAACAGGTAAGTCTCTAAAAGTCAAAGGGGATGACTGCATTAAATTAGGGCTTGATTATCTCTTCTCCATGGAGTTGCTATCTCCGTGTTCTCTGGCTCCAGATGTACAGCATCTGTGTTTTCAGAGTTGGCTGTTCTGACTTGACAATGTACTTCATGATTAATTGATGCTGCTAAGGGGGACATAATTTAAGCCACTAAGGTATGTGAACTAAATCCTCCAATACATCTTGCAGGAACAATTGCTCGAGGACAGGGCTCTCTGAAGACTCTGGTGGCAAATTTAATTCAACAGATTTCTGCACCTTGTTCTAGAAGACGCTTCTTCAGCCAGCAAAGTAACTCACATCAGGATGCATCAAGCAGCACTTCTGTTTGAGAGAGGACTGTGCCCAGCATTTTGGGACCATAGAAGGAGTCAGCTCCTTCTAGACTCACTCTGGGAAACTTCTTACCGCATTCCTGTACCTCCCCTCTTTCACTTCCCACATTATACTGGCACTGTCTGCTTGTGGGTCCCTCTCCCCGGTAAGGCTTTAAGCCAGGGTTTCTCAACTTCAATACTATTGACATATGGGGCCAGATAAATGTTTGGCTGGGGGAGGGGCCGTCCTGTTCTATGCAGAATGTTCAACGGCATCCCTGACCCCTACTCACTACATGCCGGTATCTCTCACACACACAAATAGATGCACACACATTGAATGTGTGCGTGCTCAGTCATGTCTGACTCTTTGCAACCCCCGGACTGTAGCCCATCAGGCTCCTCTGTCCATGGAATTTTCCAGTCAAGAATACTGGAGGGGCTTGCTATTTTGTACTCCAGGAAATCTTCCTGACCCAGGGATTGAACCTGCATCTCTTGTGTCTCCTGCCAAATGTCCTCTGGCAGCCAAATTGCCCCAGCTGAGAACCCTGCTGTCAGCTGTAGCAGGGCAGTGGCCACATTTTCTTTTCCTCTCTGATTTCTCAGTGCCCTGGACATGCCTGGCACTGTGAACCAGACAGAACTTTGCTTGGGCGGATGAGAAAAGGCTTTGTGTTAGAGAAGTACTGGATTTTGATTCTGAAGAATGGAGAGGAATAATATATGTCAGCTGTCTCCTGCACAGCTTTATGTGATCATGGAGCTACTCTATATACTTTATAATACAATAAACACTACCACATGTGGCCTTTGAACATTTGAAGTGTATGACCAAGAAACTGACTTTTAAATTTCATTTAATTTTAATTACTTCAAATTTCCAAGGCTACATTTGACTAGAAGCTTTCATACTGAACATTGGGTGGGCTTCCCCATTGGCTCAGACAGTAAAGAATCAGCGTGTAAGGCAGGAGACCAGGTTCTATCCCTGGATTGGAAAGATCCCTGGAGAAGGGAATGGTTACCCACTCCAGTATACTTGCTTGGAGAATCCCATGGACAGAGGAGCCTGGCTACAGTCCATGGAGTTGCAGAGAGTCGGATGTGACTGACTGACTAACATGCACACATATAAGCCCCACTGTAAGCACAATTCACCAAATATGAGTTTGGGCTTCGACAGTTCCCCGAACATTCGGTTACATATTTACACTTTGTTTCTCTGACCATTATCCAAGCCTGTATCAATGTATTGGGTTAGCCAAAATGTTTGTTCAAGTTTTCTGTAAGAGCTTGTGAAACTCACTTTTTGGCCAATTCAATAGTTTAGAATAAAATGAATATTATCATGCTTCACTCTACAGAGGTGATAAAAGAGCTCACCCTACCCATCACAAAGCAACTAGGGACACCATTCTTGAGAGGCTTGAAGATTGATGCTGGTGGAATTCTCAGAATCACCCTGTTTATGTAAAAGCAGCCCACCCTTCTATCTTTTCACATTTACCCAAGGAGCATGTATTGAGAACCAACCACATGCCCTCACTGAGATCACAAAAAATATGCAGAACAGTTAGAGAGACAAATGTGTAAACAACTAACTAGAATATATTACAAGGAAAGCGGTGATGGAGTTCCATGTGCATGCTCCTAAGCGCCTGACAGATAGAGAAAGGTTACCAGTGGAGCTCATGCTGAGCTGAGTCTTAGAGTCAGAGAACTAGCTGAGTCAGTTTTCTAAACTTACAGGAACAACTTTAAAAAAATGATCCCCTGGAGGCTTCTTAAAAAATAGATTCTCAGGCTTCTTCCTTGGAAATTCCTGGTACAGATCTTAGGGTTTTCCACTGTTAGCAAGTACCCGTAGCCAATCTAGGAAAAAGATGTTAGGAGGATGGAGTCAATAACCCCAATGTGCGGGTAGGAAACCTGTCAAGTCTTGATGATGCTCCTGGTATCTGATAGTGAAAGTGTGAAAGTCACTCAGTCGTGTCCGACTCTTTGTGACCCCATGGACTGTATAGTCCATGGAATTCTCCAGGCCAGAATACTGGAGTGGGTAGCCTTTCCCTTCTCCAGGGGATCTTCCCAGCGCGGGGATCGAATCCAGGTCTCCCACATTGCAGGCAAATTCTTTACCAGCTGAGTCACAAGGGAAGCCCAAGAATACTGGAGTGGATAGTCTATCCCTTCTCTGGTGGATCTTCCCGACCCAGGAATCGAACCAGGTTCTCCTACATTACAGGACAATTCTTTACAACTGAGCTATCAGGGAAACCCCTGGTATCTGATCTGTATCAACACATCATCTGCCATAGAATAAGTGGTAGGAGCTTGAAAACTCTGAGTTTTTTCTGATATCAAAGCTAATTGGGAAAGTGAGAAATTAAGAAAAGTGAAAGAATGAAAGAGAAAATGAAAGGCCAAAATCTAAGCCCACCATCTAGACCTAATCACTCTCTGATATTTTTGATAAATATTTCACTTGTCTTTTTCTTTTTTTACACATATATACACAAAATTGGAATAATACAGTATCTATCCTGCTTTTAAAAATGTTGACAGGATGGTACAAAGAGTTCCCACATACACCCCCCCCACACACACACACACTAGTACATGAATCGTGACAAATCTTACATCAGTACCATGCATTTGTCATGATTCATGAACGTGTGTGTGTGTGTGTGTGCACACTCAGTAGTGTCGACTCTTTGTGACCCCATCGACTGTAGCCTGTCTCCTCTGTCCATGGAATTCTCCAGGCAAGAATACTGGAATGGGTTATCATTTCCTTCTCATGGGGATCTTCCCAAATGTACCAGTCTTGATACATTATGGTTAACAAAAATCCATACTTCTTTCAAATTTCCCTCATTATTTCCTAATGTCCTTGTGTTGTTCATGATCAGATCTAAGATACCATATTATACTTGGTTGTCAGATTCCCTTAGGCTCCTCTTGACTACTATGGCATCTCAGACTTTCCTTATTTTTGATGACCTTGACAGTTTTGAGGAGTACTGTCAGACATTTTTTAGAATTTACTTCAATTGGGATTTATCTGATATTTTTCTCACTATCAGCCTGGGATCTACATGCACACGTATCGTCAACCAGGAATTGACAGCTGCTGGTTACCACTTTGTGATATTTAATTCATTTTTAAAAAACAAATAGAATGGAAATTAGATTTTCTTCACTCAATACCATTTGCAGCAACTTGGATGGATCTAGAGATAATCATACTAAGTGAAGTAAGTCAGATAGAGACAGACAAATACCATATGAAATCCTTTATATATGGAACCTACAATATGACACAAATGAACTTAGTTACAAAGCAGAAATACTCACAAACATAGAAAACGAGCTTAAGGTTACCAAAAAGGGAAGCAGTTGTGGAGAGATAAATTAGAAGTTTGGGATGAAAATATACACACTACTATACATAAAATGTAAAACAGACAACCAACAAGGACCTACTGTACAGCACAGGAAACTATATTCAATGTCTTATAGAAACCTATAATGGAGAAGAATCTGAAAAAAAGATATAACTCCATCACTTTTCTCTACACCTGAGACTAACACAACACTGTAAATCAACTATATTTCAATAAAAATACTTTTTAAAGACGATTCCCTTCATTCAACATGCACAGCTTCAGTCTCACAATCCTCCCAGCCTCAGAGATGTCTTCAATTTAATGTGTAATCTCCCGTCTCCACTTTTCCCTCTTATATGTGTGTATGCTCACACCTATAAACCAGGAAACAGACGACATTTCACTGTATTTAAAATACTTTCCAAGAGTGGCATCATATACACATCATTCTATGTCTTGATTTCTTTTTATTTTTTTGCAAAAACATAAGCATTTGAGGTGATGAAAGTGATACTTAACTACATGGTGAGAATCCCTTCACCATGTATACACTTAAGAAACCACCTCAGTGTACATTTTAAGTATCTTGCAATTTTATTTGTCAGCTTTACTTCAATGAAGGTGAAAAAAACCCCAAAATTATTTTGAGAACGATTTATGTAGGTTTACATAGACCTAGCTATCACCTTTAACTGCTGTATGGTATTCTATGGTATGACTGAAGTATATTTTATACATTCTCTTCCTTTAAGGAGACTCTCAAATAAAATTACTGGTTTGTAACGTATAGGCCTTCCAATATGGTTGTGTAATTTTACACTCTAAAATAAAACAATGTTTCCTTACTTTCTCAACAGAAGTTAGTATTAACAGATTTTTTAATTTTTCCAAACATATAAAAGTGAAATTAAACCTCATTAACATTTTATTTCAAATTTTCCTGATTATTGGTGAACTTGAACATCATCTCATATGTTCATTAGTCATTTGGCTCCTTTTACCATGAATTTTTTGTTCACCTTTTTTCTCATTTTTCTATTGAGTGTTTTTCTCTTTTTTAAAAAAATTAGCTTGCTAGCCTTTTGTTTTTTACATGTTTTGAGTACTAATCTTTTTCTTGTGAGTATTTTACAAATATATTATTTTAGTCTGCTGCTTGTCTTTTTAAATTAGCATCTCATTTGTCATTAGGAATACATTTTGACATGCTAGAAGCTATAAATTTTTTTCAGTTTATGCTATTTTATGTAATGCTTAAGAATGTATAAAATATATTTCCCCACCCTGTTGTTCAGTCACTCAGTCATGTCCAACTCTTTGTGACCCCATGGACTGCAGCACGCCAGGCCTCCCTGTTCTTCACCATCTCCCAAAGCTTGTTCAACTCATGTGCATTGAGTTGGTGATGCCATCCAATCATCTCATCCTTTGTCATCCCCTTCTCCTCCTGCCTTCGATCTTTCCCAGCATCAGGGTCTTTTCCATGAGTTGGCTCTTTGCATCAGGTGGCCAAAGATTTGAAGTTTCAGCTTCAGCATCAGTCCTTCCAATGAATATTCAGGATTGATTTCCTTTAGGTTTGACTGCTTTGATATCCTTGTAGTCCAAACAATTCTCAAGAGTCTTCTCCAGCACCACAATTTGAAAGCATCAATTCTTTGGTGCTCAGCCTTTTTTATGGTCCAACTCTCACATCCAGATATGGCGACTGGAAAAAACCACAGCTTTGACTAGACAGACCTTTGTCAGCAAAGTAATGTCTCTGCTTTTAAATATGCTGTCTAGGTTTGTCATCCCTTTTCTTCCAAGCAGCAAGTGTCTTTTAATTTCATGGCTGCAGTCACCATCTGCAGTGATTTTGGAGCCCCCCAAAATAAAGTCTGTCACTGTTTCCATTTTCTCTCCATCTATTTACCATGAAGTGATGGGACAAGATGCCATGATCTTTGTTTTTTGAATGTTCAGTTTTAAGCCAGCTTTTTCACTCTCCTCTTTCACCTTCCTCAAGAGGTTCTTTAGTTCCTCCTTGCTTTCTGCCATAACAGTGGTGTATTCTGCATATCTGAGGTTATTGATATTCCCTCCCCCATCCCCATGATCTTGATTCCAACTTGGGCCTCATCCAGCCAGGCATTTCATATGATGTACACTGCATTGAAGTTAAATAAGCAGGGTGACAATAAACAGCCTTGATGTAATGCTTTCCCAATTTTGAACCAGTCCATTGTTCCATATCTGGTTCTAACTGTTGCTTCTTGACCTACAGATTTCTCAGGAGGCAGGTCAGGTGGTCTGGTATTCCCATCTCTTGAAGAATTTTCCACAGTTTCTTGTGATCCACACAGTCAAGGGCTTTAATGTAGTCAATGAAACAGAAAGGGACGTTTTTCTGGAATTCTCTTGCTTCTTCTATGATCCAACGGATATTAGCAATTTGATCTCTGGTTCCTCTCCCTTTTCTAAATACAGCTTGAACATCTGGAAGTTCACAGTTCACATACTGTTCAAGCCTAGCTTGGAGGATTTTGAGCATTACTTTGTTAGTATGTGCAATGAGTGCAATTGTGCGGTAGTTTGAACATTCTTTGGCATTGCCTTTCTTTGGGACCGAAATGAAAACAGACCTTTTCCAGTCCTGTGGCCACTGCTGAGTTTTCCAAATCTGCTGGTATATTGAGTGCAGCACTTTCACAGCATTGTCTTTTAGAATTTAAAATACCTCAGCTGGAATTCCATCACCTCCTCTAGCTTCGTTTGCAGTGATGCTTCCTAAGGCCCATTTCTCATTCCAGAATGTCTGGCTCTAGGTGAGTGATCACACCATCGTGGTTATCCAGGTCATTAAGTTCCTCTTTGTATACTTCTTCTGTGTATTCTTCTCACCCATTTTTAATATCATCTGCTTCTGTTAGGTTCATACCATTTCTGTCCTTTATTGTGGCCATTTTTGCATGAAATGTTCCCTTGTTATCTCTAATTTTCTTGAAGAGATATCTAGTCTTTCCCATCTTATTGTTTTTCCTCTATTTCTTTTATTGTTCACTTAGAAAGGCTTAAAAAAAAAAATCTCTCCTTGCTGTTCTTTGGAACTCTGCATTCAGATGGGTATATCTTTCCTTTTTTCCTTTGCCTTTCACTTCTCTTCCTTTCTCAGCTATTTGTAAGGCCTCCTCAGACAACCAATTTGCCTTTTTGCATTTCTTTTCTTGGGTATGGTCTTGATTACTGCCTCTTGTATGTTACAAACCTCCATCCATAGCTCTTCAGGCACTCCGTCTCTCAGATCTAATCCCTTAAATCTACTTGTCACTTCCACTGTATAATCATAAGGGATTTGATTTAGGTCATACTGAATGGCTTAGTGGTTTTTCCCTACTTTCTTCAGTTTAAGTCTGAATTTTGCAATAAGGAATTGATCTGAGCCACAGTCAGTTCCTGGTCTTGTTTTTGCTGACTGTATAGAGCTTCTCTATCTTTGGCTGAAAAGAATATAATCAATCTGATTTCTGTATTGATCACCTGGTGATGTCCACATGTAACGTCTTCTCTTGTGTTGTTGAAAGAAGGTGATTGCTATTACCAGTGCATTCTCTTGGCAAAATTCTGTTAGCTTTTGCCCTGCTTCATTTCATACTCCAAGGCCAAAGTTGCCTGTTACTTCAGGTATCTCTTGACTTCCTACTTTTGCATTCCAGTCCCCTATGATGAAAAGGACATCTTTTTTTCGTGTTAGTTCTAGAAGATCTTTTAGTTTCATGGATCGATTCAACCTCAGCTTCCTCAGCATTAGTGGTTGGGGGCATAGACTTGGATTACTATAATATTGAATGGTTTGCCTTGGAAACAAACTGAGACCAGTCTGTTGATTTTGAGATTGTACCCAAGTACTGCATTTTGGACTATTTTGTTGACTATGAGGGCTACTCCATTTCTTCTAAAGGAAGAAATTTCCCTACCCTAATATCTTAAAAATATTCACTATGATTTCTTCTGGTTGTTATAATTTTTGTTTTTAATTGTTAGATTTTTAATGTACAGGAAATTTATTTTTGTTTTTCATATAAGATGAAAATTCACTTTTCTTAGCATCATAAGCTCATCCACCTGGTTCCTTTGATTGAGTCCTTAATCCTTTCCTTTCAGACCTATAATGCCAGCTCCATTAAATAGATGTCCATATATGTAGTGACTTGCTCTGGAATTTCTCATTTGTACAACTGACCTTTATCTATGACTCAACCAAAGCCATTCTGTTTTACTCATTTAGCTTCAAAATAAACTCCGATACAGGATGGAATAAGCATTCCTTTCTTGTGATTCTTTTTCAGAATTATATTAGATATTTTGGGGTTTTTATTTTGTCACATGAATTTTGAGATAACTTTACAAGTTTTATGGAAAACTACGTTAGGATTTTTACTAGAATTCTATTAAAATTTTATATTTATTTGGAAAACAGTTGCCATCTTTACCATACTGAATCTTCTTATTCGTGAGTACTGTTTATCTGTCTACTTTTAAAAAATCTTGTTATATTTTTTTTCAATGCCATTCTTGAAATTTTCTCAGCAAAAAATTTTACAGTTTTTATTTTTTCTTAGGCATTCAATCACTTTGTTGTTAAACCAGAATTTTTTTCAGTTTCTTTGTGTAATGTTAGCCTGTGAAAATGCTATTTGTTTTTGAAAGTAGTTTTATATGACTTATCCTGTTGAATAATTTTATCAGTTCTGTAGAATTTCTTAGGTTTTCTAAATAGACAGTCATACCAAGAACAGATAACAATAATGTTGTCTCTTTTAGATCCATGTATCTCCATTGCTTTATTGGCTATAAACTTTAATGCAATACTGCTAAATGCTATATTATTACTATATATTTTTAAAATTATATAGCATATATTCTGTTATATATATATATATATATATATATGTATCTGTTATATATATATATATATATATATATATATATATATATATATATATATATATATATATATATCTGTTATATATGTATATACATATGTTGGAAAAGACCCTGATGCTGGGAGAGACTGAGAGCAGGAGGAGAAGGGGCTGACAGAAGATAAGACGGCTGGATGACATCCCTGACTCAATGGACATGAGTTTGAGCAAACTCAGGGAGATAGTGAAGGACAGGGAAGCCTGGAGTGCTGCAGTCCATAGGGTCCTTAAAAATCAGACATGACTTACCAGCTGAACAACAACAATGTATATTATACAATAAATAATAATTACATGGGATTATATATTGTATTTACATATTATATTAGGTATAATATATAACACAGTATTGATGATGTGGTAGTGGATATCTCTGTCTTGTTTTTGACTCTAATAGAAAAGCTTCTAAGCACTTATTTTATGTTATATGATAAAATTTATTATGATATGATATATGTTTTTGTTAGATGCCTTTTTCCAAGTCAAAGATGTTCAAGTTTTCTTCTGTCTATACTTCGTTAAGAATGTCTTTTTAAATCACAAATTTGTTCTAAATTTTCTTAAAAGCTTAATGTGCACCTTTTCAGTGATCATGTGGATTGTCTCTTTTAACTTGCTAACGTGGTAAACGACAGGATAGATTTTCTCAAGTTAAAGCTTCTGTACATTCTGGGAAAATCATGCTGGGTTATATTTCTAAAAAGTATTCTACTCTGCTAACCTGGATCTGTTAATATTTTACTTAGACTTTTTACATCGATGTTTATAGTGAAGTTGGTATGTAGTCTTCTTTTTTATACTGTCTTTGACTCGCTTGGGAATGAAATTATATTGTCTCATAAAATAGACTGAATGGCTTTGTCTCTTTGTGTACCCTCTGGAACAGTTTGTATAAGATAGGAATTATCTGTTCCTTGACTATAGTAAAACTCAGCTGTAAATCTTTCTGACTCTATTTCCTTTTTAGGGAGGACAATGTTGACTATTAATAGCGAGCTCTTGTTATTTTGTCACTACCATATTAGCAGTAGGTAATACTTATGCTGGAGAAGGAAATGACAGCCCACTCCATCATTCTTGCCTGGGAAATCCCATGGACAGAGGAGCCTGGCAGGCTACAGTCCACGGGGCGCAAAGAGTCAGATATGACTTAGCTACTAAACAACAAATACTTACATGGTGCCAAGCCTTTGTTCTAATCTAAGCATTTCAATAACAAATTTAATTGACACAACAGTCTTATGACCGAAGTACAGTCTTTGGGTTTTGGCAGGGAAGACGGGGAGGGAAGGGGTTGGCCGTGTCCCTTGGCTTGTGGGATCTTAATTCTGTGACTAGGGAACCCAGGCCCTCAGCAGTGAGAGGGCCTACTATCTCTGGTCCTAACTCTCTATCTCTGGAGTCCTAACCACGGGACCACCAGGGAAGTCCTGACCTGGTATAGTTATTATTCCCATTTAACGGGAACCATTTTAAATTCCCATTTAATGGGAATTATTCCCATTATTCCCATGCCTAAGTGAGGAAACAGGCAAAAAGAGATTAGGTTATCTTGCTGAAGCTTACACACTAAAGGCAGAGCCAAAATCAAGCCCAAGCAGTCTGGCTGCAAGACCTATGCTCTTAACCACCATACCATATCAAATTTTTCTATTTCTTTTGGAGTAAATTGTCTTACTTTTCATAGTCCTAGAAAAGTACACCTTTCTTTCAAATTTTCAAAAGTATTGACATAAAGGTGTTAAAATATTCATGATATTTAAAAATATCTATTGTTATTTTTTTATCCCTAATATTGCTTTATTGTCTTCTCTTTTTGTTTATGAGTCTGACTAAACTTCTCTCTACCAGTCTTTCCTTTTTGTTAATGAATCTGTCTAAAACTTCTTTCTTCTCTTTTTGTCTTCTCTTTTTGTTTATGAGTCTGACGGAAACTTCTTTCTACCAGTCTTTCAAGGCAAAGAGCCAGATTTCAATTGTAAGATGTCTCGATTTGCTTTAAAATATACAGTAAGACATATAAGAGTGACTCAGTATATTTGAAACAAGATTGACATGGTAATTGCTGAAGTTTGAGCAATGAAGTCTCTTTAAACCATCCTCTACTTTTACCCATTTCTGGAAATTTCCATAATAAAAAATAAAATAAATTAAAGAATTAGATTTTGTTTTTCTGTAAAGAATTAAATTTTGTTTTTCTCATAATCCATTGAACTTTTAAATTCATGCTATTTTCCATTAATATGTACTTTATCTTTATTTCCTAATTCATTCTTTGGGTTTTCTCTGTTCTTTAGCTTTCTCCAGTTAAATGTTTACCTAAATAATTTTTAGTCTTGGTTTCTAGTATGCACATTTAAGCCATACATTTCCTTATAAATATCAATTTGATCTTGTCCTTCAGGTCTTTTATTATGTAGTACTCTTTTCTAATTAAGAATATTTCTCCAGTGTGATTTCCTTTAAACTCCAAATTGTTTAGAACAGTGTCCATAAATGATATCAACTGTTTGGAATTTGTACAGATTTGCTCTGTGCCTATTGTTAAATCATATGTGTCAAATTTTTTCAGTTAATCCATATAATTTCTAATGACTTTGTCTTTTTGATCAGTTTTTGAGAGACACATGTTGGAATTAGTTGAATAAAGAAATAGGTAAATTTCTTCATTTAGTAAATGAAGTTGAATAAAGAAATTGGTAAATTTCTTTCTGTAATTCTTTAAGTTTTATTCTTATATTTCAAAGTTACACTAATCCATGGCTACTCATTCATGATAATATCTCCTTGGATATTTTATTTTGCTGCTTTTATAAATATGTAACATCCCTACCTTTAACTTCAAATTCTGCTTTGTTTGATACCAATAGCTTTATTTTGGCTATTTAAATTAAAGTCATCATTTTTTTTATTTTTTCACTTTCAAACTTTCTATGTTGTTTCATTTTAGATGTACCTCTTATATATAATATATTGCTAGGCTTTTTAGATCCAATCTCACATTCCCCAGTAATAGTTTAATATGTAGTATATTAAATCTTCTGTAACATGTTCTTTTTTCTTCACTCTTCCTCTTTTCTTGTCCTCTAGTGAACTGAAGTATCCTCTTTCCTTCCCTTCTGCTGATTCAAAGTAATGAACAGTATTTTTTATCCCCCCTTTGACCATGCCACATGGGATGGGACTATGGGATCCTAGTTCCCTAACCAGGGATCAAACCCACACCCTCTGCACTGATGCTCAGAGTCTTAACCACTGGATTGTCAGGGAAATCCCTGGATGGTATTTTATTATTATTATTATTTAAAATGTGTTTGGCTGCACTGGATCTTAGTTGCATCACACAGAATCTTTAGTTGCAGCATTCAATATCTAGTTCCCTGACCAGAGATAAAACTTCAGCCTCCTTCATGGGAGCGTGGAGTCTTAACCACTGGACCACCAGGGAAGTTCCTTTGGATGGTATTTTTATTCTTTTAGAAGAAATCTACATGCAATTTAGCATTATTTCTAATCATGTGTAAAGCTATTATCTCTAACCTCCTTCCTAATAAGATAAGGACTCGAGTAAAACCTAACTTCCTCCTAAATGTTTCATCTCACTTGGGTTCTTGTTGCCTATAATAAATTCCAACTTTTATTAACAGGAAATAAAAAATGTGTTTTCATAAACAGCCAATATTAACTTATATTTACAACATGTTTTACTAATATTCTTTACTCATCTTTGCTTTGCTCAATAGGTTTATTTTCTGTCATGCTGAGGTATATTCTTTAGTAGTTCTTTGAGCAAGAGTCTGTGGATCTGTGAATTTTTTAATTCATCACCCATTCTTCAATGATCATTTAGCTGCACATAGAGTTCTAGCTTCATTAATCTTTTCTCTCAAGATTTCAAAGACACTATTCAATTGTTTCTCATCTATTCTTTTAATTAATTAATTAGTTTTAATTGGAGGATAATTACTTTACAAAAATGTGATGGTTTTTGCCATACTCATCTATTCTCAAAATGTGAAGTCTACAGGAGGTGTCTGTGCTTCTTTGCAGGCAATTTGCAAGTATATACTTCTTCTCGGGAATGGTTTTAGGATTTTTCCCTTTATATTTATAGTTGATGTTCTACAATTTCATCCCACTGTATAAGGTAGGAAGCTTTGTGATTTTTTTTTTTTCACTCTAAGAATATATGTTTCAATTTTGGAACATCTGAAGGCACTATCTCTTGAAAATCCTCCACCTTCTACCTCATACTTTGTATTTCCTGTCTCTGGAACTTCTACCAAATGTGTGGTGAAGTATCTCATTTTACATTCCACATATAACTCTCTGTACAGCATTCAAAGTGATTTCTTAAAGTCTGCTTTCCAATTTCTTCATCCTCTGTTCATCTATTTTTAGTCTACTGCCTAACAAGTCTATTGATATTTTTGTTTCAATGCTTCTATTTTTCATTTTTAGGATTTCTATTTGCTTTTCTTTTAATCCATCAATTCTTTTCCAGGTTTGGGCAAAAAATAGTTTATATCCTCACTTTACACTAAAATATAATCTAGATGGCTTTATAGCATTACAGAAAAAGAAATTAAAACAAAAAAGTCATATTTGTCAAATCTCTAGATAGAGATAGATTTTCTAGGTTTCAAATCCCACTGTGCTTTCTTAATCTTAAAAGAAAACAGTGGTAATTTGAATACATAAAACTTATATTTCTGAAACTAAAAAAATGCATAAACAAAATGTAAAAGCACATAATAAATTAGGGGCATAGCTACAAAAGTATGTCAAAGTATTAATATCTTTAAAATGTAAAAGCCTTATAGATGGTAAGAAAAACACAAATGGAAAATATAAAAGGCTAATAATAAACATTTTCAAATTGCTTACCTATACCAATAATCAAATAAATATTAATAGAACAAACTATCTGTTATCTACCATACTAACAAAGTATTAATATTTTGCCTCTAATGAGAATATATGAAGCTTATGAGCTATGTGAGTATAAAATATGACATTTGGAGGAAAAATTGCAACATAAATCAAGTACCTTGGAACTATTCTAACTTTGAATTTATGAATTTTGGCTTTTAGTAATCTAACCCAAGAAAGCAACCCAAAATACTGTGAATAAAAATCAAGCTATCTTTTTATAGCAAAGAAAAATTGGAAACAACCTATCACTATAATAAAGAGAACTATACATAACAGTTTTGCATCTGGGATTAACAGATGAAAACTATCATATATAGAATGGATAAACAACAAGGTCCTAGTATATAGCACAGGGAAGTATGTTCAGTATCCTGAAAAGAATATGAAAAAGAATGTGTGTACATATAAATCACTTGTTGTTGAAGTAAATTTTAAAAAAGAGAGGGGAACAAGTAAATTGTTACATCTGTAAAATATTATTCAATCATTAAAACTTAATGCTTACAAAATTTTTAACTGAATAGGATAAAACTCATGTTATAATCTTATGTAAAAATGAAGTATATAAAACTATACATATGGTATAGCTAAAGACTAGATGAAAAGTATATATCAAAGTGTTGACAGAATATACTTCTGAGTAGTAGCTGTATTGATATTTCCCACAACATTGTATTTTTTCCACCACAAATATTCCATAATGAACATCTATGATTTTTTATAATTTTAAAATTAATTAATTAAGGATTTTTAGAAAAGCTTTCTCAAGGAACTTGATCTCATCTTTTGTTCTTCAGTTGTCCTCACTCAAAAGGAGTCCTTGCTTCAAAAGGAATCCTTTCCTCAAAAAAAAAAAAAAAAAGGAGTCCTTTCCTCATCATTCCTGTTGGGATTGTAGGATTATCTTGGCTGGAGGCAGTGGGTCAAATTGAAGTGAAAAGTACACGTTAATCCGAGCAACAAAACTCAGGTCTTTGACAGCACTTCTCAAAAGCAGTTTCTATTTCATGTCTGAGATGCAGAAGTTTGTTGGGAAGATTTACGAGTAAACTGCCATGGAAAGTCGCTAACTTGAAATCCAATATCTTAAAATATGACATCTCAAGGTAGGTAGTTTTCTTTTAAATTTCAGGTTGTAGCCAGTGGATTCCTAACATTAAGAATCAGTTTATTTTTATTAAAAACTTAGAAATAACATAATGTTTAAGGAAGTTGTGTCAGTCTGTGTCCTTCAACAAACAGACACCAGGGCAGAGTTAGACATCTCAGAGATTTACTGTGAGAAGCCAGGAAAGGAACACGTCAATGCTGTACATTGTCACCATGCTTATTTAACTTAAATGCAGAGTGCATCATGTGAAAGGCCAGGCTGGATGAAGCACAAGCTGGAATCAAGACTGCCAGGAGAAATATCAACAACTTCAGACATGCAGATGACACCACCCTTATGGCAGAAAGCAAAGTGGAACTGAAAAGCCTCTTGATGAAGGTGAAAGAGGAGAGTGAAAAAGCTGGCTTAAAACTCAACATTCAAAAAACGAAGATCATGGCATCTGGTCCCATCACTTCATGGCAAATAGATGGGGAAAACAATGGAAACAGTGACAGACTTTATTTTCTTGGGCTCCAAAATCAGGAGGATGGTGATTTTGTGGATGGTGGATGTGGACTGTGGATGGTGACTGCAGCCATGAAATTAAATGACGCTTGCACCTTGGAAGAAAAGCTATGACCAACCTAGACAGCATATTAAAAAGACTTATCACTTTGCCGACAAAGGTCTGAGTAGTAAAAGCTATGGTTTTTCCAGTAGTCATGTATGGATGTGAGAACTGGACCATAAAGAAGGCTGAGCACTGAAGAATTGATGCTTTTGAACTGTGGTGTTGGAGAAGACCCTTGAGAGTCCCTTGGATGGCAAGGACATCAAACCAATCAATCCTATAGGAAATCAACCTTGAATATTCATTGGGAGGACTGATAGAAGCTGAATCTCCAATACTTTGGTCACCCGATGGAAAGAGCTGACTCATTGGAAAAGATCCTGATGCTGGGAAAGATTGAGGGCAGGAGAAGAAAAGGATGACAGAGGATGAGATGGTTGGATGGCATCACTGCCTTGATGGACATGAGTTTGAGTAAGCTCCAGGAGACAGCGAAGGGCAGGGAAGCCTGGTGTGCTGCAGTCCATGGAGTCACAGAGTTGGACACAGCTTGTGAATAAACAGCAAGAGTCGTGAGAAAAGCCCATGAAGGACAAAGGTGAGAGGAAGTAGAAGTGAGGAGAGCATACAGACCAAGATGCCAACCGGGGTCCATGACAGGAGCCAGGGAGGAGAAGGGGATGGGCAGGAAGAGCTCCAGACCACAGGGCAGTTCTCAGAAAGCCTTGGTCAAAAATTTCCATTGTTTCCCCATCTATTTGCCAAGAAGTGATGTGACTGGATGCCATGATCTTCGTTTTCTGAATGTTGAGTTTTAGGCCAGCTTTTTCACTCTCCTCTTTCACCTTCATCAAGAGGCTGTTAAGTTCCTCTTCCCTTTCTGTCATTAGGGTGGTGAGCTCTGCTCTGGGAGCAGTCAAAGAGGACTGCTGAATAATAGAGTCCCATGTTGGGCAGAAAAGACCCAAATCTACCACCTCTGTTATGCCCAGTCAGTAAGGAGCAGCCTGGGAAGAGCCGGCGCTCAAAGTCAGCACTGCGGTGGACCCTGAGTATAGCAGCTGGAGGTCGTCAGTCAGCTGTGGGAGGTGTGATTCGTGTACTTCATGGCTGCTGCAGAAATGTATTTAAAGTGTGCTCTCTTCCAGAGTCTCCTTTCTACTCCCCAGATAAAAGCAAAACCAGAGCGCCTTCTCCCTAAAACAGCAACTGGTAGATTGATTTTGTCTAGAGACAACATGAAGATTTCCTTAAGCAAGATTTCAGAAGAATTCAGAACTACAGCATCTGGCACATTACGTGGACCTGTGAGTACTCGTTGCCTAAATTATGTCACTTGATCCTTTTCTTCTCATGAAGTGTAATGACATGGCATTCTTGATTAAACCCAGATGTCCCAGATTGGACATTTCTAATCCTTACCACAATCTGACAATACGGACACTGTTAGATGTCTTTACCGGTAGAGACTTTGAGGCTCAGAGAGGTTAAGTGACTTGCCCAAAGTTGTAGAGCTAGTAAATGCTGTTTCTGGAATTCAAACCCAGTGCCCTAGACCCAGTCTTCTTCAAGTCTGAGTAATCATCAGGATCACCTGATGAAGGTCAGGCTTCACCTCAGACTAATAAAATCACTATTTCCAGAGGCTCAGGTTTCTGCTTTTTTTTTTTTTTTTTTTATATATATATAAAGTTTTTAAATATAGGAAGCTCTGATGTTTCCAAGGTTTAGCACCACTGGTTTAATCCAACCTCTCCTCATATTGCAGATTGGGTAACTGAGTCTTAATGAGGCAAAGTTGTTATATCCCTCAGCTGAAAGAGTTGGAACCAAAGTTCAAATGCAGAGTTTCCTAAACCATGTTGCCCTCTGGGAGCTCACTTGAGGTTGGCTATTCTCAGAAGGCTGAGCACTGAAGAACTGATGCTTTCGAACTGTGGTGCTGGAGAAGACTCTTGAGAGTCCCTTGGACAGCAAGGAGATCAAACCAGTCAATCCTAAGGGAAATAAACCCTGAATATTCATTTCAAGGACAGATGCTGAAGCTGAAGCTTCATTACTTTGCCCACCTGAGGCGAAGGGCCGACACATTGGAAAAGACCCTGATGCTGGGAAAGACTGAAGGCAGGAGGAGAAGGGGACGATGGAAGACTGAGATAGTTGAATAGCATCATTGACTCAACGGATACGAGTCTGAGCAAACTCTGGAAGATAGTAAAGGACAGGGAAGTCTGGCATGCTGCATTTCATGGAGTTGCAAAGAGTCAGACACTACTGAGCTCATCCAACAGTCCTTGTGTGCCCCCTGGTGGGTTAAAATGGTAAAGAGCCACCACCTTGGCCACTACTTAACCGGGTAAAAGAATGAGGAGTTCTATAAACCTTAGCATTGCCTCATCAACATGCTACATGTAGGTTTATACATGTTGGCTGTTAGTTGGTGGCACTTTACATCATCATTGTACTTAGAAGGAGGAAAACCACATCATCAACACAAAAACACAACCACTCGGGATTTGAACAGTGCCTTCCCTCTGAAGACTTACTACATACAATGCCAACTTTAAAGTGTATAAGGTGCTCCTTCATCTAAGAACTCTAGGAGAAGCTTTTTAAACTTTTAGTATCTATTATTAAGGTGGTAGAGTCTAGCAGTTCATCTCTCAGGCTTTGGAGTCAAACACAACTGAGGAAAATTCTCCCTTCACAATTATTAATTTTATAAATTTTGGTGAGCCACATGGCATCTTTCATCTTCAGTTTTACCATCTGTAGAATGGTCATTATAATGCTTAATTCGTACAGTTGTTATGAAGATTAAATATGTATGTCAAGTCTTGGTACTGTACCTGCAATATATTAACAACTCCCACCCCAGCAAAGATTTTCGTTACTAGAAAAGATCCCATGTTGGGTGCATCTGTGCCAGCCTGGACAAATGCTCTCAAATAGGAAAAACCTGTGTCTGGTGCCCTCTTATACGATCTCTGCATTGGTGTCTGCTCTCCCCTCCCTGCTTCTGCAGCCTTCTACACACTCTCTCCCCTGGGAGAAGAATTTGGACTCCAGTCTTTTCCTGCATCAAAATATTTGTGCATGCCCCCATATTCTCACCCCTGGGGCATTCACATGTGAAAAGGATAGAAGATGAGGGACAACCAGCAAAGGAAACGGAATGAGTGTTGGACGCAGCAGGAGAGAAACCAAGAGAGTGTTACTCTAGAGGCCACGTGGAGTGACGCAAGATGGAGGAAATGACCAACTGGGTCAAATATGCTGACAGGTCAGCAAAGATGAGGACAGAGAACCAACCATCAGATTTAATAAATGGAAGTCACTGCCTCTTTGACCAAAGTGATTTTTGCTGTAATGGTTGTGGTGAAATTCTGAGCAGCATATGAAACTGGATACATCAGTCATGGATGACTCTTGAGACGCTGAGAACTGTAATATTTCCTGTCATATCAATAAACAAGGATGGCACAGTCATCCGGATTCCAGCCCTCCAGGGCACTCAGGAAGGAGAAGAGTCCCTGCCATCAGAAGCCATGAGGCTGCAGCCACTCCCTACAGGGAGCCCTGAGGAACTCGGTGTGAAAGACACAGGATACTGGCCCCAGAGAGCTGAGATGCATATGAAAGGAGTGACTTCAGTGAGTCCAGACTCTTGCATCTTCCCATACATAGAAAAGCACCAAATACCTTGAGATATCTTATTTCTTGAATTCTCAAAAAAAATAGTTTTGATATTCAGAATACCTGCCCTTTGTTGCAAACCTGTACAACCTGACTCCTCCACATCTCTCCTCAGAGCAATTCTCTCAGGGTCACTTGAGATGCCGTCTCCCAGGCGTGAAGTCCTAAAAATTCCCACTGGCGAAAACATAACTTCCAACTTTAGGATTGTGACTATATTTTTAAGTTGATGAAGTTTTTCTGTAGAGAGGAGCAAAGAAATGAGGTAGTACCATGAGGACAAATGTTTCTTTTTTTAATATGGAAGAAATAAGAATATATTTATAATGCTGATGAGTGGGGAGAATCCAGGGTGAGAGGGAAATTGATGATACAGAAGGGCAAGGGAAGAATGTTTAGAGCAGCATCCTGGATAGACCAGAGGGAGCAGGAGTTAGCACACAGGTGGAGGGGTTCCACAGGAGCACAGTTTGTTTACAGTAACGAGGGGAGGGGCAGGGGCTATGGGCACAGATGCCCTCAGGCAGGCAGATGGATGGGAGCCTGTGCAAGTTCTCTTCTGATGGCATCTACTGTTTAGGAAGCAATAGGAGACAAGATCACAACCAGAGAAGCTGCTACCAAGTGAAATAAAGTTCCATAAGAGAATAAGTAAAATCTGAAAAAGAATACACATATATGTGTGTGTATATATATATGGCTGAAAAGAATATAATCAATCTGATTTCGGTGTTGACCATCTGGTGATGTCTATGTGTAGAGTCTTGTCTTGTGTTGTTGGAAGAGGGTGTTTGCTATGACCAGTGCGTTCTCTTGGCAAAACTCTATTAGCCTTTGCCCTGCTTCATTCCGTACTCCAAGGCCAAATTTGCCTGTTACTCCAGGTGTTTCTTGACTTCCTACTTTTGCATTCCAGTCCCCTATAATGAAAAGGACATCTGTTTTGGGTGTTAGTTCTAAAAGGTCTTGTAGGTCTTCATAGAACCATTCAACTTCAGCTTCTTCAGCATTACTGGTTGGGGCATAGGCTTGGATTACCATGATATTGAATGGTTTGCCTTGGAAACGAACAGAGATCATTCTGTTGTTTTTGAGATTGTACCCAAGTACTGCATTTTGGACTCTTCTGTTGACCATGATGGCTACTCCATTTCTTCTAAGGGATTCCTGCCCACAGTAGTAGATATAATGGTCATCTGAGCTAAATTCACCCATTCCAGTCCATTTTAGTTTGCTGATTCCTAGAATGTCGACATTCACTCTTGCCATCTCCTGTTTGACCACTTCCAATTTGCCTTGATTCATGGACCTAACATTCCAGATTCCTATGCAATATTGCTCTTTACAGCATCGGACCTTACTTCTATCACCAGTCACATCCATAACTGGGTATTGTTTCTGCTTTGGCTCCATCCCTTCATTCTTTCTGGAGTTATTTCTCCATTTATCTCCATTAGCACATTGGGCACCTACCGACCTGGGGAGTTCCTCTTTCAGTATCCTATCATTTTGCCTTTTCATACTGTTCATGGGGTTCTCAAGGCAAGAATACTGAAGTGGCTTGCCATTCCCTTCTCCAGTGGACCACATTCTGTCCGACCTCTCCACCATGACCCATCCATCTTGGGTGGCCCCACACGGCATGGCTTAGTTTCATTGAGTTAGACACGACTGTGGTCCTGTGATCAGATTGGCTAGTTTTCTGTGATTATGGTTTTAGTGTGTCTGCCCTCTGATGCCCTCTTACAACACCTACTGTCTTACTTGGGTTTCTCTTACCTTGGACATGGGGTATCTTTTCACGGCTGCTCCAGCAAAGCGCAGCCGCTGCTCCTTACCTTGGATGAGGGGTATCTTCTCACGGCCGCCCCTCCTGACCTTGAATGTGGAGTAGCTCCTCTCAGCCCTCCTGCACCCTGCAGCAGCCGCTCCTTGGAACTGGGGTTGCTCCTCTCGGCTGCAGCTCCTGAGCTGTCGCAGCCTGACGCTCTCTGTCGCTACCCCTGACCCTGGGCGAGGGGTAGCTCCTCACGGCCACACTTCTGCGCGGTCCGTCGCAGCGGCGTGAACTCCTTATTGCCAAATTCAGACTTAAACTGAAGAAAGTAGGGAAAACCACTAGACCATTCAGGTATGACCTAAATCAAATCCCTTATGACTACAGTGGAAGTGAGAAATAGATTTAAGGGACTAGATCTGATAGACAGAGAGCCTGATTAACTATGGACGGAGGTTCGTGACATTGTACAGGAGACAGGGATCAAGACCATCCCCATGGAAAAGAAATGCAAAAAGGCAAAATCGTTGTCTGAGGCGGCCTTACAAATAGCTGTGAGAAGAAGAGAAGCGAAAAGCAAAGGAGAAAAGGAAAGATATTCCCATTTGAATGCAGAGTTCCAAAGAATAGCCAGGAGAGATAAGAAAGCCTTCCTCAGCGATCAATGCAAAGAAATAGAGGAAAACAACAGAATGGGAAAGAGTAGAGATCTCTTCAAGAAAGTTAGAGATATCAAAGGAACATTTCAGGCAAAGGTGAGCTCGATAAAGGACAGAAATGGTATGGACCTAACAGAAGCAGAAGATATTAAGAAGAGGTGGCAAGAATACACAGAAGAACTGTACCAAAAAGATCTTCACGACCCAGATAATCACAATGGTGTGATCACTGACCTAGAGCCAGACATCCTGGAATGTGAAGTCAAGTGGGCCTTAGGAAGCATCACTACGAACAAAGCTAGTGGATGTGATGGAATTCCAGTTGAGCTATTTCAAATCCTAAAAGATGATGCTGTGAAAGTGCTTCACTCAATATGCCAGCAAATTTGGAGAACTCAGCAGTGGCCACAGGACTGGAAAAGGTCAGTTTTCATTCCAATCCCTAAGAAAGGCAATCCCAAAGAATGCTCAAACTACCGCACAATTGCCCTTATCTCTCACGCTAGTAAAGTAATGCTCAAAATTCTCCAAGCCAGGCTTCAGCAATACGTGAACCGTGAACTTCCAGATGTTCAAGCTGGTTTCAGAAAAGGCAGAGGAACCAGAGATCAAATTGCCAACATCTGCTGGATCATCAAAAAGCAAGAGAGCTCCAGAAAAACATCTATTTCTGCTTTATTGACTACGCCAAAGCCTCGACTGTGTGGATCACAATAAACTGTGGAAAATTCTGAAAGAGATGGGAATACCAGACCACCTGACCTGCCTCTTGAGAAACCTGTATGCAGGTCAGGAAGCAACAGTTAGAACTGGACATGGAACAACAGACTGGTTCCAAATAGGAAAAGGAGTACGTCAAGGCTGTATATTGTCACCCTGCTTATTTAACTTATATGCAGAGTACATCATTGGAAATGCTGGGCTGGAAGAAGCACAAGCTGGAATCAAGATTCCTGGGAGAAATATCAATAACCTCAGATATGCAGATGACACCACCCTTATGGCAGAAAGTGAAGAGGAACTAAAAAGCCTCTTGATGAAAGTGAAAGAGGAGAGTGTAAAAGTTGGGCTAAAGCTCAACATTCAGAAAACTAAGATCATGGCATCTGGTCCCATCACCTCATGGGAAATAGATGGGGAGACAGTGGAAACAGTGTCAGACTTTATTTTTTTGGGCTCCAAAATCACTGCAGATGGTGACTGCAGCCAGGAAATTAAAAGATGCTTACTCCTTGGAAGGAAAGTTATGACCAACCTAGACAGCATATTAAAAAGCAGAGACATTACTTTGCCAACAAAGGTCAGTCTAGTCAAGGCTATGGTTTTTCCAGTGATCATGTATGGATGTGAGAGTTGGACGGTGAAGAAAGCTGAGTGCCGAAAAATTGATGCTTTTGAACTGTGGTGTTGGAGAAGACTCTTGAGAGTCCCTTGGACTGCAAGGAGATCCAACCAGTCCATCCTAAAGGAGATCAGTCCTGGGTGTTCATTGGAAGGACTGATGCTGAAGCTGAAACTCCAGTACTTTGGCCACCTCATGTGAAGAGTTGACTCATTGGAAAAGACCCTGATGCTGGGAGGGATTGGGGGCAGGAGGAGAAGGGGAGGACAGAGGATGAGATGGCTGGATGGCATCACTGACTCGATGGGTATAAGTTTGAGTCAACTCCGGGAATGGTGATCGACAGGGAGGCCTGGCGTGCTGCAATTCATGGGGTCGCAAAGAGTCAGACACGACTGAGCGACTGAACTGAACTGATACATATATGGGCTTCCTAGGTGGCTCTAGTGGTAAAGAACCCACCTGCCAATGCAGGAGACTAAGAGACATGGGTTTGATCTCTGCATTGGGAAGATCCCCTGGAGGAGGGCATAGCAACCCAGTCCACTGTTCTTGCCTGGAGAATCCCATGGACAGAGGAGACTGGCAGATTACAGTCCACAGGATCGCAAAGAGTCAGGCACGACTGAGGTGGCTTAGCACGCACGCACACACACATGTGTAAATATTCATGTATAACTGAATCACTTTGCTGTACACTTGAAACTAACACAATCCTGTAAATTAACAATAGTTCAATTAAAAAAAAAAAGAATAAGTGAAATGTTCACTTTTGGAAATATAACTCAAAGTGATGGTGAGGTGGTTTAGGGGCTAAGAGTTTTTGCTGAAAACCCTTAAATAATGAAGTTCACATGAAATGTCAACTAAAATTCAAATAACAATAAACACGTATGTGATGCTCTCAATTTTCTTTATTTTCTAACAACTACTTAAACCACTCAACAAAACACTCTACAACATAATTTAAGAAAACTTCTGCAAATTTTAGGGTGGAAATTAGACCCTACCATTAAAACATCACACAAGCACTTATTTTCTGAGGGGATATTTAACTTTGTGGTATTCCTTACAGGTGATGGTACATTTTAATTCTATACACCACAACGAGAATTCACCCTGAGCACAAAGCTCTTTAAAATAAAACAACACATGTGTATACCATGCGGCTGATTCATGTTGATGAAAGGCAGTGATAAGCACAATATTGCGCAGTAATATCATCCTTCAATAAAAAAAAATTAAAAAAATAAAATAAAACATCATTTCTTCTGAACCATTTCAGGTTCAGTTGCTATGTTTTTTTTTTTTTTTCCCCTCAGAAGTTAAAACTACACTCAATCTGCTTCCCGGAGCCACAGCCTTGAGCTTATAGCAGATTTGTACAGAGTACACCATGGGCTCCTCAGAATCCTCCACCAGTGATGCCTCCCGTTCACGTTATCACAGGTAGAAGAGAGAATTGGCTAATTCCAAACTTGGTTCTTTATGAAGGCTTTGTGCCACTAGGAAGGTCAGCTTGCGTGCATACTGACAGGGAGCCGGAACACTGATTAGGCCCTAAGGAGGAAAACGTATTGATAGTAATTAAGAGGAAAACTTATTCTTCAAAGCGGTATTTCTTCTGAGTTTTTTTCATCCACCAGTTATACATATGTTAGAATGTGTGTAAATCAGTAAGAACTCAGCAACAAAGGGCGACCTTGCTCACTGCGAACTTAACTTCACTGGGCAGGATGCGGGAGCAGAGAGGGCCAGTCTGGTTTCACGACGCCCGGACCTGTGAACCACACACTGAGGGCTGACCTGCGCTTCCTACAATTTGATGCTCTGAGGGGCTGAGAGCAAATCTTGGCTTTGGACCTTGACAGCAGCTGTGGAACGGAGTCATGCCTGTTGCCCTCCCACCAGACACAATATCTGAGTTGCCTTCAACTGTCTCATCTGTCACTTGGAAATAACAATACCGTGGTTTCCTCCCAGACCAGTATAAAATAATGTATATCGTAAAGTCTTTGAGAAATTATCAGTGCTAATGAATTCTAATAGTTACTGGTGTTTTATGTCTATGATAGACCGGGTTTCATCCAGTGTGGACTAAGAAGCCATCCATCCACCCATCCATCCATTCATCCCTCCTCTGTGGAAATACAGGCATTGTGCCAAATGTGAACTGGGGGACAACCTCCGGGTGGACACCCTGAGTTCTACTCTGCAACTAAGCACAGAGCCGTCACTCACCATCCAGTTGTAGTAGAGGTGACACAGTTTGAACGTGAGTCTCTGCATGTGGTCAGGTTTCAGGCCATTGTCATCATAAATGACGTTGTAGTAGATGGGATTAACAGTTCCCCGAAAGGCCACCTGGCTGATCAAGTAAAAGTCGTACCTGAGGGGAAAGGAAGGATTGTGAGAAAGAAGGCAGGCAGAACAGGGCCAAACTTGACCACACACGTTCACAGCTTTGTTAACAACAGATTTTCTAACAAACTTGCCATTCTGGCCGTGTTGCTTCCGAATCCACGACAGTGCCAAGGGGTGGGTTCTGCAGAGTTCGGCCGGTTTCCGCCAAGAATCGTGGCATGCCCTTCTTCCTGACCACAATCACTGACAGTTTGGGGCTTAAAACCAGACAAGCAAAATAAAAAATAATAGTAATAATAATAATAAGAAGAAGATGGGGAGAACTAAAACCAAGCCATGCAGCTGTTTCTATTTATTTATATATTTTTGGTAATTTTAAAATGAAATAAATTAATTCATTCACAAAATTCTGCAAAACAAAGAAAATTAAAATTACCCTTAATCTCCCCTCCTCCCTGAAATAAAAACAATCTTTAAATTAAGGATCATCTTCATTTGTTGCAAAAGTGTGGTATGTCCAATCACTTGACCAATTTCCATCAGTGAAAGGGGATGGGAAAGAATGGTTCACGGGACAATAAATTACAATTAGCACTTCTAAAGAAAGCATTTGTAGAATTATACACAGAGACACGATTCTTTTCTCCATTAGCAATCATCTCCCTGTTTCACCTTCACTCTTCTCAATTTCTGAATAAAAAATGGAGAACTAGAAGCTCCCCTTACTCCTCCAGTCATTGCTTCTGAATGGGAAGCACATGCCTGGGAGGGTGGATTTGACCCCACATACACCTTGGGGTCAAATGCTGAATGACCAGGTGTTAAGTGTTAATAGATAAAGTCCAAATATTCACCCCCGGTAGTGGTTAAGAATCCACCTGCAATGCAGGAAACAGGTTCAATCCCTGCATCAGGAAGATTTCCTGGAGAAGGAAATGGCAACCCACTGCAGTATTCTTGCCTGCGAAATCCCAGAGACAGAGCAGCCTGGTGAGCTACAGCCCATGGAGTCTCAAAAGAGTCAGACATGACTGGGCGACTAAACAACAACAAATATTTGCCATTATGGGAGAAACCTCCAGATCACTGAAAATTCACTTTAGGCACTTTATCTTAAAAATACTTTATTAATGTTTTCAATCTCGAAACTTTTTAAAAGTTGATGTCATGGTGCAGGAGAATGAACTCTTTAGCATTGTCAGCTGCTAAAGTGTATCCTATGATCCCCAAATTGCATGCTGGTGACTCGGGTCAGTTAGATTGATCCAACGCAAACCACTTCAGTATTCTTGCCTTGAGATCCCCATGAACAGAATGGAAAAGCAAAAAGATAGGCACTGAAAGATGAACACCCCAGGTTGGTAGGTGCCCAATATGCTACTGGAGAAGAGTGGAGAAATAACTCCAGAAAGAATGAAGAGATGGAGCCAAAGCAAACACAGTGCCCAGTTGTGGATGTGACTGGTGATGGAAGTAAAGTCCGATGCTGTAAAGAGCAATATTGCACAGGAACCTGGAATGTTAGGTCCATAAATCAAGGTAAATTGGAAGTGGTCAAACAGGAGATGGCAAGAGTGGTCATTTACATTTTAGGAATCAGTGAACTAAAATGGACTGGGATGGTTGAATTTAATTCAGATGACCATTATATACTGTGGGCAAGAATCCCTTAGAAGAAACAGAGTGGCCCTCAGGGTCAACAGAAGATTCCAAAATGCAGTACTTGGATGCAGTCTCAAAAATGACAGAATGATCTCTGTTTCCAAGGCAAACCATTCAATATCACAGTAATCGAAGTCTATGCCCCAAACACTAATGCCAAAGAAGTTGAAGCTGAATGGTTTTATGAAGACCTACAGGACCTTCTAGAACTAACCAAAAAAAGTGACCAAAAAAAGATGTTCTTTTCATCATAGGGGACTGGAATGCAAACATAGGAAGTGAAGTAACAGGCAAGTTTGGTCTTGGAGTACAAAATGAAACAGGGCAGTTAACAGAGTTTTGCCAAGAGAATGCACTGGTCATAGCAAACACCCTCTTCCAACAACACAAGAGAAGACTCTACACGTGGAAATCACCAGATGGTGAATACTGAGATCAGATTGATTATACTGTTTGCAGCTAAAGATGGAGAAGCACTATATAATCAGCAAAAACATGGCCGGGAGCTGACTGTTGCTCATATCATGAACTTCTTATTGCCAAATTCAGACAACTTGCATAAAGTAGGGAAAACCACTAGACCATTCAGGTATGTCCAAAACGAACTCCCTTACAATTATACAGTGGAAGAGACAAATAGATTCAAGGGATTAGATCTCATAGAGTGGCTGAAGAACTATGGACAGAGGTTCGTGACACTGTACAAGAGGCAGTGATCAGGACAATCCCCAAGAAAAAGAAACACAAAAAGGCAAAATGGTTGTCTGAAGAGGCCTTACAAATAGCTGAGAAAAGAAGAGATGATGAAGCCAAGGGAGAAAAGGAAAGATATACCAATCTGAATGCAGAGCTCCAAAGAATGGCAAGGAGAGATAAGAAGCCTTCCTCAGTGATCAATGCAAAGAAACAGAGGAAAACAGTAGAATGGGAAAGACTAGAGATCTCTTCAAGAAAATTAGAGATACCAAGGGAACATTTCACGCAAAGATGGGTACAATAAAGGACATAAACAGTATGGACCTCACAGAAACAGAAGATATTAAAGGTGGCAAGAATACAGAGAAGAACTATACAAAAAAGTATCTTAATGACCCAGATAACCACGATGGTGTGATCACTTACCTAGAGCCAGACATCCCGGAGTCCGAAATTAAGTGGCCTGAGGAAGCATCACTATAAACAAAGCTAGTGGAGGTGATGGAATCCCAGTTGAGCCATTTCAAATCCTGGAAGATGATGCTGTGAAAATGCTGCAGTCAACATGTCAGCAAATTTGGAAAACTCAGTAGTGACCACGGGACTGGAAAAGATCAGTTTTCATTCCAATCCCAAAGAAAGGCAATGCCAAAGAATGTTCAAACTACCACACAATTGCACTCATTTTGCATACCAGGAAAGTAATGTTCAAAACTCCCCAAGCCAAGCTTCAACAGTACATGAACGAAAAAATTCCAGATGTTTAAGCTGGATTTAGAAAAGGCAGAGGAACCAGAGATCAAATTGCCAACATCTGTTGGATCATAGAAAAGCAAGAGAGTTCCAGAAAAACATCTGCTTCATTGACTATGTTAAAGCCTTTGACTGTGTGGATCACAACAAACTGCGGAAAATTCTTCAAGAGACAGGAATACCAGACCAGCTGATCTGCCTCCTGTGAAATTTGTATGCAGGTGAAGAAGCAACTGTTAGAACCGGACATGGACCAATGGACTGGATCCAAATTGGGAAAGGAGTATGTCAAGGCTGTGTATTGTCACCCTGCTTATCTAATTTATATGCAGAATACATCATATGAAATGCATGGCTGGATGAAGCACAAGCTCAAATCAAGACTGCTGGGAGAAATACCAACAACCTCAGATATGCAGATGACACCACTGTTACAGCAGAAAGTGAAGTGGAACTAAACAGCCTTTTGATGAAAGTGATAGAGGAGAGTGAAAACCTGGTTTCAAGATCAACATTCAAAAAACGAAGATCATGGCATCTGGTCCCACCACTTCATGGCAAATGGATGGGGAAACAATGGAAATAGTGACAGACTTTATTTTGGGGGGGCTCCAAAATCGTTGCAGATGGTGACTGCAGCCATGATATTAAAAAATGCTTGGTCCTTGGAAGAAAAGCTACGACCAACCTAGACAGCATATTAAAAATCAGAGGTATCACTTTGCCGACAAAGGTCTATCTAGTCAAAGCTATGGTTTTTTCCAATAGTCATGTATGGATGTGAGAGTTGGACCATAGGAAGGCTGAGTGCTGAAGAATTGATGCTTTTGAACTGTGGTCTTGGAGAAGACTCTTGAGAGTCCCCTGGACTGCAAGGAGATCCAACCAGTCCACCCTAAAGGAAATCAGTCCTGAATATTCATTGGAAGGACTGATGCTGAAGCTGAAGCTCCAATATTTTGGCTACCTATTATGAAGAACTGACTCATTGGAAAAGACCCTGATGCTGGGAAAGATTGAAGGCAGGAGGTGAACAGGATGACAGAGGGTGAGATGGTTGGATGGCATCATGGGTTTGATGGACATGAGTTTGAGCAAGCTCCGGGAGTTGGTGATGGACAGGAAGGCCTGGCGTGCTCCAGACCATGGGGTCACAAAAAGTCGCACACAACTGAGTGACTGAAGTGACCCAAGGTCAGTGGGGAATGAGAAAGTTTGGCTCTGATAGTTTGAATGCAGCTAAAGGTGGTTTTGCCACTCCACTATGATGCTCTCCCTCCTCTCTGATGGTCACTGATGAGGTCAAGGTTTGGCTCCTTTGAGCCTCGACAGTAGTGATGATGGTATAACCCTACAGAGGAGAGGGAGTGCTATGCACAACTTGGAATATAAAGCTTTCTGAGGATTATAAGGAGCCATCTTAAGATCATAATCCTCCTGAGGATTATAAGGAGCCATCTTAAGATCATAATCCTCCTCCATTTTTCCGGTTCTAACATTTTTCTTGCACTTACCACTGGATATAATCATGGAGGATAATGAACCAAGACATCGAATCTACAAATCTGACAGTAAAGGAAGGTTCTTGGTGTTTAGCATGGTCTGATTTCCAAATGCAGCCTTGATTTCACAGCACCCACAGCACTCTCAGCATCTTTCACACACCTGAGCTGCATATCAGTGCCTGCATGTCAGAGCCTTTCACCCTGTGCATTGATCTGGGCCTCAAATTTGAAACCAGCGCTTGTTTTTCTTCCCCCAGCATGTTAATATGTATGAAGCATCTTTAGCTGCCAGCAGCCCTGCAAGCTTCCTGCTGAATCTCAGTGTCAGCTGCTCTGGAGATTCCTGCCTTCTTCTGGTACCCCTACCCAGGGCCCCCAAAAGCTCACAGCACCCAGACGATTTGCGTAAGATCATCCCAACCACCCTCCAATCTAGGGGTGGTTGTACTCGCATAAAGAAGAAATGGAGAACAATTTAACTGCATGAAAAATAAGAGACAGATGCACATAATAATTTTAATAGTTACAATGAATGTCCTAGAATTGGAAGTGGGAAAAGAATACTCATTTGATACCTGGTATTTGAACTTGCTTCGGTCACACTGCTCAGCAGTTGTGGGACTTCATAGTCAACGAGTGTCTTGAGCTGACCATCGCCGACACCGTCACGGTACACAATTATCCGTGCTGGCAAACCGTGGTTATGCTTATACCACCTGTTCAGTGCCCCTGCAGGATTTGATGTTAGTAAGAAAAGGATGACTTGTCCGATGCCAACAAAGAATAACATTCCCACATATTTCAATGTTTAAATAGCCTGCTATTTCAGACCACAGTGATATAGGGTAATACCTAATCTGGTTTGTATTTGCAATAATATAAAATTGGATAAATTTCTGGAACATTGCTGCATTTCTCCTATTTAAGGAATCATAATGGCTTCTGTGGCATAATATATATTCAAACTCAGCCTATATCTTTAGTAAAATTTTCTAAGCAATAAATTAAAATTTAATTTATGCAATAGACAAATTCCCTCAAACCAAATTAATACTGATTTAGTTTATTTAAATCTTTAAATCCTCTCAATAAGGAAAGACTGGATAATATTATGTAATTTTCTTCTCTAATGAGCATAAATATGAAAACATAAGGAAAAGTCTTGGCTGTTCCTCTAAAAAACATCTCTTCACACTGACTCACCCATAAGTCTTGCTGACAATATGAACTCTGAAAAATTTCCACTCACTTTAAGAAACTGCCTAAAGAGCAGAGACTCCTACCCAACAGAAACTTTTCATAACTACTGCTAAAAAAATGACCAGGTTTTGAAGTGAAGGGAAAGTAATATGATAAAATATTTCTTTTCCTGCATATATGGCACCATTGTATTAGGAGAGTTTATGGTCCCGGAGATTCACTTTAGTTTGTAGAAAATGACCATATGTATAAGTCCACTACCAGTACCTATCACCAAATGCACCTTTTTGGGAAACAAATATTTACAACCCCTCAAAGTTTATAGTTGTGATGAAGCAGATTAGGGGCATGGGGAGTTGTACAGGTCACATTGCTAGGCAGTGGCCCAGCCAGTTTCGGACCTGGGTTGGAACAGATATGGGAACCCCAGAGCCCTCTTTCCACTGCATCCTTCTGTGAGGAGGGCACCCTCCCCATCTTCCCTGTTTTCTCCTCCAAGGCCACACCTGACCTGCCAGCACCCCCACCCCAGTCCCCCAGGCTTCTCTCCTGTTTCTAGACCTGGTCTGTCACAATCCTTGTTCCTCCGGGCTAAGCTTCTTTCGGTCTTCAAACTGCTTGCCAGAGCCACCAGCAGCAACAAACTTTCTTTCCTCCTGGCTTTCAATTTTTCTTTCTTTTTTTTTTTCTGGCTTTCAGGTTTTCACACAGAGACACAAATGCAAATTCCACAGCGCCTATCCGTCAGCCTGAGTCAGGCCGCAGCTTTGGGGTCTCCAACTAGGCTGGAGCCAATTGACTCAGGCAGACTTAAGGAGTCTGTTTCCACCTGTCTGCTCTGCTAGCAGCTTATGGACTTTGGGTCTGAAGGAGCAGTCCTTGGAGCCCACCCCCACTGCTTGAGTTTAGTACCGATCATGAACACTTTTAAGCAATCTGCAACATGAGCTGTTGTTCTCTGAAGAATACAGCGGGAAAACCATCTAAAGAAAGCAAAGAACCAAAGTAAAGCTCACCTTTGAAAGTTCTGCTATAAACATGCATAAGTATTAAATTAAGAAGTAGACATTATAACTAAATCAATGTTCATAACTTTGTCTACACTATAGGATCACTATTATATTAAAATGCTCTCCCTTACCCCCCTCCCATTCAATAAAATTTACTGATACTAGAAACTAAAGCACAGTGTTAGCATCAGATATCTCTGGGTTCAAGTCTTGGCTGGTAAATTCACCAACTGTGTGACTTTATTATATGAACTTAAGCCTCAGTTTCCTCATTTGTGCAAAGGAAATTTACAAAATAGTAATGTAGCTAGTGGGCTCCCCAGGTAGCTCAGTGGTAAAGAATCTGCCTGCCAATGCTGGAGCCACAGAAAACTCGGGTTCAGTCCCTGGGTCAGAAGATACCCTGAAGGAGGAAATGGCAACCCACTCCAGTACTCCTACCTGGACAATCCCATGAACAGAGGAGCCTGGCGGGCTATAGTCCATGGGATTGCAAAGAGTCAGACACGACTGAACTGACTTGGCATGCAAAGTAGTTAGTATCTCATAGGGTTGTTGTAAAAATTAGGTAAAATATGCAAAGTACTTGGTTCAGCACTTGGTACATAATAAGCACTGATAAATACAGGCCACTACATTATTGTAAGGAAATGTATTAGTTTAGCAGTAGACCTTCCACTTTCAAATTATTCAAAGATTTCTCAAGTATAAACTTCATTTCTATAGGTAAGCTTTGGGGAATTGATATCTTAACATGATTAACTTAATCTAGACTTCAGAAGCAAGTTCTCTTGCTAAAATTATTAATTAAAAGCACTTATAAAATGAAGATCATGACTTAGTGATACCTAATACCTCCATTTCTCTAGTTCTCTAAAAATGTGCAATAATCATGATGCAATTAGAAATGCTGCTAAGAAGCCAGAAGTCCCTTGGGTGTGTGATTAAGAAGTGACGCAGAGAACAGGGATCTCATACAACCTGGAATGAAGTTGGAGGCATGCAGACTGCTGCTTCATCCATTTCCCACAATTCCAAATATATTCCTGATCACAAATTTAACGGAGTAAATCAAAGAGCTTAATTCTAGGAAGAAAACCTGTTGCAAACAGCCTCAAAATACACTGTTTAGTTACAAATATTGAAACGATTCTAAGAACTACAATTTAATATGTACTATAAGTCAATGTTTAATGTGTTATCCTTCATCCTGCCTATGTTTGCTTTTTTTTTTTTAAAGATGATGTATTTTATTTTTATTTGTTTATTTATTTTTGGCTGTGTGTCTCAGCATATGGGATCTTAGTCTCCCAACAAGGAGTCAAACCCGTGTCCCCTGCAATGAAAGAGCAGAGTCTCAACCACTGGACCGCCAGGGAAGTCCCCTGCCTATGTTTTTAAAAGCTGTGTAAATAAACAACCACCACATCAAGTTTCTGTGACTATTAAAAATATTTACAAGCATGTCTTGAACATTTACACAGAATAGATAAGTTGCAGATCAGGATATAAATCCAGGCAACCTGATTCTCAACTGCTTGACATCATGAAAGTAAACTTCCTAGTACAGAGCATATAAGAAATAGCCTGTCCTAATGTATGTATAAAAATAGTATTTTATTGAAGCTAAATTTTACCCCAATATTACCCATCACATTTATACATGTGAGTATAATTTGTGACCGTAGTGTTCATATTTTAAAAATGAGTGAAGAATACAGACTATTCCTTGCTGTATAGCTATTAGTTAAATCAGAAGTAAAAGTCTAAACAGCTGAAGACTGTGTTAGGGTAATTTTAAAAGTACCTGGTGATTCTGGGGTTAATACTGGCCACAAATCCAACCACCACTGTTTCCTTGCTGAATGCATCTTTACAGACATTGATACCAACCACCATCAGGGATTTTAACTGTAAAATTAGATTTTTTCATGATTTAATGGAATGAGGTATTATTTTCCCAAGCAATGACTTAATATGAAGTTTTTAAAAGACTCTCCGTAGTTATGAAATTATTTAAATTCTGCGCCAGGGAGATCAAGGTCCAGTTGAGGCAGATTATTAAACCAGAAACCAGAGAAACTTAAAGACAGAGAGAGGAATATAGTACATACTTTGATTAAGAGAGACACTGTAATCCCAAATGGCCACCAACCACTGTTGGGGTGGGTAAGGGCCATCAGTGGCTTAAGAGTTCTGGTAAAGCAGTGGGTCCATTTATCCCTTGCCTCAGGGCTGAAGGAATCTGAAGAGAAATTCCATTCCCCATTCTTTTTCTTTTCTTTTTTTCCATTTATTTTTATTAGTTGGACTTTAGCTCTCCAAGGAATCCTCCCTTGTCTGCGTGCCTGCGTGCCTCCGTGCCTCCGGGAGGAGCAGCTGGGGGTAACCTGTTATATCCTGATTAAGGGAACAGGCAATGGGCCCTCATTCCTGAGGCTCCTCACTTCCTTCCACGGTGGCCATAGTTCAGGAAAGAGAATAGGATTTTTTCAGTTCCCAACACAAACTGGAGCTTTACCTCACAGGCTCTGCTGTTTCCCCAAGCTCTCGGAGTGTGGGGGGCAGGTGTTCCATCCAGGGTGCAAGGGGCCTCTGCAAGGTATTGCCCTGCTGAAAGCAGGGAAAGGCAGGAGCCACAGAACGCAGATTTTAAATAATGGCTCCAATCAAGTCCCTCCAAGTCAATGCCAAACTAGATTCTCTTTCATGAAATACTCTGTTACCAGCTTGACTAAAGCTCCACGGGAACAGGGGCCACAACTCACCCTCCAGACCTTCCCAGTGGCTGGTGTATAATGGAACCCAGAGCAGACAGGTAAACAACAAACCGACCCAATAAACAAACAGTGCAAATATTTCTAGAATCACATGAAAATTATCTCCTACTTTGATTCACTTTTTAAAATTCATAACTGATCGGTCACTAAAAGGAAAAGACAGGCAGTTCCTCACCGGGATCTCCACCGCCCAGAGCTCACCCCCGAGTTTACAGATCATTTGCATGGCAATCTTGGTGGTGACACTCATCATCATCCCCTGCTTATTCAACGTCTGAGCAAGCACACACTGGCTGGGCACGGGGCAGTCGGAGCTCAAATATTTTTTAATGGAATCATAATAGCTCGTCTGCATAGAAGGCAGAACGCACAGCACCTAAAAACAAAACAGACAGCAGCAACGACAAAAAGAAAAAAGTCAATTTACTTATGTTGAGAGGATGCTTTAAAAAACAAGGAATTTCCAAAACATCTTTCATCCTTACACTCCCAAGAAGCAAACAGCACACCGACAATTCTTTTCTTAAATGGCCTTTAAAGAGAAGACAATGAATCTAAGCCTTTTGAAATGCCTTCTCATCAGCCATCTGCTCTGCAAAGCCCCCTCCAATCCTACCACCTCCTTCGGCTCTTCCTTCCTCTCTGCTTCTCTCCTGATTTGATTTGGTCAGTTTCCTCAAATTCCCTTCCAACCTAGCTTTTTCTCCAGCTAGCTCTCTTCTTTGCAGTGACCCTTCCCTGTGGCTCTCCAGCTCCCCACTCCCCAACTGCATCCACAGACAAGCAAAGTGGAGAATTAGCTTAAACTGTAGTCTTTTTCCCCATTAGGCACTGGACATCTGAAATTAAAGAAAAAACAACACTTTTTGTTTGTTTGTTTACTCAGACTTGAGTGTAGGGTATGACGGGAAGGAAAATAAAGAGAAAGAAGCTTCAGATGCCCTGGTAAATTCCAGTCTTCTCTGTTACTGCCTACATTTCCCATCAGGTATTTCCCTCACAGAAGGACCTCTCCTGGCCTAACTCCATCTCCTTCCTATCTTTTATTCTCTACTTTCAACCACCCTCTCCCAAATTATAGAAAATATAAGCACTGCCATAATCAACAGAAAACAAATACAGTGACTTTTTTCACCTATAGAATTGTTTCAAATCATAACATCAAAAGCTAAAATTCACACTGAATCATATAAAGAAGAAAATATTTTTAATGTACCAGAAAAATTATCTTAGGGGCCTTCCTGCCTTGCATCCTGTGAATTTGGGGCTAAGCAAGGAGTGGCCCAATGGGAACCAGGACCTAAGAAGGTGGGAGCCAAGTGAGACTGGTTACACACCTGGGATGGAGAAATAAGCAAGTATGTGGAGAATAATAAGGGCCATGCTTCTCACTCTCAGAGATAAGGGCTACAGATATGGAAAGGGAGAACCATCTCCTGTGGCACTGGGTGGCAACTAGGGACCTGAACACATTTCATATTTAGAATTTTGATAAAATATTTTAATATATACATAGACACATACAGCAATAATATAGATGCAAGTGTGCATGTATATATATGCACACCCATGTGGCGGTGATAGTTTAGTCTCTAAGTCATGTCCAACTCTTGTGACCCACAGACTAGCCCACCAGGATCCTTTGTCCATTGGATTTCCCAGGCAAGAATACTGGAGTGGATTGCCATTTCCTTCTCCAGGGGATCTTCTCCACTCAGGGACTGAACCCACGTTTCCTGCACTGCAGGCAAACATTTCACCACTGAGCCACTAGGGAAGCCCATGCACACACACACATATACATATTTCCTAGCTTTGCCCCCTGGGAAGGCCTAGTGGCCGTGACATCCGAGCAGCAAGTAAGCACACCCAGTGCCCAGATCTTGGTTAGTGATACTGATCTCTTCCAGAAGGAATCAGGGCTCGTTGGAGAAATATACAACTCTAGAGCTGGGCAGCAAAACTTAACTTAACCTGGAATATCTTAATGTGTCAGACAGTAAGGAAGTGTTCCAAGAAAGATAAGAACACGTCAAAAAGACACAGAAGCCATCTTGAATGGAGTTCCTCCTGGCAAAACCAAGGACAGTTTGGGCATGGGGCCTCAAAGACTCAGACACGACGGAGCTTCTGAGCACACGCACAGATGTTGTAGCAATGGATTCAGACAAGAATTATCCACAGATTCTAACACTAGTGGGTGAAGTTTGATGAGAAACAAGATATTTACACAGTCTCAAAGTATCTCCTACCAAAAAACCCCTAATTACCAAAAAGTGTAACTTTATAAAGAAGAAGCTTGACAGAAACCACCTAATGGAGTAACCCCTGGTAAGAAGACAAAATCATTCCTGTGATATTGCTGTCCAAAGTGTATAACCTGAATTTAATGATAAAGAAACATTAGAAAAACCCAAGTTGAGAGACACTGTATAAAATAACTGGTCTATTATACCCTTAAAAACTGGAAGGTCATCCAAGTCAACGGAAACTATGGAACTGTTATAGACTGAAGGAGAGATTAAAGAGACAAGGCAACTAAATGCAATATAGCAGATTTTTTCACAAGAGAAAACATTCTGGGGACAAATGGAGAACTGTGGATGGAGTTGGTAGATTAGCTGGTGGTACTGCTCCTTGGTTTTGATGGTTGTTCTGTGGTTCCGTAGGACAGTGACCCTGTTCGTAGGAAATGTGCCTAACTGTATGAAAAGCATAATGGGCATCATGCCTGTAACTTACTCTCAAATGTTCAGGAAAAAAATAAATAAGATAGGGAGGGAGGAAGGGAAAGAGGGAGGGAGAGAAGAAGGAGAGGAAATGACAGAAAATGATAGTAAACATAATCAAACAATCGGGGAATCTGAGTGAATCGTATATTAGAGTTCTTTGTACTATTCTTGCAACTTTTCTGTAAGTTCAATTTTACATTTTTAAGTGAAAAATAAACGCTCTTAGAGTGAGAATTTCCTTGGTTTATTATAACATCCTTATGGGCAAATTTTTGTGGAAAGAAAGAGGTACCTAACTAAACTGCTTTGTGTGAGATATGAATAGCAAGGTTGGGAGCTGGGATGAACGAACCAGGGGAGTAAGATAGGAGCTGGGGCAGAGAAGCACTGCAGTACAGTGAGAGGCTAAGCGAACATTTCCAAGACACAGGAAGGGCTGAGAAATCCTTTACCAAAATGTGAGTCAATTTTCACTTGTCTGGAATGGTGGTATGTGATGTGATCGTGCCTTGGCCCCAAACCCTCAGCAAAGTCAGCTACGTAACACACACACATACACACACATTCACCACACACACACTCACTACACACACACATATACACTCACCACACACACACACGCACACTCACTACACACACACAGACACACCACACACACACACTCACCACACACCACACACACACACCACACACACACACCACACACACACACCACACACACACACACACACTCACCACACAAACACACCACACCACACACACACATATACACTCACCACACACACACCACACACAGACACACTCACACACACACCCCCACACACTCACCACACATACACACCACACATACAGACACACTCACACACACACCCCCACACACTCACCACACACACACACCACACCACACACACACATATACACTCACCACACACACACACCACAGCACACACATACACTCACCACATACACACACCCCACACCACACACACACACTCACCACACACAACATACACACTCACTACACACACACACCACACCACACACACATATACACACTCACCACACACACACACCACACACACACCCACACACTCACCACACACACACACCCCACACATATACACTCACCACACACACCACACACACAGACACACTCACACACACCCACACACACATACACATTCACTACACACACACACACCCCCCACACCAGACACACACACCACACACTACACACACATCACACACACTCACTACACACACACACCACACCACACACACTCACATACACACACTCACCACACACTACACAGATACACACCACACACACACACACACCACACACATATGCACACACTATACACACACATACACCACACCACACACACACATACACACACTCACCACACACACACCACACACACATACACACTCACTACACACGCACACACACACCCCACACCACACTCACCACACACTACACACACACATCACACAACACACACACTCACTACACACACACCACACATACACACACTCACCACACACTACACAGATACACCACACCACACACAGATACATACACCCACACACATATGCACATACCACACACACACATACACCACACACATGCACACACTACACACACACCACACACACATATACACACATCATACACACATGCACTTACTACACACACACACACACCACATACACCCACACACACTCACCACACACACACATTCACTACACACAACATGCACTGACACACACATGATACTTTGGGAAATGAAGCAATTGTGGGTGTTATAAAGCAGAAGGAAAGAGCACCCATGAAAGGGGACAAGAATTCAGAGGAAGAGGAACATGGAACCACAGGTGACATGGAAAACTTACACCTTCCAAGAACCCCCTGAAACACTGAGAAGAAAACTGGGTGCCCCAACATTTATGGGATAAGATAGGAGTCAATCTATCTTAAGTAAAAGATGACTCCCACCAACAAGCTGAAAAATATGAACATATCCAATAAGCTGATAAAGGGGTGGGTGCTCAGTCATGTCCAAATCTTTTCAGTTCCCATGGACTGTGGCCCACCAGGCTCCTCTGTCCATGGGATTCTCCAGGCAACAATATTGGAGTGGGTTGCTGTTTCCCTCTCCAGGGGATCTTCCTGACCCTGGGATTAAACCCACATCTCTTGTGTCTCCTGCATTCATAGGCAGATTCTTTACCACTAGCGCCACCTGGGTTAAAAATTAATATTAGAAATATGAAAGGAAAATAAAATATCTGATTAAAATACCAAGATCAATACTTTATTGGGTGTTTGGGGAAATGCACAGCTATTTGAAAACCTGTGGAAGAATATGTTCAAATTCCTTCTTTCAAGGCTGATATGAAGAAAAATAAAAATTATATCTTAAAACACAAAAAATATCCTATACTTACCAACTGAACCTCATATTTAACATGTTTCTGTATAGCGTGAATAAATGCAGCTGGATTTTCTTGTACTTTTATGCTACATAAAAAGATTAATTTTGAAAATGTATAAATTTTAGTAGCACATAATCATATAGTGTTAAAAATAATAGCAGTCAATTTTTATAACAGACTATAATTTGAGGGAAAAAAATCATTAAACTGAAACCTTTTGAGTCTAAAATTGCTTCTCCCAAACAAGGTATGCCAGAAATATTTAATTACTATTTTTATTAACATAAAAAACAGATTAGTGAAAACTAAAATTTTCTCCATTGTATAGAGTTCCCACAGACTCTATCTAAACAAGTCTGTTGTTCAAAATGAAATTGAAAATGTCCTTTTGAAACCACAAGTCACAATATCAAACGTTTGAAACAGAGGTCAAGTTAAATTGGGAGTAAAAATTCTGTAATTCTGAATCTCCATGGGAACTCTAAAATAAAAATCATTAGATTAATAAGATCAAGATATCCAGCTAATCTGTATAATTCAAACTAAAAGATTTTTTTCCTTAGTGGCACCTTGCAGCATGGAGCCTGGAATATCTAGCCTTAATTAATCAATCAATCAGTGGAGTACTTATCAATTATCTGTTCTGTGGCTACAGTATATTAGGGGCCAGAGGTTACAGAAAGTAATTCCACTCAGAGGAATTTATAGATCTGTTTTCTTGACATGGGAATCTCTCAGGCCCAATGCCCAGGGGCCTTTTAAAGCTTGCCTGCCAGGTGGCAGGACCACTATCTGCCTCTCGTTGGTTACAACAGAAGTGACCAGCAGTGCTGTTTCTGATGGGAGAAACCACGCATATAAATCTAATAAGTAAACAGATACGTCACAGGAGAGAAAAAGGATGGAATAAAATATGAGCTTGCAAACAAAACAGGCCAAGAACAGAACAAGAGCACAGACTTGCTGGAATGTGGGTGAAAAAGAGCCTCTGATGCCAGTTCAGGTCTGAGACTGTAGCTTCTTTCATTTCCTATCTTCTTACCTCATGGGTTAAGAGAAATTAGAGCAGGTGAAACTTAAAGCAGGAGATTTGTTAACAGATTTGATAAGAAGAGAATTCTAGACGACTGTAAAATGAGACTTCGGGAAAAGCTATGGTTTACAATAATTCTTGCGCTGATGATGTAATTAATTAGTAACCATGTATTTAAAGAATAACTCCCCACCCTGGCAATTAGGACATTTGCACCTCCACTACAGCAAAGAAAAAGAAGCATCTGTTGTTCTTTTTTTAAGCAATGAAGTAAGACATGACCAACTTTGTGGCTTTTCTAAATTAAAACAACATTCAGCTTTGAGTGTGATTGTATATGAATGGATCTCTTACTAAATTGAAAGCATCATATTTATCTCATCCTATGCAAATAGCAAATCATTTACTATGTAGTAGTAGATACTCAATAAATGTTCAAAGGCTAAATGAAAGACCTGGTTCTATCAGAAAACTATTTAGATGACTAATCTTATGCCACAGGAACAGAAGAATAAAAACTTCTTTCAGATCTATTTTTACAATAAATTTTAAATCATAAAATCTATCAAATAAGTCAGGAAATGCAAGTTTTGTTAATATCCTGACTGCTGTTAAGTTTTATAAACAAGTGATATGGAGGAATTCAGAAAAAAGTTGAGAAGGCAATATATGAACTTATTAAAAATTCATACCTCAACTAGTACTGGAAAGACATTGAGGTAATCAGACTAATGCCTAGGAAGAATTATGAAAATAAAGTTTTATAAAGACCAACATAAGATACATCTTAACTGGATAAAATTTTAATCATTGCCAACTCTATCTACTTATAACTATTATCTCGGCACTCTATAGCAGGAAATTTTATTGACATAAAGAAACATTTGTAGCTCTTTCAGCCATTACCTCCTATTACCTTTCTAACCAAACCATATTAACATATGAAAAAAATGAGGAGGACTTTCAGCATCTTCTCACATTTTGGGGCGATCCACATTAAATCCCACGGGACTTCCAACTCTTCTCAAGCAGTTCAGAAAGTTCTCTGTCACACTTTCAGCTCTGTTACTACATATAACCAACCATTTATTCAAAGACTGTGCACTTAAAACCTTGCAAGTTCGTATATCCTTGGACCAGTCAGCTGCAGAGGCAGGTTGACACTGAGAAAAATAACAGAGAATAATTTTAAAAAAAGACAATGTGGAAATACTTCATATTTGTCATAATAAAACGAGTTTCAGTACAGTTAACTACTCACAGACTTAAAACACAGATAGAAGTGCTTCACATCTGAACACCACACACACTGCCTGGGAGTGGACGCAAGTGAATGATATCCCAGGTCCACCCCTCCTTGCCTGTAGATTGCTGGCAAGTCCTTTACCTCATGGGGCTCTGCCATGGGCAAAGGCAAGTGTCTGGTTCAAATCTCTAGGTTCCCAGGAATTCCCTAGTGGTCCAGTGATTAGGACTCCAAGCTTTCACTGCCGAGGACACAGGTTCAATCCCTGGTGGGGGAATAAGCTGTACAGTGTGACCAAGAGAAAAAAAAACAAACCCCAAAAACAAACCCCACAAATCTCTAGGTTCCCTTCCAGCTCTAAAAACCTAAGATCTTTACTACAGAGACTCACGTGAGTGACTGTCCAGTTTGGTCTCTTTGCTTTAGGCATCTAGAAATCGTGAGTGGGAAATGCTGATGACTGATCTTCCAGGTCACCATACTGAGATGAACAAACCCTACAGTTAAGACTCCACATTACACTAGGAGTAGCTATATCCAGAAGCAAAGATGAAGCCAAGACACAGGCTCCTTATTCTTGGACGGTTCCCCGGGAGACCAGGAAAAACAAGCTCCTGACATTGAAGAGGGCAGACTTCAGACTAGTCCCCAGCCTTCTGAAATCAAATCAAAAGTCCCTGGTGTGTGAGGCAGGAAGAACCACGGTAGAATTTACAAGGACACTATAAGCTAATTCCTTGCTACTCAGCGTGCTGTCTTGTAGCAGCGCTGTCTCCTGAGAGCTCGTTAGAAATGCAGTCCTGGGCCCCATCCCAGACCCACTGAACCAGACTCTGCGTCTTAACGAGTTCCCCAGTGATTCACTCACACAGTACTGTTTAAGAAGCATTCCTATCCCCCTGTTTCACAGACTGAAAAGCGACGGCTGAAAGTGGTTATGGAGCCAGCTGGTGGCCCTGGACTTGACTTTGCGGTCAGGGCATCTCCCACAAGCACTCCAGGCCCCAGCCATGCTCCCAGGGCCGCGACACAGGAGGCCAGGCAGGGGCTCAGCCTCAGGGGCAACCTTCACCTAAGAACCCAGGGGAAGGGTTCAGCCTCCAGAAGGGTTCTGTCTGGAGCCAGGATTCATTCTTTCCCATTACAGCCAGTGTGAGGAGGATCACTGCCCTCTCACCCACACTCCCAGCTTTACTGGCTGGCAGGTGACCCAGGACACATACCCAAGGCCACTCTGAGGCCTGTGAACCTTTTGTGTACTCAGCTTCTCAAAGTGAAAGTCGCTCAGTCGTGTCCGACTCTTTGCGACCATCATAGTCAACAAAAGAGTCCAAAATGCAGTACTTGGATGCAATCTCAAAAACGACAGAATGATCTCTGTTCATTTCCAAGAAAAGCAATTCAGTATCACAGTAATCCAAGTTTATGCCCCAATCAGTAATGCTGAAGAATGGTAAAGTCGAATGGTTCTATGAAGACCTACAAGACCTCCTAGAACTAACACTGAAAAAGATGTCCTCTTCATTACAGGGGACTGGAATGCAAAAGTAGGGAGTAAAGAGCTACCTGGAGTAACAAGCAAATTTGGCCTTGGGTACAAAACGAAGCAGGGCAAAGGTTAACAGAGTTTTGCCAAGAGATCGCACTGGTCATAGCAAACACCCTCTTCCAACAACACAAGAGAAGACTCTACACATGGACATCACCAGATGGTCAATACCAAAATCAGACTGATTATATTCTTTACAGCTGAAGATGCAGAAGCTCTATACAGTCAGCAAAAACAAGACTGGGAGCTGACTGTGGTTCAGATCATCAACTCCTTATTGCAAAATTCAGACTTAAATTGAAGAAAGTAGGGAAAACCACCAGACCATTCAGGTATGACCTAAATCAAATCCCTTATGATTATACAGTAGAAGTGAGAAATAGATTCAAGGGATTAGATCTGATAGACAGAGTGCCTGAAGAACTATGGACGGAGGTTCATGACATTGTACAAGAGGCAGTGATCAAGACAATCCCCAAGAAAAAGAAATGCAAAAATGCAAAATGGTTGTCTGACAAGGGCTTAGAAATAGCTGAAAAAGAAGAGAAGCTAAAGGCAAAGCAGAAAAGGAAAGATATACCCATTTGAATGCAGAGTTCCAAAGAACAGCAAGGAGAGATAAGAAAGCCTTCCTCAGTGATCAGTGCGAAGAAATAGAGGAAAACAATAGACTGGGAAAGACTAGAGAACTCTTCAAGAAAATGAGAGATAGCAAGGGAACATTACATGCAAAGATGGGCACAATAAAGGACAGAAATAGTATGGATCTAACAACAGCAGAAGATATTAAGAAGAGGTGGCAAGGATACACAAAAGAACTATACAAAACAGATCTTCAGATCCAGATAACCATAATGGTGTGATCAATCACCTAGGGCCAGACATCTTGAAATGTGAAGTCAAGTGGGCCTTAGGAACGATCATTACAAACAAAGCTAGTGGAGGCGATGTAATTCCAGTTGAGCTATTTCAAGTCCCAAGAGAAGATGATGCTGTGAAAGTGCTGCACTCAATATGCCAGCAAATTTGGAAAATTCAGCAGTGGCCACAGGACTGGAAAAGGTCAGTTTTCATTCCAATCCCAAAGAAAGGCAAAGCCAAAGAATGCTCAAACTACCACACAACTGCACTCATCTCACATGATAGTGAAGTAATGCTCAAAATTCTCCAAGCCAGGCTTCAACAGAATGTGAACCGTGAACTTCCAGATGTTCAAAGTGGATTTAGAAAAGGCAGAGGAACCAGAGATCAAATTGCCAACATCGGCTGGATCACCGAAAAGTAAGAGAGTTCCAGAAAAACATCTACTTCTGCTGTATTGACTATGCCAAAGCCTTTGACTGTGTGGATCACAACAAACTGTGGAAAATTCTGAAAGAGATAGGAATACCAGACCATCTTACCTGCCTCCTGAGAAATCTATATGCAGGTCAGGAAGCAACAGTTAGAACTGGACATGGAACAACAGACTGGTTCCAAACTGGGAAAGGAGAACTTGTCAAGGCTGTATATTGTCACCCTGCTTATTTAACTTATATGCAGAGTACATCATGCAAATTGCCGGGCTGGATGAAGCACAAGCTGGAATCAAGGTTGCCGGGAGAAATATCAATAACCTCAGATAGGCAGATGACACCACCCTTATAGCCGAAAGCAAAGGAGAACTGACGAGCCTCTTGATGAAAGTGAAAGAGGAGAGTGAAAAAGTTGGCTTAAAACTTTCAGAAAAAAGTTGGCTTAAAACATTCAGAAAATTAAGATCATGGCATCTGTTCCCATCACTTTATGGGAAATAGATGGGGAAAAAATGGAAACAGTGACAGACTTTATTTTGAGGGGCTCCAAAATCACTGCAGATGGTTGCAGCCATGAAATTAAAAGACGCTTGCTCCTTGGAAGAAAAGCTATGACCAACCTAGACAGCATATTAAAAAGCAGAGACATTACTTTGCCAACAAAGGTCTGTCTAGTCAAAGCTATGGTTCTTCCAGTAGTCATGTATGGATGTGAGAGTTGGACTATAAAGAAAGCTGAGCGTCGAAGAATTGATGCTTTTGAACTGTGGTGTTGGAGAAGACTCTTGAGAGTCCCTCAGACTACAAGGAGATCCAACCAGTCCATCCTAAAGGAAATCACTCTTGAATATTCCTTGGAAGGACTGATGCTGAAGCTGAAACTACAGTACTTTGGCCACCTGATGTGAAGAACTGACTCAGTGTGAAAGACCCTGATGCTGGGAAAGATGGAAGGCAGGAGGAGAAGGAAATGACAGAGGATGAGATGGTTGGATGGCATCACCGGTTCAATGGACATGACTTTGAACAAGCTCCGGGAGTTGGTGATGGACAGGGAAGACTGGTGTGCTGTAGTCCATGGGGTCACAAAGAGTCAGACAAGACTGAGTGACTGAACTGAAATGAACTGAACTATACTGTCCATGGAATTCTCCAGGCCAGAATACTGGAGTGGGTAGCCATTCCCTTCTCCAGGGGATCTTCCCAACCCAGGGACTGAACTCAGGTCTTCTGCATTGCAGGCAGATTCTTTACCAGCTGAGCCACAAGGGAAGCCCAAGAATATTGGAGTGGGTAATTTATCCCTTCTCCAGGGGATCTTCGCGACCCAGGAATTGATCTGGGGTCTCCAGATCAATTGCATTGCAGGTGGATTCTTTACCAACTGAGCTATCAGGGAAGCCCCAGTTTCTCAAACCCAGTTTCAAAAAAGCAGGATCAGCTGAGAAGTCGCTGACGCAGCCACTTCTAACCTACCCCTAACCTAGGGGGCAGGTTCTCCACTTTAGTGCCACTTTTCCGATGGAGGGGGATTCCAAGGCGGTGCTAGTCATAAAGAATCTACCTGCCAATGCAAGAGATGGAAGAGATGCGGGTTTGATCCCTGGAGTAGGAGGATCCTCTGGAGTAGGAAATGGCAACCCACTCCAGTGTTGTTGCCTGGGAAATCCCATGAACAGAGGAGAGAGGGAGGCTACAGTCCATGGGGCTGGAAAGAGCTGGACACGACTGAGCACTCAGGACTGCTATGGAGATCTGATTCTGGGCAAAAATATGCAAACAAAACTCTAACAAGTGTGACTTTACCTAGAGATGATGAAACAGACCATTTAAAATATGTCACATCTCACTTCCCGTGTGGAACTAAAACCGAGCCTCTTTTTACTGACTCCTGACCAAGATCTTAACGAGGGTGTACATTTTAGGACTTGACAACGTTTTGTGTTTAAAGTAGTTTTTCCTTAGCCTCTCCAACAAGGATTTTGGTTATTTGAATAGATTATCAAAAAAGCAATAATGAAAAAAAGAATCTCCATCCTGCCAAAAAAAAAAAACATTCGCTGCTCAATCATTAATTTCAACATGCTGACTTACCTGCATCAAATAAGGGGAAGAAGAGTACCTTTAAAAATGAAATGAAATGTAACTGGCTTAAAAAATGGGCAAAACAGAGGGGGGAAAAGAGAGAATGTACAGTTTTCGCATAAAGTTGGTTCTTTTTTTTCAGTGGAAACCCCAGAGAAGCAATGATTTGTCTCTCCAGGTTTCTGAATGCCTCTCTGCCTAACTGCTATGGCTGGGGTGAGCTCTGGGAGAATTTCTTCATGTTTACACCAACTGAGCAGCACTCTATTTTGGGGGAAAGAAAGAACGCTGGTATCAGGAAACAGAGTCTACCGGAATTAACCTCCACCAGTTAAAACAATGTTTTCAGGTACCACAAATTTTTTTAAGCAATGTAAGAGTAAAACAACACCCAATAATAGGCTACATGTTTTGACTGCGGTGGCGCGAAGCAACATTTTCTAACGCATCTTTTGTTTATTTATTTTTGGCTGCACTGGGTCTTCACTGCTGTGTGAGGATTTTCTCTTGTGGTTGCAAGCAGGGTCTACTCTTGGTTGCAGTGTGGAGGCTTCTCATTGAGGCAGCTTCTCTTGTTGCAGAGAACTGGCTCCACAGCCCATGGGCTTCTGCAATTGCAGTACGTGGGCTTAGTTGCCCCGTGGCATGTGGAATCTCCCTGGACCAGCGATCGAACCTGTGTCCCCTGCACTGGCAGGTGGATTCTTAACCACTGGACGACCAGGGAAGTCTTCTAATGCATCTGTAAATGTGACATCAATCACACTAACCTAATTCTGCTGGGTGCCACTAAATCCTTGTACACCCGGATTAAAAAGGAAAATACAGGGCTCTTGGGGTTTAGGCGGGGAAATAAGTTGTGCTAAGTCAGTTCAGTCGTGTCCAATGCTTTGCGACCCTATGGACTGTAGACTGCCAGGCTCTTCTGTCCATGGAATTCTCCAGGCAAGAATATTGGAGTGGGTTTGCCATGCCCTCCTCCAGGGGATCTTCCTGACCCAGGGATGGAACCCACATCTCTTAACGTCTCCTGCACTGGCAGGCGGGTTCTTTACTACTGGTACCACCTCGGAAGAGGCCATGGAGAAACCAAATGAACATTATATTATAAGCTCACTCTGACTTACGATCAAACTGACACACATTCAAGAAAATACTTTTAAATGAAAATAAAATCACAGAACTTACCATGTGGTCTTGCATTATTATTTTTTCTGCAGGTGCAATGCGGCCAGTCAGAGACAACTGGCATCCAAAATGCAGCCCCCAGGTCTCCAGTTCAAAACGAGCATCCTTGTTTCTGTTGATAGAGTTGAGTCTTAAATCATTAAAAGTGCTTACTATCTAAAAATGTTAATCATTAGAGATAAAATTATAATGTTAATTATTCAGAGACTGACTTTTTTAGGGTTCCTCAATTCTATTTCTACTCACCATTTTTTCTCTGCTCAAAGGAATTATAGGAGGACTGAGGACCCATGGGGGACTCAAAGGGATGGAAAGGCTCCCAGCGTGGCCTTCTGGTAAACAAAACGGGCCATTGAGCCAAACAGTGTGTGCATGTGTACTCAGTCACTTCAGTCACGTCCAACTCCGTGACCCTATTGACTACAGCCTGCCAGGATCCTCTGTCCATAGCATTCTCCAGGCAAGAATACTGGGTTGCCATGCCATCCTCCAGGGGATCTTCCAGACCCAGGGATTGAACCTGAGTCTCCTGCATCTCCTGCATTGCAGATGGGTTCTCTACTACTGAGTCACTGAAGAAGCCCCTGAGCCAAACAGCTCAGGCTTCAAATCCAAATTCTAACACTAAATAACATGGACCTTGAGCAAACTCTGAAATCTTTTAAAGTCATGGTTTCCTTATTGACAAAATGTAGGACTAACCTAGCTATTTCATAGGGGTGATGTAAAGGTTAAATATGACAATACACAGACAGTGCCACCACCCTGCCTAGGTGCTCAGTATAGGTGAGATATTATTCCTGATAACAAACATCAATAAAGAGATTCTGTAGACCATCTGGATGTGGAGATGTCCCCATACCTCTGGAAGTCATCTGCAAGCCTGGCCAGGTGCTGCTGCCTTACCAAAGGATTAAGACGAGTTTCTTCAGCCACAGCCTTCATCAGCTGGACATCAGATGTCGCCTGGCCAGGCATCCCTATAAATTGTGAACGAAAACAAAGTGGAAAATGAACAGTCCTCAATGCAATCCAGCCCATCTCAGGCACAGAGCAATAAAACTCTGAACTTAAACTGAACCAGATTCACCATCTGACAGCAATGCAAGCCACATTTTCATTTAAAATTTTTTTCTAGTAGTCACATTTAAAAAGAGCCAGAAGGAAACAGATGCAATTATTCAAACAGTATATATTATTTAACTTAATATGTCCAAAATATTATCATTTCAACATATAACCAAGATAAAAAATGAGTTCATGAGATAGTTTCTCTTTTTTTCACACTACATCTTAGACGTCTAGTCTGTATTTTTACACTTACAGCTCCATCCAATCCCTCAGTTGCACTAGTCATGTGTCAAGTGCTCAGTGACCACATGTGGCTAGAGGCCACCAAGACGACTATGCAGATGTGAAATGCCAGAGTATCACTAAGAATGTTCATCCCTCTCTGCAAGGATGGTATCCTTATTAACTTCTCTAATTGCAGAATAAACACACGCACATCAAACTCATTCGAGCATCATAAGCGTAAAATGTAGAAAGTCCTCCCGTCTTAGTCTCACCCTAGTAATCAGATGAACATGATTAAAAGAATCTTAGCTAGTCTTTTTTTTTTTTTTTTTTTGGTTCTAGTGTAGAGTGAAGATTACCTTCTGGAGCTCATGCAAAAAGAAAATAAAGAGTATTTTGGCACCTCTCAAAGAACACACCGGAAGAAAATTAAATCACATGACTTCTTAGCCTGCATGCGTGCTAAGTCGCTTTAGTCGTGTTCAACTCTTTGCGACCCTAGGGACCAAAGCCCTCCAGGGTCCTCTGTCCATGGGACTCTCCAAACATGAATACTGGAGTGGGCCGCCATGTCCTCCTCCAGGGGATCTTCCTGATCCAGGGACTGAACCCGGGTGTCTTACATCTCCCGCACTGGCAGGCAAGTTCTTTACCACTAGCAACACCTAGCCCAGTGAAGTTCAAAAAATGGGGGAAATAGTTTGGTTTTAGGAAAACATCTGGCAACCAATTTAACGTCAAAGTAACAAATGGAATACATGAGATAAAGGAAATAGATAACCTTCACGGTGCTGACCAATTTCCAAAGAGTGCTCTACCCGCCCACTTCCTCTGTGATCAAATAAATTACCTGAGTCATCCTTCCTGGGTTAAATTAGAGCTCTGGCACTCATCTAACTTAAGGAGGTTTTGCCCACTGCAACGTGTCATGAGTCTGTGATCAAGAACTTGAGAGAGAATAAAATACAAACATTACCTGTTAGAAAGCAGAGTTCGGGAATCAGGTGGGCCATCGGAACCTCAGAGTTGTCATTTTTCTTGTTTTTCAACAGACTAACAAGCACTGGCTGGTTCAGGTCAGATAAGGTAATATCATATTGCTACAGAATGCAAGATTAAGGAGGGAAAAGTTAATATGGAAACACAATACAACGAGCATCCTTGCTTATAAGCAACAAATGAATAGATAAGAAAATCTTCTCAATAGAAGGGAAAAAAAGTCCCCACTAATCCCCATGGTAATCTACTCATTTCTACTTCCTTCGTGGGACCTATCTCTTACATCTCAGGATCAGCTTCATGATTTTAATTATTACCTTTTATAATTCAATAGCATTTTTTCCCAATCATTTTCCTGCTCTCTTCTGAGTTTCATCCAGAGTCCTAAGCTGGATGAAATCCATAGTACCATGACCCCAGGTGCAGCACTGCCACTGGAGACTGAGGCCAACTGAACCATATACAACTAACTGGCTCTGGCACCTGTGTTCATTATGAAAATATCAAACACAAGTTGGAGGCAACGGTCATGCTGAGTCAACCTCAGATTTCTCCAAAGAGCACAACTGTCCTTACTTTCCAAGACAGTATGATGTTACAGGGAAGTCACTTTGAACTCTGACAAATGTAAATCTGGTCCACAGATATTTTATCCACTTGGATCATGACACTGGGGAAGAGGCTTACCTTTCCTTCTCTATGAAATGAGGAGAACAAAAGCCCAGAGATGTCCCATGTAAACCATTAGCACGGTGTCTGGTTTATAGTAAGTCCTCAGCAATCATTAGTTCCTTCCCCACTCCCTTTCCCTTCATAAACTTGAATTTCAACATTCTTACCTTGCTATGAGTTCATTTACCTTCCAAAGGCAAAGTTTCCATTAACACCAGTATAGCTTACTCAACACTGATGACAGAACAATTGGAATTGTAATTTACAAAATGCCTGGGGACCACATGATGCTGACATCAATAATTATAATGCAGGAAGCCAGCAGTGACGGGTTCTCTACTCAATAAAGACTTTAAGTCATTAAAATAAAAAACAATTCAGGAAACAGCAATTTAAAGTGGTGATTGCAACAATGCTATGGCTGAAAAGCTTGGAGAAGCACTGGTAGAAAGAATTTTTATACATGACTTCATTAATTCACATCTTGTGCTTGCTATATTCCAGGGATTGAAGGAAATACAAATAAAAAAGAGTCACAGTCCCTGCCTTTACACATTATCTACACATTATCTATAAAGCAAGGTAGACCAGAAGCACAAATATATATCTACACTAAGCACTTATATTTTTCCTCATTTAGTCTTTTTCTAATGGATGACTACTGTGTTTTTTTTAAATTAAACTAGAATTGATTTACAAGGTCATGTTGATGTACGGCAAAGTGATGGAGTTTTAGGTAGACATTCTTTCCAGATTCTTTTCCCTTATAGGTTATTTAGTATAGTTTTTTTATACTAAACATAAAAATATTTAGTATAGTTCCCTGTGCTATACAGTAGGTCCTTGTTGGTTACCTACTACATATATATAAATAGTAGTAGTGTATATGTTAATCCCATGTGTATATGTTTTATCCCCTGCTTCTCCTTTCATAACCATAAGTTTGTTTTCTATGTTTGTGAGTTTATTTCTCTTTGGTAAATAAGACCCTTTCCTCACTAACTCTTAACAACAGAGTGTGACTGTTGTGTGCTCTGTCCTGTCTGACTCTGCAACTCTATGGACTTCAGCCTGCCAGGCTCCTCTGTCCATGGGATTATCCAGGCAAGAATACCGGAGTGGGTTGCCATGCCCTCTCCAGAGGATCTTCCTGACCTAGGGATCGAACCTGCAACTCCTGCATTGGCAGGTGGATTTTTTTTTTACCACTTAGCCGCCTGGGAAGCTCTTAACAAGAGAACTGTGACTCAAATGCTATTATCATCTTCTTCATTGATGAGGAAACATTGTTAAGAAATTAAATAACTTCCCAAGGTCCTGTAATTGAAAATTAGCACAACCAGGACTTAACACTTAAGACTTGGGAGCCTCCGCTTGTTACACCACTTGGGGCTGGGTCCCTCACAAGGAATAGGGAGCAAGGTAGTGAAAACAATTTATGGCTGGTAAATCAAGGAAGGCTTCATGAAGGAGGCAGAATCCAAGACAGCACCTTGAAGAAAATGCAGGAGTATTAGAAGTTCTGGGAACAGCTCAAGCAAAACTGGGACACAGTTTAAGAAGAGGGTATTCTACTATTTACCTGGAGCATGGTTAAGAATTTACCCACTATGTTGTATAATCAGGTGGACTTTACTGTCTCCCATGCCCAATTTTCTTAGCATTTGGCAATAGTTTTCATGATAAGATAAAATAGAGAAGTATAAAGGTCAATATCAAGATGTCTTCCAGTAAAATTACAGGCTATAAAATCAATACACAGACATCACTTGTATTCCTATACACTGGCAATGAAAAACCAGAAAGAGACATTAAGGAAACAATCCCATTCACTGCTGCAACAACAACAACAACAAAAATACCCATGAATAAACGGACCTAAGGAGACGAAAGACCTGTGTGCAGAAAACTATAAGACACTGATGAAAGAAACCAAACACAACACAAACAGATGGAGAGATATACCATGCTTTTGGACTGGAAGAATCAGTATTGTGCAAATGACCATACAACCCAAGGTAATCTATAGGTTCAATGCAATCCCTATGAAACTACCAATGGCATTTTTCACAGAACTAGAACAAAGAATTTCATAGTTTGTATGGAAACACAAAAGACCCTAAGTAGCCAAAGTGATCTTGAGAAAGAAAAATGGAGCTGGAGGAATCAACCTTTCTGACTTCAGATTATATGCAAAGCTACAGTCATCAAGACAGTACGGTACAGGCACAGAAACAGAAATACAGACCAGTGAAACAAGGTAGAAGGCCCAGAGATAAACCTCTGCACTTATGGGTACCTCATCTTTGACAAAGGCAAGAATATATCATGGAGAAAAGACAGCCTCTTCAATAAGTGGTGCTGGGAAAGCTGGAAAGCTACATGTAAAAGAATGAAACTAACTTCCTAACACTGTATACAAAAATAAACTCAAAATGGATTAAAGACTTAACTGTAAAGCCAGAAAACTCTTGGAGGAAAATATAGGCAGTACACTCTTTGACATACATCACAACAAGATCCTCTTTGACCCACCTCCTAGAGTAATGGAAATAAAAACAAACAAATAGGACCTAATTAAACTTACAAACCTTTGCACAGCAAAGAAATCAATAAACAAGATTAAAAGACAACCCTTAGAATGGGAGAAATACCTGCAAATGATTCAACTGACAAAGGCATAATCTCCAAAATATACAAGCAGCTCACACAGCTCTACATCAAGAAAACAAACAGCCCGGTCCAAAATGAGCAGAAGACCTAAACAGACATTTCTCCAAAGAATACATACAGATGGCAAATAAACACATAAGACGATGCTCAGCATCACTCATTATTAGAGAAATGCAAATCAAAATTACAATGAGGTATGACCTCACACCAGTCAGAATGGTCATCAAAAAATCTACAAACAAATGCTGGCAAAAACCAATACAACAAAAAGTTAAAAAACAAAAAATAGTAGAAAAAATTAAAACATTATGGCTGAAGTGAAAAAAAGGATGTCTTCCACTTTGAGAGTAGACTATATAATAATTTATCCTTCCTTTCCTGGGACAAAGAGGAAAGCATTCTAGAAACTGGTGCCATTTTCTTTCTTTTTCTCCCTAATTACAATAGATATGAAGGGAATCACAACTCATTACAAAGAAAGTGAGTGGGATTTTTATCATGATTCCCTTTTCAGAATGTCGCAGGTCCTCAAACACATTAAAGAAAAATGAATTTAACCATGCAGGAAAAATCCCAAACATTTAACAAATTCTGTGTTTAATAAACACTAATGGAGAACATGTTTTTGCACAAAATGCTTTGCCAAATGCCCAAAGTCTTATGTGTTCTGTAAGGACAACTGAATGAGGCGGAGAGGGAGAAGAAGAAGAATACAAAATGATTTCCTGAGATGCAAAATTCCCAAGGAGAGACAGGCATGGGAAAGACAATGAATTCAGTTTGAATTTTGTTCGTTTGAGATGCCTGCAGGATATTCATGCAAATGCAGCCTGAAAATGGAGACGAGGATGTAATTTAGGAAGGAGGGCAAGACAAAAATATATTAGAAGTGATCTCAGAATATGAAGAAAAGATCCTCTGCAAAGGGGCTGTGGTGAGTTATAGCATTTCATGTTTGGGGGAAGTGAAGGGGGAGAATGTTGAATGAGGCTGATAAAGAACCACCTGAAGCCCAGGGGAAAACCACCAGGGATATGCCGAGGGGCCAAAGAAGAGGAGGTCAGCCCACCAAGAGCGGTCACTAGCATCCAGAGCCACTAGCGTCCAAAAGCCCCTTAGAATAAGCACAGTAGCTGACTTTGACCTTGGAGAGTTAGTTCCATGGCAGCAGAACCAGATACCAGACAGCTGAGGCTTCCTGGAGGAAGAACAGAAGAGGTGCTTGGAGCTCGTTTAGACAACCTTCTAAAGAAACTAGCTAAGGAAGAAAAGGAGATCACTCTTCTTGAAGGTACAGAAAGGTCAACACATTTGCTTTCTCTTTTTGTTTGTAAAACAGTGGTGAGATTTTGGAAACAGAAATATGACTGAATATGAAATAAAGAGAAGGCGCCTCTGAAAGGAACTGAAGTTGGACAGTAGGGATGGGGAAATTGTCATCACTGTGAACCCAGCTCCCAGAGTCAACAGGAGATTTCATCAGTAAATGTTTGAGCATCTACTAGATTCCCTGAGTGTCCAGAAATCAAGAGCTCAAAGTTGAAGAGGGAGAGTCAGACCATTCATAACCTGCCTGTGATAACTGCAAGAAGTTAAGTACAGACAGGGGACCCGGGGGAAAAAATCCTAGGGCTCCCTTGACAGCTAGGGGAATTTCCCTGGCAGTCCAGTGGTTAAGACTTCGCCTGCCAAAGCAGGGAGTGCAGGTTGGATCCCTGGTCAGAGAGGTAAGATCCCACATGCTTTAGAGCCAAAAACTCAAAACACAGAACAGAAGTGATAGTGTAACGAATTCAATAAAGACTTTAAAAATGGTCCACATCAAAATAAAAAAAAAATCTTATTAAAAAAAGAGTTGACTGCTGAGCTGAGGACCGAAGGGTGTTCAGTAAGTGGCCGATGGTGAATGGGTGTCAAGGAAGAGGAGAGTAGGGTGTGAAAACATGCACGGGGAGTGGAGGACTTGAGGAACTATGAACCGTGAGCACAGCGGAACCTTCCAAGGGAACAGGATGGAGGAGTCAGACCACAGCCCTTCCCCGAGCTAAGCAGGAGGGAGATGAGGTGGAAAGGAGAAACAAGCGCTACCTGCTTGTAGTAATCCACGTAGGTGATCTCAGTGCCGTCCCGCTTCCGGAAGGTGTGCGTGGGTTTCACCGACCAGTCGATGTCATCAATGCGGTAGGTTTTGTTATTGTATCTGGTAAATGCAAGAAATCTTTTCAGTTCTTTTCTGAAATGCTACAAGGTAAGTGGTTAGTTCACTACACTTTAATTCACAGTATTATCCTCCAGAATTTCAGATATTATGAAAGACAATAACTCAAGAATAGTCACTTTAAAAACAAAGATAGCTCTTACCCAAGAAGAGCGTTGATGAACTCTTCCATTCATGGGAGGACCCCTGTATTGCAACAAAACCAAAGGAATAATCGCTGGCCCACCATCTGCTTTTCTCACTGAGAAACACTGTGTGTGTGTGTGTGTGTGTGTGCGTGCACACACACGTCTGTGTGTGCACACACATGCACACGTGCACTCAGTCCTGACTCTTTGTGACCCCATGAACTGCAGCCCACCAGGCTCCTCAGTCCATGAGATTTTCCAGGCAAGACTACTGGAGTGGGTTGCCATTTCCTTCTACAGGGGATCTTCTCAACCCAGGGACCGAACTGGCATCTCCTGTATCTCTTACGTTGGCAGGCAGGTTTTTTACCAGCTGAGCCACTGAGGCATGCCCGGGAAACACTGCAGCTTCAGGTAAATCATGCTTAAATGTTCAAAGGCTGAAGTTTGGCTCCAAACCTTCCTGTTGGCTTCTGTTTTCACTTAGAATTTTTGACCTCCCAGCTAGTCTTTCTGATAAAAAAAAAAAAAAGCATCCTAAGGAGGCTGATGAACCATGCCATTCTGGCAGCTTGCTTCATCTTCCATCTAAGGCTGGCCCTGGGCAAAACTGCAAAGCAGGTCAGCTAAGATCTTTCTAAGCTCTTTCTCCCCTCCATCAGGTACCATGTGGCCTGGAACACCCTCTCATGTCAACCCAGCCGTGGGACAGAAACCTCCTTGTCACTTTTCTCCTGGGCTCTCACTACTTTGCAAATGACTTGGAAATAATGTGATAAGTTAATTCATGGAGCTCATGACAAGAGGATAAAGGGGCAGTGTGGAATTCAACCAGTGCCACATCTCTGCTCCACAACCCAGAAAAACAACTTCAAGTGGAAATTCCAACCTAGACTAGGAGAAGGCGAGTGGGTCTTCTGTAAATGGTGTCCATGGACTGGCAGCCGTGTAGAGTGGACTTCTGTTTCTCAGGACGTCACCTAACTGTCCACACTTCATTCAGTTCAGTATGCACTGAGGGCAAATTACACACAGACACAGCCAGAGGCCTGCAAGTCCTCAGCCATAAGGACCTCATAACTTCACAGTGAAGATGAGACGCGAACCTGATGCTCTGTCTTGTTGCGACTGAACCAAAGCTGGGTCGGCTTGCCCAGCACAGTAAAGCCAGCCTCCCGACAGCAGGCTGTGGTGAAGCAAAGAGCATCAGGTACTGCTATGTGGGTACTTCAGAGAGGAGCTAAAGCAGAGGGTGCGGGGCAGGGGTCTGCCCGGGGAGGCCCCACAGAGTCCTGCTCAGTTACACTGTGATGTAATAAAAAGAAATAAAAGGGCTCTAAAGAGGTGACGATAAGCACTGGGCTTCCGGAGCAGCATAGAGGACAGAAGTGAATAATTCCAACTGAATGGACTTTGTGGGAGCAGAAATCTAAAAGGCAGAAACAGAAATAGAGGCGGGGGACCCAGGCTGAGGGGCTGGAGCAGTTTTTGCAGACCACAGTGGGTAGGGGAGGGTATGGGAGGAGCCCGGAGCTCTCCCTCTTCCTACGTGGCATACATAAGGCAATCTCTAGAGGAAAGTCTATTTAAAGGCAGGCTTTTACCTTGTCAGGACAATAAGCCCAATCAGCTGTTTCTCACACGTCTCGGAAAAGCAGGATACGCTTGTTTTGTGGCAGAGATCCGTCATGAACTCCAGAACTGTCTCATTCCGGAGGATTTTGTAACTCACATCAGCACTCAACAGGAGTTTGCTTTCAAAATGTGATACAGAAATGGCGAACCCAGGCCAAAGAGACAATCTTCAAAAAAATAAAAATGTTTAATAAATAAATATTTTTAAAAATAAATGTTTTAAATGTTATATCAGAAGAACAATACACATTTCAAAATGGTGACTTTATACTCTAATTCTCTCAATTCTATGAAACAATTTTTCTTTAAATCTGATTTCTTTCAGCGGCTGACTTAACACTTTAGCTATTTCCAGCTGGAGTGTCTTTAAACATATGAAGTGAAGTGAAATGAAAGTCGCTCAGTCATGTCTGACTCTTTGCAACCCCATGTGGAATTCTCCAGGCCAGAATACTGGAGTGGGTAGCTTATCCCTTCTCCAAGGGATCTTCCCAACCCAGGGATCAAACCCAGGTCTCCCGCATTGCAGGTGGATTCTTTACCAGCTGAGACACAAGGGAAGCAAATAAGGGGAAATTTTAAACACATATTTAGGATAAAATACATTTCTATAGAGCTTCGTTTCTTAACCTTGGCACTACTGACATTTGGACTGGATAATTCTTTGCTAAGGGCTGTTCTGGGCACTGCAGAGTGTGTGTGTGTGTGTGTGTGTGTGTGTGGTGTGGTGTGGTGTGGTGTGGTGTGGTGTGGTGTGGTGTGGTGTGGTGTGCTCAGTCATGTTCGACTCTGTGACCCCATGGACTCTAGCTCACCAGGCTCCTCTGTCCATGGGATTCTCCAGGCAAGAATACTAGAGTGGGTTGCCATTTCCTCCCCGAGAGGATCTTCCCGACCTAGGATCCCTTGGTTTGATCCAAACTTGCATCTCGATCCAAACCTTCATCTCTTTCGTCTCCTACTTCACAGGCAGATTCTTTACCACTGAGCAACCGGGGAAACCCGGGCATTGCAGAATGTGCAGCATACCCCTGGCCTCTACCCACTGGAGGCCAGCAGCAACTCCCACGCTGTGACAACCAAAAATACCTCCCGACATTTTCAAATGTCCCCTGGGGAGCAGACTCGCCCCTGGCTGAGAACACAACTGTAAGACTGAAGTGTTTATGGAGGGATCTGTCCCAGTAGGCAAACATCTAGGTTCAGAAACGCACAATGACTCAGTGGTGAAGACAGTAACGAGATTTCACAACGAGACAGAAATAATCTAAGTGATGTCACATGCAGACACCCAAGAGAAACTGTAGCAATGGCTACATCTCCTTTCCACATTTATGAATATCACAGTCTGAAGTCTTGAACTAGAAAAAGTTACAGGAACTGGCAAGAAAGAACAATTTTTTTAAAGAAATCGTTTCAGTTGATATTCTTGTGGACTTCATTGACTGTGAAACTAATGCAAGAGTACTGGAGTAAGTAACCATTCCCTTCTCCGGGGGATATTCCCAACCCAGGGATCAAACCCCAGTCTCCTGCATTGGAGGCAGATTCTTTACCATCTGAACCACTGGGGAAGCCCCAAACACCAGCTCAGGACCAGCACATGCTGAAAGAGGCACCAGCACTGAGAGAGGCTGGGATCTGGGGCCTCTTGCCACAATACTGGCACATGGACAAACATCTCCTCAAGCAACAAAATGCAGAGAAACTATAAAGGACTAAAAGTAACTGGATGCGTGCACAGTTGAGGCAAATTATGGACAACAAGATACAAAAAAGAAAAAAATATACCAAAAAGCCAACTGCCACTTCTGAAGAGCTGGGAGCAAAAGCAGGGTACTGTGCATGCCTGCTACACTCAACACCACAGAAGGGATGGGCAAACCAACTAAGCCAACCCTCTGGCCTGACCTCTGGACACATCCCTACCTTCACCCCACATAAGCAACCAGCTGCCCCTCTCAGTGAGTAAGCGGGCAAGGGAACCTATTACTTGTTCTTGTTCCTCCCTGTTGCAGCAGGGTCCCTGATAAAGCCCCGCTTGAATTTCTTGTCTGGTCTCAGCAACTTCTATTGATTAAGGAGACGAAGAACCCTGGTTGGCAACAGCACCAACGCCAGCTTGTCACAACACTGGAGCCACGAGAATTTCTAATTCAGGTGGAGATATAAGTGACAGGGTGAATGATCAGGTGCTTTATACAGAACAGTCTGACCCACTGAACCAGCACACAGAAACCCTGCCCTTTTCTTCCACCCAGAAGAAACCAAACACCCTGCATCCATTTTCTATCTTTTATGTACAGATCTTCCTCAACTGACAACGGGTTTTTATGTTCACAAACCCATCATAAGTTGAAACAGCCTCAGTCAAAAATGCATTTAATACACCCAACCTTTTCTTCAGTAACCTACTGAACATCATCAGGGCATCTCCAACCTGGTGTGCTAAGAACACTTACATTAGCCAAAAGACCCTGACGCTGGGAAAGATCGAGGGCAGGAGGAGAAGGGGACGACCGAGGATGAGCTGGTTGGATGGCATCACCGACTCGATGGACATGGGTTTGGGCGGACTCCGGGAGTTGTGATGGACAGGGAGGCCTGGCGTGCTGCGATTCATGGGGGTCGCAAAGAGTCAGACATGACTGAGTGACTGAACTGAACTGGACAAAATTATCTAACACAAGGCCTATTTTACAATCAGGTGCTGAGTATCTTGTGTCATTTACTGAATACTGTACCGAAAGTGAAAAACAGAATGGTTGTATGGGTTCAGAAAGGTTGTGAGTGTATCAGTCATTTACCTTCGTGGCTGCCTGGGTGCTGTGGCTGTGGCAGCCAATCATGATCACCAGATAGTATCACACTCCGTATCGCTAGCCCGGGAAAAGGTCAGAATCCACAATTCCAAGTGTGGTTTCTGCTGACGGTGTATAGCTTTCACATCATCGTAAAGTCAAAATGCCATTAAGTCTAAACCCTAAGTCAGGGGGCATCTGTGTTTCTCCCTTTGGGTCACTGGTTGCCTCTGTTTTTGGCTCAACCACATGTTTTGGAAAGCTGAGTAACAACCAGTTCAAGACCACCTTTGCTGCAGTCTCTACTTCCTAGTTTAGGATAGAGATTCTGCAAGTGTTCCTAATGGGTCTATCATTCACTAGGGCAGCTTAGTTGGCTTGGGTATCTGACATCTTCTTACCCATCATGATTTCCTACCTACCACCCTGGCTGTGTTAATGTTCTGTCAGCCAGAAAACAGAGCCCCAGTTATGAGGTGTAACATAATAGAGTTTATTCTGCTCTCATTATTACTTGTCACACACAGGAAGCTCAGTTTCTGAATTCTAGGATTTGTGATAATGATCTAGCACACTAGTATAAGAAAACAGACTGCTACCTTTTGACATTCACCATTCTATTAAAAAACTTGAAAATTAAAAAAATCCATTACCTTTTTCACCACAGAGTCTCTCATAGGAGGCATAATGGTATAATATTGCATCATAAATGATACTGCTCACATTATAACAATTTCAGAGTAGCAGAAAATATAAATAAACCTACTTGTGCTGGGGAATTTCCACTGGCTCAGAAGGCTTATAGAAGTTCCGTCCAATTTGGTACATGGACAACTTTTTTAAGATCCTGAAAGTATACATATTTAAAATCTGTGTTAAACATCTGTCTATAACAGTAAACTTCTAAGTTTGTACCCATGCTGAAATAAAAACTACTAGAAAAGTCCAGAACTCTTATTGTTATAATGCTGAAAGTTTAGCTACAGCATATACATGTGAGTGTATATACAAGAACTATCACTCCATATTGGGAATGACACAATTGAAAATACTTCTATTCTTCTGGGTTTAACTATAAAAGGAGGTGGTCCCCGAGCAGACATGACTGTGACTGTAACATTCTGGCTGGGGAGGCTGAGGTGAGAAAAGCCACGTCCACAGGGTTTTCTGGCCTCGTTCTTATTTTGAAATGAGGAGGCCATTTCCTTCCTTTTTTCTTTCTTTCTTTTTGCATAGTTAATTTACAATGTTATATTGGTTTTAGTGTACAACAAAGTGATTCAGTTCTTTTTAACGGCTGAGTAATATTCCATGGTGTATATGTACCACAGCTTCTTTATCCATTCATCTGCTGATGGGCATCTAGGTTGCTTCCATGTCCTGGCTATTATAAACAGTGCTGCTATGAACATTGGGGTGCACGTGTCTCTTTCAGATCTGGTTTCCTTTGAATCAGTCCTAATGAGATGGATGAAACTGGAGCCCCTTATACAGAGTGAAGTAAGCCAGAAAGATAAAGAACATTACAGCATACTAACACATATATATGGAATTTAGAAAGATGGTAACGATAACCCTATATGCAAAACAGAAAAAGAGACACAGAAATACAGAACAGACTTTTGAACTTTGTGGGAGAATGTGAGGGTGGGATATTTCAAAAGAACAGCATGTATACTATCTATGGTGAAACAGATCACCAGCCCAGGTGGGATGCATGAGACAAGTGCTCGGGCCTGGTGCACTGGGAAGACCCAGAGGAATCGGTTGGAGAGGGAGGTGGGAGGGGGGATCGGGATGGGGAATACGTGTAAATCTATGGCTGATTCATGTCAATGGATGACAAAACCCACTGAAATGTTGTGAAGTAATTAGCCTCCAACTAATAAAAAAAAAAAAAAGAAAAAAAGTGATTCAGTTCTATGTGTACATTCTTTTTTGGATACTTTCCCCTTATAGGTTATTACAAGATACTGAATATGGTTCCCTGTGCTATTCAGTAGGTCCTAGTTGCTTATTTTATATATGGTATTGTGTATATGTTAATCCCAAATTCCTAATTTACCTCTAACTCCCCATCCCCTTGGCTAACGATAAGGTTATTTTCTGTCTGTGAGCCTATTTCTGTTTTGTAAATAAGTTCATTGATATCATTTCTTAAAATTCTACATACAAGTGATATCATATGATATTTGTCTTTCTCTGGCTTACTTCAATGAGTATGGTCATCTCTAGGTCCATCCATATTGCTGCAAATGGCATTATTTCATTCTTTTTAAGACTGAATAGTATTCCATTGCATATATGTACCACATCTTCTTTATCCATTCCTCTGTTGATGGACATTTAAGTTGCTTCCATGGCTTGGCTATTGTACATAGTGCTGCTATGAACACTGAGGTGCACGTATCTTTTGGAATTAGAGTTCTTACTAGGTATATACCAGGAGTTAATCTTACAGTAGTTCTATTTTTAGTTTTTTTAAGGAAACTTCATACTGTTCTCTATAGTATCTGCACCAATTTACATTCCGAGGAGTTTGTTTTTAATGAGTCTGTTCAGTGTCCTCACTGCTACCAAATGACAAGGCTGCCTCTTTAGCAACTAACTCTGGCTGCTTTTGGAATGTGACACATGACTGGTCTGAAGCTGCCCTGTGCACTGTGGAAACGGAAGAGTTGCAAGTCTGAAAACAGAGATTCCAACTGTGTGCTTTTTGGCTACCCAAAGTCATCTGAGCCTCAGTCTCCTTATCTGTAAAATGGGGAGTTTAATCATACCTGCCTCATGGAAACTGAGTAAAGATCAAGGAAACTCTGGCACCAGAGAAAGAGCTCTGTCACTGCAAAGCACCTTCCAAATGTCAGCTGACTTAAAACAGTCAGGGGGGCACATGCAAAAATGGATTCTGAAGAGTGTTTTTTACAGCCCTGAGCTGAGGCCCAGATAAAATCGGAAGACACTTGCCTAGTCTTCTGACCAGAATTAGGAATCAATGTATCTGTGTGATGGAAATTCCTCTATGTGTCCTACTCAGTAAATCCAAGCTCCTCTCATCCTGTCCAGAACAAAAGGCTAAAATCTTAGGTTTTTAACACATCACCCTAGTGATCCACACCAACAGCATGGAAAACAGGAGTTCTCAAGCTTCTGAGCTCCCATCTGGGAAGCTTGCCAAAAATGTGGATTTTTCAGGCCCCACCCACAAAATTCTGTTCACTAGGTCCAGTGAGGGGCTAGGGAACCTGCATTTTGTCAAGCTGCCTCTAAGACCCAAGCTGACACTGAAGCAAGCGATCCTCAGAGCAGTCTGAAGAACACTGAAAAGTTCAGTGACAACCTTCCTCTCCCCAGGGGACAAGCGGGGGAAGGAAGGGGTCTGAAAGCACCGAACGCAGAGGGTGATGACCTTTCATACCTAAGGCAAATCAGCCAGGAGAAAAGCCACTCCCTCAGTTTATTGACCCAATTTTCAAGTCTGGGGATGGAGGCTGGGAGTGGGTTCAGGAAAAGGGCAAAGGCACTTGCCCTGGCCCCTGAGTCATTCTCAACGCAGGTGATACTGAATCGTGACCGAGGTGCCAGGTCAAGGCTGTGATGGGCTGTGGTGCGCACTTCTGCGCAAGTACACGGAAGTACACAGAAAACTGCCCTCAAGATGACACTGCTGCTGGCACACCACCTGCAAAATTGTCAGTACTTTTGATACCCAGGCTCTATGCGGAGAGGCATCACCGGCCTAAACTAAATTCACACTTAAGGCACTTTACTTTTTGAAGATGATATTGAAGACCTGGATGCACACAGGAGAACTTGCCGGCAGCTCTCTCGTCAGAGTGATAGTCATCTTTACAGTCTTGCCTCTTTGGGTTTCACTTGACAACTCCGTGACCTGGAAAAAGAAGTACTTAAAACAGACTCTATAGCTTATCCTCCAGTGCACAGAATGTGGCTATGCTAAAGCTGTCAAAGCTTCACAGGCTCTAACGAAAACAAAGCTGCAGCTGTTAGTGATGTGAGTGATAATCTAATCATCGGGTTACGTTTGGAAGGTTTTTTTCCCCTCTGTATTTTGCTAATCCCAGAAAAGCAACACATCTCTCCACTCTCAAATTTCTTAACAGAGAGTCAAAACCAGACTCAGGGTTCAAAGATTCAATCCAAAGAGAATTCAGGAGCAGGGCTCTTGACCTTTTAGGGGAATGGGGAGGTATAGGAAAGCAGGTCACAACCTACTTTGAGAGTCTGATGAAAGTTACAGACATTCTCCCAAGAAAATGTCATGTATTTGAATACCACAACAAGGTATATAATGTACCCATTTACAGGATTTCATGGATACCCAAAAACCTATTAATAAAGTGTCCTGCCCATCTTGGGGATTCCCCCATGACTCAGCAGAAAGGAATCTGCCTGCAGTGCAGGAGATGCAGGAGACACGGGTCCGATCTCTGGGTCAAGAAGATCCCCTGGAGTAGGTAATGGCAACCCACTCCAGTATTCTTACCGGAGAACACAATGGAGAGAAGAACCTGGAAGGCTATGGTCCATGGGGTCACATAGAGTTGGACACAACTGAGGACGCATGCACATTGCACGTTGCCCACCTTGAGTTCATGGATTTCAGAAAGAAGCCTCTCAAAAGTTTATTTAAAAAAACAAACAAACAATAGAGGGGCAGAAGAGAAGAAAAAAGGAAAGGATAGGGAACAGACCATAGGGAAAGTAAATGTGGAAAGAGAGAGAAGAAAATGGTGACAGTTTAGACAGGAAATCTGATTTCATTTTTAAAAGGCCTGGAGAAAGCCCTAGGGATCTTATAATCTGGAACCACATGCTAACAGTATAGTGAATGCATGAATAGGTCTTTATACCAGGTGCCTAACTAAATGTAAAGCTCCTTAGACCAAGCAAGGCTCAGTACAGATTTTTTGGAATAAAAGAATGAATAGATCAGCCGGTAAGAATCAATGGTCAAGGATTTTTCAGAAGGGTGAGGAATTAGAAGAGGTCAGTTCATTCGCAGGCATTTATGTATTTTCTATTGTGAAAGTGTAGTTTTAACGACTTTCGGCCTGAACCAAGAATGTAGGGCAGGGACTGAAACAAAGAGAAATGCAATGCATCCTTTCACAAGTGATGAAATATTTCACTGAAGTATTTCTTGCCTCAGGTATAACTGTACAAAAGTCTGGGACTTCCCTGGTGGTCCAGTGATTAAGAATCTGCCTGTATGTAGGACAAGATGATCTTTAATGATAGTAATACCCTTGAAATATGTCATTTAAGTATGAGAGACTATACTAGCATGCTATCAACATCTGGTCATAGGACAAAATATTGAGGGACCAATAAGGACTTAGGATGAATAAAAATGTTTCTAAATTTACAGATCCAGATCTTACATGTTCTTAAATCTAATCACATGATATAATTTTAAAATCCCATATTTAGATGAAATAAACACTCAGGTTGCTCCTATAAATCTTAGAATTTCATAAAAGGATAAAAAGGCTCCAAGAGTGTTCAGAAAAGCACTTCTTAAGGAGATTCACAAAGGTTCACAGGGAATCTAGAAATTTATATTTATGCTCTTGCTGTCATCCTGTTCAAGATGAGGAACTAAAATGATTACACTTTCCAAGGGACAGAAGCATCAAGTTTTAATTCAATACTCTGCTTTAGTTTTCCATACAGAAACTGGTTCTTTTTCTTTGCAATAATTTTAATATTGCCTTAGAACAAAGCATATGATAAAAACCTCAATATTGATATTTTGATTTTAGGACTAAAAATGAGAAGGTGTAAAAAATGGATATGAATCATGCAATTGCCATATCCAAAGGTCATAACCGTTCAAAAATATCCTTAAGACTGACACATGCATCTGCCTCAGTTGCTTCAGTCATGTCCAATCCATTGTGACTCTATGGACTATAGCCTGTCAGGCTCCCCTGTCCATGGGGTTCTCTAGGCAAGAATACTGGAGTGGGTCATCATTCCCTTCTCCAGGGGATCTTCCCAACATAAGGATGGAACCTACATCTCCTGCATTGTAGGCAGATTCTTTTCTGCTGAGCTACCAGGGAAGATTGATATCAGTTCAGTTCAGTTGCTCAGTCTCATCTCACTCTTTGCGACCCCACGGACTGCAGCAGGCCAGGCCTCCCTGTCCATCACCAACTCCTGGAGCGTGCTCAAATTCATGCCCACTGAGTCGGTGATGCCATCCAACCATCTCATTCTCTGCCATCCCCTTCTCCTCCTGCCTTCAATCTTTCCCAGAATCAGGGTCTTTTCCAATGAGTTAGTTCTTTGCATCGAGTAGCCAAAGTATTGCAGTTTCAGCTTCAGCATCAGCCCTTCCAATGAACACCCAGGACTGATCTCCTTTAGGATGGACTGGTTGGATCTCCTTGCAGTCCAAGGGACTCTCCAGAGTCTTCTCCAGCACCACAGTTCAAAAGCATCAATTTTTCGGAGCTCAGCTTTCTTCACCGTCCAACTCTCACATCCATACATGACCACTGGAAAAACCATAGCCTTGACCAGATGGACCTTTGTGGGCAAAGTAATGTCTCTGCTTTTCAATATGCTGTCTAAGTTGGTGATAGCTTTTCCTCCAAGGAGCAAGACTGAAATAAGTAACTCCTATTTCATATGATGGAACAAGTCATGAAAAATGACAGTTTTAGAATCAGGATTGATGTAAAGTTCTTTGGACAGATGGACACAATGCACAGGAGCAAAAAAAAAAAAGGAAATTTAAAGGTCTGAGGCCACAGGTTAAATGCTGTTTCTTAAAATTCTTGCCTATTTGGAGAAATGTTTAAAAAGGATTCCTCTCTCAAGGACACTTTGCCTTAGAAAAAACTGTCAAAAAAGCAGTATTTGTATTACAGCTCTTCTTTCTGAAATGCCAGACCAGCAGCTTCCTAATTAGGAAATCAATTACTGATGAGGTCTTAATTAAGAAGTCTTTTGCTCTCGGGCATGGGAATAGGAAAGAGAAAAGGAGTGAGTAACACACTTATCCCAACTGTCATGAAAATCAGCTAACCTCTAAAATCTATATGGGGGCGTATAAATATATGCATATGTGTGTGTTCAAAAATGAACCATACTTTACCTTTTCTTCTAGCTTTTGTGAGAGAAAAAGGATGACACCATCGAATGCTTTTGCTTTGTTGGAGAGTTCCCTGTGACTATAAAGCAGAGCAATTCTCAGCCTTCTAGATTCTATATCCGGACTATATGTCACATGATACTGGTATAGCTGCCAGTCCTGGGGCAAGTCTAAATTAAAGAGATTTGTGACCAGTTTCACAGGTATTCCACTGGAACCTGAAGAAAACAAATAAAAAATATTTTTTAATGAAAAAAATACATTATGTTCATATTAATCACAGCATTCAAAAATTCATTTGCATATGCTAATTGTTGCTGGAAAGCAAGAACTTTTGTTCAGCGACACAAAGTAAGCTCAAGTAACCGGCAGCCTAATAACCTTACATGCACGCACGCACTCTAAGTCACTTCAGTCGTGTCTGACTCTTTGGGATCTTATGGACTGTAGCCCACCAGGCTCCTCTGTCCATGGGATTCTCCAGGCAAGAATACTGGAGTGGGTTGCCATGCCCTCCTCCAGGGGATCTTCCCACCTCAGGGATCGAACCCATGTCTTATGTCCCCTGCATCAGCAGGCAGATTCTTTACCACTAGCACCACCTGGGAAGCAGAGTCCTACAAACAAAAGGATCACAATGGCAAAGCAGGCCTCATAAGAACCTAACAGAAGGAACTGACCTTTGGGAGAAGGACCTTTGGGGAGAAGAGAAACATCTGAATTCAACTATCCTACGTCGGGAGCCGCCAGGATGCGCCCAGTCCGTGACAAGGTCATGGGACAAGAGAGGAACCTGCAAGGCAGCTCTTCCTCACATGGGGCTGCCCCGGGGGCCCAATATGTCCCCTTGGGAGCCGCCGGGACGAGAAAGGAATCTGCAAGGCAGCTCTTCCCCTCGAAGTTGTCCCAGGGGCCTGGTATGTCCCTTTCTTCTTTCTGTCTTACTGTTCTTGGGCTTTCTATTAATTTTTGGAAATATAATATATAGTAATAAGGCCTCCCTGGAAAAGTCCAAGCCTTTTTGGAAATGCTCATGATTGCTCTGGCTCAGGACACGACCATAAACATCAAGTCAGAAAAGAAAAGGCCACAGGTACAGTTTGGCTGCTTGCTTAAACGATGATAATGTTCTAGAATAGAAAAGAGTAGAGGCATTTAGATTTAGAAGTTGATATACTGCTTCAGTTTAGTTGCTCCTTGGTTGAGAGAGTTTTCATTATTGCTATTTCCTTGCTGCTATTTGTCCATTGTTTCCCTTTCTTTAAACAACATGGGATATTATGGGTATTTTTGTAGAGTTAGGAAATGGGGTACATAGGATTTTAATAGAAGATTTATATTAACCAGCTTCACTGCCATTATCTCACTATTAATAGAGGCGTTTTGCTGCTTTAGAGGTGTTTTTGCTGTTTAATAGTTAATCATTGTAAATTGAGATTTTGTGGTTTCAGGTAAAGAAAAATATCAAGGTTTTTCTCATGGTACTATTCTCAGAAATGTCAAACATGTTACTGTGACCCTTCCCATGTATTGTTTTATTGTCCAAAGAATTTACATTATACCTGAGATTTTAGAACATTGTTTTGTTAGAATGAAAATGTTAGGCCATTGAGGCAAGAAGACTATGTACAGGACATTTAAGAAAAAACCCTGTAATCGGAAATGTTCTAGAAGAATACACAGGGGAAAAACATGAGAAATAAAAATATTGACAGGAGCACGAAACCAACATCTGATGTAATATGTGGTGACTTAAGGGGGAGGTAACGTTCATTCTATAAAAACTGAGCTATCCTAAAACTAAAAAAAAGCTACCTCTTCTATGCAACCTTCTGTGTGTGTCTGTCTTCTTCACCGATGCCACTCATTCCTTGGATGTTCCTGGACCCGCTGGGGCTGGACCCCAACAATCCTAGAACTTCTTCCAAAGACTGCCTTCCAGCTGATTCTGTGCAACTCAAATCATTCAAGTGATAATTCTGTAACTGAGCAAGACCCCATGGAGCCTTCCTGAGACAGACCCCTCTCCCATATCGTCTACTTTCGCGCCTCTCTAAGTACCCAGATAATAGTACCTAGTGCACATTTCCTGGATTGTTTCACAGATGCTAAAACCCCCACCCAATGAAAGAAGTTAACTACTTGACAACCATAGCTGTCTTGATCAACCAAGCTACTTCGTCACGTAGCTTCTAGAACTACTGGCACCTAAGAATTAATAGGGTTTCCCAGGTGGCTCAGTGGTATACAATCCACCTGTCAATGTAGGGGACCTGAGTCCAATCCCTGGGTCGCAAAGATCCCCTGGAGAAGGAAATGTCAACTTGCTCCAGAATTCTTGCCCGGGAAAGCCCATGGACAGAGGAGCCTGGCTGGCTATAGTCCATGGGGTTGCAAAGAGTCAGACATGACTGAACATCTGGGCACACACACACATCAGGAAGTTTGGGCTTTCTGAGCACGAGCTGTCCTAGACTCCTTGTACAGGGCCTCCTAGTAAACACTGCACTCCCCCTAACCACAGCCTGGCGTGTCAGGAGACTGACCACTGTGCATGGGTGAGGGGACCCGTTTGGTTTGACAAGTTTCAGATGCTGCTCTGAAATTATAGGGCTTCCCTATAAAGAATCTGGTAAAGAATCTGCTGCAATGCAGGACCTGGGTTGGGAAGACTCCCTGGAGAATGGAAAGGCTGACCACTCCAGTATTCTGACCTGGAGAGTTCAATGGACTGTACAGCCAATGCATCCTTATACAGTGCCTCACAATAATTTCCTTCACCACAATTTCCTTCACCACAACACGGTATGTCAGTAACACGGTATGTCAGTAGATTGACTTTACTGTGTGCGGGTGAGGGGACCTGTTTGGTTTGATAAGAGCTTCAGATGCTGCTCCGAAATTATGGTGCTCTCAGACTATAATGAAACTCTCCAGTTTTTACCATGAATATAGCCGCCACCCCACCCCCACCATTCTTTCGGAAATTCAGATAATCAAAAGTTCATCATATTTCAGAAAATGTTGAAACACTACAGTCAGTGGTTAGATGGCTCTGTAAGCCCCAGAGAAGGGGCAGAAGAAGAAATTTCACATCTTCCCTGTGTGAGAACAGACAGGACTCTGGGCTTCTGTTTTTTGCAGGCACAGGAAGGCCCTGTGAGCTTCCCGGAACTCCAGGCCCTACAGAACTTTTATTCACCTTTTCAAAGTCTACAGGACAGGGACTTCCCTGGGTCAGTGGCTAAGATTCCAGGCTCCCAGTGCAGGGTATCTGGGTTCCATCCCCGGTCAGGGGACCAGATCCCACACACTGCAACCAAGAGTTTGCAGGCCACAACCAAAGATCCTAAATGCAGCAAGACATTCAGGACACCCTGAAGACACCCGGCACAGCTGAATAAATAAATACATATTTTTTTTAATTGTTTTATAAAACTCTACAGGACAAATTCAGGATGGCTGTGACACAGTTGGTCGGTGTCCAGGATGCTGTAAACTCCATCAGGACAGACTCGGAGGGCACAAAGGAAGTACTCTCACCTCTCCTCCGAAGGTGGAGTGTTTGCCTTACAGGACAGAATTATCAAACAGTCACCGTTTTGCATGTCTCATGGAGGAAGTGGAAACATGAGCCCTGAGGTCATGAGGATGAAAGAGTATCCTGTGTACCTTAGGAAATATTCCCCCAGTTTTGACATGTGTATTAACTGAAAAATAATGCACAACTTAAAAGATGAGGATTATGTTTTATTCAGAGGACAAAACTGAGGGCTTAAGCTTCGAACACAGCATCTCAGATAACTCTGAGAGTCTGCCTGCAAGGAGGCAAGGGAAGAGCAGGATAGACAGGAGCTTTTGCAACAAAGGCCAGGGAGTCAGAACCTCTAAAGATGACTGGAATTAAAGAAAGCCAGACATCCTGTATTAATGACTTTAGCACTTTCCTATGTATGAAAGTGAAAGTGTTAGCCACTCAGGCATGTCCAGCTCTTTGAGACCCCATGGACTATAAGCCATCCAGGCTCCTCTGTCCATGGAACTCTCCGGGAAAGAATACTGGAGAGGGTTGTTGCCATTCCCTTCTCAGGGGATCTTCCTGACCCAGGGATCAAACCTGGGTTTCCTGCATTGCAGATGGATTCTTTACTACATGGGAAGATGCAAAAGTCAGGGTTCACTGAAATCATTCCTTTGCCATGCACCTCAGCTACAGGGGCCAGTGTCGTATTCTTTCCCACCCCGAGTCTCCTTAGGGTACATTGTTGGAGAGTGGCTGCAGTAACTGAAAGGCTTGGCAGTGGGCAGCCCTCATCCTTAATGTACTGATATGATAAATTAACAACACCCTTAATTTACTGATATGGTAGGCGATACTTTTTTTATTGACATGTGTACATACCCAGTAGGAACAAGGAATCATTGTGCTATTTTATTCAAAGGAAAGCTTTTTTGTCACTGTCCTCCCAAAGGCCATGCCAATGTGTTTTAGCTGCTCATATTAATGGACAAAGAGAAGTCATCTAGAATGTCCGAGCAGGCAGGCAACCCTTTGAGATCACTTAACCAAGTGTGTTCAAACTGTAATCCTGTCTCGTTAGTGCTCCAGTTATGAAAATAAGTGAGGCGAACCATCACGTTTTATAGAAAGACTAGGATACAACAGAATGGATCCAAGAGCTGGCCACTGGAAGGGCAACGCTGCCTCATGAAACTTTGTTTCAATTGTGTTTGTGTAGTGTGTGTGTGATGGATAAGGATTTATCTTATTTTTGTTGCACGGTTTGAAAGAGTTTGAAAAAGACTGATCTGCAGGCTTTCTGCATCACTGAGTCTTAACTTTTAGAGGGAATTACAAAGTCTTTTGAGGCTCCTATGAAAACAGTAGGCCTACTTTTCCAAAAATACACATAAAATTTTAGGTTGCAATTTCAAGGGTAAGCCTAGCATCAGCATAAAGAATTCCCCAAATAGGCTACACTTTTCTTTTTAGAGCTTAAGTCCAGAAAGGTTATTTTTCCCCATATAAGAAAAAGTTGAGAAAGGGACAAAGCATCTTCGTGGACCCCTACCTCAGAGGTAAGGAGAAAATGTTTTCAATGTATGAAATGTAGTTTTACAGAAAATGTTACTCTTCCTATTAATAAAAGAGAGAATTAAGGCTAAAACAAGTGTCTAGATAATGTTTTTGTTTGTTTGGTTTGGGTTTTTTGCCTTTCTTTTTCTATATTTATTTTTAATTGATTGATGATTGCTTTCCAATATTGGTTTGATTTCTGTCATACATCAACATGAATTAACCGTAGGTGTACATATGTCCCCTCCCACCCACCCTTAGACAATGTTTAAAATATAGCAGATGTTCAATACATATCTTTGAAGTCAACATATGAACTTATTTTAGATCTGGAAATTAAAATTCCTTAGGCAAGATTTGGTAATATTAAAAAAAAAGAAAGGTAAGTAACATGAAGAGTGGGTACCTGTTTTGCAGTCTCTAACATGGGCCAGTTTCTCCCTGGTACAGACAGCCAAGTCCATGATGTCTCCTCTGACTTTCCCACCTCTTTCCTTGATGGTACATCCAGAATCACCCGAAGATATACCACCTGCATCTAAAATATGATGAAAACACCATAATATCTCATATTTCATGCTAGTGATATTGCTTATAACCTCTATATAAAAAACGCATCTAGAACCAAAACTCAAATTTTTGTGGCTTTTAATAAAACTGACCCACATTACTGAAAACAATGGGGAATGTACAGAAGTCTGCAGCCTGAAAATTGAAAATCGTGAAGGAAGCATGGTCTTTTCTTAAACGTAGCAGACCCTGAGTTAGTCCCACCTCATATAACATTTGGGGCTGCTCTGATTCTCCTCTTGACTAAGGAGGAGGCTCTCTCTCCCCATACTCTGCTCCACACCCACTGATGAAGAGCTGGTCTCCCTCCTGTAGCCCTTGTGTAGCACCTAAAGAATTACACATTAAGATTGTCCATGTCAACTTCTGCACAGATTGAGGCTGAAAATTTCTCAACTTCTCCAACCACAGGAAGAGAAATGCCCAGAGGCTGTCATCAGTTTTTATGCTAGATCATTCCTCTGAGAATGAAAGTCAGCACTTCACCTTGGGAATGTCACTGTGTTAGGTTCTAGAAAACATGAAATTGAAATCTATTTCCAGATGGATATTTTCTTTTTTAAATGAGTATAAAGAGATGCTGATTTTGGATACAACTTTGACACTTTGAAGATAATGTGAAAATATCAATTTTACATTACAAAATTATTACTACAAAGAAACATGACTAATAGTAAACAAATCTCCTTCCTTTGAAATAGTCATGATCTGCAACTACCCCAAATGGCACTACCCACTCACCCAAAACTGCTGTCCATACCCTTTTTGGTGGAGTCAGTCTTTCAGGAAAATCACAAAATTTATTTCATTTTAAAAAATTTGATTATTCCTGCTAATTATCCATATAGCTTACTGCTCAAATGATGTCTGGTGGTTTCTAAAAATTCAGTCTACCATAGATGCTGGGAAAGATTGAAGGCAGGAGGAGAACGGGATGACAGAGGATGAGATGGTTGGATGGCATCACCAACTCGACGGACATGAGTCTGAGCAAGCTCCGGGAGTTGGTGATGGACAGGGAGGCCTGGCACGTTGCAGTCCATGGGGTTTCAAAGAGTGGGACACGACTGAGCCACTGAACTGATAGAATGGTAGTTGCCAGAGTCTGGTGAAAATCGCTCAGTCGTGTCCGACTCTTTGCGACCCCATGAACTATACAGTCCATGGAATCTCCAGGCCAGAATACTGGAGCGGGTAGCCTTTCCCTTCTCCAGGGAATCTTCCCAACCCAGGGATCGAACCCAGGTCTCCAGCATTGCAGGCAGATTCTTTACCAACTGAGCTATCAGGGAAGCCGGCCAGAGTTTGGGGTGAGGGGCAAATGGAAAGGTACTGTTAAATGTGTACAAAGTTTCAATTTTGCAAGAGGAGAAAGGTTCCAGAGATGGATAATGGCAATGGTTGCACAACAATGTGACTATTGTTAAGGCCACACTGGACTGTGCACTTCAATATCGTTAAAATGGTCAATTTTACACTCCACATGTTTTACCACAATTTTTAAAAGTAAAAATATTCAGTCTACCCTCAAAGGATGAAGGATTTCCATCACTTGCTAGTCACAAGGATGTGCAGAAGATGTGGAAAGAAATTCTCAAAGAAAAGCTGGAATGGCACTTGCATGATGGCAACAGGGGCTGGAATTATGAGACCAGACATTTACATTGTCTAAGTCACTGGGTCTGCGGTACTCTATCACAGCAGCCCTAGGAAACTAGCACATCGGGCAGCCAACTCGCACTGTGTGCTATGGGCTATTTAGAGTAGCCTGTCGACAAGTATCTTGAGGTCAAATCTGGATTTGCAGGGAAGAGGGCTTCCACCAAACAGTGATGTTTACTACAGATGGGAAGTGAAAACAGACTGGGAAACAGGCACACCAGGTTTCTACCATCTCTGCAAGGCAACAGTGTTGACATTTGTATGTCATAAAGAATTTTTAAATTTTTTTTCCCAAATTTATTCAGTAAGAAACAAATAAATCAGAAAAATTGGCTTCCTAATGTCTGGGGGTTCCCAACGGCCAAACACCATCAGGAAATTCAGTGGCAGGCTCTGTGTTTGGGAGTCTCAAAGAAACACAACAAACACAGAGGGATGCTTCAAGGAAAGGAAGATGGGATGCTCAAGAAGTGAGTCTGCTCTGATAGCTGTGGCCAACACTTCCAAAACTATGTTGAATAGTAGTGGTGAGAGTGGGCACCCTTGTCTTGTTCCTGACTTTAAGGGAAATGCTTTCAATTTTTCACCACTGAGGATAATGTTTGCTGTGGGTTTGTCATATATAGCTTTTATTATGTTGAGGTATGTTCCTTCTATGCCTGCTTTCTGGAGACTTTTTATCATAAATGGATGGTGAATTTTGTCAAAGGCTTTTTCTGCATCTATTAAGATAATCATATGGTTTTTATCTTTCAATTTGTTAATGTGGTGTATTACATTGATTGATTTGCAGATATTAAAGAATCCTTGCATTCCTGGGATAAAGCCCACTTGGTCATGATGTATGATCTTTTTAATATGTTGTTGGAATCTATCTGCTAGAATTTTGTTAAGGATTTTTGCATCTATGTTCATCAGTGATATTGGCCTGTAGTTTTCTTTTTTTGTGGCATCTTTGTCTGGTTTCGGTATTAGGGTGATAGAATGAGTTTGGAAGTTTGCCTTCTTCTGCAATTTTCTGGAAGAGAGTAATAAAAGGAATCCAGATAGGAAAAGAAGAAGTAAAACTCTCACTGTTTGCAGACGACATGACCCTCTACATAGAAAACCCTAAAGACTCTACAAGAAAAAAAAAAAAAAAAAAGACTCTGCCAGAAAATTATTAGAGCTAATCAATGAATATAGTAAAGTTGCAGGATATAAAATTAACACACAGAAATCCCTTGCATTCCTATACACTAACAATGAGAAAACAGAAAGAGAAATTAAGGAAACAATACCATTCACCATTGCAACAAAAAGAATAAAATACTTAGGAGTATATCTACCTAAAGAAACAAAGACCTATATATAGAAAACTATAAAACACTGATGAAAGAAATCAAAGAGGACACAAATAGATGGAGAAATATACCGAGTTCATGGATTGGAGGAATCAATATTGTGAAAATGACTATACTACCCAAAGCAATCTATAGATTCAATGCAATCCCTATCAAGCTACCAATGGTATTTTTCACAGAACTAGAACAAATAATTTCACAATTTGTATGGAAATACAAAAAAACCTCGAATAGCCAAAGCAATCTTGAGAAAGAAGAATGGAACTGGAGGAATCAACCTGCCTGACTTCAGACTCTACTACAAAGCCATAGTCATCAAGACAGTATGGTACTGGCACAAAGAAATACAGATCAATGGGACAGAATAGAAAGCCCAGAGATAAATCCACATACCTATGGACACCTTATCTTCGACAAAGGAGGCAAGGATATACAATGGAAAAAAGACAACCTCTTCAACAAGTGGTGCTGGGAAAACTGGTCAACCACTTGTAAAAGAATGAAACTAGAACACTTTCTAACACCATACACAAAAATAAACTCAAAATGGATTAAAGATCTAAATGTAAGACCAGAAACTATAAAACTCCTAGAGGAAAACATAGGCAAAACACTCTCCGACATAAATCACAGCAGGATCCTCTATGACCCACCTCCCAGAATATTGGAGATAAAAGCAAAAATAAACAAATGGGACCTAATTAAACTTAAAAGCTTTTGCACAACAAAGGAAACTATAAGCAAGGTGAAAAGACAGCCCTCAGATTGGGAGAAAATAATAGCAAACGAAGCAAAAGACAAAGGATTAATCTCAAAAATATATAAGCAACTCCTGCAGCTCAATTCCAGAAAAATAAATGACCCAATCAAAAAAAGGGCCAAAGAACTAAACAATCATTTCTCCTAAGAAGACATACAGATGGCTGACAAACACATGAAAAGATGCTCAACATCACTCATTATCAGAGAAATGCAAATCAAAACCTCAATGAGGTACCATTACACGCCAGTCAGGATGGCTGCTATCCAAAAGTCTACAAGCAATAAATGCTGGAGAGGGTGTGGAGAAAAGGGAACCCTGTTACATTGTTGGTAGGAATGCAAACTAGTATAGCTGCTATGGAGAACAGTGTGGAGATTTCTTAAAAAACTGGAAATAGAACTGCCATATGACCCAGCAATCCCACTCCTGGGCATACACACCGAGAAAACCAGATGTGAAAGAGACACGTGTACCCCAATGTTTATCCCAGCACTGTTTACAATTACCAGGACATGGAAGCAACCTAGATGTCCATCAGCAGACGAATGGATAAGGAAGCTATGGTACATATACACAATGGAATATTACTCAGCCATTAAACAGAATTCATTTGAATCAGTTCTAATGAGATGGATGAAACTGGAGCCCATTAAACAGAGTGAAGTAAGCCAGAAAGATAAACACCAATACAGTATACTGACACATATATATGGAATTTAAAAAGATGGTAACGATAACCCTATATGCAAAACAGAAAAAGAGACACAGATGTACAGAACAGACTTTGGGACTCTGTGGGAGAAGGCGAGGGTGGGATGTTCTGAGAGAACAGCATTGAAACAAGTATACTATCAAGGGTGAAACAGATCACCAGCCCAGGTTGGATGCATGAGACAAGTGCTCAGGGCTGGTGCACTGGGAAGACCCAGAGGGATGGGATGGGGAGGGAGGCGGGAGGGGGGATTGGGATGGGGAACACATGTAAATCCATGGCTGATTCACGTCAATGTATGGCAAAAACCACTACAATATTGTAAAGTAATTAGCCTCCAACTAATAAAAATTAATGAAAAAATAAAATAGATTGCAGAAAAAAAAAAAGACTATTCCCTGGCCAATAACAACTATAAGACATTATCAATTATAAGACATCTTATAATAATGTCAAAATATAAAGAATGTACATTTTAAAATCAATGAAAAAAAAAAAAAGAAGTGAGTCTTCTGCTCAAAGGCTTGGTCGAGTCACTCCTATTTCATTCAGATGGGATGCAACCGAATGGTCAGACGGAGCTGCACTTACATTTCTGTGAAATCCTGCTTGTTCTATCACAGTCACTGCTAGAGGATGCTTCGTTATCAATAAGTGCAACAGATGGAGGCTGAAATGAGTAAAGATATTTGGTCAGATTTAAGATATTAAGTCATAAACCAAAACATTACCACGAGATGAGAAGGAGAATGGAAATTATGTCCTGTGTCAGTAGAGTACCACGAGCTAGGAAAAGAAAATGTTAGCAGGTAAGATGCTTGAAAGAGGAGGAAAGATTGCCCATTTTAGAAAAATAGATAAGGCCAAGCTACAGTGTTCCCCATTCATGAATCTTTGATTTCAATGCTGTGAGCCAGATACAGCCTTTAGACCTCGGAGGCAAAGGTGTGAGCCTTGCCCCCAAAAGTGAAGTCTCTCAGTGGTGTCCGACTCTTTGTGACCCCCTGGACTGTAGCCTACCAGGCTCCTCTGTCCATGGGATTTTCCAAGGCAAGAATATTGGAGTGGGTTGCCATTTCCTTCTCCAAGAAGGTCATCAAATGGAAGGTGGTACAGGTGGTCACAAGCTTCCTGGTGACGACGATAAAGAATTTGCCTACAGTGCAGGAGACGAAGGTTCAGTCCCTGGAGAAGGAACTGGCAACCCACTCCAGTGTTCTTGCCTGGAGAAATTCATGGACAGAGGACCTTGTTGGGCTATAGTCCACGGGATCGCACAGGGTTGGACACGACTAAAGCGACTAACACACATACAGATGATCACAGACCTTATGCTTCTGTAGCTCTCAGACATAGGGACTCTGATGTGAACAAGTTTATACAAGAAAATAAACTGAGCCCAGAGGATCTGGGCCACCAGCCAGATGATGAGGCTCCTGAAAAAACTGGTCCAAAATTAGTTCACAAAATAGATGAAGAGAACCATTAATATTTTCTCTTCACAGTAATTCCCTGTTGAAGAGGCCTGATTTTTTTTTTTTTTTTAAGAAAAATGGGGGAAATCAACAGGTCTCTTTATGAGAGTAAAGGCATATTGACGACACACTACTCAGGTAACACTTCTGGTCTAAGATGTTACTCCAAATACTAAGTTTTTGCTAAGTATTGCTCCAGATACTAAGTGTAACATCACTCAGAAATTGCAGATTTGCTTCTCGATTCAACCTAGCTGCCTGTTTAATAAGGAGCCCTATGCACGGCGGTTGATTCTAAATTTCCGTTGTGTTTGAAATTATTTCTCTTTATATAAATTAGCAAGATGAATCATATTATGTTACATACCAAATAATAGTACCTTTAAGGTACAGTCCTTTTCACCAGGAGACTTAAAAACGAATGAAGTAATTAAAACTCAGAAAACAGAAGAGTGATCCACTCGCCTCCCACTTTCAGTCCTTTTCAGCGGCCAAAACATCTACATTAATATCTTACTCTGATAAGCTCCCCAACGGGAAATATATATATATATGAATATGAGAAACCCTGGAAAGACTCAAAGTTGAAAGAGAAGAGAGAAGAGAAGTCGCTGCTTTCTATTAGAGAGGAAAAGAGATGTGCAGAGAAGGGCAGTGTCCACGAAGGAGTGGTAGGAGGGAGACAGCTCAGCTGCTAAGCGGCCTACACACCGACGGATGCCCCTGGGGGCGCCCCACCTCCGCGGCGCCGGGGCTGCGGGCCATGCCTCGCGCCCTCACGCGGGCGCGGCCGCTCATGTCCCCGCGGAGCCCAGAGGCCGCCAAGTCTCACTGAGGGCGCTTCTTCACCAGCACCCGGGCCGCATAGAGCCAACAGGGGCGGAGGAGGTGGATCTCCGCAGAATCGAGGCCCGGCTCCCGCGTGGGTGGAGCCGGGCGCGCAGCCCGCCGTCTTCCCGCGGCGGGGGCGGGGGCAGCGCCTGGGCCGGAGGGGGTGGGAGCCTGCCTCCAGACTTTTCTTTGCATCCGCCCCCCCTCAAATTTATCCAGCTTTCTAGTTTTTGCCTATCAGAGGTGTATATAAGGTTGCATCACACTTTTTTGTCTGTGTTATCTGCTCACTTCTGCTCCTGGCTTCTGGATGTTTTAGAATATGTCATGTCAGTGTTGTTTCTGAGAAATATCTGATTCATCTACTGGGGCATTGGGAGGATTCATTTAAAATTAAATTAATATAAAAATATGCAGGAATGCTTTAAAAAAATGGTAGCCGTATCTTCATCTGTGTGATAGATGTGAGGGTTTTTCTGTTATTGTTCTGTGAATTGCCTGTTTATATTCTTGGCTGTTTTAAACTGTACTTCTCGTGTTTTTCTTGTCATTTGAAAGAATTTTTTTTTCATAACATAGCAAATACCTACTCTTGATTTATCACTTGTTAATTTTAACTATGAAGTTCTTTATCTAATCAAGTCTTAATTTCGATGTAGTCAAATCTATTTTATTGTTTGTGCTTTTGAGATTTTCTTGAAAGAAAATTTTCCCTGCCCTGAATTTACAAGGACTTCATAGGACATTTGTGTTTCCCTGGTAGCTCAGATGGTGAGGGATCTGCCTGCAATGCAGGAGACCTGGGTTTGATCCCTGGATTGGGAATATACCCTGGAGAAGGGAATGGCAACCCACTCCACTATTCTTGCCTGGAAAATTCCATGGACAGTCCATGGGGTCACAAAGAGTCGGACATGACTGAGGGACTAACAGTTTCATTTCTTTCGATTTCATATGACATTTATTAATTTTATGTTTTCTATTCACATAAGCTACCTTGTATCCTTTAAGAGTTTATTCATATATATACATATAAATATATATTTATATGATATGTATGATGTGAGGTAGGGATCTAACTTTATATCACTTTGGTAAGCTGTTTACTCTTAACATCATCTATTAAACTTACAATGGTTTCTGGAGGCACTGTCAAGAAATAGCAAATTCCCATATGTATCTGGATCTGATTTTGTGTCTTCCGTTTCTATTGTACTTATTTATATCTGCTCAGAATCAATACTTTATCCCTTTAAAAGAATTTTTAATGACTTTAGCATTTACTTATTTTTATTTTTTGGCCACACTGCATGGCATGTGGGATCTTAGTACCCCAAGGAGGGGTCGACCTGCAGCCCCTGCAGTGGAAGCACAGAATCTTAACCACCGGACCGCCAGGGAAGTCGCAGTACTTTACCTCTTTTAATTATTGTTTCTTTGTATTACTCCTAAAATCTGGTGGGGAAAGTCTTTATTCTTTGATTTTTTGATTGATTTATTTTTTGCCAACTGTATTCTTTCATATAAGTTTTTAAAATAAGTTTGTCAGGCTTCTTTAAAATTCCTGATTAATTTCCAACGGGCACTGTATGGAATATAGAAATTAGTTTCAGAAGAACTGTCACTCTTGCAGTTATATTTCTTCATTTATTCAAGTATCTCTTTATATCCTTTAATAAAATTTAACTTTTTCACAAAAGCCTTGTATATTATTTATGGAAACATAGTCTTATTAGTAGTTTGAAGCTTCTCTTTTTTTATTATGTTTTCTATTTGGTTATTATTAATGTAGATACAGGATATTGATTTTTGTAAATTGGTATCAGATTTGCTGAACTCCTTAGTTCATATAGCTTGTCCTTTGATTTCACTAAGTTTGCATTTAGATGATCATGTCATCTACAAATAATAGTAATTTTGTCTCATCCCTTCTTATTCTTCTTTTACTTGTCTTATCACGTTGATCAAGTTTTCCTGAATAGTATTGAAAGTGACTGTGATAGCTGATATTGCTTTCTTCCTGACTTTAAGGAGACTATCTCTGAAATGTTTCCATTCTGAGTCTGCCATAAATATCAGGTTTATAGTCTTTCATATTTTAAGGAAACTCCTCTTCTAACCCTAATTTTCAAAGATTACTTTAATCATGAATTTGTATAGAACTTTAGTAAATATATCTATGGATGTATTGAAAACTTGTGCAGAGGTTATAGACTGCTTATTGTATAGGCTGTTTATTGAAGTTATTTATTTATATATTTCACATTAGAATATTCTTTTATTCAGTTGTCTTGGGAAACCATTAGCCCTAAGGGCTGGCAGTGCAAGAGGTATAGTAGCCTTGGACAGAGATGACCAGTCTGGACTTGGCTCAGTGAAGCCATGGTAATAAATATGTTTCTTTGAAAATGAATGAGTCTGAAAGTTGTGAATGATCATAAAATGCATATTAAAAAGTAGGGCAGGTGGAGAACAGAATCTGGGCAAGGAATCTACTTTTGAAAAATCTGAGCTTTGTTTGTGAATATAAAAATAATCTTTACGTCATGTTTTCCAAATTGACCGCCTCAGATGAATTTGACTTATATTGATGTGAGAACACTAACAGTGATGAGAAGCACTGAGAACACCACAGACAACGTCAAACAGTCAAATCCTTTCAATTTTCCAAATACTGACTCATTATGAAATAAAAAATATTGATTATTTCTAATCATTATCTGCATTTCCACCTCTCTGCTATAATTATTATAATAACTGATATACAAATTCACACTGTGACCTCCACATATGATTTTTAAAGACACTTGTGTATTCCTTGTAATAGGGAATTCATAGCATGGTCACAAGCACGCATGGGCTTTAGAGTCCTAAAGATTAGGATTTATATCTTGACTCCATCAACCCACTAGCTTTCCGTCTCAAGGAAATGCACTTAATCTCATTTAGCCTCAGTTTCTTCAACTGTAAAATGGAGATAAAGGTAGGCCAGGATTTCTCAACCTTGGCACTATTCACATTTTGGCCCAGATAATGCATTATTTGGGGGGAGGGGGATCTGTCCTCTATATTATAGGATGTTTAGCAATAATCTTGGCCTCTACTCACTAGACACCAGTATCTCTTGGCATTGTGAGAACCAAAAATGTCCATAGATTTTGACAAATGTCTTTTGCAGGGTAAATTGCCCTAGATAAAGAACCACTGAGGGATTTCCCTGGTGGCCCAGTGGTTATGAGTCAACTTGCCAATGCAGGGGACATGGATTTGATTCCTAGTCCAGGAACATCCCATATGCCACGGGGGAACTTAGCCCGTGTGCCACAACTACTGGGCCGCCTCTCTAGAGCTGATGCTCTGGAACAAGAGAAGCCACCGCAGTAAGAATTCCGAGCCCTGCAACTAGAGAGTAGTGCCCACTCATCACAACTAGAGAAAAGCCCACGCACAGCAATGAAGACCCAGAGCAAACAAACAGACAAAAAAAGGCTTTGCCTTCCAGTGCACAGGGTGTGGGTTCAATCCCTGGTCAGAGAGCTAAGATCTCACATACCTCACAGTTGAAAAACAAAAACCTAAAACAGAAGCATTACTGTAAAAAATTCAGTAAAGACTTTGAAAATGGTCCACATTAAAAAAAACAAACACGAAGACCCACCAAGATATGGCTACCTCTCAAGGCTGTTTTGACTGTTTTGAGGATTAAATGAAATAAAAATAATGACACAGTATAGTGTGTGGCATGTAATACAAATTGAAGTTCCAGTACTTTGGCCACCAGATGCAGCATCAACTCATTGGAAAAGACCCTGATGCTGGGAAAGCCTGAGGCAGGAGGAGAAGGGGACGACAAAGGATGAGATGGTTGGATGGTATCCCTGATTCAATGGACATGAGTTTGAGCAAGCTCTGGGAGATGGTAAAGGACAGGGAAGTCTGGAGTGCTGCAGTCCACGGAGTCACAAAGAGTCGGACACGACTGAACAACTGAACAACAATAACAAATTATATAATTAGTTATTATTGATATCAGAGGGTAGGTTCTTGTCTCATGGCATAAAGAATTCAAAGATAAGAGAAGGAGGTCAAGAAAGCAAAATGAGGGTTTATATAGGTGATATGCTCTTAGGGGAGAGCAGGCAGACTCAGGTGAACAGCTGTCCTGAGTTTCTTCGGCAGGTTGGTTATGTGGAATGTAGAAATGAAAAGGTAAAATATTCACTGGGGAGGGAAGGTTTTGGGAGTCATATTCCCTGATTTTCATACCAGCTCCACCTTCTTGAGAGGTGGAGGAATTTTTGTTCTTATTAAGTCTTGGTTGGAATTGTCACGGTGTAGGAACATGATGGGTACTTCTTACCTTCAAGGCTAATTCTATTGTAATGAGAATACAATGAACAAAAGGTTACATTTGGAAGCTGGAGATTCCCACCTTTCTTTGCCTCCAGGATATTTATAGACCCAAAATATGTCTAGAGATTCCAGCTCTTCTTTGTCCGCCCAAGGATCCCCATTGACCTCCATTGTTTGCAAGGCATGTGGGTTCTTGCCATTTGGCCCATGTCCCCTTTCTCTGCTCATGTCTAGCTAACTGCCTTCTTTGACATTTATTATCATAAGAATGTGTGATGAACACATTTTACAAAAGTTTACTTAGTATAATTTTTGTCATGTTTCATATTTGTGTCAAGCCCGTTCATGTGCACATACTGGCTCATAATGTTCCTAGTGCTGGACAACTCTTCACATTGTCTTCTGCCCACCTTTTAGCTCCAGCCCTTGCTGTGGTGATCAGCTGCACACAGTGTAACCTCGGCTGCACCATACCTCTCTCTCTCCAGCTTCCATCCTGGGGCTTCTCTGCTACTGCAGGATACCCGTAGGAACTCACTCAGCCATTCCAACAGAGGAGCAAACCTGGAAGTGTGAAGAAGTTCACATCTCACACTAAACTTGGCCAGTGTGTCATGGGAAATGCTGGATAAATATTCCCTTCTCCACCCATTGGGCAGACTGCTTTGTGGTGCATTCTATGGCTTCACAGAGGGTCCGAGTGGAATCAAGTATCAAATGTCACAGTGGTGCTCACCTGGTAATGCACTCTTACGTGGACTTCATCATCCCTGTTTCACTCTTCCTTCTCCCTCTCTACTGCGTCTTGCAATCACTTCCCAAAAACAGACTACTTGCATGCAAACCTTATCTCAGGTTCTATTTTGGAGGGAACCTAGTATCAGTTGAAACAAAAAAAAAGTGCAATCTAACAGGGGTACAATCTAAAGGTACAATCTAAAAGTACAATCTAAAGGAGAATTTGTTTTATGTAGTGGTCTTTCTGCGGACTTCAGTCCTGGGAGGCAGTCCCTCAGCAGGGACTGCTCCTAAGAGATGTATCAACAGTCTGTTCAGTTCAGTTCAGTTCAGTCGCTCAGTCATCTGTGACTCTTCGTGACCCCATGGACTGCAGCACGCCAGGCTTCCTTGTCCATCACCAACTCCCAGAGCTTGCTTAAACTCATGGCCATTGAGTCAGTGATGCCATCCAACCATCTCATCCTCTGTCATCCCCTTCTCCTTCTCCTTCAATCTTTCCCAGCATCAGGGTCTTTTCAAATGAGTCAGTTCTTCACATCAGGTGGCCAAAGCTTTAGCATCAGTACTTCCAATGAATACTCAGGACTGATTTCCTTTAAGATTGATGGATTTGATCTCTTTGCAGTCCAAGGGACTCAAGAGTCTTCTCTAATACCACAGTTCAAAAGCATCAATTCTTTGGCGCTCAGCTTTCTTTATGGTCCAACTCTCACATCCAGATATGATTACTGGAAAAACCATAGCTTTGACTAGATGTACCTTTGTTGGCAACTTCAGCTTCTTCAGCGTTACTGGTTGGGGCATAGGCTTGGATTACCATGATATTGAATGGTTTGCCTTGGAAACCAACAGAGATCATTCTGTCGTTTTTGAGATTGCATCCAAGTACTGCATTTCGGACTCTTTTGTTCACCATGATGGCTACTCCATTTCTTCTAAGGGATTCCTGCCCACAGTAGTAGATATAATGGTCATCTGAGTTAAACTCACCCATTCCAGTCCATTTTAGTTTGCTGATTCCTAGAATGTCGACATTCACTCTTGCCATCTCCTGTTTGACCACTTCCAATTTGCCTTGATTCATGGACCTAACATTCCAGGTTCCTATGCAATATTGCTCCTTACAGCATTGGACCTTGCTTCTGTCACCAGTCATAGCCACAACTGGGTATTGTTTTTGCTTTGGCTCCATCCCTTCATTCTTTCTGGAGTTATTTCTCCACTGATCTCCAGTAGCATATTGGGCACCTACTGACCTGGGGAGTTCCTCTTTCAGTATCCTATCATTTTGCCTTTCATACTATTCATGGGATTCTCAAGGCAAGAATACTGAAGTGGTTTGCCATTCCCTTCTCCCTGCTTATTTAACTTATATGCAGAGTACATCATGAGAAACGCCAGGCTGGAAGAAGTACAAGCTGAAATCAAGATTGCCAGGAGAAATATCAATAACCTCAGATAGGCAGATGACACCACCCTTATGGCAGAAAGTGAAGAGGAACTAAAAATCCTCTTGATGAAAGTGAAAGAGGAGAGTGAAAAAGTTGGCTTAAAGCTCAACATTTGGAAAACTAAGATCTTGGCATCTGGTCCCATCACTTCATGGCAAATAGATGGGGAAACAGTGGAAACAGTGGCTGACTTTATTTTGGGGGGCTCCAAAATCACTGCAGATGGTGATTGTAGCCACGAAATTAAAAGATGCTTACTCCTTGGAAGGAAAGTTATGACCAACCTAGACAGCATATTAAAAAGCAGAGACATTACTTTGCCAACAAAGGTCCATCTAGTCAAGGCTATGGTTTTTCCAGTGGTCATGTATGGATGTGAGAGTTGGACAGTGAAGAAAGCTGAGCGCCGAAGAATTGATGCTTTTGAACTGTGGTGTTGGAGAAGACTCTTGGGAGTCCCTTGGACTGCAAGGAGATCCAACCAGTCCATCCTGAAGGAGATCAGTCCTGGGTGTTCATTGGAAGGACTGATGCTGAAGCTGAAGCTCCAATACTTTGGCCACCTCATGCAAAGAGTTGACTCATTAGAAAAGACCCTGGTGCTGGGAGGGATTGGGGGCAGGAAGAGAAGGGGACGACAGAGGATGAGATGGCTGGATGGCATCACTGACTCAATGGACATGAGTTTAAGTGAACTCCGGGAGTTGGTGATGGACAAGGAGGCCTGGCATGCTGCGACTCATGGGGTCACAAAGAGTCGGACACGACTGAGCGACTGAACTGAACTGAACTGAACCTTGTTGGCAAAGTAATGTCTCTGCTTTTTAATGTACTGTCTATGTTGTTCATCACTTTTTTCCCAAGGAGCAAATGTCTTTTAATTTCATGGCTGCAGTCACCATCTGCAGTGATTTTGGAGCACAGAACAGTAAAGTCTCTCACTGTTTCCATTGTTTCCCCTTCTAGTTGCCATGAAGTGATGGGACAAGATCCCATGATCTTAGTCTCTTGAATGTTGAGTTTTAAGGCAGTTTTTTCACTCTCCCCTTTCACTTTCATCAAGAATCTCTTCAATTCCACTTTGCTTTCTACCATAAGGGTGGTGTCATCTACATATCTGAGGTTATATTTCTCCCAGCAATCTTGATTCCAGCTGTGCTTCATCTGGCCCAGCATTTCACATGATCTACTCTGCATACAAGTTAAATAAGCAGGTTGACTATATACAGGCTTGACTTACTCCTTTCCCAATTTGGAACCAGTCTGTTGTTTCATGTTTATTTCTAACTTCTGTTTCTTAACCTGCATACAGATTTCTCAGGAGACAGGTAAGGTGGTCTGGCAGTCTCCTCTCTTGAAGAATTTTCCAGTTTGTTGTGATCCACATAGACAAAGGCGTTGCCATAGTCAATAAAGCAGAAATAGATGTTTTTCTGGAACTCTCTTGCTTTATCTGTGAGCTTTTTCAAGAGCCTGGGTTCATTGAAACTATTCCTTTGATATGCACCGCAACTATTTAGGGCCACTATCCTGTTTTTTTGGGCCTCACTGGTGGCTCAGACAGTAAAGAATCCACCTGGGATGTAGGACACCCAGATTCCATCCCTAGGTTGGGAATATCCCCTGGAGAAGGGAATGGCTACACACCCCAGTATCCTTGACTGGAAAAATCCCTTGGACAGAGGAGCCTGGCAGACTCCACCAGATTGCAAAGAGTTGGACACGACTGAGCAAGGAACACACATAGTGACTTCATGACTGTAACAGTCTTTGTTTACTGATATATCAGGCAGCATTTTTCTTTCTTTCTCTTTTTTTAGGCAACATTTTTCATTCAAACTAGGCTAGCCTCGTTCAGAAAGCAAATGTAGTATTTACTCATTTAAAACATGTTTCACACGCACCCTGGACACAAGCACTGGTATCTGAATTTTATCCTGCAGATCAGCTGTAAAGTTTTTCAGTTATTTTTCAGTTTTTCAGTTATTCATTCCAGTGGTTGTAGCTTAAATTTTTGAAATGATTTTTATTAGGAAAACCCTGCAAACAATGACAACCTACTAGTGCAGACACATGGTTGAATACCTGTGAAATTAGTGTATTAGTGGTGTTGTCATCTTTGGACCTTATTTTAACACTTTAAAATTAACACTGGATTAATTTTAAACAGTTTCATTTTTTAACTTTTTATTTTTAAATGTATTACATTTACAGAAAAGTTGCAAGACTAGCCCAAAGAACATTTCACCAAGATTCACCAGTTAACATTCTGACATACTTGTTTAATCTTTTCTCTTCATGTTGAAGCTAAATCTGGCCTCTGTGTTCCAAGGTCAAATTAAATCTTGAAGGCAGAGTTTTGGGTGAAGTTCAAAACTGAAAGAATAGCTTTAGTGCTTGGCCAGGCAAAGGGGGCTACAGTGAGCTAATGCCCTCAAAGTTGTGAGTCTCCCCAACTTGGAGGGGATAGTGAGAAGTTTCACAGTAAAGATTCAAAGAGAGCATGATCAGGTGGTGGACATTCTTCTGATTGATTGGTGGTGAGCTAAGTGGGAATCATCATCATTAACCTTCTGATTCCAACCAGTCTGGGGTCTACGGCATACTGTCCCTCAGCCATTAACTTTTTCCACGTAGTAGGGGTTTCAGTATGTGCAAGACGGCTCAGAAGATCTTGTTGTGTGAATCCCTTGATGGGGAACAAGGACCTTGTCCCAAGGCTGCAATAGTGTTTCTCTTGACTTTGTTTTTCCTTTGTCTCTCATCCCCTCTTCTTCCCTAATTTACAACTGCTTCTGTCTACCCATTGGAACTCAGGAAAGGTCATGCTGAATGAAGACTACTTCCTGTAATCAAAGAAATGGGGGAACACAGAAGAGCTTTGTGCCCAGGAGCCCCATAGGGCTCTGCTCATTATCAGTGTGTGTGTGTGTGTGTGTGTTGCTGACCCATTTACAAAGTGGTTGTAGACATTATACCCTTTGACCCCCTCATATTTTAGTGTGCATTTGTTAAGAATAACAATATCTTCCAATTTTCTTGTATAACCACCAATCCAATCCCAAAATGTAACATGGATAAAATACTGTTGTCCAAGTATCATCAATACTTAATTTAGACAATATTCCCCAAATGTCCTTTAAAACTTTTTTTTTTCTTTCGCTTCTCCAGAGCCTCAGTTTTTTCCTTTTATTGTCATTTTTTAACCAGCCCGTGTGGCATGTGGGATCTTAGTTCCCCAACCAGGGATTGAACCCATCCTTGTCCCTTGTGTTGGAAACATGGAGTCTTAACCACTGGACCACCAGGGAAGTCCCTGTCGCAGTCTTTTATTTGTGATGTGAACTGCCTCTCTCTCTCCCTCTCTCAGCAAATTGTAAAAAATACACTACTGTCATTACTAAAATATCCAGAGAAAGAAAAATTCCCACTATGTGTGTTAACTGCTTAGCGACTGTGATGGGAATCTTTCCAAACCATTTCATCTGCCTCTTGGCCTGCAGTGAATGCTCTGCATTCAGTGAATTCCTTCTGGAGACATGAACTGACTAGCACTGAGTGTTCCATGCTGCAGAGGTATTTTTATCTCTGTGTGCCCGCTGGTGCTCCAGGAAGGATTTGAGATTACTTATACATGTACAAGGTAAAAAAAAAAAAGGAAAATGTTTACAGTAGAGAGCTCCTCTATTCCCTAGTTCCTACCTTAGTTCTCTAGCCATAGGCTTTATAGACTTCCTGCACCTAAAGCCCGCTTTGGTTGAGAAAATCCGTCCAACAAAAAACTGCACCCCAGTGATTTCAGAGCACCATTTTGACTTTCCTTGGCTATAAGCACCTTCACCTTGGTGGGCTCCTTTTTCACTTAAAAGATATTTAAAATTATATCTTATAACTTAGGTGATATAAAGATGAATATATTAACATTATATAATAGAATATTTTCTTGGAACTCAAATTTTTCCTTTTCCAATTTAAAAGAAATGAAACATTTTCAAGCACTCCCCCCACCAAAGTATTATGGGCCCTAGAGTGTTAGGGATGGCCCCCGACTCCCATTTCCCACCAGAAGTTCACAGAAGATGGGTGAGGGTGAATCCCAGGCCAAAGATTAATAGTCAAGGGCAGATGTGAGTCCTCCAGGTCCGATTTCCTTTACAGCAGTCCCCTCTGTGTGAGCTGTATGTCCACTTATTTTCTTTAATTATGGCAACTCTTTAGTTTTGTTGATTTTCTCTGTTGATTTCTGGCTTTTGATTTCATTGATTTCTGCTCTAATTTCTTCTGCTTCTTTTGGATATAATTTGCTATTTGTTTTCTAGTTTCCCAAGGAGGAAATTTAAGTGATTGATTTAAGATCTTTTTTCCTTTCTAATATGTGTGTTCAATGCCATACATTTCTATCCAGCACTGTTTTCACTGCATCCTACAAATTTTGATAAGTTATGTTTTCATTTTTATTTAGTTCAAAACATTTTTCAATTTCTCTTGAAATTTGTTCCTTTACCCATGTACTATTTAGAAGTGTGTTGTTTAATCTACATGTATTTGGAGATTTTCCAATTATCTTTCTGCTAATGATTTCTTCTTTATTCCCACTGTGGTTGGAGAGCAGACATGGTATGACTTCTATTGTTTTTAATGTGTTAAGTGTGTTTCATGGCCAAGATAGTGGTCCATCTTGGTGAATGTTCCAAGTGAACTTGAGAAGAATGTGTATTTTTCTGTTATTGGATGAAGTAGTCTATAGATGTCAATTATGTCCAGTTGATTGATAATGCTGTTAAGTTCAGCTATAGCCTTATAATTTTCTCCCTACAGTCTGTCCATTTCTGAGAGATAGATGTTGAAGTCTCCCACCATCAAAATGGATTCATTTATTTCTCTTTGCAGTTCTATCAGTTTTTGACTCATGTAATTTAATGGTCTGTTGTTAGGTGCACCCACGTTAAGGATTGTTGTGTCTTCTTGTAGAACTGACCTTTTTATCATTATGTAATGTGCTCCTTTATTCCTGATAACTCTCCTTGCTTTGAAGTCTGCTCTGTCTGAAGGAAAATTCTATCCATTCCTGTATTCTGGCCTGGAAAATTCCATGGACAGTAGAGTCCATGGGGTCGCAAAGAGTCGGACATGACTGAGCGACTTTCACTTCACTTCACTTCACTGTCTGAAATTAACACAGTTACTCTTGCTTTTTGAAATTAATGTTAGCAAGGTACAATTTCCTCCAACCATTTAACATTTAATCTATATGTGTCTTTATATTTAAAGTGGGCTTCTTGAAGACAACATATAGATAGTTGGATCTCGTTTTTTAAAATCTTTTCAAAGTCTTTTTAATTGATGCATTTAGATAATTGATGTTCAAAGTAATTATTGGCAGAGTTGGATTAATATCCACCATATTATATCTACTGTTTTCTTTTTATTGCACTCATTCTTTGTTCCTGTCTTTGTCTTCTACACTTTCTCTGGGGTGTTTTTTGTGGTTTTAACATATTTTTATTGAAATATATTTAACATGCAACACTGTGTATATTTAAGTCTTCCCAGATGGCTCAGTGGTAAAGAGCCCACCTGTCATTTCAGGAGATGAAAGAGATGTTGGTTCTATTCCTGGGTTTGGAAGACCCCTGGAGGAGGAAATAGCAATCCACTCCAGTATTCTTGCCTAGAAAATTCCATGGACAGAGGAGCCTGGCAGGCTACAGTCCATGGGGGTCTCAAAGAGTTGGACATGACTGAGCAACTAACGCTACTACTATTACACATACATCACATCTTTTGTATCTATACACTCATTGATTGGCTAGTAGACTATTTCCAAATCTTAGCTATTGTGAATAATGTTGCAATAAACATAGGAATGCATATATATATTTGATATCTTGTTTGTTTTAAATTTCCTTTGTTTATATACCCAGAAATGGAATTGCTGAATTATGTAGTAGGTCTATTTTCAATTTTTTGAGGAACCTCAATATTGCTTTGCATAGTGGCTGAACCAATTTATGTTTCCACCAACAAAGTGCAAGCATTTCCTTTCCTCCATATCTTCACCAGCATCTGTTATCTCTTATCTTCTTGATGATAGCCATTTTAACAGATATGAAGTGATATCTCCTTGTGGTTTTGATTTGCATTTCTCTGATGATTTATGGTGCTGAGCATTTTTTTCATGTACCCGTTGATTATGTGGGTGTCTTGTTTGGAAAAATGTCCTCTGCCCATTTTGAAATCAGATTGTTTGCTTTTTTTAATTATTGAATTGTATGAGTTTTTTTTAAATCTATTTGCATGTTGACTCCTTATTGGAATATGCTTTGCAAAAAATCTCCCATGGATGCCTTTTAATTTTGTTAATTATTTCTTTTGCTATGCAAAATGTTTTAACTTGATGTAGTCCCATATGCTTTTGGACCAGTATCATAGTTTTTATTACTATGGCTTGATAATTTTGCTTGAAATCAGGAAGTGTAACACCTCTGGTTTTGTTTCATTCCACCAGAGTGCTTTGGTTATTCAAGGTCTTTTGTAGTTCCATACAAATTTTAGGATTGCTTTTTCTATCTCTCTGATAAATACCATTGGTACTTTGATGGGGATTGTGTTGAATCTATAGATGTGCTGCTAAGTCACCTCAGTTGTGTTCAACTCTTTGTGAGCCTCCAGACTGTAGCCCACAGGCTCTCCTGTCCATGAAATTCTTCAGGCAAGAATATTGGAATGGGGTGCCATTTCCTACTCCAGAATCTATAGATGGCTCTGAGAAATATGGACATTTTAACAGTTATAATTCCTCTGATCCATGAACACAGAATGTTTCCCATCTGTGGCTTCTTCAGTTTTTTTTTTCAGCAGTCTTATCAGTTCACTTTAGTCACTCAGTCATGTCCAACTCTTTGCGACCCCAAGGACTGCAGCACACAAGGCTTCCCTGTCCATCACCAAATCCTGGAGCTTGCTCAAGCTCATATCCATTGAGTCAGTGATGCCATCCAATCATCTCATCCTCTGTTGTCCCCTTCTCCTTCAATCTTTCTTAGCATCAGGTTCTTTAACAAGGAGTCAGTTCTTCGCATCAGGTGGCCAAAGTATAGGAGTTTCAACTTCAGTGTCAGTTCTTCCATGAATATTCAGGATTGATTTCCTTTAGGATTGACTGGTTGGATCTCCTTGCAGTCCAAGGGACTCTCAAGACTCTTCTCCAACACCACAGTTCAAAAACATCAGTTCTTTGGCATTCAGCTTTCTTTATAGTCCAATTCTCACATCCGTACATGAGTACTGGAAAAACTATAGCTTTGACTAGACAAAGCTTTGTCAGCAAAGTAATATCTCTGCTTTTTAATATGCTGTCTAGGTTGGTCATAACTTTTTTTCAAAGAAGCAAGCATCTTTTAATTTCATGGCTGCAGTCACCATCTGCAGTGATTTTGGAGCCCAGAAAAATAAAGTCTCTCACTGTTTCCATTGTTTCCCCATCAATTTGCCGTGAAGTGATGGGACCAGATGCCATAATCTTAGTTTTCTGAATGTTGAGTTTTAAGCCAACTTTTTCACTCTCCTCTTTCACTTTCATCAAGAGGCTCTTTACTTATTCTTTGCTTTCTACCATAAGGGTGATGTCATCTGCATATCTGAGGTTATTCATGTCTCTCCCAGCAATCTTGATTCCAGCTTGTGCTTCATCCAGCCTGGCATTTTGCATGATGTACTCTAAGCAGGGTGGCAATATACAGCCTTGATGTACTCTTTTTCCTATTTGGAGCCCATCTGTGTTTTCCATGTCCAGTTCTAACTGTTGCTTCCTGACCTGCATCCAGGTTTCTCAAGAGGCAGGTCAGGTGGTCTGGTATTCCCATCTCTTTCAGAATTTTCCACAGTTTGTTGTGATCCACACAGTCAAAGTCTTTCACATAGTCAATAAAGCAGAAATATATGTTTTTCTGGAACTCTCTTGCTTTTTAGATGATCCAGTGGATGTTGGCAATTTGATCTCCGGTTCCTCTGCCTTTTCTAAATCCAGCTTGAACAGCTGGAAGTTCACGGTTTACATATTGTTGAAGCCTGGCTTGGAGAATTTTGAGCATTACTTTACTAGCGTGTGAGATGAGTGCAAATATGCAATAGTTTGAGCATTCTTTGGCATTGCCTTTCTTAGGGATTGGAATGAAAACTGACTTTTTCCAGTTCTGCTGGGTCATATGGTGGTTTTATTCCTAGTTTTTTAAGGAATCTCCATACTGTCTTCCATAGTGGCTATATCAATTTACATCCCCACCAACAGTGTAAGACCGTGTCCTTTTCTCCACAGCCTCTCCAGCGTTTATTGTTTGTAGACTTTTTGATGACGCCCATTCTGACCAGTGTGAGGTGACATCTCATTGTAGTTTTGATTTGCATTTCTCTGGTAATGAGTGATGTTGGACATCTTTTCATGTATTTGTTAGCCATCTGTATGTCTTCTTTTTAGAAATGTCTGGTTAGATCTTTTTCCCACTTTTTTCTTGGGTTGTTTGCTTTTCTGGTATTGAGTTGTATGAGCTGCTTGTATATTTTGGAAATTAATCCTTTGTCAGTTGTTTCATTTGCTATTATTTTCTCCCATTCTGAGGATTGTCTTTTCACCTTGTTTATAGTTTCTTTTGCTGTACAAAAGCTTTTAAATTTAACCAGGTCCCACTTATTTACTTTTGTTTTAATTTCCATTACTCTAGGAAGTGGGTCATACAGGATCTTGCTTTGATTTATGTCATCAAGTGTTCTGCCTATATTTTCCTCTAAGAGGTTTATAGTTTCTGGTCTTATATTTATGTCTTTAATCCATTTTGAATTTATCTTTGTGTATGGTGTTAGGAAGTGTTCTAATTTCATTCTTTTACATGTAGATGTCTCAGCACCGTGTATTGAAGAGTCTGTCTTTGCCCCATTGTATATTCTTGCCTCCTTTCTCAAAAATAAGGTACGTAGGTGCATGGGTTTATTTCTGGGCTTTCTATCTTGTTCCATTGGTCTATATTTCTGGTTTTGCTTTTTTTTTTTTTCCCCCAGTACCATGCTGTCTTGATGACTGTACCTTTGTAGTGTAATCTGAAGTCAGGGAAGTTGATTTCTCCAGCTCTATTCTTCTTTCTCAAGACTGCTTGGATGGACAAGGTCTATTCAGGGTCTTTTGTGTTTCCATATGAATTGTGAAATTTTTTGTTCTAATTCTGTGAAAAATGCCAATGGTAATTTAATAGGGATCACATTAAATCTGTAGATTGTGTCTGGTAGTGTGATCATTTTCACAATGTTGATTCTTTCTACCCAGGAACATGGACTATCTCTCCATCTATTTATATTGTTTCTGATTTCTTTCATTAGTGTCTTATAATTCTGTGTACAGTTCTTTTGTCTCCTTAGGTATGTTTATTCCTAGATATTTAATTCTTTTTGTTGCAATGGTGAAAGGGAGTGGTGCCTTAATTTCTCTTTCTGAATTTTCATTGTTAGTATATAGAATGCAAGTGATTTCTGTTTATTGATTTTGTATCCTGCAACTTCGCTAAGTATACTGATTAGCTCTAGTAATTTTCTGATACTATATTTAGGGTCTCTATGTACAGTATCATGTCACCTGCAAACACTGAGAGCTTTGCTGTTTGGCCTCTTCTGCCAGTCTTTCTCCATAGCTCTGCCCATTCAGGCACTTAGAAGGCTCTTTTGCCTGGGATCGTTCTCTGTTGTATGGTGTGTCAGGCACATAGAGGGGCCCCCCTGTCTGGGACCCTACTCTGTAGTTCAGTGCATCAGGCGTTTGGTGGGCCAGCCTCTCTGTTGTTCAGCTGCTGATGCTGGTATGTGGGAAGAGAGAGGCTATGGTGATGGCTTCACCCCCTACATGTGCCTCAGCAGTATCACCTTGCTTCCATGGCTGCCTGGCTTTCCTCCACTGGCTTTTCCCAGCGTGATCTCCTCCCTCATGTCCCCTCGATCTGTCTCTCCACAGTCAACAGCAGCCCTAGCCCTGGAATTGCTCCACAATCCCCAAACTCCAGCTCCTAGCCACTGCGCCTTCCAGGGGACCTGCGTCCCTGTCCAGGGTATGTATGGCTGCAGCAAGGACTGTCTGATTCTCATCCCAGTTAGGCTGCCGCAGATCAACTGTTTTACTCTCAGCCTTAAATGTTTCTCCTGTGACTCAGACAGTTGCCCCGATGTGGGGATCAGAACCCTGCTTCAGTTCCCCCACCCACTGAGGGCAGGTCCAGTCCTACTAACACTCCTGTTTTTCCCCCTTGTTCCTTTGTCCTACCGAGTTTTGTGTGGTTCTATACATTCTTTGCCACCCTCAGCTAGTGTTCTGCATGCACGTCTGTGTCTGAAGCTGTGTTCCTGATGTATCCATGGAGAGAGATATACTCCACATCCACCTACTCCTCCACCATCTTGTTCTCCCTTTCTCTCCTTGCTATTTTTTGGAATTGTGCATTCTGATGGGTATATCTTTCCTTTCCTCCTTTGCCTTTAGCTTCTCTTCTTTTCTCAGCTATTTGTAAGGTCTCTTCAGACAACCATTTTGCCTTTTCGTATTACTTTTTCTTGGGAATGATCTTGATCACTATCTCTTATACACTGTCACAAACCTCCATTCCATAGTTCTTCAGGCACTCTGTCTATCAGATCTAATCCGTGGAGTCTATTTGTCACTTCCACTGTGTAATCACAAAGGATTTGATTTAGATCATACCTGAATGATCTAGTGGTTTTGCCTAGTTTATGCAATTTGAGTTTGAATTTTGCAATAAAGAGTCATGATCTGAGCAACAGTCAGCTCCCAGTCTTGTTTTTGCTGACTGTATAGAGCTTCTCCATCTTTGGCTGCAAAGAATATAATCAATCTGATTTCAGTATTGACCATCTGGCGATGTTGATGTGTAGAGTCTTCTCTTGCGCTGTTGGAAGAGGATGTTTGCTATGACCAGTGCATTCTCTTGGCAAAACTCTGCTAGCCTTTGCCCTGCTTCACTTTGTACTCCAAGGCCAAATTTGCCTGTTACTCCAGGTTTGTCTTGATTTCCTACTTTTGCATTCCAGTCCCCTATGAGGAAATGGACATCTTTTTGGGGTGTTAGTTTTAGAAGGTCTTGTAGGTCTTCATAGAACCATTCAACTTCAACTTCTTCAGCATTACTGGTTGGGGTATAGACTTTGATTACTGTGACATTGAATGATTTGCCTTGGAATTTTGTTGTATACATCTTTCACTTCCTTGGTTAAATTTATTTCTAAGTATTTTATTGTTTTTGACTGTAGTTATAAATGGGATAGATTTTTAAATTTCTTTTTCAATGTTTAATCATTTGTGTATGGAAATGCAACTGATTTCTATCTGTTGATTTTGTATTCTCCACCTTTACAGAAATTGTTGATTAGTTCCAATGGTTTTTTGGTTGAGTCTTGGATATTTTCTCTATGAAAAATTATGTTGTCTGCAAATAGTAACAACTTTACTTCTTCCTTTCTAATGTGGATGTCTTTTATTTCTTTGTCTTGCCTACTAGCTCTAGTTAGGACTTTCAGTACTTTTCTGAGTTAGAGTGGTGAGAATGGGAATCCTTGTCTTATTCCTGTTCTTGAAGGAAAGTCTTTTAATTTTTCTTCATTGAACGTAATGTCAGCTGTACATTTGTCATATATGACAGATATATCTTCATTATATGGATGCATGTTCCTTCTAGGAGAAGGGAATGGCAGCCCACTCCAGTATTCTTGCCTGGAGAATTCCATGGATGGACAGAGGAACCTAGCTGGCTAAGGTCCACGTGGTTGCAAAGAGTTGAACATGACAGAGCTTATAAGCACAGAACAGCATGTGTTCCTTCTATACCAATTTGTTAAGGTTTTTGTCATGAAAGGATATTATATTTTGTCCAATGCTTTTCTGTGTCTATTGAGATGTGATTTTTATCTTCCTTTTATTAACGTGATGTGTTACTTTATCAATTTGCGTATGTTGAACCATTCCAGGGATAAGTTCCTCTTGGTCATGACATATGACCTTTTAATATGTCTTGAATTTGGTTTGCTAATATTTTGTTGAGAATTTTTGCATTCATATTGATCAGAGATATTGGTCTATAGATTCCTTTTCTTGTGGATCCCTTATCTGGCTTTGGAATCAGGGTAGTGCTGACCTCAAAATATGTTTGGGAGTGTCCCTTTCTTCTCAATTTTATGGAAGACTTTGAGAAGGATTGATGTTAATTCTTCTTTAAATATTTGGTCAAATTTGCCAGGGAGCCCTCTGGTCCTGGTTTTCTGTGGTGGGACACAGTGATTATTGATTGAATCTGGTTATTAGATATTGTTATATTCAGATTCTCTTTTTTGTCTTGATTCAGTCTTGGTAGGTTGTTTGTTTCTAGAACTTTACCCATTTCTTCTACGCTATACAATTTGTTGGCTAATATTTGCTATTAGTAGTCTTTTATTTCTGTATTAGTATTTATATTAGTAGTCTATGTATTTCTATAGTGTTAATTTAATGTCTCTTCTTTCATTTCTATTTGTATTTTCTCTGTCTTTTTCTTAGCCTAGCTAAAGGTTGGTCAATTTTGTTTATCTTTTTGAGAAACCAGCTCTTACTTTGTTGGTCCTATTATTTTTCTGTCCTCTAGTTCATTTATCTTTACTCTGATATTTATCTTTTCCTTCTTCTGCTAAATTTGAGATTAATTTGTTCTTTTTTTCTAATTTCTTGAGATATAAAGTTAGGTTGTTTATTTGAGGTATTTCTAATTTCTTTTTTAATTTATTTGTTTTTAATTGGAGGATAATTTCTTTATAATATTGTGTTGGTTTCTGCCATACCTCATCATGAATCAGCCATAGGTATACATAGGTCCCCTCCCTCCTGAACCTCTCACCGCATCCCACCCATCTAGGTTGTCACAGAGCACCAGGTTTGAGCTCCTTGCATCACATCACAAATTCCCATTGGCTGTTTACTTTACATATGGCAAACAAGGTATATGTTTCAATGCTACTTTCTCAATTCCTCCCACCCTTTCCTTCCCCCACTGTATTCACAAGTCTCTTTTCTATGTCTCTGTCTCCATTGCTGCCCTGCACATAGGTGCATCAGTACCATCTTTCTAGATCCCACATATACGCATTGATATATGATCATTTGTTTTTCTCTTTCTGACTTACTTTATTCTGTGTAATATGCTTTAGGTTCATCCACGTAATTAGAAATGAATCAAATGTGTTCCTTTTTATGGGAACGCAAATGTGTGTTAAGTCACTTTAGTTGTGTCTGTGACTCTGTGGACTGTAACCCACCAGGCTCTTCTGTCCGTGGGATTCTCCAGGCAAGCATACTGGAGTGGATTGCCATGCCATCCTTTAAGCGGATCTTCTTGACCCAGGGATCAAACCTGCATCTCTTATGTCTCCTGCATTGGCAGGCAGATTCTTTACCAATAGCATTACATGGGAAGTCCTTTATATGGCTGAGTAACATAAAAATATAAAATGCTTCATAAATTTGAAAAGCATCCCGTGTTCACTGATTAGAAGACTTAATGCTAAGCTAAGATGGAAGTACCTCCCAAATTGATCAATAGATTGCATGCAATCCCTATCACAATTCAGCTGGCTTTTTGGGCAGAAATTGTAGACATTTTAAACCATTTTTTTAAATGTAAAAATTATGTTTGATCCAAAGGAATGGACTCAAATGATGTCATTTGTAAAAAGTAAATTGCTTACAAATCTATAGTGTACCAGATACTATTTGAAGTTCTGGAGATTAAGCAATGACTAGGACAAAATCTCTGCCTTTCTGGTGATTTATAGTCTAGTTATATAATTTTTAATGTATAGTTTTACTCTTTGTGGTTATAAAATCTATATATTTATGTTTAACGGAAAGCAAATATTTAGCATAATTTTTTTCCTTTTCATACTTCAAAATTTTTCAACATTTAGTTCTGAAATATATTTTCACATATGAAAAAATAATTTTTTACCAGTATCTTTTATCTTATATTCCATTCTTCAGTCTATTTCTGAAGTTTTTGTTTGTTTGTTTATTTCATTGTGCCAACACTACAGCTCCCTGGCCCACGCCCCCTGCAGTGTAAGTGTGGGGTCTTAACCACTGGACCAACAGGGAATTCTCTACAATGTTTTATAATTTGCTTTACTATCTATCTATTAGGGAACTTTTTACTGTAATGAAGTGGCTAAAATACCATTCTAATATAGTTACAATTTCCTAACTTTGACTTTTTTCCACCTATACCAGAATGCTGTGTACTTTCCTATGTTTTTATGTCACTCGCATCTTTTCATTTCAAACTGAAGAACTCCCTTCAGCAGGTCTAGTGGTGGTGAGCTCCCTCAGCCTTTGTTTGTCTTATAAAAGCCTTTGTTTCTTCTTCATGCATAAAGGATAACTATGCCAGATACAGTATTCTTGGCTGGCAACTTTTCTCTTTTGACACTCTGAATGTGTTATTCCACTCTCTCCTGGCCTCAGCAGAGTTTCTTCTAAGAAATTCACTGATACTCTAATGTGATCCTTTGTAGGTAATTTTCTTTATCACTACTTATTGACAATTTCATTATAATGCATCTTGGGAAAGGTCTTTTTGCTTTGAGAAAACAGGTGTTTTATTGACTTTATGGATGTCCAATTCTTTCCCCAGGTTTGGAAATTTCTCGTCTTTAAATAAACTCTCTGGGTCCTTTTCCCTTTCTTGTTCTAGTACACCATCTATACTTTTATCTATATTTCCAATCAAATTTGATAACTCTTGTAGAGTTTTTTCACTTTTTAGAAATCTAATCCTCTCCCAACTGAATCATCACTTATTCTTTCTTCCATCTGATCTGCCCTGTTACCTGTGCTCTCCAATACGTTCTTTATTTCATTCATTGAATTCCTCAGTTCCAGAATCTTCGTTTGGTTCTTCTTTATAATTTAAATTTCTTTGGTAAAGAATTCCTATTTGATAACTTTATTCTTCAGTTCATTAAATTTCCTGAGTTTTCTTGTAGTTGGTTAAATTTCTTCATAACAGATATTTTGAATTCCCTATCTCTTAGATACCAATATTCCATGTCTTTAAGTTTGGTTGCTGGAGAATTATCATTTTCTTTTTGTGAGGTCATATTTCCTTTATTTTTCACAGTGTTTGATAGTATGAGTTTCTGCTTTCATACTGTTTACATTCGTTCTTAGATTTCAACAGACTGACAATTAGAAAACTTCCCTGGTGGCTCAGACAATAAAGAAACTGCCCACAATGTGGGAGACCTGGGTTTGATCCCTGGATTGGGAAGATCCCCTGGAGAAGGGAAAGGCTACCCATTCCAGTATTCTTGCCTGGAGAATCCCATGGACAGAAGAGCCTGGTGGGTCCATGGCATCACAGTCAGACAGGACTAAGCAACTAACACTTTCCAACTTTCAACCTTTGCATTCCAGAAGGTGGCGCAATTGTTCGTTTTAAAAAATTTCTATTGAGCTGGTTCTAGGAGCTGCACTCAAGGGCACACACAAGGAACCCTCAGCAGAGTGGGGAGAGGTGTGGGTTTAGCATCTGGGACTTTGGGGGTGCCCACAGGCCTCACAGGGGACTTCCAGAACTCGGAGGTGGACATCCTGCTGAAGGCCCCAAGCATACAGCAAGAAATGTGTTCCTTGGGGCCCTTTGGTATTCTTATCTGACTCCTTCCCCTTTCTTCTCTCACTCCAGTCACAGACGTCCGTCCCCCTCAGAAATCTGGGCGCTGCTAGAGAGAAATGGGTCCCTCCAGCTACAAGCACTGCGGTCAAGCAGTCCGTCTCTCACCACTCTTGCTCTCCACCTCCTCTGCTGAAGAGGCAACTGCTGCAGTGGCACCTCGGGAAGGGGCTGCCCTTTCCTCCCTCTCCTCTGCTGCCAACCTCATCTCTGTCCTGCGCTGGTGGCATGTCACATTCCCCCAACAGGCAAGCCGGACCTCCACAAAATATCTCCTGTGGATGTCTGCCCAGTTTTGCACTCTCCAGGCTTCCATTTCCCCAGTTACAGTGAGTGGGGTGGGGCAGGCTTACCGACTCTGATTTGCAGCCCCCTCCAAGGTCCTGCTTGGGTGCTAAGTCGATTCAATTGTGTCTAGCTCTGTGCGAGTCCATGGGCTGTAGCTCTCCAGGCTCCTCTGTCCACGGGGATGCTCCAAGCAAGAATATTGGAGTGGGTTGCCATGCCCTCCTCCAGGGGATCTTCCCAACCCAGGGATCAACCTGTGCCTCTTATGTCTCCTGAATTGGCAGGAGAGTTCTTTACCACTAGCGCCAGCTGGGAAGCCCACGGTGCCCTAATTTACTGCACAGTTCAGTTATCAATGTTCAATTAATTGTAAATCAAAGAGAAGAAGAAAAGGGAACAACTCAAACCACATGATGCTGATGTTGCTATACTTCTTATGCTTTGATAGGATTTTAATAACCAGACAGGTGTCTCTATGTGATCACTTGTTTCCTTATTCCTTTTACCAGAGATATTTTAAAGATAAGCATGAACTGGACAAGGTTTTACCATTTGCAATATTGAAAAATAAATCCCAGGCACCCATTGAGATCCTAAACTGAGCTAACTTCCCTAAAGAAGTTGCTAAAACCCTGACCAATTGGAACTAGCTGTTTGTCTTCCATTTTCTGACCATGAGAGACCCACCTGTCCACTGGAGAGATACTTACTCAAAACTTTGTGACTAGAAATAAGATTTTAGGTGGCAGTCAACCCTGGCAGTCCAGTGATTGAGACTTTGCCTTCCAATTGCAGGGGGTTCAGGTTCAATCCCTGGTTAGGAAGCCAAGTTCCCACATGCCTCGTGGCCAAAAACCCAAAACATAGAACAAAAACAACATTATGACCAATTCTATAAAGACTTTAAAAATGGTTCACATCGAAAAAAGAGGCACATGACTACTCTAGAGGCAGTATGCCTCCTTCCCCTGAGTGAGCTTTCCCTGGCCAACTAAGAACAGGTACACGAAGAAAAAGGCCAAGAGTTATGACACATTCATACACAGGTCTGCCCACAAGCAACAGCTCAAGGAAGAGGGCCTTGCTCATCTGAATCACTATGCCTATATTACAGCCATAGCATCCTCTTCTAAAACAGTTTCTTCAAAGACTTTTGTAACTAGTTTCCCTGGCACGGGTTCTTTTCACCAACCACATCCTGGACTTTGTCACAGTAGTTAGGGCTACTTGACCTGTCAATCTTTTCCCTGGTTTCCTGGTGTCTAAGGCTGCTGTGTGGCAGTGGGTTCCTGAGCCAAGAAGTTACAACTCCAGTGGTAGGCCAGAGGAAGCTGGTGTCTTACTGGGCTACTTCTGCATTATTCCAGGAGTCACGCCAGAAAGATCTAGAACATACTCTTTCAGCATGTCCAACATTCCTGAACTAAATCCCTCCCTTCCTCATTTAAATAAATAAATAGAAAGAAATACACACATGCACAAACACACAAAGGATAAATCTTTTCCTAATTAAAGCACCTTATTTTTTTTTAAACCCAATTCAAATGTCTCTTCCTTTTTGAAAGCTTCTTGTGTCTCCAAGAAAACATTTTTCATGCTTTAACTTCTTTAACATTTCGTATCTTTCTTTTAGTGCTGACCACAATGGTTATTGGGCTTCCTAGGTGGCACTAGTGGTAAAGAACCCACCTGCCAATATAAGAGATGTAAGAGACCACAGTTTTCATCCCTGGGTCTGAAAGATCTCTTGGAATAGGGCACAGCAACCCACTCGCGTATTCTTGTCTGGAGAATCCCCATCGACAGAGGAGCCTGGCAGGTTACAATCCCGGGGGTCGCAAAAGAGGTGGACACAACTGAAGCAACTTAGCATGCATGAACAATAGTTACTGGTAAGGCTGTCTTTTCCAAGTTAATGAATCATGAGTTCCTTCAGCACAGGAACCAGTCTGGCTTCTAATACCATCCTAAATTTAGAATAGTTCCTTGAACACAGTAAACGATCAATAAACATTGGTTTGAATACTTGAATTGGAGTTTGGCTTGTAAAAGTGTAAAGATTTTTTACAGAAGAAAGCAGAAACTTAAGAAGATACAGCCTACAAAAATGGCAACGGATGAAAAAGCTTAATCGCTCAGTCATGTCTGATTTTTTGCAACCCCATGAACTGTAGCCCACCAGGCTCCCCCGCCGATGGAATTCTCCAGGCAAGAATACTGGAGTGGGTTGCCATTTCCTTCTTCGGGGATCAAACCTGCCTCTCCTGCATTGCAGGCAGATTCTTTATCATCTGAGCCATCAGGGAAGCTCAAAAAAGTGCATAACAAACAGAAAAGGAAACACAACTTGCCCTCATGGAACACAAATAAGGAACACTGATTATCTGGAACACAAATAAGGAACACTGATTATCTTTCTGTTCTAATCAACAACAGCAAAGAGAGATTATCAAGACTATAGGTTCTGGTTCAACGACCACGTAGGCAGATCCTTTGCACACCTCGTCCAGTGGACACATCAAATCTATAGCTATATATGGAATAATTGACACTGAAAAACAAAACCAGAAACCAAAAGTAGCTGAGTGACTTCCATGCTTTGGGCAAACTGGGAAATACCCTTGTGGTATTCCAAGTGGTCAGGAGAGGCCGAGACACAGTCCTGCCATAAACCCCACCCCTGGCACGGTCATGCACAATCAGGAGGGAACTCTCACAAACCCAGGTTTCTCCCTGAGGAGTGAAGGGCTTGAAACCCAAAATTGGCACTCCAATTTTTAAGAGTTATACCTGAGAGGCAAGCCCCTAAAATATATAGCTTTGAAAGCCATGAGACCTACAGGGAATAGGGAACTGAGAAACTGTTCTTAAAGGACTTGCCCATGCAGATTCACCCATCCCAGGACCCAGTGCAGAAGAAGCCGACTGAAAGGTGCTGACTTCCCATGAAATATGCTTGTTTGCTCAACTTACGCCGTTAGCCTGAGGGACAGGCATCTACTTTAACATACATCTAGGGGCCTACTGAAACAGTCTCCAAAGACAGAGCTTGGTGCGTGCCATTTTAGCGCTCTCTTTCTGCTCTGCTCTGTTAATAGCTTCCTAGTTATTCTTTAGTCACTAAGTCATGTCAGATTCTTTTCTGACCCCACGACTGTAGCTCGCCAGGCTCTTCTGTCCGTATTCCAGGCAAGAATACTGGAGTGGATTGCCATTTCCTTTCCTTGGGGGATCTCCCTCACCCAGGGATTGAACCTGTATCTCCTGCTTGGCAGGCGGATTCTTTATCACTGAGCCACCAGGTACCACCTAGAAAGGAGTTTGTACCCTTGTGTTGTGCCTGGGTTTTTATGGCTGGGGCTCAGCGTGTGATCTTTGATTGCTTGTTTCCGGTGGCCAGCAAAGCTTCAGACTGTGAGTCCCCTGGGGCTGTTACAAACAGAGGGGCAGTTCTTAGCCAGCTACCACCCACAGGCAGTAGCACAGGCAGCTTATTGAAACACAGTCTCAGCCTTTCTATGAAAGAGGCCTATTTGTCATCCTGGAGCTTTGGCCCGAGGGGCAGGCTTCTCTGGTTTGGCACACACTTAGAGGTTACCCCGGGTGCTATCTTTGTGCTCTCCCTGGGTCTCACTCCTGGGCTTCCTTGGTGGTTCAGACAGTAAAGAATCTGCCTGCAATGCAGGAGACCTGGGTTTGATCCCTGGGTCGGGAAGATCCCCTGGAGAAGGGAATGGTTACCCGCTCCAGTATTCTTGCCTGGAGAATTCCATGGACAGAGGAGCCTGGGAGGCTACAGTCCTTGGGGTCACAAAGAGTTGGACACAACTGAGAGACTAACTTTTTTTTTTTTAATTTTTGAGTCTGACTCCATACTGCTGATATCTCCCGGAGAGGAGCTTGCACTGTCATCTGGAGTTCCACTTTAGTGGCTGTAGCCCCACGAACTCATCTAGATGGCCTGGTTCTGGTGGTGGGTGGGGCGTATGCTCATGGATCCCACAGGATTGTAATCAACAGGGAAAGAGCTCTTCAACGGCTAACACCACAAGACTCAGCTCAGAGGCAATAGACTGAGTGAGGAGCCCCGAGGCCTGTTAGGTTTTCTGCACAGCTTTGGCCTGAGGGCCAGGCTTCTAATGAAACACACATCTAAGGGCTGACTATAAATCCATCCAGAGACCTCAAAGGGCAAGTCCTATGTCACAGCCTTCCTCCTCTGCTGAGTCCCAGTATCTCTCAGAGGGCAGCTTGTACATGGATCTGGTGCCCAGTTTGTGTGTATGTGGAGGGGGGTGTACTTCCCTGGAAGATGCCCCTTGATTGCCTGGATCAGGTGGCCAGTAGAGCCTGTGTTCATGAACTCAGCGGGACGGTAGCAAAGAAAGAAACAGTTTCTAACTGGCCATCAGCCCATCGCTCAGCCCAGAAAGAGAACACAGAAATGCCCAACTCCTGTTGCAAATGAATTCATCAAGAAGGAGCATTGTTGAGGAGTGGCCAAGGTGGTAGAGTTGGAGGACTTGAGCTCACCTCCTCCCACAGGCACACCGAAATGACAGCTATTTACAGAGAAACTGTACATAAGAAACTGTACATAAGAAAAACCAGAAGATGGGCAGAATGGACAAAAGGGATCTTCTACAACTAAAAATATAAAGAAGGAACCCCAACAAGACAGGTAGGTGGGGTTGAGTCATGATACAGTCATGTCCAACTCTGCGACCCCATGAACTCCTCTGTCCATGGGGTCCTCTGTCCATAGAATTCTCCAGGCAAGAATACTGGAGTGGGCTGCCATCCCCTTCTCCAGGGATATTCCCCACCCAGGAATCAAACCCGGGTCTCCTGCATTGCAGGCAGTTTCTTTACCATCTGAGCCACCAGGGTGAACCACAAATGGGAGGATAGTTACAACTTTACAGATTCTTCCCAAGTAGCAAGGAGTCCAAGCACCTCATCGGGCTCCCCAGCCTGGGGATCTTGCACCAGGAAGAAGAGACCCCAAAATGTTTGGCTTTTAAGGCCAGCAGGGCTTATTTAGGGCAATCCATAGGGCTGTGGGAAATAGACGATCTACTCTTAAAGAGCACACACCAAATCTCACAGCTCTGGGACCTAGTACAGAAGCAGTAATTTGAAAGGAACCTGGGTCAGATCACCACAGGACTTCCCAAGTGGCGCAGTGGTAGAGAATCCACCACTTCTCCTGCCAATGCAGGAGAAGCAAGAGACCCAGTTTTGATCCCTGGGTCAGGAAGATCCCCTAGAGAAGGAAATGTCAACCCACCCACTCCAGTATTCTTGCCTGGAAAATCCCATGCTCAGAGGAGCCTGGCGGGCTACAGAACATGGTGTTGCAAAGAGTCAGACGCATCCTGAGCACATGTGCACGTGTGCGCATGCACACACACACACACACACACACACACACACCTGCTGATCTCAGGAAGCCTCCCAGAGAGGCAGGAAGCAACTGGAACTCATCCTGGGGACACAGACACTGGCAACAGTCACTTTGGGGGTGCTTTTCCTACCATGTGGGTACTGGCACCGGCAAGTGCCATTTTGGAATCCTCTCCCTAGCTTATTAGCATTGGGATCCACCCCCAACCCTCACCAGCCTGTTGGCACCAGTACTAGGATGCCTCCAGCCAAGCAACTAGCCAGGTGGAGATATAGCCCTGCCCATCAGCGGACATGCTGCTTAAAAAACCCTGAGCCCACAGCTGCCCCAGACCTGGCCCTTTGAAACAAACTGGTTTGCTTATTGGAACAAGAGGGATTTTAGGGTCAGGTAGAGTCATTTTCATTTTCATTTGGCATCATTGACTCATGAGTGTGAGCAAACTCTGGGAGATAGTGAAGGTCAGGGAAGCCTAGCGTACTGCAGTCCATGGTGCTGCAAAGAGTCAGACATGACTTAGCCACTGAACAACAAAGAGTCATTTCAGAGTTCAGTTACTTAAACCATAGAGCTTCAACTTCCATAACTGAATGATGGAATATTACAATCCATCTTGTATAGTTATTGTGATAATTAGAGATAATACACACAAAACTCCAATAAGATTATTAATGTACAGTAGAAACAAAAAATGTTTATCATTCTTTTATTTCAAAGCAAAAATGACAAAATGATTTTTAGTGACTGATTGTGGACTCCTGGTACACTATCATGAGAATGGTATGAGTTTGTGGTTTGACTCAAGGTCCATGACCCAGGGTCAGTGAGAAATCTCTGCCATGGGCACAGTGACAGAAGCTGCAAACTGAGTCACGATTTACTGCACTCTTCCAGTTAGAAGTCCTATCTGAAAGGAGGGAATGGTAAACAGAGAGGGTAAAAGTAAGTATAGTTCCATGAGCTCCCCTGAATCTATGAATCAATCACTGAATAAGTTCAAAGAATTGACAACTGATCAGCTAAAAAAATGTATTTTACAAAAATCTGGAATAGTGTCTACTACCCACAGGCAAAGTCAGAAGGCAACTAGCTATGGAGAGGAGATGAAAATTTTAAATAAATAGGAGGTTATTGCAAAAAAAAGAGAGTGGGAGAAATCAGTGTCAAAGTACTAGAGATGAATATTTACTGATGGTTTTATAACTGATTCCCACTGTACTACGTGGGACATGCTTAAAGTAGTCAGAAAAGTGTTTGCAAAATACCACTTCTTGGATCAACAGGGCAGCAAATATTAAAGTGGACAGCTGACACCAGAAGCCTAATTGCTATACCTTTGCTTTTCCTTCAGAATATATTTATTGCAAATATTCTCTACTCTTTTAGCCTGGCTTTCATAAGAGAAGCATAAACAATAGCTCACCTAAATCACTACAGTCATACCATCAGTTATATTACAAAAGGCAGTTAAATGCGATTGTTATTATTTTTGGCTGTGCTTGGTCTTCGTTGCAGCTCTGAGGCTCTTCATTGCTGCCCCGAGTTTCTCTGGTTGTGGCAAATGAGGGCTATTCTTTGTTTGTGGTACACAGGTGTCTTGTACTTGGTGGCTTCTCTTGTTATAAAGCAAGGGTTCTAGGGCACCTGGGCTTGGTAGTTGCGACACACATGCCTAGCTGCCCCATGGCATGTGGAATTTGGTTCCTGGACCAAGGATCAAACCCATATTCCCTGAATTGGCAGGCAGATTCTTAACCAATGCACCACCAGGAAAGCCCCACAATTATTACTTTTTTTAAAAAAAATACACCTTTATTTTGTGGCTGTGCCTTGAAACTTGTGGGATCCTAGTTCCCCAACCAAGGATCCAACCCATGTCCTCTGTAATGGAAGCTGGGAGTCTTAACCACTGGACCTCCAGGGAAGTCTCCGCAATTATATTTTATTACAAATATTACAATAAAGAATAGATCTCTCAAAAAACATGTAATGGGTTATTAATACCATTCTAAATAAATTGACAAAATTTTAAAAAACTGTTTTACTCCTAGTATGGTAAATATTGCGTGATAAAACCTACATAAACAAAATTATCCTTAGGGTACTACCATATCATCCAGCAATCACACTCCTGGACATATGGAGAAAACCATAATAGAAAAGGTATATGCACCATTGTAGCACCCCACGTAGTTCACTGCATCTCTATTTACAATAGCCAGGACATGGAAACAACCTGAATGTCCATCGATGCAGGAATGGATAAAGATGTACTGGGAATTCCTGGTTGTCCAGTGGTTAGGGCTCTGCTCTTCCACTTTGGGGATCACAGGTTTGAACAAGTTGCTACTCGTGACCAAAAGCAGAAAAAAATTGTGTGGTACGTATATACAATGGAATATTATTCAGCCATAAAAAGAATGAAATAATGCCACCTGCTTTAACATGGATGGACCTTGAGATGATCATACCAAGTGAAGTAAGTCAGAGAGAGAAAGACAAATATCATGTGATATCACTCAAAGGTGGAATCTAATTTTTTAAAATGTTACAAAGGAACTTACTTGCAAAAGAGAAATAGACTTACAGATATCAAAAACAAATTTATGGTTACCAAAGGGGAAACAGGAAGGAGGGGTAAATCAGGAGCTTGGAAAGATAGATAACCAACAAGGACCTACTGTGTAGCAAAGGAAACTCTACTCAATATTCTGTGATAACCTATATGAGAAAAGAATCTTAAAAAGAATGAATATATGTGTATGCATATTGGAATCACTTTACTGTACACCTGAAAATCAACTATATATATTTCAATAAATTAAAAAAAAATTATCCTTAGGGTTCTCACTAATTCTTGGAGAAGGGAACGGAAACCCACTCCAGTATTTGTGCCTGGAAAATCCCATGGACAGAGGATCCTGGAGGGCAGGCTACAGTCTACCGGGTCACAAAGAGTCAGACATGACTGAGTGACTAACACTTTGTCACTAATTCTAAGACAATATAGATAATATTGAATCAAAATGTTTTGAGAACGATGAGTCAGTTCCTGGGGCAGGACTCAGGGTGACGGTGTGAAAAAGAATGTTTCACACAGGAGGAGAGGGCTCCGGGCAAAGCCCCAGGCCTCCCCCTGGTGTGGGTGTCAGGTCCCAGGTGTTTCCGATAGAGGAAGCTCAGTGCTGCGGTGTCCCGTCTCCCAGGAGTTTCATTTCGTCCTCTCAAAACCTGTGTCAGCTCCTCCTGCTAGAGTATTCACCATTTTGCCCCAGGTCTTAACTCCCAATGCCAGGCCCATTTCTGGGGCTGTCAATCTGGGTCATCAAAAGTGTTAGTCTCTCAGTCACGTCTGACTTTGTGACCCGGTGGACTGTGACCCCGCCAGGCTCCTCTGTCCATGGAATTCTCCAGACAAGAATACTTCTCCAGGGGAATCTTCCCTCCCAGGTATCAAACCTGGGTCTCCTGCATTGAAGGCAGATTCTTTACCGACCGAGCCACCTGGGAAGCCCAGGGTCACCGAGGGTCCTGGTTAAAAGTCCGCACAAAGCCAGGACTGATTCTCCCCAGACTCCCAGGATCCCGATTACGGCGCCCCAACCTTTCCAGTTGCTGCTCTGTGGAGGGGGGATGGTCAGCAGACCTGGGAAGCGAGTGCGGGTCCAGCAGAGAAACGAAACTTGTCCGGGAATAGCTAAGAGGGCGGGACTATGTGGGCGTGGTTGGCCGCTGGGGCGTGGCCAGGACCTCAGAGCCTGCAGGGGATTGGTGGAGGCGTTTTGACAGACGTCTCCTCCGCAGGGGACAATGAATGCGTTGCCTGCGACGGCGACGTTCCCTGGCCCCGAAAGAGTGCGCTGTCTGGGGTCGCGTAGCGCAGGGTGGCTCGTGCCGCCTGCGCGAGCGAGACGCAGCCGGTGAGGCGGAGCGCCACAGGAACTATTTGGAGGGGCCATGCTGCGGGGGGTGGTACCCCAGACTGCTAGAGAAACCTACTGGAAGGAAATGCTGAAGCGGATCTCCCCGACCTCCCTCTGGGCTGACGCTAGCTTCCCACAGGAGGGAAAAGTGAAATCAGCGTCAGAATACAGCCCTCCTCCCGCTCTGTCCAGACTTTTATCTTCTGTACCAGAAAGTGACTGGCCCAGAGGGCCCTCCTTTCTTTATTTTTTCTTTCTATTTTTGTTTTTCTTTTTTCTCATATATTAAAGTGAAAGTCGCTCAGTCGTCTTCGACTCTCTGTGATCCTATAGTTCATGGAATTCTCCAGGCCAGAATACTGGAATGGGTAGCATTTCCCTCCTCCAGGGGATCTTCCCAACCCAGGAATCGAACCCAGCTCTGACACATTGCAGGCGGATTCTTTATTAGCTGTGTCACAAGGGAAGCCCAAGAATACTGGAGTAGGTTGCCTATCCCTGCTCCAGTGGATCTTTCCAACCCTGGAATCGAAAGGGGGTCGCCCGCAATGCAGGCGACTTCTTTACCAGAGTTAATTTCTCATACATTAAAATCGACTCTTCCTGATGTACAGTTTCATAAATGTTGACACATGTATGGATTAGTGCAACTATCACCACAGTCCAATATGGAGCAGTTCCTTCACCCCGGAAACACTCTCTCAGCTGCCCTTCTGTATTCACATCCTCCTCCACCCAACCCCTAGCAACCGCTGATCTGTTCTCTATCACTATGGTTTTGTCTTTTGGAGAATGTGGTAGAAACAAAATAGCTGGGCTTCCCGGGTGGCTCAGCAGTAAAGAATCTACCTGCCAAGCAGGAGACTGTTTGATCCCTGGAAGATCCCCTGGAGAAAGAAATGGCAACCCACTTCAGTGTTCTTGCCAGGGAAATCTCATGGACAGGGGAGCTTGGCAGGCTACCATCCATGGGGTCTCAAAAGAGTCAGACATGACTTAGCCACTCAACAACAACAAAAATACAATGTAATTTTTGACACTGGCTTTCTTTAAAGGACTATTAAAGAATACAGTCTCTCAGGATGGAGGGAGAGCTGATCCCTGAAATGACTGATCAGAGGTTCCTTTTAACCCTAGCAGCTGGCTTGGGAACTAGGACTTTCTTTCTCAAGGCCCATTCTCCACCTGAGAATGCCTTTGGAGGCCTCCTTCTAGCATTTTTAAGTCATTCACCCTCTACTCAGTCAGCAGTCTGTATTCTCTTTCTTAGAGACCTGAGGCCTTCTACCATGGGCTCTCACTTAAATCTAAGAACTTACCAAGGAGCTGAAGATTAACCCAGATTCCCCAGTCCAGACTGATATCTGGGTTTTCTGCTTCTTCCTTCTAAACCAATTGTCCTGAACATTCTCAGGGTGGGCAGGCGTGCCTAGTCAATGCCCAGTATATCCTGGGCTTGGGTGTGGTCACTCCTTAGCTGGCTCATCTTCTCTGCTCCTTTGTCCTTGTCCCTTCGGTAGAGCCTTGTCCCACTAGCACCTGTGGTCACAGGGGCGTGAACACCACCTGGGCCCTGTCCTGTTTCCAGGACCGGGGGCGGTGAGGGCTTCCTGTAGCTGGGTCAGCCTAGGCTCAGGCCTGAGTCCTGCCCCTGACTCCCATCATTTGCGTCCAGTATTTCTCTGGATTATGCCTGCTGTTTTTCGTGTTTAGAGTTCAGGTCTCTTTCCCCTGTGGGTCTACCATCTCTCTGACAGAAGCAGGGCTCATTTTGCCTGTCATTGTCCCCTCAAGTCTCAGGGCAGCCCATGCTCACAGGCATCTCGGTGGGACTGAAATGAATTCCAGACTAATCCAGCTCTTGCCTTTTTTCTAGGGGTGTTCCCTGGATTTTTCCCCCCATTCTTTACCAATGTATTTTTTAAGACAAGATTCTGGAGTGAGCAGAGAAGAGAGATCTGACAGTTTCTCATCTTAATTAAATTCCTCTTGGGTTTCTATCTTCTCTGCAACCTGTACCTTCTCTCTGCCTTAGCTCTAGTAATCTGATTCCTGGCTCCAGTGCAAACTCCTGGATTTATTGCATCTGATTTTGATTCACAGTTAGTCAGAAAATGGGACCTACAAGCCTAGGCTTGTCTTTTCTGGAAAGAGAAATATAAATGAGTATAACCATGCGCTGTACTGTGCAGGAGGGTTGGTGTGGGAGGGAGGTGCTTTGTGGAGGGAGGGGAAGGCAGCACTTGTGAGAAAATTACAGGCGGCACTGATGTCAGTGTGAGTGATGCTGTGCTGTAGGGCTGCCTCACAGCAGTATTTGGCCTAAGGCTACATTAATAAAGATATTTTCTCTAGAATAGGGAGGTGCTCTACACTAATCATTCATTCAACTGATATTCGTTGTGGGTCAGATATATGACATAGTATTTTTTGCATCTAGGAAACCTCAGTGAACTAAAAACAAAAAAAACATTACTGACCTTGTGGGGCATGTTCTATTGGAAAGAGGCAGGCTATACTATAAGCATATTAAATGGGGAAGTGTTTATGTTAGAGGTTGTGTAGTATTTTGAGGAAGTTGACTCAGTATAAATGTGTGGGAACAGCATAGCTGGCTGTTTTCTGGTGTGGTCAGTGTGGTTCTCAGTGAGAAGATGACCACTGAGAAAAGATGTGAAGGACATGAATTGTCCAAGAGGATATCTAAGGGAAGTTCTGTGCAGACAGGAAAAATCTCCAGTGCAAATGCATTAGTGCAGGAGTGAGTCTGTGTATTCAAGAAAAGCGAGGAGGCTCAAGCGGCCAGAGCAGAGAGGAGCTGAGGTGAGGCCCGGTGTCTGGATCACGTAGGCCTCAATGATACTAGAAAGATTTCGACTGTTCTCTGAGTAAGATGTGAAGTTACAAGATAGTTTTGAACAGAAGACAGATCTGGTATGACTTCTCTTTAGAAGCAGTAGTCTGGCCACTGCACAGAATGGACAGGTGAAGGCTGAGTGACTTGCAGAGGAAATTGTAGTATGCAGTGGCCAGGCTGGAGATATCGGTTGCCTGTCTGGGATGTGAGCAGGGAAAATAACAGAAGGTGATTGAACTCTGGATATATTTAAAGATGGACTTTACAGCATCTCCTGATGGATTAAATCTGAGAAGGAAGAATCAAGGAGGACACTCAAAGCTTCAGACAGTATGAGTAGAAATATAGGAGGACTTCTGTGGAAATGGTGACATCATAGGCATCTAATTTAGTAAAGTTGAAGCTAAGATGTGATAGTCACTCAGTCATGTCTGATTCTATGCGACCCCGTAGACTGTAACCCACCAGGCTTCTCTGTCCACCAGAATTCTCCAGGGAAGAATACTGGAGTGGGTTGTCATGCCATGCCCTGCTCCAAGGGGTCTTCCATGTCAAGGGATCAAACCTGGGTTTCCTGAATTGCAGGCAGACTCTTTACCATCTGAGCCACCAGGGAAGCCCTGAAACTAAGGAATCTATTAGAAAATACAAGTGAGGTTAGCAGGTGGATACAAGAGTTTAGGCAGATATCCTGACCGGAGAAATAAATTTGGGAGGTGATACCAAGTAAATGATATTTAAAGCCTTGAGAAGGGAGAGAAAGAAAAGCTGAGTGAAAGAAGCAAACTTGCCAAAATGTTAACATCTGCTATATCCAGTTGAAGATGCATTGGTATTTATTGTACTATTGCAACTTTTCTAAAGGTTTTCACTGTCTACAACGATAAGATGAAGAAAGAAAAGCAAGCTAGGTTTGATTCTAGCTTCATCTTCATATATAGTCTTGGTAGGAAATAAGCAAAATTCCATTGAATTTAATAAGCCGAAATAAATTAACCTTGACTTTCAAAAAAAAGCCTTGAGAGGGGATGAGGTTAACCAGGGGAGTAATGACTATAGAAGAGAAAGGATCAGGGCTGAACCCCGGAACACCCCTGCCCTGTGCTGAGGGGTCTGATCAGACCACACACCAAAAGCAGACTGCATAGTCCTGACATCACATCTGAAGGTATGACGACAAGGGAGTCCCAAACGTTACTGCACACAAGAATCACCTGGACATCTTATTAAGATCTAGATGGTCTAAAGCAGAGCATGAGATTCCAAATTTATAACAAGATGCTGATGCTGCTGGTCTTCAGATCACACATTTAGAAGCAAGAATGTAGACCAGAATTCCCACATGGCTGTGAATCAGCCTCCTATGTAGGGCTTGTTAAATTATGTGTTCCTGACTCCATGCCCTACATTCTAAGATAAGGGGTCTGAGGACAGGCCTGAGTGTTTTGTAATAAACTCACAGGTAATCCAGCCAGATTGGGATCCGGGGAGCTCAGAGATCAGAGAGGACTCAGGGCACAGAGGGGTCTTAAATCCACACAGAAATTTTTTTTTTTAGAGAGAAAAAAAAGACAAGATGTATGCTGTTTTCTCTACTGTGGGGTAGAGGCAAGTGGAAGATTTAGGAAATGGCTATCAGCTCAGCATAAAGAAAACTCTTGAGTAAGAAAACTCTTGAGTTGCTAAGAGTCTAGATCTTAAATGTGCTCCCCACAAAAAAGAAATGGTAATAATGTAACATGAGACAGATTTTAGCTAGTGCTATGGTGGTAGTCCTCCAGTACTCTTGCCTGGAAAATCCCATGGATGGAGGAGCCTGGTAGGCTGCCGTCTATGGGGTCGCACAGAGTCGGACACGACTGAAGTGACTTAGCAGCAGCAGCATGGTGGTAGTCATTTTGCAAAATGTAAATGTATCAAAGCAACAAGTTGTACAAATTACATTCCCACCAACAGTGTAGGAGGATTCGCCTTTCTCCACATCCTCTCCTGCATTTATTGTTTGTAGTTTTTTTGATGACGGCCATTCTGATTGGGGGCTTCTGATTAAGGGCTATTCTGATTAGGTGGCACTAGTGGTAAAGAACCTGCCTGCTAATTCAGGAGATACAAGAGATGCAGTTTCGATCCCTGGGTCGGGAATATCCTGATGTTTTTATATTTTTTTAATATAAAAATATTTTCATATTTTTATTTATTTTATATATTTTACATTTTATCTATTGTTGCCTGGAGAATCCCATGGACAGAGGAGCCTGGTGGGCTGTGGTCCATAGGGTCTCAAAGAGTCAGACCGACTGAAGTGACTTAGCACACATGCATTCTGACTGGGGAGAGGTGATACCTCATTGTAGTTTTGATTGGCATTTCTCTAAAAATAAGAGATGCTGAGCATCTTTTCATGTGTTTACTGGCTCTCTGTATGTCTTCTTTGGTCGGGGGGAGAAAGCTCAAGAAGGAGAGGATATATATATATACACACAATTAATTATATATTAATATATAATTATTTATATTATTATATATTATATATATTATTTATATATTATATATATATTTTATATACATATATAATTAAGACTGATTGGTGTTGATGTACAGCAGAGACCACCACTACATTGTAAGGCAATTATCCTCCAAAAAAAAAAAAAAGCAACAGGTTATACATCTTAAATTTACACAATGTTATATCTCAATAAATCTGGGGAAAAATCTCGGAATCCTTGCCCTCTGAGACTATTTCCTACATGAATTTCTCACTTCTTGTGTGAACAATGGATTCCAAATTGTTCTAATTGAAGCATAAGTGAAAATGTATGCATGTATATATAGGGTGGTGGTTCAGTCACCAAGTCATGTCCAACTCTTGCAATCCAATGGACTGTAGCCTGCCAGGCTCCTCTGTCCATGGGATTCTCCAGGCAAGAACAGTGGAGTGGGTTGCCAGTTCCTTTATCAGGGAGGTGTACATATATACATATGAATTTGGGCCTTGTTTTATCTCAGGGAAAGCCATAGAACAGTCTTAAGACTACATAGCTAAGAACTGGATCTAGAATCTCACCCCAGGTTGGGTCCCACAAAGGCACCACTGCCATGCTGTTAGGCCCAGATGCCAGTGTTCACACCACTGGCTCCCCTGACGCTGGACACTGTGCCCTGGCCCTAGGACTGCTTTCTCTGTTGCTCCTGACAACTGGATAACACTAATACCTCTCCTGCCACCTGTGCCCAACGCATTCTGCACTGTCCCAACCTGTCTGTCACCAAGTCCCGAGCCAGAGAACTGGCATGTGGTCACCTGCCGGCGAGGGCTTCATGTCCTGCCCATCTGCAAGAATGCTTGGGAAAGTGAGATTTCCTCTCTTATGCATATGCAAGGAAGTGGTCTCTGGGACAAATAAGGTAGAGGTTTACTATCTTATACTCACTCTCAGTACTTACATGTATCTTATTGTAGGCTGATAACAAGCAGTTCACAAACCAGCACTGGCTTGCAGAACACGCAGAGTAGCTTTGCTTTAGGTAGATTTGTATTTCAGTCCTTATATCCTGATGCAAGATAAATAGCAGAAATGAAAGGAAAAAAAAAAAAAGGTTAATTTGGGCTCCATTTCCAGTTACATGATAGGTTAGGTTTTAAAGCTGTCTCTTCCACTAAAAATGACTAGAAATAATAGATGAAATATAAAAACATCCAGAAGAATACAATCAAGAAAACAATCGAGAGAGTAATCGTTTAGACCAAAAATATCTGTGTGGTTATGGAAAGAGAGAAAAGTTGTTTTTATCCTTAGGGCATTAGCCAAATCTGAAAAAATCTTAGCTTTTGTTTTCTCAAGCTCATGAGCTATAACAGGCAGGAAATGATACCCAGAGCTCAACCACATGGGGAACATATGAGACGTCCTCTAGCGGAAAGTCTGGGGATCCAAAACTCACATGCTCAGAGTAAGGATGAAACAAAACAAAATCTGCTGTATCCTCTAATTCAAGAGTATTCTAAGAAAATTTGCCTTTTGAGGCAGGAAAAAAAAAAAAAGAGCAAACAACTGTTTTTTTAAGATTTGCAACCATGGGTTAGCCCTCCTATGATTTGCAGTCCAAATCTGCTTTACTATTTGGGGCCAAAATAACCTCAAGCCCTGACTTTATGTTATAATGGCCCTGGATTTGATGGATGTGATGACCCCAAAAAAATGGAAGAAAGAAATAAAATTCTCTACAGAAATCTATAGTTAACCTGAGTATCAAAGAATTTGCCAAATGATTGCACCAGGAAAAAGAGCAACTCATAGCAAGAAATGTATGGAGAACAAATGGGAAAAAAGACAGTGATTGAAAACCAGTATAATAAAATACAATCTATTTATATTTTAAGGCAGGAAAAGAAATTATCTAACATAAAATTCTTTTTATTTGCTTGTTTGGGCCTTCTCCCTCCCTAATATATACCATGCATCTCCATTACACATTAACCAGAGCCCCTCAAAGATGGGAGTGCCTGCTGATGCTAGCAATGTAACTTCTTAAAAGAATACAGTGATAAATGGTGTGGCCTTAAGCAGGCAACTCAGCCTCTTCAGTTCAGTTCAGTCACTCAGTCGTGTCCGACTCTTTGCAACCCCATGGACTGCAGCACGCCAGGCCTCCCTGTTCATCACCAACTCCCAGAGTCCACCCAAACCCATGTCCATCGAGTCGGTGATGCCATCCAGCCATCTCATCCTCTGTCGTCCTCTTCTCCTCCTGCCCCCAATCCCTCCCAGCATCAGGGTCTTTTCCAATGAGTCAAGTCTTCGCATGAGGTGGCCAAGGTGTTGGAGTTTCAGTTTCAGCATCAGTCCTTCCAATGAACACCCAGGACTGATCTCTTTTAGGATGGACTGGTTGGATCTCCTTGTGGTCCAAGGGACTTTCAAGAGTCTTCTCGAACACCACAGTTCAAAAGCATCAATTTTTCGGCACTCAGCTTTCTTCACCATCCAACTCTCACATCCATACATGACCACTGGAAAAGCCATAGCCTTGAGTAGATGGACCTTTGTTGGCAAAGTAATGTCTCTGCTTTTTAATATGCTGTCTAGGTTGGTCATAACTTTCCTTCCAAGGAGTAAGCATCTTTTAATTTCATGGCTGCAGTCACCATCTGCAGTGATTTTGGAGCCCAGAAAAATAAAGTCAGCCACTGTTTTCACTGTGCTCCATCTATTTCCCATGAAGTGATGGGACCAGATGCCATGATCTTAGTTTTCTGAATGTTGAGCTTTAAGCCAACTTTTTCACTCTCTTCTTTCACTTTCATCAAGAGGCTTTTTAGTTCCTCTTCACTTTCTGCCATAAGGGTGGTGTCATCTGCATGTCTGAGGTTATTGATATTTCTCCTGGCAACCTTGATTCCAGCTTGTGCTTCTTCCAGCCCTGCGTTTCTCATGATGTACTCTGCATATAAGTTAAATATGCAGGGTGACAATATACAGACTTGAAGTACTCCTTTTCCTATTTAGAACCAGTCTGTTGTTTCATGTCCAGTTCTAACTGTTGCTTCCTGACCTGCATACAGGTTTCTCAAGAGACAGGTTCAGATGGTCTGGTATTCCCATCTCTTTCAGAATTTTCAAGTTTATTGTGATCCACACAGTCAAAGGCTTTGGCATAGTCAATAAAGCAGAAATATATATATATATATATATATAGTATATATATATATATATATGTATAAAATATATATACAGATAGAGGATATAATGAGGATCATAAGACAACCCCAGGGCTTCCCTGGTCTTCTAGCAGTTAAGAATCCACTTGCCAGTGCAGGGAACACTTGTTTGATCCCTAGTCCAGAAAGATCACACATGCTGCGGAGCAACTAAGCCCGTGTGCCCCCACTACTGAGCCTGCACCCTAGAGCCCATGAGCAGCAACTACTGAAGCCTGCTCACGTAGAGCCCATGCTCCGCAACAGAGAAGCCCCCGAAATGAGAAGCCTGCACACCAAAAGGAAGAGTAGCCCCCGCTTGACAAAACAAAAGAAAGTCCTCAGGCAACCACTAAGACCCGGCCCAGCCAAAAATAAAATAAAATAAATAAATAAATCTTAAAAAAAACAACACAAAGTAATATGAACTTGTAGTTTAAAAAAATGTGTAAACCCCCATGGGGTGACAGAGGATGAGATGGTGGGATGGCATCAATGACTCAATGAAAATGAGTTTGAGCAAACTCCTGGAGATAGTGAAGGACAGGGAAGCCTGGTGTGTTGCAGTTTATGGGGTTGCAAAGAGTCATACACAACTTAGCAACTGAACAACAACAACCCCCAGGGAGCGTTGTGGCTGTAAAATAGGATAATGTGTGTGGGAAATGTATGTGGACCAGCTTAGGTGGGCATACAGCAGGTGCAATAAAGTTCACCTTCTCTGTGCTCCCCTCCTCATTTAGGACCACGCTATATATATATTCTTCCTGTGAAAGGAATTTCTTTCTTACCCTATGATGTAGAACTAGCTTTCTCTTACTCTAGCCCCGGCAAAGATTAAAAAAAAAAAAAGCAGGATATCACTCTGAACAATGAGCCCCCCCCCCGCTCATGTATTATGGAAAGTTACTTTCTCTGTCTGGGTACCTATTTATTTTCTGTTCCCTTCATATCATTCCACCATGAAGAATGAAACTTTGTATGCTGGCTTCTTTAACCCCAGCAAGGAATCAGGTCCTAGTACTTGGCAGAATATTTTTTGGATGATTGAAGATGCTTGAAGAGTATGAGAAAACTCCCCTTAGCTTTTTCTTCTCTGGTTTATTTTGTTCCATCACTTCACACTTTCCCACAGGGCACTTTTATTCCAACTCTTTAATTATGTTGTCCAAATGGCTCAGTGATTTTGGCAATTATGAAAGCAGAATACTAACATAAGACAAAATCACTTATTCTCATGCATTATAACACACAGAAGTAAACTTAAATCTTGCTTAGTTCAACTGGCTCACTGTCTGGAGTCTAGGTCCTAGACTAGTATGCTCAATAAATAAAACAAGATATTATATCCATAATCCCGAAGTAATGCAAATGGAAATTTAAGCAGAATGGCAGGGTTGCAAAAGCTGATGTCTAAATAACTGTGGTTTATGGTATATGCTACATGCCTTACAGACTTACGAGGCATAAAGGACTTGGTAAATCTTTAAAGAAGGAAAAGACAGGGTATGACTATTTCTGAGTGCTACATAAAACTTTCAATTATTTTTATTATTAAATAATGAAAAAAGTTTAGAATTTTATTAGTCATTCTGGAGGACTGCTGGCAACTAAGTGCCCTCAGATAGAGCAAGGCATATGTAAGGAGTACAGACATTCATTTATTTTGGCCTCAAGGGGAGCTTATCTGTTCAGACTGGTAGAAAGAATAAATGTAATACAGAAAAGTACTAAAACAAAGGAGCAAATAAATTTGGACAGGGGAAACTTTCAAAATGGCATCTAAATTAGAATTTTCTGGTCAGTTATGGACGGAGCATGACAAATAGTTGCTCACTTAAAACTGTAACTCAGAAACAAAAAAAAAAACTGTAACTCAGAAATTCTTACAAAGTGTCTATGCTTGAAAACTCAAAGAGATTCCTAGCTAAGTGGAAACAAAAAGGAATCCTTGTAGTCAGTCTTACTGATTTGCTTTACAGACAAAACTAGAAGGCAAAGCTGCAGGTGCTACTATAAATTAATCACCATAACATCACATGAATCCTTCTCAATCAATGAATAGTAGGACTTGCCTGTTTACTTGTATGGGATGGTTTCATTCGAGGCTTCCTACGTGTTCCAACTCAAATAGCAGTCCCGACTTAAAACCAAAAGTGGAGCCACATACAGCTGCATATTTGCCATTTTAGTCTCCTGGGTAAGAATATCAAACCATTTCCTTTCCAGTACGTTATGTAGAATTGCCAGGCCTTTAATCAACAATGAAGAAGAATGTAGTAGTAGCAAGTAAGACAGAAAAAAAAAAAAAAAAAAAGAAAAATATCAATAGTTTCTTCTTATTTCCTGGGACATAAAAACCTGTATTCAGGAATTAAAAGGAAGGAATTGCTGACAGATACAATAATATTGAAGAGTCTCACAAGCATTATGTTAAGAAAAATGGAGCCATATAGAAAGGCTACACACTGCTCAGGTTCATTTATGATATTTTAGGAAAGCAAACTACAGCAATAGAAAACAGATTAGCAGTTGTCAAGAGCTTGGAGTGGTAGGAGTTGTGTCTGAAGAAGTACGAGGAAAATCTGGGGAATGATGGAACTTGACCACAAGACCTGGTTTCTAGATCCTGGAGCGGCCTTGGCAGTGCTGTACCACGAAAATCACTGGACTAACTAAATTTCATTAGGCTTCAGGCATGCAGGGGAACATGGTGAACTGCACACCTAAGACTGCTATCCACTCTGGGACCCGGAACGTGGGCCTGTATTTCTTGGGCATTAATAAATCTGATTGACTAACTGTCTGACTTTGGATTTCTACCACCACTTTGTTTTCAGATACAAAATTTATAGAGACTAAGTTAGACTATAATAGTGGGAGAAGATAGTACATACCAGGTTGGAGGGGTCATAGTTGAGCATTGATTGCCTACAGATCACCCATATGCGCACCATTCAGGAAATTCTAGTGTCACTGCTTACGCACTATCAAGATGACAGGCAAATCAGACTACCCAACGTTCCTACATACTCTTCCAATTTGATCATGGTTCTATAGGCCCAGATTTAATCTCAAGTATAATAACAAAAAACTGGAATATGACTGAAATACTTCTTACTCTGCTTTGAGGAAAAGAAAAAGTGACAGAGATGGGGGAAAGAAGACAATATACTTCGCTTAGATAATTATTGGGGATGGAGCTAGGTTTAGATGAATGAGACAAGAATGAATAAATAAATCAATTAACTATTCACAAGGGAAGAACGTAAAAATTTCAAGGTGATTTTCATATGTAATTTTGGCATAACAATGGTTTCTTTCAAATATCTTTTCAATTTAGTAAGTTGGTTACAATATAGAATTCAAGTAATATAAATGGTACCTATAAATATGCAACATATTATTTGGTTATTATTGTTAAAATTTGGCTTCCCTAGTGGCTCAGTGGTAAAGAATCTGCCTACCAATGCAAATTTGATCCCTGGGTCAGGAAGATCCTCTGGTCAGAGGAAATGGCAATATACTCCAATATTCTTGCCTGGGAAATCCCATGGGGAGAGGGCCCTGGCAGGCTACAATCCATGAGGTCACGAAAGAGCTGGACACGACTTAGCAACTAAACAACAGCAATAGCAATGTATGCACGTTTATCCTTATTTCCCGTTTGCATTTAAAAATGGGGTACCAAAACTTTGGAGGACAGCCTTCCTGCTCATGGTGACTAAACATTTTTGACAGCTGTGGTGGATTCCCCAGTCCAATCGGGACAAACTTCTTTTTGGGAGGGGAGGGGCGTGCATGGTGGGAGACCAGGGAGATGTGCTGAGCTGCGCACTGGAGGCTCCTGATTATTTCTTTGCTTTTAGAGAATCAGAAGTTTCGAGATGGAAGAAGTTTATTCAAAAGATGCTCTCTTGGATTGAAGCTGAAATTTTTATGTAACACTAAAAAAAGGCACTTTACAAAGGAGTTTGGTAGCTAGCTAAAACATTTTGATCTATGTATTACTGACATAATGTGGATTTGCGGATTTCTCCTGTAAGAATTACTCTAAAACTAGAATTATCTATCCTCTCTTAAATATCAGCCATTTCCTTTCTTGCTATGGTGTCATTATTCTGAAATTATATTCATATCGAAGGCATCTTCGTCCTAGAATTATGTTTCTGTTACTAGTAGACATATATTACTTAAGCTACAGACAAACAGAAATAGCTAGAAGCGATGATAAAATCTGAGCAATACTGTGTGGCATGAAGGATCTTAGCTCCTCCACAGGGATTGAACCCTTGCCCCCTGCAATGGAAGCACAGGGTCTTAAACGCTGGACCATTAGGAAAGTCCTTCAATAGTTATTTCAGTGACCACAACTCAAAATTATTACACTGATTTTCAAAACTAAATAATTTGTTGTTGTGGTTTAGTTGCTAAGTTGTGGCCGACTCTTTTGTGACCCCATGAAAGCCTGCCAGGCCCCTCTCTCCATGGGATTTCCCAGGCAAGAAGACTGATATGGGTTGCCATTTCCTTCTCCAGGGGATCTTTCTGACCCAGGGACTGAACCCCCATCTCCTGCATTGGCAGGCAAATTCTTCACCTCTAAGCCACAAGGGAAGTCCCACGCATACATTACAAAATGCTATAAACTGAGTCATCTAAGAAAATTCAGGGCCATGGCTACAAGAAGTCAAGAGCTGAGATCAATGGCCAGGGCTCCATATTTTACAAGGGTCAGCACCCTTTCATGTTACCGCATCTTCTGTTGTTCCTTCACTGGGAATGCAAAGAACTAGAATGCAAAGAATGAGGAATCTGGCACCAGACAGACCCATCAAGAAAAGCAATTATGTTTTCTAGTCTCCTTCCCCAGCTCTGCTCAGAAGACTTGGAATCTTCTCTAGCTCTTGCCAACCTTATCCACTTAGGGGCTGGACCCCACTTATGCACTCCCATCCCATTGTTGTGATCCTGCTTTAAACCACATGGATCGACCACCTGAAACAGCAAGGTTACCACTACCCATTTGGCCACACGGACACTCTTGTATTCAATCCACAAGGTCAAAACTGCTATTAACTTGAATCTGTCCCTCACCATGAGGTCTCTGGGCTTTCGTTGATACCATAGTAAGAGCTACTGGCTGCCACCCAAAGGCATTGCCTCTAGTGAGTCAATTACCCTTGTCTAAACCCTTCAATGCAGGAGACCTGGGTTTGATCCCTGGGTCAGAAAGATCCCCTGGAGGAAGAAAGGGCAACCCATTCCAGAATTCTTGCTGGAGCATCACATGGAGAAGAGGAGACTGGCAAACTACAGTCCATGGGGTCGCAAGGAGCTGGACAAGACTGAGCAACTAACTTAAGCCCCTCCCAGTTCTGAATCCTGCTTCTTCCCAAATGCCCAGACACCGAGGTCCCAGCAAGCTTCCTGGTAAGCCAATGCTAAATATGTGCCTCCATATTTTACAGATGAGAAAAATCCAAATTTAGAGGAGTTGAGAAGATTGCCTATTTAATCAGCAAAAGATTAGGGAAACTTATTACATATTCGGACAGAGGGGCATACCTCACAGTTACTGCAAAACTTAGACTTAATGAAAGACAGGGTACTATAATGAAAGATTTGGAATCAAATGGAGTTATATTAGAATCCTGGCTTGGGTACTATCTGCAGGACTGTGCGTGCCTAACCTGTTTATCATTTTTCTTATCTCTAAAATGGGAAAAATACCAGTGTTAGCGATCTATTGTTACATAACGAATACCCCTACAGAAACCCTAAAACAGGAGACATCTATTATCTTACAGATCCTGTGGGCCGGGAATCTGGGCATGCCTCACCTTGGGGTCTCTGACTCAGGGTCTCTTGCTGCTGCTGCTAAGTCGCTTCAGCCTTGTCCGACTCTGTGCGACCCCATAGATGGCAGCCCACCAGGCTCCCCCGTCCCTGGGATTCTCCAGGCAAGAACACTGGAGTGGGTTGCCATTTCCTTCTCCAATGCAGGAAAGTGAAAAGTGAAGTGAAGTCGCTCAGTCGTGTCCGACTCTTAGCGACCCCATGGACTGCAGCCTACCAGGCTCCTCCATCCATGGGATTTTCCAGGCAAGAGGACTGGAGTGGGGTGCCAGGGTCTCTTAAGAGGTTGCAGTTAAGATGTCAGCCGGGCCTGGGTCTCCTCTGGAGGTTCCCGCATCTGGTGGGCAGGACCCAGTTCCTCACTGGGTTGGTCAGAGGGCCTCCCCCTGTTTCCTGTCCCAGGGTAGCTCACATCCTGTCAGAGCAAGCAAGCTATAATGCAAGAAAGGCCCCCAGAATGGAGAACCAGGCCTTTCATGATCTAATTTCGGAAGTGTCAGCTTTTCACTTCTGCCATATTCTTCTAATCCAGACCAAACTCAAAAGGAAATAATTACACAAAGGTGTGGACCACAGGGAGCAGGAGTCAATGGGGGTTATCTTGAAGACCGACTACCACAATGTCTAAAATGTAAACAGTTAAAAAACAGAAAAGGAAATATGTAAAGCACCCTGCATATACTAGGAGCTTAATAAATAACACATATTAGTGAGCTACAATTTCTAGCAAAAAAATCCTTGTTTAAAAGTAACAAATGTATATCAAAGAAGGTGGCTTGAGAAATCCTTAGATGTGACTCATTTTTATCTAAACATGTTTCTGTTTGATCAGTGTGATGGTGGTGCCTCATTGTATTTCAGAATAAGTTTCAGGAAGTAGAGCAGAAATTTCTAAAGTGTTTATCTAATATTATGAGAAGGAGAAAACCAAAGGGTATGAGTGGGTGTGCCTAGCTGCTAGGAGAGCAAAATCCCTATACAGATTGACATTTAGGTTAGTTCCATGTCTTGGCTATTATAAGCAGTGCTGCAATGAACACTGGGTGCATGTTTCTTTTCAGACCATGATTTTCTCTGGATATATGCCCAGGAGTGGGACTGATGGGTCATAAGGTAGCTCTATTTGTTTTTTAAGGAACCTCTATACTATTCTCCCTAGTGGCTGTACCAACTTACATTCCCACCAACAGTGTAAGGGGCTCCCTTCTCTCCACGCTCTCTATAGCACTTACTGTTTGTGGATTTTTTGATGCCAGTCACTCTAGCTGGTGTGAAGTGATACCTCACTGTAGTTTTGATTTGCATTAATCTGATAATTAGTGATACTGAACATCTTTTCATGTGCCTATTTGCCGTGTGTATGTCCTCTTTGGAGAACTGTCTATTTAGGTCTTCTGCCCATTTTGGAGTGGGTTGTTTTGACGCTGTTCAGCATCACGGGCTGCTTGTGAATTTTGGAGACTAACCCCTTATCAATCACTTCATTTGCAAATATTTTCTCCCCACCTGTGGGTTGGCTTTTCATTTTGCTTACTGTTTTCTTTGCTGTGCAGAAGTTTTTGAGTTTAAGTAGGTCCCATTTTTTTTTGTTTGTTTTTATTTCCATTATTCCTGGAGATGTATCAAAAAAGATGTTGCTGTGATTTATGTCAGTGAGTGCAGGACATATACTTTTTGAGTGCAGAGTGCTTGCCTTAGTTCCATTTACATCCCCAAGTCCTAGCACAGTATCTGCACAGAACAGACACCCAAAAAATGTTTGTAAAATGCTGTTGAAATCCATTTCCCTATAATTCAGATTAAGACTTGTAATTCTCATGATCTAACAGAGTATTAGTTTTTAGCATATTTAGGGAAGATTCAGTAATTTTCAAAAACTCTAAATTGAAGATCTCAGAAATACAATTCTTTACAAGTTACTTGAAATAGTTTTACAGTAGGTTCCCCATGACACTAATAAGGTACTAAACGTTCTTTATCCCTTCTGTTTTCCTCTGACTCTTCCTCAGTGGAGTCAGTTGGTGATTATGGCTATTTTAAAACACAATAAATTTCTCTAAAAGTAGATACTGAGTACAGTTGAAGCATGCTGACTGGAAGTAAAAAATAAAATAATCTGTCACAAACGTGATTTTTTCCAAGATGAGAAGAAGCATTCACAAGAGTTCAAGAAGCTGTTGTAATCAATTAAGGGCACTTCCATATTTCTGCTGAAATGTTAGTTTATTCCTTGTTAAGTTCCTGACTCTTTGTCAGTAATTTTAAACTTCATGATTTTGCTTCTCATTTGCCAAAGGACGCTGCATTTCACAGGGGAACAAAGGTTTCTTTGGAGGACAGTGGTATTGAATGGTAGATTTTACTGTCCCTTCATTCTCCAGACAGATGTTCCTCCTTTATCCTACTTTCTTTGTCATCCCACTATATCTTCCCTCTCCTCTTTTTCTATCTTCTCACTTTCTCTTCAAGCTCTTTGTACTTATTTTACCCCAAAGTCTTTCTTTTTCTCTTCCCTCCTCACATATACTCACCACCTGTTCTGCTTTATAATGCATTTCTTTTAACTCTTTCATTATGGAGTCCTCTTTTCCTGTCACACCTGCTCCTACCCCCTACTGACCATCATCATTTTTCAGTACTTAAATGAGCACATCAGTGTGTGCCTATTGGAGAAGGGAAACTAGGGGAAATAGTGATCTTCCGAGTTCCTCTTTTCCCCTTTTAATAATTTGAGCATCAGCAGTTAAGAAGAGAGATACCTCTGCCTACCATCACAGTCCCAGACTTTAGTTCACCTCTTTTATTTTTAATTTTTTGGCCATGATGCATAGCTTGTGGGATCTTAATTCCCTGACCAGGAATCAAACCCAGCCCTTGGCAATGAATGTACAAAATCCTAACCACTGGATGGCCAGGGAACTCCCATTATTCCACCTCTTTTAAAAATGGTATTATTTAATTTAGTGCACAGAAGCTAGAGATAGTACAGAGGACATCTGAGCACTTAGCAAAATAAACTGGAATAAGAGAAAAGAGTATGCTACTTACACCCTTGGAGAGGAGTCACTGGTTTAAAGTGAAGAAGCCAGACAAGAAAGAGCAGAAGGCAAGCTGAATGAGACCTTGTGTGGTTCAGAAAAGGCAACGTCATCACATTTCAGTTCCCTTTCTAGAACCAGTGAGCTTACAGAAACCCCTTGACCAAGAAACACCCAATATATCATTGTTGAATTCACTAGTACCTGGGGAATATACATCATAAAAAAAGAGTTATTTTTGATCTCATTACTTTAATCGTTTTGTCAAAATAATCTGAACTTGGGTACATAAATACTCAATTTGTTATTAGAATGTGCACCTTAAAAGTCCCTGAGAAACATTCAAAATTGACTGAAATGTATTCAATGTAATTATTTACCATACTAATTGCCAAGGACTTGGCTCCTTCTCTGATACTTAAGGCATGCAGTGTATCATACATGTATACACACACAACATCAAAAAACTTAAGGTCACGGCATCCAGTCCCACCACTTCATGGCAAGAGGAAGGGGGAAAAGTGGACGCAGTAACAGATTTTATTTTCTTGGGCTCCAAAATCACTGTGCACAGTGACTGCAGCCATGAAATTAAGATACTTGCTCCTTGGAAGGAAAGACATCAAAAACCTAGACAGCATATTAAAAAGCAGAGACATCACTTTGCTGACAAAGGTCCATATAGTCAAAGCTATGGTTTCTCCAGCAGTCATATACAGATGTGAGAGTTAGACCATAAAGAAGGCTGAGCGCTGAAGAATTGATGCTTTTGAATTGCACTCCTGGAAGATTCTTGAGAGTCCCTTGGACTGCAAGGAGATCAAACCAGTCAATCCTAAAAGAAATCAACCCTGAATATTTTCATTGGGATGACTGGTGCTGAAACTGAAGCTCCAATACTTTGGCCACCTGATGCGAAGATTGACTCACTGGAAAAGTCCCTGATGCTGAGAAAGACTGAAGGCAAAAGGAGAAGGGGGCGGTGGAGGATGAGATGGTTAGATAGTATCATTGACTCTACAGACATTGAATTTGACAAACTCCAGGAGATAGTGGGAGACAGGGGAGCTTGATGAGCTGCAGTCCAAGGGGTTGTAGAGTCAGACATGACTTAGCGACTGAACAATAACAATATGTTCACATATATAATGTAAATTTATAATTACATATTCTATATAAATATATTTATTTTATATTAATGCCACATCAGAGTCTCCCTCTCTGTTGCCTGCATTTTTTTTTTTTTTTTGCCAATTTACTGATGCTGCATAGTAAGTCATTTCCAGACGGGAAGGCACTTAGGGAAGTAAATTAGTTCTTTAAGCCCTAGGGTGCCAGTTAGTCAAGTAAGGACAATGGAACTAGAAGGTCGCAAAAGAAGATGTTGCCCAACCCCCCCATTTTTCAGTTCAAGTGACAAAGGCTCAAAGGGGTTGTGCCTTGCACAAGCTTGTCTGGTTCTGCCACTATTACTGTGAAGTAAAACTGGAAGTGTTAGTAGCTCCAGTGTCCAACTCTCTGTGACACCATGGACTTTAGCCTGCCAGGCTCCTCTGTCCATGGAATTCTCTAGGCAATGGAGAATTCGCTGGAGTGGGTTGCCTTCTCTAAGGGGATCTTCTCCACCCAGGGATCGAACTCAGGTCTCCTGCATTGCAGGCAGATTCTTTACCACATGAGCCACGAGGGAAGCCCCAACTATTACTGTAATCTTAGACAAGTCCTTAACTACATCTGGACTTCCACTCTCTTCTCTGTAAAATGACAGGTGATCATCACAGCTAACATCTTTCAGGTGCTTCCTGAGTTGCCAACACTGTCCTGAGTACTTTAAGTGTCTTTTCTAATTCTCCCAACACCTTCATAAATTATATATAATTACCTTCAATTAGAGATGAGACTATCAAAACACAGAAAGCTTAAATAATTTGCCCCAATAAGACAATTGAGAAATGTTGTAAAGCTGACCTAGTAATCTAGGAATAACCACCTCCAAGATTCTCATATTCCAATTCTTAAATCCCTTCTAAGAAAACTCCATCAGGAAGCTTCTCAAATTCCTCTAGCTCTGAAAGTCTGGAGCAGAGTTAACAAACTATGTCACCACCTTTGTTTACAGATAGGTATTGGCTGCCTTTGCACCACCAACAGCAGAGATTAGTACCAGCAATAGAGGTTGTATGGTCAGTAAAACCTGAAATATTTACTCTGCTTCTTTACAGAAAAAAGCTGTGCTGACACCTGCTCTAGAGCTTTGAAAATTTAGAGTACGCTGAAACTGTACAGCATTTTACAATGTACAAAGCACCTTGGCAAACGTCATCACATTTAATCCTTGTTTTGCAAGGGGCATTCAAGCACTATAAAGGAGAAAGTTAATTTAAGTAACTTGCCTAATCAGGGTCACAGAGGCAGACAGTGGCAGAACCACACACCCAGGTTTGGACTCCAGATTGTGAGCTCTTTCCATGAAGCTACCCTGTCTCCTCTAAATTACTGTTAAGGAAGGGTTTGGAAACTGGAAAAGACCTGTAAATACTGAAGGTGAGTCAGACTGTCTTCCTGCTGTCAATATCATTCCAGGTGCACTAGTAATTAAAGTCATCAAGCACTAAAGATAATAAATTAAATTTGTAATAAATTGGAAAGAAAAGTTTAAGAAAGCCACTTTGGAATATGTGATGTATTTCTATGTATTTTTGTACTAACGTATATGAAATTTTAAATTACTCAACTTAGAATGACTTGAAAAATGAAATTATATAAAATGAGCAATTGCCCATTTCTCCTGCTCTTTGATGAGATTAGCCTTAAAATACACTGTTTTTTTCCTTACCTAGAATTTGCCCATGAATAACACTGCAATTATCCTTCCTCATGCTTAGCAATAAAAAAATACATGGTTAGTTTTAAACAGACTTAATACTAAAGAGAGTATTAGTAAAATAATACTTAATTTAACAACAAAAACTTAATATAACTTAACAAATTAAAAAAAAATTTTTTTTCAAAGAAAGCATTAGCTTTAGGGATTCATTTGAAATACATGATATGAGGTCACTTGCTTTTTATTTCAGATATATTCTGTAACATATCTTGAGATTTAATTTTATAATCCATATAAGTGGATATGGAGGCACCCTGAAATCACTCCAAGGGGAAAAAACCCTATTTTTCTGTCACCAATTGAGTCACCACTATGTGTTAGGCACCTTTTTACTCTGTTCTCTGAACAGCTCATAAGCCGCTGTGAAGCCATTTCCTGCTCCATTTAAGATGAGAAAACTGAGGCCCAGGGTTATTACTCATTTGCCTGAGGTCACATGGCTGGAATTCAAATCTAAGCCAGATTACCTTCACAATCCAAACTATCCCCCAACTGTCCCATGTAGATTTCCAATAACCCCAAGATCATTAGCCAATAAGTCATAAATAGTTATTTAAAAAGTAGAATTTTTCCTTCTTTATTGAATGACTCTACTTGATATTGTAATTTTGCCCATACTATTTTAATGAGGAAATTTTATCCAGGGATTTCAATTTCTCTTTTTAAGGAAAAGGAAGAACTGAAGCACCTAGATTTTAGTGAGTTTTTAAAGTCTGCAACAAATGTTTACAAATAAAAGTTACTTTATGAATCAGCTCATTGTACTAATCAAATGCAAAATTACTGTTTACAGCAGAATTCTGTATAAACCTAATTAATGTTGGACCTCACCCGTAATAATTAGTCACTGAGGGTGCTTATTATAATAAATCAAGGAGGAAAAAAAGACCCCATTATTTTAGGCTTTAAATCAACTGGCTTTCTAATAATTGATTTATGGTACTATTAAGAATGTCACTTTACTCCTGATTTATTCCTCCTCTTCAAATTAGGAGTTTGGGATTAACAGATACACACAACTATATGTAAAAGATAAACAACAAGGACCTACTGTATATCACAGAGAACTATATTCAATATCTTGTAATAAGCTATAATAGAAAAGAATCTGAAAAACAATATATATTATCTATAATATATGTTACAGAGAATGTAGGGCTTCCCAGGTGGGGTTAGTGGTAAAGAACTGGCCTGCAAATGCAGGAGACATAAGAGACTCGGGTTCAACCTGTGGGTCAGAAAGATCCCCTGGAGAAGGGAATGTTTACCCACTCCAGTATTCTTGTCTGGAGAAACCTATGGAAAGAGAAGCCTGTAGGACTACAGTCCATAGGGTCACAAACAGCTGGACACGTCTGAAGCTACTTAGCATGCATAGATAATATATATATTATATATAAAACTCAATCACTTTGGCGCACACCTGAAACTAACATGACATTGTAAATCAACAATATGTTAATTAAAAAAAAAGAATGTTACTTTAACAAATAAGGTCTGCCAATTGCTTTTTGACAAAGGTAGATTTCAAGAGCCTTCAAGACAGGGATCCTGCCTTACATATTTTTGTCTTTGTCACGCTCAGGGTTTCACACAGTGCAGGTACATGGTGACACCTAACATGCTGTTCATTCGACAGTTTTTAGTCAATGGATATATTTACAAGGTGGATCCCACAGCACAGTCTCAAGGGCCGTAGAAATGTTGGTATCTGGATGGTAAAGAATCTGCCTGCAATGCAGGAGACCTGGGTGTGATTCCTGGGTCAGAAAGATCCCCTGGAGAAGGGAATAGCAACCCACTCCAGTATTCTTGCCTAGAGAATCCCATGGACAGAAGAGCCTGGCAGGCTACAGTTCATAGGGTCACAAAGAGTCAGACATGACTAAGCAACTAAGCACCTACATGAACATACTACTGGGCAGGCCAGAAGGGGAACCTGATGGCCCCAGGGAGAATTGCAGATTTTTGTAACAAATGATAAAGTTTTACTGCAGGCACTGATTTAGTTCTATTCCCTAGCAACCAAACATTTAACTTCAAACTGACAAGAGTCAAAAACGGCCATTAACAGCCAGGAGACTTTTTTCCTTTTGCATGATTCCATTATACAGTGCAACCTCACTCCCTGTTCTGCAGAGAGGTAATGCCGGCACCCCTGGAGGACTGACTTTCCGGGTTTAAATTTCAGCTCCAGTAAAGACACAAAAATAAATAATTCTGTGGAAAATGACATTATGGCTTCCTTTTCTAGGTAAACATAGGCTGGATTTCTGGGGTGAAGGGAGAAAAAGGTTGCTTCTGCTTTATTTTCACATCTGTAATTATGGTTTTTAAAAAATCTAGGTTATAGAAAAACGGATAGAGAAGAAATCAGGAGATGATTATTCACATTGTAAAGGGATTCTCCACAGGGTTCCATTAAACACTGCGCTCTCTTATAAGAGTGGATTTGATTAAAAAGCGGCCTTTCAGGAATACATTTGTATGAAGCGAGGTACACCAAATATTCACTCTCACTCTTCTCCAAGGACAATCCAGCATCTTGTTTCCATTCATAAAGCAGGGGAACAAACAACACTAGTTGTTACTGAAGTCAGTGGAGGCCTGGACCACCCTCCTCACCTTTCTTAGGCGATGAGGCTTTGAGGAATCCAGGTACAAAGAGTAAGACCCACTGGTAGCCACAGTCCCTTTGCTATCCTGCAACAAGTCTCTTTCTAAAGCCAGGGTTTTGCAGCATTTGGCCCAGGGACATGTGAGTGGAGGAGTCTGTGAAATTTGGACTCAGCAGAGGTCACAAATATAGCCTGTGGCAGATGAGGAAATTCAGAGCCACGGGACCATGGTTTCTTGTAGGTAAACTGTTTTCTCAACTTACAAGGAGGAGCAAAGGTCCCCTTCTTCACCCCTGAACTCGGATGCCCTCAGACAACCACGAGTTATGCAAAACCCACGAGCACCCAGGATCCTTCCCACCCAGTCTTTGTGTTGAATGAGATTAACTGGTAAATCAACTTGTTCCCATAGATTAAAAACAGGTATTTGGGAAATGCAGTCCCACGACTCAGTGGTCAAGGAGAGGCACCGCAGAGCATCCAGACTTGGCCTCCAGGGTCACACCCGGGGACAGTGACCTCACTGTTGAAACCAGCCAGCCAAGTTGGGGACACTCTTGCGTTGGTTCCCAGCCTTCTGCACAGCCTGGCAGGCGAGGCACCAGGGCTCATCCCAGAAGGAGGTGACGTGCACGGCATGGCTCCGGCGCCACCTGAAGTAGCTGCGATAGGCGGTCGGGTTGCGGTCCAAGAACTGCAGGTGGGCGGCCAGGGAGGACACGGAAGGGAAGTCGTCCACGTGGATGAAGGCATAGGAGGGCACGAAGCGCTCGTAATTGGTGCGGTTGGGGCCCAGCACGATTGGCACGGCCCCAGCCAGGAAGGCGTTGCGCCAGAGCTTCTCGGTGATATAATCCAGGTGCTGCGAGTTCTCGAAGGCCAGGTAGAACTTGTAGCGGGCCACCGTGTGCACGAGCTCCGCGTCGGGCAGCGGCTGCCCGGGCCCGGCCTTGCCGAACACGTCCACGGGCACGAACTGACTCAGCTGGCGGTAGTAGCGCACGCGCGCCTGGCGCTCGTCCCAGTTGCTCACCACCCAGGCCACCAGCCCCTGCTTCCGGGCCAGCGGGGGGACCAGCCCCGGCGGCTGCTCGCTGGGATGGGTCCTGGGGTAGAGGTAGCCGTAAGGCACGAAGATGTCCGAGTCGGCCCTGTAGGAGAGCGTCCAGTTGAAGATGTTACCTGCCAGGCCCTGCAACCCCGGGGAGTGGGAGGGCGACTCGAAGTTCATCCACACCCAGCGCTGGCCGGGGGGCCGGGGGCCCAAGGCGGCCAGGGCTTTGGCCTCAGCCGCTTGCCTCTCGTCGTCCATCGCCAGCACTTTCTGCTCCTCCGCCGGGGGCATCTGGACGCCCCAGGGCGGGGGCCAGTCCGGGGGTCCCTTCACCAGGTCTCGGTGGTGGAAGAGCACCGCCTGGGCCTCCCCGTAGGCCGCGCGATCCGTGTGCAAGACGCAGCCGCTGATGTTGAAGCGCCGCTGGCAGTCGGGGGGCGGCCTGCCGGAGTTGTGTCGGCCCCTGAACGGCTCCCACCACAGCAGCACGTTCACCGGCCGCGGCGGGCCAGGGGAGGCCCAGGGCAGAGGCGGCAGCTGCTTCAAGCAAACGTAGATGGCCAGGACGGTGGACAGCAGGCTGGCGGCCAGCAGCGCCAAGTGGGTGCCTGGCAGCCCCGGGCCTCCGCGCCGGGAGCCCCGCCGGCCCCAGCGCGCGCGCATGGACAGCGCCGGCAGAGCCGCCGCCGCCGCCCGCCGCGCGGCCGCGAGCGTGGAGCGCCGGCGCCCGCTCTCATGCTGCCGAGGCGGCTCCAGCTTTCTTAGGCGCTCGCCCCCCGCCCTGGAGCGCGAGAGGGCGGTCCCGGGATCTGAGGACCCGCGGGTCCCGCTCTCCTCCCCGCCGCTCCCCTCCCGGCGAGGTTCCCGGGCGAGGGGGGCGGACCCGACGGCCCAACCTGGCGCCGCTGGGCCCCTCCCCTCCACCGCGCCCCCGGCCCGACCGGCCCGGCCGGGCCCCGGGCGCCTCCTGCTGCGCCTCCGTCCACTTCCGCGCCCCTCCAGGGTTTCTGGATTCCCCGGCCGCGCCCCACCCGCGGCTCCGGATGCCTCTCTCCGCACACCCCAAGCCCCGGCCTGTAATATTCCCTCCCAGATACGCCCCGGCCCTCAATCGCGGTGGCCCAGACGCTTGCCTTCCAGGGTGAGGGCCGGGTTCATCCCCTGGCGCGGGCAGGCGGCGTGAGACCCTCCGAAGCCGCGGCGGCGGCGCGAGAGGAGGCGGGCACCGGAGAAAGGCGGCCCGGGGGTGGGACCGGGGAACCGCTTCCTTCCTCTCGTGCCGTCCGGGGCCGGTGACGCCGGCGGGAGGAAGGGAGCGCGCGAGGCCGAAGTGCGGAGCGGACGGGGGCGCAGCCTTGATCTTGTGACCTGCCACCCACCCCGCAGGCCCTGCACTCGGCCTCCTCGGCGCGGCCCACAGAGGTGGTGCATTTTGTGAAACCAAGTTTTCCAGGAAAGCCTGCTGTCAAAAGGACCTTCGCTTTGCCTTTCGCTCCAGCAGTGGAGAGAGAATTGCTTCTGAACAATGGAATTGTTCTGTTTCTTCCCTCCACCACTGAATGAACGCTTCTGCCTGCTGGCTCAAAGCTTTCTTTGTACCAGGGCTAGGAGAACTCGTAAACCAAACGTAAAAATGTGGCCCTTGAGGCCATTGTCCTCAGGGAAATTCCTGCCTATTCAATGAGTTGAATGAATGAACACCATTTTTTCCCTTCTAAGCACTTAAGAATCGGCTTAGTATCGGCACTTAGGAATAGGAAGATCATACAAAACACAGGACTATAAAATGATGACTAAGATAAATATCATAGCATCCAAGTTCAGGATATAAACGGCAAGTATCGCAGTGGTACCTTCCGGTTGATCAGCGAAGCAACCGAGGCATCTACCTCCACAGTGACTTAAGGAATTTTTTCCCTATGGCTTGATTTTGAATTTCTGGATTTTGACCTTCATTTATGTAACTAAACTTTTCTTCAGCAAATTTCTAAATAGGGCATGGGCGGGCTGCTGACCTGAGAAGAGCGGGCAGTTTTGAGAGAATTTTTAGAGCCCAGCAGTGCATGGGTGGTGACCCAGCCCACTACCAGGTAAGTTACAAGATGTTAGGGAAGAAATAGACTTGCTGGGAAGGGGCCAACCTGACAGGTGTTTTTGATGTTATGCCGTTTGGATTTATTGTGAAAAACTTTTTCATTGAAAACCAAGTACAGATGGTAAAAGCTTACATAAAATGGTTTCAGGTGGCACTTCCTGTCTGCCTACACTGACAGTTTGGAAGCTGAATGAACAGTGTTAGGTGCTCTGGCTATACCCATCAACCTAGTGATACTTTCTCCCACACCGAAACTTTTTATAATGTTTTTCTTTCCATAGAATCACTTTTCAAGCTATTAATAGTTAAGCAGTTAGGCTTTGAAATAAGATATCTCGGTGATTCTCCAGTTTGTTTTTAATTAGAAAGAAAAAACTATAAATGAATGAATAACTTCCTTTCACTCAAAGGAAGGAAAGGACATGTTGGGTTTTTTTTTTATACGATTTAGAAATCTATACCTTTATGCCCATCCTCTCTCCCCCACTTCAGTAAAATGAGACATCATAGATAGAGCCTAACATCGTGTTTGGCATTTGGTAGATGTTAATCTGCTTGCTTATTTATTCAATTTTCCTTTGTTGTTGTTCACTCGCTCAGTCATGTTTGACTCTTTGCAACCCAGTGGAGTTGCAGCACATCAGGCTTCCCTGTCCTTCACTATCCCCCTGAGTTTGCTCAAACTCATGTCCGTTGGGTTGGTGATGCCATCCAACCATCTCATCGTCTGTCGCCCCCTTTTCCTCCTGCCCTCAATCTTTCACAGCATCAGGGTCTTTTCCAATGAGTCGGCTCTTTGCACCAAGTGGCCAAAGTATTGAAGCTTCAGCTTCAGCATCAGTCCTTTCAGTGCATAATCAGAGTTGGTTTCCTTTAGACTGACTGGTTTGAGCTTGCTGGCCAAGGGATTCTCAGGAATCTCTCCAGCATCACAGTTTGAAAGCATCAGTTCTTCAGAGCTCAGTCTTCTTTACGGTCCAACTCTCACATCCAGACATGACCACTGGAAAAACCATAGCTTTGGCTAGACGAATCTTTTTAGGCAAAGTGATGTCTAGCTTTTTAAAATACGCTGTCTAGGTTTGTCATTGCTTTTCTTCCAAGGAGCAAGTGTTTGACTCCTGGAGAAGGAAATGGCAACCCACTCCAGTTTTCTTGCCTGGAAAAATCCCTATGGACAGAGAAGCCTGTTGGACTACAGTCCATGGGGTCGCAGAGTTGGACATGATTCAGCAACTGAAAAACAACAACAATATAACCAGTTAACAATGTTGTGATAGTTTCAGGTGGACAGCAAGGGACTCAACCACACATATACATGTATCCATTCTCCCCACAACTCCGTTCTCATCCAGGCTGCCACATAACATTGAGCAGAGTTCCATGCTTTATACAATGGGACCTTGTTAGTTATCCATTTTAAATATAGCTGTGTGTACATGTCCATCAAGATTAGTATTCTTAAAAGCTCACTTGTGAAAGGAGATGGATATACACATGAGATGGGCTTCTGGTGTGCTGGCCGTGTTTATTGATGTGGGCACTGGTTAGTGGGTATATTTGGTTGAGGAAATTCATCAGACTGTATGCTTACATATGTAATTTTATGTATGTATAGTATGTCAATAAAATGTTGCTAAGAAATCATTCTGTCATCAGTGAAGAATGAACTGGGTATGGTGCTTAGTTGCTCAGTCGTGTCTGACCATTTGGACTGTAGCCCGCCAGGCTCCTCTGTCCATGGGGATTCTCCAGACAAGAACACTGGAGTGGGTTGCCATGCCCTTCTCCAGGGAATCTTCCCAACCCAAGGGTCGAACCCAGGTCTCCCACATTGCAGGCAGATTCTTTTCCATCCGAGCCGCCAGGGAAATTGGGTATTAGGGACCAGGATAAGAGTAGAAGTATCTAGTCCAGTTAGAAAGCTCTTGCTATAATTAAGATGTGAAATGAGAGCCTGAACTAAGATAGTAGCTGTGAGAAAGAGATTAAAATTAAAGGAATCAATTCAGAGATACGTAGCAGGCCAGTCTCTTTCTCCAGGAAGCCCTCCTGGACATCCATGTGTATACATCTGGGGTAGGTCACATGGCCCTCCTGTGTGTGCCTGTATATACATCTTTCCGAACATGAATGGGCAGTGATCATGGCTGTTTCTGTCAAACTCTATCCCTAGCACAGAACCAGGCATCTAGTTGTATTCATCATCTCAATGAATACTTGTTGAGAGAATGAATGCTCTTATTGTATCATTAACATGCTCTGTTAATATCACTGATCCCCAGCTAGAAAGTGGGCAAGTATCAGGAGAAGCTGGCTACTTGAATGACTTGTTGTGACTTTAAGAAGTTCCTTAGGCTTTCAGTGGTAAATGCTATACATATATTAATCAGGACCCTGAGGACAGTCATCAGAAACTCCATCAAATTAGGCTGGGTCTCACTGGCACAACTCGGACCAGGCACCTATGCCTGAACAATCACTGGGGTCAGGGCATGTGGACTTCCTTCAGACCCTCTTCTGGGTCTCAGGGGTAGAATCAATCCCATATAAAGACGGTGGACTAACAATGGGGGAAAGGTAATTCCCCAAAGGAAAAAGTGAAGTGCTCTTCTTACCTGAAGAAGAAAGAAGGGACAGTGGCAGACACCGAAATCATGTGTCTACCAGCCTTGTGCAATTCTAAATAAATTCTAAATCACTTTAGAACTTTAAACATTCTATGATTCTTTTTAACTTTGTAACAATAAGCAAATGCTTCTTTTGTATGTATTTAAAGACCTCCTAGTTTCCACAAAATATTACACAAGAAGAACTGGATTTCAGTCGTAAGCATGATGACAATGTCAGGTATCAATAAGGAATTTTGACTAAAGGTTTGTAACTTTAGTGACAAACTAGAGGAGAGCTCCAAAATTCAAGGCTCACTTCATCAAGATGGTTGACGGAGCCATGCACAGTGGGACCAAGGATGGTGTATTCAGTTCCAAAATTTGATATAGGGACTGGATTCTCTGGGGGCAAGAACCAGGCTAACTGTGGTTCCTAAAAATTCAACTCATGCTTTGTTCTTCTCCATGGGAAGAGTTCATTCTAAGCCTGTCCTGCTGCTCCTCAGGACTTCCCAAGTGGTGCAGTGGTAAAGAACCTGCCTGCCAAAGCAGGAGATGTAGGAAACATGAGTTCCATCCCTGGGTGGGGAAGAGCCCCTGGAGTAGGAAATGGCAACACACCCCGGTATTCTTGCCTGGAAAATTCCATGAACAGAGGAGCCTGGCAGGCTATAGTCACGAAGAGTCAGACATGACTGACTGAGCACACACACACACTGCTCCTTCCCAGAGACAGATGCTATTTTCCAGAGATGCCTCAGAATGTGTTGTGACTGCCCCGGGTCTGCCCACCAGCGCCAAGCTCACAGTCAGCCTGGGGTCCGTGAGAATCAGACTGTCCTCAAATGGGTTGCTATTTTTGATTAGATCTGAGATGTCTGCAACTGAACATTGACCTGCTAAATATACTTCAATTTTTTTTTTCCCTTGAAGACAGAAAAGGGCAAAGTTCCTCCCAGGATGACATACTTACTAGGAAATGGGGAGCAGCCAGTGAGCAGGTATAACTGGAAAAGCTAACTCGTACGCAGAAAGGTGATTATTTCTTTTGTCAGATACGATTTTTCTCCTGTGCATAATTGGGCTGATGATTATGGAGTTATTTAGTTAATAACTGTTAAGGATTGTGTAAGTTCCATAACAATCCACAAGTTATTGTTCATCGCCCTATTAAATCCTTGATAGAAAAATAAAACTAGCACCAACTTTTAAGGTTGCTGGTCTTTATCTCAGTGCAAAATTTTACTGCCCCTAAAAGATTGTGATGAATAGTCAATATGAGAATGTATTACACTTACTTTAGGATTTTAACTCTTATGCACTCAAGTTCTGTCTGTATTCTTACTTGATTTGAACAGGTAATGCAAGAATTTTGGATGTTCAGGAGAAGGTACATTGTGAAATTCTGGTTTACAGTCAGAAATATTTGTATCATATTCAAAATGTTTGTAGGGCTTACATCTGCATTCTCCTTGTTAAACTACTCTTTCTTAGAGTGTATTTGCAGTCACGTGTACAAGTTATGGAATACAAGACTTACACGACAGAAAATTATTTTGGCCTTCTGAGGTGACCCACAATCTGTCTGTGGAATGTGTTTCTCTCTAAATAAACCCACTTCTTACTGCCCAAAAAGAGAAATAGAAAATTACGTTGACATTGCAATGAACATGTTAATATCACACAGTGCAGTGCCCGGCACATGCAAGGTGTATAATAATTGTTTGTTAAATAAGCGAATAGATGGGTGAATGAGTGAACACCACTTTTATTTATTTATTTTGGCTGCATCAGTCAGTATGTGGGATCTGAGTTCCCTGACCAGGGATTGAACCGACATCCTCTGAGGTGGAAGTGCAGAGTCTTAATCACTGGACCACCAGCGAAATCCCCACTTTTAATTTTACATTTCATGAAGCACTTATGAAACAGTTCACTTTGTTCATTCATGAAGAGTATGGAAAAGACTTTGGACTGAAAAATAACGACTAAGATAAATAATATAGCACAAGTGTAGGGTAAAAACATGGACTATCATACTGGCCTCCCCAATCATCTTCACCAGCACTATCTTCATACCTCACTTGAAGTCTATCTGGGTCCTCAGTCAAATGAGTTAGCACAAATCCTGTATAGTCTCAGGATTGCAAACAGTTCTGATCTGGGTTTACTATGGTACTGGCTCCACATCAGAGCTTATGTGTGGCCATACTCAAGGCAATCAGACCCTAACTCAAGACAAGACCCGAACTCAGGGAGGCAGCCCAGCTCTTTACAGTTGGAAGAAGGGATCCTGAATCCCCTCACGTTTCCCCTGTCCTGACCCCACTTCTCACACAGACCCAGGGCACAACTCACTACAGAAAATGGAGAGGAGGTGCATTTTCCATAGAAGTCAGGGAAGTCCACCTTGACCAGCAAATTTCCCTCAAGCAACCACTGAGAACACAAAAGTAGTCAGATCAGATTCCATCACGCTTGTTTCTGTGATTCTTCTTCTAAAAGGAGTCTGAGGTACTTGAAATATTAAGAAATACTTGCTGGATTAAAGTCAGCAGAACTAGTGACATATGAATGATTTTGAAAACATACGGGAATGGAAGGGTAAATGCATGTTGCTCATGCATGGCAAAGGAAAATTATTGTCAAAGAATTATTGCCACATTTTGTAGTTCCATGACCAGCTTACTGTGGTCAAATAAACCACAGCCCCAAAATCTTGCATGATTCACTGTGGTGAAATCACGATAAAAATGCTGGTTATATTATTTTCAATCACTCCAAAAAGAGCCTTTGGGTCTGAATTTACCCTTAGCAATGTTTCTGTATGCTCAGTTGTGTCTAACTCTTTGCTACTCCATGGACTAGAGACTGCCAGGCTCCTTTGTCTGTGGAATTTTCTGGGCATGAATACAGGAGCGGGTTGTCATTTCCTACTTCTGGGGATCTTCGGACCCAGGGACCAAACCTGCATCTCTTGTGTCTCCTGCATCGGCAGGCGGATTCTTTACAACTGCACCACCTGGGAAGCCATAACAATGTTTAACCAGATTCAACAAACATTTGATCTCAGGAGAAAGAGACTCTACAGGTGAATAAACACTGCCCCAACTGTCTGATTGCATTGCCGGAACTACTTCTGGCCTCGCAGCACCACACAATTCTGCAAAAAAAAGCAAACTTCTTTGCGTGAGTCACTGTTCAAAGACAATTTCCAGGAGCATCTAAGACAGTAGGAGGAGAGCAGCCCCTCTTAAAGTCAGAGGAGAGAAATTCGATGTGATTGAAGACTGGAGATGCTGTCTGATCACCATTCACAGAGCCCGCTCTTCATCACTGCAAAGCTGCTTTGCCTCCTTGGTTCCCTCCAAGGTCTCAAGGACCCATTTCCCTGTCCACAGTTTGAGAAAGAACTTTAGGGATTGTTGTTAGAAGATTTTGATATGATGACCTCAGGATTGTCTGTGTTCCTTTAAAAGGTAAAATGCTGTGATTTTTCTTTATTTTGATATATTTTGACATTGTCAGCTTGCAGAGTTATTCCTAAAGTGTTTTCCAAGCCATATAGCACTGAGAATCACTCTGTATTGATATTGGGTTGGTTTAAAACTGAACAAACTTTCTGGCCAACTCCATATTTGCAGGGCTACATTAGGGTCAGAACTTGTTTGGGTTTAAAAATTTGCAAAAGCTGTAACTTCACACAGTAACACTTATTGGATGTCAAGGGTGTGCCAGGCACGTGAGGTATATCTAAACAAACAAACAAACAAACATTTCTGCCCCTGTGGGACATGCTAACTATCACATTCAATCCATACTGTGAATTGTAGCTTTAGAGAAATTTCAGACTTGAAAAATCCACAAGTAGACTTCAGAAGCTGTGATGTGAGGTGAAAAACCGTGCCCCTTCCCTGGCTAGCCCGAATTTGCATAGGGCAGGCTCACTGGGGAGGAGACAAAAAGGAACAAAAAGAGGCAGCCTCTTTTGAGGCCTCTCCGTTGGAGTCCGCCTGCCCTCACACCTGGAGGTTGCACGATTCTTTGTTTGCCAAATAAAACTCTTGAGCTGTAACGGAACTGTGAAAAAAAAAAAAAAAAAAAAGCTGTGACGTGTTGGGCCTTTAGTAATCCTGCCTGTTTGCCTCTTGAAGCAACATTTCCTTGATTGCCTTGTCACTTTGTTCTTTGTCACTTTGAATTAATCAAGTGTTACCATCAGAGTGGAAAGTTCTTTTAGACACCTATCTCAAAAAAAAAAAAAAAGACACCTATCTCTGCAACTCATTATTAGTTAAGCAAGATTTTTTCATACTGTCAAATAACTTTTTCAGGTTAAAGGGAAGCTAGGGTTTGTGAGGGGCGGGGTGTAGACATTGATCTCTCCACCCAAAGTTTCTACTTTCTCACCTTTAGTTATAAAGATGTGGAATTATAAACTGGAAGGAAGCTATTTAGCCCATAGGTGTGCTCCAAGGAAGCACTATAATTAAGACAGATAAAACTAAAGGCAGTTGTACTACTAAGGATTCTTTTGGTTGCAATTACAGTGACCTACTAGAGGCAGCTTTTGACAAAAAAGAAAAAGTTGAGGGACAAAATTTACTATTATGTAAGAAGTAGGTCTCATAGTGACCCTTCTGTTTTATTTTTTTAAGAGTTGAAGAGTTTTATTAAAGATAATAAGAAAGCTAGTGTAATTAAGTTAAAGAATCACTCAGCAGAAACTTCCTTAAATGATGCAAGATTAAAGCCATCTGTGAGGCCAAAGGCCCCTCCACTGAGGGACAGTATCCAGTGATGCTCTGCAAGTCCACTGGCTCCCAGACTCTCACCTGACATCATGAGTATCTAAGGCCTTGGTGTCCTGCACCCAAAGCTAGTCTGTGACAGAGGGCTCACTTGAACAAAAGTTACTCTCTAGTGAGAGGGGTTTCAAAGTCCAAAAGGAGGACTGCGGGGCAGAGAACGCTGTCAGAATTCGACATCTGCTTCTTTCCCTCCACCCCGCCACCCCCATCGGCTCTTTCTGTGTTTCTCCCATTTGCTGGGCAGAACATAATCTTCCGTAGTTCCAACAGCAGTGTCTGACAAGCAACTTTGATTTTCAATTTTAAGTCTTTGGCAGCAAGAATCTGACTGCACTGTCTTGGGTGTAGTGTACACCCAGTGAAATTAGCTATGGTCTGGAATAGGATCCAGAGGTGTGGTGGTCTGTGGGTGGGCTGGGGAAGGGAGAGGGATGGTAGTTCTCAGAGAAAATGAACACCTGTGTGAGCTGAACAGTTCTGAAGAGGTGCCTGACTCTTGTTTTTCTTCTGATTTTAGACAGATGACCAAGGAAGGAACTTTCTCAGTCTATTATTTCCATAAACAAATGTTTCCTTATGTCTACTCTAAAACAACTTATTATGAAAAACTATAAACACATACAGACATAGGAAGAAAAGGGTGATGAGCCCCTCAGTTCCCTTCATCAAGATTCAGCAATTATTGATTATTGATTACCCACATATGTTCCACCTAACCACTTTCCCTTTATTTCTTTTATGTTTTCAAGTAAATCCCATTTATCATACCATTTCACCCCTTCATGACTGCCACTACAAAGTCTACTTACTCAAAAGGGATTACATGAGTCTAATCAGGCCTGGTAACTTAGCCCTGGTAAGTTGGTAAATTGGTAACAGTGTCCCATTGTTGCACTTACGTCATGTTAAGATTAATTACAGATTCTGGTGGTGCCCAGCCTGCTCTCCCAATGAGGAATCTCCCATCAACACTTGTCTAATGGTTTCATCCACTGACGAGCAGAGTCAGTCAATGCTTTGTGGATTATAAAATGATGGTTTCATTAATCTATCATTCTTTCCACATTTATTAACTGAAATTCTGTAAAGAAGATTTCCCTTAATCTACTAGGGCTCTTAGGTACCTAAATTACCAAATTGCTCAGAAAAGGTAAGAGAACAGATGATTCTTTCTTTTCAGTTACTACCTTTGTAAATAAGAATTAATGCCTTTGCAAGATCTTGATTGGTATTTAGTGAAGCTGGCTTTTGTTTCTGTTGTTGCTGTTTGCCTTCATTCTCTCTCATTTAAAAAAATATCCATTTGAACTCATGGCTCTTTATATATTCAGTGAGTGTCATTTATTTTGTGCTCAAATTTCCCCATCTTTGGCCAGAGGACTGCTTTATGGTGACTCCTAAGTGCTTTGGATGTGACCTATTAATTTTGGAAACTTCTCTGTTTTCTGGAACAACAAGATGTTCTAATTGCACCCTGGAGATTTCCTGCCTCAGGTCTAGAATCAGACATTTTTCCAAGGAGCCCTGGTTTCTTTTTTAATCTAAGTGTTTTTAAAAATCAGCTTTATTGAGGTACTAGGAGTTAGGCTTTCAACATAAAATTTTTGTGGAGACACAATCCAATTAATAATATTCAAACCAGGGAGATTTTTTTAAATGTTATGAACAATATTATTTAACTTATCAGGATTCCCTTTCAATAATGGCTACCAGGATCAAACTTGATAAACTTTAAATTAGAATTTAAATGAAAGAATATAGTGAAGTAAAGATCAGGATCAGGAGGAAAAAGGCATAGCTTTTAATGATCCATGCACACTTACAGCAGGGAGACTAAGAATCTCATTGTACAAGAAACTCAAGTGATAAATCTCTTTTTGAAATTGACCAGAGCATAAGCAAATAAAGGGTAGATGGGGAAGGAAGGAAGGAAGGCAGACAGACCCTCAGAGAGAAAAAAACAAAGGAAGGAAAGAAAAGTGAGAAAGAAGAAAGGAAAAAGAGAGGGAGTGTGGCAGGGGTGGAAATGAGAGGAACAGAGAGAGACGGACTCTGGCCAAATTAGGAAGTGGGATGAAGCCCTATGACTCAAGTGACCCAGCAGCCTATGGCAACTGTCCCTGGTTTGAATCCGGCCAGCATGGGAATTCCAGACCCAAGAGTGGATAAAATGAAGGAAGAAGGTGGGCAAGATCCAAACATCTTAGGAAAAAAGCAGTTTTCTTTTGTCCTCTCCTTGAAAAGAATGCTTCTGTCGCATTTCATCAAGAATAAAAAGAGCCATTGGTTTAAGATTGCTATAGATTTTTATCATTTGAAAGAATGCCCTTGTAACCCTGGCTTTCAAGGAGGTTTCATTTAAAAGTGCTTTTTAAATTTAAAAAAGAAAAATAACAAGAAGCATCCTATTATATAGTAATTTAAAAAATCATCCTCTACATTATTCGTTATTATAAATAATCCTGGCATGAAAAACCCTGTACATGAAACAGGTTCGGAAGATGTGCAGTGGGGCAGTGAAGAACAGAATTTGACCCCAGAAGGACCAAGGCCCCAAAGTAGAAATGGGAGGGGAGTCCTAGCAAGGAAACAGTGCGGTGACATCAGTCCCGAGGGGGAAGGCTGCCTTGTGAGCCAGCGGTTGGTCCGGAAGGGAGAGGCTGCTGGGGAGCCCCCGGCCCAGACTGCAAAGCCAAGGATGAACTGGGGGGAGCTTGTTTGGGGGCAGAAGTAGAGCAGACATGGGGAAGGATATTTCTAAAGTCACCCTGAAAGCCCAAGTGCAAAGAGGACACCATTTCTAAAAATAGATGGCTCAGTGGTAAAGAATCTGCCTGCCAATGCAGGAGACTTAGGAAACGTGGGTTTGACCTCTGGGTGGGGAGGATCCCCTGGAGGAGGAAATGGCAACCCACTCCAGTATTCTTGCCTGGAGAATCCCATGCACAGAGGAGTCTGACCGGCTACAGTCCATGGGATTCCAAGGACATGACTGAGCAGCATGTGCAAATAAAAGTCAGTCACCTACAGAGTCCCCCTTGGGGTCTGTGAGCTAATAGCAAGGTTTGTATCTTCTCCACAGGTAGAACCAGTGGAAACCGAGCTATCTTTCTTATAGTGAAACAAGATTTCGACTTCTGGCATTAAGAGCAGCACTGCTGCTGCCTAGATGGAACTACCAGCCAGCTCCCTTTGGGACAACATCATTCCAGGTCCCTTTTGGCCCTGGCCACGTGGAAAGGTATATGAGTCCAGAAATCTTCTCTGAGTATTATTGTCTGGTGTTGTATCTGTACTTGAGTATCTAATAACCATTTTTCTATCACAGTAGGAAAACATTTTTCAAAGTTCTTTTCTAATCTTTCCTTACACAACATGTTTATTAATCAGAAATAAAAGGATGCTGCCTATTTTGTCATGAAAGTTCAAATCTATTCAGCCAGTATTTACAGAGAATAGTGTAATCATCTGGCATTTATGTCATCTTGTGAATTAGGGCAAGGTTTGGGATTTGGGGCAAATTACTTAAATATTCAGTCTTGGCTATCTTGTCATATGTATATGTGATTTGTAACATGAGATTGAAGTGAAGTGAAATCGCTCAGTCGTGTCCGACTCTTTACGACCCTGTGGACTATAGGCTACCAGGCTCCTCCATCCATGGATTTCCCAGGCGAGAATACTGGAGTGGGTTGCCATTTCCTTCTCCAAACATGAGATTAGCAATGTATTTATTTATTAAATAGGATCTTGCTATTCAAGAAAACAAGACTTGCCCCAATGCCTGGAGCCTAGTAAATAATGAATAAAAGGTAACTGACAAAACAATGATGCCAGTGATGATAAGTAGGAATAAAGTCACATTCATCATTCATTTTCTGAACACTAATCATAGCAATCTATGTTTTATGCCTTGGAGCACATTAGTAAAAGTAGTATATATATATATATATATATTTCTGTGTGTTGAAATGTTGCAGACATGTTGATGGTAAGAATTTTGATAAGGTTAAGATTTTAGATTTGTTAGAATAGTAAATGCTTTACCCCAACTCCAGGTAGTTTTTGGTGTTATATTTCTTGGCTCACTGAAGACATAATCTCTCCAATTTTAGCCACTGGCTCACAACACTGTTTTTTAAGTATCCAGTGATGAGAGAGTTCCATAAACATGGTGGTGGCTGGAACTGGCTTACATGTAGGATCTCTGAATGTGTGGAAATGAGTGGAAATTTTTACATTAAATCTGGAAAAGTTTGGATTTTGACTCAAGAGATTGTTGACTGTTTCATAGTATAAATATTTTTAAGTAGGGAAGGGACATACCCAGTCAACAAATCTTTGTTGACCTGAGTTGATTTATTTCATTAAATCTGAGAGAACTTGAGAACTATAAACTGGGGAAAGCTTTAAGATGAGCTTGAGAGAGGAAGGTGAATGAAAGTTGTGTAATCACAAGACTAGGAAAAAGAATTTTTTTAAATTTGAGGGGAAAGCTGTAAGTAAATTGGGCTTCCCTGGTGGGTCAGCAATAAAGAATGCACCTGCAATGCAGGAGATGCAGGAGACACTATCTGAAAAACCCAAATATCCAAAAAGTAGAGTAATAAATGCAAAAAAAAAATTAGTACAAACATATACAGATTTTTTGGAGAAGGAAATGGCAACCCACTCCAGTACTCTTGCCTGGAAAATCCCATGGACAGAGGAGCCTGGTAGGCTATAGTCCATGGGGTTGCAAACAGTCAGACACGACTGAGTGACTCCACTTATACAGATTTTTAATGTAATTATTCAGTTATATTTTAATGAATAGGAATGATATGTTAAAAAGGGGTAAAATATATACCATACAATGTGAAATAAACATGTGAAATAAAACATGCATAGGAAAAAAGAATAAAACTGTATCAGCATGTTATCAGTGGTTAGTTCTAGAAACGAAATACAGATGGGTTTTTTTTTTCCTTTATTTTCCAGTTTTTCTATATGGTATATGTATTACTTTTGACAATTGTGGGGGAAAGGAAGGTTAGGTTTTTTTTTTTTTTTCTGCTTTTTAACTCTTTTTAGCCCAGTTGTATTATATTGAGTATTTGTAAAACCTCTCACCCCACTCCTGTTTTCAAGATCACTTCATAAATTTCCCACTTCCTTACTTTTTAGTGGACAAATTCTAGAGAAGTGATGAGCTCTACCAAGGCTAGCATTAAAATGGTTGTCTCTGAGTCAGAGGCTTTTCATCTCTGCCATTCATTTACTAACTTTTACCTTCACCTGGATATTCTTTTTAATGGATGACCATAATTATACTACAGTGAAAGGTTAACATTTATAATGTTTACCTTGAGGACTCAATAAAATGTCTTTGTTTCTTATCATATTTAGCATGTTTAATAAAATAAGCTGAATTAGACATCCAATGTATTCCAACTGTGACAACTAAAAATAAATATAATATTTTCCTTCATTGTTTTCAGGTGCTTAGCAAACTTTACCAATAGTCTTTCATTGCTTTGAATTAATTTACAGATAGGAACTAATACCGATAATAGGAATTACAGGCTAATATATGCTTTTTGTACACATCTAAGCTGTGAAATAAGCTTGGGTTTCTTCTGTGACATCAGGAGATAGAAGTTTCTTCTCAATGGAAAAGTTGTTCATCTTATCCTAGAGTAAAGAAATAAGTGGACAAATAAGCAAGTTTATTCTTTGGGGGAAACATTCTTTAGTCCCAACCCCATTTTAATCTAAAATTGATTTAATGTCCTCAGTAGTGATTCATTGGGCAGAGCAGCATGTAAAAGCATGTAAATCACCCAAGTGATTCAGGTAACTGGAGAAACCCCAGTCTTCTAGACCCTCCTCACTCAGAGCATAGTGTCTGGACTGGCACCAGCATCATCACCTGGGTGCTGGTTAGAAATGCAAAACCTCAGATCCTACCCTAGACTGACTATATCAGAAACTGCTTTTTAATAACATACCCATGTAACTGACATGCACATTAAAGCCTGAGAAGAGCTGGGCTAGATAACTTTATTATTATTGCTTTGTTGTTCAGTTACATGCCACAGAATAAAAAGGAAATGATAAAAGTAAATAATTCAATCTTATTGGTATAATGAAAGCAGGAGATACTTCACAGTCTCTAACTAAAGTGGTTTTTAAAATTTTTTTAAATTATAAAAGCATGATAACACATTCACAGGAGATTTGGAAAATACAAAGTTACATCTAGTCCCACTGTATATTACAATTATTTTATTATTTTTTATTGGAGAATAATTGCTTTATAATATTGTGTTGATTTCTGCCATACATCAACATGGATCAGTGCTTTTCAGGTTTACTATCGCCTTCTACTTTTCTGTCTATCCATTCTATTAATTTTTGAGAGTTTGATATTGAAACTCCAACCAAAAACTTCAACTTAAAAAAATAAAGATTTTTAGCTGGAGTTTCAATGTCAAACTCTCAAAAATTAATAGAATGGATAGACAGAAAAGTAGAAGGCGATAGTAAACCTGAAAAGCACTATGAACCAATTCAACATAACTAAGATTTATACAATTTTCACACAACAGCAGGATACAAATTCTATTCAAGTTCCCATGGACTGTAAACTATAAGACACTGGAACATATCCAGGGACATAAAACAAGGTGCAAAAATTTCATGGTCTAAAGGTATTGAAATCATACAGAGTCTGTTCTCTTATAACTGAGGCATTATGTTAGAAATCAATATCAAAAGATATTTGAAAATAGCCCACATATTTTCAAGTGCAATGTGACATTTTCCAAGAGAGACATTTGACTTAGTCATTGAAAGCCTCAATAAAGCTAAAAGACTGAAAAAACACAGATTGCAGAGAAGAAAGCACTTAAACGAGAACTTGATATCAAAGATATTTTTAAAATCCCATATATTTGGAAATTAAATGTCCACTTTTAAATGATGGGTGTATTGAAGAAGCCATAACAAGAAAAATTAGAAAATAATTGTAAGAGAATAAAAATGAAAATAATTTATCAGAATTTGTTGTATGCAGCTGAAGTTGCTCAATGCAACTAAATACAATGTGGAATCTTGAATAGGTATGAAAACAAATAATGGAAACTAGCATAAAATTTTGTGAAATTTGAACAAATCTGTACTTTAGTTAATGATACTGTATCACGTGTTAATTTCCTGTTTTACTTTTCTTTTCTTTTTTTACAGCTTAGTATTTCTTTATATCCTCAGAATTGGTTTAAAAGTTTCAAGCTTCAAAAAATTGTTTTAAATTATTAAGATAATAAGCTGTCTAGACTTTTTCGCAGTAATACTAGATGCCAGAATAAATGGAACTATATCAAAGTTTTGAGTGAACATAAATTAGAAATCTAGCATTCTATTCATACTTAGTTAAAGAAGTGGAACCAAAATGTCATAAATTTTTTAGCTAGGCAAATATTCCTAAGTTTCCTAAACTATAAATATTATGTCAGATCTGAAGGTGGCTGGCAGTGAGGGGCAGCAGGATTGCTCTTGAACTGGCTTTTCTGGGTCTGGCATCTGAGAGAGAGTTTCTGACAGAGTACATTAAGAGTGGTACTGTGAGGCTGCCAGGGCTAACGCCATGACAGGCAGCCTAGATTAGGAGTAGGCCTGGTTTTCCGGGGTAACATGATTATCAGGCCACCTGGAGCCAGCCAATCAACATGCGCCTAGTAAGAAAAAGGGAACCTATCAGGGGAAAGCTGAAAAGCCTGCGAATGCCCAAGTTTGAAAAAAAGCCCGTGAAGGTTTGGGCCAATAAGATTGCTTTGCAAACATGTAACCAATCTGCTTAAGCCAGCTACCAACTGCTTATGCACACCCTATAAATTTGGGTAACAGCTTGGGCTCAGCGCTCTCTGGCCCTGCACCACTGTGTTGGTTGCGGCAGAAGCCCTGGCTCGAGTCAGTAATAAACTTCCCTTTTTGCGAGTTGCATTGTCTTGGAAGCCTTCTCTCTTCCCGCTCGGGGATTCAGACATCGGGCAAAACAGTACTCCTTTCAGATACTCTCTTGAGATCTCCTAGGGGCAGGTCCGGATATCTGGGAACTGAGTGTTGGGGCAGAGAACTGCTCACGGAACAGCAGAGCCGGGTTCAGAGTCATCTTCTAGCTCCTATTTAGGTTGAACTTCAGTTCGGTCAAGTGCTTAGGGTAGCACCTTGCACAAATTCCAGGTCAAGTTGGTGGAGCAGGACAATCCCGACTCACCTCCTCCCAGGGACACACCAAAACTACAACATCATAAAGAACAGCTGTCTCTCAGGACTGACCTGAAGACTAGCACAACAGACTTTCTACAACCAAGGCTATAAGGAAAAGGCCACGATGAGAAAGGCAGGAGGTGCAGAGTCCTGGTCCATGAGAACCAAACCTTGGTTCTTCTCCTGTGAGGCAACCCACAACCCCAAGAGACATCACAACCACAGAGATACCCCCTGAGGAGCCAGGGGGCCATCATGCTCCCCAGCATCCGGACCTGCATGGGGAAGCTGAGTCCCCAAAAGAGCTGGTTCTGAAAACCAGCAGGGCTTACACCTGGGGGAGTGGGGCTGTGGGGACGAGGATGGGGGGGTTGCCCTGGGAAACAGCAGAGACACCACTCTTAAAGGGCTCAACGCAGAAACTCACTCACTCCAAACCCAGCGCAGAGGCAGCAGCTTGAAAAGCTCCTGGGCCATACAAGACGGGGAGTCCTTGACTCATTTTGGGGCCCAGAGGGGGAGGGGTCCAGTGGAACTTCCTCTGGGGGCGGAAGTGCCCGCAGATTTTCGTTCATTTTCACTTTCTTCTCATGTAGCTGGCCTGGTGCTAGTGAGCCCCGTCTCTATCAGTCTCCAGCAGCACACACAGCAACTGCTGTCCACCCATCACAGGAGGGCACACGCAGCCTACACAGGGGATACCCCGGGGGCACCTGGCTGGTTGACCAGGGGAGATTGTACTGCTGGGCCCCATAGGACACCTCCTACATAAGACCACCCTTTCAAGACTGGGCGATGAAGCTGATATACTCAAACAGAGTTCAGGAGTCAGTCAGTTCAGTTGTCGGACTCTTTGCGACCCCATGAACTGAAGCCCATCAGGCTTCCCTGTCCATCACCAACTCCCTGAGCCTGTTCAAAGTCATGTCCACTGAGTCGGTGATGCCATCCAAACATCTCATCCTCTGTCGACCCCTGCTCCTCTCACTTTGAATCTTGCCCAGCATCAGGGTCTTTTCTAACGAGTCAGACCTTCCCATCAGGTGGCCAAAGTATTAGAGTTTCAGTTTCAGCATCAGTCCTTCTAATGAATATTCAGGACTGATTTCCTTTAAGATGGACTGGTTGGATCTCCTTGCAGTCCAAGGGACTCTCAAGAGTCTTCTCCAACACCACAGTTCAAAAGCATCAATTCTTCAGTGCCCAGTTTTCCTTTTAGTCCAACTCTCACATCCATACATGACTACTGGAAAAACCATAGCTTTGACTATATGGACTTTTGTTGGCAAAGTAATGTCTCTGCTTTTTAATATGCTATCTAGGTTGGTCATAACTTTCCTTCCAAGGAGCAAGTGTCTTTTAATTTCATGGCTGCAGTCACCATCTGCAGTGATTTTGGAGCCCAAAAATAAAAGTCTGTCACTGTTTCCATTGTTTCCCCATCTATTTGCCATGAAGTGATGGGACCAGATGCCATGATCTTAGTTTTTTGAATGATGAGTTTTAAGCCAACTTTTTCACTCTCCTCTTTCACTAACATCAAGAGGCTCTTTAGTTCTTCTTCACTTTCTGACATAAGGGTGGTGTCATCTGCGTATTTGTGGTTATTGACATTTCTCCCAGCAATCTTAATTCCAGCTTGTGCTTCATCCAGCCCAGCATTTTGCATGACGTACTCTGCATATAAGTTAAATAAGCTGGGTGAAAATATACAGCCTTCACATACTCCTTACCCAATTTGGAACCAGTCCGTTTTTCCATGTCCAGTTAGAAACAGAATCAGGCAAAATTAAAACAACAGAAAAAAAAAAAAAAAACTAAACGAAGAGGAGATAAAGTTTATCAGATAAAGATTTCAAAGTAACAATTATAAGATGCTTATCAGACTCAGTAGAAAACTGGACGAATTCAGGGAGAGAATCAACAAAAGGCTCAAAGAATTGTAAGCCTCTTTCACCAAAGGGCTAGAAGATATAAAAAAAGAAAGATTCCACAATTTTGAATTCATTAACTGAAATAAAAAATATACTAGTAGGAACCAGCAGGAGATCAGAGAATGCAAAAAAAAAAAAAAAACCCAAAAAACAGACAAGTGATTTGGAAGACAAGGATAGTAGAAGTCACTCAATCAGAATAGTAAAAAGGAAAGAGAATAAAACAAAAGAAATAAGAAGAGGGCTCATGAGGGGTCCCAGCTCCTCTGGCAGCAGTAGACAGGCAGCCCAGCTTCTGGATTTCTCTCAGCACCCCCAGCGTGCGCCCACCCCGCCACCAGCATGTCCGAGAAGAAGGGCACCTCTGCATAGAGGACAGTAAAAGAGGACCCCAAGAGGAGATCCGGGAGGTTGTCATCTAAACCTGCTCCTCCAAAAGTGGAAACAAAGCCAAAAAAGGCAGTGGGAAAGGATAAATCTTCAGACAGAAAAGTGCAAACAAAACAGAAAAGGGGAGCAAAAGCAAAACAGGCAGAAGTGACCAACCCAGAGACTGGAGGTTTGCCTGCGTAAAATGGAGAAACTGAAAAGGAGGGGAGCCCAGACTCTGAGGAAGCAGGAAAGAAAGAAGCTATGTGTGGTTAACATCACACACCAGGTCCTATTGGTGGTCCCAGTCTACCTTCTCGTTCAATCCAGATGCATTATTATTATTATTATTATTTATTATTAGTTAGTTTCTTTAGTGGTTCTAGTAGTATTTTTAAGAAGGAGGGAATCCCACTTCATTCATTTTTAAACTGTAAGGCTTTTTTTTTTTTTAATTGGAGTATAGTTGATTTACACTGTTGTGTTAGTTTCACGTGTATAGCAAAGTGAATCAGTTATACACATACATATATCCACTCTTTTTTAGAGTCTTTTCCTATATAGGCCATTACAGAGTATTGAGTAGAGTTCCCTGTGCTATACAGTAGGTCCTTATTTGTCATCTATTTTATATATAGTATGTGTCTTTGTCAACCCCAATATGTTCCCACCTTCCCCCCGGTAACCGTATGTTTGTTTTCTACATCTGTGACTCTATTTCTGTTTTGTAAATAAGTTTATTTGTACCATTTTTTAAAGATTCCACATATAAGTGATATCATATGGTATTTGTCTTGCTCTGTCTGACATTACTCAGTATAACAATCTCTAGGCCCATCCATGTTGCTGTTGTAAACAATTTGCTGGTTGTTTTCTTTTTTTTTTTTTGGTACAATCAGAAATAGTGGAATATTGAATATGGGAAATTTTGATTGTGTTAGGTGTCAGCTTAATATTCCATAGATGAGGTTAGCTTTTATATCCTATAACTCAAAGACTACCAAATGACAATTTGGAGTCTGTTGTGCGTTTAATGTCTTGAACACTTTTTTTTTTTTTTTTTTTTTGGCTGTGCCGCATGGCATGCAGGATCTTAGTTCCCCGAGCAGGGATCAAACCCATGCCCCTGCATTGGGAGCATAGAGTCTTAATTACTGGACCACCAGGGAAGTCTCACTGAACACTTTACTTCTCTTCCCATGTTGATTTTGGGTAGAATTGTTTCCTAAAACAAACCACTCCTTGATCTTGGCTATCCTGGTCAGAATTTTGTGCACTGTGTACCATCTTTCTTTGGTCATGGTAGTCCAATTTTCCTAGAAACTTTGTTAATGTGCTGTGAACTCATCGAAAACTTGAAAAACTTGAGTAGGTATTGTATATAATACCAGACTGTGAATTAGTGGGACTTATGATATAACAGCACATCAACATTTGAATATATTGGTGCCTGTATCCTGTTAAGGAAAATTTGCCTCCACCTTTTCAGCTGGATCATGAGAAACGCTGGGCTGGAAGAAGCACACGCTGGAATCAAGATTGCTGGAAGAAATGTCAATAACCTCAGATATGCAGATGACACCACCCTTATGGCAGAGAGTGAAGAGGAACTAAAAAGCCTCTTGATGAAAGTGAAAGAGGAGAGTGAAAAAGTTGGCCTAAAGCTTAACATTCAGAAAACTAAGATCATGGCATCTGGTCCCATCACCTCATGGGAAATAGATGGGGAGACAGTGGAAACAGTGTCAGACTTTATTTTTTGGGGCTCCAAAATCACTGCAGATGGTGACTGCAGCCATGAAATTAAAAGATGCTTACTCCTTGGAAGGAAAGTTATGACCAACCTAGACAGCATATTAAAAAACAGAGACATTACTTTGCCAACAAAGGTCCGTCTAGTCAAGGCTATGGTTTTTCCAGTGGTCATGTATGGATGTGAGAGTTGGACTGTGAAGAAAGCTGAGCACCGAAAAATTGATGCTTTTGAACTGTGGTGCTGGAGAAGACTCTTGAGCGTCCCTTGGACTGCAAGGAGATCCAACCAGTCCATCCTAAAGGAGATCAGTCCTGGGTGTTCATTGGAAGGACTGATGCTGAGGCTGAAACTCCAGTACTTTGGCCACCTCATGTGAAGAGTTGACTCATTGGAAAAGACCCTGATGCTGGGAGGGATTGGGGGCAGGACGAGAAGGGGACGACAGAGGATGAGATGGCTTGGTGGCATCACTGGCTCGATGGGCATGAGTTTGGGTAGACTCTGGGAGTTGGTGATGGACAGGGAGGCCTGGCGTGCTGCGATTCATGGGGTCACAAAGAGTCGGACACAACTGAGAGACTGAACTGAACTGAACTTTCAGCTGGAAAGTCACTGGAATAAACTGTTCAGAAAGAATCACAATTACATGATTTCTTGGTATATATATTAAGAATTGTGTACAAATTGAAATGTCTGTGTCCTGATCCTCAAAACAACCAGTAAAATCTCAGTTATGAAAGAAAAGAAGACAAAAGTGAGGATAGTAAAGGGACCACTGAGAGAACATCAAGGGGAGGAACATTCACATAAAAGAGGTCCCAGAACAAGAAAGAGAAAGGGACAGAAAACCTATTTGAAGAGATAATGGCTGAAAGCATCCCTAATCTGGCAAAGGAACCAGGCAACCAAGTCCAGGAAGCACTGAGTCCCAAACAAGACATACGCAAAGAGACCGTCATGAAAACACATAATTAAAACCTCAAACTATCCCACAGGCCTCATGGCCAAAAAAACCAAAAAACAGAATATAAACAAGAGAAGTGGGTTTCCTGGTGGTTCAGTGGTGAAGAATCCACCTGCCAATGCAGGAAACATGGGTTTGATCCCTGGTCCAGGAAGGGATCCCTGATCCCTTAGTTGCCGCGAAGCAACTAAGCGTGTGGGCCACAGCTCCTGAGCCCGAGAGCCACAACTACTGAAGCCCGTGAGCCCTGGAAACCATGCTTTGCAACAAGGGAGGCCACTGCAATGAGAGGCCCGAGCACTGCAACAAGAGAGTGGCCCCTACTCTCCGCAGCTAGAGAAACGGCAATGAAGACTCAGCACAGCCCCCCCAAAAAAATCATGATAGAGGGTTACCCTTTTTGCTTTTGGGATGCTGATAAGATTCTGACTCCTGTTCTAAGTGCTGGTTACTCAGATGTGCTCAGTTTGTGAAAACTGAGCTGGACACCTACAATATGTGAACTTATCTGTATGTATATTATGCTTCACTTTTTAGGTCCCTCCTCTAGTGTCTTTCCCCTCCCTAGAGACAACTCTGTAACCAGTTTCTTAGGTCCTTCTTGAGCTATTTTAAGCATATAAAAGTTTATATCTTTTAAAATATATATATTATAATATACATATTATATATTATTTATATGTATGTGAGTGTGTGTGTAAGTTGCTCAGTTGTGTCCAACTCTTTGAGACCCCATGGGCCCTCTCTTTGAGACCCCACCAGGCTCCTCTGTCCATGGAATTCTCCAGGCAAGAATACCGGAGTGGGTTGCCATGCCCTTCTCCAGGGGATTTTCCCAATCCAGGGATCAAACGTAGGTCTTCTGCATTACAGGCAGAAACCTTACTATTTGAGCTACCCGGGAAGTTCCATTTATATACATATGTATACAGAAGCTTTTCTACTACATTTGATAAATGCTTGAGAAAGAACAACAACAACAAAAAGAGACAAATTGGAAAACATAAACTAAATGAAAGCACTGAATTGAAATATAAAGAGTACTACAAACTAGATAAAAGTAAAAGATCATCATAGAGTCCAGTTGTTTTTAAACACGGCTGCTCATTAGAATCGTATCTGCAGTTTCGGAGAAAAAACCAGTACCTGGGCATGTGTATTTTTCCAAAAATTCCAAGATAATTCTAATGTGCTTTTGGATTTTAAAAAGTGATTACAGGTTTTTTTTTTTTTAATTAAATGGTAGTTTTAGTGATATAGAATTCTATTATTTTCTGTTGACCAATCATGATACAATGGTATTAAAATGAATAATAGTTCCATAATCACAGTAGTAAAAGATGTTTATCAGTTTTCACAATCAACAGCCAGAAAAAAAATTAAAGATAATTTCAATTGCAAGCCATAATGGAAACATGATTAATCTAACAATTTAACATAATTATGTACAATTTGGGGAGTTAAGTAGAGTGACGTTGTAGGTGGACGTGCATACATGCACACATTTTCATCCACTCAGCCAGTCTGACTTTCGGTTGGTGCATCTAATTCACTTACACTTAAGGTAATTTTCGGTATGTATGATCCTATTACTATTCATTGCTTTTGGTTGTTTTTTTTTTTTTTTTAGGTCTTTTTCTTCTCTTGTGTTTCCTGCTTAGAGAAGTTCCTTTAGCATTTGTTGTAAAGCTGGTTTGGTGGTGCTGAATTCTCTTAACTTTTGCTTGTCTGGAAAGCTTTTGGTTTCTCCATCAAATCTGAACAGGAGTCTTGCTGGGTTCAGTATTCTTGTCTAACTTAAGTGTTTTAGAGTTTAGAACTACAATTGATTCTAGAACTGAAAAGGATTCTAATTTTAAATGACGTGTGTTAAATGTTGGAGGAGTCCCAGCTACAGTGATCACTGTACTATAGATAGTGATTCTTAGCTATCAGTTATCAACAGATTCTTATGGATTCATCAACTATGATTTGTATAGCAGATAGAAGCATTTTAGATGGCAAAATGCAGCTGGTAACTTACAGAGTTGAAGCTGAAACATTCAAGAATAACAGTTACTGTAACATGATCACTGTAAGAGCTTGACACTGGGCTGGAGATAGAGGGCTGAGGGCCGCTAGGAAGGTAGTGTGGATGAGTATCAGTGAGTGGGAGCTGTGAACAAGTTTCTCCTAAACTGTATGAGTGAAAGTATTGTCATTATAGTCAAAATCAAACATATGTTTTTTATTATATGCCCTTAATTGATAAGTCAGGGAATCTGTTGCACTTCTAGGTCTTAAGCTGAAGGTAACTTGTTCTTCAAACCAGTCTTATAATATGACCTTTAGAAAATCACCTTTAAAATAAATTGCTTTCTGAGTTTTATTGGAATGTTGGATTTACTCTCTAGAGCTGGGACCTGACTAACTGGGTGGAAAGTTGAAATAAACCATCCCCACTGGGCAAGTGTCCCAGACTTCGGTTGAATAACCATTACTTTAGGACACTCACATCTTTGTGGATTTTGCATTCAGTTGCCTCCCAGGTTCCTAACCCTGCATTCCTATGGCCCTGGCATTTGAGCCTGTTTAACTGCTACTATTCCACCTTTGGTGTCCAATGTGTGAATTTCTCTGCCATGGTTTCACAGAGGCTGAAGCATAGTGTTGAAAGTTAGATAGACATGGGCTTGTAGTTCTGGCCTCACTACCCTCTAGACATAGGAAGTTGGGTAATGCAAAAGTCTCCAAGCCTCAGTTTTCTCACCTGGAAAATGGAGACTAAAGCCCTCATCTTGTGTGACGCTGCAGATTACATAACTATAAAACACCCACTGCCATGCCTGGCACACGGTAAATGGTGGTTACGACTATGTTATTATTATTAAACCTAGGTCTCCATTACTGGTTCCTTTTTGCTACGTGAATTCCTTAGGTAACAAGTTTTTGTTTATCTTTTCACCTTGTGTGTCAGTCTTTAGTGGTTGTATTTTCCTCCTCCTGGATCCGTATTCCAGAGGCTGCCTCCCCGGGAGCCCCTTCTTTTGTGGCAGTCGGGCTGAGCCCTCACCTGCCTCCAGGCCCGGTGGACAGCCCAGATTCTATGCACTGCTGGCTCAAAGGGCTGGTGGTGTCTAGACACTGCTTCTCGCTAGCTGACTGACTTGGGTAAATTATTTAAAGCTTTCTAGGCCTCAGTTTCCTCATCTGTGAAATGAACTGTACCTGCTTCATGTGATTGCTGTGAAGAGTTAATAGATAATTACATGAAAAGGGTCTAGAATAAGAAGCGCTCCATGGCACTTGCCAGTATGATTCACATTTAGGTAAAGAGTACCCAAGCTTGGCACTTACCCACTTCTCTCTTCTCGGCCCAGGGTTCCCTCTCAATGTAGAGCTGTTTTCAGGACCTAACTGCATGTCCCTCCACTATCTGGACACTGCTTATGTCCCCATCTGAGAATCCCTGCCTTCTCCACATCCTGCCACAAATATTGCTGGCAGACGCTGGCGGGGAGAGTGAGGAATGAGTAATACTTTTTCCCCAAACATACTGTCTGTGAAGAACAGTGTCCTGGAACCAGCCTGTTGGCCTCCTACCTAAATAAGGTAAAACTCAGGGAACTGAGCAAAGCAGTTACCTTATTCTTCCTGAATTTCCTCATCTCTCTTTCCTCATTGCCACTAGTAAACACAGATCATCCATCTGCAAGAAAAGGACAGTGCAAGATTCCTACCCACTGAGCCTGTGGGCTGCAAAGTGTACCATGGATAAAAAGAGTCAGGGGTGTAACTCAGGAGTGTGAACTCCTATTGTATTCATGGGGTAAAATTCCCTGAACTGTAACTGTTCAAGTTCCACAATGAGGCAACGTATTGAACTGCTAAACTACAAGTAACCTGGGAGAAGCAAATCGAAAGAAGATTGGATTTTGACTGAGAACTATAAATAAAATACATCACTGGCTTATAAAGTGCTCAGCACTAGTGGTCAAGAACCTGCCTGCCAATGCAGGAGTCATCAGACGCAGGTTTCATCCCTGGGTTGGAAAAAGATCCCCTGGAGGAGGGAATGGCAACCCACCCCAGTATTCTTGCCTGGAGAACCCTGTGGACAGAGGAGCCTGGTGGACTACGGTCCATAGGGTTGCAAAGAGTAGGACATAACGGAAGTGACTTAGCATAGCAGAGCAATAGCACCCTCCACACTAGGCTTGGAAATCAAGTATGAAAGAAAGAAAGTGTTAGTTGCTCAGTCCTGTCCAACTCTTTGTGATCCCATGGACTGTAGCCTGCCAGGCTTCTCTGTCCATGGAAATCTTCAGGCAAGAATAGTGGAGTGGGTTGCCATGCCCTTCTCCAGAGGATCTTTCCAACCCTGGGGTCGAACTCAGATCTCCCACACTGCAGACAGATTCTTTACCAACTTTACCATTCTTTAGCCACCAGGGAGCAAGGGGAAACCAAGAGTATCAGGATCTTACTTCTCAGGCCTCCGTGCCTTGAATAGTACTTGGCTTGTGGCAGTAAACTGTTCCTGCTCGGCAGTCCTGGCTTCAAGCCTCCCACAGGGAGGTTCCTTTTAATGCTCCAAATCCCTTCCAGGGCCACTGTCAATATTTTCAAAAGCAAGATAATGATTATTAGTTTCTACTCTTTTTAGCACGAAGTGTTTTTAAACTATTTACCTGGCGATTATTTTTCTCAGATTTGGGTGGAGACTTATTTGACTTAATTACACTACCCAAAGACTTTAGCATTTGTTTAATGTGTAATTCCAGTTCATTTGTTCAATTATTTCCTATGCAGTTAAACATCTACAGTGCTAATTTAACTTCCCCTAAAGAAAGAGATGAAAAGTCAATAAAGAAACCAACAGCAAAACACAGAGAAATTAGGAATACGTAATAGGCAATGTATGGACTTCGTCTGTCAGTCTTATCTGAATCTGATTTAACTTCTAGAAGCACAAAATATTTCCAAAGATAACATAACCCAAAGTTACCAGATTAACTCCTCCAATAGAGCCTACAATCTTTTAAACTAGATGCTGGTTAATCTCCCTCTTGAAAGAAACAGTAAAGTAACTGGAAAACATCACTGCAAAATATTTGTAAAGTAATGTCTACTCATTGCAGAAGGCAAATTATAGTCCTAAATCCTGATACTGTCAATAAGTGCTGGCTTAGTAATGATTTGCACTGGGCTTTTCTCTGTATCTTAAAATCACATGTTTAGATTTGGGGAGTCAGTTAACAAGTATTTAGGGAGAATTTACTGTGTAGAAAACTGTGACCCAAGTTAAATAAAGAAATGAATTCAGGTAAGTGCCATAAGTTGGTTTTCCCATTTCTGAAGCTACAAATGTTAATATCCAATATTCTCCATAGATGTAAGGTTGCCCATGGCAAATACACTGACATGACTGCTCCTGAAAGGAGTCTATGCCATGTAACGACTAGGGGCACAGCCTTTGGGATCCGAGGTGATCTGGATTTCAGTAACTTCTCTACCACCTACCAGTTTTATGACTTTGGGCAAGTCATTTAATCCAGTATGTGTCAGTCCCCTCATGGGGATGACAATAATATCTACCTTGAAGGATTGTTATTGCATTTGGATGAAATGGACATAAGTGCTTTGTATCCAATAAATAGTAGCTTTTTTTTTTTTTTTTAAACAGAGACATTGATTTTCCTGTCCAAGCATGGACTGAGACTCTTTTTCCAGAGGCACAGTCATTGAACTGACTCACTGAACTGACTCCTTCTCTGCTCCTGAATGGAGTGCCTGAAGCTATCTATTAAGATTAGTTTCCCACTGCCCTTCTAAAGACCTTTAAAGAAGCCTACACAACCTCCTTCTGCCAAGACCTTTCAAAATTCAAGCTGTTTCTAATATTTAACCCAAATCTTCTCTTACTGATCAAGCCGGCTTCCTCTTCTGCCCTGTCTAGACATAGAAAAGGGTAATAAACTCTCAGATGAAGGAGTCCACAAACATTTACTCAATACTCTCTGTGACACCCTATGTGAGACCAAGGAAATAGGTTTAGATTTATTTCATATTGTGGGGAAGTGTGATAAATAGAAAACAGTTAAAAATACAGAGGCAGGGACTTCCCTAGTGGTCCCTTGGCTAAGACTCCGTGCTCCCAATGCAGGTGACTGAGTTCGATTCCCAGGCAGGGAACTAGATCCCACATGCCACAACTAAGAGTTCAGAAGCAGCAACTAAGACCCAGAGCAGCCAAATAAATAAATATGAAAAAAAAAAAAAAAAAGATCCGGGGGCAAAACTCTGTAGAAAACCCATCTCAAATTAGGTAGAAAGATTGTACCAATCTAATTTCGTTTGCTCTTTCAGATGCAAGCACAGCTTGATAGAAAAAAATTTGTTGCTGCCGTTGTTGTTTACTCCCTAAGTCACATCCGACTTTTTGCAACCCCGTGGACTGTAGACCGACAGGCTTCTCTGTCCTTGGGATTTCCCAGGCAAGAATACTGGAGTGGGTTGCCATTTTCTTCTCCAGGAGATCTTCCCGACACAGGGATCAAACCTGAGTCTCCTGCATTGGCAGGAGGATGCTTTACTGCTGAGCCAACAGGGAAGCCCTAACAGAGAAAGTACCTGAAACACAAATGCATATGCCCACAAATGCCTGGGTGAAAAAAGAAAACTCTCAAAGCAAAATATTGTTAGGCACAAGCATTTGTTGTACTTGGGGACAGAGGCTGCTGGGATAAATAGCATGATTTTGAGCGGATAGGATATTTTTGGATGAAAATGTTATGGAAAGTGATACATATTCTACTGGAGGAAAAGAGGATCAGCAAGAAGTATGAATAGCCTTTGAAGCAGTGGCATCTTTTTAAAGGGAGCTTCAGCCTCTCAGCTCTGGGCAAATGCTTTCCAGGTGGAGAAAGGAAGACAAGGGGTAGGGTGGGGGGGCGGGTGGAGCTGGCCAGAGAGACCTCAATGCTGGCAGCTTAACCTGAAAAGAGAAGCAGGCACAAGAGAGAAGCCAAGAGAAAAGAATTAAGTCCTTTCTAGAAGGTAGGAATATTATAGAGATTCTTTTCTTTCTCCTCTTTTCTTGCCTCCAACCCTCTTCTACTCAGAAATCTTTTTAGGTGTGCTTTTATCCTGAATTTTAAAGTTACAGAACAAAGTCTTTATGCTAAAAATTTTGGCCGATGGGCTCTGACCTGGTCTGACAGAGAAGGCTGCCATTTAAAAATATTTTTGTAATAAAAATAAATGAAAAAAAATATTTTTGTTTCCTTCAGCTGTCTCCAGACTGTGAATAATGAACATTAGACCTTGAAAAGTCAGCTTAGAAACATATTGTCTATGCTTCCTTTGTGTAAACATGGTCAGAGGAAGAAAATTTTAAGTCATTTAAACTTATGTTTGGTGACTTCTAAGCTCTGTAATTATCTTTTTTTTTTTGTAATTATTTTAACATGCTTTTGGTGTCTAGTAAGTTCCTTGTATATATATTGTAGGTACAAAAATATTTTTGTTGAATGTGTTAATGAATAGCAAAAATATCCGCAATTGCTGGGTAACATTTTAAATTTCTTAAATCTATACTAAACATAATAAACCAGACATATAGACACAAATGAATGTGTCTGGTAGCACATTCCCAAAATTAATTGGGAAATAGAATGTTGTATAATAGAAAACTAGTAAGCTTCATTAATCAAATTTTTCACGACCACCATAAACTCTGCTAGTTTTAGCCAGAAAAATACAAAAAACCCTAGCAATTTAAAAACATTAAATTACATATGGCAAAAACCACTACAATATTGTAAAGTAATTAGCCTCCAACTAATAAAAATAAATGAAAAAAAAACATTAAATTAGTACATTAATTTACTTCTGTGTGGTCCTGTTATAGAATTTTTTGAAATGTAGATGTAGTTTTAAAATAAATGGCAAAATGAATGCAGTAGTCCCATAATGCATGCCTCATACACCTACCTCTTCTTTTAAAAAAAATTGCAAGGAGGGGAAAATCTTCAGGGAACCACTAAGAATACATGAATGATCATGCTAGCTAAATTCTTACTTATCCAGAAAGTTACATGGTGGTGGTCAGTGGTTTAGTTGCTAAGTCATGTCCAACTATTGAGACCTCCATGGATTGTAACCAGCCAGGTTCCCCTGTCCATTAGATTTCCCAGGCAAGAACACTGGAGTAGGCTGCCATTTCCTTCTCCAGGGCATCTTCCTGACCCAGGGATTGACCCACATCTCCTGTAATAAGGGCTTCTCAGGTGGTGTTAGTGTTAAAGAACCTGCCAGCCCATGTAGGAGATGTAAGAGATTTGAGTTTGATCCCTGGGTGGGGAAGATCCCCTGGAGAAGGAAATGACAACCCACTCCAGTATTCTTGCCTGGAGAATCCCATGGACAGAGGACCCTGGGTGCTCTACAGTGCATAGGATCACACAGAGTCGGACACGACTGAGCACCTAGCACACACACTCCTGTGTTTCAGCTGGTCTTCTGCATGGCAGGCAGATTCTTTACCTCTGAGGCATCAGAGAATCTGACATCAGAGATCTGACCAGAAAATTGCATTTGTTTTTTTTTTTTGTTTTTCAGGATAATGAGATCCTGTAGATCCAGGCCCAATGACTTATCTGAACCTGTAAAGCCTCTGAAACCTGTTCTATCTCAGGTTTGGACCTGGACCTGGAGAAGATCCTGACAACATTGTTTTTACCAAAAAGAATACTATTCACTACCAATGCAGTTTCAAATCTTTTTTCCCTCTAAGAAAATATAATCTCATAAAGTATAACCCAATGACAAAGAACAAAGATATCAGCTTCAGATGAACCTATATTCATGTATCAGTTATTCCAGTGAGTGACAACAGTTACTGTTCCTCCCCTAGTCTCAGCTTCTAGAGCTACAAAATGGGAAGAATAGTGATAAGGAATGAGTAAACAGACAAAGTGGGTGATTAAATAGCTAATCCCACTGGGGGAGTAAAAGGTACAGGAGACTCCTGTAAGTTTATGATAACTCAAGGAGGCAGACTTGCTTAACAACAAAACCAAGCAGGCTTGTTTAGCAACAACATCATGTAACAAGAGCAAGAGACATGCCCCCAAACAATAAAACAATGCTAGAGGTGAGGCCCAGTGAGGTCAATAAGTTAATGATTCCCAGAATTTAGATAGGCTTGGGTGTATATAAGGAACAGTAGAAATTGCTTAAATTCAAATAAAAATATATATTCATATATGTATATACACATAGGAAAAAGAGAGAGAAAGGGCCAGGCAAGTAATATAAGTAAGTAGAGCAGACTAGAGGTAAGAAATAATTGGCTCTCCTAGTTTTTTCTTTTTCTACATTTTTTAGAGGCATGGATACCACAGAAATACGTTTTTTTCTTATTTCTACCACTTGCTCCATGGAAGAAAAGCTACAACAAACCTAGACAGCATATTAAAAAACACAGACATCACTTTGCTGACAAAGGTCTGTATAGTCAAAGCTTTGGTTTTTCAGTAGTCACGTACAGATGTGAGAGTTGGACCATAAATAAGACTTGAGTGCTAAAGAATTGATGCTTTTGGACTGTGTTGCTGGAGAAGACTCTTGAGGGAATTTCAAGAAAAACTGTGCAGCTAAAGTGGAGTCAGAAAGTACGGGAGACGAGTTCACAGAGGTGAGCAGGCCACCCGACAAAGTTGAAATTTAGCCTAAGGAAAATAAGAAGGCATTAGAGAGCTTTAAGCATGGAGGTGATGGGCAAAGATTTATGTTTGTCAGAGATGCCTCTGGTTTCTGAGAAGAGAATCGACTGCAGGGGGAAAGAGTAGAACCTGTCACTGGGGGCTATTGCTGAGCCTGCAAGAGATGGCTGGGGTTTGGGGAAGGTGGTTGTGGGCAAAGTGGTTGCTGTTGTTCAGTTGCTTAGTCATGTCTGACTCTTTGAGACCCCATGGACTGCAGTACACCAGGCTTCCCTGTCCATCACCATCTCCTGGAGCTTGTTCAAACTCATGTCCATTGAGTCAGTGATGCCATCCAAACATCTCATCCTCTGTTGTCCCCTTCTTCTCCTGCCTTCAGTCTTTCCCAGGATCAGGGTCTTTTCTAATGAGTCAGACCTTCCCATCAGGTGGCCAAAGTATTGGAGCTTCAGTTTCAGCATCAGTCCTTCCAATGATTATTCAGGACTGATTTCCTTTAGGACTGACTGCTTTGATTTCCTTGCAGTCCAAGGGACTCTCAAGAGTCTTCTCCAGCACCACAGTTCAAAAGCATTAGTTCTTCAGTGCTCAGCCTTCTTTATGGTCCAACTCTCACATCCATACATGACTACTGGAAAAACCACACCTTTGACTAGACTGACCTTTGTCAGCAATACGCTCTCTAGTTTGGTCATAGCTTTTCTCCCAAGGAGTAAATGTCTTTTAGTTTCATGGGTGCAGTCACCATCTGCAGTGATTTTGGAGCCCAAAAAAATAAAGTCTCTCACTGTTTCCACTGTTTCCCCATCTATTTCCCATGAAGTCCCATCATGGGACCAGATGCCATGATCTTAGTTTTTTGAATGCTGAGTTTTAAGCCAACTTTTTCACTCTCCTCTTTCACTTTCATCAAGAGGTTCTTTAGTTCGCCTTCACCTTCTGCCATAAGGGTGGTGTCATCTGCATATCTCAGGTTATTGATATTTCTCCCGGCAATCTTGATACCAGCTTGTGCTTCATCCAGCCCAACATTTCTCATGATGTACTCTGCATGTGAGTTAAATGAGCAGGGTGACAATATACAGCCTTGATGTACTCCTTTCCCGATTTGGAACCAGTCCGTTGTTCCATGTCCAGTTCTACCTGTTGTTTCTTGACCTGTATACAGGTTTTTCTGGAGGCAAGTAGGGTGGTCTGGCATTCCCATCGCTTTAAGAATTTTCCACAGTTCGTTGTCATCCACACAGTCGAAGGCTTGTAGTCAATGAGGCAGAAGTAGATGTTTTGGGCAAGGTCAGGAAATTTCAAATATCTTTCAAATGTAGATTTCACAGGATTCACTGATGGACTGACCACGGAGGGAGGATTTGCCTTCTAGGCCTAGTCAACTGAGTGAATGGCGGTACCATTTCTTGAGATGGGGAAGACCCACTGAAGAGTGGGATTTTAAAAGCTGGTTATGTAGGGATGTCCCTGGTGGTCCAGTAGTTAAGATTTCACCCTCTAAAGCAGAGGGTGCAGGTTTGATCCCTGGTCAGGGAACTTGGGCTTCCCTTGTAGCTAAATCAGTAAAGAATCTGCCTGCAATACAGGAGACCAGGTTCAATCCCTGGGTTAGGAAGATCCCCTGGAGAAGGGAATGGCAACCCACTCCAGTATTCTTGCCTGGAGAATTCCATTGACAGAGGAGCCTGGCGGGCTACAGCCCACGGGGTTGCCAAAGTCAGACATGACTTAGCGACTAAAACACTACCACCAGGGAACGAAGATACCGCATGCCTCGTGGCCAAAAACCCAAAACGTAGAACAAAAACAATATTATAAAAGATTCAATAAAGACTTAAAATGGTCCATATTAAAAAATCTTTAAAGATTTTTATTCTATTCTGGTCATGCTAAGTTTGAGAGGCCTTTAGATATCCAAGCCAAGTAGACTTCTGGGAATTTGAAAATCAGAGGCTGGAGATATAAAATTTGGAGTTGTCAGCACAAAAGGGCCAAGCGTGATCTGCAGGGAGGAAGCATGGGTACAGAAAAAGGTCTGTGACTGAGTTTTCCACATTTTAGAGCATAGAAGAAGCAGAGTCAGCAAGGAGGGTAGAGGAAGAGAGGTACAACTGAAACCAGGAGACTTGAGTGTGGCGACCTGGAGGCTGAGCGGAGAATGTGTTTTCCGGGGAAGGCGTAAATGGTTATGTCATATGCTGTGGAGAAGTTGAGTTTGTGGATTGGATTTGACCTTGAAGATCACTACATTTGACCTTAATGAGAAAGGTCATTTGCAATCTGGAAAAGAACAATTTCCTTGCATGTGCGGAAGCAAAGGCCTAGTTGGGGCGGGTGACAGAGCAGATGATAAGTAAAGAAATTAGAAATAATGGGTCAAGTGTACTTACTTCCAACGTCTAGGAAGAACTGCTTATACATCATGTGTGTGCCTGCTCAGTTGCTGTTTTGTATGACTCTTTTGCAACCCCATGGACTGTAGCCCTCCAGGCTCCTCTTTCCATGAGATTTCCCAGGCAAGAACACTGGAGTGGGTTGCGATGCCTTCCTCTAGGGGATCTTCTCCACCCAGGGATCGAACCCCTGACTCCTGCGTCTCCTGCATTCACAGGCAGATTCTTCACTCCTGCACTACCTGGAAAGACGACATTCAAGCCCCTAAAAGTTTTATGCAGAACTCTGGATGTGTGTGGCAAGGTGTGTCCTCCAGCAAGAGAGGCCATATCTTTCTTCTGATATTTAAAAGAGTTTGTCACTGTAAACCTTCTTCCAGTTTACAGTAACTGATGCAAGCTGCCAGCCTTAGTTCTTGGGGCTAGGCTGGAAGAGTGTGGAACTCTCCCTAGGTGCTAGTTTCCTGTTCTGGTCAGTGGGGATGCCAGCAGTGAAAAGGAGAAGAAACGAAAAAGAAAAAATATAGTAGGCTTCCATTTTTCATCATTCAGTTCAGCTCAGTCGCTCAGTTGTGTCCGACTCTTTGCGAACCCATGAATCACAGCATGCCAGGCCTCCCTGTCCATCACCGACTCCCAGAGTTTACTCAAATCCATGTCCATCGAGGCGGTGATGCCATCCAGCCATCTCATCCTCTGTCGTCCCCTTCTCCTCCTGCCCCCAATCCCTCCAAGCATCAGGGTCTTTTCCAATGAGTCAACTCTTCGCATGAGGTGGCCAAAGTACTGGAGTTTCAGCTTCAGCATCAGTCCTTCCAATGAATACTCAGGACTGATCTCCTTTAGGATGGACTGGTTGGATCTCCTTGCAGTCCAAGGGACTCTCAAGAGTCTTCTCCAGCACCACAGTTCAAAAGCATCAATTTTTTGGCGCTCAGCTTTCTTCACCGTCCAACTCTCACATACATATATGACCACTGGAAAAACCATAGCCTTGACCAGACGGACCTTTGTTGGCAAAGTAATGTCTCTGCTTTTAATATGCTATCTAGGTTGGTCATAACTTTCCTTCCAAGGAGTAAGCATCTTTTAATTTCATGGCTGCAGTCACCATCTGCAGTGATTTTGGAGCCCCAAAAAACAAAGTGTGACACTGTTTCCACTGTCTCCCCATCTATTTCCCATGAAGTGTTGGAACCAGATGCCATGATCTTAGTTTTCTGAATGTTAAGCTTTAAGCCAACTTTTTCACTCTTCTCTTTCACTTTCATCAAGAGGCTTTTTAGTTCCTCTTCACTTTCTGCCATAATGGTGGTGTCATCTGCATATCTGAGGTTATTGATATTTCTCCCGGCAACCTTGATTCCAGCTTGTGCTTCTTCCAGCCCAGCGTTTCTCATGATGCACTCTGCATATTAGTTAAATAAGCAGGGTGACAATATACAGCCTTGACGTACTCCTTTTCCTACTGGGAACCAGTGTGTTGTTCCATGTCCAGTTCTAAGTGTTGCTTCCTGACCTGCATACAGGTTTCTCAAGAGGCAGGTCAAGTGGTCTAGTATTCCCATCTGTTTCAGAATTTTCCACAGTTTATTGTGATCCACACAGTCAAAGGCTTTGGAGTAGTCAATAAAGCAGAAAAAGATGTTTTTCTGGAACTCTCTTGCTTTTTCAGTGATCCAGCAGACGTTGGCAATTTGATCTCTGGTTCCTCTGCCTTTTCTAAAACCAGCTTTAACATCTGGAAGTTCACGGTTCATGTATTGCTGAAGCCTGGCTTCGAGAATTTTGAGCACTACTTTACTAGCGTGAGAGATGAGTGCAATTGTGCGGTAGTCTGAGCATTCTTTGGGATTGCCTTTCTTAGGGATTGGAATGAAAACTGATCTTTTCCAGTCCTGTGGCCACGCCTGAGTTTTCCAAATTTGCTGACATATTGAGTGTAGCACTTTCACAGCATCATCTTTCAGGATTTGAAATAGCTCAACTGGAATTCCATCACCTCCACTAGCTTTGTTCATGTGATGCTTTCCAAGGCCCACTTGACTTCACATTTCAGGATGTCTGGCTCTAGGTAAGTGATCACACCATTGTGATTATCCGGGTCATGAAGATCTTTTTTGTTTTCATCATTAGAGCCCTTTAAAACATTACCTTACAGAAGCAGCTCTCAGCTTTGATTTTTTTCTAGGCTAAAATAGCACCTCTGTGCGACCTCTGGTGGATGCTATAAAAAGTGCAGCACCCCAGGCGGTCTTCATTTTATAGGAAAAATATTCGAGAGGTCTTCCCTGGTAGCTCAGTCCGTAAAGAATCCACCTGCAAGGCAGGAAACCCCAGTTGGATTCCTGGGTCGGGAAGATCCGCTGGCAGAAGGGATAGGCTACCCATTCCAGCATTTGTGAGCTTCCCTTGTGGCTCAGCTGGTAAAGAATACACCCACAATGCGGGAGACCTGGGTTCAATACCTGGGTTGGGAAGATCCCCTGGGGAAGGAAAAGGCTACCCACTCCAGTATTCTGGCCTGGAAAATTCCATGGACTGTATAATCCATGCGGTTGCAAAGAGTTGGATACGACTGAGCCACTTTCACTTTCAATATTTGAGAAGATTGCCTAGAAAAATGAATTTTTATAAACCAAATGATTTTTCCTAATTATTCAGACTGACATAAATAAATTTATCCATTTATTTATAATTTATAAATAAATAATTTATTTATTATTTTATATAAATAAAATTTATTTAAATAAACAAATAAATAATAATAAATTTATTATTAAGAATCAACACACCATCCAAATAGTGTATAAATTAGCTTTTCTGTAATCTCTGAAATGAAGGGGACCCAAATACAATTGCATAGACTTAAAAATTCTTTTTTAATCACAAGGGAAACAGTATATGTAGATTGGGTTTCAGAGAAACAATTTAGTTGGTCATTCTGCATCCATCCATAGAGTTCAAACTCTAAGACTTTCAACTTTCCTTCAAGACACTGTATGAACAAAATTAGCCATTCCTTTGACCTCTCTTTCCATAAGAACAGGTGATACAAGAAGACCTTAAAAGGCGTTTCTATGCTGGTTTTAAAACGTGAAGTGGGGGGAAAAATTCTTAAAGGAAAAAAGACATTATTTAAAGCTGTAGTATCAATGTGGCATTGGTATTGAGATCAATAAATAGATCAACGGGACAGAACAGGGAGTGAAGAAATAGGAAAAACCCCATAAAGTGTGAAGCTATGTCATGGGGTCTGAAAAGATGTCCCTCTGGGCCCGCAGCCTCTGCTCTAGTTTGGGCCCCACTAGCTTGGGCTTCCCCGGTGGCCTGAGAGGTGAAGAACCCGCCTGCCAGCACAGGAGATCTGAGACATAGGCTCGATCCCTGTGTTGGGAAGATCCCCTGGAGGAGGAAATGACTACCCACTCCAGTATTCTTGCCTGGAGAATCCCACGGACAGAGGAGCCTGGCGGGCGGCAGTCCATGGGGTCGCCAAGAGCTGGACAGTTCTGAAGCGGCTTAGCACAGCACAGCCTGTTGTTCAACAGTTCTCCTCGGAAAGTGTCAAGTTCTCTAAGTTCAGGAGTCAGGTCTTACGTTGCTTTTGTATCTTCAAGCAACTGCTGGTATCCAAGAGGGTTTCAATTAAAGCATGAAATATGCACCTGCTAATCACCGAGGAGGAGCTATAAAAATAAGGAGCTTCAGCAGTCTCAAAACAATGTCTATAAGGGATTCTTTAGAGTATGCACGTGTGTGTGCCCAGTTGCTTTAGTCATATCCGACTCTGTGCGACCCTAGCCTGCCAGGCTCCTCTGTCAATGGGACTCTCCAGGTCAAGAATACTGCCGTGGGTTGCCATGCCCTCCTCCAGGGAATCTTCCTGACCCAGGGATCAAACCCACATCTCCTGCATGGGTAGGCATATTCTTTATCGCTGAGCTGCCAGGAAGTCCTCTTTAGAGCATATCTTTTTTCAAATGAACCATCAGTGTGAGCTATCAAAGCCCAGACCATGTAACCCATATACTATGTGTATGTGAGATAAAATCCTGGGATGAATTGACCTATTTAAATGACTTAGATTCTTCTGGGTCAGTGATTTGCAAAGTGGGGTCTCTGGACCAGCATCATCAACTTGGGACTTGGTAGAAATGCAAATTCTTGGGCTTCCACCCCAGACTTTCTAAGCCAGTTATTCTATAGATGGGGCTCAGCTATCTGCTTTTAACAGGTAATTCCTAGATAATTCTGATGCAGTCAATACTTTGAGAATCACTGTTATTGGTATTACTTATTTGATAAAGATTGAAGATATTATTGTGCTTTCCAGACACTTGGAAAAAATTCTACTTATCATTAAGTAGAAATAAACCCACCAAAAATGTGGGACAGCAATGTAAATGCAACAGTTTATTTGGACAAAGGCAAAATAATTATAAAATTAGCCAAGAACCTCCAAGGGGGCTGTTTTTCTTTTAATACTCATGGTTTTGCAATAAATAAAATAATCACTGCCACCAAACAGGCAATTTTATATCCATTTTGCAAACATACTTCATTTGTCACTGAGATTACCTGCAGGTGGATGTTTAATGTGGCATTCATCTCTTTTAATATAAAGTTCTTCTTCGAGTACTTCCTTAATTCTCTTATGTGGTTCACAATATAAAAACTTCTTCCCTGTAAAGGCATTAACAAAATTGTTTGCTTATCATAAATTCTGCCCAACCTTCTAGTCATTATTTACATAAATAACTATTTTTTAAAGAGACAAATCCTTCCATACAAATAGCAGGTGTTTCATCCTGCAGACTCTATTTTGGAAAGATCCCTTCCAGTGTAACTTATAGCATTGTGGGGGACCGGGGTGGGGGGATGAACTTTATATTTTGCGGTTAAGTTTCAGACAACTTATTTTAAGTATTATGAAATAATATATGAAGTTTTCTTCATTAGCTTGAAGAAAACTTTCATTTATTCGATAAATTCTTATTAAAGACATACTCTGTGCCAGGCATTTGGGGCAGAGGACACAGCAGTGAGTAATAAAGATACATGGTGGCTCAGTTGATAAAGAATCTGCCTGCAATGCAGGAGACCTGGGTTCGATCCCTGGGTTGGGAAGATCCCCTGGATAAGGGAAAGGCTACCCACTCCAGTATTCTGGCCTGGAGAATTCCATAGACTGTATAGTCCACGAGGTCACAAAGAGTGGACATGACTGAGCAACTTTCACTTTCATGCATAGAGCCTACAATCCAGATACATAATATAGAACAGTCTAGCAGTATTTCATCACCTTTTTAAAATAAACCTGAATTGTAGTGGAGTGTCACTAATGGACATGTGACCTTTTCTTGTCCTCCAAACCTGGCCCCACAAGACCTCACTGCTATAGTTGAGGATGGACTATTTTTTCTAAATCTCTTTAGTTACATTTCTTCTGCTCAGTCCAGGGAGTGATCTGAGTCCATCTGTCTCTCTCTATACTCTCCTGTCAGCCCTTCTCTCTCTTGCTCTCTAAACTCCAGTCACGTGGACTTTCTGTCCATCACCACACATTGTCTCTTTTGTGCATTCTAGTTTCTCTGCCCGAACTGTCTTTCTCATAATTATTTTTGCCTGGGTAACTTCTACCTGAATGTCAGGTCTAGGCTGAAATGTCAGTTCTTTAAGGAAATTGTCCTTGGCTCCACAATCTTGAAATGTTCCTGGTTACTTTTTCTCATAGTATTCTCCTCTTTTCTTTCATTTGATTTATTGCAATGTGTATGCAGCCTCATTTACTTTATATACAATTTTATTTGTGTAACGATTAGGACCGTATGTCTCCCTTGCCAGGATATATACCATAAGAGCGGAGGTGTTGTCTGCTCAGTTCATCAGAGTCCTAGAACAGAGTGTGACATAATAATAGATGCTCAACAGGATTTCCCTGCTGGTCCAGTGTTTAAGAACCTGCCTGCCAATGCAGAGGACACGGGGTTTGACCCCTGGTCAGGAAACTAGATCCCACATACCTCGGGGCAGCTAAGCTTGTGCACCCCACCTGCTGAGCCTAGAGCCTGTGAACCACAACGACTGAAGCCTGTGCTCCCCAGAGCCTGTGCTCCTCAATGAGGGACGCCACGGCAGTGAGAAGCCGGCACCCTAGAGAGTACCTCCGCTTGCCACAACTAGAGATTGCCGGTGTGAAGCTACAAAGACCCAGCATAGCCAGAAATAAATAAACACAGACTTAAAAAAATAAGAGATGCTCAACAAGTGTGTGTTCAAGTGGCACTGAAGCATAGTCCAATCAGGTGGAGTGCAGGTTCCTCTATGTGTGTGTCTGCCCACGCAGCCCTGTGAACGGCAGGCAGCTAGTAGGTTCCAGCCCTAGTGCTTCAAAGCTCCATCCAGGGAGCCACGGAGACTCTCAATGACCAATGCAAAGATACGGCAGGTGTCATCTTTTCCAGACTAACTGATAAAGAACAAATTTGACCTGTGTGCAGACTGGCCCAAATGGGGCAAAAGACCCACTGCTTCTTGCTGTGGGTCTGGGTCATTCCTGGTTGTGAGACCCAAACACACCCTCAGACGTGAACAAGGAAGAGTGAGATACTCTCTGGGTCTGGTCTTGTTTTCCCCCAGATTCAGTCATATGAATGAGAGATGAATGTGGGTCAGCATTACTCAAGTTTAACTCTGGTTTCAAACTCAGTCAAATCATGATCTTCAGGCAGAAAAGGGTTTAACAAATTTGGCTAAGAGGAAAAGTCTATAATAGCTCAGTAGAAAGGAAGAGATCACGTGCTGTAATTTCAAGTCTCTTGACAAATTCCAGCCCTTCTCTCACAAGAATTCACAGGAGAAATCATCAAAGGTTTTGAGGAACTATGAAAAATGATAGACTTGTAAAGAGCTGTGTGTGTGTGTGTGTGTGTGTGTGTGTGTTTGTGTGTGTGCGCACGCATGCACACTCAGTCATGTCCAACTCTTTGGGAGCCCATGCATTGTAGCCCGCCAGGTTCCTCTGTCCTTGGGATTTTCCAGGCAAGAATACTAGAGTGGGTTGCCATTTCCTACTGGGGAATCTTCCTGGACCAAGGATTGAACCCATGTCTCCTGCATTGGCAGGTGGATTCTTTACCATTGTGCCACCTGGGAAGCTCATAAGGAGCTAGTATGGGCAAATGTTCCTTGCTCCAAGAAAGACAAAGAAAGGAAGGAAGCAAACAAGCTGGCTATTAACAATTGCTACGATTTATTGAATGCTTCCATGCCCTAGGCATCTTATGCATACTACCTTTCTTCTTGACAATCAGCCTATGGGAAGGTAAAATTATTCCTACTTTATGGATGAGGGGCTTCCCTTGTGGCTCAGCTGGTAAAGAATCCACCTGCAATGAAGGAGACCTGGGTTCAATCCCTGGGTTGGGAAGATCCCCTGAAGAAGGGTAAAGTTACCCACTCCAGTATTCTGACCTAGAGAATTCCATGGACTATAGTCAATGGAGTTGCAAAGGTTGGACACGACTGAACAACTTTCACTTTCACTTATGGATGAGAAGGTAAGTTTCAAAAGTCTTAAAACTAGTCATAAAAATGAAAAGAAATTGATGCTTTCAAACTGTTGTGCTGGAAAAACCTTTTGAGAGTCCTTTGGACAGCAAGGAGATCAAACCAGTCAATCCTAAAGGAAATAAACCCTGAATATTCATTGAAAGGACTGATGCTAAAGCTGAAGCTCCTACCCTTTGGCCACCTGATGTGAACAGTCAATTCTTTGGAAAAGACCCTGATTCTGGGAAAGATTGAAGGCAGGAGAATGGGACAACAGAGGAGGAGATGGTTGGATGGCATCACTGACTTAATGGACATGAGTTTGAGCAAACTTCGGGAGATAGTGAAAGACAGGGAAGCCTGGGATGCTAGCAGTCCATGGGATCACAAAGAGACAGACACGATTTAGCGACTGAACAACATAGCTGACCCTCTCAAACCAAGTTACTAAACTGACTAGATTAGGGAGATGTTGCAGCCATAGTATAGTATTTGCATTTCAGCAAGACTTTTGATAAACTGCATTCATATAGGAGGCAGAGTGCCCACGCCAAAGATGCTACTTGACAGATCAGGGATTTCCAGAGACTCTACTTGGAACTGTGGGGTTCACCATTTAATTAGTTAATCTGAATATAGGAACTTCCAGCAAATTCACCAAATGTGAGAATGACACAAACTTGGTGAATGGTTTATGTGCTGAATGGCAACCTCAGGACTCAAAGGGCCTTCCATACTTGGAATGAAATGTTCACATCCATAGGATGGTATTGATGGGGATAAATATAATGACCTGCATTTAGGACCAAACAGAGGGACTGCAGAAGTACGGGACAGAAAAGGCCTGGGTCAAATGTTTTCAGTTGGACAGAGGGAAAAAGAGAAACTAAGGATGTCATAGATTGCACTTGTCATGTGCTAGTAATCTAATGTGTCTGCCAAAACAGCTATGGTAAATTTATATAGATTCACTTAATGGAAGCATAATGTTCAGATTAGGGGAGGTTATGGTCCGACCACACTACCCTAATCTAACGGTACCTAGAATACTGGATTCAGTGATTTAATAAAACGGAGAATGTTGGGATAGTTCAGCCATCATGGTGAGAGCACTAGAAATTATTTTAAAGGCATGAATAAAAAATAAAGGTAACAATAAAGGTAACACTGAGACAATAAAAGATTTGATGGGGCTCAAATAGCCACCATTATATAATCCAAAGATGTTTCAGTGGGAAAGGACCATATTTTATCTGTGTATATTTGGGAGCAGATGTGTGATTAGGGAATAGAAGCTGTACAGACACTGAGGACCTTTCCAAAAAATAGAGACTGAAGATTTCAAAAAAAAATTTTTGAAAATTAAATGGGTAGTTGTGCAGGTATGAATAATCTGTCTCTACTTCAGCTGAAGCCCTAAACAATGAGCTCAGGAAGCTTAGGCAGGCACTCTTCATATGTTCCCACCCTGACTCTGTGCCCCTGAGTGTTTGGATACCAGCCTTAACTCATTACTCATTTCCCAGCAACTGCCCAATGGCAGGCACACAATCAGCACTCAATACTTGTTCAATTGACAAGAAAATGGCTAATTCCACCTTTTACTCCTACAGCCAAAAAGAATAAAGAACCTTTAAATTCTAGCATCGCTTATGAGAAAATCTGCAGGTAGAATTTCAAGTCAGAGTAAGGAATTCCTTAAATATACTGAATACTTACATATACACTGAACTTAGTTGCTCTAAATAAGGTCTCTGCGTGCTGTTGACAAGAACGAGAATGAGGCATCATAATCAGGTATATTGTGACTGATGCTGAGGAAAGAGGCAGGCAACAGCAGTTCTGAGGCGCCTCCGGAGGTCCCGGGCTCCCAAGACGGGGTGTGTGGTCCCTGGGGGAGCAGAAGTCGCTGCTCCTCGTCTGGAGCCAGGCGGCTCTCTAGAGGGGCAATCAGCGAGGCTCTGCAGAAGGACTGGGAATCGCTCACCTTCTTCACACTATTATGTTCATCTTCATCATTCCTTAGCACCTACTGAAGACGTGTGGGTTACACGGGGCTGGGAAATATCTGTAAATTTATGGAACAAGATGGATGAGCGCTTCGACCAGGCGCGGACTCAAACTTTTCGACTATGTTGGTTGTGACTGTGAACCAGACCTGCTTTTTACTTCTTGGAAGGTTGTTTGTATGTTTGGAAGGGCAGGAGGAAACAACATGTTAGCATGTGGCCCATAATTGTAAGATTCTGAAAGGGTCAGGTAATCATAATTTAAGAACGGAGAATCCAAGAGATGGGAGTTTAATTGTTTGAAGGAGTTCTCCTGGCACTGGGTGATGGTGGGTTAGGTACGTCCTTCCGCTAGTCTAAGACTTCAATTTCCCGGTTTGAAAAATGAAGGAACTGACAAAAATGATACGCGTATTTCCATGCGTGTGTATATAATTTATGTATTTAAAAACTAGTTTCATATTTTATATGTAAAACAAATTTAAATATTTTACACATTTTATAATTAAAATATATTTTGTAATTTAATATTTTGAATACTATATGTATGTGTATTCACACGTGCACAATTTTTTTCAATACCTTCCAGGCCAATGCCACTACCCATTAAGTTGGAGGCTACCTGGGCTCAGATAACCTTTTATGAAGGAGGGCTTGGGGAAATGGGCCAGATGCCTTCGGCCCTTACCTTTGCCAAAACAGCAACTCCAACCCCTCCCTCCAAAACCTTTGCGGCTTCAGCTAGTCCGACCGCGGTCTCCCCCGTCCGCCTTTCGCGGCTTCTCCTCGCCCACGTCCCTCCCGCGGTGTCCACGGCTGGAAGGGAACTCACACTGCTTGCGGGACTCCTGGGTTCCGCCGCCGCCCGGCTCTCCGCGCGCCGCGCACCCCGGGCCTGCAGGCGGCCGGGGCTGCTCGCCGTCGCGGCCCGCCTCGGGCACCGTCACGGCTGCGGCCGCCTCCTCCCCCCTCATGCCGCCGGGGTCCTCGGGGCCGGCGGCCGGCTGGCCTTCTCCGCTCTGCCGCCGGCGGCCGCGAACGCGAGGCGTCTCCGGTTGCCATGGTGGCGGGATCCTCGCCGCGCCGAGCAGATCTAAGCTGGCGTCTCCTGTGTCCCGCGCGCCCAGGAAGACAGACGCTGGAGTCGGCGGGGAGCCGTGATTACTAACCCACCAAAGCAAAGGAATTTCTGTTAATTTCCCGTATGTTTGTCACAGCAATTTTGCAAGAGAGGCTTTACTATTGCCTGGTAGGGAAGCTGAGATTCGAAAATCTAAGAACATTGTCTGAAGTTAGGCAACCAGAAGTGGCACAAGCTGGAATCCGAATTCAGAAAAGTTTGGTCCCAGATCCAAAGAGTAGATAGCCACCTGGAACAGGTAAAAGCGGGACTGGACGCGTGAGTTGAGGTAAGGTCACTGGTTTCACGCAGTGATGATGTTTGTCGTGTCCCGGCTCCTTGCTACACACACAACATGATGGAATAAATCAATGTTAAGGACTCCTAACTTTTGGATTGTAAATTCTTGTTGTTAAACAACTCTTGTAGTGTCAAGCACTTTTGTATTCACAATCTATTTCAATCCATATAATAACTGATTTTACGGATGAAGTCAAACTCAAAGTTTAATTTAAATAGCAAATGGGAAACTTTAGGGTTTTTGGAGTATGAGGTTGCGTTTGTTTTTGCAGTTATTTAAAACAACGTTGTGGTGTTACTTTTATATGGGGTTGAATGCATGAGACAAGTGCTCAGGGCTGGTGCACTGGGAAGACCCAGAGGGATGGGATGGGAGGGAGGTGGGAGGGGGGATCAGGATGGGGAACACATGTAAATCCATGGCTGATTCATGTCAATGTATGGCAAAAACCACTACAATATTGTAAAGTAATTAGCCTCCAACTAATAAAAATAAATGAAAAAAATAAAAATAAAATTGTATATAAAAAAAAAGAAAGCTAAATGTGCAGAATTAAACAGTTCTACAAGGAATGTAGTCCAATGCAACTGCCTCCATTTTACCTCCATTTTACTCCACTTTTCACATCTTTGGGCTGATAATTTAGTATCTACAACACATAACCAAATGCTTACTTTGTCACTTTTTATATTTTTCAGTTCTAGGTATCATATCTTGATTTCCTAGTACAGGAGATGAGAATTTAGCTCTCTTCCATGCTTCCCACCTCACATGTACTTACTACACCTTCAGACTCTGAATATAGATTAACTGAAATTTTTTCTAGAGTTTTTTCATTACTATGGCTATGTAAACTCTAACTGTAGTCAAGTTTAACCACCACCTAATACCCTAGGGTCACTTTTTTCATTTGCATAGCCTTTTAATTACTTGGAGTTAATAGTTACCTGGGCTTCCCTAGTAGCTCAGACGTTAAAGCATCTGCCTGCAATGCAGGAGACCTGGGTTCGATCCTTGGGTTGGGAAGATCCCCTAGAGAAGGAAATGGCAACCCACTCCAGTATTCTTGCCTGGAGAATTTCACGGACAGACGAGCCTGGCAGGCTATAGTCCATGGGGTTGCAGAGAGTCGGACACGACTGAGCGACTAACACACACACACACACAATAGTTGCCTTGCTCTTTCTTTTTTTTTCACTTCTTTCTTTTTAATTGAAGTATAGTTAATTTACAGTGTTTTGATAGTTTCAAGGGTATAGCAAAGTGACTTGGTTAATGTATATGTGTATATGTAGTGTGTATATATATATACTACATATATTATTATATATGTACATATATATTGTTTTTCAGATTCTTTCCATTATAGATTATTGCAAGATCTACAGTATAGTTCCCTATGCTACACAGTAGGTCCTTGTTGTTTACCTATTTTATATACAGTAGTGTGCCTCTGTAATCCCAAACTCTTAATTTAGCTCCCCTCCATCCCCTTTGTTAACCATAAGTTTGTTTTCTATGTCTGTGAGTCTATTTCTGTTTCGTAAATAATTTCACTTGTATCATTTTTTTAGATTTCACATATAAGTGATGTATGATATTTATGTTTCTCCTTCTGACTTGCTTCACTTAATATGATAATCTCTAGGTGACTTGCTCTCTAATTTGTTAGATTTTTCATGTCCTTATCACTGATTAATTCCCAAACTCTCCTTGTGTAAATCTCTTAATATGTTTAAACACATGAAGAGTTGTATCAATTTCATCTTTTTGAAAAAGTCCCTTCCAGAGAGACCTGTGATCTGCTCCAGTCTGCACTGGTTGCTCTCCAGATCTGTGGGTGCACAGCTGCTGGTGTAAGGATTTCCCTTCACTATCATACCTCTCTCTTGCATTGAATCCCTGATTTGTGGAGCCCCTCTTCCTCACTTTCCTAGTTTACTTATTTATTTGGTGGAGCCTACCTCCAAGAGCTTTTTTTCAGGAATGGTATATGGGACATAAAATGTCCAGGGGTAGACATTGACCGTGTCCAGGGGTAGTCCAGGGGTAGAAGTGTCTTTATTCTTTACTAAAGTGAGGGTCTAGCTGGTTAAATAATCTAAATTGGAAATCATTTTTCTTCAGAGTATTAAAGTCGTTGCACCCATTGTCTTTTGGCATCTACTGTGGCCAATTGAGAATTCTACTATCATTCTATTCCTGACCCCTTGGATAAAGGCTGTCCTTTCTTTGAAACGTGGAGGATCTTCTCTTTGCACTCACTGTTCTGAAATTCATGATAATGCACCTTGATATAAGTAAATTTTCAACCATTTTTCTGGGAACTCATTTCAATCAATAAATTCACCACTTTTATTTTGGAGATGTTCTTGAGTTATTTGTAATCTCTATTTTCTCTGTTCCCTCAGGAATTCCTGTCATCTGTATATTATTAGTAGATCTTCTGATTTGTCCTCTAATTTTCTGGCCTATTTTTTTCTATTTTATATCTATTTTTGCACTATTTGCTAGGAGATAGCCTCAACATTATTTTCTAAACATTTTATTTTTCACTTCTGCTATCATGTTTCTATTGGTTTGCCCCAAAAGTTCTTAAAGACATGATTTTCATTTTTACCAAGAACGTTATTGAACAATGTATTCACCATTTTGTTTCACTACCTTCTGTCATTTTCCAGGCAACTTTATAATTCCATCTTCCCAGAACTTTTTATCTTTTTAAGCAAAGAACTGTCCCAGGTGCCCTTTACAGTCTTCCAGGGAATTAAAATTTCTTCCATTAAGAGAATTTTTTAAAGATCAAAATAAACAGACATATGAAGGTGTAATGTCTGGTGAATATGGAGGATGATTCAGAACTTCTCAAACTGTAACAGTTTTTGCCTGGTCATCAAAAAAAATGTGGTCTTCCATTATCCTGATAGAAGATTATGCATTTTATGTCGACTAATTCTGGGTGCTTCTTATTGAGTGGTGTTTTCAGTTGGTCTAATTGGGAGCAGTACTTGTTGGGATTAATCCCTTGCTTTTCTGGAAGGAGTTCCCTTCTGTATGCAACATCACCTTCTTTGGATGAAGAGCAGTGTTTGGCATGGTTGGTCGTGATTCATTTTACTTGTCCCATGATCTCTTCTGTTCCACATTATTGTACAATATCCATAGTATTCATTGCCCATCACAATTTGTTTTATAAATGAAACATTTTTGTTACATTTCAGTAGAGAATCACAAGAAAAAACACAGTCAAGGTTTTTTCACTTAACTTATGTGGAGCCCAAACATCAAAGCGATTAATGTAACCAAGTTGGTGCAAATGATTTTCAGCACTTGGTTTGCATATTTTGAGTATGTTGGCTATCTCCCTTGTGGTGTAACGGAGATTGTTCTCAATTAATGTCTCCATTTGATGGCTATCAATTTCAACAGGTCTACTGGAATGTGAAGCACCATCCAGCAAGAAATCTCCAGCACAAATCTTCACCAAGCACTTTTGACACATTTGATAAATCAGATGCGCCAAGCACTTTCTCAAAACACTGCACAAATCTTTATTTTGTGTTTCAGTTGTGTTTTCACCTTTATTGACATAATAAAGTATAATATGCTGAAAACGTTGCTTGTTTCTTCCATTCTTAATATTAAAATGGCTATACAAAAATTCACCACTTTTGATAAGATTTTTAAAAAATGCAAGCTAATATGATAGCTGTCACAATAGTCTAACAAAATTGTTTTGGATGAAGTTAAAGACAACTCAGTGCTACTAGAGGTCATCATACTGAAAAAACTAAACAAACTTTTTGGCCAACCCAAAAATTTCTCAGAACTCTTTTGTGCATATGTGTAACACCTTGCCCTTATATCATGGATGGAACATCTTATCTCTCTAAGGATATTAGTGATGTCATTCCAGTGTTACTTTTTCCTTGCATAACTGCTGCACCCCCCCAGTTAAGTGTTCTGGTCTGTTTTGTCTTCTGTCTTTGTAGCTGCAGGTGATCGTTGACCATCTTGCCCCACCTAGTAGGAGAGTGTGACTCTCTGCAGACAGGTGGACTTGTCGACTGGGGGTTTCACTGATGGGTGACCTGTTTGGGGGAAGCCCTCATGTCACTATTACGGTCTTATCTCTTGAACTTCTCTGATTCTTCATAGAGTGACTTGTCTTGTCCCCCTGCTGGAGAGTATCACTCTGGTGCCAGCACCCGAGGAAGTGAGGGGAGGAAAGAACTGAAGGCTCAACAAGAAGAATGTAAATATTCATGAACTTTCCGTTTCAGTGTAGTGGTCCTACCCTCAAGAGGGCTGTGTACCTCCCACCCCTGAAAGCCTGTTTGACTTCCTTCAGAGAATTACCCTCAGTCTTCTGCTAGGGTAGAGCTGGGGGTGTCATTCATCTGGCTGCCAGGAATGGGGGTTCTGGGGGGCTAACTGCTTTTATTATTGTGGTAAAATGTACATAACATAAAATTGACTATTTTTTTTTTTTACTATGTTTAAGTATATAGTTCAATGGCATTAAATACACTCACATTGTTATACATCCATTACCACTATCTATTTCCAGGCTTTTTTCATTATCCCAAACAGAAGCTGTATTCATTTAACAATAATTATCAGTTTCCCTCTCTCCCAGCCCTCTGGTAACCTCTTCTCTTTCAGTCTCTATGAATTTGACTACTTGGGCACTTTGTATAAATGGAATCATACAAAATTTTCCTTTTGTGTCTGGGTTATTTCATTCAACAAAATGTTTTTAAAGTTCATCCATGTTGTAGCATGTATCAGAATTGCATTCTTTAAAGTTGAAATAATATTCTGGTTTATGTACATATAAAATTGTGTATATTCATTCATCTGATGGACATCAGAGTTGCAAATAATGCTGCAAAAGTGTAAAAAGATCAGTTCGAGTTCCTACTTTCAGTTCTGTTGAGAATATACTTAGAAATGCAATTACTGGATCATATAGTAGTTTGATGTTTAACTTTTTGAGGAACCATCAAACTTTTTCAAGTCCCTACACCACTTTACATTCCCACCAGCAATGCACAAAGGCTCTAATTTTTCTATATCCTTGTGGATATTTGTTGGTTTCCTTTTTGAAAATTTAATAGCCAGCTATTCTGATGAACATGAAGTAGTATCTTTTTGTGATTTTGCTTTGCATTTTCCTAATGCCTATTGTTGTTGAGCATCTTTTCACGTACTTATAGGCTGTTTGTACATCTTCTTTGGAGAAATGTCTATTCAAGTATTTTATCCATTTTCAAACTGGGTTTTTTGTTGTTGAGTTTTAAGAGTTCTTTGTATATTCTGGATATCAATCCTTTATCAGACACATGATTTATAAATATTTTCTCCCATTTAATGAGTTGCCTTTTCACTTTGTTGATAGTGTCTTTTGATTTTAAAAATGCTTCAGTTTTGATGTAGTCTCATTTATCTCTATTTTTCCTTTAATGCCTATATTTTTGGTGACATATCCAAGATTTCATTGCCAAATCTAAAATCATAAAGATTTTTCTCATATGTGTTTTTCTAAAAGTTTTATAGTTTTAGCTTTTACATTTAAATATTTGATCATTTTGCGTTAATTTTTGTATTAACGTTATAGTATGATGGATGAGTCCAACTCATTCTGTTGCATGTGGACACCCGGTTTTCCCAGCACCATTTGTTGAAATGGCTATTATTTTCCTCCATTGAATTGTCTTGACATTGTTGTCAAAAGTATTCAAAGATCCATAATGTGAGGGTTTATTTCTGGACTCAAAATTCTGTTTCACTGATACATATATATATATATATGTATATATATATATATATTTATCATTATGCCATTACCACAAGGTCTTGTACTAGCTTTCTAGTACATTTTGAAATCAAAAAGGGTGAGGCCTCCAACTTTGTTTTTGTTCAAGATAGTTTTGGTGTTTCTGGGTCCTTTGCATTTCCATATGAATTTTAGGATCCGTTTGTCAATTTTTGTGAAGAAGTTAGCTGGAATTTTGACAGATTGCATTGAACCTATATGTCAATGTGGGAGTGAGTGAGTGAGTGAGTGAAGTCGCTCAGTCATGTCCGACTCTTTGCGACCCCATGGCCTGTAGCCCACCAGGCTCCTCCATCCATGGAATTTTCTAGGCAAGTGTTTTGGAGTGGGTTACAATGTGGGAGTATTGCCATCTTAATAAGAAAAAGTGTTTTGATCCAGGAAAATAGGATGAAGCTTTCCGTTTATTTAGTGCTTCTTTCATATCTTTCAACAATATTTTATAGTTCTCAGAGCAAAAGTTTTGCACTTCTTTTGTTAAGTTTATTCCAAAGTTTTTTTTTCAATGCTATTATAAATGAAATTGTTTTCTTAATTTAGTTTTCTTTGATACTATTGATACTAAAAATTACAATTTCTTTGGCTCATTGATACTATATAAAAATACAATTGATTTTGTATATTGATCTTGTATCTTGGAGCATTGCTGAAGTTCTAATAGTTTTTTTCCAGTGGATTCCTTATGATTTCTTATATGCAAAATCATATCATCTGCAAAGAAATACTTTTAATTCTTTTTCAATATGTCTTTCGATTTCTTTTCTTGCCTACTTGCCCTGGCTGGAATTTGCAGTACAATGTTTACTAGAAGTGGTGAGAGCAGACATCCGTGTCTTAATCTTAGCGTGAAAGCACTCAGTCTTTCACCACTAAGTATGATGATGTTAATGTTAAGTTTTGAGTTTTTGTAGATGTCCTTTATCAGGTTGAGGAACTTTCTTTCTATTGCTAGTTAGTCTGTTAAGTGTTTTTATCACAAAGGTTAGCTATAACTGTTTGCTTTGTTAATTTAGTGGTTGCATCTGTGTTTATGGCATACATCCTTAATTTTTCATGGGCTACTTTCAAGAGATATTATACTGCTTCAGGCATAATTTAAGAACCTTCCATTTCTCTCTTTCCAGTCATTATATAAATGTCAACATATATTTTACATTTAGATATGCTATAAACTGTAAAAATTGTTAATATTTTTGTTAAAATGGTCAATTATCTTTTAATTATACTTTAACATATTTAATATTTATGTTTTTATATTTAAATAATACTTATTTTCCAAATCTGTATTATAATATTTATTTGTAAAATTAATGTATGAGACGATTTAAACATTTTGACAATCACAAACAGTTGCAATTATATTCTTTATATGACTAATAGTTTTTTTAACCATCTTAACCATTTTAAAGTGTTGAGTATATTTACATTGCTGTGTAGCAAGATCTCTAGAATTTTTTCATCTTGTTAAAGAGAAACTCTATCCCTATGGAACACCAACTCCCTGTTTTTCCCTTCCCCCAGCCCCTGGTAACAACCATTCTATTTCTATGAATTTGAATATTTTAGATGTCTCATATGAGAATTTACTTAACAATCCTTTCATGCCTTCCTTTGTGTGTAAGACCAAGGTCACCCCTCCACATACCAGTTTACAAAGCCTGGCCCCACCCATTAGTCTGTGTGGTGCTACCAGCAACGTTCCTATTTCCTGAGGAAACAGGCTAGAGAGAGACAGAGCCCTCAGTTCGTTTAAATTCTCTAGGCCCCCATGCCGGAAAAGATTGAAGGCAGGAGAAGAAGGGCACAACAGTGGATGAGATGGTTGGCTGGCATCACCAGCTCGATGGACATGAGTCTGAGCAAGCTCCAGGAGCTGGTGAAGGGCAGGGAAGCCTAGGATGCAGCAGTCCATAGGGGTGCAGAGAGTTGGACATGACCGAGTAATTGAATTAATACTGATGAGTAGTTTGTCGGTGCCAAGTCGCTTCAGTTGTATCCAGCTGTTTGCGACCCTTTGGACTGTGGCCCACCAGGCCGTCCATGGGATTTTCCAGGCAAGAACACTGGAGTGGGTTGCCATGCCCCCCTCCAGGAAATCTTCCCGACCCAGGGATCGCACCCACCTCTCTTATGTATCCTGCATTGGCAGGTGGGTTCTTTACCAGTATCGCCACCTGGGAAGTTTGTCTGTTTGTGATTGACTTATTTTATTTAGCATAATGACCTCCAACTTAATTCCTGTTGTAGCATGTGTCAGGATTTCCTTCTTTTTTAAGGCTTGATAATATCATATTTTACATATACACTGCATTTCTGTATTCATTATCTATTTATTAATCATGGGCATTTGGATTGTGTCCATGTCTTAGCTATTGTGAATAAAGCTGTAATGAATGTGGGTAAGCAAATATCTTTTCAAGATACTTCTTTGAATTCTTAAGTGGAATTAATTGCTAAATCATATCGTAATTCTATTTTTAGTTTTTGAGGAACCATGTCAACATGGTTATACACATAGGAAATGCAAATGAATGTACACATAAACTATTAATACTAGAATTAAAATAGTTATTAAGATCATTGGACACATAGCCAATAAAGACAAATAAATTTCACTTTTATATATAGAAACAAAAATATAGAAAAATGGAACTATTTACAATAGCATAAAAAGTGAGAAAATACATGGGTGAATCTTTTTTTAAAAAAAGGAAAGAATACCAGAACACACTAAAACATTATCAAGAATAAATAATGAATATCTAAATACATGAAGGGATATATTACATTCAAGCATTGTGACACTTCATTATAATGTTATTAATTCCTCAAATTGATCTATAGTGTAAGCTCAGTCTAGCTCTTAGCAGGGTTGTTTTAAAATAGAAACTGACAAAGGGACTCTAAAATTGAAAAGCAAATGCAAATATCCAGGAATGGCAGAAACAATGTTGAAGAATAAAAACAAAGTTGGAACATTTATACGACCACATATCAAGATTTCCTATAGGGGAATTCCCTGGTGATCCAGTGGTTAGGACTTGGCGCTTTCACTGCTGGGGCCCTGGTTTATTCCTTGATTAGGGAACTAAGATCTCACAAGCCACATAGCCTGGCAGAAAAAAAGAAGACTTACTATAAAGCTGTAGTATTAAACCTGTGGTAATTGAGGGAAAGATAGGTCAATTTGAACAAAACAGAGAGTCTAGAAACAGGCCCAATCACATACAATCACTAAATATACGACATAGTTGTCACTGGAATGTAGTGTGTGGCATTTGTGTGTGTGCAGGGTTTTGTTTTTTTTAATACATAGTATTGAATATATGGGATATTTATATGGGTAAAAAAATGAACTTTCACTTCTACCACAATCCAACAACAACAAAAAAATCAAAATGGATTATAGCACTAAAACTAAGAGAGTAAATTTCCTAGAAGAAAACTGTGAAAAAAATATGTTCATGATCTTGATGCAGGCAAAACTTCTTAAATATGAACTAAGAAACCCTAGCCATAAAGAAAAACTGTCAATAAATTAGAGGTCATTGAAATTAAGATCTCTTCATTAAAATCACCATTAAGAGAATAAGTCAAGACAGAGACTGGGAGAACATTTTTGTAATTCATATATTGTATGAATGACTAGTATCTAATATATAAAGAACTTCTACAAACTGATAAGAACAGGGCACACAACCCAACAAGAAAATGGAGAAAGATTTCACAAAAGAGAAGATCCAGATGTACAATCAGCATATAACAAATTGTTCCACATCATTAGCCATCAGAATAACACAAATTAAAACTTCAGTGAGACAATATTACATATGCAATAGAATCAGTTCAATTCAGTTGCACAGTCGTATCCAACACTTTGCGACCCCATGAACTGCAGCACCTTTGGCTTCCCTGTCCATCAAACACTCCCGGAGCGTGGTCAAACTCATGCCCATCAGATTGGTGATGCCATCCAACCATTTCATCCTCTGTCATCCCCTTCTCATCCTGCCTTCCATCTTTCCCAGCATCAGGGTCTTTTCCAATGAGTCAGTTCTTCGCATCAGGTGGCCAAAGTATTGGAGTTTCAGCTTTAGCATCAGTCCTTCGGATGAATATTCAGGACTGATTTCATTTAGGATGGACTGGTTTGTTCACCTTGCAGTCCAAGGGACTCGCAAGTCTTCTCCAACATCACAGATCAAGAGCATCAGTTTGTCTGTGCTCAGCTTTCTTTATAGTCCAACTCTCACATACACACGTGACTACTGGAAAAACCATAGCTTTGACTAGATGGACATTTTGTTGGCAAAGTAATGTCTCTGCTTTTTGATATGCTCTCTAGGTTGATCATAACTTTTCTTCCAAGGAGCAAGCATCTTTTAATTTAATGGCTGCAGTCATCATCTGCAGTGATTTTGAGCCCCCCAAAATAAAGTCTGTCACTGTTGCCATTGTTTCCCCATCTATTTGCCATGAACTGATGGGACCGGATGCCATGATCTTAGTTTTCTGAATGTGGAGTTTTAAGCCAACTTTTTCACTCTCCTCTTTCACTTTTATCAAGAGGCTCTTTAGTTTTTCACTTTCTGCCATAAGGGCGGTGTCATCTGCATAACTGAGGTTACTGATATTTCTCCCAGAAATCTTGAATCCAGCTTGTGCTTCATCCAGCCTGGCATTTCGCATGATGTATTCTGCATGTAAGTTAAATAAGCACGGTGACAATATACAGCCTTGATGTACTCCTTTCCTGATTTGGAACCAGTCTGTTGTTCCATGTCCAGTTCTAACTCTCGCTTCTTGACCTGCATACAGATATCTCAGGAGGCAGGTCAAGGTGGTCTGGTCTTCCCATCTCTTGAAGAATTTTCCACAGTTTGTTATGAGCAACACAATCCAAGGTTTTGGACTAGTCAGTGAAGCAGAAGTAGATGTTTTTTCTGGAACTCCCTTGCTTTTTCAATGATTCAATAGATGTTGGCAATTTGATCTCTCATTCTGCCTTTTCTAAATCCAACTTGAACATCTGGAAGTTCACATTTCGTGTACTGTTGAAGCCTGCCTTGAAGAATTTTGAGCATTACTTTGCTAGCATGTGAGATGACTGCAATTGCGTAGTAGTTTGAACATTCTTTGGTATTGCCTTTCTTTGGGATTGGAATGAAAACTGACCTTTTCCAGCCCTGTGGCCACTGCTGCATTTTTCAAATTTGCTGGCATATTGAGTGCAGCACTTTCACAGCCTGGTCTTTTAAGATTTGAAATAGCTAAACTGGAATTCCATCACATCCACTAGCTTTGTTTGTAGTGATACTTCCTAAGGCTTACTTGACTTCACATTCCAGGATGTCTGGCTCTAGGTGAGTGATCACACCATTGTGGTTATCTGTATCATGAAGATCTTTTTTGTATAGTTCTGTGTGTTCTTGCCACCTCTTCTTAATAGTGTCTGCTTCTGTTAGGTCCATACCATTTCTGTCCTTTATTGAGCCCATCTTTGCATGAAATATCCCCTTGGTATCTCTAATTTTCAAGAAGAGATCTCTAGTCCTTCCCATTCTATTGTTTTCCTCTATTTCTTTGCACTGATCACTGAAGAAGGCTTTTTTTTTTTTTTACCTTTGCATGCTATTCTTTGGAACTCTGCATTCAGATGGGTACATCTTTCCTTTTCTCCTTTGCCTTTCACTTCTCTTCTTTTCTCAGCTATTTGTAAGGTCTCCTCAGACAACCATTTTGCCTTTTTGCATTTCTTTTTCTTGGAGGTGGTCTTGATCACTGCCTCCTGTACAATGTCATGAGCCACTGTACATAGTGCTTCAGATACTCTATCAGATCTAATCCCTTGAATCTATTTGTAACTTCCACTATATAATCATAAAGGATTTAATTTAGGTCCTACCTGGATGGTCTAGTGATATTCCCTACTTTCTTCAATTTGAATCTGAATTTGGCAATAAGGAGTTCATGATCTGAGCCAAAGTCAGCTCCCAGTCTTGTTTTTGCTGACTGTATAGAGCTTCTCCATCTTTGGCTGCAAAGAATATAATCAATCTGATTTCAGTATCTACCATCTGGGGCAGGGACTCAGTGCAGCAGACCTGGGTGTGGCATAAGTAGTCTTGGTCGCCATTAACCCCACCACAGAGCCACCAGAACTTACATAGGACTGGGGAAACAGACTCATGGAGGGCACAAACAAAACTTTATGCACACCAGGACCCAGGAGAAAGGAGCAGTGACCCCGCGAGAGATTGAACCAGACTTGTCTGTGAGTGTCCAGGAGTCTCCGGCAGAGGCGTGGGTCGGTGGTGGCCTGCTGCAGGGTCGGGGGCACTGAGTGTAGCAGTGCGTGCATGGAACCTTCTGAAGGAGGGTGCCATTATCTTCATTACATCCATCATAGTTTGGCCTCAGGTCAAACAACAGAGAGGGAACACAGCCCCGCCCATCAACAGAAAATTAGATTAAGAATTTACTGAGCATGGCCCTGCCCATCAGAACAAGACCCAGTTTCCCCCTCAGGCAGTCTCCCATCAGGAAGCTTCCATGAGCCTCTTATCCTTATACCTCAGAGGGCAGAAAGAATGAAAACCAGAATGACAGAAAACGAATCAAACTGATCACATGGACCACAGCCTTGTCTAACTCAATGAAACTATAAGCCAAGCTATGTAGGGCCACCCAAGGCGGACGGGTCATGGTGGAGAGTTCTGAGAAAACGTGGTCCACTGGAGAAGGGAATGGCAAACCATTTCAGTATTCTTGCATTGAGAACCCCATGAACAGTATGAAAAGGCAAAAAGATAAGACACTGAAAGATGAACTCCCCATGTTGGAAGGTGCCCAATATGCTACCGGAGAAGTGTGGAGAAATAACTCCAGAAAGAATGAAGAGACAGAGTCAAAGGTAAAACAACGCCTAGTTGTGGATGTGACTGGTGATGGAAGTAAAGTCAGATGCTCTAAAGAGCAATATTGCATAGGAACCTGGAATGTTAGGTCCATGAATCAAGATAAATTGGAAGTGGTCAAACAGGAGATGGCAAGAGTGAACATCAACATTTTAGGAATCAGTGAACTCAAATCGACTGGAATGGGTGAATTTAACTCAGATGACCATTATATCTATTCCTGTGGGCAAGAATCCCTTAGAAGAAACAAAGTAGCCCTCATGGTCAACGAAAGAGTCTGAAATGCAGTTCTTGGGTGCAATCTCAAAAACGACAGAATGATCTCTGTTCATTTCCAAGGCAAACCATTCAATATCACAGTAATCCAAGTCTATGCCCCAACCAGAAATATTGAAGAAGCTGAAGTTGAACAGTTCTGTGAAGACCTACAAGATCTTCTAGAACTAACACCCAAAAAGGATGTCCTTTTCCTTGTAGGGGACTGGAATGCAAAAGTAGGAAGTCAAGAGATACCTGGAGTAACAGGAAAGGTTGGCTTTGGAGTACAAAATGAAGCAAGTAAAAGGCTAACAGAGTTTTGCCAAGAGAACGCACTGGTCATAGCAAACATCCTCTTCCAACACCACAAGAGAAGACTCTACATGTGGACATCATGCCCTGGAATAGCTATTTAAAGAAACAGACAGGGCAGTAAGAAGGGTGTGGAGGGTATGGTGCAATTGGAGATCTCATTCCCTGATGCTAAGATTATAAATTGGCATAACCACTTTGGAAATCTGTTTTGGCAGTTTTTACTAAAGCTGAATGCATAAGTATACCCTGCACCCCAGCAGCCCTAACATATACATACTTCAAAATCTTGTAGTAGAATATCATGCCAGCACTATTTACAAAAATACCAAACTGGGAATAATTCAAAGGAGCTTCAAAACTGGCATTAAAATGTATATATTGTATATTCCCATAGCAGAATACAACAATGAAAAGGAACAAATTCCTGCTACATGCAGAAATATGTTTGAATCTCACAGATGTGATATTTAGTGAAAGAAGCAAACAAAAACATAATTAATAAATGATTCCATTTAAGTAGGCAAAACAAATGATGGTGATAGAAGCTAGCATAGTGATTACCTTTGAGGGATCATGCAAAGAGGGAGCACAAGGTTGACTTCTGGGGCACTGGCTTTGTTCTGTTTTGCGGGGAGGGGTGGCTGCCCTACACAGCTTGTGGGGTCTTAGTTCCCCAGCCAGGGACTGAACTTGGGCCATGACAGTGAAAGCACCAAATTGTAACAACTCCACCACCAGGGAATTCCTGCTTGCTGTGTTCTATGTCTTGATGTAGGTGGTAGTTAAATGGACTTGTTCACTCTATAGAATTCATCAATTTCTGAACTTTACTGCATTTGCAATACCTCTATAAAGTTATACAAAAATTAGCATATTTTAGTTAGAAAAAATTAGTCTGAAAATGTTTTTACTCATAAGAAAATGTGGTTTATTTTGATCAAATGGTGAAGATTTACACAATTATTGTTTTTGTTTGCAGTACCAAAATACTTGGAGATAATTTAGTCACCAGTTATAGTAACTATATTAACTTAGGTGGTTTATTTCCTTCTTTCTCCTAAATGGCTTTTGGTTTTCTGTTCCCAATTATTACGTTCATGCCACTAATTATATACCACCTGAGATCTTTCGGGGACTAAATATTGATAAAAATAAGTACCTTTTTTATCCATGAACTGTGGTTACCATTTTTTCCTTGCCTTTTTTTTTTTAATTTCAAAAAACTAAAAATGAACAACAAAAGCAGAAAGGCTTATCATCTTTTTTCATTTTAGTTAAATGACAAGGACCAAAATATCCACTAGATGGAGGCAAAACCCAAGGCTAAGTTTTTCTGGTAACAAGTGAAAAATTGTATTTAATGTAAAAACAGAAATTCTTTATCAAGGAAAGAAAACAAGATATTGCCAAAGTTAATATATTACTTTGTGTTACTTAATGGTATATTAGTAAAAAAAAAAAAATCTGGGTGGATTAAGTTTTACATTCTATATTTAATTCCATATATTTCAAACACATCTCCAGAAGTCATCCTGGTCTTTCTTCTGCTTAGTAATAAGACAACTGAATAAGTAATGGGATGTTTAATGTTACTTTTTTTGTAACAATTTTGGGATTTATTTATTTTTAACTTTTTATTTTATGTTGGAGTAAACCCAATTAACAATGTTGGGATAAAATATTTTTGTTTTTTCTTCAGAGAAGTAGATGCTACAATCACTTTGGTATGCTATTCTAGATTCTGACAGCCTTGACCTAAATTATTTTCAAAGCCAACAAAATCCTTCTTACAGTAACTATAAACCGTCTTTTTCAAATTTGCTGAATGTTGTCAAGTGACTATTTTGGAGCAAATATTTTGTTTCTTATTCTATCATTTAATTAAGAAACTGCTCCTTGCAATTACAAAGGGTTTTTGGATTTGGATTTTAAAATTCCAGTGAATTGGTGAAATTTTTTTTTTTTTTTTTTTTGATAACTCACAACACTCTGCAAGCCCCAGAAAGATATATCCCTAGAATTTGGGGAGGAGGTTCTCATGTATTCCTCCTTGCTAGTGAAAATAACAAAAGGATGAAATTAGTTATCTCTGGATGACAGTTTTTAAAAATCAAACTTATTAAAGTATAACATATGCATTAAAAACTTCATCCCACTTAAAGTATAGAATTCAATGACTTTTGGACAACGTGTACTTGCAAAACCACCATTGCAGTCAAGATACAGAACATTTCCACCACCTCCAAGAGAATTTTCCTGACCCTGTGCAATTAAACTTACATCTCTGTCACCAAGCAACCACTGCTCTGCTGTTTATAGATTAATTTTTCCCCAAATGACCTTTCAGTTGTTCTGGATTTTTTAGGAGAATTCTCCCTCCCCCAACAAAGAGAACGCATTGCATTCCTCAGCATCCTTGTCCAAAAATGAAGTAACTCTTGTTCCCCCTGCTTCCTCTTGTAGTCATGCTTTGCCCTGCCATGAGGTTTTGCTTCACCTGTCTGAAGGTGACCTGCAGCCTCTGCTTTGCCTTGCTCTCGGACCAGCCACCACCCCAACAAGGGAATCAGCTGGGTTCTATGAACCTGTACAGTACCTGTGATTACACAGTACCACCAGTGGAAAAGGGCTTCCCTGGTGGCTCAGCAATAAAGAATCTGCCTGCCAATGCAGGAGAGGCGGATTCCATCCCTGGGTCAGAAAGATGCCCTAGAGAAGGAAATGGCAACCCACTCCAGTATTCTTGCCTGGGAAATTTCATGGATAGAAGATCCTGGCACATTACAATCCATGGAACAAAGAAAAGTTTGAAGTCAAAAAGAGTGATCGAATTGCACAGCTCATGTGTGAATGGATATTTTACCCAGAAATAGAGGAAGTTCAGGTTAGATGACACCAAAAATGACTTAGGTGGTTTCAAAGTTTCCACTGGAAATAATTAAAATTTAAGCCAAAACGGAAAATGAGAAAATGTACTTTTTTCTTGAAAATAAAGACTTTGCTTAAAGGGGCAAAAAAATGAAGTGACTGGTGTATATCTGGATCTATTTCTAGACTGTGTTCTATTGGTTTACATTTTCATCCACAAGTACTGTAATTTTTTTTAAAGTGTCCTTGTTACGTGTTTTAAACACAGTAACGTGTACATAGGTGTTCATTAGAAGGACTGATGCTGAAGCTGAAACTCCAATACTTTGGCCACCTCTTGCGAAGAACTGACTTATTGGAAAAGACCCTGATGCTTGGAGGGATTGGGGGCAGGAGGAGAAGGGGACGACAGAGGATGAGATGGCTGGATGGCATCACCGACTTGATGGACACGAGTTTGAGTAAACTCCTGGAGTTGGTGATGGATAGGGAGGCCTGGCGTGCTGCGATTCATGGGGTCGCAAAGAGTCGGACACGACTGAGCGACTGAACTGAACTGAATGTGTACATGTCAGTCCCAACATACTGCCTTGATAACTGCTTTTTCATAATTATCAAATCAGGTTGTATAAATCCACAAACTTAAAAAAAAATTACTATGGCTTTCATGATTTCCAACTAATGGATTCTCTGCTTATTTATGTTTTCGTGCTACAAATTGCAACTTTCTCCTAATAATAAGTGAAACTCCCTAGTCGTGTTGGACCCTTTGCCACCCCACGGGGATTTCAAGGGGTGAGAGCAGTGCTTCTGCCCCAGAACTCAAATGGCAGGTTCACGCCCATCATACCTCCCTGCTGTGTCCCAGCCCTGAAAACACACACTCGGCATTAACTGAAGCTTTCCATAATGGCCCGGGTTGAACTGATTTCTCTCTATGTGGAAGGTGGCATAAACGTAAACGCATTAAGAACGTTGGTGTTCTATGACGTGAGCTTTTAGTGTGGAGATCCGAGCTCATTGTTTCCTTTAGTAGCGTCACTTCCTTGCCCTTACGGACTGTAATGAAGTCAACTACCCAAGGAAAGCAAGCACCCAACCTGTTTTCCTAGGTGGGTTTGAAAGTGAAACACTCTTAGCTTGCAAAGGGTGAGAAAACGGCGTTTACTCACTGAACGTAAATGGCCGAGGCACACCCCGCATAATCCGCGGCTGTCTGGCAGCACTAGAAATGAACAGTTGGCACAAACCGAAATTGTGCGTTTAGAAGTTAAGTGAACTCGTCTCTATGTGGTGAGTGGCAAACCCATAGGACACAGTAGGAACCTTAGGTGTTAAGCAGAGCTGGTCGTAAGGAGAGTCAGGCAGATTTTACTTTAGAAAAGTTACTTGCTTGCGCTAAACATGGATGGCCGTGAACTGAGACTCAAAGTGTTTTTCTAAGAGGCTTCAGACTGAAACGTTCTCGGATTTACAGCGTGAGCACACTGTTTATGCCAGTGGTCCACAAATGGCAAGTTCACAACAAATGTATTTCCTGGCAGTGTCCCAAACTTGAATCTACTCACTTGGAACACACTGAACCTTTCCACAAAGGAAGGGGTGTGCACTGGTTGATCACTGTGCCATGAGTGGCTTCACCCTACAACGTGTTATGAAGCTAGGTGTTCTGTGGGCACACCTCCTAGTAAGGAGATGTAAGTACAGCGTTTCTTCAGAAAAGTCACAGCCAGGTGACCAGTACTGACAGTAGTGAGCAGAGAAGCAGCACCCAAAGTGTTTTCTCAAACACCCGAAGTGTTCCCCTAGGTGGGTTTCAGAAGGACACATATTTGCTTTCACAGAATAAGAGCAAACTTCCTGCTAGCAGAGCCTGATTTCCAGTTTGACACCCAGCATGTTTCCTTGCAGTGTCTCAGCACTGAAAATACACACTTGAGTCAAACAACCTTTGAACTATGGAAGTGGAGTGAACTGGTTGTTCTCTGTGGGTTGAGTTGCAAAACCATGAAATTATGAACCAAGGCACTCTAGAAGATGAGCTCTTAGAAAGGAAATCCAAGGACCGTGTTTCGGCAGAAAATTCACATGCTGGCATCAGGAATTGTTTCTAGTGAAGAAAGAATCAGCACCCAAAGAATTTTCCCAGGTAGGGTTGAGAATGAAACAGTCTAGATTTCAGGGGCTGAGAGCAGTCCTTTGCCAGCAGAACTCAAATTGCAGATTCACACTTATCATACCTCCTTGCCATGTCCCAGCCCTGAAAATACACACTTGGCACTAACTGAAGTTTCCATAATGGCCGTGATCGAACTGATTTCTCTCTGTGTAGTGCGTGGCATAAACATAAACCATAGGAACTTCGGTGTTCCATGACATCAACTCCTAGTATGGATATTAAAGCACATTGTTTCCTTTAGTAGTGTCACTTCCTTGCACTTATGGACTGTACTGAAGTCAATTACCCAAGGAAAACATGCACCCAAGCTGTTTTCCTAGGTGGGTTTGAGAGTGAAACACTCTAGCTTTCAAAGGGTGAGAAAACGGTTTTTGCCCATTGAATGTAAATGGCCGAGTCACACCCAGGATATTTCTCTTATGTCTCACAACACTAGAAATGCACAGTTGGTACAAAATGAACCTTCGCATTTAGAAAGTTACCGGAACTGTTCTCTATTTGGCTAGTGGAAAACCCATATGACACAGTATGAACATAGGTGTTCTATAAGCAGAGCTGGTAATAAGGAGAGTTGGGCAGATTTTACTTTAGAATAGTTACTTGCTTGCACTATCAATTGACAGTAATGATGTGAGAATCAGTGTTATTGTAAGGGGCTTCAGAGTGAAACATTCTCAGATTTACAGGGTGAGCGCAGTTTATTCTAGCAGTCCACAACTGTAGTTCATACCCAGCATATTTCCTGGCAGTGTACCAAATTTTAAACTACTCACTCGGTACACACTGAATCTTTCCATGAAGAAGGTGGTGTGAACTGGCTGATCTCTGTGTCATAAGTGGCCTAGCCCTAGAATATGTTATGAACCTCGGTGTTCCATGGGAACAGGTCCTAGTAAGGATATCTAAGTACAGTGTTTCTTCAGAAATGTCATGAGCTAGTGACCAAAACTGATGGTAATGAAAGTGTTTTCTCAAACACCCAAAGTGTTTTCGTAGGTGGGTTTGAGCAAGACACATTCTTGCTTTCACAGGATGGAGTACAGTTTAGGCTGGCAGAGCCCAATTGCCAGTTTCACACCCAGCATGTTTCCTTGCAGTGTCTCAGCACTGAAAACACACACTTGAGTCAAACAACCTTTAGTTGATGGAAGTGGGGTGAACTGTTTGTGTGTTGTGTTGTGTAACCAAACAAGGCATGTGAACCTAAGTGTTGTATGAGACAAACCCCTAGTAAGGTGATTCAAGCATGGTGTTTCTTCAGAATTATCACTTGATAGTGATAAAAACTGACTGGAATGAAGGGAGAATCAGCACCCAAAATGTTTTCCTCAGTGGGTTTTGAGAATGTCACTTTTGAGCTTTCACTGTATTCAAGCAGTGTTTTTGCTAGCAGACCCCAATTGGCAGGCTCACACAGAGAATAATTTCCTGCAGTGTCCTAGCACTAAAAATACACACTTGGGTGAAACTGAACCTTTCCATGAAGGAAGTGGTGTGAACTAGTTGTTCGCCGTTTTTTAAGTGGCATAACCATTCAAGGTGTTCTATAAGCAGAGCTTGTAGTAAGGAGACTCAGGCACAGTTTTTCCTTCAGAAAAGTAACTTGATTGCACTAAACATTGATGGCAGTGAAGTGAGAATCAAAGTGTTTTTGTAAGTGACTTCAGAGTGCATCATTCTCAGACTTACTGGGTGAGCACACAGTTTTTTCCAGGAGTCCACAACTGGTAAGTTCACACCCAGCATATTTTCCTGCAGTGTTACAGAACTGAAAGTGCTCACTTGGAACAAACTGAACCTTCCACGAAGACTGTGGTGTTAAATGGTTTATCTCTGTGTCATGAGCGGCATAAGCCTATACCATATTATGAACCAAGGTGTTCTATGGGCAGAGATCCTAGTAAGGAGATCCAAGCACAGTGTTCCTTCAGAAAAGTCAGGAGCTGGGAACCATGACTGATGGTAGTGAAGAGAGAATCAGCACCCAAAGTGTTTTTCTCAAACTCCCAAATTGTTTTCCTAGGTGGGTTTGAGAATGATACATTCTTGTTCTCAAAGGATGAGAGCACAGTTTTGGCAGGCAGACCCCCATTGCCAGGTTCACACCCAGCAAGTTTCCTTGCAGTGTCTCAGCACTGAGAATATACCCTGAGTCAAACAACCATTTGATGATGGAAGTGGGGTGAACTGGTTTTTCTCTGTGTGTTGAGTTGCATAACCGTACAAGGCATTATGAACCTAGGTGTTCTATGAGATGATCTCTAGTAAGGTGATCCAAGCACAGTGCTTAATTCAGAAAATTCAGTTGCTCGTGCCAAGAATTGACTGTAGTGATGAGAGAATCAGAACCCAAAGAGTCTTACCAGGCGGGTCTGAAAGTGAAACACTCTCACTTTCACAGGGTAACCACAATCTTTTTGCCAGCCGTCCCCAGTTGGCAAATTCACACTCAACGTGTTTCCTTGCAGGGTTCCAGAATTGAGATTATACGCTTGGAACCAACAGAACTTTTCCATGAAGGAAGTAATGTGAACTGGCTTTTCTCTTTGTGGTGACTTCCAAAAGCATACAATGCTTTTTGACCCTAGATTGTTTTAGGAGATGAGATCCCTGTAAGGAGATCCAAGCACAGTGTTTCTTTAGAAAAGCCACTTGCTGGCCATAAATGTTCACTGTAGTGAGTGAAGATAGAATCAGCTCCAGAGTGTTTTCAAAGGTGGGTTTGACTGTGAAACAGTCTGCTTTCATAGGGTGAGAGCTGTTTTGCCAGCATAACTCAAATGGTCCCCGCAGTGTCCCAGCCTTGAAAACACACACTTGGGACAAACTGAATCTTTCCATGAAGGAAGTGGTTGAACTGGGCATTCTCTGTGTCGTGCGTGGCATAAAAGTAAACGCATTATGAACGTTGGTGTTCGACGAGATGAGCTCCTAGTATGAAGACCCAAGTGCATTGCTTCCTTTAGTAGTGTCACTTCCTTGCACCAATTGGCTGGAGTAAAGAGAACAGCAACATCCAAGCTGTTTTCCTAGATGGCTATGATGGTGAAACTTTCTAGCTTTCAAAGGGTGAGAAAACTGTTTTTGCCGGCTGAACTTAAATGGCAGATTCACACCCAGCATACGTCTCTGCCGTGTCACAGCACTAGAAATCCACAGTTGGGACAAACCAAACCTTTCCATGTGGAAAGATGTGTGAACTGTTCTCCATGTGGCGAGTGACAAACCATAAGACAGTATGAACCTAGGCATTCTGTAAGCAGAGCTTGTAGTAAGGAGATTCAGGCACAGTTTTTCCTTTAGAGAAGTAACTTGCTTGCATTAAAAAATTAACTGTAGATAATTGAGAATCAAAGTGTTTTTGTAAGAGGCTTCTGAGTGAAACATTATAGGATTTACAGGGTGAGACCACTGTTTTTGCCAGCAGTCCACAACTGGCAAGTTCTCATTCAGCATATTTCCTTGCAAAGTCCCAGAGTTTAAAGTACTCACTAGGAAGAAACAGAATGCTTCCATGAAGGAAGTGGTGTGATCTGGTTGATCTCTGTGTCGTGAGTGACATAAACCTACAAACATTATGAACCTATGTGTTCTATGGGCAGAGCCCGTAGTAAGGAGATCAAAGCACAGTGTTTCATCAGTAAAGTCAGGAGCTGGCAACCAATACTGATGGTAGTGAAGAGAGATTCAGCACCCACGTGTTTTCTCAGACACCCAAAGTGTTTTCCCAGGTGGGTTTGAGAATGACACATTCTTGTGTGAAACATTCTCACTTTAACAAGGTGACCACAAGGAGATGACCACAAGGTGATAACAAGGAGATGAACATCTCCTAGATGGTTGACCTAGGAGATCCCAGTAAGGAGATCCAAGCACAGTGCTTCTTCAGAAAATTCAGGAGCTGGCAGCCCAAACTGATAGTAGTGAGGAGAGATTCAGCACCCATGTGTTTTCTCAAACATGCAGTGTTTTCCTAGGTGGGTTTGAGAGTGACACATTGTTGCTTTCACATGATGACAGCAGAGTTTTTGCTCAGTTCAGTCACTCAGTCATGTCCGACTTTTTGTGACCCCATGGACTGCAGCACACCACCTTCCCTGTTCATCACCAACCCCCAGAGCTTACTCAAACTTAGGTCCAATGAGTTGGTGATGCCATCCAACCATCTCATCTCTGTTGTCCCCTTCTTCCACTTTCACTCTTTCCCAGCTTCAGGGTCTTTTTCAATGAGTCAGTTCTTCACATCAGGTGGCCAAAGCATTGGAGTTTCAGCTTCAGTATCAGTCTTTCCAATAACATCCAGTACAGATTTCCTTTAGGATGGACTGGTTGGATCTCCTTGCAGTCCAAGGGACTCTCAAGAGTCTTCTCCAACACCACAGTTCAAAAGCATTGATTCTTCAGTGCTCAGCTTTCTTTATAGTCCAGATCTCACATCCATACTCTACTATTGGAAAACTTTGACTAATGGACATTTGCTGGCAAAGTAATGTATTTGCTTTTTAATATGCTGTCTAGGTTGGTCATAACTTTTTTTTAAGGGGTAAGCGTCTTTTAATTTCATGGCCGCAGTCACCATCTGCAGTGATTTTGGAGCCCAAGAAAATAAAGTCACTGTTTCCACTGTTTCCCCATCTATTTGCCATTAAGTGATGAGACCAGATGCCATGATCTTAGTTTTCTGAACGTTGAGTATTAAGCCAACGTTTTCACCCTCCTTTTTCACTTTCATCAAGAGGCTCTTTAGTTCTTCTTCACTTTCTGTCATAATGGTGGTGTCATCTGCATATCTGAGATTATTGATATTTCTCCCAGCAATCTTGATTCCAGCTTGTGCTTCATCCAGCCCAGCGTTTCTCATGATGTCTGTATATAAGTTAAATAAGCAGGGTGACCATATACAGTCTTGATGTACTCCTTTCCGTATTTGGAATCAGTCTGTTGTTCCATATCCAGTTCCAACTCTTACTTCCTGACCTGCACACAGAATTCTCAGCAGGTAGTTCAGGTGGTCTGGTATTTCCAATTGTTTAAGAATTTTCCACAATTTGTTGTGATCCACACAGTCAAAGGCTTTGGCATAGTCAATAAAGCAGAAATAGATGTTTCTCTGGAACTCTCTTGCTTTGTTGATAATTGAATGGATGTTGACAATTTGATCTCTGGATCCTCTGCCTTTTCTAAATCCAGTTGAACATCTGGAAGTTCATGGTTCATGTACTGTTGAAGCCTGGCTTTGAGAATTTTGAGCATTACTTTACTAGCATGTGAGATGAGTGCAATTGTGCAGTAGTTGGAGCATTCTTTGGCACTGCCTTTCTTTGGGATTGAAATGAAAACTGACCTTTTCCAGTCCTGTGGCCACTGATGAGCTTTCCATGTTTGCTGGCATATTGAGTGCAGCACTTTCACAGCATCATCTTTTAGGATTTGAAATAGCTCAGCTGGAATTCCATCACCTCCACTAGTTTTGTTTGTAGTGATGCTTCCTAAGGCCCACTTGACTTCACATTCCAGGATGTCTGGTTCTAGGTGAGTGATCACATCATCCTGGTTATCTGGGTCATGAAGATCTTTTTTGTATAGTTCTTCTGTGTATTCTTGCCATCTCTTCTTAATATCTTCTGCTTCTGTCCATGCCATTTCTGTCCTTTATTGAGTCCATCTTTGCATGAATTGTTCCCTTGCCCACAGTAGTAGAATAATGGTCATCTGAGTTAAATTCACCCATTCTAGTCCATTTTAGTTTTGAAATTGTCAATGTTCACTCTTTCCATCTCCTGTTTGACCACTTCTGATTTGCTTTGATTCATGGACCTAACATTCCAGGTTCTTATGCAATATTGCTCTTTATAGCATTGGACTTTACTTCCATCACCAGTCACATCCACAACTGGGTGTTGTTTTTGTTTTGGCTCCGTCTCTTCATTATTTCTGGAGTTATTTTTCCACTGATTTCCAGTAGCATATTGGATTGTACCAACCTGGGGAATTCATCTTTCAGAGTCCTATCTTTTTGCTTTTTCATACTGTTCATGGGGTTCTCAAGGCAAGAATACTGAAGTGGTTTGCCATTCCCTTCTCCAGTGGACCACGTTTTATCAGAACTGTTCACCATGACCCATTTGTCCTGGGTGGCCCTACACGGCATGACTCATAGTTTCATTGATTTAGACAAGTCTGTGGACCATGTGATCAGATTGGTTAGTTTTCTGTGATTGTGGTTTTCATCTGTCTGCCATCTGATGGAGAAGGATAAGAGGCTTATGGAAGCTTCCTGATGGGAGAGACTGACTGAGGGGGAAACTGGGTCTTGTTCGGGTGGGTAGGGCCCAGTGTCCCAGCGCTGAAAATACACACTTTGGTCAAACCAAATCTTTCTCTGAAGGGTGTGGTGTGAACTGGTTATTCTCTGTGTGCATAGTGGGAAACCCATGCAATGCTTTATGAACTTAGGTATTCTTGTAGATGAGCTCCTGGTAGGGAGATGCAAGCACTGTATTTCTTTCAGAAGTGTCACCTGCTTGAGCCAAGAATTGAATGCAAAGAAGAGTGTCAAAACTCAAAGCTTTTCCCTAGGTAGGTTTGAAAGGGAAACCTTCTAGCTTTCACAGGGTGAGTGAACTGTTTTTGCCAGCAGACCTCAACTGACAGATTCCCACCAAGCACATTTCCTTGTAGTGTCCCAGCACTGAACATACACACTTGGAACAAACTATACTTTCCACAAAGGAAGTGGTTTGTTCTGGCTCTCTGGGTGGTGACTGGCATAACCATACAATGCATTATGAACATAGGTGTTCTGTGAGATGAGCTCCTAGTAAGGAGAGCCAAGCAGGTTGTTTCCTTCAGAAGTGTCACTTCGTTGCACCAAGAATTGACTGCAGTCAAGACAGAATCAGCACCCAAGGTGTTTTCCTAGGTGCATTTGAGAGTGAAACATTCTAGCTTTCAAAAGGTGAGAGAAAGGTTTTGCCTGCTGAACATAAATGGCTGATTTACACACAGCATATTCCCTGCTGTGTCCCAGCACTAAAAATGAACACTTGAGACAAACTTAACCTTACTGTGTAGAAAGTTGTGTGAAATGGTTGTTCTCTATGTGGCAGGTGGCATACCCTACAATGCAGTATGAACCTAGATGTTGTATAAGTAGAGCTCATAGTAAAGAGATTCAGGCACAGCTTTTCCTTCATAAAAGTCACTTGCTTGCACCAAGAATTGACTGTAGTGGAGTGAGAATCAGCACCCAAAGTGTTTTCCTATGTGGGTTTCAGAGTGATACAGTCTAGCATTCACAGCGTGAGAACACACTTTTTACCATCAGACCCCTATTAGTAAGTTCACATCCAGAATACTTCCCTGCAGTGTCCCAGCACTAAATATAAATACTTGAAACAAAGTGAACCTTTCAAGAAGGAGGTTTTATATATAAAACCCCTGGTTGTTCTCTGTGATGCGTTATTAACCTAGGTGTTCTACGAGATGAGCTTCTAGTAAGGACACATAAGCACAATGTTTCCTTCAGAAAAGTCACTTGCTAGCACCAAATAAAATATTGACTGCAATGAGAATCAGCACCCAAACTGTTTTTCTAGGTGGATTTGAGAGTGATACATTCTAGCTTTCACAGGGTGACAACACTGTTTTTGCCAGCAGATCCCAATTGGCAGGTTCACAGCCAGCATAACTCCCTGCAGTATCCCAGCACTGAAAATACACACTTGGTTCAAACTGAATCTTTCTATGAAGGAAGTGGTGTGAACTGGTTGTTCTTGTAGTGAGTGGCATATCCATACATTGCATTTTGGACATAGGTGTTTTATTAGATGAGCTCCTAGTAAGAAGATCCAAGCATAGTGTTTCCTTCAAAAAAGTGACTCACTTGCACCAAGAATTGACTGTTGTTAAGAATGTCACCACCGAAGTTTTTTTCAAAGGTGGGTTAGATATTGAAACATTCTAGCTTTCACAGTGTGAGAACAATGTTTTTGCCAGCAGAACACTACTGGCAGGTTCACACCCAGCATATTTCTCTGCAGTGTCCCAGCTCTGAGAAAGCATACTCAGGATAAACTGAACCTTCCCATGAATGAAGTTGTGTGACCTACTTTTGCTCTGTAATGCTTTATGAACCTAAGTGTTCTATTAAATAAGTTCTTAGTAAGGAGATCCAAACAGGGTTTCCTTCAGAAAAGTCACTTGGCTGGTGCCAGAATTGACCATAGTGAAGACAGAATCAGCACACAAAATGTTTTCCTGGTGGATCTGAGAGTGAAACATTCTCACTTTCAAAGAGGGAGAACAGTGTTTTTGCTCACAGAGCCCAACTGGTAGGTTCCTGCCCAGCATATTTCCCTGCTGTGTCCCAGCACTGAAAACACAAACTTGGGACAAACTGAACCTTTCCATGAAGGGAGCTGTGTGCACTGGTTGTTCCCTGTGTGGTGAGCGGCATACCCATACAATGTATTATGAACCTAGGTGTTCTATGAGATGAGCTCCTTGTAAGTAGATCCAAGTGCAGTGTTTCCTTCAAAAAAGTCACTTCCTTGCCTGAAGAACTGACTTCAATTAGAGAAAATCAGCACCCAACTTGTTTTCCTAGGTGGGTTTTATAGTAAAACATTCCAGTAAAACAATGTCAGGGCAGTGTTTTTGTGTGCAGACCCCAGTTGGCTCATTCACACCCAGCATATTTCCCTGTAGTGTCCCAGCACTGAATATATACACTTGGGACAAACTGTACCTGTCCATGAAGAAAGTTGTGTGAACTGGTTGTTCTCTTGTGATGAGTGGAATACCCACACAACACATTATAATCTGAGGTGTTCTCAGATGAGCTCATATTAAGGAGATTCAAGCACAGTGTTTCCTTCAGAATAGTCACTTGCTTGCACCAAGAACTGAATGTAGTGAAGAGAAGATCAACACCCAACGTGTTTTCCTAGGTGGGTTTGAGAGTGAAACATTCTAGCTTTCAAATGGGAGAACACAGTTTTTGCCAGTAGACCCCAATTGGCAGGTTCACACCCAGCATATTTTCTGAAGTGTTCCAGCACTGAAAATGCACACTTGGGAAAAACTGAACCTTTCCATGAAAGAAATTGTGCAACCTGGTTGTTCTCTTTTTTATGTTCATCCTGGCCTGAACTCCAGAGGTAAAATTCTCTGTCCCCCAAATAATCTCCTTACCCCTCATATTACTATCTGATAGAGGTCAGAGAGAAAAGAGAAAAGCCCACAAGGCAGACAGGGAGATTATTGCAATCTCTCTTTTGATAAAAATTCATATATAGTTGACATAAAACATTATTTTAGTCTAAGTTATACTATATAGTAATTTGACATTTGCACACATTATGAAATGGTTCTATAATCTTTGTGTTTCTTATCAAAGCTTCATTTTGCTATTTTGTCATTGACCAAATGTAGAAAATCAAATCAAGAGACCCTGACCTTACCATAGAAGCAGTATGACAGAAATTTTATTGGGGGGGGCACTGTTTTAACACAGCCATAAAACATGTGGAAACATCAAGTAGAAAGATAGTGAGTTGAGGGTGGCCCATAAGGATTATGAATTTTTGTAAGGTGTCCATGTGTGTTAAGTGTTTAAATTAGAGTCTGTGTTCAGAAGATAGAATAGGCAATCATATCTATTTGATTTCCAATATTGTCATCATTTCTTAATTAATACCTGCTGATCACATCCCCATCTTCCTTTTACTTTGCCATGACCCCATTCCATGCCCTTATTACCCTTACTGAGACAATTCCAGAACAGACACCATCTCCCTCAGCCACTCCCTTTTCCTTTATCTTTTACACACTGCTCTCAGATTAAGAGTTCTGGAAACTCAGTTCCATTTCACTCCCCATATCATGGCTCTGGAACACAGTCACAAGTATCAGAAAAGTTCATATGCAAAACAGAAAAGCATTTTTCTAATTTCCTATTCATCTATGATCTGCTAAACCCTCATTTAATGATAAAGGCTTACCTTCCATCTTCCTTCATCCAATCCTGAAATTCCTAACAGCTGAAGCACCAGGGGAAACAAGGAACCATATCTTTCCCCTTTAGTTCTAGTGGAATTTATTTTTCTTTATACATAAAAAAACAATGGGGACTTCCCTGGTGGACCAGTGGTTAAGACTCAGTGCTTCTAATGAAGGGGACACAGGTTTGATCCCTGGTTAGAGCACTAAGGTCCGACATGTGTCATGGTTCAGCCATTAAAAAAAAGAATGCTATACATAAGGAAACTGCACTCAGTAGAATGTTATTGAGGTCCTACATAATGTATATATTATGTATGTGAGGGGTTTTGTTGGCCTGAGTGCTGTCAGTGTGTTGGTTCACATACAAATCTTTTGGGGACCCAAAGTTGATGATATCTGCCTAATCTGTTCTATTTATTCTGAAAAAAGTGTAGGAAAGGAAGGTGGAAGGGGATAGGGGTGGCAAAAGATGGAAAGAAGATGCTAAAAAAGGATAGCTACTATTAAAAATACAAACATATGGAGGCTAAACAACACACTTCTGAATAACCAACAAATCACAGAAGAAGTCAAAAAAGAAATCAAAATATGCATAGAAATGAAAATGAAAACATGACAACCCCAAACCTATGGGATTCAGGAAAAGCAGTGCTAAGGGGAAGGTTCATAGCAATACAAGCTTACCTCAACAAACAAGAGAAAAATTCAGTAAATAACCTAACTTTACACCTAAAGCAACCAGAAAAAGAAGAAATGAAGAACCCTAGGGTTAATAGAAGGAAAGAAAACAGAAAAATTAGAGCAGAAGTAAATGAAAGAGAAACAAAGGAGACTATAGCAAAAATCAACAAAACTAAAAGCTGGTACTTTGAGAGGATAAACAAAATAGACAAACCATTAGCCAGACTCATCAAGAAAAAAAGGGAGAAGAATCAAATCAACAAAATTAGAAATGAAAATGGAGAAATCATAACAGACAACACAGAAATACAAAGGATCATAAGAGACTACTATCAGCAACTATATGCCAATAAAATGGACAACTTGAGAGAAATGGACAAATTCGTAGAAAAGTATAATCTTACAAAACTGAACCAGGAAAAATAGAAAATCATAACAGACCCATCACAAACACAGAAATCGAAACTGTAGTCAAAAATCTTCCAACAAGCAAAAGTTCAGGGCTAGATGGCTCCCCAGGTGAATTTTACCAAAAATGTAGAGAAAAGCTAACACCTATCCTACTCAAACTCTTCCAGAAAATTGCAGAGGAAGGTAAACTGCCAAACTTATTCTATGAGGCCACCAGCACCCTAATACCAAAACCAGACAAAGATGCCACAACAAAAGAAAACTACAGGCCAATATCACTGATGAACATAGATGCAAAAATCCTCAACAAAGTTCTAGCAAACAGAATCCAACAACATATTAAAAAGATCATACATCATGACCAAGTGGGCTTTATCCCAGGGATGCAAGGATTCTTGAATATTCACAAATCAATGTGATAAACCACATTAACAAATTGAAAGATAAAAACCATATGATTATCTCAATAGATGCAGAGAAAGCCTTTGACAAAATTCAACATCCATTTATGATAAAAACCCTATAGAAAGTAGGCATAGAAGGAACAAACCTCAACATAATAAAAGCCATATATGATAAACCCACAGCAAACATTATCCTCAATGGTGGAAAATTGAAAGCATTTTCCCTAAAGTCAGGAACAAGACAAGGGTGCCTACTCTCACCACTACTATTCAACATAGTTTTGCAAGTTTCAGCCACAGCAATCATAGAAGAAAAAGGAATAAAAGGAATCCAGATTGGAAAAGAAGAAGTAAAACTCACTGTTTGCAGATGACATGATGTCTACATAGAAAACCCTAAAGACACCACCAGAAAATTACTAGAGCTAACCAATGAATATAGCAAAGTTGCAGTATATAAAATTAATACACAGAAATCCCTTGCATTCTTATGCACTAACAAAAAGAAAACAGAAAGAGAAATAAAGGAAACAATCCCATTCATCATTGCAAAAAAAGAATAAAATACTTAGGATAAATCTAAAGAAACAAAAGACCTATATATAGAAAACTATAAAACACTGATGAAAGAAATCAAAGAGGACACAAATAGATGGAGAAATATACCATGTTCACGGATAGGAAGAATCAATATAGTGAAAATGAATATACTACCCAAAGCAATCTATAGATTCAATGCAATCCCTAATGGTATTTTTCACAGAACTAAAACAAATAATTTCACAATTTGTGTGGAAATACAGAAAAGTTCAAACAGCCAAAGCAATCTTGAGAAAGAAGAATGGAACTGGAGGAACCAACCTGCCTGACTTCAGACTATTCTACAATGCTACAGTCATCAAGACAGTATGGTACTGGCACAAAGACAGAAATGTAGATCAATGGAACAAAATAGAAACTCCAGAGATAAGTCTACACACCTATGGATACCTTATCTTTGACAAAGGAGGTAAGAATATACAATGGAGAAATGACAATCTCTTTAACAAGTGGTGCTGGGAAAACTGGTTAACCACTTGTAAAAGAATGAAACTAGAACACTTTCTAACACCATACAAAAAACAAACTCAAAATGGATTAAAGATCTAAATGTAAGACCAGAACCTATAAAACTCCTAGAGGAAAACATAGGTAAAACACTCACTGACATAAATCACAGCAGGATCCTCTATGACCCACCTCCCAGAGTAATGGAAATAAAAGCAAAAATAAACAAATGGGACCTAATTGAACTTAAAAGATTTTGCACAACAAAGGAAACTATAAGCAAGGTGAAAAGGCAGCCTTCAGAATGGGATAAAATATTAGCAAACAAAGCAACGGATAAGAATTAATCTCAGAAATACACAAGTAGCTCATGCAGCTCAATTCCAGAAAAATAAACGATCCAATCAAAAAATGGTCCAAAGAACTTAACAGACATTTCTCCAAAGAAGACATACAGATGACTAACAAACACATGAAAAGATGCTCAACATCACTCATTATCAGGGAAATGCAAATCAAAACCACAATGAGGTACCATGTCACGCCAGGTAGAATGGCTATTATCAAAAAGTCTACAAACAATAAATGTTGGAGAGGGTGCAGAGAAAAGGCAACCCTCTTACACTGTTGGTGGTAATGCAAACTAGTACAGCCACTATGGAGAACAGTGTGGAGATTCCTTTAAAAAGTGGAAATAGAACTGCCATACAACCCAGCAATCCCACTGCTGGGCATACACACCAAGGAAACCAGAATTGAAAGAGACCCATGTACCCCAGTGTTCATCGTAGCACTGTTTACAATAGCCAGGACAAGGAAGCAACCTAGATGTCCATCAGCAGATGAATGGATAAGAAAGTTGTGGTACAAATACACAATGAAATATTACTGAGCTATTAAAAAGAATGCATTTGAATAAGTTCTAATGAAGTGGATGAAACTGGAGCCCATTATACAGAGTGAAGTAAGTCAGAAAGAAAAACACCAATACAGTACACCAACGCATATATGTGGAATTTAGAAGGATGGTAATGATGATCTTATATGCGAGACTGCAAAAGTGACATAGATATTAAGAACAGACTTTTGGACTCTGTGGGAGAAGGTGAGGGTGCAATGATTTGAGAGAATAGCATTGAAACATGTATATTACCATATGTGAAATAGATGACCAGTCCAGGTTTAATGCATGAGACAAGGCACTCGGGGCTGGTGCACTGCGATGACCCTGAGGGATGGGATGGGGAGGGAGGTGGGAAGGGGGTTCAGGATGGGGGACACATGTACACCCATGGCTGATTCATGTCAATGTATGGCAAAAACCATTACAATATTGTAAAGTAATTAGCCTCCAATTAAAATAAATAACTTAATTTTTTAAAAAAGTATAGCTATTGAGGGATTTCAGAGTTAAAAAAGAGGTAGTTTTATTTGTATGTTATTTTTAAATGGTCTAAGTTATCAAGAAAGGAAACTAAGTTGACTAAGACATTGATACTGAATAACAGAATGATAGTAAGAAATGCACATACCAAATGATACAAAGCTATGAAAATATATCTACATGACAAAAATTTGTGACACAAATTAGCAAGATGATTGTGATGATAATGAGGATCATTAATATTTATTGGATATCTACTTTGTGTCAGGTTCTTGTAAGGAATTTTTCCATTAAATCTTTACAATATAGATATAGTTTGTAAATGAAAAATAAGGCTTACAGGTATCCAGCAATTTGGGCAAGTGATATAGATTGTAAATTGCAGAGCCAAGATCAAACTCCAGAGCCTGAATTTCTAACCACTCCACATAGAAACTCCAGTGTCATCATCACTAAATTAGGCTAGAGTGACTTTTTATTGTTTTGCTTTGGTCTATCATGAATTTTTTGTTACATAATTAATAAACAAAATCATAATGACAATTGATTTCTTTTTTGAAAAATATGGTAAATTTGTTTGCTCTCATAAGTATGGGGCACTCTAACCTATGTCTTCTTCAGTCATTCTTCTTCTAACCCTCTATTTCCATGTGAAGGTAATTTTATCCCCACTGGATATTCTTGAGGCCTAGGTTTTGTCCTTGATCCTTATTAGATCTTGGGCTAGAATGAATGAACTCTATCTTGAACTCATCTTCGTGAAAATAGGGTATGATCAGCCTAATCATTGGGAAAAGTAGTTTGAATAAAGAGAATGCCTATTTGAGAGGTTAAAATACAGGACTGAAATGGGAAAAAAAAGGGACTGGTACATCATACAAGCCTGACAAATATACTTGTGGTGTTTTTTCCCCCTTGAGGCAGATGACAGTTATTTGCGGGTCTAGCTTTTCCTCTACTCTTGCCTGGAAAGTCCTATGGATGGAGGAGCCTGGCAGGCTGCAGTCCATGGGGTCGTGAAGAGTCGGACACGACTAAGCGACTTCACTTTCACTTTTCACTTTCATGCACTGGAGAAGGAAATGGCAACCCACTCCAGTGTTCTTGCCAGGAGAATCCCAGGGACGGCGGAGCCTGGTGGGCTGCCGTCTATGGGATCGCACAGAGTCGGACACGACTGAAGTGACTTAGCAGCGGCAGCAGCTTTCCCTCTAATCCAGATTAACCTTCCTGAAATAAAACTTTTGGTACATCATTCTCTAGTTCAAATTGTCAATAGGTCACTGTTGCTTATGGAATTAATCCTGGGCCTTTGAAACTCTCAGCAAAATTTCCTCAAACTCCCTTTGACATGGAGTTTTACTACCTCCCTTCGTTATTTCTATACTTCAATCAAATGAAAGTTGTTTATTCTCACTCATTATGATCTCACTATTCCTTCATCTTGGAATACCTCTCTTAATCCCACTCATCTTGACATGTCCAAATTTCACTCACTTTCAAGTGTGGATAGTCTCAAGCAAGTTTTTCATTTCTAAGATGGAAAGAACTTCTCTCATCTCTGAATTCCCAGGACATGCATTTATCCCTCTTATTAGAAATGCCATTTTCAGCCTTGCTTGGTAATTAGGTCATTATTATCTCCATATCTACCTCTTGATATAGGACCTGAATCTAAATTGTCTTCATATTTTTTTAATGACACTAAGCAAAGCATCTGTACATAATAGGTGTTGGGGTGTGTACCACATTGAAGTGAAGAGATGACTGTGAACAGATGTTCTCAGATCATATTTGAAACAGATCTAAGGCCTTTCAATATCTCATTAATAATAAGAATATAGGCACTAGTGTTATTTGCTCAGTTGTGTCCAACTCTTTGTGACCCCATAGACCATAGCCTGGCAGGCTCCTCTGTCTTTGGGATTCTCCAGACAAGAATACTCGAGTGGGTAGCCATTTCCTTCTCCAGGGGGTCTTCCCAACCCATGGACTAAACCTAGGTCTCCTGCATTTCAGGCAGATTCTTTACCACTGACTCACCAGGGAAGCCCCAATAAGACTATAAGCTCTAATGAAATCTAGAGACCCCTATAGAATTAAGGCATTCATTCCTCCAGTTGGGAGTGTTACATCACAGGGCTCATAGCTGAGCCCTTTCCCAGAAGTTGCTTCACTCAATGTCATGACCCTTCTCTATGGACAATTGGCACTCAATTATTGATTGAGATGGGTTTCAAAAACTCTTCCCCTTTGCCTCAATTTAAGAGATCTCTGAAGGGCTATTTCTGCTTCAAAACTTCCCAGTTTTCTCAGGGTATATGCCTGGAAGTGGGATTGTTGGGTCATATGGTAGTTTTACTCATAGTTTGTTAAGGAATCTTTGTACTGTCTTCCATAGTGGCTGTATCAATTTACATTTCCACTAACAGTGCAAGAGGGTTCCTTTTTCTCCACACCCTCTCCAGAATTTATTGTTTGTAGATTTTTTGATGATGGCCATTCTGACTGCTGTGAGATAACATACTACAAAGCCTCAGTCACCAAGACAGTATGGAACTGGCGCTATAACAGAAATATAGGCCAATGGAACAAGATAGAGAGCCTAGAGATAAACCCACACAACTATGGTACCTTCTTTTTTGATGGAGGCAAGAATATACAATGTGGCATAGATAGTCTCTTGGATAAGTGGTGCTGGGACAGTTACATGTAAAAGAATGAAATTAGAACACTTCCTAACACCACACACAAAGATAAACTCAAAATGGATTAAAGACCTAAATGTAAGACCAGAAACTATCAAACTCTTAGAGGAAAACACAGGCAGAACACTCTAAAATATACAGGCAGCTTATGTAACTCAATAGCAGAAGAACAAACAACACAATAAAAAAATGGGCAGAAGACCTAAACAGACATTTCTCCAAAAAACACATACAGATGGCTAATAAACACATGAAAAGATGGTCAACACTGTTCATTATTAGAGAAATGCAAATCAAAACTATAATGAGATATCACTTCAAACTGGTCAGAAGACAACCTTTTTAATAAATCATGCTGGGAAAACTAGACAGCGACATGTAAAAGAATGAAATTAGAACACTACCTAACACCATACAAAATTTAAACTCAAAACAGAATAAAGACCTCACTTTAAGATCAGACACTATAAAACTCTTAAAGGAAAACAATGGTAGAATGGTCTTTGACATAAAGTCAAAGTCAAATCCTTTTTGACCCAACACCAGAGTAATGAAAAAGACAAAACAAATGGAACCTAATTAAACTTAAAAACTTTTCCACATCAAAGGAAACCATAATCAAGATGAAAAGTCAACTTTCAGAATGGGAGAAAACATTTGCAAATGAAGCAACTGACAAAGGATTATTCTTCAAAATATACAAACAACATACACAGCTCAATTAAAAAAACAAAAACAAAAAATGGGCAGAAGCCCTAAATAGATATCTCTCTAAAGAAGACAGTCATGAACCAAGAGGCACATGAAAATAGATTCAACATCCAGAGGAGCCTGGTGGGCTAGAGTCCAAACAGTAGCAAAGAGTTGAACATGATTGAGAGTGCATGCCTGCACACACACACACAGTTATTTCAGCTGGATGTAGAATTCTGGACTGGAAATGATTTTTCCTTAGAATTGTAAAGATACTAATTATTAGAGAAATGCAAATCAAAACTACCATAAGGTATCACCTTACACTGGTCAGAATGGCCATCATCAAAAAAATCTACAAACAATAAGTGTTAGAGAGAGTGTAGAGAAAAGGGAACCTTCCTGCACTGATGGTGGAATTTTAAGTTGACACAGCCATTAAGGAGTACCGTATGGCATGTCCTTAAAAAACTAAATATAGAACTATTATGTGACCTAGCAATCCCATTACTGGACATATACCCAGGGAATCTATAATTTAAAAGTACATATGTACACGGATACTCATTGCAGCATTATTTACAATAACCAGGACATAGAAATAACCTACAAGTCCAATGACAGACGAATGGATAAAGAAGATGGGGTACAATGTAATATTACACAAAAATGGGCAGAAGACCTAAACAGACTCCAAAGAAGGCATACAGATATCAACAAACACGTGAAAACTCAAAATCTCTCATTATTAAAGCAATGCATATCAAAACTACAATGAGGTATCACCTCACACCATGGCCATCATCAAAAATCTACAAAGAATAACTGTTGGAGAGAATGTGGAGAAAAAGGAACCCTCTTGCATAGTTGATGGGAATACAAATTGATACAATCACTGTAACTGTAAGGGTTAATTTTGAATCCATATTGGATTTACTTCTGTGACTTCAATTCTTATTTTGGAGTTTTTGTTATTATAGGCATACCTAATGGTCTGCCTTAGGGAGCCCTGCCTGCCCCCTCAGCCTGACCTTTGGATTAGGGTGCCTTTGTTTGGCTCACAGGGAGATAGCTTGACCCTGCCCATCTGTGAAGGGCTATGAGAAAGTGAAATTAACACATCTTCCTGCCTGAGGCTTGCCATTCTAGGACATATTTGCAAGAATTAAATGGCCTTTTTATTTGTATCCTCACCTCCCCCCATCTCTGATCCATAAAAGAATCTGGCTTCTAGGCCCTGACAAGATGGTTATTTTGAGGCACAAGCCTGCCATCTTCTTGGTCAGCTGACCTTCCAAATAAAATGGTCTTCCTTGCTTCAACACCTCGACTCAGATTTATTGACCTATTCTGCGGCAAGCAGAGTGAGCATAGATTTGGTAACACCATTATGGAGAGCAGTATGGAAGTTCCTTAAGAAGCTAGGAATAAAAAGACCATATGATCTAGCAATGCTACTACTGGGTATATATCCTGAGAAAACCAGAGCTGAAAAAAGACACATGTACCCTAATGTTCATTGCAACACTATTTACAATAGCTAGGACATAGAAGCAACCTAGATATCCATCAACAGATGAATGGATAAAGAAGCTGTGGTACATATACACAAGGGAATATTACTCAGCCATAAAAAGGAGTACTTTTGAATCACTTCTAATGAGGTGGATGAACCTAGAGTCTATTATACAGAGTGAAGGAAGAGAGAAAGAGAAAAACAAATATCGCATATTAACATATATAAATGCAATCTAGAAAGATGGTACTGATGAACCTATTTGCAGGCCAGTAATGGAGTTGCAGACACAGAGGACAGACATGGACACAGAGGGGGAAGAAGAGGATGGGGCGAATGGAGAGAGGAGCATGGGAACACAGACAATACCATGTGTGAAACAGCCAGTGGGGATTTGCTGGTATGACTCAGGGAGCTCAAACTGATGCTCTGTGACCACGTAGAGGCGTGGGATGCAGTGGGAGGTGGGGGGAGATTTAGGAAGGAGGGGACACGTGTATACCTGTGACTGGTTCATGTTGATGTATGGCAGAAACCAACACAGTATGGTAAGCAATTATCCTTCACTTAAAAATAAACAAATTTTAAAAAGTCAAACAGAGGAAGACAAAAAAACGAGTAACCAACAAGGCCCTTCTGTTGCTCACTGTTATGTGGCAGCCTGGATGGGAGGGGAGTTTGAGGAAGAATGGATACATGAATATGTACATCTGAGTCCCTTGGCTCTTCACCTGAAGCTATCACAACATTGTTAATTGGCTACATCCCAATACAAAGCAAAAAGTAAGGGGGGGGCGGAGAAAGGAAAAAAAAAAAGATTTTTACAGATAGGTGAAGTAGAAACTCCTTGGAAAGTTTCCTGCAAACACAAATTGGGTTCTGTGAAACTTGAAAAGAAAGCATAATTACCTGTTAAACGGAATGTTACTTGCCATGTCAGTAAACAAAGGAGGTTGAAGTCATCAGACGTTGCTGCCACAATGTATGGTGAGCTGCTGAATCCTGAGGGAATCTCTAGAAAGGAAAGAATACTTGCCATCTAGTCGCCATTAGACTATGGCTGCTCCCCATGGTGAGCCCTGAGGAAACTCAGGATACAGAAACACAAGATACTGGCACGAGATAGCTGAGATGCATATCAAAGAAATGATTTCAAGAGCCCAGAATTTTGCATCTTTCCATACATAGAAAAGTGCTAAATTCCTTGACAAATCTGGTTTTCTTTAACTAATCATCTTTTGATGTTCAGACTATGTACCATTTGTTGCAAAACTTCTGTATATCCTGATTACTCCCCTTGCATCCTCAGAGCAGTTTTTCAGGGTTACTTGAGATACTGCCTCCTAGCCTTGAAATCCTAAAAGCTTCCTTTCAATAAAACGTAACTCTCGGCTTTTAGGTTGTGAATAACTTTTTAGTCGACATACCTCAATATAGTTTATGTTGTTGACTACAAGTTGGTGCTTACCTGTCAACTACAAATTGGCACTAGCCAAGAGCACTGCCTCTGACTGAACAACAAGGGCATTAACCATCTGCCTCTGCAGAGATCGAACCCTGTGCTGCTGCAGCTGTTGAACTTCAACATCCTTAGAGGGAGTTCAGGGTGGAATGAGTCACTCTGCGCTCCAGTGAATCTGGTGGGACAGGTCTTTACATTGTTGTTGTTCAGTCACTCAGTCATGACTCTGTGACCCCCCATGGACTGCAGCACGCCAGCCTTCCCTGTCCTTCACATCTCCCAGAGCTTGCTCAAACTCATGTCCATTAAGTTGGTGATGCCATCCAACCATCCCAACCTCTGTTATCCCCTTTTCCACCTGCATCCAGTCTTTAGATAGTTGGATATTTTTAGGAACTGATTTCATGATCCTAATCCTTGCATCTTCTCATATCTAGAAAAGCACTAAAACACTTGATGACATCAGATCCTTGTGACTAGCAGAAAACTTCTTGTAAAGAACTTGATTGCACTGAACTCTCTTTCACCAAAATATTATCTATTGACTTTCCCCAGCTGCCTCTTTGGTGCAGATGACACCACCGTTATGGCAGAAATCAAAGAACTATAGAGCCTCTTGATGAAAGTGAAAGAGAAGAAAGTTGGCTTCAAACTCAACATTCAGAAAACTAAGATCATGGCATCCAGTCCCAACACTTCATGGCAAATAGATGGGGAAACAATGAGAGATTTTATTCTTTTGAGCTCCAAAATCACTGCAGATGGTGACTGCAGCCATGAAATTAAAAGATGCTTGCTCCTTGGAAGAAAAGCTATGACCAACCTAGACAGCATATTAAAAAGCAGAGACATTACTTTGCCAACAAAGGTCTGTCTAGTCAAAGCTATAGTTTTTCCAGTTGTCAAGTATGGATGTGAGAATTGGCCTATAAAGAAAGCTGAGCACCAAAGAATTGATGCTTTTGAACTGTGGTGTTGGAGAAGACTCTTGAGAGTCCCTTGGACTTCAAGGATATCCAACCAGTCCATCCTGAAGGAAACGGTGTTGGAATCTAGATTTCTTCTCCTTGCATTGTTTCAGCCATAGGCTGGTGTTACTAACCCAGCAATTGATTCTGGCAGTTGGGTGGCTTTGCAGGCTTCTTTCTGATATGCAACTATAAGAGGAAGGGTGTTATAAGGGTGTTATAACACCAGATGTTGTTGTTCAGTCACCCAGTCATGTCCTACTCTCTGCGACACCGTGGACTGCAGCATGCCAGGACTCCCTGTCCCTCATCATCTCCCAAGCCCAAGTTCATGTCCATTGTATCAGTGATGCCATCCAGCCTTCTCATCCTTTGATGCCCCCTTCTTCACACCAGATAGTGGATGTATTTAACACAGAGTCAAAAGAAAATAGGTGTGAAGTGTAGCTCTTGCAGAGTTAGGGGGCAGAAGAGCAAATTTAGTTACAGACATTCAGAGTTAGGCGCTATTAAAGTAAACAAAAACAAAAAAACAAAACTAGGAATATTCAGACCTGCTCGCTATTCTATATTCTTTATCCTCAGGAAAGGCAAAGAAAAAAACTCATTCCTCCTTTTTTTTTCATTTGTTACTGAGACAGTATGAACAAACAATATGAGGTCAGAAAAAATGTTACACCTTAAACACGTATAAATTATGAAGAGCAATGCAAAATTCACATGACTTCTTCATATGGCTTAAAAAAAAAAATCCACCAAAGCAAAATGCTGACTCTTCAAAGCAAGTTTTCTCTCCTGCTAGTTTGCACTGTCTTTCTGGCCAGCCTGCCTTTAGTCCATTCCTCCAGCAATGGGAAACCTCTTTGGCGATAAGGGCACTTTGATAGAAATCTTTGCAACATGTACGTTTAACATTCCCGAATGCCAAACACACTGCGGAAGTTTTAAGGGGAGACAGCTGTGACATGCCGTCAGTCCCGTGCAAACTGCGTAATAAATGTACGCTGACACAAGTCCTGTTCAGGGCAAACCCAATATACGAAGCCAAGAGTTAACCTCTTGGCTTAACCTTCTGTCTCTTCCAAACCTACCGCTGCTGCTGCTGCTAAGTCGCTTCAGTCGTGACTGACTCTGTGCGACCCCCATAGACGGCAGCCCACCAGGCTCCGCCGTCCCTGGGATTCTCCAGGCAAGAACACTGGAGTGGGTTGCTATTTCCTGCTCCACTTCCAAACCTACGGGTTAGATAATTAACCGAAATAATAAGCAACAGTTTGCGCATGCTCTTTTGGTGGAGCCGAGCCCCTCCTTCCCCCAGTCGGAAGTCCCAGTTTGTTTACTAAATTACGACAGTCGTAAACCGAGATTTTTCTGCCGGCTTCCTAGCTTTACGACAACAACTATGGCGGCTGCCGGTGGTAGATTTGAAAGTGCGAGTAGCGTCGAAGAGCGTAAAGAACAGATTCGAATTGCCAGGGCCGAGGTGTTGCGCCAGGTACCTCAGTTTTGTGGCTTTGGGAGCCACTTAGAATTGAGAGTGGAGGCTTTCTGGGAGTCAGGCCTCTAGCTCGCCTGCCTCCCCCCACCCTTTCTTGTTTTAGTTCCTCAGTATCTTACCTTATCTAGTTGTGTGGGGATAGATGTTTTCCTTTGGGATGTTCGCACACTGTTGGGTGTCCTCTGTCTCTTAGATGCTCTGGAAGGCTCTAGTTGCTCATATTCTTTCCCAGAAAACTTGTTTATTTCCTCTGACGTTCCTTATCGTTTAAATCATCCGTGCTTGACGTTTCTATCACCCGATCACCTGTGCCGCGCACTTTCGAGGGACCCCACTACTTTCCCTGTATCTCTTACAGCCTTAGTCCTCCCTCTTGCTATATCTGAAATGAAATTTTCCGTTTTCAGGAACTCGTGTAAGGCACGTTAGACTAGATCGTTTCATTCTTCTTTTAAGTTATTTGTGTCAGTTATCCGGCTTATTGCAAACCCGTACTGAACCAAACAGCGATTGAGACAGAGATCTAAAAAATTTAGCCCTTCGAAAAAAGTTGAGAAACGTGTTTTTCATTAAGATTGAAATGAGTAGAGGTAAAATAAGGAACGGGGCAAGTAAACTGTACTATTGAATTATCTCACAAGATGTAGGAAGTGTGGCAGTGAAGGAGAAAAGTTGTAGTTGGAGAACAATGTAAGGTGAAACAAATGATGATGATTATTTTATTTGTTGTAAGCTGTAACCGTTTAAAACACATTTAAATGCAAATAAGGAACCGGTATAGGAGATAGGAAGGAGGAGGCATAATGACTGCAGTCAGATTTTACAGGGCAGGAAAATGGCAATAAGTCTTCCAGAGGTGAAAGGTCCGTGGTCCCTGATTTCAGCATATGTAATATTATGACCAACCTAGATAGCATATTAAAAAGCAGAGATATTACTTTGCCAACAAAGGTCCATCTAGTCAAGGCTATGGTTTTTCCAGTGGTCATGTATGGATGTGAGAGCTGGACTGTGAAGAAAGCTGAGCGCTGAAAAATAGATGCTTTTGAACTGTGGTGTTGGAGAAGACTCTTGAGAGTCCCTTGGACTGCAAGGAGATCCAACTAGTTCATCCTAAAGGAGATCATTCCTGGGTGTTCACTGGAAGGACTGATGCTGAGGCTGAAACTCTAATACTTTGGCCACCTCATGCAGAGTTGACTCCTTGGAAAAGACCCTGATGCTGGGAGGGATTGGGGGCAGGAGGAGAAGGCGACGACAGAGGATGAGATGGCTGGGTGGCATCACCGACTCGATGGACATAAGTTTGAGTAAATTCCGGGAGTTTGTGATGGACAGGGAGGCCTGGTGTGCCGCGATTCATGGGGTCGCACAGAGTCGTACACGACTGAGCGACTGAACTGAACTGAACTGAATGTATGTGTATAATAAATATCCTTCGTCCTTGTCTCTGATATTTCAGGCAGTTTTTGGAGGGAGTGGGTTTGTAAGCTATGATAAATTTTATAGTATAGCTATGTACAGAGTTTTGAGAAGGACCAATCCTAGCTTTGCAATTTGGGGAGAGAAGGAAAAGGCAGGAACAACTTCTTAGGAAGCTGTTACTTACTTAGACTATTTTTGAATGATAAAAAATTACCAATATGATCATTTGTTTTTAGAAAGGTGATTCTTTTTCAAACATTTTGAGGGTGTGGGTAGAGGGTTATGGACATTGCAGATTGAAGGTATGGAGGTCAGTCTCCTAACAGTTACAGAAGTATCAGGCACTATCAGTGGGATAGCGAAGGGAAAAGAGATTCAAGTCATTTCTGAGGTAGGGAGCTTAGGGGAGAGGAAGAGGTCTACAGTAGGTCCCAAGATTCTGTCCTTGATTGATGGCTCATTTCACTGTACTGGGCTGTGCTTCCTCAATCAGTCGTGTCTGACTCTTTGCGACCCTATGGTCTGTAGTCCACCAGGCTCCTCTGTCCATGGGGTTCTCCAGGCAAGAATACTGGTGTGGATTGCCATGCCCTCCTTCAGGGGATTTTCCAAACTCAGGGATTGAATCCAGGTCTTCTACACTGCAGGCAGATTCTTTACTAGCTGAGCTACCAGGGAAGTCTGGCTCATTTCACTAGTGATTGCTAATTGGTCATGCAGTTGGTAATGTGGAAGGAGAATTTGTTTTTAATCTTTCTTACCCGTTGGGAGGGGCTTCCCAGGTGGTGGTGGTAGTCTCCCACCAGTGCAGGAGACGTAAGAGATGCAGATTCAGTCCCTAGGTTTGGGGAGATGCTCTGGAGGAGGGCATGACAATCTGCTCCAGTATTCTTGCATGGAGAATCCCATGGACAGAGGAGCCTGGCAAGCTGCCTTCCATGGGGTTGAAAAGAGTTTGTCACAACTGAAGTGTCTTAGTACGCATGCACACACACTTTGATAGAAGCAAATTTGTGGTGAGCCTTACATGAAAGTGGGGGAAGTTTCTGTTTTACTTTTTTGGTGAGAAGTAGGTGGATCCATTGTTAATTTTTCTTTTTTCACTGTTTTAGGCTAAAGCCAATTTTGAAAAGGAAGAAAGGCGTAAAGAACTTAAACGACTTCGGGGTGAGGAAACATGGATGCTACCTGATGTGGTTAAGAGAGTTGAACAAATCTCACAGGTGAATACTAGCAGGCTTACTTGGTGTAAGCTTATTTTTTTTTTTTTGCACTTATTCAAGTTAATACTGGAGGAGCAACTTTATAAACTTTTTTACAAGTTATAGAATGAATATCACATAGTTGACAGTACTGAATATTTGTCTCTCTGGCTAGAGTAGTATATATTAATATTTTGGACATGATATTGGAAAGATTGTGTTAGTTGAGTTGGCTGGTAGACAGCTTAGATCCAAGTTTCCAGTCCACTTGTGGCAAGTTTATGGATCTAAAATGTTAAGTGTTTTAAGCTTAATGTGATGCTTTTTTTTTTTAAGGGGGATGTCTCAATTCTTGCTTTCTCTTCCCACAATTTATGCTGTCTTGTTAGATTTTATGTGGTTAGTAATCTATAAATTCTTTTGGACCCGTTGAAGGAGATACATACTGTGTTTTCATATATATGTTTGATTATATCTGTGTGTCAATATATGTACAAATAAATTAAAACTTCCCTTATATTTTTCCAAGAAATTTTAGCTATATGGTTTATTAGTAGTGCATATATTATAGAAGCATGTTAAAATTTTTTAGAAGAAGCTATTTATTTAATCATATTCCTTGTCTCCTTTCATGAAAGATTTAAAGTGTTTTAGGACATAGATCTTTTCCTCAAAACACTTACTTTTAAAGTAAGCTAAAACTAAATTCTTGCCTCTGCAAAATGATTATTTATAGGAAGACTGTGTGAAGAAAAAGAAGAAAAAAGGCAAGCATTCAAAAAAAGTAAAGAAAGAGAAGAAAAAAAAAAGCAAGAAACAAAAGTGTGAGAAAAATGAGTCAACTGACAGCTCCTCAGTAAGTATGCGCTAAAACGAACCAGAGAAGCTGCTTGAGAATATTGTGTCCAAAGGAGCAACATATGGGGACCTAAAATATATGTGAGAACTTAGGGAATATTGCTAGTTAAGATATACTCCCAAGAAAATGCTTGGGCGTCGTCTACTTGGAGGTGTACAGGAAATGGTAGAAATATGGATCTTAGGTTAGAGATAAGGGCTAGAGGATGGAGATATGGTTGGAGGATCATTGCTGTTTAAAGCCATTAGAATGGGTGAATTGCCTTGGGAAATTGAAAAGAAGGAAGAATACCAATACTGAGAAGCCAGACAGCACGTAAAGGATTTTAAGTAGAAGCAGTTGGAAAATTAGGAGAAACAGGAAAGAGTGAAAGGGGAGTAAAAATAGTACCATAAGAGAAGGGAAAGAGTACCAAGACTTTTCAGTTTGTTACCTCAGTTTGTTTTTCATAGACATTAACAGTTAAGTGTTTAAAATGGGTTGTATTTGTATATTTATCTTTGGGACAGAAAGGAAGAGAATGCTGGATCTGTTGTGTGTCTAGCCAGGTTTTGGATGACAGGACCCATAAAAGAAAGGAAAGCAAGGCAAACCCTCATGGTTGTTTTCAGGAACAGAAAAGTACATGATGCTTAACGAGATGAGTTGGAGGTATTTAGTGATAATTGGACTCCTAGGTATGATCTTCAGAGGATTATACTCTCAGTTGAGTCTTCATAAGAGGGCCAGACTGACTCCAGTCTGGCCCTCTTGTAGTTTCAGAAATTAAATTTTCAGCAGTATGCCCTGAGATGATAATTGGCTCACAAAAGCTTGTTTTATATAAGAATGTTGTTGTTTTGTCACTAAGTCGTGTCCTACTCTTTGCGAATCCATGGACTATAGCACACCAGACTATGTCCTCCACTGTGTCCTGGAGTTTGCTCACATTCATATCCATTGAGTTGTTGATGCAATCTAACTCTCTCATCCTGTGCTGCCCCCTTCTTTTGCCTTCAGTCTTTCCCAGCATCAAGTTCTTTTCCAGTGAGTTGACTCTTTGAATCAGGTGGTGGAAGTATTGGAGCTTCAGCTTCAGCAACAGTCCTTCCAGTTGAGGGTTAATTTCCTTTAGGATTGGCTGGTTTGATCTCCTGGCAGTCCAAGGGACTCTCAAGAATCTTCTCTAGCACTGCAATTTGAAAGCAGCAATTCCTTGGTGTTTAGCCTTCTTTATGGTCCAGCTCTCGTATCTGGACGTGACTACTGGGAAAACCACTGCTTTGACTATACGGACCTTTGTCAGCAAAGTGATATCTCTGCTTTTTAATATACTTTTGAGATTTGTCATAGCTTTCCTGCCAAGGAGCAAATGTCTTTTAATTTCATGGCTACAGTCAGCATCTGCAGTGATTTGGGAGCCCAAGAAAATAAATTCTGTCACTGCTACTAGTTTTTACCCTTCTATTTGCCATGAAGTGATGGGACCGGATGCTACAGTTTTTTTCATGTTGAGTTTCAAGCCAGTTTTTTCACTGTCCTCTTTCACCCTCATCAGGAGACTCTTTAGATCCCCTTTACTTTCTGCCATTGAAGTGGTATCATCTGCATATCTGAGGTTGTTAATATTGCTCCCAAGTAGTCTTGATCCCAGCTTGTGATTCATCCAGTCTGGCATTTCACATGATGTACTCTTCGTTTAAGTTAAATAAGCAGGGTGACAGTATACAGCCTTGTTGGACTCCTTTCCCAATTTTGAACCAGTCCATTGTTCCATGTCTGGTTCTAACTGTTGCTTCTTGACCCCCATACAGGTTTCTCAGGAGACAGATAAGATGGTTTGGTATTCCCATCTCTTTAAGAATTTTCCACAGTTTGTTGTGATCCACATATTCAAAGGCTTTAGTGTAGTCAATGAAGCAGATGTTTTTTTGGAATTCCCTTACTTTTTCTACAATCCAGCAAATGTTGGCAATTTGATCTCTGGTTCTTCTTCCTTTTCTAAATGCAGCTTGTATATCTAGAAGTTCTCAGTTCATATACTACTAAAGCCTGGTTTGAAGGATTTTGAGCATAATTTTGATAGCATGTGAAATGAGTGCAATGATATGGTAATTTGAACATTCTTTGGCATTGCTCTCCTTTGGGATTGGAATGAAAACTGACCTTTTTCAGTCCTGTGGCTACTACTGAGTTTTCCAGTGTTGCTGGCATGTTGAGTGCAATACCTTTTCAGTACAGTTTTTTATCATTTGAAGTAGCTCAGCTGTAATTCCGTTATCTCCACTATCTTTGTTTGTAGTAATGCCTCCTAAGGCCCACTCAACTTCTTGCTCCAGGATGTTGGGTTCTAGGTGAGTGATCACACCATCGTGCTTATATGGGTCATTAAGACCCTTTTTTGTGCAGTTGTTCTGTGTATTCTTGGCACCTCTTCTTAATTTCTTCTGCTTCTGTTAGATCTTGACTGTTCCTGTCGTTTATATGTCCATTCTTGCATGAAATGTCCCTTGATATCTCCAGTTTTCTTGAAGAGATTTCTAGTCTTTCCCATTTGATTGTTTTCTTCTGTTTCTTTGCATTGTTCATTTAAGAAGGCTTCATGTCTCCTTGCTATTCTCTGGAGCTCTGCATTTGGTTAGGTGTATCTTCCCCTTTGTCCCTTGCCTTTCCCTTTTCTTTGTTAAGCTATTTGTAAAGCTTCCTCAGATAACCACTTTGCCTTTGTGTATTTGTTTTTCTTTGGGATGGTTTTAGTCACTGCCTCCTGTACAATGGTATAAACCTCCATCCATAGTTCTTTAGGCACTCTTTACCAGATCTAATCCTTTAAATCTATTTGTCACATCCACTGTATAATCATAAGGGATTTGATTTAGGTCATACCTGAATGGTCTAATGGTTTTCTCTAGTTTCTTCAATTTAAACCTGAATTTTGCAATGAGGAGCTCAGAGCCACAGTCAGCTTCAGGTCCTGTTTTTGCTGACTGACTTTTGATGACTTCTCCAACTTCAACTGCTAAGAATATATCAATCTGCTTTAGGTATTGATCATCTGGTGATCTCCATGTGCAGAATTGTGTCTTGCGTTTTTGGAAAAGGGTTTGGTATGACCATCGTGTTCTTTTGAGAAAACTGTTAGCCTTTGCTCTGCTTCATTTTTTACTCCAAGGCCAAACTTGCCTGTTACTCTGGGTATCTCTTAATTTGGTACTTTTGCATTCCAATCCTCTGTGATGAAAAGGACATTTTTTTTGGTGTTAGTTTTAGAAGGTGTTGTAGTTTTTCATAGAACTGGTCAGCTTCAGGTTCGTCATCAGTTGTTGGAGCATAGACTTGAATTACTGTGATGTTGAATGGTTTGTCTTGGAAATGAACTTAGATCATTTCTGTCATTTTTGAGATTGTACCCAAGTACTGCATTTCAGATTCTTTTTTTGACTCTGAGGGCTTTTTTGACTCCATTTCTTGTAAGGAATTCTTGCCCACAGTAGTAGATACAATGGTCATCTGAATTTAATTCTCCCATCCCTATCCATTTTAGTTCACTGATTCTGAAGATGTTGATGTTCACTCTTCCTATCCCCTACTTGATCACATCCAATTTACCTTGATTCATGGACCTAACGTTCCAGGTTCCTATGTGGTATTGTTCTTTACTGCTATGTGAGAACGCAGCATCTTCATTCACAGTGAGAAATACAGCTGGATAGTTTTATCAAGTGTCCAGCATGTTTTGTAATGTTAGGAATATTATATAGAAAATAAAATTCTTTTGACTATAGCTCAGGACAAAGGGAGTTGGAAAATCTTAAAGGGAAAGCAAAATAGGGGTATTATTTCTACAATTGTGGGATTGAGTTGCTGACTTCATTGAGAATCTGATAAAATTGATCTTCTCTTCAATGATAAATTTATATATAAAGTTTATTTCAGTGGAGTTTATAAAACTCTCAGGAATTTACCCAAGTATCACAGCTGTTAAGAATCCCCATCCCATGGGGATATATGTGTCAGGGTGACTAATCATTTATGCCATTTGATTAAGGGCACTTGCTTCCCTTTATCAGAGACTCACTGTCCTATTCTTTGTTTTCTTGTTATTGTTGTTTTCTGATATGTAAGTATTTTTGTTGCTGCATATAGCATGTACATTTATGCTGCCTTTAAAGTTGTGTAACATATATCTTAAAGAGAGTAATTTGAATGAATGCTCAGTGCCCACATCACATTGAGGTTGACTGAAGAAGGAAAGAAAAATTTATACTGACATGAAGGGAAAGAAAGAAGAATAGTTTGGGAAATCAGGTTGGTTGGGAGGTCTTCTTAAGAAAATGTTTTTAGGGAGAGAGGCTTGGATATTATTGAGGAGAATGCTTCGTTTGGGAGAGCAAGGTTTCAGAGGATGGGGTAAGCTTAGCTGGGAAGTAGGAGCACCTTGTCTTCTGAGTTAGCAGGGAAGTAGTAAAGATGTACACAAATACAGATAAATGAAGAGGAAGTAGCAGATAAGTAAGGGTGACAGATTATTGATGATATTTCTGCTTGATGTTCTCTGTTTCCTTTGTAAAGTAGAAGGTAAAATCATCATGTGAGAAGACAACTTGAAAGTAGAAGTAGGATAGAGGGATTGAGGAAATGGTGTAGATTTGAAACAACTTTGCTTAGGTAGTAATAGAAACAAATGAATTGCTGGGAACCCTTCAAGATCCATGTGAGACTAGAACGAATATCTTGAGTGTCACAGTCTCTTGATTTTTTTTTTCTTTTAACTTTTAAAATCATTTTTACTGAGGTATAATTTATATATAATAAAATAATCCTCTATTAAGTGTACTATTTAATTCTTATATCTGTTTAGCCCTGTCAGTTAAGGTATAGAGCATTTCCATTCCCCGTAAAGTTCCTCATGGCTCTTTGCAATCAATTGCTCCTCACCCTCCCTCCTCCTCCTCCTCTCTGGGCAGCCATAGGTCTGCTTTATCCCACTATAGATTTGTTTTCCCTGTATTGGGATTTCATATAAATATTCCCTGGGCTTCCCTGATAGCTCAGGTGGTAAAGAATCCACTTGCAATGCAGGAGACCCTGGTTCAATTCCTGGGTCAGGAAGATCCCCTAGAGAAGGGAGAGGCTACCCACCCCAGTATTGTTGGGCTTCCCTGGTGGCTCAGCTGGTAAAGAATCTGCCTGCAATGTGGGAGACCTGGGTTTGGTCCCTGGGTTGGAAAGATCCCCTGAGGAGGGCGTGGCAACCCATTCTAGTATCCTTGCCTGCAGAACCCCATGAACAGAGGAGCCTGGTGGGCTACAGTCTGTGGGGTTACAGAGAGTCAGACACGACTGAGCAACTAAGCATAACATAGCAGCAGCATGAATATTCATATATGGTTAGTCCTTGAACAACTTGAGTTTGGACTGTACGGGTCCATTTATATGTGCATCTGTTTTGAGAAATATGTACTATAGTACTACATAATCCACAGTTGGTTGGTTGAATCTGCAGATGTGCACCCGTAGATGTGGATGGCCCACTGTAAGGTTACATGTTGGTTTTCTACTGCACAGAGGGTAGGCATCTCTAACCCCCATACTATTCAAGGGTCAACTGTAATATTATCTTTTTTATGTTGTGATTCTTTGGCTTGACATTATGTTTTTGCAACTCAAGTGATTGCATCTATCAGTATTTCTCTTCTCTTTTTTGCTATATTACAGTATATTCATATACCATGATTTGTTGTCTATTTTATCTGCTCAGAGTCATTTGGGTTGTTTTTAGTTTGTGGCTAATATAACTAATATGCCAGCAAATCTGGAAAACTTGGCAGTGGCCATGGGACTGGAAAAGGTCAGTTTTCACTCCAATCCCAAAGAAAGGCAATGCCAAAGAATGTTCAAACTACTGCACAGTTGCACTCATCTGACTCCGCTAGCAAAGTAATGCTGAAAATTCTCCAAGCTAGGTTTCAACAGTACATGAACCAAGAACTTCCAAACCTAGTAACTAAACAACACTGAATAAAGCTAGTGTGAATATGTACAAGTCTTTTTGTGGACATGTTTTTCTCTTGGAAAGGAACAATTATTTTCCAAAGTGTTTGGACCATTTTACACTCCTACTGGCAGTTTATGGGAGTTCCAGTTATTCTGCATCTTTGTGAGCACTTGGAATTCCCAGTCTTTGTAGTTTTCTGGCCATCTTACTGTGTGTATAGTAATATTTCATGTGATATTTCCTTGGATATCAATGATGTGGAGCATTAATTTAAATCTTTATTGGCCATTCTGTTTTCTTTTATGAACTCCAATTTACTAATTATTTTCTTTTACCATTAATTTCTCTTCATTACTGCTTTTGGGGTCCTAACTTTTTTGTACATCTCAAAGTTGTGAAGATTTTCTCCTGTGTTGTTTTTAAGAAATTTTGTAGCTTTCGTTTTTGTGTTTGTCAGCACTTCATTCTGAGTAATTTTTGTTTATGGTATGTATTAAGTGTCAAACTGTAGTTCTTTTCCATAAGAATTTCCACATGTTCCAGCATCATTTGTTGAGAAGGCTTACCTTTCTCTGTTAAATTACTTAGGCTCCTTTGTTTTAAATACAATTGAGCATATATATCTGTGGGGTAATTTCTAGGCTCTCTTCTGTTCCGTTGACTTGCATGTCTCTCCTTGGCCAGTAAATACACTGTCTTAATTACCACAATTCTCGGGTAAGTCTTGGAATAAAGTAGTATAAGTTCTATGATTTTGTTCTTTTTGAAAATTGTTTTGCTACTCTAGGATATTTGCGTTTTTAAAGTAAATTTTAGAATCACTTATCATTTTCAACAAAAGTGGCTACTGATGTTTTGATTGGAATTGTTTTGCATCAATAGATTGGTTTTGAGAGAGTTAATATCTTAAAATAGAGAGGCATGCAACTCATCATGCATACGATATATCTCTCCATCTTTTAAAGTTTTTTAAAGTTTCTCTCACAGTGTTCTGATATTTTCAGTGTAGAGGTCTTACTATCATCTTTTGCTATATTTTTATATTTTATTTTCTTGGGGTGCTGTTGGAAATGGAATTAAAAATAAATTTTATTTTTCTTGTATTTGCAGCTAGTATATATCTTTATAATAGATTTTTGTATATTTGCCTGTATCTTGTCACCTTCCTAAATTCACAAGTACTAGTGTTAGCTTTTTTTGGTTGATTTCTTAGTATATGATTATGTTATGTGTGAATAAAGACACCTTTTTTTTCTTTCCGATCTCTATGCCTTTTACCTCATTTGTTAATTTTTTATTGTATTTCACTAGCTAGGACTTCAGCATAGTGTTCAGTAGAAGTAATGAGACTGGACCTCCTTACCTGTTCCTTAAGTGGAAAGTATCTTTCACCTGAAAGCATGATATTAGCTGTGGGCTTTTCATGTATGCCCTTTAGATTGAGTAAATTCTCCTCTATTTTTATTTTTTTCCCCTAAGAGTTGGTGTATTGAATAAGCATTGGATTTAGTCAAATACCTTTCACACATCTGTTAATCTAATCATATGATTTTTCTCTTTTATTCTGTTGAAAGTGAGTGAAGTCACTCAGTTGTGTCTGACTCTTTGTGACCCCATGAACTATAGCCCACCAAGCTTCTCCATCCATGGGATTCTCCAGGCAAGAATACTATAGTGGGTTGCCATTTCCTTCTCCAGGGGGTTTTCCCAACCCAGGGATCGAACCCTGGTCTCCCACATTGCAGGCAGACGCTTTACCCTCTGAGCCACCAGGGAAGCCACATGAAGAATTACATTGGTTAATTTTTTTAATGTTATAGGAAGCTGAATTCCTGGGATAAACCCTGTTTGGTCATTTTTCTTTATAAAATATTTTATTTATATATATTTACATATGAATTTTACTGAATATGTTTTTTTTTTTATGATTTGATTTGCCCACAGTTGGTTGAGAAGTTTTGCCTCAGTGTTTATGAGGGATATTGGGTTTTAGTGTTAAGGGTAATGCTGGCCTCACATATGAATTAGGAAATATTCCCTCTTCTGTTTGTAGAAAAGTTTGTGTTAAGATTGGTGTGGTTTCTTCCTTAAATTATTGTTAGAGCTTACTGGTCAGACTGTTTGGGCCTAGCGTTTTCTTTGTGGGATGCTTAAAGTGCAAATTTAATTCTATTAATATCTGTATTAAATGTTTTCTTTTTATTCTTGAGTTATGGTAATTTGGATTTGCAAGGAATTTGTTTATGTCATCTAAATTGTTGAATTTATGTCCCCTCCTTCATTCCTGATTTTAGTTATTTCTATTTTTTCTTTGTTTCCTTGGTCAGTATAGTTTTAGGTTTATCAATTTTATTAATCAATTTTTTTAAAGAATTGACTTTTAGTTTCATTGATTTTCTATTTGTGTACATTCTGTTGATTTCCATTGTCTTTATTATTTCTTTCCTATTATATATTTTGTGTTTAATTTCCTTTTCTTCTAACTTCCTGAAGTGGGTACATAGGTCTTTCATTCTAAACCTTTATTGTTTTCTAACTGAGTATTTATAATCTATAAATTTTTCTCCTAGCACTGTTTTATCTCCATGTAACTGATTTTGATATTATATTTTCATTGTCATCCTTTTCAAAATATTTTCTAGTTAACTTTGTTATTTTTTAAACTTACAGACTGTATATGAATTTATGGATTTAACCAGGAATTTGTGGATTTAACCCTTTTTGTTTTTATTTCTGGCTTCAAATTTAATTCAGTTGTCATAAATCATACTGTGTATAATTTAGTTTTTTTAAAAAACTTATGAGGCTGAGTTTATGGCTTAGCCTATGCTCTATCTTGGTGAAAATTTCTTGTGTAATTGAAACGCATGTATATTCAGGTGTTGTTGATAGTTGTGGTGTTCTGTGAATGTCAACTTGGGAGAAAGTTTATTCATAGTGTAAAATCTGTGTGTTATGCATTTGTCTTTTTCTTCTTCAGGTTTTGTCAGTTTTACCTCATGTATTTTGAAGTGTTGTTAGGTACATACACATTTAGGATAGTTATATCTTGTTAATGAGTTGATGATTACAATATCATGAAATGTTCCTCTTTATTTCTGGTAATATTATTCTTTAAGGCCTACTTCTGTCTCATGTTAATAAAGCCTTTTTAGTTTTGTTACTATTTTTGCTTTCATGGTGTATCTTTTAAAAATTTTTTTTAGTTTTAATGTATCTTTATTTTATATTGAAAGTGTATTTCTTGTGGACAGTCTATATTTAAGGCTTGGCCTTTTTATTTAGCTTATCAATTTCTTCCTTTTAAATTAGAGAATTTTCTCCACTATCTAATATGATAGTCACATTGAGTTTTAAATTTTTAGTCAAAATTTATTGAAGTTATCAGGTTGAAAGATTATTTCTTTAGTCTCACTAGCCAGATTTTTTTGTATAGATACATAGATACATATGGCTAGATTAGTGGCTACCATATTGGGTGGTTCAGATATAGAAAGATCCTATTAGATACTACTTAGATTATTTATGTTTAATATAATTATAGATATGTTTGAGTTTCTCTTCTTGCCAGTCTGTTTTCTATTTGTCCCATTTGTTTTTATTCCTTTTTCTCTTTCTCCTAGCTTCATTTGGTTAGTTGTTTTTTTTAGCATTCTTATTTTTTTTTTTTACACAGTCCATGGAATTCTACAGGTCAGAATACTGGAGTGGGTAGCCGTTCCCTTCTCCAGGGGATCTTCCCAACCCAGGGATTGAACCCATATCTCCTGCCTTGCAGGCAGATTCTTTACCAGCTGAGCCACGAGGTTTTTTTTTTTTTTTTTTTTTCAGTTTTTTTTCCTAGGTTTTTTTTCCAGTCTTTTTTAATTCTAGTTTTGTGGTTTCTCTGCTGATCTTCTGGCGGTTTGTGAGCTCTGGAGATCTCTCTACTCATGTGTGTGTGCTCAGTTGTATCTGACTCTTTGCAACTCCATGGACTGTAGCTCATCAGGCTTCTCTGTCTATGGAATTTTCCAGGTACGAATACTGGAGCAGGTTGCCATTTCCTACCTCAGGGAATCTTCCCGACCTAGGGATTGAACCTGCATCTCTTGCATCTCTGGCATTGGCAGGCAGATTCTTTACCATTGCGCTGCTGGAAATAGCACAACTGTTCCTTACATGGTAGTCATCCTAATAATTGTTTCTTACATGGTAGTTATTCTTCGTGTATCCCTGTGGACTTGCATTCTAAACATGTTCAGTTTGTTATTGAGTTAAAGACTACAGGGGTCTCATATACTTTTCTGGAACTCTTTCTCTGTGTGGGTTCCTTTTCATGGATACTCTGTCTCCGTCATCATGAAGTTAAAATTCTGTTTCTTTAGCTCAGTGAGATTGTCATACTGTCCTTGCTTTACCTCTCCTTGTGCCTTTGCCTAGAAAGTGCCAGCAGGCAAGAACCAGCAGAGTGTAATTGTGACACTCACTTGTTTCTCTTTTCTCAGTCCTGCACAACTGAGAGTCAGCGTCTAGAAACAGTTGTTTCTTATATTTTCTACTTTTATTTTCATTTCTGTATATTTTTAATCTGATGTGGCATTTATTTTTTCATGACCAATGCAGAAGTCCTCAAGTACCTCGAGACATATACACATTTATATATATATATGCACACACACATTATATGTAAAACCTATATTTTACACGTATAAATTTTATGTATTTTATGTGCATATGTAACATATATGTATATAAATATGTATATTTTCCTTGGTGGCACTTTTCTGTCTTGGTTCTGTCTTTAGGTTTTGACTGTTAGATGGGAAGAGGAGTGTGGTTAATAATGATGCTACACATGAGAAGAGTCCTGGGACCTCTCTTAGGTCAAGAGTCACATTGATAGTTTATAAATTCTTCAAGGTAAGATGGAGGGTTGAAATTAAAATCAGCAAGAGAACTTAGGTCATGGTGTGGGGGGAGGGGAACATAAATCATGCTGAAGTGGTGAGGTGAGTGAATAATAGTGAAAATTAGCAACAAAATTAGTACAAATGAAGTGGAGGTAGGAGAGCTATACAGAATGGTCCATGTGTTGCTGTTGTATAAAGGGGTGAGACTGTCAGCTCTGTCACAGAGGCGTCTTTCCTTCAGTGCCTGATATTTAATGCTGGGACGCAGGCTGCTGCCTGAAGTCTCTATCCTGAGTTGTTGGAAGAGTCAGTTCAGCTAATTGTAATGCACATTTATTGAGTGCTGACTTTTTGCCAGACACTTGCATATACGTGGGGAATATAAGCATATAGAGTTTGAACTTTTGGGGAACTCATTGTTTAATTAAGTAGCCACATCCTTCCAGTGTGTAATCTCATGATGCCGTGGCATGTCAGGGTATTAGGGAAGAACGATTTTATATGCAGGCTTACTGAGGAAATGATGCCTGAGTTGAGATTTAAAGGGTGAGCAAGAAGCAGCCTCGCATATGGAGGTGTGTGTGCACGAGGACTTGTGAGAGCAGCGGTGTGGGAGTAAGAGGGAGCGTGGTGTAAAGTGTGTGTGTGTGTGTGTGTGTGAATTTAACTCTAAGGGACTTAGCAGTGTTAGGTTATAAAACAAAAGAGGATTGATAGGATTTTGTAAACCATGAAGTTTGATTTATGCAATAGTAAGTGTATCATCAAATTACATTCATTTGTATTTATTAGAGAACTTCAGAATAGCCATTGGTTAATATAAAATATAAAATGTAAACGTAGTTAACTTTTCTTTTACATAAAGGAAATCAGGTAGACAATTTAATTGTAGTATGGCCTTCTGGGACCCAGGCTTCTAGTTTTGTCACTCTATTGTCTTTAAAAAGTGCCTCTTAGAGTACATAACAGTAGAGAGGATTCCCTCTTTTTCTTAACTTCCAGAAAGTCCTACACAGTACTTTATTTCCACCTTATTGGAGACTTGATTAAGCCTTTACTTTCCAGGAAGGGAAGCACATTATATCTTCAAATAAAATTGAATCTGTTGGTCGGAAAGAAGAGGAGTAAAAATAGTCCTTATGACAGGTAGTCAGAGAACAGTAGTACTGTGGTCAGATGTGCCCTTTATATTGCTCTAAATGTATTTAGAGTGGGAGTTGGAGAATGAAAGGGAGCAGGAAAGACAGGGGTTATGGAGGCTAATTTGGTTTTTCCAGATGAGAAATAAGCAGGTCTGATCTAGGGCTGTTGCTTTAAGGATGGGGAGGAAAGAGCATATATTAGTTGGAACTATTGGTTGTAGGTAACAGAAACGAAATTTAAATTGGTTTCAGTTCACTTCAGTTGCTCAGTTGTGTCCGACTCTTCGCAACCCCTTGGACTGCAGCACACCAGGCTTCCCTGTCCATCACCAACTCCTGGAGTTTGCTCAAACTCAAGTCCATTGAGTTGGTGGTGCCATCCAACCATCTCATCCTCTGTCGTCCCATTCTCCTCCTGCCTTCAATCTTTCCCGGAATCAGTGTCTTTTCCAATGAGTCAGCTCTTCGCATCAGGTGGCTAAAGTATTGGAGCTTCAGTTTCAGCATCAGTCCTTCCAATAAATATTCAGGACTGATTTCCTTCAGGATGGACTGGTTGGATCTCCTTGCAGTCCAAGGGACTCTCAAGAGTCTTCTCCAACACCACAGTTCAAAAGCATCAATTCTTTGGCACTCAGCTTTCTTTATAGTCCAACTCTCACATCCACACATCACTACTGGAAAAACTATAGCTATGACTAGATGGACCTTTGTTGGTAAAGTAATGTCTCTGCTTTTGAATATGCTATCTAGGTTGGTCATAACTTTTCTTCTAAGGAGCAAGCATCTTTTAATTTCATGGCTGTAGTCACCATCTGCAGTGATTTTGGAGCCCAAGAAAATAAAGTCTGTCACTGTTTCCATTTTTTCCCCATCTATTTTCCATGAAGTGATGGGACCAGATGCCATGATCTTAGTTTTTTGAATGTTGAGTTTTAAGCTAACTTTTTCACTCTCCTCTTTCACTTTCATCACAATTAGAGTACAAAAGTCTCATAGGACATATAGCAATGCAGCTGAGTTTTAGGAATACCTGGAACTAGAGTCACGAATGCTTTCATGAGTCTTCTTGCTATCTTCCTTTTCTTCCCCTCTTTGTTCTGTTTTTGTTTTTCTTGATACTGATAAATTTTTGCTGAATTCTGTGCCTCATGATAGAAATGGTCTCTGCCAGTGTCTTTCCAGTTCTCCTTAGTTATAGAGTAAACCATTTTAGATTTCTGGAGAGTGACTAAGATTGAAATTGGTTGGTTTATGTAATAACCTCTGAAACAGTCTGCTCGGGCCAGGGATGGAGGTGGATCCCATGATAATCATTTGGTGTTCACTGTATGGTATAGTTTGGAAATCTTTTGGAAATACAGTAGTATGTTTAGATGGCGGGGGCAAGATGATCCTGAAACTTCTGACTTGGGTAAGTGGGTGGGTAGTGATGCCAGGATGCTTAATTCAAATATATAGGAAGAGGAACAAGTATTGTAGAAGTAGATGCTGGGTTTACTTTTTGTTCTTATTGAGTTCAACATGGCATTTAAATATTGTAGGCAGTTATTTAAATCATTGAAACTTTGGGTATATAAATTAGAAAGGTGTCAGTATAATTGGTGGTATTTTAAGCCATGAGAATGAATTTAATTCCCCAAGAGGAATATTTAGAGATTAAAAAGTATAGTGGGCAAAGACTGGAAACCCAAATAAGGTTGATATTTTAGGGATGAAAAAAAATGAAAGAGTGCAACCACACAGTTTTTATATGAAAGTATGTAAATTTGAGAATTTTACTTATATGCTAAATATTCTTAGAGCTCTGAAGATGAGTGGGTTGAGGCTGTTCCCTCCCAGACTCCTGGCAAGGAGAAGGCCTGGAAGATTAAAGATGAAAAGTTAGAAAAAGAAGATAATCAGATTATTCAGGTAAGCCACCTGATTTTAAACAAGTGTGAACTTACAAGAGTAGATGAATGTTAAAATGAAAGATGCATGTAATTTCTTCAGTAGAAAAATTAGACTTTATAAACAATATAACTTTTACAAGTAATTTAGCAATAATGCAATCTGCTGAGCCTTTGAACTTCATTTCTTCTCCTGTTGGAAAGTTAGCATTTATCCCTGTTCTAGTCTCTCAGGGTTTTCTGCTTCTGATTGTTGATGGGGAACTGGTACTTCTCCCCTTATGTATTTGAAGCTTTGTACTGTATGACCTGTCTACAGTTAGTGGAGTTCAAGTCACAGTTTTTTCCCTTCACTGCATGCCAAAATTTTACTTGCAATGCTCTTAGTTGAATAGTTCACTAGTTTTGGGTTATAGGTCATATGCCAAAGAAGAGTGTTATTTTTATATTGTTAGCAACAGTGAAGAAAGAAAGGTGGGAAGAACTAATGTCGGAGTACCTGTTTTGTATCAGGCATTGAGGTAGATGCCTTAAGTCAGTTTCTTGTTAACTCCTTACAGCATTCCTGAAATGTAGGTGTTTTTACCCATTTTTACAGGGGAGAGAATAAACTTGCTAAGAAATTATACAGCCATGTGGCTTTAATCCAGGTTTGAATGCCTCCAGAGTCTCTAAAATTTATTACTAAATGTTTAGTGTTGTTTTAATCAATTTAGATTGAAGTGACTACTTTTTCTTAACAGAGGGATGAATGGATGACGGTTGATTTTATGTCTGTTAAAACTGTGTCATCATTGTCACTCAAAGCTGAAAAGGAAGCTGCAAGGAAAACACAGCAAGAGAAAACCCAGGCACTTGAACAGGTAAGAGAATATTTAAAATACTTTACCTTTCTAATTTTCCTTTAAGTGATACACATGTATATAAATGCAGTTTTACTTGTAAGATACTATTTTTTGTGATATTTAGTAAAATCAGTGGGAACAACTATGAAATGTGATATAAGTTCTTTTAAAATAAATTTTTTGTAGGAAATAAGTATAAATGTATGTTGTGTTTATAAATCTAGGGCATATATGGTTGAGTATAGAATTTGATTTACAGCTTTGATTTATAAGGGTTTAGGGCTTGAACCGTGTTATATGTGTGGTCT